>NC_137075.1:34807453-37461799 GCF_951640355.1 Cnephaeus nilssonii | reverse complement strand
GCTTAAAAATGACACTTATGAGTTGAGCGAGCCCAAGAAATTTTTGTCAAGAATGGTTATCACACTTAAAACTTACTGTGTATCTAGACCATGCTGACCATTGGGGTAAGCCACCAGCCACATGTGGCTAGTGAGCATGTTGAAATGTGGCTGATGCAATTGAGGAATGAAATTTTAAATTTTGTTTGATTTTAATTAATTTAAGTGTAATAACTGATACTGGATCCAGCTATTGGAAACATTTTAAAGTATGTTTGGAACAACTTGGATATAAGAATCTACTTATTACACAAGGCCCAAATGGAGAGTAATTGGGCTGATCTGTAGAAAATATGGGAGATGAATGTTAGCCCATCAGAAGGAAGCATTTTCTAACAGCTCAGATAGAATGGAGCATCCCAGAGGGAGACAAGCCACCCTGTCTCTAGAGCAGTGGTTCTCAACCTTCCTAATGCCACGACCCTTTAATACAGTTCCTCATGTTGTGGTGACCCCCAACCATAAAATTATTTTCGTTGCTACTTCATAACTGTAATTTTGCTACTGTTATGAATCGTAATGTAAATATCTGTGTTTTTCCGATGGTCTTAGGAGACCCCTGACAGCGGTTCTCAACCTGTGGGTTGCGACCCCTTTCACAGGGGTCGCCTAAGACAGTGGTCAGCAAACTGCGGCTCGCGAGCCACATGCGGCTCTTTGGCCCCTTGAGTGTGGCTCTTGCACAAAATACCACGTGCGGGCGCGCACTTACAGTGCGATTGAAACTTCATGGCCCATGCGCAGAAGTCGGTTTTCGGCTCTCAAAAGAAATTTCAGTCGTTGTACTGTTGATATTTGGCTCTGTTGACTAATGAGTTTGCTGACCACTGGCCTAAGACCATCGGAAAACACAGATATTTACATTATGATTTATAACAGTAGCAAAATTACAGTTATGAAGTAGCAACGAAAATAGTTTTATGATTGGGGTCACCACAACATGAGGAACTGTATTAAAGGGTCGCGGCATTAGGAAGATTGAGAACCACTGCTCTAGAGGAATGCAAGGATGCCTGGGTGGCATTTGATATACCTGATATCAGAGAGGCCATGCTAGCACTTGAGCATTGGACTCATTCATTCATTTAAATGCTACTGAAGACATTGCAGTTGATTTAAGAACTGTGAAAAATACATAACGAAACATTACTTTTATTTTCATAAGTAAATTATTTTCAATAGCCAGAGGCTATGATACCTCCTAGTGGTTATATCATTAGAATATATGCAGTTTATTGCTAGATGTTAAATTCTGTCACATTGCGTTTCTGAAAAATGTTCAGGAAGTATAAGGAAAATAAATAACCAAGACATAGCTATAGAGACCTCATCTTTTTCTCCTCTGAATTCTCCCTTTTCTCATTCTCTTTTTCCCCCCTACCTCCCTGCTCCTGCCTTTTTCCTACTAGATATTCTTTTCGTGACTATTGTCATTTTCAGAGTTTTTAGATGCAGTTTACTTAATTTGTTTTTATTAGTTAATCAAGTTATTTTGGCCTCAAAGATTAAACAAATTAAGTTAAAGGTGTACAACATGATGATTTGAAATTGTATGTATTATTAAATGATTACCACAATATGGTTAGTTAACACCTCCATTCCCTTACATAATTACCACTAGAGGCCCAGTGCACAAAATTTGTGCACTCGGTGTGGGGGGAGGTGGACTCAGCCCGGATTGTGAGAGGGTGCAGGCCAGGCCTAGGAACCCAACCAGTGTACAATCAGGGCCGGGGAGGGACTCGGGAGGTTGGTCAGCCAGGGAAGAACCTAGGGAGGGCTCCAAGACATGTCCGGCCCATCTCGCTCAGTCCTGATCAGCTGGACCCCAGCAGCAAGCTAACCTACTGGTCAGAGCATTTGCCCCCTAGTGGTCAGTGCATGTCATAGCAAGTGGTTGAATGGCCTGTAATTAGCATATCATTAGCATATTACACTTTGATTGGTTGAATGACCAACTGGGCAACTGGACACTTAGCATACTTGGCTTTTATTATATAGGATTGTGTGTGTGTATGTATGTGTTGATAACATTTAAGATCTACTCTCTTAACAACTATCCTATATGATAAAGAGGTAATATGCAAATTGACCCTCGCACCCTCACAAGATGGCCGCCCCCACATTGTCACAAGATGGCCACAACAAGATGGCCACCCCCACGTCATCACAAGATGGCCGCCCCCAGGTTGTCACAAGATGGCCAGCAGGGGAGGGCAGTTGGGGGTGACCAGGCTTGCAGGGGAGGGCAGTTGGGGTTGACCAGGCCTGCAGGGGAGGGCAGTTGGGGATGACTGGGCCAGCAGGGGAGGGCAATTGGGGGCAATTGAGCTGTCAGGGAAGCAGTTAGGGGGCGATCAGGCTGGCAGGCAGAGTGGTTAGGGGCAATTAGGCAGGCAGGCAGGTGAGTGGTTACAAGCCAGCAGTTTTGGATTGTGAGAGGGATGTCCCAGATTGCAGAGGGCGAAGGCTGGGCTGAGGAACACCCCTCCCCCCTCATGAATTTCGTGCACTGGGCCTCTAGTCTATAATAATAAAAGTGTAATATGCTAATTAGATCAGACATCCTTCCAGACGAAGCCGGACTGCGAGGGAAGCCCAGGTCCCGGGTGCCTGCCGGTGGCTGGAGGGAAGCCTGGGTCCTGGGTGCTGAAGAGAAGCCGGTGCCAGCAGCTGGGGGAAGGAAGGCCTACTCTAGCATGGATTTTTTGCATTGGGCCTCTAGGCAGGTATAAAATATTGTACTGTTAACTACAGTCCCTATGCCATATATTAGATCCCAGGACTTATTCATCTTATGCATAGTTAGGAGTTTGTATCCTTTGACCAACATCTTCCCATTAATCCCATCCATAAGCCCCTGGTAACCACTATTCTACTCTCTGTTTTTGAGTTTGGATTTTTAGATCCCACAGATAAAAAAGAAAATACAGTATTTGTTTTCTTTGACTTATTTAGCATAATGCCTTAAAAGTCCATTCTGTTGTCACAAAAGGCAGGATTTTCTTCTTTTTCTTATGGCTAAATAACATTTCATTATATATGTTATATATATTATACAGATCTCACATTTTTATTTATTTTTTTATTTTATTTTATTTTTTTAATTTCTTTATTGATTAAGGTATCACATATTTGTCCTCGTCCCCCCATTCCCATCCCACACCCCTCCCCACACATGCCCCCACCCCCCTGTTGTCCTTAACCGCTGGTTAGGCTCATATGCCTGCACACAAGTCCTTTGGTTGATCTCCCCCTTTACCCCCACCCTTCCCTACCCTCCCCCCGAGGCCCGACAGTCTGATCCATGCCTCCTTGTTTCTGGGTCTGTTCTTGTTCATCAGTCTATGTTCATTATTTCCCCTAGATGAGTGAGCAGATCTCACATTTTTAATCTATTGATCTGCTAGTGGACACTTAGGTTGTTTCCATGTCTTGGCTATTGTAAATAATGCTGAAATGGGCATGAAGATGTCTCAAGATAGTGATATCATTTCCTTTAGATAAATACACAGAAGTGTGATTGCTGGACCACATGGTAATTTTATTTTTAATTTTTTGAGGAACCTCTATACTGTTTTCTATAGTGGCTGTACCAATTTACATTACCACCAGCAGTGCATAAGTGTTTTCTTTTCTCTGCCACTATACCAGCATTTGTTATTCCTTGCCTTTTTTATAATTGCCATTTTAATAGGTGTGAGGTTATATCTCGTTATGGTTTTGATTTGCATTTCCCTGATGATTAGTAATGTTGGTCATCTTTTCACGTGCCTGTTGGCCATTTGCATGATTTCTTAGGAAAAAAGGTCTATTCATATCCTCTTCCTATATTTTAATTGGATTATTTGTTTGTTTCATTTTTGCTATTGATAGATGGTTTGAAATATTTTTCTCCCATTCCATAGTTTGCCTTTTTATTTTGCTGACTGTTACTTTTGCTGTGCAGAAGCTTTTTAGTTTGATGTAATCCCACTTATTGATTTTTGCGTTGGCTGATTGAGCTTTGATATCACATCCAAAAAAAAATCATTGCCAAGACTTGTCAAGGAGCTTTTCCCCTATGTTTTCTTCTAGGAGTTTTATGGTTTCTTCTTTGAGTTTTTAATTCATTGCTAGTTAATTCTTGTAAGTTGTGTAAATAGGGATTTAGTTTCATTCTTTTGCATGTGAATATCCAGTTTTTTTCCTACACCATTTATTGACAAGACTGCCTTTTCCCCATTGAATGTTCTTGGCTCACTTGTCAAATACTAGTTGATCTTATATGCATGGATTTTTTTTCTGGGCTTTCTATTCTGTTCCATTGATTCATGTGTTTTTTTGTTGTTGTTTTTTTATGCCAGAACCACATTGTTTGGATTACTATAGCTTTATAGTATGGTTTGAAATCAGGAATTGTGATGCTTCCTGCTTTGTTTTCCTTTTTCTGGATTGCTTTGGATATCTGGAGTCTTTTGTGGTTCCATACAAATTTTAGGATTGTGTTTTTCTATTTCTGTGAAAAATGCCATTGTAATTTTTATAGAGATTGCATTGAATCTCTAGATTGTTTTGGGTATTATAAACATTTTTAACAATCTTAATTCTTTTGATTCATGAACCAATGTTGATGCCTTTCCATTAGATTGAGTCTTTTTCACTTTCTTTCATCAATGTCTTACAGTTTCCAGTGTACAGATTTTTTACCTCCTTGGTTAAATTTATGTTTAAGTAATTTATAGTTTTTAAAGCTATTGTGTAAGGTAGCGTGTGGTTTGGGGTGCAGACTTCTTCTCGTGGTTCCTTGTCCAATGAAGTTGAAGAATAAATTCATGGACTAACAGATCTCTTTAATAAAAATATGGAAGTTTATTGGAAGCATATACAAGTTCCATCTGGGCAGGGGTGTCTCAAAGGGGAACCCCTGGGGAGGGGCCCCCAAATAGGAAAACCTGCCTCCTCTCTCTAATGGGAAAAAAAAAATCAATCTAAAAAAAATCTGAAATCTGTAATCTCTCCCATGTCCCTATGTCTCTGGTTTATAAACATTGCAGTTCTTTGTCTGGACCTGACCCTTTCTAATTGGACTCTTCCTTAATTCAGGACCCCTGTGCTTTCCTCCCTGGTCACTCTGCTACATAGTATTAGTTTCAAAGCTCAAAGCCCAGTGGTTCTCCCCCCCCCCCACCTCCTTTCCCCCTTATTTTGCAACATTATCCATCTTATCTGTTCAGATTGGAGTTGCTTTTGATCTCCCTTATGGCTATCTCAGCTGCTCAGGTCAGGGCTGCTTTTGATCTACCTATGGCTGTTTTAATTGCTCAGGCCAGAAATGCTCCCATCCTCCCTGTATCCCCTCCCCTTCCTATCTGCCTAATTAATCTAGCTAGCTAACCCTTATCAATTTGTTGTTAGTGTACAGAAGCATGTCTGAGGGTTTTTTTATGTTGATTTTGTATCCTGTAACTTACTGAATTCATTTATTAGTTTTAACAATTTACTGATGGAGTCTTTAGAATTTCCTAAATGTAAGACTAAAGTATCTGCAAACAGAGACAATTTTACTTCTTCTTTTATGAGTTGGATGCCTTATATTTCTTTTTCTTGCCTAATTTCTCTGGCTAGGGCTTCCAGTACTATGTTGAATAGGAGTTGTGAGAGTTGTCACATTTGTCTTGTTCCTGATTTAGCAAGAAAGCTTTCAAAGTTTCACCATTGAGTATGATATTGGCTGTAAGTTTATTACATGTAGTACATGCCTTCTTTATCCATTTTGTTCAGAATGTTTATCAAGAAAGGATGTTGAATTTATCAAATGCTTTTTTTTGCATCTATTGAGATCATATGCTTTTTATTCCACTAAAGTGCTATATCACATTTACTGATTTGTGTATGTTGAACCATTCTTGCATTCTAGGGATAAATCCCAGCTGATTATGGTGTATAAATCCATTTAATGCTATTGAATTTAATTTGACAGAATTTTCTTGAGAATTTTTTCATCTTATTCATCAGGGATATTGGCCTAGATTTTTCTTACAGTGTCCTTATCTGGCTTTGCTATCAAGGTAATGCTGGCTTCAAAAAAACTCTTTCTTGTCACTTTCAAAAGAGTTTGCTGGAGGGCAGGTTTTGTGCTTAAGGCCAGCAGGTGGGCAGGCATGCTGCCAGGGTCCCTGGGGACAGTCCTGGAGTCTGGGGTCACTGTGGCAGATCTGGCATTTTACTCTTCAGTGATGGGCCTGGGATATGGGTCTTCATGAGTAGATCCGAATCTTGGATCCACAGGGGCCAGACAGGCGCTGGGAACCACTGGGGTGGTCCTGGCATCTAAGTCTGTGGGGACCAATCTGGAACTGGGACATGCTGGGAGCCTGGTTTCATGGGAGCTTAGGTTCGAGGGTGGCCAGCCCGGCAGGGGCTTGGCTTCTGAGTGGTCAACTTGGTGCTGGGCCCAGCTGGAGCCTGCATTAGTGGGTATTCACCTGGAGCCTAGGTTCCCAGGAGCTGATGGGGAGCCTCAGGCTATAGGAGACACCTGGATCGTGGGACCTGGCCAGTAGTGGGATGTGCTGGGCCATGGGTTTGAGAGCACTGTAGGAGCCCCTTTAGGTGGCAGGAGTTAGCCCGGTGCTGGGGAGCATTGGTGCTGGGTCTGCAGTAAAATTAGGAGCCTATTTCATGTTCCTTCTACAGGGAAGGTGTCTCTGTCCTGCTGCAGGGCAGGGTGTGCTGACAGGGGTGATGTGAGCCTATCTCTCCTACCTTCCTCAATGCATTCTTTCTCATCTTTTCACTTCCTCCTGGGGCTATAATTCCTCATCCAGATTTCTTAGCTCTTGTGAAGGTCTTTTCATACATGGATAGTTGTTTAAACTGATATGTCTGGGAGGGGACAGGTGCTAGAGATTTCTGTACTGCCATTTTTCTGACGTCATCTCCGTTTATTTAACTTAAATGTTGGGAAGTCTGATTGAATTAATGAAAAGGTCTGAACTATGGGACGTTCCATAAACAGAGCTTTCCCAGTCATAAGAACGCATCACAGAGTAATCCTGCAGCAAGAGGAAAGAGAAACGAGGCCCTAGAATTCCACCATTGCTAATGAGCACAGTTGTTGGTTGGATACTAAGGTTGCCAGGAAAGGGATTTGTTCTTAAGAAGTTAAGCAATGCTGTACACTATGATTTAAAAACAAAACAACTAAGTTCTTTCTTCATATGTACATATAGTCTTATCAATTTCTGAGCTGCTTCCTGTATTCCTAAAACTACACCCAAGGAGCAGAGTTGGTCGATCTGGTGATGACACATTCCCCTAAATTTCCCAGACCCTGTATGTTGCAAGGAACCCGGGAGACCTCCCCGTTCAGCCTCACCATTTTGCAGATGTGAGCATCGAGGCCCACCGAGAAAACGAACGTAAAAAAAGCTGTGTGGCTTCTCTGCTGCAAATGATCTTTTACATGAAAAGTTGTTCTTCACCTCACTCATGTGACGCACATTTTCCATACAGAAAGACTAGAATATAGGTATTATGAGCAGTGTAGGTACGAAAGGGCAACAGAGGTTTAAACTGAACTCTAGTTTTATTTATATCTCACTATTCTGCCAATAGATTGCAAAAACCCTTTAACTTTCCGCAGGATGCTTAATCATCCCCTTTGGAAAAACCTGCCTAGCAACCAAGTCACAAAAGTAAATCACAGAAAGATGTAAGGGCCCAGTGCAGGGAACAAGCGAACCCCTGCTGAGTTTGAATGACCTCGGCTCATCCAGATCTAGAAGTAGGACTAGATTCTGGGTCATGGCCTGGTTTGGGGGCTAGAGGACGGGAGTCGTGCCTCGTTGCTGTAGTCATTGTTTCCCTCTCTCTTTTCCCCACGCTGGTTCCCTAGCATGAGGCCCAGCTAACCAGCGTCACCCTCTCCTGTAGAGTCAGTGGGGCGTGCATTTAGATGGGCAGCAGGGCTCAGCGGTCAGCAGCCCCACGCTGGTCTGGGCAGCACATCGGCTCCCCGCCTTGCCTCTGCTGCCTTGCTGAGGCTGTTTAAGCTGCGACCACAGGGAGTGGTGAGGTGGATAACTGCGCCTCCCGGTCCACGTTAGTGGTATTCAATTAGGTGATCAGGCTCAGTATAAAATGGTCGCACCTTTCCAGTGAGACACGTCGTTTCCAAGAGAACTCAGTGCGCAGGTGCCTGCTCCACCTCGCAGGCGTGCAGTCTCTTCACCTGCAGTGGCCACAGCATTGCGCCCTGAGCGCAGAGCCGCAGAGCCGGCTCCCTCAGCAGGGAGAGCAATGGGAGAAAGCTTCTCTCTGGTGCGGGGTCAAGGGCCTTGAAATCTGAGAAGCAAGCCTTAATTCCAAACTTACAGCAAGGCCCAGAAGAATGAAGTATCCTGAAAGCTTTACCTTCCTCAGTCACCCCCAAATAATGGCCTCCAGTCATCACCAGGGGCACTTGCAAGGCTTGGGGCAGGCCTGCATGAGCTCTGGCTTGGCACCAGCACCGTCAGAGGCTTTACCTGAGGCAACCATTCTGTGCTCAGTCATAACATGCATTGCTAGCTGCAGATACTACCTGACACATTTGAATTGTATAAAATCACTTAATCCTTAAAACACTCCATAACCCCCAGTTTATTGCAGAGAAAGAAACTGAATCCCTGAAACATTAAGTCATTTGCTGAAGGCCACACACCTAGAAAGTGGCCAAGCCAGGCAGGCCGGCTCCAGAATCAAGTCTTAACCCCTGTGATCTGCTGTCCCAGCACAGACCTTATTACCTCGCTCCTTCCTCCTCCAAGCTCTCTCCTTACATTCTAGCCAAACCCAACCTCTGCTGTCCACAGTACCACTGACACTCAGACCTTGGCGCCTTTGTCCAATTCCTTGTCTTTGGATGCCCTTGGTTCCCTTCATGTTTATTAAAATCTCATCATCACCCATGGTTGAGCTCCCCTACTGCCTGCCTCCTCCATGAAGTCTTCCCATCTCCTTCCAGCGATAATACTTTCCCCATCTCTGTGCTCAAGGAACTCTTTTGTCATAGGATCCTGTCTGTTACCTTCAGTTTATCTATCTATCTATCTATCTATCTATCTATCTATCTATCTATCTATCATTTATCACATTCACCATCATTCATCTATCTAAAGAAAGAAATCCTGTTTATTTTTATTATTACTGAATACCCAGTACCTATAAGACAACTTGGATGCAAATATACTTTGATTGAATAAGTAAATAAACGAACAGGTTTTGTACCTGGCCTTTAGTAACAATCACATTCTGCCTTATGATATAGCTCTCCTTGTGAAATGTTTCTCTACCCAACTTAAGTATAAACCCCTTGGGCTCTAAGGCTTAGAGCATGGACAGTATCATATTCATCTCAGCACCCTTCCCACACTGAATATAATGTGCTCAGGACATAGGAAGAGCTCACTGACGTGTGCTTGTTCACTCGAATAGAAGGGACCTCATGACACTTTCAGCCATCATACTGCCATTTACTTGAATATTTTAAACAACTGTTTGAAAATGCATCGTTTCCCCCCTGTAGGATTCTTGGTACCATGGCAACCAAATCGGTTTGACTTGGAAGTATGTCTTAGTTTCTGAAGGCTTTTTCTTCTACCTGCTGCTATAAAAACCATACGCTGGAACACTTTTTAGAGAAAGATATTGTTTCCATCTGAGCAGATTTGAGGAGGTAGAGCCCTTCACCCTGCCCCCTCTGACACAGTTTCTACCTGGTCTGCACCACCTCCACCTCTCACCTGCTACTGACAAGTTATTTTGAGGCCTATAATCATGAAGTCAGAAAATCAACAGCCATCATTCCCTAGTTGCCCTCATCGGCTCAGAACACAGAGGTCCAGGCCCTAATGAGGGATGAGCTGGAAAATCCTCCGGCTGGCCATGCTGCTCGCAGACTGGACTCAGCTGGCCATCGAGAGTGCTATCTCTCAGTTCCTGGCTGTGGTTCTCATCCTGTACGTAGGCAATCACTATTGTGGCAGAGATGCAAAATAAACTTACTGGCGTTGGGATATGTACCCATTTTTCCATTTTTCAGCTGGGCATTTTATGAGAATTGTCACGCCAGGATGTTGGCAGCTTTGGTGCAAGACAAGCAAGGCTGTGAGCCAGGATGGAGAAAGTCAAGCAAAGCATCCAGAGGAACCGCAGGGAAAACTAGGACCAAGGCAAAGTCAGGTTTAAAGCAACTTAAAACAGGCAGGGAAGACAGCCATAAGACCCTGGGAAGGAAGAGATCTCATAATCAGAGCAATAGCTGTTAGAGATGGTGTGACCCAACTGAACACCATCTACCTTCCAGGGAGATTAGGCCCTCGACCATAAGCACCACCAGGCAGGGATTGGGGGCTGTTTTGTCTCCTACTTGACCCCCAGCTCCAAGAACAGTTCCTGGCACATAGTGGGTGCTTAGTAAGTATTTGACCAATGAATAAGTGAGCCCAGGACAGCTATATTTTATTCAATATTTACTTTGTAACTTAGACTTAGCAAAAGCATCCACGCATAGTTATTTTGTGTGATCCTGTAGCAGCCCTTGGAGGAGGTACATTATCTCATTTTATGAATGAGGGAACAGGCAGGAGCTTCAAGGGGCTGAGGGTCAGAGGATTGCTCAGCTGGGAAATGGCAGTGCAGGGCCTTGGCCTGGGTCCGGAGCTCCTTCTGTCACTTGGAGTCAGTTGCCTCTCAGCAGACAAGACACCAGGGGCCAGGAGAGCTGGGAACTAGGGACGGGCTGACATCTAGCAAGAGGAATCTTTTTCTGGGATGGGAACCACTGACTCTCGACGTGGATGGTGCAAGCTATGACTAGCATGGTCTGGGTTCTAGACTGCTGCCCAGGAGTCCAGGGCCAGCTGGGGGAGGGAACAAAGTGCTGGGGAGCTGAGCCAGCAGTGACGGTCGGCTCTGCTGGGCCTCCCTGAGCATCAGCGAGTTTATTGGGCATTTCTGCCAGGAAGCTACGGCCTGGAGGCTTCAGTCAAAGCTTACTCACCCCAGCCAACGAGGCATTTGCCTTCCTGAAACTGCTCTGCAACTGGCACCTGACACTCACGGATGCTCACTGCATTCCAGGCACTGTGCTAACTGCTCCATATGGGTGAGCCCAGTCAGTGCTCACAGCAGGGCTGGGAAGGAGGCACCACTGCTTTCCCAAGTAAATGAGGAGACTCAGGCTCTGGCCATGTCACCGCCCAGCTCACAAAGCTTTGTCTGCTCTTCCCTGGACACAGCATTTAAAGAGCTTGAAGGTCCTGTCCTTATTACCAAGAACCTGGCCTCCTTCCACTGGCGACTCAGGCGATACTTTGAGTGTGCCCTTTCCCTCTCTCCTGCTCCTCTCACTATGCTTGGCTGGCCTCTCTCCTGCCGGGTCCTCTTCTCCAACAAGGTAAAGCTCTGCTCAAGTTTCAACTCCTTAGCAGCCTTCCTGAGTACTCCAATCTATGTTAAGGTTTGCCTTCTCCAAAATTATACGACTTTTAATTTAGCGCATAACAATTGACACCCTTGTATCACCCATTGTTTCTATGTCTCTATGTTTATTTTGGTACCCAGTCTGGATTACCCATCCTTTGCAGGCAGGTACATTGTCTCAGTCTGCTTGGGCTGCCATACAAAATACCAGAAACTGGGTGGCTTAAAAAAGACATTTTCTTTCTCACAGTTCTGGAGGCTAGAAGTTCAAGATCAGGATATCGTCGTGGTTAGCTTATGGTGAGAGCTCTCTTCTTGACTTGCAGGAAACATCTTCTCAGTGTGTCCTTACATGATTAAAAGGAGGAAGAGAGAGAGAGAGAGAGAGAGAGAGAGAGAGAGAGAGAGAGAGAGAGAGAGAATTGAGGACAGAGGAGCTCCATATAAGGGCACAGATCCCATCATGGTAGCCTCACCCTCATGCACTCATCTAAACATACTTTCACCCCAAAGGCCCTGCCTCCTAGTACTAATACCATCACTTTGGGGTTAGGGCTTCAACATGATTCTGGGGAATAGCACACAACATATTATACTTCCACTTCCCATTTATCTCTCTGCCATTGCTCCTTCCTACCAGTGAATTTACTGAGGGACCCATTCTCTTTGAGTCCATTATCCAGGAATTGAAAATGATCATGCCTTCTCCTTCCTGCTCTCTCTTAAATTCACCAATAAGCATCTGCAAGTGGCTGACCTAGGGAGTCCTTGTTCATCAACTTGTCTTAGGAATACATCTCCATATGGTGTTCTTAGAGTCCTTACTTGTTTTTATCTTCTTTTTCTACCATCTGTATAGAAATGCCAGAGAAAACCAAGATCATGTGATGCATTTATTCCTAGTTCACCTACCAGATGACAGACTTTCAACAAGTTATTTAACTTCTTTGATTTCTTTGATCATTATTTCAGTGTCTGTACATTGGACTGAGTAATACCTATTTCATAAGGTAGCTGCAAGGTCTAACTGATATAATTCATGCAAAGGGTCTGGTATAGATGATCTTCCTGTTTTTATGAAGTATCACAGTGTTGGTGGTACACCACTGAGTGGAATTTCAATATGTTTATTTCTAGGCATTTGTCAGATATTGAGTCAGCAACCGCTTGATGTTTTGTTTGGTTTTGCTTTTTTGTCCAGGATAAGTTTCCAGGAGGTGACTTGCTTTTTATATTCTGATGTGCTTTAAATTGCAGACAGTCTTAGAAAAAGGCACCATCATGCTTAGTTCTGCTGCAGACCCACAACAATTAAATTGGATGTCCTTGAATAGTTCCCAAATGATTAAACTGAGGTCTGTGGGAAGTAGCAAACACGGGTGAGAAAAAGGCAGTACACTGCTTCATTTGTTTCACAGTTACCGTGGTTACGTGAAGATGCAGTTGGTCCCCAGGGCTGGCACTGAGTGAACCAGGGAACGTGTTTTTCAGGACAGTGCAGCCCACCCTGTGAGCTATGGGGTGCCACAGCAGCGAGGGCTGTCACTCAGAGCAGAGGACATCCCGAAGTGCCCTAATGGCTTAATTTTTAAGCAGCTTACATGGTATGTGGTGCTGAAAACCTAATGTTTCCTTTAAAAATAGCCAAGAGTTCTGATACTGCACCCTTTAAAATACAATATACATCTCCAGGGGATTAAGCAGCCAGCCATTTAAACCCTGGCAAGGGATTTGGTTCTACAGGGTATCTGTTTCTAACTCCAAATACAAACCATTTAAGACATGACTCATGCCTTCCTCCAACAGCTGCCAGCATTCATGGTATTTTGTAATAGTACAAGGCACCAAATGGAAGTGAAAACCAGAGTTTAATGTGTTGCAGTAGAAATAGAGAATTAGAGACTGGAAGCTATAAAGAGTAATTGAAATTTACAGATAGTTAAAGAAAATAAATCATATTTCACCTGATGGTTTAAACCACCTTCTTCACCATGTCTTGAATCGGGGCTTCTGTCAGGAAACCAACGTGGCTGGTTTAATTTGGTATCTTTATTTGCTCTGTCAAATCTCCAGTGGAGCCCTGGCTAAGTAGCTCAGTTGGTTAGAATGTTGTCCTGATATTCCAAGGTTGTGGGTTCGAACCTCAGTCAGGGCACCAACCAATGAATGCATAAATAAGTGGAATAACAAACATCTCTCTCTCTCCCTTCCTCTATTCCTCCCTCTCTCTCTATAAAAGTCAATACATTAAAAAAATTCTCCAGTGGAGCAGCTAGCTAATCAGTAAGTGAAATGTTGATAAGATAGGTAACTAGAGAGAGGAAGATGAGTAACACAGAAAAAGAAATTAAAAAAAAGAAAAAAAGTTAATTTCAGATGCTGAATCCCCAGTATGAACCTGGTATAACCTGGTATGAACTGTGGCTACCTCCCCAGCTGAGTGACATGTCACTAGTTGTCAACTCATCTCCCCTTTCGCTAGCAGCCTACCAGAGGGAAGTGGGAAATATCCACACTTAGTGGCATCGATAAAGATTTCTCAAGTCTGCAGGTCAAGCATGCTCCTTTGGGACAGTTTCAAGTTGTGTCTGGTGGTCTGAATTGAATTTTATTGGGGTTTAAAAAAAACCACACACAGCAAATTTGTGCTCTGAATGGTAATGAAATGGTAATGTTGTCATTGAGAGCAGGTGAAGTGTATTGCAGTAAATACTCAATGGACAGAAATGTAATTGTGCTAGCATGTGCTGGGGCAGGTCGGAGGGCTCCCAGAACCCACTGCTTGACCCATATAAGCACTGGAGAAATGGCAACTACTGTTATTGCTGCTGTTATTGTTATTAAGTCCTCACTGATCTGGGGATGGAGTAAAGGCTGATTCTTTAGCTGGCAAAATAGTGAGTCTGGCCAACTGAGCTCAGAGATGGAAAAGGAAGTTGTCACAGCCCTCAAAGAACCTTAAAACCCCTTTAAATGGGGGAATCCAGCCAGATGGAACCCAGGAGTGAATTAAAGGAGAGGGGCAGAGTCCTGGATGAAGCCATAGAGGGAAGTTTCAAGGTTTCGGACTCCAACCTTTGGGAGTTGTGTTAAGAACCATTCTTTAAATCCATTGCAGTGGGACCAACAATGGTAGAGAACCCTGCTCATCTGTGGGGGGTGAAAGAGCCAGCCCAGATGCCAGGAAAGCATTTAAAATATATATATATATATATATTTTTTATTGACTTTAGAGAGGAAGAAAAAGGGAGAGAGAGATAGAAAGATCAACAATGAGAATCATTGATTGGCCGCTTCCTGCATGCCCCACACTGGGAATCGAGCCTGCAACCCGGGCCCTGTACTCTGAGCGGGAATTGAACCATGACCTTCTGGCTCATAGGTTGATGCTCAACCACTGAGCCATGCCGACCAGGCCCAGGCAAACATTTTTTATTGAAACATACAGGAAAATGTAGAGATCTTGAGCATAGAGTTTGATAAGATTTAACAATTGTATACCCCTTTGTAACCACCATCCTCACTAGGATATAGAAAAGTTCTAACAACCCAGAAAGTTTGTTTTCTGACACTTCTTAAGCAACTTTCCCCTCACCACCCCAGAGACAGCCTCTTCCTAATTTCTAGTGTCATAGTTTTAACAGATGTGGTGTTTCATATAAATGGAATCATGCCATGTGTACTATTTTCTGCCTGGCTTCTTTAATGCAACCTAATGTTTTAAAGATCATCTATTACATCCACTGGATGTAGTAGATGTTTGTTCCTTTTTATTGCTGAGTAGTATTCCCTTGTGTGAATATCCCACACTTAGTTCATTCTCTGATGGACATTTGGGGTTGCAGTTTGGGGCTGTCATGAACAAGTCTGAACCATGAGTACGTCTTTCTGCATGCTCATGTTTCATTTCTCTTGGGATAACCCTTCAAAGTTGTCTCAAATTGAGACCAGGGGGCATGCCTTTGTATCCCAATTTGACCATTCATTGGATGAGGGCTGCTCCTAGGGACAGAATGTAACTCTAGGTGAAGCAGATCTCTTTTTCTGGGAAAATGTCTAGAGAGAGACTTGTCTGTGAGTCACAATAGCCTACATCTGCAGCTGGGGGCCTGAGGGTCTTGGTCAGAGTGGGAACCTGGGTGGTGCATCACAGTGTCTACCACAACTGTCTAAGAAATGTTCTTCGACTCCCACATCATGTTTTCTCCTGTTTTCTTTATGAAGTTTTATGGTTCTTTTATATTTATGTCCATACTCCATCTCAAATTCATTTCTGTGTATGGAGTGAATTAGGGGTTGAGGCTTGTGTTTTTACATACAGACATCCAGTTGTTCCAGTACAATTTGTTGAAAAGGCTTTCTTTTCCCTATTGAATTCCTCAGTGCCTTTGTTGGGTCTATTTTTGGATTCTCTATTCTGTTTCATTGATCTATTTACTTATCCTTACATGAGGCAATGTTTTGAAAGAAATCTAGCAGAAATAGCGTAACCTCTTTTGATCTGGAAGGTAATTTGGAGCTTAGGGAAGCAAGGAAAGCAGCAAGGATCATGCAGGTTCATTTGGGCAGATGCAGACAATAATGGGCCCTGAGATTTAAACTTGAAGTAGATCACATGGCGTGTGCTCAGAATTGGCTAGGGTATGCTGTAGTTAGAAGCTGATTTTGAGATCTTAGTGGCTTAACTTCATAAAAGCTTCTCTCATCCTCAGAGCACCATGAGCTGAGTGGCTCTCCGGGGCAGCTCTTCTCCAAACAATGACTGGGACACTCTAGCTCTTCCCATCTTATAACTACACCATCTGGAACTTGTGTCCAAAAGGCTCTGTGGATGGGGAGGAGAAAGCTGAAGGATGCACGAGACATTTTTAAGTGTCTGGCTTAGATGTGCTCACATCATGTCCACTCATATCTAGTTGTCCATTACCCAGTCACTTGACCCAACTTAACTGCAAGGGAGACTGGGAAATGCAGTTTTTGTTAAACACAAGCATTGTCTCTGCCACAGGGGAGCCTGGGAAGAAGTTAGGACTAGGAGCAAGGTAGAATTTGATAACATTCATTGTGGGACGTTTTATAGCAGAGCTGTTAAATGCATGAGCTGTAGAGCTAGATTCCTCCAGGTTCAAACTTCCCTCTGCCCCTTACTAAATGGGTGACCTGGAGCATGTCATATACAGTTCCTGAGGTCTCAGATTCTTTATCTCTTAAAAGTCATGGATAATATTACTTACCTTAAGGGGTTGTGGTGAGAATTTTAAGAATTAGTGTACATATAGGCCTTAACATAGTGCTTGGCTTAGAATAAGCATATAGTTAATAGTAGTTGTCATCATACACATCCAAGCAAGAGTTAAGATCCAGGGGAGCCAGCCCAGTCCAGCCAGCTTCTTCCCCTCTGTTCAGTACTTTCTTCCACAGACCCTGGGACTCTTGGAGGGATCAGAACATCAGGACTGAAACAGCTCTGAGCCCCACAATACTTTAAATTTATGAGTTGTTTTCTGAGAGAAGTACGGTTAAGTGGTTAGAGGCCATACATAGCAGACTTTTTAAAGGATTTCTGGTCCCAAGCATCTTGGATTGTGGGTATTTTGAGGCTTTATCTTCATCTGTGACAGAGGCTAATGTGGTTGCTGATAAGCTGGTTTGCAGTGATAAGTCAGTGAAATCCTAGATGTGCAAAGGAGAAGCAAATGAGGAGCGAGGACCTATTATTTTTTTTAATGGAATAAATGAGAAAGGTGTTTATGCTCTGAGTATTTGTTTGGCTTTTCAGAAGTTAATATTAGGAAAAGAAGTAGATTGAAAATATGTTTTAATACCACATTTAATCCAATAAAAAGCTTTCGAGTGGGTTACTAAAAATGTTCTCTTTTCTTCCTTCTGAGTGACTCTGGATAAATTATTTTACCCTTCTGGGTGTCACTCTTCATACCCATGTAAAATGGAAATGGTAAAGACAACAAATTCTGATATTCTGGTCAGGAAAAAAAAATGAGTACAAGCAGTTCTGGCTGCTGCTTGGTAATTCCATGAAAGTGAAGAAGTGCTCGCCCGTGACATTGTATAACACTAATGAACTGATGTAATATTCTGAAATAAGGATAAAAGGGATACTTGGTTAATGACTAGTCATGTGGCCATTGCTTACTACAGTTTAGAAGGAGTGAAATTGAAGGGCTATGTTGAGAAGATTGGGACAGAAGAAGCACTGAAAAGAGACTTTGGCTTGGTTTGATGTTGGGGAAAAATGCATTTGTCATTATTCTGTTAGCAAAGTCCACCTGACTTTGCCTCGAATTGTCCTGCGACCCTAGACTAGATCACTCTTCAGTTTGTGTGTTTGCTTTTTACTGGATTGGGAGCGAACAATGGAATTTATAAGCCGGTCTTAGCGAAGGAGCTGACCAGAGAGCCTGCTCTTGGAGGCAGGAGGTAGAACTCGGGATGGGTGTTCCGAAATAAGTGCCTGTTACTCGCACCAGAGAGATCCTTACAACATTCTATTTTAAGGCACTTCTGGCAGAGACCATTTATCTTTGAGTGACTTTTAAAGTCTTTTAGCCATGGGAAGGCTGAACTCGAGATGGCTTAGCCATTAACTACTAGGGTGATAAGCACACTAGAATTTTCTAGGGAGAGGGCTAAAGATAGCAAATTCCACATGATATACTTATCAGAATACCAGGGGAGACAACTCCCATTACTTGGCTTCATTCGTCTTACACAATACAGCCAGTCATAGTTATACTCGATGTCAAGCTATACCCTGCATAGTGTTTCACAACGGGTGGAGGCTGTATGGTATTTCCCTGGTATGCCATAGTCCTTTGGAGCTCAGGAATCAACACTTATGCACTTAAGCTTAGTCTTTTACAGAGATCCAAAATTGTCTTTAGCCTACAGATCTCTCCCAGTTCTGCCAATCTTGGTTAGTATCATGGTTATGAAGCCATTATAGCTCAGTATGTATTAAAGCCAGTATTTTTTTTTTTTTTAGGAAAAAGTGGCCTATTCATGGTCTATCAAATCTGTGCTTTTCACTCATGATTTTGAATCTTAAGATATATGTCTGTGGCTTCATCACCTTATAAGGATCAATTATCTTCTACACTGATTGTAACCTCTAATTTTCTCTCTTCTGTCTTCAGTGTATTAGACCAATCTTCCTAAACTTCCTGAACCTCAGGTGTGTTCCCCATACACAAATCAGCAAGGCCCCCTTTGCCCAGATGGAGTCCAGCTCCCTCAGCTCAGCATCATGTGATTCCACAAACATTTCCAACCTCTTCCTATTCATCTTAGAATATTGGAGATTGAAGGGATCTCAGAAATTCCAAGGCACATTTGTTATAGACAAGGAGGCAGATACACAGTAGTGAAGTGATTTTCTCAAAGTGACACTGGCAATTAGCAACAGAACTGGAATAATGAAAGCTCCATGAGGTCAGGGTTTCTCTCTCTTTCTTTCTTTCTTTCTTTCTTTCTTTCTTTCTTTCTTTCTTTCTTTCTTTCTTTCTTTCTTTCTTTCTTTCCTCTTTCTCTCTTTCTCTCTTTCTCTCTCTCTCTTTTTTTTTTTCACTGTTGTGTCACCAGTGCCCAGAACATTCAGAAATTCAATAAATATTTATTTAATTTATTCATGAAGGAACTGGGGCTGGTCCACCAGTCATCACAATCTCAGGTCAGCCCTCTGTCCGCCTTCCTCCTGCCCTTGGCAAACCTCGGCTGCCCCAGTGTAATTGTCCTCCAGGTGATTGCTCCTAGCAGTCTTCTTACCCTGAGGCTTTCTTTGTGGAATGTTTCCTTCAAGGCTCAATTCAACCCTACCACTCCTTGAAATCATTCCTGATAGCCCCAGATTTCAGGTCTCTCACTCAATTGGCCTCCTGTGGTATCTGCAGTATTCACGGCTCACCTAGCCCAGGCTGCTGTGTGATGGTTGTCTCCCATGAGCACGTTCTACTATTGGCCCCCCACAGCATCCTTTTCCTGCAGGAGCTCTGTTTGTTGCATGGCAATGCCACAGAGTGTGGGTATTGACTTTCATTCATGCTCCCATAGGCCTCATCTCATCTTCTTTCAATCCTCTAAGTCCCTATCATTTTGCTAAGTTATATGCCTGCCTTCATCTGTCTCATGTTTTGACTGCTGGGCAAGGGTAAGTGTGAAGATTATTACCAGAATGCGTGGAGCATACTGTAGCACAGGAATCAAGGGCTTTCAGAAGGGGAAGAAGGGACATCAAGATTAGAATAAAATCCAAGTACTTTTAAAAGGTGAGTGAGAGTTGGCCAGACAAAGAAGAGCAAAGAGCACATTACAGGCAGATGTATCCTAGCAGGACAGTGTTTTAGGGAACTGCATGTAGCTTGGTGTGGCCAGAAGAAGACTGCATATGGGGAAGTGGAGGGGATGAAGCACATGTGTAGGCAGCAGCCAGATCCTAAAGGACTTCTCTGCTGAAGTACTTGAACTTGATTGAACATTCATTGTAATTTAGACCTTTACTCTCAGAAACAAATAAACAAAAAATACCCAACAAATTTCCACAGAAATGTGATTACATATATTAAAGTTTATACTTAAACTAGAGGCCCGGTGCACGAAATTCGTGCATTGGGGGGGGTGTCCCTCAGCCCAGCCTGCACCCTTTCCAATCTGGGACCCCTCAAGGGATGAGCCTAAACGGGCAGTCGGACATCCCTCTCACAATCCAGGACTGCTGGCTCCCAACCGCTCACCTGCCTGCCTGCCTGATTGCCCATAACTGCTTCTGCCTGCCAGCCTGATCACCCCCTAACCAATTCTTTGCAGGCCTAGGTTCCCCCCCCCCCCAACTGCCCTCCCCTGCAGGCCTTGTTCCTCCCAACTGCCCTCCCCTGCAGGCCTGGTCACCCCCAACTGCTCTCCCCTGCAGGCCTTGTCCCTCCCACTGCCCTCCCCTGCAGGCCTGGTTGCCCCCAACTGCCCTCCTCTAACCAGCCCAGTCACCCCTAACTGCCCTCCCTTGCAGGCCTGGTCCCTCTCAACTGCCCTCCCCTGCTGGCCTGGTCCCTCTCAATTGCCCTCCCCTGCTGGCCATCTTGTGGCAGCCATCTTGTGTCCACATGGGGGTGGCCATCTTTGACCATATGGGGGTGGCCATCTTGTGTGTTGGAGTGATGGTCAATTTGCATATTACCTCTTTATTATATAGGATTGAATACTAGTCAAAAGAATGAAGTATGTCTACTCAGCCATAAAAAGGAAGAAAATTTTACCCTTTGTGACAGCATGGATGGACCTGGAGAACATTATATTAAGTGAAATACAAGTACCATATGATTTCCCTCATATGTGGAATCTAATGAATAAACTGAACTAACAAGCAAAATAGAGACAAACTCAGAGAGAGCAGGCAGACAGCTCTGGGGGAGGGGGAGTTGTTGGGAGTAGTGGTGGAGGGATTGAGCAAGAAAGAAAAGAACAAAGAAAGAACTCATGGTCATGGACAACAGTATGGTGATTGCTGGGGGAGAGTGGATGGGTAGAGGTGGAAGAGGGTATAGTGGGGATAAATAGTAATGGGAAAAAATAAAGATTAAAAAGGAAGTATATCTATATATTTAAATGATTAATTGTCAACATAAATTAGGTAAAAATGTAAGATTATACATACATATATATATATATATATATATATATATATATATATATATATATATATATATAGAGAGAGAGAGAGAGAGAGAGAGAGAGAGAGAGAGAGAGAGAGAGAAGTTTTGTGATATGTAAGAAACTTAACAGGAGCTAAGGTAAAATTTGACATGCCATGTCATTGTATATCCATTGGTAATATTTAAAAATTTAACTTAGCTAAAAAAAAATCTCAATTAAAAGATGAGCAAATCTTTACACCTAGAACGACTGGCACTGAGGTTTTTAAATAAGGAAGTGATGGTGATCACATTAAAAAAGATCATAGGACAAATACCATATGATTTCACTTATATGTGGAATCTAAAGAACAAAAAAAAATGAACAAACAGAATTGAAATAGACTCATAGATACAGAGAATAGATTGATGGTTGCCAGAGGAGAGGGAGTTTGGGGCACTGGGTGAAAAAGGTGAAGGGGTTAAGAAGCACAAATTGGTACTTACAAAACAGTCATGGGATGTAAAGTATAGCATCGGGAATATAGTCCATAATTATTGTAATAACTATAAATGGTGCCAGGTGAGTAGAGTACTGGAAATATTGGGGGCAACACAAGGAGACTTGACTTGGGATAGTGAACACACAATACAATATACAGTAAAGTACATGATTGTCTAATCATTATGCTATACACCTGAAACTAATACAACATAGTATTGACTGTAAACTGTAATTGAAAAAAATTATTTTAAAGAACATAGGACAGCAATGAGAAAGGAGATGGAAGAAGTGCCTAATGGAGGCAGAGGGACCAGGTGGTTGTTGGAGACTATTGAAGGAATCTCAGAGAGAAATGATGGGTGTGCAGCAGTGGAGGTCAAGGTCAGTGGATGGAAAACTGAAATATGAGTATGTCAGAGCTCCAGGACATACTAGTATAGGAGGAGTAGGGAAGGGTGTAGCATGACTGCCAGGTTTGTAGCAACTGACTGTCTGGTGGTGGTGTCACCAGAGAGAGAAGGAACATAGGAAAAAGATCCCACTCCCCCCAAAAAAAGTAGCTACAGTTTTGAAATCTGTCAGAGTTTGGGGACATGTCACATTTGAGGTGCCTCTGTTAGGCAATTAGTATTCTTTGACTAAGAGGACTGGTGGTCCTTATTGGTGTCTTCAAGAATTTCCTTTTGGACTTCACACCCAATAACATAGGTTAACATCTAGCATTTTTATGGAGTTCATAGCATCTAAGTCTTACCTTTACAACTATAGGAATCTAGTTCATCTCTAGTTAGTGGGACCATAGAGAGAGACAATCAAAGCAACATTAGCCCTGTGCACTCTGCCCCTGTTTGATAGGGAGTTAGTTCTGTCTACTCAGATTTATTTATTTATTTATTTATTTATTTAAAAATCTTTAATGTTGAAAGTATTACAATGTCCCCCATCGCCCCCCGCAAATAACCCCTTATAGCGACTCCTCCTCGGCCCAAGCCTTCACCATCCTATTGTCTGTGTCCATGGGTTATGCATATATGCATACAATGTCTCCTAGGTTTTAAATCTAGGTCTCTCTTGAGAATCTTGCCACTGTGGATGGGGAAGCCAGACTGAAGAAAGATGACTTGACTGCTTAGGTTCTTTTTAAAAGCTTTGGAGAGTCTAGCAACCTAGATCAGCTGCCTCTCTCTGGGCACTTGAAAGGGAAAAGGAAGGGGTAATTAGTTTACTAAACAGTACAGGCCATGGGCATCAGAGTGGTTTTTGTCTAAATTGTCTGGATAATTCATTTGCTTCTCTGATTGTAATTCAGTTTTGTGGACACAAATTGAGTCCTTTGCATTTGTTTGGACTAATGAATTTTTACAGGTTTATTAAGGGTAGTGTGGAACTTATGAGGCTATATCATAAGCATTTAAAGGTGAAGGGTAACTATGGAAGAGATGATAAAATATGACTGTAATACATTAGCCTTGATTTTTTTCCTCCACATTTGGATGATCCCCAGAAGGTATAGAAAGAAGAAAGCTAAACTGATTTCTGTGAAATTTGATATAAGACCTGTTGCTGCCATTTTTTCTTATTCCCCGACTTTTTTTTCTCTATATTAAGGGTTATTTTCTGGATTTGTACACTTGCCGTTTCACTTAGAGAAGTGAGATGCCACATGATTAGTTAATAAGTGTTTATTGATTACTTCTGGGCCTCTTGGCAGAATTGAGTTAGAGCCAGGTGCTATTCTTTGTGCTCAATGGTAATTTTTGTTTGTCTGTTTCCTTGTAGAAGATGGAAAAATATGTTCCTTTGGCTAACAACAGGGATAATGGAAATTTTCTCTTTTATCCCTGTAAATGCCAGAATACTTAAGCTCGACAAATTATTTTTAGCTGAGTGATGGGCCCTATGATTCAAATCATTTTGTTCTGTAACTGCCTTCACTAAGCTTTTATATGTGTAGTGAGGAGACCCTGAAATTAAAAGTGTCTAATTATGTCCCTACATTAAAACAAAAAACCTCAGATTGTTTTTAAAATCTGAATGGCAAAGCCAAATACTCATCTTTTAGGTTATTACTGTTTTGGGGCAGGAGTGACTTGCTTCTACATCAACAATTTTAAGAAATGAGCTGACACCATTGCCCTCTTTTCTCTAAAAATGTCTAATTTTGTAAAACAGAAACAATATTTCCTTTTTAAAAATTTTATTGACTTTATTGAGATGACACTGGTTAATAAAATTACATAGGTTTCAGGTGTACAATTCTATAATACATTATCTGTATATTGTGTGTTCACCACCCCAAGTCAAGTCTCCTTCCATCACCATTTATCCCCCCTTTACTCTCTTTTACCTCCCTCCAACCCCCTTTCCCTCTGGTAATCACCATACTGTTGTCTGTGTCTAAGAGTTTTTTCTTGCTTTGCTTAATCCCCTCACCTTTTTCATCTGGCCCCCTAAACCCTCTCCCCTCTTACAGCTGTCAGTCTGCAGTCTGTATCTATGAGTCTGTTTCTATTTTGTTTGTTTATTAGATTTCACATATTAGTGAAATCATATGGTACTTGTCTTTCTGTTACTGGCTTATTTCAGTTAGCATAACACTCAGTAGGCTCATCCATGCTGTCACAAAGGGTAAGAGATCCTTCTTTTTTCTTTTACTTTTTTTTTTTTTTTAATCCTCACCCAAGGATATTTTTCCATTGAATTTTTAGAGAGAGTGAAAGAGAAAGGGAAATATAGAGAGAAACATTGATGTGAGAGAAACACATTGATTGGTTGCCTCCTGCACAAGCCCTGACCATATATTTATATTGGCAAATATGTTCTCCCATACAGTGGGCTCCTTTTTCATTTTGATGCTGATTTCTTTTGATGTGCAGAAGCTTTTTATTTTGATATAGTCCCATTTGTTTATTTCTCCTTTATTTCTCTTGCCCTAGGAGATGTAGTGGTGAAAATTCTGCTCTGTGAGATGTCTGATATTTTGCTGCCTACGTTTTCTTCTAGAACTTTTATGGTTTCACAACTTCTATTTTTAATTTTTTAAAAAATATATTTTCATTGATTTCAGAGAGGAGAGGGAGGGAGAGAGATAGAAACATCAATGATGAGAGAGAATCATTGATCAGCTGCCTCCTGCATGTCACCCATTGTGGATGGAGCCCACAATCAGGGTATGTGCCCTTACAGGGTATGGAACTGTGACCTCCTCATTCATAGGTCGATGCTCAACCACCAAGCCACTCAGGCCAGGCCATTTTTAGTTTTTTTAGGAAACTCCATACTGTTTTCACAGTGGCTGTATCAGTCTTCATTCCCACCAAAAGAGCATAAGGTTTTCCTTTTTTCCACATCCTCACCAGCACTTGTCATCTGTTGATTTATTGATAAAAGCCATTCTGACAGGTGTGAGGTAATATATCCTTGTGGTTTTAATTTACATTTCTCTGATAATTACTGACCTTGAACATCTTTTCATATGTCTATTGTCATCTCTATGTCCTCTTTGGGGATGTATTTATTCAGGCCCCTTGCTTATTTTTTTCATTAGATTTTTGGTGTTGAGTTGTATAAGTTCTTTATAAAGTTTGGATATTAACCCCTTATCAGATAAATAATTTATGAGTATGTTCTCACATTCAGTGGGTTATCTTTTCATTTTGTTAATGGTTTCCTTTGCTGTGCAAGAACTTTTTAGTCTTTAATCCATTTTGAGTCCTTTTTTTTTGGCATGGTAAATTAAGGTGGCCTAGTTTCATTTTATGCACGTATCTGTCCAATTTCTCCAACACCATTTATTAGAAAGATGTCTTTACTGCATTGTGTGCTCTTGCCTTGTATGTGAAATATTAATTGACCATAAAGGAATGGGTTCATTTCTGGGCTCTCAATTTTGTTCCATCGATCTATGTGTCTGTTTTTATGACAGTACCATGCTGTTTTGATTACTACGGCCTTGTGATATAGTTTGATAACAGATAGCATGATTCCTCCAACTTTTTCTTTCTCAATATTGCTGTTTCTTTTTAGGGTTCTTCATGAAAACAGAATTTATAGATTTGAAAGATGAATCTTTAGAAAAATATTTTTACCTTCTATGTCAGTTTTTCTGAAGTTAGTAGCATTTAATTATATTCATATACCCTGAAATTCTTTCCCTCCTAACACTACCTGCTTGCTTGCTTTGTATCTCCCTAGGAGATGTGAATTAAGAATCAGAATTCCTAAGTTGTGAGCAGTTTCTTCAACTAACTGGCCTTTCATTCCTTGGTGCCTTAATTTTAGCAAAATTATGAACATTTTTGTTTCCAGAATAACTTTAAAGGTGTCAGGCAGACCATTTTCTTGGAGAAAAATGTGCATATGAATGTATAATATTAATATTGATCTTGATCACATCTCAAATTGATAAAATTGCCATGAACTGGTACATTCAAATCTAATTGAAATTATACCAGCATGGGATGAAGTGGTAATTACTGAGAAATAATGGGCAGGATCCCAATGTTTCTGCTACAGCTTTCTGTTGGTTTTTTTAAAAAACCATCTTAGCTACTTTTAGATGTACATTCAGTATTATTAAATATATTCCTATTGTTGTGCAACTGTCTTCAGAACTTCATCTTGCAAAACTGAAACTATATACCCATTAAACAATCCTCATTTCCTCCTCCCCTCAGCCTCTGGCAACCACTATTCTACTTTCCGTTCCTGTGAATTTGATCTCTGTGCCTTGTATAAGTGGAATCATACAGCTTTGTCTTTGCTACTGGCTTATTTTACTTTATTATAATGCCTCAAAATTTACTCATGTTGCCCTGGCCGGTTTGGCTCAGTGGATAGAGGGTCGATCTGTGGACTGAAGGGTCCCGGGTTTGATTCCAGTCAAGGGCATGTGCACTGGTTGTGGGCTCCATCCCCAGTGGGGGACATGCAGGAGGCAGCCAATCAATGATTCTTTTTCATCAGTTTTCTATCTCTCTTTTCCTCTTCCTTCCTCACTGAAATCAATAAAAAATATATATTTTTAAAAAATTGTTTATGTTGTAGCATCTGTCAGAATTTCCCTTTTTAAGGTTGAGTATTCTATCACATGTATATACCATATTTTGTTCATCTATTCATCCATTGATGGACACTCGGGTTGCTTCTACCTTTTGGCTATTGTGAATAATGCTGCTATGAACATGAATGCACAGATAACTCTTTGAGACCCTGCTTTCAATTCTTTAGGGCATATATCCAGAAGTGGAATAGTTGGATTATATGATAACTCTTTTTAAAATTTTTTCAATGAACCATGTATTGTTTTCCATGGCATTCTACCATTTTACATTCCCACCAACAGCACACAAGGGTTTCAATTTCTTTACATCCTTGCCAACATTTATTTTCTGTTTTGTTTTGTTTTCAATAGTAGCCATCTGATGGGATGAAATGCCTGTAAGCTTTTTATTGATTGAGTCTTAAATAGGAGAAACTAAGGGTCACCTGATATTTGAAGATGGTCTGAAAAATGAAAAAAGAAAATAAGATATAGAGACAGAAAAAATGGCCTCACAGAAAACAGAAATAAGTCCAATGAAAATGTGAATAGACACTACATCCATAAAACAAGATGCTCTAAAAAAAAGGAATGAACAACAAAACATTTAAAATATGACTGTCGAAATATTTAAAATATTGGAAATGTTGAAGATAGTATTGAAAAATTCTTTTACAAAATAGGATAGAGATAACAGTGATGGAAAATACGAGAGAAAGATAGTAACAGAGGATAAATCCAGGAGGCCCAGAAAAAGAGAACAAGGAAAAGAGGGGGAAAAAAGAAAAGTATCAAATAAATATTTAAGATTTAAGATAATTTCCTAAAATTGAAGGACCAGAGTGAAAAACATCATTGAATGTTTAGCACAAGTGAACCAAACACTATCTACAGAGAAAACACTGTTTCTGAAAGTTCAGAATACCTGGGACAGGTATTTTCAGCTTTTGTGAACTTCTTAAGGAAGAAAACAAACATAAAAGCAGGCCACCCACAAAGGAACAGAATCATAGCCACAAGGGATACAATATTTTAATAGTGTTAAAACTTCAAAATTTTGAGTGGAAATTATTTTCAGTTTAGATTTCTCTGTACTGAAAAACTATTAGATAAGTGTAAGGGTAGAATACAAATATTTTCAGATAAGTTAGAAGAGCGGGGGAAAAACAAACAAGCAAAAGGCAAGGTGGAATCCTGGAAATAATTTCAACACAGGAGTGTAATGAAAGAGAATCCAGGATGATAGCTAGGTCCTGACTGATGGGTACAAATTAGACATGATTTGAACAGGAGAAAAGATTGCTTTATAAAGGAGGTACCAGAGAATAAGGATAATAGGGGAAAGATTCTATAGATATGTTACTACCTTTGATTCTTTAAATATAAGTATGTGATATAGAAAACCATTGCAAGAGGGAAAACAAAGACAACTAGGAACTCCAGGAATAATAATTTAAAAAAATGTCCAGAAAGGAGGTATGAGCACACTATACAATTTAGCTCTAAAGTGAGCAATATTCAGTAGATGAGTGGATAAAAAAGATATGGTACATTTACACATGGAATACTGTGCAGCTGTAAAAAAGAAGAATCTCTTATCTTTTGAGACAGCATGGAGAGACCTGGAGAGTATTATGCTAAGTGAAATAAACCGGACAAAGAAAGACAAGTTTCACATGATCTCACTTTTATGTGGAATCTAATAAACAAAATAAACTGATAAACAAAATAAACTGATGAACAAAATAGATCCAGAGACACTGAAGCAGGCAACAGACTGTCAAATTTCAGGGGTAGGGGGTAGGAAAAGATTAATCAAAGAACTTACATGCATATATGCATAACCCATGGTCAGACAATAGTGTGGCAAAGGCTTGGGAGAGGGCCAGAAAAGGGCGTAGAGGTGGTCAATGGAAAAAGAGGGACATCTGTAATACTTTCAACAATAAAGATAAATTTTTAAAAATAAAATAAAAAAACAAAGTGAACAATATTTATGGAGCCATCATTATATAGATACTATTTATTGATTTCAAGTTTTAGAATTAAATTATAAATAAGCCATAGAAGACAGCCATGGCCATAGAATCCATGTAAAAGATATCAATCTTACATATAAAAGCACAAATATGACCTACAGAAGTTCAGAATTAGAGGTTGGGAAGGAGGAATGAAGGGGAGGATAAGGGAAATCATAACTCTTCATTTATTCACAAAGTGGGAAATTTAAAAAGTATTGCCTATAGTAGATAGAAGAAGAAATAAAGATTCGTATGCTATCTAATTATGAAGAAAAAGACTAAAGACGCTAAAAGTAATAATTAATAGGTAATATCTAAAGTCAAATTGATAATCACATAAGTGTGTAATACAGTCAAATGGATATAATCATAGAAAAATTTAAAACAGGAACTCTTAGCCTGGCTGGTGTTGCTCAATGATTAGTGTCAACCCATGAACCAGGAGGTCACGGTTGATTCCCAGTCAGGTTACATGCCTGGGTTGTGGGCTCAAGCCTCAGTAGGGGGTGTGTAGGAGGCAACCGATCAATGATTCTCTCTCCCTCTCCCTTCCTCTCTGAAATCAATAAAAACATAAAAAATAAAATAAAACAGGAACAGTTATAAGTGGTTGCTTTTGAGAAATGACAGCAGGTGGGATGTGGTATGGTAAGGGGACTGTAACATTTCGTTATTACTCATTCTTAAATATTTGATTTTAAACAATGTGTACAGATTAAGAATTTTTAATAGCCATTTATTAAAAGTAAAATGATTCTAAGATAGCAAATAATAGAATGTAATAATAATTATGATATTTATAGAGACACAAAATATTTGTCGTATGTTTAAAAATCTGGGAAAATGGATGTACAATATGATCATAACTTCACAAAGTATATATTCATATGGACAGAGACCAAAAGTAATATGCAGATCAAATAGGTATTTTGTGTGAAATTTTGAATGCTTCTTTCCTTGTAAAATTTTATTTAATGTTTTTACATTGCTTTTTCAAGGATAGAGCTTAGTGTTTATGGGTTACTATTTTATGCAGCTGTTTTAGCTTTCAGGAATATTTGTGAAATGTAATGTGACAGTGAGTTACATGAGAAAATAGCATCCCATAAATATGCTGCGTTAGCACTAAGAAAGGTCACTCTGGCTATAAAAGAGTGACAATGGAGAGGGTGGTTTATTTAGGGAATGCTGATCAGTTTCCAATTTCTCTCATTTCAGATATGTAAATCATTGTTGAAAAGTTGTTTATGTGTGTGGTAAATGGATTTTATGTCACTAGATGACTTGGCTTCATTACTGGAAATCTGCACATTTATTCCAAGCGGAGTCTTGCTGTTGAGAGGCAGGAGAAGAGATGGTCTCAGTTTTAAATGGGTTTTTCAAATGAAAGCAAGCATTAAGTATAGCCTATTTGTGTTGTCTGTTTGAGACTTACAAACCAGGAGTTCTTGGTCGATCTGTTATTCTGTCTCGGCTTCAATACCTGTATACATGAGGGGCCTACATTTCACCCGAGCTGCTTAACACACTTTTTCCAAGCACACAGGGCCACGCTATAAATTCCTATAAAATGTTCTAGTAGGTTGTTTATTTTTATCTGCTGATCTTCTGATACTGAAAATAGGGGAAAATTAGGCCCATTTTTTTTTAACAATTTCTCATTTACAGGGGTGGTGGCAGTGCAGAAGAGAGCTAACATAGCAGGCCAAGGGCCTTCTTTAGAAAGGTCTGCTCCTAAGGCTGGCCCTCAGCTGGCATTTGGGGATTTGGTCGTCACTTATTCTCCGTGACATAAGGGTGGTCCGCTCTGCCCAGACTGCTTTTACAAACAGTGTGATTACGCTGAACACGGGCTTACTTCTGGGAATCCATAATAGCGGTGCGCGCTAGGTAGAGGGTGCCTCTGTGACCATACCCCAGGAAAAGCTTGGGTGCTGGATCTCTAATGGGCTCCCTGGGCAGAAACATTACACGTTATTGCATTTTTAGTTTCCAGAGAAAGGAGTGCACACAAATGCATCCCCTCAGAGGAGGGAGAGGGCGTAAGGAAGTCTGATATTGATTTCACTGCCTGTTGCTTTTTCCGTATGATTCAGCTGTGCATTCTTACTGTGTGGCTGTAATAAATCATAGCCAAGAGTCCTATAAGCAGAGTCTCATGAATCCTTCTAGTGAACCTCCAAATATGGGGGGATGATCTCTGGAACACATGAAACAATAGAAATTAGATTAATCATGCACCTTTCCCCTCAGCCTTCCAGACCACCCGCCCCCCCCCCCTAACCCACCCTCCCCCCCGCACCACACACACACCAGATCAAGGATTAGAATAATTCTCAAACATAGACAACATTTTCTAAGAAAGGACTAGCAGTCCGACCATTCTGAACTGGTGTGCCTCCATTCAGGCTTCACTGTCCATGAAGCCAAGTAATTTTACTTTAGAATAATTTTAACATTTCATGTTTTTAATGTGCAGTTTAAAAGTAACCAAGTTTTTGAGGGATGAACCAAACAGAATTGACAAATCATTCGATGAGTAAAATAAAAGAGTGTTGAGTTTTTATTTTAACTCCCAAATGAAATTAAGTAGTCCTTTCAGTATTTTTTTAGGGTGTTTTGCCAACTCCATAGTTCACAAGGGATTAGAGAGGATGTAGGCTCTCCCACAATGCTCCAGCCCCATTTGTCTTCTCCCTGCAAGCTGTCTCCTTAAGCCTCGGGGCTTTTATACATGCTGTTTCCTCTGTGTGGGATACTATTCCACCCACTGTTTACTGTGCTCATTCCTACCCATCCCTAAGCCTTTGGCTCAAAGCTGCTTCCTAGGAGAACTCTTCTCCCCAGATGTAGATAGGTCTCATTATACATTCGTGTGTTCTGCACTTTGTCTTTAGAGCATCCATCAATTGTAGCCTTTGATGTCTGTCTCTCCAATTAGAGCATACATTTAATGAGAAACAGATAGTGTCTTGTTAACTCTTGCACCCCTAGAACCTAGCACAGGGTCATGCAAATGGTGAACCCTCAAAAACACAAACTCTGTTGAATAAAGAAATGAAGAGACTATCTTGTGGTGGTAAACCTTTTGGTCTTATTGAATGCATCTGTGTCTTATGTTGGACTGACTCACAAGCATATCTTGAGATGAGGTTGGAGTACAAGTAGTTTCTTTGGAAGGTGATTTTAGAAAGCATTGGTAGAAGAGAGGGCAAATGAGGCAGGGAAGGGAAGGAAGCCAACCCAGGGTAAGTAGCAGGTCACCCCTGTGGAACTGGGACTGAACCCTGCGTGGGGCCTTGGATACTGTGTAGAACATGCCTCAGAGTCGTTAACTGAGGGGTGAGAAATTGAGTATTTTTTTTACTAGTTCTTTTCTATCTTGTTTGAAGGCTGCAACCTGGATCATTAACTTCCTGACACTTCCAGCCTGTTCCACTTGAGGGGCTCCTGTGGCTAATGAAGCCCCTTAGGTAAAGAGTAGAAAATGTTTGTAATAGCAAGACCTCAGCCTCCACTGGAATGGTGTTGAGGGTATATGAGTGGGTCGCCATCAGCATCTGCTAGTCTAGAAACCCAAGTGCATGAAATTAAAGCAAGGAGAATTTATAATTGTGTCATATGTTGAAAATGAAAGGAAGAAAGTTTATATGTGTATATGCAGTAATGATTTCTCAAGCATATTTTAGGAATGTGCAGGGGCAGTGAGTTGCACGAGCAGCTGGCACACTACAGATAAGTAGTTGTGGTAACAGCAAAGCTTACGCTGGGTATAGAGTTGGAATCTCTGGAAACAGGCTCCCCTAAGGGCCCCGATGAGAAGCTGGTACCACCTCACCTCTGTCACACGAGGCCATCTCTATCAAGAGGGATGCTGTTGACTGCATTGGTCTTTGAGTGTGTGTCTTTGTAATTGCTTAAACATTTTTAGGAAACAGTTCTGCTAAGTGGATGTTAACAGGTAGAATCTAATAGCTGACCTGACTTAAGGAACTGAAACATCCCAGGACTGAGAAAACTGCAGTATTGTCCCATAATAATTACTTGTTTTCAAAACTTCAGCATAAATATCAAGTGAACTTTCTCCTTACCTCCCAAACTTCCCCTCAGGGACCTTCATAACAACTGTGAAAATGCAACATTTTCTAAGCCATTTCTGGGGAAAAGGAGAAGAAGGAAGCACATATTAAAAAATAGAGGAGGAGCCCTAGCTGGTTTGGCTCAGTGGATAGAGCATCAGCCTGTGCACTGAAGGGTCCCAGGTTCGATTCCGATCAAGGGCACATGCTCAGGTTGCGGGCTCAGTCCCCAGTTGGGGGCGTGCAGGAGGCAGCCAATCAAGGATTCTCTCTCATCATTGATGTTTCTATCTCTCCTTCGCCCTTCCTCTCTGAAATCAATAAAAATATATATTTAGGAAAAAGAACTATGAGAGAATAAATTTCTGTTAAAAAATAGAGGAGGGAATCAAAAAAGGTTATTGTTTATAGTGAGAGAAACAGTTATTTATTCAGTGAACCTCAATAATGAGCCTACTTGAACCCCTTATGGCTGAGGAGCAAGATGAGAACAATTCAAAGACATGGAGTGATTATTTAGTAGGACTCAGGATTAGGAAATTTCCATTATGGATTTTAGGCTTGGCATGTTGCCAGGTTGGGAAGTTCTCAGAGTCTGTTGGACACTGGCCCCAAACCAGGCAAGCTCCCAATCTTGGATCTTTGGAACATAACACGCCTTTTCCTCTTGGCTTTCCCGATCTATCCCAGGAAAGAAAATACACAGCTACTGAGCAAGGACCATGTGCCAGACACAATGTTCTACAAGGTGGTGTCTGATAATGCACCTAGCAGCCCCATGAGACAGATGCTGCAATCCCCTTTGCAGATGAGGAACCTGAGACACAGAAAGTAAGCAATTTTCCCAAGGTTGGCCAACTTGTAAGTGGCAGGTTCCAAAGTCTGTGCCTCTGCCGACTCCATGTGGCACAGGTTACCTGTCCATTCTCCCACAGCCTTAGGAAATCAGCTGAAGTGTTACTATCCTCATTTTCCATGTTGGGGAATGTGGAAGGCCACACCCTTAACACTGCATGGCAGTGTCTCCATTCAGAGCACGGTGACAAGTCCACGAGGGGCTGAGGCAGTAGGCAAAGAAACAGGGCATTACAGGATGCACGGACTTTCCACCTGAATTTAACATGGTTTAAAATATTTTCTGCAGAGCCACGAAGAGAGACGGGGAATCAGAATATCAGAGCATGTAGTAATCTGGGTCCGGTGGTCAGGAGAGAGAAAAACGATTCACATTTTACCTTCCAACTTCCCACGCAGTTCAGATTGGCCCAGATTACAGATCTTTTGTTTTTAGGCCTGGGGGTAGGGAGCATCTTGTTGAGTTTTTTCTATCTTGTTGAGTCACAAGTTGTCACTTTGGCTCCTGAGCTGACTTTCTCTTCAGTATCTCTTTGGGGTGTCATTCTGTGAAGAGAACTGTAATTTTTGTAGAAGAATCCTTTCCTTCCTTACATGAGGTCCTTGGCTAAAGCCACAAACTAACTTGATTCTAAAATGATGCTGTATAAAAAAGCTCATCTTTGAATCTCTGGGGCTTTCGCTGACCCAGGATGTGCTGATTCTGGTTTTTACAAGTCAAGCTAATTTCCAAATAGTGTAGCAACCATTTAGGGCAATAACAAGAGGGAGGGGAATTGAATTTGAAAGCCAATTCTGAGAGATAGATAGAAATAAATTTGGAATTTGAAAGAGAGGAAGAGCCAGACTGGTATAGAGTATACCACCAGTCATAAGGAATTTTGTTGTTATTATTGTCAGTCCTCACCTGAGGATATTTTTCCCATTGATTTCTAGAGAGAGTGGAAGGGAGGGGGAGAGGGGAGGAGAGAAAGAAAAACATCTACGTGAAAGAGACATATCGATTGGTTGCCTCCCGCATGCACCCAACCAGGGCCTGGGATCAAACCTGCAACCTAGGTATGTGCCATTGACCAGAAATCAAACCCGAGACCCTTGGATGCTCAGGTCGACACTAACCACTGAGCACACTGGCCAGGGCATCATGACTTTTTAAAAATAAGTCTTCCCTCACAGATGCCTGGGTCTCAGAGGTCCTAGTTTAATTGGCACAATATGATGTACAGTTTTTGAATTGAGATTTTACAAGCTCTCCAAAGTTTGAGAATCACTGGACTAGAAAATAACATGTGTTTTCCAAAGATTGAGCTATCAAGGTAATTTTTAGAGGAAAAACAAGACGTTTTGCTCAAACACACAAGTCCGCTTTAAGGTCCCATTGTGAGAAACTAGTGTCCACTGTCATAGCTGTGCACACATCAAGGTGAGACTTTTCCCGTTAGTCACAAACCTGGCGCTCTAGCTTCCAGCAGTGGACCGATGATGGACGGTGCTTCTAATGCAGAGGTGATGTTTTTCTGCATTATTCTTTCTCACCATTAGTTCCTGGAGCATTGCTATGCTTGTGATAGTTTCTTTAAAAATAAAACTTAAAAATGTAACCCATCCAGGGCCCTTTTATTTCAATGACTGCTGTATAATGCTATGCACAGAAGTACTTAAACTCTGGACATTTCTGCATGGCAGGCTCGGCTCTCAGATGACTGACAGGCAAACTAGGGAGACAGGCCGAGCATAAAATTTGAGCCGGCGATAGAATCAAGGCCAGACCCATGACGGACAGGCTGCCTGTGACATGGGCAGGAGCTCTTCTAAGTCCTTCCTCTGTAGCCAGAGCCCAATGTTTGTCAGACATCCTAGAAAACATATCTGGTTGCTTCGTGCCCTGGATGTGGACATAGTTCACTCTGAGGATCTTGCTTGTTAAATCCTGTCTGGTTAGCTAAGTGATTTATCTTGAGGACCGCTCGCCTTGAAATTGAGTTCTTATCTGTCCTGCCGTGCCTGTCCCCTGTGGATGTCTGGGCCACCTATTTGTCATTCAGGGACACAGGCATTTTGAATTTATGACTTTCCTCCAGTGCCTGGAGGGATGTACTAGTAGGTGTTGTCTGAGCGATCTCATATTCAGTCGTTGGTCCACTTGAGTTGTTCTGAAAGCTGGACTTATTCTGGCTCAGAACGGCACACCTCACTAAAAGAGCCTGCACAGGCCTTCGGGGATTGCTCTCATTTAAATTAAATGGAAAATATAGCCAGTCTGGATGGGTGGGGAGTAGAGCACCTTCAACCCCTTTCGTGTTCCATGGCTGACTGACACCTGGAATGGCATGTTTGACTCATGCCCAACCGGGACAGTCGTGGTTTTCACCTCAAGTGTCTTTTTCTGGCCTCTACCCATCTAAAAGCCACTCACCTGCTCTTTGGTAAAGTAGTCGGACTACCACAGGTTCTCCAATGCCTCATCTTCTTCTCAGCTCCTCTCTTTCTAGATCAGAGGTCTCAAGCCTGAATGATCACATAGCCAGACAGATGACATGGAGTGAGTCAGGCCTGTGGGAAATGCTAGGAGTGCTGGGGCCTGTGGCACACGGGAGAACAGGTGCCTCATCTACAGGGAACACCTGCTGCTTCACTCCAGCCAGTTGCTACTGAGAAGGAACTTGAGACCAAAGAGTTTCAAGGGAAAGTGTAAATACACAATATTATATAAAAATCTCCTGATTTTATATGTTGACAAAAAAATTCATATTTTTGAAACTCTGTTTGAGACAGACGAAAGCTTCTGTGGTCAGATAGGGTCTGATCTTCCATTTCTGACCTTTTTCAGAAGCAACCTCTTTGTGCCTTCAGGCCTCTGTGGCCCCCAACCTCACCTCTGCTTCTCCCTGCACCTCTGTGCTAGACATCAGCATGTATGAGGGACCTGGCCCTGGTATCCAGGATCGCTGGCATCAGTGAGACAACAGGTGACCTGGGTCTACAATCCTAGGGAGATTTTAGCCTTTCAGCCACAGACCTCTCATCCTATAGGAAATAACACTCAGAGAGTCACCTTCCTCCTTCAATCCCCATTATGGACCTTGAAACCCAGAAAAGGAATGCTTACATGGCCAAATATCACAAACCAACCTCTTTATTTCCTTGATCGAGAAACTAAGCCAGACATACTCTATTAATACTGTTATAATAAGGCAAGGACTAATATCTGCAGCAAAATTGGAGCTTATATATATCCCAAAGAAGGGAACATGATACATGTGATTTTTATGATATATTAAAAGCGTGGTATATCAAACATAATATGTATGTAATAGTATAATCTATTTCAATTATTTTCCTAGTATTCCATCAAGATAAATATTCAATTCAGGGCTTCTTAAAAAATGATCCTTTATATATTTAAAGTAGCTTTAAATGTATGACAAACACACATTGTTTACATAAACTATTGGGGAAACTACCTTTGTTGAAAAGATTTTTTTTCAAAGCTTTATAGATCAGGTGATATTAATGGTCAAAGCCAAGTTGATAGGTTTTTGTCTGTGGGAATCAAGCATACTGGATCTTGGTGTAGCAGCAGTGAGAGGAATTGATGACTTTGTTCTATCTTCATTCTCAAGAACGTAAGTCCTAAACTCTGTGAATGGTGTTTGGCAGCCACACAGTCAGAAAAATGGGAATCACAATCAAGAGAATAACAATAATGAGGTCACTGAAAATTTGGGTAGCACTAAATGTGCTATCCTGACAGGTCTTCAAATGGTAAATGTATCGATAATAGTTTCACTGTGTGTAAAACGAGAGATTTCTCTGTGCATGTGATTTTGGGGAGAGGGGTTTGTCCCAGGCCATGCTTGCCCAGGCAGGCGGGTCTTGGTTGCCTGCTGTAAGAGAGAGGTGGTGGTGGCATCAGGAGCACCATGAGCCACAGAACCACAGAGCACTATGGCGGGGATTGTGAACCAAGGGGGTGATGCATGGTGTACACCCCCGGGGGCAGACTTGACACAGTCACCTGGCTCTGAGGAGAGTGAGGGGTTCACTTACATGGGAGGATGTGGGGTCTCTGGTCGCCAGGGTACCTGGTTGCCACTGGGGACTGTCACCATAGCATGCTAAGAATGGACGTCCTGGATTGTGCTGGCATTTCTTGGTTCTCTAGGCTGAATGTTTAGTTTCCACAAACTATAGCATCAGATGTAAATTAAGAATTGGGAGACATCATGGTAAAGAGCACAGGCTTTAGAACCCATCACACCTGGGGCCCAATCCTGGCATCACCTTTGACAAGTGAGCTTCCTCCTCTAAGTCTTTATTTCTTCCCTTGAGAAATAGAGCTAACTGTGGTGAGACTTATACAACACTAGAGGCCTGGTGCATGAAAAAATTGTGCACTGGGGAAGGGAGTCCCTCAGCTCGGCCTGCTCCCTCTCATAGTCTGGGAGCCCTCAGGGGATGTCCTACTGATGGATTAGGCCCTCTGTGGGAGGCGACCGGGCTGATCAGGGGAAGGTGCCACCCCCATCACCCCATTTCTGCTGCCACTGTTGGTTGCCGTGTCTGCCAGCCCTCCTCGGCCCTCACAGCCACTGCAGCTTTGTCTGGAAGGACATCTGGAAGACGCCTGGTCTATCCGGTCTAATTAGCATATTACCCTTTTATTAGTATAGATCACTTGTATTTGCTTGTTAGGCAATTTTGGACATTTATAGTACTATTAAGTACTGCATCATTACAATTTAATAAATTAGTGGATCCAGAACCAAGCCCCTTTCCCTATACTCAAAAATAAACCCTGAAATGTTTGTGAGCCACAGCTGCTTTCCCTCTACCTTCCAAACCCACAGGCAGGCAGGGAGAAAGTGACATAGCAGTGACAGTAAAGTAAACCTGAAAGAAAGATAGCTCTATATCATTATCATTATAGCTGTGGCTACACACACACACACACACACACACACACACACACACATGTACAATCAAATCCTAACTTCCTTTTTAATAAACTTCTAAAATTGAAGGACAAACAAAAGAGTGCACATATCATAACAGTACAATGAATTACCACAAAGTCCATTCTCCACTCAGATTAAGAAATTGAATATTATCACCTCTACCACCCAAGGAAAACTCTAACCTGACTTATAACCTCATGGATGAATTTTTGATGTTTTGAAATTTAAGTGGAATTGTGTTTGAATTATTTTGTGTCTGAATTCTACTCAAGAGTTGTATTTGTGAGACTCAAACACATTAATGAGTGTCCTAACACTGAGGTAACCAGATGTAAACTGGGACCGTCCCAGTTTATGATATTATAATTACTCATAGCACACCTTTCACTCTTAAAATTGTCCTGATTTGGATAACAATTGAATGACCAATGCTATCTACCTACCACTTTCTTCCCACTCACCCTATAGGCTGCCCTCTGTAAATTCTTTTCCTTTAAAGCCCACCCCCAATGAGGAAGATAATTGCCTGGACCTGCGGCTCCTCGTATTCATGGGCTAAGGGAAAGCAGGTGCAGCCCTGCATGATTTCCTGCTCGGAGGTCTGGGAGAGCTGCAGAGAGCTGAGGTCTCTCACTGATTTGAACTTCCCTCACAGAGACCATCTTCCTTCATGGGGAGTTGTGCAGAACCAGGTAAGGGCAAGGGGCGATTTTGTAAGGTAGTGGAGTAAGGGTGCTTGATGTTTTAGTCTTAAAACAAAAGTTGGCTTCCATTGAGGAGTGGTATTGCTCAAGTTACCATCGCTCTCTCCCTTTCTTCCCCCCAACTCATAACTCAACACATTAAAGCTATGACTTGAATGGCAAAAATACTCTGTGAACCTTCTTTTGTAAATGTTTAATATACTCCCCCCCCCCCCATTTTTTCCTTCACCTCTGCTCTCTGAACTACCGCTTGGGTCAATCATACTCACCTAAAGGCAAAGCACCTTGGGAAGGTACATTTTAAATTAACAATTTGTCAGGCCAGCAGCCTTCACCACCACTGTGATCTGGTCACCCTGAAACAACTGTCGGCTCTGTGAGAGAGATTGTCTGTTTACCAGGACAGAAAGGCATAGCAACCCTGGGCCACATGTGAGCGGGGGCTCTTCTCTGTGCTGCCAGACAGGTGTGTCCCTGGAGAACCTTATTTAGCAATGTCTTCTGCTCAGTTATCATGAGGTCTGAAAATAGTACTGCTCTGTTGGGACAACCATCCTGAAGGGTAATAGAGTGTAGAAATCACCGGACGCCTCCCTTCAGGTGATGGCAGCACTGACTTACATTTATAGAACACTTTAAAAAAATATTTAATTTATTTACACTACAAAACATTTTATCCATTACTTCCACCCTACAACTCTGGCAACCACCAATTGGTCCTCTGTGTGTTTCTTTCTTAGATTCCACTTATAAATGAGATCACGTGGTATTTGTCTTTCTCTGTCCGACTTATTTCATTTAGCATAATGTTCATCATGACAAGATTTCATTTTTTATGATTGAATAATATTCATGTGTGTGTGTGTGTGTGTGTGTGTGTGTGTGTGTGTGTGTATAAAGCTATGTATGGTGCCAAGTGAGTAATTGAATTATTAGGGGGAATCACTTTGTAAATTATATAATTGTCTAACCACTATGCTGTACACCTGAAGCTGATATAAAATAACATTAAACATCAAGTGTAATATAAAAATAAAATAATTAAATTTTAAAAATATATATCATAATTTCTTTATCCATTTATCCATCAATGGAGCACTTTTAACTTCTCAAAGCTCATTCAAAAAATTATTACTTTTATCCTTACAATAATAGCCTTGGTTAGGATAGTTGAAACTTTCTTGTTGTCTCAGGTGTCTGATTTCACAAGCATGCTATATATATTGCATGAATTTAAGCCACCTGGTAAACTCCTGCAACAGGTCTTCTAAAGATTGTATTCTGCTCTGTCCCTTTCTCCAGCTGAATACTATATAGCCTTTAAAATAACAATGTGGAAATTCTAGAATTTCTAATCTGTAGAATAATTTTTTACATGGTGAAATGTTTACAGTATTTTACTTGAGGAAATGGGTTACAAAACAGCATGTTTAGTGTGATGCCATGTGGAAAAAAGGATTGTCATATTTAAGACTAAGAAATATTTTTCCTTAAGACTAAGACACATTTTACCATAGTTTAACATTTTTGAACTAAAGATATATCTTACAATGTGTGCCCTACCCCACAAGGTTCTGATATGGATGGTAAACCTTATATTTGATTGGCATCTTGGAATTAATTATTATGATCTCTCTCTCCTGCACTCTCAAATCTATATCTGAATAATTGAATGATATCCACCAAAATGTTCACAGTGATTATCTCTGAGTGGGAAAATGTACAGATTTCATTTTCTTTCTTTTTATTTGTATCCTTTGCGTTTTTCAAATTTTATAAGTGAATGCATATTACTTTCAAAACAATGACTTTTGAAAGAAAAATACCACATGATCTCACTCATTTATGGATAATAAAGAACATTATAAACTGATGAACAAAAAGATAGATACAGAGACAGTAAAGCATCAAACAGACTGTCAAATTACAGGGGGAAGGTTAGGGAGAGGTGGGGGAGATAAGAGATCAACCGAAGGACTTGTATGGATGCATATAAGCAAAACCAATGGACGCAAAACTCTGGGGGGTGAGGGCAAGTATGGGAGTGGGGTCGGGGGGACAATGGTAAGATATGTACACATATAATACCTTAATAAAAAAATTAAAGAAACAACAACAACTTTTTAGAAAGATAACATACAAGGCCCAAAGACCCCTTAATCAGAGTAGTACACTCTACCAGAGAAAGATGAGGTTCTTCCTCATCTATACTAATAAATGAGTAATATGTTTAATTAGACCGGACATCTTCTGGATGACATTCCGACAAAGCCATGGTGATGGGGCCAAGGAAGAGGCAGTTAGGGGTGATCAGGCTGGCAGGGGAGAGCAGTTAGGGTGATCAGGCCAGCAGGGGAGAGCAGTTAGGGGATCAGGTTGGCAGGGGAGGACAGTTAGGGGGATCAAGCTGGCAGGGGAGAGCAGTTAGGGATCAGGCTGGCAGGGGAGAGCAGTTAGGGGGATCAGGCCAGCAGGGGAGAGCAGTTAGGGGGATCAGGCCGGCAGGGGAGAGCAGTTAGGGGGATCAGGCCAGCAGGGAAGAGCAGTTAGGGGGATCAGGCCAGCAGGGGAGGGCAGTTAGTGGGATCAAGCCAGCAGGCAAGTGAGCGATTAGGAGCCAACGGTCCCAGATTGCAAGAAGGATGTCCGACTGCAATCCTAGGGGATCGGGCCTAAACTGGCAGTCAGACATCCCCCGAGGGGTCCCAGATTGGAGAGGGTGCCGACCGGGCTGAGGGACGCCTCCCCTCCCCTGGCCCTGTGCACGAATTTCATGCACCTGACCTCTAGTGATTATATAAAGATGTGGATGGAGAAGGGAAACATCTACACACATCTTCTGCAGACATGGTTAAAGGTATTTAGGGAGATGGTGGTTTCAGGGAAAGGAAATGGAAACTAGTTTAAATGTTGTACAGACAGTCCTCGGGTTACGTTGGACTCGACATACGTTGTTTCGTGGTTACATCACCATCTCTCATTTACAGTATTTATTAAAAAAAAGTTCCGTCATTTCAACGTATGTACATATGTGCTTTATGTTTTTTATTATTTATTTATCACAAGTAAAGGTCAGGAATTGTTATCTTTCTTTTAAAGTTTTTTTACTGTTTCACTTCATTACTGCTGTGTATGTGCTCCATGTGAGTGACATAGGTGCTTATGTAGGTGGGTTCCGACTTACTGTGAAAATCACATTACATCGTGCCGTAGTAATGGATCTCTGACATAACCCGAGGACCTACTGTATTTCAAGGAGATTTTCTTGGTCACAGATATGTCTGTATAATGTAAGAATATCAGATGGGAAAGACATAATAAGGCACTAATGAATTTATACTTGATCTGTGGTTGATTTGTTCACAAGTGCTTTCCTAGTAGGACAGGCAGACTGTAACAGTTTCCATTTTATAGACCACTTAAGTGGTTGGATTAGTAAATGATAATGGAATTTAGATTTCCTAATTTGATTTTTACTCCCAAAATGTTGAAGGTACAAAGGAAGCTTTTATAAACCAGTTGCATCAAGTACATGAAAAGCATTAACCAGGTGACTCTGTCCTAATTGTACAGTCACAAGTTGCCTGGATAAACATCCTTTCTTCCTCAGCTGACCCCAGACCTCTACTTTCCAGATGATTTACGGTGGAAATAACAGACAGGCTCTGGTTGATTTTGTTAATACGAGGCTGAATATTAAACAGCTCTGCTAGACTTAGACCTCTAGCTTCGACAGTGTAAATCCTGCATGGACTATGAGCATGTCAGCCAGAATGGCCCTGAGGCAGGGGCGCCAAGACTCCGCCTCAAGGACTCAGCAGATTCGCTGCTGGGATATCAAGTTTGTGTTTTGTCAGGTCTCAGTGGGACGTGGTGCTATTTGTTGTTATGAAATCATATGTCTGATAGGGCCGAGACTAATTAGGTTGACCGTGGTGTCAGCTGCAGAGATGTGGGCAGTTGTGAACTTACCACAGATGGATGTGGGTGGGCAGTGCCGACCTCAGTCATGACCCTGCCATGGGTGACCCAGTCCACCATCAAATGACTAAAGGCAGAATTAGTTAATGGCATTTTGCGTTGGTATTTTAGTTTAGTTTGCATCTTTATCATGAAGCAGTGTAGGAATGAATGTGTGGCTGGAACTGCTGATTTGGACATGAGAAATCTTGAAGACTTTGTTTCTGAACCAGGACTCTATAAGGAGGTTTGAAACCCACTAACTGAAGCGAGATCTCTTTAGCATGTCTGAACTGTTTATATTGTATTTACTTTCTAACCATGCATAGGGAGCAGATTAAACCAGTTTGAGATAATGCTTTTTCTTTTTTTAACCTTGGAGCCAATATCTTTAGTTAAATTGATAGAATATTTGGGCTTGTAAAGATAAGCAAGTCTAAACTCTAAATAAGATAGATGCTTAAAGCCATGAAACTAACTCTGAAAACTATATTGAGAATTGCTGAGATTTGATTTTTTTTCTATTGGTAGATGTCAGATGTTCTTAGTAATCAAGCAGATCAATTGAAATATTTTAAAAGTATCTATAGTACATTTTATCCAGTGATGTATATGCCTGGTACATATTAAATACAAACATTTTTTAGTATATAAATATATATACACACATATAAGAAATGAAGATGAGTCTTTCAATACTAATAGGTTTGATGAAATCTCTGAAAATTATTCTAGCTCAATTTGTAAAATTCACTATAGAATAATAATTCTGTAACAAAACTCTCAGTAGATATGTATGATGCATTGACCTAAGTTAATATAATTTTAGAAAACATAAATGGAATCATTTTTCTTTTTCAGCAAAGTTAAGACATAATTTTGTCTCCCACCAGCTTCATGGACAATAATTATATTCAGGTATTTCTGTGTCCATGACATACAACACTGAACTTAAGTGATTAATAAGAGTAATATATCTGTGCATATTCCAGTCCACTGTTTTCTCCAGTTTCTTCAAAAGATCTTTACTCTTAGTTGGATTTGGCTGAATTTGTCCTTAAAGTATATTTTGGATGGTTTCCAAATTACCGCCAGAAGAGATACTCTTAGCCAACCATAATTTTAAAGAAGTTGTAAAAAATAAATGCAATTGCCAAAAAGCATATGGAATATCTTGTCAACTCTGAGACAAACAGTTATTTTGTATGTGTATTTCTCATGTATAAAGCAGGCCACATGTTCTCGTTCTTTCAGAAGTGTTTACCTCTCCCTTTCAGGGGTGATGGGGAGGTAAAAATGACAATTTGCTTGCATCTGAAGTGGCACCTTTCATTAGTAGAAATGATGACAGGACGTAAAATCAAAATATTGCCTGCATTGTTTTTTAGCTTATGCTCTTGACTATAAATGATGAAACATATTGATGATCTTAAAAGGGAAGGAACTTTTATTGAACATTTATGTGTTCGTGTGCTCATTTAATCTTCACAAAAATTCTACATGGTAAATAAATGGTCACCCCTTCTTAGCCAATTAAAACAATGGCCCTCAAACCTGCTAAGTCACATAGATGGAGAGAGAGGTTGTGATCTGAAAGTAACTTGATCTGATCTAAAAACTCATTATTGGGCTAGACCAGGGGTTGGCAAACTCATTAGTCAACAGAGCCAAATATCAATAGTGCAACGATTGAAATTTCTTTTGAGAGCCAAATTTTTTAAACTTAAACTTCTTCTAACACCACTTCTTCAAAATAGACTCGCCCAGGCCATGGTATTTTGTGGAAGAGCCACACTCAAGGGGTCAAAGAGCCTCATGTGGCTTGTGAGCCACAGTTTGCCGACCACGGACTTAGCACAATTGACATATCAATAAAATAGAGTACCAAAAATTATTTTATTTATTTTTAATATGTTTTTATTGATTTCAGAGTTAGGAAGGGTGAGGGAGAGAGTTATGGAAACATCAGTGATGAGAGAGAATCATTGATTAGTTGCCCCCTACTGAGTATTGAGCCCACAACCCTCTCATGTGCCCTGACCTCCTGATTCATGGGTCGACTTTCAACCACTCAACCATACCAGTCGGGCATATTAATGATTTTAAAGGAAGAATGACTATTTACTACTTACTGCTTATTACTTTTAACTGTCAAAATTGGAAAAACACCAGGCTTGAGTCACTGTTAAAAGTGTACTAATCAAGCAAATTATATAAAAAAAAAATACCAAAAAGTATTAACCACTATTACAAAGTCTTAAGGCAAAAGAAAAAAAATAGTTAAAAGTCCATAATAAAAGTATAAACAAGACTTACACTAATTAAATTGATTTTTTGAAACCTGCAGACTAATTTTTGTTCTTTCAGACAAAACATATACCTTTAATATATGCATATAATCTCATAATCTTTATGTTTAAAAATGTCTTTTTTTTGTATCAGACATCAAGTGTTCTGATAAAACTTGGAAGCAGAGTGAAAAGAGCATGAATCCTTAAGTCAGGTGACCGAGTTAAGTCCTGCTTCTATAACTAACTAGCTTTGTGACCTTGGGCAAATGGCAACCTTGGAAAGCTTTTGTTGTCTCATTTGGGAGATAGGTTGCTCCAGTAAGATAATGTTTATGGAAATATTGTAAATGTATTTTCTAAATCAAAGGTGATGATTTTTTGGGGGTATCAAACACCCACAAGAAAACTTTGGTCTTCTTGGGTGGGTATTTTTAGTGCAAGAGGTGGCTTAGTGCTCTAAGCAAGCAGTCTTGGCTGGTTTTCATTCTTTAAGGCTGTGGTCCTGGCATCAGAGATAGGCTCTAAACCCCAGTCCTGACACACTGCCTTAAGCATGTGGTTTGGAGCTTACCCAGGTAAGATGTGACCTTATAAACCGTCTTGTGGTCACTCTCTAGGGATATTCCCTGGGCCTTTTCAGTAAGTTATTTGGCTAAGATGCCAGGCCAAAGACAAAATTCTAGGAGCACAGGAGATTTATCTTGGCTTTCATAGTAGAAAGCAGGAGGGTTGAACAAATCTGGAGAACCATGAAATCTCTGTCTGGTGTGATGATGTATTCTTTTAGCCCATATATATTATGTGTTCAATAATAGTTTTTCCAATAGGAAGCATAGTAGTCAACTCATTTAATAGACTGATGCCCCTGATACAAGCAGGTAAGGCCTGTTGGTGCTAATGATGTATATTAATGATGTCCATTCACTTGCAAGTGTCAGAAACCCAACTCAAATGAGCTTGTAGAGGCAGAAACTTATTTGCTAATGTAACTGGATAGTCGCAGCAGTGCTGTTGGCTTCAGACCCAGTTGATAGGAAAATTTAGATGATGTCATTAGAACTCTGTTCTGCTTCCCTTGGTTTGTTCTGCTGTCCTCTGCTCCATTTTCAGGCAGGTTCTCTCTGTGGGGGCAAAGAGACCCACAGTGGCTCCAGGCCCATAGCATCCTCACCACTGTAGACAATGTATCCTAGCTCTATAATTCGCTGTGTTACCTTGGACAAATGACAACCTTGGGAAGCCTTGGTTGACTCACTGAGAAAATAAAAATGATAACACTTACTTAGAGAAAATAATGTGTTCCTTTCTTCTCCATCATCCATATTAATTCCGAAAAGGCCATTTAGGTCATGTGCCTACCCTTGAACTAAGCCATGGACCTAGAAGGATGTGCTATCCTGGCAGTTCAACCTGAGTTACCAGATCACCCCTGCGTCTGGAAAGGGGGTTGGGGTGGAAAGAGTATCAAATTGGTTCATTAGAGCACTCTCTGTGCCTTGGCATGGGTACATGGAAATAGGAGTCCCATTGGATGCCAAAGAAATGCTTTCTTCTCATTGCCACTTTCTCTGATTACATAGGTGATTAGGGAGGAAGGAGTCTCAGGGAGTGCACCACCTGATAACAGATGGGCCAGCTCCCTTTGGCCTGACAGTTGGGCTTTGGTGTTTCAGGTCTCCTCTCAGGAATCCTCCAACTGTTTTTCCTCCACCTCTAACCTCACTCCACTTCCATGAAACCTCTGTTTGTGATCTGTTCTCATCAGCCTGACAGTGAAAGTGCTGACCAAATGAGATTTAATTGCCTCCCAAGAACATTTGCACTGGAGATTTTTTTTTCAAAGATAAGCTTTTAAGAGCCAAAGACTAAAGAATTACCATGAAACAATGGACAGAAGGTCTCTATTTGTGGGTCAGGCAGCCTTGCCCTGCAAATCCTCAAATAACACAGTGTAGGTAGCCACCTAGTCTGCTTCAGGCTACCGCCTCCAGCCCTGTCTTTTGAAGGATCAGTTGGGACATAGCTGAAAGCTAAGCGTGGAGTACCACCTCGGGCCAGTCCAATGATCCCTTCCACAAATGTTTCTTGAATTCCAAACATGTGCCAGATTTGAGCAAGTACTGAGGCTATATCAATGAATGAAGCAAAGTTCCTGCCCTACTGGACTATTCATTTTAGGAGAAAGAGTGACAGTAAATAAGCAAGAAAATGTATATGTCAGAAGAGAAGTAAAACAGAGTAACAGGTGGGCTGTGTGTGGGGGAAGGGAAGAGCCGCACTGGAAAAAGACCTGATGGAAGAGAGAGAGAGTGAGCCTTCTCTAAGAGAGTTTCAGGCAGAAAGAACAAGAAGTGCCTGGTCCTGAGGTGGCTCATGCTTGGTGTGACAGAGGAACAGCAGGTGGGGGTGAGAGAGCCAGATTGGAGGCCACTGTGAGGATGTTGGTGTTCTGAGGGAGATAGGAAAGCGTTGGAGAGGTGATGTACCATTTTACCCTGATACCAAGACCCGAGTTGGGTAACTTTGACTTTGTGTCATTAGATAGAGTTGGATGGGAGTCACATAGCTTCATACTCACTAAGTAGAAACCTTGATCCATGGTAGCAAAAGAGATGAGCAAAGAAAGAATGATGGGGTCTACAGAAAAGAGGCCTGTAAAATCATTTACTCCCAGCGTAGTCCCTGGATTCTGGGTTAACCTGTGTTTTGTGTGTCTGAGCATTTCCTGCAGTGTGTGTTCTTTCCTTCCCCTTTTCTCTCAGAAGTCAAATCTAGTAGTGCTATTCTGTACAGCATTTAAAGTAGGCTTTCCAGATTTAGAAGCAAAAAAAAAAAAAATAGACACCCAGTTAAACTCGAATTTTAGATAAATAATAACTTTTAAGTATAAGTATATCCTAAATGCTAGGTACCATTTTATGTTTTATCTGGTAATCCTACTGAGCAAAACAGAAAGTTGTAATATTTCCTGTCTGAACCACAATCGCAGCTCCTCTAGAATGGAAAAATGGATCTTTAAGATTTACAGTCACCTACTTACTCAGAGTTATCTATGCCTAGAAATTTGCTTCTCGGAGATCCGGCAGAAATCCACACTGTGCATGTGTCACCAGCTGGGGGTCAAAAAAGACCTAAACATCACTTCTTCATAAGGCAGCAGGGGCTCTACTTTTTGATTGCTAACCACTGGCCCTTCTGTCTGCAAGTGCTGACAGGCAGATAATGTCCAGTTTTCCCATTCGCTTGGCCAATGGCCTAGGTGACTGCATTCTGCTTAGCAATATAGGACAGACTTTCTTGACCCAGGATACTTTCTGGTCCCCTCTCTGCAGCTCTCGCCGCTCTGGCACTCGGTCTGTGAACCCTAACTGCCTTGGTCTCTCCAGATTCATAGCTTCATCTCCTTCACTCAGGCTCCTCCTGGGCATCCCCTCCCCATGTCCCAGCCTGGAATGATCCCAGGCAGAAAGCTGGAACAGTTTTAGGGCTCATAGGCCTTCCATGCCTGATGTCCAGTGTCTTGAAAACTGTTGTTTCATATACAGTATCTTTTCTGCTGTTGTTGTTTCAGGCGGGAGCATAAATCTAGTTCTTTCATTCCATGATGGCCAGAGGTAAGAGACAGTATTTCAAGGATTTTTTTCATTCCTGGGGTTCTAGCTGTGCCCCCCTTCCCCCCCAAAAAAGCTAAATTAAGACACACTTCTTGGAGGGAATCAAGAATTTATCTTGTATACTAAGTAAGCCTGGATTGGAGGAGGATTGTTACCTGAGAGACTCCTGAAAGAACCAGGATCCAGTTGTTCCGGGATTTAAATTATGTCCCTAGCTCAGAGCAGTCCAAAGCAAGTAGAAACCCCCCAAATGTAGAGGTCAAGTTAAAAGAGAATGCTTTCTTTTACTATTTGATTTTGAACATGGAAAGATTATACATCCCCCTGAATAAATGCAATCTGGGGTTTTGTGTACAGTGATAAATGATAGCCAGAGAAATCTTTTGTAGTGAGAAACTCATATAATGCAGCCACCCAGGAAATAGACATCACAGCCCTGATTAAGTAGATATTTGGTCTGATCTGCTAGCTTATCAGACTTGGTGACATTTTTGCTCCTCTTGTATTTTTAAATAACTGAACACGATGCTTTGCTTATTTGGAACACTCAACAGGGCCTGGGCTCCCTATTTGGAATCATCTGAGATGAATTGAAATGAAGAGGCAGGTAGTTTCCATAGTGGAAATTAATTATTCACTACATGTCAAGATATTGAAAATGATTTGTTACAAGTTTAAACAAACTTTTTATCACTAAAGTTCATCCTCATTATTCAAACACTGGATCAGCCATCTATAATGGATTCAAGAAGAAAGGCTTATCAGGTGAAGAAAACCAACTACTGAGAACGCAATGAGCAGTGTGTTCCTGGTTGCTTTATGTTCATCTCATTATCAGTGAGACTCGGAATCCTATATAATAAAAGCCCAATATGCAAATTGTCCCCTTGACCAGGAGTTCCACCAGGGGGCAGGGCCGGCCTGCCAACTGTCTGCATCCCCTCTCCCTGGCCACGATCCCTCCCCCCAGCCAGCCCGGCCCAATTGGCCCAATCCAGGCGGGCCAGCCGGACCCCATCAGTTCACGAATTTGTGCACCAGGCCTCTAGTTGAGATACAAAGATCTCTCAGAGAAGTTTCTTCTCCACTGTAAATTCTTTCAGCTTCAGAGTGATAGTAGCAGTGCCCTCTTTTACCCATACACAGCACAGATGTGGGTGGAGTGCCCATTGGTATACCATTGCCACCTGCTGTCCAGCCCTGGCTCAGAAGCTGATCTGTTGGTGCCCCACTGCTCAGACCCCTGTGCCTGGGTTTCCCTGGTTCTGGGTGTTCAAAGTCTGCTTCCCTGGTGCTTAAGTGTCTTGCTGAGCCCCTGAGAAAAGTTATGAGATGTCCCAGTTAAATGTAAATAATATATTGTTCTTGTCTCTATACAACATGCGGCCATCACCTTGGCATCTTTGGGGTATTAAGTGACACAGGCAAATGTGCTTCCTGCCTTTAAGAATTATTTCCTAGCTGGTGTTGCTCAGTGGTTGAGCATTGACCTATGAACCAGGTGGTCACTGTTCGATTCCCAGTCAGGGCACATGCTCAGGATATGGGCTCGATCCCCAGTGGAGGCATGTGCAGGAGGCAGCCAATCAATGATTCTCTTTCATCATTGATGTGTTTCTCTCTCTCTCCCTGGCTTTTCCTCTCTGAAATTAATAAATATGAAGACAGACATTTTTAATTGCCAGGATTGAAGGAAATGAATCCATGTATATTCTATCAAAATGTACATAGTGAGAGGGGTTAATGTGCCACATATGAACATGAAAAGGAATAAGATACAAGGTTGGGTTAGAAATGAGACATGCAGGGTAATTAAGAAGCACCACTTGCTCCCTGGGCATGCTGTCTTCCAAATGAGCTTTTTTAGTAAACTTACCACAGCAACAACGTTACCTTAAGAGTTAATTTCCCTTATTGCCTACACACAAAAGGTCGTGTTTTCTGGGCTGCTGTGTCTTTGGTAGGAAACCGTGTTTCTGAGCAGGTCTTTCCTGTTGGTTGTCCAGTGACAGTGTCTCATGCAGGTACCGTGCTGGTGGCATCACCTCGCAATAAGCGTCAAGAAACGGGAAAACTGTGAGACCCTTTGCAAAGGTCTGGTCTGTCTTCCTTATCTTTTGGTTGTTTTCTGTAGTAATTAGCTCCATAAAGACATTTTAGAGCTCAATTAACCCTATAAAAGAATTTGTCACAGTTGTCTGTCAAGAAATCTCATATTACTGTGAATGTAATATCAAATTTAGGTTTCTCGTGTGTCAATTACACCTGCTGTTGCCATTCTCCAGGCTCCTTAGTGAACAGTTTCTAAGTTAATGGGGAATAGTTACTCAGGCATAGAGATTATAAAATGACCAGTGAAATGAAATAGACCCATTTCCCTTTTAGACACAGTTATGAGTCAGTAGTTTCTGGCGAAGGAATGCAGCTTTTCCATTTAGTCACCCTTTGGCCTGAGACAGGGAAGGCCACGGGTTGTTCTGGGCACTGACTTGCTGGTGACCTCATCCAAGTGCCAGAGGTATGTTCTCGAGCTGGACCTGGGCTTTGATGCCATTCCTCCCAGGGGAGCAAGCCGACAGCGGAAACCCCAGCTCTCTTTATGGCCCTGGGAGAGGCAGCAGGTGGTGGTGTATGAGTTTCCATCAAATAACTTGGTTGTCACCAGTAGGATCACATTGCAGCCACCCTAATGTCTGTGCATGTTGGCAGAGGTCTCTGGGGAAAGGAGAGGAAAGCCCCGTGGTTTCCCTTCAGGGCCGAGGGTTTGTCAGCAGGGCTCAGGAGGATGGGACCGGGCCTTCTCCTGCACTACTGGGCATGCACCGGTTTGGTTATAACTCTGATGCTGAGCAGTGTGGCTAAATCAAACTCCTCCACAGTTGCATTTTCAGAACTGTCCTCCAGTTTGCAGGTTTCACACCCTCCCACTTTGGCAGCTTCCAGTTTGCAAACAGATTTGCTTGTTAAATGGAGAAAACCAAGTTTGTAGGCATCTGTGTTAGGGAAAGGGGAGGAAAGTCAGTCTCCCTGGAGGGAGGCAACTGGGGTTGTGTCTTGATCAAGAGAAAAAGATTCTGTTCATGAAAATAAGATTCCCTAGGCTGTTTTCTCCATCTTTTTATTGCTGTGCTCTTGTGGAGGATAGGAACAGTCTGCCCATCTCTGAGCCTCAGAGGCAAGTGTACCATCTTGGTAACTATGAATTTTAATCCAGAGACTATTTTTTAATAGATAAAATGACTGTCTTCTTTTGAAGAAAAAATGCAGTGTTCGTATAACATTTCATGCTACGGGGAAATAGGAGTGGTTATGCCTTGTCAGAAAAAGAAGGTGATGCATTTCTCAGGAAACTTGGTAAAAACATATTTGTTTTCTCCCAAAACTCATCTCACTAATTCAGATGATTCTCAAAAGATTTATGACTCAGGCAAAAGTTCATCATAGTTTAGCAACCTTCTCAAAGGATGAACATTAGGAAGAGATGCTATCTATGGCAAGTATGGTTTCCAAACACATGGAAGAACTATGAAACCGAAGTAGAGAACTGTTAATTCCTTGGGGAAGAGCCATGCTGTCTGATAGATGGGGTAGTCTTCTTTTAAAAATAATCATTACGGTGCAGTGTGTTAAGGGTTGTAATGGAGAAGTGTTCCGGTGCTTCGGAGCAGAGAGGACAGCGAGACAGGGGATGACCACTGCAAGCCAGGGAGGGAGGGAGGCTTCGGGGAGGAATCGACATGTGAGCTAGACTTTAAAGGAGAAGTAGAAATAGAACAGGTGGAGAAAATGGGAAGCACTGATTGCAGGTGGTGAGAAAAGCATAAAGGGAGATAGTAAGGGATGAAAGAGCTGGACAAAGTGGATTCTAGCAAGAATTCAGTGTGGGCAGAGGTGGGAGCAAGTGGACGAATATGATCCTGGAAAAAATTGGGGAAACTGGTCTTTATCCTATAGAACATAGGCTATAGAACAAACTAGGCTATAGTGAAGGTTTCTGAGCAGGGGGTGGCATCTGATTTGTATTTCTTTAAGACAACTAGCCCTGGAAGCAGTATCATTGTGTTACTGGGAACGGCAAAGAAAGAAACCCTCAGGAATGAAGGCCATTGTCGAGAGATGTGAGAGCCTTCACTTCAGGCATTGGGAATAGGCATGAAGACATTCACAAAATATTTAGATGGTGTAGAAAACAGGAGTTGGAAGTTGAGATGCTTTGAGGAATCAGGGCAGTCTGCTAGCATGGTGAGGGCAGAGCCAGAGGTAGTGAGTTAGGGAGTGAATGGAGTAAGGAAGAGGCATCCGTGAGGATAGATGACTCATTTCCAAAAGCTTGAGGGTGCAGGAGAAGGCAGGGAGGTGAGTAGCCTCTGGCGGGAGAAAGGGGGTGGTGCACAGCCATCCTGCTCTGTGTGCTTCCTGCTGAGGAAAGCTTAAGCTCCTGATGGGCAGGAGGGCAGGACCCTAAGTAGAGAGAGAGAGAGTAGAGATAGAAGAGCAAGGGGAAAATTAGTGGGGGAAGGTTTCCAAGGAGACATGGGCACACACTAGGAATCAGGAATTAGGTAAAGGAGAGAAGTCAAATTTGAAAGAGCCACCGTGGTCCCAGAAACCTGCTTTATCTCTTTTGGTAACAGGGGCACAACAGACTTGACATTCTTCCACTTGCAACAAGCATCTTAGAGGCGTCAGTCCTGTGTCTGCTTGCTGCGGGCTTTCCTGGAAGGGGCTGGGAATCCATTTCAAGTAGGAAAGTTAGTATTGGTTATTGGAGGTAGGCTCGCTGCCACAAAGCAATCAGTCGGATATTGGACTCTCTTGTCTTTCATCACAAACACAGCTTCTCCTCCCTCCCTTTTAAAAAAATCGATGTGATTTCCTTTGGACTTTCGTTTGAAAAGTTGTAAAGAAATAAACTATCTTTCCGGTGAAGGGCTCTATCAAACTTACTAATGGAAATAATGCCTTTACCTGACAATATGACCACTAGACTGCTCACACTTTCTGGGCTTTCTTATTATTATTTACCTACAAAACTTAGGCATTAGACCTGATTGTTGCTAAGACTCCTTTTCATTCCAGAATTTTGTGGTGTATGGTTCCAAGTTGCATTTGTGCCTATTGACAAGATGTGAAGCAGAAGGAAAGTGTGACACAGTGTGTGCTCATCAAGAGGGAGCTGGTGTCACTGGACCGCATGTTCATACAGTCCCCAGTCGCTTTCCCGGGCATCTGCAGTACAAGGACGTTTTGCCTGCATAAGCAGTGTGTGCTTCAGCTCAGAATATATGCCAAGCACACTTGAGAACGTTCGTATTTTGCAGCTGAAGTACAACACAGCTGGTCTCTTAAATGATTTAACGTCTTCCTCTCCACCAGCAGAATTAAAAACTGAGACTGTTATGGTGCCGCTGAGGGAGCAGAGATGCAACCTATAATTATGAATTTATCAGACAATAGGTGACGTCCCACAGCAGCCCTTAATGTGTTACCCCAATCACACTTTCTCCTTTGGAGAATCCAGCCTCGTTCTCAAGAATTTGAGTTGCAGGGAGGGTGGAATAGGGGAAACGGATGTGTTACTCATCCAACAAAACTGAAAAAGAAAATTTGATTTTCTCCCTACGTGCAGCCGAGCAACCCAGAGACAGAAGAGTCAGAGAGAGTGTCAGGGGGAAGGTGCTCAGATGGCCTGGGGCTCTCAACCCCAGGGCCCTGAGTACATGCCCCGGCAAAGCGTAATGCACTCTTGTGTGTAATGTTACTTGTGTGGGCATTCAAGTTGGGCTAATATTTTTATAATGGCCTATAAGTGCAAGGCAAATCTGTTGGCTTGCTTGTAGGCCACCCTTTTCAGAGTTAAGGTACCTTCATATCTCTTCTTATTTGTTCTCGCAACATCCTGACAAGGTAGAGTTTATCGTCCTTATTTTGCACAAGAGAAAGTTAAAGCACAAAATAGTCAGTTTCAGCAAAGCAGGTCAGGGTCAGGTGGAGCACGAGAATAAGGTCTCAGATATGCAGTATGTTCTTGTTCCCTTCCTTTAAAGACAAAAAGAAATGAAATTTTAAAAACCAAACCAATGTTGGAGTTGTTTGCCTAGTTCTTTGCCTACCATATCAGAAAGGGATCTGTTTGCTTCTGCTAGGGGCCAGGATGAAATATGCCCAGGTAGAAAAAAATAAAAAAGCAAAAATATCCTGGCTCAGCACCCACCGTTGGTAAAATGGAATCCCAGCAGGTCCATCGCCTGTATGTGGCAGATGGCGAGCTGCTGTTCTAAGAGTGGTTGAAAGCACCTGTGTTGTGCTAGAGACTGAGGATTCATGGGGAAGGACAGACACTACCCCTGCCCTCACAGAGCTCAGACTGGTGGGAAACAGAAGCAAGTAAACAGATGATTCAAATGATATGAAAAATGCTATAGTGGTAGCAGTACAGGTATCATGGGAACAAAAAAGAGGTGCCTCTAACCATTTATTGGGAGTGGTGCTTAGTTAGGGAGAATTGCCTGAAAAGATGACTGAGTGAGACCTGAATAGGTTAGCCAGGTCAAAAAGGGGAAAGTGGGGAGGTTGAGAAGAGGGCTTCACTTGTTATTCATTCTCTCCAGAACACAGGTCTGGAGATAAGAAAAAGCCTAGTGAATTGGAGGAGACACCCAGCTCTGAATTTCAGAGTTGAGAGTGGTGTTGATGAGACTAGAGAAAGAAGCAGAGAGCAGATGTTGTAAGACTTTGCAGGCTGTGTCAGGTATGTGGAAGGGCTGTGGGCATGAGAGTTTATCTAACCAGGGCTGTTCTGAGTTAGTCACTCTGGGGCTAATGATAGGTTGGAAGGAGACAAGGCTAAAGGTAAGTTGGAGTTTGTCCACACTCCAGATTGAGAGTCCAGGCCTAGACTAGGAAAATGGCATTGAGAATGAAAGTAATCTGGATAACTTGGGGAAGATGTGATTGGGGTTGATGATAACTGGATGTGGAGGAAAAAAGGCAAAGGAGGAAGGCTTCAAGAATGATGTCAGGGTTTCTGATTCTGAAACCCAGGTAAATGGTGAGGTAAGGAACACTGGAGGAGGAGGTGGTGGCTTCGAGGGATAATAGGAGACAATATGCTAAATTTTAGACACCTTTAACTTTAAATTATCTGTGAGAAATTCAAGAAGAGATGCCCAGAAGGCCAGGAATATATGGACCAGAGGACTGTTGTGAGAGATCTAGGCTAGAGATAAAGATCTGAGTCTTCTGCAGAGGAATCAAAGCCTCTGGAGGGGCCCTAGCCAGGTAGCACAGTTGATTAGTGTTGTCCCCAGATACCAAGGTTGCTGGTTCAATCCTGGTCAGAGCACATACAAGAATAAACAAATGAATGTAGATAAGTGGAGCAACAAATCAATTCTTGGTCTGTTTCTCTGTCTCTTAAAATCAATAAATAAAAATTAGTGGTTGCCAGGGGCTGGTATAAAGGAGACTGACTGCTAATGGGCCTGGCATTTCTTTTCGAGGTGATGAAAATGTTTTAAGACTAGATGGTAGTGAAAATTGCACACTTTTTGTGAACTCACTGAAGCCACTGAATTGTACAGGTGAAAAGGGTGACTTTTATGGAATGTGAATTATATGTTAAGAAAGTTGTCCTGTAAAAAAAAGGAGCTTCAGTAAATCAAGCACTTTAATTATGGGAGGGGAAGGGTTAATGCCCGGTACAGGGAGGGGCACAAGGATAATGTAAATTGGTGTCCACTTTCACCTGCTTTTTCAATCCTTCAGTAATCTGGCTGGGCCCATTACATCTCTCAGAATTGCTAGTATCTAGAAGTTTATGCTTGTAATTCAATAAATTAAATTAAAAACAACAGACCAACATGAGAAGGATATCTCATTTCAAAACCACAAGACTGTGAAAGTGTTTTCCTTGGTACAATAAGCACAAAACAGCCACGATGTAAAAGGACTCAGAAGCATCCAAGACTTTGAATTACCATCATTTTTTACATCACCCCTGAGTAACAGTGTTATCTTTATTTTTATTTAACCATGGAATAAACCGAACCTATTCTTGAAAAAAATGGCAATTTAAAGTCTTTTGACTTAAAGTCAAGAGTGTTTTCTCTGATATTGCTTTTGTGGTTTGGCCTCAGCCCTCAGTCTCTCAGGGACCCACACTGAGCTGCTGTCTCCTTGTTGCTTCAAGTATCTAGAGCTCCCCAGAGAGTTAAAATGGATAAAATAAAATGGAAGCAATGCAAGAAGAATCCAGCCCAGCCTATAGTGAGAACAGCCACGGGGCCTCAGATTTGGAAGAGCCAGGCTCATGAATCCATCTCAGTAATTAGTCAAGTTCAAGCTTCTGGCCCTTATGTTTGTAATGGTCAGTTCTTAGCAGTGCTATTTTGGGGGCCAGCTTTTCATGTATCTATATGCCTGAATGAAACTGGGAATGCAGAGGCTTAGCGATGAATAACAGTGCCGGGTTCGCACATGGGATTAAGTCAAGGAGCCAGAGTTGAAACCGAGGGCTTCAGCCCTCCTATGTACTTCACCGTCTTTTCTTGCTGTGGCATCAGCTACAACATGGGTCCGTCCTCAGTGTGAGAGATGGGGAGCATGTGAGTGAGGACTTATGAATTGGACTTATTGAAGGACATATGGGAGCCTTCTCTGACCCTGGATTTATGAGCCTTAGGACTAGGCCAAGCCACATCCTTCTGAAATGAGCACCTTAGGAGCCACTGTGAGGTTCTGATGAAATGTGGCATGACCTTTAGGTAAACTTCTCAGGTTGGCCCCTGGGGACAATCACAACAGAGTCCAGCTTGTTTCTTTTGGGGATGCCTCTGAAGACTAACAAGGCACCTGCTGCAGTGTCAGGTGGCACCTCCAGGAGACAAGACCCAGGACACAGTCGTTTTCAAGTGCTTGGTAGGAGCCAGGCTGCCACATTGGAGCAATGGCTCAGGCTTCCCCTTGGCTTATTGATAACAAGGAGCTCTGAAGATGCACAAGAATGAGATTCTTATATGCATGTTTAATTCTCTGTTTTGCAGAAGATCCAGCAATAAGATCTCCTTAGCAGGACCAGAGTAGCACAGGGGAGGTAGAAATTCAATGAACACATCTTTAGTGGTGGTTCCTGGCCAACTAGGCCAGGGGTTCTTAGGGGACTTTAACTCATAAATGGTCAAATGTTTACTTTAAAAGTGGTTATGAGGGATGTGGAATGAGTTTCCTGGTAGTGATATAAATGGGAGTTGTAGATTTAAAAAAATTGAGCAGAGTGGAAATTAGATAAATGATGAAAAGGGGGACATCTAGGAAGCGTGACAACCAGGCAGTCTCTTGAAAGGCAGGAGGAAAGGAGGTGATTGGGAAGAGGTCTTACTTAATCTAACCACTTCTCCAGCCATAAATAATGTTGTACACCTGGGACTATGTCATTTCTGATGTTGGAATTCTCAAACCTAAAGAACTAAATGCTCACTTTCTATTATATTAATGTAGGGCTGGTTAGGCTGTAAACATGCTAACCAAAATACATGGGAGTTTGTCAGTCAGAGTGTCAATTTGCTCATTTTTAATTTAGAAACATATCTTTCTGATGACTGGAAATCCTCCTCTTTGTATCAGCTCCATCTGTTAAGTAGAATTTCATAGTAACCCAATTATCAGATGTATTTAGATTCCACATATGAATGAGATCATTTGACACTTGTTTTTCTCTGACTGGCTTGTTTCACTTAGCATAATACTCTCCAGGTCCCTCCATGCTGTCCCAAAAGGTAAGAGATCCTTCTTTTTTACTGCTGCATAGTATTCCATGGTGTAAACGTACCACGGCTTTTATAGCCACTCATCCACTTATGGGCACTTGGCTGTTTCCAAATCTTAGCTATTATAAATTGCGCTTCTATGAATATAGGGATGCATATATTCTTTCTAATTGGTGTTTTGGGTTTCTTAGGATGTATACATAGAAGTGGGATCACTGGATCAAATGGTAGTTCCATATTGTTTTCTATAGTGGCTGCACCAGTCTGCATTTCCACCAGCAATGTATTAAGGTTCCTTTTTCTCCACATCCTTGCCAGCACTTGTCATTTGTTGATTGTTGATGGTAGCCATTTGACAGGTGTGAGGGATAGAAGAAAACATAGGCAGGAAAATCTCAGACATCTCTGGTAGCAATATGTTTGCCAATACAGCTCCTAGGGCAAGGGAAACTAAGGAGAAAATAAACAAATGGAACTACATCAAAATAAAAAGCTTCTGCACAGCAAAAGAAACCATCAACAAAATAAAAAGGGAACCTACTGTATGGGAGAACATATTAGCCAATGATACATCTGATAAGGGGTCAATATCCAAAATATATAAGGAAACAAATACCCAATTAAAAAATGGGCAGAGGACCTAAATAGACGCTTCTTCAAAGTCAACATACAGATGGCCAAGAGACATGAAAAAATGCTCAGTCACTAATCATCAGAGATATTCAAATTAAAACGACAGTGAGGTATCATTTTAACTATTTTAAAGTGTACAATTTAGTGACATAAGTAGTTTCACAATATTGTGTAATGGTTGGCACTATCAATTTCCAAAACTTTCTATGCCCCCAAACCATTAGAGACTCTAACCATTATGCAATAACTCCCCATCCCCCGCCTCCATGCCTTGGTAACTTCTAATCTTCTTTCTGTGTCTATGAATATGCCTACTCTAGGTAGCTCATATAAATGCAATCAGACAATATTTGTCCTTTTGTGTCTGAATTATTTTTTTCAAGTTTTATCATGTTGTAGAATTTCATTTCTTTTTATAACTGAATACTATCCCATTGTATGTATAAAACACATTCTATGTTTATGCAGTAATCTGTTGGTAGATGTTTGAGTTGTTTCTCTCTTTTGACTACTGTGAATAATGCTGCAGTGAACATTGTCCTACACATATCTGTTTGAATCTCTGTTTTTAGTTCTCTTGCATATGTACCCAGAAGTGGGATTTCTAGGACATATGATAATCCTATGTTTAACTTTTTGAGTAACCACAAAACATTTTCCACAGTGGCTGAACCACTTTACACTCCCACTGACAGTGTATGAGAGTTCTAATTTGTTCACATCCTGGCCAACACTTCTTTTCCTTTTCTGTTGCAGTTTTCTTTTACTATTATAGCCATCCTACTGGATGTGAGTACAATTTCATTGTGGTTGTGTGCCCACTAGTTTGGGATATGCAAAGATGTTTTCTAGTGAGTAATACCAAACTTTGAAGACATTTTTGTTCATGAGGCTTCTTAAGACAAGTGTTCCTGTTTTTGCCATAGAAAATGATGCTTGATTGTAGACTGTGTGTCTCAGTTAAGGCTTGTAGTTGGAGCATTCTGTCAAATTTTTTAGAGAATCATTTGTTTTGAAATCCCTTCTGAAGCATTCAGGATCAATTCGCTAAAACTGAAGCTCCTGGCTGTTGCACTATGTCAAGCTATACAGCACCACTTTCCTTGCCCTGGTCCAGACCCTCCTCGTCTCTGGGCTGGAGATCCTATTTGTGGTCTCCTCTCCTTTTTCTTGTATGAGCACAAGCATCAGAATCAGACCCTGCTCTGAGTCCTAGCTCTGCCACTACTGCTGTGATAAGTTGGACAAGTCATTTAATCTCACTAAACTCTGTGTCCTTGCCATGGTTTTAAAGTGTACAATTTAGTGACATAAATAGTTTCACAATATTGTGTAATGGTTGGCACTATCAATTTCCAAAACCATGGTATCCACTTGATGGGCCTGTTGTGAGGACACTGCATGATGAGCTCTTGGTACTTTGCTTGGCACATAAAGCATGTCAGTAATTGTTAATTTGGGGCCTGTTATGCAGTCTGCACTTACCTTTCTAAAATCATGATGATAGAACTCCTTTGCTTGAACTACTTGGTATTTCTATTTTCTCCAAACAAAGTTCAAACTGCTTGGCAGTTCATAAAAGGCCCTTTGAGAGCCTGGGTTGCGAGCCTTTTCTGCTGCCTCACTCCTTTGCCTCAGCCCTCTGAGCCACTGGCTGCTATAGACCAGTACATTCCTGTGACCAGAGCCCAGTGCCTGCTCTACCCTCTGCCTGATTGATCTGCATTTAAATAATCTATCTTGATTCTCAAGCCTATGGATGCCCTCCCTGGAATGCTGGGTGGGTCATGGCTCACTTACCTCTGTTACAGTGATTGTCCAGGGGTGCTTTTGCTTTGGACAGCCTTCTCTGATTGATCTCATTTATCATACCTATTTACTGTATATCATGCATACTGTAGGGGTTGGATCAAAATATGAATATGGAAATTACTTTACCAAGTCATTTACAGAAACCAGCCTTTCTTTCTCCCCGTGTTCTCTAGCTTGACATGGTTGTTCAGACTTGTAAGTAGGGTTTCTGTGTCTTTAAACTTATCTGTATTTTCATGTGCTCATGTCATCAGGACAGATGCCTTAAAGGTTAACCATGGGCAAATATTATTTGCTGCTATTACTCTTGACATTGTTTTATTTATTCAACAACATTATTGAACACCCAGTTTGTGTAAGTCACTTAATAGTCTCCCTAAGGAGACATAGAATTGTATAAGATGTTCCTGTTAATGAGCCTTCTCAAGATAAATCTTCTTGCTCACATCATGACTCTGAGAATGTAAAATCTAGGAGAAATTGTAGTCTCTACCATTTTTTTTTTTTTGAGAGGTACTTGGAAATTCTGACTCCTCATGGCATTATTTTATTTCCAAAATAGTTCATCCTTCTTGGTGGGCAGATGGGGCCACTTGTAGTCCTGATTCAGCTCTTCATTTTCTGGTGAAATCTGAAACTAGAGAGACAAGAAAAATCCTGCTGTTTGCAAGTCAAGAAGGAGCTCACAATAGGTAGCAATTCAGAAATAAACACTCAACAAACTCACCCTGCTTTGTCTATAATCTCCAATGAGTTCTCTAATGCTGACTGTGTAGTCTGAAGTTCTTCTACTAGGTTGAGACTCATAATTTTGTCACTTTTTATATTTAAAGAAAATGTGTGTATATGTTCCTTCATTTTTTACAACCTCCTTCCTGACTCTCATGTCTTATAATAAAAGCTACAAAGTCAGTAGCATTCTTCTGAAAAGACATTAATAAAAGGGGGAAGAGATGTGAGTCAGGAGAAAAGTTCTAACAAAAAACAGAAGCTAAGCATCCTCTTCAAAGCTAGGCATAAAACTTAGTTCTGCACTTCTTGATAATTAAGGCAAAAGAGAATAATAAAGTCAATGTCAAGAACTGAATTAGCACTTGGAAATACTATGATTTCAAAACTTTGAAATTGCTTAGTTGAAAGTTTTCTTTGTTTTTATGAAAATGTGGCGATTGTGGGCGTCCACTGCTGTCCTTGATGGGCTTCAGCTTTGCTTTCAGATTTGAGATGAGGTTGGATCCAGCCTTGGAAGTGAGGATGGGCCTTTGTTCCTGAGTTTGAAAGATAGTAGGCTACAGGCACTCATTATTCCATTTTTTTTATCTAGTTATTAAAAACTAGAAACCCGGTACACGAAATTCGTGCACGGCGGGGGTTGTCCCTCAGCCCAGCCTGTACCCTCTCCAATCTGGGACTCCTGGAGGGATGTCCGACTGCCCGTTTAGGCCTGATCCTGGTGGGATCGGGCCTAAACGGGCAGTCAGACATCCCTCTCACAATCCAGGACTGCTGGCTCCCAACTGCTTGCCTGCCTCCCTTCCTGATTGCCCCTAACCGCTTCTGCCTGCCAGCCTGATCACCCCCTATCCACTCCGCTGCCAGCCTGTTTTCCCCAACTTCCCTCCTCTATCGGCCTGGTCACCCCTAACTGCCCTCTCCTGCAGGGTTGATCACCTCCAACTGCCCTCCCTTGCAAGCCTGGTCCCTCTCAACTGCCCTCCCTTGCAGGCTTGGTCCCTCTCAACTGCCCTCCCTTGCAGGCCGGATGCCTCCCAACTGCCCTCTCCTGCTGGCCATCTTGTGGTGGCCATCTTGTGTCCACATGGGGGCAGGATCTTTGACCACATGGGGGCAGCTATATTGTGTATTGAAGTGATGATCAATCTGTATATTACTCTTTTATTAGATAGGATAGAGGCCTGGTGCATGGGTGGGGGCCAGCTGGTTTGCCCTGAAGGGTGTCACAGATAAGGGTGGGGGTTCCCTTGGGGTGTGGTGCGGCCTGAGTGAGGGGCCTGTGGTGGTTTGCAGGCTGGCCACGCCCCCTGGCAACCCAAGCAGAGGCCCTGGTATCTGCAATTTATTTTCCTTCTACAATTGAAACTTTGTAGCCTGGAGTGGAGCCAAGCCTGGGGCTCCGGCAGCCATTTCTGTGGCAGCCATTTCTGTGGCAGTTAATTCACCTTCTACAATTGAAACTTTGTAGCCTTAAGCGGGTGAGCCCGGCCAGGGTGTGCGGAAAGCTTTGCTTCCCCTGTTGCTGCCGGCAACCCTGGCCTGCTTTCTCAAGCTCCATTCTGCCGCCATTTGTTTGAATTTGTTTACCTTTTATAATTGAAACTTTGTAGCTTGAGTGGAGGCTTAGGCCTGCAACAGCTATGGAAAGCTTGGCTTCCTCTGTTACCTAGGAAACCTTGCTCTGTGGCTGTAGCCATCTTGGATTGGGATTAATTTGCATACTTGCCCTGATTGGCTGGTGGGCGTGGCTTGTGTAGCGGCGTGATGGTTAATTTGCATATTACCATTTTATTAGAGAGGATTATTGCCCCTGAAGTGGCACCTTGCCATCCACTTAGTAGTAAGAGTAATATTTTTGTACTAAAGGCAGTTTCATAGTTACAAAAACTACACAAGAGTTACATGGCTTATTAAATGCTTTTACGTACCTCTAATTGTATTCAACCCTTTCAATAACCCTCTAATGCAAACATGTCAAACTCGTGGCCCATGTGTCGCATGCCTCTTTTATTTGACCCGTGTTAGCCTTTGAGTTTGACATGCTTGCTCTAATGTTTTATTATCACCCACATTTAACAAGGATAAAACAGACTCATAGAGGCAAAGTAAATCAACAGCTGATTGGAGGCAGAACTAGGGTTGGAAAGCAGGTCCTGGGATTCTCAGGACTAATTTTTTTCCATTTCACCATCCTGAACAATTATTTGCTGGGTTCTGTAGTTACTGGTTAGATAGTGCTTCTGATGGATGGATGCAAGGTCTGGAGGAGAATATGCAGCAAAGCACAGAAATGAGTGTGCAAGTATTTGAGTATGCAAGTCAGTGGGTGTTCATTATAAAAATACAGTAGAGTCAACATTTAATGTTCTGTTCTTTCTTGGATTTAGCCCCTGTCTCATTTTACAGAGCTGGTGTCATAAGATATCTTCAATTAAAAATCAAAAAGGATTTAAAATATGATGATTGGCAATTAGTAATAGAAAACTCTGCTCATAGCTACAATTGGTGTGTTTATGAGTGTTCTCTTCAGTTCATATTTAACATTCGTATTTTTGAAAAATATATTCTGGGATGATGACAAAAAAACCCTGAATTTTATTTTCTGAAACTGGATATTGTATGCTAGTGCATCACTAAAAGTTTATTCACGGCTCTCTCTAAAATGAATATTTATGCATCTGCAAGGCGCCTCTCTCTTCTCTAAGCAGGACCAGTCACTTCTCCAAGCAGGACCAGTCACGGTCAAAGTCATCACAGTGAAAGCCAGAAGGAAAAAGGGAGGGGGTCCAGATTCACTAACATACAACATTAAACTGGAGTCTGATGTTAAATAAGAGTCATAGCTGCATAGCCCTTCACCTGTGCCTGTCAGGAAGTCTTATTCTGGATAGGAGCTCTCATTAGAAGAAAAGCAAAGGGCAGGTCTCCAGTAGGCTGGAAATGCTGCCTTGATGAAGCCTTTTGAAATCCACTCTTCCAGCCAAAGAGGCCTCACCTTTTCTGCCTTGTCTATCCCAACCACCAGGTATAAGAAGCTGCCACATATTGCCCATTATCTTTGTAGAGTAAGCTCCTTGTGGGAAAGGGTCAGGTCTCTGTCCTTGGCTTGCAGTAGTAGAAGGCCACTCTGATATTCCTGAACAATCTGGAATTTTTAGATAAAATCTGTTGTTTATCATACAGGTAGAACTATGGTACATTTCCTTCTTTCTCTATATCTTTCTCCATCTCTTGTGTTGCATTAGAGTGAATAAGCTTATTGAATATCAAATGGTACAGTGACAGTTAACATGTGAGCACTCAGTAAATAATAACGGTAGGCACTACCTCAGGTTTAACATGCTCTGCTCCAAAAAGGGTTTCATTTTCTCTCCCTTAATTTCCTTTATGAGATTTGTCTTTGTGTGTGCAGATATTAGGATATTAACATTTTAATAATCCTTACAGAATTTATTTTGGATAAACAAAATCCTCTATATTATTGAATAAACAACAACAACAAAAATACCTGAGACCCATGGTTCTGGGTCTTCCTACATCCATTTAGGGCAAAATAAAATGCCCATGTGGAAACAAAACCTTACCCTAAATTCTTTGGGGGTTTTCATTCCTCTCTCTGAAGAGGAAGATGAGTTGGAAAACTTCTCTGGCCCATTCCAATTCTAAGATAATTTAATTCTTTATTCTTTTTTTTCTTTCTTTCTTTTTTCTTTTTTGTATTCGCATAGTCAGACCCAATTAATTCAGACAATTCTTTTCTGTGACTTGATTTTTAAATGTGATAATAAATAATGAATTGTAGTTTAGAGGAAACATTTTAATGAAAAAAAAATGTCAACATTGTTAACATGAATCCATGGGGTGTGATGGTAGGATTTTCATAAAAGTTTTTTTAATTGAGATATAATTTACTTACATAACACTAGTGCATCTGGAGGGGTCCCTCAGCCCCGGCCTGTGCCCTCTCGCAGTCTGGGAGCCCTCGGGGGATGTCCGACTGCTGCAGAGGCAGGAGAGGCTCCACTGCTGTGATCGCCAGCCCTGAACCCAGCTTCTGGCTTAGCGGCTCTCCCCCTGTAGGAGCGCACTGACCACCAGGGGGCAGCTCCTGCGTTGAGCATCTGCCTCCTGATAGTCAGTGTGCATCATAGTGACCGGTAGTTCCACTGTTTGGCTGAAACCAGCTCTCTGACATCCAGCAAAGGGTCCTGGATTGTGAAAGGGCACAGGCCAGGCTGAGGGACCCCACCAGTGCATGATTGGGGCCGGGGAGGGACACAGGAGGTTAGCCAGCTGGAGAGGCACTGTGGGAGGGCTCCAGGGTGTGTCTAGCCCGTCTCATTCATTCCTGATCAGCTGGACCCCAGCAGCAAGCTAACCTATCAGTTGGAGCGTCTGCCCCCTGGTGGTCATTGCGCATCATAGTGAGCGGTTGAGTGGCCTTAGCATATCATTAGCATATTATGCTTTGATTGGTTGAACGGCCAACCAGACACTTAACATATTAGTCCTTTATTATATAGAAATATATTAGTTTCATGTATAAAACATAATCCTATATAATAAAGAGCTAATATGCTAATTAGACCAAACAGCAGAACGACCAGACGACCTTCCAGATGAAGCTGGGGCTGCAAGGGGCTGCGAGGGCCAGCCAGGGCTGTGAAGGCTGACAGAGGCAGCCGGGCTGCGAGGGCCGAGCCCCTTGCATGAATTTTGTGCACCGGGCCTCTAGTGATTAGACATGTCTAATCATATCTAATTTTATTAACATTTTAATAACATTTTAACTGGTCCTGCTTAGACCACATTTTGCAAAGTGGTCACCACAATAAATCTAATTAACATCCATTACCACAGATAACTATAAAATTTTTATTCTTGTGATCAGAAATTTTAAGATCTACATTCTTAGCAACTTTCAAATATCCAATACAATATTATTAACTGTAGTCACCATGCTGCATCATTACATCCCCATGACATTTATTTTAGAACTGAAAGTTTGTATCCTTTGACCAGCTTCTCCTGTTTTGCCCACCACCCACCCCAACTCTGGCAACCACGATGTTTTCTATATATGGGTTTGTGTTTTTATTTACTTTATTATTTTTTTAATTCTACTTATAAGTGAGATCATATGGTATTTCTTTCTCATGTTATTGCAAATGGCAAAATTTTATTCTTTTTTATGGCTGAATATTCTATTGTGTGTAGCTATGTTTCTGTGTGTATCACATTTGTTTTATCTATTCATTTATCAATAGCCACTTAGATTATTTCCATGTCTTGGCTATTGTAAATAATGTAGCAATGAACATGAGGTTCAGATATCTTTTTGAGTTAGCATTTTCATTTTCTTTGGATAAATTTCCAGACATGGAATTGCTGGATCGTATTGTAGTTTTATTCTTAATTTTTTAAAGAAACCTCCATGTTTACCATAGTCACTACACCAATTTGTATTCCCACCAACAGTACACAAGGATTCCCTTTTCACCACATCTTTGCCAACACTTATTTCTTTTTGGTAATAGCCATTTTAACAGGATAAAGTGGTATCTCCTTTGCACATGAGTTCTTTATATATTTTGGATATTAACAACTTGTCAGATATGTTTGTAAATATTCTCTCATTGAGTAGGTTGCCTTTTTATTTTGTTGAGTGTTACCTTTGCTGTGCAGAAGCTTTTTAGTATCATGTAATTTCACTTATTTATTTTTGTTGCCTTTGCTTTTGATGTCAAATCCAAAATATTATCAGCAAAACCATGTCAAGGAGCTTATTGCCTAGGTTCTCTTCCAGGAATTTTATGGTTTCAGGTCTTGTGTTCAAGTCTTTAATCTATTTTGAGTTAATGATTGTGTAAGATGTAAGATAATGGTCCAGTTTCATTCTTTTGCATGTGAATGTTCAGTTTTTTCAACATTTATCAAAGAGACTGTCCTTTCCCCATTGTATATCTTGGCATCTTTGTCATAAATTAATTGACCAAATATGTATAGGTTTATTTATGGGCTCTCTATTCTGTCCCATTGATATTTGTTTTTGGTATTTTTATGACCACACCATACTATTTTACCATGGCCTTGTAGTATACTTTGAAATCGGGGAGCCAGGATGCCTCCAGCTTTGTTCTTCTTTCTCAGAATTGCTTAGGCTATTTGAGGCCTTTAATGGTTCCATGAAAGTTTAAGGGTTGTTTGTTCTATTTCTGTGAAAAATGTTGTTGGTATCATGTAGGGATTATATGAATCTGAATATTGCTTTGGGTAGTATGGATATTTTAACAATATCAATTTTTATTATCAACAAGTATGGAATATATTTCCATTTACTTGTGTCATATTCAATTTCATCCATCAGTATCTTACAGTGTTTAGTGTACAGGTCTTTTACCTCCATGGTTAAATTTATTCCTACATTAAAAAAAATTGTCACAGGGATATAAAATACAGGACAGAAAATATGGTCAATAATATTGTAACAACTATGCATAGAATCAGATGCATACTAGACTCACTGAGGTGATCAGTTCACATGTTATATAAATGTCTAATCACTATGTTGTACACTTGAATATAATATAATATTATGTCAACTAAAATTGAAAAATAAGAAGTTTTTTAAATTAAAAAAAATAAAAGTATCTGAAAAAAGTTTATTTAGACACTTTTATTAAAGTTTAAGAATGTTATTCTTTATTTTTTCTTTATTAAGGTATTACATATGTGTCTTTATCCCCCCATTGTCCATCCCACTCCCGTTCATGTCCTCACCGCCCTGGTGTCTGTGTCCATTGGCTATGCTTATATGCATGCATACAGGTCCTTTGGTTTATCTCTCCCCTTCACCCCCACCCTCTCCTACCTTCCCTCTGAGATTTGAGCATCTGATCGATGTTTCTCTGTCTCTAGATCTGTTTCTGTTCATCAGTTTATGTTCATTATAATCCACAAATGAGTGAGATCATGTGATATTTATCTTTCTCTGACTGTCTTATTTCGCTTAGCATAATGCTCTCCAGCTCCATCCAGGCTGTTGCAAATGGTAGGATTTCCTTCCTTTTTACAGCAGCATAGTATTCCATTGTGTAGATGTACCACAATTTTTTTAATTTAATAAATCTTTATTGTTCAGATTATTACAATTGTTTCTCCTTTTTTTCCCCCCATATCTCCCCTCCACCCTGTTCCCGCCTCCCCTCTGCCCTTACCTCCCCCCCGCTGTCCTCATCCATAGGTGTATGATTTTGTCCAGTCTCTTCCCATACCCCCACTCAGACACCCCTTTCCCCCTGAGAATTATCAATCCACTCCGATTCTATGCCCCTGATTCTATTATGTTCACCAGTTTATTCTGTTCTTCAGATTTTTAATTCACTTGACTTTTAGATTCACTTGTTGATAGGTATGTATTTGTTGTTCATAATTTTTATCTTTACTTTTTCTTCTTTTTCCTCTTTTTAAATAATACCTTTCAGCTTTTCACATAATACTGGTTTGGTGGTGATGAACTCCTTTAGCTTTTTCTTATCTTTGAAGCTCTTTATCTGTCCTTCAATTCTGAATGATAACTTTGCTGGGTAGAATAGTCTTCGTTGTAGGTTCTTGCTATTCATCACTTTGAATATTTCTTGCCACTCCCGTCTGGCGTGCATAGTTTCTGTTGAGAAATCAGCTGATAATCATATGAGTGCTCCCTTGTGAGTAACTAACTGTTTTTCTCTTGCTGCTTGTAAGATTCTCTCTTTGTCTTTTGCCCTTGGCATTTTAATTATGATGTGTCTTGGTGTGGTCCTCTTTGGATTCCTTTTATTTGGGGTTCTGTGCACTTCCTGGACTTATAAGTCTATTTCTTTCACCAGGTGGGGGAAGTTTTCAGTCATTATTTCTTCAAATAGGTTTTCAGTGTCTTGCTCTCTCTCTTCTTCTGGCACCCCCATAATTCAGATGTTGGTAAGCTTGAAATTGTCCCAGAGGCTTCTTACACTATCTTCTACTTTCTGAATTCTCTTCTCTTCTTGTTTTTTTCTGGAGGCGTGTCCTTTTCCTCTTTGTATTCCAAATCTTTGACTTGATTCTTATGTTCCTCTAGTTTGCTGTTGGGTCTCTGTGTAATATTTTTTATTTCAGTCAGTGTATGTTTCATTTCTAGTTGGTCCTTTTTCATATCCTCGAGGGTCTCATTAAATTTATCGGCCTTTTCCATGAAATTCTTGAAAAACCTTATAACCGTGGTTTTGAACTCTATGTCCATTCGTTTGTTCTCCTCCATTTCTTTTGTTTGGGATCTGTTTCCTTGCCTCCTCATTTTCGCTGCTTCCCTGAGTTGGTTAGGGTAGCTTTGTGTACTATTGTGTCCTATTGGTTTAACGACTCAGCCTCCCAGTTACCTGAGGTGGACACTCTTGGTGCACCCCTTAGTGGACTGTGTGTACAGCCTTGTTGTAGTTAAGTCTTGATTGTTGTTGGTGTCACTGGGAGGAATTGACCTCCAGGCCAATTGGCTGTGAGGACCCGTTGTGTCTATAAAGGAGGAATTGCTGTGCTGGAGACATGTTTATGGGGCAGGACTTGTTCCAGTAGGGCTTTGGCGCTCACTGAGTCTGCCTCTTGAATGTGTCCCTTATGAGAATGGTTGAAATCTGGTGTCGTTTCACACCGACCACTAGATGTCCTAGTTTCTGGATCTCCAATGGGGTGCAGGTCAGCTACTGTCTGAGGCCCCCCAGCAGGAGCTACAGCAAGAACTAGTTTTCTCCTCTTTGCTTGAGTGGTTTTGGAGCAGTCTGACTGGAGCTTCAGTTGATTTGGTTAAGCTGCCACAAGGCAGGCCATTTATATGCAAAAGCTGCTGTGTGGAGCCTGGGCGGGTTTGCAGAATGTGCAGGGAGGCGTCTCAGGGCAGGGCGGGGTCTCAGGGCGTCACTAGGCTAGGGCGTGGCAAACTGGCGATGGCTGCCATCAGCCGTCTCTGCCTTTCCGCATTTCTCAGTCCCCGCGTCCCATGCTCCAGTGCAGTAAACACTGATTGCTGGGCACACCTCTGCAAGAAAGTCACTCTCACTTTCCGACCTGATGGCCGAGAGTCCAACTTCTCCCCGTAGGTGTCTGGGTCCCCCGCGTGTCCCCAGAAACTGGGTTTCAGAGTGATTGGGAGCTTGTCTCCCTTCGGGTTGGTAAAAAGCCGCGCGCCCCGCTGCCGCCACCAGCCCGCTACGCGCGCCTCCGTACCTCAGCTTTTCCGCGTTTGTTCTCCTTTCTTTTTCCTTCTTAGTTGTAAATCTACCATTCAGCCAGCTTTCCCGTGGTTCTGGGTGGTAGACGTTTTGTCTTTTTAGTTGTATTTTTGAAATTGTTGTGCGCGGCGGCAGTTTAGTTGTTTAACTTTGCCGCCATCTTGGTTCCTCTCTGTACCACAATTTTTTAATCCACTCATCTGCTGATAGGAATGTTATTCTTTTTGATGCAGTTGTAAATAGGATTATTTTCTTAATTTATTTTTTTGATAGTTTGTTATTAGTGTATAGAAACAGAATTGGTTTTTTATATTGACTTTGTATCCTGAAACTTAACTGAATTTTTTTGTTATAATAATATTATGGAGTCTTCAGGATTTTTTATATATAAGATAATATCATCTTCAAAGACAGTTTTACTACTTCCTTTCTGACTTATATGTGTTTTCTTTTCTTCTTTTATTGTATTTTTTTGCCTAATTATTATGGCTAGGACTTCTATTACTATCCTATATAATAATCCTATATAATAATAGAGGGATATGCAAATTAGCCAGGACACCGTAACATCATGGCCGCTCAGCAGGAGGCATGCACAGCAGGAGCGGGTGGGCAGGGACTGCCATCACTAAGAGGGCCTCCATGCAGCCCAGCCCAGGGCGGCCCCCCAGTGGAGGCATGCACAGGCCTGCCACGCTGCCTGGCCTGGAGGCCGCCTGGCCCGGGGGCGGCCCCCAGCTCTGCTATCTTGAGTTTGTGGTTACCAAGGAAACAGCCAGAAGGGATGATAAACCCTCCACAAACAGCTCAGCCAACACTTATCTAAGCAACAGCTTCATTTAAATCGAGCCTTTCCCACAGTGAATGACCCCAACCCTCCCTGGATCAGGCAGGTTCCTGTGGAGTGCCATCTCCATGCAATACAAGGGGGCCCCAGTTTCGTCCCTGGGGATCTCATGCACGTTAGCTCGGGGCAGTAGGGAAGGAAGGGAAAAAGCATCACATGGGGCAGCTCTGGCAAGCAAGCAGAAGAAAATCATGTCTGGCAGACACTCCCCTGCCACCCCCTTCAACATGTAAGAAGAATCAAATAAACCAATACAAACACCTCTCCCCTGCCCCGGGAGAGATCCAGGACTGAGGGGCGTCCTGCCCAGACATAGCATTCCTGCTTCCCACCTCCTTCATCCAAATGGACAGGTTAGGGGGTTAAGGGGTGCAGGAGGAGCTTCACAGAGAGGAGATCCCCAGAACTGCACCCCTGTCCTCCCTCCAGACCTGACCTCTCGAAGCGCAGGGCCTGACCCCGTCCCCAGCAGATTTGCATATCCCAGACCCTCTGGTGCTTCCAGGGACTGGGCATTCCTGTGTCTTCTCTGCCTCCCAGCCACTGACCCTCACTGTCTCCTACCCCAGAAGCACTCTGTCCTCCCCAACTTTCAGTCTTTACAGCCTAAATGCATGGTGGGCTTAGTTGCTTCTCCACGGATTTTATTTGATAAGAACCCAGAGAAGTCACTTAGCAACTGAGCTGCTCAGACTTCATCAGGGACAACGAATGACACACCATACTTGGCTTTGATAGCAAAGCAATCTTATTCTTTTATTTTTTTTAATAGATTTTTATTGATTTTAGAGAGGAAGGGAGAGAGATAGAACTATCAAGAGAGAATCATTGATCAGCTGCCTCCTGCATGTGTCTTACTGGGGATCGAGCCTGCAACCCAGGCATGTGTCCTTGACCAGAATCAAACCTGGAACCCTTCAGTCTGAAGGCTGAATCTCTATCTTCTGAGCCAAACCAGATAGGGCAATCAATCCTATTCTTAAAGACTTGATTGTTGTCATAAACAAGTGGATTTGAATCATATCAAACCAATATACATTTTTAAATGAAATGTCTCTTCATTTCTACTAATGCAATTCTACCTTAAAGCTTAGGTTGTATAATCTATACTAATAAAAGGGTAATATGCTAATTAGACCAGACGTCTTCCAGACATCCATCCAGATGTCCTTCCGCACAAAGCCACGGTGGCAAGGGCTGAGGCAGGGGCAGTTAGGGGTGATCAGGCAGGCAGGGGAGCAGTTAGGGGTGATCAGACCAGCAGCAGACTAGTTAGGGACGATCAGGCCAGCAAGCAGAGGTGGTTAGGGGCAATCAGGCAGGCAGGCAGGTGAGCAGTTAGAGGCCAGTGGTTCCAGATTTCGAGAGGGATGTCCGACTGCCGGTTTAGGCCCGATCCCACAGGCCTGTGGGATCAGGCCTAAACCGGCAGTCAAACATCCCCTGAGGGGTTCCGGATTGGAGAGCGTGCAGGCCGGGCTGAGGGAACCCACCTCATGCATGAATTTCATGCACTGGGCCTCTAGTCTATAATAATAAAAGCGTACTATGCTAAGTATCTGTATGAAGCCAGGGCTGCGAGGGAAGGCTGGATCCCGGGTGCCTGCTGGGTCGCAGGGATACCCGGGTCCTGGGTGCCTGTTGGTGGCCACAGGGGAGCCCAGACCCTGGGTGCCTGCCGGTGGCTGGAGGGAGGGAAGCCCAGGTACCTGGTGCCAGAGGGAAGCCAGTGCTAACAGCTGGGGGAAGGAAGGCCTACTCTTGCATGAATTTCATTTATCAGGCCTCTAGTGTTGAATAAAAGTGGTGAGAGTGGGCATCCTTGTCTTGCTCCTGATCATGGAGAGAAAGCTTTCAACTTTTCACCATTGTGTGATGTTCACTGTGGGATTGTCATTAGGCTGAGGTACATGAACTCTATACCCACTTTATCAAGTGTTTTTATCACAAATGAATGTTTAATTTTTTCAAGTGCTTTTCATGCTCTATTGAGATAATCATGTTTTTTATCTTTCATTTTGTTAATGTGGTATATCATATTGATTGAACTGTGGATATTGAACCATCCTTGCATTCCTAGAATAAATCCCACTTTATCATGGTGTATGATCCTTTAATGTATTGTTGGATTTAGTTTGCTAATATTTTTTGAGGATTTTTACATCAATATTCATCATGGATATTGGCCTCTTTTTTTTGTTGTTGTTTTGTTTTGTGTCTTTTTCTTGTAGTGTCCTTGTCTAGTTTTGGTATTAGGGTAATGTGGCCTTGTAAAATGAGTTTGAAAGTATTCCCTCATGTTCAATAATTTGGAAGAGTTTGAGAAGCATTGGTATAATTCTTCTTTAAAATATTTGGTAGAATTCACCAGTGAAGCCATCTGGTCCTGGGCTAAAGTTTGAAAAATGCCTGAGATAATGCAACCCCATACCTGAATGTGATTTTCATATCTGGTGACTTCTGTTACTTTAAGCTACTGACATTCCTTACTGTTGAAACTGAGGAATTTTAAAAAATATGTTTTTTATTTATTTCAGAGGGAGCAAGGGAGAGGGAGAGATAGAAACATCAACTGGCTGTCTCCTCCACACCCCCTAATGGGGATTTAGCCTATAACTCAGGCGTGTGCTCTGACTGGGAATCAAATCAGTGACCTCCTGGTGCATGGGGTGACACTCAACCAACTGAGCCACACAGGCCAAGCTGAAACCTGAGAATTTTAAGAGCAGCACCTCCATAAGAACCTTGTCTTCTAGCCATCAAATGGCCAGTGGTTCTGACATCTTGGAAAAGAAATAGCACTTTAGGGATGGGACACCACAGGAATTTGTTTCTCCTTTTCTCACACTGACCCTTTGTGTTCTCTAACACTCCCTTAGGATAGTTGTTGAAACAGATGATGCAGGAGTCCTAGAAGACTAATCTTTCAATGTGTTTTAAATGTTTTTAAGAGTTTTGCCACCACAGACCCCAGAGAAGTTATAATTTCATTTCTGCTCTGTTATTCTGAGCTGATGTGGAAATTTGTGAGGAAGCAAGGAAACTTTTTCTTTTTTCAGCCCAATGAGTATCCTACATTAGTAAAGTATAGGAGTCACTGAGGATTGGCATGTAGCTCAAAGAGATTTAATTTTTGTCTTATAAACTACCTTTTTTTGCAGCAATAAAGTTATCCTCTTCTGAGAAAAGTTTTAAAATATCAGATAATAATTTGCAAGTATGTAGTTCTGCAGGAGTTCTCTCTTTCTTCCTCTTCGCTTTGGGGTGGCTGACCCTGATGATCAGATCTGAGTTTTTAATGGTTCTCTATTTCACTGGTTAAAATGTGCTGTACCTTATTTATGTTTTCATTGTGCTTTTAATGAAGCTCTTTGAAGAGAAGAAAAACTCAGAACTCTGAATGCTTCCCCAACATTCCCTGCATCCTCTCTCAAAACACTATTTTAAGGGACATCTTTATACATTTTGCTTAAATAGATTTATTGAGAACTTCTTGAACATGTATAGAAAAATCATAAAAATCCATTGAGTAATTTAGGAAGCTGCTTAAAGTGACAGCGTAGCTCTGACAACAGGCTTTTGGAAAGGCAGAGCTCTGTTAAATATTGTATGGCATAAACAAGATTTCTTTTGAAAAGATGGGTCATTATTAGTGTTTCTTTGGCAAAGAAAAATACTACCAATGGGATAAAGATGTTTCTTTGTTTTCTATGATACCTTTAGCCAGAGGGTCTCCAGAGCACAGGCCTTCGAGCTAGGTTTTCCTGGGGTTGATCTGTAATGAGAGGGGCATGTGTGCAAGTGGATGAGTGAGATTTCCAGCCAACATCAGGGGAAACTAGGGAAGAGGAGTGTATGTGTTTGTTTTCCAAGATGTGATTGCTAGTAAGCTCATTGACTGCTGGCAGCCTCTAAATTGCTTTCTTATCTCTGTTTTTATAAAGCCGCCTTCCCTATCCCTGCCCAGGAAAATGACTAAACTCAGGGATCCTAAAAAAGAGTGGGTCGAAGTGCAGTGTCCTAAATAAAAATATTGAGAATATCAAGAATAAGTGAGAATGTGGAACTATAAATGGGCACAGCCATGTTAGAAGGAGACTTGGAAGTTTCTATTCAACCCAGTGTTTCTACTTCAGTATATCCAGCAGGAGGTAAGCATAAGAGTGTCCACTGACAACTAACAGAGGTATTTCCATACCATAGGAAAGGAACTATGAAGCAATTAAAGGGAATGGGCTAGATCTGTCCAAGCTCAACACAGAAGATCACTGAGTAGGGGGGAAAAGTTGGCATATATATGTGTTTTATGAGATACCATATTGTTCCTATTGCTGCATTTATGTACAGTCACACATAGATATGAGTGTATGTGTCTGTAGGTGTGTCTGGGAGGAGACAAATCTAATTTTTACCTCTGTAAAGAGAGGAGATGAGAATGGAGGATGATCATAGAGGATTTAACTTTTTCTGAAATGCCAAGAAGACAAATAAATGTGTGTTCATAATAACTGATTTAATTTAAGCTTAAAACAAAAAGAAGAGCATTGCCCCTTTTGGGACTGGGTAGTTTGTGGCACTTGGGGGTGGGGGGTTGCATCATCAAGTGATCTGCTAACATATCCTATCTAATAAAAGAGTAATATGCAAATTGACCATCACTCCAACACACAAGATGACTGCCCCCATGTGGACACAAGATGGCTGCCACAAGATGGGTGGCAGGGGAGGGCTGTTGTGGGCGACCAGGCTGGCAAGGGAGGGCAGTTAGGGGGGACCGGGCCAGCAGGGGAGGGCAGTTAGGGGCAATCAGGCTGGCAGGGGAGTGATTATGGGGTGATCAGGCTGGCAGGCAGAAGTGGTTAGGGGCAATCAGGCAGGCAAATGGTTGGAAGCAAGCAGTCCTGGATGGTGAGAGGGATGTCCGACCCTAGTGAGATCAGGCCTAAATGGGCAGTCGGACATCTCTCAAGGGGTCCCAGATTGGAGAGGGTGCAGGCTGGGCTGAGGGACCATGCCCCCACCCCATGCACGAATTTCGTGCACCAGGCCTCTAGTTTCAGATAACAACTTGACTTATTGGAGATAGGGATTATTTCTACTGCTAAGTCAGTGGGTTACCCTCACTCATGGTCCTTTCCCAGGACTTATTTTGGATTTGGCTACTTGTAAAATACTAATGTATAACGGATGGCTCTTGTTTAACTTACAGGTGCCTCACAAATACTAATTATGCACTTCCAAACGAGAATAAGTGCATGTTCTCTCATGGCTGAGTGAGCTTTTTAGAGAAAGCCAAGATGAGTGTCATGAATAGCAACTTGTGAGGATCATAAAAATCATAGGTGCCAACGTGAAAAGATGACGAGCACAGCAGGAAAAAAGCCAAGTGTCTGCTTTAAGTTGAAAGGGAGAGCAGCTTGATATCTAGGGAGCACAAAGGACATTATAGGACTACATAAACATAGTTTTGAAAATAGCACATCGACATTTAACCTGCCAGCCTTAATCCTGTAGCTGGATCATTTGTTTGAGAAAAATTGCTATTCTAACACTTTTCCTTCCCTCTGGGCTGTGAAACTTCTTGTCAGTTCAGATTTCCATTCCTGAGCTTTGCAACAATGCTGCATTTACGTCGGGTTCTCAGGTGACCGTGGAACTAGTTTTGAGATAGAGGCAGCCATCTTACCCATCAATTTTTAACTGTGGGATCCACTTGCATTCCACCAGATGTGAATACATCTAGTCCCAATAATTCTAATTGAATGAATTGGTTTTATCAATGTCTGGCTTATATGAAGTGAGGATAGAAAAATCAATAACTCCAACTCTTTGGCCTAAATTAATCTAGTCGTATAGTCTGGAAATAATGCCAGTCATGTTTGCTGCCTCAAATTAGTGTATTGATCAACCCTTTAACCTAGGTTGTCCATTGCCCAAAACCTATATTGACTTTTTCCTTCATTAGTCTTTGACTCAAGCAAACACACTGGAGGAAGATTAAATGGGCTTCTAAATTATTGCTGTCTGTAGCAGAGAGATGTATTTTATGTTGTATATAGTCAGGTATGTGCCTTCTGTTAGTGTGTGTGAGCATAAAACTGCTACATGGGCTGGATCCAGGTCCCTACACTGCTCAGCTTGCTGTCTCTCTGTTCTTTCATAAGAGCATCCTTGTGTGATATTTTTAAACTAGAGGCCCAGTGCACGAAAATTCGTGCACTCAGGGAGTGGGGTCCCTCAGCCTGGCCTGCGCCCTCTCACAGTCCGGGAGCCCTCAGGGGATGTCCTACTATCGGCTTAGGCCCAGGGGGAGCGGGCCTAAGCCGAAGTCTGGCCTCCCTCTGCGGGAGGCGACCAGGAGGACCGATCAGGGGAAGGTGCCACCCCCATTACCCCACCACTGCTGCCGGCCTCCCTCCAGGCAGGTGCGGCCCTGAGTCTCCCTCCCCTCTCGCATCGCCCCTCCACCACCACTGGTCACTGCCGCCTCCCCCTCATCGCCATCCCTTCCCTCTGCCCGCAGGCACGCACCTTGGCTGGCCTGGCGCCACCTGCTCTCTGGCCCCACCCCACCCCCGCCTACTGGTCGTTCCGCAATTCAGTTGATTTGCATATTACGCTTTTATTATATAGGATTAGTGTCAGCAGTTAGGCATGTCTCCCAAGACTCTTTATTCCATTATTATACCATTTGTATGCCTTTTAGATTTACATAAATCTATTTTGCTCATTCATTATCTCATTTAATAAGTACATACCAAGTGCTCAAAACTTGTCAGGTACTCTGTGCTGGACATAAAAGATGAAAAAGAAGTAATGATACTCTCAAAGAGATTACAGGACACTACAAAAGATTAATGTGTAAAAAATGAATGCGGTGATAGAGGTATGAACAAAGGGTAAGAAAAGGTAAAAATGAGAAGTAGCCATTTAAATATTGATCCTATAGTAATGAGTTTCACATGATTACTCTTACAGTATTTTAAAAATAAAATGAGAAAGCACCTAACCTTAGTAGTTAGTATATTTCAGACTTTCAGTTATGGCAGTTTCCTCTTCCTTCTCTCAGACTTTGAGAGGCCCTGTCCATACCTTTGGATAAGTTGATACATTTCATTTACATTTCTTTTCAAATCTCACCTTACAAATTTGCAAACTCGTGAATTTTAGTGTGACCTGTTGGACACAACTTCAGCCCTTTGATCACTATACTTAATCTTTTTGAATCTTTACTAGATCAGTTACATTTTCTTCCAGTGCAACAATTTGAACTGCACCAATTTGAACTGCACATAAGGTACCAAGTGCAGAAGGACCCCTGTTCTCCAAAATCATAGGATAATATTTTGTATCTTTTCTGATGGCGGTTGACAACTGGTTGGCCACTTTTTTAGACAATAGCACAGGAGGTCACTGTCATTAAAAATAGTTTATGAGGTCATCAAGTCATCCTTTCTAACTTGTGCCAGAGAGAAAGCTCATCAGGCAAATGGTCAAGTATGGATTATATTTTCAGTAAATATTGACTGGTGCTTGCTTGCCCTTGGTGAAATACACCAGTTGTTTGCTTATTTGTTGATTGCTTGCCAGTTACAGCCTTAGATATTTGCTTTGTAGATTACCTCCAATGTCCTGGTGGTTGTAGTACTTATAGTTTTTATTAGCTGCAAGAGCTTTGTGCCATCTGCACACTTAAAGATTTAAAAGTAGCCCAGCCTGTGTGACTCAGTGGTTGAGCATTGACCTCAGAACCAAGAGGTTACTGTTTGATTCCTGGTCAGGGCACATGCGTGGGTTGCAAGCTCAATCCCTAGTAGGGGTCATGCAGGAGGCAGCCAATCAATGATTCTCATCATTGATGTTTCTATCTCTCTCCTTCTCCCTTCCTCTCTGAAACCAATTAAAAACATAAAGATTTCAAAGTATACTGACTCTCTCTAGAAGGTTTTAGAACTCTGTTGGATCTATTTATTCTTCACCCTATTTCCATGTCTCTAAATCTATCTCTTCTCTACACTATAGAACAACATTGACCAATTTCACAGCAACATTTTGAAAATTTTATGAATTATTTTATGCAGATAAAACATATACTATCTATATGTAAGGTACAAAGAATAAAGATCTAAAAAACTCATATACTTACTCTTCAGCTAAAGCAGCAAAATATTATCAATACCTGTATGTCTCTCCCTAATTGAATCTCTCCTTCCTCAGAGGTAACCTCTGACTAAAACTTTGTATTTGTTATTCTCTTGCTCCTATTTAGGGTTTGTTACATGTAGATATTTATCTAAATACTAATAAATAATATCAAGTATTGAGTGAGTCAGCTTAAAGTGCCAGCCACAAGTGGCCTGTTTCTGAGCTATATTTTTTCACTGGTCTGTATATTTATATTTGCCCCAGCACCACATTATCTTACTATAACTTTAAAAGTGTGTTGTTGTGTACTTGGGCAAGCATCCCTTCCTTATTCCCTACTATTCTTCTTTCAAGTGTCTTTGCTATTCTTGCTCCCTTTATCTTCCATATAATTTTTAGAATCAATTTGTCAAGTTAAACACAAACACTGGGTATTTTTGTTACATTATGCTGACTCTTTAGATTAACTTCAGGATAATTGACATCTTAAATATATTTTTTACCTTTGATCATGGTGCATTTATTCAGGTCTTCTTTAATTTCAATAAAGGTTGTGATTTTCTCCTGAAATTGATAGATTTTAAAATATAATAACTAAATGAAAGAATGGAATCAATAGCGCATTACCATTTATGTCAGGTAAATATACATGCACATAAGACTGTAATCTACACCTTATGAGAATTCATACAAAAGGATAAACATCAAACATTAGAATGTTTTTATGGGTTTTGTGGAATTTAAGTAGAAAGGAAAGGGGGTGGACCAGTATTGATTTAGGAACCAAGAGGTAAGGATTTCTATTAGCTTCAAGTTCACTATGTTAAAAAAAATAAGTCCTGTAATTGTTTGGTATTATATTTTTATTGTTTATTCATTATTGCTATTGTTATTTAAATCTGGTCATTTATTTTTTTAAAAAAACTTTGTTTTGTGATCCTTTGCTGCTGTTTAAGACATTGATCTTAGAACCAGAAGCCTTGTAAATTCTTAATATATCTATTTGTCTTTGAACTCATTTGGGATTACTATGCAAGAAATTATAAAGACTGTAAATAATGACAAGTTTTTTCTTTTGCCACATTGCACAGTGCAATTTTGAATAGTACTAATGATAGTGGATATACTTGACTTGTTTTAATCTTTAAGAAGATTCCTTCCAATGTTTTTAATAATTTTTATTTTTTAGAGAGAGAGGAAGGGAGAGGGAAATAGAAACATCTATGAGAAATATCAAATGGCTGCCTCCTGCATGCCCCCTACTGGGGATCAAGTCCACAATCCGGGCATGTGCCCCTGATGGGGAATCAAAACCTGTGACCACTTGGTTCATGGGTCAATGCTCAACCACTGAGACATACCAGCCAAGCTTTCCAATGTGTTATCATTGAATATGACTTAAGCAAGTTTCCTTTACTTCCTAGTTTGCTAGGAGTTGCGTGTGTGTGTGTGTGTGTGTGTGTGTGTGTGTGTGTATTCAGTGCTTTTCTTGCATCTATAAAGATCATCATATGATTGTTCTACTTTATTCCATTAATGTGATTGGTGCAACATCAGAAAGTATATTTATGTACTCAATCTTAAAATCCCTGAAATATGCTCAATTACATCATGACATAATATCTTTTTCTTACTTTATTAGATTGAGCTTGCCATTATTTTGTCATTTTTTAAATTTATACTCATTAATGAGAGTAGTCTTTGATTTTCCCCTGTTCTCCTTAAGTGCTTTTAATCACATAAAATGGGTTGGGGAACATTCCCTATTTATAATCTTTATTCAGGATGTTTTAACACTAGATCAACTACAACTATAAAATCGTTGTGTGATCATGGACAAGTTACTCAATCTCATTAAGTCTCTACTTTCCTTATAAATAAAATGGGGATGATAATAGTGCCAGTGCCATGGGGTTATTGGGAGGATTAATTGAAATAACCCACATGAAGCATTTAGCTCATTGGCTGACATACAGAAAGCAAGCACACACACGCAATGATAGATATGATTATATTATCATTCATTAGCTCCTTCTCATCCATAAACTTATGTGCTTGCTCTTTCCTTATTGTAAACAGGTTGTCTTTTGTGTGTTGTAATTACCCGAGTAAGGCTATTCGTAACCACTAAATGCACTGGGATTAATTTTCTTACACCACAGTTACAATAACCATGCATCAGAGGGCAAGTCTGTGAGAGCTTGCTCCTTGGTTTCAAACTCTCTGGGTCTGGTTTGATGTCAGAGCAACTAGCAATAGGGAGCTCAAAACAAAGTCCCTGTAAATTTTCAAATTATAATGCTTATTTTTAATGAATTGAGTCCAACCTCATGCAAGGTGTTATGGGAAATAAAATAAGTATGAGCCTCAGTGTGTGGAGTGCTGCCTTGAACCCATTTAAACAAGGAAGCAGATGAGTGAGCATGTGAAGCTCATGCTTCACTGAGGTAGTCCTCCAAGCCTTGGCCCCATGTGTGTTTAAGGATAGACTAGCTCAGTGGTTTTAGTCCAAGGGGACATTTGGCAATGTTGAGGAATGCTTTTGATTGTTACAATGGGGGTATTGGTAGTGCTATGGCTTCTGGTGGGTAGAAGCAAGGGATGCTGTCGAACATTGTACAGTGCACCAGGCAGCCCTGATAACAAAAGAATTATCTGATCCAAAATGTCAATAGTGCTACCTTTAAAACCTGTACATATCAAAGTGACTCTCCCACAATCCATCTCTAGTACATAGCTTTTGGGTTTCTTCTTCAAAATTCTAAAATCCCAGGACCCACCCCTATAGAATCTTTCTACTTGGTAGAGCCCTAAAAACTGGATTTTGAAACATGCAGATAAGTCTGGTGTAGGTGGTTCTGGGAGTTCACCTTAACAAATACTGAAATAGACACAGTGAGAGCATTTTAATAAATGCATCTGCCAAGTATGTAGAGGGCAAAAGGGAAAGAATGACAGGCAGGTCAGCAGCAAAAGCGTTTAGAGCTCTGCACTGAGGAGCAGCCAGAGTCATTGGCTTGTTCTTGTCATAACAATGATTTCTCAAGTCACCAGGCCTGTGTAGCAGTGGTTTCTTACCCTGGTTACATGCACAGCACAGCTGAACGGCTTCTGTCATCATCAAGCACTTAGTGCTCAGCCAGACACATCTTCAGGGTCACTTCAGTGAGGATCTGCCATCACTCTAGGCAGGCGCAAAGAAGGCTGAGTGCTATGGACGAAATGTATGGGACGGTTCACAGAAATTCACTTATTGAAATCCTGGTTGCAGTTAGAGTGAAGAATACCTAGAGGAAATTTCATGTCATGTTTTATTCTCTATTTGACAAATTGTCATGGCTTTCTGACCATCCATTTCAGTCACAGAATTAACTAATGTCACTTTGACTAAAAACCCATTTGTAGAGATCATCTGTGCATAAAAGGTGCGTTTTAGCCACTACTTAGCACTTACAATTTTCCAGGAATTTTTCCAAGTACTTTCAATATATTAGATGATTTAAATATCACAGGTATCTGATGAGTAGGTGCTATTACTATCCACATTTTTTAAGTGAGGAAACTGAAGCAGAGGGGGATAAGTAATGTTCCCTTGTCACACAGCTAGTACAAGTAGGGACTCAAACCCAGACAGACTCATTCCTAAGCCCCTGCTCCCAGCTACTTGACCAAATCAGGTTACCCAAATATTTTCTGTGACCATAGAATTAAATTTACAAAGTGCTCATGCCCTATAAGTTCATTGTTTAAAAGCCCTCTTCTTTTAACTGAATGCTCTGCTTTATGCATTTGGGTTTTTAGTTGTACTTTATTTCTAAAAATGTCCTGAGGACCTTACCACTATTAAATATGAAATACCTGTCCTAGATCCTTACATGGTCACCACATTGGATTCCACAGAGACTGAACCATTTTTTTCCATAAGAGTAGGAGAGAGAATAGCAATTATTTATACAGAAAAAAAATTTTTGGACATATTGTTCAGTAAATTAATTCTCAGTTATTGCTGTTTGGATTATGCATAGAAATTTCCAAGTTTTATTTTCTCTACCATTCAGCTAGGTCATAGGGTATTGACTGTAGAATTAAACCAGGGAGAGCTCAAAGCCAGAGACTTGGGTTAGTGTCCGTGAGTGACTTCTGAGTGTATCCCTAACAAATAGAAAATTTTTGATTCTCAACTTGGTATCATCTGTTACCTACATATGTATTTGAGAGTTGACAAATAAGCATACAGTAATCAATATAATAAATTACCCTTTTTTTCCATCTGAGAAAAAAGATGGCTATGAAAATAATATTCAGCCAAGCAGTTGGCATTTCCACTGTGAATTAGTTACACTGTTTTATGTCATTTCTTATTTATGTCTCTGGGAACCAAGTTAGCAGTTTTCATACAACTTATCTTTGAGCATTTGTGTTCTTTTTTTTTTTTTGGTTTATTTTGCTTAATATTAGGTAACTTAAATTTTTAATATATTTAATACCATTTGACTTTGCTTCTATTTTTTTAAAATTTATTTTATTGATTTTTTACAGAGAGGAAGGGAGAGGGATAGAGAGTTAGAAACACTGATGAGAGAGAAACATTGATCAGCTGCTTCCTGCACACTCCCCACTGGGGATGTGCCCGCAACCAAGGTACATGCCCTAGACCGGAATCGAACCTGGGACCCTTCATTCTGCAGGCCGATGCTCTATCCACTGAGCCAAACCAGTTAGGGCTGACTTTGCTTCTAAAATTTTTTTTTTAAAGTTTCATAGAATTACAGTTGAGGATTTCGATGGGAAATGGTTTTCTGTGATGCTTCTGGAAGAATAAAATAGGGGAATGAGTTTGCAAAGAAGTGAAATTCAACAATGATGATGCTGATAACAAAGACAATTAGAACCACCGGTTATAACTACGTGACTGTGTCAACAACTTGCTTGGAAATGCCACATTTTTTTTTTAATTTCCTTTCATTAAGCCACATAAGTTTCAGACAAAAATTTCAACAATAGCAATACTTCATTTACCTGGAGATCACTTACACTGTATCTGTGAACATTTAAAATATAACTGCTAATCTAATAATAAGCAAAGACGTCTGAGCAGACAAAATAGATGTCACAAAGCCAAAACACGGAATGAATGTATTCATCCATAGAGAAGGGCCATACTTAAGTATATTTGTTCTTCAATTAGAATCATTATTTTAGTAATGTGGATTCTAAGACCACAGCACATTAAATGGTGGGAGAAAGGCAGGAATTACAAAGTGCATAAACAAAAGCAAAACATTTCTAGTTGACATCTAGAAAATGAACCAAACCCCGGAAGTCAGAAAAATTCACAGGGCACAGTTCTGGGGCTGTTCGGATAGGCTACCAGACACATTAAGGACACAACATAAATAATTAACTTGATTACAGTGGGCCTAAGTTATTAACATTGGACTAAATTATGTTAAACATGGGCTGCTTAATAAAGCAAAAGTTTATAATCCACTTAAAAATAGATTAACCCATATTCTGAGAAATTAGCAAACAGCCTCTAACAATGAGACAATATCATATCACAAGTGTTGCTTACTTAAGATGGTAAGGAAGGTTTTGATGTTGTTCAGAGTAGTACTTGTCAGGTGGCCAAGTCCTTTATTGTTTTACAAGACCCAGGGACCCCAGAGTCTGGAAATGATGGAGCAGACACAAAATGAACATGCCCATGTTGCTCATCCACTCAGGGATTCACCGGATGCGCGGCAGCTACTGTGCACAGCAATAGGATGCTCTTTATTGCATTTGCCTTATTATTCCCTCTTGTTTTCGGCCTTCATCCTACTCTTGCTACCTTTGGTGATTCCAGCCTATGTGTTGACAATTCTTCTAGGGTTCCATGTAAGATAGCCTGAAACCCACTTCCGTTGGGACACAGCACTATTCTGGAGGAGGCAGCTGGAGCAGGAGGTTGTTATCTCACACCCCATAGCTTATGTTGGAGCAGTCATTGCAAGATGTCCCGTGTGCCTGAAATGAATTTGATGGCTTTGTGGATAGCATTTTTTGAAATGAAAATTTTAGCCATAAAAACACCAAGTTGTTTCCACAATAATAAAATTTTGGTGGGATTTTGTTCTACGTCATGGGCTGCTAACGGTGTCAGTGCGCAAAGCTGGGACCAGGAGGCTATCACAGACTGGGCAGACAGGTAAGTGACTTAGTTATTTGGCTCCACTTGTTGGAACAGGAAGTTTTCTTAGCAGCAGCTCCTCAAATGAAGCTGATTTGCATTTTAATTTGCTTTGGGGAAAATAGGAAGTTTAAAAGTATTATTTTGCTAATTTCAGTTTGAGAGCAAGAAGCAAAAAAATGCCTCATTATGCTGGGTTCAGTGTGAAGGGCCACGCCCCTCCGCCGAGGTCAAGGCTGCTCAGTGGCCGCCTGCACAGCACAAGCACAGCGGTGGAGGCAGAGGGGCAGGGAAGACAGGACCTGCCTGCCCTTGCGGAGCTAACACTCCAGAGGAGGAGAGACACCAGAAAGCACGTGAATAAATACGGGCTGGGCTGTGGCAGGTGCCCTGACATATATACTAACAGCATGTGAGCGAGGGTAAGGCAAAGAGCTGTCTCAGCAACTACATGTGAGCAGTGAGTGAGCCGCTGCACCCAGAGCTCGCAGAAGAGCATCGCAGGCAGAGGGAACAGTAGGTTCCTTCCGAGGCCTTGGGAGGGGGAGGGCTCGTCACATGGAAGAAACTGTGATTGGGTCCATCCCAGTGAATTGGAGGGAGAATTTTGGCAGCTGAGGTAGCGATGAAGGCAGTGGATGGCTCATGCCAGGCCTTGTGGGACACAATAAGGTCTTTGGATTTACCCAAAGGAAAATGACACCTTTGAAGGGATTTTAGCAGAGGAGTGGGTTGTTGCGAAAAGATTCCATTTGTGTACCAAGGTAACCAGCCAGGCTGGAGAGAAGAGGGAGGCAGGAGGATGAGCTGAGAAGCTGTGACAGTGGTCAGAGCAGAGGTGGGGAGAGTGTGTGTCTGACAGTCAGCAGTGAGGGTGCCACGAGACGGAAAGATGGGATATGTTTTAAAGGTGACAGTGATGGTAACAGATGAGGGGTTGGGTGTTGGAAGGGGATAAGGGAGAGGGTGGAATCAAGAATAAATCTTAGGTTTGAGGTTTGCACAACTGAGTGAATGACGGTATTTGCAGTATTGAGGAAGATAGGAGAGGAAATTAAAAGATCTGTTTGGGGCATATTCACATTGAAATTTCTTTTAGCCATCTAAGTACAGAAATACATCTTATTTTTCCTGATTGAGGTCCCCTGTCAGGAATGTGGCAGATACATGGAGAACCCGCCTCTCAGTTTTCAGCCTCAAATAGTGAATGTCAATTCCTATCCTTCCTCATCTCATTTTGCCCCCCAAATAAACACACACACGCACTTGCATAAATGTGAAAGTCCTTTTGAGACTCAAATAAGAAATTCAAGGGAAGATGTAATGAGTATTGTTTTTGATGAAAGTTAAAACAAAGTTATTTTGTATTGTGATATTTTGTACATCTTATAGAGGAGAATTGAGGTAATTTTTGTAATGTCATAAAGAACAGAGGAAAGTGTTTTAAGTTAGATAATGAAGATGAGCCTTAAGGCTCTAGGTCACTGAGGGACCTAATTAGATGTTATGGACTTGCTTCCCTTAAACCTTTACATGTCCTCCCAGGAGTAGCTTCAGTGTCATTCTCCAGAGTACAGTCCTGAGGACAGTGGAGGCAGTTTCTTTACTACGCCGCTATACAAAAGAAGGAACTTTTACCATTTGCCACAGCATGGATGGAACTGGAGAGCATTATGCTAAGCGAAATAAGTCAGTTGGAGAAAGATAAATATCACATGATCTCACTCATATGTGGGATATAATGATCAACATAATTTGATGAACAAAAATAGATCCAGAGACAAATGGCAGGGGAGGTGGAGGGGCTAGAGAGCAACCAAAGGATTTGTATGCATGCATATTAGCGTAATCAATGGACACAGACACTGGGCCAGTGAGTGCTTGCCCGGGGTGGGAATGGCTGGGGGTGGGGTGTCAATCAGGGAAAAAGGAGACATATGTAAAACTTTAGACAATAAAAAATAAATAAAAGAATATTCCTACCCCTGCCCAGCAGGTGTTGCTCAGTGGTTGAGCGTCAACCCATGAACCAAGTGATTCACCGCATCAATTCCTGCTCAGGGCACAGCTGGGTTGCAGGCTTGATCCCCAATAGGGAGTGTGCAGAAGGCAGCTAACCAATGTATCTCTCTTCTTCCTTCCTCTCTCTCTAAAATCAACACAAACATATTTATTAACAAAAATGTTTTTAAAAAGAATATTCCCATCCCTAATATGTATTTTCTGTGTGAGAGAATTCTAGGATGGAAACTAAGAATCCGTAGAAAATGCCTTTAATTATCACTGGCCTCACTAACTTCTGTTTTCCTGATTCTCTTGCTCAAATTAGTGTTCCCATGGGGACCAGGCATAAGAGATTGGGGGAAAAGATTTCCCTTTAAAATGGAAGACATAGGAAAGCTGAGCTTCTCCCTCCCAGGTATAGAAGCTTTAGAAAAAACACCAACATTTCCTTATATGGGTGAAAATCAGTATAAAAATAGACTTAATATATAAAGTACCATAGACAGAGTGACTTAAAGAAATTTATTTTCTCACAGTTCTGGAGGCCAGAAGTCTGAGATCAAGGGGTCAGCAAGGTTGGTTTCCTCTGAGGCCTCTCTCCTTGGCTTGTGGATGGCTGCCTCCATCCCATGTCTTCACTGGCGTCCTAATCTCTTTTTCTTATAGAGAGATATTGGATTGGGGGCCAGCCTAATGAGCACATTTAATCACCCTTTAAAAGCTTTATCTCCAGCCCTAGCTCGTTTGGCTCAGTGGATAGAGTGTTGGCCTGCAGACTGAAGGGTCCCAGGTCCAATTCCGGTCTAGGGCACATGTCCGGGTTGTGGGCTCGATCCCCAGTAGAGGTCGTGTAGGAGGCAGCCAATCAATGATTCTCATTATTGATGTTTCTATCTCTTCCTCTCCCTTCTGCTCTGAAATAAATAAAAATATATATTTTTTTGGGGGGTGGGGGAAATCCTTATCTCCAAATACAGTTACATCTGGAAGTACTGGGGGTTAGGACAACAGATGGATTTGTGGGGATCAAGTTCATAACAGTATTTCAAGTTACTCAAACCCCTCCTCCCATAAAACTCAACCTTTCTTTTAGTACTTCAGTATTGTTAGCCATTGTTGATTCCCCATATCTGTCCTTCCTCTCCAGCCCAACCCTGACTTCTCACCTGTATTAGTGAAAGTGTCTTCTAACTGACCCCATGTCTCCAGTTTTCCCCTCCCTCCAGTCTTGCCCTCCCTCCAGCCCATCTCCATACAACATTCAGAGTGATCTAAAACACAAATCTCAATGTGACTGTCCTATTTGACATCCTCCAGTGTTTTCCCATTTTCCAAGGGATGAAGTCTAAACTCCTTAGGATGGTCTTTGATATTCTAACCCCCCACTTACTTTCCTTATTCTGCTCATATTTGCCCCCTCAGTGTCATCATGAACTGCTGATGCTGCTCAGAGGTGTGGGGCTCGGCATGTGCCTTTTGTCAGCCAGGAGCACTCCCCCTTTTCTTACCCATTTTGGAGAAGGCAAGTTCTATAAAAAATTCTCAACTTTGCTCAACCAGTTCTTGCAATGACTTCAACAAATGCAGTTGATTATGGACCCTTTTATGCAACCATATTGTACTTCTCACCCTGTACCACAACTCTTTAGTTGCATTTCTAAGTTTGATTGGAATGAGAGAAATGAGGTCAAGAATTGTGTTTACCTTTGGATTCTAGTGTTTAGCCTGCCATAATAAATACTTTATAAATGAGAATAAATAAGGTGCTTATGTTAGAGAATCAGAGACAGCTTACATTTCATATATCGTCATAAAGAATCCATTGTTCATAGTTTAGAACTTGGTTTAATTACATTAAATTCCCATACTCCCCTTAGCCTCACATAGAGAACCCCCTGACTTCAGCCAGCAAGTGCCATTAGAGTAAGTAGTGATAATGATGATAACTGGGTACAAAATGACCCTTTTCTTCAGTACAACTAGAATGGAATATCCTGCAAATAGTAGGTCAGATGCACAGTCTTTGCCTGAAAGAACTTTCCTCTTCATCCCATGCCTGATTACAAAGGGGTCTCCTCTGAGAAATATTGGGCTCTGAGACTCATTAAGAAGTCAGGGTTATATTTTGCTCTCTGGTCAGTGCAGGCCATCTACTTGTGTTCCCTGTGTGTTGAATGTGAGAATGCTAGCCTTATTCATGGATAAGATATTCTTCTAATGCTGCATTGTCCAATATGCTAGTCAGTGGCCATATGTTGCTATATAAATTTAAATTAATTAAAATTAAATTAAAAATGTAGTTTCTCACTTATGTTAATCACATTTCAAGTACTCAGTAGCTGCACGTGGCCAGTAGTTAAGACATTAAACAGCACAGACTATAGAACATTTTAATCATCACGGAGAGTGCTGTTATTCCACATGGTTCTAAAGCTTAGGTCATAACTTTTAGTGGTCATTTACTTCAGTAGATGATAATTGTAATAAGTGTCCTTTTGTATTTCATATGCACTCACCATGTATTGGAATCTAGTAAACCTCAAATTGAGCAGGTAGAAATGGAAGCTCAGTGAATTAAGTATTTTACCCCAAATCCCCAAATTAGAAAGTAGCAGAGCTAAGATAACAATAGAATATACTATTTTTAAGATCACTAATTTAATAGATAGAAAACGGTACTGCACAACTTGCATGTCTTTGACAGTGAAGTTAGATAGTACAAAACTAGACCTGTGAAGTGTTTGTGTCTCTGACTTAAGCTGGTTTCAGGTTCCTGCTGGCCACCTTGTCTTTGTTCCCAGTGCCTTGTGGAGGCTGAGTCTTGCGTTGAGAGTCTCCCAGAGTATGATCAGCTCCTCCCAGGGAAAGCAGAAGTCTGCTCAGCTGCTAACCAGGAGAGAGTGTGGAGGCATTTCCCATTCTGACATCTCATTTACTAGTAGGTCCAAATCATGTTTAATTGAGACTAAGAGTAGGCTATGACTAGATAGAAAACACTTTACTCTGAGGCTACCTAATCTAACACTGAAGAGATGCACTGGTTGAACAAGAAAAGAACCCTGAAAGACTGCAGGAGGCCAATCTTTCTGCATGTTTCTATGTGACTTATAAAACACCCTGACCAGAGGAGACTAGGAGATTTACTAGAAAAATGAATAAATATTTCTAAAGAAGGGAACAAAGAAAAAGCTTTGAAAGTGAAATTTGAAGGTGGCTGAACACTAAATGAAATAAGGAAATGTACATAAAATATCAATCATGAGCAGGAGTTTCTATAGATAGTGACAAAATAATGAAGGAACCTTTTGCTGATGGAGCAAAGGTGAGATTTATTCAGAAGTCAATTATTTCTGTAGTCTTACCCTTTCAATGTAATTGGGCTCCTGAAGAAAATCAGAGAATAAGGGAACCTAGGGCACAGAAATATGATTGTAGGCCTCATTAGGTGATAGATGATGACAGGTGATAGTACTTTTCATGCGGTAAGCTCCTGAGGACAAATGACTTTGTTTTGGTGGCCCTTTCTGATGGATTGGAAGTGGCTGCCTGGAGTGTAAAGAGAGAATGTGGTGATGGATTATCCACACCTTCCAGAGGTTCAGAAAGGGAAGTAGTTGTGACTTAAGGGTCTGAGAAGAATGTCCTGGGGAGAGTTGCAATGCTCAGAATATTTGATATACAAGGTAAGGTGTTACCTATTATTATACAACAAATTACCCGCAAACTTAGGGGCATAAACAACAAACATTTATACTCTCCCAATTTCTGTGGGTCAGAAATCTGAATGTGGCTTTGCTGGATCCTCTGATCCCAGGTCTCTCACAGGCTAAATCAAGTGTTACCAGAGTCCATAAGTCATCTTGGTATTCATCTCAGTTTGACCGGGGGAGGATCCGCCTATAAGCAGACTCACCTGGCTGTTAACAGCTTCTGATCCTTGCTGACTATTGACCGTGTTAGCAGTTTCTGACCACATGGACCTCTCCATGTGGCAGCTGTCATTCATCAGAGAGAGCAAGAGAGGACATGCAATATGGAAGCCACTATCTCTTTGTAACCCAGTCTTGGAAGTGATATCACACCATTTTTTTCTGTATTCTTTCATTCAAAGGAAGTCACTAGTTCTAGCCAAACTCAAGCATCAAGGAATACATGAGGGTGTGAACCTCAGGAGGTAGGAATCACTGGAGGTCATCGGAGAGGCTGTTTATGAGACAGGATATTGAATATATTAAAGAAATACACTTGTTTTCTCAGTAATATATTTTAAAATGTAACAGTGCAATGTGTAGTCCCATACTGAATATAAAAATAATACAAATGCCATAATAAAAGTAGAAGAATTATGATAGTTTCCTAAAGTTTAATATCAGATTGTTTTTTGGATAACATCAAGAGCATGGATGTTTGGTTTTTTTAATAAACTTTATTTTCTTTTTTATTTTTCAATTATATTAGTTTCAGATGTGCAGCAAAGTGGCCAGAAATCATGTATCCACCTGACCACATACATAGTTATCACAATGTTATTGACTATATTTCCAATGTTATAATCTACATATCTGTGACTATTCTGTAACTACTAATTTGTACTGTTTAACTCCTTCACCTGTTTTACCCAGCCACCAAACCTCTTCCCCTCTGACAACTGTCAGTTTGTTCTCTGTATCTGAGTCTGTTTCTATTTTATTTGCTTATTCTTTAGATTCCACATATAAGTGAAATCATATGGTATTTATCTTTCTCTGTCTCACTTATTTCACTTAGTATAATACCCTCTAGATACATTCATGCTGTTACAAAAGATAAGATTTCATTCTTTTTTATGGCAGAGTAATATTCCACAGCTTTTTAATCCATTCATCTATTGATGGGTGCTTGGTTGCTTACATATCTTGGTTATTATAAATAACACTGTAATGAACATAGGGGTACATATAGTCTTTCAAATTAGTGTTTTGAGTTTCTTCAGATATATTTCAGAATTGGAATTGCTGAGTTATAAGGCAATTTCATTTTTAATTTTTTGAGGAAACTCCACATTGTTTTCCATAGTGGTTGCACCAATCTGCATGCCCAGCAACAGTATACTAGGGTTCTCTTTTATCCGTATCCTCACCAATCCTTGTTGTTTGTTGGGAAAATAAGACAGATAAATGCAAAAAGAAAGTAGACCCTTTCTTACACAGCATACAAGAATAAACTAAAAATCGATTAAAGACTTAAATGTAAAACTCAAAACCATAAAACTGCTAAAGAAAATATAGGCAGTAAAATCTTGGACATTTCTCTTAACAATATTTTTTTTCTGATATATCACCTTGAGCAAGGAAAAAAAGAAAAGAAAAAATAAGCAAACAGGACTACATCAAACTAAAAAGTTTTTGCACAGCAAAGAAACCATCAACAAAATTTTAAAAAAAAGATAACCTACTGAATGGGAGAAGATATTGTCCAATGATACATCTGATAAGGGGTTAAGATCCAAAATGTATAAATAATTCAAGACAACATCAGAAAAATAAACAAATAGACACTTCTCCAAGGAGAGCATACAGATGTCCAATAGACATATAAAAAGATGCTCAACATTACTAATCATCAGAGAGATGCATATTAAAACCACAGTGAGATGCACCTCACACCTGTCTGCATGGCTATCAAGAGCATGGACATTTTGACAAGGAGTGAGGGAGGAGGTCAGCAACTTTGGAACATGGATCTCTTGCTCCAAAAATTGGGTGCCCATGCTGGCATAAAAGGAAGGTATTCAGCCAGAAGGAAGCATAAAGACACTGACATTTTTAGAGGAGGGGGACAAAGGGCAATTGGGAAGTGCAGTAGGTTCTGGATTAGGTGGAGAAATAACCAAAAGGAAATTCAACCTATTTTGAATGTGTACTTATGGGCAGTCCTACCATTCCCTACTAGAGAGGAAAGTATCCCCAAGATCTCTCTCATCTCAATCCACTCATCCTTACTGTGACTGAAGCATTGAGACCTAGAGGGAAGATGAGGCAGCAGGGAGCAAGTTCTGTTGACACCTTACAAACAGAAGAATGCCAGGGCATCACTCACCCTACATGGCCTCTCCTAAGCAGGGGTTTGTGGACTCAGGCTGACCAAGAATCTGAGATTCTCTGATGCCCTTCTGCTCAAAGAAGACATCCAGCTATATAATTAGATCTTGAGTCTGTCGGCTAAGAGTCCGATGGTGAGTTTATAACACACTAGAGACCCGGTGCACGAATTCATGCACCAGTGGGGTCCCTCGGCCGGGCCTGCGGGATTGGGCTGAAGCCAGCTCTCTGACATCCCCCCGAGGGGTCCTGGATTGTGAGAGGGTGCAGGCCAGGCTGAGGGACCCCACCGGTGCACTACTTGAGCCAGGGAGGGACGCAGGAGGTTGGCCAGCAGAGGAGGGACCATGGGAGGGCTCCAGGGTATGTCCGACTTGTCTCACTCAGTCCTGATTAGCTGGACCCCAGCGGTGAGAGCATCTGCCCCCTGGTGGTCAGTGCACATCATAGCGAGCAATTGAGCGGCCTTAGCATATCATTAGCATATTACATTTTGATTGGTTGGATCACTGGACACTTAGCATATTAGGCTTTTATTATATAGGATAATCAATTCCTAAGGCTCAGAGGCAAAGAGGAGAGGGACTGGATTCCACCAAGCCCCGCCATGTGTGCATGAAGCAAAGGCCCTCCAACCCCTGTCCTCATCTCAAGCTTCCCTAAGTCAAATATTTCCCCAAAGCAGTTTACAGGGCCCGGAGCGCAGAGAGGAAACTACTTGGAAGGTATTGAGCCAGAAGTGGCCTTGCTTATTCCTGGATAGAGTGTAGCAAGGCCTGGTCTCTTAATGCATTTGTTTGAATACAGTGGCAGTTTATGGGCTAACATGTAGGCTTTATTCAGATGGCAGAGCCCAGAGGATCTCACCTTTGAGAAGCACTCAGTCCTGGTCGGGCCCGGTTCACACATAGTTGCCAGAAAAGAAAAGCCTTCCAGAATCCATGTTCTGAACCACAGGACTGTATGTCCGTACATCTCCTTCTCTGGTAGCTTCTCGCTACTCCGAGGTAAGATGCATATATCGTGATTCTCCAGCTCACAAATTCAAGTGCCTGTGCCCATCCCCTTTGAGACTTGCAGTGATCTCTGAAAGAAGCAGAATAAAGATGCCCTGTAGCCCTTACCAGAGACTTGTTGAGGTGGCTGAGGCAGCCTGAAGCTGGCAGAGGAGAAGCAGAGATGAGCTGACTTTTCTCTTGATTCATTCCAGCAGACCTAGATTCTTATTTCATCCCTACCACTGTGTAGATAGGGGTGAATGACGTATACTGTGAACCCTATTAGTTTTGTTACATATACAATGCATGTGAGGTTGTTGTTAGTATTTCATGAAGTTCTGTTTATATAGTGCCTCTCACAGAACGGACTTATACAGGCATTCAATAAATGGTGGCTTCCTTCATCTTTTCCCCAGCAGTTAGCAATCGCTGGCAGTCATTGCCTCAAACCTGCACCCTATTTCTGTTCCTCTCCATCCCATCCTACCCCCATACACCTTTCAGATAGTAACAGTTCCATTTGCCTAGTAGAGGTTCAAATATAGAAATTGAATAGAAGCATGCCACTGGCTGAATAGCTCTGTTAGAAGTTGTCAGGATTGTCGGGAAAGAGGAGTCCAAATTTAAACACAAAACAAAACTTGGAAAAATAGACTGCACATCAGATGAGGAGGCAGACAAACAGGTTACATTAACTCCATGATTATTAATGCGTCCATGACTTGGCTGAGTGGAAGGGAGCCCAGAAGATTTAGAGGCCAGAGATCAAGTCCAGACAGGAGCTAGGGGTTACAGGGCAAGGACAGTAGGACCCCAGGCAGACGGGAGACTAAAAAATAAAGTTAAAGGCTAACAACTTGACTTATTTATATTTATTCTTATCCTGTGTTTCACAGTTTATAGAATGCATCTCCACACAAGGTTACGTACGTCTCACAATAGTCTTTGACTTGGGCATTATTAACTTCACTTTGTAAGTAAGCCTCATTGCAGTAAGGACTTACCCAAAGCCAGGCAGCTAGCAAGTAATCTAATCAGTTCTCAAGCCGGGGACTTTGGAATTTCATTTTGGTTCTTTTTCTATTAAATCATGATCACAGACTTAATCAAACTGTCGAGGGCAATGGACGTCTGGTTGGAGGACAGGAAAGGGCCTTTGTACTCCAGCAATCAACGAGAACTGGAGTGTGGGGTGAAACCTTATGGGCCAGGGCATGTTTATTTGTCTCTTCCCTAGAATTAGAACTGACTTCAAAGAATGAAAATGACTTAACCTTTATTTGGATGGGGCATAAAGACAGTGGAACAGTTGTTTCTGGTTGTTTTTTGAGTCAGTCTTGGTGGGTGTTAATACCCAGGGTGTTGGCAGTTCAGTGTAGGACAGAAAGAAGACTTCTTTTCCTTTAACCTCCAAAAGCCGGACTGATAGGGTAGGTTTAGGTCAGTAATCTATTTAGGGGATTATATATTGTTTAGGTCTCAAGGGGCATCTCAGTTGTAAGAAAAGCAACCAAAACAAAACAAAAAACACTAGGGGGGGGAGGTGAGGGCATGTGCTTGGGGGAGGAGGTGGCGGGGGAGAGGTCAATGGGGGGAAAAAAGAGACTCGTGTAATACTTTAAACAATAAAGAATTAAAAAATAAATAAAACACTAGCCCAATTTTTTCTTCTACTTCATGGTTGTAACTTTGGAGCCATCAGTGATATGTCTGTAAAGAGCAGATTAGTATATTGTTATAAAGAGACATAGACCCTTGAATTCTGCATATTCATAAAGGGCTTCAATAAAATAATAGTAATAAAAACAAAATACTATTATCAATTGAGTGCTTGCTATGTGCAAGTACTGTTTCAAGGGTTTTATATTTACCAACTCATTTAATCTCAAACAATGCACAAAGAAATTATTATTTACATTTCACAACTGAAAAAAAAAATTGAGGCAAGAAGTAAACACAGTTTGCCCAAGGCTACATGACTCAATTCAGAGATAAGCTTCCAACCCAGCCAGTCTGACTTCAGAGCCTGATCCTCTTCTCCGCTCTGCTATAATGGATTTCATATGAAAACCAAAGTAGCAAAATCGCTCAATGCACAAGATAGACTTTAAAAACATCTCAGTGCTTGAACCATGATTACATAAACACCTGCAGCAAAATGCATTAGTGCCAATGGAGGCTTTCTCTCTCTGGATGTGTAACTTATCATATGAACTCTCCAGAGTCACAGAGCCCAGGGCACTTTGCTCTGTCTTCTTTTCTCTCTTCAAAGACTCCAATGAGGTTTGCTGCTATTGAAACTAGAATTTTCTTCCTGGGGTCAAAGACTTGAATGGTAGGTTATAGCTTCAAAGGGGAATATAGTGAAGCAACAAGTTCTATCTCAAAGCTCTAAATATACTAAGACTTTTATTAAAACATCCATTTGTCAACTTAAATTGAAGAAAGTTGAGAAGGTTAAGTGCCATCTTAAAAGCAAGTCTTGTAGGAAAAAACAACAACAAACCCTTAACTACTATTCAGATAGCTTTTAGACATTCAGTACCCATTTATCTGTGATCCTGGCCCAGATGCAGCTGATTCTGCAAGTTTTCTCCAGTGGTTACCTTTAGCTGTTTGGGGGCCTTTTATAGCCTCCTTCTCTAGAGCAATCTCTCCATAAAACATATGATATCGCAAGTGGTAGACAGCATCTGCTCCCATGATGGCCTGCATGAGAAAGTCCTATATGCTAATTGCTTGTCCATAAAAAGGCAGAAATCTCAAGTAGAACATATGACAATTCTCTAGGTTTAATGCGAAAAGGACCAACTGGTCTAGTATAAACAATGACAATTTAGCCTCCCTAAAAACGTGCATCTGTATGCAGATGTTGACTGCCTTTATATCACAGACCCTGTTATTTTTGGAAAATGAGCAGGTGGTGTTGCACTGTCCTTGTGTTTCTGCAATAGTCACATGGATTTTAGTTCATGAATTTTTACCTAAAGGAAAAGAAATGAGGGTGTTATTGCTAAAGGAAGCATTAGCTTCATAGTTGAGAGGCAAACATATGCTTAAGTTGCACATAAAGGAGCACACAAATGATTAACCCTTTGGCTCAGCTGGAGAGGAATGAGTCTGACGTGGCCTCGCCTTCCCATTGTCTCCTTTCTGAGGGTCTCTAGGTAAATGAGTGACTCATTTTGAATGAGCTTTTGCTGGGTTCTTGTCAGACTGAGGCTTGGAGGATAGAATTGCCCCTGAAAATTGGCAATAACTCAGAATCTGAACAAGCATCATGGGAATTTGACTTAAGGCTAGGAGACAACACCTCATCTGGTCCTTTGGTTCTTTCTGAAGTTGGGGTTCACTCGACAAAGTGAAGATACTGGAGAATTGAAAAACAGGGCTCCAGAGAGCAAGGAGTTTCCAGCAAAGAGAAGACTGGAGGCGAAGAAACCAGAGTTAGACTGCCGAGCACTCTCAGTCAAAGTGCTGGCATGCCCCAGAGATATTGTGGGCTCAGTTCCAGATTACCACAATAAAGTGAGTATTGTAGTAAAGCAAGTTGTAATCGTTTTTGCTGTTGGAGGGTACTGCCTTCAATTTGTAAAGAATGCACCATCTGTGATGCACAAGAAAGCACGGTGCAGTAGCACGAGGTATGCCTGTAACTGGCCAGACTAGGCAGCTGAGGCACTCATTTGTAAGACTTGGTTTAAACCAGCCTGTTACTCCATTGCATATAACCTTGGCCTTTTCTTTTCTCCTACTTTGCCATCCAGTGACCTGGCCTAAATACTAAAAGGTAGAAATTAAATTGTGACTATATCAGTGTAACATGCTGAGTTTAATCTTAAGATCCTGGACCAACTAAGCTCCAGCATCCATTCACTGGGAATTTACTGGACACCTCCTCTGTGCAAGGCCTTTTTCTAGGCACACAGATGAATCAGATATAGTCCCTGTCTTCAGTTATCTAACAGCCAACAGAGGGAGGCAGACAAAGCTGCAAAGAGTACTACAGAAGTATGTGATGGGCCTTTCCAGATCAGGTGAAGTGCATGATGTCTTAGAAAATGAGGAGTGTGATAGAGACAGGAAATCTAGGCTAAAACAGTGTTTGCAAAGGCTTAGAGGTAAAAGAAAAACTTGTCACTTCAGCTAGTAGCTCCAGAGGGCTGAAGGTTAGGATTGGAATGGCGGGGGGCCTAAGGAGGGAGAGGTAGGAACTGAGGCTGTGGAGCTGAGGGCAGGAGCCAGATGAGGAAGAATTTGAATTCTCTCCACAAAATCTGAGTTATGGGCAAACCACTTGAGACGTTAAGCTCTAGAGTGAGATGCTCAAATTTGTCTTCTGGGGATATCACTCTGTCAGGAGCATGCAGAGTTGATGGAGAGGAGTGAACAGAAGGCCAACCTCAGTAAGGAATCCATTGCAATTCTAGGGGCAAGGGCAATGGGAATGGGGACGAGGAGCAAAGTAAAGGAAATTCTAATTGGATATGCAAGAGAGAGGAGCTGTAGATGACTTGCAGACTTCTGCCATGGGTATGTGGGTGAAGGATGATGCCTGTCAACTATACAGGGAGTGGAGAAGGAACAAGTCTTGGAAAGGGAAGATAATGAGTTTTGGGTGAATTGACTCACAGTGAGTCAGGGATATCCAAATGGAGAACAAGCAGCCTTCATTCTAACATAGGGATGTGGTGCTCAGGTAAGAGAGATTGAGGAGTCATCAGTGAAGGAGGTATGAGTTGAAACCAGTCATTTGGATGGAGTCACTAGGTAAACAGTGTGAATAGAGCAGAGGCCTGAGGAGGGAGACTAAATGAGAGGTAAAAAGAGGAGAAGACAACTGGGAGACCAGTGCATTCCCTTAGAAGACAAAAGAGAAAACTTTTCCAGGAAAATGAAGGTATCGGTAGTGTCCATTGTCACATAGAGAGGTCAGAAAGACAGGGTCAGAAAATTTCCTCAGATATGACAAATAGGAGGTTGGTGGCAACCTGAAGTGTAAGTAATTGACTCTAGGAGCAGAGATATCATTGAACAAATGGATAAGGCTTGGTCACATTGTCACAAAGAACAGGCCCCAGGATCCTGGTCTCTGAATATTGGTTCTAGAAAAAAGTATTAGGCAAAACAGCCTACCTTGTTATAACAAAGAGCAGCAAGAATACATTATTACCTATTTATTTGCACATAATGCCATGCTAAACAGAGTAGAGGGAGAATTAAACACAGTTTATGCATTCATGGAGCATGAGTCTAAAGACTCTAAAGTTGGGTAAATGGACCAAAAGTAATCTTTTTTTAATGGCTATTTTCATAGAATGTGTTCTCATAGAATTCTAATCACTAGATACTTTACAAATCCCAGAAAAGATAGTTCTGTATTGTTTGTAAGTAACTGGAATCCAATTTTGATAATTTATGGCAGTGTTTAACCCTCACTTTCAGTAAGTCCTTTTTCCTATCTTATTTCAGTCTCTTCAGATATATATTTTAGGGCTACCCTGTCTCATTTTGACCTCAGTGGATAATAGATGGTTACCATTTTCCATATATTAATCCTTCCCATACTTGCAGATGAATAATAAATTTACTTTCTGCTGGGAATTCCAAAGGCTAAATAACTCTAATAAAAATTAAAGAATTGATCTTGCAGAATGCCAAGAAGATTAACTAGTTAATGGACAATGAGTGTTGGCAGAGCAGGCAAGCACATGACAAGGGAAATTTTAATCAGAAAGAGAAGTGTGCAAAATAGTATTACATCTTTCAGTTGATTTTATGTTCTCTGTTGTTTATTAAAAATATATATTTTTATTGATTTTTTTTTAAGAAAGAGAGGAAGGGAAAGGGAGAGAGAGAGAGAGAGAGAGAGAAACATAAGTGAGAGAAAACATCGATTGGCTACCCCCTGCATGCCCCTTACTGGGGATCGAGCCTGCAACCCAGGCATGTGTCCTGGTTGGGAATGGAACCAGAGACCTCTTGGCTCAAGGGTCAACGCTCAACCACTGAGCCACACTGGCTGGTTTCAGTTGAGTTTTATGTATCTTTTGGTGCTTTACATGTGAATTCCTTGACATTTGTATAGATGAACTCCCAAGAGGTTTGGATTTAATGACTTTTGAGGTGCTCTCCCTCTAAACATTCTGTGATTTCATATGGACCATTTTTCTTCCTTTATCTTGGTTTGGAGGTTTATTTGCACAGGAAGCACTATTAATGGCAATGCAGGAGGAATGAGATCATGAGCACTTTCTTAGGATTTTGCTGGTAGAGATGGGTACTGTTTTTGGCTGTTACTGGTGTGGTCTACTCTGTACTGTTTTAGTGGGTCAAGGTTGAATCAGCAATCATCAGAGCTACAATTAGTGCCCTCCAGGAAAAAATAGGGGCCTTTCTGTATCACTGATCTGCTTTATAGAAAAAGAGCAAATATTGGTGATTAATTCTAAATTGGCTCAAGGACTTACAACCTAAAATTATTAAAGGAAAGGCTCTCAATCCCTAGGACCATAAACACTGCATAGTGAACAGAATGTTGCTTGTGTTCAGCACATGGATAGCTACCTGAAGATGAGCTATGATTTCAAAAGTTTGAAGTATATTCTGTATCATGCAAATTATTTAATTAGGTATGATACCAAACGTATATATTTCCTACATTTTGAAAAGAAGGCTAAAATTGTCCTTTCCCTATTTCCAGGTAGAAAATATGTGCCTAAGAAAAAGTAAGATGGGCTAACTTTGGAGCATTGTTTAGATATTCTGACTTCTGCCACTGAAAAGGAAATGTGTTATTGAAGAGAGAGCAGGAAACCTTGATTCTTTTCCAAAATCACTGTGAACAGTTCCCTTATACATGTTGAGGCTCAATTAACCCCAGCTATAAAGCACTTCAGTTTCTCTAGGGAATAGAAAGAGTTTTATTCATTCAAAATAGTTTCACTTGCCCTCTTTTGAAGTTATTCACACTTTTCAAGGAGTGTTTAGGAGTGGGTTGGGAAGGGAGAGGAAGGATCCTCAAGTATCATGGCACAGATAGTGCCAGGGACATTGAGGGCATTCCACAGGTACTTGCTGGTTGGTTGGCTAGTTTTCTGTTTCAAACTTCTTGGTCCATTGTATATTTAGAATTCTCTAGTTTTGGAAAAGTCTGTGAGATATTAGTTTCTCCTGCTTACTTATAGCTGACAGATCATCTTCCTAGTCCCTGTACTCAGGGAAAAATCTTATGAGGCAACATTATAAAGGCCTGGAAAGAAAGAGGAAAAGAGTCAGGCTATGTTCTAGAGCAGAGTGGGGAACGTACGGCCTGTGGGCCATATAAGGCCCACGAAATCATTAGGTCTGGCCTTGCCAAGGCATTAGGGGTGAATTATTTAAATGTCTGACCAAATATAGCAGGCTAATTTTTAAATTAACAATTTTGTATGGCCAGATAATGATGTTATAAATATCCAAATGACCCTTGGCAGAAAAAAGGTTCCCCACCTCTGTTCTAGAGGAATACAACTAATGAGGGGCATGCACATGGTATAGGCTTTGTTGATTGGAGGGTCTTGAGTCCATAGTGGCCTCTTTGGGATCCTTGATTAAAAGGAAATGAGGCCATACCTTATCTTTCCCCCACTATTTTCCTTTTATTGCATCTAAAATGGAAGTGTCTTTTTGTGATTACATACCTGGAGAGGATATCTGCCAGCCTACGCTGATTTTCCCAGCTGTTACCTCTGACCTGAGTCACCTGGGGAGAGCTTAATTACCTGCACCCAGAACCCCTCCCCAGAGATTCCCATTCATTTGAACTGGGGTGGGGCCCAGGCATCAGTATATTTTTAAAGTGCTCCAGAGGATTTTCATGTGTACATGGGGTTTAGCCCCACTGCTCTACAGTAGAGCCAGGTTTATTTTGTCTCCCTGTAAACTTATCAAAGTCAAGAGAATTTCAGGAAAAAATATAGAATAAAAATGAATTAGTTCTTCCTTTGCTTTCTCCCCAAGACAAGTGCTTTGTGTCCTAGAGATCTGGGGCTTCTTTTTATCTTGGACTGGAACTGAGACTTGTTTTCCAAAGTCTCATGGAGGTGAAAATTTGGGTGGTCCTAGTGGCGAATGGACCATGAGGCTTGAACAGTGTAAGGCTAAGTGGCCAAACCTGGGAAAGCCTTGCTTCAGAGGATGGAGAGAAAAGTGGGGGTTTCACAGGTAGCAGAGAACTGCACCCCTGCACATATACTCCACCTGGGAGATGGGAGGCCTGTGAGGGCCAAGGTGCATGAGGACTTGGGTTCCACATTCTCTGTGGATAATAATATTAAAGAAGCAGTGGATACTTGTCATCAGATGGACCACACAGATCTGGACAAGGGGCATCTCCGCAGCAATCTTGATGGACATGCTTTGCTCCAAATTTCATGGAATATGTGAATCTCATGGAATTACGTAGCCATAGGGAGAATAAAGTTTCCCCAAACATGACTGAGATTGAAATTATTGCAAGTAAGGATTCAGAGCCAGACATTGCTGTTTGGAAGTTATCCTTTTTTTTTTTTTTTTTTTTTTTTTTTCATCTGAAGGATCTGGTGTATCTTCTAGTCTCTGTAGCAAAATGAATCAAGTAATGAGGCTTAAATTAATTGAATAACCCCATCTCATATGCTTTTAATTTTATTGGGTTTTCATTAGCTTTTGGGTTGGCCAAGAGCTCTGAAGACTTTTGTTGCAGGAGGATACTTGCATTTTCTTCATCTGTTCATAGGATGTAGTGGCTGCTCAGGAATTTTTATGGCAGGGCTTAGGGGTAGGAGTGTGGCCATGATTGGGGAGGGGAGCAGAGAGAATGGCCCAGGGGCTGGAAGTTGTATGCTAATTTGATAGAACATTGAGAAACAGTTGAGTGTTTATCTGTTATTTAAGAAAGAAGAAGCTTCCAGCTGGAGCCTTCCCCCTGCCCCCCAACAAGGTGAGAACTTGAAAGGCTGCATCACTAAGTGGTGGCGGGGAGTGTCAATTATAGGAGCTACTGAAACACTTTCTTCACAAGAGGAACTTTAGTATAGTTGGAAGAACTTAGGTTTTAAAGTTGCACTGAACTGGATTTAAATAGCCACTTTCTAGCTTTGATGTATTTTTGTATTCTCAGGACCTAGCGGTGCATGGCGTATAATAGGCATTTAATGAATACTTAATAAATTAATGAATAATGGATGCACTGAAAAAATCGCCATCTGACTCCTTGCAGTCACTTAACATATATGAGCCTAGCTGAACTGTCTTTACCTGTAGAATGATATTTGGGCAGGTTTTTTTATTTTTCGTGTGTGTATGTTTTAAGGAATTTATGTTGGGTTTAAAATCTCATTTCTGTTCTTTTATCTTGTTAGAGAGTCTTTAAGTCAAACTGTCATATCATTTTACCCCCTTTTTCTTTTTAAGTACTCGGCAATTATTCTTCCAATGTCCTGATTTTTTACAAATATCTACAAATGTCAGAAGGCAAATAGGAAAGGAGATGAGTCAACTTTGATTTTTGTTTTAATTTCTGTCCAATTTTATTAAGAGAGTCTTAATGGTTAGCCATTATATCAATATGAGACCTCTTTAAAGATTTTTTTTCTTCTCAATTTTGAAGTTTTTCCAATTCAGGATCAATATCTAACCATTCAGGGGCATGATTTATTCATCTTAATAGCGACTCAAACCTATAGACCTTTTATGGCTTAACCAAAGACACAAGAGGCATCTCATAAGAATGCAAAGGATGCAGCCCTCATTAGTTCCAAAAGTTCATTGCCAGAGTTAGCCTAAGAAAGATAAGGGGGCTGTTTCAAAACACAGGGAATCAAAGATGAACTATTGCATCTGCAACAACATGGATGGATCTTGAGAATATCAAACCAAATCTTTACTGGAGTTGCATTTGCCTAAGAAACTAGTTTCACCAATGCTTTCTCCTGCTAGTCTAAATTTAGAAAGAGACAAATTTTTTTTCTTTTTCTTTTTTAAACCAGACCCTCAGATAAAGATCTTAGGAGCTAAAGAAGGAAAGAAAAGCTTACCCGTTTGCCTGCTGAATTGTCAGACACCCAGATCTCTTAGCTGCAGTTGTCTCAGAAAAATCACTTTTCCAGCTGGGAAGTTCTCCTGGCTGGCTCATCAAAACTGTCAGGGAGAGGGAGGATTAATTTTATTATTAGTCCTACAGGTGGACTAATAATAAAATGATAAAATTGACACAAGACTAGATTAACAGGAGAGAAACCAAGTTAATATGTGCACGTGGGAGAATAATAAGATGCTGACATCATAAAATGAGACTCAAAGAAATGATCAAACTGGGCAGCCTTTAATACTTTTTAGACAAAAAAGCAAGAAATTCGCAAGAACTTGACAGGACAAAAAAAGTTGCTGCTCATTAGAAAGGAACCTGTGCAAGGTTTGGGCTGGGGAAGTAAATTAGTGAAGGCATTACAAGGTTTGTTTTTATAGGCTTCTTGACTCTGGATTTTTTAACTCTCCTGATAAGGTTGTCTTTCAGCCCTCAGGAGCAGGGAGGGCACCTATCCCGTGGCAGATTTGTTTGCTGCATTTAGGGGAACAGAGGAGAGTCAGAGAGCTCCTCTCACTCCTGCTGCTTCTCTAGGGATTTTAATTCTGAATAATCACTATGCCATTGTGGGATGTCTTGGGGAAGCCTGCCCTGGGCACCAACAGTGGGCATAATGATAACTAATTTGATGAAGATTTTATGAAATATAAAGTGCTTACACCAGTGCCGGGTGCAATCTCCTTATATTTGAGTGGCCTGCCCGCAGGTGACTTCCCTTGTGCTGTTAATTCATTGTGTCCTGATAGAAAGAGCCTGGCGGAATCGAAATCCTCAAGTGCAGGCAGTTGCTGCGCACAATAGCCTACTTAACCCCATATGAGACTGAGAGCTAAGCCCTGAGCCCAGCCACAGGACGTGGTGTTGAGAAGTAGTCCTGTCCGTAGAAATAAGCTTGGTTTTCCAGGGTCCGCTGACTCTCCATGAGGCAGGACCTAGGATCCCTGGCAGTGTCTGGTTTTGATTCCCAGCTTTTGGGGAACCCAGTCTCTAGATTTTCACTTAGATTTGACGCACATTCTGATCCACTATTTCTCCTGACTTTCATTCCTTTCAATTGACAAGCATTCGTGGCATGTTTGCCTTCTGGTAGGCATTAGGGATACAAACAAACAAATCCTTTTCTGGATTTGGGGATAGAAACAAGAATTCTGGAAAAGAGGGATTTAGACAAGAATTCCAAGAGTTACTATGTAGAGGGGGACACCTCTAATAGAATCATATACATGGGAACTCTTCCTGGGGCAGAAAAACAGTCAGGGAGGAAACAGAAGTAGCTCAGACATCCCTCCCTGCATTCTCGTCTCTGTCATAGATTTTTCTGGTCTTAAATGATATCATTTCTGCAAACCACAAGCCAGTTTGACTCTGTATGTTCAAAAAGAACAGGGAGGCTCCAGGAGGACAGATCCCTGGCCTGTCTTGTTCACCACTGTACCCCAGGTCATGAGACAGAATCTGGAACATCAGTAGGCATGCAAATACTTTTCTCATGGATGTATGACTTAGTTCTGAATGGACCTGGAAGAAATGGATGATTTTTAAAGAAATGAGTCCTGGACAGTTCATACGGCTTTATGTACCATTCAATTATAAAAACACTTCTTTTGCCTTTTAAGTGATCTGTTTTCAAAGACTTACCTATCTAAATGTCAGCCCATTAAATTCATTAAGATCTACTAACATTATCAGAATCCTTTTTGAGAAAGGCACAGTGTTCATAGCTATTAGATTTTGTGTGGAAATTGCTGCATGCTTTGTTCTGGCTTTCAGTAAATTGGTGTGATTATGCACATACACAGAGTATCTGAGTGTGTCCTACATGTTGCGTATTTTCATTTCATTTCTTTTTTCTACAAATCTTAAAGGAGAAAATTCCCAAAAGTACCCTGCCTGAGGCACTGCCTTATATAAGTAAAAAGAACATCAATACTTACTTTATTCTCTAGAAAGAAGAGCAGATGGTAACATGGCTCACTCCCATCAGTATAGGTATCGTCAGAAGATCAGGCTATAAGTGGGTGGGCTGTCACAGGTGAATTGCATGGCTAAGGGAATTGCATGCCTCAACTTAGAAGCCAAAGGTTCTGGAACCATTGATACAAGTAAAGGAAATTTACTTAAAAGTAAAGAATAAATCTAATAACATAAAAATACAGGTATCGTTGTGCAGTTTCATCAAGGTCTCTCAGTAGTGCTGTGGTAGAATCAGAATGCTCTTTGTGTCTTTCTGGGGTCACAGGGCTTAGATTGCATCAAGGTGGAGACTCAGTGCAAACATCAGCATTTATAATATAAAACTGGGAAGTTGAAGCTTCCTGGTCAAATCTCCTTTATAAAATCAGGTTCAGGGCAATGTTAGATCCAGAGACCTGAATTTTCCTTCTGTAAGTTTATTATCAACCCTTGCTACCTCTGAGGTTAGACATGGACCATTGTGATTTGCATTAGTATTTTTCCCCATTCGTTCCTCTCCCTGAACGATATGCCTAAAGGAGAAAGAAACCAAAGGAGTGTGGGCATGCACCTAGGTGTGGTCACTACCTGATGTGTTCTCATTGGGTTGGGATAGAAGTATTCAAAATACTGATATTACAATTCTATAGAAAACCTTTTTGTAGCAGTTGGAAGAAATTGATTTTTTAAAAGAAAAACATCTTATGGGCCTGAAATTCCCTTGGTACCAACCAAGTCACTATTTGTCTATTCTATGAGAATAGAAAATTTTACAAATTGACCATTGCTTCTAGGAGGACATGTTGTAGGCCACTGAATTCTTCCATGTCAGGTAAGAGCATGTTTGACATGACAGGGAATTAGTTACATATGTAAACCCTAGTACCTGCTTGTCTCTCTAATCAATTTAGGGCAAGGCATGTGTATCTCTTAGCTCGCTTCACTGCAAGTTCCAAAGGGATCCATCCATGGGAGAGGCTGAGTAGATTTTATAATCAAGCCCCAAACTCTGCCTTCTTGGCAATGGGGAGAGGTATAAAGAGAGAACAGAACCTTCCTCTGGTTGCTAGAGCAGAAAGGGTCCTACAGGCTGTGGGTCCCTCCAGCAGAGACTGAGGATTGCTTGTCACTTCCCATAAAGAAATAAAAGAGTATAATGAATATTTAAATTTTTGTGGGCATTGTACTTAATAGAGAGAAAAATGAGTAGTCTATCATTCTGTAACTATTTGAGTGCCTACCATGTACTGGGCATTGTTTTAGGCATTGGGGATATAGTAGTGAGCAAAACAGTGTCCACAAGGGTTATCTATACTAATAATAGGGAAATATGCAAATTGTCCGGGATGCCGTCACAGTAACAGTAATGACCAAAGAGCAGGCTGCATGGGGCAACCAGGCTGGCAGGAGGGTTAGTGAGGGACGATCAAACGAACAGCAGGGGCAACCAGGCAGGGGCGGGGGACAGTTGGGGGCGACCAGGCCAGCAGGGGGGGCAGTTAGGGGTGATCAGGCAGGCAGGCATGAGCAGTTAGAAGCCAGCGGTCCTGGATTGTGAGAGGGATGTCCGACTGCTGGTTTAGGGGGATTGGGCCTAAACCGGCAGTCGGACATTTCCCGAGGGGTCCTGGATTGGAGAGGGTGCAGGCTGGGCCGTGGGGACCCCTCCCCCATGCACAAATTTCGTGCACTGGGCCTCTAGTGTTCTAATAAAGGAGAAGAGAGATAAGAAACAAGTAAATATATATATTTTAGGTGGTAAGTGAAGTTGGAAAAAAAGGCACTGAGCAGATCCTAAAGGAAATGAGGAAGGGAGCCCTACCAGTATCTGGCAGAAGAGCATTATGGGCAAAGGGTTTGAAGAAGAGTCATGCTTCAAAGATTTGAACTCCTAGAAGGAGGCCAGTGCAGCTGACGCTAAGCAAGCAAAAGAATGATGGAAGAGAGATTGTGGAAAGTGGGCGTATTTTTAGGACCTCATAGATCACAGAAAGAATTCTGCCTTTTTCCTGAGTAAGACGAGAAGCCACTGGAGAGTTCTGAGTAGTGGAGATTTCAGTTATATTTTCAAAACCTCCCTCTGGATACAGTGTAGAGAAGAAATATGAGTGGGAAACAAGTTCAGAGGTGATTGCAATAATCGTGTTAATAGATGATGGCAGGAGCCAAGTGGTGGTGAAGAGGATGTAAGGCGATCCAATTGGATGTGTTTTGAAGCTAGAATGGGTAGGATCTGTGGATGTGAGGGGAGGAGAAAAAAGGGGGTCAATATGACTCTAAGATGTTTTCCATTTTTAAAAAATCTTTTTTTCCTGAGCCACCTGAAGAATGGAGTTGTCATGTCTTAATATAGAACAGACTACAGGGAGAACATACTTGGGAGAGATGATCAGGAGTCAGATGTTGCACATACTGAACTTGAGATGTCAATTAGACACCCACATTGAAATGTTAAATAAGCAATTGGAGATAATGAGTCTGGAGTTCAGAGAAGTTTGAGCAAATTTGAAAATTATGCAAAAGATACAAATTTGAGTGTCCTCCGTATACACATGGTTTTCAAAGCCATGAGATCATGAGGGGGGCAGTACAGGTAAAGAGAAGCCTGAGGAGTATCCCTGGAGCACTATTTCAGCATTGAAGAGGGGAATGTAAGGATGAGCCAGCCAAGGACACTGAGAAGGAGCTGCTACTATACAGGAGGGAAAAGCAAAAGAAAGTATATTCACCCTATAAGACAAATGAGTAAAGAATTTAAACAAGAAAGGAATTATAGAGTATATCAACTTTGTCTCTTGAAATTCTGAAATTTCTATTTCACTAAATTTTGCAACAATCAATGAATAGCAAAGAACCAGAAATTGGAGCCACTCTTAATTTTTGACCAATTCAAAAACCATAAGAATTTCTAGAGATGTCCCAGGGACACAATATATTGTCAGTCTCTGAGAACTGGACATGGGACTAGTTAGCCTCTTCCTTTATGTATAACCTTTGGCTTCATAATTTTTTAAATTAGATTAAGAATATTTGTGTGTCTCATGAGCCATTGTGGAAGCAAATAGGGTATAATAGATCCCTTCATGTAATCCCAATTATTTCCATGTTGGTATCCCAGACACTATGAGTAAGAAAATGTGAAAAAGGATCTTTATTATGCAATTTGATGCATAATTATTTTGTTAATTGTATTAGTTGTTTTAAAAATATATACAGTTCTTTCATTATTTTCACAAATATTTGTGCTTTTCTACTCAGTACCAAACACTATGCTAAACACTGAGAGTTCACAGAGAAATGAGAGTCTCCTGCCCCCAGGAGCTCAGAATCTAAGGAAGCAAATAGTCAAAATGATTGCTATTTAGAATATACAAGTAGCCACCTGTGTCAGTAATCCTTGTGGGAAAATGGGGATAAATAGTCTCATCATCCAAAAGCCCTTATTTTTTTCAAGAGGTGCTTTTGGGAAAAGCCTTAGAATGAGCTCTTTCACCTATGTCTTTGTTATATGCTAAATATATTTTAGCATCAGTTCTCTAAAATTATCCCTGATGTTCAGGATGAGTGGCTAAGACACATCTTCCATTTTTAAAGCAATAAATGACTATGGATTTTCCTCTGCACTTAAATGTGGGCCATGAAATCTGCTGGCCTGCACTCTGTCCCACGTGCTCCCTGCTCACGAGCTTCTTGGTACCAGTGATGTGCAGATCTAACTATAGGGCTGTCATCAGCTGCAGAATGATATACCTTAAATAGGACTGTCAGCCATTTTGTTTTGCTCCAAAAAGTTCTTTACAAATGACCCAGAGAGAAGAGAGAGAACCACGGTGTCCCCAGCCATCAACTCAGAGATGGCAAACAAGCTTGTTCTGGCCTTGGGCTATGAGCCAGGGTGTAAGAAAGAAGCGACAGGGATAGAATAGGCAAGTTCCATTCATTTTCAAGTTATAGCTAGAGGAGGGCTATAGTAAAAGCTTTACTTTGTCAGAGCTGACCTGTGATAATAATATGAAATCTAAGCAAAGAGAGCCAAAAACTGTATATTCATGTCCAGGGACAATCACTCAACACCATCACAAGCTGAATCTATAACAGGAATAGCTGGTGCTTGCATACTGAATAGCTTGGAGGGATGCTGACATACAATATACATTGGATTTTAATCATTTTCCCCTTCTGCTACAAGTTTTGAGATGATGTTCACTCCTTGTAGTATTGTAGTCATTGGGCACAGAAAAATGTTGTTTTATAGGATTTTTAGCTCCCTGGCTGTTCTCTCTGGCATTGTGCTCTGTGGTTGGGTTACTTTGCAGTGTTGTATGGCCATGTGAGAGGCTGGAAACTATCTATTTTTATCAGCATCATCACCATGCCTTAGAGTCAGGAAGACATGAATTCAGACTTATTGCGAAGATCAGTCTCTTGGGGTTAAGAGAGCCAGTTTGGCACCATGGGAAAGAGGTCTGGCTTCCAATTAAGATAGCCCTAGGTTCAAGGTCAAGTTCTATTACTTACGTGCTGCATCATACACTCTGTACTTCAACTTCTTTATCTCCATTTTGAAAGTATATATATTAGTGTGTGAAAGGGGGTAGGGGAGGCTGGGGGAAAGGTCAATGGGGGAAAAAAGAATATATATGTACTACTATATGTAATACTTTAAACAATAAAATAAAATTTAAAAAAGAATGTATATATATTAGTACCTACCGATTGTAAGGATTACACTGAAATGCATACTATGATGGCACATATAACTTCATTAAATATTCATTCATTAAAATTGCCTAATTCCTCTGAGCTTTGGTTTCCCCATTCTTAAAATAGTTGTGTTGTTGTGAATATTAAACAATCTAGGGGGACATCTCAGCAGAGTGTCCAATATAGAATGAATAGTTAATATCATCTATATATATAAAAGGCTAAGTGACCATCACATCCGAAATAACCGAACGGATGACCAAACAGGCTGTGTGGGGTGACGAGGCTGGCAGGGGGGTTAGTGAGGGGCGACCAAATGACCGAACAGCAGGCTGCATGAGGCTACCAGGCCCACAGGGGGGGAAGTTGGGGGCAACCAGACTGGCAGGGGGGGCAGTTAGGGGTGACTAGGCCGGCAGAGGGTGCAGTAAGGGGGCGACCAGGCTGGCGGGGAGGCACTAAGGGGCAACCAGGCCAGCGGGGGGGTGGGGACAGTTGGGGGCAACCAGGCCAGTGGAGGGGGGCAGTTTGGAATGACTACGCCTGCAAGGGGAGCAGTTGGGGGTGACCAGGCCAGTAGGGGGAAAAGCCTTAGAATGAGCTCTAATGATGTTAGGTGCCATCAGGCAAGCAGGCAGGTGAGCAGTTAGGAGCCAGTGGTCCCGGATTGTGACAGGGAGGTCGGACATCCCCCAAGGGGTCCTGGATTGGAGAGTGTGCAGGCTGGGCTGAGGAGACCCTGCCCCCTGTGCATGAATTTCGTGCACCGGGCCTCTAGTTATCAATAATAATAATTAAGAAACAGACTAAAAATGTTTGAAATAAACTCCAAAGCATCATTATTGCTTATTCCTCATTACTTTTTTATGCCAACATCTGTTCTTTTTTTATTCATTTCTGACTCATCAATGAAACAGTGACCCTTTTCATAATAACTCTTGTTATATGGCTGAGAGTGGAGAAATCTCTTATTTTATTCTTATTCCATATCACAGTCAGTCAGCATGTGTTTACCAAACATTATGTTCCCAGCTTGGATGGGGAAGCAGTTTTCTGCTCTAACAGAGTTTATAATTAACTGGCATTACAAGGTAAAAATACACCCATTTAATAAATGACAATTGGATGTGTAATGTGCATAAACTATTATGCTAGTGAGAAATCTGATAAGTGTAAACATGAACCCGATGTGGACCCTGCCTCCCAGGGTTACAGAGGCAGCTGAGTGGAGTAGGAGAGAGGGCATGGATGCAGACTACATGGACTGCATGAGATCTTAGACAATTACTTAACTGCTCTGTATAAGGGCTCCCTGTTTGTCAAGTGGAGATAACAGTAGTACCTATATAATAGTATTTATCTGAACTTAAATAGGTTATTGCGCATAAAGTACATTGCCTGTCAGAGAGTCAGAGATCAGTAAATGTTAGCCATTTCAAATTACCTAGTATAGTGGGGATAAGGCATGCATGTAAATAAGCATAATACAAGAGTCTGGTAATATTGTTATGAAAGTTCAGAGAAGAGAGATTACTTGGGTTTCATGAAAGAAGGTGGGATTTGAGCTAAGCTTGGGAGGATAGGTAATATATGAATATGGAAAAAAGGGGCAAAACAGGGTAGCTTTAGAATTAGAGATAGCATGAGTAAAGGTATGGAGGTAGAGAACACCTAGGAGTTCTACTAGTATAGGGAAAAAGTTGGGGAAATAGGTAGGAAAGTGAAGGCCATCGAGTGCTAGTTTAAGAATTTTGTATTTGTTATGTGGATAGTGGCAAGAGTGCCTTTATGGATTTTCAGCAGGAAAATGATAATGTCAGAGCTATCCCTCTGGCAACAAATCAGAGGAAGAATGCTCTGGTGTTATAGAAGCCTTGACTTGGTTTTTAGATCTCCAGTCTCTCCTTCCCCTGGCCCATTTGCTATAGGAGGAAGGGAAGGAGACTCAGAGACAGGAGATGATGTTTGAGTCTGGGTTGCTAAGAGGTTAAGTGTGTCCTTAACAAACATAGGGAGCATAAAAACAGACTGCAAAGGAAACCTGTCAGTGCACTGCGACATATTGAGGTGTTCAAAAATCCATGGACGTGGTTAAGAATAGGTGAAGGTTTGGAACCTTAGAATATCACCAGGTTGGAGGTAAAGATGACATAACAACTCCTGAGAATAAAACTGGAAGCCTAAGGAATGGATGAGCTGGCTAAGGGGAAATGACAAGGACCTACTCTTGGGTAATTCTTATATTTACAGGAGGCAAAAGAAAGAGAACATGGGAAGGCTCCATCAGAATGGTAGGAAAACCAGAGGAATTGAATAAAGGAATGGAGGGGTTTTCAAGAGGCAGCATTTTATGGAGGCAGAGCAAGACTTACTTGGGAGACAGTAAGGTAATAGGAATGAAGGAGAGATAAGGCTGGAGGTGGGAGGGAGAACTCAACTGGGTGGGGGGCACCTTAAAACTCAGTCAGGGACCTTAGAATTCCTTGGTAGAAAGCAGAAAAACCTTTGTGATCTTATAGATATTGTTTCCTGGGGACTTAAGAGATTTTCACCCCTCGCCCTTAAGGATGAGAATGGGTTTGAAAAGTCTTACCATTACTGATTATTGTGCCCTCCGACCTAGCACTTTCTTCTCTTTAGTTTGTTTCTCTTTCTCTTATAGATGGGAGGTGTAGTTATTTGATATTGACTGAGTTGAATCTGCTGTGGGTACTACAAAAAAGGGAAAAATTTTTGGTCTTATTCCAGTGAAATCAGAATTCAAAAAAGCTAAACATATAATACAAAAACACATAAATTTTTAGTGGAACAAACCCCCAGAGTTGTGATATTTTCTCTATCAAAAAATCTATCATTCTTCAGAAAGTCAAGAACTATATGATTTCACTCATATGTGGGATATAAAACAGAGCACAACAATTGAACAAATAAGACAAACAAACAAAAACTCATAGTCACAGGCAACAGTATGGGATTACCAGAGGGAAAGAGGAGGTGGGAGAAGGTAGAAGAAGGTAAAGGGGGTCAAATACATGGTGATGGAAGGAGACTTGACTTTGGTTGGTGAACACAATGCAATATACAGGTGATATATTATAGACTTGTGCACTTGAAACCTACATAATCTAATTCACCTAATTTTTTTATTAACCAAAAATTTTATCAGATATTTTATTGTCATTAAGTGTCAGATAAGTGGTAACTAGGCTGTTGATAAATTTCCAAAGAAGATGTGGAGATTAGCTATCACCTACTTCAAAACATAAGAGTTTTTGCACCTGAGTAAAAAAGTACCAATCTGAATTTGACACTGGGGAATGTGGGGAGAACACAGTCTTCTGGGGTGATACCAAATATGGAAGAATTTGCAGCTAAAGGGGCTTCCTTGGAAATGGTATTCTCTGGAATTCCCATTTTAAACCAATTTCAAAGGCTTGGTTTAAAGCAAAGGGAGAAAGGACGGTAGATCATAGAAGAAGAGGAAGTATACATTGGTACAAGAATGAGTAAACTAGGTAGGACGGGTAGCTGGAGAGGCTTGTGTTCTGTGCTTTACTAGGGAGTGAGAGAAGAAATGAGGTTGAATTAACTTATCCAAAAGGAACTGTGGTGCAAAGATTTCAGTGTTGTGCATTTGAAGGCTCCAGATGTCTGTTTCTTAAAGGTTTGTGGCGATAATAGCTGCTGTCTGGTACAGGCTGCCACTCCAGGTGGTGCCTATAGCCAGGTCAGCACTGAGCATACAGTTCCAGACAGCAGGTGGGGAGCAGTGAAAGTGTTTGGAGAGGGTAAATCTGGCTCCAAATCCCATACCCATCTGTGTGTGGCCCTGAGTGATGACCTAGGGAAGGATTTGTGCTGGACTGCTCTTCAGCAAATGGTTATTGAGCCAGAGCAGGTTCCCTCATTGCATTAGCTGATTGGCAGCCTGGGTTATGAGGATGTGAATTATAGGACAGGTACATTTCAGAAGACACATAGAGACTCGAAGCAGCTAGTGCAAGGTCAAGCCAATGTATTTTGGGCTCCTTTGGGTGGAAAGGACATGGGAAATAAGATCATGGAAAGAGATTCTTTAGACAAATTCTGAAGAGAAAACTTTTTTGACTTTCACCGGGTCATGAAAGTCTGGCTCACAATCACGCTTCTGTGATTTTCAAATGCCTGTTTATTTCGGTGAATTGTGTGTAGGTGTTAGATATTTAATATTTCCCAATAGGGGGTCCTCTTGACATTTTTGGACAGAAAAATTATATGTTTTGAAGACTACAGTACAGACCATTTAACTCGCACTACCCCTGCTTCGCAATGCATGTAGCACCTCTCAATCATTTTGACAGCTACAAGCACTCCACAATGCCCATGCCCTTTAGGAGGATAGTATTGCTTCTGGTCATTCTAGGATCTGGGGGAGACTCCACCTGGGGAAAGTATTTATTCTCTTCAGAGGTTTCACTGAATCCACGTTTTGAAAGCAGTGATGTTCTAGAGTTTTCTTCTGTCTCAGTTCAAATGAAGACCATGAATTCTGACTTCACTATAACCAGAGGCTCTGGAATTTATTACTGATTCAATTTAATGATGAGCAGTGGCATTCCAGTGCTAACAGAAGCATGGAACTTTTTCCTTCTCTCAATCTTCATTTCATACATGATTTTCATCTGTGATTTGTGGCTTCTCTCATATCCCCGTGGCCCCTGACCAGTCTCTGGGCACCAGCAGACACCTCTCTTTGAGTTTGGTGCTACTGAATCTCATCTTCCCACCAGATGGAAGGGTTTTATTTTTCCATATGGCTAAGTACAGTGTGGACACCATTTCATAAAACCTTGTTTCTATTTAATCTGCCTGGACAAACATTAACACCAGGGGACATGGGGGTGAAAGAGAGAACAGGAGAGGGAAGCTAAGGAAGAAACTCCAAACTGGTCATCTCTGGTTACTCCTTTAACTTAGCCACACCTGACATCTTTTTGAGGCTTGAATTTCAAAGTCAAGTAGTGGTGCATTCAGGGCATGGATGAATAGATTGAAGGAGCAAGAATGGAGGAATTGGTAAGAAATGTTTTCCTCTCAGCCTCAGGCAGAGTTATGCAAGAAGAAATCATATCAGTGTACATGGAGTCTTGTTTCTGACCATCGACAAGAAGGATGCAATTCAAACAAGGTCTCTGAAATTTTAAGAGGCTGCTTTTGAGAATGATGCATAGGAGGGAGGTATTTCCCTAGGAATTTAGAATGACTCCTCTACTTGACCTCCAATTTCTTCTTTTAATCTGAACTTTCAAGGAGTCTCAATCTTCCTTTCCCATATGTCTAAAACATCTGTTACCCTCCAGGTTTCTTCTGTCATATCTGGCAAATGTGTCACCTGCTATATACACCCCCTCCCCTGACAAAACATGACTCTTGCCTCCTCCACAGCCCCCCACACAAAACAGACTTTCCCTCAATGAATTCCACTTCCCTCCCATCTCTGCTGTATTCTCTTTTCCCTCAATCACATCTTATTGTCTTATTTCATATCTGGAGAGATTGCTTAGATTTGCTTTCATATTCACTCAAGTGTTGAAATGATCTGCTCATCTGGGTTGTGTGCATTGTATACATTTTACAAGTGAGGCCTATGCTGTCTGGATATGTATGTAGTATGTCCACTCCATGTACTTGCTCCTGATGACTCCATAGCAGAATCTTCATCAGGGGAGGTACTCAGTAATACCATGTGAATCAGGCATGTGAATAAAAGTCTCCTTTATCTATTTAATATTCAAAAGCATGTGCTTCTCGGTGTACCTGATAAAGACAAAGCAAGGTGACTGGGGGACCTGGTTCTGCATGGGGAGGGGGGTCCCTGACCACTCACATTTGTGTGTCTATTCTTCCTGCAGGAAGACGAAGTGGTTCTCCAATGCATCGCCAACGTTCACAAGGAGCAGAGGAAGTTCTGCCTGGCAGCCGAGGGCCTTGGGAATCGCCTGTGCTTCTTGGAACCCACTTCAGAAGCCAAGGTGAGATTGATTACCTGCCCGGCACCTTCCCCCTTGGTCTCCCAAGCAGTCATTTAGGGAATGGTGCTGCCGGGAGATGGTGATGAGGATGGTGAAGAAATTTGAAAGGACACATTTACTTATTTTTATTTTTTAAAGTTTCAAGTGTATAGCATTATAAGTCAACATCTGTATATACTACAAAGTGACCACTCCCAAAAGTAAAGCCTAGTTACTACACATCACAATGCCTTTGACCCCTTTCACCTTTCTTTTAAATTTAAATTCTTTATTGTTTAAAGCAGGCGTCCTCAAACTACGGCCCGCGGGCCACATGTGGGTGTTTTTGCCATTTTGTTTTTTACTTCAAAATAAGATATGTGCAGTGTGCATAGGAATTTGTTCATAGTTTTTTTTAAACTATAGTCCGGCCCTCCAACGGTCTGAGAGACAGTGAACTGGCCCCTGTTTAAAAAGTTTGAGGACCCCTGGTTTGAAGTATTACATATGTCTCCTTTCCCTCCTCCCCCATTGACCTCTTTCCAGCTGTTTCCACCCCCCAGCACATGCCCTCACCCCTCTACCATCTGTGTCCATGAGTTATGCTTATGTGCATTCATACAAGTCCTTTGGTTGTTCTCTTACCCCGACCCCCTTAACCCTGCCTTCCCTCTGAGGTTGGACAGTCTGTTTTATTCTTCTATGTCTCTGGATCTATTTTTGTTCATCAATTTATGTTGTTCATTATATCCCACAAATGAGTGAGATCATGTGATACTTATCTTTTTCCAACTGGCTTATTTTGCTTAACATAATGCTCTCCAGGTCCACCCATGCTGTTGCAAATGGTAAGAGTTCCTTCTTTTTTACAGCAGCGTAGTATTCCATTGTGTAGATGTACCCCTTTCACCTCTTTTACCCATCCCAACCTATTTTCCCTCTGGTAACCACCAATCTGTTAGCTGTATCTTTGTTTGTTTTTGTTTTGTTTGTTCATTTAAAAAGAAAAGGGCACATTATTTCTCAAATGGGAAGCAGATCAGATTTAAAACATAACTGTCCCCAGCCCAGGACATGTTTCAGTAGGAACCTAGAGCATTGGCAAGCATTAGAGGGCCTTGTCTGTCTGTGTTCACCAGGACATAGGGAGGCCTTGAGATCACCGTCAGAACTCATGGAGGAGGTTCTTTTAATACTTCCAGAACTCCTTTTCTTGTTATTAATTCCTAGAAATCTGAGTGTGTGTTCTTAACTGCCAGCTGTCATTTATTGCTATGGGGACTCATGGGGACTGGGGCCTGTGTTTCGTAGCAAGCACAACACTCTGAGTTTTGACTGTGCTGAGACTGTTGTAACTGTCTGCCTGTTGTGACCTGGGGGCAGAGAGAATATTTTGTTCTGGTCCCTCCCTGTGTGATAGCATGTGATGTCATGTCTCTTCAGCCAAACTATTCTTCTTGCATTTTTGGATTGTTTCTGCTTTTTATGATCTGTATGTCAAGTAGATCTGTGTGCTCAGCATTCTCAGTCCTGGCAAAATACTTATATCAGTTGGGGTTCTCTAGAGAAAGAAAACAAATAGAATCTCTCCCTCTCTCTAGATAGATGGCTGGGTGGGAGGGTGCGTGGGTAAATGGGTAGGTGGATAAATGGATGGATAGATAGATAGATGGTAGATAGATGATAGATAGATAGATAGATAGATAGATAGATAGATAGAGACTTATTTTAAGAAATTGACTCATGTAGTTTTGGGACTGGCAAGTCTGAAATCTATTAGGTCAGATCAGCTGGAAGTTCAGGCAGGAGTTATGCTGTCTCAGGTATAATTGTCTTCTTTTAGTTTTTATTGTTAAGACCTCTGATTGGGTGAGACCCACCCATGCTATCAAGGGCAATCACCTGTAAAATAAACTGGTTATAGATATTAATCACATTGATGAAATATATGTTCACATTAAAACCTAGATTGGTGTTTGATTAAACAACTGAATACTGTAGCCTAATCAAATTGACATACAGCCAACCACCACACCCTCCAGGCTCAGCTTTTCTTGCAGAACCATTTTTTAAAATTTATTATATTGTTGAGAGTATTACAGATGTGATTTTTTTTATCATCTGACTATGGGAAAGTCACTCAGCCTTGATTTCAGTTTTCTCATCTGCCAGAATGAGGTGCAGTTTGATACAGGGGAGTGTTGGCCTGAATTAGAAACCACTGCTACCATTTTCTAATCATCCATTGAGTGGGGCATGGGACAGAGGTGTAGGGCACAGGCTCTGGTGCCAGACTGGCAGAGTTTGAATCCTGTCTCCATCATGCAGCAGGTAAGCCAGGACCTTTCTGAGCTTAGTTTCTTCATCTGTTTAATGGGAATTTTGTAGTAACTACCTAATAAGGTTGTCATTAGGATTAAAGGAGTTAATACATGTGAAGTACATAGCACATGTAAGTTGCCTAGTACATTGTAAATTCTGTATAACCATTGGATATTGTTATTTAATCTTTCCTAAACCACACAGTGTAAAGCAGATTAAAAACAACTGTATCTCATAACCTAAAAATGCTTTGTATCCCTTAGGTCAGTGGTCGGCAAACTCATTAGTCAACAGAGCCGCAGTTTGCCGACCACTGCCCTAGGTATAAAAATAATGGTTCTTGGTTATTAAAAAAAAATTCATGCATGTGGTGTCATTGGTTTACTTTTGCTTCCTGGAATAAGTAAGTGTCCAGAGGTAGAAATAATGGTGTCAGGAGCATGAACAGTATTAAACTGCTTTCCTAAAAAGATTTCTTGAGTGTATGCCTCTTTACACATAGTAATAAGGAAAGTGCACTATAAGAGCTTCTCACAGAAAAACAGGGTCAAGTTCATAGAAAGGCTAGAGTAGGTAGGTATTCGGAAATTTTTGTCACCATTCCTGCCAGCAGCCTGCTAGATGAACACATTTTCTGTGTCCTTAGTCTTTCCTGCAGTCAGCTACAGCTATGCAAACATCCCTCTGGTATGTCCCCTCCCTTTTCACTAAATATCTCACCTAATTCTCTACCATCCAATATACAGCTAGCTAAGCCATTGTTAGGTTCTTGGAAGCTAATGTAAGATCACTTCTTGCAATGAAGTGAGAAAGTATATTCCCAAGCCTGGCACTGGGCATGAGGCACAGACATTAACCACTGCTCTTATCAGAGTCAACCAGTGACCTTGAGCTTTCCTAATCAAGGGTTTTTAAATCTAGTTGAAACTCAGAGAAAATTGAGATGCACTCTAAGGAGAAGACAAACCTCAGAGAAAGAAAGGATGAGATAAGGTTGTCAAAGTATACTTTTAGTGTACAAGCCCTGAGAAAAGGAGGTCCTCTTGAAGCAATGAGAGAGATGGTAGAAGAATAAGAAGCAAAAGTATAAGAATATCAACACTCGCTGCACACATGGAGACTACTTAGCGCGTTGGAGAGCTCTTGTCACTTTGATTCCCATATGCCATGGCCCACCCTTCTCCTGAAACTACAGATGTCAATTGATGGATACACCATCGTTCAGTGTCCTTTCCAACTAAGCACAGCTACAGGAATTAAAAAGCATCTTGTTTTGTAGGAAAGACTCAGAATTATATCAAGACTAGGAATCATGGAGAAAAACATTGCTTCTTTATTTTATTTATGATAGCAGCAAATGTTTATTTACTGTCATTTTTTAGTAGAACATCTGTTCCCAGGAACCAGGATTAATTATTTTTCCTCTGGTCTTGTGTGTATGTGTGTGTGTGTGTGTGTGTGTGTGTGTGTGTGTGTGTGTGATCTGTTGTGTATCTGCAGCTTCCACCAAGAGATCTTGTTTTGTTATACTTAACATCCAGACTCAAAAGATTCTCATAGATCACTTGGCACCAGTCTGCTCAGTGGAACAGGAGCTGCAGCTTGCCTGCTGGGAAGTGTAAGGCATTCCTAAGGATTCTTGCAGTGGTACAGGCATTGGCTTCTGAATCTTCCCACTCCCCACCTCCCACCCATCCTCCCTAGGTGACAGCTCAGGTGCAAAGAGAGAGGTCTATATCAGACAGGTATAATAATAACTATGGCTTAAAAGCCTCATGCACCACAGGAACCAATGTATCTTATAATAGTTTTGGGGCTCTCAACAAAGGACCACACCAGCTATAAGAGTCTTCATATTTGGGGAGTCACAAAGATATGGCTTCCTACACGGCAGTGGTTCTCAACCTTTCTAATGCCGCGACCCTTTAATACAGTTCCTCATGTTGTGGTGACCCCCAACCATAAAATTATTTTCGTTGCTACTTCATAACTGTAATTTTGCTACTGTTATGAATCGTAATGTAAATACCTGTGTTTTCCAATGGCGCTGCTAGAGCCTAAGACCATCGGAAAACACAGGTATTTACATTACGATTCATAACAGTAGCAAAATTACAGTTATGAAGTAGCAACGAAAATAATTTTATGGTTGGGGGTCGCGTCATTAGAAAGGTTGAGAACCACTGCTATAATGTACTGGTAGTGTTCCCAGTCAAGAATCAAGATACCAATCAGGGATCATTTTTACTGTAAGCAATGTTCCCTAGCAACATAATTAACATATCAACTTTAGCAGGTTGTCCCAAAAAACAAAATTGGACAGCTAACTGAAGGTCGAATTCTCATGCAGAAGGGGAAAAGAATTTCATAAGCCATATCCCACAGTAATCTTCATTGATGACAATTATTAAACCACTGTGGCCTTGTCAGATGTTTGGGGAACATCAACACCTTTCTAAATCATTATTTCTACCATCTTTAATTTTAAATCATCAGCAAAATGTAGGAAGAATATGGGAACTTTTTAGACCAAGAGTCATTTGTTTGTTTTGCTGATTTTAGTGATGATAAAACTGAAATTGATGAAGTGAAACAATTTACCCTGGTGTCCTTGAAAAGCCAGTGATAGTCTAAAGTCCTTGGGCTCTGGGTGTCTCAGAATGAAGGTCCACCTCTCTGTTGGGGAACACTTTGTCTGTCTTCTTGATTATGGTTTATTCAAAATAGAATTTCAGTTTCAAATCCAATATTCAAACTGAACATTTTCAGGAGAAATTTTGTTCCTGTTGTCTTCACCTCCTTTTGAAAATGAAGAGCAGTCTGCTATGGTTTCTGAAAAGTTGTATAGGCTCTTAAGACCCTGGATTAAACATCTGTGATTTTGCAAACATCATTTTGCAGATAACATAAATTGTGATAGAATTCTAGGCTAAAAATAACTTATTTTCTATTATCTTTATCTTTTACTCAGAAATAGATTTACTGTTTACTCCTAAATAACTAAGTCTGTGTAAATTTGCAGTGACAGAGGCTCAGCCTGGTGTTGTACACTGAACTTCCGATTGGTATTTTAGTGTGTATTATTTTCTACTAGAGGCCTGATGCACAAAGATTCATGCAAGAGTGGGCCTTCCTTCCCCTGGCTGCCAGCTCCGCCTTTCCTCCGCCCGGAGCCGCCTTTCTGCCTTCCCACGCTGCGCAGAGGCTCTGAGCGGCTGGGGCATGCAGAACATCTGCGTCCCGCCCCCGGCCACTAGGTGCCTGTGTATGCAAATTAACCCACCATCTTTGTTGGGTTAATTTGAATACTCACTCCTGATTGGCTGGTGGGCGTTGCGAAGATATGGTCAATTTGCATCTTTCTCTTTTATTAGTGTAGATGGGCTTGAAGCCTTATGAAAGGCCAAACTAGCATAAAACTTTTTACAAAAATCGCCCTTGTCATGTAATATAAAGAGACAAGTTGAAATTTTGAATTTTTCTTTTTTACATTTATCAGGATCATGTTCTATATGCCCTGTACTGCAGTGGGTGCCAACATACTCTCATGTATTCCTTACAATCCCACAAGAAAGGAACAAGACTTTAGACAGTCCAATGACTTTCTTTGAGATTCTTTCCAATCTCAAATCTCTAATTTCTATAATACTCAGCAATAAAAGTATCATAGATCCAACTTAAGGCTAAAGAAGACCTATTTCTCCATGTGGTTAGAATTTAAGGATACCTGGGCAGCTCTTCATTCCCCTCCCACAGCCTTCCAGCATCTGTCCTCTAAATGCCTGACATTCCAAAGTTAGAAATATGTATTTTGCTTAAATCCAACAAACCTCTACAATACAAATGTTCTGAGAGAGCACATGAAGCAGTGTTAAAGTTTTATAGCTAATTTTTTATGATATAAAAGAAATTATATATTTTCTAGAAAATAAATTTATAAAAGGGGATAGTCAGATTACTAAATGCCTGTGTGTTAGTATATAAGGTACAGATATACTGTAATTGGGGAAGTCAGAACATCTGCTACATTGAATTATGATGGTTTAACTGTCTTTTTACCTGTCCTCCACCATTCTGGGAGCACTGAAGTCCAAGACTGCAGTACAGCAGTTAAGAAATATGGCCATGGAGCTAGACTTCCTGGGCTGGTAATTCTAACTCCACTGCTTAATAGGTTTGTGATGTGGGCAAATGACTTCCCTTTTCTTGACTTAGTTACTTTATCTTTAAAACTGTATCCACCTCATAGGATCATTATGAATATTCAGTTTCATAATTATACAGTTGACCCTTGAACAACACAAGGATTAAGGGTGCTGACGCCTCTTACTTCCGCACAGTTGGAAATCCGTGTATAGGTCCTGGCTGGGTAGTTCAGTTAGTTAAAGCATCATCCCCAAGCACCAAAGTTGCAGGTTTGATCCCCAGTCAGGGTACATATAAGAATCAACCAATGAATCCATAAATAATTGGTATACCAAATCAATGTCTCTCTCTCTCTCTCTCTCTCTCTCTCTCTCTCTCTCTCTCTCTCTCTCTCTCAACAAAGAAAAGAAAATCTGTGTATAATTTTTGACTCCCCAAAAACTTAACTACTAATAATCTCAATTAACACATGTTTTGTATGTTATATACTATATTCTTACAATAAAGTAAGCTTGAGATAAGAAAATCATAAAGGTCATCTACGAGTTTTTTCAAATCGTTGCAGATCTTCAAAAAAAACTTCCAATACATTTATTGAGAAAAATATGCATATAAGTGGGTCCAGTTCAAACCTGTGTTATTCAGGGTCAGTTGTAAAGGGCTTATGACAGTGCCTGACACACCAAAAGTACCATTTAAGCAATCACCTTCATTATCCCCAGCAGAGGCCAGACACACATTAGGTCCTCAGGAACCATTGTGTAACTCAGGTTTCCCATGTACTGAATCAATTAATTAAATAGGTTAAAGGCCTGAATTTAAGGATTAGAAGGACATTTGTGACCTTTAAAAGTGAAATATAATGAAGAATTAGAATAAGTGAGATGAAAAGGGTTAAGCAATGAATGAATGGTTTTAAAAATAAAACAGGGTATAGATTTTTTGTTATTGATTTCTAATTTAATTTTAATATGGTCAGAGAACATACTCTGAATGATTTCAATCCTTTTGCAATTAATTGGAACTTATTATATAGTCCAGCATATGGTCTACCATGGTGAATGTTCCATGTGTACTTAAAAAAACACACCCGTGTATTCTCTAGTTGTTGAATGTAGTGTTTTATGAAGATCATGATGGTTGATAGTGGTGTTAGATCTTTATATAGCCTTAGTAAGTTATACCTCCTTGTTCTATCAATTACTGAAAGAGAGGTGTTCAACTGTTATTATCTCCTTTTAGCTCTGTCACTTTTATTGCATACATTTTAAAGCTCATTTTTAAGTTCATATATACTTAGGAATATTTTTGGTTGTTTTCTTGATGAGTCAACCCTTTGTCATCATCAAATGTCCCTGTGTATCCTTGGTCATAAAATATACATTGACTAATATTAATATAGCCACAAACTTTCTTATGCTTACTCTTTGTGTGGGATTTGTTTTGTATCTTTGTTTTCAACTTGTTTATGTCTTTATAAATTTACTAGAGGCCTGGTGCATGAATACGTGTATGGGTGGGGTCCCTAGGCCTGGCCAGCGATCAGGGCCAATCAGGGCCAGGCCAATTGGGGCCTGGAGCTGGAGAGATTGACAGAGGGAGGGACTGCAGGATGTTGGCAGCCAGCCACGAGGAGGGAGCCGGCCCTCGGCCCCCCTGGGAAAGGGGTCGCATCCCTCACCACCTACCCCTGGTTCCCCTTCCCAGCCCGGGGACCAAAGGCGCCAGCAGGGATGGGAGAGGAGGCAACGGTCACCGGGCTGGGAGTGGAAGGAACGGATGCTGACGCCGCCATCGGCGCCCTGCCTCCGTGTGTTTCCCCACCTCCTCCCTCTCCTCCTTCCCTCTCCACCATGCTGCCACCACAGAGGGTGGATGGCCCCTGGGGAAGGGAGAGGATGAGAACGAGACAAAACCTTGTGTTGAGGGCTGACTTTCATAGATCGCCATGAGGGAGCTGCTCTGCTACAAATGAAACTCTAACCCAGAAGCACATCGCCTACAAATGGTTTAGTACCAGGGGCCGATGGGGGCTGGCTGGCCAGGGGGAGAGACCACGAGCAGTTGGTTGGCCATGGGAGGTTGGCTGTGGGAGCGCACTGGCCACCAGGGGGCAACTCCTGCATTGAGTATCTGCCCCCTGGTGGTCAGTGCACATCATAGTGACTGGTCAACTGGTCGTTCCAGTCATTCTAGTCGTTTGGTCATAACGGTTGATTAGACTTTTATATATATAGACTAGAGGCCTGATGCACAAAATTTGTACACTTGGGGGGGTCCCTCAACCCGGCCTGCACCCTCTTGCAATCCAGGACCCTCAGGAAGATGTCCGACTGCCAGGGATCCCTGTGGGATTGGGCCTAAATTGGCAGTTGGACATCCCTCTCACAATCCGGGACTGCTGGCTCCTAACCGCTCGCCTGCCTGCCTGATCACCCCTAACCACCTCTGCCCCAGCCCCCGCCACTGCAGCTTCATCTGGAAGGACATCCAGAAAGACATCCAGAAGGTCATTTGGCTGACTGGTCTAATTAGCATATTATGCTTTTATTATTATAGATATTTAAAGTATGTCCCTTATAAACAGCATATAGTTAGGTGTTGCTTTTGCCCACCATTTAAAATCTCTGCTATTTTATTAGAGTACTAGAGACCTGGTGCACAAAATTCGTACACAAGCCTGGCTGGTGACCAGGGCCAATTGGGGCCTTCCAGCTGCCAGCTGGGGCCTCCATTCCCTGGCTGCCAGCTGCTGGCTGGGGCCTTCCTTCATTCCATGCTGCCCACTGGTGGTCAGCACACATCATAGCAAGCAATAGAGCTCCCCGTCAAACTCCCGCAGGGACACTTTGCATATTAGCCTTTTCTATATATTGATTCAGTTCATTTACATTTATTGTAACAATTCATACTATTGGGTTTTTGGTCCACATCTTTGCTATTTATTTTATTTTGTCCCTCTAGTTTTTGTTCCTCTGTTTCTCCCTTTCTGTCTTTTTTAGGATAAATCAAGTATTTTTAAGTATTTCACTTTACTAGTATATCCTTTATTGGCTTTTTAGTTCTACCTCTTTGTATTATTTTTTTTATAATTCCTTTAGGGATTACAGTATGAATTTTTAACTTGTTACAATCTCCCTTGAATTAATATTATACCACTTTCCTTAGACCTTTTGTGCTATTATTATCATGTATGTTATATAATGTGCAGTGTTTTATTACTTTGTTTTAAAGACTGACTTGTCTTTTTAAAAAATTAAGAAAAGAAAAAAAATATACTTTTATACCATATGGTTACCATTTTCAGTGCTCTTCATTCTTTCCTCTATATCTAGATTTCCATCTGATAGCATCTTCCTTTAGTCTGAAGGATATCCTTTAGTATTTCTTATAATTGGAGACAAACTTGCCCAATTTTTGTTTCACTAAGAACGTTTTTATTTTGTCTCTATTTTTGAAGGATTTTTTTCTCTGGATATAAATCCTGGTTTGACTTTTTTCTTTCAGCATTTTACAGATGGTATTTTGTTGTCTTTTGGCCTCTTTTTTAAATGAAAAATTAGTTATCAATTCCACTGTAAGTAATGTCTTTTACTCTGGAAGGTTTTCATCTTTAATTGTCAGAAGTTGGAATGATGTGTTTGAGGGTAATTTTCTTTGTATTCATCCTGACTGGGTGTTGCTGAACTTTATGGATTGCTTGTTTTTTGGTATTTCTTTTTATTAAGTTTGGAACTTTGGGTGGCCATTATTTCTTAAAATATTTTGTCTGCCACAATTATTTATATATTAAACTGTTTTATATTATTCCATATGTCACTAAAACTGTTCATAATTTCCTAAACAATTTTTCTCTCTGTTTTTCAGCTTGAATAATTTCTGTTGACTTAATTTTTACTGATTCTTCTTTTTTAATGTAAATGTGCTATTAACTTTCTCCAGTGAATCAAATGTTATAAATTATAAAATTTCCATTAATTTATTCCTAAGGTTTTACATATTCTCCTCACATTCTCATTCTCTTCTACATTATTCCCACTTTTCTCATTAATTTATTAACATATTTATAGTAGTTCTTGGGTTGTTTGTGGGTCTGCTTTTAATGACTATTTTTTTCTCTTGAGTATAAATCACATTTTCCTATTAATTTGAATGTATAGTAATTGTATACTACACCTTGAAGGTAATGTTACTCTGGTTTATTTCATCTTCCCCTGAAGAGTAATGTGTTTTTTTCTGGCAGTCAGTTAAATTACTGGTGAGATTTCCTTGATCGTGTAGAGGTTCGGTCTATTTTATTTTTGCCTTTAACTCTAAGGTATCATCATTGATCCGGGGATGTAGCCTTCTTGGGTTTTAATGAAAATCCTGAAGTGTTTCCTAACTCCCTCTATATAGCAAGACTTGAACACCAAATTTTGACACTTCAAAACTGGTAGCTGCTGAAACTTCTACTCAATTTCGCACTGCAGCTGTTTCTTTCCATCAGATACTTAGAGTGTTGCCTGTATAGCTGATGAGTTGAAAAACATTTGAGGGGAATTAGTATGCTGATTTGGGGGTTTATTGTCTATGGTGATTCCCTTCTTTCTAGCATTCTCTTCTTTAATTTCCAGACATTTTGACAGCCTCAAATTAAGACCTCTGACTGCATAGCAAGTTGTTTGTTTGTTTGTTTGTTTGTTCATTTGTTTTTATTGGATCTATCCCCCAAGGGATCCATGGACAGAGGAGTGCAGAGGGGAATGGGGCAGGCAGAGTGGGATTTAGTTAAATGTGGATATCACCTAGTTAGCTTCCCATCTTTCAAGAGCCATATTCCCTCCAGCTTCCCAGTGCCTGCAAACAGTTATTTTTAAAATTTTGTCTGGGGTTGATAATTGTTATTGTCAGGAGAGTTATTATATTTTGAGCTTCTCCATCATCACCTGGACCAGAACCTCATCAGTGAGTGTTTGCTACTCTTGAAAGGAGCTGAGTCATAAAAGAAAATAGTCTTGAAGCAGAATCTAGGTTGTAAAGAAGGAGTTTCCATGATGAGAAACACAAGCATGTTTCTAGGCAGAGAGGAAGGAGGCTGTAGAAAAGGAGATATTGAGGTTGAAAAAGAGAGAGGGAACTAACAAATGATACTGAGGGCATTAAATTGAGTATAGCTTTGGCATATGCAAAAGAAAAGCCAGGAGGTAAAGGCACAGATTTTGAAGTAAGGATGGGGCTGAACAAGAACAAGGGCTTATTGTCTGAGGAAAACATGAACTTGTGGAAGCTGTGTAGGTTCCTCATAAGTAAAACAATGATGAATAGACTGGGATTAAATTTAATAGGTATAATTAATGGAATTCATAGGATGGTAAAGGGATTAAGGTAAGAGGAGTCAGGTGTGACTCTAGTGTTATGGGCTTTAGCTGCCTATAGAAGGTATATTATTTAGTAAAATGGGGTGTATTTAGGAAGGAAAAAGTTAGAATAAATGGTGGTGATGATGCTTATAAACTGAATATTGGATATACTAAATTTAAAAGGCCTGGAAAACATTTAAGAGGAAATTTTGATAGACATTTAGATATGTGAATCGGGAGTTTAGAAGAGAGGTTGAGATGGAAAAGTTGTTGGCTTAAGGGTAGTAAATCAAGCAATGTGAGTGAGTGGGGGAAATGTGGATTAAGAAGAGAGGATGACCTAGAATAAGTTAATATTTAAAAATGAGGCCGAAACTGGTTTGGCTCAGTGGATAGAGCGTCGGCCTGCAGACTGAAAGGTCCCAGGTTCGATTCCAATCAAGGGCATGTACATTGGTTGCGGGCACATCCCCGGTAGGGGGTGTGCAGGAGGCAGCTGGTCGATGTTTCTCTCTCATCGATGTTTCTAGCTCTCTATCCCTCTCCCTTCCTCTCTGTAAAAAATCAATTAAAATATATTTAAAAAATAAATAAATAAATAAATAAATAATGAGGGAAGGAAGAGAAACACAACACAGAGAATAAAGAAAAGAATTCTGAGAAATAAGAGGGAAAATAGCCATGTGAAATATCAGAGAAGCCACAGAAATCAAGGGAAGTGTCAAGAAGAAGCATAGTCAATAGAATGCCACTTGGAGATCAAGTAATAGGATGGAGTATGTGACATGGAGGCCAATGGCAACTTTGGTGAGAGCCCTTTCAATGGGTTTATTAGGGCAGAAACCAATTTAGCAGCATAGAAGAGTAAGAGAAAAGTAGAATAAAGACAACCATTGCAGACATCTCTGAAAGAAAGAGAGGGATAGCTGGAGAGGGTCTGAAGGTGGAAGGATTTTTGTAATAGGAAAGATGTAAGCATGTTTAAATGCTGGAGGGAAAGTACAAGTGGAGAAGGAGAAGAAGGAGATACAGGTGAGGGAAGGGGTGGTTTAGTGTGAAAATTGATGACATAGTGGAAATGATTGTTATTAAGAACAGAGATAAGGCATTGGCCTTAAGTAGAGGAAGAACTCCTATTCCATTTAATAGAAAGAAAGAAGGCAAGGATGGAAGTAGATCTGTAGGTTTTGTGAAGAAATTTTGGAGAGTAAGCTGCCTAGAGAAGAGTAGTAGGATTGCTGGCCCAACATTGACAGCCAGCTGCGGTTGGTAACCAGGAATTTTTAGTGCTACCAATTTTCTGCAGCAGCCCTCAGCAGTTCCAGCATAGTCATGAAGAAGGTGGCTAGTTAAATTTAGCCAGTTAATGTGTTGCCAAGTGAGTGTAATAGACAACAAAGGGGCAAGAGAGTTTAGGCAACTGGACCATGAAATCTGGAATTTAAGCTGATTGAGGAGAGAACTAAAGATAGGGGAGAATGGTATTGCAAAGGGATATAAATAGTGATGAGAGTAATTGAGTGAGCAAGCAAGCAAGCTGGAAGATGAGTGGATGGGTAGACAGTGGAGTGTGTCAATCAGAGGTTTTGGAGTGGAACATTTTGGCTGAAAACAGGCCCCAGGTGTATGATCAGGATAGAGAGTGGCTGAACTGGAGTGTGGAATATCATTGACAACAGGAAGCAAAATAACTGAGAGGCCATAAAATAGGATAGATTATTCATATAGCACATTACTTTCCTAGGGCTGCTGTAACAAATTTCCATAAACTAGGTGTCTTAAAACAACAGGAATTTATTATCTTACAGTTCTGCAGAATAGAACCTGGAATAAAGGTGCTGGCAGAGCCATGCTCCTTCTGAAATCTCTACAGCATGTTGGTCTACATGTGAATTCATCAAGCTGAAGGGCCGGAGTACAATCCTAACTGTGCTCAGATTCTGTAAAACATGGCTCCATCTTCCAGATCTTCCCAAATAACAGCTAGACTGTTTTTCCCAGCAGTTTTATTTCTACATCCAATTGAACCACATGCTCTGTTATTACTTATAATCCAATGTTGAGAAGGGAAACAAATTCAAAGAAATAGCATAAAAGTCAAGTACAATACACGTCAAATTTATTAATGCATTTATCATTTGCTGGCCCCAAGGACCTAGTTAAAAAGAAAAAATAAAGTCCAACCTTTTAACCCTGAGATCTCTCCTCATCTATATTGTCCTCCTTCCTAGTTGAGTTATTAATGCTGTCATGATAACTTATCTGCTTGAGGCAATACCAGCCCCTCTTTTTACTTAAAGACAGTCTGTACCTTAGTGTTGGGAATCTTCACAAAGAATTTATTCAGTGTGTAAGGTGGCACTGCCGCTCTGCTGTCCATTTGTCATTTACTTTTTCACAGCAGGCAACTGGCCCCCGGTGAATTATGAGCAGGTATTATTCATACCCCCCGCTCCTCCGCCACGCTTAGTACTTTGCTCTTCAGACCTAATAGCTGCTATTTTGGTCTCAATTAGCAGTATTTTTTTTGTCCTCCACTAACTCCTGAACTTACTAATTAGATCACAAAGACTTGCCTGTTTTTCTTTTTCTGTGATTAGGAGAATGTCTCTTTTCTGGTTGTTGCTTTTTCCATGGAAGAAAAACACTGCATTCATTGCCTTTGTGTTAGAACTTGAGTCTTAAGTACCCAAGCCATGTCACATGTATCTTTCCCCCTCCCCCCCATGGGTATTTTAAAACCTACTGATGAAACTTAAGTCACAGTTAGGACTTTTTACACGATCTTTTGAAGTTATGCAAATCGTCCTAATTCACAGATCAAACTATTATTATAAAGAACACTGGATAGTGATTTAAGAGATCTGGTTTTGCTCTCCCTCCAACTTGCTATAAAATGTTATGCTGAATAGCAGCTCAGGTCTGCTTGCCTGCCTGCCACACAAGAAGAGTTTTATAAAGGAAATGTTTAGAATTAAAATTTTCAGACATTTGTTTTTTATATATTTTTATTGATTTTATAGAAGAAGGAAGAGGGAGAGATAGAAACATAAATGATGGGAGAGAATCATTGATCAGCTGCCTCCTGCACACCGCCCCCACTGGGGATCAAGCCCGAAATCCGGGTATGTGTCCTGACCAGGAATCAAACCATGACCTCCTAGTTCATAGGTCAGTGCTCAGCCACTGAGCTATGCTGGCCAGGCTAATTTTCAGACATTTAAATTGACAACTTTACTTCTCTTTTTCAGTAGTTTATTCGATCATTTTATTCTTTCTAAATAGTGACTTGAACAAACTATGTGAACTGGAGAATTTTCTGAATCACTGGCAAACAATACCTTGTTTGTTCTTAATTTCCTGACACGCAGCAATTTTAAGTAATTCAGAATACTGTGGAGAATTATTTTGTTTTTCTTCATTCAAATTCAGAGAATGATTTTTTTTAAGTGTTCCTAATGCAGTCATTCCAGGACTTATGTGCTTTCTCTGTTAGGATGTTTTCAAATCGTTTTCTTCCATTCTACTTAAACTCAGCTCAGCTCTATCCAAAGCCTTTAGAAGATGAGGACAACTGGTACAAGAAAGCTGTTTGGACACCTCTCTCAAACAGCTGTTCTCCAGCTATGGAATGGTTGACAAAATTAAAAAAAAAAAAATAGACCTAATGACCCATGTTTTATTGGAGCTCTTTCATCAAGGATTTTGCCTCAGGCCTATTTTAGCAATTCCCTGTACATCCCAAAATATTTCTACTTCAAAATAGAACAGATTATCACATCTTCTGGGTGGTTCAGGTGCACTCTGAGAGAACAGAGGGTGGAATAATTGATCTCTACCCCACCTCTTCCATCCCAAGAGCAGTCACTTGCTATTTGAAATGTGAATTATTACCCTAATTAGCTGTGGAATCTAGGTTCAAACAATTTCACTTCTTTTACCTAAATAAAGGTGAGGAGGGTTTTTAATATTTAATGCAACTCTGAGACTGAGTGAATGCAGGAGGTACAATATTATCCTTTAGCAAAGCCTCTAGTAAACAGCTAAAGGGTATTACTTTTTGGTGAAAAATACAGCCAAGAAAGATGAGAACTTTTTGATGTTCATGAGAGAGTGTCCACAATTTCCTCCCATCATGTTTCAAGTTGAAAACTTAGTAGTGCTGCAGATTTGATCACTACCCAATTTCCAAGGAAGTTATGTCAAGAATGCTTTATCCTTAAAGATCATAAGCCCGGCCAGCATCAGGGGCTTTGGCACAGAATTTGCCCAGAAGGGCAGCCGTTCCTAAACGTGAGTGAGCATATCCTTCAGTCCCCATCCTGGTCTGGGGTAGGGCCAGAAGTCAGCTTTTATTTTTTTGAAATAAACTCCTGAATGATTCTTATAGCGAGGTGGTCCTCAAACCACACTTTCAGAAATTTTGGCAGGGTTGAATTTGTAGTCATCAGCCTTAAACACCTGTTTCCTTGTCTGACTAAGTATTGACAAAGTACTAGTAGCCAGCCAACTTAGGTGTGCAGAAGTCATCACAAAATGAAGCAAAGCTAGGACCTTGATTTCATTAGCATCACGTTCACTTCCCTGCAGCCTGCCATGGAAAGTTTCCAATTGTTATAGTAATGAATGTACTTGCTTCTTTCCCAAAATGTGTAAGTTTAATAGGAAGCCAAACACAGCTTTCATCTCCATCTTGTTCACTGAGAACGTAAGGACAGATAGCACTGGAGAGCAACTGGCTAATTTGAAGCATTAATCTTCATAGTGTCTGACAAACTTTGCTAAGGTCACCATGAGCAAGGACTTAACTTTTCTGAGATGTGACATTGCTTCCTTAGTTTCCATCAGTATGTTCATTCTCTTTCATGGCACCAAATTAACCATTATGTACTGGAGGTAACTCCTGATTATCCGGGAGGGGAAGAGAAAGGAAAGGTCACAATCTGCTCTCATGGGTGGGGACCCTCAGTAACCTGGGTTTCCTAGTGGAGCTGAGGAAAGGAACTCAAGTGAAGGCCCAGCCGTGTGACCTTGGATGGTTTGGCAGAGGCAGTATTTGACATGCGATTTCCTGGCCAGCTTCACCAGATGCAGCGTGATGGGTTGGGTTCAAGTAGGAAGAAACTGAGTCTCCTCATGCTTTTCTTGTGTTGATCAGAACTGGCTCATGCCCTGAGTGACTTCAATGGGGGAAGGTTTGGAAAGAGCGAGATTCAACAGATATCCACCAAAACTAAAGCATTTTGAGGATTGCCCATCCTCCATACTTGGATGCTTCCTGGTGAGGGTGATGCTATTAAAGAAGATGCACCCTAGTGAGGTGATAGGTCTCTCTGTTACCATCCACTGAAGCAGTGCTTATTATTAAGTGAACGTTTTTAATTCATGTAGCTACTGACTGGCAGTTCTAAATCCCTGCTTTAGGTGCATGTTTAAAATATCTGTGATGAGCCCGGCTGGTGTTACTCAGTGGTTGAGGTTCTCCCTATGAACCAGGAGGTCATGGTTCAATTCCTGGTCAAGGCATATGCCCGGCTCGATTCCCCAGTAGGGGGCATGCAGGAGGCAGCCGATCAATGATTCTTCCTCATCATTGATGTTTCTATCTCTCTCCCCCTCTCCCTTCCTCTCTGAAATCAATAAAAATATATAAAAAATATCTGTGATGAGAAATACATGCCCCCTTCCAAAGGGAAGCATGTAGTACTAATCCTTGCATGTAATGCTAATTCTTGCAAATGTAAACATCTAGTAGTAGGAGTTTAGCTCAGATACTATGAGGTAGTTAGAGGGTGGGTCTAGTTTAACATGGGGGTATAGAAGGGCTTTTCCAATGTTGTAGAAAAATATTTATAACTGTTATTTACTTCCACAAAGATTTTTAAAACTGCAACCTTAATGAGCATCTATTCATATATTCCTGCTAAACATGTTTTAATCCAGAACTTAGTTTATAGTGATATGCCTATTTCTACTGAAGCAAAAATTCCATGTAGGGGCAAAAAATAAAAACTGCATCTCCACACTATAATTTGGATTCTATCTGAGAGTGGGAAGGAAGCAATGGGGGGAATTTTAAACCATTTGGAAACCAAGATGCTGTCTTGCCCTTTGTTGTTCTGAGCTGTGTGCCTACTTCAGATCATGAGTCCATGAGCCCCACGGAGCTGGCAATGCAGTCAGGGAGGTCCCAGTACAGTGGGGTTTTTCCAAACAAGTGATACTGGGAACAGCTGCGCCTCAGGGGACAGCACTTCCTTGGGCACCCAGTGTCTCCCTTCTCTCTGTCAGCCTTCAGTTCCAGCTTGGCATTTTCTCAGCTCTCGTGGGCGCCTCATAATGCTTTCCTCAATCTTCCCTTTCTGGGCGCAATGAAAAGTCTCCTGTCCTGCAGCTGTCAGATACCACTGCTGGGTGATAGGGAAAAGCCTCACCATGGTTTCTGAATTCCTTAACAACCACATCATCGGTACAAAGAGAGGAGAGTGTGAGCAAAACAGAAGGAAACACGTGGGAGGTGCATGCTCCACCCAAACTAAAGTAAACCGAATTCAAGTCTGAAGTATAAAGGGTAAGCTGAGACGAGGCTTTCCTACCAGCCTGCCCGCTCAGCTTTTACCTCATCCCTTGATTTGCTGCCCGTCAAACCTGCTTCTGACTCCACCACCCAGGACGCTGGGCTCTTCTCTAGTGGATGCTGTACCCCTGATTTGTGGAGCATGGAATATGCATGCTGGTGTCATCTCCTTTCTCACCTGTGCCTTTATTCTTTCCGGATCTCAGCTATTTGTCTAATATGCACGCTCTTCAGAATAACAGCTCTGGTTTCTCAGGGGAGTTCCCATTGAAAACGGGGAACTTCACAGTCCCAGTACTTATCCACAGACTTCGTTGCATTACCTATGCTGCTCATTAAGCTGGGTTTTCATTATGGCCATATTTTTAGGATCATAAAAAGAGTCATTGTTTCGGTTTTCTCTGCCCATAAACAGTATTATTTGCTGCCCCTCTGTAAGTTTGCTTTTCCAGGTGCAAGTGTTCCAAGTGTCCAGCCCTTGACACCTTTGTTATTTAACAAGCTGACCATGCCAGGCAGGGAGAAAAGCTTGGCTCAATCAAGAACCAAATCAACCCTCCCGCCCGTCAGTTATGCTTCCCCCAGCAGGCAGGCAGACAAGCCGCTGCCCAGCATTTTGTCTCTGATTTTTCTGGTCTCCCCTTATTTTAAAGAACACAAGCTTCACAGCGCTCATTTTTGCCAGGCCCTTGGTAACATTTTTCTTAACTTTCCAGAAATAACTGATGCATGGCAGAATAGAGGTGACCAGGGCACCTTGGTGTTATTTTTGGTTGGGACCATATGAGGCAAGATCATAAGAGCAACAATTACATGCATTTCAAATAATTGGGTTACTCATCTGAAAGAAAGTCCTATATTTGGATGAACCCTTTAACAAAAGACCTAGAAGAAGGATCGGTTGCTCTCCAGGGACTTGATTTTCCTTGTTTGATCCAGGTGCTCTGCAGTGTCTCTCAAAGAGAAGTCAGAGGCCTCCTGGAGAACACCTGGACTACTGTTCTTTTTTTTTTTTCTTCACCTGAGGATATTTTTTCCATTGGTTTTTAGAGAGAGTGGAAGGGACAAAGAAAGACAGAGAGAAACACCGATGTGAGAGAGACACATTGATTCTTTGCCTCCCTCATGCCCAGACCAGGGACGGGAACCTGCAACCGAGGTATGTGCCCTGGCCTGGAATTGAACCCAGGACTCTGCAGTCCACAGGTCAATGCTCTGTCCACTGAGCCACATTGGCTAGGCCTGGAATACTCCTTAAGTGCCCACTGGAGAAGGGTCCCCGGGATCGGGAATGTTAGCAGCCTCACCCAGGAGATCCTTCCACCCACCAAGTTTCCGCATCAGTGCCTCCAGAGCAAGCTTATATTTATGTGAGCTCTAGTGAGAAATGTCTGAGCATCATTACAAGGATAATCAATGTTGCAAATGTTGCTGTCACTTGAATTAATAAACATTCTCCCTAAAAGAGGCTAGATGTAATGGTTCTGTCGATCAGTGTCAGTTGAACAGCCAGTAGCTGGGCATTTGAGGGATGGGGTAAAGGAGCAGCGATTGTGAGTGTTTTCAGTGCTTTATCACTTGGGGTTGGCGTTTTTCGGCAAGACTTTTGTCAAGGGAAAATTGGCCTGCAACTTGGATTTCCTGCTCCTAGGTGGTAGTGTTACTTCCCTTGCATAGAAAATGTTTCAGCAAGTGTTCTTAAGTAAATATTTAATTTCCTAGTAGAAACCTTTTATTTTAAAAAATATCAACACCTTTCTATAACTTGATAACATTCTTCCTTTTCCTTGCATATAGTCAACTTTTGTCGCTTTCCTTCTGAATACTGGCTCTTGTCTTGGAGTAAACCTCAGGCCAGGATGGCATCAGATGCTGTAATCGCTCTGTTCGTGGCTGAGAACGATTCTGCTTAGTAAGTCTCCTTGCAGCGCCTTAGTGATTTTCCACAGCTTAGGTCCTCCCAGGGCAGCTCCCTCATCCCTCGAATGAAGAACCACCTAGAGACTGCCCGATGCTGAGAGCATCACATTCCTGCGCTTGATTCCTCAGGCATCAGGAGGGACCTTTTTTATTTCATTTAATATATATATTGACATCTCCCTCTTCTCTTCCACAAAAATAATGTTTTCCATTCATTTTCAATTTTATGGACCTTACAGTCTACATATAATGGCTTTTGTTAGAAAAATCAAGCAAAAAGTTGAAACTCAACTGTTTTGAATAGTTTCTGTATGTATTTTCAGAAAGACCCTCTACGCTTTACCATAGCAAAATATTTAAAAAATAGAAAACCTAGGCAAAGTTTTATGTGTTGCAACCTTGTTCCATGGTAACAGCTCTTAACACAGGCAAAATCTCTTCCTTCAAAATGTTTAAAATCTGGATAGACACGATTTAAATGCAAAAATGTATGTCCTTGGATGGAAACTGTCCCATTATGCCCAGAGTTGAGGTGCCTTTGGGAAGAGAAAGCTTACATGGAAAGTTTGTCTCAGATTTTGGAAGTGCATGAAAAGATTGCAATGATCTTGCCTGCCAGAAATCTTGATTTTTATAAAGTCCCGGCACCCTGGCCGTCCCAGCAACTTCAGTCTGTAGTCTTTGTATTCCCAGTTGTCATTCCAAAATAGAGACCTCTTTCTGAAATAGCCAAGAACCCAATATAAATTCTTTAAGTTTTTATTAGAGTATAAGAGTTTGCAGAGGGCGTAGCCTAGTGGGAATAGAATTCTGTAGTCTTGGTGTCCGGATGCGAACCTTCTCTGCAGGAATGTTGACACAGCATGAGTCAGAAAGAGTTGAGTTTGAAATTCAGGATTTAAATGCTATCCACAGCATATGACTATGGAGAAGTGTTTCAACCTTGCTGAGTCCCAGTTTTCTCATCTGTAAAATGGCTATAATTTCTTCCCTGCAAAGGTTGAGGTAAGGGTTAAATGAGATAATATTTATAAGCATTTAGAATAATACTTAGATAGATAGGTAAATAGAGACATTTAAAATGTGTTATATGGATTCTATTCTTGTTTCTCTACTTGCCCATAGAAGTTTTACCTAATACCTTTGTATCTCAGTTGACCCACCTCTAAAATGATTGTTAACTCATTGCAGACAGATCACGAGAATTCTCGCTTCATATTACACAGTGTTTTTACAAAGTCTCATACTTTAAAAAGATATTAACTTGTAAGAACATGTAATAAATAACTTCAAATGCAATTGGCATTTAATTTTAAAGTGTGCCTTTAACATTTATGTAAAACATTTTTTGTACTTGTTCAATAGAAAGTTATCTGGCCATTGGGTAAAGCTAGCAATAAAACTACTGATCCACAATGTGTTAAGCTGTCTGTTTTCGTAGAAATCCAGAGACTTGCAGAAGCTTTCAATTTAAGCATCTACACTAATAAAAGAGAGGTATGCAAATTGACCATAACTTCGTGATGCCCACCAACCAATCAGGAGTGAGTATGCAAATTAACCTAACAAATATGGTGGGTTAATTTGCATATGCAGGCACAGAGCAGCTGGGCAGGGTGGGAGGCCTGCTATGAGGAGGGAGGTGGGGGGGTGGAAGGAGCTACAGGAGCGGCGCTCTAGCCGGAGCAGAGAAGACTGAAGGCTCCGGCCAGAGCGAAGACTGAAGACTCCAGCCGGAGCGAAAGCCTGGGTCCTGGGTGCTGGAGGAAAACCAGTGCCGGCAGCCAGGGGAAGGAAGGCCTATTGCACAAATCTTCATGCAACGGGCCTCTAGTCTATCTATATAAAACCCTAATATGCAAATCAACCAAACTGCGGAATGACTGGTGAAATTACCTGTCGCTATGACATCACTGACCACCAGGGGGCAGACGCTCAATACAGGAGCTACCCCCAGCCCACAGGCAGCAGCAGTGGGGGGCAGGGCTGGCAAGCGGGCGGCACCAGGCCAGCCAAGGCTGGTGTGAGCGGGGACCCCAATCACCCTGCCAGTCACCCCACAGATCAGCCCTGATCTCCAGCCAGGCCTAGGGATCCTACCCATGCATGAATTTCATGCACTGGGCCTCTAGTTCACTATATAACTCTATTATAAACTATCAACAACTTAGCAGAAGTGGCAAAGGTAGGTTTAAAAGCACTGAACTGCCTAAATGCTTAAATAAAACCTGGTTGGGGTGGATGTGGGTATTAGCTTGGTTAATGACTTGCTCTAGTTTTGAAGTATAAACACAATACAAATAATTATGTATTATCAATAATAGATATGGTGTCTGTAAATGAGCTCATGTCTGCTGGAGGTGGATGAGATAATGTCTATAAAGTGCTTAGAGCTCCTGAAATGCAAATTACATGTGCCATCTCTGGCTATCCTGAGGCTATTCCATGGACAGTGGTCCTTAGCCAACATCACACTGTACCCAAGGGAGCCTGGTTGAGCTGGAACATTTTCTGGAAGAGAGAATGGTTTTCTACCCCCAAGGGCTTGGGAAGTCATCTCATCTATGTTCTCTGAGTGGGACTACATTGAGCCATCATAGAGAGATGATTATCAGTCCTGTTTAAGGCAGTGCAGTGAAATGGAACAAACTCAAAGCATGTAGAAGACTGAGACCAGCTCTGACTGTTAGGACAAATTGCCCTTAAGAACAGTCTCCCTTTATACACCCAACTTGAAATCTAGAGCCGTGAGAATTTATTCCCAGACTAGGCAGTCTCAAGCAGCATGAAGAGAGCACGAAGGGGTACAATTGACATAGTCTTCCTTAATAAAATTCAGAAGTTTCAAGTCTTATTCTTGAATAGGGGTGTCCTGTTTGTCAATGACCCCCCAGCTTTGTCCCCTGAGTTTTGTTGCTGTCTTGTGGTTCTCCTGCTTGATTATACCTACTACCATCTTGTGGGCCACAGGGGAGCACTTTGCTCTCTTTAATGTTCTGGCTCACTTATAGACCAAGAATTTTTCCTCACTTTACATAATCTAACCGAAGTAGACTAGAACTTGCAAAAAAAATTGTTTTTGTTAAACCCTATGGAAGTACACAAGAAAAGTAAAGATGGAAGGGCCAATGTACTCCTATATTCTGGATTAAAATTTCTGATTCTTAATTAACATACTCACTGCTCCTGTCCTTGTTTACATGGAACCCCAGAGGAAAGAATGGCCTGTCCGAGTCCCTTGCTTTCTACCTTCAGACTTGTCACTGTTTGGATGCTTTTGTAACATCTGCCAAAGAACACCCCACGGGCTATGTTGACTCTTCATAATATGGGTCCAAGAATGTGAGATTCACTTCTCTCAGCTATCTCAGCTCTGCTTCCTTAGGTCTGGCCTCTGTTCTCATAGTCACTCCTGATTGACATTAGAAGTTACTTCACTTTGCAGGTAAGACTCTGTAGCCTGCCATTGTAGTAGGGCTGAGTTCGTGTAAACCCACCAGCCCATAAATATGACACAACATCAATTGCATTTATCTAGCTGCTCAGTCCTGGGACTGACGTGGGAGGTATAGGTACAAAAATTAGTAAGCAGGAGTTATCCACTACTTTCTCCTTCCTTTGCTCACTCTTTTGCTGACTCATAATACTCCCAGTACTTGACTTTTTCTTTTGGTGAAAAAGTAAGGGAAAAGGTTGTGTAAAGCCCATAACTTAATAATGCTACTTCAACTAATGGAATTTTAAACAAAAGAGAAGAATACACACACACACACACACACACACACAATGGAAAGAATAACTCTTTCATATTGTTCATTTATTAAACAAAAATTTGAGTTCTTGCTGTGTGCCAGGAACTCCTTGCCTACATAAACCCTCTTCGGGCCAAGAGCCAGACTGGGCTGGCCTTTTCTAATCACAACATCTTTGAGAGGGCCCTGGGTCCTACAAGACATACTCATACCCCTCAAATTCATATTGAATATATTCCTTTGCGTTGTTTCATAAAGTCTCATGTATAGTAGGTCTGTCTCTTGAAGGTTAAAAATTCCTTAAAGGATAGAAAACGTCTTACTTTTCTCTTTTGTTCCCCACAGCTGCTAGCACAGTCCAGAATGCATATTATTGTGCTCTCTAAATGCTGGCTGACTGCTTGATGGACATGGGAAAGGAAAGTGAGGTTAATTGGGGTGACTTTGTTTGCTAGGTCTCTAGGAATTCTCTTTTTGTGGAGAATATGTGTCATTTTCTCAAACTCCTCCTCTCCTCCTAGATGACCCTACCTTGGTGGCATCTGCAGGGATACCCATTCATAGTCAGAGCAACTTCTCTACCCTCCCGTTATCATTCTGTTGGCCCAAATGAGAGATTCCAGTGGACAATTTGCCAAGAGTAATTACTGTCCCTGTGGTCTTTTGGACACTTGGTGTGGCTTGTTCTCATTGAATCCTATCTTTTTGTACTCTGCACCATCCAATAGAAACACTGGTCTTCTTCCACTTATTTCTCATCATCTCCCACATCCAATTAATCACCAAGTCTTATAACACCTAACTTCTCAAGATATTTCAAATTCATTCTCTTATTTTCATCTCCACTGCAGTTGATTTAATGCATCCCATTGTCACCTCCTAACTACTTTATTGCAACAATTTCCTAATTTGTTTCTCTGCCTTCATCTAGCCCCCTTCACACTGAACCTGCAATGATCTTTCAAAGATGAAAATTTGGTTACATCACTTCCTGCATAACTTCCTTTAATTGTGTTCCATTGTTCTGAAGATAAAGTCCAAACCTCTTGACAAGGGGACTCAAGACTCTTCTCAATCTTACACCTACTTTTCTTCAGCCTCACTTCTCATCTTCCTTTGCTTACTTCCCCATCCCTCTCCTCCTCCCACTTTTCCTTCCTGTACTCCAGGCACATTCGACTCGGTGTGCTTCTTTATATGCATTCTTACTCACCTGTGGACATTTTGAATCATACTTTGTCCATTTGCTTCCCCAACATTCCACTAGACCACCAGCCTTAAAGGGCAGAGGTTTTGCCTATCCTTACACAAAATAAGAACTTCAAACATATCTATAATAATAAAAGCATAATATGCTAATTAGACCAGACATCCTTTTAGACAACCTTCCAGATGAAGCAGGGGCTGTGAGGGAAGCCTGGGTCCCAGGTGCCTGCCAGTGGCCAGAGGGAAGCCCGGGTCCTGGGTACTGGAGGGAAGCTGGTGCCGAAGGCCGGGGGAAGGAAGGCCTACTCTTGCACAAATTTTGTGCATGGGGCCCCTAGTCTATATATATAAAAGCTTAAGCAACTGTTATGACCGGACAACCTGGATGACCAGCCGGTAGCTATGATGTGCACTGACGACCAGGGGGCAGATGCTTAATTCAGGAGCTGCCCCCTGGTGGTAAGTGTGCTCCCACAGCCAACCTCCTGTGGCCAGCCAACCTCCTGCAGCCCCTCCCCCCAGCCAGCCAGCCCTGATTGGCCCTGATCAGGACTGGACAAGATGGCCCCAATCTGCCCCCATCACCAGCCAGACCGAGGAACCCCACCCATGCATGAATTTGTGCACCGGGCTCTAGTTGGTTATATAAATGAACATTTAAGTGAGTTATGGATGTTTTGATTTTACTTCTCTGTGTGGGATAAAATCTGACATTTATGAGTACTTATTATGCACCAGATTCTGTTTTAATCTCCTTAAATATAAAAATGTAGTTCATCCTTATAAGTAAGTACTATTACATCTTTATTTTACACATAAGGAAACTAATGTACAGAGAGACTAAGTTACCTGCCTAACATCATTCAGCTAATAAGTATTTGAACAGAGACAGGACCTCAGGTAGTACTATACTAGAGTGTTCACTCTTAACCAATATGCCCTTTATTGCTTTTAATTCAAATTTATTGATGCACTTACAGGGCATATTATTTAGGCATGTTTGGGTGAGAGCCAGATTGATTAACAGAGAAGTAGAAGGAGTCCCATGATAATGAAAAAAGAAGGATCTCTTGAACAATAAGCAGGAGACTTGAGAAGGAACTCAGCTGGGCAGGTGGGTGCTCCGTGCAATTCATCTGCAACCACAGCCACATATTGGATAGTCTTCTGGAACACAGAGAGTCAGTTCAAAAACACTTGAATTGAGTACTTACTGGTCTATGTATTGGGGATACCAAAAGTAGAATAAGACATACATTTTTCAAGATACCCACAATCTAGTGAAACAGACTACAGTGCATAAAGAATTGTATAAGCCAAAACGTACTCTAGTTAACAGTGTAATAGAGGAATGTCAATCCCCCTTCTTATAATTAATTCACCTATTCATTTCCCTGAAGGCTTGTCTGAATACAGTACTGAATGCTTATTGTGGGATGCTAGGTAGAAAAATGTAAATGAATCTAGTAAGAGGACTATCAGATTCCCACCATTTGGATCTAGTAAGTCCAGAAAAATACTTTTATTGCAATGAGGAAGATGTTACATAAATTTATGGGACATGAACAGTCCATAGGTAGGCCTTCTTTTTCACTATTTTTATATAGTGGGGCTAAATCAATACCTAGTTCCTGGCTTACCCAGGGCCCTGGCTTTTCAAGGTTTTCTGTAGGACATTTGGAAACATAGAGCTTCTGTAGTCTAAGGACAGGACTGGGGAGAGTGATGAGGAGCTATTTCAGAACAGATGTCAACAGAGCTCTTCTCTCCGTGCTAAGAATCATCAAATACATGCCCCATGCCTGCCAGACAGTGACTGAGGCACAGACTCCAGAGCACAGAGACAATGAGCTGGCCTCCTGGGGGACTCTCACACTGAAAACAAATTAGCTTTGCTGGACCAGTGGCTTTTGCTCATTCTTGGGCAATGTGTAGAAGGAAGCTCAAGTTGGTATGGAGTTCAATTAAGGATGGCAGCTAGAGTAGCAGGTCAGATGGCTCTGTGCTCTGTACTCCATTCATGTCATGAAGAAGTTGCTAAGTGGCATTTTGTTTTTCTCCAGATATTCCTGTTGCCCTGTTCCTTCCTTTGCGACTGCCCACGTGCATGCCATTGGAGTGATGTGACCTTATCCCCGAGCATAGAGTCCAGGCAGGGAGCACACCCTAGAGGTAGAAAAACTAACCTGTAAGGAAACTGTGTAAACCAGTGGCAGATGGAGTGCTCCCAAATAAAATGCTTCCTCCCCATGCTCACTGTGACCTGGTTTAATGTACCCTTTCATTGCCAGTAATTAAATAATGACCACCATGGGCCTTTTAATATCTAGAAGGAAAAGAAAAATATGATTGGAGCATGCCTAGTGTCCATGTTGTCAGTGGTCCTCCATCAGGATGGGTGAGGGCAGTGTTGGGGGAGAGCTCCTCTCTTCTGTCCAAGCAAATAGGCACAGGGAGGAAAGAAAGCTGATTTAGAATAGCACAATCTCATGTGAAGGCAGAATCTCGAGCACAGGGAACTGTGAAAAGTTTTTATCTTAAAGAGAAAGGACTGAACGGGGTTCTTGTAAAAGTGAGCATGAATGTTGAGATCATTCAATTAGTCAAAGAGCATCCTGTAAAGTACTAGCCATAACTGCAAACATTCCTGACTAGGAAATCTCCAAATCACATGCTCCAGTGAAGTGGAGGAGGAAGAGGAGACACTCAAACAGGGCTTTTTCGGCTTCCTATTCTGGTTATATGAAATACAGTAGACTAAGAAGTGGTGGAAAAGACCTCTGTAAAATCATCTGAGATGGCATCATATTTTGGGAGAGTTGGATGATATGTTTATGGCATAAGGTCTTTAGAGAAATGCCTTATCCTATTACTGTATGCTTCTTATAATGATGCTGTATGTGCTCTAAAAACACTTCCTGGGTGTGAAGCTCTGCCCTGCATCACCTGCTGTCTGCTTGCTCGCGCCCCATACAAATGAGTTAATTACCTATAGCAAGAACAGACTTTGAAAACAAAGCAGGAAATGCAAGGAATTGTTGCCTGCTGGTGTTACAATTTCTCCTAGGTTACAACACTTTCATAAAGAGAACTGGGCAGTTTCCTGTAATACCAGAATTCTAGGAGGAATGGATTTTTAGAATTTCTCACTGTTGAGGCCCTGAGCAGAAAAGTTATTGAAATAGAAAAGTACTTAAAATGTATCTCACTCATGGACCAATAGCCTTTGGGATAGAATTACCCATTCTTGGCTTGGGGGCGGTGGGGCGGGTCTTAACACTTTAATAAAGAGGATTAGTAGGCAGGACCAGCAAGTAAGGCATTGAGGTTGGGGAGGGGGATAAAGAATGTACAAACACTTGGAAATTAAAGAGGTACTTACAGATTGCCAATTCTATGATCTGTATTTTAAAAATGAAAATGTTGATGTCAGAGAGGTTCTCTGTGCTGGTTTTAACTTTTGAAATTGGAGCTCCATGGACACAGCTCTACCTGTCTCGGAGTGTTAGACATAGCTGCTGGTGACTTCTGGTCCTCGTTCCTCATTCCTGATATTCTCATGGTGTCAGAGTTCTGCCAATATCACATAGGAAACAAAGGCTTGGTATGCAAGCTGATTGTAAACCATATTCCCAGAGAAATTGTGGGAAACTGGATTGTAAACTCCTGAAGAGCAATGATTTGTTTCGTGTGTCCTAAAGTATGACAGTTCTCTTTGCCTGTGGTCATGTGTGTTAGCAAGTCCCTTCTTTCTCAATCCCAGCCACTGTCTTTTATATAAATGTCATTCATACTTAAAGATGTGCTGATTGAAAGTATTCTAGTTGTGAAAAATATCTTAATATTATCATAGAGCTTCTATAGTCTATGTAGGCAGACACAGCATAGAGTTAAGTGTCAGGACTTGGGAGACAGACTGCCTGTATTTGAATCCACCTCAGCCAAATATAAGCCTTACCTTGGACAGATGATCTAACGTCTCTGCGCTTTAGTTTCCTGGGCAGGAAACGGGAATATCAATCATCTCTCCCTTATAGGGAAGTTGTGAGGTTTAAGTGAGGTAGTATATGCAGAGCACTTAGTGTCTGACAGAGAAAGTACTCAATGAGCATTAGATATTACTAGTCAGGATACAAAGAAAGCTTTCTTTAACTGTTGTTGATAATGTTCCAGAACATATAAGAATATCATAACATTACCTGAGCATATAACAAATTAGAGTGACTGTTATAGAGGTCATCAATTCTTATAATTCTGGACATTTCTTTGTCCAAAAGTATATTTATATAGCTCTTAATTCCCTTTATTGGTTCTTTTTACACTATGGTATCAAGGTGTTGGTTTTTTTAAGTAAATGAATTTCCTAATCTGGTTATCATTATCTAGAGCCACATTCTAGTCTGTCCATCAACATCTTAACAAATTTTGGTGATGAGATCCCAGTGGCTTTCTTCCTTTGGTCCCTCCAAGAAATCAGTGTAGCTCAGCCTATCCTTCCTGTCCCTTCTTCACTGAGGTTATATGTGTGTTCTCCCCCCTTGTATGCCTCCAGTCCTCAGTTAAATTGATCCTGACATCTTGGTCACTGTTCCCTTGCCTCTTGAGGATTTTATTTTTCTCACTCTTTAGAATCCAGCATGAAACCCATCTTAACATGAACAAAAGAAAGCCACCTTTTATCTTCCTACTCATCCATTCATCCAACTGTCACTTTGATTCATAGGCTTTTGTCCTTGACGTGTTATTACATGACTGATCCCTAACTGATATGAGTAGGTCTCCTCATTCTGGTTTTATTTCCACAGTGTGTTCCTCCAGATCTCTGTGTCTGCAATTTTGTGCTGGAGCAGTCCCTCTCGGTGAGAGCCCTGCAGGAAATGCTTGCCAACACAGGTGAAAATGGTGGCGAAGGGGTGAGTACCTGAATTATGTCCTAGGTGGGGATTGGGATGCACCATAGCCCAAAATGCATATATCATTTTGTTCCTTGAGCTTTGAACTGAAAAACCTTAGGGTCCTTGAGATGATTCATATGGAGACAGTAAATCTTTCTCCCTGAGTTTAATTCCTCTTATTTAGCAATCCTAATCTTCCTTCCTTTTGATTAACCAACTTCCACCAAAAAATAGAAGAGACCACCATTGATGCTGCCTGAGCAGGGCATCAGATATTGAACCTACTCTCCTTCCGTATTCCATAACCCACCAGGAAATGTGAGAGGCTCAGAGGGCCTTGAGAGGGAGGGTGCCTATTAAACAGGTTCTTTTTTCTTGGAGAGTTATGACTGCCCCAGTAGAGCACACCAGGTTACAGCAGTTTGGAAAAGATTTCCTTGGAATTCAGAATCTTTGACACATGCCCAGATCTCCACAGTTTCACTCGTGATGACCAAACACAGAGCTGTCTTGAGGTTCTCTTACTTGGGTCAGTAAAATGATCCCTAAGTATTAAACTTAGGAACGATTTGTCATATCTCCTGTGTCAGAAGGTCCTTGGCCAGAGACTTCAGAATAATTTTTTACCCTTTCTTTCCTTAATGACCCACATCTATCTATATACATTTATCATCAATTATTTTAATTTTATGGCCTAAATATTTCAAAAGCAAACACCTCTTTCTACCTCCCTTATATACTGTATTATTTCTTCTTTTGTTCTTTTATACTGCTTTTGTTCCTTCTATACTTACCCCTCACCACCACCACCACTTTTTCCCATTCAGCTGTTCATAGTGTTCTTTCTAAAATGCAGATATAATCATTATACTTCCCTGTTTTATTTTTTAAAATATATCTTATTAATTTCAGAGAGGAAAGGAGGGGGAGAGAGAGAGACAGAAACATCAATGATGAGAGAGAATCATTGATTGGCTGCCTCCTGCATGCCCCCCACTGGGGATCAAGCCTGCAATACCAGTATGTGCCCTGACCAGGAATGGAATGGTGATCTCCTGGTTCATAGGTCGACACTCAACCACTAAGCCATGCTGGCTGGGCTACCTCCCTATTTTAAAACCCTTTGTCATTCATTATCTTGAGAAAAATTCCAAGTTCCTTAAGTAGACAAAAAGGCCTTCAGGATTTGGTGCCCCATCTCTCACCATATCCCCCCAGGCACTTGGTGTTCCAACCACATTGAATTCCTTTCACTTCCTGAAGTATGACAGTTCTCTTTGCCTGTGGTCATGTGTGTCAGCAAGTCCCTTCATTTAGAACAGCTTCTTACTCCTCTTCCTGTAGGTCATCTCTACTTCTCCTTAAAGGAGCCAATTTAGGTATTATATCTACTAAGAAGACTTTGCTGACCCTGCAATTCTAGGATGGGTGCCTTGCTTGAGCAAAAGTCAGTAAATAGTTATTATCATTCTCTACCATAATTGCAAGTCTAATTTTTTTGCATCCTGTACTGGAGAGTAAGTGCACATAGGTAAGAACTATTTGCTATACCTAGCACGGATTATTTTTACTTGATTCCTGCATAATAAAGAAGTATCTCATTTATGGTATAAGAGACAATTACTGGCTCAAGAGAAACAATATTTACATTTAGGCTATCTTCCAGCTCCTAATATGATCTCACGCAAGTGTTCTAATCTCTTGAGACCAGTGTGTTCTCATCTATAAAATTAGAATATTTAATTAGTTTTATAGGGTCCTTAACACTAATGTTTGTAATTCTTCACTGTTTTGGTTTAGAATAAAATGCTTTCATCAGCCACCAGAAAATAGCTTTGTTTTCTTTCTTAGAGCATGAACACAGGTGAATTTTTTTTGTGTGCTTTTGATGTTCACTGATGTCTATGTTCACTTCCTCCTTGCATTGACTTCAGTATCCCATGCTTTCCTCCATAGGCACATACTCTCAAACATTTCCAGTTTAGTGGAAAAAAATTTATTTTTCATTGTGAACTGTTTTTCCAAGGCTAATAACTTATCATTTACAGATTTTTTTGATGAGGGCAGCCTGGTTGATTTGGAATATCATCACTTTCACTGCCAACCAAGATCAGCTAGACCTGCCTACTTATGGCCCTAGGATAGAAAGTGGGAAGATAGAAGCTATATTAACTGGAGAATTGCCTCTTGGGCATTCTGTTTTGTTCAAAAACTGCATTTCAAAGGACTTTGTTTTCTTTATCATTTAGTGTGAATGATTCAGGAAGTCCTGTAGATGACAAAGTAAATTCAAGTGTTCTGATTATAATCCTTGTTCTTATTTGTTGCCAAGAACTTAAATAATAGCCTTAATTAATTTGTCTTTAAAAAAAATAAATAATAATTTATTTTCCAAATAGAAGGCAAAGACCAACTTAATAAGATTGAATACTTAGTTTTGGAACATATGAATGAGACCTCCCTTAATTACTAGCCATGTTATAGCAGACGTTTACTCAATATAGCTATATATTTCAGGGCCTATCTTTAATATATACTATGCAAAAACCAATACATTAAATCTTATTGGGGGGTTTATTCTCTTTGAAGACTCAAGTCCAAAATAAACAATTCATGACATTTTTATTATTAAATATTCATTGGATAATGTGTCTTATTGCCTTTTTGTGCTATTTTACCAAAAATAAATAAAAAGAGATCTAACAGTTATTTTACATCTTGACACATTGTATTATTATTAACCAGAGATCTTAGAGCTAGCAGAAAGGAAAAGAGAGCTGGAGGAAGGTGGGACAGAATACTCCTTTTAAATTATTAAGATTTTATTATTTATTGGCGGCTCCACTAATTAGTTACCTAAACAGCAGCTTCAGTGACTCCAAACCTCTTGGAACTCTCTCACAATTCCATCCAGGCTCTCTATCTTTATTATGAGAAATGATATTTATATATAACCTCTTGAGTATGATTGTTTTCCTTTTCTGAAGTGATTGCTGTGCACATTTACTATTAGAAATTAATTTGATTTTAGATGATAATATTCAGCAGGGAAGAAAAAGAAAAAGAGGAAAAATAAAGAAGGAAATGAGTTAACATGACAGACCATAATGATTCTCTGAGGAGCCTAGGGGTGTTTAAATGGGATGACACCTCCTTTGTATGCCAGTCCCTTCTGTTTGGAAATAGGTACCTACTGCATTTAAATAGATATTATGTTCACTAATGATCATGGCTGCCACCAAAGGGGATGCTTTGATGAGTGTGGGTTTTTCCTTGCAGCCATAAATTGGTCCTTGCATGGTATGTCTGTTCACTGCTGTGCAGCAGCTGAACAATTTAAAAATGACTTCAGTTGTTTACTTATTCACGTGATGAGTGTACAGAAGTCCTTTTGCAGAGATTTACAATTCTGCAGGAACTCTTGCTAACAAAGAAAACGAAGATGTCCAGCTCCACATCTAACAACAAGAGTTTATTATGTCCTTAGCTGCAGCCAACAGCACAGGGGACACAGCTTTATGTTGAAAAGGAGAATAAATGATGAGGAGGAACTGGGGGCAGAGAACGTTGGGTGCGCTTCAGAATCCACCCTAGTTAAACTCATCCTTGGGTCTCTTTACCTCTGATTAAATTTTATCTGCTTTTATTCTGGGGGAAATTGCCAACAAATAGATATTTGGCACTGTGGACAATTAAATGTCTGGAGTTTTTAAAAATATATTTTTATTGATTTCAGAGAGAAAGGGAGAGGAAGAGAGATAGAAATATCAGTGATGAGAGAGAATCGTTGATCTGCTGCCTCCTGCATACCCTCCAAAAGGGATCAAGCTCACAATCCGAGCATGTGTCCTGACTGGGAATTGAACCATGACCTCCTGGTTCATAGGTCGATGCTCAACCACTGAGCCACACCGGCTGGGCTAAATGTCTGGAGTTTGAAATACAATCCCTGCTTGCAAACATTAAAGTATTTTCACATTTGTGATTGATGGGCCGGACAGTATGTGCAATACCCAGTCACCTTCGCAGGACATGGGGCCAGGGGAGATGTCACCATCTTCCTCTGAGTCCTTATTCCCATCATCCTAAAGAAACGACCTTGAATATAGAGCATGCAGCATTTGTAGTGAGCAAAGGTCATTCTTCAGAGTTAGGCAGATGTGTTTCCAGTCCAGGTGATCTTTTGGGCAAATTATCTCTCCTTTCTGTACCTTGTTTCCATGTCTTTAAAATGCAACCTACCTTTTAGGATTGAGTAAGAATTAACTAAGTGCCTGGGGGGGTGGAAATGAATATTGGTTCCTCTTTTTCTTTCTGGTCCACGTCCACCTGTTACAGACCATTCAGACATATGCATATTCAAAGGAAGGAGAGTTCCATGCTACGTGACCAGGTGCATGTTACATCTAACGCTATGTAACTACAAATGGGTTTTGACATGAATGCTTCTGAGAAAGAAAGGCCTTGATTAACAAAATTACCAGCTGCACTCCTTCTGATAAGGGCTCTGGTTGTCTCTAAAAGTTGACTTAATCACTGGAAGACTTTTACCATTAAACAAAAAAGGATATGAAATATGCCTATAAAATAATTATAATTAATGTTATGGCTGCCACATTTATGTTATACTTTATACAACACATAAGACCACATAACATCATGAACACATAAGGTCATGCTTGACTTGAAATGCTCAAATATCTAGACTGTTAATACACCTTGATTGGGAAATGTGACCTGGGAAGATGGTATTTCTGCGGGTACCTTTCTCACAGATATGCTCATTGACAGGTGGTTCTTTAATTCCCCAAATTATTTATTTATTTATTTATTTATTTATTTATTTATTTATTTATTTATTTATTAGAGGCCAGATGCACGAATTTGTGCACCAGTGGGGTCCCTTGGCCTGGCCTGCAGGATTGGGCCAAAACTGGCTCTCTGACATCCCCCGAGGGGTCCTGGATTGCAAGAGGGCACAGACCAGGCCAAGGGACCCTACCAGTGCACAATTGGGGCCAGGGAGGGATGCGGGAGGTTTGCCAGCTGGGTAGGGTTCCAGCCCATCTCGCTCAGTCCTAATTGGCCAGACCCCAGCAGCAAGCTAGCCTATCAGTCAGAGCATCTGCCCCTAGTGGTCAGTGCACATCATAGCAAGCAGTTGAGCGGCCTTAGCATATCATTAGCATACTAGAGGCCCGGTGCACAAATTCGTGCACCAGTGGGGTTCCTCAGCCTGGCCTGTGGGATCGGGCCAAAACCAGCTCTTTGACATCCCCCGAGGGGTCCCAGATTGCATGATCGGGGCCAGGGAGGGACGTGGGAGGTTGACCAGCTGGGGAGGGACCACTGGAGGGCTCCAGGGTGTGTCCAGCCCATCTTGCTCAATCCCAATCGTCTGGACCCCAGCAGCAAGCTAACCCACCAGTAGGAGCATTTGCCCCCTGGTGGTCAGTGCATGTCATGGTGAGCAGTTGAGCGGTATTAGCATATCATTAGCATATTACACTTTGATTGGTTGAACAGACGACCAGACACTTAGCACATTAGGCTTTTATTATATAGGATTACACTTTGATTGGCTGAACAGCCGACCGGACAACCAGACACTTAGCATATTAGGCTTTTATTATATAGGATTTTTTGCTTTTTCTACGCTGATATTTATGCATCAAATGAAACTGCTTTTGCTGTTTGTGTCTTTGTGGTTTTTTTTCTTTTTAATTATTGTTTAAAGTATTACATATGTCTCCTTTTTCCCTGATTGACCGCCCCCCCCCGCCACTCCCACTCCCCAGGACAAGCTCCCACTGCCCCAGTGTCTGTGTCCATTGGTTATGCTAATATGCATGCATACAAGTTCTTTGGTTGATCTTTAAGCACCCCTCACCTGCCTTCTCTCTGAGGTTGGACGGTCTGTTCAGTGTTACCTTGTCTCCGGATCTATTTTTGTTAATCAGTTTATGTTGTTCATTATATCCACGTATGAATTAGATCAAATGGTAGTTATCTTTCTCTGTCTGGCTTATTTCCCTTAGCATAATGTTCTCCAGTTCCATCCATGCTGTTGCAAATGGTAAAATTTCCTTCTTTTTTATAGCAGCATAGTATTCCATTGTGTAGATGTACCACAGTTTTTTAATCCACTCATCAGCTGATAGGCATTTAGGCTGTTTCCAAATCTTAGCTGTTGTAAATTGTGCTGCTATGAACATAGGGTTCATATATCCTTTTGACTGGTGTTTCTGGATTCTTGGGATATATTCCTAGAAGTGGGATCACTGGGTCAAATGGGAGCTGCATTTTTAACTTTTTGAGGAAACTCCATACTGTTTTCCACAGTGGCTGCACCAGTCGCATTCCCAGCAGTGCACAAGGGTTCCTTTTTCTCTGCATCCTCGCCAGCACTTGTTTGTTGATTTGTTGATGATAGCCATTCAGACTGGTGTGAAATGGTACCTCATTGTTGTTTTGATTTGCATCTCTCCAATGATTAGTGACTTTGAGCATGTTTTCACATGTGTCTTGGCCTTCTGTATGTTCTCTTTTGAAAAGTGTCTATTTAGGTCCTTTGCCCATTTTTTGATTAGATCATTTATCTTCCTTTTGTTAAGTTGTATGAGTTCCCTGTAAATTTTGAAGATTAAACCGTTATCTGAGATAGCATTGGCAAATATGTTCTCTGATGCAGTGGGCTTTCTTGTTTTGTTGATGGTTTCTCTTGCTGTGCAGAAGCTTTTTATTTTGAAGTAGTCCCATTTGTTTATTTTCTCCTTAGTTTCCATTGCTCTAGGAGCTGTATCAGTAAAGATATTGCTATGACATATGTCTGATATTTTGCTGCCTATGGAGTCTTCTAAGATTTTTATGGTTTCCTGACTTACATTTAAGTCCTTTAACAATTTTGAGTTTATTTTTGTGTATGGTGTAAGTTGGTGATCTAGTTTCATTTTTTTGCATGTATCTGACCAAATTTCCCAGCACCATTTTTTGAAGAGACTATTTTGACTCCATGCTCTTGTCTCCTTTGTCAAATATTAATTGAGCGTAATGGCTTGGGTCAATTTCTGGGTTCTCTGTTCTGTTCCATTGGTCTATATGTCTGTTCTTGTGCCAGTACCAGGCAGTTTTGAGAACTGTGGCTTTGTAATATAGCTTGATATCTGGTATTGTGATCTCTCCAACTTTGTTCTTCTTTCTCAGGATTGCTGTGGCTATTCAGGGTCTTTTTTTATTCCAGATGAATTTTTGGAGAGCTTGTTCTAGGTCTCTAAAATATGCCCTTGGTATTTTAATGGGGAGTGCATTGAATCTATAAATTGCTTTCGGTAGTTTGGACATTTTAATGATGTTGATTCTACCAATCTATGAACACAGTATGTTCTTCCACTTGTTTATGTCTTCCTCTACCTCCTTTTTCAATGTCCTGTAGTTTTTCCAGTACAGGTCTTTTACCTCCTTGGGTAAGTTTATTCCTAGGTATCTTAATTTTTTTTGGTGCAATGGTAAATGGGATTGTTTTTTTAGTTTCTCTTTCTGTGAGTTCATTATTGGTGTATAAAAAAGTCATATATTTCTGGGTGTTAATTTTGTATCCTGCTACATTGCCAAATTCATTTATTAAGTCTAGTTGTTTTTTTATGGAGTCTTTGGGGTTTTATAGGTACAATATCATGTCATCTGTGAATAGTGACAGTTTAACTACTTCTTTCCAATTTGGATGCTTTTTATTTCTTCTTCTTGTCTGATTGCTATGGCTAGCACTTCCAGTACTATGTCGAACAGGAGTGGTGAAAGTGGGCATCCCTGTCTTGTTCCTGTTCTTAGGAAAATGGTTTTAGTTTTTGCCCATTGAGTATGATGTTGGTTGTAGGCTTATCATATAAGGCTTTTATTATGTTGAGGTATGATCCCTTTATTCCCACTTTGCCGAGAGTTTTTATCAAGAAAGGGTGTTGGATTTTGTTAGATGCTTTTTCTGCATCGATTGATATGATTATGTGACTTTTGTCTCTCAACTTGTTTATATGATGTATCACATTTATTGATTTGCAGATATTGTACCAGCCTTGCATCCCTGGAATATATCCCACTTGGTCATGGTGTATGATCTCTCTTAATGTAATGCTGGATCCAATTTGCTAGAATTTTGTTGAGGATTTTAGCATCTATGTTCATCAAGGATATTGGCCTGTAGTTCTCTTTCTTTGTGGTGTCTTTATCTGGTTTTGGTATTAGGGTGATGCTGGCTTCATAGAAAGAGCTTGGAAGTGTTCTTCCTCTTGAATATTTTGGAATAGTCTGAGGAGGATAGCTTTTAGTTCTTCTTTGAATGTTTGGTAGAACTCCCCTGTAAAGCCATCCAGACCAGGGTTTTTGTTTGCTGGAAGATTTTTTTATTACTGCTTCAATTTCTTCGGTAGTTATCAGGCTATTTCATTTTTTTTTTATTCTTTCTGATTGAGTTTTGGGAGCTGGTATTTTTCTAAGAATATGTCCATTTCATATAGGTTGTCCAATTTGTTGGAATAGAGTTGTTCATAGAATTTTTTTGTAATCCTTTGTATTTCTGTGGGGTTAGTTGTTACTTCACCTCTTTCATTTCTGATTTTATTAATTTGGCTCCTCTCTCTTTGCTTCTTCACTGAATTATTTATGTGAAAGTCCCATTAATCCTAAAAAGAAGCTTTAGGCTCCTTTTATTTGCCCCTATCTTTAGAGTGGGAATACTACACACAGCACAGTTGCTAGAGAAATGTACACGAATGGTATGGCACATTTGTCATGCCCAAGGACGAGGTTCTTATGCCTTCCGAGAAGCTAGGAGGTTGTCTCCTGTCATCATGTGACCTTGTAAACAATCAGTGTGGCATAACCTTCCATTGTGCTCTATTCATGTAAAGGTCCTTAAAGAGCAGGTCATGAGATACTTTATAGCCAAGTTCAGGACATTCACCCATCTTATCATCATAGATAATTTAGTCACAAAAATGTGATAACATCATTAAAAAATAATGTGCTAAAGATGCATCTACCCTGACATTGTTATGTAATAAACAAATCAAAATAGATGCTGATGAGAGTAATTTGAATCCTTGTCTAAAGTTTGAACTCCAGCTGTGCCCACATTTAGAGATCTTGTAGTCATCCAGAACAAAGAAGGCCAATAAGATCCCTACCTCTATTTCTGGGGCCCTGAGCTCCCACTGTCACTTCTATATTATAGAAGAGAGGGGATATCCCCATCATCCAGATTTAGCCTCTTAATGTGAGGTTTTTGCTTTCCCTTCATAATTGTCAGAAAAGGGGCAAAATGAGAATTTATTTTGGCATGTGTGGGGGGAGAGAGCAAGACTGATGGAGGAACTATGTACATAATTCTAAATAAACCTCATCCCCATTGACATTTTTTTAAAGAGTACATTTTTTGAAAGAGGGAAATCATTGAATGAGTCAAATCTAACAGTAGGCATCAATTATACCTTCAGAATAGGATATAAAATTTCCTTTGCAGAAAAAGTACAGTCACTTCTGCAAGTTGCATGATGTAAATCCCATGAGCTTCTTTGTGGCCAAGAAGCTCATGTTAAACTGCTACTCTGCCCATACACCAGGGTAACCAGGATGCACCAACATAGCCCCCTGAGGTGTTCAAGTCTGAACTTCTTTTGCACTAGTTGGTAAAAAGCCACTGTGTCAAGTATCTCCTTGGTGCCCCCAATGAGGACTTCCCCACCCCAGGGCCAGCATCCAGCAGGTTGTTTGTTCAATCTGGGGTTACTACCCCAGCCAACTGCCCCGTCTGTGAGAGCTGTATACCACGGTATTAAATTCTCAACTTGTTTGACTTTCCCTTGTTTTTCTTTTGAAAGGGAGAAAAAAAATAGCATTCTGATTTTGGATGCTTCTATTGGTTTTTTATTTATTTATTTATTTATTTATTTATTTATTTATTTATTTATTTATTTATTTTCTGATCATCCAAAAAGAATACTTTGTATTTACAATATAACCACCAAATCTACCTGGTGTAATTGCTCTTTCATGTAAAAGCTTGGGGGGGGTCATGTTGAAAACTACTCTTTAAAATTTGCCCTGGGCTTGAGTTCACCTTACAGATTTGCTCATGGGAGGCAGCCTGTTCTGGTGACAAAGCTTGGGGTCAAGCTTGGGTTTAGTCCTCACACCTCCACCACCTGGAAGTTTTGACTGTGGGCAAAGCTATTCCCTGCTCTGGGCTTTGGTTTCGCCCTCTCTAAATTACTACATCGCTTAGATGCAGAAGTACATCCTCCTGTCTGTGAAGGTGGCAGTGTACCAAGTTAAAATGGAAAAGTGTCACTGCCCCTCCCCCCCTGGACTGACCATGACTATAAGCTATCACATTAGCTGTGGAAAAGCTAGCCTGTTTGTATTAGCCATTATTCCTGAGACCCTGGCTCCCATCATTTTAGGTAAAATGAATCAATGTGTCCATTTTCTTTCTGCCTTGGTGTGGACAAAGAGGATAGACAGCAACCCTGAAGAACTAAGTGATGGCGATATAATTTTAAATTTTGTTTGAGACATGAATCTCCTGCAAATTGTCTTGTGGAAGAATATGGGATGCATTCTGTAGCACTGACAGAATTTCTCTCTTCAAAGAGCCAGACATTATTTTCAAAAATTAAATAGTAATGAGAGGCCTCCAAACTAAAGCTTTTAATATGTTTTTTCATAGACCAAATTGCCATTAAACATATGTCCCTTCTCTTGCCCCCTCTTCCCCTCCTTACAGTTCTTTCTCGTGTTACGCTATGATTTTAGGATTTTATGTTGATACAATGGATTTTAATGTTTCTCTGAGAAGCTGATACTTATGAAAATGAATGCAAGTAACTCATTTTATTGTTGAACTGACCTTTTGATAACATGATATCTAATTAATATCTAATATGCCATCTGAAAGACCTACTTTGTGGTAAGAAAGCCCCTTTTTGATATAAGAAAATTCTAATAGATTATTTACAGTATTTCTAAGAAAAAAAATCCCAAATAACTTGATGTAGGTACTGACCATTTCCTTAGGGGGGATTTTCTTGCATAATGTAATTATGAAAAAGTGCTACAGATAAATTTAGACTACAGCATATTGCTTGCTTGCTCGTTTCTTGATGACATCAGCAATGAACCGGGAAAAGGAAGTAAAGACAAATTTTTGCATCTAAGGCTACTGTTAGCTTCTAGCTAAAATAAAACCCTCACCAGGCAGGAAATCCACCCTCTTTATTCTCATTGTTAGTTTGTTTTTCTATGTAGTAAGATTCCTCAAATTACTTAAAAGCTTTCAGCAAGACCTGCACCCACTAACATATCCATTGACTGTTTTGTTTTTGATTTGCTAGCTCAGTGACCTCTCGGAATGGGTATGTTATTCACTCCTTTAATATACATGTACTTTGCATGGACAACTGGCTTCAGCTGTATTTGTAATGAGCTGGGCCTATCACTTGTGAGTGTTCAGGGAAATTTTCATTCTTTGTGCCTCTGCCATATAAGAAAACACCACACACTTCAATCTTGTGGAATTAGAGGTGGCTGCACACTTAGAAATCTGTTGCCAAGAAGCTCATGTTAAACTGCTACTCTGTAATTAGGAGAAAGGCTTGCCTGTGGATTCATGCTTCTTTTCCTTCAAGACACTGGAAATTGTTTTAAATCTCTCTTTTCCTTCTGAATGTGGTCTAGATGGCCCATGGCCATAGGTTCGGACTTGGGAAGATAAGTGTGCAGCCTTGCCTTAATCCAAGCTGCTTGGTGCTTCAGACCTTTCCCAGGGCTATTATGCAACTCCAGCTCTGCTCCTCCGTGAGACTGGAATTCATAATAAAAATGGAAAAAGCTAGTTCCATATTCTCCCTTTCTCACACGACATCCCCAAAGTGAGCCAGCAAAAGAATTAAATGTTAATTCCAACAGTTGAGAATAACCATTAAGTTTAACTAGCTTTTTACATTTCTTCATATCCTGAGGAGAAGCATTTTCAAGTGAAAGAACCCACAGAATTAATTTTTAAAGCTCCAGACTCTATCAAATACCCCATCCCCCTTTCTGAATACAGTGCTTCAGTTTTAGAAGGAATTGCCTTCTCACTGGTGCAATTTTTTTCATTCTGAAGTCAGTGCTTCATATTCAAAATCAATATGCCTGTGTGATCCTGGTGTTGTTTGGCAAATGTGATAGCATAGAGCTTTGCTAATGTTCCCTGAGCTCTGTAGTTCTTCCCATTCATACTGTGGACTTTGGAATGCTCTGTTAAGTGTAGTCACCTCATGATGACTAGTCAACCTAGAAAGCTTGAGCTTCTTCCCATCGCTGAACTAAAGGTGGTTTCTTGTTTTTGTTTATGTGTATGTGTGTTGTGTTTTACATTTTAATTGCAAAAAAAAAAGTGTAAAGACTTTTTTTTATTGATTTCAGAGAGGAAGGGAGAGAGAGAGAGAGAGAGAGAGAGAGAGAGAGAGAGAGAGAGAGAGAGAGAGAGATATCAATGATGAGAGAGAATCATTGATTGGCTGCCTCCTGCATGCCTTCCACTGGGGACTGAGCCGGAAACCCCGGCATGTGCCCTGACCAGAAATCAAACCCTGACCTCCTGGTTCCTAGGTCAACCTGAGCCACGCAGGTGGGACATAAAGGTTTCTCAGAGTAGTGAGAAGGAATTGGGGTTTCTAAGCTTCCTCTAGCATATAGAAAACATATATGTTTCTATTACATTTTGCATAATGTAATTATGCAACATTAGGATTTTATGTTGATACAATGGATTTTAATGTTTCTCTGAGAAGCTGATACTTATGAAAATGAATGCAAGTAACTCATTTTATTGTTGAACTGACCTTTTGATAACATGATATCTAATTAATATCTAATATGCCATCTGAAAGACCTACTTTGTGGTAAGAAAGCCCCTTTTTAATATAAGAAAATTCTAATAGATTATTTACATTAAATATTATTTACATTAAAAATTCTAATAGATTATTCTAATTTGATATTAGAAAATTCTAATAGATTATTTAACTAAGTAGGTAAATAGTTCTATTCTTGTGGGAGGAAAGTTTTGATGAGAGATTGTGCTGAAAGTTTTAAGAAAAATAACGTTATTGGAGGGCAGGGGCAGTGATGGTTTGTAAAAAATGGATCTCAGCTGCATTGTTAGGAATGTGCTTTAATCCTAAATTGTAAGATATTTGAATTTGGGGAAAATATTTTGTTTTAAGAGACCAGCTTATCTTTTACAAATAAAGCCCACCTGGAATTCAAGAAATTCTAGGAGCATAGAAACCTTTCAGTTTATTTATTATACTTTTCCTTTGATTGTATGATTTACTTTTAATAGCTACCAGCATTTAAAGTACGTATTTGTAAGGAACATTGTATGAACTAGAAAAAACTCCAACTACTTTCCGTCTCATGGATGTTTAAGAAAGCACCTCTGTGGGTATTCTGGTAAAGAAAAATTAAGTTGGTGCCAAAGAAACCCTGATCTCAACTGGCATTTTAATCCTCACTGGAATAGGAACTCCGTGGCCAGCACCCCAGCCCTGGACTCAACTGTCTGGTTTTAGAGTGGAAGAGCATGAAATGACCAGGTGGCATCAACGGAAAAAGAGTGAGACTAAGAACAAGAATATGTGGGGAGTGGGGGGGGGGGGGGAGCGTGGGGTGAAAAGGCCTCCACTCCACAGAGGGCTAGAGCGCCACCTGAGAGGAGGAGAAGGAAGCTGAAGGCAGAATGCCTCTGTTTTCACCTGGCGTCTCCTGCGGCTGATTTCAATTACATTTGACATTCCATATAACAGCGGTTTCCAACTTTTTCATCTCAGGGCACACATAAACTAATTACTACAATTCTGTGACACACCAAAAAATATATGATATTTTTTGCCAATTTGACCAAAAAAACACACACAAAAACAGGTATAATTTTGATTCATTCACACTGGATGGCTGTTGTTGTATTGGCTGCTATCTTTTTTTATTTGACAATCTAAGGGAAAACAGGTTAATGCCCTGAGTAAATAGTCAGCTATTGCATGCTTTAAAAATTCTTGTGGCACACCAATTGAAAACCGCTGCTATATATTAGTTTCAAGTGCACAGCAGTGGTTAGATATTTATATAACTTATAAGATGACACCCCCCCCCCCCCCATAAGTTTAGTGCCCTCCTCTGACTCTGAGGCTGGTCCTGAGGTGGAGGGGGTGCGGGGGGGCTGAGCCCTATTTCCCAGTCCTGAGATGTTGCTCTTGTGGAGGGAAGACAGTGCTGGCCTGGCGGGAGCTGGGCATTCTGGCCTGGACACTGCCACTCTCTGGGCCTGGTTCTGCCCATCTGCAAAATGTGGGCTCTGGGCTGCATTGGAAGCTCCTCAACAGCTTTGGCCACTGTCCTTGAAGGATTCAAAAGTCAGCAGGGGAAAATGAGGACAATAAAGACGATGCAGGATTTGTTTCATTTAGCCAACTTTATAAGTGGGAAGGTCTACCTTTTTATTTTCTGTGATTATGTCTTTTTAGTAGTATAATGGTCACAAAGCGGGGTTTGTGGAGGTTTGGGGAAATTATAGTGATGGTTTAGGTCAGTGGTCGGCAAACTCATTAGTCAACAGAGCCAAATATCAACAGTACAACAATTGAACTTGATTTTGAGAGCCGAAAACCGACTTCTGCGTATGGGCCACAAAGTTTTAATCACACTGTACGTGCGCGCCCGCACGTGGTATTTTGTGGAAGAGCCACACTCAAGGGGCCAAAGAGCCACATGTGGCTTGCGAGCCGCAGTTTGCCGACCACTGGTTTAGGTAACAGTTTTCTTTCTTTCATTTAATGCCCTTTTGGCACCTATGCTGATGATCAGTTTTGCTCCTGTTGTTGAAATTGCACAGGTTCTTGAACTTGTTACAGTGAGTACCAAGTTCTTAGTTGTTTACCCAAACACTACCTTAGCTCATTACCTGCCTTTTCCTATGGCTTAAAAGCTGTTGCTTTACAAAATATCTGTAATACTAGTTGGTGCCCTAGTTGCAGTTATTCACATCTTTCTGGGCGATGGAAGGGAGAGGTGCTCTGAGATGATGGGCACCAGTTGTGCCTCCTGTTTTTGTTTTGGAGAGAAAAGTGGAACCAGCACGTCAATAAGAATCACCTGCTGCCATCTCATAAATGATGTGCAGCTGGGTTCCCCGCCCCCATATCTCTGCTGCTTTTGTGGTGGAGGGCTCTGGGCAGGAGAGCAGGGATGTTGTTCTAAAGGGGTTGAGCTGTTACAAAGGCAATGCAGCCCATACCACGCAGGTTTCTGCTGAAGAACAGTCTTTAGGAATTTGCTTGAGAAGGTGCTTTCTCTCCTGACTCCCTGAGCATGGAGGGGGTGGGGATAATGAGGAGGACCCATGGCACAGCACTCCTGAAAATACCCATTTTTGTGTCTTTGGCGAGATATTACAAAGGTAAGTTGAATGCACTACTTTTTAAAAAACTGTATGTATATCTTTCAAATAATTGTTGATGACTTGGTATTCAACATTTTTAGGATTGCTACTGGGGTCCAAGGAATCTCCAGAGTTTATCTTATCAGTCCTACAGGTAACTGTGTCCTAAGCACTGAGGCACCTTCAGTCAGTCAAGCAGAGAGAGCTCTGGGCTGATTCTCTAAAACTTAATGCAGCACTTTGCACTTGTAGTTGGGGGCACAGAGACAAGGAGAGAGAACCGGCTACTTTGCCCCCAAGTCTGTAGAACTGTCTCCCCCTGGTTCAACACTGGCAGCTGTGCCCTGTGTCCTGCCCTCATGGGGGTCTTCTCACGCCAGCTTGGTAAAGAACTGTTTGTAAACTCTGATCCAATTTTAGGGTTTACACAAATTTGGGGAATAATGACCTGATGTAATATAACATCTCAAATTCATATTCTTTCTCTCAGCCTTTAAATGGGTTCAAAACATGTTTCTATACCTATTTAATCTAGAGATTCCAATAGTGGAGGAAAAGGAGGGTGAATTTTAAACAAAATGCTAGCATTTTAGAACCTCTGCTCTGCCCAGGGTTGTCAATTCTATGGGGGTATTGACTCCCTGTTCTATCCCAGAAGCCCACCCAGGTCACCAGGAGTATGAGTAACTGCTGTTTCCAAGTTCATTGTTCCTTCAGGGCTGCCGCTTTGATGTGCAGTGCAACAGGCTTATACACATCCATGCATTATTAGCAACACTGATTTCAGTCAAAGTCAGTGGGTGAGCAATAGGACTACAGAATTGCTGGGCTCTCTCAAGAATGCAGTCTCATTACCCTGTGTATATGGAATTCTAGTTCCTTATCTCATTACCTGCCTTTTCCTATGGCACGGATCCCTTTTAAGCTTTTTACTAATGAGACTGCATTCTTGAGAGAGCCCAGGAATTCTGTAGTCCTATTGCTCACCCACTGACTTTGACTGAAATCAGTGTTGCTAATAATGCATGGATGTGTATAAGCCTGATGTGTGTCCCCTAGATGAGCTACCTAGCCCCGTGGTCGGCAAACTGCGGCTCGCGAGCCACATGCGGCTCTTTGGCCCCTTGAGTGTGGCTCTTCCCCAAAAAACCACGGCCTGGGCCTGGGCGAGTCTATTTTGAAGAAGTGGTGTTAGAAGAAGTTTAAGTTTAAAAAATTTGGCTCTCAAAAGAAATTTCAGTCGTTGTACTGATGATATTTGGCTCTGTTGACTAATGAGTTTGCCGACCACTGACCTAAACCATGATTGCTTCACCTGACACTCTTTACTTCGTTTGCAATCTTGGATTAGATTTTATTAGATTGAGCTGTTTCCCAAGGCAACCAGGAGTAATAGGTTAAGCCTTAACCGTTAAGACACTGATTCCTGGTGCTAATAGGTCCACTTCCAACTGATTTTTTGTTTCACCTGACTTTTCTGTATTGGCAGGAATGCAAAATGCTCCTCAGCTCTGCCATCCTTCCCCCATCTGTCCATAAGGACTCATTGACTGTGCATTTAAAAAAATACATTACTTCATTTTAATCTCATTAGTAAACCTCGGCACTTTTCTTTCTTGTGAATAACCAATATCACTCAACATTTCCCCTGATTTACACTTGTCTTTCCAAATGTATCACCCTGTATAAAAGGAATTTGTCCCTTTAAGGTAACAGATTTCCCTTGGTCAACAGCTATATTGTACTGGGTTGTCCTTTATTTATTTAAAAAGCACTCATGAAGTACCTACTGGATGTCATTTCCATCCCTTGTTTCATGGCACAGTTTCCTACATGTTAAGGAAGATCTTTCTTGATTCTTCAAGCTGTATAAACAGCTACAGATGCATATTGATTACTTACAGTGGTAAGTTACCAGGAATTTTTATAGCTGTCATGTCCCAAATCTGTCTGTCCCTCTGACTCTCCATCATGCTGTGGTCTCTCTCAGATAACAGATTTGCCTTTTCAGGTTTATGAGGATTGACTGACAGTCAGCAGAAGTATCTTCCAGGGTAAAGAGCAGAGTTCAACTACAATGTATTTTTTTTTTCATTTTATTGAAATACTAGAGGCCCGATGCATGAAATTTGTGCACTGGTAGGGTCCCTAGCGGCTGCTGGCCAGGGCCTCCCTCCCTTCCCCCGCCGGCTGGCCAGCCCTTCCCCCTAGTCAAACTCCCAGATGAACTCCCGGTTGAGGAGACAATTTGCATACTATGTTTTTATTACATAGGATAATTGACATACAGCACTGTATGAGTTTAAGGTGTACCGCATAATGACTTGACTTGCAAAGATTTTGAAGTGATTTCCTGCAATAGGCTTGGTTCATATTCACCACCTCATATAGGTTTTTTTTCTTATGATGAAAACTTTTAGGATTTGCTCTCTTAGCAACTTTTAATATGTCATGTTACTTATACAGTGGTGTTACCTATAGTCTTCATGTTGTACAGTACATCCCTGTACTTATTTACTTTATAACTGGAAGTTTGTACCTTTTAACAACCTTCACACAATACCCCCACTCCCTACCCTTTCCTTTATTTAGATTCCACATGTAAGTGATATCATACAGTCTTTGTCTTTGTCTAACTGATTTCACTTAGTGTAATGACCTCAAGGTACATTAGTCTTATTGCAAATGGCAGGATTTCCTTCTTTTTTATGGCTGGAGAGTATTACATTGTAAAGATAAACTACTGTTTGTTTATCTATTCATCTGTTGACAGAAAACTGTTTCCATGTCTTGACTATTATAAATGAACATGGGGGTAAAGATATCTCTTTGACTTAATGTTTTCATTTCCTTTGGATTAATATCCAGAAGTAGAATTGTTGGCTCATATGCTGGTTCTATTTTTAATTTTTTGAGGAGTCTCCATATCATTTTTCATGGTTGCTCTCCAATTTACATTCCCATCAACAGTCCACAAGGGTTACTTTTTTTCCACATCCTCACCAGTATTTGTTATATCTTATCTTTGTTTTAGCAGCCATTCTAACAGGCCTGAGATGATATCTCATTGTGGTCTTGATTTGTATTCCCCACATGATTACTGATGTAGAGCATCTTTTCATGTACTTCTTGGTCATTTGTTTATCTTCTTTGGAAAAATGTTTATTTGGGTCCTTTGCTCATTTTTTAATTATTACTTGGGGTTCTTTTGCTACTGAGTTATCTGAGTTTTTTATATATAGTTTATATATTTAACTCCTTATCATATATATGATTTCCAAATATTTTTACCATTCTGCAGGTTGCCTTTTCATTTTATTGATCATTTCTTTTGCTGTGCAGAAGCTTTTATATATGATGTTGTCCCACTTATTTATTTGACTGCTTTTGCTTTAGGTGTCATAGCCAAAAAATTATTCCAAAACCCATGTGAGAAGGAGCCTTTTCCCTATGTTTCCTCCTAAGAGTTTTATGACTTCAGTCAGGTCTTACATTCAAGTCTTTAATTCAATTTGAGTTAATTTTTGTGAGTGGTATGAGTCTAGTTTCATTCTTTTACATGTTACTATTTGATTTTCCCAGCACTGTTTATTGAAAAGACTGTCTTTTCTCCATTGGGTATTCTTGGCTCACTTGTCAAATATTAGTTGACTGTATATGTGTGAGTTTATTTCTGGACTTTCAACTCTGTTCCATTGATCTATGTGTCTGTTTTTATTCCAATACCATACTGTTTTGATTACTATAGCTTTATAATATAGTTTGAAATCAGGAAATGTGATGCCTCCAGCTTTGTTCTCCTCTTCCCTCCCCCAGCCCCCCCCCCCCCCACACACACACAATTGCTTTGACTATCTGGGGTCTTTTGTAGTTCCATACAGATTTTAGGAGTGGTTTTTCTTCTTTTTAAAAAATGCCCTTTGAATCTTGATAGGGATTGCATTGAATTCTTAGATTGGTTTAGGTAGTATAGACATTTTATTACTATTAATTCTTCTAATCTAGGGACACAGGACATTTACCCCATTTATTTATGTCTTGTTCAATTTCTTTTAGAAATGTATTTTTCACTATAAAGATATTTCACCTACTTGGCTAAATTTATTCCTAAGTATTTGTTGTTTTTGATGCTATTGTAAATGGGATCATTTTCTTTATTTCTTTTTTAGATAGTGCATTATTTGCAATATTCCTTTCAGTACCAAGTTGTCACATTATATTAATGGTACCTACCAACCTCACTGGGAAATGACATTTTTTTTCAAACATTGAAGGAGGCAAGCATTAGCACAACTGAGATTTAGTTTTGTTTACTTTTTGTGTTTTTTTGTTTGTTTGTTTCAAATTGTAAACCATACTCAGTATTTCTGAGCCTCTCTTCTCCTCACTCAGAGGGCAGGTGCTAATTTTAATGGGCCTTCTCCCCCTTGCCTATAAAGCTTGCTCTGGTTTCTTGCAGCTCAAGGGAAGTTGGGTTTCACTGTCATTCCCATGGGTTAGCCTCCCAATGTTAGTCTGATGAATTTACTTCCTGCACGATGGGGAGAAAATAGATCAGATGGTACTTGTTCTGTCCAGGCCCCAGTTGCCATTCACAGATCAGCAAAGGAGACATTTTTTTGTCCAAAATAACTTTTTTCTCTTTGACAAAAGAGCTAGTTGGTTGCAGCTAGGGATGCATAAACCAGAATGAGAACAGATTAGAAGTGACTGAGTGGGGGAGGGGTGACCAGGAGTAATTAAAAGCAAAGTAAAAGTCTCTTCCCCCTAACTAGCTCTGTTTTGTTTTGTTTTGTTTGTTTTCTTGCCATCAACTCCTGTCTTCTCAGTCCCTGTAGAGTCCAGATTGATAGGAAAGGAAGTCCAGATTGTGGCTGAGTCAGCTCAGAAAGGGTCTAGCTGACCTTGGACGACATAAAAATGAGTGGGTCTAGGGGTGACTATGGTGGGCCTGGAACCCTCCCTCTATGGAGTTTGGATTGTCCAGGGCCCTTACCACACAGATTTCACAGAAGAAAGTTGTGTCTTTCCACCTGTCACATCTATGGCAGCAGAGCTGAAAGAGAGACAGGGTCAAACGTTGGTCCTAGGCTACCAAGGACAAGGAGAAGCAATCATGTTCGTTCTTTGCTTCAGTGGGGTTCTGGAGAAATGCTTAAAGGAAAAATCAGTCACTGGTCCAGAACACACATGGTTCTGAGAACAGAGAAGTACTTGTTGACTGTAAGCAACATACCAGCTGCTTGCATGAAGGGTCCAGTGTGTCTAGGGAAGTCCAAGAGGGTTCTCAAGCCTGGCTATGCTTCTGATAAACCCAGGAGCTCAGGCTCCCCCACACACCTACCAAATGAGAATCTTAGGGAAATGGCCTAGCCTTTGGGTTATAGTTTGTTTTTTTCTTGCTCTGTTTTCATTTTTAAAGCTGTGCCAGTGATTCTGACGGGTAGCTGGAATTAAGAACCACTCCTCTAGACTCAATAAGAGGTTCAAGAAAATCATGGCATTGGCCTCTGAGCATCATGTGGTCCATGGGCAGGTAGGAAGTATTAGGAGTAAGTATTCTCCTGTCCATCCACAGGCCCCAACATGCACAGATCTCTGAGGTTCCGCTTTTCCACTGGAGGCCACTTCACATACTTCAAGGAAAGATCAGGCGTTTTTTGTTTGTTTGTTTGTTTGTTTGTTTGTTTTTCTTGGAAAGATAAACTTGGCCCTGAGCTTTTTATGTGGACGTAGAGAGAACAGGACAAATTGATTACTACCAGCAAGATACAAAGTGGGTTAGAGGATTAAAAGAAAGAGAAGTTATGTTGACAAAGGACATTCAGGAGAGGGGAAAAATAGACTAAGGCAGTGGTCGGCAAACCGCGGCTCGCGAGCCACATGCGGCTCTTTGGCCCCTTGAGTGTGGCTCTTCCACAAAATACCACGTGCAGGTGCCCACGTACAGTACGATTCAAACTTCGTGGCCCATGCGCAGAAGTCGGTTTGCGGCCTGGGCAAGTCTATTTTGAAGAAGTGGCGTTAGAATACTCAAGGGGCCAAAGAGCCGCATGTGGCTCACAAGCCACGGTTTGCCGACCACTGGACTAAGGAGTGCAGGATAGAGGGAGAGGGGGACAAACAAAAAGTATAATCAAGTTCTTCTTCCTTATTGCCCACATGGGTAGATTTGTTTGTACACAGTATGGCTCAACAGCAACTTTATGATTTAAAAAAACAACAACACACTCCTATTTTATTATCTCCAGAATGAACAGTGAATTTTTTTTTCCTAGAAATAATAGATGAGAGACCTTGTCTGAACTTTCAGGTCAAGCTACTCTGAACTTTCAGATGTTAAACACATTGCAGGAAATATTCATTATGTTTTTACTTTGGGTAGAAGGAAATGATTGGACAGCGTTCTTTGTCTCCACCCCTTGTGGCTGCTGCTCCACTATTTCATCAGAGGACTGCTGAGTATGGGTGGTTCAAATAGAAACTAGAGCAGTGACTCAAAAACAAGTCTGGCTGACTGGGACCTTTTATGTAAAGACTGAACTTGGCAATGTCAATTTCTTAGAAATCTGGGAGAAGGGTCGGGGGGAGATAAGAAAATAATTGTTTCACCTCTTTCCAAAGTTTACTTGTCATCAAGGTAAATGTCATTAATACCCTGACAAATATCACCTGCCAATTTGTTCTTTTCAAAGGAACCATAATAAGAAACGTCTTAGAGCTGCCATCCTGGCTGGGTAGTTTCCCTGTGGCATCTATGCTCAAAGAAAAGCACAGAAAAACACAGAGTGACCCCGTGTTCAATCTGGAGGCATCCTAACAGCCGCCTTTGTTCCCTCAATGGAGACTGTTTACCCTCCTGTTTCAGAATCAGTGTTTGTAAAATCCCAGCCATAATGGGAACCTCCAAAAGTTGCTAACTCATTTCCTAAACACCATGGATTGGGAGAGAGGAGAAGGAAAATAATTGCACATGTCTGCCCTTTTTATAGATCAGAAACTCTTATTTTTAAAGACTAGAAAGGCAGAAGATTCCTCAGTGATCCTCAGTCATGCATTCAGGGGTTAAGTCTGCACCATTCAGGGACTCTTACTTCTCATGGCTTTAAGGGCTCACAGGAAATGATGAACTCAGAGGCAACTCTGCTATCCCTAATTCATCTGAACATCTCAGATTTTACTTACCCCCTGGGCCAACATGTGAAAGAGATTTTCCTGGGAGGGAATTCCTCCTTGCTGTACAGGTTCTTTCCGAAGATGATGCTTATGACCCAGATGTTATGCTTTCCTCAATCAGCCTCTGGCCTTTTATCCTTTTGTCCTGAAATCCTTCCATATGGCTATGAAATTAATAACATGAACAAAAATGAGATTGCCAAATCTTCTCAGCCAGAATAAAATAATTCTGGATGCCCCCAAGAAGGTGGGTTGGCTGAATTCAATGAATTATAAACTCTGAGAATGGGGGGTGGTGTGGGGGGGCGTCAGTCATGGGTAGGTGGATTACTTGGTTTTGCCTATTTTCCCTTCTTAAAAATGAAAGAAAAAAGGAGAAGAGTCTGTCTCCGTATACAGTTTTTGGAGCACTCCCTGCTTCGGTCCTGCGATATGTGGTGATGGGGAGTGGGCACGCTGAGGGTGTGGGAGGCAGGATCCCTGGAGTCAAGGTCATCCTGCTGACCTTGCAGAGAGAGCACAGCAGAGGAGGGAGCCGTGACTGCCATAGGCCCTCTGCCAACCAGATTTAGCCTTTTCTCTTTGGGGTCCCATTGTGCTTTGCAGCCTCTGATATGCGGGCCCTTCTTTTCAGTAAGGCAACCCGGGAGACTGCCATGATCACTGAAATTGGAGAAGTGGACTGTCAGCTACCACACCTTCCTCCTCTTTCCTGAACTTCATTAAAATTCTATTTCATAATTTTAATTTTTAACATTATCCCAAGAGGCCCATGGAGAATACCAAGAATGAGGCCTCCTTTCAAGGGCCTGCGCCTTCCTGGTTGGACTGCCCCAAACCCTTTCAGGGGATTTCATCCTGATAATGGGTCCTTCTGTGGCCAATGATTCAGGAACCTCTGATTAAGAGTTTTAGATCCATATTACCCACCGCATTGCATGTAGAAAATCAAGGTATCAAATTTTAAAAAAGATTCCTTATACTTGTATAGTGTTTTTATGTCCCAGGGTGGGGGGCCCAGGAAAAGCTGGACTTGGTTACTACCCAGCTGAAGAGTAGGATATTTGATCCAGCAAAGGTGGTGATGACAAGGGTTTAGTGTCCTGTGTTGGGTTTTTCAGGATTTCACATGTAGGGAGGGGATTAGGAGGACAGGAATGTGCTTATTGAGTTTCTGTTGTCATGGTCTCTGGTTCTGAGTCCAGATCACAGGTGGGACTAATCAGTGCATGCGTCCTCCTACCCCTGGAATACACTTTCTAAACCCCAGTGTACTGCTCTATTATTAAAGAGGCAAAATCGTCCCTGTTGCCTGAGTTTACACTCCAAGACCTGTTTGGAAAATGCCCCAGCAGTTCCTTGGATGTCATTTGAGCTGGACAGTCCCATCTGTTTACCCCGCCAAGAAAAGTGAGGTGACTGGGTATGGGGTCTTGGGAGTTTAGCCCGAAGGGGTTGATGGCCTGTAGTAGCAGAGAGAAGTGCAATCTGGTGGCTGGGAAAGGAGTCTTGGGAAGCATGAAACAGTGTAAAAACCAAGGCTTGAGGAACAAGGATGGGATCCCAAGTGAAGGGTCCACCAATCGCAGTTAGAAGAACCAGGACATTTGGGATCCAAGCAGAGGTGACTCGCTGTGGCAAGCAATTTTTTTCCCATGGAGTCTGGCGCTGGGCCTGAGGGAACTAGGAGGGTGTCACAGGTATCTTTGATAAAAGCTGCCTTTGTGGGGTTTCCACTGAACACTCTGGAGTCAGTGCCTGAAAGCAGGCAGGCTAGCTATCCATCGGCCCATCTTTCAGGTAGGGAAAGTCATTTATTAAGGATTCTAGCAAATTAATCACATCTTGAGCAACTAAAATTGTAACCAATAGACAAAACACTTTTATAGAACTCCATTTCTTTAAATACATGCAGCTTGTTGCTGCCCTCCATACACACATACTTTTTGTTAAAATGATAACATGGTAATAGTGTTAAAGAAAAATTCAGAAAAACAAGTCTGATGGTTCTCAACAAACCAAATGGCTATATTCATTTTCATAGGTTTTCTGATCATCTACACTAATAAAAGAGAAACATGCAAATTAACCATCACTCCACTACACCCACAAGCCATGCCCACCAGCCAATCAGGAGTGAGTATGCAAATTAACCCAACCAACATGGTGGCTGGCCACAGAACTGGAGCAAGCAGGAGGCTTGGGTTGCCCTGGCAATGGAGGAAGACAAGCTTCCTTCCCTGGCCGGCCCTGGCCTCCGCTCAGGGTTACAAAGTTTCAATTATAGAAGATAAATAAATCCCAACAAAAATGGCAGCAGCCACGGAGCTGGAGCTGAGCAGGAGGTTTGGGTTGCCCCTGGCGATGGAGGAAGCCAACCCACCCTGGCTGGCCATGGCCTCCGCTCAAGGCTACAAAGTTTCAATTATAGAAGATAAATAAATCCTAGATACTTGGTTCCAGCTGGCCCTGGCCTCAGCTCAAGGAGGCGCTGAAAAAAAAAAACACAAAAGGAGGGGCTGGGACCTTGGGTCACCAGGGGGTGATCAGGCCAGGATGGGACGGCAGGGGTTGTTGGGGGTAAGCAGACCAGCAGAGGGGCCAGTTGGGGGTAAGCAGGCCATCAGTGGGGTTCAGTTAGAGGTGATCAGGACAGCAGGGGGGGGGGAAAGGGGGGACAAGCAGGCCAGCAGGGGGGGCAGTTGGGGGTGAGCATGCTGGCACAGGGGGCAATTGGGGTGATCTGGCTGGCGGAGGGGCATTTGGGGGCGAGCAGGGCAGTGGCGGGGGCAGTTGGGGGTGAGCAGGCCAGCATGCAGAGTGGTTAGGGGCAATCAGGCAGGCAGGCAGGCAGGTGAGCGGCTGGAGCCAGCAGTCCCGGATTGTGAGAGGGATGTCCGACTGCCGGTTTAGGCCCAATCCTTGTAAACCAGCAGTAGGACATCCTTCGAGGGGTCCCAGATTGGAGAGGGTGCAGGCCGGGCTGAGGAACACCCCCCCCCCCACACACACACACCCCATGCACGAATTTTGTGCACCTGGCCACTAGTTGCTGAATAAATAAAATTGTTAAAGGCATTTTGCATTCTGCCTTTTTCCCAGTGGTTTATGGTAAACACTTCCTGTGTTTCCATTCGCTCCTGTAATGGTCGTTAATGGTTGCAGGATAGAGCATCCTGAAGAAGCCTGTGATTTACTAGATAATATTTTTCTTTCAAATATTTAGGTTCTTTCCAGGTTTCTTTTTGTCCCTGTTATAATGCTCTTATCACAACTGTATGTACACTTTTATTTGTTTGCTTCTCTTGAATTATTCCCATAAATAGAATTATCACAGCAAAGATTATGGTCTTCTTATGGCTCTTTCAGGCATCCCGATATTGCTTTGCAAAAGGGTTTTGCTCAGTGCCAACTTATATTGGATCACACTGGCTAAATTGCAGCTCTCACAGTTTTAGGGTCTTCTCCCATTTTTTCAAATTCAGATGATGTAAAATGATATACCAAAGTTGCTTTAATCGCCATTCCTTTCATTTTATCTCCTTGGAGGAAATAAAATCTCTCCCATATGTTTTAATTTTATTCCTGATATGAATTGCTTATTCACATCCTTTTTCTATTTCTTTATGATGCTTGTTTTTCTTCTACATTTCAATGAGATGTTACCTCTTTTGTCAAAATGATACAAAGAATGTCTGTAATCTATTAAATGTTGATGTTTCCATTGTTTTGAAGTCTTGTCATCTTGGCATTATCTGTCTTTTGTTTCCTTCCAGTTCCTCTGTATTTCAAAGCATGGATAAGTTTTAGGTCTGTAAAGGGATGTGTACTATTTATTACATGTTAGTTGCTTTACAATTTAATTTTTAAATGAAGTATTTAACTCTATTATCTATCCAGAATCTATCTTTCATATTTCTTGTGGATCTTACTGAATGCTTTTCTGATTTGCTATCCACATATCTGTGCTTGATAATCTTGCCATTCCCCCCATTATACTAAAAATCTGCTTTATTGTATGCTACATTTTAGGTTGGATTATGAACTGCCTATACTGTGCTACATTTTTCTTTTTGAACCATTACCAGAATGAATTAGTTTTGCTTCTTACTGTTTATATTTCCAGTTAATTTTATAGCAGGTTATTTCCAAAATACCCTCTTGGAATTTTTATTAAAACCACATTAAATCTATAAGTTAAATTTAGGATAACAAGCATTTACAAACATTACTAGTATTCTCATTCCGTAACAATGAGAATGTAACCAAATCTAATTTCATTTTATAGTGTAAAGGTTTGTAGTTTTATATTAAAGATTTTGCTCAGGTTCATTTTAAAGGTCTAGCTCATCATCTAAGTAAATTCCTAAAAAAAAAACAAAAAAAAACCATAATATCTTGTAGCAATCATGAATGGAATCTTTCATTATGTTTTCTAACTGAAAATACTGTGTTACTTGCTTTTTCCCCCTCCTATTCAATGTTACTTGGCTGTTTTTTTTTGGTTTGGGTTTTGTTTTTTGGTGTGTGTTTTTTTATTGTTGTTGTTGTGTTGGTTATGTTTTACTTAAATGGCGTCATTCTCATTTACTTGTCACATGTGTCAAAGTATACCTCCTGGGCAAATATACAGGGCCTCTAGCATGGGTAGGGAATGTTATTCTGTGACTTTCTAGAAAGGCTTCTTTCTATCCTTGATAGCCTAACAGACTGGAACTGAAGTGCGGTCGGGAAGAAAAGGAAAATGCAAGCACATGTGCACATCCAGAAAATGTCATGCCGCCCAAGCCCCCCTGAGAAGGCATGATACATTCAGCAATGGGCCTTCTGAACCTGGGACCTCCAAAGTGGAACTTTGGGTTTCCGACTACAGAAGAAGGCAGTTTAGAGATCTAACAGTCTTGAAACATTCATGAGTGTATGCCTGGAGAGAAACAGAGTTCTTCCTCCTCTTTGTTGCTATAATAGGCTCATCTTACCAGGAGGCAGTGTCCTCCGGGCATCACCAAAAGAAATGTCAGTGACGGAATGAATTTTGAAATTACTAGTGAGATGATTGAATTAATGATCTAGTGGAACATTTTTCCTCTGGACATGGCATCAGGGCACTTCACCAGTTTTGCCCTGCCCCACCCCCATCCTTTGAGGTGGTACTACATGTTCTCCTCCTGCCAGTGGCTGCAGCCAAGGTTGCTCCTGGCAGAGACAGGACGGCCATCCCATTAAAGTCTCCTGGTCTTGAGTCTGGATCCTCCTTGTGAATAGATCCATGCAGTCTTCGTTCCTAGAATGTTATTCCAGAATTAGCACTAAGTAGTGAAAAGAGTGCAATTTGTAGTTAGACCCAAATTCAAATCCAAGCTCACAAGATAACCATAGGAAAGTTTCTCGGACTTGTATGCATGCATATAAGCATAACCAATGGACGCAAAACTCTGGGGGGGTGAGGGCATATATGGGAGTGGGGTGGGGGGGGCAATGGCAAGATATGTACACATATAATACCTTAATAAAAAAAAATTGGAAAGGAAAGTTTCTCTTTTCCCATTTGTAAAAGGGATACAAAAAGACCAATCATTATTTATTCCTTCAGGGAAAATGAATATGAAATGTGAAAATGAGTGCCTCCTATTGCCAGGCACTGATAAAAGTGATGTTGATGTGGTTCATTAGGGAGGGTAGATACACATCCAAAATAACATATGAATTCATATTGGCTAGTAATAAATGCCATGAGAAGGAGTGATGAGAGAAGACTTCTCTAATGAGATATCTGAGCACAGGACTGAAAGAAGGCTGGGAATGAGCCATGAGAATATTGAGGAAGAGCATTCCAGGCCATGAGGAACACATGTACAGGGCCTGCAGTGGAGCGTGCCTGTGTGAGGAATAGAGGAATGACCATATGACCGAAGCAGAGGGAGCAGTGGGGAGCATGCCTGATAGGTGAGGAAGTCAGAGAAGTGAAGGGAACCAGATCCAGTAGGGTTGCAGGGACAGCCAGGAGGCCAGGCCCAGCCTATGGTCTGTTTATGTATAGAACCTCTAGGTACAGGTGGCTTTTACATTTTGGAAAAAAAATGTTTAAAGAAGACTATAAGAGAAACCATATGTATTCTGCCAAGTCTGAAATATTTACTCTCCGATTTCTTCCTCCTCCTCCTCCTCCTCCTCCTCCTCCTTCTTCTTCTTCTCCTTCTCCTTCTTCTTCTCCTTCTCCTTTTTTTACTTTTTTATGTTCTATTATAGGTATTTTTTAATTAAATGTATTGGGGTGACATTGGTTAATAAGATTGTATGGGTTTAAAGTGTATAATTCTATGACACATTATCTGTACATTGCATTGTGTGTTCACCACCCAAAGTCAAGTCATCTTCCTTCACCATATATTTAACCCCCTTTACCCTTTACTAGTCTCTCACACACACACATCCCCTCTCTCTGGTAACCACCATACTATTGTCTGTGTCTATGAGTTTTTGTTTGTTTCTCTTGTTTGTTCATTTGTTGCTTTCAGTTTTATATCCCACATATGAGTGAAATCATATGGTTCTTAACTTTGTCTGAATTAGCATGATATTCTCAAGACCCATTCATGAGGTCACAAATGGCATTATTTCATCTTTTCTTAGGGCTGAGTAGTATTCCATTTGTATATGTACCACATCTTTATACAATCCTCTATCACAGGACACTGGTTGTTTCCATGTCTTGACCACCATGAATAATGCTGCAGTGAATATGGGGTGCATATATCTTTGCAAAGAAAGTTTTCAAATTTTTCAGGTAGATACCCAGAAGAGGGATTGTTCCATCATATTGTAACTCTATTCTTAATTTTTAAGGAATCTCCATAGTCTTTACCATAGTGGCTGTACCAGTTATGTTCCCACCTTTTTCTTCACAACCTCTCCAACACTTGTTATTCGTCTTGTTGATAATAGCCATTCTAACAGGTGTGAGGTGGTATCTTATTCTAATTTTGATTTACATTTCCCTAATAGCTAGTGAGGTTACGCATCTTTTCATGTATCTGTTGGCCATTTCTTTATCTTCTTGGGAGCCAAAAACATACAATGGAGAAAAGAAAGCCTCTTCAATTAATGGTGCTGGGAAAATTAGAAAGCCACACACAAAAGAATGAAACTAGACTACTGTTTCTAATTTTTGTACAAAAATTAACTCAAAATAGATCATAGACCTGATACTATCTGGTCTTTTACAGAGAATATTTGCCAACTCCTGATCCAATGCCTGGAGGCTATGGTGAAAGGAAGTCGGAGGTTGCGGGTTGGGGGTGGAGGGTTGAGCAAGAACGTAACATAATGTGATCAATGGTCTTTAAAGGACGCTCTGACTGCCTGCTGTATTAACTCAGAATATAAAAGGGAGATTACAGCAGGAAGCAGCGTTAGGAGCCATGATGATAGTCCAGGTGAGAGAGGCAGCAGTGGACTAGTCTGGTAGCAGTGGGGTGGTGAGTAGTTGGATACAAAATCTCTTTTGAAGGTGGCACCACGGGGGCTTAGAAATGACTGTGGAGTATTATGCAAGCAAGAAAGAAGTAAAGGATGACTCCAAGATTTTTTATCTCCCTTCTCTCCTTATGCTCTTATGGAAACTGAATGAGTAAATGATCTTTTCTGCCCCTAGAGTTTAACACCCAAGTTTTCCCACCATTTTGCAGTCAGGGTTATCTCCTTAAGGTACAGTTTTGATGGTGACACTGACCAGTGTCCCCTCGGCTATTGAACAGTCGTCATAGCCCACCCAGCATCTGTGTCCTGACTCGTTTCCAGCTGTTTTCTTCCATTGACCCCAACATTGATCAGTAAAACAAATGGCTGCTTGTCCCCATGTGCACTTCATACTTTCCACCTCCAGGTCTTCACCCATGTGGGTTCCTCTTTCTTACCATCATTACATGTCAACAGTCCTATCAGGATGTTATGGTCTATCTTTTCCATAAAGCTATTCCTTAACACCCTCTTTACCCTCCTGGTCTGTCCCAATGCTCTGTGTCTTTAACTCTTTTAACAGACATGTTGTTTCTATTCATAACAATTTTTTTATGCAGTCTTATCTCCCCTACCAGACTATACAGAAGGAGACAATGGAACATATGGCTAAATTCCTGGTCTTTGTTAAATCCTAGTCCTGCGCTTGGAACCTGTACAACTTTAAGTAAATTACTTCATCTCTTTAAGCCTCAGTTTGTGTTGCTGTAAAATGGAGATAATTACCATAGTTACTTCACCGTACTAATTAAGAAGATAAAATGAGTTGATTCATGTACAACACTTGGTATAATTCTGTGCCTGCTGTATAATTAGGGCTCATTTAATTCCAGCAATGATGCGAATTCCCCTTCATTGTGGAGCTGCGGAAGTATTTTGTATCCTATTTTCCTGGTGCTTTGTACACCCATTTTGTACACAGTAGGCTAATGAATATGTTATGAAAAGCTGGGAGAAATGAGCTCAAGTTCTGGAATTAACTTTGAGTGCAGTTCTCACCACACCCATCTGTAGGACATGCGCCAAGATGCCCTCTTTGAGCTTCAGGTTCCTCGCATGTGAAGTGGGAAACCATTTCTAACTGGGAGGGTTATGAGAATGAGCTGTCATGGTACATATGGCACCTGAGGCGTAGTGTGTGCCCAACAGTAGCTCTCACCAGGAGGAGGAGGAGAATGGTCAAAGCTCCTGCAGGGAAAACCCCTCCACTTCTAGCATGAAGCTTGGTCTTTCCTTAAAGCCGTGGTTCTCAGTGTGGTGGCCAGACCAGCAGCATCAGTGTCCTGTCCCCTGCAACGGGTTAGACATGCAGGTTCTCAGGCCCCACCCCAGGCCTGATGGAATGAACACTGTGGGATGGAGTCCGCAGCCTCTGCTTTAACCAGTGATGTGCACCTGTGGCTGAGAAATGTGGCCCCAAAAGAGAGAGGAGCTGGGCTGGGAGAACGCTCCAGGACTGTAATGTCCCCTTCAATCCCAGTGGGCGAGTGATGTCTCTCTAGTGTCTTTTCTCTTGTCACCATAATAAAGGACATGAGGGCCAGAGAAGGGAGGAGCACAAGCTCTTTAGTGCCGCTCTTTGGGGTCAGCAATGTTTGGCTCTTTACTTATGATTACTCACAGACTTGATAGAAATGAAAAGGCAGGTGTGACCCACGGTTAACATTAGGAAATGTGATTTAGTCTGTAGTTCGATTTGAGACATGGGACTCGTTTGGGAGCATACACCTACAACATAAGCCATCATGACCTCTCAGTTAATGTGTGATAATACAATGTACAGTGAAAATATCGGTTGGACTGACAAGATGTAAAAATTTAATATGACTAATTTTAACAAAAGCTGTTAATACATTTGTAAATACAGCAGCTAAGGTTATTTCAAATGATTTCAAGCAATTTGGAAATATTGTGAAGAAGAACATTTAATTCCTCCATAGTATTAAAGTCTTAAATAGCTCCATAGCCACAGTTATGTATAGTTATATAACTATATAAAGTTATAACTGTGTATAGATAGATAGATAGATAGATAGATAGATAGATATAGATAGATAGATAGATAGATAGATAGATAGAGTTACATATAGTTATCCACTTTTTTTAAACAAGATACTATGTTTATGTTTTTTTCTTTTCTTTAGGCTTATTGTATGACATGAAAAATCATCTCTTTGACAAAGTGATTCTGTTCATCCAAGTTGAGTTGAATAAAAATCACTTCAGGCTTTATTATCCAACCTCTGCCTTCTCTCCACACTCCCGGCTTTCCCCCCATTGCTTGTGGCTCTGATAGAGGGTAGATACAGGGGAGGTACAGCATCTCAGACCAGGCCCCTGGGCTGTGAATCTGTAGCTCCGAATAAAATGTGGTGTATAAAAGATGCCCTTGGCATATAGAAGGAAAATGTTATAATTTCTCTATATGATTAATTTTAAACATAAGCTTTGGATTCTCTTTTTGTGTGTGTATATTTGGGGATGTGGGGGGGGGGGGCCTATGTGCAAATATTTTTTCCTAAAAAGGGTATGTGATCAAGATAATTTGATCATATCTGAGGGCAGGTTAACATGACAGAAAGATTTATGTAAAAGATTGAAAATGTTGATGCCAAAATATTCTAGAATTTTCTGTAGATTTCAGTTTTCCATGTTAACTGGAAATGATAGTTTTGTCTCATATCATGTACTCAGTTGAAATATTTATATGTGGATCCGACTAAGGAAAAAGGTAGGAAGCAACACAGTGGCTTTCTGGAGGGCTGCCTCTTCTCTCGTGCCTCCCGCTCTGACTGGGTGGGCTGCCACTGGGTGAACAGCCAAAGTGAAGTTGCCTGGTGAGGCAGCCAAGGTACCTCGATGGTCCCTCAACTGAAGGATCTATTTCTGCAGAATTTGCCCTTTTAAAGCCTCAATGTCCAAGCTATCTCTCATTGGTGAGATTTAGGTAAATAGGACCCTTTAAGTGGGTGGGCAAAAGGCACAAGAGCCATGAAGGAAAAAGACCACCAGTCACAGCATGTGCCCATCCACCTGCCCCAAGCTGCCTTCCTATGGCTAGCCTGTAGTTACATCACATTTGTTTCTCTCTCTCACTCTGAATGCTTCTGAGAAGTTTCAAAGGAAGGTAAGGAGTGCCTATCTCATTGCCATGCTGCTCCGGTAGAACAGCCCTGCGTCTCTGCTGATGCCAGGCAGGGGCCCTTTTGGAAAAGAGGTTTGGCCCGACACACCCTCTCCCAAGGATGTTGCATGACCATGGTCATGAGTCTCCTCCCCCCACCCCCACCCCAACCCTGCCCGTAGGCTGGCCACTCTCTTTTAGAATGAATTTCTTGGGAGCTTTGCAATGTCTCTTTTCCTTGTAGTTTGTCTTATAGGATTCTTGTGCTGCTTTGCTTTGCGAGAGGCCACAAGCTGGCCCGTGCTGACATTGTCCCTCTCCTTCCCCACCAGGCAGCACAAGGGGGTGGCCACAGGACCCTGCTCTATGGCCATGCGATTCTCCTGCGGCACTCTTTTAGTGGAATGGTAAGCACTTCTGGGTGTTCACTTTCACCATTCAAGGAGGAGGGGAAAGATAAAGAGGGGGGAAAGTACAGGAAACCAGCAAGTGTCTAGATCAAAGTAACAGCAGAGGTAACCTTGTTGTCTTGGCATTTCCTTCGTATAACTTACCTCAGTTTGCAATTCTATGTTTCATTTGCATAATGTCTGACCCTCTTCTTCCCCACTCCATGAAGGAAAGGACCATGTCTTTATTTAACTAAACATAATCTCACCAAGTACAGGACTTTGACATACTAGATTCTCAGTAATGATTTGCTTCATTGATCAAATAAACTATGGGGTAACTGACTTCTCGAGTATGCAGGATAACCAGCACAGGGGAAAATCCACCAAATAAAATTTTCATGAAATCTTTCCTCTTTCACTAGCTAAAGGACATGGGATGATATCCATTGCCTTCAGTGCTGGAAGAGTTTGAAGGTATTATGTTAATCCAGAGGCAGGAGAAAGCTGACTAAGCTATAGTTAATTAGGGATCTAAACCCCAAATTAACCTGAATGGTGAAAACTTATGTAACTTGAAAATTTTTTCCAAGTTTTAAATAAATTTGTAAACAACAGACATTGTAGATCTTTGGCAGGGAGTTAAGGAGATTAGTGTCATCTCAATCAACTATAATCTGTGCCTGTAGCATCCTCACTAGCTATCTGTGGAAGGAAGATTTGTCTTCTTTCTCTGTTCTAACGGAAACTGTTAAATTCATTCAAGACTTCACTTTCACACATTTACACCTGCAGCACACCGCAAAGTTCATCTTAATGCTTAAACTATCAGATTGGCAGCGGGAGCAGCAGCTGCCTCTTAAATAATGCATTCATTACAGCATTTCTTTCCCTGAGCACTGGTAAAAAGTTGACCTTTTCAGCTTGAACGTTCATCTGTTTTAGTCCTTCATGGCAAAGGACAGAGAACAAAAATGACCAAATGCAAGGTTGTCCAAGCAGGAGATGGGGACATTTAGAGAGTGGGGAAACTTTGTACTCAGACAATCTCTAGGACTAAGAGGTGAGCATTTTTCTTTCAGAACCTGGTGCTTATCCGTAAGGGAAAATAAAACCTTAATACCTCTCTTTTTTCTACCTACATACAACAATCAAAACCTCAAACAGCACACTTTTCCCTGGCCTTAAAAACTCAGGCTAACATCGTGGTAGAGATATGAAGGCCCATGTTATTCATCATTAGATTTACTGCCCTTCCAAAAAATCCCACTCATGGTCAACATCAACTCTACACTGCTCCTTTACGAGCAGCTCTGAGAACAGAGCCTGTGAGACATGGCTCCACACAGTGCGGTGACTCTTCATCTTCTGGATGCAGAGAACTAGGAGTAGAACCCAGAAAGCGTGTTCCAAATGCATGTCTGCCTCCCAGGCTAATCCTAAGGTCAGCCGCTGGGCCTGTCAATAGAGGAGGCGGGGAACAGACCAGGGTTTTGTTTTCTCCCTTTATTTTTTTTTAAATCATTGTTAAGTTTTGCATGCCCATGTATTTTTATACTTGGAAATATATAGACATAATTTGAGATGTTTTAAAGTTTGTAGAAAATTTGAAAAACAGGAAATAAATAGCAGAGGGGGAATCATCATAGTCTGTGCCTCTGTCCAGGATAACTTCTGCTATCAGTTTGCATCATTTCTTTTAGCCTGGTTGCTAGGCATTTCAATTTTGCATATATGTTAACCCTACAAATATGCTGTTTTGTATTTGTTCCATGCTATTACACAATCTTGATAAAAAACAATTAATGATAACATAATAGACCATAAAAAGGAAGTACCAAATTTGATCAATCTTTCTATTATTGTTGGTCATTTATGTTCCATTTATATTGTTTCCAGTTTAAAGGTTTTTCAGAGTGTCTTTGAACTAAAGCATACCTAATATGTCAAACTTATCTCTACAACATATAGTCACATAAGCTAAGTCACAAGGCCATCAGACAAGAACATCTTTGAGGTTTTAAATATATTGTAAAAGTATATTTCAAAAGTATTATAATAATGAACAAGGTAAGCCCTTTTCACAGTAGCTCAATGTTGACATTGACAACTGGGAACCAACTAGTGTTGAGATGCCAAGACCTGATAGAAGAGTATGACTTCACGAGCATCTGTCTTGTTTCACAGTATCTAACATGTTTGACTACATCAAGATCCCAGACAGATAAACTTGCCTTTGATGTAGGCCTGCGGGAACATGCCACAGGTAAGTCCACATTCCCAGATCTCCTGCTCAGTGGGGTCTCAGGAAGCATACAGAATTTGGGATTTCAAACCAACTAACCACTGGGGTCAAGAAATAGGTCTGATAAAATTTTGGAGAATGATGACGAATGCATGATGGAAACATAAGAACTAAGACTAAGAGAACACAATGCTTTAAGCACCGTCTGTCGGTCTCAAAGAAAACAGTTTTATAAGGTTAAGTACTGAAAATAAGTGGTGAAGTTATTCCTGATAAGAACCAATGGTAATAACTGCTAAAAACACAGATAGCACAATAAGGGCTTCAATAATGTAGTAGAGAGTCCAGATCAAAGGAGTAGTCCCATTTTATTCTGCTGTGAACCAGCTATTTCTAAAGAAATGTTCTCAAATGTTAGTCAGTGACATGGCCATCATGGTTTTTACCATTCCAATGCATCAACTTTATTATCATTTACTTTATATTTTCTTTAAATTTACTTACTTTTATACTTAAAATTTTAGAACTGCTTGCCATAAAATAAACATAATGAAAATAAATTCATGTCATTAAATAATTGAAGCATTGTTGTCAAATATTATAAAAGTGGTCATGATACTAGTATAGAAGCTCCAAATTTAAATCTTTTTTCTTTTTTAAATAGAAGGCTTAAAGGAGTAATAAAAACAATATAAAATTCTCACTATATGATTAAATGTTGCTTAATTGTTTTTTACCACCAGCAATATACATCATATACTTATTTTTAGTTTAGTTCCAATATTGACAGTCAAGATAACTATAGTTATTTATTTATTTATATTATAGTTATAGTATCAAAGAAAGGTCTGACTTGCTGTGGGTTATTCCAAAGACCAATGGAGCAGTGGATAGGAGTTGAAAGGAAGTATATTTCACATCAGTGAAGGAAACCACTTTCTAATCCTACAATTATTCAGTAGAGGAGCAGCTGGCCTTGGGATGTAGAGTGCTCCCTGTAGCTGGAAACATTCATGGGAAATCTGAGCATCTGCCAAGGGCATTCCATATGGAATTTCTGCTCAGTTTAGAAGTTAGGCTATGTACCAATCCAGATTCTTGGTTGAAAACAGCAGAAACTGATTCAGGCTATCTCTAGCAGAATGAGAATTTACTGGAAGAATGTTGGGTAGAACCCACCCTAAAGCTGAAGCCCCAGTCTTGGAAAAGGGGAAGGAACAAAGAGAGACCAGGGAAGAGAAAACAGCCTAGGTCCCATGGCAGAAAGAGTCTTCCTGGATGCAGTCTTTGACATCATAACATTTTCCCCAAAAGAAGAGGAAGAGATCATTGTTAGGTAGTCAAAGAACAAAAGTCCATGTGAATGTTCTAAAACTGTCAGTTCAGAAGGGAATGATGCAGATTATCTTATTTTGCAAATGATGTAGACAAAAACTCTGGAGTTTAAACCATGTGTACCTGCTGTTCCTGCATCAGACACAGTGGTTTCTCAGAATGCCTGAGGAGAAACCCTTTCTCTCCTATTTGTACAAAGTAGAAAAGTGGGCCTGCCTCAGCTCATTATATTTTCCCCCTAAAATAAGAATATATTTCAGTTTGATTTAAGGTTGCTTTGTTTTCAGCTAAAGTGTTATTCTTAAAATACACTTTCCTCTAAGTTGCTGTCAACATTTTCTGAAAATTATAAATTGAGTGAAGTACCACATTCTGAATGGAAGTTGGCATTTAATATAAGCCAGCTGTCAGTCTTGGAGAGCACGTAATCAGAAAAGTTATGAGGTCGCTCTATTTACATCAATAAAATGACTTTAGACTTTTTGAGAGTTGGGAAGAAAGTGAGAAAAACCACTTTCTATTCATGTGTTCAGGAAATCTATTTTTTTAAATATTAGAGCCTCCAATAAAAATAGAGGGAAGTTGCATCAGATATTACCCTGTAAATTCCTAAAAACAGATATGATATGAAGTCTGCTGACAGATGAACACATGAGCTAACCCACGTTCAAGTTGGCTGATCAGAAGCTGAGTTTGGCAGAAGACAGGTGGAAAGGAGTTAACCAGGTGTTCACGAAAACCTAGAGCCTTTTAAAATAATTTATTTTATCTCTCTCACACAAATACATTTCAAACTCATCCTTGAAGAAGGCCAGCTTGGTATTTGTGAGGGAGAAGGAGAATGCATGTAAGGCGCAGATAAGTTTGTGTTGCCTGGGGAGGGACTTCTCACTTCAGGAGGAGATTCGCTCAGAATCCAACAGAGCGCAATTGTGTCTCCTTCCAGGTCATTGTCTGAATGCACCTTTGGTTCAGAAACCTCTTCTGAGCTGAAAACAAGTAAATGCTCAATAGTTCAGTTTAATATCTAGGAGAATGTGAGGAGAGAAGTTTGGAGGCAGTTTCTTGAGCAATTCTAGAATCACCACTACATGGAGGATATTAAATAATTTGACTTACTTAAAATAACTTGTGATAATTTCCCCCTTGGTTTTGATTACTGAGTTCTTTCTTTTCTCCTTTTAAGGGTTTTTGTTGTTGCTTGTTCTTAGCATTTAGACATAATTGTAGAGTTAGACTTAGGAGGAAATAAATATGAAAAAATAGTGCTTTTAGTGTTTTCCTTGTATATATTTTAGGGTCATCAACTGGCCCATATCCTATTGATTCTGGGAACAGCCCTGACCACTGAGCTGTCCCAGGAGAGAGCAGAAGAATGAGTAGACTCTTCCCCCATGTGCCTACTTAAGACCTACTTTATCCCAAATGCCCTTGGTGGCCCAGAGTACAGAATAGATACAAGTATCACATTTCCCTGCAAATGTAGAGGTCAACCTCTTTTGTCATGAAATTTTAAATTTAATCAAAGTAATATTTACACGTAGTTTAAAGAAATAGAGTCCTCCTATGCCCGTTGAAAACATCAGTCTTCTGCTCCACCCCTCCCTGTTTTGGATTCCTACCTCTTTCTGTTGCATCTACTTTCAGTTCCTCTGGTATTGGTTAGCATTTGTTTATAAATAGCACTAGAGGCCCAGTGCATGAAATTCGTGAAGTCAGGGGCGGGGGGGGGGGGGGTCCCCTGAGCCTGGCTTGCACCCTCTCGCAGTCCGGGAGCCCTCAGGAGATGTCTGACTGATGGCTTGGGAGCGGACCTAAGCCAGCAGTTGGACATCCTTAGCGCCACCGCCGCTGCGCTCGCCAGCCGTGAGCCTGGCTTTTGGCTGAGCGGTGCTCCCCCTATGGGAGTGCACTGACCATCAGGGGGGCAGCTCCTGCAGTGAGCATCTGCCCCCTGGTGGTCAGTGAACATCTAGTGACCAGTCATTCTGCTGTTCAGTCAATTTGCATATTAGCCTTTTATGTCTGCGGGATTGGGCCGAAACCTGCTCTCCAACCTCCCCGAGGGTCCTGGATTGTGAGAGGGTGCAGGCCAGGCTGAGGGACTCCACCAGTGCACAATTGGGGCTGGGGAGGGATGCAGGAGGTTGGCCAGCCAGGGAAGGACTGTGGGAGGGCTCCAGGCATGTCTGGCCCATCTTGCTAAGTCCCAATTGGCCAGACCCCAGCAGCAAGCTAACCTACCAGGCAGAGTGTCTACCCCCTGGTGGTCAGTGCACATCACAGCAACTGGTCGACTGGTCGACTGTCTGTCCCCTGGTGGTCAGTGCATGTCATAGCAAGTGGTTGAGACAATTTCAAATATTATTAGCATATTATGCTTTGATTGGTTGAATGGACAACTGGATGACCAGACACTTAGCATATTAGGCTTTTATTATGAATAACATAATATACTACTTAGTTATTCTTTCCAGATTAGGTATTATCTATTGATGAATCCAAATGAATAATAAAAAACAACTCTTACCTTCCACTCTTTCCTGTCTTCTTTCTATTCTCCCAATATATTTATTCATATTATGCTTTGATTGGTTGAATGGACAACTGGATGACCAGACACTTAGCATATTAGGCTTTTATTATGAATAACATAATATACTACTTAGTTATTCTTTCCAGATTAGGTATTATCTATTGATGAATCCAAATGAATAATAAAAAACAACTCTTACCTTCCACTCTTTCCTGTCTTCTTTCTATTCTCCCAATATATTTATTCATACCAAATCAACATTAACTACTTATATTGCTATAGCTGTGACTTTTATTCGTAAATTAAACTCATTATATACTATGCTCAGTTCACTTTATTGTATTATTTTTGAGTTTTCTGGTAGTTAATAATTGTCTTGTTTGTTTTCTTTTCTGTGACCCAATCATTCATACATTTCTAAACTATTCCATAGAACTGACACTCTCCCATGGTTAGATTCCATCTCATTCCATCATCCAGAGAACTCCCTTTGCCTCTTTCCTAGATTCCATGCCTGTTTTTCTCCCTCCTGGTTAGAGCCCATTATCTAGTAGCTTTTACAGAAAAGATTCATGGGTGGTCAGTTGTCATCTAAAGTTTCTTAATTTTAGCTTCACAAGTAATCCATAGTATTTTACGTTGGAAATTTTATTTTTCTCAGCACCCCAAAGGTTTTTGTCTATTTTCTCCTAGTTTATCGTCTGGCTGTTAATTTCTAATCCTTTGTGTGTGACCTGTTTATATTTTTTGGGGAACCATTTAGATCTTCTCTTTTGCCCTGAGGTCTGAAATGCCACAGTGGTCTGGCTGCACATGGGTTCCTTTCTGTTCTAAGTCTCACAGGAATGGACCCTGGTGTGGATTTCTCTTCTCCATTGTGCTAGGCTTTTCCAATCTGCTTGTCTTTCAGCTCTAGGAACATTTTAATAGTATTTCGTTGTCAATTTCCTCCCTTTTCCCTGTTCTTCTTTCCTGTATCCTGGAAATTCTCTACGTTGGTTTTCTAATTTTATTTTCTCTTATTTCTGTTTTTCTTCATTCTTTTTTGAGGGAGAATTGTTCCACTTGATCCTATAATCCCTTCTTTCTCTCTTTTTCAGGATCAGAGAAGTTTTCTTTTTCTCTAGCTGGAGCCTTCATGGATACATTCATTGTTGTTTCATTAATGTACTTTTTCTTATCTCTCTGAAATGATTAATTATGAGATTTTTAAAAAAGTTTTTTGGCTGTCTGTAATCTTTGTTTTTTCCAAATCCCTTTTCCCCTTTTTGTTTTGCTCCTGTCATTCATGTCAGCCTTTCCTCAGACAAAGGGGATCCTTTGTGTCCATTCAGGTTTAGATCAGAGCAGTAAAAGCTGACTGGGAGCTCAGAGTGTGAGGCTGTGACTTGCCATCCCTTAAACCTCACTCACCTCAGGTAATCCAGATGGGACTGAGGTACATACCTGGAGGCACCCAAACAGCAGTATCTTTTATCTTGGGTATTAGGCTTCCTTAAAGAGTAATCCTAAATATGTAGGGGTTGGATGGGGGGTGTTCAGCATCACAACTAGCTGAGGGACAGAGGCAAAGAGAAGGGTGCTGGGGATTACTAATCAGGACATGGAATTTTAGTTATTCTCTCTCTTCAATATTCTTTACTTCCTTATTTGACAGAGCCTGGTGTTTCCAAAACCAGACCTCTGACGGTTTGTCTTTCCATGGATTGAGCTTCCATTCTTCTGTGGGTGGAGGAAAAAGAGATACCCATCTGGCTGTACAGGACAGAAAAGGGGATGCAGGGGGTTAAATGTTCCTTTAAAACTTTCAGCCAGTCCTCCTGTTTTCAACCCCATTGTCTACTGTTGCCTTCACAGTAACTGTTACCTCCAGTTCTAGAGGCTTTCTGGAGAATATGCAACAGGAATGGCTTTATTTATTAAGATTGGCTTCCCACCCATTTTCTTCCCCCAAAGACTTGAGTTTTAGCTTTCTCTTGGCTAAACACCATCTAGCTGCTTTCTTTTTATCAAAATGCCAATTTCTCTTCATTGCTGTCAACTTCACACCTATCTTAGTTCCTGTATATCTAGGCCTTTTGAAAATCCCTCATCATTCCCAGTAGAAATACTGATGTTTTAGTAGAATTTATAGAGAGACTGGGCAAAGATAAAAGTCTGTAAGGTGATCAATCATCCAATGGAGTCAATTCTTAAAACAAAGATTTGTAAGTGCCTGTGAAGAAAGCATTTTTCTATATGTATTAAAAATACTCAGGCTCCTATAGCTTCTGGCCTCCAAGACTCTTTCCCAACATTATCTGTCTGTCTCTAGAGGAAATGAGAATGATAGACTTGGCAAAGGCAGACATGGAATTAACTGGAATGCTTACAGGTAAATAGAAATTGATGTCTGGAGAGGAGGGGAAGGAGAGAGATTGTGTGTTTGAGGGATTATCATCAGGAGAAAACAGAGAGAGGGACAGAATTAGAGACAATGGCTTCTATGAAGCAATGACTAACTCGAGGAGTCTCTATGTAGGAGAAGCCTGTTGGTGGACCATACATCCTGCTTCCAAACAGAGGTCCGAGGGAGAAAAAGTTCGAATTGGAGATGACCTCATCCTCGTCAGTGTGTCCTCTGAAAGATACCTTGTAAGTACCTCCTAACACAGGCATCTTCATTCTCAGAATATTTTCCTTTAGGAACGGTTGGTCAAGGAGAACAGAGCCACAGCAGGTTGCACAGGATAAGACAGGCTCCTTTACCTAGTGTACTTGAGAGGCGATTAAATCCTCTCCCCTGCCAGGTTGTCTAGGGGCCTGGAATTTAACTGTGAGTTATCCTTTCAGCATAAGGTAGTGCACCAGCAAACTCTGCTAAATTGCCCCAGGCACCTCCAGAGACAGCCAACTCTTTAGTTGCCATTACTGTGAATTTATCACCTTGCTTAGTTAGCTCTTGTCCAGTGAAGAACAAGCCTGAAAGAATGGGATATAGGGAAATAAGCTTATGTTGGAGACAGAAAGAGAATTTAAAGTGTTTCAGCATGTGAGATGTCATAGTGGTTGGAAGATGCAGGTGAGATTTTACACCTGGGACTAGGTAATAGGCAAGCATCATTGACATCAAGCCCTTGGCTGATGGGGAGGAGGGGTGCATGTGTGGAATATCTGAAGATCAGAGAAATGCCAGAGATAAGTTTTTAAGCTTCTTCTGCCAATCCTGTTAGCAGATTTTACATTGCCTAGATCAAAGACTGGAGTAATTTTTCCCATTTGTGAGTTCCTGTATCCTACCAAGAATAAACATTTTATAAATTCCTGTTGAATCAGGGATCCAGCTAAAGGGATGAAGTCAACATTTGTCACCTCTGTAGCTAAATGTTTCTTCTTCCCTGAATAAAGTGTCCCACTTTGAAGCCGCTTCTAGATTAGGGAGGAAATCTTTCACAGCTATGTAGAAAGAGTCAGATTACACCAAGGCTGTTTAATTCAATCCTTGAAATTCCAGGTGAGCGGCTTCTGTCAGGACTGGCCAAGTGATTTAAAGGCTGTCTCATCTTTGTTTCTGCCACAGCATCTCTCCATATCCAATGCTAACATACAAGTGGATGCCTCCTTTATGCAAACACTCTGGAATGTACATCCTACGTGCTCAGGAAGTAGCATCGAAGAAGGTGTGCTTTCTATATGCATGCAGCCCTCAGCCTGCCAATCTGTCCTGTGCTGTCTATATTGACATTTTCTGTTGCTTCCCAGCTCCCACGTGAATGTCTTGACCCATAGTGAGCATGACTTGAGTTTACCTGAATTTCTTTCTCTGATGTTGGTGTGGATTATTTTCTGTCCTGATTTCTGATGACATGAGCATTCTTGGAACTATTTTTAATCCTTTGGAGTCCACTTTTACTTAGTATTTTAGCACTAGATGCATTTAGGACTTGGATATGCACCTTCCCTCACCAACTAACTTTTCATTTTTATTTATGGTTATAGTTACAAGTGTACAGACTAAGCAACTTCAATTTTAGAGGAGGTTATTTGCCAAGAAGGTGGTGGTGGTAAAATTTCTTCCCAATGCATCTCTCCATACATGTGGGAGAAGGACTTTCTCTCTAAGAAAAGTATGTTTGGCCATTTGTTCTACTTGTATTTATGGGAGGCCATTTAACAATAATAAATGAAATATTCTCGGTATCTCATTTTTTCCTTGGAAGTAAAATCATCAAAGTCTATTCGACATACCCTATTTCTTGGAGCCAAGCAAACTCAATGCACCTTTCAAGCTATGTAATAAATATACTGGCCTTACCTTACTCATGAGTAGTATCACATTTGGGCAGAATAATCAAATGCCAACGACCTGTAGGTTATCACATTACATTGTAACACTTTAGAGCAACATCATTTGAAAAAAATACTCATATCACAGACTTTAACCCTGTTTTTAGTCCTGAGCCTAGTAGTTTTAGATTGGGAATGCCCTCCTGTGACATGATGTTTGACAATGGTAAGCTGAGAGTGTCAAGGTGATGCCCCAGTTTCAGATGGCATCACAGCTAAGCTGAATAATCAGTGAACAACAGACTTTTACCACTTTCGGCAACTTGTGCCAGGCTTTAAAAAGGCTGGGTATGTTTATCCCCCTTGTTTTATGTGAAAATTAACCCACCACCCTATGTTGATTGTCAATCATTCCCTTTCTATGAGGAATTAGAAACTGGGGAAGCCCAATGAAGTTTTGACTGAATCTTCTCCATGTTAAATTTTTCATGGTTACTGTAGGAACAAAATTATTTTCCATACCCAACAGAGGGCTTGTGGAAATTAATTAAAAAGTATTTGCAAATCATGTCAGAAAGGTCCTTATAGAAGTATTGAGTACCCGAGGGTAGCTCATCACGCGTCATCTGGGCCTGCAGACAATTGCCTGTCAGCATCCACTGGTGAGAAACACACTCCAGCCCTTGAGAGTGTAAATGACCCTCATCAGGACCCTTATTTCCTGCCTATCACCCTGCATATTTCAATTAAGAAATGTGATGTGCAAGTACTTGGCAGTTTTCTCTATGTGGATAGAATATTGATTGGAGGAGCCTGAGGACTGTAAATGATGATCTCCAAGTGGGCCATGGTCTCACCATCATGAGACGATGGAGAATTTAATTAAGAGAATGATAATAGATGATTTTACTTTTCTAAATAAGTTGGCTATTAAGAATTCCCTTACAGTATATTATGAATTATCTTTTTTTGTAGTTATTTCCTCCCCCAGGGCTATTTTTTCCATTGATTTTTAGAGTGGAATAGAGACAGGGGGGAGCATAATGGAGGGAGTGTAGGAGAGAGAGAGAGAGATGTGAAAGAGACTCATCAATTGGTTTCCTCCTGCACACACCCTGACCAGGGCCTGAATCAAGTCTGCAACCTTGACCAGGATTCAAACCCACGACCCTTTGTTGCTAGGGCTGACACTCTAACCACTGAGCACCACAGGCCAGGCATGAATGATCTTAATGCCAAAAAAGATGCAACTGGAAATAGTACAATAAGTTAAAGAAAAATTGGAAAAATATGTTTGAATGTTAGGGGAAGGTTAAGAAAACTTGCTTTGCCTGGATGGAAAAATGAAAGGGAATATCAGCCTGTCCCTGCACAAGATACACAGCTAACACTTTTCTCCTCTGGCATGACTTCTCATTCCTACTGTTTTCATGCAACACCCAAAATAGTTTGACCAGTCCCTAGAGTGATCTAAATATGTGATTTTTTTTAAATCCTACTACAGACATTGAGCATATTAAGTTCATATATCTTCTGAGAACAGACTAGCCTGGAGAATTGTTTAACTCAGTGGGATAAAAAATGTCCATTTGTTTTTGCAAGGTAAAGCTCAGACTGGGGCGCCTCTCTTGCTACTCTGTGCTTTGAACTAAGGCTCAGAATTTATTCAAAGACTAATTGGTCATCAGGTCCTTGAATCTCATTGTCTCCTGTCCGTCTCTGAGCTCCATGGCTATTCAGATTCCTTTCCTGATTCTAAAGTGCAGCGTTTATTGATAGTCCATCTATGCTTGTCAACTCGGGAATACCAGAATGTCATTCTGCCTTCCCTTCCATGTGGTATGATTGGTGTCCAAGTTTGATCTGCATTTGTTAAATGCATTCCAAAGCTAGCTTCTCCTAAGACAACTTTTAATAACAGTTTGCTACCCCCTTCCCAGCACCTTCTTTCTTTCTCAGCAACCTGATTTGGATTTTGCCACAAAGCATACACAGTGAAATTGTAAGGGCCCATCCATGGTTTTGGTGTGGAATTGTTAGAAGCAATTGGAAAATCCTTATCTCCTTAACAGTAGCAACTCAACTTTCCTTTTGTTTTTAATTATATGAATTGACACTATTTTCACCTTATCTTTTGAGATTGGACTTGCTCATCCCTGAAGCCCTATTTAACTTTCAATGTCAGAATTGTTTTGACATTCTTGTCTTTTCTGCCTGAGGCCTGAATTCATGGAATCTGTAATTTCCCAAATACTTCTCACTTGGTGTTTTGATTAACTGACTCAGACCTGAACAAATTTACCCTTTTAAACATGGTGTTCTCTTTATTAAACTTGGCATCAGTTCATGGTAGAATATAATTCTCTTATAGGATACCTACTTGGTGGGCATGTAGTACGTCTTTTCCACGGTCATGATGAGTGTTTGACGATACCATCTACGGACCAGAGTGATTCCCAGCACAGGTAGGCCAATAGCTTCCTCCTCCTCCTCCTACCCCTTTCCAGTCTCAGATGACTCACACTGAAGCGCTTGCATTTGGAGGTGGCCACAGATGAATTCTGTAAGTGGTGGTCAATAGCAAACCCCACGTCAGCCATGGGATGCCGTTTGTAAACAGGAATGGCAGGACACTAGAGTTGACTCACAGGTACATAGGTACATTGCTCCTTCGGCAAGTAGTTCTATGCTTCTCTACCCCTTCATTTTCTCTGGTTGCTCCTGTCACTGAGGAGTTTCTGGTAGCATTGTAGACTGAAGAATACATTTTGGTAATGGAAATGGACCTTATTCTAGTAGGTCTGTGCACTAACACAAATTATCCACCTGGCACTTCACAGGCAGATCATCACTATTATTCCCTTTTCATGAGCTAAGTAACTAAGGTGGAGTTTGGGGATTTCCTTTTGCTTATTACCAAATAGGATTCAAGGAAACAAATGTCAGTATCCACCAGGAGCTGGATTTAGTGCAGGGATGGTGCCAAGGGCAACATTGAGAGGGTGATGCTGAGGGTGATGCTATCTTTGGTCCTCTAGTTGACCCCTCAGTGAACGTATTTTAGAAATCCACACCGAAAGATGAAATATATTAATACAGGTCTTAAATTCATACAGAAGGGTGATTTAGTATTCTGTTTATCACCAGAGGAAAAGAGCATAAAGAGCTTGGCCTCTACAACTATAGAAATCTTATATACATATATTTTTAAAAACCAAATCTCAGATCCAAATTAGACTGAATTTGGGACTGCACTGAGTCTGGTATCCTGGTGGTAATACATTCTTCGTTTGTGCACCGTGCCTATGGGAACCATGTTAACTGTTTCTTTCGCTTTATTAGAACCATGGACCACATCCACACAACTTAGAAATCATCGCAGTCAGGCTCCTACCTAAAGGTTGCACACTGGCCGATGGGAGATGGGAGCCTAGAAGCCAGAGCTGCAGACTCTCCATCCAGGGCTCATTCCTTATTTGATGTATTAAAGGACCACTGGGAGAAATACATCTTAGAAACGATCCATTGGCAATATGTATCCCTTATTGTTCCGGGTCTTCTTCCTTCTTGTTCTGTCCTCTGAGTATCCCTTCTTGGGAACCAGATGTGACACAGGAACCAGAGCAGTGTCTAGGACACACAAAGCGCAAACCGATTGCAAATACCTGATTAATTCACCCACTGCCTCCTGGCACTGGTCCAACGGTTAGGCGCACTTGCTTTCCCTTGGAATTCAGGACTCCATGTTCTGCACAATGTCATGTGATCTCATTCGGTTGCAATTTCTTTTCCCTATCTTTAAACAGTGAATTATGCAGTAGCCCACGTACTGTCTCTTTAATATTTTATTCTGCTGCATCAGGGGAAAGTTTGCAGGTGGATAAAGAACTGAAGCTTTGTGGGTGAGTTTCACAGAGTTACATCTGAGATGGAATATCCTAGTGCTTTCTTCTCATACCTGTTCTTTTAAGAATAGGAATTTTGGGGAAATGACATACTAACTTTGCACATGGCCCTTTTACCCCACTCCACCCCCCACACCTGTCTTTGAGTTTATAGCCATATTAGAAGCAGCCTGTGCAGAAACTATACTGCTTAGAGAAGCTTGTCATTTGGTGGGCACTCCAGTCAGGTGGTTCAACAAGATCCTGACAACCAGAAAAGGCTGGCAGGTATTTGAAAGGAGGCACTGGGGAGAGTGAACCAGATGGAAAGGAATTCCCAAAGTGGGCACCTGAAGCAGGCACACATGCCCTCATTGAAATGAGAGTGAAGGCAGCCCTCCCTTGGCTGAGGATTACATGAGATCTAATTTGTATTTTGGGTAAAAAAAGAAATTCAGATGAAAATAAGAATGATACATCCATTTCTCTGTAGAAAAGTATGAAGGGGTTGAGACTGGGGTTAATAATCAGTTTTTATTGTACTGGAACCTGAGTTTTTGTGTCAGCTGGTCTCTTAATCAAAGCAGGATGCCTTGGCAGTATTTGATGTCCAGGTAAGGTGAGAAAGAAGCCATGATGACATGGTTGTCTTATGTCATCAGGTAAATTCTCAGCACTGGCTGGGATGGCCAGGAAGACTGAAATCTGGGGGAGCATAAAGGAATGGGGAACAGAGAACACACCAAAAACCCCATACAAGTGATTGCACTGTAATGGGGCTGACTTTCAGGAGGAAGTCATTTCTGTTCCCTCTGAAGCCTGAGAGCAGAGTCAGGCTGGATAGAGAGGCCGATTGTCCCAGGGTGCAAACCCAAAATCAATCTGGCTTTCTGAGCTCTGATCCTTGGCTCTGCCTCTGACTTGTCAAGCACCCTGGGGTAAGTCAAGTAAGCTATTGAAGTCAAAGCTAAGCTGTCAGCCAAGCTTTCAAAAGCACCTCAGCTTACCACCCACTCTATTCCCCTACTGGGGTAATTGTTTTAGAGAATGGGAACAGGTTGTTTCAACCTCTGTAACCTTGAGAGAATAAATGGAACACATTGCCTGTATTTTCTCGGTGGGAAGGAGGAACCTTCCAGAATTCTTTAGAGGTCAGAAGGAGAGTGTTCTCTAATCCTGCAACCTCAAGGGACCCACTCCATGCTCTCCTTAGAGACCCTCCAGCCCTCACTGAGAGGGAGAAGCATTAGTGAAAATCCCAGCATGTGTGGCTGGGAGGTTAGTGCAGTATCATTACTATTCTAGGCATGGCACAGAGACACCTGGGGTGGTGGAGCAAAAAGTAATGTAGGATTTCTTTCCTAATATTTACTATGTGTTTCCTGATAATGTGTACATTTGAAAAGATTTTAGAATGACTTCTATCATCCCACCACCCAGAGTAGCCACTGTTAATATAGTTTTTCATTGTATCCCCATATCGTTAAAGGTGTTTTTCTATGCATGTATAAACATCTAAATTTAAACAAAATTTGGATTAACCCACAATGCGAGCATCTTTGGGCACATCTATAATAATAAAAGCATAATATGCTAATTAGACTGGACAGCTGAACAACCTTCCATATGTCATTCCGGATGTCCTTCTTGACAAAGCCACGGCAGCAGGGGGCCGAGGCAGAGGCAGTTAGGGGTGATCAGGCAGGCAGGTAAGTGGTTAGGGGCAATCAGGCAGGCAGAGGTGGTTAGGGGCAATCAGGCAGGCAGGCAGAGTGGTTAGGGGCAATCAGGCAGGCAGGTGAGCAGTTAGGGGCGATCAGGCAGGCAAGCAGAGTGGTTAGAGGCAATCAGGCAGGCAGGCAGGCAAGTGGTTAGGAGTCAGCGGTCCCCGATTGCAAGAGGGATGCCCAACTGCAGGTTTAGGCCCAATCCCTGCCTAAACCGGCAGTCAGACATCCCCCGAGGGGTCCCAGATTGCAAGAGGGTGCAGGCGGGCTGAGGGACCCCCCCCCCCCATGCACGAATTTCGTGCACTGGGCCTCTAGTTGATTAATAAAAAACATTAAGTTCTCACAACTGTTCTGTGACTTAAGTGTCCTCATTAGACTTTACAGTTGAGAAAAACAGTGCACTGAGAGCTGAAGGGACTTGATTGAGGTCACACAGCTGACAAACTCAAACTCAGGTCACCTGACTCCCAAGCCCTGTATTTTAACTATTTCATAATTATGCTGTTATGTTAGAGGAAAATTTTCTCTTCACCTCTATTGATTACCTATTCTCAAAAACCTACATCAAGTTTCTTCAGGGACTTGAGGGATCCAGTTGATGTATACAAATTCTCTATGGTAGAGAAAGGTGAACTTAAGTGCAGTTAAATGATCAGTCTTAATCTAAGGTAATGAGATTCTCAAAATGTGTCTGGATTTAGAATTCCAGGTAATTCAGGGACAACTAGAATAGTTTATTTAATTCTCCATAATCTGTGATACAGATAGGTTGGTCCCTTTCATACAGATTGAAAGCAGACTTTGCTAGTTATCAGATAAACATCGGGCAAACCCAGATGTCTTTACAGAATACCTGACCAATACTCCTCAAAACTGCCAGTCATGGAAAACAAGGAAAGACTAAGAAGTTGTAACAGGCCAGAGGAAATGGGGGAGACTGCCAGCTAAGTGCCTTGTGATGTCCTGGAACGAATCCTGAACAGACAAAAATTCAGTGGAGAAACTGGTGAAATCCAAATAAAGTTTTGAGTTTAGCTAGTGATGATGTACCAATGATGGTTTCTTCATTTTGACATGGTACCACTGTAATGTCAGATGATACCATTAGGGGAAACTAAGGGAGACTATCTGGGAGATCTCTGTACTATCTTTGCAACTTTTTTGCAAATCTCAAATTATTCCAAAATAAACATTTTATTTAAAAACCCATTACAAGCTTATCTTATTGCAGGAAAGGAGACAACAGTACAGTAATAAAATCATGAATATTATAGCCACTGAGCATAAAGTTTTGTTCCAAGCTTCCTCGAACAGTGGAAATGAATTCACACTGTGCTGCATATATGTTTTAGAAGTGAAAATACGTTTTAAAAAATGTTAAACATCAAGGAACTTAACTTGAAAGAGCTGGAGCATTCAGTATCCAGTCTCATGTGACTGGGCTGTTTTGACTCGTGGTGTGGAAATGGAGACAATCCCTTCCTTGTATACCTGATGGTCCGTGAATGTCCAGGCTATGTATATGGCAAGCAATTCCCTCACCTTGAGCACTTTTTCCCTTCGTAAGAGTGAGACAGTTGGAAAGTGTGCCTCCCTTTGACTCTTGATTTTAGCTTTGCTGACTTAGAGAAACAGCAGTGTCTGAGCAGCCTCCGCAGGGAGCTGTCCCCTGCCCGGTGCTGATCGGTGTCATACAGAAACTAACCTCCAGCTCTGCTCACAGGAGGATATTCTATGAAGCAGGGGGAGCTGGGACACGAGCCAGATCTCTGTGGAGAGTGGAACCCCTACGGATAAGGTAACAAGGGTCAGGGTGGTGCTGTTTTCAAGATTATTTCCTTTCCGGTACAGTCCATTCTCTTAAATATTTCATTAGGTTCAGATCACCTGGCAAATTCTCAAAAGTTCTTGGCCCACATCTAAATCGAAAATGCCTGTAACTTTGTTTTTAAAGAACAACACACACACACACACACACACACACACACACACACACACACACACTTTCCAAGACCTCTGTTTTGATTAAGAAGCCAGCTGGCTCCTGCTGCCCTTGTGGTGGCTGGGTTACAAAACGCAAGCTCCAGCGTGACCGCTGAGCCATCAGCGCCCTTCTCCCACTTGTTTTCTTGAACAGATTCTCGAGAATCCGTATAAGTCTTCCTCTCAGTATCTTTGTTGGCTTCAGTGGAAAGTTAGCTTTAAATGACAGTGTGGTGGTTGTGATGGCGTGAGGTAGGGAAGACTAAAACATTGTTGGAAACATAGCTGTGAAGAAGCAGTACTTACCAGAACTTGTCATGACCAGTGTTGTACGTGGATGGAAGGAACATGAGGCTGAGACTTTGGAGCCATGTGCTTGAGTAAAAATACCTGGTCTTCAAATGCCCAGGTACTGAAAGGGGATCCAGTTACGGTCTGGACCTTTATTTTGCTGAGAGAGACTGCAAGTTAGGCTAGAGCTAAACTGCTTGGAATCAGAGAGGAGGATCAAGTGTTGCCATCTTTTTTTCTTCTCTAACTTTCTCTCTAGGTCTCCGCTCATTCTCCCCTGGACACAAGTAAAAGTCTCTCTCATAAAGTGTTCTCAAAATAATCCACTAGGGATCAGAAGAATATATTACAATTTTTCTTACACACACAGACAGATTTTTACTGAAAAACTCTGGAGATGGCTGGTTTAAGGAATACTGGTTTTAAGGGGCACCTACTTATTATCTGTTTGAGGTATTTACATTATTTTTCCAGCACTGTTCAAAATTACACTCTTATTCCCAGGATATTAGCCCGTGATTCTTACTTAATGGACTGTTATAAAAAGTCAAAATAAGTATGTATATAGAGTGCTAGTAACAGGTGTTTGTTTCCCTAGTATCCTAAACATGAGGAATTTAAGCATTTTAACAATATAATTTGGATATCCAATGAGTCGGATAAAGAGAAGAGTTACTTTAAAATTTTGCATATGTATCTCTTAAATGTTTTATTCCAACTTAAAAGATAAATGTATTAAAGGTTATTCAGTGGATAATTTATCCCTGGAACTTTTGTTTAGTTCCAAACTTTTTTATGTAGGACCATTCTTATATCAATCATCCTGCTTTACTTTTCTCCCATAGAATTTATTGCCTTCTAATGTAGCATAATATTAATTTATCAGGCTTGTTTATTTTCTCCCTCTCTCTGGCAAGTGTACGCAGCACAAATAGTCCTACTGTTTCTCTGAAGATAAGATTCTTTGTGGTAGAAAAATATTCAAGTTTAGATGGCACATTTAGAAAGGCTTTGCTTTCCCAAAAGCAGATTTCCCTTGAAAGGCAACCTTCCCATTCTTTTCGTGGTTGATTCGTTGTTGTTGTTTTGTTTTGTTTTCATTAAGATGCTTCAGTAGAGTGAAGGAAAAATTGAAAGCTTGGAACTTCCAGTTACATTAAACTACTGCCGTGCCCCAGGATCATGTTCCTTGTTGGAGTTCTTAAGAAAGGTCACAAGGGAGCACCATGCTTTGTTTTAGGCAGACAGGAAATCCTAGAGCAAACCAGGAGACTGGTGCTTTGTCCCATAGGGGATGAACCCCAGAAGGGTTATGAGTCTGCTAGCATGTGTATGAAAGCACAGGATAAATGTTGAAAAGGACTTATCTTTGTGTAAAAGCAATTTCTTGTCTGTTTCAACTGCCCAGCTGGAGTGGCAGTAACATCAAATGGGGCCAGGCTTTCCGGCTGCGACATCTCACCACAGGACACTACCTGGCCTTGACTGAGGACCAAGGCCTTATACTGCAAGACCGGGTAAAGTCAGACACCAAGTCCACGGCCTTCTCTTTCAGGGCATCAAAGGTAAGGTCTGATGAAGTGAACTTTGACCTTGTTCTAAAAGCAAAAGTGCTGAACCATCCAGATAGAAATCTGACTGAAAAGAATGTAGGCTGGAGCAAGCTACAATTGGAAATTAAACCTATAATAATCACCTCCTTTCTGTATCTGTTGAATTGAGTTCCTAGAGGAATGTGGTACCTTAGATGTAAGTTGAAATCTTAAGAGAGACTTTAAAGGAGAGTGAAAAGTAGGAGAAAACAAAAGGATCACAAGGATGAACATTCTTGCTCAAAGGCTAATGGAAATATTGTTTAACACTTCATTGTAAGTAGTTTTTAATACTTTAAGTCACAGATTCATTCCTATACAGCAGTGGTAACATATACCTATGAGTTTCAGTGCTACATTTGTTTGAATCAAGGAAATTATTTCTTTCAGAAATATTTAGAGAAGGCATAATTCTGGATGTGGCGTTCTTTAAAAAAAAAAATCATTATTGTTGAAAGTATGACATAGGTCCCTTTTTTCCCCCATTTACCCCATCCCCACATCCAACCCATGCCTTCTCCACACTATTGTCTGTGTCCATGGGTTATGCATATATGCATATAAGTTCTTTGGTTGACCTCTTCCCAGCCACCCACCCACCCACACCTGTCTTCCCTCTGAAATTCGACAGTGGAGATGACATCTTCTTACAGTTATTTGCATTATACCAAGTTACCCATACCTTTCTCATCCTTTTCCTAGGTCATCTCTTCTCTCCATATCTCTTAGCTCTCACCTATTCATCCCCAACCTTCATTAAGAGTGAACCTTGTGTTAAGTTAGCTTAACCCCAAACATGTAGCTTTTGCTATTTAACATGTTTATGGAGAACTATTTTTTAACTTCTACCTTGAATGTTCAGCAGGTTTTGACTCCTCATAACTCCGAGGATCTAGTTGGATGATCAGAATGGCGGGCTGAGCTAACTTCTGATGGACAGTTGGATGCTCGGTTGCTTTATGATTGTTCTGGAAAGATCATCCAAGCATAAGAAAGGCTGTGCACGGACATGTGCATATTTATCAGGAAGTCTGCTCCTCATGAGAGGATAGCTCAACATCTCCGTGGGGAGCTTCATCTCTGGTTTCACTCGTCCTTGCTCTTTTCTGGAAACAAATCTTGAATTGTGTTCTCAACATGATTTTAGAAAAGGTTATTGATTATTCTGTTCATGTAGGACTCAGTGTGAAGCTGACAGCCCAGTTTTCTATGGGGCATCTCTGCCTCCTAATGAGTCAGAGGCGGACAGGCTTTCAGCACTACCCATTTTTTAGCAGGGGGCTGAGACTCGTTTTCCCTCTTTCCACAGTCCTATAGTCTTTGTAGGCAGCAAACCTCTTAGCATACATATAGGTTTTTCTCCCCAAAATTGCCCTATATCAAAGTTAGGCTTTTTCCATACCATATTTCAAATATTTAAAGATGTGAGCTTCCTGCCCTAAATTCCCCACCAACATTACCTTCATTTTCTGCCTCTCTTTCAATGGTGTGTTGGTTCCTTGACTTCATTCTGGTTTTCTGAGCACATCTTTTTCATGCCACTCTCACTTTTGTTTGTTGTTTGTTTAAAGATTCCCAGCACAAGAGGATTTTAAAATGTTTTACCATACATATATATGGTAAAACATTTTGGCCTCCAGGAAGTGGTTTAGGGCAGTACAGTTTGCTTAAAAAAAATCACTGAAACAAAGCAATGGAAAAGTCCTAAGAACAGAGATAAACAAGACCACATTCTTCCCTAGGACACAACTGGGACATGGGTGTCAGGTCTGGGGTGAGAGTGGGTGAAGGGGTTTGGGGGATTGGAAAATAAGAAATGATTCATCATGGTTGATGTTCAAGTAAATGCCTTTCTAAGAATGGCTGCTTGGCTTTTTTCTTATTTGAACCCTCTACCCCAGCCTCCTCAGCCCGCTGTAGATGTGCTGACACTGAACTTTACCATTTCAGAAAAGGGCTCCTCTATGACAGCAGATGAGTCTGGTGGCCTTGCAGGCAGCTGGCAAGATCCTGTTCCAAGGGGACTCTGCATCCACTCCTTTCTTGGTCAGCCTTGTGGAGCATGGCTCAGCGCTATGCCCTGGTCTCCAGGGAAATCCAGAAAAGCTCAGAGCACCATAGAGAGTCCTTATAATGCTCCTTCCACTTAGCACCACTCTGGCTTATGATCACATTCTACCCTCAGAAGGCTCACTGCCTATTATCCCAAGTCCCTTCATTCCCATGCACATGGAGACAAGCAGCCGATGGCTGTACGTCACTGAGACACCTTGGGGGTTGCCAGCATAGCGGAGCTGGATGTAAAAGTCACCATAAGTCACATCGTCCTATGCTTGGTAGTGTGGCTGTATTTCATTGAAGTTACTATGTTAGAGGTTTTAAATAACTCTCAGTGCAACAGTATTCAGCCTAGTTACCTTCATTCTAATTTTAAAGGAACTAACATTAAAATGGCCTATGTTCTGTGCAGGCCAAGATATGGCTGTGTTCCCACAGGCAATCAGGGCTTCCTTGGGACATGGTGTGAGTATGACGTTACCTGTGAAGCTACACAAAAAGAGAGAATGTGTGGGGGGCACACAGTTCTGCCTTGTACAATCCAGAGAGCTTCTGTGGAAGAATGCTAGTGATGCCTTGATTTCTCTGGGCCTCCAGCTTCCTCCTTAGTGAATGTGTCTTACCTCAAAAAGTGCAGGCTCTTCTCTGTAAGAGGGCTCTCTAGTATGCTTCCTCTCTGTCTGGGAAATAGTCATGGTCCCCCGCAGAAAGAAACTATGGTCTTATTTATCAGTGTTGTGAGGGCATTGAGCCATCTTGCCAGCTTCTGCCTATTCCAGGTGTTATGTGATAGAGACGAGAGAGTGCTTCAGGCTTGGGTGGTGGCACAGGGGTTGGGAGCACTCATTGGACAGGCTGGGAGGTAGAGCTAGGGTGCATTGTTGCCTTTGTTAATGGGATTGGGTAGGGCATTCTTCTGATCCTCTATGCTTGTTGGAGAAGCTAGAAGACAGAAAAGAGACTCCCAGAGGAGCACTGATGGGGCTCATGTGTTCTGGGATGACACTAGGTTAGCTGGGCAGTGAGTCATTTGACAACAATGTGCTTCCCACTCCATGCTTCCTGTCAGGTGGCCTTAGCCTGTGACAGCCATAAGTACTTATTTGAGGGCTTTGGAACAGCTGCAAGTGTGTTACCATCCTTAGCAAGCTGCCCTTATGAGAAAGATGGCAGGTGTCCCTGTGAATCTTGAACAGGGGTGTGGCTAAGCCTTAGTGGAAGGTGATCAGACCAAACAGCTTCTAGTCATTGGCATGACCTGGCTCAGACAGACTCAAACTGAGGTCTTTGAGCAAGCTATGTGAACATACAGGGTGGGGCAAAGTAGGTTTAGAGTTGTTTTTATGGAAAATAATACAACAATTAATAAAATAATACAAGAATAAACTCAGTTTCATGTACTCACAACTGTACAGAATAATGAGCAGAATATTATTTTGCTCAATGTTTTTTCCCCTGTCCATGTCTGGGATGATCCAAATCAGACCAGAAGTCTGGGATGTATTGTTGCCTCCAATTGCAGCATCAAACGTTATTCCTGTAATCTGGAAGGGGTGTGGGAGAAGATAGAGTGTGGCCTCCAGGTCACCTGGATCTGTCCTTGACCCTCATGTGTAATACGTGAGATCTTAATCGAGTTGCACCTCATTTGAAGTCTGTCATAAAAGATTAAGATCCCACCCTTCCATCATGCCTATTGCCTATTGCCACTCACTCACCATTGCCTTGAACTCTATTGTACTAAATATTTGTCAGTCTTCAAACATGCTGTTTATTTCTCACCACCAACCTATACCTAAAATGCTTTTTACTCCCAGCACAGTGTGAAGCATGTGTGTTTGAAAATTGCTTGGTGAAGGGACAGATGAATATGATCACACATTAAAACACAGAGTAAAATCCATTTTACTCTAACCCCTGCCATCTTCATAAAAGTATTCTGTCATCATGGTATAATCATCTTGGGTCCTAACACTCTCTCTACAAACATTGAGGGAGAAAAGACTTATTATTTTGAACATCTAAGTCACATTTCTATGAATTTTATTTCACATCATCTTCCCTTGTTCTCGACATTGCAAGGCCGTCCCCCAGGGATTGTCAGACAACGTGATTTAATATTTACTCTGGCATGGCAGCACTGCCTATTTAGATGTCACGTCTCAGCATCAGTTTACAACACTGAATTCATTTCAGAGAAGGGCAAATTAATGTTCAAGCAAATCTTGAATAAATGACTGAGATAGAACCTCAAATTGTGACTATTTTATTGCATAAATGTGCATAGATATCACTGTTTCCCATTAGAGGGCATTTCCCCTCAGTGTTTAAAAATCTGAAATTCTCTTTTGTCACCATTTAGCAAATACCTACTATGTGCTAAGCACTGTCTTCTTCCCTACCACTCACTGCTCTCTCTGCTGGGTGTGAAAAGCATCCCTGCATTCTGGATCCTCAGGTACCTTTAACCTCTGTGACCCGAAACAAATGGCAGCTGGGCTCATGGCCCCCCTCTCAATGGAAAGGTTGATGCTGAAGTACTGCCCTTGTGCCAGGCTCCTGGCATGCTCCATTTCCTCACCACCCTGTCATCTGGGGAAAGAGAGGGTATGGAACAAATGAGGGAGGAGGAGAGGAGAAAATTTACCTTAAGATCCAAACATCTAAAGACAGCACCACTTTCTGAAGTTTTATTTTAAATAAATCTACAAATAACTTTTTTTATTTTAAATTGAGGTTTCCCCCGTTTTTACAATTCAAAGTGGACCAAATAAGCAGGAAAACCATGGGCTTTGAAGTGGGAGCAATCTGGCCTTGAATTTTGGTTCTGCCATTTGCTGTTCAGCCTTCTTGTTCCTCCCTATAAAAAATGGGGGTGAAGAACTGTGTCTTGGAGGATTGTTGTGAGGATTCGATGAGACCAGGAAGATGACCTGTGAGTCTGTCTCCTTGGGCATGAAATATCAATAGTGCTGCCTACCTGACGGGGACAGGAGGGATTGATTTGCAAGGATGGAGGAAGGAGCTCAGCACAATGACTTCCACTCATTGCACCTTCACAAACGAGGCAGACACATCCACTACTTCTGCATGCAGAGGCCCTCCCTTGTCAGCCACCCAGCAGAGGCTCTGCAGCCAGCCAGACTCTAGTAGTGTCTTTTTAAGGTCATTTGAAGGTCAGAAATTCAGAAAAGGACTATATTGGTGGAGAAATTAATCCAAAGGTGATTTCTCAAGTATCTCCAGAGACATCTTGGAAGGAGTGGGCTAACCAGGTCTTTCTTGATAGCTTACTCCAGCACCTATGAATGGGCCCCATCTTCCCATATCTACTCTTCTTCTGAAACATTTCGAGTGCTTAGTCTGTTGGAAAGGAACTTTGATGCCCTCTGTGGATATAGATGGGTTAACTGTGTCAAATAACAAATTTTACCCTAATTAATACAGATGAATTAGGATTTTCTCTGTTCAAGATCTCATGCTCTTTACTAATGCCATAGCTGACAACTCACTCATCTCTAGCCTTGTTTTTTTTCAATCCATCATTCACACAGCTGCTGGGACAGTTATTCTAAGATGCAACCTTTGTGTTATGCCCCTGCTTAAAATTCTCAGTAGATTTTATTACCTACACTGGCTCTTCCAGAAAGGTGTCCCAAGCAATAATTCTACGACAATAAAATTTAATGCTATCTTAAACAGACTTCAGCAGGTTTTTTTGATTATTTTTGTTGTTGTTTGCTTTTTACTGTAGGACTCATAAGACTCCATATTATACTATCCTAATGTTCCCTTTGACTTCTAAAAGAAGATACCTTATTTGTCCAATATCCTCTTTTCCCACAGAAAGTTTGTTGACATTGAGAAACATGAACCTATAGTATAAAGTTCATAGTCCTTGTTCAGGTCTCTTTCAGCATTCCCATCTTCATAGAATGCCATACCCTTCCATATCCCTTCTCTCCTCTCTCTCCTGGCTGAGCTCACATCAAGTGTCAATCTTGAATAAAATCATCTATAACTGCCCAGACAGTCTGAGTTTTCTCTCTTCCAACCTCCTACTAGACCTTGAATATAAACCATATCACCTTATCTGTATATATAAAAGCCATATGTAAAAGCCAAGCTACCAGAACGACCGGAACAACCAGTCACTATGACCCACACTGTGGCCGGCCAACTAGCCTGATCAGGGGCAGGCCAGCCAGCCAACCTTCCATGTCCCCTCCCCCTGGCTGGCCCGGCCCCAATTGGCCTCAACTAGGGCAGGCCAGCTGGACCCCACCCATGCACAAATTCATGCACCAGGCCTCTAGTTGTCATTATAAGTTCGTATGTACAACTCCTAAAGTTTATACAAACCCAAAGCCATTTTTCATAAAATAATAGCATATATTTTCAACTTATTCTTTATCATCACCTTCAAACAACTAAAACATTAACATAATTGATATGTATCTATGATAATGGTAACAATTCAAAAAAGTATATTCAACTGACAAATGGGCTTTGGATTTACACTTGATTTTGAATTCTGTTTCACTGCTTACCAGCAACTTGTTCAAACTCTGCAACCCTCAGTTTCATCATCTATAAAGTAGGAGACATAAAAACAACAGGGCAATTAAAATGTTTAGTGAAAGTGTTCTTAAAGTGTCGTATATAATACATACTACTTTGTGGGTCCTTGGTAAACTCACCTGATGATGATGTCATCGTGAAGTGCTTAGCAAAATACTTTATTCAAAGTAGGCACTAGACAAACACTCATTCCAGTTTTCTTTCTTATCCTAGAAAGCTTAAATCAATCTGGAGAGCAGCAACCTAGTCATCTAAACCAAATATTTATGTGATAATCATGATGTGGTCATCAGCATTTCCTTAGTAAACTCTCAATGAAAATGGGGATAATGATTATTTTTATCCTTCGACACATATTAGAATAAGTAACTTGTTCCTTCTTGGAATCTAACACAGGAATGATTGTGCAGATAAACAGACAAATTGATGCCCACAGTCCAAAGAAAACAAAAGCAAATTATTTGCAACCAATTTTAAGCAGAGTATTGTGTGGAATACAAAGACAAGCAAATCTCAGTCTTGCCCTTGGTGAGTTTTCAAAGTGGCAGGGGACAGGGAGTGTACCAGCAAAGGGCTCATATTACAGAAGATGGTAAAGAGTCCTGAGACAGGTGAAGGAAGCTGCCATAAGAACAGAGAAAATCTAAAGGATCTGGGAAAGGCTTGATGGATAAAATGTGAAGATGCAGAAGGGAGGCATGGGGAGGTCCAAACAGGAAGTATCATGTCAATAAAGACATGAATGGAACACTTTACATATCAAAGCACCATAGGCCAATTCAATTAAAGCATATGGTATATAAAAGTTAGAAATGAGAATTGTATTCTGTAGGCACTAGGGAGTTATTGAAAGGGAGTGATTGGATTATCCCTCTCCTTTGGGAAGGTTCCATTTCCAGTAGAGTGAGTACATCTGGGGCATGTTCAAGTGAAAACAGAGAGGGGAACATTAGTTCGTGCTCGAGTCAGAAGGAGATGCCCAGTCTGCTGTCCACCAAACCAGGCTTCTCTGTTGTGGACTACTCGCTTTCCTTAATGATATGTCACTGTTGTTGTTTAGGTTTCAGTTGAGTAGGCTTTAGTGTTGGTTTATCTGTATGTGTTAGATTTTGTTGTTGTTCCTATTATTTTAAATTAGAAGCAGCCACTGCAGTGACTGTCATAAAATCTGGGGAGTTGATGCTATTTTGTAAAAGCAAAGACACAGTGAGACACTTCATTCTCTATATAATAATGATCCATTTATTTCAGAGACTCTAGAAAAAATCCTAGATTTTTTTTTTCATTTGGCAAAGTCATATTTAAATAAATGAAAAGTGAAAAAGAAATGAGAAGTCCATCATCATGGACAGTTTGGGAGTATACAGTGTTTTAACTGTGAGCTCTTCAAGATCAGTGTAATAATTTACATTTACCTGTTGTAGTATGTATTATTTTTATTTTGCTGCACTGCCTATGGTTACAGAACAGGCTGGAGATGAAAACTTGACATACTTAAATCTTTTACTGGCCTGAGTAGCTACAGAATTATGGGTATTTCTGAAGTGAAAATCAAGTATTCACTGTGTTGTTATTTTTATTTAGAATAAATGTACTCTTAACCACTTGCCTAAAAAGAAATCCTAATATATCAAATTCTGTTTCCCCATTAGCTTTTTTATTGGAAAGCAGGAATAAAATCAAAATAAGTTTCTTTGGAAATGTTTGTGTTGAGAAAGAAGTCATATTTAACAATCCAGCCAATGTTTCAACATACATTTAAAATAAGAATTTCTTGTGAAGTGTTAACATTGCTCAAAATGATCCTGTAAATATGTGAAAAATAACTAATTTTACTTTTATGAAGGTTTGAAGGAAAAGAAATAAGGGCTGAAATGAAAAATATGTTAGAAAGGGAATATGGGAGGGAAGAGATCATCCAAAGAATGTATATGCATATATCCATAACCCTGAACACAGACAATAGTAGTGTGAAGGCCTGGGGAGGGGACAGGAGCAAGGAGGAGGGAGGTCAATGGGGGGGGGGGGAATGGGACATCTGTAATACTTTAAACAATAAAGATAAATTTTAAATATATATATATGAAGAAATTACTCAGATATATATTCTTTCAATATATGTATATTAAGTAATTGATAGATGCTGGATTCTCTGGACTAGCCCTTGATTCTTTTATAGCCTTGCAAATGGAAAGTGTCATCTAAACAAGCACTCTAAAGTTCATAAGTTTAGTGAAACAGTATCAATGGAAGAATGAAACCATGACTCCAGCACACAACTGAGAAAGCCATAAGTGACGGGCATGACAATTGTGCCCAGTAGCCCCACATGCTCGAGAAGTCTGCTTTCTCTTCTGACTTCTATAAATGATATTTTTGAAGTCCCTGAAGCATTTATATAAGATAGCCATTAAAATTATGGAAGATACAGAACTTTATGAAAGGGAGTTAATTGACCGGTAAAGAGTTAATTATAAAGATAAGTCAGGACTATAAAAGTAGAAAATATAATGGAGAATTATATAAAATCAGAACCAAAGGGAGACCAACCAGCCATCTCCTTTTCCCATGGACTTAAATTAAATAATCACTAAAGTAGCCAAAACTTGAAACCATTGATTTTACAATTAACAGCAGATAAGGGAAGCAGGCGCTGCTGAAATCCTGGCTTGGCCAGAAGCATCATGATGATTTTGGTAATCAGTTTTCTGGCTTACAAATTCAGCATGGGTGATTTGTTTTCTGTGTTGTGTTTCTGTTTAATCAGACATGCCTGCATTTGTTTCTTTTCATTTTCTGTGAAATAGGAAATCAAGGAGAAATTAGATTCCACTCACAAAAGAGATATAGAAGGCATGGGAGTTCCAGAAATCAAGTATGGAGATTCTGTCTGCTTTGTCCAGCACGTAGCCAGTGGTCTGTGGGTGACCTACAAAGCACAAGATGCCAAGACATCCCGCCTTGGACCCTTGAAAAGAAAGGTGAGGAGTCAGAAAGGCTGTCCAGAATTGTTTTACACTGAGGTGGAAGCTACGGGGCAAGAGAAGTGATTGTGAGAATTAGGTGAACATGATGTATGTTTAGTTGCTGTTCTGTGACTGATTATACAGGCTAATTTCATACTTTGACCTCATATTCAGTGCAAAAAGAAAAAAAGAAAGTTAAACAGCAGGCACATATGTGAGGAGCAGTAGAACTTGTCCAATGGACTCTATAACCTGCACCAAATGGCTTTTGGTGGTACAGTGTTTGGGGATTAACCACCTCATTGCTCCCTCCATTTAAGTGGATCATTGAGTTATTGTCCAGTTTTTTAATATAGAGACTAAATATAATCTCTACAGAGAAAAACCAAATGCATGATAATAATAAGCCCACAGGAACCAATATGCAGAGAGGTGAGATATTGTGGGATGATGCTGTCTCCACAGAGAATGTATCCTGATCTGAGTGGTCCATCATGCCTGTTATCATGGGAAACTGGCTTGGACACACACAGCATCTTCTTTTTACCAGGAAGTCAATTGCCATAAGAGAGTTTCTTTTGATGGGAACCAGAAAATAAATGCCAAGGGCATGATGCTATTTTTATTTTCTTGGAAAACCCTCACAAAACATGGGATTGGTTAGTCAAGGAGTCCTAGATGAGGTTCTAGATGGTATTATTAGTTCAGGTGTCCCAGCCCAATGTAGAGATAATGAAAAGTTTAGTTTCCCAGAATGTTGATGATGATAAGAGAAGAGGTTGGGAGCAAACCAAAAGGTAATAGCTTACTTTTGCATTAAAATAAAACATACCTGGAAAATATAGAGAAAAGAGAAAATAAAATGATGAAGAGGAGATAGAAAAGAGAATAAATAAGAGGCCATACAATTGCTTGTATGAGCCCAGCCCTTCCTCTGATAACAATTATAAAGGCTGGATAAAACACAACCAAAATTAAGTGAACCATTTGAATGTTTCAACTACCAGAGCACCCAGGACATGAGCACTAAAGATCCCAAATAGACTGTAAGTGCATTAAGGTGAGCCCCACCTTTGTCACCACTTCACCTGGTATATTTGCTGAGTTGCAGCACCAAAGAATGGGGTGTGTGTTAGCATCATTGGGATGGAGAGACAGGTTAGGGACCAGGTCAGCCAAGGTTTCTGTGACTTGAGGGGCCAAGATTGCAGAATGGAGGGAACTGTAGAAACGTGAACCTGAAATTCTACCTGCAATTTCCTCTGGGATCTTGAGCTGCCCGTGGATGGGCTGTGAAGCTGACAGCAGACAGACAGTGGCAGCTGCGAGGGAGAAGAGCAAAGCAGCGATGTGGACAGTATGGCAGTACTAGGGAGACAAAGGTTGGGGTTCAGGGTCCCTCAAGTTGGAATGACCCTTGAAAATACCATTTACATTTCAATTAAATCCCAAAAGGGCTCTATTCTGGGAACAAGGACTATACCCTAGAAATAAGGGCAGATTTAAAGTAAATGCCAAAAATCCCATCATCTACCCTACCAACCTAACAGAAAACTAAATCCTCTACAGAATATTATAATATCACCTAGATCCTCCACAAGTTTTCATACCTACTAAGATAATAGTGACATTCAGAGAGAGTGGACCATGTGGATCTTAGCTATAACTCTGCCTGGGAGGGGACATACTCAAAGGACCCTGTCAGCTAGGAGAGGTCCCAGCTTGTGGTGTGGAATTACTGTGCCTGACCCTGCCTTTCTCTCCCAGAACCATAGTCCCTAGGTCCACTCAGCTGCTGAAATGTGCAGGTGAATTTGGCAGGTGCTTTTTGAAACTCTTTCTAAATGGTATTGTAATGCTCAGCCCTTGACATTTGGTGAGGAATAGGTGAAGTTTCCCTCTAAAAATACAAAGGATGTCGATCTCTGTGTTCAACATTTTATGACACAAACAAAACAGGAACCTAGGGAAACCAATGGAGAACAGACACGGTGAAAAACCTCATGAATGTAACATACCTTAAAGGAAATAGCCTCTCTCCCATTCATATCTCAGGCTTGTGCTCTCTGCCATTGGGCTATGGAATTCCCCCAAGGTGGGGAAAAAAAGACCTTAGGAACTGGGCTGCAGAGATCCATGGGGACATAACAACAATATGCTAACAGCTGCATCTCCCCATTTCTCATTACTTTCCTATTTGGCTGGTCAGCTGGAATGTGTTATGTGAGCAAGTAAAACCTAAGGATTTGGGTCTGTAGGGACCAGAAAGCTGGGAATGAGGCCAGAGTAAACCTAGTGGCAATGCTTTGTCAAATCCAAATGCAGCACTGTTAACCAGTTGCTGGGAAGTTCTGGCAAATTAATGTTTTGAAATGGTGATTCCAAAGGGCATCCTTTACTGATGCTGGAGCTATCATATGTAGATGGGATGCAATGTATTTTTACGAAAAGAGAACATGAACTCTTGCAAGCCAGTATTCTACTTCCTGTGTGAATTCATTCTATCAGGACATATTTTCAGAAGAAAAAACATAAGAGATTTTCACATGGGAAGGAAAATAAGCTGTTTCTTTGTGCTAAGAATGAGAAAGACCAAAAATCCTTATTCTAAAGGCATTTTCTAAAGCCATATGAGTGTTTTTTATTTGACATATAGACTGACTAATCTTCCCACTCCAAATCACCCAAGACCTACAAATGGTCTCCCTTCACTTATTCATTTCAAGAGGAAACTATGCCAGGAATTTGAATCTTGAATCAAGATTTGATCCTCATTGTAACTAGAGTCCTGCACTTACTTGACCCCTTTAGGGAAGAAAAAAAACTACTGACCTCCATACCAAAAGCTGCTAGCCATACCCAAAAATTGTCATGATGTCATTAGTGATCAATAAGTATGCTTAGCTTCCAGATAACCAATCTGAGATCAGTAACATACTCCCCCTTATAACAAACATTCATTGAGTACCTCATATTCTAGGAAACATACTAAATGATTTACATGCAAATCATCTAATCTTCCAAACACCCCTTTAAGATAAATCCATTTGCGGATGGTAGAGTTGAAGCAGAAAATGGTTAAGGAATTTGCCTAAGGTCGCACAGCTAGGAATTGAGTAGCAGGACTAGAACTCAGGTTGCTGATACCAGAGTCTATGCTTTCAGATCTCTCAAGCCTCCCTAAGAAGCAGATACCACCTTGAGCTACTTCCCCAGTTAGACAGTGAGCCAACCCTACCAGCCTCTCTCTCCTTCAGGAGAGAAATGCAAGCCTGATCCCAGCAGAGGGATTTTCTTTAATGTGTCTTTCTTCTTTCTCAATTTATCTCTGAAGGATAAGTCTCTAAAAAATGACTTTTTCAATGGCCAAGAGTAAGGTTTTGTGTTCACTTTAAGAGAAATATATAAAGTATTTTTTATCCTTTCAAATTTACCGTCTAGGCCCAAGGAATTTATTATAATTCATACCACAGTGACACATAAAATTTTATTTTCATCAAAGAATCATGCCTCAAGGACAATTCTTGTCAGTACTAGGGCAAAATAACTTTGTTAATGTCCCATTTTCAAAATGGACCTGAGGGAACTTGGTTGGGGAGAAAGAGGACAGGGGTGGAGGGAAACACTGCAAGAAATATTGGCTGCCCAGCTGTGGAGTGTGTGTAACCTGGACCCAGTGTACTTTGCTCTGCAGGTCATCCTCCACCAGGAAGGCCACATGGATGACGGATTAACACTACAGAGATGCCAGCGCGAGGAGTCCCAGGCTGCTCGGATCATCAGGAACACAACAGCCTTATTCAGCCAGTTTGTAAGGTATGTGCATTCCTTCCCTTTCTATCTCAGTTTCTACTCTATGACCTTCCAATCACACCTGCCCACTTCCCTTTAATACTGTGAGTGTTTTTAGAAACTAATTAAACACTAGCAAAGAGTTTTACCAAAGAGAGCTTGGGATTGAAAACATATTCCCTATGCAGGTGACCTCCTACTAGCCTCTCTCTTTGCCCAACAAGTGTCCAAGCCCCATTGGTGATTCAGGTTGTCATGAATAGCCAAGGTCTTCTCATGGAAATTAAGTGAAAGAGCTGAAGTGCTCTAAGTGCCTTTTGTATTAGAGTGTTAAGAGGAGAGGAGGGAAAAGACACAGATCCACTCCCTGCTGCTATTTAGAAAGGCTTTCTACATCATTCAGAATCATTGCTATGGTTTACATTCAAGTAAATTTGTATTGGAAGCCTTGAGTTACCCAACTATGACTGGGACTTAAATGGGAGAGGTAACTGAACTGCCTGCTTGGATTATAATCCCCCAGCCTCAACAATGCTGCCAAAACAGGGCTCTGTGGATTGTGTTCACCAACTATCACGAGACACGCACTCTATCGTAAACAGTGTTCCAAGCCACCCTTCTTTTGTAGGCAAATATCTCTAAAGCCAAGAGGATTTAGATTTTACATGTGAATTTGCATAAAAATGAGGAGGGTGGGAATTATACCTTTACTTTTCTTCCTGTTGAAACAATGTGATCCAGGGGATGTGTGCTTGGATGTAAGCTAAGCTGCTGCTACAGTTCAGGATAAACTTTCATTTCCCTTTAAGGTAATATTATAGGGTAGGTGGGTGTTTTAAGGAAAGTGGTCTGCATACTGGGGCTCAAGTTCCTTCTGGCTTGCTGCTTTGAAGTTTCCTACAGACTTTTGTCCCTGGACAGCACAGCAGCATCACCTGGGAACTTGTTAAAAATACAAGTTCTCAGGTTTCACCCCAGACTTACTAAATGAAACACCTGGGAGTGGTACCCCCAGAAAATATTTTTTAATAGGAACTAATTAAACACTATCCAGTTGATACTGGTGCATGCTGAAGTTTACAAATCACTGCCTCAGAGTAGAGGTCTTAACCTTAGCCACATATTGTATTCATCTGCGGAGATTTTAACTCCCTGATTCTCAGGTGGTACTTCAAACCAATTGTATCAATCTCTGGGCTCAGATCCAAACACCAGAGTTTTGTTTTGTTTTGTTTTGTAGATTTTTTTAAAATGTATTTTTCAGTTATAGTTTACAATATTGTGTTAGTTTCAGGTGTATAACATAGTGATTAGATATTTATATACCTTATTTATATACTTGATAAGACTAGTAACCATCTGACATAGTTATCACAATATTATTGACTATATTCCTTGTTCTGTACTTGAGATCTCTGTGACTATTTTTTAAAATATATTGATTTCATAGAGGAAGGGAGAGAGAGAGAAAAAAAAAAAAAACATCAATGATGAGAGAGAATCATTGATTGGTTGCTCCCTGCATGGCCCCTACTGGGGATTGAGCCTTCAATGCAGGCATATGCCCTTGACTGGAATCGAACCCGGGACACTTCAGTCTGTAGGTCTATGCTCTGTCCACTGAGCCAAACCAGCCAGGGCTGTGACTATTTTTTATGACTGGCATTTTATACTTTTTAATCCCTTTCACCTTTTTCACCCAACCCCTTCCCATCTGGTGACCATCAGTTTTTTACATCTGTTTCAGTTTTATTTATTCATTTCCTTTTTAGCTTCCACATATAAGTGAAATCATATGGTATTTGTCTTTCTCTATTATAGTTAGCACTAGAAGCCCGGTGCACGAAATTCGTGCACGGCGGGGGGTTGTCCCTCAGCCCAGCCTGTACCCTCTCCAATCTGGGACTCCTGGAGGAATGTCCGACTGCCCGTTTAGGCCCGATCCTGGTGGGATCGGGCCTAAACGGGCAGTCGGACATCCCTCTCACAATCCAGGACTGCTGGCTCCCAACTGCTTGCCTGCCTGCCTTCCTGATTGCCCCTAACCGCTTCTGCCTGCCAGCCTGATCACCCCCTAACCACTCTGCTGCCAGCCTGGTTGATGCCTAACTGCTCCCCTGCCAGCCTGTTTGCCCCCAACTTCCCTCCTCTGCCAGCCTGGTCACCCCTAACTGCCCTCTCCTGCAGGGTTGATCACTTCCAACTGCCCTCCCTTGCAAGCCTGGTCCCTCTCAACTGCCCTCCCTTGTAGGCCTGGTTCCTCACAACTGCCCTCCATTGCAGGCCTGGTTTCTCACAACTGCCCTCCCTTGCAGGCCGGGTGCCTCCCAACTGCCCTCTCCTGCTGGCTATCTTGTGGTGGCCATCTTGTGTCCACATGGGGGCAGGATCTTTGACCACATGGGGGCAGCTATATTGTGTGTTGCAGTGATGATCACTCTGCACATTACTCGTTTATTAGATAAGATAGAGGCCTGGTGCATGGGTGGGGGCCAGCTGGTTTGCCCTGAAGGGTGTCACAGATAAGGGTGGGGGTTCCCTTGGGGTATGGGGCGGCCTGAGCGAGGGGCCTGTGGTGGTTTGCAGGCTGGCCATGCCCCCTGGCAACCCAAGTGGAGGCCCTGGTATCTGGAATTTATTTTCCTTCTACAATTGAAACTTTGTAACCTGGAGCGGAGCCAAGCCTGGGGCTCCGGCAGCCATTTCTGTGGCAGTTAATTCACCTTCTACAATTGAAACTTTGTAGCCTTAAGCGGGTGAGCCCGGCCAGGGTGTGTGGAAAGCTTTGCTTCCCCTGTTGCCGCCGGCAACCCTGGCCTGCTCTCTCAAGCTCCATTCTGCCGCCATTTGTTTGAATTTGTTTACCTTCTATAATTGAAACTTTGTAGCTTGAGTGGAGGCTTAGGCCTGCAACGGCTATGGAAAGCTTGGCTTCCTCTGTTACCTGGGAAACCTTGCTCTCTGTGGCTGTAGCCATCTTGGATTGGGGTTAATTTGCATACTCATCCTGATTGGCTAGTGGGCGTGGCTTGGCTGGTGGGCGTGGCTTATGTAGCGGAGTGATGGTTAATTTGCATATTACCATTTTATTAGAGAGGATAATATCCTTTATGCCTTCCATGTTGTCACAAATGGCAAGAATTCGTTTTTTATGGCTAAGTAATATTTCATTGTGTATATGTACCACTTTTTCTTTAGCCATTCATCTATCAATGGACTATTAGGTTATTTCCATCTCTTGACTATCTATATATATAAAAGTCAAGCGACCAGAATGACCAGAAGAACTAGAATGACTGGTCGTTATGATGCCCACTGCAGCCAGCCAACTGTCCCGATTGGGGGCAGGACCAGCCAGCCAACCTGCAGCCCCTTCCTCAGGCCCTCAATCAGCCCCCCCACCTCAATGGGGGTAGGAGCTGCCGGCCAAACTCTCATGGCCCCCACCCCCGCCGGCCAGGTCCCAATCGGCCTGATCAGGGTGGGCTGGCCAGACCCCACTCATGCACAAATTCGTGCACCAGACCTCTAGTTGTAAATAATACTGCAATGAATATAATAGTGCTATATCTTTTTGAATTAACAACCATCAGCTTTTAATTAAATTACCCCATATGATTCTAATATTCAGCCACAGTTGATAACCACTGGCATGGTATGTTTTCTTCATCTACATCATGGGTGGGAAAACTTTTTTCTGCCAAGGGCCATTTGGATATTTATACCATAATTCACTTAATATAAATTTATGTTACTATGAAAAAAAGCTCCTAGGTTTATTGAATTTTGAGTCCCACCTTCAGTTGCCTTGGCAGAGCTAGAACACATGATTTTGCAGGTCTTATATAGCCCACAGGCCAGACATTCCCCAACCCTGATTTACATGATCAAAAGTCACTTACCAGCACCATGTTTGAAGTCTCTCCTGTAAAATGGGGTGGAAAGAGAAAGTGGATGGCAAGATATTTCTTGCTTAAAAGATGACTCTAAAGTAGATCACTTTATTTTTAAGTTTGTTGGCTAATACTTAGTCACATGGCCACACTTAGTGGCAGGGAGGCTGGGAAATATAATCTCTGGTTGGTGGCTATGTACCCAGCAACTCAGAGGCCGTTACTAAATCAGAGAAAGGAAAGTAGACAATGAATGTATTCCTGCCACAGGGTAGAACTAAGGCTGGCAAGTCAACCATCCTTTGTCTGTTTTTGGCTCTGTCACTGGTTTCCTGTGATCCCTGAGCAAAATGTTTCCTCCTTTCTCTGCTGAATTACATCTAAGCATGTTCCCCTTCTTCAAAGAAATGGTATAAGAATGAATGTTTTGGTACATGCAAAAAAGATAGCTACACACAAACATAAGTTTTTCATGTAGTCTACGCTATTACCAGAACTGTCTCTTTAGAAGTAGGCAGTTTTATTTATCTGGCCCCTAATTCTCTCAACCCCTGTCCCTATAGCTTTCTTAAAAGTTAGTGGCCCCTACCTCACACATGTACCAAAAATAATAATTGAAAATGGATCAAAGACCTAATTATAAGACCTAACACAATAAAACCTGGAAAAGAAAAAATAGGCTTAAATTTTCATAATCTTGGCTTAGGCAGTGGTTTCTTCAATATGATACAAAAAACAAAAGCAACAAAATAAAAAATAAATAAATTGGAGTTTATCAAAATTAAAAACATTTTGCTGTGAAGGGCACCATCAAGAAAGTGAAAAAAAAACCACATAATGGGACAGAATATTTGTAAATCATATATCTGATAAGGGACTTGTATCTAGATTAAAGGACTCTCACAACTCAACATTAAAAAGACAAATGGACCAATTTGAAAATGAGCAAAGGATGTGAATAGCCACTTCTCCAAAGAATATATACAAATGGACAATAAGCATATGAAAAGATGTTCAACAACATTAGCCATCAGGAAAATGCAAATCAACACTACAGAGAGTTAACAACACTTTATTCCCAGTAGAATGGCTCTAATCAGAAAGACTTTTAATAAGAAGTATGGGACAGGATGTAGAGAAATCAGAACCTTAATATACTGATGATGGGAATGTAAAATGTCACAGCCACTTTGGATTGTCTCAAAAGATTAAACATAGAGTTACTCTAAGGCCCAGCAATTTCACTCAGCAATTTCCCATATGGTCATGCAAAAACTTGTACACAAATGTTCAAATCAGCATCATTCGTAATGGCCAAAAAGTAGAAACAACCCAAGCATTCAACTGATGAATGGATAAATAAAATGTGCTATATCCTTACAATGGAATATGATTTGTCCGTAAGAAGGAATAGAGTATAATAGACACTACAACATGAATGAACCTTGAAAACAGTATGCTAAGTGAAAGAAGCCAGTCACAGATGACCACATATTACATGATTCCATTTATATAAATGTTCAGAACAGAAAAATCTATAGAGATAGAAAGTAGATTTGTGATTGTCTAGGGGTAGTCATCGCAGACAAGGGATGCCCTTGTCTACTAATGGGATTGGGATGGGGAGAGCTGATGAAAAAGTTCTAAAATCGATTGAGGTAATGATTACACAACTCTGTAAATTTACTAAAAACCACTAACCCTTTGAATTATACCCTTTTGATGGTATGATATGTGAATTATATTTCAATAAAGCTGTTATTTTTAAAAAGTAAGTGGGAGTTAAATGCCTGACAATGAGAAAAATATTTTTAAACTGCTTTATTTGGCTATAATTTATTACGTATCATAAAATTTATTATTTTGAATATACAAAGCAGTGAATCTTAATAAATGTATGGAACTGTACAACCATCACTACAATTCAATTTTAAACATTTGCTTAACCGCAAAACAATTCCTTATGTCCATTGCAGTTTATACCAGTTGCCACCCTCAGCCTTAGGCAACCAGTGGTCTATTTTCTGTCTCACTTGATACATTAAATTGATAAATTAGATCATACAATATATGGTCTTTTGAATTGGACCTTTTTACTTAGCATTACATTCTAGGGTTCAACCCTGTTCTGTTATAACTCATAATGGTGTTCTATTTCTTTATATAGCTGAAGAATATTCTTCTTGTATGTGTACCAGATAGAGCTATAGATATAGAGGTACAGCTATAATAATAAAAGTGTAATATGCTAATTAGACCAGACGATCTTCTGGACAAAGCTGGGGCTGCAAGGGAAGCCTGGGTCCCGGGTGCCTGCTGACAGCCAGAGGAAGCTCAGGTCCCGAGTGCCAGAGGGAAGCTGGTGCCTGCAGCCAGGGGAAGGAAGGCCTACTCTTGCATGAATTTCATGCATCGGGCCTCTAGTATACACCTAAATGTATAATTGTTTATATATGTATGATTGTGTGTATATATACAGAAGATACATATCCTATATAATAAAAGCCTAATATGCTAAGTATCCAGTCGACCAGTCGGCCGTTGAACCAATCAAAGCATAATACACTAATGATATGCTAAGACTGCTCAACCGCTCAGTATGATGTGCACTGACCACGAGGGGGCAAACAGTCAACCAGTCGACCAGTTGCTATCACATGCACTGACCACCAGGGGGCAGACAGTCGACCAGTCACTATGACATGCTTTGACATCAGTGGGTAGACACTCTGACCAGTAGGTTAGCTTGCTGCTGGGGTCCAGCTGATTGGGACTGAGCAAGATGGGCCAGACATGCCCTGGAGCCTTCCCATGGTCCCTTCCCAGCTGGACAACCTCCGTGTCTCTCCCCGGCCCTGGTGGGGTCCCTCAGCCTGACCTGTGGGATCGGGTTGAAACTCGCTCTCCAACATCCCCCAAGGGGTCCCGGATTGCAAGAGGGCACAGGCCAGGCTAAGGGAGCCACTGGTGCACGAATTTGTGCACCAGGCCTCTAGTATGTATATATTTATACATATATGCATATATATGTAGTTATTTATAGAGACAGAGGCTGACATACTTCACATTCTGTTTAATTCATCAATTGAGGAACAATTGGGGTGTTTCTATTTTTTGGTTATTACCAGTAATGCTTCAATGGATCTTAGTGTAAAAGTTTTTTGATAATATGTTTTCATTTCTCTTGGGTAAATACCTATAAGTGGAATTGCTAAATTTGTGTTTAACTTTTTAATACTTTTGTGGTAAAATATACATAACAAAAGTTACTATTTTAACCATTTTTAGTATACAATTTAGTGGCATTAAGTGCATTCAAATTATTGTGCAACCATCACCATTATCCATCTCCAGAACTTTTACATCATCTCAAATGAAATTCCATAACAATTACTCCCCTTCCTCCCCTCCTTCCAGCCCCTGGTAACCACCATTCTACTTTCTATTTCTATGAATTTCACCATTCTAAGTACCTCATATAAGTGGAGTCATACAATATTTGTCTTTTTTGATCTGACTTATTTACTTAACAAAAATGTCTTCAGGTTCATATCGTAGCGTGTATCAGAATTTCATTACTTTTTAAGGTTGAATATTATTATATTACTAGAGGCCCGGTGCACGAAATTTGTGCACTGGGGGAGGGTGTCCCTCAGCCCAACCTGCACAGTCTCCAATCTGGGACCCCTTGGGGGATGTCTGACTGCCTCTTTAGGCCCGACAGGAATCGGGCCTAAAGAGGCAGTCAGACATCCCTTTCACAATCCGGGACTGCTGGCTCCCAACTGCTCGCCTGCCTGCCTGATTGCCCCTAACCACTTCTGCCTGCCAGCCTGATCACCCCCTAACCCAGTGATGGGCAACCTTTTGAGCTTAGTGTGTCAAACTTCGCCAAAAAACTGAGCATAACTCGGGTAGTGTGTCACTTTGAGGAAAAAACTAACTCCAAGACTCTAGTCGCAAATGTTTCATCCTCAGGAGCAGCAAATGTTTCATCCTCGGCATGCTGCCACGTGTCATCAGAAATGGCTACGCGTGTCAGTGCTGACACGCGTGTCATAGGTTCGCCATCACTGCCCTAACCACTCCCCTGCCAGCCTGATCGACGCCTAACTGCTCCCCTGCCAGCCAGATCATCTCCAACTGTTCTCCCCTGACAGCCCGGTCACCCCCAAATGCCCTCCCCTGCATATTCTCTCTTTATTAGATAGGGTTTTTTCTTTAACATATTGGGCAGCTCTAACTGGTTTGGCTCAGTGGATGGAGTGTCGGCCTGCAGACTCAGGGTCCCGGGTTCGATTCTGGTCAAGCGCATGTACCTTGGTTGGGGTCACATACTGCAGGAGGCAGCTGATCGATGTTTCTCTCTCATAGATGTTTCTAGCCTCTATCCTTTTCCCTTCCTCTCTGTAAAAAATCAATAAAATTTATTTAAAAAAAACATATTGGACAGTGTACCTGCTGTGGTCTTGACAAAACAGTAAAAATGTAAACCCAAACTAAGAGTCATAAAATAAACTCCTTAAACAGGAATTTCATGAGACTTGGAAAGGTGATATCCTGTGGTTGTTTCTTCCTTTTTTTCTTCTCTTTCTTTTTCTTGATGTTTCATCTTTTGTCCTGTCTTACTTTTCTCCTTCTATTCCTTTTCTATCCTCTCTTTCTCTAAACTTTTCCTTTGGTAGAATCATCAGTACTTGACTCGCTCCCTGGGGGGCGCGGGTGCCTCCCAGCCAGACACCTAGGGCTGCCTCTGGGAGGGGTTGGTGGCGTGGGGTTGAGGGCACCTCCCATCCAGACACCCCGGGCTGCCTCTGGGAGGGGATGGCAGTGTGGGGTCCTGGGCGCCTCCTATCCAGACACCCCGGGCTGCCTCTGGGAGGGGATGGCAGTGTGGGGTCCTGGGCGCCTCCCATCCAGACACCCCGTGCTGCCTTTGGGAGGGGATGGCAGCCTGGGGTTGAGGGCGCCTCCCATCCAGACACCCCGGGCTGCCTCTGGGAGGGGATGGCAGTGTGGGGTCCTGGCTGCCTCCAGGAGGGGATGGCAGTGTGGGGTCCTGGGCGCCTCCTATCCAGACACCCCGGGCTGCCTCTGGGAGGGAATGGCGGCGTGGGGTCCTGGGCACCTCCCAGCCGGACACCCTGAGCTGCCTCTGGGAGGGGATGGCGGTGTAGGTTCGCGGAGGCCTCCCAGCCAGACACCCCATGCTGCCTCTGGGAGGGGATGGCGGCGTGGGGTCGTGGGCGCCTCCCAGCTGGACACTCGGGGCTGCCTCTGGGAGGGGATGGCGGCGTGGGGTCGCGGGCGCCTCCCAGCCAGACACCCCGGGCTGCCTCTGGGAGGGGTTGGCGGCATGGGGGCGCGGCTGCCTCCCATCCAGACACCCCGGGCTGCCTCTGGGAGGGGATGGCGGTGTGGGGTACAGACGCCTCCCATCCAGACTCCCGGTGCTGCCTCTGGGAGGGGTTGGCAGCGTGGGGTCACGGACGCCTCCCAGCTGGACACTCGGGGCTGCCTCTTGGAGGGGATGGCGGCATGGGGTCGCCGGCGCCTCCGAGCCGGACTGCCTCCCACCCGGGCTGCCTCTGGGAGGGGATGGCGGCATGGGGTCGCTGGCGCCTCCCAGCCGGACTGCCTCCCACCCCGGGCTGCCTCTGGGAGGGGTTGGCGGTGTGGGGGCGCGGGCGCCTCCCAGCCAGACACCCTGTGCTGCCTCTGGGAGGCGATGGCGGTGTGGGGTACAGACGCCTCCCATCCAGACACCCTGTGCTGCCTCTGGGAGGCGATGGCGGTGTGGGGTACAGACGCCTCCCATCCAGACACCCTGTGCTGCCTCTGGGAGGAGATGGCGGTGTGGGGTACAGACGCCTCCCAGCCTGACACCCGGCGCTGCTTATGGGAGGGGATCGTAGCATGGGGTCCCCGGCACCTCCCAGCCGGACACCCGGGCTGCCCGGCTCTCAGCGGCAGCCCTACCTGGGACTGGGGATCTCCGGCGAGGCTGAGCGTACTGGTCGCCGCCATCTTGTGGCTATGGGGGCCGCCATTTTTGTCGTGGAGGTACGGTTCATTTGCATACTACTCTATTATTAGATAGGACTAGAGGCCCAGTGCATGAAATTCATGCATGGGTAGGGTCCGGCGGTCAGGGCTGGCGATCCCTGGCCAGCGATCAGGGCCGATCTGTGGGGCAACGGGCAGGGTGATCAGGGCCCCTGCTTGCACCCACCTTAGCTGGCCTGCTGCTGCCTGCTTGCCAGCCCCTCCCCCGGCCCCCACTGCTGGTTGGGGCCTGCAGGCTGGGGGCAGCTCCTGCATTGAGTATCTGCCTCCTGGTGGTCAGTGTGCATCATAGCGACTGGTCATTCGGCCGGTGGTTCCACTATTCGGTCGATTTGCATATTAGGGTTTTATATAGATAGATATATAAACACTACATTTTCTTTAGTCTTTCATCTATCAGTGGACATTGGGGATGTTTAGTTTTAAGAAACTGAAAATTTAGTTTTCCAAAGCAGATACACCATTTTACATTCCATTCAGCAATCTATGAAATTCCATTTTCTCTGCATCCTTGCCTGAAGTTGTTATTGTCCGACTTTTTGATAGTAGTCATTCTAATGGATATATGGTATGTCATTGTGGTTTTAATTTGCATTCCCAAAATGACTAATGATTTTGAAAATCTTTTGATGTGCTCATCAGCCATTCATATATCTTCTCTAGTAAAATGCCATCAAGTCTTTTGCCTTTTTTTTAGTTGGATTGGTTGTCCTCACATTGAGGTTTGAGAGTTTTTTGTATCTTCTGGTTGTTTTTTATAGACTTATGATTTTCAAATATTTCCCCATACTTTGTGGCTTTTCTCCTCATTTTCTTACTGGTGCTTTTTCAGCATGGGAGTTTTAATTTTGATGAAGTCTAATTTAACTTTTTATTATTTGTTTATGGATCATGCTTTCGGTGTCATATCTAAAACTCTTTGCCTAACCCAGTGATGGGCAACCTTTTGAGCTTGGTGTGTCAAACTTCGCCAAAAAATTGAGCATAACTCGGGTAGTGTGTCACTTTGAGGAAAAAACTAACTCCAAGACTCTAGTCGCAAATGTTTCATCCTCAGGAGCAGCAAATGTTTCATCCTTGGCATGCGGCCGCGTGTCATCAGAAATGGCTACGCGTGTCAGTGCTGACATGCGTGTCATAGGTTCGCCATCACTGGCCTAACCCAAAGTCACCAAGATTTTCTCCTATTTTTTTTCTGGAAGTTTTATAATTTTAGCTCTTATAATTTAGTTTTATAATTTTTAGGTCTATTACCCATTTTGAATCAAATTTTTTGTGTATGGTACAGTAAAGTAAGGATTTAAATTCATCTTTTGAATGTGGATTGGGTGGATATCTCATTGCCCCTGTACAGTTTGCTGAAAATGTGTCCATCCACATCAAATTGCCTTAGCACCTTGGTCAAAAGTCAAGTGACCATAAATGTAAGCATTTATTTCAGAGCCTTCAGTTTTATTCCATCTGTGTATCTGTATTATGCCAAGTCAACACTGTCTTGATTAATGTAGCTTTATAGTAGTAAATATTAAAGTCAGGTAGAGTGAGTCCTCCAATTTTGTACTTTTCAAAATTATTTTGGCTCTTTGGGGTTCTTTTCATTCCTACATAAATTTTAGAGTAAAATTTTCAATTTGTGAAGAAAAGCCTGCTGGGATTTTGATAGATATTGCATTTAATCTATAGATAAGTTTTGGGAGGACTTTTATCTTAATAATAATGAATCTTCCAATCCATAAACATAGAATGTCTCTCCATTAATTCTTCTTCAATTCCTTTCAGGAAGATATTATAGTTTTCAGTGTGTAATCTTACTTTTCTTTTTAAAACTTTATTCCAAAGTATTTTTGATGCCAATACAAATGTAATTGTTTTTTAAATTTTATTTTAGGTTGTTCATTGCTGGCATTTGTAAATACTGGTATATAAACTGAGTTTTTGAAGATCAATCATGTATACTGTGACTTAATAAAAAAAATTTATTAGTTCTAATGTGGGGGTTTGTGGAATGGGTACTTTAGAATTTTCTACATGCAGGATCATGTCATAGGTGAATAGAGATTTTATTTTTTTTTCCAATATAGATATAGATTCTTTCTTTCTTTCTTTCTTTCTTTCTTTCTTTCTTTCTTTCTTTCTTTCTTTCTCTCTTTCTCTCTTTCTCTCTTTCTCTCTTTCTCTCTTTCTCTCTCTCTCTCTCTCTCTCTCTCTCTCTCTCTCTCTCTCTCTCTCTCTCTCTCTCTCTTTCTCTCTTTCTTCCTTTCTTTCAATTGTGCCTGGCTAGAACATCCACTATAATATTGAATAAAAGTGAAGAGAACAGACATCCTTGTTTTGTTCCTAATCTTAGTGGGAAACATTGTCTTTGACCATTAAGTGTGATGTTAGCTATGCAATTTGTGTAGATGCCCTTTTATCAAGCTGAGGACGTTTTCTTCTATTCCTGGTTTGTTGAGAGGTTTTTGTTTTATTTGTGTGTTTTTTATCTCAAAAGAGTATTAGATTATGTCAAATTTTTTCATTGTCATTTGAGGTGATCATATGGTTTTGTCCTATATTAATATAGTTTATTACATTAACTGGTTGAGAATGGAGTATTGAAATATCTAAGTTATTTTTTTCAAACCTCAACTGTTTTTATCTTCTTAAGTAAGCAGTGATATATCAGTCTTTTCAAATGTTTCTTTTTGGAATGGCTTATAGAAAATGGTACCCTTTGTCACAAAATATTTCAAGAATACAGCCCATGAAGTTTCTTAAAATAAGATAATAGATTTAGTAGGTCAAAACAATATGAAAAATAAATGTACCCCAGCAGAAAGCCTTAAGACTTTTCAAGTTCTCAAAAATGCCACTCTACTATAGGTCACGGAGGATGGCTGTTCATGGGTAACACTTGCTGATACTTCCGGGTTGTCTGAGGTATGGCCATCATCACTGGTTGCCATGTATCGTTTCTTGTAGGTAAATAGTATTCATGTGATAGGCCACCATCCACCCTGGATGCCTCTGAGCATTCCAGTAATAGGACTGAGAAGCAGCAGAATAGAACTCGTTCCAAGCCCTGTAGTTAGTTCTCCAGTTCTCCTCGTAATCCGGATAGGAACCAGAAAAACCTGCCTGGTACCTATCAGGATTTCCCTAGGGCGGTCATACCACTCATCTTCCTGGGGCTCTGTCTGCGACCCATAGGTGGAGTGCCGAGGAGGGTTTCTGTGTCTCTGCTTAGCTTTATAGTTAGCCCCCTCTTTATGCCTTGCCTTTGTCTGGGTTTCTAACTGTTATTATTGAATTGTCTATTTCTCCCTTAATTCTGTCCATTTTTGCTTCACATGTTTTGAGTTCAATTACTCGGTGCTTATGTTTATAATAGGTATATTTTCCTGATAAATTGAGTCATGTATAGTTGAAAAGTGTGTCTCTTTTTTCTCTATGAACATTATTTTTCTTAAAGTATGACTTTTAGAGTGACTCCAAATGTTTTATATGCAGATTATTGTTACTGTTTGGATGGTAGATCTTCTTCAATCCTTTTTACTTCCAATCTGTTTGTGTCTGTGAATCTACACGGTATGTCTTATAGATAGCATACATTGGATTTTTTAATGTAGTTTGACAATATTTTCCCTTTATTGGTGTGCATAATCTATTTATAGATAATGTAATTATTCAAAGGGTTGGATTTATGTCTGCTATTTGCTATGTGATTTTGGTCTCAGGTCTTTTTTGGTCCTCTGTTCCTCCTTTACTGTCTTTCTTTGTAGTAAATATTTTCTAGTGTTTCATTTTCATTCCTTTGTTGAGTTTTTTATTATTTTTTAAGTTATATTCTTTGTGGTTGCTCTAGGGAACTCACTGTGTATTTAACTTGAAACAAATTAATATAAACTTAACAAGTGAAATAAAGCAACTTTGCTCCAATATTGTTCTATTCTCTCTCTGCTCCTCTGTGATAATATTGCTATGCACATCACCTCTCCATGTGTTATAAGCCCAGCAGTACTGTTTTATAATTATTGTCTTATGCATTTGTTTTTTTAATCAGTTATAAGAATAAAAGAGAAATACTAGTATACCTATATGCATTTTGATATTTATACTATCTTTTATAGTATTTACCTACATACTTACCTTTACTAGTGCTCTCTCTTTCTTCATTTGATTCTAGTTACTGTCTGGTATCATTTCCTTTCAGTCTGAAGGACTTCCCTTAGTATTTCTTCTTCTTTTACAATGATTTCAGAGAGGAAGAAAGAGCGAGAGAGAGATAGAAACATCAATGATGAGAGCGAATTATTGATTGGCTGCCTCCTGCACACCCCCTACTGGGGGTCAAGCCCAAAACCCGGGCATCTGCCCTGACTGGGAATCAAAGCATGACCTCCTTGTTCTTAGGTCGATGCTCAACCACTGAGCCACACCAGCCGGGGCTTCCCTTCGTATTTCTTATATGACAAGCCTGCTACCCATGTGGATTAGATAACACACTAAAGTTGAGGTAGTTTTAAGTTTGTCTAAGGCTTTACTTTCTGCTTGTACAGAGAAGGCTGATGTTTAGCCACAGACAGATAGAGAGTTAGGTTCCTCTCTGGTCTTCCCTGAGCATGTGGGTGGCCTTACACATGGTCTGCCCTGACCTATTAGAATTTCTTTTCTTTAAAATGGGGAAGGCAAGGGAACAGCTTCAGGCTGAAACACCATAGACTCCATAGACCTGTTCTTACAAGGTTCATATTTTTAAATACATGCTTGTCAATTTGTGGTATGCCTTTGGTCAATTTCCAGAGTTCTAAAGGGTTATTTTGGATGATTTTTACCAATTTATCTTTTTTTTTTTTTTTTGTGGGAGAGAAGGTTTGCTGAACTCCTCACTCAGCTGTTTTGGAAGTTCCACCCTCGGTGGGGGAAACACTTGATTCTCCCAGCCACGGGATGTTTTAGAAGAACAGAAGACTAATGAAACATAAACCAATGTGGCAGGGTAGGGCTACAAAAGCCATAGTACTTGAATGTTGCAAGAGGTGGAGAGTGAAAGATAAACACACAAATGGGAACTACATTCTCCTCTCCCATCTCTTTTGAGAAGCCAACAGTACATGCTGTATACAAATGCAAACCAGAAGGAGGGGGTGGCCACCTGGGAGAGCAACATTAAAGTTAAATGAATAGGGAAGGAAAGAGGAAGAACAATGAAGAAGAAAATGTTGAAGTTTGTTTGTGCTGCCTCATCAGCCACTGTCCAGTTGCTGGGAGCTGTCCAACCGGGCAGATGAGCAATGCGAGCGATGAGGGAGTCTCAGCAGTCCTGCTGAAGAGGCAATAACTGTCCAGCAGACCTCTGAGCTTACACTTAGGAGGGAAACAATATATAAATGTGTTATGGCAATGCTTTGGCAGATATTCAGAATCACCTGAGATCTTACTTGAATTTAACAAAAGAAATCTTTGGCAAAGAGTGAGAATGTAGTGAGGCAGTGGCTGTAGAGAGTCAGAAAACTTTGGGTAAGAGAGGTGCCAATTATAGTCAGTGCCGAATTGAGATATCATCTTGTCCCTGTTCCCCGCCAAACCCCAGTATCCTCCCCAGGATTCCAGAGTAAAATGTGAGCACCATTAAGCCATTCAGAGGTCATGTCTATTTTCACCACTGTCCCCAGTGCCAGGCATGTGGTCTGTGTTCTGTTTTGAAGCAAGGGAGGGATCTGCCTCAGTCCAGTGGAGGACATTATAGTGATCTTTTCTCAAGGAGCAAGATGAAGTGATCAGCAGTGAAAAACCACAAAACAAAACGTTAGACCCAGAAGGGCCCTGGCTAGCATAGAGTGTACCTGTCCTATTTTCCAGATGTGAAACTGAAGGACAAGAGGCCAGGAGGCACTCAAGCATGACATGGTTAATGGCAGTGACTATCACTGGGGTTTTCCAACCCTCTGTGTAGTGCCCTTTAAAGCTAAAAAAAAAATGCCAACAAACCTCTCCTTTCCATCTTTTCTTAGCACTTGAAGAAACACTGCTGACTTAACTGGCATCAGTGTCTTTAGTAAACTCAAAATGTGAGAGAGAGAAAGTGAGAGAGAGAGAGAGAGAGAGAGAGAGAGAGAGAGAGAGAGAGAGAGAGAATGAATTAAGGAAAATGTGTTCATCCCTTAACTGAATCTAGAATTGGAAAGTCATTTCTGATTGGGTTTTGTAATCCCAAACCTTTGCCTCATGCCCTCATGATATTCTCTTCCCCGCAGTTTTTGCATGGAATAATATCCCAGATAATCATTCGTAACCACTTCCTGAGCACCCACAGTGGGCCAGAGCATGCGGTGGTGAGAGTGCTTCTCTGTGCAGTCCACTGGTGTTGGGTGTTCTGTCTTCATTGTATGTAACTGGCACTTTTTACACAAATTTGGAATTGTTGTCACCTTATAACCTGAGTATTTTTCAAGCTTGTTCAGTCTTTGCTTCAGGCCTAGAGAACAATCTTTTCTTCTCACGTGTCCAGATTAATACATAACCAATGAATGCAAAGAGAACTCATGAGAAATTTACCAAAGGAAAAGACCTGTCATTATTTACACATGCAATTCATTCTTAGTCCCTCAGGGCCAATGTTGCAGTTTTCTGGGGACTGGGTCTGTTTCCCCAACATCTTCATATCCTTTATTCTCAGAAGGACTCACCAATGTACCTCTCAAGGGGCGGGAAAGATGAGGGCTCATTTCACCCTTTGTGGACATTTGTGATCTCTCTGTGTTGACACGATTAATTACAAGTCTTTTTGAAAAGTATGACCAACAGTGTCAGACCGACACATCCAGGGGGAGAATACAATGCAGAAAGGGAGATGGTGGGGGCAGCAAGGAGGGGGCATTGAGGCAGAGAGGAAGGATGTAGAGATACTGAGAAAGAGAGGAGGGAGGAGATACAGAGGAAGGGCACACAGGAAATCAGGGGAGAAAGAGACAGATACAGATTGAAGGAGATATCAGCAAATGCATGGGGGAAGCAGGTGAGTGCATGCATGCCCACAGAAACTTTAAATGAAAAGCACACCAATATCAAAAAGACACATGGAGAGAGACAGAGGGAAGACAAAGATCTAGGTGGCGGGGGAGTCCAGTGATGGAAACCCTCCCAGCCTTGTTTCACCTCTTCCAGGAAGAACATGTAATAGTGAAAAAGAACTATGGATTTAAAAGTTTATTATTTTTAAAGGTGTTTTGATTTTAAAAGGAAAAAGTGTGGCAGACAGCCAGGGGCCATTTCCCTTTATTTATAATGTGGCTTTAAAATGGAATCAGAACATTTTCTTCTGTTACTCTGTTAGTTGGCAAATGTCAGTTTGCTGCCATGCATGCAGTGACTACCTTAGGAGACAGTGCCCTGTGCCAGAGGGGCGGGGGAGGTGCACATGGGAACTAGGACCTAGTGGTTGCTCCAGGGGTCCTACTGGAAGCCCAGTGCCTGAGCCGTGTCCATGTTGGGTTTTTTAGTGGAAACAATCGCACAGCTGCCCCCGTGACGCTGCCGATAGAAGAGGTCCTGCAGACCTTACGGGACTTGATCGCCTACTTCCAGCCCCCGGAGGAGGAGATGCAGCATGAAGACAAGCAGAACAAGCTCCGCTCACTCAAAAACAGACAGAATCTTTTCAAGGAAGAGGTACGTCCAAAAAATTAAACGTCAAGATTCTCTTTGTGTCCACAGCTAAGATATCCCTGGGACCACATTAGCTTTGTCTCCATGCTTGCACATGTTTATGAAAGAGACACAGAGCTCAGAAAAAGAGGACACTGGGAAGGAAGGCTTCATGGGCAGCTGACCTTCCCTGTCCACCGCCCCGGCTTATGCCGCAGTGGACATGGTAATAATGTACATTGGCACATTCAAGCCAGGTTAGATTTTAAAGCGTCAGTGCACATGTGCATCCAAAGTCCATTTTCAGTAAATCTCAGCTATTAGACCATGGCATTGGCTGCAGTTCCTCAATTTTGGAAGATGTCAGAATTATATAGGAAACCTGTCTGAAAAAATACAAATGCCCAGTTTCCATATTAGAAAGGACTGAGGAGCTGATCTGAAAGATACATGATGCTCAGTCTTAGATAGACCTTGAGCCTCTGAGTCCCTAGAGTCGGCGCCTGGATATGAGGGGAACACTAACTTGGGGCTCCGGGGGCCCTGGTCTGGCTCCATCCCCTCTGTGCACGACCTTAGACAAGTCAGTCACATGCCTTCTCTGAAAATGGACATGGCGATTTAGCACTAGCAGGCCAAATCTCTGTGTTGACAGGATTAATTACATACTCCTGCAGCGTCCTGCCTCATTCCTGGGGACAGAGCTTGTCCCTTGGGCATTTCCAAAGTTAGTGACATGGGATAGAGTCGCATGCTGCTCAGTCAGTCTATGGTCTAAGCAGAGTAGCTCTGGGGACATTAGGCCTTATAGGCCACTGGAACTACAGCTCCTTAAGAACAGATGTTTTTTACCAGGTGGCAGAGTATTGTAATTTAGATGGAACAGTAGTTAAAATTTTTCTTTCGGTCTTATTGTCTCTAAATCCCACTTTTCTTTTGGGGGGTGGGTGCTGAGGAGGAGGAAGCAAGCATGGTTGTCTTGTGTAGCTGACTGGAATTTCTTGAACTTACTTGAGATTTAAGAGAAAAAAGAGGTAGGCCTGGACGGTGTGGCTCAGTGGTTGAGCATCTATCCATGAACCAGGAGGTCATGGTTTGATCCTGGTCAGGGCACTTGCCTGGGTTTTGGGCTTGATCCCCAGTAGCGGGTGTGCAGGAAGCAGCCAATCAATGATTCCCTCTCATCATTGATGTTTCTATCACTCTCCCCCTCTCCCTTTCTCTCTCTGAAATCAATAAAAAATATATTTATTATTTTTTAATAATAAAAAATAATTATTTTTAATTATTAAAGGAGAGAGAAAGAAAATTAAATAGTATATCCAGGGCTCTGAGTGAGTCAGTCATTTCGCAACTCGCCCTTGGTTTGAGTTAAATGTGTGGGGCAGCCCTGTCAGGGGAGACTGCTGACTCACACCCCAAATTGATGCCATTTAGGTCTCTGAGGCATAGAAATGAATATTTTGTTTTTAGGAGGGGGGAAAAAACAAAACCCAAGCTGGCAGCATATGAAGGCCCATTTGCATATTAGTGTTATTAGCCTTAAAAACTGCATGTTATGGGAGGAGAAAGAACAAAATGAAAGGGGTCCACTTCCTTCATCGGGAATTTTTGCTTTTCCCCCCACTTGCTGTCACAGGGAATGTTGGCCCTGGTGTTAACGTGCATTGATCGCTTAAATATCTACAACAGCGTAGCACACTTCGCAGGGATCGCGAGGGAGGAGAGTGGCATGGCCTGGAAAGAAATTCTGAACCTCCTGTACAAATTGCTGGGTAAGTGCACACACAGCCCTCTCCCGGGAAGATTTCCAAGGGTGGTCTCCATGGGATTTCCACTGGACAAACCAAGATTGTCATCTGACTTCATTCCTTGGAAGCCTTTCCTTAACCACTTGATTCTAACCCAGCCATTTATTCCATTAACTAGTAGCTTATTGTATTTTCTAAACTGACAGCAAGAAGTCAGTAGCAGGTGAAACAGATGGTGATCAATTTTGCCAGAACTACCTGTGAAACCCTTGGCAGGCACTTAACATTCTCTGAACCTCAGCTCCTCTTCTTTAACATGAGGTGTCTCCAGTTCTACACTTCTGACACCTCCGCTTTAAGGAAGGTCACTCCCTTAGACCTGGTGACCTTTCACTGTTGGCTTATTGATCAGTCACGATTCTTGCTGCTTTGGCCTGTTCCTAATTTCACTTCAGTGGGAAAATGAAGGTGGTAAGAATGTTTCAGCATCCAGACTTTCTTCTCACAACACCGAGTGTGTGGTCATGTTCTGGTGCTTGCTATATCCAATACCCCCATAGGAGCCCAAACTGCCAGGCAGTGGGAGGAGGACAGCGGACAACAGGACTGGCCTCTGCAAAGAGGTGGCCACCAGTAGTTGCTCAGACATGGTGACAAGGCAGCATTTTAGGGCTTTTCTCTGCAGTGTCTCTCTCATTAAAGGAAGTCCATAGAAAGTTGAAAGGGAGCCAGAGAGGAGTCCAGAAGAATCAGGTTAGACCCATTCTCCATGTCAAGGATCAGGCTGACGCACTGGGATCATGGCCTCAATCGAGCCAGGAGAGGCTAGGAGGCTGTGTCACAGGCACACGGTGGCCGGGCCTGTGCCCTTCAGGTCTGACAGCTGGGAGGAAACTGGAGGAAAGATGCCCTCCAACTCTTACTGTTTGGCTCCACTTGGCTCCAAATGGTTGAAAACAGGCATACAGCTTGCATTCACCAGAGATGGGCTCTGTAGTCTGTGGAATGAAATGGTTAATGAGGGGAAATTAAATATGCTGGGACAGAATCAGCCCAGAATGGAGACTTCCTCCTAGAAACCATGACATTGTTGATACTCAAAGTGGAACAGAAAGAAGATCTGAATGACAAAGAGAAAAAGGATGAAGAAGAAATTCCTGCACCTGCGTATAGAGCCAACTCAATCCTAGAGGGCTGGGGTGGGGCAAGCACCCAGGCATTAAGATCTTCTGACATCCTAGCACTTTGGAAAGCTTGATCTGCCTCTCATTTTCCAGTTACTATAGATGGAGGGGTTTCCTTGGGTCATGGAATTTTTTAAAATTGTGGTAAACTGTACATGATATACAACCATCACTACCATCCATCTCCGGAATCTTTTCATCTTCCCAAACAGAAACTCTGTGTCATTAAACCATAACTCCATTTTCTTCTGTACCCCCACTTCCCAGAAACTACCATTCTACTTTCTGTCTTTAGGATTTTGACTAGTCTGGTTACCTCATATATGCGGTGGAATCACATAATATTTGTCCTTTTGTGATTGGCTTGTTTTATTAGCATAATGTCTTCCAGCTTCACCCATGTTGTAGAGTGTCAGGATTTCCTTCCTTTCTTAGGGCAGAATCGTATTTTGCTCTATGTATAGACCACATTTTATGTATCCATTCATCTGTGGATAGGCCGTTGCTATGAACATATATGTGCCAAGTTTGAGTCTCTGTTTTCAATTCTGTTGGTATATACCTAAAAGTGGAATTGCTGGTTCATGTGGAATTCTATATCTACCTTTTTGAGGACCAGGCAAACTTTCCCACAGTGGCTATACTGTTTTATATCCCCACCAGCAATGTCTGAGCAATTTACTTCATTGGCATCCTCACCAGCATTTGGTATTGTCACTATTTTTATTTTAGCTATTCTGATAGGTGTGTGGTGATACCTCATTGTGGTTTTAATTTGCAATTTCCTATGGCTGATGATGGTGAACTTCTTTTCATATGCTTGCTTACCCTCTGTGTATTTTCTTCAATTGGGTATTTTTTTTACTGTTGAATTTTGAAAGTTCTTTACATATTTTGGATACTAGTCCTTTGTCCTACATAGTCATGTGCTGCATAACTACATTTCGGTCAATGATGGACAGCATATAAAACAGTGATCCTATAAGACTGTAATGGAGCTGAAAAATTCCTATTGCCTGATGATGTTGTAGCTGTAATCACTTTGTAATACTCATGTATTTGTGGTGATGCTGGTGTAAACAAGCCTACTGTGCTTGTTCTATAAGAGTATAACACATACAAACATGTGTATGTGATACTTGATAATGATAATTGACTATGTACTTATCATACTATACTGTTTATTGTTGTTTTAGAGTGTACTCTTTCTATTTATTAAATAAAAAAATTTTTCTGTAAAACAAAAATGTATCAGGCTGATTGGACTGCCATGGTTACTGTGTGACCTTGTAAAGTCTCTTCCAACTTTAATATTTTGTAATGATACAGCTCAAACCCAGTAATAATTATCACAACAATAGTAGCTAACATTTACTGGGCTCTGTGTGCCAGGTACTGGAATATCTCTGATCCTCAGAGCAACACTTTGAGGTGTAGATACTACTACACCTTTTTATTGATAAAGAAACTGGTGCTCAGAAACTCACAAGGTTATACATGTTGCAAGTGGTGGAACTGTGGCTTGAGCCTGGGCAGACTGCCTCCCTGAGCTTAAGCTGACCTGAAAAGAAGATTAGGAGCTCAGAACTAATTCTGGCCTCCACTAACTGCAGATATAAAGCAGAGGTCCTGAGGCAGACCTTTCCTTATCCAAATACCTTACAAGCATCTGTAAAAGCCCGGTCTTTAAGAATCAACAACATCAAAATCAAGCTACTAGGGGCCAGTCAGTTTACATGGACTTGTTCCAGAGTTACATCTGCAGTTGGCTTATAGAAGGAAGGTTACTTCCTGCTCTAGATTTGGTGAAAATCTAATGACAGCATATTTCTCCCTCCCTTAGCAATACCATCTATCATTGCTTCTCAAACATGAGCAGGCATCACAATAGGGTGGAGGGCTGGTTAAAACACAGATGCTGGGTCCCATTCCCAGAGTTTCTGATTCAGTGGATCTGGGACAAAGGCAGAGAATTTGCATTTCTAACAAGTTCTCAGGTGACACTGACTTTCTGATCCAAGAGACCACGCTTTGGGAACCATTGTCCTATATTCATGTGTTCTATATATTTTAGAGTTTCATGTTTAATTATTACTTACCTAGTAGTTTTACCAACCTATCCACCTGTGTTCACTTGGGTGCTGCCTTTTAGCACTGAAAAATATTAAATCTCTAGCTAGGTTTAAGAGAACATTGCAAGGAATTGAGTTCTTAAGCAAATAACCAAGCAGATACTGTGGGTGTTTTTTTTTTGTTTGTTTGTTTGTTTGTTTTTGCTTATCATGTTAAGTAATTTTATTGGCTTGTGTGTTTATTACCTCTTTCTCCTACTTCATGAATGCAGGAACTCTGCTGTTATGTTCCCATTGCTCTATTCCCAGCAACTAGACAGGTACCTGGTACATAGCAGATTCTCTGGAAGTATTTGAGTGAATGCTAGATTTCTACTCTTCTAAATATAGAAACTGGGTTGTATCAAAGGGCTATGGAGGGGAAGATTATCATTCAGTTCCTTTTAGTTGCTAAGTAGCTGAAATATATTTAACAGCTTCCCAAGTTCTTATGTCCATCATTGTGTCCTTTAACCAAACGTTTCCTTGTTCACAGCTGCCCTCATCCGTGGAAATAGAAACAATTGTGCTCAATTCTCCAATAACCTTGATTGGCTCATCAGCAAATTGGACAGACTAGAATCTTCCTCAGGTAAGACTTGACAGGACACCAAAGGAGAAGGTGGCCTTCTTTTTTTTTTCCTTTCTGTGAAAAAGAAAACAATGTTAAATCTTTGAACAATGCTTTGTCCACTGGATTGCAATCAAATAATTACTTCAAAAAGAGCTAAATCTTCCTGACACCCCTATAACTTTAACAATTCTAACCTGATCCCAAGTCTGTCCTCTTCTGTTTCATGTTTCACTCTGTGTCTTCGTCTTTATCCCCTGGATTCTTTCATTGCCCCCCCCCCTCCCAACCAGGGTCATGATCTCCTGCTTAGTGTCTGTCTCTCTCTCTCTCTCTCTCTCTCTCTCTCTCTCTCTCTCTCTCTCTCGGTTTCTAAATGCTCTCTGGACATGGTCCTCCTAACAATTTGGGGTAGAAGCAAGAATGAAAAATGATTGTGGAATAAGAGGAAATGATGATTCTCCCACGCCTGAGTCACCCTTGACTTCATATCTAGAGCCCTTCATGAGTCACAGAGAACTTGAGCCAAGAGAGTAGTCACTGTTGGTAAGTGGCCAAGTGACCAGGCTCAGCAGTTGGCTTCCTCGGCGATGAGTGAACATGACAGGTGTGGGCCCCTCTCTGGGAAGCTGAAAGGTTTGGATGCTTTCTCAGTGTCTAGAGGAGACAGGAGCTTGGACAAGACAGACCAAGGGAAGGTTCTCCCAAGACCATCCACCTACACGTCTTTCAAACCTGTTTTCTTCAGTATCTCTTACACATGGGCCACACTACATTTCAGGGCAATTTATGAAAACCCTGGGTGGAAAAAAACAGAATGACGAGGAATTAACTCAATAAATCTAAGAAAGATACTGGCCAACTTCTTCCCTTGAGTTATTTTTGTTTAGTTTTATTTTTAAAAATCTTTATTGTTGAAAGTATCACATAGGTCGCCCTCTTTCCTACATTGACCTTTTCTAGCCCTCCCTCACCCCCCACCCAGACCTTCACCACCCTATTGTCTGTATCCATGGGGTATGCAAATATGCATACAAGTTCTCTGGTTGATCTCTTCTTACTCACCCACCCTCCTGACCTTCCCTTGAATTTTTATCATGGTTTTACCCTTATAGATGCCAGGCTGTTGGGGCACCAGTTAGTTTTTCTTAAGCCTCCACTTAACACAAAAAGCCTTTTCAGTGTTCCAAGAAAAGGGAGCAAAGCCAAATAGTATTTTTTAGTGAGCTTATAAAATAAAAATAATTTCTGGGCTGATTCCTAGATAAACTCTTATTTGAGGAACACTTCAAATATTGTCCGTCCCTCCCCCTCTGCCCCCTACCCTGTCCCCCCAGGCCTTCACCACATTACTGTCTGTACCCATGGGCTATGCATGTCTGCATAAATATTCTTTGCCTAAATTATTTGAATGACCTTTAGAATTTATAGTAACCTGGGCATCTGTTTTTCTATTTTTAAATTAAGTATTTCTTGGTTTGATCAAAGTAAGAATTCCAGTGTACAGCTGCTCTTCTATATTTTGACACAGAAGTGTTGTGCCTTTGCCCAGGAAAGGGGAAATGGGGTTGGTGCTGAATAAAATTCAACGCTAATTCCAAACTGGTTGGCCCTCAGAGGTTCCTGAAGTCTACAAGAGATGACTGCATCTTTCTTCTGGCTGGAAATATTTAATAGATTCAGAGAATTGATGATATTCTGTCCCCTCAGGATGGTCTTTTCATTCTCAGGTTTCAAAATTATGGCCAGGTCAGTAAGTTATTTAATGTCCAAATGATTTTTGTGGCATTCACATAGGCATCTTGGAAGTGTTGCACTGCATCCTGATTGAAAGCCCAGAAGCCTTAAACCTGATAGCAGAGGGCCACATCAAGTCCATCATCTCCCTGCTGGATAAGCACGGACGGAACCACAAGGTGGGTGATTGACTTTACCTGGCTTTTCCCTTCCTGCCACTTAATATCCATTGGGTGTTATTGAGACTGTGTTGCCTGCTCTCTTTCCTGGCTTTAATTTAAAACAAACAAACAAACAAACAAAAAAAAAAACATTGGGAAACAGGTTCTGAAAGACCCTTCCTTGCCTAAGAGATACTACAAGCCAGACAATCACAATGGATCTTAGATGATCTCCATTTCCAAGTCTTGCTCATCATCATTAGCCATTAACACACAGCAGACTGTGTGAGGCACTTGGCTAGAGTACATACAAGGCCAGCTAGGATGCACTCCCATCCTAGGGTCTAGGAGCTTAACAGTATAACAGCTAATCCCAGCTTTATGAAGTAAATATACAAAAATCAGATACAAATAATGTAGAAAGTCTTGTTATTAAGTGAAATTGGCTTTATCATGAGTCAGACTAAGTGAAATAAGTAAATCCACATGAGCCAGCAAGAGGACTAAAGCTGTGGGTCTCTCCCTTTGATACAAAACAGCTGTGTGACTTTAGGCCTCAGTTATTTCATCTGTAAAATGAAAGCACTTCACTTACTAAGGTGGAATGCTACATCAATTTTTTTGAGGTCTCTTTACGTCCTAACCTCTATTTTTATGGAATTATATGTCTAAAGACACAATGATCTTTGAGGAAAGTTTATTAAAATGCATTTTACCCTGATGCTTCAGCATATCCCCCTCATACAAGAAGGTTGCTACACTGACTATTTAGGCAGGTACCCCAAGATTGAGGAAGTGTATTTCAAAAGCAGATGGCATGACTGGACATGGGGGACAATAGCTGGGATCCTGCAGAGTGGAGGGAATTCAGCTTGATATTTTTTGTTTGCCATCATTTAGGGGCACTTCACATTTAAGACACACCTGAGGGGGTCCAGGAGAATGAGCCTCTGCAGCATTGCTTGGATGATATGTATTATCCTTAGGAAGTAAAAAAAGCCAGGGTCCTTAGCATCTGTGAAATTGCTTGGCAAAGACTAGAAAGAAATATGAGGGGTCTGTAATTGCTTTCCCAAATGTGGTAAATCAAAAGCAGGCATGAGGTTCCAACTGCAGTCCAGCTTCTCGGTATCCCAACATGTTTCTTCCCACCTGCAAAATGTAATGAGAATAATTGATAAGTACCTGAGTAACACATTGTCTGAACCATGAGCTATGAGCAGATGTCAAAAGGAGCCTTAGACAGGGAAGCTATTGTCATGTCATTGTCCCCAGGGCTTCTTTGTGGCCACGCTGCATAATGCATTTCATAAAAACCAGTTTGTGAGAGCATCTTTTAGCCAAAAACCACAAAGCATTAATGGATGTCACTTGGCAGCAGGTTGATGACTATTCTGCCCATTCTACAGTTGAATAAGTTGAGACTGAAGTGCTTTACTAGAAATCCATACCTGGTCTTATATGTTACCCATGTGCACCAGCAGATTAGTCTTGAATCGTCTAGAGCCAAGAAATCCTGTTTGAAAAATCCTGGCAATATTGTCAAAGCTCAGGCAACGTGGTCTTGATACATAGACAGTCTCTTCAAGATGTCCCTTTTTGGACTTTTGATAGATTTTTGGATGAAGGCTTCCTTGCCATGAATTTAGTTCTACTCTTAGAGATTACTCAATTGGATAACATATTTTCAAAGACAAGTCCAGTCTCAAATCATCAGGAGGGGTATTTGTAGTAGCTTTGCAGAGAATGTGGCGAGTGCAGGCCAGACTACTATTGAGAGTCTTTATTTTTGCTTGGAAAATGCCAACGTAGTTACGTTTTTCTATCCAGGCATCTCTGTTTTCTCCAGCCCCAGGTGTCTCTGCACCTTCACTTAGTTTTCCATGAAGACAGTGACTGAATATATGCAGAAATTTACAGCCACAAGGCACCTCCCAACTCTTGCAACAACAGCAACAGTAATAATGAGGATAATGGTAGCTAACATTTATTTTGTATTTTACAAATGCCAGGTACTGTCTTTAGTGTTCACATGCATTTTCTTTAGTCCTCATTATGAGGCCATGGAGTAGCATTATTAATATTTGCACTTGACAGAGGCGTAATCAAGGGATCTGGGATAATAAGCAACTTGCCAGAGGCCACAGGGCTAATTATTGGCAGAGTAGGACCAGCATTTTGGTCTCCTAACTCCAAGTTTAATATTCCTTCCAGGTTTCTCAAGCTGAAGTCTATGAACATGTTATTCAGGGCCCACATACTCTGTGAGAAAGTTTCATTTGTGTTCTTATTTTTAAAGTTATCTTGTATACCAAACTCTTTGTAGTGACGAATTCACACTTAGAAGGCATTTTCATATGATGAGTTCATGTTTCTCAGGTTGAAGTTTGAGAGTTCATGAAAGTGGTCTTCAGAGTCATGACATTTTTCTTTTTTAAAAGGTTTTTACATCTTGTGGGTTTGAGAAACTCCTGTCTGTACCATGTCCCCTGTAATCACATGCTTAGAATGGAGAGTATCTACAATAGTGGTGATTAGTATACCTCCCTTCCTCCCTAAGAGTTTTCAGTTGCTAGCTCTGTTCCTACTATAGGAAGCATTGCTACTCATCTAAAGCATAATCAAGTTAAAGATAAACAGTGTAGAGGGAAAGAACATAATCCTTGAAGTGAAAGGGACAGGAATGGGGTACACTGCCCACTCCCTGTTTTCTGAATGCACTCTGTCCCTTGATCCCTCAGCATCACCTCTCTACTTTTCAAAATTCTTCCCTTCAAAACTTAGTTCAAATGCCACTTCCTCTATGAAGCTTTTTCTTATTCTAATTGGCCATGGTTTCCTCTCCTAAATCCTTATACCACTTGCACTCTGTTACATGGTGGTTCCATTCTGCCTTTTATTATAGTTTTTTTTTACACACGTATTTCTCTCACAGATGCAAAGTTCCTTCATAGCAGGTGTTATTGGAGAAGCATATGGCTTATCTTTCTCAATTGATAGTGGGGGTGGCATCCTTAGGGATCAGCTTTGTAATCCCCATAGTGCCATATGTTATACATGGCAGGCATTTGATACACGTTAGTTAAAGGTGTAAGAAATGAGTAAAAGGAATGAAGGAGTAGAGCCAGAATCCATTCCCACCTCACCTTGAATGGATGGAAACTCACATATATGGACAGGACTTGTCTCAGTTCAAGACTAATCAATGGGAAGGCTCAGAGACAGGCTCCTTCCCTCTAGCAGCTCCCCATCCTCTAAGGCAGGGCTTCACAAACTGTAATGGGATTACAAACCTCCTAGGGATGGTATTAAAATGAAGTCTCTGATCTAGTGAGTCTGGGAATAGGAGGGGTGGTGCCTAAGCTCTGTATTTTTGGTAAACTCCTCGGATCATATTTGGAATAAGGAGACCCTTGGGTTTTATCATTCTTACTGAATTTCTACAACCAGCTGGAAAGAGAGACAGTGCACAGAGGACTGTGTGGGTTTTTAGGGGCCAGTACGTCAGTGTAAGTGAAGTACCCACTTTTCATTAGCAAGAACTCGGTCACATGACCTCACATTACTGCAAGGAAGGCTGGGAAATGCAGTCTCTTGTGTGCTCAGGATAGGAAGGAAAACAGAGTCTGGTGACTTACTCAGCAGTAACTGCCACAGCAAGTCACACATCCCAGAGGTCTCTGAGATGTTATTTCTCCATTGGTAAGTACAAATGACCAGTAGGCACAGTGTCTATGTCCCCATGATGGACTGGCCCTCACTACACTCCTTTCACTTTCAAGAGAATCCATTTAAATTTTCTAGAAAAGGAGGTGTGTCCCCATTCCTTATTTTACTCAAAGATATGCCTTCTGAAAGATAGTCTAAACCAGTGGTCGGCAAACTCGTTAGTCAACAGAGCCAAATATCAATAATACAATGATTGAAATTTCTTTTGAGAGCCAAATTTTTTAAACTTAAACTTCTTCTAACGCCACTTCTTCAAAATAGACTTGCCCAGGCCGTGATATTTTGTGGAAGAGCCACACTCAAGGGGCCAAAGAGCCGCATGTGGCTCGCAAGTCACAGTTTGCTGACCACGGGCCTAAACAATGTCAGCCACAATACTTTAGGGCAGTGGTCAGCAAACTCATTAGTCAACAGAGCCAAATATCAACAGTACAATGATAGAAATTTCTTTTGAGAGCCGAAAACCGACTTCTGCACATGGGCCACGAAGTTTTAATCACACTGTACGTGCGCGCCCGCACGTGGTATTTTGAGGAAGAGCCACACTCAAGGGGCCAAAGAGCCGCCCAAGCCGCACGTTTGCCAACCACTGCTTTAGGGCACTATCTATTCTTAGATGAGACACTATTAGGCTATGTACTTTCTCGGAGCCTTTTTACTCTCTGCTGTTATATTGTATGTAGATTAAGCTCTGCTTTCCTCTGGCTGTGACAGCAAAACTCCTGCAACTGTCACTCCAAGACAAGAGAGATGAAAACCTATGATAGACTGGATGATAAGTATTTAATTTCCTGGCCATCTATGGCTCTTTTCTTTGAGAAATTATCCTCTGGATTTCCAGTTTTACAGCCTATACATTCCACAGACTGGTGGTGGTAAGAGTCCATAAAACTCATTGGGATCCTTTTCTGCTTGTCCCATAAATGTGCTTTGTATTTATGTGGAACAAAATTGACATTCAGGGAGTCAGGTAGAAAACTGGTTTGTGAGAATTCTGAATATAAATGCCACCAACAACCTGAGGCCATCCAACCCACCAAGCATTGAGTCTTCCAGTGGCCACTTTGAAAAACTGAAATGCAGCCACCCCCTCCTTGTCATTACAGCCTGCTACAGTCCTGGCTTTTACTTATGGACTGCTGTTTGCACGTGGATCCCTATAGGGGAGACAGGGAGGAGCAGTACCTGGTCCAGCACAGTGTGCTCTGCCGTGGCAGGAACACAGAATCTGAATGAAAGAGGATGATGCACAAGGAGTCAGGGTGGGCGAGAGGCCAACATGTGGTGGAGGAGGCCAGGGTAGCAGGCAAACAAAAGGAACCGAAGCTGCTGGCTGGTCTCAGATTCAGGCGCCACTGTGCTCTTGCAAGTTTGGCATCACTCTAGAGGGGAGAAGGAGAGCAGGTGAAATGCTTTTGAAGATGGATTTCTAGGAATATAAGAGTATCTTCACAGTGAGAGACCCACAAACCGGAACCTGCCCTGCAATCACGTCTACCCAACCCACAGGAGCTTCCCAAGCCTGCTACGACGTGCCAGGGACTTAGCCCAATGGGAACCCAAGTGCCTTTCATGGAGAGCTGCATGAGTGCCTATTGATCATGGTACAGAGTGGAGCATGGGATTCAGTTTGTGGGCCTTCCGTCCCAGGCCTCTACTCATGCACAACTCCAAGAGGTGCCTGGATTTTGTATCCTGGATGCCTCTTTTCACCCTGGTCCTGACCCTGGAAGGGGTCTTAATCAAGGTAGTCTGTCTTGAGAGCCCAGACTCATCCACTTTAACAGAACAGTAACCACAAATGACATGTGCAATTTGGAGGAGAGGGCATAAGACCAGGGCAGAGGGGATAGAAGGAAGCCCAGCCTCATTTTCCAAGAGGCTGAAGGCTCTGGGGCATTACTCATGTCTGGGGTGGAGGGGAGGCTTCCTTGACTCTGATCAGGTCTTCCCTCCTGTCACCTGGCCCTCACCCTGCGGGAAGCCTGCTTCTGTCCTGTCACCTGGCAGTCAGGCCCTAAGTTGGTGGGCATGTCTTGCTGCAGGTTCTAGATGTCCTGTGCTCCCTCTGTCTCTGCAATGGGGTGGCCGTGAGAGCCAACCAGAATCTGATCTGTGACAACTTGCTGCCCCGGAGAAACCTGCTCCTGCAGACACGGCTGATTAACGACGTGACGAGGTAAGGCCACCATCATTATTCCAAAAGGGCTATCTTGTCTCCAGACAGGGAAGAGGGCTGATTTGAACTCCAAAGCCACCCACCATCATTTCCGTGATGATTCTGGCACATAAGATGAGAGCAGTCACATGTGTTCTCTTTTAGGGCCTTGGTCTCCAACCCACTTTCTCCTGACGTGCCCAAGGAGTATATGTACCACCCAAGGGCTGAAGAATTTGGCCAGAAGTGGTCTACCACATTTTATTTTAAACATCAATGCAGATCTATCTTGTATCTTCTTCATAACGTATTTATTTTTATTTCTATATACCAACTTTTTTTCTAAAAATCTCTTACAGAATAGATGTCCCATGTTGATACCATGGCTTATCGAATCCTCTGGCACATGGCCATTCACCCAGGAATAATGGTGCTGGTCAGATGGAAAGCATGGGCACAGGCAGAACTCTGGGCCGCTGGTCCACACCTGAGAGTCATGTGGGCTCACTGGGCCTGGACTAGGCAGGCCCAAGGTTCTTCAGCAACTTTCCACCCGGGCCCACTTCCTAATCCGTAATGGCGAGAGAAGAACCTCCCCTCTGAAGTGTAGAGCAGCCAGCAGCGCTAAGCCATCCATGCCAACATGTTTCTTCTTGGGACCAGCCTGGTTTTTCCCTGCCCATCCAACATGGAACACTACCCCAGCCCAGAATAGTAGACACCCAGAAAAACTCTGTTTTGTCCCAAGTTCTTAACCACTTCGCTAAATACATTAAAACCTCTGGCCCTTAACAAGGTTGCCTAAAAGGGACTTCTTCCCCCATCCCCTTTTCTGTCATCTAGGTCAAATTTTATTTTTTTCAGCTGTATTGAAGTATATCTAGTAATTCACCAACAATATGGTAAGACATTTAAAGTGTACAACATGATGATTTGATATACATGTACATTGTGAAGGAACTCTACCCAAAGTGTTAAATAATACATCCATCACCCCAGATAGTTCCCCTTTTCGGGGGAGGAGGGTAAGGACATTTAAGTTCTCTCTTAACAAATTTCAATTATGCAGTGTCATCAGCTATAGTCACCATGTTATACATGAGCTCCTGAGACTTCATTCATCTTATAACTGAAAGTTTATACCCTTTCACCAACTTCTCCCTATTTTTCCTGCCTCCACCTCAGCGCCTGGCAACCACTTTTCTATTGTCTGTTTCTATGCATTTTTATTTAGATTCTACATATAAGTGATACTATGCAGTATTTTCTTCTCTGTCTGGCTTATTTCTAATGTGACTTCTTAATGCTTTCAAAAGGCCATTGTTATTAATAATACTTGGTGTCAAAGCTGCTGTTATGAAAATGGTAGTGATTAAACCAATTTACTGGAATAACGGAAGAAGTCCTTTCGTTCACTTACAATAAGAAATGAGGATTTGTAATCATGCAGCTCTAAATGACATCTTCAACCTCTTTACCTGTGGCTGACACTCAGTAAATGTTGATTACCTTGAGTGGAACATTTAAAGAGAGACAGGTTTGCCCTAACCGGTTTGGTTCAGTGGATAGAGCATCGGCCTGCGGACTCAAGGGTCCCAGGTTGGATTCCGGTCAAGGGCATGTACCTTGGTTGCAGGCACATCCCCAGTAGGGGATGTGCAGGAGGCAGCTGATTGATGTTTCTCTCTCATCGATGTTTCTAACACTCTCTCCCTCTCCCTTCCTTTCTGTAAAAAATCAATGAAATATATTTTAAAAATAAATAAATAAATGAATAAAATAAAAGAGACAGGTTCTCTATATTTTATAATGGAATTAATGTCCTGACACCTTCCTAAGAATGTGATCAAGTGTTGGAGGCTTGCCATGGCCAGTATTGCTCAGTGATTAGAGCATTGGCTCATGCACTGAAGGGTCTTGGGTTCAATTCGCAGTCAAGGGCATGTACCTGGGTTGCTATTCCATCCCCCACCCTCATTGCGGCATGTGCAGAAGGCAACCAATTAATGTCTCTCTCTCTCACATCGATGTTTTTCTCTCTCTCCCCTCCTACACCCCCCTCCCCAACCCCTGCAGTTCTTCTACTCTCTCTGAAAAACCAGTGGGGGGAAAAGAAAAATATATATGTGTGTGTGTATATATATATCATCAGGTGAGGATTAACAACAGCAACCAAAAAAAATTGTTGGAGGCTCAAAGCTTTTTCTACTTTAGAACAATATGAAAAACACAAAATTGCTCTTGCCCTTGGATTAATTGAGCAGTGCCTCCTCTGTTCTGGTTCAATTTGCTTTCTCAGTTCTTAAGAGTCAGTAAATGCCCCCTGCCCTATGTTTAATTTCAGTATTCGGCCAAACATCTTCCTGGGAGTCGCTGAGGGCTCAGCACAGTACAAGAAGTGGTACTTCGAGCTCATTATTGACCAGGTGGACCCCTTTCTAACGCCAGAGCCCACACACCTGCGGGTGGGCTGGGCCTCGTCCTCAGGCTATGCTCCGTACCCAGGAGGTGGAGAAGGATGGGGAGGCAACGGTGTTGGTGATGACCTATACTCCTATGGCTTTGATGGACTTCACCTTTGGTCAGGTGAGTACTTTGCCAAAGCTTTGGCCCCTTATCTCTTTCTGGGGGTGACTGAGCCTTGACTGGTGTGAGCTGAGACTGTCACTTTCTGTATGAGTGATATAGACTCGAGTGTAAACTAGAGATGGTTAGGTGGGAAGAGCATCAGATCTGAAATGAGACACTTGCTTTAGCCATGACTCTGGCACTTCTGCTGCGTGATCGGTATGGGCCCCTTCCCTTTCCTCAAGCTCTGTGTCTGTACAAGCGGGGGCTTTCAGGATTATATGGACAAACAGGGAAGGAGAAAGACAGCATTTATTACTGAGCAGTGAGCTACATATCTTTTGTACACATTTTATCCCAGGTTATCTTTACAATGACCCCTGAAGGTAGATAATATTGACCCCATAGTACAGATGTGGAAGCTGAGGCATAAAAATATTTAAGTCATTTATTCACAGTCACGCTGGGAGGGGTCATGATCTGACAATAAGCCCGACACCTTGTCAGTGCAGCATGTTACTTTATGATGCACTTTATAAAACGTCTGGATCTGTACCTGACACATCGGAGGTGGTAATCAGTTAAAAATAATCTGGAGCTTCCTTTTTAAAGATAAACATTGTTTTCCCCAAGTGTGTCCACGGCCTGTGGCTGTGCAGGAAGGAACTGGCTCCCGCCGGGTGAAAACGCAAGAACGCCCATGCTCTCAGCCCAGCACAGGAGTTCTCCCTCGCTGTCTGTTGTCCGCAGTGTGTCTTACCTGTATCTTTTGCAAAACTGCAGTTGTGTCCCTTATAGAAATCCCTTACGTAAGCATTGTGCTGCGTGCCTCTTACATAAGGAACCATGACACACATTCTACCTTAAATTCAGTAGGAGGGAAAAGTTTGTCTCTAAATGACGAACCTGTCCATTTTCTTTTGTAACTGGGAACCCATCACGTTTTCCTTCTGCCCTTAGCTTTCAGGCTAAAACCATTAGCTCAGGTCCTGATGACATGCTTCTTGCAGTGGGTCTTTATTTTCAATTTGTGTGTGTAGGTGTGTGTGCTGTTTTAAATTCATTTTAAACATTTTTAAACTCTTAGGAATGGTGTGAATGTATTTACATACTTGTCCTGGGTTATTTGTGGGAAGAAAGAGAAAGCCCCATCTCTGTCCATGTTTTGTGTGTCCGAGGGTTAGCATGGTACAGTCAAAAGCAGATGCAGAACAGCAGGATGATGGGTTAAAACAGGCGAAAGTCTTGCCTTGTTGTTCTCTTATCCTCCCAACTTAACCTTCCCTGGTTCTGTCTTCATGGGGTAGGGGTGGGTCTTGCCTCCTCAGTTCTCAGAGCCCCATCATGTGTGGCTGTGCAGTAGTAGCATTTAGCTTAGGTTATCATCACATGTCACAAGGTTCTCAGAAAGTTGTCTTTAGGGAAGTGATTTGAGGAAACATCATCATGCTCACACCCACCCACAGCTCCTGAATTTGGTGGAATTGAATCTGTGAAGGAATGAAGAGCATTGACTTGAGACAATGATTACCCCATTGCCTGCTGGTTGCTGCTCATCTCCCACCATCTCACCAACACAGTGCAAGAGTATTTTTTGGATCCCAGTCTACTCCCAAAGAGAACTCCACATGGGGGTTGGTTAAAGAAACATGAAACACAGTTACACCCATGGATGAAGCAAATTGGACTCTTGTTTCAAAGAGAAACTAACAATTCTCAAAGAAAAAAAATTTTGGACTTTTCCAGACTTTGCAGCATTACATGGAACCCCTAGATTGTCTCTTTGTAGAATTTCCAGAATGAACACATAAATTAGTCAGGAGGGAGTCAGAGAGCCCACTCATTGTATATCCAGAAAGGGCTGCAGTCTGTGCATTTAGGACCTGACTCTCCATCTAATTGTGTATCATTTCAGGAGTTGACAGAGCACAGGAATGGACAGTGCACAGGAGAGTCAGTGCTCCCCTCATCCCTCTTGTCCTAACTCCTCTGAAGACTAGGGAGGTGGACATGCCCACACCAGTTATCACTAGCAGTGCCTCTATGATTGGAGATGGGGAGGAGGCTTAGGTCTCAGCTTTTCAGAAGCTGACAGTGGCTCTCTGAGCATTACCCACACTTAGTAATATAAGTACATTTAGGGGACTTCACCCCTCAGTCTTCAGTGCCTGATGAGATGCAGGGAAATCAGTGTCTGTGAGATTTATAATTTTCATGCTCACTAAAATACAAAGTTTCCTTGGGCCTGAATTCTCCAACCAGCACACAAGGAACATATATCTATCTCACAGAATGCACTGCAGGTAAATATGTCAGCATGTGCTCCAGCTGATGAAATAGGGTTCTGTTAATGACTCCCACCAGGACAACAGTGAATTCCGGACTATCTGATGAAAGGATAATTGTCTGATGAAGAAATAAAATGGAAATGTCCCTCCAACTTACTTGCTATAGGAGGGAATGGAAGGTGGCCAGGGAGAGATACTGGAAACTGGTTATGACAGTTTTTCTCCTTTTCCTTGAGATCCAAATGCCCAGGCCCACTGACTTTCAACTTACATGTTGAAGGCATAAATGAAGCCACTGCCTTGGACTGGTCTTCGATGCGCTTATGGAAGCACAGTAGAGATGTTGTCACGGTTGGAGAAAATGGCAGTGCCTCCAATGCTTTGTCATTGCAAAGAGTCAATAAGAAACAGCAGGGCTTTGGAGTTATGCCCGGTTTGAATCCCAGCTCCTCCGCTTACTGGGCAAATGACTTAACCTCTCAAAGACTTAATTTCCTCAGATAAAATGAAGATGTGCTATACGCTCTTGTAGAATTTAAGTGAGTTGAGGGACATGACATTTTCTAATTGTTTTTAATTTACCTTTATTGTTGAAAGTATTACAGATGTCTCCCTGCCCCCCCCCCGCACCCCCAGTGACACCTTCCTCCCCACTGCTGCCCCCTCCCCAGGCCTTCACCACACCATTGTCTGTGTCCATGGGTTATGCATACATGCATATAAATTCTTTGTTAATCTCTTCCTACCTACCTCCTTCCCTCTGAGATTCGTCAGTCTGTCGCATGCTTCCTTGTCTCTGGATCTATTTTGTTTTTCAGTTTATTTTGTTCTTTAGATTCCACATATAAGTGAGGTCATGTGATATTTTTCTCTTCCCTACTCACTTATTTCACCTACCATAATAATCTCCAGGAGGGACATGAAGTTCTTGACACACACTGGATACCCAGTAAATAGGACTTGAACTTCCCTCCTTGTCTGCAAATCCACTGTTCTCCTAAAGACTAAGCCCAGAGTTCTGGGTCCCTCACTCGAGACCATACGCGTACCCCCATCTTAAGGGGATAAAGAACCCAAGTCCCATGCTGAATGGGAAAGGAAGTTTCAGAGTGACATCCTGGGAGTATCCGTGAGCTTTTTCTCTGTGTAGCGGGAGGGCAGTCTTAATAGGTCTATCTCACCACAGAAGCCTCTGAATTCTCTTTCAAGTATCTGCTGTACAAATATCCCCCTTCTCCACTCTGCCCAGCCCTCTCTACAGAATCCAAGGTCAGCTCAGCCTCTGCATTTTCCCTCTGGGAGGAATGGTTCTTTTCTTGTCATGGCACCACTGTCCCTCTCCTGGCATGGCCTTCATGTAGCCTTTCAGGTCTGCATTTGGAGGTGAATGTGGCTCAGAGCAGCCTAGAGTATGTTACTGGTTAGGGAGCAGTTTCACAGGAGGAGATCACACCTACCCTGCCCTTTTAACAACCTTTTCCTTGCAAAATCAGAAGAAGAGGAATTTACCTTCCCAAGAGATGAGTGATAACAAGAAGTGAATGAATGGAATACAATTGTGCCTCTTGATTTAACATGACTTCTGACTCATCAAGATAATGTGTCTCTACAGTCAAATTTATATAAGAGGGTCTTTATCTGTCTCCTTACTAACATGAACCCCAAGGTACCTGTTTGTCTGTCAAAACTCACCCCATTATGACTCAGACCTTTCCAGCCCCAGTGAAGCCTCTCTCTTTCCAGTTGTCTAAGTATTTGTGTTTATATTATAACTAGTGGCCCGGTGCAAGAAATTCGTGCACGGGGTGGGGGGTTCCCTCAGCCCAGCCTGCACCCTCTCCAATCAGGGACCCCTTGGGGGATGTCCAACTGTAGGATCGGGTCTAAACTGGCAGTCAGACATCCCTTTCACAATCTGGGACCGCTGGCTCCTAACCATTCACCTGCCTGCCTGCCTGCCTGATCACCCCTAACTGCCTCTGCCTGCCTGATCACCCCTAACTGCCCTCCCCTGCTGGCCCAATCTCGCCCCCAACTGCCCTCCCCTTTAGGCCTGATCTCACCCCCAACTGCCCTCCCCTGCCAGCCTGATCTCATCCTAAACTGCCCTCCCCTGCTGGCCTGATCTCACACCCAACTTCCTTAAAACCCCTCCTCAGCCCCCACCTTAGGTTCTGCCTTCACAGTTCACCCAGATTAGGTTCTGATTGCTCAGTTTCTATTCCAGTCAGCATCAAAAGCTCCACCTCCTAGGCAGCCATTGGCTCCTCACAGTTCACCCAGATTTGGTTCTGAATGGTCGGTTTCTATGCCAGTCAGCATCTCTGGGCCTATCTCTAGGCCTGATCAGAGAGGCAGGGCTGGTTAGCAGCCCCCAAAGAGGCCAGGAGAGAAAGAGAGGCATGCTGCTGGCCAGGCCCAGAGAGAAAGAGAGTCAAGGGCTGATCAACAGCTGCCCACAGAGGCTACAGATTAGGCCCTGCTTCTCTCTCCAGGCCTCTCTCTGGGCCTGATCCACAGCCCCCTCAGCAGTCAGTGCTAGGTCGCCACGACAATCCAACACTAACTGCAGGACTGACTTCCAATGTTCAGTTGAGCCTTCAGTCATTACAGTCACTGCCTTTTTATATATATAGATGCCAAGCTCTACAGTGCCCTGGGTAATAGATGTGCTGAGCATCAGTGTTTCCAGATACCTACATTACTCATCAAAATAGACTAAATCTGCAGTAATATATCCTTGGGTTAATCTGAAGATGTGCAGCAGATGATAAAATGGCTTTTTCGTTTATCCTAAAATGCTAGGTTAGAAATGGCCTTTCCTGGGGTTCCAGATGGGCCTGAGCCTATCAGTCAGGGGTTTCTTCAGACCAGCAGAGCCAGGGCACCTCCCAGCCTGTCTCCATGGGTGGTCTCTAGGATTACTCAGAATTCTTAATATATTGAAAAGAAAGCAGTTGAGGCAATTTAGAAACATTCTCTGCACCAACTCTGCTTTTCCTTGCTACAGGACAGTTTTCTGTCCATTGTTTTAAAAGTGGTTAAATTCACTAGACATATTTGAAAGTGACTTTTTTTACCACTATCAATAAAGGGACTTAATGATTTCAATAACTCAATACAGTGATTTTCAAATCACTTTCTGGAACCAGTCCTTAATGCTATGATTCTCCATATTGTTATTTCTTCCTAATATTACAAAAGACATAATATTCATACAGTGTTCTGGCAAGCTTATTCACTGCTGGCCTAGTAACAAAACAAAAATAGTAACTAATAGCATTTGTTGTAGGTTATAATGCATCAGACACTCTTCTAATCACTCTACATGGAATAGCAACCCCACGACAGTATTATTTTTATTTGACAGATGAGGACAATTGAATCCACAAAGGTAAGTGACTTGCTCAAGGTCACACAGTTAGCAACAGAACCAAGACTCAAACCCAGGGAGTCTGGTTCTAGACACACGTCCCTTAACTGCTATTCACTACTGCCTCTTGAGTGATATATAGCAATATAGCACATTAGTCATTCATTTCATCAAAAGCATAGGAATAATGTAACTTACATATAACTATTGACATAATCATGGAGGCATCACTGTACCCATTTTACAGATATAGAAGCTGATTCTTTTAGTAAAATCACAGGTCCAGTTTTCTGTAGCAGGTAAAGACTGGAGCTTTATACTCAGACTCAGCCTTTTGTGTCTTCAAGATCACGCCCCACCCCATGCCACTTCATTAGAGAGCATTTGGAAGGATAAGTATCTTTTCTAAACATGGGGCGCAGGGCCCTTCTGAATCATTTGGAGCCTTGAAGGCCCTCACAAGGTTAGCAGTTGCTTCCTCCAGATAGAACGGATTTATAGCACAGAATGTACAAAAGCAATCTCATGTCCTAGTTGAAATGTTCTCAGAAAAGTAAAGGTCCTTCTAAATTATATTTTTACCCAGTAAGGATCTGGATACTTTTAAAGGTAGTTGTCCAATCTAGCATTTCCATTCATTTCCAGTTATCCCAAATTCACAGAAATCTCTTGGGATTTGTTCAAATGAGTACAGTGATATTTTCCAGACATTATCCTGATAGAAAAAGAAACGATTGAAGCAGAAATATTTGTTTTTAATGGGAAAATAAAAAATCTCAAGAATGAGACAATATAACAGGTTTGCTGAGTTTTTATATCACAGATTCCTTTCCTGGTGGACTTGACTGTGATAAGGAAGAAAGGATTCTGGGACCTGGGATATCTAAACTCCATGAAAGGAGCTAAGAGTACTCAGCCTTGTCAAATGGGGACATTGGAAAAGGGTCAAACCCACACACTCTGGCTGGTAGTTGGAGGATGGGGCAAGTTGACTTGAAGAAAGAAAGGTTTACTAGATAAATGAGATCAATTTCACCAGAGGCTAATTGATATAAACAAGAGTTTAAGTTCTAGAGCATTTCTGGTCACAAAAGCATCAAACTTCTAAATAAGCACTTCTAAAATATTAAACATTGAAATAAATGTAAGCTATACATATGTATAAGAAAGTAAGATCATGATTTTCCAACCCACTATTCCAGTTCAGGGCAGCAAGTGGCCAGAGATTATCCAGCAGCTCATGCACAGGTGGGACCATCCCTTTCTATCTCAGGACACTCAGACTGGGACAATTTGGGCATGTACATTAGGTAAAATTGGTTTCTTTATATGTCATTTCACTTAAAGTTGCAGTTTCCAAGAACCTGTGCACCATGTTAAGTGAGGACTTAATATATGTCATACACTGCTTTTGCATAAGCCATTCATTCTGTTTGGAATGCTCTTTTCTTTCCCTTTTATGTAGTGAATCTTTTATTCTTCAAGTCAACTTGATATCGTCTACCTCCAGAAGTCATCTCCTTTATTCCAGTATTTGTACTGAATTGTAATTCTTTATTTGAATGTTTATTTCCCAGTAGATGATGGGCTTCTCAGGGCAGGAACTGGGTCTTCTGTCTTTGATCCCCAACTCTAAGCACAGTATCTGGGCTCATTCCTGTTTGTGGAAAGTCGGGGGTATATACAATATGGTTTTGCCAATCACCCAAAATAACCAGAAGGGGGCATCTAATTTTTTTCTTTTTATTTATTAAGGAGAGTGTAGCAGTTTTACTATTTTAAAATCAGTGACCACTAATAAACAGTAACCACAACAAAACATTAAATAATCAAAAGTTTAAATAGTTCTAAGCTGAGAATAGAAATATTACATAGCATAGATATATGTGTAAAATTTATAAACAACACACATCCTAAGGGGATTTTAAAGGTTACCTTTTCATGGCATAGTATAAATCCATTAAAATTCAGTTTCTAATGACCGTTTCATTATAAATAAAATGTTTTTAATCTAATCAGTAGTAAAAACAAGTTCTTAAATATCCCAGTTTGGATGAAAAGTATATATATGAAAGAGTAGAAGCATTTCTTATTGAGTTACATTTTTTTCCTTGTTTCTACTTTTTCTATACATCTGACAAACATTTGTAATGAACATGTATTACTGCTATAATCAAGAAACAAGATACATTTTATAAATTCTTCTAAGACCTCATTTTAACACCTAACTTCTGCTGCTTTGTTGCAATCTCCCCAAAAACTGTAAACCTTGGGGGCGGAGGGGCGTGGGTATGATAACTTACTCGTAGAACTTCCACAATGGGATGGTATGACAGAAAAGCAAGAGGTGATTTTCTCATTAGGTTAGGTCAGGAAATGTCAAAATCATCTTATGAAAAATATATGCAACAACAACAAGGAAGTCACCAATACAGAGTATAAGTAACTATGCTTTTCTGCCTATCTGAGGTAGTAAAACTCTTTAAAACAAATAAGCCAACTCTGCCACATAGTGTAAGGGCTAGATGGCTTTGCTGTTCCTGACTTTGATGGCTCCTGCATCCAATACTAACGTGGCTATATCTCCCCTGCGAGGGCTTTCAAGGCTCCTAACAAATTGGAAGAGTCCTGCTCCCACACTTAAGGTGGGTATCCTTCCAATTGCTCTGTAGTAAGATGGCATGGGGGTGAGGGTGGCAAGAGGTCTTGAAGTCACAGAGGGCTGAATTCTAATTCCAAGTCCTTACCTGCTACATGAACCTGAGCCTGTGAGTTGACCAAAAACATCAGCTTCTACATCTGTAAAATGGGTATAGTGATTCCCTCATGGCTGTCAATAGTTGTTAAGGTACCATTATTATTCCTATGCTTTTGATGAAACGAATGACTGATATGCTCTATACCACTCAAGAGGCAGTAGTGTGTAGCAGGTAAGGGGTGTGTCTAGAACGAGACTACCTGGGCTTGAGTCTTGGTTCTGTCACTAACTGTGTGACCTTGGTCAAGTGACTTACCTTTGTGGACTCAAATGTTCCTCATCTGTCAAATGAAAATAATACTGTTGTGGGGTTGCTGTGAATGTTGAATAAATTATTCCATGTAGAGTGATGAGAAGAGAGCCTGACACAGTGTAATCAACAACAAATGCTTTTGCTATTGTTTTTGTTTCTATAACTCCAAAAATGAAATACTAGGCTGGCAGTAAGTAAGCTTGCCAGAACATTACTTAGAGGAAATACTAATAGCAGAGAGCACACACACACACACACACACACACACACACACCCCAAAAGGCAGTCTGTCCATTATTTCAGACACCAGGCCAGAATCTGAGCACGCATAGAGCAGATTGAATTCTTGCTTGTTCTCATTTCTGGCAGGTTGAGAATTTCCTCTGAGACTCATGCTGTTCAGACTGCCCACTCACCATCTTAGGAAGTCATTTCTCATTGCTCATCTCACACTGTTTCAGAAAGCCAGGTTGCATTTCAAATGCAATAGCATGTCCAGACCTCCTGTGTGCCATCTTACCTCCCACCTCCCACAGGTGGCCTGTGAGCATTTTCTCTAGCTCTAGAGTCCCACACACCTTTTCCTTGTTCTTTGCTCACCAGGCCGCATTCCTAGAGCTGTGGCCTCCATCAACCAGCACCTCCTGAAATCAGACGACGTGGTGAGCTGTTGCCTGGACCTAGGGGTGCCCAGCATCTCTTTCCGCATCAACGGGCAGCCTGTGCAGGGGATGTTTGAGAACTTCAACACAGATGGGCTCTTCTTCCCTGTGGTGAGCTTTTCAGCAGGTGTCAAGTAAGTTATGGTCGTGACCTCATGGAGAGTAGCCATTACCCCACCTCCCACCACTCCTATGAGCTGGAAGCGTGGAAATCTCCTTCAGGGCTTCCGCACCACAAGCCAAACTCTCCCAGGAAGGGAAGAGCAATGCAAAGCCATTGATTCACTCCATATATACTTGTGGAACACATACCTACTACATGGGTTCTAGAATGTCCTCAGATAAATAGTAAGATGAATAATATAAATCCTGTGTAGAAAATTACTTTAACGATTATGAAAAGTATAACATGCTCATTATAAAAATTTTAAAAGATAAAAGTCATAAATAAAACAATAAATATCACCCGTGATCCCATCATTGAGCTATAATCTCTTGATATTTTGATTTCTTCAAATCTTTTATTCTACAAATACGTGTGTATATTTTTAATTGACATCCCCCTAAATCTGAAGTTTTATGTCTTGATTACTTTTCATTCAGGAGTAAGTAATGAGTCTTTTCCTGAGTCATTAAGTATCCTCCTGCACACGATTTATATGGCCACATAATATCCTTTTATTTGGCTTTCCCATTATATAGCCATTACTTTGTTGTTATACTTTCATGCTGATTTCATTTCATTATAAATTATTATGAACATCCTTGAGCATAGCTTTGTCTGCATTTCTATTTAGTGCCTCGTACAAGTAGGTCAAAAGGAATGAACTTTTTGAAGTCCAAGTTTATAATTATGTGGCCAATATGTTTTCAGAAAGATTGTTTTAACAGTTTGGAATTTATTATCAATAATTTTGAAATCTAAAAGGCTCTGAGAAACATAAACTTTTTATGATTTATTTCACCACAAAATCTGAACTAAACTCATTTTGTGGCAAAACTATCAGCAACAAAAATGAGGCTATTTTTAGTCTTTCCTTTATTTCACATCTTATGAATATTTACATGTTTAACTATAGAAATATTAATGTACTTGATTATGGGGTACAGCTGCCCACCTGACTATAGGAACTTTTTAATATATTACATGAACCTTATTTCTTTCTTTAAATCTAAAGAATTCTGCAGTCTAATACACAGCTCCAAACTTTTCATATAAAGGATTGGGTCTATAGTATCATTTAAAGCAACATATGAGAACACCCAACTGAATGGATCCTCGTGAACTTTTTCTGTTACTGGTTATTTTTCATCTTTGCTAATTTGAGACAGTTGTATCTTAAAGTCTTAATTTTCTGTTTGATTAGCAATGTTGTTGAGCTTGTTTATGCTTACTGTTTTCATGTATTATTTTAACCAATATCTTCGTTAATTTTATGTTTTCTGCCTTTCTGGTATACATTTTGGAAAAATTTTTACATATATGAAGGCTATTAAACTATTGCCTTATAGTTTTCAAATATTCTTCTCAGTTTGTGATTTACTTTTGAATACATAATTTTTCTATTTTGTTTTTCCCTTTTACAAAAGTAATGTAGGTTAAAGAAAATAGCAAGACCCCATAATCATACCACCAGAGATAATCACATTACCCTTTTATTTATGCATCTCAATATTTTTACATTAAATTGGACTTGTACTATGCATGCTGATTGTCTACATAGTATTGTTAACTATTGTATTCATTGCTCTCCCTCTTCTTTGCACTATTTGGATGTTGTATTATTTTAGTCTGACAATACATTTTAACATCTGGAAGGCAAGATCCTAATTTAACTCTTTTTTTCCCAAAATTTTCTTAGCCATCTTGCTTCCTGCCTCTTAAGGAGATCACCATCAGTTGAGCAGGAAACTAGTTAGGATCACTGTGGTTTCCAGGGAAACCATTGGAAAGGGCCATGAGCGGAGGAGGGTTGTGCAGAGCAGAGCTTTTGTGGGACCACAAAAATGCCATCACAGAGCTCCCAGCATCCAAGTGATGGGATTTCCAGAGTGACAGCACTGTGATAGGCCTCAGCACCTCCTGCAGACTGATAAATCAAGATATGTTCACATATTATAATAGAGGATACAAATTCTGTCCAGTTTCCAGTAAATAAACTATTTAGGAATAAAACATTACCCTTTAAAAATGATATTCAGCCTTTAGAATTTGACACATATTTGCAAGCATATACAGTGTATACAGCAGGGGTCCTCAAACTTTTTAAACAGGGGCCAGTTCACTGTCCCTCAGACCGTTGGAGGGCCGGACTATAGTTTAAAAAAAAAAAAACTATGAACAAATTCCTATGCACACTGCACATACCTTATTTTGAAGTTAAAAAACAAAACGGCAAAAACACCCGGCGGGCCGGATAAATGTCCTCGGCGGGCCGCATATGGCCCGCGGGCCGTAGTTTGAGGACGCCTGATATACAGTAATGTATGTTTGCAAACACACCTAGTGACACAATAGCCACATACATACCCACAAACCCACACGTGCATATTTATAAGCATTCTCATATAGATGGGTATAATATATTGAAATTAAACATTATCATTCCTGGCTATTCTTGTAAGAAAAGGAGAACCACTACAGTAAAAGTTTGCTAGGTTTGTAAATTTACTTATCACAGATTTTAGCAAGAGGATTGTACATTAGCCCCGGGGACTAAATTCTAAACGTTGGGAGTTGTTTCCTGTGTTTCTCTGTGCGTGTTTCTCTGTGCGGATGGTATTTCCATGAGAATTTCATGCCAATTCTCCCTTCATATGTGTGGTGTGACATATCATTCCTCGTCGGTATCCTTAGGAGCCTGTAGAAAAAACAAGGAGCATATTGAAAGGTACAGGCACTATAAGCACAAAGAAGCTGATTGGACAAAGACCCCCTGGCAGCTGGGGGAAACCAGTGTAAGCCTCATTGCTCATCGTCCCTCTCCATTCCCCAAAATAAAGAGAATGAATAGAAATCTAAATACAAGGCAAGAGCGTTGGGCCGTCCACCTGTGGACTCAGTGCCTGCTTCTGGAGAACCTGCTGACTCTGAGCCGTCAGTGCCCAGGCCGGCATTTGCCTGGTGATGGATGGCCGTGGAGGCCCAGCACTAGTGCCCCTCCCGTCTTTATCTTCGCCACCTCCCATGTACTGAGTTTTGCTTCCCATCTGAGAGAAGCGCTTAGCTAGAAGTCAAATCTCTCCAGAGGGGTCTTTTCCAGTCTGCTGGTTAATGGACTTTTCCGAATATTCTGTGTTTAGAGAATAGTACATCCAATCTTGCCTGCTGCATAATGATTTTTAATCATTAACTCATCCATCTAATCTCCCTCAGAGCTATGAGATAGGACTTTTAAATGTGTGTGTTTTTGGTGTGTATGTGGTGGTGGGGGGGGGGAGCGTGATTTAAAAAATATTTTCTTGGCAAGGAACTGCAGCTAGCAAGTGAAGAAATAGGTAACTGATAGGTATCCACCTGTAGATCTTTCTAGCAGCGTGTCCCTCGGTTAGTAGATCATGCAGCCTTCTCCGTGCATGGGAGAGAGAGAGAAACAGAGTTCCCAGAGGAGAAAAATGAGATGGCTCACCCATTTATAAGGCACAGCTGCTGAGAGAATTTAAGAAACTGAACTGTGCAAATGTGCTGACTTGAAAAGCTAACACCTTAGTTATGAGAGCTTCTTGCTTATTGCAACTCAGCAAGCTCCAGTGGGACGCCGGGGGCTTGATGTCCCTCAAGCCTCCTTTCTGTCAGGAAAATATCACCTCTGAGATATTTCTGTCTTTGGTTCTCAGAGCATGATATGATCTGAGAAGAGATGGATCGCAGTTGGCCTGCATTCTTGGGAAATACCTTTCGCTGAAGTACATCCAATCCATCACATGGTGTCACTGGTCAGGGTCAGTGCTGGTCCTGTGTCGGTTTATTTTCACTTATGAGCAAATGGGATCGATGTCCTAATACTGACTGTCACATCAGCTGGTGAGGTGTGATTTGTACTGAAACACAGCAGTTCCCCCTCTACTGCTTTAGTTCAGTTGTGCAGAGAGCTAGAAAGAGAAACCGGGATCTTAACTCCAAGTTAAAGGATCTTACTGAAAATAAATGTGTTAATAATAAAATTGAAAACAAATTATTGTTTTACCCAATAGAGTAGCATTTTGCCTGTTATGTAGTGTCTCTCCCGGCAAGATGCAAGGCTCTGCCCATCAAGAGGAAGATTCCTCTCCCATCAGAGAAGAACTTAGAAATTGCCTCAATTTTAACTTCTGTATGGCTTCTAAATTAGATTTCTCTTTTACAGCCCCATTGCCTCCTATTTAATGGTCTTTATTGAGGTGGAAGTCTTGTCTTGGTGACCCCGCATTTTTTTTGTAATTACAAACTATCTTGTTAATAACGACACCTGATTAGGATGTCCCTGCCAGCAGTCATCAAAAAGCAAAAATCTTTTCAATTAGATTTACCCACAGTGAAGTCAAAGGCAGCATGAGTAGTTACTAACAAAATCCACACATCAATACGTACTCTCTTCTATTATGAATATGCCTTCTTAGCTTTCTTCCTGGTGTGATTTGTGACCAGTGTGATTAGTTAGCAGGGCTTTGGTGTAACAGCCTTGTTCAATAGAGGACAGAATTTGGGATGAGGCATATGTACCTTGGAGCCCACCCAAAAGGTTCAGCTACTTAGATGCCAGGAAACCCTTATTAAAAGGTGGTCTGACCCTACCAAATGGCATCATGGCATGGCCCACCTGGGGAGCATTATGCAGAAACTGAGGATATAGTGAAATTTGGGCACTACATTTTGTTTTGCAGGAAATTGATGAATTAATCACTGTAGTAGAGTGATTTTCAACCAGCATGCCGAAAGAATTTTAAAACATGCAATACCTGACTATTTAGTGAGGGGCACTGACCTCTTTTCCCTTAGATTGTCAAATTAAAAAATGACAACAGCCAACACAACAATAGCTGTTCAGTGTGAATGAATCAAAATTATATCTGTTTTTATGTCAGATCGGCAAACAACATAATACATTTTTGGTGTGCCGCAGAATTTTAATAATTAGTTGATGTGTGCCATAAGATGAGAAAGGTTGAAAATTGCTGCTGTAGTAGAGTATATGTTATATCTATAAACTCCCCATAGATTATGTTATCATCTTATATAACTCTTTACCAGCCCTTGCTAATTTATAAAAACAACAATATCCAAAGATGGTTGGTGTTGCAGTTGCTGTTTGTTTTCCCTTGGTATCTACGGACTTGGCTGAAACTCAGGTAACCAACAGCTTAGTTATTTCCAGCTTGCTGTGGTCAATGCTGTGGAAATTATTGCTGAGATAAATATACTTCTGTGAAGAACATGATGAGCACTGGCTAGGTTGCCCTGGGCTTTCATCGAACACTGGCCAAGAAGAAATATGAATGTGGGAATGTAACATAACTCAGATTGGTCTCCGGTCTAAGCAATATGGACTAAAGAAGCCATTACAAATCATGACTTAGGAGTTGAATTCAGGTCAACAAAAGCTTGCTAAGTCTTTCTCCTCTTAACCACAGTCTGTATCCTTTTGTTCTTTGGGACACAATCCCAACTCTCTGGGAGGGAGTCAGTAGCAGGTAAGAGTAACTAAGAATAAAGTGTCTTCACATGATTGCTAGTAAGCTGTGAATAAGGAAACCTAGCCCTTTCTGAGCACAGCAAAGCTTTGATTTTTTACTGTATTTTTTACTCATGGGTCAGTCTTTCAAATCTGGATATTTGCAATAGGTATTCTCATCTCTTCTGCAAACTGGCAAGCAAAAACGCACAAATCTCAAAAGATGAAAATGCTCATGAGGATTTTTCAATACAATTTGCTCTATTTTCAAAATCCGTCAAGTAAATAGAAAATTCTTCCACACATCCCGAAACTTCAGTACTCCCAGGTGGCCATTACTGAAGCTATTGCTCATTCTGAGGTGGAGGAATCTGAGGACACAATTGCTTTCTGTAATCACTGTAGGAAGAAAAACCTTTGAGAGCTGATGGAGTGTCTGAGCCATGGGAAGGACCCCAGAAGATGACACAAGTGCTTTAGTGGAAGAGATTAAATTGATTAATGAAATTGATTTTAAAATCCATTAATGCAGAGAAAAATCTGAGGATAAAGAATAACTAATTTTAATTAAGAAATCTATTCTTAAATTATCTTTTTTTAAACTTTGACCTTTTCTGTGATGCTGGGAGAGTCCATGGAACCCAAGGAGCAGGGAAGAATACACCTAGAAGAGAGAGACTTACATTCTAATTGTAAACTTCTCATTTATGAATGAGGTAAAGGATTGCAAAGACAAACATTGAGTGCCAGATAATGGATGTATTGACAGGAGTAGACTAGGGGGGTGTAACTTGGTTGTTTCTCCTTTAACCTCTTCAAACCCATGCTCTGGACTCCTTGAGTTCTTGGGCAGATTCTGTATCCTTATTATTCCTTTTAAGAACAAGAACAATCTTGTCAGTAATTTAAAAGCTCCATGTATGTGAACATAAAAACTCCAGATTTGTACCCAGTTTGAGCCCTCCCCAACTTGGCCAGACATTTGAGGTGGGCCTCTTGTCCCTGTTGGTACAGCTCCTCCCAGTTAGCCAGCTCCTCCCTGTTCCAGACCCTCTAGAGTTGAGCCCAGGGGGTGAGATGGCTGGGGGAAGGGCTGGTCCTCTGGAGTTGATGAGGCTGTCATGTGGCATCAGACCTTTGTGTAGCAGCTGTGCAATGGCTTCCTCTTTCCCTTCTGGGGCCTTCTGTAGTTTCTTGAAGGGCCTTGAGCTGGAAGCCTCTGACACGGGCAATTCTTTTGACACAAGCTTTGCACTTGTGTTGGCTGCTCCCTCTGACTCCAAACCTCCCTCTGCATTTTTCCCAGGCCTCCCACCTCCTGACCCCCTGGGTTTCTGATCTCTATTCAGTAATTTGCCTTTCTGGAGATAGCTGACAGCTGGCTCATTTGGATTCTCTATCTGGCCTTCCAGAGGCACACTCCTTGGCCCCATCTCTCTCTCTCCCTTTTTCCCATGAGCTCTCTCCCTCCCCTCCACCCTCCCACCTTCTCTCTCCCCACCACCAGCCCAGTCACAGGCAAATGTGTCCCTTACTAAGCCTCAGGGGCCAATTGTAAAGTTTCTGAGTAGGTCCTTGAAGCCCTCACCCTTTCACTTCAGATGGGAGGGAACCCCCACCTCCTTTTCTCCCTGACAGTTCCCTCTCTCCGTGTGAATTCCTTACCTTGCTTATCCCTGTGGAGGTGCACAGTGAGCTGAAGCTAACAGAACTGGGAGCTCCTCTGTAGTTGATTCAGCACCTCACTCCAGGATGTGAAAAAATTGGCATTCGCTCAATTGTCCTCCTTTGGGAGATCTGTTAAAACTCTGAGACAGAGGGGAGCCCATCCTAATATCCTCAAATAAAAGTGGATTTCAGCCATTTCATTCCTTTCCTTTGATTATTTCCTTCACACCTACATTTCATCCCTAGTTCTTTCCTTCGACCTGGTCAGTCTGGATTTCCCTGAGCGAGCCAGTGAGTGAGTGAGGAGGAGGAGGAGGACCCCCAATAGTGGTGGCGACTTGCTGGAGCCCATCCCACAGTCTCTGGGCAGCTCCTCATGGGCTGCGAGGGAAGGAGCCTCAGACGGTGGGTGTGCCTGGCGCCAGCTCCTGTCCAGTCCCACCGGCTGGGAGCTGGGCTCCCGTCTGACAGGCCTTGGAAGCAACCCAAGACCAATCCTGCCACCCACTGAAGCATAGCTTAATGGCTTGAAAGACGATGCTTCAGCAAGCAGTAAACACTGATTACTGGCTATGTAAATTTTTCATTTTACAGTTTGTGTGGCCATTACAGGAGATAAGATTAAGATTTATCTGCATTATCGTTCTCCTTTTAATAACCGAATATACATGCAGAAAGTATTGTTCTCCTTACTGCTACATGGAACTCCACCCTTCTTGATTTGTTATCTTTCCAGAAGAGGACAGCCGATTTTAAAACGTAAGAGAAATTTTAAAACGAAACAGAACTGGCAAGAGAGCTCAAGAATAATTAAGTTCCGAGTGACAAAGAACACACCCGCCGTACAAGCTCCCAGCTCAGCTTCTTGCAGGAAGGATGCTCAATGAGGAGAGAAAGGCAAAAAATCCCACACTCATTTCTTGTTCAAAAAGATCCCGTTTTACCCCATGGTTTCCACATGTCAGTAACACAGTCTGTTCTGTTACGGATGGATTGGGAAGTTCTCAACAAATGGTTGCAAGGCTTAGTCATTATTTCCTGAAGGTTCACGAAATTAGTAACACTGCAGGCTAATGACTCAATTTTGTTTTAATGTCATTGTTCATATTCTTAATATATGTAGATCATGCCCTGTTGCATAACATTTAATGTAGGAACATGTGCAAGGAATAATTGTGGTGCTGACTCTATATTATTGTGGTTTAGTACTTTAAAATGGGAAAGTGGGAGGATTCATATTTCTATAATTAATCTTAAAGTATGTTGGGATAAAGAATGTATTTGTGTTGGAAAGGAAAAAAACCTTAAGGTTTCTCACTTGGAGAGATTTTTATTTTCCATTTTCACAATCAGGCTATTTCCACAGTCACAATGACTCAGCCCACACTGTGACTCCTCTTGCAAGGCTGCCCTGCCAGGATATTTCAGGTGAAGGAAGTGAGGCCTAGTGGAGAGTTTTGCTGGGTCGCAGTCCTTCCTCTGTGTACCTCACCTCGCTTCACACAATATGCCCACTCCATCAGCAACCCCTAACATTCCTAATTCCCTCCCCCTAAAGTGGGATCGCACTGCTTGTTTCCATGTTGGCCATCATCACCCCGGTCCAAACCCACCCTCATCTCTCACTGTGACTAGATTGGTGTCAGGTGCCTGCAATTGCCTCCAAATTGTTCCCCAGGCCTGTCTACATAGAGCAACTTGAAAATTTTTATCTTTTCTTAAAATCCCTCAGAAGTTTCACCTGGAAGAAAATCTCAACTCCTTCTCATGGCTCACAGACCCTGCCTGATCTAGCCCTGCCACCTCCCACCTCATCTTCTGCCCCTCGGGCGCTCCATGTTCTCACCATACCACCTCTACCCAAGCTCTGTCTACCTTGGGGCCTTTGCACATGTTTTTTTTTTTCTGCCTGGAATGCTATTCCTCCAGATTTTGAACTCATTAGCTTCCCCTTCATCCTAAGGGTTAACTTATATGTCTCCTCCTCAGAGATGCCTTCCTTGACTCCAATCTAGGAGCAACCCTCTTCCCCAACTTATTTTGTCTCCCTTTTTATTCCCTCACTGGATGTCTCCCAATAAGAAATTAGACCTGTTTGTCTAGTTGGATGCCTACTCTGTGCTTTGTTCAGTGCTAAATCCTTAGTGTGGAGAACACTGCAAAAATCCCAGGAGCTCAGTAAATGGTGGTTAAGTGGAGGGGGTGAGCATTGTGTGCAGATGCTATGTGTATGGATTGATTTCTCCTGTGTGAAATTATTGTTGACCCTGCAGGGCTGCACACCTTACCATGTTTTCATTACTTAAAACTTCAGTCACATTTCCCCATCAATTTAACATGATTGCAGTTGACTTGGAAAAGCTGTATTTCTAGTTGCTAACTTAGGAGCATGTGAATATCATTTTGAAGTGGTTCACTTTCACCCTCTCCTCCTAGGGGTCCATCCCTAATGCTGTCCTAACCTATAGATCTGGGGCTGAAATTCAGCCAGAATGCTGAATTAAAACATTGAAAAAGACTTCAGCACATGGTAATTAGTGCCTGCCATTACTATGAGCCCCCAACTGTCCTTTCTCCTTCCTTTGGAGGTCCCTCCAGGCACCGGTGAAGGGAGCCAGGGAATCTGGCTTGGAGACCAGCAGGGTGGTTGTGCCCCTAAGAAAAGCACTAGGACTCTAATAAGCAAACGTTTTGTTCCCATTTGGCCTCTCTGGCCGGTCTACCTGAGGATGTTTCCTCAGAGTCGCCCTCATATGGCTGCTTTGGAGAACTGCAGCCCCTGCAGTGTATCATTTCTATTAATGTCGCCTGGCATGTATACCATTTGTGTTTAATACTCTGGTGCTACTAAATCCTTTGCCTTCATATAAAAATAAGAATTTCCTATTTTTCTCAGGTACTTATATCGTCCTTCCTTTCATTGATGTGTGACTAATCTCCCTCAGATTAAAAGACTTAAAGTTCTCATGCACTGATTCCAATCTTATTTTTAGAGAATAATATCATCATCCCTGTTATTCTTTTTAATACTCTAGTGATAATGTGTGTAGTAATGATTTATCTACTAGAGTATATATTTTTTTACTCTAGTGATATTAACAGTCAAACTAACTTTTAAGAACGTGGCTGACATGGTCAACTAAGGACCACACTCAGTCCTCTGTCCACTGCTTTTGTTTCACACTTTAGGATGTTTGCTGTGCTGAGTCTGAATCCAGTCACTTCCCACAAAATAACTTGGGTGTAGGGGAAACTGATCTTGAATTTGTGCGTATTTGGACTGGGATATTTTTTAACCTCTCTCTTCTTGGTCTCTCCAAATGACACAGAGTACGTTTCCTGATGGGTGGACGTCATGGGGAATTTAAGTTTCTGCCTCCCTCTGGCTATGCCCCTTGCTATGAAGCCTTGCTTCCCAAAGAAAAGATGAGACTGGAGCCTGTCAAAGAATATAAACGTGACACTGAAGGCATTAGAGATCTGTTGGGAACCACCCAGTTCCTCTCCCAGGCTTCTTTCACCCCATGCCCCATAGACACCAGTCAGGTAGGTTCAATCTGCCAACAGGAAACAACCCATGAGGATGAAGTAATAGGGCTACATCATTCTTTCTCTGATGTCTATAGAATTGTCATAGAATGTGAACCATTGTTATTCTTCATGTTTCCACCATAGGCGTAGATTGAGCTCTTTAAGGATTTCTCAACTAATGGACAAGGTTAGGCACTTACTACTCACAAGGCACTGTACTAGGCTCTGTGATGCATAGGCAGAACTGTTTTGGTATTATCTGGGAATTCACAGCCAAGTTGAAGAGCTAAAAAGTGAATGTATTACTTTTTAAAGTCTAAATGTTTTAACTGCAAAATTAAGAATATGCACAAGGAAATGCTAGACACCCTTTCAGCAAGAATGGTTTCAGAGTCTGTGTAAAGAGGATAGAATTCAATCGGGGCCTTCAATAAGCTTAAATGGGGATGGGTGTCCAGGGGTGAAGTCATAGGAATGGGATAAGTAAAGGACTAGTAGTAAAAACTCAACTAGGGACAGGTGGTAATGAGTACTAGTATTCCCATGTGGCTGGATGCTGGGAAGAAGAGAAGTATATAGGAAAATAGTTGGAAATAAAACTGAAAGAAATGGGATAGAGAGAAGGGCTTTAAAAGTGCTGATAAATGGACATTTTTTCCCCTCCTAAGGTCTATATTTTGAGAAAGATGGGTTCACATGTTATGATAAAGGGCATAAACAGCTTTCAGTATTTCCTATAAACCAGTGCTACTCAAATCATTATTCTAGATGTTAGAGAAAATACATGAAAAGGGAATTTGTTTTTGAGGTGCTTGGGTTAATGGTCTGGAGGCATAAAGCTCTTTTGGTGTGTAGAAGGTCTCAGCACACATTTTTTCATATAATTCGTATGACACTGTTACATTCAGTGTGTGCACATGCTCATGAGTTTTCTTCTCACGTCCTGTAGCTCATAATTGTGAGGTCCCATAGAACAGGACCTGTAGCATTTCTTCACCTGCTTCACAGAGCCTAGTACAGCACCTAGTACAGTGGTTAGAGTTGAGAATGTACTAGTAGATGGGAAACTATGGAGTCTGTGAGTCAGGGTGATCTTAGGACTCCATCATCTGGTTCTGGTTCCTGGCTATTCTAGACAAGAAGTTTGAGGACCAAAGAACCTAATTAGCTTTTCTGTGTACACAAGGCTACTAGTGCCCAAGTCGGGGAAGAACATGAACAGGAGCATGACTCCTGCTTCTCTGTGCTGCCCTTCTTACAAAATTACCAGATCAGTGTGTGTCACTCAGAAAAGGCTTATTGGAACAAATGGGGCCTCTCAAAGATATTTTAAAAGTGAGGGGAAGTTTTGATGAGGGAGGAGAAGAGGGCTTGACCAAAGAGTGAGAAGAGTTTCTAAACATGCAGAATTGAACATTTAGAAATCAAAGAACAGAGGTAGATCCACAAGCCAGAAAGGTACTGTCAGGACCCAAAGGTGAATTGGTATGGACCCTGTGTCTAGGGAAATGTGGCTGGGAAATAAAATAATAGGGAAGCTCTCGTTGGAAAGGTACAATTTATTACCTGTAAGGAGACCTTGTCATTTATTAGAATCTACCATCCTGTGAAATTATTGTCAAAGGAGAAGTTAAATACAAGGCACTCACACATAGTCAACTCCATTCTCCCTGGGGCACATTAACCAATATGCCGATTAAGAATCCCTAACTAGAGCCCTGTGGTTACACAGGAACAGTGCCCAGTGCTTGAACCACCCACAGCCCCTGAAGAGAAAGGAGCCCAGCTCTGAGCAACCCAGCCCCCAGACCTCTAGGAGGCAGTTATAAAGCCAGTGTTACTCCGTCCTAGGTAGTCACCAGCTGAGGTCACTGACATTGTGATCTGGGTTATATGTGGAGGCCTCTTTCCACATTTTCTTCTTTCACTGAAGCCTGTGGTTCCTCCGATGTGCAAATCTACTTCCAGACTATAATCAGTTAAAGGAGCACTTGGTTTAAAAAGATTATCTTAGTTAACCAGTAAAATCCAAATACAGTTGTAATTTGTTTTATTATTGTAGTAGTAAACTAAAACTAAAATGGGGGCCTAAGAGAAACTACTTGGGCGGGGCCCACAGTTTGTAACCTCAGTGGAGAGACAAGCAAAGTTCCAGGAAAACACAGAGAAACTCTCCCTGAAGGTAATTATGGAAGACTTCCCAAAGGTGGTGACATTTGAGCTAAATTCAGAAGGATAAATATTGAGGATGTGTTAAAACCAGAGCTGGACAGCAGTTAAAGTGGTAAAAACAAATTTTACTTTGAGTCTATTGCAATAAGGGGAAAGGAACTCCAGCACAGAGCTGGGTCAATTCTGAATACAGCGAGAACAAATGGGGATTTACAGCCAAGGAGCAGGTTGAGGGGTAGGGCCTGGGGTGGTCAATGATGGTCATTTACTAAGAGGAAATATCAGGGGTTGGATGGATTCTTGCCAACCTGATATACTAGGATTCTAGCTGAAGGAAGGTGGGAGTGATCTGCCACCTGGGAAATGGTGGGGGATGAAGAAATCATCAGATATGGAAGGTGATCAGATAACAAGAGTAGTAGATTCTCATTAAACTGATTTAGCATGATTCTAAAACTAGGATCTTGAGGGCAAGGCCAAGGACGGAGCCTAGTCAAAAAAGGGCTCAGAAGTACCTGTCTAGAGTTTGGTCAAGGAAAGAGTCTTTGTCATTTGTGTATCATGGTGAGTATAAGGTAAAGGTTGCATATGCAAGGGCACCAAACTGTGGAATAGTGTGACCTTCTGGAAGAATTTCAAGAAGTTTGGAAAGGATGTGTTTGGGAGGACCGTGATGAGAGAACTAAAGAAACACACTTAGTTAAGACATCTAGTCTATGTCTTAGGAGTGCCAAGGAACACTTGGAGACATGCAGGAAGAATGTGTTTTAATGTGGTTTTGTTTTTATAGACTCATCACTCTGGCCAGATTATGGAGTATAGATTGATGGGAAGGACCCATCATGAGGCTCTTACAGTGGTCCAGAGAGAAAATAATGAGGTGGAGTGATGTAGAGGAAAGAACTCTTCAGAAATATGCTTAGTGAATAAACATGACATATTTTATGACTGATTAGGCAGGAGAGGTGGGTGGGGGAACAGATAATGCCAAGAGGGAAGACACTAAGATGACTTCCAGGCTTAAAGCAATGGTGAAGCCCTTTAACAAAAAGAGGAGGGGGGGAAAAAACAGGTAGAGAAAAGGGTTTAAAAGGAAAAATAATGAATTTATCTTTGAATAACATATTGAGTTCACTTTGGTGGGAAAATCCTGTAGGCAGTTGGAACAATGGGTCTGAACTTCAGGAGAGACCGTGACTGGAGATGTACTTACTTGGGAGTACCCATTACGGGGAGGTGAGATCTCCCAGGGAGAAAGCATGGAGAGAGGGGGTATATGGCCCAGGGAAGCATTCACAGGTGAAGAACACGCAAAGAAGACTGAGAGGAGATGGGCAGAGAGGAAGCCAAGAGAGGAAAGAATCCTGGGTTACATGTAGGAAGTCAACTAGAACACCTGATCCGTAGAGATATATGGTAGATTTAGTACAGTTGGCTCTTGTAGTTCTGACTTCACACTTGTTCCTTTTCCTTTTAGGTGGTTTTGCCGCCTCACCTAGAGAAGATCCGAGACAGACTGGCTGAAAATATCCACGAGCTTTGGGGAATGAACAAAATAGAGCTTGGCTGGACTTTTGGCAAGGTACGGCTTCCAGCGGCCAGGCCGAGGTGGATGGTTGGATTGCCTTGTTACCTGGAAGGGTTCTCCAAAGACTTGAATGAGGAAGGGAGCCTCATGCACTAAAACTCGCTCCTGACTACCACCTGTCTAGCTGCCGCTGTGTTCAGCAGCAGGCTTGTTTGGTCATTGGTTTAGTATGGTCAGGAATGCTGGGAAGGCCAGCTCTGCACAGACAAAACCAGGAACCTACTTCCCTTTTTACTACCAAATGATGGTTTCCTTTATCAGGGAATAGCGAGTGAGGTCCATTCTCAGCACCCCTTTGAGAGCCCTGTCATCCCTTTCCTTTAGGAAAGTTGTCCTCTCTGCATGGGTGAGAAAAAGAAGCTGATTCATTGTCTTGAATCAGAATTTGTTTAATATGGTTTTCGGACGTATCACTTGGATTAATGGACACTCAGATGAGGTTAAGGAGCCTCTTTCACGAGAAAGCTTTTTTCACTGAGGCTGAAAATTGATTTTGTTCTGTGATTTGTAAGGTCATGTCTGAGGCAGAAGTACTAGTATAGGTGAGTTCTGAAGCTTCCTGTGACCCTGAGAGTCTCAAATTATGCATGGTTCAGCTTAGTTACTGTGAGGGGTCCTGCACTCTAGCACGTATGTTGGTATAGCTACCATGAAATATTCTCCTTGAATCTAACCACCTCTCTGCTGTATGCTCTTATAACACTATAAACCTCTCCTGTAGAGAACTATGCACAATTGCAACTGTACCTTTATTTCTATTACTAGGGGCCCCGTGCACGAATTTATGTACCTTGAAAAGAACTGTGGGCCGCGAGGCTGCAGTGGTCACAGGGACGGGTCTGGGCCCATTCTCCACAACCCCACCTGGCCCCTCCCACCATGGCCCCCAGTACCTTGTCTGCCAGCAGCCCTGCTCCTGCCACCGCCACTCCCACATGTTGACACTGATGGTGCCGGCCCTGCTAGCACCCACTGACAGCGTCAAGCGATTGGTACCAGCACCATCGGTGAATGCAAGCGGCGGCTGCTGCCCCAATTTCCCCTCAGGAGCAGGGGGAGGTAGAGAAGCCCTGAGGGGTGATCAGGGCTGACAGTTGCTGCTCGCACCTGCTGATGGCACCAAGCGATCGGGGCCAGTGCCAGGCGCCAGCAGCGGGTGCAAGCGGCAGCTCCAGCGCCAGCAGCGGGTACAAGTGGGGCCAGTGCCAGCAACAGGTGCAAGCGCTGGGCGGGAGCAAAGAATTTTTAGTAACCACCAGAGGCTTGCCCAGATCACAGTGACCGGTGCCCTACCTTGGTCTGACGCCCCCATTCACCTGCACCATTCCACCACGGCCGATGCCCACCATTCTCCGCATACCCCCGGTCAGTGCATGTCATAGCAACCGGTTGTTCAGTTGTTCGGTTGTTCCACCGTTTGGTATATTTGGATATTAGCCTTTTATTATATAGGATTATTTTATTGCATCCTGCCCCATTAGACTGTATCTACTCATGGGGCTAGGGCTATCCCAGCTCATCATTGAACTCCTAGCTTCTAGCTCATTACCTACCACATAGTAGACACTCAACAAATATTTGTTGAATGAATGAAGTAATTCATTAACTAAATCAGTAGCCATAGGCCATACGTTGCTACTGGACACTTGAAATGTGACTGGTCTGAACTGAGATGCACTGTAAGTATAACAAATGCCAGATTTTGAAGACGTACTATGAAAAATAATATAAAATATCTGATAAATTATCTCATATTAATTACTTTTAAAATAGCAATATGATGGATATATTGGGTTAAATACATCATTCATATTAATTTCACCTGTTTCTTTCTCCTTTTCTAATATGGCTACTAGAAAATCTGAAATCACAAGTGTGGTGCACCTTTGTGGCTGACCTTGTATTACTATTGGACAGCACTGGTCCAGCTTCTGTAGTCCTTCATGATCTAAAGAATGCTGCCATTCAGTAGCATTGCAGATCCATGAATTTGGCCAGGCAGGAGCATGGCTACCATGTGTAAAATTTCTTCTCTGGAAAAGTATGTTCTGAATGCAGATACCTGGCTAGAAACAAATGCACAGAGCACAAGCCACTGGCAGCTCGGGGACTGAATCATTTACTAGAGAGAAGATCATCTATTTGCCTATCAGCAAATAGCTGTCTTTGCCTTGCCTGATAGAGATTACCTGGGCCATGTTTCACACTGTGTCCTTTTCTGTTTTCCAAGGCAGTGCCAGCCGTCAAACTTAAATTATATTCTTTATGTTGTCACCTAGATACGGGATGACAATAAAAGGCAACATCCCTGCCTTGTGGAGTTTTCAAAGCTTCCCGAAACTGAGAAGAATTATAACCTGCAAATGTCAACTGAAACCTTAAAGTGAGTGTTCAGTGGAATTGAATTTGGACTAAACAGTGAGTGGATGACTTAAGGCCGTATAACTAAATTTCAAAGACATGTCTTTTGCCTGGAAAACATGACCCATTCTGATAAATTAGAGGGTGATTATTCATGCCACAAAAGGATTTAGCAGAGTGAATGACACATCCACCATTGTTATTTAGCATATATATTTCTTTAGAGGCCATTTGCTATTTGCCAGAGAGAGGGAAAATGTAGGGGGAAGTAAAAAAAAAAAAAACAGAATCAAAGGACCAACTGCTTTTTGTAGTTAGGTTAAATCAGGAAAACAAGATAAGGTGTTTCTAAAAACCAATGAGAAAACATGGTTTGATTCAATAAAATTCAATTTAAAAACCACTTTTAGCTTATCTGTGATTCCACCCATGATTAAAAGCCTAATTCAGACTTTATATTTTTTAGCCCAAGTTGGTATCTCCCAACTTGAATTTCTTTTGGTGCTTGTTACCTGTTCTCTGTGTATGGTATTTCTGTTCTCTAGTTGTCAGGGGAAAACATTTTAACACTGTGGTTTGTTGGCATAACAATGCTGGGTCATCGTGCCTTGCCAGGGGCTCATATATGTGATGTCTTCAGCCACCCGGAGGCTTCCTGAGGGTGCGGCTCTGGTACCTCACAGTGACTAGTGCAGCTCAAGGCCCTGCACAGGGAGTGCTCAGTCAATACTCGCTGACTCCGGAATTGCCATTATGATCCTATCTGTTCCCAGGAATCAGAGAAACAGGATACAATTCTAATTCAAATTTGTAAACTCAAAAATGTCTCTAAGTGGGTGCTTACTATTATCTAAATCTGGAGTTGGCAAACTATGGCCCATGGGCCAATCTGACTGGCCACCAATTTTTATAAATAAAGTTTTATTGTAACAAAGCCAAGTTCATTGGTTTGCCTATTGTCCATGGCTGCTTTCAGGCTCTAGACTGGCAGAGTTGAGTAACAGACACATGACCCACAAAGCCTAAACATTTACTATCGCCCTTTACAGAAAAGCTTTGGTAAGCCACTGGTCTAAATGAATGACAGCTGTCTGCTTTTATCAACTGGGACGTGGGACAGGGTTCTGGCTGTCCTATATTTGCAGCTAAGCCTAATCTTTCCCTCTGGTTCATCACAGAACCCTCCTGGCCTTGGGGTGTCACATCGCTCATGTTAACCCAGCTGCTGAAGAGGATCTCAAGAAGGTCAAACTGTCCAAAAAGTAGGTGATTGCTTTTAATGGTCCAAGACTTCAATGCTTCAGTCTGGTTTTCAAACTGGGAGGATGGGAGGCCCATGCACGAAGACAGATGACAGCCCCGGGTCCTGGTAGTACCAGGTCAGGGTGGCTCCTCCAGTTCCTCAGGCTGCACAGAAACCCCCAGACAGGAGCCTGCGAAAGTACAAGTGTTTCCAGCCTTTCCCTTTTTCTGTTCCTTCTGCCCAGATCTACACTACTATTGTTAGTTTTGAGCCAAGACATGCAGCACTCTCTGCTGGATGTGTTGCCTTTGGTCTATAAATAGCAGTTGGCACAGGACCCTGAAAATGGTTGGTAGTCACAGCAAGGATCCACTGCTCTCACATTGGGCCAGCCTTCTAAATTCTTTGTGAAAATGGGCGTCTCTGCCAAGATTTAATTTGGCCCCTAACTCTGGATGTGCCCTACTCTTCCTCTCCCCTGTACATTCAGAGTCACATGGGCTCACACATTCAGACACATGGCTCAGGGGCACATGCACTGGCTCGCTCGCATGCCCTCCCTCATATGCCAGACTTGGATGCTCCCACATTCACACAGGTGTCATAATTAGTTATGGAGCCAGGGCATTGCCAGAATTAATCAAATGCTTCTCTTCCCCTTATTCCCTGTTAAACTCCCAAGCTCCTCTCTCAGAGCCTGAGAGCAGCACATCTAAGAGGCAGCAGCGGGAGGGGCAGTCTGCTGGCCCAGGCTACAGTAGTCAGTGTCCAGCAATCAATGCATATTGGCTAGCTCATGATCAGGCATCCTGAAAAGGTGGAGGAGAGGCAGTATCTTATGCCTACAATAGACCCTGAATCTCACCCTGCTTAGAAGTTCCTGTGTAGTGTGAGCCTTGGTCTACAAGTCATCACCTATAGGTTCTGGCCCTGGTCTGGGCATTCATTGATTCTGAAGCCATGGGCACCTCTGGACTCACATTCCCAGGTGGCCATGATCATATGCTCCTCTGAGAGTCACTCTACAGTGCACCCTGTCCTCTGCATTCACACATGCATCTACCTGGACTCATACTTCTTTTTCTCATCTTCACGTCACCTTTAAAGTAAAGACATTTGAAGCTGTGACTCCTGGACCAGACACCTAACCACTAAGGTCACTTCAAGATCAAAGATTCTCTAGTGCCATGATTTTTTTTTAATTCCCAAAGTAAAGGTTTAACTTTCCAAGACTGAACAATCATTCTCTGCTGATTTATAAGAAACCATTGGCTCAAGGTCCTGTCCTTGCTGATATGGTTAGAACCTTTTGTGTTTTAAAGTAGGATGGAAGAGCTTCTGGTGGTGTTACAGCATGCTAAATGTGCCCAATATTTGTAGGGCAATATGTGTTTCATTACAAATAAGGATGGATTTGCACTGACCATCCACTTTCCTCAGCAGTCTCCTTTGAGTCTGTGACACACACTGACTAAAATGATGGTGGATGAGGGGCTTCATCTATTGACTTGAAATAGAATTGAGCTATCCATTCAGCCACAGGATAGAGGCTGTGACTGGAGCCCTGTTTTCAGAATTTTCTTACCGTGTGCTATTGATCTAAAATCTGGAATGGGGGAGTCATACAGATCTGTTCAAAATATAATTTTTTTCTGTTTACTTGTAGCTACATCATGTCTAATGGCTATAAACCAGCCCCTTTGGATTTGTCTGATGTGAAGCTATTACCTTCTCAGGAAATCTTAGTGGATAAGCTTGCAGAAAATGCACATAATGTCTGGGCAAAAGACAGAATAAAACAAGGATGGACCTATGGCATTCAACAGGTGAGAAGTGCTGGGTCAGGCCTGCTGGGAAAGTTAGGAGATGTGATCCTCCATCAACATGCCATTATTTTGGTGGGTGTTAGATTGGAAAATGGCCATTTCCCTTGCATTCTGTCCTCCCTGCCTCAGCTCATTCATTATTTATAGAATCTTGGGCCTGGACAGTCTTCATAATCATCACAGTGATATTAACTCCCAGCACAATTCCAATTTTGTAGAAGGACAGCCTTACTTTCTTTTATTAGTCTGGTTTATTTGTGATTGTGTTGCCCTTGTGTGTGTGTGTGCCCACTGGCTGCATCTGCCTTCATCCCCTCCCTGTCTTGCTGAATGCCTTGTGGAGAATTGAGCTTTCATGCCACTCTCCAAGGCTCTCACAAATCAACATCACAGCTCAGCAGTATTTCTGGAATGGTCTCACGTATCTACCACTGAGAATGAAAAGGAGGGGACACTAACACAGGAGAGGGGCAAACCAGCCTTCCCAGAATCATGTGCCCCCCTTACTTCAGTTCATCAGGCCAAGATTCCTGGGCAGCCAGGATTCTTAGCTTGAGCAGGAGGCAGCCTAAGAGCCAGGGTGCAGCAAGGAATTAGGAAGAGTTTAGAGCCAGATTTCAGCTCCAAACCATCTGGCACACTCTCTTCTTGAAATGCTTCCTTCCTCTTGGTAAATACCAGGATTAGAGTCAGGGAAGTTTAGGGGTAGCTGTGTGTACTCATTTTCATTCATATCTGAGTCTCTGAACCTACACATGTATAGAAGCAAGAAGGCCACTACGAAAGGAACCATGGTAGGGAGGGAATTAGAGGGCTCAAAGAGCATGTCAGGAAGCATATTTATTTATAATGACTTATCACTGCAATTATCTTCTTAGTCCTCCCTAAGGAGCTGAGGCAGACTCTGATGTGTGCCTCTGCAATGAAATGGACCCACTATGGTTCTGCCACCTTTTCTGACGTTCCTCTATGAACACAGATGTTTCTCTGTTAAGAGGCTGTTGTGAGGAGGCTCTAACAGTTTAAATCATAGCATGATTGTTCCATGGGGGGTAGTTACATAAATCCCCATCTGCCTTGCCTTGAGAATGGAGGTTTCCAACTCTTTCATGACACTTCATTTTACTCCTAGCCTGGCATTATTTAAAAGGTGTTTCTTTAATGCTAGCTTTGAACATAAATAAATTTTTTTCCATTTATCCTCATTTAAGTCTGAAGAGAAGTAGTAAATATGTTCATTGCTAAATATCCCAGCACTGGGAGAAGAGCTAGTAGACTCACAAGGAAGAAGGGACTGTTGCTGGGAATGTGTGAGTGGGCCAAGCTATTTGTAAAGACAGAATGTATTTTCTCCAAACCTTTTTTCTCTGGCCTTGCCTAGGATTTGAAGAACAAAAGAAATCCCCGCCTGGTGCCATATGCATTACTGGATGAGCGTACCAAGAAGTCAAACAGGGACAGCCTTCGCGAAGCTGTCCGGACATTCGTTGGCTATGGCTATAACATCGAGCCATCAGACCAGGAACTAGGTAATGAGTGGAGATTGCTCATTCTGGCCCCAATTTAACTTAGCATGTCCTCTTCTGGGGAAATGCTACCTTTGAGTAGGTCTAACTTGTACCATTAAAAATGATACTGGTGCTGAAGAGCACTAAACTAAATGGGGTATTTTAAGAAGCAGGGTGATGGATGGGGAAGCCATGTTTGATAATAAAACATTGTCCCATTGACAGATATGTCTGTGATGAGCACATCTATGACCCAGTCCCACAGGGAGTAAATTATTCTCCAGTATAGCTGAGCTTTTCAGGTTATTTGGTCACAAAACCTTCATTTCTTTTATTTTCCAAACATGTGACTATCAGCTTACTTTTGGACCAGGTAATCTCATCCCTAAATGAAATTCTCTCACTGATTTAAATCACCAGCTTATAATTTATGACCATGTCATTGTCATCCCATACCCCAGGATGTGCCAGGTCACTGGAGCAGTATTTCAAGTGGTTACAGGGATGGGTTTGGGGTAAGACAGACCTGGGTTCAAATCCTTGCTCTTCTTGATTTATTGGCTCTGTGACATTGAACAAGTGATTTATTAACCTCTCTGAGTCTCAGTTTTTCCTCTGTAAAATGATATTATGCAAATGATGATTATTATATTATGAACAGAATATTATATTAAATAGTGGGAGATCTATCATCAGTCTTTGTTGTTTTCAAATTCTTTCAGGGAATGCTACCTAATTAATAAAGTTTTGTGTTTTCTCTCTCTCCCTTCTGTACCCCCAACTCCCCTTCCTTCTCATGATAGCTGACCCAGCTGTGGAGAAAGTCAGCATAGACAAGATCCGATTCTTCCGGGTAGAAAGGTCTTATGCAGTGAGATCTGGAAAGTGGTATTTTGAGTTTGAGGTGGTGACCGGAGGAGACATGCGTGTGGGCTGGGCCAGACCAGGCTGTCGGCCTGATGTTGAGCTGGGGGCTGATGATCAAGCCTTTGTGTTTGAAGGCAGCAGGGTGAGTCTGGACAGTGTCCACACATCCTCAGTCTAAGTTTTTTCTTTCTCCAAACACTTCACTGGAAGTTGGAATTACTGAGTGTCTGGGTCTCTGGCTTCAAAATCAGTGGCCACCACCACTGATTAATTTAAACCACTATTAGATTATTACCTAGTGATTATCATTTTGCTCTTTGCTCTAGTGAAGGGGAGGACTATACACCCAAGTTCTTTCTGTAATCACCTGCACATCTGCCCTGGTCCCTCACCCCAGTGCCTCTACTTCAGAGGAGGTTCACAGAACACTATGCAGCCAGTATCTGGGAAAGTCTTACCACTTTGCCTTAGAGGGAGGCCTGCTTATTGTCATAGCTGACTAGGTATTGGGAAGCTTGGGCCACCTTTTCTGATGAGCCTTTTGTATCTCAGTTTCATTCATCTGTAAGATAGATCACTCCTCCCTGTGATTTGGCCCTGGTAGAGAAGTGAGTGCTTTGTAGAAACCAGGTACCACTACCAGTTAGGAGAAATTGCTCCTTTGGTCATTTCTCTAGCATTACTCTGAGCTCTGGGGTCTTGTCTCCTAGGGCCAGCGTTGGCATCAAGGGAGTGGGTATTTTGGACGTACCTGGCAGCCAGGAGATGTGGTTGGATGTATGATTAACCTGGATGATGCTTCAATGATCTTCACACTGAATGGGGAGCTGCTGATCACCAACAAAGGCTCAGAACTTGCCTTCGCAGATTACGAGATTGAGAATGGTAAATGGACCACCTTTCCCTTCATTCCAACTCCATGAGTTGTAGGAAAATCCAGGGAGAGCTGGGTGAGCTCGTCTACCTTCTTATTTAGGTTGCACTGTCTTTTGCATATTTGAAACCCCGCTGGTGAAAACTAGCCTTTATACTATCATTATTGAATAAATCAAGATAAATAATGAAGATAGTTGGTATGTACAGCAAAACTACAAGTACTACTAGTAAACTTCCAGGTAGATTGAGTAAGAAGCTTTCCTCTAATTCCCTGATCTGCACCTTGGCAGTTTAAATTTCCCCAGGGTGCCTAGTGTTACAGAGGAAATGCTAATTGCATGTGGACTAATGTCCCCGGCAGAGTAGAAAAGTCAGTGAATTAAAGAATTATCCTTTTATTCTGATTTAAATTGTCAGTCTGCATGTTTGTGTAATTCAACTTGATGCTTTGATGTGAACCATTGAAACACTAATGTTCAACTTAGCTGTTCCCTTGAATGAAATACAATTTATTTTGAAAATCAAACATGCTGGGAAGCCCGAGCACAGTGGCATTTATTAGTGTCCATCAATAGACCACAATCAGAGCAGTACTTTAGACACACAAAGGAGCAATTGACGCTCTGATTTCCTGTCTACAGGGCTTCATTGTATACAAAAGTCGTTGGCACATAGGAGAAGGAGCACTGGACCTAGAGGCAGCTGACTCCCTCCTAACAAGCTGTGTCTTGGCTTAACTTCTCTGGGCTTCACTCTCTTCATCCAGACCAGAGAATAAGAGGACAGACCCCCAAGTTACAACATCCTCTCCAGATATAAAATCCTACGGCAGCGACTTACTGCCCGCTGAGTGCACACCGTTGCTGTGCCCACACCGGTGTTGTGCCACTCTCTGCTGCTTCCTTACAGACAAGGAAGGGGCAGAGTGGCTGAGAGGAAAAGAGGCTGCTGTGGATCAGGAGACCTGAGCTCTCCTCCTGCCTCTGCCGTTCCCCACCTGTGGCATCTTGGGTCGACTTGATTTAACATCTGTGCATCTCATTTCCCCCTCTAAAATGATTAGGGCTCCTGGGTAGTTCTAAATGTCTAAGACATTACAAAAAGAAACAGTCCCTACTGAAAAAGCTAAAAAATATAAGACTGCATAGGCAGGAGTGGCAGAAATATATGAAACTGTATACATAATATAAATATTTCTTATTTACAGAATGCATTTAGCTTTATAAGTCACTTTTTACAGATACCTGTAATCGACAACATTCATATCCAATTTTACCCTTAAAGAGCTTTAAAGGTTCTTCTGAGAGCGACATATTTGGGGAAATGAAAAGGTTGTAAGTCAATGTATTTTCCTAGAAAGACAGGATGGCTAAAGCCAGATGGGGTCATATTTTAATGCCTTCTGAAAGGTTTAAAATCAGAATTCTAATGAAAGAATCCTATTTTTTGGAAATGTGTGGGAAAACATTGCCAGTAGAGAACAAGGCCTGTGGGCTGGTTCAGAGGCAAAGGAAAGGAAATGTGTAGGTGGGTGAGGGCAATGTAGACGAGACCTCTTCTGACACTGCTCTAAGGAAGCAGATATTTACCCAGCAACTCCCCCCACACCCCTGCCAGGCAGTGGAAGAAAATGAAACACTAGGAGGTTCAGGCTCCTCCCTGAGGAAAGGAGCTCCCTGGGGTAGGAGGAGCCCAAAGAAAGGAGACTTTTTCCTGGCTCTCCTGTGCGTGAACAGGGGAGATTGACTAACTGGGAGACTTTGACTCAACATAAGGACAAGCTAAGAATCCTGTCTGTTGTGCAGGGTTAAGAGAACTTTGTAAGTCCAAAGCCTTGCTACTCCAAATGTGGTCTGCTTGTTAGAAATGCAGACTCTCAGGCCCCACCAGACCTGCCGAACCAGAAACTGCACTCAGCCAGGAGGCTCTGGTTTGTACACACATTAAAACTGAGAAGCAGTGGTCTACAGCACTCAGAACTGCAAGTGGTGCCTGTCCGAAAGAATTCATTTTCCAGTTGTAAAAATAAATAAGATGCTCTCTTCTGGGGACGGTGTGTGTCTACAGATGTCCAGAATGGTCCTGCATTTGATATGGCATCCATCAGAGGCTGCCTCACAATACAGCTTCGAACAAAGTAAGGCTGTCCTGACCCCTGGTAATAGAATGGTTTACCTTCATACCAAGAAGATTAGGAAAGAACCGAAGTCTGTATATGGCATGTGCCCAGGTCGACTTCTCAGAGTTGGTGCTGTGGGACCTAAAGTTCTAATGAGATTGTCTAAGAAGAAAAACATTGTCCGCAGGGCCAGTGGTGCACCCTTTGTGCTAAAGGTGTCAGCGACAGGATCAAGTGTGCTTTCCTTAGTGAGGAGCAGAAAATCATTGTGAATGTGTTGAAGACACAAGCGCAGAATCAGAAAGCTAATTTTCTTTTCAAAAAAGAAGCTTTGCCCTAGCCCCGTGGTCGGCAAACTGCGGCTCGCGAGCCACATGCGGCTCTTTGGCCCCTTGAGTGTGGCTCTTCCACAAAATACCACGACCTGGGCGAGTCTATTTTGAAGAAGTGGCGTTAGAAGAAGTTTAAGTTTAAAAAATTTGGCTCTCAAAAGAAATTTCAATCATTGTAATGTTGATATTTGGCTCTGTTGACTAATGAGTTTGCCGACCACTGCCCTAGCCAGTTATGCTCAGTGGTTAGAGCGTCGGCCCACAGACTGAAGGGTCTTGGGTTAGATTCCAGTCAAGGATACATCCCTCTGTTGCAGGCTCCTTCCTTGGCCCCCGTGGGGCACATGCGGGAGGCAACTAATCAATGTGTCTCTTTTACATTGACGTTTCTCTCTGTGTGTCTCTACCCCTCCCCTCCACTCTTTCTGAAAATCAATGGGGCGGGGGAGGCGCTTTTCTTGAGTAATTAAAAACAAAATAAATAAACAAGATGAAAAAATAATAATGCAAAGCCATAGGTTATGAATGACTAACACAAAATGAAAATTCTATAGGAATGGGATTGGCACTGAGCATTAAAGAATCTGAGGTGTCTACCTCTCAGGGGAAGGGTACTCCACTCAGGGGATATAACTGGAGAATGGCTGTGGACTCAGAAAACTACAGGAACGGGCGGGACAGTTTGGAAGATTTGCATGTGGAATTTATGGAAGACGAAGCTGGAAAGACAGACAAGGTGCGGATTTCAGCCTCAAATACCAAGACTCCATCTTTTCATTCAAGATAATTTTATCATCTAATCTGGGCCAAGCACCCTTGGACTTCCCTCTCTAAGACATGGGGGGCGGGGCTGCTATAGGGTTTGAGCAGAGGAATACTATAAAATAGGAGGATATATTAGGATAGCTATGCTTTTAGAGATCGTCTATTGTAATGAAAAAGATGTCTCATAGGCTTTGTGTGTGCAGGGACATGATTTGACCTTCAGAATAACAACAAAGTCTATTACTAGGAAGTGGTTTTAGAATAGAATTATATTATGTTAACGCATTATACTGTAGTATCATATTGCACTTTAATAACAGAGACAAGATAATTGGAAGGATCTTTCAGTTAGCTCTATGATGGCTCAGGAAGGGCAGTTGAAAAGGAGTCTGCATGCTATTCTTTGATAACAATAGCACAGTGGCCTAGAATAATCATACAACATCTCTCTGTTTGCTGTATAAAGTGGAAAGAGGCAGCAGTTCTCATCTTGAGCTGCTAGGAAAAGCATCTGTTGCAGGAAAAACACAATGCTTTGTGCATTCTAGCCCCCATAAAGCAAAATCCCTTATGTGTTTGTGTTCTGGTCACCAGCTTCCTGGCCTTGATTTGGGCCATTATCCCAGCAGGAGTTGTGCTGTGGGAAGTTTTTATTCCTTTGAGAGAAGGAATGGGGGCAGACATTAAAATTCATGGCTATTTTCCTCTCTGGGTTATTTATAAGTCCTTATCTCCATCCTCTTCTGCATCATAGATGATATACTCTTATCTGCCTCATTAGAGTTTTTCTAATCATTGTTCCTGACCCCATCCCTGGCCTGGACCAACACAGCTCTTAATGTTGTCACCTGAAGGCATCTGGAAGCTCAGCAGCTCCCATGGTGAAACCTTTGCTATTAGCCTTCTCTTTTATTCCATTTAAAGGGAAGGAAGATAAAATCCTGATCATCCTGCCAGACCTCAGAATGTAACGTCTGGAAGAGGCTTTCGTGCCAGTCTCCTGTCTGGCCTCTTGGCCACCACTCCCCTGGGGGACATCCTCCTCCTGCTGCAGCTTTGGGGTCTGAGGGGCAGCCTCCTGCGCTGTTCCTGCCATCAGCCTGTCGGGATTTAATAGCTCCCCCAATTCTGCTGGCGGCTCTTCCATAGGCAGCTGATGAAATGTCCTTGCCAGAAGTGTCACTGCCACTGCACACAAACATGTTGGTACCAAGGGTCCCCTGCCATTCTTTCTGTTGATGGGTGCCATGCTTCAGAGAGTGGCTGTGGCAGGGCAAACATGCCTTTTGTTTCCTGTGTTTTCTGCAAAGCTTGTGGCAAACAGTGCTGTCCCTCAAATCCGTCTTCGTGAAGCTTGGTGGGAAATGAAAACTATTGGGTAACACATGTGCTGTTGGGCTGAGACACCAGAAACGCCCCAGGAACGGTCTGGACAGTCATCTAACCACTTCTCTCCAAGATCTGTTTTTCCATTAGTGGTAGTGATTTGCTCTCATGTCTTTCATCAAATTGAAATGGGTTAAAAGTGATTCGGGGTTTGGGTTTTCTAGAGAACTGGTTTCCTTCCAGGCTCCTGAGTTATAAAAAGATGACTTCCTGGCTACCCCTCTCCCTAGTCACAAAGTCAGTATGAAGCCTGTGATACAAAGTGTATCAGAAGCTGGGATCATCCCTAGGACTCAAGCACAGGTATTCCTGCCGTCCCCTTCCTGGAATAAGAAGTCTATACACATCTTGGTTCAAGTAATGCCATCTGCAAATTTTCTCCTCACACCTCTTCGAAAAGGGAGGGGTATTTCTGTCCCCCTTTAGTTGTCCATCTTGCTTCTCCCGTCTCATTTGCAGCTGTGGTTTAAGTGCTTAGAAGAGTCAGTGCTCATAGTACTGCCCCAGGGCCTTACCAAATGGAACTTCTTTATCCAGGTCAACTCCAGGGAGCCACGTGGCCAGCTGTGATGGCCCTTTTCTTCTAAGCTGTCTGCTGTCTTCAGTCCTAGGTCTTGTGGTCATGGATCTCAGGCTGCCTGCTCTATAGGCACACTGGGCAAAGACATGACACGTAGGAAAATCGCTTGAAAAGGGAAGGAAGACCTAATCACAAATCAAGTCATTGTGGATAAAAATTAGAAAACTTCACTCCCCACTGCTTGCTCTGGACAGTGCTTCAGGCTGACTTGTCCATGTGCTGGCTCTGCAGCTTCCTAGGTGACAGACCTCCAGCGAGTCATTTGACCTGCTAAGCCTTAGTTTCTGCATCTGTAAAATGGGGCTAATAATGAGATAAACCTATAGAGCCCTAAACCCAGTGCTTAGAAAGTACTTGATAAATATTATCTATTGTGATTTATTGTCATTGTTCCCCTTTTCTATCATGAAGAGTTATAAAGGTACATAAATTGTTAATGCCTCAAATAAATAAGTTGTAGATATGGGTAGATCATTCATTGGAGCCCCTCCACCAGGTGAAGGGAGCTGATCTAATATAGCTGGTTATCAAGTATTTTGCCCCAGGAGAAAGTGCTGGTGCCTTATAAAGATTTGTCTCTGCTCTCAGTCCTTTCTAGGTTCTCTCTTTTTTGACTTAAGGTCTGAATGGAGCTTCTCTGCTGCAGCTTTAAAGAGCTGTCCCAGCTGTGCCCATTTAGCCCCCAGGAATACCCACACTCTTTCCCTCCCATTGCTTTCACCTCTATGACTCCTGTTCCCGCACCTCTTCTTGGGCTGTGTTGCGCTCTCCCCTGTAAAGAGGGCTCCCGCCTTGTAGGGACCACACTTTACTCTGTAATGAGCGCAGCTCCCTGCCCTGGCACAGAACTGCTGTTTGCATTATGTCCCTATAATGTTTACTCCCGCTCTTGAGCACTGACTGGCAGCTAGGCTACGAGTCAGAGGGTGTTGGATCTTGTCCTGTGTTGTCACTTGCCCTTCTCATGACCCTGGTCAAGTCCATTACCTCCTCAAGTGTGCAGTTTTATCCCCAGTAGAGTGCTGTTTCTTCTACTCATGGCCTAGAGATGATGAGGAGCCCAAGCTGTAGAAAAAAGGCCCCATGCTAATATTACCTTTCTTCCCTTCTGCATACACCTTACATTGTTCACCTGACTATGACTAGGGAGTTATTCGTATTCAGAAGTCCTCATCTCTGTTTCTTCCCACTCAGGCTTTTACACCTGATGCTCACTTATTGCCCCATTCACGTTAATAGACAAGAAAAGAAAAGAGAGATTTTCTTAAGACGTCCTATCTCTGCTCACATCGGGCTGAAACACTTTATGATCATGGCTCCAGGTGGTGGTTGTCTCCTGCCCCCATCTAAGACCAAAGCACTGTCTTGGGAGTAGGGGTGGACTCTCCTCTAGTCCATTTGCCATTTTCATATCCATAAGCTCCGTGGGATCAGGGCAGTTTGTTCTCCCTCCTTCACATCTTCTCATAGCACATTGCCGGGCTCCCCCCATCAGGGACAAGAATTTTGCCAACAAGCATCCTACTTCACAGTGGAGTCAGATTGCCAAAGGTCCCTTATGTATAAAAATCTCTGTCCATAGAAAGGAGATGGTTTCACCTATCAGACACCCTAGTGCAACAATGCCAGAAGCACAGCAGTGCCTGGGAGGGTGTGTGAATGGTGCGGGTCTGATTGGCCTGTCCATCTACCTTCCTGAGGGCCATGGCCACCACCTACTCTCAGTCCTTGGTGGCCCTGAGAGGACAATCTCTATATAAACATCAACCTCACTCTGCTCGGATTGCAGTGAAGCTCTCTTCATTTAGAAATGACTTACACACCATTAAATAGTGTCCTGAACAAGTTCATCATTTCTGAAAGCAACCAACTTCGCTTGTGAGGGATTTACTTCTCACTTACTTAACCGATTTACATAGTAGAACTCTGTGGCTTAGATAACAGCGTATAAGCACCCGTGCTCCGAGGAGCGCATTTTGGCCCCGGTCTCTACAATGGAAATGGAACTGCTCTTACTGTTGAATATAAATGCTACCAAAATCGGCTTTTAAATTTTCCCTTAAATAAACATCCCTGTCCTAGCAGGGACGCCAATTTCCTTCTGTGGGGCTCTAGCCCCTGGGTCAGCCACCAGCCTCAGAGCCCTTCCTCCCCTCTGAGCACTCTTGGTCGCCTGCCTCCCACATCCTCCCAAACCCGGGATAATGAGTGCTTTCCCAGCTCTGCTGATTTATTGGTCCACAATTATGATTTATAAATACCCACAAAGAAGAATACCAAGCAATTTGAACTTCTGCTTTGGCCTATTTGGCAGTTGTTAAATTGATGTGAGCTTGGAGAGAAAAGACATGTAGGAGGGAAGAGAGTTTCCCACAGCTCCTGCTCAAAAATTATGCCTTCCTGCTCAGGCGGGGACCATCTAAGTAGCTAGGAGGATGGGGGGCTGGAAACTGTTTCGTAAACAGAGGCATAGTGTCAGCATTTGAAACTTCTCAGAATCATACTCGGACTGGGAAAACCACCAGAGCTCTTATTTCCCTGGGGGATATGCTGAGGCCTGGAAAAAGTGAGGTGTTTCCACCAAGTCCTTCTTTAGGTTTCTCATGCTGTTCTGTTTAGGGCAGTATTTAAAATTTCCCAGGGCCCAACAGCAGTTTCAACTAAGACATAGATAAACAATTTAACTTTTTCTCTTATTGGTTTTACTTTTCCAGCTTATGTTTATTTACAGTTTAAGAAGAATTTTGGCTGGATGATTGCTTTTTTCCCCTAAAATTATTTTGAACCAAATTACTTTTCCTTCCCACATACACCACGGGCAGCCATCATCTCCATGTGCCTCCTGTTGTTCAGTTTACCTGCCAGGAAGAAAGACAAAGGGTGGCGTCCCATCTTTCTGGCCGGGACTCAAAGCTGTTAAGGAGGCAAAAGTCAGGCTTCCTCGCAGTCCTGGGATGGGACTGCGGGCTGAGGCAGGGCTCTCGTTTGCCATTGTGCAGGCTTTGTGCCCATCTGCTCTCTGGGGCTGTCTCAGATTGGCCGCATGAATCTCGGGATGGACGCCAGTACCTTCAAGTTTTATACCATGTGCGGCCTCCAAGAGGGCTTTGAGCCTTTTGCTGTCAACATGAACCGAGATGTTGCGATGTGGTTCAGCAAGCGCCTCCCAACGTTTGTCAACGTGCCGAAGGATCATCCCCAGATAGAGGTAATGTTACACGTCGTGGGTGAACCTGGCAGGGCACGTGGGCCAAGTCACTAAGCTCCTGCTAATGCCCCTGGCACAGGGCAGCTGCTTACCTAAGCCCATGCCCTGGCTGCTTACCAGCCTCCTCCTGGCTGGCCCGCAGCGCTGTCGTTGCAGACACCTTAATTGGGGCAGCTCAGTGGCATCTTACAGATGGCAACCGCCTTGCAGACATACCCTTTGCAGCTCAGGCTCCAAGCCTTTGGGCCACTGTGTTTTCTCCAGGCATTCCTGGACTGCCATTGTCATAGTAATACAGTATTCAGAGACCTTCAATGTCGTTTTCCTTAAAAAGTTCAGTGCCTGTTAAGATGTCCTGGACATGCTTCTTCTCTGCTCATAAACTGGTTTAATTTCTCCAGAATCATTTCCAGCATTTTAAGCTGAGGCGTAGTCATTGGTTATGATGCTGGCATCTCGTAGGGGGGCTGAGCAGAGCCAAAGACTATAAGGAGCCTGGTTTGGGTTCTGATTCTACATCTTTTTGCCTCCGTTTTGCCTGTGCCCACCATGGTTTTTTCATAGTTCGGGGAGGGGGGGTGGAGGGGTGCTGCTTGAAAGTCAGACAGATCAGCTCCATGGAAGCATTAGACTGAGTAGCTTGCTTCTACCTAATTATAAGTTCCCTTAGCTCACCTTCTGATCTAAATTCAACAAGCATCAACTCTCAATCCCCACTTTTCCCCCACAGTCTTACATGGTGGAGAGGTTTCTTTCTCAGATTCCTACCTGGCCATTGCTTTAGAAAGCTGGCTCACAAATGAATGGGATTTAGAGACGCTCCACAAAGAAAAACCTATAAACTGCACAAAAAATTTTAAGCACATCCATAGACCACAGGATAAAAACTAGTCTCTAGAATGTGGGGAGAAATGATTGGAACATGAAGACATTATTATTATAAGTCCCATTTTACTTTCTCTTCCTCCCCAATGCCCCCCCTCCACACACACACACACACACACACACACACACACACACACATACACATATATTTTTAAAATTTAGTTTTGATCTTTCTTCCTCCAACCCCTTTCCCTGCAATGTCCATGCCCTGGTGCTGGGAATTTCCTCAGTGTTTAGAGACACCTTGGGGAACCTCAGTGCTCAGGCTGTGACTGTGGCAGAGATGGGAAATGCATGGATGGGAGACAGCACCCTCCAAGGGAGCTGTGATTTTTCCTCATGAGCTTAGGGCTTTCCAGTGTCCTCTCCACTAGATATTCTCATGCCCACTGACAAGGGGAATCTTTGGGAAGATTTTCTTTAGCCACTTACCCCCTAACCTGAAAGGTCAGCCTCAGTGAACACCATGCTGCATTATCCAGAGACTCCCCACCCCCCCATCATGACCTGTTTTCCACCCTTGACCTTACAGAAAACCCAGTAGGAGTGTTTTTAAATCTCTAATTTCTCCAGCCAGAGGAAGATCTGTTATTTTTCTATTGGGCAAGGTCCAAGTAATGATGAGAATAATGGTTTGGTCATCACTGGTGACAACTTTTATCATTCACAGAAAGTCTTGACATATGTAATGTCAATGAGGGAAGGAGGGACAGAGTCAAGGTCAGGCTCATGTGGGTGCGTCAGATAAAAGACCCATGGTGTTTCCAGGTCATGAGGATCGACAGCACCATGGACAGCCCTCCGTGCCTCAAGGTGACCCACAAGACATTTGGCACACAGAATAGCAATGCCAGCATGATCTACCTCCGCCTGAGCATGCCCGTCGAGTGCCACTCCTCCTTCAGCCACAGCCCCTGCCTGGACAGTGACGCTTTCCAGAAAAGGTGAGGGCCAGGCCTCCAGCCCTCAGAGGTGCTCATCACGTCTGTTGTAAAGTTGGCTTTCCGTCTGTCTGTTTCTTACTCTACCTCAACATAATTAGGACTCTGTGGGTAGGGTTCCCTTTGCTCTCAGGTAGGTAAAGAAATGGGGATTTGAATGTATATACCCACTTGTGCATACACGTGTGAGTGTGCAATGCATAATTAGGGGAGCTAATCAAGCTAAACAGAGTCACCTCTAGTGGAAACGTTTCTGCTCTTCTCGAGCCCTCTGAGTCCCTGGCCTCCTTGCACGCTAAATTTCTACGCTTTTGGAGTAAAAGAAGAGGCTGCAGTTGTTGCTGCCTGTGTGTGAAATGAGAAGCTTCTGGAGGCAAACACCACCTTCTTTGAATAACTATGGCCGGTGTCCAGCCCAGAAGCCATGTGACTTATGAGTGAGTGACTTCTCCCTCCCTGTTAAGGAGTATATTCCTTGCGGTCTTTCTTTCTTTCAATCTCTATTTTTAATCATTGATGTTTGTCTGCCTGTTTGGAGCTGTGTTGTCCAGGTTTTCTCTAGAGTTTCGCTATCTACCAAGCTTTAAACAAGCACAGCTACTTGAGAGAACAGGAGAATATATCCAGAGGTATCCCCACACACATTATTACAATATTTTCAACACCCTCAACCCCTGGGCTGAGGGACAGGAGTTGGGAGTCATAGCCCTGGCTTGTGGTAGCAGGTTACAAATGAACACATCCCAAGACAAGTTGGGATCACTTGTGTATAGGAAACAGTTCCCTAAACTCACCTTCATCATTAAAGGGAGATCAATTGCCTGTCAGAATTGTGGGATTCTCTCTACAGCCAAATAACTAAAACACGGATTATCTTCCCTCCAGGAAACAGATGCAAGAACTACTCTCTCAAACAACAACAGTAAGTAAATGTGCTCAATTATGGTTTTAATTATTTGAGTCTTTGCTGTGCCTGGTAATATGCCCCTTCTAGCAATGATCTGTCTAGAGATTCTCTGTAATTGCCAATTACTCTGTCTTTTAATATGCATCTTGATGCTTCCAAAACACGTCTCTGGCATTTCTCAGATGGGGGGAGAAAAGACAGTGATTCAGTGCGAGGCAGAAGCTCTACCTGGAGCATCTAATTGGGCATTATTGTGTGCTTGTTGCCCATTTGCCACCAGGGGCCCAGCACTGCCTTTCTAATGGAGATGAATGTCAGTTGAGGGGGTATTAATTTAATCCTTTTCTTTGCTCTTTTATGTACACTTCTATGTATCAACTCTCCCATGTCTCTGAGCAGTGCCAGGAATCATGTTGAAAGCATTCAAACGAGAAACAGGAGCCAGGGAACCAGCCTGAAAAATGAAGGCTGCTTTTGGCCCCTTTTCTAGAGCTAGATAGTAGTCAGAGAGCAACACTTCCTAATTTCTCTCTCTCTCTCACTCTCTCATTCTTCTTTTAGCACCTGAAAAAAAAACATTTTTTTAAGAAATTCATGTCACCCCTTCTATTATGTGATCCCACATCCCAAGTTCATAGGTTAACTGCCATCGGGAAGAGGATTCTTGCTGCCATGGTCACACACTTAGAATGTGCAGGGCACTGCGCTAGGCACATTGCACCACCTTCCCACTTAATTCCCACAGCAGCCTTGTGAGATGGGCAACATTATATATCCTGAGACACAGAAAGGACAAAGGACTTGTCCAAGGTCCCAGGATTAATAGCTGCCGGTGCCAAGATTCCAGCCCAGCTCTGACTGGCTTACCCTTTTATCTTCCAGTTTAGAAAAGAGGACAGATGATGAATAGAAGTAACTTCATTAAGAATGAATGTGCTCAGTTTCATAAAGAACATGGTGAAGGAATCACTTACCTTAAAGCTTTAGTTATTGTTATAACATAGGGATACACTTCACAAGTGGTTACGGCATCCGCCAAGAACTGCTGTGTCGATGAGCCTACTGACCACATAAAGCATGTTTGGCCACTCTAGGGGCTTTATTTCACAGCATCTTTTTCAAGACTTTCCCCAAAAATATGCCCTGGCTTTCTCTGTAGAAGTGGAAAGGGTAGCAGGAGTTCTCTGAGCCTCAACTATTTCCTCTCTCGGGGCAAAGTCGGTGCCCAGGAGAGGGTTGGGGTCCTGTGCTGGCCACTCTGAGTGGCTGCCACTTATTTCCCCAGCAGCATCTTCTGAGCAAAGGGTGGTGGATGCTCAAGCCCAACAGACAAGAGACAAATAAGGAAGCCAAACGCTAGCCAGGCCTTCCTCCAAGCGAGAGTGCAGTGCAGTGCCCCTCTAGACCCCGGTATGCTTTTTAAGAAAAGGAACCAATGGGCTGCAGTACTATTCCTGCTTCCTGAGCACGCTTCCCTAACTGAGGGCCACTCGCTCATCTGCCGTCTCTCTCCAGCAATGCTACTACGCAATCCGCATCTTTGCCGGACAAGACCCCTCCTGCGTCTGGGTTGGATGGGTGACTCCGGACTATCACTTCTACAGTGAAAAGTTTGACCTGAATAAAAACTGTACGGTGACTGTTACTCTGGGGGATGAAAGAGGCCGGGTCCATGAAAGGTAAGGGGGCTCCTCACTCCCTCCCCCGAGCAGCCATTTTTCCCTTACCCCCAACAACCCAAAAGAAGGAAACATTCAGCATCTATTAAGGAGGGGAAATGAAGCACAGGCTTCAAATCCTCAAGTAAACAGGTGGGGGTGGGTACCATGGCGGGAGGCATGTTATTAGTGAAAATCGTGGGTCATTTCGTCATGTCTATAAAACATGACCCAGGGATGGGAGATACAGGTGCACAACTGGGAGGTCTGAGCTCCATTTCAGACTCCTCCCTGGTTTCTGGGCAAGCCCGATTTCTACAACAGAACAACACAGAGAAACATCCCTGGGTGCCTGAGAGAAGTCGCTTCAGAAGAAAATGATGCACCACATCACACAGCAACCGATCAAGTCAGGACGCCTCATCCCAAAAGTGTGTCGTGGCTGAAGGCACGAAGAACATCAAAGAGACACTGCAAATTCATGACTAATAACCACTGAGTAAAAATTAGGGATCTTCAGGGAAAACACATTTTAGGCACACCCACATCCTCCCACCAGTCCACTGGCACTGCCCCCAGAGAGAGCAGCCTGGGCCAGCTGTGGCCAGAGGTGACCCAGGAGACCATGTCTTGTTTCCACCTGAGAGTGGATGGAGTCTTTCCCCAGGCAGACGTGTAGAGATATACGAAGTTGTTTTTCAAGCTGCCCTTTAGCCCTACAAAGTCAGGAATGTTTCTGCAGCCACTGCTTTTTAGATGCTACTGGCTCATCAAAGATGAGTGGTCAGGTACAAGCGCTATGTCAGGAGGACCGTTGTGGGAAGGTGGTTCAGAGCACAGACTCTGAAAGCAAACTGCCTGTATTTTAAACTGGGTTCCAGTACCAACTGGAAGTGTGACTTGGGGCCAGTCACTAACCTCCCTGGGCTCAATTTCCTTGCCTGTAAAATGAGAATAATAGTTCCAGTCTTATAGAGCAGCGATTTTCAGCCAGTGTGCCACAGCACACTGGTGTGCTGCAAGGATTTTTAAAACATGCAATACCTTACTGTTTAGTCAGAGACACTAGCCTCTTTTTCCTTAGATTGTCAAATAGAAAAATGACAGCCAACACAACAATGGCCGTCTGGTGCGAATGAATCAAAATTATACCTATTTTTTTGTCAGGTGGGCAAAAAATATGATATATTTTTCAGTGTGCCACAGAATTTTAGTAATTGGTTTATGTACAACATGAGGTGAAAAGGGTTGAAAATTGCTGCTAAAGAGTATTGTGAGGATTGAAAGAGATAATACATAGAAAAATGCCTAGAAGAGTGCCACAGCCCATGCAGTCAATAGACATTAACTACTTCTATTACTACTAGTAGCCTTGCGCACAAATCCATGCACCAGTAGGTCGCTGCTGCCCTCCTGTAGTTCTCTGCCCACTGCCCCGCCCTCCTGTAGCTCCCTCTGCACCCCCCTCATAGCTTGCTGCCCTGCCCCCTCCTGTAGCTCTACACTTGCTTGCTGCCCTGCCCCTTCCTGTAGCTCTCTGCCACCCACTTGTAGTTCGCTGCCCCACCCTCCTGCAGATCCGTGATCTGGTCGTTACGCAGTTGGTTGTTACACCTCATGGCATAATGGATAATTAGCATATTTCTCTCTTATTATATAGGACTAGAGGCCCGGTACACGAAATTTGTGCACGGGGGGGGGGGGTGTCCCTCAGCCCAGCCTGCACCCTCTCCAATCTGGGACCCCTAGAGGGATGTCCGACTGCCCGTTTAGGCCCGTTCCCAGTGGATCGGGCCTAAACGGGCAGTCAGACATCCCTATCACAATCCAGGACTGCTGGCTCCCAACTGCTCGCCTGCCTGCCTTCCTGATTGCCCCTAACCGCTTCTGCCTGCCAGCCTGATCACCCCCTAACCACTCCCCTGCCAGCCTGATTGATGCCTAACTGCTCCCCTGCCAGCCTGTTTGCCCCTAACTGCCCTCCCCTGCAGTCCTGGTCACCCCCAACTTCCCTCCCTTGCAGGCCTGGCCCCTCCCAACTGCCCTCCCCTGCTGGCCATCTTGTGGTGGCCATCTTGTGTCCACATGGGGGCAGGATCTTTGACCACATGGGGGCAGCCATCTTGTGTGTTAGAGTGATGGTCAATTTGCATATTACTCAATTATTAGATAGGATTACTGAACATCTATCATGTAATAAGACCCAGAGTAGATGCTATAAGCAACACCTGGTTCAGGTTGATGAGGAAAGTATGTGAAAGTCATTGACAGCCCAGACTTTCCTTTTCAACCAGAAAATCAAAAGGCAGATGTGCCCATCCCAGTTGGGTTTATTGCTCTAGTTTGCTGGCTATGCCTTGCTGGCCATGATTTATCTGAGCCGCAGTGACAGTTTTTATTATGAAAACTAATTGACACGTTAGCACCTGGAATAAGACCCTGTATATGGTCGGTGCTCAGTAATTCTTACTTCTTTGTCTCACATAACAAGAAATGCAGAGTCGATCTTCAGATATTTTTTCGTATTTCAATTTTGGGCCCTTCCCAAATTGAGGGCTACGAATCTCACCACTTCAATACATTATTAATTGAATTCCGTACTAGTAATCAATGTACTCAGTCCCTAATCACTAAGAAGCAGTAGTAGCATGGCTGCGGTTTAACCTTTATGGAAATCTAGCAATGGGTGTAATGCATTGAAGGAGCACTTTGCACTGGCCCTGCCTGAGGGCATTCACATGGAGGACCAGCCCAGTGGGGGCCCCAGAAGAGAGGAGGGCAGACCTGATCATTGGGAAGTGGCCATGAAGTGACTTACAAAGGGGATTTTCAGCAGGGAACGGGATGGGGGGTGGGGGAGGGAGCGCGGGCAGGGAGTAATAGAATTCTAGAGCTGGAAAGAATCTTGGAGAATTCTAATCAAACCTTGACTTTCCAAGGTCAAATCAGATTGACCATAGGATGTTTAAAGGGGCTTCCCTTCCATCAGGTACAGACTCACTCTCTTGTTTTACCTGAGAAAAATCTCTTTGTGTTACTTCAAGTGACCGGCTTCCTCAGAGGATGTACCCCAGGACTGGGTGTAGGAGGAGACCCAGTCAGCTGTCCAGTGCCCACAGCCATTGCAAAGGGCTCAGGAATCACCTTTGCCCCTGTGCCACTTCTCTAAACCCACCCGGGATTTGAAATCTTAAAATTAAGGAACCAGGCTTTGGAGACTTGATGATGCTTTTGTTATTATAGTTGGCTTTTAAATCTACATAATGGTGCCTACCATAAAGATTACATTCTGCAGGGTGGTGGACAGCTAGTGGAGAAAGGCACTCTTTCCCAGCTGGTAGTTAGGGAAGAGTGTGGGGTAGAACTCCAGGGAGCTGCGAGAGCATCAGAGACCAACGTGACCTACTCCACAAGTCTCCCCAGGCCCAGGCCTGCCATCCTAAGGAATGCAGCCCTGATTGTCCAAGTGCCCTGACACTGGGCTAGGACTCTGAACACAGAGTTTTGTTCTCGCCTCGCATGCTAACTGCCTATACAGTGTATAAATCTGCCTGTGGAGGGTAGCCTCCTTATGCCTCCATTTCCCATCTCTAAGGGGAGAATGCAAACATCCCATTCTCTGGTTCAGAAAGGTGGAGTGATTTTGAGCCAGAAAACAGTTCCCAAACAGGATGCTCTCTCGACCAAAGTAGCCTGATAGACTGCCACATCCCTAAACTGAGAGGTTTGTGCCTGAGGAAACTGGGTTGAAGCTAGATGAATTAGTTGAAGAAAAAGAGTTATATGGGGGAAAACTAGAAGGCCTGGGGCAGTCCATCCCTGAGTCCTGATTGCAAACAGCCCCAGTCCCCACTCTGTGCCTTTCTTTCATCTTTTTGGCTCCTAGTGTGAAGCGCAGCAACTGCTACATGGTCTGGGGTGGGGACATTGTGGCCACTTCCCAACGGTCAAGTCGCAGCAACGTGGACCTGGAGATCGGCTGCCTCGTGGATCTGGCAATGGGCATGTTGTCCTTCTCCGCCAATGGGAGAGAACTTGGCACCTGTTACCAGGTAGGGATGGCTTCTGGGGCCAAGACAGCAGTGTTCCTGTCTTAGGTCTCTGCTCCTCACTTGCCATATTCAGTATCCCATCTCAGCAGGTAATGAGCCCATGTGTCCCATAGGCCATCTTAGAAAACAAAAAAGGAGCAGAGTGGCTTCATTTTGCCCAGAGAGGGGAAAAATGGGGGTAGGGGGATATATCATATTTATTGACTGATCAGATATGCTGGTCATCTTTCTAGAAGATAAGAAGGTTTTTTCTTGGTGATGGTCTCTAAAGGTTTTTCATTTATTCCATAAATATTTCTTGTGCAATTTTTATGTTATCTGGGCCATACAAGATGCAAAGTTTCAGAGGTGAACAGAGATACTCCTTGCTTTAAGAAACTTCTGGAATCTAATGAAAAAAATAAACCTAGGAACAAAATAGATCCAGAGACATGGAAGCATGCAACTGGCAGACAGAGGGAGGGTTGGGGGCAGCAGGAAGAGATTAACCAAAGAATTTATATTCATATATGCATATCCCATGGACATAGACAATAGTGTGGTGAAGGCCTGGGGCAAGGGTGCGAGCAAGGAGGAGGGGATCAATGGTGGGGGGGGGGGAAGGGGAACACCTGTGATATTTTCAAAAATAAAAAAAGAAAGAAACTTCTGTGATCAAATATAGACCCATAAAATGGATTAATTTGCCAGGCAGTATTCACTTTGCAAAAGGTTCCTCTCATTCCCATGGATTCCTTACAGGGTCCTTTTAATTATTTATGCATGTGTGTAAATAACGTGCTTCCCTATTACATTACTGTGAGCTCTGATAGAGCTACTCAGGAAAATCACCAGTTGTACACATGTAGGTTTACCTGTCATTAGCACAAGAAGCCTGTAGTCAATAATACTGTAATAACTACTGGTATGTATGGGGTCAGGTGGATACTGGAAATATCCAGGGGACCACTTTGTAAAGTATATGATTGACAATCACTATTACTGTACACCTGAAACTAATATAAAATAATATTGAATGTGAACTATAATTGAAAAATAATGTTTTTTTAAATGGACAAAACAATAAAAATATGGACAAAAATAAAATTACAAGGTAATGGGAAAAAAGAAAAAGCACAAGAAGCCTGGTTTCCTTTAAGCAGGATTTTCATCCCTGAGGCCAGGTAAGCTGGAGAATGCCACGTATTATATCCTCCGTTTGAAGTTTTGCAATGAACATTGACTTTGAGAAATACTTTAAAAATAGTCTGAGAAATGCTTGTCTAACCAAGCATTTCTCATACTATTTGACCAAGAAAAGCTTTTTTATTTTTTTACTGTAACAGTTAGTAATATTCTGTAAGCCTAGAGTTCTACAGAGCACACCCCAGAAAGGCTAAGATAAGGAGTTAAATTTGTATTAAACCTTCTCGACATTCTGAGGATGGAATGGAGAGTCTCATGTATGTGTGGACAGTGTCATTCGACTTCAGAGAAGGAAGAGCTGGCCTCCATCAGTAGTGGTCAGGAGAGTGTTTAGCGTGGAGAAACCTTAATTTTGAAGCAAAAAACAAAAAACAAAAAAACTTCCTCTTGAAGAGAGAGGAATATACAGTATACTAGGTTGAAAGAATGGCACAAGAAGCATTATGCAGATAGGGAAGCGTAAGATATGTTTCAGGAACAATGGACAGACTGATGGGCAGACTGGTATGGGACGTTTGTGGTTAGTGGTTGAGAACACCAGTTAGAAAGGAGGGGTTATGGATAAGAAGTGAGGACGTTGCTGACCCAGGACAATGACATGCCCTGTTTAAGGAAGCTTAGCTAAGTACAGCTGATGAAAGCATCCCACTGCTGTGTAAACGGATAAAGCCCTTTTTCTGGCTTGTGGTTGAGGAGAGGGCATCTAGAGAGGAGAGAGAGAGCAGCTTCCCCAAATCTGAAATGTTTGGTGGCTAAGAGCAGAAGGGCCCATCCCTTTCGGGGGTCCGGGACAGCCTGCTGCAGCGCGTGAGACTGCACCTCCCTGGGTTCCCGGAAAGGTAGGATCCTCACCACCACGCAGGTGGCACGGTCCAGCACTGGGGCCCAACCAGCTGTTCCCGGAAAGAGGCCTTTGGGAACCAGGCTGTTATTCTTCTAGTGCTTTCTCATGATTCCACCCTCCCCCAAGTCCCCTGAGAACCTGCTTATGTACATTAGTCTGTCTTCAGAATCCATTAGCTTTTTCCCATTAAATTTGAAATGAGTTTGACTGCAGGGTCCTCCCTGAGCTGCAGAGAGCTCTAAAGCATCTAATAACTTTTAAGGCTAGTTGGGCGTCGGAGGTCCCTAAATAAATCACTACCCGTGGCATTCGAAGCAGCGGTGACTAGTCTTCCCATGATGTTGAGATGTTATAACAAAGAGCAGGCAGGACACTGGCTGTTTTTAACCTCCTCTTTTATGGTAGTTCCTGGGTGACAGTGGGCTGGCCACTTGTCTTCTCTGAGCTGTGTGTTGGCATCTATCCCCGGCCCCCAAACACCTGCCTCTACTTCACAAGTATAAACCCTGATTTCTCGCTCTGGGTCCCAGGCCTGCCTGTTGTCCTGAGGAATATTGCTGTGAATGAGGAGAGAGCCAGGCTCTGCGTGGGGGGATGGGGGAGAGGGTCTGAGGAGGCTCACACCCAGCCAGCCCCCTTCTCATCACAGGCGAGACGCTGACGTGTGTGGCTGTGCATCTGGTCCCCTGGCAGCGAGATAATTGTTATTCTGCAGATGTAGCCATTTTCATTTTTCAATTACCTCGAAGGAGCAGGACAGCGATATTTATACACTGGCTCTTTATTGGGAAAGGACCAGTAACCAAAATAATGAGAGAAGGGTTCTCTCAAACAAAGTGTTTAGAGCTCCCCTGTTAAAGACTGCTAGGGAATTTGAAAACCTGTCTGCCCCATTTAATGTAATCACAGGTGAGATGGGAAATAAAATGTATGTTTAAGAGATACTGCTCCTTGGTGATTGACACCCCAGCCACCCTGCTCTGAGAACTGAGCCAGTGTCACGCGAGGAGGTAGCTTTGCATTCAGGCCAGTTCCCATGCCCTGATCTGTACACATGATTAGAAATAGAATGGCTATTATTGCAAGGACAACATAGATCAGCCAGGGACAAAGCTACCTTAAAAACAAAGGGGAAACTGTCAGCGGTCCTCCACTGCAGACCCGAATCTGGGCTCGCCATCCATTCCATTAAAATGTGAGCTAACCATCCGGAGTGGGAACTCCTCAAGCGAAGAGGCCTGCTCTCATGTTCATGTCCAGGTCTCTTGCACATTAACACGGCCCCTGGCACCTAGCAAGTGTTGGCTAAACCTTTGTTGTCAAACTTCCCAACTCCGCTGGAAAGCCACTGTATTGGTTGTTTAAGTGCTGCCTAACCAGTTACCCCAAAATTAGCAGTTTTTGACAGCACACGTGTATTATCTCGCAGTTCTGTAGGTGTGACTGGGATCTCTGCTCCGGATTTCACAAGGCCAAAATCAAGGTGTCAGCTGGCTGAGCTGGCTCTATCTGGAAGTTCTGGAAGAACTTGCATTCGCGTTGTTGGATGTTGTTGGCAGCGTTCAGTTGTGATTGTAGGCTGGGCTTCTGAGGTCCCTGTTTCCTTGCTGACCTTCAGTCAGGGTCACTCTCTGCTCCCAGAGGTGCCCACATTCCTTTTTCATGTGGCCCCTTCCATCTTCAAAGCCCCAGGAGCATGTGGGGTTTTTGTCAAGCTTCTAATCTCTCTGACTTTCCCTCTTACCCCAGCAGCGAAAACACTGGTTTTGAAGGGCTCCTGTGACTAGATTAGATCCTCACGGATAATCTATCTCTAGGTTAACTGGATGGTACCCTTCCATATCTCTGCAGAACCCCTCCTGCCTTCTGACATACACCATCACAGAGTAACGCAGGGGTCATGAGAATCGGATAGGATTCTGCTTACCACACCCCCAGTTGCCAGTTTTATCCTTGTGTACATCCATCATGATCCCACACTTGTGTGATCATCTTATTTCTGTGATTGAAGAGAAATTTCCATTGTTCCTCGTGGTGGGAGTGTCCTCTGTGGGGTAGAAAGCAGAGCCTCCCCCAGAGCGTTCGGAAGCTCTCAGAGCGCCTCCTTTCTGAGGGAGGTGTGAGGAGGCGCCGGTGCTTGGCTGGGTGGTTTGTGAAGTTTGTAGGGACCAGTCCTGAGAGACCTAACATCATGCCCCCATCTTCAGCCTGTAGCTCCCCTACTGGTGTGATAGTGGTCAGCACAGAGAACTTTCAGCTGGATACATTTCTCCCCACAAGGAGCACAGACTCCAGGGCTTATTGCTGGTGCAGATGAAGTTTTCTCAGTTGCTAGAGCTCTGCTTCGTTCGGGCTGCAATGATTTGAGGGTCATGCATTGTTCTAGATGTCACATAATGGGTATTGAGAAATCTGGGGCCAGTCCAGGGATGAGTCCTACTCTATGGCCAAGGTCACACCGGCATCAGATCAGAGTTTCCTAGTTCCATCTCTCACCACTGTAAACCCAGTGTCTGGCATAAATCCAGTGTGTGATGGGTACTAAATAATTATTTGTTGAATGTCCTTAATAAAGCATCTATCACTGCTATTTGTTTTTACAGTTGTTTATCTCTTCCTATTTCCCAGGAGTACCTGGAGCATTGGGGATAAAGCAAATATTTGAACTTCAACTATGAGCCCACTGTAGTGTGCTGGAATGACCATGTGGGGGGCACAAGGCTAGGGTTTACAGTCTGGCCTGTTTCATCATAAGCAAATGGTAGCACTGAGCCATGCAATCTTTTAAGTCACAGCCATGAAAATGTGTTTTTATAAACTTTATGTCTTACTGTATTGATGAAGTTCATGATGCAAAGGAAGCCTGTAACAATCCAGACAGGAAGACTCACTGTATTCATCTCCGATGACTGCATAACAAGTTACCCTGAACTCAGTGACTTAAACAGCACGTTTATGGTCTCATGGGTTCATGGGTGAGGACTCAGGCATAGCTTAGCGAGGTCCTCTCTCACGGTCTCACAAGGCGGCAGTCAAGGTGTCAGCCAGGCTGCGTCCTTGTCTGGAGCTCACTTCTTCCCCAAGCTCCTGTGGTTGTTCACAGGACTCAGTTTCTTGCATTTGTGAATGGAGGCTCCATTCTTTGCTGGCTGCAGCCAGGGCCAGCCACTCTCAATGCCCTGAGATCCCTTGGAATTCCTTGTCACATGGTCTTCTCACAACACGGCAGTTTCCTTCTTTCTGTCCAGTCTGCTGAGATGGAGTCAAATATAAAGTGACAGTCCTTTCACTTTTGCCAGAAACAGCACTCAGGTTCTAGTGCAGGGGATTATACATGAGTGTGACTCACTGCGGGAGGTGGGGAAAGGGGGCGGGCACCTCAGGGTATGTCCATAGTACCCACCATCCCATAATTTGGCTGGATAGAAGAGTTGCAAGAATCTCCTAATGTTTGAATTCTCTTAAAGGCAAAGGACTTCAGTGAGTGGAGTAAGAGTCCCATTTTCTCCTCCACTGCCTGATCAAAAGCCCTGCATCAGAGTTTGCAAATGATAAGTATAGCCCCAATGTCACAAATAAATCCACATGCCTCAACTAAGTGGCAGCTAGATAGTCAGTGAATCCACACCATTTAATGTAAGAACTAGAACCTGAGAGAGAAGGGGATGGAGAGAAGTCCAGAGGAACCAAGGGAAAGAGAGATTTTGAGAGATGGTGGAGGCAGCCCTCTATTCCAGGGAAGCGCCTCACAGCCCTGCCTGCAAACCAGCGGTGCTTAAGTGAGGGTGCTTTTCTCACCAAGGGACATTTGGCATTCTTGGAAGACATTTTTGGTTATGCCAACTATGGTAGGGTGAGGAGCACTACTGACATCTAGTAGGTAGAGGCCAGGGGTACCAAAAGATCCCACAATGCACAGGACAGCCCCAACAACGAAGACTTTCCAGGCTCAAAATGTCAATCGTCCCAAGGTTGAGAAACCCTGCTAGCCCTCCCGGGCTTGTCTGACCAATGTCCATTTGCCTTCAGAAATTACAGTACCTTCCCCAAGAACCCCCTCCTCTGGGCCAGTGTCTCTGTGCGGTGTGAAAAGCCAGAACATCGCATTGTTCAGTGACCAAGAGCGGGCATTACCTTTGGTGGCAAATTAGCAGCTCCCCACTCTGACGATCCTCCTGAGCAGTGGAGAAAGCTGTTGGCTTCATTCACCTGAGAAAGAAAATGAAAGGACTTGGGATTGTTCAACCCAAGTTGAGGGAGTGAGAGAGTATTTAAGGTGGGAAGCAGAGACGATCATTACCAGCAGGTACCAGGTCTCAAAGAATTTCTGAGCAGTGTAGACCTACCAGTCCATGACTTCTCTCTCGTCTTCCAGCCAAAGTTAGAGTGGGGCGCTGATTAAAACACCCAGTTTCTTCGCCATCGGTGATTTTATCATTCTGGACAAACCTCTCCATTTGTTCTGGTTTTCAGGTGGAGCCCAATACCAAAGTGTTCCCAGCAGTCTTCCTGCAGCCCACAAGCACTTCTTTGTTTCAGTTTGAACTTGGGAAGCTGAAGGTATGTATCTGTCCCCTCATGGAATGGTTATGAAGGGGAAAGCACGTTGACCATTAGGCCTCAGAACAAGAGGGACTCTGTCACTTCTCGCTTCTCATGTGCCCTTCTCACGTTCTCCTTCTCTCACTTCTATTGGATGCTGAAAGAATTAATGCTTATATAACCTGTTAGGCAAAGTCTTACTTAATGCTGGGAAAGGGCTTAGGGGTCCCTGGATATATTTGTTTCTCTTTAATTTATACTAACCCTGTTGGTTAACATGGGCCAGCAGCTGAGAATCTCTGTATTGCACATGTGTTCTTCCCTCCCCCGCATGCCTTCCTGCCTGGCCCAGACCGCATTGCCCCTGTCAGCAGCCATATTTAAGAGCGAGGAGAAGAACCCAGCCCCGCAGTGTCCCCCTCGGCTGGACGTGCAGACCATCCAGCCCGTGCTCTGGAGCCGCATGCCCAGCAGCTTCCTGAAGGTGGAGACAGAGCGGGTGAGCGAGCGCCATGGCTGGGTGGTGCAGTGCCTGGAGCCCCTGCAGATGATGGCGCTCCACATCCCTGAGGAGAACAGGTAGTGGGGGTGCCCATATGGAGGGGCTGGCCCAGGGGGTGGGGAGGCAGAGCCTAGCAAGCCCAGAGGGGAGGAGGAGCATCCTCATCGGCCAAGGGCCCTGCTCAGTCAGCCCCAAGATGACTATTGGTTTCCCCAAAGCCTCAGTTTCTCTCCTTTCCTTTCTCAGCTTTTGTTATTCACTCAGAAACAGCAGAGTATTCGCTATGATATGCCTACTGCAGGGCCTTCACTGCAGCTCTGAGTGCCTGTACTCAGGGACGTGTCCATGCACTTAATTAAAAATCTTAGTGTGACTCTAAAATATATGTTTATTGGTGGCCAGAAGGAGAAGGAGGTATGCCTAACTTGCTCAGAGATGAAGAATCAGGCTGCTGGCCTCCCCTCGTTAAGGGGCACTCTTGGATGATAGCTTGGGTTCAATCTCAGCTCTATCACTTTCTGGTTGTGTGGCCTTGGGTAAGTTACTCATGCACTCCAGGCCTTGTCTCCTCATGGACACAGTGAGATCAATGTCTGCCCAAAGGATGGCTGTGAGAAAAAAAAATGAGATTGTGTAGGTAAAAATATAGTATAGTTCTATGCATAGTAAGAATAAATAAGTTCTATTTTGTGGATATTATGACCCCTTGATCTCTTGGACTATAAAAATAAATAGAGGGTGGAGTTGTTTGACACTTGCCCAGATCCCAGTTGGGCATTCTGTTGGGTCATGGGCAGCAGCCAGACAGGCTAATGTAGGGAAGGAGCAGAAAAGGCCAGCAGACCACCCATGGGAGCCAATGCCAAGGGTCCTCAGATCCATGGTGAGGAGCAAAACAAAGTGGAAAATCTAAGCAAAGATCCAAGCCCACACCCTAGACCTCCCATAAATGAGGGAACATGACAGACAAACACACCTCTAAAATCAGGAGGGAGAAAGTGAATTGATTATGCCAGCTCATCTCAAGTTGGAAAATGTTTTTCTCTGTGGACAAGAGTGCGGTGTGTTTGTTTTCAGGGGAAGGAAAGCCCCAGGATGATGGCAGATTGGAGATTATAACGATGAGGTAGATGGTAGTTTGATGGAGGGCTTCAGCTACATCTTCTGAGGCCTCTTCCATCAGAAAACAGACGATCCCCTTGAGCCTACAACTAACAGGACCAAGTCACCTTTGTCTTATACCTGAATGTTTCTCAGTGTTCAGATTTGGGGGGTTTCCCTAATAAAGGAAGATTAATATTTGGTAAGCTAGTCTTATTAAGTCCTATAGACTTTGGAAACTCTCGTAGTTAGATATGGTGAATTATCAGGAACGGGATGTGGACCAGAACTGGGAGAGGAATGATAATCAGGAAGAGAAAGTGTAGCAGAGATGCCTTCATCCTTCTATGCCCTCTGCCTTCATTGGGTTGGGTGAAATCCCTGGGGATTCAGAGAGCAAGAATTCTGCTAAATTCTGGCGCGCGCGCGCGCACACACACACACACACACACACACACACACACACACACACCCCACACCACACCACACCGTGCAGTGGAGTGGTTGATTGTCTCATTCTCAGGTGTGTGGACATCCTGGAGCTCTGTGAGCAGGAGGACCTGATGCAGTTCCATTACCACACGCTGAGACTCTACAGTGCCGTGTGTGCCCTGGGAAATAGCCGCGTAGCCTATGCCCTGTGCAGCCACGTGGACCTCTCCCAGCTCTTCTACGCCATCGATAACAAGTACCTCCCTGGCCTCCTTCGGTCCGGTTTCTATGACCTGCTCATTAGCATCCATCTGGCCAATGCGAAGGAGAGAAAGCTGATGATGAAGAATGAGTACATCATCCCCATTACCAGCACTACCAGGAAAATCCGCCTGTACCCAGACAAGTCAAAGAGGCACGGGCTGCCTGGGGTAGGCCTGAGAACGTGCCTGAAGCCAGGCTTCAAGTTCTCCACCCCTTGCGTTGTCATGACCAGTGAGGAGCACCAGAAGCAGAGCCCCGAGATTCCCTTGGACATTCTGAAGACAAAGGCGCTGAGCATGCTGACAGAGGCCGTGCAGGGCAGTGGGGCGCACATCCGAGACCCCGTTGGGGGTTCTGTGGAGTTCCAGTTTGTGCCTGTGCTGAAGCTCATTGGAACCCTGCTGGTCATGGGGGTGTTTGACGATGATGATGTTCGGCAGATACTCCTCCTGGTTGACCCGTCTGTGTTTGGGGAGCACAGTGGGGAGACAGAGGAGGGAGCGGAGAAGGAGGAAGTGACTCAGGTGGAGGAGAAGGCAGTGGAGGCTGGGGAAAAGGCCAGCAAGGAGGCTCCAGTCAAAGGCTTGTTACAGACCCGATTACCGGAGTCCGTCAAGCTGCAGGTAACTCAGGCATCAAAGATCCTGCCCTTGGAAAGAGCTGGGGAGCGAGACAGTGGAGCCTAGTGATGGTGAGGCTGGGACTGTGGATACTGGCCTGAACCTGGAGGGTAACAGAGATGCTCAAAGTGCCCACCAGTCATGCTCATTTCTGACATGGAATATGTCTCCCCAAGCCAAAGTGAAAACACCAACCCTCATCAATAAGGCACTTGCCTCAGAACTGTTTTTCTGGCACTAGTGATGGATTTGCCCTAGTCTTATCTCTTGCCCTTTGGGGCTAACGGGTGTATTTGTGAGATCCTGTCTAGAGAGGAAGGAGCCTTTGGCTGTGGAGTAAACCCAAGGAATTGACACTTAGGGGGACCACACTCATCACCAGCTCTCATTTGTGTCCATGCTCTGATCACCAAACTAATGTGGACCTGTTGCACTCACATGTACTAGAAACTGCCATACAAGCCAAGGAAGAGAGGAGGCTAATGTAGCAATGTCCCCTTGGCATCACCTAGGAAACCTCAACATTTCCTAAAACATAGTCTTACCAGATGTAAGCTAGCGTCAGTAAAGAACTGATGACAATAACATTTGTCTTCTAGGGACTGAGGAAAGATAAATGAAAATGAGGAGAGTAGAACAGCCTGCCTCATGAGTGAGCCTGGCTCAGGCATTTCTGAATTTCAGCTCCTGCTCCACCCTCCATCCTTTAACCACCTATATAAACTTGCCAAGTCAGTGGCCCATCAGAGTCTTAGCTTTCTTATTTGCAAAATGTGGATGGTAATATAGTAAAATATAGAATTAAAATGTATTTTTATAAAATACAGTATGAAATGTGTTTTATCATAAAATGTATTACCATCAAGTAATCCGTCATTGGAACTCTTTTATCCAATGTGATGTGATTGGTAGGGGGTCAGTTAATCAAGATATTAAATATGGAGGAGAAGCACAACAAATTTTACATATAAACCTTGAATGTTGTATTAAAATGTATAACTGTGCTAGTCTCATATAGGGCTGAGACCTTTCCTTTAATGTGAGTCTCTGGCTGGCACGTAGAGCCCTCTTTTGTGCATGGATGACACCTGTCATGCACCATCTACAGCTGCCAGTTCGAGTAGACTGCATGCAGATTTAGAGATAATTGGAAAGCTGAGTGCAGAATGCTTCTAGATTTTTATGATTTGCCCCATTTTTTGTAGTTGTCTAACACCCAATTTTTAGCATTTTTTTGGGGGGGAGGGGACTTAACTTTTACAGACATCCCTTAGTCATTCAACTTAGTTTTCCTATTTCATTGGTTCCGACAGTTTTTAATTAAATGTTGTAGTTGCATCACATGTGTGACTGGCATAAGCTTTGGGTCCTAGTTCGCCTGGCAGGAACGGAGGTTTGCAGATAGGCCAGAGACTGTGTACAGGTAGGCGAGAGCCCTCGCCACCCAGACAAATGGAAAGTGTCTGATAATCCCATGAAGGATTAAGTGGGGATAGGTTAATAGAACTGCTTTACTAAAAACATCAGGAACATAGGGATTAGAGGAGACAAAGGATAGCAAGTGCCTGGCACAGTGTCCTGCGAACAGTTAGTGCTCAGGAAGGATGGCTATTGTTTCTCTTATGGTGTAAATTCTAATAGTGACAAGATTAGTAACAACAATCCTAAGAAACTAATCACAGAAATGCAGTGCTTGTTAACAAAAACCAGTGAGAGAGCCAGAGGATGTCAGGCAGGAGCCAGGCTCGCAGTGCAATTCAGTGGCAGGTTCTATACTAAGCTGAGGAAAACACACTTAGAAATGTTTTTTATCTCTCTCTCTGCGGAGAGATTTACTCTGTCTTTAGTGAGCTTATTTCTGTTGTTGTCCTGACCTTAATGGTGAAGAACTGGTCTCTGGATTCTGGCCAACTTGTTCCTACTGTGTGACCCTGGAGAAGTTACTGAAATCACCTAAGTCTCAGTGTTACCATCTACAACATGGGGATGCTAGGTGCTTCCTCCATAAAGCATTATTCACGTATGTATGCACTTTTATTGCAGATGTGTGAGCTCCTCAGCTACCTCTGTGACTGTGAGCTGCAGCACCGCGTGGAGGCCATTGTGGCATTTGGTGACATTTATGTCTCCAAGCTCCAGGCGAATCAGAAGTTCCGCTACAACGAGCTCATGCAGGCCCTGAACATGTCTGCAGCCCTGACTGCCAGGAAGACCAAGGAGTTCCGCTCACCCCCACAGGAGCAGGTGAAAACCCCTTTCTGAGCCTCCATCCCATTCCTGAGGAAGAATGTGAACCCTACGGGCGCAAAGCACTTGAATGCTTTCTGTGCCTGGCAGAGCAAAGCTGTGGGAAATGAAAAGGCCCAGTGCACCAGGAGACAGCCCTTGTCTGACAACTGAAGAGTATCTGCCAATTATCTTTTGGGTGGGAAATAACCCTTCCCAACCTGCACGTAGGGCAGCGCTCTCTCCCTTCCCTTGCATCTATGTCTCTCTCACTAAGTCAAAGTCGGCTCACTGTCAGTATGCAACTTGCACCCCAGCAAGGATCCACCACTTTAAAAATTTCAGTCCAATCTTTCCAGAAATCACTGCTCTCTATCAGGGATCAACAGAATATGGTCAGCGTTTCCCAACTTATGGGAGTAGGTGCACTGTCCTCCTGGGTGCAGCTCAGGATCCTGGCTCCTGGAAGGGTGGGCTCCCACCTTTTCTTGCCCCCTTCTGCCTCCTTACCTTCTCTTCTGCCTCCCCTGGGCCAGCCATCACTTTCTCCTTTAGCCTTCTAAACAATCCACTGACCAGTCACTTCAGACTCAATTCAGAAGCCTGTAACTCAATAAATTCTTTCCTGATGTGTTAGCCCAGTGATTCTTGAACAGACATCAGAATCACCAGAGAACTTAATAAAATACAATTTGCTGGTCCGATCTCTAGGGTTTCTAGTTCAGTGGGTCTAGTGTGAGGCCCAAGAATTTGCATTTTTAGCAAGTTCCCAGGTAATGTTAATGCTGCTGGTCTAGAAATGACAAGAAAAGAAGGGACAGTAACTGCTGTCAAACTCAGCTGTCCCGTCTGCCACGACTCCCAGAGTATTCATTTCTAGAAGGAATCTACCCATGAAGCTCTCTAAATAAGAATTTAATATCAGCAAAGGATGTGGAAGATTGAGATCAGTTTTACGGGAGAGCAATGCAGAATCACTTGGGGAATAGAATGCATAAGAATTAGAATTTTAAAACAGTGATATGATTACCTCATCCTTCTGTAACCTTTGAAGATAGAGATTTTCAGTCCTATGTCCAGAAAGTAATCAGAGAAATGAAAAAACCATGCTTGGGGGATGGAACTAAATACAAGAGTAAGTAAAACTAAGATTAGTCAAATGATGGTGGCAAATTAGCCAAATATAGTCAGCAAACCTTTCCCTTTCAAAAGGGCTTCATTGACGGGTACGACCGCCAGCAGAGAATTCAGCTCACCCCACTTTTGGTTGAATGCCCTGCAGGCTGGTGGGTCCCTGCTTCTTAGGTGTTCCACTGGGGGAAAGATCTGTCAATACAGAAATTAACTTTCTAATTCTGAAAAGAGATCTTCAGGTCCTATTTTCATTTAAGAAGCAACCTATCAATATATGTTATTGCTATAATTACCATAATTTAATGTTACAGAACAACCACAGAAATTACTTTTTCAACCTATTTATAAATATTATTTTATTATAGACGATTCTGCTACCTACTTCCAAAAAATTGTTTGCAGTGGAAACTTTGACTAAGGCTCTTCCAACCAATAATAAATAAGGTTCCTGGTTTAATTAGAGAGATTGTAAACTTTTTTTTAAAATATATTTTATTGGTTTTTTACAGAGAGGAAGGGAGAGGGACAGAGAGTTAGAAACATCGATGAGAGAGAAATATCGATCAGCTGCCTCCTGCACACCTCCTACTGGGGATGTGCCCGCAACCAATGTACATGCCCTTGATCGGAATCGAACCTGGGACCCTTCAGCCCACAGGCCGATGCTCTATCCACTGAGCCAAACCGGTTAGGGCGAGATTGTAAACTTTTTTAACCTAGAAACCTAAACAGAAGGAGAAAACCCTTTTGCCTGTTGTTTGGGGTACCCTGCCTGAGGCAGCAGAATGGACAAGATTTCCTCTGGTTACTGCTCCAGTCCCTCCAGATGTTCACTAGCCTGGAGTCATGGGTCTGTGGGGTGAATTCAGACATCCAGGAATCTGAGTGGAAAATAAATGAACACTTTATTTTTACTAACTTTTCATTAATCTCTAATAGTATTTTTTTAACTATTAAGGTATGCAGCAATGCAAGGACCTGACTTTGTCACCAACATAAATTGCATATTTTTTTCATATCATATTGCAATGGTTTTCATACCGTGAAATACCACTCACATTCATTACATGCTTACAGATCACAGTGGATATAAGATCTGCCACCAGATCCTTCTGTCTAATGAGCTAATAAACAAGCACATATGTTATTATATCACAGATTTGTTTTCTATTCTCTTGATAACTAGATTTCAACATAATTGTTTCTCTTTGTAATCCTCTACATTTTATTTCATGTATTTAAAATATTGATCTGCAAAATAACCCATGGGTTACACTAGGCTGTAATAGTGGTCCATGGCACAGAAACGGATAACACTCCCCGAGACAGAACTATAAATGAAGAAGATGATAGACTGACTGCAAAACATAAAGCCTGCACGTCAGGAAAGCCACATAAGCAACATTAAAAGCTCACTAAAAACTGGAAAATATATTTGGAAAATTTGTTATAAGAGTTAATAGTCCAGAGATGTGCAAAGTACATGTTAATTAATGTTTAAAATGATAATTGCCCAACAGAAAATGGAAGGAGAACATAGTTGGGATATTTCTAAAATGTGAAATAAAAATGGTCCTTATTGTGGAAAAACAAAGTTCAGCCTCACCAATTAAATGCAAATTAAAGCAACAGGGATATGACATTTTTCACCCATTAAATTGGAAAATATTTGAAAATGTGTTAACTCTCATTATTGTAATGGAGATGGCAAAGAAATACACACTCTTGTATAAATTTGATAATAATACAAACTGCTATGAGCTTCCTGGAGGGCAATTTGGCAATTCATATCAAAAGCCATGAAAATGTGCAAACCTTTTGATCTCAAACTTTTGCTTTTAGGAGTTTATCTTTAAAAAATGGTCAGAGATGTGAACAAAAATTATGTAAAAGGAAATTAAAACCAACTTTATTTATAAGGATAAGAAATGAAAATAACTTAAATATATCATACCAGGTCATTAATTTTACATAAATTTTACATAAATTGCTATTTATCCATATAATGAAAATGCAATGCATCTATTAAAAAATAGGTTAAGGCCTGGCCGGTGTTGCTCAGTGGTTGGGCATTGACCTATGAACCAGAAGGTCATAGTTCGATTCCCAGTCAGGGCTCATGCTGGGTTGCAGACTCAATCCCCAGTGTGGGGCATGCAGGAGGCAGTCGATCAATGATTCTCTCTCATCATTGATGTTTCTATCTCCCTCTCCCTCTCCCTTCCTCTGTGAAATCAATAAAAAAATATTTTTTAAAAAATTAGGTTAAGGAAATAAGAAAATGCTCAAGGTAAATTGTTAAATAGAAAAAAATGAGTTTCAAAAGTGTATCTAGATCCCACATATATAATCTCAGCCCACATACATAAAGATTGGAAGATATTAACTAAAATATTAACAGTGGTTTTCTTTGGTTTTATCAGTACATTTTCTTCTTTAGGTATTTTCCAAATTTTGTGCAATTAATAAACTTTTATAATCAGAAAAAAAATAAGCTACTTTTATTTATATTTTATCTAACTTTTTATTTAATTTTTTTCATCACCATTTATCCCTTCTATGCTCCCCTTCCCCCGTCCTGCAATCACCAGACTATTGTCCATGTCCATGAGTTCTCTTTTTTTTTCATTTTTGCTTCATCCCTATACACACACCCCCAACCTGCTTCCCCCACCAGAGCTGTCTATCTGTTTCTATCTATAAGTCTGTCTCTCTTTTGCTTAGTAGTTTAGTTTGTTCATTAAATTTCACATGAGTGAAATCATATGGTACTTGTCTTTCTCTGACTGGCTTATTTCACTTTGCATAATAGTCTCCAGGTCCATCCATGCTGTTGCAAAGGGTAAAATTTTCTTCCTTTTTACGGCAGAGTAGTATTCCATGGTGTAAATATACCACAGTTTTGTTTTTGTTTTTTTTCCCCAGTCATCTACTTACTGATAGACACTGCTTGCAAACTTTGGCTATTATAAATAACACTGCAGTGAGCATAGGGGTACATACATTCTTTCAAATTAGTGTTTCGGGTTTTAAATGTTGACCGTTTTTACTAAAAAAAAAAAAAATGAGTTAAATAAAATTTGCGATGAATGTTGGGTATCTGTCTAAGGCAGGATCTGAGTTCTTTGGACCACCACTGAGAACAAACTAGCCATTCTTCTTTGTCCCTCAAAGATCAACATGCTTCTTAACTTTCAACTGGGAGAGAACTGCCCCTGCCCAGACGAGATCCGGGAGGAGCTGTATGACTTCCACGAGGACCTTCTCACTCACTGTGGTGAGCTTCCAGCGTGCAGCTTGGTCAGAGACAAGTCCGTTCCTGGCTCCTTCGTTAGAAGCCAGTAGGGGGAGGGAAGGTGGGAAGTTATTTTTCCATTTAAAAATTACAATTCTAATTATTTAAGAAATGCTTCTATCCAAACTACTTGGGTCAGAGAAGATATAGGAAATAATCCTGCCATAATTCGTGTCTGAAATGTCTTCTACCTGCAAGAGACTGTGCTGAGATATGAGAACGGACTGTGTCTCTGAAGAAGGAAATAAAATAATTTGTCCTACGTAAACCTCACCCAACTCAACTTTGAGTTAGAGAGTTGGGTTTGGGACTCTGCTTCTGATCCCCTTTGCTTTGTACTTTGGCAATGATATACTATTGTAATTTGCCTAAAGGATTCTAAGCCAGCAATTCCTCCCTTTGATACTTATCTATTGATTTTAAGTGGCTCTTAGCATTTGTGCTGCTTATATATCAGTGGATTGAATAATATATTGGATAACAGATGATCTTTTCATTGAAATAACTCCATGTTAACTCTTTCTAGAGACTTTAGAGTGCTTTGGAAATATAGGTTAGAAGAGTTAAGTTGGGGGGTTGAAATTACTTGATGTTCTTATACACAAGAAATCATCTTTTTAAAAAAAAAAAAACTTGTGAAAAGACATCCTATAGGCAAATACTTAAGGATGAGAAGCAGAGTTCTTATGTTCTCTCAATCATTTCGTGGTTTCATATCCTGTTCAAGATTTTCACTGTGTGCTGTGACTTGCTAGGGGTTCCCCTGGAGGGAGAGGAAGAGGAGGAGGAGGACAGCTCTTGGACTGGCAAACTTCGTGCCTTGTTGCAGAAAATCAAAGGCCCTCCCAAGCCAGAAAAGCACCAGCCGGCAGTGGAAGAAGAGAGATGCCCTAGTAAGTGACCTTTCAATCACAGTACTGCCAGCACAGGGCTCCTCTGAGACCTCATTAAGGGCATTAGCTTTCTAACAAACATCCATGATAGAGATGGGCTGTCTAGCTTCAAAGAAAGTATCTGCTATAATAGGTGGTAGTTATTGTTGTATATATTGAGCTATGCTTTTCTTCTCATTGAAGCAATTTACTTTCAGAGTCTTTTGAAACCTAGGGGGTCCATTGCGTGGTGGGTCTGCTCTTGTTGTATCTCTAGTTAAAAAATGCCTAGACACATGTTTCTGTGCTGTGTTCTCTGTTTCCACCATCTTCCTCTTCTAACCATTGTTGTTTCTGTCACTTCTGCTTGTGGTTCCTGAGCATTGAAAATTTCCCAGTGAGGAAACAAAGTAATAATAAAAGGGGAGTGAAGGAAATAGGATGTGGGGTTTTAGGGAGGTGTTTGTGTGTGTGCTTTTTGGCTACAATTTTCATAATGTAATATCCTAAAGGACTTTGACCTTCTATTCTTACAACAATGCCAAACCTTGTCCAAATTCATTTCTTTAGTCCTTACAGTATAGGTGACTTCTACCATGTGACCATGTTGAGACAAGATCCTAATTTGTTCTACAGGGCAGTTTATTGTCTACAAACCATTAACATTTCAAAAGGAGCGTTGTCTGCGTATTATATATAATCAATCTGTCTTTAGTATCAGATTCTCCAAATATATCATTTGTCTAAAGAAGAAGGACTTTCCCAGGTTTAATATAGTTGCCTTTTATCTTGTTCCCTATTCTTATTCATCTCAGAATAGGCTTTCAAATCATAGACTAGAGCAATAGCCTGTCAAGATATGATGGGTTTGTCTGAAAACACTAACTTAGGGGTTCATATATCTTATTGCCCTTTATATTGACCTTCCATCTTTGTCAGACCATCTCTGAAAGGAAAGAATCCTCACCATTTATCAGCAGAAGTGTTGAAGCCTCTGGAAAAGTGTATGGGGTACTTGGCAACAGTTGTCCTGGCAACCCTTGATCAGACCCATCTGTCACCATGGACCGGGTAGGGTGGGTATTTGGTGAGGATATGCCAGCAGGATTTCTAAAAGCACAAAAGAATGTGAAATTAGACTCCCTTTGTGGTTTCTGCCAAAGCAGAACTAAAAATAGATTGAGCTGACCCGTATTACCTGCTGAGAGTCTATTTTGAAAGTGGATGTTTCTTCCTAATAGAATAAATATGTCACGACTAGGTTCCCTCCAAGGGGGCCATTTCATGTTAGGGAAACAGAGTCCGTGATGAAATCACCTGGCTCTGTGGAGTCTCCCTGACTCTAAGAATGGTGCCCAGGCTCCAAGGCTTGTAACCTAGCACTGGACCTCAGACCTTGGGCCTCGGGTGGAACATGCAAACCCGAGAGGCCACCCCAGTCTGAGACCATGTCTTCAGCACATATTTCTTCCCTTCCACAAGCAGGGTTATGAAAGGCACAAGCTTTGTGTCATAAGTCTTCCATCCTGGAGTCCCAGAAATAGAAATAAAAGGTGGTGAAGCATGTCTGCTTGTCAGCATATGGATTCCCTGCCGCATGTTCCAGATAACCTAGGCCTCTCACTCAGAGCTGACATATTAAGAGAACATCTTAGGAATGGTTTAACTGCCACACCCCCAAAATTGTTTTTAACTTGATGGAATGGAGAAAATATTTTTTAACATGTAGCCAGTTAAAATAAAGGGGTCAAAATCCTTTAAAATATTGGCAACATTGTCCATGTTATTGCTTATCTGATTTCTCTTAGCCTTGCATTTCATAAAATACGAGAAGTATAGATGAGAATAACATGCTATCGTAATTGACAATACTTCACATAGTCAGCCCTCTGTATCTTTGGGTTCTGCGTAATTACGTTGTTGCTTACGTGTACTACTAGGTGCACCGGTTAATAATAGCAGATTTTGTAATCAAAGAAAACACGATCATTTCAAGAAAAACATCAAAAGTGCTTTATTCAAAGTAATTTCCATCACTAGCTACACATTTCCCCATCTTTCAGGTAATTGTGGATTCCGTCCCAATAAAACTTTTCTTGTTTTGAGGCAAACCATTCAGAGAGCCAATTTTCCACTTCTTTGTATGTTTTGAAGTGCTGCTCAGAAAGTGCATGTACCATTGATCAGAACAAGTGGTAATCTGAAGGAGCAAGGTCTGGTGAATACAGTGGGTAGGTTAATACTTCCCAGGCAAGATCTTTTAATGTGTCTTTAACTGGGTTTGAAGTGTGTGATGGTGCATCATCATGAAGCAAAATTACTTGGCTGTGTCTTCTGGAACATTCTGGTCGTTTCATGATCAAAGCATGGTTCAAATTGATTATTTGTTTTCGGTAGCGATCAGTATTAATGGTTTCACCTCGTTTAAGAAGCTCATAATACACCACACCTTCCTGATCCCACCAAATGCAGAGCATTGTCTTCTTTCCGAAGCAATTTAGCTTTGCAGTCAATGTTGATGGTGGAACTGGATCAACCCATGATTCTGTGCATTTGGGATTCTCAAAATAAATCCACTTTTCATCGCCAGTCACAATTCAATGCAAAGAAGACTTTCTTTTGTGTCGTTGAAGCAACATTTTACTGATGACTTCTTGGTTTTCTATTTGTCTTTCATTCAGTTGATATGGCACCCATTTTCCTTCCTTTAAAATATTTCCCATTGCTTGTAAATGATTGGAAATTGTTTGCTGAGCTACGTTTAATCTTTCTGCAAGTTGTTTTTGAGTTTGACACGCATCTTCATCCAATAATGCTTGTAATTGTTGGTCTTCAAACTTTTTCAGTTGACCAGGACTTTCTTTGTCTTTCACATCGAAATCATCACTTTTAAAGTGTTTAAACCAGTGTTCACAAGTGTCTTGAGATGGAGCATGTTCACCCTAAGCTTCCCGAAGTATTCAGCAGCACTTTTCTTCAAAATAAAGTAATGAATTAAAACTTCCCGCAAATGCTCTTTTTTTGGCACGAAATTCGACATTTTTAAGTATAAAAATATCTATGATGTTAACACCTTCAGAAAATTTGACTTATGAAGTTTTGAAGCTTGCTGTCAATACAACAAAATAACATACATATCAAATCATCTTATATATCAGCATATGTGTAACTCCACCTATTGAAAAAAATCCGCATTATTAACTGGTACACCTAATATGTAGTTTGGCCTGAGATGGTTGTGTCTGTACTGAACATTTACAGACTTTTTTCTTTTCATTATTCCCTAAATAATACAGTATAACAACTATTCACATAGCACTTCCATTGTATTAGATATTATAAGTAATCTAGAGGTAATTTAAAGTATATGGGAGGATGTGCGCTGGTTATATACAAACTAGTGGCCGGGTGCACGAAATTCGTGCACAGGGGAGGGGGGGTGTTCCTCAGCCTGGCCTGCACCCTCTCTAATCTGGGACCCCTCGAAGGATGTCCTACTGCTGGTTTACAGGGATCGGGCCTAAACCGGCAGTCAGACATCCCTCTCACAATCCGGGACTGTTGGCTCCAGCCACTCACCTGCCTGCCTGCCTGCCTGATTGCCCCTAATCACTCTGCCTGCTGGCCTGCTTGCCCCCAACTGCCCCCCCCCCGCCAGCCTGATCACCCCCAACTGCCACCCCTGTTGGCCTGCTCACTCCAAACTTCCCCCATCCCGCTATCCTGATCACCTCCAACTGACCCCCACTGATGGCCTGCTCACCCTCAACTGGCGCCCCTGCTGGTCTGCTTACCCCAATGTCCCCTGCCATCCCATCCTGGCCTAATCACCCCCAGGGGACCCAAGGTCCCAGCCCCTCCTTTTTTTCTTTTTCTTTTTTTTCTTTTTTTTCCCAGCGCCTCCTTGAGCAGAGGCCAGTGCCAGCTGGAAGCAAGTATCTAGGATTTATTTATCTTCTATAATTGAAACTTTGTAGCCTTGAGCGGAGGCCAGGGCCAGCCAGGGCAGGTGGGAAGCTTGGCTTCCTCCATCGCTGGAGCAACCCAAGCCTCCTGCATGCTCCAGCTCTGTGGCCGGCTGCCATCTTTGTTGGGTTAATTTGCATACTCGCTCCTGATTGGCTGGTGGGCGTGGCTTGTGGGTGTAGTGGAGTGATGGTTAGTTTGCATATTTCTCTTTTATTAGTGTAGATTAGTGTAGATACTACACCATCTTGTATAAGGGAATTAGGCATCCATCCAATTTGGTATCAACAGAGGGTCCTGGGACTAATTCCTTGCAGACACCAAGGGATGACTGTTGGGTTTGTGTTTTGTTTTGTTTTTTTTAACTCTTCCATTGTTTGATTAATGAATATAGGACTCAGATTATTAAGGGATTCTTTTATTCTTTCCACCATTACCTGATTTCAGAAAAATGTACAGGTGACTGAATGTCACCAGCTTCGGGTAACCAAGATGAGTAGAGCTGTGGTCCGGGTCTTCTGACTCTGATTCCCCCTCTTTCCATTGCCTTATGCAGCTTGCCAAAGAATTTTTCAGTGTATATATCAGGCACCCCCAACATAAGTATTACATACAGAATGGCTTTTTAAAACCATCACATTTTATCTTGCCTACTGCATCTGTGAGATAACTCACTACTTGACTCATGGTTATATGTACTCAGAAGGTCAAAGTTTTAACATCAAAAAAATCAGCCAAGCCAAAGCTCTGTACTCATGGTTTTCAGGGTAGGTAGTACAATTTTGCTTTTATGAGAAGATGGTATTGGCCAGATGATCTGCAGGGAAACCTCAACATTTCTAGGAAACGGAAAGCAACAATGTCCTGCACCCAAGAGAATCCTGCTGGCTGGTTCGGGGTTACTGGATTTGCCTAAACTAACTCCAAGTCCATTGAGGATGAAAGCTGTACAATCTTATCAAAGATCATATGAGAATGAAGAGAGGAAATCTGATAGTAGCAGCCCACCATACTGGGTTACACTTTGTTTTCATATCCCAATCCAGCTAATTCCCTAGAAAACCATTTGCCTGCTAGTTCTAGGCCAGTATTTCCCACACAGTACAGTTTAAGCAGGGTTTCCCTGAATGTAAATATGCAGCCACTGAGTTACTCCCCCAGAAGCATCATGTATCGCAGTACCTGACACAAAGTGGGTCCTAGATAAATGTTAGGTTGTTCTCTCCCCTGACAACCAGTCTAGGTTATCCCAGCTCTGGGTCAGACTTCTGATCAACAGAACTGTGAAACTGTAGATTTCTGTTGCTTTGTCACTAAGTTTGTGGTGATTTGTCACAGCAGCAATAAAAAACTGACACTGGTGGCAACAGCAAGAAGCGAACACTAGGTGTCAGACATCTTGCAAAGGTAGGGTTGACATATCTTGGCAACCAATTGGAAATGTGAGGAAGAGGAGGGTGTTACAGATGGTCTTTATGGATCCCTTGAGGTGGGCGATTGAGTTAACAGAGGGAAGGGGCAGAGCCTGACTTTTATTTAGCTCCTTAGAAGTCAGGAGATTTTTCACACCTCTCTCATTCACCTGAAGAGCCCTGTGCATGAGATGCTTGGTGTAATGTCCTAGTATTTGGAGATGAGGAAATGGAGAATCCAAGGCATTAAGCAACTCACCCTCATGGAAGGCAAAGCAGGGAGAAGAACTCATTCAGATAGCACACTGGCTCCAGGCCAGTGCTTCTCGGCAGGAGATGCATAGCAGGTAGCATTCTGCGTCTGTTGAATCAGTCAGAGTCAGGCCTGCCCTTTGGTAGCCTGTGTTTTAGTGATGGAGAAGAGAGCTTGGTTGTCATGGGAGCGAAAACCTAACATTTACTGAGCACCTGCTTTGTTCCAGGTACTGTGCTAGATGTTTCACTTCCCCTCATCTGATTTTGTCTTCATAGCAAACAACCAGATACAGTGGCAGCCAGGTTCCTGGTTTTTGTTTGTTTAATTCTCACCTGAGGATATGCTTCTGTTGATTTCTAGTGAAAGGGGTTGAGGGTAGGGGAAGGAGGGAGAGAGGGAGACAGGGAGAGAGAAGCATCAATCGGTTGCTTCCTGTACATGCCCTGGCTGAGGATTAGACCTGCAACCTAGGTGGGTGCCCTGACCGGAAATTGAACCTGCAACTTTTTAGTGTGTGGGACCATGTTCTAACCAACTGAGCTACAGCCAGGGCAGCCAGGTTCCTGTTCTGCACACCAAACAACTAAAGCTGAAAGAAGCCAAATAATTTGGACAAAGTTCTTGCAGTAAGTAAAAAAGAGGCCAAGACTGGAATCCTGCTCCATGTCCAGGCCCTTACCCTTTCAGAACACTGTGCAGGGGTGACTGGGAGGGGGCCTGCAGGGGTCGGGGGAGAGGCTAGAGAAGCCTAGATACTGAGGATGCCTGCTCCATAGCTTGCCCCATAATCAGTTTATTCTCCATACTGAATAGACCGTAGAAACTAAAATAAAAGCAGTTCGATTATTTCCCCTGCAGAGCAAAGACAGAGACCTCAGTCCCCTGAGTCCTTTGCGGTCCCACCTCTGCTGCATGTTCATTTCAGAGACATACCTCCCGAGCCCATCGGAGACATCATATGATCTCTCTGCTCTTTTCCCCATTGTCACCATTGATCATTTAATCAACTAAATGTTTTTTGAGGAAGTGATTATGGGGCTGGTTGACTGCTTTCAAAAACAACAGGCTAATTATCTCCATGTGATGGATGAGACCCAGGGGGCCACAGAGGTGGACTGGCTGAATTGGTGGTTTCACTGGCGGTCTGCAGGGCTGCTCTGGCAGGGAGAGTGGCCAGCAGCTGGAGAAACAGTCCTTTTGCTTCCACACTTGTCTCCCTTGGAGGCTCTGGCCAAGGTAGAACACCACTGAGGGAGAGAAATTTAGAAACAGACTTAGCAGAAATACCCAAGTGCCACTCAACTGTCCACACCCAGCCGGCCCTGCAAGCCAAGGTCAAGGGTGGCCAGGCCAGGCCTGACCGACTGGGCAAATTGTGGGGATCATGCCAGTTGTGGATGAAGGCGGGAGGCTCCGTGTCCAGGCCTCCGTCCCCAGCCCTCACCCCCTGCTGCCTCAGCAGACTGCCTATTTACAGGAACCTTGGCTTGTTAATTAAGTTGAGTGTTTCTTTGCCTAATTAAAAAATGAAGTGAGGAGAAGTCTAATAATGACCGTCATTGTTGAGGAAACTGTTCCTGCTGTGTCTTTTTCTATTCCTCTGTGGTGGCCGTGAGGGTTAAAGGACAGTTCAGGTGCAGTGTTTAGCACAGAGTCTGACACATGGGAAGCTCTTGTTATAATAAGAAATAGAGAGTTCTGGCCAGCCTGAACTTTTACCCTCCTTCCCCAGCCAGTGAAGCCAATAGAGATGGAAACACGTGTGCACGTCCAAACATCAAATAGAGAGTGGATGACTGAGAGCTGGCGCTTTCTTAGATACTCAGCACCTGCTGCAGGGCCTGGGGCAGGCCCTGAACCAGCACTGCCTCTGGGGTTCTGACTGGGCAACTAGTGGGGATCAATGCCAGTGCCCGGTCACTGGGCCCTGGGGACATGCAGTAAATGGGCAGTTATTTCTTGTCATTCAGGAACAATGCTCCACACGTTGTCTTTGCAGGCTTTTCCTTTCAGGTGTTCAGAGACTTGTCACTTGTTCTCAGGGTTTCTGACAGCAGACAGCATCCGGTTCTAGTGGAATGAGGCAAACTGGTCCCTACTGCATGGCCAGGCCAGAGAGGCTTCGGGAAAGCACAGAGAGGTTAACATGATGAATCTGCTAAGTCCCTTGGAGTGGATGGATTTAACTTCCTACCCTGCCCTTCTATGCTAATAAGGAGTAGGTGTCTGGCCACTTTTTAATGCAGAGCAGACTTGCAGCCCAGGGGAAGCTCCGGGGCACAGAGTGCAAAGGGTATGAGACCTTCCCCAGTAAACCTTCCCAATTAAATCAGCAGGCTGCTGTGCCATCTGACCCCTGACATAGGAAGGGTTCTCCCTCAGCCGTCGGTCAGGGCAGTCGTCAGAAAGGCCATCGAGTTGCCACAGCTCGTCTCCTCACAGAAGCAATTAGTGGTGCACAGTGACGCCTTGATAATGGCCACTCACTCTCTGTGGTCAGTACCCCTGGGATGTTCAAGTTTTTCTCAATCTCAGGTTTTACTATTAGTAAATGCAAGCTGGGTAATGTCACGATAGGGTCAGTTGGTATTAAAATGTGATGGTAAAATTCTTGATGCTCATCAACTTCCCAAGAAAGCCTTAGGCCTTCCTTTGCTATTTTAATAAATTAGTACAACCCTTCTGAGAGCTCAGTGGGTCAGAGAGACAGAATACCAGAATATTAAGTCACCAGTGACTTGACTTCATAAAAGTGGATGGATAGACACAGAGAAGTTAAACAACTTGACCAAGGCCCCGCAGCCAGAGGTGGAACCAAGCCCCCAGCACTCTTGTCACTACACCATCCTTGTTTTCATTTTCTTCTACATGAATTTTGCATTGCTAACTTCAGTTTAGTGGTGAAGAAATTAAGGCTCTGGGAAAGTGCATAAACTGCCCAGCTCAGAGTCAGTTAGAAAGACTGCTAAAGCTTTATGATTTTCAGGATTATTTCTGAATCCATTTCCTAGTTTATTATGAGAAAGCACCTAGACAGTATAATAGAACTTTAAAGCATAACTAATTTTCCTGAATGTTATGAAGCTGTTGAAAGTAAGCAGCTCTGAGATGATTTATAGCTTAGCAGCCAACATTTGGATCTGTCCTTTACTAATTGTGATGTTGGGTAAGGGTTCTATAAAATAATGCTCAGTGTACTTACTGTTCTAGTTCTTAGAAGATTGTGTACATCTCAACTTCTGAAGTAAGTCTACAAAGTATAGGTCATAAGAACTTCATCTGCACATCTATCATATCAGAGGCTTTCATCCAACAAAGAGCAAAGCCCAACTCAGGTAGAGTAGCTGATAAGATCAAGGCGAACCTTAGTTTAGAGATGGAACCAGACACCGGATCAGTTACTCCCATGGCTCTGATCACTGTCCACATGTTCCAGCTTCGCCTTCAGGCTGGCGGCAAGATGGTGGCTAAAGTTCTGGCCTCCTATCCAAGGGAAATGCAGAAAAGTCCATGAAATAAGGATCCTGATATCACTGATTAGAGGATTTGGGCACAGGTCCATTCCTGAACCAATAAGTGTGTCTAGAAAATTAAATGCTGACTTAAGTCAACAGAGCCCACCTTTGGAGTGAGGTTGCCTTGGCTTTCACTGAGGATCATGGGCCCTCAGGTAGAGAGGCACACATCTCTACAAAATTTGGGTTATTTTATAAGGAAGAAGGGCTGAATGAATGCCGGACATGTGGCCAGCAATGTTCATTATGCCATGATGGTTATCCTGGGCAGCATCTTCCCCATACTAGTGCTGAGATGTTGGCAGTTCTAGCCCTTGATGTTCAGAGGGAGAGAGGAGGCCAGAATGTGTCCTGGGAACTAGGTCACATGCTGTCTGTACCCTGCGACCATTATCTATGGGCCACAGCAGTCCTGCAGGAGGCGCAGTCTACATTTGCTGTTGTTCTGGTTGGCAGAGGCTCCGGCTAGGTCCAGGCAGACCTCCATGAGGTCTGTACTCGATAACTGACTCCGGCTGCCTCAGCAAAGACAGACGTGATGTTTCTCAGGTCCCAGCTTCTGTGGGAGCTTCTATAGCCACTTGCACACTGTGACCCTCAGTCTGGCTGTAGCTTTGGAAGAGGAGTCTGAAACCCTCAACCCAGGACGTTCTATCAGTGGAAGTATCTTAGTTTCCTCTTGCTACTGTAACAAATTACCACAAACTTCGTGGCTTCAAAATAAGACAAGTTTATTGTCACCCAGTTCTGGTGACCACAAGTCTAAAGTGGGTTAATAGAACTGCATTCCTCTGGAGGCTCCAGGAGATAATCCATTTATTGCCTTTCCCAGCTTCTAAAGGCCTCCTGCATTCTTTGACTAGTGGCCCCATCCAGCAATGGTGTCAGTCCAACCTCTGTCTCTGTCATGGTTTGTCCTGACTCTGACCCTCCTGCCTCCCTCTTATAAGGCCCCTTAGATTATATTTAGCCCACCCAGATAATCCAGGATACTCTCCCCAGCTAAAGATCCGTAACCCAATCACTTATGCAGCATGCCTTTTGTAAGGTTTCCTGATATTCACAGATTCTGAGAAAGAGGCGGTGAGTATCTTTGGGGCCATTATTCAGCCTACCACAGGGAGGAAGCAAGCAGAGGTCAAAATACACTTGTTCTTCTCACTTGAAAATGACCTACCACCTGTTCAGGCCTCCACAGCATTTGCAGCAGAGCACAAGCTGACTTTTTCATCATTCAGAATTTAAAAATCAGTGTACATAATTTAGATGCACAGAATTATTTTTCTTTTCCAATTGTGAGTGTGAGCATTATAAATTGTTTTCCAAGTTTAAACTAAGCCCAGTGCAGTATTATGTGCTCCCTCTCCTCCATGAAATCAGAAGACTTTCTCTTCCAAACTGACCCAGATTTAAGAGCATGCTCATAGAAATGGAACCCCAGCATAGGTTTGGAATCTGGAAACTACAGGAATTTGCTTTGCCAGAGGCCACGATCTGCTTTTTTATAATAAGCATGAACTTCATTACATTATGGACACTTGGACTCTCAACTGAATTTGGAGATGGAAAAAAAAAAAAGACTCTTTCCAGACCCCTGCAGCCTAAACATTTAAACCTGCACTGTGAGAATAAATTACCTTTCTCTTATTGTAGTTGGCATTGCAAAGCCGGTAATTTGAGCATTGAAAAAAGGCATTTACCAAATATTGTGAGTGACACTAGGAAGTTTTCTTACAAAGCTCACAGAATGGTGAGCTGGGGGTTCTGAGGTCCGACCGCAGGTTACAAAACGGCAAGTGGAAGAAAGTAAATAACAATACCTGGGCTCCCAAACTGATGTACTAAGGCAGCTCTAACTTAAAGACACTCTAATCCTTTCTTCTTTTTTTAATATATTTTATTGATTTCAGAGAGTAAGGGAGAGGGAGAGGGAGAGTTAGAAACATCAATGAGAGAGAAACATCAATCAGCTGCCTCCTGCACACCCCCTACTGGGGATGTGCCTGCAGCCAAGGTACATGCCCTTGACCGGAATCAAACCTGGGACCCTTGAGTCCGAAGGCTGACGCTCTATCCACTGAGCCAAACCGGATAGGGCTAATCCTTTCTTCTTAAGTAGCGTATCTGACCAATCCAAAAATCATGTAGTGAAGTAGCTATTTTTCTTTTAAAGTATCTTTCAGGCATCAAGTCTTCCTAAACAATACAATGCCTTAGAAATATTTCCATTTTGAGTTAGCCTGAACAATCATTTCAAGTGCAGTTTCTAGATCATATATTTGAAATAGTTGACTAGCTGTGACTCTCCCTAATTACATTAATTGTGAAAGTAGAGTGAGCTAGAATGTTAATACTTTCATAAATGAAGCCATTTATAATCACCAAGGAAACCACATGTGCATGACTAGCTTCCCTAAGGCAATCTGTTTCATAGGATTTATTTTATATCTCAGCAGAAAACATGTGTTTTGTTACACATCTTTCTTTCTCTTTTCCTTTTTGGAAAGAACACTATAGCTTTTTTAAAAACCCCATGAGCTGAACCACCTAGTGCGCTTGACAAGTCCTCCTTGAAACAGGTAAATCAGTGGGCAAAAATCCTAGAGTTGCAACAAAGGCTGTGGAAGCAACTTCATTACATAAGTGGAGTATTTAGGTAGGTAGGTAGGTAGGTAGGTAGGTAGGTAGGTAGGTAGAGAGAGAGAGAGAGAGAGAGAGAGAGAGAGAGAGAGAGAGAGAGAGAGAAAGAAATACTGGGCCATAAATGTATCAAGCAGTAGATTTGAGCTCTCGTCCTCACCCTTGCCTTCTCCTGGAGTCTGTCCCTTTCAGGAGTTGTGTTTCCTATTAATATAAAAGTGTTTTTAAGTCATTAAAGGGCAGCATTTCCAAGAGGAACTTAGAAAAGCAACAAAAAAATGAAATCTTTTTTTTTTTTTTTTCGTTGTAACTGTTCTTAATGTATCTGTCTCTCTTTGGTTAAGAAAGAGGTTCAGCCCTAGCCAGTTTTGCTCAGTGGATAGAGCATCATCCTGTGGACCGATGGGTCCTGGTTTCAATTCCAGTCAAGAGCACATGCCTGGGTTGTGGGCTTGATCCACAGTAGGGGACATGCAGGAGGCAGCAGATCAATGATTCTCTCTCATCATTGATGTTTCTATCTTTCTCTCCCTCTCCCTTCCTCTCTGAAATTAATAAAAATAATTTTTTAAAGAAAGGGGTTCAAATTTATCTCGAGAATTGACTCCCTTTGCTGTTGAAATTCCTGCCAAAATTGTCAGCATTCCCCCGTTGATGACAGAAAAAATAAAGTGTTCACTACAGGGACTGCTTGTATAAGCCATCTCTTGAAGGAAAATGGCATTCCAGCGTCATCACAGCAAAGAGTATCTCTTCCATTAGATCATCTCAGCCATCCCTTCAAAGGCTTCTCTTAACTTCATGATAGAGCTTTCTCTGCCCTGCTTCTTCAGTCTCCATGCAATGTGGACCTAGTCTAGAAATATACAAACTTTAGATAAAGGACCCATTGGGGGAAAAATAAGAGATCTTTTACTTATCTTCTCTAATTTCTTTTGAGTGTAAATATTACTCTAGATGTTGTACATTCTAAGAAGTATCTTATTTCTTAAGAAAAGGTATTACCCATTATTTTTTATACTTTATTTCTCATTAAATGCTCCTAGTTTCCCCTAAGTAGGCCACTGTGAGTAATGATTGTGTCTTGAAATAGTTTTGTGTAGGGTACTTTACTCGGTACTTAACAGAAAATACCCTTTGATTCATAAGCTAATTTGGAAGGGACATACTGGACGTAACTCTGCTACTGAGCTGAAGACAGGAAAGGACCTATAAATAAGGTCTGTCCTGAGGCCTAGATACACTGACTCCCGAGCAGTCTTCTGGAGTGGACAGTCTGGTTTCCAGTATGAATGAGAGTGAAGTCATTGCTAAAGGGTCAGCTAATGTCAGTAGCAAAGGAATAGGATTAAGTGTCCATCCAGGCAGTAGTGTACCTTTCTCTGTGTGCCCCATTTCATTGCACTGTCTGCAGAACAGGCTGAAGAAGGCCACGCAGCCTCTGTGTGCAAGGTACCTGGCTCCCCGCTTGCTCTGAAGATGACTGATCTTAAACCCAAAAAGAAGAGGGAAGCATTTAGGGCCCCTCAGACTGGTGGAAAGCCCTCTAGTGATGAATGAATAATGACTGGGGCCCTTTCTGACTGCCAGAATTCAGCTTTCAAAATAATGGTTCTTTAATCCTCTCTTTATTTCTCATTGTGAGATGTCTCACTCTTCTTATGTTCACATTTACCCTACCTCCCATCCAGAAACAAACACAGAAAGCTTCCTAAGCTTTTGCTCTCGAGGCTCATGTCTCAGTTAATTGATTGGAGTCACACAGCCTCATGGAACAGTTTCCTCTTAGTGGAGGGAAAGTGTTGCCTTTCAGCCATGGCCATCCCTCAGCAGAGACCTTGTTACATAGATCAGTGGTTCCCAAATCTTGTGGTCTCAAGACCCCTTTACATGCTTAAAAATTTTTAAAGACCTCTGAAAGATTTTGTTTATGTGGATTGTACCTATCAATATTACTGGATTTGAATTTAAAACAGAAATTTTTAAACAAGTGTTAATTCATTTTAAAAAATAATAAAAATCCATTATCCTATATAATAAAAGCCTAGGTGGCATCACACCCTCGCGTGACATCATCACAAGATGGCCGGCAGGGGAGGGCAGTTGGGAGTGAACAGGCCAGCAGGGGAAGGCAGTTGGGGGCAACTGGGCCTGCAGGGGAGGGCAGTTGGGTGCGACCAGACTGGCAGGGGAGGGCAGTTGGGTGCAACCAGGCCTGCAGGGGAAGGCAGTTGGGGGCAACTGGGCCTGCAGGGGAGGGCAGTTGGGTGCGACCAGGCTGGCAGGGGAGGGCAGTTGGGTGCAACCAGGCCTGCAGGGGAGGACAGTTGTGGGCAAGCAGGCCGGCATGGGAGGGCAGTTGGGGACCATCAGGTCGGCAGGGGAGGGCAGTTGGGGGCCATCAGGCTGGCAGGGGAGGGAGTTGGGGGCAACCAGGCTGGCAGGGGAGGGTAGTTAGGTGTGACCATGCTGGCAGGGGAGGGTAGTTAGGTGCGACCAGGCTGGCAGGGGGGGGCAATTTGGGGGGAACCAGGCCTGCAGGGGAGGGGAGTTGGGGGCAACCAGGCCTGCAGGGGAGGGCAGTTAGGGGTGAGCAAGCCAGCAGGGGAGGGCAGTTAGGGGCGACCAGGCTGGCAGGGGAGGGCAGTTGGGGGCCACCGGGCCTTCAGGGGAGGGCAGTTGGGTGTGACCAGGCCTGCAGGAGAGGGCAGTTGTGGGCAAGCAGGCTGGCAGGGGAGGGCACTTGGGGGCCATCAGGCCGGCATGGGAGGGCAGTTGGGGGCAAGATCGGGCCAGCTGGGGAGGGCAGTTGGGGGCAAGATCAGGCTGGCAGGGGAGGGCAGTTGGGGGCCATCAGGCCAGCAGGGGAGGGCAGTTGGGGGTGATCAGGCTGGCAGGGGAGGGCAGTTAGGATGATCAGGCCAGCAGGGGAGCAGTTAGGAGGCAATCAGGCTGGCAGGTAGAAGCGGTTAGGGGAAATCAGGCAGGCAGGCGAGCGGTTAGGAGCCAGCAGTCCTGGATTGTGAGAGGGATGTCCGACTGTCTGTTTAGGCAGTTGGACATCCCCCAAGGGGTCCCAGATTGGAGAGGGTGCAGTCCGGGCTGAGGGACACCCCCTCCCATGCACAAATTTCGTGCACCAGGCCTCTAGTGTTACATAAAGAACATACTTTTATAAAAACAACTAAAACTTTTACTACAAAAACAATGATAAGAAGAGTGACATTGGTTTGCATTTTTTTATATGTCTCTTATGTATGACTTAAAAGAAGATAGTTGGATTCTTACACCTGATTAAAGAGTAGGAAGAAAATCGACCTCAAACAGATATATCATTAGAAAAGGTAATGTTTTAATAGCTTTTTTAGATAATTGTGGAAATTCTCCTTTATTACTATAGAAAAACTCAACAAGTATAATCTCTCCCTTTCGCCTTTGTCCAAAACTGTCTTATATACCCAATGTTGCCTCACTGTCTTTGGACTTTTCATGGAATTATCATGCCTATGTGAATTTTCCATGCGTACATATTAAACTTTGATTTTCTCCTCTTTAAAAATAAAACTCAACAAGTAGTAGTTTCTCAAAAGTTAATTGCCATGTGGAATCTAGAGTCATATTAAAGAAATTCTTCTACTTGGTTACATGAAAATGCATTGGTCTGCCTTGCATGTTGAATGATGTTCTACCCATGAATGATTTTGTAAATAACATGATGCATTGGTCATTGGGAAATTATTGGTTCACCAAGTTATGCAAAGCTTCCAAATGTCAACATATTTATATTATGAAATGTTTTAAAATTACATTTGTTAGTAACAATTTAATAAGAAAAGTATTTAAGTATTGGGAAACTGTCAAACTCACAATGGCAGATAAACTTTTTCCAAAATTCTAGTTTTCACTTGAAAACTCAGGTTATATCAGAGAAACAGATGCTGTCACTGGTTTTCCATGAAGTGATAGACTCACTTCTTTCATTTTTAAGAAAATTATATTTCATGAAGCAAGCAGCTAGTTTAGCTTGCAGCTCAATCACACAAGTTTTTTTTCCTCAAGGAAACCACCGCCATTTGACATGGAGAAGTGCTTCAGCATACTTCCTCCCATTTTGTCATATGGGGTATTAAAAAGATATATACTCAAAAGTTTATTATTAATAAAATTAATAATTGTTTATATCTTATTAAGGACATTCTTAAGAGAAACTGGGCATTTTCCTGGGGATGTGGCAGTAAAGAATAGAGTTTGGTGCCACTGACTTGATTCATGCTAAGACACCAGCAGTTTTACCCACCATTGCTTTTGCATCATCAGAACAGCTATCAACACAATGAAAAAGGCAAATAATGCCTTTGAATTATTATGGAAGTATATTTGGCCTTACAAGCTGCCTAAAGGATCTTGGTTACCTCAACGGTCTGTGGATCACAATTTTTATCACTGCTGTATAGATAGCAATTAACCTATATAAAGCTCACAATATGTGCCCGACATGGTTATAAGCATTAACTATTTTAATCCTCAAATGTGCAGATACATGGAGGCCTACTAGCTTCTGATATTGATGCTGCTCTGCCACTGGATCATGGGAGCTAATTAAAATCTGAGAAATTTTCAGTAGCATAGCTGCCAGGGGTGTAGAGCTCCATTTTCACAGTTTCAGAGTGTTTAGACCCTTAGAAATTCATTGATTCAACCTAGGTTTGCTTGGTGGGTGCTAGGTCTCTAGCATGTGTCAGGCCACAAAATACATTGCTTTTCAGGGGTCTTGGGAATGTTTCCTTCCCACACACACACACAGTTTTCTTCCCATTTCTTTAATATTCTTTCTCACACTTTCTGGACCTCAGTCTCACATCTGGAAAACCTGACCAACAAGAATAGCCTTCAGTGTCATGCCTTCAATGAATTACATCTGTCCATCAGTAACACAACAGTGATGAGTCTTGCTTTTTCTGTTGTGATCTTGAGGTCACATTATGTTTTTAACTGAGCTTTGTTCCCACACATATTTATTTATCCCATTCTCTTATTCTTACCTTGAAGGACAAAGTACCTATGGCCAATCCCCGCTCCATCTTTTCAGGCAAAAGGGCTATTTCCTTCCCCATTTGCCCTCAAGTGAGATATTTTGCCATAAATGTTCCATTTTCTAGACTATACATATTGATTTGGATTTTTAAGGCATTGTGAGGCTAAGAGCTCACTCAAATCCTGAATTAATCTGAAAGCCAGGTTGAGTAAAAGCTAGTATTTACTTGGTTTCATTATAACTCTAAATGCCCTGTTGAAAAGAGGATGGACCTAGATTGATTGACAGTTCTGATTGTTGTTTTGCAAGTGTGGCAGGGATTGTGATGATGTGTATTATCTCTGCAGAGAATTTGCTTGTTAGTGCTGAGACTATAATTCTTTCAGCCCAAAACGCAGGCTAAAAGGGGAATTGTACTTACAGGACTAAAAAAACTTACATTGGGTCCAAGAGTGTTTATGTTTTTGTCTCGCTTTCATTCCTTACTGTGAATAGTAACTAGGAGACAGGAACTTCTACATTTGGCTACTGAGGAAACAAGCTCATGAGAGGAGCCCAGTCTAGCCCATAAATAACTTTTCCCCCCAGGGGGTTCAGATATCATCTAACCTAACAGCTATTAGTCAGCAATCCCTGCCTAGTGAGATTTCTTAGGAACATCTTTTAACTGTACTCTCTGCCTTCAGTATCCTTTTTTAAGTTTTTCAGCTTATGTTTCCCATCTGAGCCTAAAATACCCACAGTGTTGATAGACACAGTGGTAAGTTAAATTAATCCTTTACATCTAGATCTCTTCTGGAGCTCTATTTTTATATCCTTCTGATGAGCCAAGACTGGATGTAGAGCAGACACCTGCCATATATAGTGTATGGAGGTAGAAAACTAGACTATTAGAGATGGCACAGGCAATGAAGCACCCGTCTGAGTTTATTCCCAGTCTTTTCACTGATAGACTGTGTGACCTTCATTGTCCCCTGAGCTCTGCCTTTATTCCCAGGTCTGAATTCTCATGCCTTAATCCACCAGAACTTATCACTCCCCACTCTATCCCATGGCACTTACACATGCCCCATTTTAGTATTTATTACATGATGTTATCTATATATATAAAAGCCTAAACTACTGGCCGACTGGCCAGTAGCTATGATGCGCACTGACCACTAGGGGGCAGATGCTCAACGCAGGAGCAGAAACCACAGGCATGGAAACATGGAACAGACTGATGAATCTCAGAGTGAAGAGAGGAGGGGGAGGGGGGAAGGCAGTAAGAGATTAACCAAAGATCTTATATGCATACTAAAGGCCCTCAGCCTGGCCTGCAGGAATCAGGCCGAAACTGGCTCTCTGACATCCCCTGAGGGGTCCTGGATTGCGAGAGGACACAGGCCAGGCCGAAGGACCCCACTGGTGCATGAATTCGTGCACTGGGACTCTAGTAAAAAATAAAGATAAAATTTGATTTTTATAAAATTAAAATGTAAATTTCTAGCTTGTGAGCACCCTGAAGGCAAGAAGAGTGTTTTATTTAGTCTTCTATTTCCAGCATTTATTTAAACATCATTTAATCAGAATAGAATATTTAGCACCCTCAATATGAAATTGAAATATTCTTTTCTTGTAGCATATGAAGAAAAAGCACATATGTGTCTCTTAACAAGATATTCTACTTCTGCATTCCATACCCCATTCTTAGAATGTTTTTAATTAAATTTATTGGGGTGACATTGGTTAATAAGATTATATTGGTTTCAAGTGTACAATTCTATAATACATCATCTGTGTATTGCATTGTGTGTTTACCACCCCAAGTCAAATCTTCCATCACCATGTATTTGACCCTCTTTACCCTTTATTATCTCCTTCAATCCCTTCCCTCTGATAACCACCATACTGTTTTCTGTATCTATGAGTTTTTGTTTGGTTATTTATCTTGTTTTCCATTTGTTGCTTTCAGTTTTATAACCCACATATGAGTGAAATTGTAAAGTTCTTGCCTTTTTCTATCTGACTTATTTCACTTAGCATGATACTCTCAAGATCCATCCATGTTGCCACCAATGGCAGTATTTCATCTTTTGTGACTGAGTAGTAATCCACTATATATATGTACCACATCTTCTTTATTCAATCATCTATTGAAGGACACTTCAATTGTTTCCATGTCCTGGCTAATTATAATAATGTTGCAATGAACATAGGGGTGCATATATCTTTGCAAATATATGATTTTGAGCTATTCAGGTATATACCCAGGAGAGGAATTGCTGGGTCATAATGTAACTCTATTTTTAATTTTTTTAAGAACTGTTTTCCATGTACCAGTTTACATTCCCACCAGTAGTAAATGAGGGTTCCTTTTTCTCCAAAACCTCTTCAACACTTGTTATTATGTATCTTGTTGATTATAGCCATTCTAACAGGTGTGAGGTGGTATCTTATACTAGTTTTGATTTGCATTTCCCTAATAGCTAGTGAGGTTGAGCATCTTTTCATATATCTGTTGGCCATTTGTATGTCTTCTTGAGAGAAGTGTTTGTTCAGGTCCTCTGCCCATTTTTTAATTGGATTGTTTGTTTTTTGGTGATAGTTTGTATGAATCTTTTATATTTTGGATATTAACCCCTTGTCAGAGCTGTTGTTTGCAAATATCTTCTCCATTGTATTGGTTGCCTTTTCATTTTGTTGATGGTTTCTTTTGCTATGCAGAAGCTTTTTAGTTATATATAGTCCCATTCATTTATTTTTTTGCCTTTACTTCGCTTGCCTTTGGGCTCAAATTCATAAAATTCTCTCTAAGACTAAGTTCTCTAAGTTTAGTACCTATGTCTTCTTCTATGTAATTTATTGTTTCAGGTCTTATTTTTAGGTCTTTGATCCATTTTGAGTTAATTTTTGTATATGGGGACAAACAGTAGTCTAGTTTCATTTTTTTTGCATGTGGCTTTACAATTTTCTCAGCACCATTTATTAAAGAGGCTTTCTTTTCTCCATTGTATGTTTTTGGCTCCTTTGTCAAAAATTATTTGTCCATATACACATGGGTTTATTTCTGGGCTCCTAATTCTGTTCCATTGGTCTGTGTCTGTTTTTCTGCCAATACCATGCTGTTTTTATTATAGTCACTTTGTAGAATAATTTAAAGTAAGGTAGTATGATACCTCCAGCTTTGTTCTTAAAAAAAAAAAAAGAATATGTGTTAACCTTGATCAGCTGATGATGTGTCTTATGATTGAATAAAGTAGCTGAGGTACACAGCTCTCCCTGAGCTGGGATGGCCACAGTACTGGTCCTTTCTATTGTCCTTCTAGCAACACTGAAGGAACTCATCTCACAGACAATGATCCGCTGGGCCCAGGAGGACCAGATCCAGGACGCAGACCTAATCCGGATGATGTTCAACCTCCTCCGGAGGCAGTACGACAGCATCGGGGAGCTGCTGCAGGCCCTGCGGAAGACCTATACCATCAGCCAGGCCTCCGTGAGTGACACCATCAACCTGCTGGCTGCCCTCGGCCAGATTCGCTGCCTCCTCAGCGTCAGAATGGGCAAGGAAGAGGAGCTGCTCATGATCAATGGGCTGGGGTAGGTCATTCATGGTGAAGTGCAAGTCTCAGAAGAACAGCACTTGGGAAAACTGGTTTACCTTGCTGTACAGATGCTCCAGAGTCAAATCCTATACCATCTCTGTGTGCCCCTCCTGCAGGCACCCCGTGGGATTACATCCTTGCCACAGCAGTCACCTTTCATAACCTGACAGACCAAGCTACCCGCTAGATTGAAGGGACATTGCCAGAAGAAGTGGAGAGGAGTCTTGGAGAAAAACAGTTATTTAGCTTGAATCCGATGCAAATAGTCTCAGGGAAGCACTGAAAAAAATTAGAGGAAGGGACAGTGTGTTCAACCCAATAAGAGAGACACCTTTTGAGCCTATCGGCTTGTGACTAGAAAACTTCTGGGACTTCCCTCTGAAACATTACTACCTGAACCTTTCTTTCTCGGGACTATCCTTGAGTGTCATTTTTGTCAGTTCTGCGATACCTTTTCCCATAACAATAGCTTGTGTCTCATCCTTAGAAGCCATGTTGTCAAAAAGATAGCATTTTAGACATTAAAAAGGCCTCCTTTACTTGGGTAACATAGCACGCCCATTTTGCAGATGAGAAAATGAAGGCCTAAATAGGTTCACTGACCAGCTCACAGTTTCACTTTATTAAAATCAAGAACTAGAACTGCAGCCTTCCCGCTGTTGACTGTTCCATCCCACCACTCTTGAGCCTCTATCACCAGGGCCCAGGGCAGGGACTGTGAGGATACCAGATGGGGTGGGGGTATGCGTGCATTCCTCAAACTCATTTCCAAAGAAGAGTCTTCCAGTAGAAATGAAGAGACTTTATGGAAAGACAGAAAAGCTACCCAATCAGCCTCTCCCTCAGCCCTTGCAGTAGACATAGCAGCAATAAAAGCTGCTGGTGTCTCCTCTTAGTGGCTGCAACACTGGGGTGGGATGGGTAACCCCTGCCAGACATCACACAGTCACGTCACCAGCTGCTCCGGTTCTAAGATTTGCCTGCAGCTTTATTTTGTGAATTTCTGTTAAATGACTTAAAAACATAATTCCTTTTACATTTTGTTGTTGATAATTTACATTGGATTCTGAGGACTGCTGTCCTCATTGTTATCTAATATACAGTTGTCCTAAGAAAAGGGTTCAGCCCTATGGTTAAGAAAACTGAAGTACATAGAGACATAGACATAAGGACAACAGTAGAAAAAAAAATAATACCTGGAGGAAGGGAAATTCAGTGATGTAGGCTGCCAAAAACTATTACAAGTACAAAGACCAAGGAGCCACTGCTTACTATGTCATTAGAAGGAAATGTTTCAAAGAGAGAAAGCAAGTGCTTACTAGAGATAAAAGAGCACAGACTGTTCCTATCAGTTAAAAACACCCCCCACACATGTTCCCACTGACCTAGTGCCTTCTTACTATATTTTCAGCCTGTCCCATTTACACAGTTTCACCCTTAGTGTGTGTGTGCATTTGTGTGTTCTCATCCCTGAATTTCCATAGCATTGAAGTAAGCACAAGCTGACATCTCTCTCTGGTCCTTACCCTAGAGACATAATGAACAACAAGGTGTTTTACCAGCACCCCAACCTCATGCGCGTCCTCGGCATGCATGAGACGGTGATGGAGGTGATGGTGAACGTGCTGGGTGCAGAGAAATCTCAGGTAATGCCAGAACTTGACCCCTGGGCAGGGACACAGGAGGCGACCTGCTTGCAGCCACATGGCTGGAGCCCATTGATTCAGTTACTCTTTCCAGGGAGAGGGAGGGGTGTACACAGTGCCAGGAAGGAGCCCACAGGTGGATGATGCTGCTCAGTGGCCTCCAGCCAGAGCCAGAGCTTCAGCCTCGGAAGCTCGGGCGCTTTTCTCACTCGTTCCACTGGCTTTCAGCTGCTCTGTGTATGGTCTCTGTAGCCCCGCCCCCTCCCAGCTGGAATTCCTCTTGGTCCGCTTAGGAGCCTGGTGTGTCCTGTGCTGTGTCAGCACATGGCTGTTTTAAAGGAGAACAAGATCTCAGTAACGATCCTGGCGGCATCCCCTCGGGAGTGTGCAGGTTTCCTCTGAGCCACGCTCCTGAGGATGTCCTGACCAGTCCCCATAAGGTGCCCGCTGTCAGGGGGAGTTCCTGCTGGCAAGGAGGAAGGAGGAAACAGGGCCCAACTTGTCTGGGATCCTCCTCAGAGTGAGATAGCTTCTGAAAGCAGAAGATGGAGTATGTTTTCAAAAATGGGTTGGAAATTTTAGAAAGCCGGGGTCCTAGGAAAGCGGTCCTGCCAGTATTGAGAGGCAGGGTGTGACAGAAGAACAGATGCCAAGCTCACTTGCTCCCGTCTGCGCTCTTGGGAAAGTAGATTCTCTCTAGAAGATCCCTAAGCAAAGGTTCGGTGCCTGAGCAGGTGTCAGAACATTGCTTCTTTGAGCGCCTCCATGTTTCTAATGGGGGAAGCGAGGGCTTCCTAGGATCCTGAGCGAGATTAACTCTGACACGATTTACTGAGCACTATTGGATCAAAACTAAGACATGGCCAGGCCCTGGAGATGCTAATTACTTTGATCAGCAGAGAAGCCAAACACAGTCAACAGTAAGAGAACATGGCATCTCAGTGCTAAATTGTGTGAATCCAGTTACAAGGGCTATAGGAGCTCATAGGAGAGAAGGACAGAACTAGTTGGGGAAGACTCACAGACTGAGAAGGTGATGCCTTGAGGCTTCCACAACTAGAGGGCCAGCCTTTACCCAGAGGACTCGGGTTTGACCTATCGCTGGGCCTCATTGTCACCCATCTCCCTCCTGAAATTTCCCATCACAGTTCTGTCCGCCCCCTTCCTAGTCAGAAACAACAGTCTGGTGTGGGGTCGTGCAATTTCACGTGGCATCTGAGGATGACTGCAATTCTTGTTTGATGTCTGTTTCCTTTGAGAAAGATATTTCAGGAGCTATAACTAGCTGTCAGTATTTTTGGAAGCCTCTCCTTAGGTGTATACTCTGTCTCTCCTATGAATAAGTCTTGGCACAAGCTGGAGGTAAGGAGAAAACTTATTTTCCCAAACTGTTCACAGCTTGCCAGACTTCAACCTAGGACTCTTTGAAGTCAGACTTTCCAGAAAGACCTCATGATAGATTCTTTTCCTGACACTTCCTACTTCTCCCTACAGATCGCTTTTCCAAAGATGGTGGCTAGCTGTTGCCGCTTCCTTTGCTATTTCTGTCGAATTAGCCGGCAGAATCAGAAGGCCATGTTTGAGCACCTGAGTTACCTGCTGGAGAATAGCAGTGTTGGCCTAGGTATGTCACGTTGTAACTTCCACATTGGGGCTCAGAAGTGACACTCCCCCTGCTGACCACTTACTCAGGAGGTGAAAGGAAAGAAGCCACATGCATTCTGTGGGATTATTTTTAATATTTTTTATTGATTTCAGAGAGGAGAGGAAGAAAGAGAGATAGAAACATCAATGATGAGAGTGAATCATTGATTAGCTGCCTCTTGCATGCCCCATACTGGGGATCAAGCCTGCAATCTGGGCATGTGCCCCGATCAGGAATCGAACAATGACCTCCTGGTTCACAGGTTGATGCTCAACCACTGAGCAATACCAGCCAGGCTCTGTGGGATTTTTTAATAGGAAAAGGACCCCTGCCTGGTCTAAAAACGAATGAAATAATGAGTCCATGTCTCTGCTCTCCAACGAGTAGGGATGTTGCTCCCAGCCAGCACCAGTGACAAGTTTGTGGGCATAGTCATACAGTTTTACCTCCTCTCTCTTGGGACCAGGTTTATAAAATGCTGCCTGAAATTGCAGATATAATCTGGGGATACAGCTCCTCCCAGCCCACTCAGTGGACCATGGAGCAGTGCTAATGAGACCAAGGTCATGGATGCAGTCCCTTCCTGGCAGGCTGGCTGTAGGCGGCATGCCTGTCCTATCGGCCAACCAGCCAGTGCTTTCCATAGCTGCAAGGTGGATAAACAGTGTGAACCCACCACCACCACCACAAGAAAAGTAGCATGAAACACGTGCCTCACTCAATGTTCTGTACGTAAACCAAGTGACGCAGATACACACATCCGTGCACTTGAAATCTGAAATTTCAGGCTTCCAATTTATCAACTGCAACCTCAGGCTACCGACCTTTTTGTAAAATGCCACCTGAGGTTTTCTTAATTCTGGCTTAAGTACCAGACAAAGAAAAACCAGACAACATTGGTGACCTGATAACTATATGAGCAAATGCTGTTTGAGGCTATTTTTAAATTCTAGGTGGTGGCTCCAGAAATGGCCAAGTCACTTGAGCTTAGTTGTTCAAGCGACATCTGCGTCTGTGGGGTGATCATCAAATGAGGGCCCCAGGAAGTTTCATGCTAGAAAAGCACTTGAAAATACGTGGTCCCAGTTGATCCCGTGAACTGATTTTCCAGCTTAATCTGTACTCAATCAGTAATGGGAGGAGGGGGGTGTTAAAAGGAGAGGGAGCATGGAAGAAAATAGAGCTGTTCTTAAGTTGGGCAGGAGGTCCCCTCAGAGAACAGTGACCTGAGCCAGGTTTAGTGTTTGCTGTCCTCTGCTGGCCAGTTGTGTGCACTGCAGTCTCAGCTCAGCGAGGGGTGTTCTCTTGGTCCCTTTTTCTCTCTTTCTTTCTTCCTTCCTCAGCCTCCCCATCGATGAGGGGATCCACTCCGCTAGATGTGGCCGCTTCCTCCGTGATGGACAACAACGAGTTAGCACTGGGCTTAGAGGAACCAGACCTCGAGAAGGTACCTGGCCCTGGGGAGGCACTGTGCTTGCTCTTTCCTGCGTACAGAGCAGCCAAGCCAAGCAGCAAAGGCTCGGTGGTTCCATCAGAACCTCCTTCACCCTCAGTGAAAAGGGGTGGAATGTGAGTAGCTGGCAGCGCATGATAGTTAGGAGCAGAGCGTCTCCCGTGGGCAGAGATTGCCAACCTCATAGGCATGGTATGTGGACATTTGTGTATGTGAGGCCCAGCCTCAAGGGTCCACATGGAACACTCCCAGGCACCTATGGTTTCTGATCAAGTTCTGGGTCCCCAAGTTTATAATCACATACCAGAAAGACATGACAGAAAACTGTATAATCAGCATAAAGGAAACCAATGCTACACATGACCCGTCCACGTACAAATAAGACAGAACTGAGCTGCCCACGCTGGGACCATAAACTACGCCTCTGGTGGTGGTGGCCGGGGCGGACTCACCCAACCTCTCCCCACCCCATTCTGAGACTGTTTCCTTGACCCGGCAGCTGACAAGAGTCACAGTGCGTTCTCTGAATGTGGGGAAGAGCATCCTAGTGAGGAGGGGGGACAAGTCAGAGGTCATCCTGAGGGGCGAGTTTGGGAGTGCATGGCAGAGCAGCTCCTACCCCTGGTGAGGGGATCAGGAAGGAGACTCAGAAAGTGGTGAGCTGAGGGGTGAGTAGGAGCTAATCATCCACGTGCCAGGAGTGTTTGAGGTTCAGAGAGGAGAGCATGGTGTGCCTGAGCATCGGGGAGCTGTCTATGACAAGAGCGCAGAGTGCGTGGGGGGAGTGAGAGATGAGGGTGAGGAAGGAATTGGACTTTATGCTACCATCACAATTAATAACAGAAGTGCACGCCCTACAGAATCCCTGCTTGCCAGACCCCACTCTGAATCACCTCACGTGAGCCTTGGAACATGCCGTCTTATTATTGCCCCCAGTGACAGGAGAGGAAACTGAGGCAGAGAGAGATTAGGTAGCATCTTCAATATCCTGGGGCTTATAAGTGTTGTCAGAGCCAGGCTTCAAAAGTATCTGGGCCCAGGGGCCATGCTCTAGTGAAGTGACAGGGCCTCACTGTAGAGCCAGGAGGAATGGAACCACTGGAGGTCTTCAAGCAGAGGAGCAACACCACACAATTTGCATTTTAGCACAGCCTGGTTTCAATAAGAAGAAGTGATTAGAACAGAAATAAAATAACCCCATATACACACACATTCAAATGCTGTGCCACAGTGCCACATACATCCACGGTCTCTGCCTCTGATGGGACAGACTTCACTCAAACTCTATTATTCATACATTTAAACAGTAATAAATAGCAGTGTTTTAGGTGGTGAGGTGAAAACTGGCGCCTGTATAAAAAGGTAGCTAATGGTTCTCTTACAGCCAGACAGGGCCACAAGGTTTAGTGCTCAGTTCCCCTCCTCAGCCACATTCATCTTTTCAAACTACACTGCTCAACAAAGACCCCGAGCATCTCTTGAAAGGTGCAGATATGATCAATGGAGGCCAGGGGGCTGGGAGAGGGGGAAGCAGGGACTTAGGAAAGTCTGTAAAGGGGATGATGAGGTGTGCTGCCCCCTTTCAAGTGGTTCCAGCAGCTTAGCACAGTGCACAGACTTTGTTTAGACCACTGTCGGGAAATTTCCCAAGCTTGTTCCTGGGAGAGATGGAGAAAGGGCCAATAAATGCTGCAGTTCCTTCCTTCTTTTGAACACAACAGAAATTAGGTCTCTTAAGAATGAACTACAGCAACAACAAGAACACACACACACACACACACACACACACACACATTTTAGGGGCCAGTGAAATGTCTGGTACCTGTAATCCTGAAAATTCTGCCTAATTCCTACCTTGATTGATGTTTTTCCTGGCATTTTAAAGGCCAAATCAAATCTAAGCTCCAAACAGAATAGTTTCCTTATTGGTTTAAGAAGGACGATAGTTTCTTACTGAGTTTTGACTTCGATTCATTATTCTTGCAAACTGAGTTCAAGTTTTTGACATCAGCAAATACATTATTCACTTGACAAACATTTATTGAGCACGTAATATGCGCCATACCCTGGGGATTTTTCCTTTGTATTAAATTTGTTCGGGTGACATTGGTTAAAGACCGTGGAGATTAAAAAATGAAAAAGAAACCATTCTGACAAGGAGGATTTTGCTGTCCCGTAGATTTTCCTCTTCTCCCTGTATACATAAAATATCCAAGGTTATATTAAAACTAGAGGCCCAGTGCATGATTGAATCATGCACGTGTAGGGTCCCCTACACGCTTTCGCTTTTCGCGGTGGAGCTGGGTGCCTATCCACTGGTGCACCAGGCCTTTCAGAAGCCTCCGGCTCGGCGGAGGCTTCTGAAAGGCCTGGTGCCGGAGCAGACAGGCACCCAGCTCCCCCACTTTTGATGGTCCGTGGCCGCTGAGGGGGGCTGCCGCGGACATCTGGCTACCCTGCCGTTGAGAGGCGCAGCTGGGTGTCCACGGCAGGCCCCCATCAACAGCAGGGTAGCCCCCCTCAGTGGCAGCCGATCCGTGCCTCTCAATGGCTGGATAGGCCAGCCCGAGTCCTGCCCCCCAGCCTCCCGCTGCCCAATCGTGGGCGTAGCGGAGTGATGGTAATTTACATGTTACTCTATTATTAGATAGGATAACAACTGAATTTCAAGAAAATGTCTATTTGCCAGGCTTTTGCTTGACACCTAAAAGTGGGCAGGTTCTAACATTCTACGTGATCACAGAGCTGAGATCTTATGGTAAGTGTCTGGTAACCTGGAAGCAAAGGGAACACTACCAGTCCTAATCTATAACTGGCTGCAGCCTCTTTACCCCAACCTTCATCTCTTGGCCTTTCCCTTGGATAACTGTTGTTGATGCAGAACTTGAGTAGGGACCTCTGATTAGTCAAGGGCCCACTGAGAGTCGACCAGTGACTGGATATTTGGTCATGAGACACCATGGCCAAGTGTACATGGCCAGCCGAGATCCACCGCTGTCTCCCCAGGTGCACCCTACGTAGGCCTATTTTTAAAAGGCAGCTTCCTCGTGCCAGAACAGGGAAAACCAGGGAATGGATAGCACATGGTGTTCTCAGACATAAGGGTGATCATCAGTCATGTTGATTACTTGAAAACAAAAATGAATTGGAGGTTCTGGCTTCAAATTTACTAAATTACTTGCTTTAAAAGGTTGGGCTCTCTCTAGCTTTTAGGGAAATGAAAGCCTTCCAGTCCCAGAATTACACAGTACTTAAGCTATTTTGTAAAAACCTTGGGCACTTACTTTTGTACTGTTCTTGGCAGGTTGTGACTTACTTGGCAGGCTGTGGCCTCCAGAGCTGCCCCATGCTGCTGGCCAAAGGATACCCTGACGTCGGCTGGAACCCCATTGAAGGGGAGCGGTACCTGTCCTTCCTGAGGTTTGCCGTCTTCGTGAACAGTGAGTCCCAAGGGTTCTATGCCTTTTAGATCGAAGATGGCACAGTTGTGGGTAAATATGGGAAAAGGAGATCCTTTGAATTGCTTCCTATCCATAAAGATGATAGATACCTACAGGCAGATGGCAGTTGGTGGAAAGATATCAGGGAGAATCAGGCCACACGAGGACTAAGAGAAGCATCCAATGGACTGAGTACTCAGTTCTAGTGCCAGATGCAGCAAGAAACTTACTGTGTGGGCTTGGGCTTATCAGCTCTGTGTATCTCTTCTCCTATTAGTAAAAGAGGGACTTATTAATATCTTCATCTTACTAGTTCACAAAGTTAAATGCAGAGATGCCTCCAAATCCTTAGACTATTAGATGTATAAATGGATAGATGGATGGATGGATGTAATGATGGCTAATGAATAAATTAATTAATATAAATCAAGAATAACTGAATAGCTATAAAAGGTACCTAACTCCATAGAGAAACAAATTGCTATAGCAACCCTAAATATTATTCGTCTTAGTGCAAATCACCTCCCATATTTAGTGAATTCCAAGTCTATAAAAATTTTGTACTTGCCCTAGCCTATAATGTGCTGAGTATTGTATAAAATAAGTGGACTGCTTTCTTAAAAATATACCTTGTCTTCCAAGATTCTGTTATAATACTAATTCACTTGTTTTAATATAGTTATGATCATTCTTCCTTCTCCCAGTTTGGTCTTGCAGGCTAATAAATCCAGCCGGGCTGATTAAGTGATTTTAAAAAAGGAATTGCAGCTAATAAGCAATCATAACAGTTGTTTTAAGTATGATAATTTACCTCAAAATATATTGACATGATATGACCATCATATTTCAACTAGAGGCCCAGTGCATGAATTCATGCATGGGTGGGGTCTGGCTGGCCCACCCTGATGGGGGCTGATCAGGGCCAGGCCAGCAGGGGAGAGGGGATGCGGGAGGTTGGCCAGCCCTGCCTCTAATGGGGGGGACAATATGGGGTGGAGCCAGCTGGGGTTGGGGTGGGGGGCGCAAGCTGTGGGGCCCCGATCAGGCCAGTTGGCCACTGCAATGTGCATCATAGCGACCCGTCATTCCAGTTGCTTGACTTTTATATGTATAAATGTTATTTTCTCATTTCTCTTCACCCCCATCCCATGTGCTTACCTTCCTTCACTGTAATATACTCTATTCTTAATATTTGAATGATTTCCATTTGCCTAGTTTTCCCTTTTTCTGTTTGGGTCACAGATTTTGAAATGTTTATATTTTGTTCCTCTGGATCTCATCCAGCCCAGTTCTTAATCACCTGTATTTTCTTCTCTCTGTCCCTATCTGTTCATCATCTCCAGAATTGCTGAATTCCATTTTCTTTGAGACTAGTTTCAGAATAGCCTCTATGTCTGTTCTACTTCCTATCGAAATGATCACATGCCCAGAATTAATGCAGTTACTGTGGTAATAAAGAGAATTTTCTTAAAGTATATTTTGAGGATGCATAACGCTCATCAAATTATGTAAATAGACAGGACCAGTTTATTCATGGTGGCCACCTTTGCAGTCAAGATCAAGAGCTTTATTGACTCATTTAGTGGGACTGTCTGCATAGGTTAAGAAGGTAAAGGAGCCCTAACTGGTTTGGCTTAGTGGATAGAGTGTCGGCCTGCGGACTGAAGGGTTCCAGGTTCGATTCCAGTCAAAAGCATGTACCTTGGTTGTGGGCACATCCCCAGTAGGGGGTGTTCAAGAGGCAGCTGATCCATGTTTCTCTTTCATCGATGTTTCTAACTCTCTATCCCTCTCCCTTTCTCTCTATAAAAAATAAATAAAATATATTATTTAAAAAAAAAGAAGAAGAAGAAGAAGGTAAAGGAATCTGCTGGCTATGTTCCTATCTGGATTACTTCTACTGGTTACATATGACCACACTGAACTAAACTCTAGACCAAATGTTAGTCTGTCCCCTTTGCTAGTAAGTTGTTTTATGCCCTTTGAACATAGTCTCTACAGTGCCATTTCATAATGCAGCTAGCTCTAGCAAGTTGGCCAATCAGTAGGAAGATACGTGCAATTTGTTTTCATGTTTATTGTGTCTCTGTAATATTAAGACACATTTGGTTTGAGCAAAGAATTTTAGCTTCTGCTTTCAAAGAATTTACAGTGGAGTAAGGCAGAGACAGAGTGCTGGAGGGCTTCCTGAGGGGTAACTCACATCTTGTTGAGAAGATCAGAAAAGGCCTCATGGAGGAGGTGATGTTAGAGATGAGCTTTAAAGGAATCAAACTTCTAGGGACAGAGATGTAGGAGAGGTGATCCAGCTGGGGACGAGCATGAACAGTGACAGGAAGGTTAAAGCATGCTGTGCTCAGGAAACACAGTGATCTATTGGTCTAGAGCAGTGGTTGGCAAACTCATTAATCAACAGAGCCATATATCAACAGTACAACAATTGAAATTTCTTTTGAGAGCCAAATTTTTTAAACTTAAACTTCTTCTAACGCCACTTCTTCAAAATAGACTCACCCAGGCCGTGGTATTTTGTGAAAGAGCCACACTCAAGGGGCCAAAGAGCCACATGTGGCTCGCGAGCCGTAGTTTGCCGACCACTGGTCTAGAGGATAGGTAGATACATGGATGACTCTAGTAAAAGATGTGTTTTAAAAGGTAGGTCTACTGGGCAGCTCTTTTGGGAAAAACCTAAATGCCAACCTGGAATGTTTAGTCTTGATTCAATGTGCAGAGAGCTGGGAGATCTTATTCCAAAAAAAAAAAGTACTAATGGGAACACTGGCTACTTCTGGACTCAGGTTTGGATAACAAGCTTCTGAATTATAATGGTGGTGGTAGGAATGGAATGTAGAAGATACATGTAAAAGAAATTACAGAGAACAACCAAGATGGCGGCATAGGTAAACACCTGTACTTGCTGCCTCTCACAACCACATCAAAATTACAACTAAAAGACAAAACAAATATCATCCAGAACCACAGGAAACATGGTTGAGTGGAAGTTCTACAGCTAGAAGGAAAGAAAAACATGCATTGGGACTGGTAGGAGATGCGGAGGTGCGGAAATGCGGAGGTACGGAGGCGTGCGAAATGGGCTGGCAACTGGGTGCACTGTTGTTGTTTTCAATCGGGAGAGAGATACAAGCTCGATATTGCTCTGAACTCCAGTTCCGTAGAGTCTCATATGGGGAGAAACTGGACTGTCTGACATTGGGCAGAAACGCGAGGGCGGCTTTCTCTCAAAGGTGCTCACAGTCATCATTGTTCCTGCATGGGGCCCTGGGACACAGAGACCCGGGGACCTCTCCGGGGAAGGACGGACTGGCAGCCATTGCTGTTTGCTCCACCCTGGTGATTCCCTGAGACCCAACCCCACCCAATTTACAACCCCACCCAAGCTGTGAGCAGTGGCTTTTGCATATGAATGGCCTGTCCCTCTTGCAACCTAAAACCTAACAAACTACAGCTGAGTCAGAGAGGTCCAAAGTGTCCAAAAGAATGCCTAAGGCCCTGCAGTGGCAGCCTGCATTGCTTCACAGCTGGGCCTCATCTGGGCACCTTCAAACCCCAAACAAAGAGGAGGAATCTGCAGATCTCTCTGTAGCTCCTGCTGGGTGGCCTCAGGCAGTGGCTGACTTGGCACCTCCTTGGAGATCCAAGAGCCAGTGTACCCAGGGGTCAGTGTGAGACCATACCAGATTACAACTCTTCACATCCATAAGCAACACACTCAAGGGGCAGACTCAGTGATCACCAAAGCCCCACTGAAGCAAGTCCTGCCCCATAAAGGTGTCTCCAGCACAGCATTTCTCCCATTGTAGACACAGCTGGTCCTCACAGCCAATTGACCTGGAGGTCAATTTCTCCCAGTGATACCAACAGCAATCAAGGCTTAACTACAACAAGACTGTGCACACAGCCCACAAAGGGGTGCACCAAGAGTGTCCACCTCAGGTAATGGGGGAGGCTGAGTCACTAGGCCCTATAGAACACCTAGCACACAAGGCCACTCTATCAACACAGGGAAGCAACCAACATGTGGAGACAAAGAAACATGTCACAAATGAAAGAAATGGAGGAAAGCAAACTACTGGATATAGAGTTCAAAACCACGGTGATAAGGTTACTCAAGAATCTTCTAGAAACCTCCGAGAAATTTAGTGAGACCCTCAGGGATATGAAAAAGGACCAACCAGAAATTAAGCATACACTGACTGAAGTAAAGAATAATATACAGAGATCTAACAGCAGACTAGAGAATTGCAAGAATCAAGTTAAAGATTTGAATACAAAGAAGCAAAAAAACACTCAACCGGAAAAGCAAAAAAAAAAAAAAAAAAAAAAGAATCCAAAAATATGAAGATAGTGTAAGGAACCTCAGGGACAACCTCAAGCGTACCAACATATGAATTATGGGGGTGCCAGAAGAAGAGAGAGAGCAAGATATTGAAAACATATTTGAAGAAATAATGACAGAAAACTTCACCTACCTGGTGAAAGAAATAGACTCTAGGGAACCAAACAACAGTCCAATCATTTTGCAGTATTGTCTTGGTAGCACTGTCTCCATAATGAACAAGGAGAAACAGCATTTTTTTCCTTTGAGCTTGTCAAAAAAACTGTGGCATTATTAAATTACTGTTTGGTGCTAATGCTTTCTTAAACACATTTTTAAAAGCCAAGTCAAAGCTTTTGCTCTATCAAACTAACAAAATTGGCAATTTATTTATAACATTATTTCCTAGTCATTCTTAATGTCTGTATTAAATCTTCTTAAACAAGATTTGTCTTTAAAAGAACTTCTTAAAGTATATAATTTTCTCAACTTTATTTTTATTAGCTAGCTGGAAGCCTTGGGGTGTGTTTAACACTGAGAATAATGAAGTTCAGAAGCTTCTATTTACTCGGCAGTTGCAAATTCTATAATCAGTCTAGACCCAGATATGTCTGGGTGCCTGATTAATCCCTTCCTAACGTAGCTTCCAAGAAGTAATGGATTTCTTACTAATCTGCAAGAAGAAGGAAAGAGTTCTTCTGTGCTTCTTTGAATCCTTGGAGTGTTTCAGTGATATATTCCCCAGGCTACAAACTTGGTTGTTGAAAACACAGTATCTCCTAGCTTTGCTGAATTTCTCTGGGCAGATTTATCATCAGTGATCATAACTTGCACATCCATCACATGACATGTGAAGATTTTATGAGAATCTATGAGAACTGAGAAGAGACATACTCTACAAGTTCTACCTTGGTGTCAGTTATAAATTAAAGCAGGAAACAGAACAAACCTAAGTTGAATTATCAGAAACATATATAGGATAATGACTAAAAGTTCTGTTATCAACCACACCTACCTACATAGTGGTGCACATGATTGTTGGCATGCCAAAACTGATGGTTCTTATTGGAATCTGGTAGAGTGAATCTAGGAATGCCTGGGCAAGAAGGCAAGTGTTGAATAATGTCTTGAAGAAAGAAATTGACATAATTTAACAGAGTAGTGTGAGGAGATCGTACTGATGGGCCTTTGAGCTGGGAGACATAAATCTTTTAGGATATGTCAACTATCCTATATAATAAAAGGATAATATGCAAATTGACCCTAACAGCAGAATGATCAGGAACAACTGGTTGCTATGATGCACACTGACCACCAGGGGGCAGACGCTCAATGCAGGAGCTACCCCCTGGTGGTCAGTCCCCACAGGAGGAGCTCCACTCAGCTACAAGACAGGCTAAGGGCTGCGAGCGCAGCAGCAGTGGCAGGAGTCTCTCCCGCCTCCTTGGCAACGTTATGGATGTCTGACTGCCAGCTTAGGCCCTGTTGGGAGCAGGCCTAAGCCATCAGTTGGACATCCCCCAAAGGCTCCCGGGATGCCAGAGGGATGTCTGACTGCCAGCTTAGGCCCAATCCCCCGGGGAGTGGACATCCCCTGAGGGGTCCTAGACTGTGAGAGGGTGCAGGCCAGGCTGAGGGACATCCCCCCGCCCAAGTGCACAAATTTTCATGCACCGGGCCTCTATTATCTTAATAAAGCTGGAAAATTATTTTAGGGTCAAGTGTACAAAGTAGCACATTAGCTTTGAAGTGCATAGTCAGTACAGATGCTTAAAAGAATCCGCTGGTTCATTTCTGCTTATGTATTCATGTTTTTAGAGTAGGAAAGGATATAATAACCATTCTTAGTATGATTGATACTGAAGACTGGGGATGGTTAGGCTTATTCTCAAATTTACAATACAGTTGGAAAGATTCAGCAAATTTTCAAAACATTAACCTATGTAAAATATTTAAATAACAGTTTGAGACAATTATGAATAACAGTGTTGTACTCAAGAGTAAGAGGAGAAGGTAGACTGTGAGACGTATTTGAGATACGGCCAGTGGGGGTTGGGTACTTAACATCTGTGTTACACCTTCTCACCTATTATAAGGCATGTGCATTCTCTTCTTCCCCACTTCCTTCATTCTCCCACTGGACCTCTTGAATCTCTGTGCCTGAGAAGGTGAAGGAAATCATTCACTGGGGTCAGGTAAAGGATATAGACACAAAGGCAAGGAAATGTGACTCCATCTATAAAATCTCAAAGTAAAACAGCACCAAATACCAGAAATAAGTAGTCAAAACAACACAAGTAACAGAAAATAAATTACTCAATGAAGACAATAGCAAACCAAGCCCAGAGAACCAAAATCAGGAATCTGTGCCTGAGTGAAAAGATGCTTGGCCCTGTTCTTTTCATGCTCAGTAAATTGTGCAGCAGTTCTTCACCACAGCTCCCCGTCTGGTCCCAGCAGGAGAGTGGCTGAGCAGCTTGGCAGTGGGCTCAGACATCCAAAACCCATATGTATATATGAATTCTTTATCAGTCATTTTATTGATAAGAATGGTAAATGAAGTCTGATACCTAAATAAAATTGTGCATTTTAGATGAAATAGTAAAGCAGTACAAAAACTGCTGCATTAAAACTATTCACGCAAAATGGCAGTATTATGAGCTCATCACAAAGTTATTTTCATCAATGTGGTGAGAATGCCCATATTTAACAGGTGGGTTCTATTCTATCAGGGCATTCCTCAGTTCTGATTTCAGGCTCCCATATCAACCAAGTTTTATTTCATACTTCATGAAAAATCCATAGGGCCCCCAAATTCTAGACACCTGGGCAAAATTGTAGCATGATTCTGGGATTGAATACTGGTCTCTATAATTTTTTGATTACCCTGCAAATTTTCATTTAGTCCATTGGTTTAAAATTCCACATAAATGCGGATCATCCCCCAAATGTACGTTTCTGTCCTTTTCCTCTTCCCTGAGCCCCAGACTTGTGTATCCAGTAGCCTATTGGATATTTCCACTTGGCAGTTAAACAAGCATCTCAAATTCTGTACATCTTACAGCTGAATTTATAATTATCGACCCAAACCTGTTCTTCTCATAGATTTCCCATCTCTCTTACTAGCTCAACTAACTTTGTAGATATTCAAGTCAAATCTTAGAAGGCATCCTTGATTCAACTTTTTCCCTTTTCCCCACATTCAATCCATCAAGAATTCTGTTGATTCAATGCCTAAAATATACCTGAAATCTCCTGACTTCTCGCCACCTCCACTGGCCACACCCTACCCCACGCTATCATTATCTTCCACCTGGACCGCTACAGTTGCAGGGAAACTGGTTTCCCCACTTCTGCTCTCACCCCTTTATCAATCAGCCTCTGCTACACAACAAACAACTTCATAATCTCACTGACATATACTTTAAGCATGTGTTTTTTGCTCACATATCTGCAAGTTGGCTGGAAAGCTCTGCTGTAGGCCTGTGGATCTGCTGGGGTGGCCCTGTTACACTCATCTCATTCTGCTGTCCAGGCTTAACTGTTGTCTTCACTACTTGCCCATTGTTCCTGGATCAGCTACTGGCATCTAATACAGGCTCAATGAGTGGTTGGATTAATTACCAAATGTGCCACCAACCCCTGTTTTCCCTATTCTGTCACAGTAATTTACTGGTATTGACACATCTTTAGCTCCCTTCCCAAGCACTAAGGGGGTTATTTTATGTCTTAACTACTTTCACTAATTTGTTTATACAAATTTCCTACCACCATATTAAAGTTGGCACTTAAAAAAAAAAGGTATTGAGTCCTGACCATCAGCTCTGCCTTGTGATTCTCTAAATTAACTGAATGAGAGCATCTCTAGATTCGTTCATGCTGGGACCCCAGTGATCTCCCTTATTGCACTAGGACTTGAGTGAGGATATGTTCACTTCCTTAGGACTAACTGAAGTCTGAGAAATCAGGTTCTTGTAAACAGAGGCTAATAATTGCCCTGATGATGTAGTGATGCATGGTCACCCTCCACTTTCCATCCAATCATTTCAAGCTTCCATCTTGAGTCTCAATGGAGTATTTTCATTTGTTTGGAAAATATTTTCTGAGTACCTGTTATATGCCAGGTGTTAACAAGATGCTTGAACATACAGAGACATAATGCCCTGCTCTTATTAGATATAGAGTCTAGTGAGAAAAACTGACACAAATAGATACAAACAATTAATTAGTTATACTTGTGTTCAATGTTTCAAGGAAGAGGAACAGATGTTTTAAAAGACCAGGTCCTCTGGGACTTCCAAGTTCAAGCTTGCTCTGAAGGATAAAATGGAGTTACCTAGGTCAAGGGTTTATATCAAAGGAATGAGAAGGAAAAGAGCATTTCAGGTAAAGGACCTTAAAACAGGGACTGTAGTTAGAATATAGAGAGTAAGGAAAGCGATGGACTAAAAAGAAAACCATTGCATCCCTACTAACCGTCCCTGTGGTGAGAATGACTGCTTCAGGGTAAAACGGGCAATCATTCCATTTCCATCCAATGTTTCGGGAATGTGGAAAAGAAGGTAGTAATGTGAAGACAGTGTTGAGAGCCTTTGAAGAAAGTCACTGTGAACAGTCACACTGTTATGAAGTTTTATTCTTTTTGGAACTCAAGCAAAAGCATTGTTGTAAGCCCTTGGGCAAACCTAATTTACCTCAGATCTCTCACTCCCTTGAAAAATGCCCTCAGGGTCAATATTCATCTTCCCTACAGTGGATTTGGTTGGCAGTCTAGCCTGCTAAGCTACAGGTAATTAAGAAGAGAATGTTCTCTCTCTCTTCTAATCATGCCATTCTCTGTACCTTCTGAAGCCTTTGGAAATTCTTTCCCATGGTCCCCTCTCTAATTAGCAGCAGTGGTTACACTTTAGTTCCTTCCTCCTGCAGGCTGCCCTCTGTATCCCCCACTATTCACTAATCAAGGAATGGCTTCCTGGGTCAGTTGGTAGAGCCAACCTAATTGGCTTAAATCTGAACCTGCGATTCAGATAAAATAAGGCTAAAGTGGCAAATGAATTTCAATAGCAAACTCAGTATAGAACTCATAGCCTGTTTTTTTCAAAGTCTTTTGCACATTGTGATCCATGTCCCATCAAACTCCATGATGCTGATGACAGTGTGAAGAGCTAAGTTGAAGAGCACACTGGTAAAGGCTGGCTGATCCACAAGTGTTTCCATCCTGGCAACTTAAATAATTGGTACAATATTTAAATAAGCTGATTAATGTGGGGAGGGGAGTCCCTCTTATTTTAACACTGGAAATTTCAGTTTTAGCTTCATTATTCTTATTTTTATATAAAAATAGAAATTTATTTCTTATAGTTGTAGAGGCTACAAAGTTCAAGATCAAGTCACCAGCAAATTTGGTGTCTTCCTGCTGTGTTCTCACATGGTAGAAGAGCTAGCTTCATTATTCTTGAAATGAAAAATGATACTGGGAAGATAGATATATGTGCTACTTGATAAGTTTTGGGGGTCAAAAGCATTTGAAAGTAGTGAACTATTAGTTTACCTATGACTAAGAATATTTGCTTTCAAATATGTTGAGTTCTTGGTGCTTTTCTTTAAGTATCCCTCCTGTGATTAAACTCTATCAGATACAGATTTTAGTTTCAACTAATAGGAAAGCATGACCTTAGGACTTAGCATCATCACTTTATCTGACCTTTTCTGCAAATTGCACAATGTCACTCAAACTCTCCTTAGTTTCTCTCTTCATTGGTTCTTTCTGCCACACCATTATTGTGATTATTTTACCCTTTTAGCATCTCCTCAGAAATTTCCTGAAATGGATTCGTATTTAATAAAAACAAATTATTTTTCGATGTTATACGTTAGATAAAACTTGAAGAAAAACTTCTTTACAAAAAATTTAGCCTCTTTTTGAAGGATTGAAATATAAAGCAATGAATGCATACTGATGGGCTGTTTAAGTTCAGTTTAATGAAAATTTTTCAGAATCAAATTACACAGTTACAAAGCTTAAAGAGATATATTTACAATCTTGAATTTTAGCTGAAATTAAAAAGATTGAGTAATTTTTTAAAAAGAAAGGATATCAGCAGGCCAACCTCTGGACCAAGAAGGACTATGACTGGTACATAAGGTAGGCTCTCCAGGGTTGTAAGACCCATCAAATGTGTTCAAGTATGAATTCATGTGGGAGATGAGCACAAGCTAATTTCAAGCATTTGGACAGCAAGCTCAGCCCCTGTGAATCTTGGACATTATGGGAGAAATCTCTGCATATGAGTTAAACTAATACATTCACTCTAAACCTAGAAGAGGCATGAACATCACAACAGGGCGGATGAGACCCAGTGAGATTGTGCAGGGTGCATATTCACACCGTGATTTGCTAAAAAGCTGGACTGAAAGGACAGGTTTTCTGGGTTCCCATACTGATGCTCTACTCACAACACTTCTAAGTTGATTCATAAAAATTGTTATTAAACAGAACTTAAACTTCCCTGATGGTTTTTAAAATGTACGTATAGATTTTTCAGTGCAGAGCATCACTTCTAATGAATAGGATATGGCAGAAATGATGTGTGTCAAAACTGTAAGAGGCATTGCGACTTCTGCCTGCTCCCCCTCTTGGGGCGTTTGCTCTGTGGGGATCCAGCTGTCATGCCATGAGAATACTCAGGCCACCCAGTGGAGCGGTGCACATGGTGAGGAACTGACGCCTCCTGCCAACATCCATGTGCGTGGGTGTGGAAGCTGATCCTCCAACGTCCAGTCAGGCCTTCAGAAGACTGCAGCCCTGGCCAGCATCTTGGCTGCAATCTCACAGGAGGTCTCAAGCCAGGACCACCTCGCTTAGTCACTCCAGTATTCCTGACCTACAGAAACTGTAAGATAATGAATACTTACTATTCTAGCCTGCTACGAGTTAAGGTAAATTTTATGCAAAAATAAGTATTTAATATAACAGCATATCGGGATGCCATCTCTATCATAGAGCTCAATCCTCCAAAAATTATCTAAAGATTTTGTGAAAGAGTTTTTCTTTAGGCTCCATCCAATGTACAGCATCAAAAAGTATCGTCTTTGAGTTTTGTCTGAGAGAAGAATTCTGACACAAATTCAGATTGTATCTGAGACAGAAGGTGTGTTCTATGGAGCTGTTTGAACAGCTGTCAAACGGCTTTTGTATTGGCTCTGAGAGGCATTGGCTGTCCCTTTCTAGGTGAGACAGGCCCACTGCTTAATCACTTCTTCAGTGGTCTACGGTTCTTCCAAGGAAAAATACCAGTAGACTATAATTCTCCAACCTTTAGCTTCCCGCAGAGCTATTTTAAGTATAACCAAGGCAACTTTACCAAGTAGGTTTATTTCATGGAGAAATGATTTCAGGAATGCCCTGAGGTCCATCCACACAAACCTGGTTGTTCTGGGGCAGGTACTAGACTGAGACTATAGCTCAGGAGCTAATATGTCCCCTCTCACAGGTTGATTGAGGCACATCAGCTTGAGTTACTCTTTTACCTGCGCTCACAGAAGGAAGGAAATACCTTTTAAGTGCTCCTCAAGGAGTTAGCAAATATATAAAGTTTTTTTTATTCTCTAAGTCAACTGTAAATTAATCTGTAATTGGTGGGAGACTCCATGGTGTATTTCTTGCCCTCTGAGGACCTAAAGATGGTGAAATAATCTGAACAGCACAAAAGCCTGAACTTAAAAGCAAGATTTTATTCTATATTGGTTAATTGTAATATTTCAAAGAAACAAATTCTGACCTGATTTATCAAAGCTCATTTTTCTTTTCATCAATATTACCTCCTGATCTTAAGAGTGAGTGGCACCATGGCCAGTGTTGCTTAATGGTTAGAGCATAGGCCCATGCCCTGAAAAGTCAAGGGTTTGATACCAGGTCAAGGGCATGTACCTAGGTTGTAGGTTAGATCCCCAGCCCCTGGTCAAGGTCGTATGGGAGGCATCCAATTGAAGTGTCTTTCTCACATCGATTATTTTTATTTCTTTCTCTCCTCCTCCCTCCCTCCCTTTCACTCTCTCTATTAAAAAAAAAAAGAGAGAGTGAGTGGCAAGCTCAGTCAAATGCTATTCTCCCAGCCTCATTAATTGGAAATAAATCCTGGGGTTGTCCTTCCCAACAAGAAGGAAACAATGCCTCTTTCCATAGGTGAAAGTGTGGAAGAAAATGCCAGTGTTGTGGTCAAGCTGCTCATCAGACGCCCCGAGTGCTTCGGCCCGGCCCTGCGGGGTGAAGGAGGAAATGGTCTGTTGGCCGCCATGCAAGGTGCCATTAAGATCTCTGAGAACCCAGCCCTCGACCTCCCCTCTCAGGGATACAAGAGAGAAGTGTAAGTGAATGGAATTGCCTTCGGGTGTGGATTTAGTTGGTGAACTTCCAAATATCAATACAGGAATCATTGAAGACGTGTCACTAACTCCCCCCGCTAGAGGAAGCACAGGTTCTGTACAGTTGTGGTGAAAACATCTTAAATCACTTTGTCAAGCACATTGCTGTCTTCACTCTCCCAGTTAGTCCAGTGATCAATGTCACCTTCATCCGCTTCCATTTTTCTTACTCCACTCAGACCAATTGGCAAATCGAGAAGTCTGGCCAGTTCTTCTCGCCAACACTGTCCTCCCTACAGCATCACCACAGGGAAAGCTGTGCAGAGGCTACAAGGCCTGGACCAACAAGTTTACCATAGTTGTCTAAATCCAGACTGTTTCCTTCAGTATTTTAAAACATGGTTTCTCATCTCATACCTCACTTTTAATACTTCCTCTTCTGAAAGTATTTTGATTTGATTCTTTAGGTAAAAAAGAGAACTGCCGAATATGAAACATCACAGCATCCCTAATCTTGGTATTTAAAGGTTAAGGAGATCGTTGGTGCGGATAGCCTTGTGACTTTTCTTTCATTGTGTCTTATGTCCATGTTCCTTTCTTCAATCACAGCCTCTGGATTAGACCCCAGAATCTAAAGAGTGGGTAGAACTCCAGCTGGTTGGCTGTTTTTTTTCTTTTGTCATTTATTCTGGCAGGTGACCTAGTAGAACTAGAAAGAACCTAAAACATAAGCTGTCCCAACTCCCTCATGTAACATGAGAAAAAACTGAGGCCCAGAGTTATCTAGCTTGTTAGCAACAGAGCCAGAACATGGACGCAGCCCTCCTGACTCCTTGTCCAATGTGTTCCATGTGTATTCAGGAAGGAAAGGAGGAGGAATGGTTAGTAGGAACTATGGGAAATCTGGTGCCTCGCCATGAATGTATATGGTCTGAATGATAGCTGATGTCAGTACACATGCCTTAACGTTCATGGGACCCTAGGAATGTCATGGATGATTATTTGGGTCCTTTGAACTTAGTGCCTAAAACCACCTGGTTGGCTTCTGGAGGGAGGAAAGGTGTCCAAGGGAAAGGATGCTGATGCCCAGGATGAGCAGAGCATTTTCATATCATGTAGCTCATGTCCAATGACATGGCCATGGCATACCTGCCAGGCTTCCTCCCACCTCCTTGTGTTGGTTCTTTCTCAGCAGCACAGAAGACAGTGAAGATGAAGAAGAGATCGTACACATGGGCAATGCAATTATGTCATTTTACTCAGCTCTTATAGATCTACTGGGCCGCTGTGCTCCTGAAATGCATGTAAGTAATCGAGCTCTCAGAGGGCAACTTGAAGGGGCTTGATCCAAGAACACTGTAGATTTTCTGAATGTAAGTTTTTCTTCTGGCATGTGCTGTCATGACGTTCTCTCAGCTCCTTTTAGCTAACATAAAAAATAGCTTCCAGCTCTGGTACCTGACTCTGCAGCTTTCTAGGGAATGTGTGTATGTTACCTGTTGTTGAGTCAGTTCTGAATCCTGGTGACCCTGTGACTGAGTGATATCCTCAGGGCTGTCTTCAGCAGCCCTGCTCAGCTCCTGCAGACTCCTGCCTGTGGTTTCTTCTATGAAGTCAAACCATCTAATATTTAGTCTCCCTTTTTTTTCATCTGTCTTCTATTTTCCCCCACATTATTGTCTTTTCCAAAGAACCCTGCCTTCTCATAATGTGCTCGAAGTGGGACTAAGGAATGACTCCTGAGCAAATCTCTGTGTCATGTGATTTCTCTGTGGCACTAGTTTGGCGTATCTTCCCCATATCCTGCTCCAAAAGCCCCGCAAAATTATATGCCATATGCCTCAATTTCTTCAAAATGTTACCAACTTAATTCATTTTTTATGATTTTCTCTTTTTTTCTTTTTCAATTACAGTTTACATTCAATATTATTTTGTATTAGTTTCAGGTGTACAGCATAGTGGTTGGACAATCATATACTTTACAAAGTGATTCCATCAATATTTCAAGTACTCACCTGGCACTGTACATAGTTATTACAATATTATTGACTGTATTCCCTATGCTGTACTTTACATCCCCATGACTATTTTGTAACTACTGATCTGTCCTGCTCAATCCCTTCACCTTTTTCACCCAGTCCCCTAACCCCCTCCCCTCTGGCAACCATCAGTCTGTTCTCTGTATCTGTGAGTCTGTTTCTATTTCCCAAGTTTATTCTTGATGGTGGCCATCAGGCTACTCCACATGGAAAACCCTATTTTCTTTATGACCATGGCGTTCGGTACCAGGAAAGTAGTCTCTTCCCATAATCCATGATTATTTCCCAGCGGTAAGCTTTACAGACATGCCAAAAGGGATGTTTTCATGGGATGTCTTCTCAGATTTCCAATTTTGACCTTAAAACTTGTGTTTTTCCTCCTCCCTTTTTTTACTTCTGCTGTGGGCTGAGAGAAAGTGGCCTTATTAAATATATAAGGTCTCATGTCATAAGTGAGAGAGGAAATAACTGCTTATTTTATGACAACAGTAAAGATATATTTTAAATTTTAAAAAAAAACTTGATAATTCTTTGAAAGAACTGTTTGGCTTGCTCATTGGGCTCTGGCTCCTGCCTGCCTCTCTCTGTAGTGCTCACAGCATTGGGATTATTACAGAGCATCTCCCAAAAGCACTTGCAATGCAGATTAGGCTGACATAAGCAGTTGTATCTGGTGTTGATGAGATTGTATAAATGGTCACTGCCAAGTGGGTGTGTTACATTTTTTAATACTAATGAAAAAAGAACCCATTAAAGTAGTGGCTTTTAAACTTTTTGACCAAAACAATTTGTTTTGATCATAGTAAGAAATATAATTTACGTTGCCGCCTAGTATAGGTATATTCCAGAAACAAAATTTATCCTTACTACAGACATTGCACTCTAATTTCTTCTACTCTATAATGCTCTCATGCTCTTTAATGCTGATCACAGCCCACTAACTTGATTTTACAACCCACTAATTGGTCATCACCTGTAGTTTAGGACACTGCATTAAAGAGTCCACTCTTACCTTTCTTCCAGGATTTCATGGGTCTTGCTTAATACATAGTCTAGCCCATTTGCAAATCCATCGACACATGTTTAGGGAAATGATTCCAACATAGAAGAACCTAGATCACTGTTTTTAGAAGAAAGTCAAAATCTTTTTTTTTAATATCTTTATTGATTTCAGAGAGGAACGGAGAGGGAAAGACAGATAGAAACATCAATGATGAGAGAGAATCATTGATTGGCTGCCTCCTGTGCCTCCGCCAATGGGGATCAAGCCTGCAACCCAGGCATGTGCCCTTGACTGGAATCAAACCCAGGACCCCCCAGTCCGCAGGCTGATGCTCTATCCACTGAGCCAAACCAGCTAGGGCAAAAGTCAAAATCTCGATAAAGAAGGCTGGTCAGATCCTTAGAATTCTAGTTCCTACTATGATAAACCAGCTTTACCCACATGGGCTCATCTTTTTATTTCTGTGCCTTAAACAAATAAAGGAAACTGAAAGGGAGCCAGGGAAATACTAGGTGTTCTACAGTCTTGAGTGCAGGGATGACAGTTCCCCTGCTCACCTGTCATCACTTCAGAAAACAAGTTACACAGTTTGCTTATTCTCAGGAAGACAGCAGCATGGGATAGCTGCACCATCAGAGCCCCATCTGAGAAGGAGTTCCTTCCTGCCCCTCTGGTCTGACACTTACACACACACACACACACACACACACACACACACACACACACACACCCCTTCCCAGATCCCTCCTCTGGGCCCTGCTCTGTGAGCGGTGGTGGGAGGGGAGATGCCATCATCACTGACAGCTGTCCCTCTACCTACAGGAATGAGAGGTGGCAGCTGGGGTGAGTGCACAGGCTTTCTTTCCCTGGGGCCTCTGTGCATCATATCCCAGCATGCCCTGCAGCTGACCTAAGGTTGATTCCATCTTGAGCTCATGGCAGTTCAGTTCTCTACCTGAGGGCCCGTGTCCAGAAGCATACTTGTCGCCCCATACTTGTTGTCACCTGTACATGCTGCTTGTCCCGTTCATGGCTGTATGGATCATGCCATCCATCCCAGAATACCTCCACTGAGATTCTCAATTTATCTAGGGCCGTGGTCGGCAAACTGCGGCTCATGAGCCACATGCGGCTCTTTGGCCCCTTGAGTGTGGCTCTTCCACAAAATACCACGGCCTGGGCGAGTCTATTTTGAAGAAGTGGCGTTAGAAGAAGTTTAAGTTTAAAAAATTTGGCTCTCAAAAGAAATTTCAATCGTTGTACTGTTGATATTTGGCTCTGTTGACTAATGAGTTTGCCGACCACTGATCTAGGGCATTCTCTACACTCTTCTTGCCTACCTCCAGTCCCAGCATTAATCATCCCTTTAGGAAACTAAAATTCATAAGTCTTTCTACATTCAGCAGCATTCTGGAGTCTGGAATTGTGGCCACATTCTCAACACCTCTGTCACAGCCAGAGAGCTCCCTGTTGCTGTCACACCGAGAATCACCAGCAGGGTCCACATTTACTGATGAAACTTGATACCATAACTGCATGACCATTGTAGTCACACCAAGTGACCTCCTTAGTAGCACCTCTTCTAGAATATCAAGAGAAAGCTCCTCTCTTTCCCTGTGGTCATGTTTTTGCAGTTACAGAAATTTAGAAGAATACCCAGCCCTTACATAAAACCATTTCACTGCCAGAGATTTGGAGCGGGGTGGAATGAGTGTGTGGGAACTTCCTTTATCTTATTCTCTAACCCTGCATTGCAGCTTATCCAGACAGGAAAAGGGGAAGCCATCCGGATCAGGTCAATCCTACGCTCTCTTGTCCCCACTGAGGACTTGGTTGGGATCATCAGCATCCCCTTGAAACTGCCCTCCCTGAACAAAGGTAAGAGAAGCAGCTCAGGGTTGAGTGCTGCCAGTCCCCGCTGGGGGCCATTCTTTCGGGGTCAGGCCTCTGTCTGCCAGTGTAGTCCCTCCATGCTCCTACTTACAGGGCAGGCAGCACCGAGGAAGGTCGTGCGCCTTTTCTGCTGATGAATTATCTCCTCTCCTCCTGGCTCCAGCTGGCTGTTCTCTCCTCTGCTTCCATGTCAGAGACTCCTGTTCATCCCATAGATATGGACAGTCCAGATCTCACAGTCCTTGAAACACTCTAACCCTCTGCAAGGAGGCTGATGGACTGGGACCAGTGAAAGCTCTCACCATTACCTTCTTTCTCTGCCTCCACATACCCCAGATTGTGCAGCCACCTGGAGCAGCAATAGGGCCTGAACAGGCTCCCTTCTGCCACAGTGCGATCTATGTACCTCATGGCCATGGGGCATAAACAGATTTTCCGCAATGCTACTTGTGACATTTGGCAATAATCCATGTTAACTTTGCAAAACGTATACTCTCCCAGAAGCCTTCAGTTTCTCCTCCTCACTCCACCTGCTATCCAGGCAATTTCATCCAGCAGATGGAGGAATTAAAAAGATAGCATGACTCTGACTATTATAGTGTTTCCCAAACTGGTGTCCTGTGGAACATTTTTGTCAAAGATATTAATTGGTGTACAAGGGTTTGGAGTCGAGTAAGTTTGGGAAATGCTATAGAACGTGTCACATTTTTTTTTTCAGCTTTATCGAGATATGAGTGATATATAACATCATAATAAGTTTAAGGTATGCAATGTAATGATTTGATATACTTGTATATTGCAAAATGTTTACCACAATAAGGTTAGTTAATACATCTTTCACCTCACATAATTACCTTTGTTGTTGTTGTCTTTGTTGTAATTCTTTTGTTCTACTCCCATAGCAACTTTCAAATATACAATACTAGAGGCCCAATGCACAAAATTCATGCAAGGGCCTTGGCCCTGGCCCTCGCCTACCACCACCATAGTCGGGGGCCTCTGCCACCTTGGCCTTGGCCCCCACCCGCTGTGGCTTTGTCCAGAAGGATGTTCGGTCTAATTAGCATATTACACTTTTATTATTATAGATAGTATCATAATAATAAAAGGCTAATATGCAAATGGTTGTCACACTGTGACATGTAATGAACAATCAGCAGGGACCTGAGGTTGCATGGTGCCCACCAGGGGCAGGGGACCTTAGGCCATGCCCCCTACCTGGCGGGGCTTGACAGGGATCTCAGGCCGCACCCCCCGCATCAGTGCCGGGCCGGGGGACCTTAGGCTGCGCCCCCCTGCCCAGAAGGGCTTGATGGGGGTGGGGCCAGCCACTTCTGGGTCTCACCTAATGGGGATGGGGACAGCCGGGTCTGAGTCCTGGGTGCAATTTCGAAGCATGCACGGGTGGGCAGGGACTTGACTCTGGGTCCAGCGGCGCACCCCAGACTCTGACAGGAGGGAGATTTTCATATACATTTTAGTAATTTTCTTTCATCTCTGACACTTCTATTATAGAGAAAGGGCAAATAGCAATATTAAAATATTTCCTCTAATTAATTCCCTTTTAATGTGCACGAATTTCATGCACCAGGCCACTAGTTAACTATAATCACCTTGCTGTACATTAGATCCCCAGAACTTACTCATCTTATAACTGAAAGTTTTTAACTCTTTGACCAACATCTGTCCATTTTTCCCACCACCCCAATCCCTGGTAACTATCAGTCTACTCTCTGTTTCTATAAGTTCAATGTTTTTAGGTTCTCATATGTGAGATCACACAGTAATTCCTTTCTCTGTCTGACTTATGTCACTTAGCATAATGCCCTCAAAGTCCAGCCATACTGTTGCAAATGGCAGGATTTCCTTCTTTTTTATGTCTCAATATTCCAGCATATGTGTGTCACATTTTCTATATCCATTTATCCATCAACGAATACTTGGATTATTTCCAAATCTTGGCTATTGTAAATAATGCCACAATGGACATAGGGGGCATATATCTTCAAGATAACAACTTTATTTCTTTTAATATATACCCAGCAGTGGGATCATATGGAAGTCCTATTTTTAATTTTTAGAGGAACCCCCATACTATTTTCCATAGTGGCTGTACCAGTTTACATTCCCATCAACAGTGCACAACAGTCCACATCCTCACTAGCATGTGTTAGCCTTTGTGTTTTTTTATAATAGCCATTATAATAAGTATGAGGTGGTATCTTGTGGTTTTGATTTGCATAATTCATAATTCCCTGATAATTAGTGGTGTTGAGCACCTTTTCATGTACCTGAAGGTCATTTTTGTGTCTTCTTTGGGAAAATTTCTATTCAGATCTTTTTCCCATTTTTAATTGAATTACTCGCTTTTTTGCTATTTCATTGTATGTTCCTTATTTGTGTGTGTGTGAGGGGGGAAATTAACTCCTTTTCAGATATATGGTCTGCAAATATTTTCTCCTGTTACACAGGTTGCCTTTTTATTTTGTTTATTGTTTCTTTTGCTGTACAGAAGTTTTTTTGTGACGTGTGTTGTGTGTGTTTTTATGGAGTCCCACCTGTTGATTTTTGCTTTCATTATCTGTGTTTTTGGTGTCATAGTCAAAAAATCATCACCAAGATCAATGTCAAGGAATTTAAGACTGTGTTTTCTTCAGGAGTTTTATGTTTCAGGTCTTAAGTTTTCTTAACCCATTTTGAGTTCATTTTTGTGAATGGTGTAAGACAGGTTAATTTTATTCTTTTGCATGTGAATATAATTTTCCAACACCATTTATTGAAGAGACTATCCTTTCTCCATTGAGTATTCTTGGCTCCCTTGTCAAATCTTTCTTGACTTTGTATGTATAGCTTTATTACTTGGCTCTCAATTCTGTTCCATTGATCCATGTGTCTGCTTTTATACCAATAATGTACTGTTTTGATTACTGTAGCTTTTTAACATAGTTTGAAATCAGGAAATGTGGTGCCACCAGCTTTATTTTTTCTCCATATTGCTTTGGCTATTCAGGGTATTTGTCGTACCATACGGAATTTAGGATTGTTTTTCTATTTCTGTGACATTGGAATTTTGTAGGGATTACATTGAATCTATAGATTGCTTCAGGTATTATTATGGACATTTAAACAATATTAACTCTTTAGATCCATGAACATAGGATTTCTTTCCACTTATTCATGTCTTATTCAAGTTCTTTCATCAATGTCTTAAAATTTGGGGTGTATAAATATTTTACTTCCTTGGTTAAATTTATTTATAGATATTTTATTGGTTTTGATGCTTTTGTAAATATGTTTTTTTTAATTCTTTTTCATTTACTTCATTGTTAGAGTATAGAAACACAACTAAATGTTGTATATTGGTTTTGTATCCTGAAACTTTACTGAATTTTCTTATTTGTCCTAACAATTCTTGGTGGAGACTTTAGGATTTTCAATATACAAAGTCATGTCATCATCAGAGATCATTTTACTTTTAAGTTTGGGTGCCTTTTATTTCTTTTTCTTACCTAATTGAACCAACTAGGATTTCCAGTGCTATGTTGAATAGGAATGGTAATAGTGGGCACTCCTGCCTTGACTCTAATCCTAGAGGTAAGCTTTCAGTCTTTCAAAATTGAGAATACTAGTTGTGGGTTTGTCTATATGGCTTTTATTATGTTGAAGTATGTTTCTTCTATACCCAATTAGTTGAGAATTTTTATTATGAAAAGATGTTGAATTTTATCAAATGCTTTTTTGTAACTGGTTAAATGATCATATGATTTTTGTCTTTCATCCTATTAATGTAATATATCACATTTATTGATTTGTGTATATTGAACCATCCTTGCATGCAAGGGATGAATCCCACTTGATCAGGGTGCATGATCCTTTTAGTGGTATGCTAGTTTTTTTAAAAGAAATTTTTCATGTACAATTGATCCTTGAACAAGACAGGTTTGAACTGTCTGGATCAACATATACATGGATTTTTTTTTAATAAATGTATAATTGGTCCTCTGTATTCATTGCTTTTGCATCCATGGATTCAACCAACCATGGATCAAAGACGGTGTTTTTTATCCACAGTTGGAAATCTGTAGAAGGGGATGGCTAACTGTATGTATCGTTCGTTATATACCACTTTTATGTAAGGGACCAACTCTTGGTTCAAATATTCTTGGTTGGCAGTTTTTCTCTTTCATCGTTTTGAATGCATCATCCCACTCCCTCCTGGTCTGCAGGTTTCTGCTGAGAAATCTGCTCATAGTCTTATAGAGAGGGATTTCCCTTGTATGAGAAATTATTTTTTCTCCTGCTGCTTTTAAAATTCTTTGTCTTTGATTTTAGACAGTTTTATTATAGTATATCTTGGAGAAGATCATTTGGCATTGAAATTTGGGGGTGACTTATTACCTTCATGTACTTAGACATCCACATATCTCTCCAGGTTTGAGAAGTTCTCAGCAATTATTTTTTTAAGCTTTCTATCTCTTTTCCCTTTCTTCCCCTCTGGAACTCCAATATGTAGATTGTTTTTCTTAATGGTTTCCCATTAGTATTTTTCATTCCTTTTTATTCTTTTTTGTTATTATTCCTCTTACTGAATAATTTTAAATGATCTCTCTTTGAGTTTACTGATTTTTCTACTTATTCGTGTGCTGTCGAAGTATTCTATTGAATTCATCCATTCAATCATTATAGTCTTCAGTTCCAAAATTTTTAGTTGTTTTTATGTTTTTATATTTTCTCTCTTTGTTGAATTTCTCATTTTGTTCTCATATTGTTTTCCTGATTTCATTGAATTGCTTTTCTGTGTTCTCCTGTAGCTCTCTGAGCATTTAAAATAATTATTTGAAATTATCAGGAAATTCATGTATTTTCATTTCTTTAGGGTCAGTTACAAGAAGTTTATTGTGTCCCTTTCTGGTGTCATGTTTCCTTATTTTTTGTGATACCTTTAGCTTTGCATAGTTATCTGCACATTTGAAAAATCAGTCCTCTCTTCCAAACTTTATGAACTGACTTTGGTAAGGAAAAACCTTCACCTGTGGGTGGGGCACTTTGGAGTGTGCTGTGACCCCAGGTGTAGTGAAGCAGGGTGCCAAGTGCAGGGGTGTTAGCAGCTTTGGGTCTTGGGGGAGAGTGATGTTTTGTCAACTCAGGGACACTGGAGTCCACAACATTGACAACTGTATGGTCCTTGGTAAGAGCTGCCAGGAGTCCTCAATGACTGCAAGAGCTGTTGAGGTCCTTAGTGGGCTTCTGGGTCTAGCAACTAGGGACAGGGCAGGCAGTGGTGATGGTCAGAGCCAGTGATATGCACTCAGCTGCAGTGACCAGCTACAGGTATAGTGGCACAGAGCAGTTGCATGCCCACACATAGTGGCAATGGCCACAGCCAGCATCAAAAACAAGAGCCACCTGTAGGTGCACTAGCAGCTGTGGGGACCATGGCTGTCGGTGTGCATTTGTGTTGTTTCAGAGTCTTGCCACAGGTGCACAGCAGTGGAGGCCAGTGACAAGACTCTGGCCAGTGATGTACAAGTTCACCACTAAAGGTTCTAGCTGTAGCCCAGCTGGTGTTGCTCAGGGGTTGAGTGTCTACCTATGAACCAGGAGGTCACCTTTTGATTCTGTGGTCAGAGCACATGCCTGGGTTGCAGGTTCAATCCCCAGTGGTGGTGTGCAGGAGGCAGCCAATCAATGATTCCCTCACATCATTACCTCTTCCTTCCTCTCTAAAATCAATTTGAAAAATGTTGTTTAAGGTGCTAGCTACAGCAGTGCAGGCCATTGATAGGAGACAGGGCCGGAGCTGGGCCCACAAGCAGCTATAGCAGCCCTGGTTGTCAGTTTGCACTCCCATGGCTGCAGGGCCTCGCCATATATGCATGGCAATAAAGGCCAGCGATGGGAGTCTGTTCCCATGCACAGATGGCAATGGGTATCTGCTGCAGGGGTCCAAGCTGGCATCTTGAAGTTACACAGCGGCGGAGGCTGCCAGTACAGATCTTGGGTTCTAGCAGTGAGGCGGGTGGGAGTGGAGGAAGACTCAGGCAACTGGGCATCTGCAAGCACGGAAAACCTGTGAAATGTGCCAGGGTTTTGTGGTGGCTGTGCTGGCTGTTGGTTTAGTCAGTGGCCAAAGCTGCCGAGGTTCTCTGCAGAACAGGTCACTGGGGACCACCTTGGCTTTTGCTGTGCTGCTGATACAAGTAGCCCTGCCCATCCTTCTTATTCTTAACCATCTCTAACATCAACTCACTGTGTTAAATGCTGTACTTAAATGACAGAAGAATGGACATAGCTGGAGGAGAAATCCAGATAGCATGAAGTAGACCCCATCTGCTTTTGCTCCCTGTGAATATTCAGTGTTTTAAAGGTCTTGTTTAAGGTCATGCTGTTATTTTGTAGTACAAACAGCCCTGTTAATAAGAAACAGACTAGCTCCATTTAGTAAGTACAATTGCAATTAATTATTTTATTTTTTACATAATTGCCAGCAGAGTAAATCATTTGTACTTGTGGACTTAAGCGTGCCTCCAGCTATTCTGCCTGTCAGACTCTGCTAGACTTCAAGAAGAATGCTTAGCTACAAAGAGGGCTCTTAGGTACAATAGTTTTCAAAACCTAATCAACCATGTTGAAAAATGTTTACACATTCTGACCTAATTTAATATTAAATGACAACAGTTTTAATGAAGTCATAGAATTGACTTGTAACCTGCTATTACAGCGTTTTATTCTACCATTATAAACCCTTCTGCTGTGCAAAAGGGCTCAAGTGCATTAGAGGATACAGTTGAAGGAAAAGGTTTCTTTCATTCAGCCTGGTGTTTCTGGAGCAATCTCTTGGATGAATGTTTGGAGATGAGACATATTTGGAACTAAACTATCATACAAAACAAAACAAGCTGAGAAAAGTTCTCATAAGATTCTAATAGGTGCTGAAAGCCAAGGTGTGTCCTATATAGCTATTGATTAAACAAGATAAATTTTAATTGTTAGTTATTTGGACTGACTCAAGTGTCAGTCTTGTTGAACTTATGTCTGTCCTCTGCCCTATATATTAACCTCTATATAGTCACAAATGGAAAAGATGAGAACAGTCAGGAAGTCCAGCAATATTTTTAGTAACAAGACAGATTTTTCACCAAGTATGAAAGCAAAGTAGTACCCCAATAGGTTGGAGAAGCTGATTGCTCCCCTCCCCTCCCTTTCCAAGCATGGGGATCTCTTTCTAGCTGAGGCGTTTGCTCTTGGCATTGAGCAGTGCTGCCTGGAGCATGGGATGATGCAGGCAAGATAAAGCTGCTCTTCCTTCCCTTTTTGGATGGTTATTCTCAGGTGTTTTATTCCACTGCATTGCTAAAGTTTCTTAAGTGGACTCCTGAGCTCTACCAGTGCTATTTCTGTTCATGGGTGGCTGTTTAATTGTTGATCTTTGTGGGATACAGAGACTGGGATTTCCTACTCCTCAATCGTGGTGACATCACTCTCAAAAATATCACATTTTTATAAAACTTCATCAAGCACATTGGATTATAGTCTCTGAGAACATGTATGGTTAAAAAAAAAAATGTTGAACTCAGTATTTCCCAAACTCTTTGAGCACAAAAATCTTACTGATACACCACAAAAATGTTTCTCAGCACACCAGGTGTATCTGAGAGGTTAACTCTTATCCAGCTCCCCTAGTCCTAGGGAGAGAAGAAGCAGGCGGCTTCCAGTCCAGAAAGTCCCTTCCCACCTGGCTCTCCGAGTACCCTGCAATGATCACTAGGCTAAAGGAGGTTCTGGGCTGGGTAGCATGAAATCTTTGTGGCTCTCAAGGTGCCTCATGAAGTATGGTATTTAAACATGCTCTGACTAGAGATTCATAATTTAAGGGCTGTGTAGGAGGAAGACTGTTTTTCTTTTTTATCATATTTCAAAATCCTTCTTTATTCTCCAAGTCAAGCAATTTGTATTCTCTTCATGGTATTCCCCACTTCACCTTTGAACTTCTTAATTAAGGTTAGAATTATTGGATGATCTGACCTAAATTTCACCTAAATCAAATAATACTTTTAAAATACTGAAAGATTTCCTCAGTTTGCTGCTACTTATGACGTAACAGCTATAGACATGACAGACTTTTAAATTTATTCTGCCTTACATTTTCTCCCTCCCTTTCTTATGTCTTCAATCAATAAAACAGTAAAATCAAGCCCTGACTCCTGGCATTTGCCCATTTCTGTGATGCAGATACTCTCACCATGGACGATTTCAAGTTACCACTGTGATGTCACTGAGCAGAGAGTTGGCACATAGCACACCATTGTATTGTAATTCCAACATACAAATACAACAGATGTAAATAACCTCAAGAGAATAATTAGGAAGTAATGAATTTTGAGTTTTTGTTATCTTTTTAAATATAATTTACTTAATTGTAAACTTGATTTTAATAATGAGCATGTTGAAGGGGAGTCAAAATGGCGGCCAAATAGGTGCATGTGTCCTGTGCTTCACGGAGAAGATAGAAGGAACAAATAAATCGAATAACATCCACCCAGAATTGGCGAATTAAACACAGTTGGTGAGATCATCTGTGTCTGGAAAGGACAGAGGACACCTAGAGAACGTTTTTCTCTCTCCTTTCTTTTTACCTCTTGTTAAAAATTGATCTTCTTTATCTGCTTTATTGACATGATATTATTGTAGTCTCTGTTGGCTTACTCATATATCCTTTTTTTAAGCATTTTATTGTGCACACTACTATGGCTTACTCATATATCTAATTTCCTCTCCCCTGCTCCAAGTCTATGCACCCTTCTCTTTTCTCTTTGCTAGCCAATTTTTTATGCTTTTGTTTTCGCCCTCCTCTCTTGCTCTCTTCTTCTCTTAATTGCTTAATTAGTTTCACTCACTAAACTCCAGTCTATCTGCTCGCTCCTCTATTCTCCTTTTCCAAAAATAGATGAATATATAGATAGATAATATTTTTAATTTTTTTATCTTTTTATTTTTTATTTATTGATTATTTTGTTTCTACTTTTCTTCTTATCAACTCATTCTCTTTCTACCTACTTTATACTGAACCGTGGTCATTCCCCTATTTATTCAATTCTTTAACCTTACATTCTGGATATAAGCTCTGCCTCTACATATTCTCCCGCACCCCCCCCCCCACCGCTTTTTTCTGGGTGTTTATTGTTTGCATTTTTTGGTTTATCTGTTTTTTTGTGATGTTTTCTCCCATATATGTATATTTTTCCCTCCTTTTTCTTTTCTCTCTTACCTTTTTTCCTTTTCTCAATATCATTTTTGCTCTCTTTTCTCTCTCCTAATTCTATTTTCTCTGGTGGTCACTTTTATTGGGGTTATCACTGTGAGTGTGTCGTGTCTTGTCAAATTGTATTTTGTGCTGTTCAGTAAATGTGGTAGAGAGTGAGCCACATAACCAGACACCCTGAGAGGAGACTCCATCCACGAATGGGAAAGTAACACTCAAGACCCAACTATACCAAGAGAACCCAAATATCCCAAGTAGGGGGCCTCCCTAGAATACCCAGCCAAAAGACCAGAGAGATTGCACCACTTGGTCCCACAAAACATCGACTATATAAGACAAACTCAAAAAAATATGGGTGCCATACGACTTTGATCTAATACATAGAAATAACCACAAAGGAACAGCAAAAATGGGAGGACAAAGAAACAACCCCCACAAGAAAAGGAAGTAAATGAGATGGAGGCAAGTAATTTGTCAAAGAAAGAATTCAGAGCAATGGTTATAAGGACTCTGAAAAGGATGGAAGACAAATTCAAAAACATGTGTAAGAATCAAGAAGAAATGAAGAAAACCAATAGGAAATGAAGAATGACTTATCTGCAATAAAGAACACAATAGAAAGTATCAATAATAGACTATAAGAAGCTGATGACTGCATCAGCAAGCTAGAAGACAAGGTAGAAAAAAACACCCAAGCAGAGCAACAACTGGAAAAAAAAAAAAAAAAACTTAAAAAGCAGGAGGAGAGCCTAAGAGCTTTAGGACAACACTAAACGAAACAACATTCACATAATAGTGGTGGCAGAAGAGAGGAAACTGAACAAGGAATAGATAACCTGGTTGAAGAAATAATGAGCATGTCTAACAACTGGCTCACAAAACTCCTAAAATTTTAATAATCAGCTCTTCCTAGCCAGTATAAACTGGATTCAGCACAATTTTATATTGTTTCCAAAATTCCTGTTGCCTGTTAGTAGAAAAAGTCATAGACAAACTCTGTGTTGCCTTTGTGACTGCTGAGATAAAAAAGGGGAAATGACCTTCTCTGTGTGTCTTTCAGATGGGTCTGTCAGCGAGCCCAATATGGCAGCCAGCTTCTGCCCTGACCACAAGTCCCCCATGGTGCTCTTCTTGGACCGTGTCTACGGTATTAAGGATCAAACTTTTCTGCTCCACCTGCTGGAGGTTGGATTTTTACCTGATTTAAGAGCCTCTGCCTCTCTCGATACAGTGAGTGACTAAAATAAGGAAAAATATTTTTCCCATCATTGTAAATAAATTAGTAATATTGGATTTAGAAGTGAACACTTTTTAATCTACTCACTGGTTACATCTTAGTAGCATGCTTTAAATGGTAAGAAAACAGAGGCACCAAGTAATGGAAGATATTAATTTATTGGCCAGAGACTTAGATGTATGTAAACATGATATCAGATATTCAATCCAGTTCCCTCTATTCCAGTTTCTCAACATCAGCACTATTTGTTTGGCGGGGGGCGGGGGGTAATCCTGTGAATTGTAGGGTATTTAGTAGCATCTGGGCCTCTACCTGCTACCCCCCAGACTAATTCTAGATTTCACTAAATGTTTCCTGTGAGACAAAATCACCCTCATGTGAAAAGTATGGCTCTGTTGCTTATGAAAAGGGCTGGCTGGCAGCATTAGAGGCTGGAAATACTCTTCCCACGTCACTCCCGTGGTTTAATGCACTGGCCATCAGGCAGGATAGTCTGGAGCTCAGGACATGACATGGTCAGGACAAGAGGCCATGGGCAAATCCAAGTTTGGCAGTCAAGTGTAAGGTACAGGCATCCAATATCAACAGACATCAAAACACGAGGCCCCAAGAGTTAAAGATCTTAGATGCCTGATGCCCCAGGTCAGGACTAAGCAGAGACACAATGCACTAGGAGTACTGGGTCCAAGGAGAAAAGACAATTAAATCAGCTTAAGTCTAAGAACATTTCACCAGTTTAGGCTTGTATTTAAAGAGCAAGAACATGTCTTCTTGATCAGTCATCAAGTTTCTCAAAGGTTCCACCTGGTGTCCAACAGAGATAGCAGTCTAAGTTCTGTTATGGGTGTCAGGTGGTCAATACCTTAGCTGGAATGGATTCCATTGGAATGGGTTGCTGAGAAATGGATGGGGTGACCTGGAACTAGAAGCAGTACAGTCCCCAAACTGAATGAGAGCTCCACCCCTGTCTCTGGCTTGGGATTAAGAGATGGTAGAACCATGAAGGTGTTCAGGGCATATGATCCTTTTGGATAATTACAACAATACTTCCACAGCTTCTTTTGTGTACAGCTTTCTCTATATATAATATAATTTAGGTATAATAATTTTTTAAACTTGTGGGACATTCCTAAGGTTCCTGATCAAAGCATTTGCTTTTTTTAATAGATCAAATAAATAGTAAATGCTATTCTAGCACTCAGCACTATCTACAAAAGTAATTTTCTATTCATTTCCTCAGCACACGTTTGCATGCATTCTCTTCTGAAAACTTTTAAGCCACTGCAATAAAAGCTCTGTCCTTCCTCATTTTAACAATTATATTAAAGTGATAAATGTGGAAGATTAGCTCTTTCAGTATGATTACTCAAGCTTCTAGGAGACAAACTTCTGATAATTAAGAGGAACACCAGGAATGTAGTTTATCAAATCACAAGTTACAAATATAATTACTGCAATGATCACAGAAAATAATGATAATATTTCATCTCTGCATATCTCCGGGTTTTTATTAAGTTTTGCAAATGATAGTTAAATATGCTTTTGCTAAATTTCATGTCACTAAGTGAGCACTCCCTAAATCCAGTCTAAGTAAACAAGAGAGAACACTGTGTGTGAGAATTACATCATTTTAGAGAAGGTCCTACATTTCTATTCCTTGGACACTTATTCCCCTGAGGTCTGCCCTGATGTCATTTATCAGGTTATGAATTGTTCATAAATTGATGGGGGTCAGAGCTCCTCCACTGTCTCTTTGAAAAACCAGTGAGTTTGAGAGCTTCCATGGCCTCTACCCAACTACTAATCTCAGAATCACTAGAGGATAACTTGTGAGTCTCCCTAAAGTGATTTAAAAAAAAGGGGGGGGGGGAGCTAGAATGGGATAATAATGTAGTTGAACTTCGCAAACATCAAGGGTTTGGGTTAGATTGGCCGTCACCTGATTTGAAGAGTTTGGAATTCTTGGAGGAGCCCAAATACTTGTGAATCAGCCAGCCTTTGCATTCTTCTGTTTATTTATTTTTAGCAGGACTTTTATTTTCATTTAAAATGCAAAAGAGAAATCAGTCTGTTGAGAAGGTACAAAGTTGTTCACTTTGCTGCTGTGATATGTAGATAGATATGTGTGTGCTTCCTTGCCCGCTAGGTGGGTGCTGGGTACACGGGGTAAGCTTTGCTCTTTCCTGGAGAGATTAACCAGTGTTCCAACACCCTTTCCTAGGTGTCCCTAAGCACCACAGAGGCTGCGCTGGCACTAAATAGGTACATATGTTCTGCTGTGCTCCCGCTCCTCACAAGGTGCGCCCCTCTCTTTGCCGGAACAGAGCACTACACCTCTTTGATCGATTCAACACTGCAGACAATATACAGGCTGTCCAAGGGGCGTTCCCTCACCAAAGCTCAGAGGGACACCATAGAAGAATGTTTGCTTGCCATTTGCAAGTAAGTACCCCCTCCCATGTGTTTCACCTCTGCATACGCATCCATGTCACCTGTGTGTACGCACCCATGTCAGCTGCATTCAATTGTATTATCTAAAAACTGGAGAATCCAGTCTGAGGAAGCATCCAGGCCTTTGCCATATACCAACCCTACCCCAAACATCCCCCTATTTGCCCCAGGCTCTTTTTGATCCCTCTGAGGAGTGGGGCGGGGCACCTCTCAGGCTCTATCCCATAGGGTTGGTGGACCAGGAGAGGAGACTGTCTTTCAGGCCTGAAGTATTCAGATTAAGAACTACTGTTTTAGTTCCTAAGACAGAGCCAGAAGCAGGCTTTCCCTCTGAGTGGACCTTCACACAGAGGCCAGACTGTAAGAGTGAATCAAAGCAGCCCACCTCCTCAGAGCCTGGGAGCAAAGAGAAGAAGTCCCAGTGGGAAGTAAGGACAGGGGGTTTCACCACTGCACACAGACATCAGAGCCACCAGGATAGAGGGTTAAGTCAACCCAAGAGCCTTGAGTCCTCAGGAAACTCCGTCGGGTCTGGTGGCAGTCTTAGCCACTGGTCCAGGACCAGGTCTCCTGCTTTAAGCCAGTTTTCCACCTCCACTGCATATGAGAATTGCCTGGCGCAATACTAGGTTAATATCCCAGTGCCCAGGTCACACCTCCACCCCCCAAATCCAATCTTTAGGGATGGGACCCAGACCTCTAGCCTTTGAAGCTCCCAGGTGATTCCATAATGCAGCCAAGGTTGAGAACCTCTGCTTTAGGTTGTCCTGGAGACGGGACCCACAGACCATCTGGGTATGGTCCTGATTCTTGTTGAATAAGCTGTTTCCTAATCACACAAGGGGTGACCATGTATTGAGGGGCTAGGGTCACCTAGAAAAAAACAGTCAATTGGTTCTTTTAGAACATCAAACTGAAAAGCAGTCTCACACTTATATTTTAAATACTAGAGGCCCGATGTACGAAATTTGTGCAAGGGGCTCAGCCCTCGCAGCCCCATCCGGAAGGTCATTCAGCTGTCCAGTCTAATTAGCATATGATGCTTTTATTATTATAGACAAAGGTTCTTCTATTTAAATGCTTTATTAAAATTAAGCTATATCTGCTGTCTTTCTACCATCTGGCCTACAGGCTTTAACTACTTCAGAGAACCAGCTGTGTCCTTGTTCAGTACTATTTGCCTGGGATGTGGAATAGAGAGCAGAGGATGGATGGAAAGAGGGACGAGGCCGGGAGGGAGGGGCCTCCCCTGAGGCCTCATAAAAGAGATTTCTCTCTGAGCTCCTCCACCAAAATCAGGGCCTATACTCTGAAACTATTTCATTCATTCCAAGATTATTATAACTGGCAGAGAATTACATTCATAGAATTTTTTGGTCTTGAAAGAGAGAAAAAGCTGGGTAGATGTACTTACATGCCTCTAGGAATCAGTAGGGTGCCTGGGTTTCCACTCTGCCACTTCCAAAGGGAGAGTAATGGCCCAGTTACTTGTGTAGATGGGTCTCTGCTTTTCTTCTCAAAGGTGGCAAGGGAATAAATAATGAGTTTACACACTAGAAATCCTATCACTATTGATTCTGTAATTGGCTGGTAACTGCATCAGGAGCAGCTGCAGATCTTGCTCTGCTTTTGCTAGATCTGAGCTCAGCAGGTGTCTTAGGAGCCAGACCAATCAAGGAGCCCTGTCTCCCAGCATAGGCTACTTCCTGGTATTAAAACCATATTGGTGAGACTGATATCAGCTGCAAATGCTTTTAAAGAATCAGACCTTGTGGAAATTAGACTCTTACATCAAACTGAAAATGTAGCTAACAGCCCTATTACTACACTCAGAAGGGCTTCCACACTCCTCCTCTTGGCCCACGTGAGCTCTAGATACAGTGATGAGCTGGTTGAATTTAACTAGTTATTTATTTTTAATAAGTCAGGAATTATTAGATTAGAGACTTATTTCATGCCTTGATTTCATTCAAGTTGGTCAATCTTGAGTGATATTCCTAATCCGTTAAACAATAATGTGAAAGTGAGGAATTTTACATCATAATTACTAGAGTCAGCTAGAAGGCCATTGACTGGCTGTGTATTTTGACTTAACCTTTTCACTCCAGGGCTTTTTATCAACAGAGCATCTCTAGGAAAAGTTATGAAACAGATGAGTTTTATTGTCCCTCTCTGTTTCTGTTGATCTTCCTTGTAGATGCCTCCAAGGCTTTCTTTCCCGACCGACATTCCAGCTCTTTACCCTCAAAGTGACTAACTTTACCCCCATTGTTCTTAGGCATCTGTGGAAGGAATTCATTGGTTCACAAACTGACCATCTCTGTCAGATTGTGTGTATTATGTACACACGCTTTTCTCTGCAGTGAATCTAGAGATTCCACTAGATTTTTTAAAACCTTGGTAATCTAATTTGAGACAACATGGATGGGCCTAAAGTGTTTTACACTAAGTGAAATAAGTCAAACAGAGAAAAACAGATACCATTGATTTCACTTATATGTGGAATCTAAAAAAGAAAATGAATGAACAAACAAAAGAGAAACAGACTCATAGATATCCTATCTAATAAAAGAGTAATATGCAAATTAACCATCACTCCACTACACCCACAAGCCATGCACACCAGCCAGTCAGGAGTGAGTATGCAAATTAACCCAACCAAGATGGCTGCAGCCACAGAGAGCAGGAGGCTTGGGTTTCCCCGGCAATGGAGGAAGCCAAGCTTTCCACACACCCTGGCAGGCCCAGATCTCCACTCAAAGCTACAAAGTTTCAATTATAGAAGATAAATAAATCCCAACAAAAATGGCTGTGGCCACAGAGCAAGCAGGAGGCTTGGCTCTGCTCAAGGCTACAAAGTTTCAATTATAGAAAATAAATAAATCCCAGATACCAGGGCCTCTGCTTGGGTCACCGGGGAGGTGTGGCTGTCCTGCAAACCACCACAGGCCCCTCACCCAGGCCACCCCACACCCCAAGGGAACCCCCACCCTGATCCAGGACACTCTTCAGGGCAAACCAGCCGGCCCCCACCCATGCACCAGGACTCTATCCTATCTAATAAAAGAGTAATATGCAAATTGACCATCACTACAACACAAGATGGCTGCCCCATGTGGACACAAGATGGCTGCCACAAGATGGCCAGTGGGGGAGGATAGTTGGGAGGGACCAGGCCTGCAAGGGAGGGCAGTTATGGGTGATCAGGCCAGCAGGAGAAGGCAGTTGGGAGGGACCAGGCCTGCAAGGGAGGGCAGTTGGGAGCAATCAAGCCTGCAGGGGAGAGCAGTTAGGGGTGACCAGGCTGGCAGAGGAGGGAAGTTGGGGATGACTGGGCCTGCAGGGAAGGGCAGTTGGGGGGGACCCAGGCCTGCAGGGGAGGGCAGTTAGGGGCAAACAGGCTGGCAGGGGAGCAGTTAGGCATCAATCAGGCTGGCAGGGGAGTGGTTAGGGGGTGATCAGGATGGCAGGCAGAAGCGGTTAGGGGCAATCAGGAAGGCAGGCAGGCGAGCAGTTGGGAGCCAGCAGTCCTGGATTGTGAGAGGGATGCCTGACTGCCTGTTTAGGCCCGATCCTACTGGGATCGAGCCTAAACGGGCAGTTGGACATCTCTGGAGGGGTCCCAGATTAGAGAGAGTGCAGGCTGGGCTGAGGGACACACACCCTCGTGCACAAATTTTGTGCACCGGGCCTCTAATAGAGAATAAACTGACTGATGGTTGTTGGGTGGAAAAGGTGAAGGGATTAAGAAGTACAAATCAGCAGTTACAGAAGACTTTCAGGTATGTAAAGTATAGCATAGGGAATTTAGTCAGTAATATTATGGTACCAGATGGGTACTAAACTTAGGGTGATCACTTTATAAATTATATAAATGTTTAATCATTATGTTATACACCTGAAACTATTATACTAATGAATGTCAATTATAATTGCAAAATAATTTTTAAATCTAAAAAAAAGATTTAAAAGTTTGGCAATCTGAAAATAAAGGCTAAATCGATGTTGCTTATCTCTCCTTTATCTCAGAATTCACCTGCATCCAATGCCAAGGCAATAAACTCTTCAATAATTGGATAAATCATTCTCTAATTAGTTAGTGCCTTTGCTGTTTAAGGGAGTGTTTTTGAGGATGGAGACTTAGCCCAAAGAAATTATTCCAGTAATGAGAATTTCAAAGATCAGATAGTAACTCAGGGGGCCTTAAACTTCCCTTCAGATCATACCAGTAGGTGGCCTCAGATTCCAACTATGCAGCTGGTCAACTCCAGCTTCTCCCTCTGCAGAGCTCTGGGGGACATGGGATCCTTAGAATAAAAGCACCTGCCCCCTCTTCCTGTTACAGTGGCTGTACTTTGAATGTGCATAGACCCTAGAACACCCTTTCACCTGGTGATTGGAATTGAACCTTAGGTACCTCAATTTATTAGCCACATGTCTCTCTTTCTGTATTTACCTATATTATTTCTTTGAAGTGTTTTATCATGGGCTGTGCTTTACAAGATCTTGTCTTTTAGGAGCTAATTGTTTTGAGTCTTAGTTCTAATAAATGGTTATTGCTGAGTGTTTCTTATATTCTTATTTTTTTATTCTATCCTGTTCTTCCTATTCCTTGCTGCAGTCACCTGAGGCCTTCCATGTTACAGCAGCTCCTGCGACGCCTTGTTTTTGATGTGCCCCAGCTCAATGAATACTGCAAAATGCCCCTTAAGGTAAACCTCGTGCTTGTGACAGAAATGCAGTCCATGGCACAGGAAACTTGCCTTGTAGGACAGGATGTCCTCACGAGTTGGGAGCAAAATACGTGTTAAATGGGCTTCACTCCTTTGAGAGCTAATAAGATGCAACCTACAAAATGAACCCCTCCTTGAGTGTGTCTGGTGGAGGAGACTTCCAGATTCATTAACTGCTCCAATTTTCTGGCATGGCTTTCCACCAAGTTCTTGTTATTTAGCAGAGGTTAGTGAGGCAACTTGGGTTTTGTGCTTTCCTGGCCTAATTAGGTTGTCAGAATATTTTCAATCTCAAAAACCTTTGAAGGCTTGTGATTATTCATTTAAGTACAGCAACTAAAATGTCCCTTTTCTCTTCCGTACTATTTTGTGTGTTTTATTTTATAACAGATCCCCCCCCCCTTTTTTTTTACTTCTTTTTCTTTACTGATGAAAAGGAAAGTCACAGAGCCTTCCCTTTTCTTCCTTCCTTTCTTTTTTTTTTTTTTTTTTTGTTTTGTTTTGTTTCCTCATTCCTGAATTTCTCACTAGCATTGTGAGCATCTGAGTCTGGGGGACAGGGGTCATCGGAATCACCCCACACACAAGAGGGTGGGTTGTTGTTTTTTTCTTTTTCCTTTGTGGCATCTGCAATATTAGCATTTTAAAGGTGTCAGCCATAGCCAAATATTCTGCCTGGTGATTTTAACAGTTTTTTTTCCTTTTTTCAGAAATAGTCCAAGCGAGGGTTTCAAGAAGCATTTTACTGAAATTAAACAGAATTCCCAGGAGCCTTTAGTTCAGTCCTCTCTCTTCACACCAGCAGAGCAGCTTGTTCACTGTCAGAGATTCCACCGCCCTCCAAGGGCTCATTTGTCTCTCCAACCCTAACCTCCCCGTTCTGATCTCAGAAAGCACCGTGGCTGAAAGCCAGGGTTCTCACAGTTCAAGCTGGCCTTGCCTCCTCAGCAGGCCTGACTGTCAGCTAGATCCTGGCTCCCACAGAGGAGCCTATAAATAGTCCTCAGTAAACTCACTTTTACTTCTTAGATCAGGGATTTTTTATTGACTATATTGGAGTGACATTGGTCAATAATATTATGTGGGTTTCATGTGTACAATTCTACAACACATCATCTGTGTATTGTGTTCACTGCCCCAAATCAAGTCTCCTTCCATCACTGTTTACACTCCCTATACCCTCTTCTACCTTCCCCAAGCCCCCTTTCCTTCTCTTGTCTGTGTCTATGAATTTTGGTTTGTTTGTTTTGTTTTCTTCATCCATTCACCTTTTTCAACCAACTCCGAACCCCCACCTTTCCTCTCTTAGAGGATGTGGATCCCACCTGCTTGGATGGGAACATTGGCAGTGTACTTCTGCCCTCTGCTGGCCATATGTGAAACTGTTGTTACACGGAGGGCCATCAGATGGGAGTGATAGGGAAGGAAGTCATGGGCAGTAATCAATCTAGAGAAAATCTTCAGACTCATAGTCCCCTCCCCATACCAGCATGACCCAGCACCTTCCAGATTCATAAGCAAAGGTCTCAGAAGAAATTCTTCCTACTCCTGACTGACTGGAACAACACACGGTGACTACTTTCAGAGTGTAGAATTTTCTCATTTGGAGTGGAAATAGTGATCCATTTTTCAGTAACTGCTTGGGGCACCTTAGGAGGCACATGAATTAATTAGGCGGCTTCAGTTCAGGCTGGAGCTCATTAGGCAGGAAAGCAGACCATTCCCAGGGGTGGTTGAGGGCCTGTCTCTAGATGGCCCACCTGTTTCCATGTTCGTTTTGCTCTCCTGATGGCTGCTTGCTATTTTATTCTCCCCTGCATGTTGTTGATGCCTGTGGATCTTCGCTACCCCTCCCCACTGGTGCCGCCCTGTTGGAACCCGCCAGCTCCTGACGAGCCACTATGAGCAGTGCTGGAAGTATTACTGCCTGCCCTCGGGGTGGGGCAGCTACGGCCTCGCCGTGGAGGAGGAGCTGCACCTCACAGAGAAGCTCTTCTGGGGGATTTTTGACTCCCTCTCCCACAAGGTAACGGCAGTGCTTCTCGAACAGAGAGGGAGGCCCTCAGCCACCCCCGGCTGCTACAGATCATAACGGCTAATCGGCTAATCGCTCTTCGGCTTTACCCTGTGCTAGGCACTGCGTCAAGTACTTCCCAAGTGTGTGACACTCATCCTTACCCCCACCCCCTAAAATGGGAACTGCTCTAACCCTCCTTTGACAGGTGAGGAAAAGTCTCAGAGCGATTGAATAACTTGCCAGACACACCAAGCTGGTACAGGGAAGAGCGACTTCCAGAGTGAATCACAAAAACACCCTTGGCCTCAGTCTCCGTGACTGAGCCCACCGCCACTCCTTCCCGGAGGTGGGGCCCCTGTTAGCTGGTCTTCGCCAGGTCCAGCCAGAGGAGAAGTCGTGACATCTGCTAATCGGGATGTGGGATTCTAGGAGACTTAATCCACAGTGAGGGAGGGTATTCAGAACCACTCGTTTAAGGAGGAGAGCTGAGTGCCTCTGAACCCAGAGCCTCCCACACTGCCTGATGGAAATGCAGCTGCGACTCAGACTTCCCACACCCCCCAAGCCAGTTTATTTAAAGTTTCGAGGTCATCAGCTTTAGAGGTAGAACATGAGTAGGTCTGGCTTTCTTACAGAAATCTGGAACGTGTTGTAGGTGTTCACCTGCACTTACGCTGTCTTCACTCCTATAGTCCTTTGGTCTGTGTAAGCAGAGCCAAAGCTGTCCCTACCCCATGTTATTTGACTGGAATTCCTCCCTTGCCAGTTCAAGAGAGAATGGATGTGCTATGAGCAGTCTGCTGGTGATATCAACACAGGGCCCACATCAGCTACTGAGGAGCCTAGCACAGCTTCTTATGCCCTCTCCAGCTACAGGTTGGGTCAGTTACTATACGCCTCTACGGCAAGCAGGTTTATAGACATTTCTGGCCTAGCGAGAACCTGTTTAACTCTTTCTTGCAATTAACTATTTATGAGATACAGCTTTTTTTAAAAAAAATCCTCACCCAAGGATATGTTTTTGTTTTTAAGAGAGGAAGCGGGGAGAGAGAGAGACATTGATATGAGAAAGAAGCATCAATTGGTTGCCTCCCGCGGGCACCTCAACCAGGGATTAAAGCCTAGGTATGTGCCTTGACCAGAAATCAAACCCACAGCCTTTTGGTATCAAACCAACTGAGCCACCTGTCCAGGGCTAGGAGATACTGATTTAAATCTTGATTTAACATTTTTCAACTTGAAGCAAATGGTGACTGGAGGGCTTTGCAGACTGTGATGGCATCCTCCAAGGACCCCTTGTTTCCACCAGGTGTGTTAAAGGGCTTACCTGTTCCCGGTGCTGGTTGACCTGGACAAATGAGGGCATGGTACTTTTCTCAGCTAATTGGGGAATGCTTCCACCTGGTGGCCAGGGTTCTGGTTTCTGTACCAACACGCTCTTTGGTTTTCCTCACAGAAGTATGACCCAGACCTTTTCCGAATGGCCCTGCCTTGTCTCAGTGCTATCGCCGGGGCCTTGCCACCGGATTACTTAGACACCAGGATCTCAGCCACATTGGAGAAGCAGATCTCAGTGGATGCAGACGGCAACTTTGACCCCAAACCGATCAACACCATGAAGTGAGTCCAGATCACCTACCTCTAAGCTGGTCTTATACTTTGCCCAGTGGCCAGTGTTTCTCTTTCAGAAGGTGGCAAGAAATTTAAGAGTCTTTTTTATTTCCTCCTGCCAACACTTTGTCATTTCTCTTGACACCACAAGTCATATCAGGCACTGGATCTTGTTCTTGATTCCTGAAGGATTAATCCATCCATATCTGATTTCATGCTGTATGATTATATGCTAGGCTTTTGTTTTAGAGGGTGGGGTTGGTTTATTTATTATGAGATGGATGCTCTCCACAATAAATATCATCTGAGACATTGCAGAACCACCTGACAAATGAGGCAATTAATTTTATTAATGAGTTTTTTGGCAAAATCTTCACTTTTTTTTAATTAGGACTGTACAGTTCTAATTGCATCATACATCAAAACAGCTCTGTAAGTAGCACTTTGCTGAGCCCTGACAAGGCTCAGGTGTGACGGCAGAACAGCATGGGGTCCTTACCTGAGAGACTGGCCCTGCTCTCCCCCGTGCCAGGGGATGCTGAAACTTGGGAACAGTCCTACAACAGCACCTTAAATTTCTCCCTCTCATTCTCCAGCATCACTCCTGGGTGATGATTAGGCCATGGATGAAACATATGCTCAATTTTGGCTGGTGGCGGGTCCACCCCAGTTATGATTGTGTGTCCTGGGGCATCTCCAGGTACATTCTAAGAGAAGAGCTCCAAACCGGCTTTAGAGTGAGCAGGGAAAGTAAGACATCCTATACGGCCCCTCGGACTTGTGGTTTGTGGCAGTAGTTCTCAAATGAGAGCCACAGCCTGAGCTCTTCCCTGGGGCTGTCAGCTTTGATAACATGTAAAACTGTTATATGTTAACAACTAGTACACAGTCCATCAGATGAATCCTTGAGCTGAATGGATGGTGGGAAACAGAATTGAAGCTGCTATAAGGAAGAGATAAGAGGCATGGTAAGCCATCAAGCTGGGGCCAAAGAGAAGGCAGGTATTGACTTTGGATACCTTCACTCAACGAAAATATAAGTGTGGCTGATGGATAACAAATGGTGTAATAATGTGATGCTTTTATAAACATTATGAGACAATGCTATACTCCAGCAATTTGTGTGCTAATGATGAGTGGTTCCATGTTAACTTGAGAGTTCTGGTTTCTTTGCATATATCTTGACATCAGTGTGGTTCTTCAAGTGATGTGAGTAATAGAGACTAACTCTGGCTAATGTGAGCAGAAAGGGGCCTTATTGCAAGGATCAGGGGTCCTTATCAGAACCTAGTGAAAGGCTGGCTAACCAGCCTCAGCAGGAACAGACACCAGGACAGAGTGGCCAAGTGGGCAGTCTTCAGGCGTCCCCATTGGATGAACCCCCTTGAAGAGTGTGCTGCCCTGGTCTCACCTGACTCAAGATTCAAATTCCTGGGGGAGTGAGTCTGAATGGCCCAGTCAGGCGCTCACCTCAGTTCACATAAGACTGCGTGCAATGTAGGATTTGTTCCTTAGAGGAAAAGGGAGGTGCTGTGGCCAACAGAAGGGACAAAAACTGCTAAACTAATGGAAACAACAGGTGTCTAGTGTACTTCCAAAATTCTAGTATTTAAAGGTGAGTCGCTGAACCCAAAAAGGTAGACACCCAGTTTTTTGTAACATTTGGTCCTCTAGCCATCATTCCTGCCACTCCCAGGTTGCAGCCACATGATGACAGGCCAGTGTCTTTGGATGAAGACACTGTGTAACCTAGGCAGGTCTGGCCCAGGAGCCAAAGTGGTTCTTCAGGAGCCAAAAGAATCCAGAACAGCTGGAGGAAGGCCACCTACACAGCAGAGCGTCCTGCAGAGTGGTCCCCTGATTGGACCTGGGTGTGTCTAACTGAGCCGGGTCGGCCACGCCTTCTGCTCAGAAAGTTCCATGTACCTGGGGTCCAGCTTCGGCTTTGGATTAGCTGATTGATCAAATCCAGCTTCGATGGCTGATTGTTGGTTCTGGCCATCTTTTTAGCACATGTGGCTGAGGTGCTTGGCAAGGTTGTAATTTTATTTTTTTCCTTCTCATTTCAGTTTCTCCTTGCCTGAAAAATTGGAATACATCGTCACCAAGTATGCTGAGCATTCACACGATAAATGGGCCTGTGACAAGGTAGGGATTATCCTCCAGCTGACATTTGTCAGAGGGAAAAATGGCCCAAGAACATTAGAGAGTCCAATGCTGGAAATCTGCCTGACGTGTCTAAGTGACAGGCTGGCCAGACCGAGAGCATTCATTATTTCTGAGCAGCACTCTCCCAGGGTTGGTGGAGGTCAGAGAAATAGGAGGAAGAAGCTGCAGGTTCTGCTTTCTGTATTTCTCTCAAGAAGACCATCGATTCTGTGAGTGTTCACTTCTTCCTCAACATTGCATTCCCTGGAGTTTGCACCCAAGCACGTGCTCACATGTGTTCGACCTAAATGCTTAATACAGGGTGGGAGACTTTTATTACATTTTCTCTTTGACATTTTTGAAAAAGGGAAAATGAAATTAAAAGCCTTACCCCTGCATTTTGCCAAGAGACTGGATTTTATTCTAAGGGGGGGGAGGGGGGGACACACATCTTCCCATGGCAGGTGGCAGCATAAGTCCCAGACTCTCCCTTATTAATAAGCCTGTCCATCTGGTGTTTAAAATTCCTCACCACATGAGGTCAGCCTGCTTAATGCATATAATTGCTCTGTCAGCCCTTTAATGCTGGCGGGAGAGTGAGAGGAATGTGCCAAAGACGTCCAGGATTCCTGGGGACGGCCAGCTAAGGGTTGGGGCCATTGCTCAGCTGCAGCTTCAGCGTGAAGCCAAGGAGCAAGCCCACAGTGGGGCCACAGAAACCATCTCCATGCCACGTGCCCTGGAGAGGGACACCTTGCACCACTGGCTCAACCTTGGAATGGTCTGGGCTCAGCTTCTATTCTTCCATCGTCCCTGTTGGGGGCCGATGATCACAACAATCATTGTAATTGTAGAATGGGCCAATACCTCATAGTTCGAGAGCAGGGGTTGGCTAAACTATTCTGTAAAAGGCCAGATAGTGGACATTTTAGGCTTTGTGGCCAGAGAGTCTCTATTGCAACTGCTCATCTCTGCCATCACAGCACAGAAGCAGCCACAGATGTTGCATAGATGAAGGCGCATGCCTGGGCCCAGAAAAACTGTGTTTATGGAACAGATGGTCGGCCAGACTTGGCCCAAGGGCTGTAGCTGGCTGACCCTTGCTCTAGAGCATCTGTATTTTCTCAGCACTCGTTGCATATGCCATTGGGCCAGCTTGTAGAAGAGGGAAATGCGGCCCTCCATCAGTCCATGGCCACGGCCCATCCATCACTAAGCCATGTGGATTTATCTCCTTAGTCTCTTCTCAGTGCAAATCCGTCTCTGGCCACACCCCAGGGCTGTAGTCCGAGCTGCCGTCCTCTTTTGCCCAGACGGTTGTGATGATCTCCTAACTAGTGTCCCCTCGAGCATTTTCCCAGCCCGCCCTGCACACTGCAGGCAAGTGACAGCTTCAGTGTGCGGATCCGGTCATATCCTACCACTGTTCTCCATCACAGCCCCTTCTCCTTGCTAACATTCCTTAACAGCTTCTAATTATTTTTAATATAAAGGTCAAAATCTTTAATGTGGCCTGATAGGCACAGCCTAATCTGGCTTCTACTACCATCTCTAGCATCACCTCTCCTTTCACCCTCTGCCCTCTGGCCACATCCCCTTCTTTCTACCCACTGCCCACCACACACACACACACACACACACACACACGCACGCACGCACGCACTGCACACATGCATTCACATGTTCTCACATGTGCCTGAAACCCTCCTCAATCTGAGCCAGGTGCCCATCTGCACTCAGACACATGCACACACCATTCATCAGCTCATCCTGCAAATACCTGTCCACATGTGAATTCCTGGGATGCCTCCTTCCCAGATGTCTCAGACATTAGCCCTCTTGACACTTTGTTCTTTTCCATCCTAGTATTTCCCTTTACATAGTTATACTTACAACGGCTATACATTTATTCCAGTTATTAACTATACATTTACTGGTATAGTATTTGATTACTCTCTCTTCACTAGACTGTAAGCCTCACATTTGCAAGGAAACATATTTGTCCACCAATGCCGAAACCGGTTTGGCTCAGTGGATAGAGCGTCGGCCTGCGGACTCAAGGGTCCCAGGTTCCATTCCGGTCAAGGGCATGTACCTTGGTTGTGGGCACATCCCCAGTACGGGGTGTGCAAGAGGCAGCTGATCGATGTTTCTCTCTCATCGATGTTTCAAACTCTCTATCCCTCTCTCTTCCTCTCTGTAAAAAATCAATAAAATATATATTTTTTAAAAAGAAACATATTTGTCCACCATTGCCAGATGGGCATCAATTATCTAACAAGAAAAAGAATATTTCCCCTGTCCTCAAGAATTCTACAGTCTTACAGAGACCAGACTGGTGGCTGCCAGCAGGGAGGGGAGGTGGGACACTGTGTGAAAGAGGTGAAGGGATTAAGAAATACAAATCAGTAGTTACAAAATAGTCATGGATGTAAAGTAGAGCATTGGGAATATAGTCAATAATATTGCAATAACAATGTGTTATTGCAGGGTACTGGAAACATCAGAGGGACTACTTTGAAAAGTATATAATTGCCTAACCACTATGCTGTACACCTGAAATCAATACAAAATAACACTGACAGTAAACTATAACTGAAAAAACTTTTTAATAAATTAATTAAAAATAAAAGAACCCTACAGTATTGTGGGAGAAACAGAATAAACAGAATAAATCAGCCATGGTGGCACAGGGTGTCCACTGCTGTGATGGACATGAGCACAGCGTTTGCGCACACAGGAGGAGTCCCTAACCCCATCATGGGGGTCCCGGGACACTTCCTCGAGCTGGTGACACCTACAGTAAGTGATAAAGGACAGGTAGTTGTTTGGGCACAGGGCAGCAAGTGTATTGCAAGCTATGGGGGCAGCAGGTACAGATCTAGAGAAGCAAGAGAGAGTGTGGTGGCTTTAGGGAACCCTATTTCAATATGGCAGGACATGGAGTGGGGCAGGAGAAGAATGGTGAGATGAGTCTAGACAGTCAATGAGTTCTTTGCTATAGCATTAAAGGCCAGAAAGTGTTTGCATTTTGCCATGATGGCAGCTGGGAACCAGAAAATTTTAACATCACCGGATGGGGGTGATTTTATAGATCTCATCTAGCAGTGCTGTAGAAAATGGGTCGGAGAGGTGGTGGACTGGAGGCAGGGGTCCTGTGTAAGAAGCTGGTGCAGTAACCCAGGTGATAGCTGGTGGTGGTCTGATCTAAAATCCTGGCAGGAGATGGGAGGGGGGACCATGTGAGAAGATGCAGAGAAAGAGGGGCAACGATTCTCACATTTCTGGCTCAGAAAGTGAGTGTAAGCTGGTGCCATTCCCCGAGGTCGAGGGAACCCCAGAGGAGGAGCCACTTAGAAAAGTAAAATGCAGGTTCTGTGCAGGCATGTTGGAGGAACCTGTGGAAACATGGAAGCAAAGCTTAAGTAGGTTTGGAAATTAGGAGAGACATCTGGGCTGGACATACTGAGTCCTCATATGGACTGTGGGCTTTGATCGGATCACCCGGGGAGAGTGTGCCCTGTGAGAAGGGACAGAACCTTGAGACACATGCACGTTAACAAGTGGGCAGCGGCAGAGACTGAGCAAAAGCAGCCAGGAGTCTTTAAGCTGTGAGGTTACGGAAGCCAGGGACTCGTGCTTGCCTCTGTGCCTACGGTGCCTAGGATAGAGTCTGGCACCTACAGTAGAAGGCATGCAAAACAATGTTTGTTGAGTGACTCTTGAAATTCTTAAACTTCTGTGATTCCCTGCATTGCTCCAGTTTTGCTATGGGGTTGGCGGACAGGGGTGCAGTGGCCAGCGTGTCCCGTCCTCACAGGCCTTTAACCTTGACTTCTGTCCCTGCCTGAGAACCTGGCACACTGCGAGAGCATTGTTCTCGGGTCTTTTGACACCCTTCTGTCTGCTGTGAGCCTGAAACACAAGCGAGTCAGTGGAGGGGACAGCAGCTAAAACAAGAAGAAATGAAGGAGCAGAGTTCAACATTCAGGGGCAGAGAGCCTGGCAGCCTTAATGGATCCATTAGACGTTTTGTGGGGGCAATTTCCAAGCTCTGTCACCCTCCATTATTCCATTCGTTCAGTGAAGATAGAAGCTGGGATGAGGGTCACATAGCGGGGCTCCTTGGGTGCCAAGGATATTGAAGTGAGAACCTTTCTGCAGAGTCAGAGCGGGTGGAAATATGGAATTTCCCTGGACGAGAACGTGAAGACCCATCCACTGATAAGGCCTTTCAAGACCTTGACGGAGAAGGTAAGGAGCGGGCCTCAGGTCACACTGCGGGGCTTCTGGTGTCCTGCCCTGGAGACAGTGTCAGAGGAGGTCCGGGCACATTCACCCTCAGCTCCTTAGAGACTTTCAAACGCAGTCAACTCTTCGGGGACTCACCAGCAGGCACCACCCGGGACACCTGCAGGTCAGCCCCTGGTCTGTTCTTAGGCTCTGAGAGCCCTTTGGAGAGAGAAGCAAGCACAGCTCAGCACTTAGAGGCTGAGCCAAATGCATTTGTAGGCCACTTGCAGCTGAACTAGGAAGGGCTTTTGTTCGATTGTTGAGGCGGGGAGAGGGGCGATGGAAGATAATCAGGGAAGATAATAGGAGTAGAGAAGAGAGTCCCCAAGGACATACGCAGGTCTCTTGGGGTTTTTTTAAACTAAGATATGGGGATCAGCGTACAGGGTTCTCAGTACACGTTAGGCCTGGGGTCACACGTAAAGGGCGGCATGCGTACCTTGTGTGCATATTGACCACCTATGAAGCTTTGAAGAAAATTCTAAATCTCAGAAACTCTGTTTCCCAAGCTCCAAGGAGAGCTTTGGCAGATGCGTTCTGGCGAGTCCCCTCTTAACCAGCTACTAGAATGAAAGAACTAACTCTCTATTCTTGCTCCTCTTTATCGCCAGCCTGTGGGTGATGTCTGGGGGCAGGAGACTGTGAGGTTTTTTATTTCAAAACACCAGAAAGACTGCATGCTTCGGTGGGGTGCCGCGGAGGGATTCTGAGCTAGGGGGAGGACCCTGGAACCAGTTAGCACCCCCTCCATCATGGGACCCACTTCCACGGGGAGACAGGCCAGGCAGAGTGCTGGGCGTGCCTGCAAAGCTCTCCGGCTCCAATTTTCTTCCAGGAGAAGGAAATCTATCGCTGGCCAGCCAGAGAGTCCCTGAAAACCATGCTGGCTGTGGGCTGGACTGTGGAGAGGACCAAAGAAGCAGAAGCCCTAGTTCAACAACGGGAAAACGAGAAGCTTCGAAGCGTGTCCCAGGCCAGCCAGGTATGACGGACACCACTGGGCCCGCCTTGGTAAGCCCTCCTGGAGGGTTCCCAGGCCAGGACCACCCATAGGGAGCCCTGGGGGGTCTCTGGGATCCATCTCTGGCGGCTGATGGGATGCTGGTGAGAATAAGGAGAACAACCCCTGTCATTCTGCCTGTGCTTCCCCTAGGGCAACAGCTACAGCCCCGCCCCGCTGGACCTCTGCAACGTGGCGCTCTCCAGGGAGCTGCAGGTCAGTGTCCCTGCCTCCAGGACAGCGCAGCTTGCTTCCTAAAGCCCCCAAGTGCAGAATATATTGCTCTCCCAAGAGGTTGTTGTGTTTTAAAGAATAAGAAGAAGGGGGAAATGCCTAGAACATCTCACCACTAAAATATAAACCTTGAAAGGGGGCACATTGGGCAGAGGCCACAGGGAAGGGCTCAGCAGAAGTAAGCAACCATCTAAGAAGGTGAGGCTTTGTACTTCGACCAGGGACATCCTAACAGGTAATCACTCAACAAAAGGAAGAACAAACAAATTACTGTTTCAAAACCCACAATAGAATTGATAATAGCTAGGCAAAAATCTGTGCCAAGACCCCTGGGTGGGGGTGTTTTCCCAGTCCCAGTAGGTCCCCCCAACCATGAGGACACTTGCATATCCCATAGCAGATTCACTTGAGTTCCCAGAAGGTGCAGACAGGCAATCGAGTAGGACTTAGGCATGTATACCAAGAAGATGAAATTAAGGGCCTTAAGCTGCCTCCTCCCAGTCCTGCCCTCCTGCACACACTGCCAGGCGTGACCGGCCCCAGCCAGGGGCCATTGCTCCCTCAGACTAACCCTTTGGCTTTAGAGAAAGTTTTTTCCAAAGTGCACATTCGAGGTCACTGTTTCATGAACCTTATAGAAAGAATTCTATCTGGGAAATCTAATTTGCAGTAGTCTTCCCCAAGACATGACTATTTTTAGTTTGCTAAGCTAAAGGCTTTCAGGGATTCTAGACTTTTCCTTCACCCGCACTTCCAGCTCTCAAATCTCAGGTCCTAGGACAGATCAAGTGCCACCAAAATGCACTTCCAAATGGAAATGTGTGTCTCTCGTGAATGCATCAAACCACCAGGATAATAAGTTATAAGGAAAAGGCAGAATCCGGAACTGTTTTCTGTTGTATGGGAAAATATAAAGCTGATGAGGTGCCGAAGCACAGACTAATGTGCCATTAGCATTTGGTAGAGCTCTGCCCCCCAGGCTGCCTGAAAAGCCTGGCAGGCATGAGCCCGTTTTCTTGCTTTCTCTCTGACGGTCCTCTGTCTGGTGGGACACAGGGGATGGTGGAGGTTATAGCTGAGAACTATCACAACATCTGGGCCAAGAAGAAGAAGCTGGAGCTGGAGAGCAAAGGTGAGCCTGGTTCCCAACCTCCCCCGAAGGTGAGCTGGGGCAGGTGTGCTTCCCCAGAAGTGCAAAGGAAGAGCCAAATATGTTGTCATCTCTCACTTTAACAACCCAGGTGGTGGCAGTCACCCTCTTTTGGTTCCATATGACACCTTGACTGCCAAGGAGAAGTCTAGGGATCGAGAGAAAGCACAGGACCTGTTTAAATTCCTCCAAGTGAATGGCATCGTGGTTTCTAGGTAAGTCATCTTCCAGGTGATGTTAGCGTGGCTGGGCGGGCTTGGAGGTGTGGTCTCCCTCTCCGGGTATTTAATCACCTGCCTACAGAATGGGTCAGAGCAAGGATAGTGGGTGTCTTTTGAAAAAAGAAAACAATTTTATTTTGTAGGATGAAGCCCTCTTTCCTGATATAAACAGGACCAATCAATATTAATTTTAAAAATCAGTTACAGAACAATATAAACTAACAAGCAAAACAGAATCAGGCTCATATACACAAAGAACAGACTGAAAGTGGCCAGAGGAGAGGGGGTTGGGGAACTGGGTGAAAAGGGTGAAGGGACTGAGAAGTACAAATTGTTAGTTACAAAATAGTTACGGGGACCTAAAGTGCAGCATAGGGGATGTAGTCAATGATCCTATCTAATAAATAGGGAATATGCTAATTGACCATCACACCCTCACAAGATGGCAGTGCCCACAGCCAATAAAGAAGTAATATGTTAATTGACTGCCATGCCCTCACAAGATGGCGGGGCCCACAGCCACAAGATGGTGATGCCCAGTCCCCTCAGCCCTGCCTCATCCAGCCTCAGATCCCCAGTCCCCTCAGCCCTGCTTCATCCAGCCGGAGTCCCCCAGTCCCCTCAGCCCCACCTCACCCAGTCCCCGCAGCATCCAGCCTCAGTCCCCCAGTCCCCTCAGCCCTGCAGGGAAAGGCAGTTGGGGGTGATCATGCTGGCAGGGGAGCAGTTAGGCATCAATCAGGCCAGCAGGGGAGCTATTAGGGGGCTATCAGGCTGGCAGGCAGAGTGGTTAGGGGCAATCAGGCAGGCAGGCAAGTGAGTGGTTAGGAGCCAGCAGTCCCAGATTGTGAGAGGGATGTCCGAGGGGTCCCAGATTGGAGAGGGTGCAGGCTGGGCTGAGGGACACCCCTGCCCCCCCCCCCCCCGTGCACAAATTTCATGCACCGGGCCTCTAGTATTGGAATAACTATCTATGCGGCCAGGTGGGTAATGGAAATATCAGGAGGAACACTTTGTATATGACTCTCTAAGCACTATGTGATACATCTGAAACAAATGCAAAATAATATTGAATGTAAATAGTAATGGAAAAATATTTTAATAAAATAGAAAAAAATTCATTTACAGCAGAGTCATGACAAATTATACATATACACCATAAACATTTCATTGTAACTTAAAACATGTAAATATGCAGTCATTTACAAGTCTTGGGCCCTAGGCCAGGTCTTTCTGCGTATGCTTCCCCATTGATTGCGGTAATAAACCACATCCATTGTGCATCCTCAGAGCTCTGCAATCATAGCTTTTCTTTAAAGCAGCGAGACTTAAGGCACATGCTAAACAATGGAAGTTCAGTATTCTTCTAGGTGTTTTGGTTTTGTTTTTTATTTCCTCCCCTATCTTTTACAGTTTTCTCACCCATACCTACTTTAAAATCTATGTATTTAGCCCTGGCTGGGTGGCTCAGTTGGTTAGAGTATCATCCTGTACACCAAAAGGTTGTGGGTTCTATCCTTGGTCAGGGTGCATATGGGAGGCAACCAATCAGTGTCTCTCTCTCTCTTTCTCTCTCTCTCTGTCTCTCTCTCCTTCTCTTCCTATCTTTTTTCTTCTCCCTGCCTTTTCCTCTCTCTCTCTCTCTCTCTCTCTCTCTCTCTCTCTCTCAAATCAAAAAGCAGATCCTCAGGTGAGGATTAAAAAATATATACATACACATATGTATTTGATTGCAATTGCAGGTCTTTGCAAAATATGCAACTTAGTTCTCATAGAATCAACAGTTCTCTTGACACTTTTATTTTGTTGTTTTATATACTATTTAATTAAGTTACATAACAATAATAGTAAGCATCAGTGATGTTTTATCTCAAACTTAGGTTTGTCAGAATTATCTAGGTGAATGTTTTATATGAGAATGGTCTTGGCTGCTTACATCTTAAAAGTAGAACCTGTTTTCCCGCTGGTCAAAGGCCAGTGGTGGCTGCGCTGCATGGGGACCTGTGTGCTGAGCACTTTGTGGAGTGAAAAGCAAGCCAGTGTTCCTATCTGATAGAGCCATTCCTCCTAAAAGAAATGTTTGCTGAGCCACCTGCTGTTTCTTTTCGTTTCCTACAGAATTTTGCTACTGAATAGCAGAAAACCAACTAAAAGCCTATACAAATATTTCGGTTATATCTCACATAAAAAAATAACTAAACGTATTTGCCATATTGTCGAGCAGAAAAGGTCAGGCCACGGGAGACAGCCTCCAGGGAGGCATGTGAGAAAGGCTCCCATCGTCATTTTAATCCTGATCTTAACACCAAGAATGCGTACTGTGATTTGCTGATAAATCACTTGCTCACAGAAATGAAAAGTTCCTCTTTACTATAACCAACAAGAAAATCAAGGAAATAGAAGGGAAAAGAAGAAAGATAATTGAATTGGGGAAACATGTTCTAGTGGCCATTTACCATGGGCCAGAGCCTGTGGTGGGCACTTGGACATATAGATGAGGAAGCGAGGTCCCTGACACCACCGAGAACTCCCGGTTTCTGCTACTCACAGCTCAGACCTGCTCCAACCTCAGCTTCCCCTCCCTCAGTGGCAGTCCCTTCTTCTGGTGCTCAAGCCAGAAACCTTGGCTCTTCTCTTTTTCTTCCAACCCACGTCCAATCCTTCAGGAAATTCTGATGGTTCTACCTGTAAGATACCCAATATCTGATCACTTCTCACCACCTCCATGCTGTCATCATGATTGCTAAAAGAGCCTCCTACCTGGGCTCCCTGTTTCAACCCTTGTCCCCACAGTCAACTTCAAACCTAGCAACTAGAGTAACTCTGTTACAGTGTAAGTCATATCATGTCATTCCTCTATTCAAAGCTTTCAATAGCCTCCCATCTCGGAGCAAAAGCAAAATTCAAAGTATGGCACACAGGGCCCTAATGATTTAGTTCCCTGCCCACCTACACCCTCCTGATTGCCTGATCACTTCTATGCCATCCACACTGGCCTCTGCCATATGCCTTCAACTCAGCATGCATGCTCCCACTTCAGGACCTTTGCATCTCCGCTCCCTAAGATGCAAAGATCTTTCCCCAGATGTCCATAAGCACATTCTCTCACCTCCCTCAAGCCTTTACTCCGATATCCTGCACCCCATGAGAGCAGCACTGATTATTCTGTTTAAAACTGCAATCCGCTCTCCCGCACTTCTGACACTCTGGGGCGCCTTCATCCTGCTTTAATTTTTATTTTTTTTTCCACAAGACTTATAAACTTCAAGCATTCCATATAATTTATATCTTGTTTTCTATATTTTTGTCTATCTAAAGCTAGCATGTAAGTTCCAGGAGGGCAAGGGTTCTTGCTTGCTTCTCTGACTTATTCTCAGCTCACTATCTGTTGAATAAATTATAAAGATATTTTTGAAAAAATCTTTTCAGAAATTATTGTAGTATAGGTGTACCTGGAACTGCTCAGAGAGGCAGTTCCAGGTACAAAGGGAAATTAGTCAAATGAGTCGAGTCACTGAGCCAGAATAAGGATTCGCATTTGGAAAATGAAGTCAATGCAGGTAGGATTGCTGATGCACCAAAGTCACGTAGTTATCTCTGTTGCTTCCCGGGGTTTACCCGCTTCCAACCTTAGAGGTATGAAGGATATGGAGCTGGATGCCTCCTCCATGGAAAAGAGGTTTGCCTATAAATTTTTGAAGAAGATCCTGAAATATGTTGATTCTGCTCAAGAGTTTATTGCCCATTTGGGTAAGTATCTTTGCAATATGTCACAAACATGTATGCTCCTCATAATATCTCATAATATCAAAGAATTTGATATTTCGTTATCCAGGAATGAGGCCCTCATACCGTAGCTGTTCAGGATTCATTTAGGCATATGGTTCTGGGGAGGAAACAGTGGCAGAGATCCCTCCCCCACTCCACCTAACTTTAAAAAATCAGTTTCATGCTGGTTTCCACATGCTGGGTTTGATTGAACTACTTGTCATTTTTTTCATATAACTTGTCCTATTTTAACTTTCCCTTTGTTTTGCTTTGAGACCATGGGCATATGACCTACCCTCTCTGAAGCTCCTTTCTCATCAATAACGTGGAGAAAGAGAAAATAATTATTTTTAATTTTTTAAAAAAATGAGTGGAGAAAAGGATAGTGCAACAGCTTAGACAATGGACACAGGAAGTAACTAACCAGCACAACTGTGAAGTCCTTTGTAAAATAAAAGATACTTTGTCAAATGGCCTGTTCGTGGCCTTGAGAAGAGCTTCTCTGTTTCTAAAACGCTGTGACTGGTTCTGGTTTTTTAACTCTGACCAACTTTGTGTCACTTGTGTCTTTGTAGAAGCCATTGTCATCAGTGGGAAAACTGAAAGGTCTCCCCATGACCAGGAGATCAAATTCTTTGCCAAAGTAAGTGCCTCTCTGTGCTTACCCAGTTACTTTCTTCTTAGGATCCATACAGTTTAGGGTACAAGTTAAGCCGACCCCACAAAGATACCCAAAACTCCAATGGCTTCGATGAGACAGACATTTCTCATGTTTCTCTCCTGTGGAACATTCCCGAGGCAGGAAGGTGGTCCGAGGAGGCAGGCAGCCCGCTCTGCTCCACGCATCACCCAGGGTCTCAGGCTCTTCTCTGATGCTCCACCGTGTCCTATGGTGTGGTCTGTGTCCGTGTGGTCCTAACCGGCTCACCTGTCCCACACCTGTGGGAAAAGGGGAAGGGAGAGGGGCGGGCAAGCTACTACTTTTTTAAAAGCTCTATCCCAATAGCTAGAACTTAGTCACTTTAGCCTCACCTAGCTAGAAGGGAGACTGGATAGTGCATTCTCCAGTTTGGTGACCTTGTGCCCAGCTGAAACACGGGGGTTTCTATTGCTAAGAGAATATGGAGGGATGGATCTGGGTGCCAGTAAGCAGTCTCTGCCAGACAGCCCCATTCAGAGGACTGACTGCATGGGCGGCCTTGGGTCAGCCGTGTTCTGAGAAGCAGTGATAGAATGTGCCAGGCTAGTATTGCTGGACCAGGTACCTGTTGGATGCCATGCCCAGGAAGTCATGTCTCATTGCAGGTGACCCACAGGACACCCCTGACAATGTTGACTTGGGTCTGTGCTCATTGGTGGCCTTATCCTTTCATACACACCAGGACCTCTGGGTTCAAGCATAGAAGAGGAAAATGTGTTAGAAGGCCACCGGTCAGAGGCCTTTGCTCACTGAGCATGAACTTTGTCAAAGGAACCACAGGAAGGGCCTTGGCTGGCTTCCTAAAAGTTAACTTCTGGTGTGTTTTCCAGGTGCTCCTCCCGCTGGTTGACCAGTACTTCACCAATCACCGCCTCTACTTCCTGTCATCCCCACTGAAGCCCCTTAGCAGTAGCGGGTATGCCTCCCATAAGGAGAAAGAAATGGTGGCCAGGTGAGTCTACGCAAGAAAAAGAAGGTCCTGGTGCTGATGTGGTTTATATAAACCTCCAGATTCCTGGAGACTCAATGAGTCTTTTGGAGAAATGAACTGTATCCTGATGATTGGTGGCCCAGAGGTTTTAGTTATCACCTGTTTTTTAAAGTAATTTTATTCATATCTATGTACTAGAGGCCTGATGCACGAAATTCATGCAAGGGCCTTGGCCTTCACAGCCCCGGCTGCCTCAGCCCTCACAGCCCCAGCTGCGTCTGGAAAGTCATCTGGACAGTCGGTCCGCTGTTTGGCTGTTCGGCCGTTCGGTCAATTTGCATATTACACTTTTATTATTATAGATTATTATATTATATATAGAAAAGTGCACTGTTTGGGGATTTTAGTAGGGCTAAGGGAAAATTTATATATCAGGTTAACTTCTATTCTGAAATAACATTTAGAAAAAGGTGAAGGTAATTCTCAAGCTTAAGAAAAGCAAACACACAACATTGAGAAGCAGATTAATGCTGTGTTCAATCCCATTCTTATCAGGCTTTTTAAGCTTAAAATTTAGGAACAGAATCATATCTTACAAATTCTGGTGTGGACAATCTGAGATTTACAATCTAGAGCAACATAAATCAAGTTAAATTCTTAGTAGGGAAACATTTTTCATCAAAAGCACCAGCCCTTGCCCAGCCAGCAAGACTCAGTGGTTGAGCATCCACCTATGAACCAAGAGGTCACGGTTCAATTCCCAGGTTGCAGGTTAGATACCCAGTGTGGGTCATGCAGGAGGCAGCCAATCAATGATTCTCTCTCATCACTGATGTTTCTATCTCTCTCCCTCTCCCTTCCTCTCTTAAATCAATAAAAATGTTTATTTGTTCGTTTGTTTTTTTTAAAAAAAAGCACTAGCCCCTTTACATTTTACGGGGCATATGCCTCAGCAGAGAAGAACAAAAGGGATGCTTCATGATCAGTCTCAGAGATGGACTCCACCATGCCTCAGGTTCTCTCTGTGTTTGATTTATGAATGACAAAGGAGAGTTACACTTATAAATGACAAAGAGTTAACCCTTTGCACTTGCTTTTTTCTCGATTCCTTTATTCTAATGCTAACCGTGTCGAGTCACACTCAACATCTGAGTGCAAAAGGTTAAAGACTATAACGAAAGCAGATAATCAAATCCTTCCCTAGCATCCACTGATGGTGAACAGTGTACATAATCCTATCTAATAAAGAGGGAATATGCAAATTGACTGTCATGCCATAACAAAAATGGCTGCGCCCACAGCAGAGGCCGAGTTCCCGTAACGAGCCTTAATGAGCAATCAGCAGGGACCCCCCCCTCCCCCCCGATGAAGCTTGACAGGAGACCTCAAGCTGCACCCCTGCCCTGGCACCAGGCTGGGGGACCTCAGGCTGCACCCCCCGCCCCAGTGCCGGGCCAGGCGATATGAGGCCGCGCCCCCCCCCACCCAGTGGGGCTTGATGGGGCTGGGGCCAGCTGGGTCTGGATCTAGCCCAATGGTGGTGGGGCCAGCCAGGTCTGCATCTCATGTGATTTTGAGGTGCACATGGGTGGGCGGCGATTTGACTCTGGTTTCCGTGGTGCGCCCCAGACTCTGACAGGAGGAAGATTTTCATATACGTTTTACTAATTTTCTTTTATCTCTGACACTTCTATTATAGAGAAAGGGCAAATAGCAATATTAAAATATTTCCTCTAATTAATCCCCTTTTAATGTGCATGAATTTCGTGCACCAGGTCATTAGTACTAAATAAAGACCCAGCTGTTAGGTATCAGCATCTTTGGGAAGATATTCAGCATTAGGATTTAGGTAGCATTTATTAAACACACATGGCTAAGCAGTGAGCTTAATTTTTCATAGGAAGAGTGTGCCCACTTGGGTATCATTATCCCAGTGCTTTACATTCTAAGAACACTGTGTATTATAATCTGCACTTTGCAGGTGAGGAAACTGAGGTTTGGTCAGGTTGAGGCAGTGCCTAAAGCAACAGTGAGTAAGCTAGGGCAGGAATGAAGGCCCAGTCCTCTGTCCGGACCGAGTGTCATTTTCCCTGCACTGCCATTACTTAACCTCACTTGCTAAGAGAGGAGGAACTCGTGCTATCAAAATGGGATACCCTTGTAATCTACTGCTGGCCAGCGATTTCTAAATATTTTCAGGATGCACCCAGTGTATTTTGCAAGAAGTTAGGAAATTGAGGAGCAAAAATGAGATACTCAGGTACATCAACAGAGGGCAGGTGTGTCTGTTTTCTTCTATTTTTTTTAGGTTATTAATTCATGGAAATGTAACATTTGTTCAGCCAGGCACCATTTGTCACGGCTGGCATACAACCTGGAGCTGATCAGCCTTGCAAATAGCTCTCAGACCCGGCAGCGCCTGCCGCCCTCCACGTAGGCAGTGGTGCGCACTGCACCTGCTCACGTTTCCAGACCCCTGCTGTTGGCATCCTTCGCCCCTGCCCCACCTCTTTTGCACCGAATGCTATTCACCAGGTTTTCCAGGTTCTCTCCTGGGTCCCTTTAATTTATCACCTTCAAATTCAGAGGGGACCTAGGCCTCTCACGACTCTGGGCTAAGGACAATGCTGCTGCTTAAATCATGGGCCCCTTAGGGGACAAGGAGGAGCCTGTGGAAGTTTTGGACCCTGGCCTTGCTGGCCTGAGAAAGCACATCTCACAGCAAGAGGAGCCATGTTAGCATTAGGATCAAACAACAAACCATCTGCTTTAGCTAGAAAGGTGTTATTTTGTATTTATACAGAGCATGTGTTTATTTCACCAGAAATAAGAAAGCCCCTAATACTAAAAGCTAAGGGCAGTGTGACTACTCTGTACTTACAGATGAGAAAACTGACACACTGACCACCATTAAGTGGCTTCACCCACAGCCCAGCTGGTCAGGACAGAACCACAGAACTCCCATTCCTCCTGACGGCCCCCTTCCCTCAACTCTGTGAGTTATCAGATACCAGATACAAAGCTAAAAAGCTAAAAAAAAAAAAAAAAAAAAACACCAGGAGAAGAGATAAAAAGAAGCAGTCCAGATTTCATTTCACACTAGCTGGATGCCAAGTTTCTATGAACTCATTCTGAGTCCTCTTAAGCTCTAGGCTGGGGGTTCCAACTTATTTCCACTGCAGAAATAATGACTAACCATGAGGGACTTAGGTGGTGATTTCTAGGGGACATCCCTCAAAGGCCCAGGGTGTTCACTGGAAACCACTGTAAGGTGAGCAAGTCTTCATCCCCACCCGACTCGGGAAGTATTTCTTCTCCGTTTGAGCTGTCCTCTGAAAGACTTCCACCCTGGGTGGGGCATGGAGCCCGTGACAAGCTGTGAATGAAACCAGCTCAGCCTCACCTTGGAGTACCAAGTGTTTTTATTCAGCCTTCCCTCTTTCTGTTCCCCTGGGAAGGGCTACTTTCTGAAAGGGTCGCCAGGTTGTCTAGTTGTGCTAGTGTCAGGTAGAATTCAGAGGCATCTCCTCCTACGAGCACAGACAACACAGGTCAAATGACAGCCAGGGTCCATCAGGGCCCATCGGCAGTGTGCTCAGAAACATCCATGGGCTCTTTTCCAGCTACCCAAGGCCCTCTATTAGGCACTGTGGAAAGTAAAACAGTAGACACAACTGGACCTCCAGGGCTTCCACGGCAGACAATATGGCCGGAAAGCAAGGATTAGGGACAGAAAGCACAAAAGCAGAGCAGATGGGCGTTCCTGGCCTCCAAGGACCCAGCTAGGGCAGCAACCCAGACAGGCCCATTGATGAGTGGTAAACGACAAAGAAAAGCAATTTCTTGCGTTTGGTGCTCCACACAGTATTGCTCATACCTGAACCATTCACATTCTTCCAGCGCCACCTTCCCGCCCATCTCCCAGCAAAGGGCTCACACCCCAGTGAAGGCTGCAGAATAGTTTGCCATCTATTGCAACAATGGAAAAATTATGTCTCTGTCCAGAACCCTTGTTTATCCCTGAATGTCATACAAATGAACATCATAGTACTCTATAGCAAGGGGTGGTTTGCAACAACCGGCTCACTGCAGAACACTGAAACTGTTCCAGAAGGCTTGTCCTCTGTAAGGTTGGAGCTGCCTGCGAGGTGCCTTTCGTGACTCTCCAACAAGACCACGAGAACCACGTGCTTTCCAGGTGTGGTCCAGAGGCTTGTTTGAGGAGAACGCAGTGCATCTTGCTAGAGTGCCATTCAGTGCTCTCTGTGTTACAGCATGGGGGGCAGAGGGAGGGACGAATTAATCCTTGAATCTCTGTGCGTCTCCGACTCATGCTCTCTTCTGCTTCAGCCTGTTCTGCAAACTTGCTGCTCTTGTTCGGCACAGGATTTCCCTCTTCGGTGAGTGAGACAGGTATTGCTAAAGGGTGCAATTCTTCTTGTAATTATCCTGAACTCACATTTTGGCTTTATTTGTGGCTCCTGCGGACAACCTGAGCCTGGGGACCAAGGTGTCGCCTTAATTTGCGATAGAAAATTAGTCTGAAGTATGATAAATGACCTCTCTATCCCTTGAACAGTTCAGATTTTCCACACCAATGAGTGTTTTAAGCTCTGCCTTCAACATCCATCCTAAAGCAATATGTCAGGCCAGCGATAAACGCATCATTCCTGCCCATAGGCCTGGCATGCTGTGTGTCGGTGGTTAATTACGCTGGGCTGTGGTTTGTGTGTATTGAGAAGGTTGTTTGAAAGATGGGTTGAATGGTTCAGGAAGTCACGGTGATATTTTTTATTTTAGGGAGCGATTCTACTACAATGGTGAGCTGCCTTCACATCTTAGCTCAGACACTGGACACAAGGTAAGTCTGCCCAGCTTTTCCAAACGTTTCTCAAGACTCCCTCTCTAACCCTCTCCTCTCACGCATGATTGTCCTGACAAGAAGACATGTCACTGCTCTGCAGGAACTGGTGGGGGCGGGGTGGGGGACACAGGGAAAGATGATTCCCACCCTGGCGTTAGCACTCTCATTTCTCAGTTCACGTGGCAGAGGGCTACCACTGTGGTGTGTGCTGAACACTAAAAGCTGAGCATCTGGCCATTCTTGACTTCTCTTCCTGCGAAGTTCATCTTTGAGAAGACAAAATAGATCATGTGGCACAGTGCCGTGCCACTCTGTACCTAATTCTCCACAAAAAAGCAAGCGCTGCTGATGGGTGGCCAGGCCTAAGCGTCCTGGGGCGGGCAGCCACGGCACTCCGCAGCCGGAATGGCCCAGGGAGGAAATGCAGGATTGCAGACAGAGTTTGAGCCCATGGCCTGAGGGTCTGGTAGGAATGATGGCTGAACAGGAAAGAAGTCTTAAAAATACATGTAGTCGGATAACATAAATATTTTATATTTGATGAGATAAAAAGGAGAGAAGCCGTGAAAAGGACTGGCAGGAGCTTTCATTAGCACACTTGTGTGGAGCTCTTGTCAAAGACATGCACCCCGATGCAGCGGAGAGGCGCCAGCCTCGGAGTGGCCAGAAGAAAATCCACCACACACTAAGGATGGTTACAAAAAAAAAAAAAATCTCAGGGGTTTTTTAGGTTTTTGAGAGAAACAACTACATCGAGATATTAGGACAACACAATGTTTGCAAGATCAGACCAAAGCCTCCCAGGGGACTGAAATCCCTTGCAGGTGGGATGAGTGAGGGAACTTTTCTCCCAGAAACGTGGAAGGCCTTGAGAGAGGGAGTCCACTTTTTAAAAAACGCAGGTCGGTGTGATCATCATTCCTGAGAAAACTGCAACTGGAAAGTCAGGAGGAGGATAGAAAGCTCATGACTACGTACAGGATAGGATCAAGCCTCGCTGACTTTATGTCCTTGTTTTTACTTTTCTGGTTAGTTGGGTGATCATAAAAGCATAGATAAAAAGCAGCTGTGCTTGTAGCAAGCCTGTCATCATCTCATGAATAAGATGTAGACATGTGGAAAATAATAGATGATTTGTAGGCTTTGTTCCAATTCTAAGTTTTATAAAATGGTTTTTGAAGGAGGGCCGCAGATATCCATAGCTAATCTCCATGCCCACGTGCTTTTGAAGTGAATTAAGTTGTCTGTTTTAAAAGGGCTGGCTGTCCCTTTTCCTTCCCTCCTCCAAGTGAGGACACCCTGCAAGCTGTAGAAATCCACGCACCACTGGGCTTATTTCTTTGTTCTCTCTCAGCTCCAGCATCCTAGGAGAGCGAATATTTCTCGCTAGGCCTTATCAAAGTTGCTTATCCCACAGTGAGCTGCAAAAAAAAAACTCCCCTCACTGTCCTTTTAATTAGATTTTTGCAGAAGTAGGTAGCCTGCTGTGACAGATACAGACACCAAGTGACCAATATCAGTTTCATTCTGAATCATCCTCTGTGTTTCCAGAGAGTTGAACACAAATTCCCTCAAACTGAGCACACCGTCCAGTGCTAGCCTTACTTTAGGGACTGTGTGGTCCAGGTTCCTCCAGGCCGCTAACTACCCTCTCCATCTCTCCTGACCCGGTGTCATCGGGTGACTGGGGAGTCCAATGTCTGCCCAGTTTGCACTGCCGGTCACCAGTTTCAGGAAGAAGGTTGGCCAAAGCTTCGGGTAATGCTTCTGGTTTTGAACGTTGTTTGCCTACAGGACTGTCATGAAGTCAGGCTCAGAGCTGGTGAAGGCTGGGTTACGCGCATTCTTTGAAAATGCTGCGGAAGACTTAGAGAAGACTTCAGAAAACCTGAAGCTCGGGAAGTTCACCCATTCCAGAACGCAGATTAAAGGCGTCTCTCAAAATATTAACTACACCACGGTGGCTCTGCTCCCCATCCTCACGTCCATCTTTGAGCACGTGGCTCAGCACCAATTCGGGGTGGATTTACTCTGTGAGTCAGATGCCGTGGATTCACATGCACATGGCCACAGACAGGAAGTGTGTGTGAGTGTGTGTGTGTGTGTGTGTGTGTGTGTGTGTGTGTGTGGCTCAGTCTCTGAGGTTGACCTTGAGGGAGGAGTAGAGAGAGAATCATTCCACACGTTTTCTTTTTATATTTAAAAATTAATTAGTAAACTCTTGGAAGAGAAGAAATCCCCAAATTTGAGTATATAGTATTTCATTTTTTCCTACTATTATTCAGGACCAAAATTTTTCACCCACTGGTTTAGCTCCCAGCTTTTTGTTCCTACTTAATTTGAACAGGTTATCTGAATAATCCAGCAGGATTGCTCCCAGGGCTTTTCAGACACCACTTTTCCTCTTAAGAAGCCCTAATTTATTCATTGAATACCAGGAGCAAAGGAAAGCTGCTACCATTTCCTTATCTGGGGCTTCAGAAGACCATAGTCGATTGGTTTTACTTTAGTTTGCATTCAGAATCATGTACAGAACTCTCCTGCAAATATTCTGCCACCAAGCTTCAGTCTCACGCTTTAAATGCTAGCACATGATTTAATTTAATTTAACCAGTTGTCAGTAGCTAAAGCTGGGTCTTCCATATTCCTGAACAACTGAAAGTCAGTATTTCCGTGGGGTTGGGGGGGCGTGGCGTGGGAACATCTCAGCCCATTATTTCCTGTCATGAAGTAACTCACCTCCGTGTTAAAAAATAAAAAATTGAATTAGTTCTCACTGTGGTAAGTTAGTCCCAGCCATGTGATGAGTTGCAGACATTACCAGGGAAATGTAGCCTGCAGATAAACTTGTGAGTTCCCAGGTGGAACATGCCCTTCCCTTAGGAAACGTGGCAAAATCACAATCTGATTAAATTGCCTTTTGAAAAACTTCCCTCAGAGAACTTGGGACAGGTGAAAATGAGAAATTTGCTCTACTCGCAAGAGGTAGAGACATTGTATATACCTTCCTAGGAAATGAATAAAAGGCACATTAAAACTTCAGATTTCTTGCATTCTTCCTTTCAAAGCAAGGAAATATGTTCCTCGGGCTAAAATTTGACTACGGTGTCTCCTCCTACTCAGAGAAAGAAAAAAATCCCATCTGGAAGGACCCGGTGGTCTAATGATTCCTTGTGATCCCCAACCTGAGCCCCACAGAGGAACTGGGATGGCTCAGGGGAGGAGAGTCTTCTATCAATATTTCCTCTCCCAGTTCAGCAACTAGAACCTGGGTAGAAAGAGGCTATAGGGCTGGAGGGTGGTAGGAGGAGGGAGAGAAAGGAAAAGACCTCTCTGGCTCTCGGGTGATGCCAACGCGTTTTTCTGTTGGTAGACCCTCTCCATGTGTGCGGGAGGTGGCGAGCTGTGATGGTGCAAGGCAGTGACGCTCTTTTCGTTCTTTCCAGTGGGTGACGTGCAGATTTCCTGCTACCACATCCTGTGCAGCCTCTACTCCCTTGGAACAGGAAAGAACATCTATGTGGAAAGGTAATGAGTGAACACAGGAGGCTAACACGTTCAGGCTCAGAAAAACATTACTTAACGATAGCATCTTTTCAGTCCAGCAAAATCAAAATGCTCGCTGAAATGGGATGGTGAATTTGAGCCTAGGTTATGCAATATTTATGGCAATGTTAAGAAGTGGAATGATGCTTTTAAACTTAGGACTTTTGTGGAGATAGCTGGCGAAGGAGCAATAGAGCCAAGCTAAAAATCATGTGCTAGTGACCAAAAAATGTCACAGAAATGCCCATTGCTTCATAATCACAGCTTCCAAATCGCTTCCAGGACTCCTGTGGTTAAAGCTGGCTGAGGAACTCGGGGGACATGAGGCAGTTGCTTAGCATTTAATGAGTTTCTATCTGATACAATCCTGGGCCTGGACCGTTCTCGGCTGACAGATTAGCTATAGTTTCAAACGAGGCCACACTTTGGTAGCAGAAATGCTTTTCAATTCATCTTGAATCTGAACAAGCTGATTGACAGAGCGCGTGGGTACAAGCTTGGCTCTCTAATCTGCCTGGAGCGTGGAGGCCTTTGTGACCCCCTCCCTGCTTTTCACCATCAAATGCCATGCATTGTGTTATTCTGTTTAAGTGTATGGGGAAGATTAAAGGGATAAACACAGTATTAACCAAACTCTGGACTTAGTCTTATCCTTAGAAGTCTTTCTTTTCCTTTTTTTTCCCCCCTTTCAAATGAGGAAACTGGAAGGAATTCAATCTGTACTTGAAATTATTTCATCTAAACATGTCTTGATATCTATGCCCTGTGTGCCTCCTCAGTTTATAGTACCTTTATCATGTCAACAATAAATCCTTGTTTAAAATCAAAACTTACATAAATTCTTATTGCAATTTCAAAAAAAAATAATACTCTGGTTCTTTCAAAAACTCAATAACTAGCCCTAGCCGGTTTGGCTCACTGGAGAGAGCATCAGCCTGCGGACTGAAGGGTCCTGGGTTTGATTCCAGTCAAGGGCACATGCCGGGGTTGCAGGCTCAATCCCCAGTGTGGGCTGTGCAGGAGGCAGCCAATCAGTGATTCTCTCTTATCATTGATATTTCTATCTCTCTCTCCCTCTCCCTTCCTCTCTGAAATCAATTTAAAAAACAAACAAACAAACAAAAAACTCAAGAACTATGACTTGAAATCATGCGCTAGTAACCTAAACATGTTCAAGAAATGTCTGTCTTCATAATCACAGCTTCCACACAGCTTCTGGATGTAAGAGTTTGAGAAACTAATGACTACTTTATTTTTATTATGATTTTAATTCCTTATAGTTGCATAGTTTTCCTTACTGCTTTACATAAAATATGAATATGTTTGTCATTTAGAACTGGGCAAACAAAAGTTTCAACCATATTATAACAAGTCAACAAGAGAATTAAGTTAAAATTTTCCATTTGATGGGAGTTGGTCAAGAATTTTACTTAGGGAAGATGTCTTTAATTAATTCCTTCCATTAAACATTTGTGAATATTTTCTCAATTTCTTATTCTTTCATTTTTATGTATGTATATACATGCATCTATATGTGTATGTGTTTCTTTGTACATTTTTTAAAAGCTTGTGCATTATTCTCTTGGAGAAAAAGGTCAAATAAAGGTCAGCTCTGAAATGTCAGACCAGAAAAGATTCATATGACTTTTCATGCTTTATTCATATATTCATTGCAATTTTATTATGTATCTGTTCCCCGCAACGTTGTGAATATTGTGCCTGTACACTCTGTGGTGGTGGGAGTCAGCTGGGAGAAGCACCTAGCTTAAGGCTGCTCCAATTGTCTGTCTGCTAGTTAATGATTTAAAATCCTACACTTGAGATGCTATTGCTATTAACCACCTTGGTTTTCTTTTGTATTGTGAAAGTGAGACATGCTTTAGAGATTTACTTCTCCTTCTTTCCCTGGCTGCTTTTGACCAAGGCTGCTCAAACATTGCAAGCTGTCCCTAACCCTCTGAGATTGCTCTTTAGTACACCATCCCTGCCCCTGCTTTCTGCCCTCTGCAATGTGTTGTTTTTTCTCCTTAGCATCCTCTGCAATATACATGGAGGAACTTTCACAGCTGCAAATCCCCAGATATGTGCAAGGCGTAATTATTATTGCTGTGATGACTTTGTCTCTGCCTGTGTCCCTGGCAACAAGGTCCCGATACATGGAAATAAAATTGAGAGAATGACTTGGAAGTAACAAAAACTGAAATACAAATTGAACCCTCCTCAATCTGTCACCATGACCAAGTACTATATATGAAAAATACTCTACTAGACAGGTTGAACTGAGAAAGACAAAAGAGTTTCCACATCCAGTGAGAAACTCCAAGAAGATAGATCCTTTGGTTGCTATGGAGCTGTTTGTGTAGCCCTTGCTGTGATTGGTCCACAGCCACACTGCCCTCTGGGGGGCGCTAATGACCAGAGAAGTATTGTAACAGCAGGCCTTCATCAGCTCAGTCTCTCTGGGGCCTGGAGGTCACAGTCATTCACTCTGGTATCTCACAGCCAGGAGCATTAATTGGCAGACTTCTGAGCTTTACTTTTATAGAACTTTCAGGCCAGGAGAAGTGTTGTTTATATCCCTTTGGCCCAGTGGCTAATTAGCATCATTGTGAGCTCCAGACTAGAAAGCGTCCTGGGGTGAGCTGGGAGACTCCAGTTTCTCAGTAATTAATATCGGGAGGATGAGACATGCATGCCCCTCTGGTCAGTGCAGCACTGGGAAACTGGCTTCCGTCCCGAGGACTGCCTTCATATGAGACTGACGTTCTAGAAATTCACTGTCATGAGTTCATGACTTTAATTTTGGTGAGAGAGTAAGAAAGAGGGGAATAATGGGTCAATTTAGCACCAAGACAACCCAGGGCCTGCTGTTTCCCAGGTTCATCTCCCTGGACCAGCTAAAACTTGCTCTCAGGTCTGCTCTTCCTTTTCATCCCTGACTTTCGCCCAGGATTGTTTCCCTTCGATGCCCTCCCCATGGCATTTCTTTTCCATCGCAGTTTAGCTCTTTATTTCCTCCTCCGCCTCAAAAAGCAAGACTGAAGGGAAGAAACACAGTATCTCTCTTCATTGGCCATGGTGACTGGTTAAACGAAAAGAGTGTTGACTGAAAAGTAAGCAGCCTGTTGTAGATCCTCGTATTTGAGGTAGACAGGCCCTCGCCTCAGCATTCACTGGGGTGTTGGTCACTCAGGCCTGAAGTTAAAAGGATGCCTCTCTTCTCACGTTTCCCACCACCTTGAGCTTAGCAAAGAAAGGAAGACAAAGGCTAAAACTGTCTGGCTTACTCCTCGGGAAGCACTGGCTCCCATAGTCACCCCACCACATAGTAAATGCTTGTCATCCCCGCCCACAGACCCTACAGTTTTGACATTCGGGCTTCTTGATGCTGCCAGATATGTTGGCTGTTGTCACCATGAAGCGCAGGTTCCACAGCCTTGGGTGCAGGATCTGGTGGGAGCTGCAGGGAAACCGAGGGCTGAATGCCTTTCTGTTTCCACAGAAGTGCAGTAGTGGGTTAAGTGTCTGCTCTTGGCTGCAAGTGCGCCCACTCTTGCTGGCAGTTTTCTCCATGGTGGTTCCCCAGATATACAGCCTGACACCCTCCGCATCAGGGGGTTAGCTAGTGAGCTTCATGTTCATAGCATCAGTGCACGATTTGAGTTGATCAGTCACAGAGCAAAGCGAACAAGATGGGCTTGAGCACTCTAAGCCCTTCTAGTTCTTAATTATAGACCAATTGTCTACATTTCCCACTGATTATCTTGGCATAGTGGTCTAATAAAGGACTCACAGTATTGGTTTGTTTGAAGAAATTTTCCCTTATATGGGAGCTGACATCACGTGTGTAACTCACAGGACCAATGTGTGGTCTGTCCATGATTGCATTCCAATGGGTGGCAAAGAGGAGATATTTGTGGGTGAAAAACAGATGGCTCTGTTCTCTCATTCATCAGAAAGCAACAGATAAAAGCCCCACACAGGGCCCTCAAGCCAGCACTGTCACTGTACTGTCTCACCAGCAGAAAGGACCCACTGGGTTAGACAGTACAACTCGAGGCTAAGCCCAGGTCTGCAAGGGGGAAACACTATTCAGTACTAGCTCCACGCAGACCAGACAGTGGCTGGTTCCCGTCACTTACGCTTGCAGACTTGGTCATCCCACAAGCAAGCACAAATCCTCTCAGTGGGAGAACCAAAAATCTGAACTAGGGAATCCCAAGCACTTTATTTTTGTTTGGTTGCTTGTTTCAGAGGAAGATTTCAAATCCAGAGCTTAATGCATTACATGCTGGACACTCAAACGTTTGTGAAAGGAAGAGATAGAAGTAATAGGTGTTAGAGGCCTTTCCTCTAAATCAAGCAAGATGCTCTGGGACCTATTATTTCTATTAGAAGTTAGGTATCTTATTTTGTGTCTAATTAGTACTTTTGGCCCATTATCTACTGTTCCCACTGGTGAACACAGGCTCCAACCATAGCAGAGAATAGACACAGAGAAATTACACAGAAGATTTCAAAGCACTTTGAGGATAAGGAGGATCAGATTCAGTGTGGATGCCAGCAAAACTTACTCTCAGACATGCTGGGAGATAAGTACAAAACTACAAAGCATATTATATCACCTTAGCCAATTGATAACTGGGTTCGAAGTAGTGAGACCATTACAGAGCATTGGATAGTGTCCAGCAAAAGATGGGGGAGAAAGACGTGCATGCAGCCCTGCTGAGCCCAGGGCCCAGGGATGTCCAATCGAGTCATCAAAGAGAAGCGGCCTGAGACATCCTGCAGAAGGGGCCTGGCCCACCAACGCATGGGGCCAGCATGCGAGTGGCAGCACTTCTAAATGGACTTGTTTGTTTCCAGACAGCGTCCTGCCCTTGGAGAATGCCTGGCTTCCCTGGCAGCTGCCATTCCAGTGGCATTCCTGGAGCCCACCCTTAACCGCTACAATCCGCTCTCGGTCTTCAACACCAAAACCTCCAGGGAGAGATCTAGTAAGTATCTTCCCACAGCTCATCAGCCTGTGTGTGCTGGGAGGAAAGCCCCGGAAGGAAGGCTGTGCGGGCAGGGAGCAGTGGCCTGCAGCAATGCTCTGAGGGGCCAGAGGTCAGGGCTGGATATATTGCATGTCTCCAACTTGCTGGGAAAATGAGCATGGGCAAGTCCTTTGTTACTGTTAGACTTTGGTTTCTTCCTCTGTAAAATGAAGAACCTGAAACCTCACGTTCTCTTGTCTGCCCTGGGCCTTCTCCTCCTGCCCCCTGGGGATGTGATGACTTGTTCGGTGTCTCTCCAGCGTCAGCAGAAGGGCAGGTCTGCACTAATAACCTAATTATGCTCTTCATGTCCAAGGAGAGACTGTTTCCAAGGATGATGACCACACGTTCTCCATCTGCATGGAGAATAAAACATAGGAAAACACCAGGGGGAAGTGAAATTACACAAGGACAGAGCATTGTTCTAAGACAGCAGTCGGCCAACCATGATGATGAGCCCACTGCCTGTTTTTGTAAATAACCTTTTATTGGAGCAGGTCACATCCACTTGTTTAGATGTTGCTGTGGCTGCTTTAGCACTATGTTGGGAAGGAAAAATAATTTTCCCTCTACCCTGCATTATTCTTGGCTAAAACCCCTGTAAAAAGATTAACAAGAGAAAAATAAAACTATTTTAATCACATACATATGTACATGTGCCCCACAGAGATATGAGATTGGAAAGGTAGCCTGAGAAATGAGCCTTAAATACCGTCCGGGCTAAGGAAAGGGACAAAGGCATGGGGCATGGAAGGGAAGGAGGCAGTCAGGAAGGGGAGAAGAGGAGCTGTTTGTAAACAAAGGTTGCCAGGCCATTCAGGGGTCTCTCCGATGAAACAGTCCTTCTTGGTAAGAGCTCTCTTCCTGGTAGACTGCCTTTTTAATGTAAATCCCTTTTATAAATGTAGAGTTCTTTGACAAAAGGGTAACTTCTAATCCTTCTTCAGAGATTCTGTGTGCTGTTTCTTAAAAATAATCAGCTCAAAATAATCCCTGTGCCAAAGAGGCATATTTGCCGCGGCACATTCTGCTCCCCTTCCACTCCAGCGGCGGAGCTGAGTCATGGCAGCGGAGACTGTCGGGCCTGCGATGCCTTAAGTATTTACTCCCCGGCCCCTTACAGAAAAGGTTTTCCACCCCCTATCCTAGAAGAACTTAGAACTGGAATGCAAGGCAGGTTGTAAACCTGCTCCTGGAGGGTGGGAGGGAGAGTCCTCACATCTGGATGAATTATGATCCCACTGAAGGGCAGTGGAATAGAGGAGCTTCACACAGAAACCTTGAATCGACTAGAAAGAACTACAGTGATTTGGTGTAACATGAAACAAAAAGTAACATGAAGTAAAAATTACCACACCATGGGCCTAATCAATATCAAGAAAAACCATGCCTGGCCAGGGTGGTTCCGTTAGTTGGGAGTTATCCCATGCACCAAAGGGTCACCTGTTCTTTTTCCTGGCAGGGCACATAACCTGGTTGTAGGCTCGATCCCTTGTAGGGGTGTGCAGGAGGCAGCTGATCAATGTTTCTATCTCCCTCTCCCTTCCTCTCGCTCTAAAATCAATAAAAACATAATGTTAAAAAAAAAAAACAGTAACCCATTTCAAACCAGAACCTTAATATTTTCCTTAAAATATTGATATACCAGACCAACAAGTGATGGACAGCATAGCGATTCTATTCAGTTCGGGCCCTCTTCTCAAGCTGCTATGGATCCTAAGGGAGGGAGTGCTAAGAGAGTACAGGTTCATGCTCCACTCTTTACCACCAGTCTCCCCATCTAAGAATGCAGAGTGCTCAGCCAAGGTGGGCTTATCCCCATTTGCTTTTTCTACTCCAGATAAAAGAAACACCTTGCCCTCAGAAATGATCACCAGGATGGTTTAGATAAGGCCGCTTTATAAAACTCTTTTCCTGAGCAAGAATACAACGGAGACTGGTGTTCTCAGGGCTGGTGAAGAACGAAACACTGCTGAGATGCCTCAACTTTCCAAAGTCTCTGATGAAAATTCCAAGTTCATTCCCTTCAGCCTCATCTCACCCTTTCTCTCCTTTCTTGGACTAGCAAAAATATGTTTCGACCTTGGGGTTTTTTCCACCCTCTCATGATTCTAAATGAGTCACATCTTGCAGCTGAGTGGGAGCTGAGCAACTGAGTGGCTTTAGTAACGTTGAGAAAGGCTGTGACATCTGTAGGCAAATGCCAGACCAAGCATTATTCCCCAGTTCCAAAGAGATATGGGCCCAGTCACGACCGTGCTGGACATTTATACATTCATTCTGCTCCAACTTGGATTCAAGAAATAGTGCACTTTTGTCTCAGTATCACCAATATGTTGGGAAAGAGAGAGACCTACTCTGCTCTTGAGCTCATAGAGGCACAGCAGCAGGCAAAGTGAGAGCTTGACAAATAGATGGAGGAAACCTAGATTGGCTTTGGGAGGGAGGGCATCAGCTCTGTCCCATTGTTCTCCTTCTCAAGAGCTATTTGAAAAATGTTGCTTCTTATTTTACATACCACTACATTGATTTGATAAGACATGTTCATAAATAAAAAATAAGTACCCGTCATTGCTTACTCACAAAGAAGAAAAGGGACAAGGTTGTGATTAGAGATGACATAGTTCTTCATCCATCAGTGACATACTGTGGGACTCAGTACCCAAGTCCCCTGAGCCCATGTTTTTCAGCATTCAGTTAATCAAAGAGTGAATGCTGATCACGTGTATGGCTCTTGGAAAGTAGACTGTGCATGAATATGTATTGTGGGGTAACCAGGTTTGCCTGGAGTCAGAGAATGAGTGATGGCCTAACAGACTCTATTGAAGTAGACTTCATTCATTATATAAAGTGGATGGCTGAAGGGATCAAGAAGGGTCAGGAATGTATAGGGTGACAAATGAGGTGAGTCTTCAGTCTAGAAATACAATATGAACTGATTTATCAAGCCTTCAGCCAAATGGACATCTCTATTAATTGACAGTTAGTGTTCTGCCAGCAGTTACGCATATTAGTAACTCTTCTACCCTATAAGATCCTGGTGCATTTTCTGACTCATCCAAAAATTATAAAGAGATGCCTAGAAAAGGTTTAATATTGTTATGTGCCAGTTATTCAAAACTAGATAAAATCTTTGGTTATGTGTGGCAGTGGTCTATTAATCTGAACATTAGATTGGCCAAAACATCCTAATCACCAGCCAGTTTACTCTGCACACCCTAATTGGGATAATCAACCAGAGGAAGGAGGTCCAGTTTCCATGGAAGCTCTACCTCCACTCCAAAGAGGTGAAGCTCTCTGCTGCCCTCTTTTTGAGGGAAGAGCTGCTCAGTGAAGAATATACAACTTTAAAATCTAATTCAGTGGTTCTCAAACTCCAGCATACATCAGAATCCCTCGGAGGGCTGGTTAGAAAGAAGCTTGCTGAGTCCAGCCCATAGAGTTTCTAATCCAGCGGGTCTGGACCCAGAAGATCCTATCACTACTTTGCTGTTGCTGCTGGTGGGAGGACTTCACTTTGAGAACCATTGATGTAGAACAGCGATTTTCAACTGGTGTTTTGCAAGAATTTTTAAAACATGCAATACCTGAGCATTTAGTCAGGGGCACTGACCTCTTTTCCCTTAGATTGTCAAGTGAAAAAAATAACAATAGCCAACACAACAATAGCCATCTGGTGTGAATGAATCAAAATTAAACCTATGTTTTGTCAGACCAGCAAAAAATATATATTTTTGGTGTGCTGCAGAATTTTAGTAATCAGTTTATGTGTGCCATGAGATAAGAAAGGTTAAAAATTGTTTATCTAGAAGATGAAAGGGCAGTGGTTCAAATGATCCTCCCTAACAGTCTTGTGTCTGATTCTGAGAAGACCCAGCCTAGGCTGTTTTTCAGGTAGATAACTCAGCAGCATTCATTCTGTGGTTTTATATGGCATTTGAAGTACAAAACACCATCTGAATCTCAAACGTTTCCTCTACTCCAGAGCCAATTACATATAAATAACTTTTAAAGGTCATTATAATGACTCCAGTGCAGAAACCTTAAGCAACGCTGTGTTTTCCTTCAGGAAAAAAAAGTATTCCTGTTGAGGTATTGTCTACATGCCATTTAAACATGCGCATGTAGACACACACACACACAAACACTCGAGCCTTCTTATTTATAATTTTATAGCAAACAACTGTAAGCTTCAGTTGCACTGTGGTGGTTGGCATTGCTCTGAGTGCAGAGCTGGAGGTAGACAGTTTGACTCCTCTGTCTTTACCTCTTTATTCTGACACTGGGTAAAATTATTTTGTTTTTGAGAGTCTCCCCAGGCCCCCATGTTGAGGTCACCCCTGATTGTTGTTGTTCTGCTAAAAGACAGAGGCTAGACTTGTTCTCTGCAAAAGCCTGGGTGGGCAGGGGACCATGACTGGCCCAAGGAATTCCCTCCCACCGTAAATCACGGGAACCCAGGGGTCTTTGGCTTTCATGCTGTGAATCCTTTTGAATGGTCTGGGTGTTAAAGAATATTGGTCCCCTCCTAACTTCCAAGGCAGAGAGATCCTTAGCCTGATACTTACCAAAGGCCGTGGTGATAACAACAGAAAGTCGTCCTAGGGAAAGTGTGTTGGGACCTCATGGGACTGCTCCGAAGCAGGGAGCTCCCCGGGGTCCACTGCGTTGCCACATGCCATCCCGCAGAACCACCTGTCTCAGCTACAGATTCATTCACTCCACGGCAGCCAGGGTTATTTTGTATGTCTGCTCTAAGCAATGTGATCACGAGGGAAATCAAAACAGTCCCCTTCAATCAGCCAGTATTTCTAAAGGCCAAAGAATTTGCCTTGGCCTCTCACTCATTAACCCTTCAGCTCCTGTGGACCCAACGTCTGAAGCAGACCCCCAACCAGCAGCAGCACCAATAGCAGAGGGCCTGAAGACATAACCCGCTTCACTGAACACAAACGTTTATTTGAAGGCTTCCGCTTTGTCCTGAGAGATTCATGAGAACTGGACTTCTAGTATCAAAAATCTTCTAGTGGAACTGATGCTCTGGGAAAATGTTCCACATTTTCCTGTGGCTTCTCAGACTCCCTAGCCACTGCCGTTCCTGATGCTTTGGCCCAGTGTGAGAAGTTTGGCCTTTGGGTGGCGTGTACCCACCCCCAAGCCCAGGTGGACTCTGTGGGGAGCAGTAAGATAAAGGGATGCACCTGTAGAGCTTGTGCTTCTTTCTCAACCTGCCGTGTCTCTCACTCAGCGCCCTTTTTATCTTCTCACCTGTCAGGAACCTCAGGATGCTTTTAGTCTCTCTTCCCAGCTTTGGGGGGAAAGTGTCCTTTTCCTTACAGAGAACAGGACAGCTAGCCCCTGGCTTCTTCCGTTGGCTCCTCTTGTATCTGATAACCTTTAATGTGGAACTCTGGTGCCACTTCATCCCGTCTGTCCTTGTTCAGTGAAGTGATTGCAGTCATTCAGTGTGAAGAAAGGGCAGGGCTATTATTCCTTGCACATACGCCTGCAGGAACAAAAAGGCTTAAATGATTGACAGCTCACCGCAGGTCAGTTGTAAATGTAGAAATCAACTCATGTGCAATGTTTCTTTCCCAAAATTTCCAACTGGATGGAACATATTGTTGTCTCTGGTCCAGCTGAGGCAACATGTGAGGAGGTTTCCTTTCCTTTTCTAAGCAGTGCAGCTGCCATCCCGGTGACTGAACCACAAGTTGGCAACCAAACACCCATTAGTGGCTTTTCTCTAACTAGACCCGCCTTCCCTGCAGTGCACGCACACAGGACAGGAGGGAGAAGCCCAAAGACCAGCTTGATCACAGAGGGGTCTTGGGAAATGCCCCTCAGCAGGGTCCCTGTCATGCTCCTTTAACCTTATGTTTAAGTGCTTCAAGCTGAGTGTGACTTTGGGAGGATAACCCAGCCTCTGGAAGCTGCAGTCTTCAGCTGACAGAAGCTCCACATCCAGGGCTCCCTCGCGCAAGGCTCTGGGGTGGAAACTCACACCTACTGACCAAAGGGAGGGTGGGACAGAGGAGAGAAGGTTGCATCATTGTGCTTTTGAATTATTGTCCCTTTGTTCTTCCTGTATGCTCTCGGCCAGTTCTGGGGATGCCCGACACAGTGGAAGAGATGTGTCCTGACATCCCCCCGCTGGAACGCCTCATGAAGGAAATCCACCACCTAGCAGAGTCCGGAGCCCGGTACACGGAGATGCCCCATGTCATCGAGGTGATCCTGCCCATGCTCTGCAACTACCTGTCCTACTGGTGGGAGCAGGGGCCTGACCACCTGCCCCCCAGCACAGGGCCCTGGTGCACCAAAGTCACCTCGGAACACCTCAGTGTCATCCTGGGCAACATCCTGAAAATTATCAACAACAACCTGGGCATCGATGAGGCCTCCTGGATGAAGCGCATCGCAGGTACCACAAATGCCTTTCTCCCCAGCCCAGTTCAGGGACCAAGATGCCTAGAGCCTCTTTTCACCTCTTAGACTATCTTTAAACTGTTCTCCCTACCCACCTCCGTTACTTAACAGTACAAAGAATCGACTTATTCCTCTGTAGAGTTTCTTGGAGCAAATGCTCGTGCCCGCTCCCCAGCTAGTCCAGGCCTCTGAGACCTTCTTGATAAACTCTACCTGATGCACATGATCCGGGCTTTATTTGCTTTTGGTACTTAAGAATCCCCTTTGCTCTTCTGGTAATAATTGTCCCTATTTTCTTGATAAGTGGTCCTTTATGTTCTCCACATCTATAAAATTCACTGCCATCTGGGCCGTGCTGTAAGTTTCTGGCAGTTGTATCTTACTTTATGCTTTCATGGACTCTCTCTAATTTAGGTTCATAGTCGTATCACTTTGTTTGGGGATGATTTTTTTAGGGGGGAGAGTTGTGTTCCTCTGGACCTCCTTGCATGCAGTAGGCTCTTGGTAATGGAGTTAGCTGATTTTCTGTTCCTAGAGTAACCTCAAAGAAAGGAAAGACTTGGAAAACAAATAACCATACTTTCCACAGTCAGGAATCCATGAGTATTCAGTGTCTTCTGTGTCAAAGTAGAGTCTGAGGAGATAGAAAAGTCCTTGCTTTGGATGGACCCATAGTTTAGATAGAAGAGTCCACCAGAACAGCTTCACCCATATAGTCAGTCTCCTGGATCGTGTCACACGGTGGCTGAGTCCCAGGGAGTATCAGCCCAACTCTGGGTATTTCCCTTCCCAGATAAATTAGTAGGCATTCCTCTGCATGACCAAGGAAGAAAAGTTCCTACCTCCTTCTTTTCTCAGAAATGAACTGAGATCAAAATTATAAATATTTGAGTGCTAATGGCTACTAGATAGTAGAGATGGGCTTCTGTGGATATGAATAAATAAAGTTGGCATTCTTTTCTTACCTGTTAGCCCAAGAATATTGTTGACCTTAAGGCATTTGTTGATGAGCTCTCATTTGTAAATCTGGATTAAGGGAAGGAAGGAGATAAAGGAACAGCTCCCTTCGCCCCCTAGAGGAGCAGAGAGAAAAGATGTCACAGCAAGAGAGGCACTGATGGGAATGGAACTTGGCCTTTTATTCCACAGATGAATTAATTCTACCATCAGGCCACTTAATTCCTGGTACCTGAGCAAAATCAACTTTAAATAGTAACCCCAAATCACCCACATCTGGAATAGCCATTCTACTTATAGCTCCAAGGCAGAGAAGCACCTCCGTGAGGGGTGAAGGGTGAGGGGTGAGGGGTGGGGTGAATCCAAGCCATCACAACTCTGAGTTTCCACTTCTTGGTTAATGCATCTCAGCAGAGAGCTATTGTCACTTTCTCTTTCTAAAACAGTCTTCTTTATGAAATTAAAAAATAAAACAAAATAAGATTTTTTAAATGCTGAAAAGCAGGCTGTTTTCAGTTAAAATGCGCTAAGCTAAAGAAACTTTGAAATATACATTAACATTGTCAATAGTTCATGACTCATTCATTTCATTCCACTTTTTTAATATAAGCACTCAGGTTCTGCTCTTTATTATGAATTGAACCAATAGGATATTCCATTTAAGAAATAGGGTGAGACATAAAGTTTTTATCTTTCTCGTTAAGAAGGTCAGGATGATAGTCCCAAGTCCCACTGAGGCTTGTTTCTGCTCTTTGACTTCTAGTGGCCACCTCTTCCTCTCAGCTCGTTATTGCTGATAATAGTTTTTCTGCCTTCCTCAGGGTCTCAGGGAGCCTCCAGGCATTGGGCTGATAGTTCTCAAGTGTTGGGTGCTGAGAACTGTGGTTGGGTTAATGTATTTTTAGCAACAAGTTTTTTCTATAAAATAACCAGAAAGCATAGAGTTCAGTGCCTACTCTTGGCTTGGCACAGTACTGGTTATTATGAACAAAAGGCTTCCTTCAGGGAGTTTAAAATCTAGCTAGTGAGCCAAAACCAGCATGAACATACTATAAAATGATTTAAGATATCTGTTAGGAAGAACTAGGAGGTGTGAACAGGTGCCACCCTGAGTTGATGGATTTTCAGAGCCTCAGCCTCTCTGTGGCACTTCTCTCCTTTCATCAATTGTCATACTATGTGAAATGAGGGGGAGGCCCTTTGTTTGCAAACGCAGTGTACGCCCAGCCAATCATCAGCAAAGCCAGGCCTGACCTGCTCAGAAGCCACTTCATCCCAACTCTGGAGAAGCTGAAGAAAAAGGCTGTCAAGACTGTGCAGGAGGAAGAGCAGCTGAAAGCTGACAGCAAAGGGGACACTCAGGAGGCGGAGCTCCTCATCCTGGATGAGTTCGCAGTCCTCTGCAGAGACCTCTATGCCTTCTACCCCATGCTCATCCGCTATGTGGACAACAACAGGTACGGAGGAGGCCTGGGGAGCATATCCACAGGGAGGAAGGTGGTGTTTCGTTGTGTTAAAGTGATAGAGGGAGGTCACAGCGGCCCCACCAGTTCCCTCCCCCAATAATCCCTAGTGTGGGACCTCCAAGCTATGCTTTCCTTGACCAGTGGTTCTATATGGTCAGTGGCATGGCCACCTCTTCCATCCTCAAATACTATAGGTGAGAGGGAGTTGGTCGAATAAGGACAGCAGTGACCCACTCCTGCCCTTCTGCTGTTCTGTCACACATTCATTCAGTAGATATTACTGACTGTCAGGCATTGGGGAACAGGATGAACAAAACAAATGAAGATGTCTGGTGTAGGGAGCTTTCATTCTGGGAGGGGAGTGGGGCATGCAGTCAATAAACAAAATAAGTACTTATATAATTATATATACTTATATATTTAAATATATACTTAACTTATAAAAGTAATCTGTGCAAAGCAGGGTAAGGGGAATTAGGAGTGCCAGGGTAGGGTGGAGTTACTAAATTCTCTTTGGAGTGGACTAAAAGAGAATGGAGGAAAGGATTTAGAGACAGCAATACAGACAACTTGTTTAAGGAGTTTTATTATAAAGGAGGACAGAGAAATAGGATGGTAGCTGGAGACAGAAGTAGAGTCAAGAGAAGAATTTTTAAGATGAGAGACTTGTCAGCTTGCTTTTTTACTAATAGGAATAATCCAGTAGAGAAGAGGAAATTGATCAGAGTGAGAGAGGATTTATTTTTATTTTATTTTATTAAATTGTTTGGGGTGATTTTGGTCAACATGAACATTTAGGTTTCATGTGTGGGTTTCTATGTTACAAGATCTGTTTCTAAAGCAATGACCTTAAACAGGCAAAGGATCAGCCTCAGATAGTTCATTCACAACAGCAGGCAGGAAGGCAGAATAATTATAAAGGCAGTGTTTATTAAAGTACATATCATTTTCAAAACAGCTATCAGCTATTTAAAGTGTATATACATTTTGGGAGGGACACCCTGTATATGGATAGGTAGAATCTGTAGGAATCCCTTCCTGATTGCTTCCATCCTCAGTGAAGTAGGAAGCAAGATGATCAGCTATGAGTGAGGATGGGGAGAGGTTGCTTAGAGATTTGAGGAGTAAGAAGAAGATATAAGACAGTGGCCAGGGAGAGGTGGGAGAGCAGATGGACCAAAGAAGTGTGGTGTGATGCCAAGTAGCATTAAGGGCTCCACTCGAGATCCATGATCATGACTTTAAAGTCTTTTTCTCCAGTCAATTCTGCTGCCAGGTTTTGGCCCAGAGTAGGAAGAGAGGTTGATTTGACCAGGGTTGGAAGTTTGTAAAGTGAGTATGACAAAGAAAAAATGGGTTAGGGAGTCAAGGGTATATGTAAACTAGTGACTATAAAGATTGACTATGGAATTTAAACTGAATGATGAGGGAAATGAGCACATAGGAGACTAATGACCATAAACAGGAAAAGGAACAAAGTATTGTTGGTCCTAGTGGGAGTCAAAGACCAAATAGATCTTTCTTATTATACCACACCCTTTAACGCTTGCAGGCCTAAAATACAAATTTGGGGAAGCTTGATTTTAAAATACCTCATTGTAGATAGTCAAAAGCCTCAGGAATATTTGAGGGAACATCCCTAACATTTTGAGTGTTATGCCATTCTGTCATGAGCAGAAAATAGGTCCGAATATACCCATTTTAGAATTTATTTTATAAGGCAAATTGTATGTACTATTTAAAATAATTTAAGATTACTTATATTTAGCATTTCACAATAAATACCTTACAAACACACACTGTGTATGTGTGTACATATAATCCCTTACCTATCTATGGGACATTTGACTCACTTTCTCAAAAGAAACCCTGCTTTGAGAGTCATCATTTTAGTCATTTCTGATTAACATATTCTGTTAACAGTTTAGGGAAGGAATTTGTCAGAGTTTGAGGTGAAAACAAAAATGAAAGTAGAGTAAGGTTGCTCCGAGAATAGCTCTTTAATGTCATTTGTCACTATTGACGATCAAGATTCAAGATAGAATGTGTTCCACCTGCACCGTGTTTGACAGTGCTAAAAATGGCAATGTCAGAGAGTCTTTGAGATCATCATTAATTCATTCATCCCTGCTTTTCAACCCGTTCTTTCCTGAACACCAGGGAACATCATGGTCATCTGAGCCTGGCTTGGAAATGCCTCCTTCTATGTGTGTGCCTTTACCTTTTTCAAGTTCTTTCTTCACCCAAAAGAATTAGCTGGCTTGGGATTCTAGAATGGTGGAGGTGGCAGGAATATTTGAGGTCACTTCATCCACCCTCTAACTAGATAAATACCCCCTTTCTTTTTCCAGCAGTGTATTTCCTGTCTCTGATTATCCTCTATGGCTATAAACAACAGGTACACCTCTCCCTGCGTACAACTCCCATTCTAGTCTCAGACAGTTTAAACCAGGGGTCCTCAAACTTTTTAAACAGGGGGCCAGTTCACTATCCCTCAGACCGTTGGAAGGCCGGACTATAGTTTAAAAAAAAAAAACCAACTATGAACAAATTCCTATGCACACTGCACATATCTTATTTTGAAGTAAAAAAACATAACGGCAAAAACACCCGGCGGGCCGGATAAATGTCCTCGGCGGGCCGCATGTGGCCCATGGGCCGTAGTTTGAGGACGCCTGGTTTAAACCATTTGAGCTCAATCTGTAATTTCTATCATTGGCTCTGATCTTGCTCTTTGGAGGCACACAAAACTAATGCCAATCTCTCTTGTGGCAGCTCTTTAAATATTGAAGGGTGCCATCTTCTCTTGTCCTCCTCCCTGTGTTTCCTCGTTACATTAGACCTTAGTACTTCCTTCAGCCCTGGCATGGCAGTGTTTCAAGTTTCTTCACCATCTGCAACACTCTTCTGAAGAGAAGCTTCCGTGTGTCAGTGTTCAGCCTGAGGCTGACCCAGAACAAGCAGGAATTCCAAGTGTGGTGTGGGGCGGGCAGGGCAGGGCAAATCAGCTCTCCATCTCCTCATCCAGAAGATATTAGGTCAGCATAGGTCCAGGACAATCTCTCTACAAGACACACTGGCTTCACTCACTTTCTCAAAAAGTGCAACTCGCTGGAAATCAGAAACAATCAGAACATGGAAATAAGCAACTTTAAATAGTGTGATTTTTGGAGAAAACCCATCTCTCAGCCTGTTGAAGGGAACCCTGTGTGGTGACTGCTTCAGGCTGTGTCTTCTCCTGGAGGCTCGGGAATAAGGCTGAGAGACGCTCCTCCCTCTAAGTCAGACAACCTGACCATGAACATAGGAGCATGGCTTTACTTTCTTTCAAAATCTGATAACTTATCTTTTTGAGAATGGAAGTCAAACTCTCTTTACTCTTGCCATCATCCAGGAGTTTATTATTGTGCTTCTTTTCTCCATTAATATGCTCATTAATTTTATCCACTTGGCGTTGCTTCAGCCATCACCCCCACTGATCATTACCCCTAAACCCAACCTTCTTCCCACCTACAGCCTTGCGTTTTCCCACGGCCCTTTGGCAGCATGCAGTGCAGATGAAAAGAGACTCGGGAATCAGCTTAGTGCCTCCAAAAGGATCAAGTGTCTGAATATTAAGAGCGGTCATGAATTCTGTGGGAGACTGGGAGCAGGGGAAGATGAGCCTGGTACATCATGTTAGGGCAGTGATGGGCAACCTTTTGAGCTTGGTGTGTCAAACTTTGCCAAAAAACTGAGCATAACTCGGGTAGTGTGTCACTTTGAGGAAAAAACATTATTTCGCAAATGTTTCATCCTCAGGAGCAGCAAATGTTTCATCCTCGGCATGCGGCCGCCTCAGTGGCCGCGCGTCATCAGAAATGGCTACACATGTCAGTGCTGACACGCGTGTCATAGGTTCGCCATCACTGTGTTAGGGGAAGAAAGGCTTTGGGAAAATAGGAGAGGCGAGGTCAGGATCTTCTCATGTGCAAATACCATCTTAATCTGGCTTGAGAGAGGTGCAGTGAGTTTGTGAACATGGGGGAGACATTTAATTAGATATTCTTCATGCACACCCACCACTCTGAACCTGACGAAAGGAGTTCACCAGAAATAAAGAGTAAAGGTTTGCCTCTTAGAAGAAGAGTGGTGAAAACCAAATTAATTCAGAAGAAACTGCCTTCCCATATGAAGGCAAAGGGATCAAAATCGTCTTCTTTCTCCTGGGAGGAAATGTTGACCTCAGGTTGTTTTCTGTGCTGCTACTACTCACACTGCCTGTGGCTGTGCTTTTCTTTGGTAGGAGAGACTATGGCTCTCGTCCCTTCCCACTCAGGGCACAGTGCAAACCTATAAGGCTTGTTTAAACCGAAACACGAAAGAATGAACAGCTGCCAGTTCTGATCAAACTTGACACTTGACCATGAAAAAGTGCTCCTGAAAAATCAATATGAAAGAAATCAAAAAGCGTTATCGATCTTAAGCCTCAAGTTTGGATTGCATTTGGCTTCCGGCTAATGGATACATGATTACAGTGGCCTAAACGAAGTAGAAGTTAGCTCTCACATATAAAAGAAGTCCAGAGATACCCAGCCCAGGACTAGTGTGGTGCTGCTCTGAGAACCTCAGTGCTTTGTCTTTTTATCCTTAACATTGGCTTCCGTCTTCAAAGTTACTTTATAATGTAAAATGCCAATTAGAACCATCATATTATCATTCCAGACAGGAAGCAGGAAGGCAAAAAGGCACCTTCAGCTATCTGATCCCTTTTTAGAAAGCTTTTCTAGAAGGCTCATCCAACAACTACCACTTCCAGCTCATTGATCAGAACTTAGTCACATGGTGATCTCTCAGGGGAAGCTGGGTAATGTGACCTTCAGCAGGGCACAGTGCCATCCTGAATAAAACGGGGTTTTGTTCCTATGAAGGGAAGAGACTGAGTAAACAACCTATAGTGTCTGCCACATAAAGGAGAGAATAGTTGGAAAAGAAAACAAGAAGGATTAGATAACATCTAATGAGGCTGGAACTCAGGGCAGTAAGGAATTCAGGAGATGAGAGAGGGACCCAAAAGTGGTCTTGGCCTCAGTCTTCACCTTTCTTCCTTAGCCTGGTGCGTGCTCTCTGTGAATGGGAAGAATGTAAGGCTGCTCAGGCCAATTCATTCTGATGTCCCAGGACTTAGGGAACTGGCTTTTGATAGCTATTACCCTGCATGCACCAAGGGACATTGGGTTTTTCAGGCCATCCATGAAAGCCAAAGTTTTCTTTAAGGAAGGCGATAGACAATTTAATTTCTACATCACTCTTTATAGATATTTGAAAATGCCAGCTCACCCAGCCCTTTCAAAATATAATTTAATTCAAATGTGTAAGATACTTAAGGGAAAGAGAACTTTTAGAAGTTGACTGAATTCTACTGCAATTTAGCCTTCTTGCTGCTACTGTGTTTGTTTGTTTTTAAATAAATGCAGCTGGTTTTGTTAAGCCTGTTTTGTGTATGTGTATGTTTTTAAAGAAATGGATAATGCCCATTTATGGGGAGTTTCCAAACAATTTCAGATGGCATAGGAGGTATTTGGTCTCTGCCAAGCACTTCAGTCAACAGTGAAAAACATATTGTCTTACAAATTTTATTCATAAAACTGGCTTTGTAAGAAAAAGGAATGAAGCCTGAACTGTTTGTAAAGTGCTCAGCATTTCAGAGATTTGACAATGACAAGTGTAAATGACAAGACTAGATGGCATAACAACCAAGACTTTCCTGATTTTGCCTGCTTTATGTATTAAAGGGCATTTGTCCCAAAAGTTAGAGTGTGACCTTAATTACTTCATCCGCTTAAAGAAAAAGAAAAAAGCCTATCTTTGACAGTTTTGAAATGTTGATTTCTAACATCTGTTTGCTAAAATAATCCTTAAATCCTTTGGAAACAATGGAAATGATTATTGTAAGTCCTCTAAAATATCTACAATACATGTCTATAACTAAGCATGGAAGGAGTATATTGATGATAGCCTTATAGGAATAAAGTTTTATCTGGATAAATGTGTGCATCCGATGTCCAATGAGTGTGATTATTTTAATTAGTACTGAATTTCATATGCATATTCCTTTACTTTTCAACTCAGATCCAACTGGCTCAAAAGCCCCGATGCTGACTCTGACCAGCTCTTCCGCATGGTGGCAGAGGTCTTCATCCTGTGGTGCAAGTCTCACGTAAGGAATCCTGGGCCCTGGGCTTAGAGACAGCGTGAAAGGTACAGGCCTCAGGGAACTGTCTTGTAATGTCTGCTTTTTTATTCCCCTCGCCCCCCACTTAGAACTTCAAGAGGGAAGAGCAAAATTTTGTGATTCAGAATGAAATTAATAATTTGGCATTTTTAACTGGAGACAGCAAAAGCAAGATGTCAAAAGTAAGTTCTTAGAAATCAATTTCAAAGACTTTTCAACCTTCACCTAAGCTATGTATCTCTGATGTATAAAGGAATCCACTCTGTACAGCATTTAAGTCAAACCAACAATCTCCATTGTTGTTTCTTTGAGAATGAACAGAAGAACTGTTCTCAAATAAGCATGGTCATCACATTTTTATGAATAAATAGCTGCTTGTATGTCCAAAAGTTTATGTTTCAAGGCTTGCCTAAGGCATTTTAAAATAGAACGACTTCCTGTGTGGTGACCTGGCAAAAATACAGGTGCCTAGAGTCACCTTCTGATTAGAAAATTATTTTGCTTTGAGGATTTCATTAGTACATATTCTTACAGTATACTTGTTTTCCTCCTATCTGGAACATCCAGTAGCTGCTCTGTTTCAACTGTGCTGACCTCTTAATGCCTTCTGTTTATTTTCCACATGAGTTGCATTCAGAAACTGATACATTTGTCCATCTCCCTGGAGGAAATGTTTGAAAGAGGGCATACCAGATATCTGTCTGACAAAAAAAAAAAAGTTACATATAAGGAGGACTATAGCAGGAATATGGGAAGGAGAACTGGCCTCCAGGTCCTTCTAGGTCAGCTCTACACAGAAAGACTTTGCTATTTTGATTGGAGAGAATTCTGAGACACACTCCTTCAGGTGTATATACAAAAGCCAGGCTTACTTAAATGGGATGTTTTGTTACCAGCTGTTATGGCTTACCTTTGACTCTCTTCCCTTGAGAAGCATGCCTCAATGAGTATTGACTATGTATGTCAAGTATAAGTGACATGTAATACCTGGGATGTGTGTCTCTCTCGTTGCTTGTACAGTGCTGACTTAGAGGAATATGAAGGTGGATTATGCTTGGGGACCCCTCAAAAGTGAAAATCTGTTCTGGAAAGATGGGTTTGTAGTGTAGTTCTTGGGGCATCATTCCAAATAATCTTTTGAGATAGAAGACCTATGTATGTGGAGCTGCAGACAAGGGGCTGGTAGGACCCCAAAAATCAACACTCATCTCCACCATGTCTGGCTAGCTCTGATCAGCTCAGTCACTCTGAACTTCCCGCCCTTCCATCATTTAGCTATGTTGACACTAATACTTCTTCCAGCATCCAAAAAAAATGATTCTTGAAGTTTTGAATCTGATATACACTTTCTATAAAGTTTTATAAATAAAATTGTGTACATGCAAAGTGGAGCAATCAGGAGTGCATATTCACATTCAAGAGGAATCTTAGGAACTTTACCTATGGTGGATCCTTTTGAGCTTTATATTGTTTATTTGATTTTCAAAAAATTATTTTGCATTCAACTTTTAGCAAACACATCTGCTGCTCGTGTCAGGTATATAGGATATTTCAGACTTCTGATCCCTGGACATTTATCTTAAGTTCCCTCTGAAGGGTTTTCTTACAGCCACCACAGGCTCTCCTTTGACCCTGCCTACCTAAATAAATCCCGGACAGATTCCATGCTACCTTCAACTTAGAGTATATCCATTGGCTCAGGAATGAACCAGCTAGAATTCATTGTCATCATCATCGATGACAGCAAAGCAGTGGAAATGAATCTGATACAAGGATTCAGATCCCAGAGAAGCAGAAATGGCAAAGACATCTCAACCTTCTGGTGCTGAGTAGATACTTTTGGGTCCTTGGGTTTACACTTGGAAAGAGATGAGGTGAAAAGAATTGACATTTCACAACTAACCTACTAACAAACTAACCTGAAATCATGTTCATTCACATCACTGTATGAGGAAAAGGGTATGTTTGTCTTGTCAGAGGATGGTCATATTCAGAATCTTTGCATCTCCCCTGTTGATAAGGTTAGTCTATAGGAGCAAACACTTTCACTTCATTCCCATTGACATTGTATGCCAGTTTTTTCTGAGACACATGGGATAAAGTCAAAGTTATAGTATAATGGATGTGAGGACCCTCCCTAGATATTAAATAATATTTGCCATGTTCCTCGGGGCAACAAATATTAATATTGTTCCTTTTACATCTGTTGAGACACAAAATGTGATAGTAAATAGGACTAGAGACTAAAAGTAAGCTAAGTCTTACCTTTGGCCCAACTCTTGACTGGAGGTATGGCCTTGCCTCATTCACTTAACTCCTCTGGGCCCCAATTTACCTGACTCCCCGCAGCTCTACTAGGATGTTTTGTTTAAAAGTCAATATCAAATTGCATCTCTAGGGAAAAAATAATATTACATACGTGCAGGGCACTATTTCAGAGAGATACATGCCTCCAAAACAGCAACTCATAGTCATTACTGCTGTTTTTTGGATGTAGAATTACATATTGAGAAGCCAAGGAGGGGGGATATTCTTCCAATTATCAATTGAATTCTCATTGCCTTTGCCTCCCTGAAATGAGAGGTTCTCTCTACTACCTGCTCTGAATGGTCACTTGTCACCTGTGCTTGCTTTTATCTCCACTCGTAATTGAATTCTGGTGTGTAAGTGTACTTGGCCGCAGTGCACATGGCAGCCGTTATACTGGAATGCTGCATGTTCACACACTGCACTCGCCATGCGAATGGAAGGGAAGCAGAGAAAAATGTACAGTGGGCCACCCTTCTCAGACTTGGTTAACTGAGGTCAGTTCAACGATGTGTGAGTTCTCTGGAGGCTAAAGCAGATGGTTTTTGAGAGCTCATTGTATATTTTGTTAATATAACACCAGTTTGCAAATGTATGTTAAGCTAAACATAATGAAGCTGAGCACATGTTTTTTTGTTTTGTTTTTAAACTGGTTTTGTTTTCTGGAAAAATGGCAGCAGCTTCCTCGGAGGGCAATGGTAAGTTAGAACACAGTTAGCCCAAGAAATGCCAGTTCCTTGACCAAGATTTTAAACAATGAAAGAATTGTGATGCAAGAAATATTGGAGTGACTCATTATTTAAAGCCACTCCACCCCATGAGGGGTTTCAGTGTACTGTAAAAGGACAGGGAATAGTTTAGAAGATGTCTGTTTTTTAAGGGTGTTCACAATTGGGTGTGTGTTTCTTCTTACTCCAGTATCGCCTATTATTCACTCTTCCCTTCTCTTCTCTCCTCTATTCTTCTCTCTCTCTCTCAATCTCAATCTCTCTCTCTCTTATCCCTCCAGCCCCCCACCTTTTTTGTTTTTATTTTTATTTCTTTTGTTCTTGTACATCTGCAGCTTGAGTGCTCTCTATCTCCCTCTCCCTCTCACCTCTCTCCCTCTCTTTTCTCCCTCTCCTTTCGCCTTCTCTCTGCCCTCTTTCCTTCTTCACCTCCTTCATCCCTTAAAAGTCTGTGTTTTTTCCTTAAGTTCACACATAAAATCATCTTCAACTACTGGGGGAAATGAAACAATTTTGAAGTTATAGGAATTCATAAATTTTTGTTTAGAAAATAAAAAGCTCTAGGCAACTTTTTAAAAAACCTATTTCCAATATTAGCAAAAATGCATTGAGTTAACTAATCTTAGCAACATATGAAGAATAAAATGAGAACCTATAGGGTATGGGAGGCTTTGACCTAAGGTATATAAAGGTCACAACACAAGAAGGGAGGTGCTCCATCCTTCAGGCTGTGGAGTGATTGTGAACCACCTGAGATACTCCTAGAGTCCTTTTTTAAAAAGCAAACTTTTAGCAGAAGCACACCCATCACCCTTGAGCGCAGAGCTGCCCTCTCTTTTTCTTCTTCTTTTTTTTTTAAATTTATTTTTTTTAACTATAGTTGACATATAATATTAGTTTCGGCTATACAACATAGTAATTAGACATTTACATATTTTGGTAACCACAGATCTGCTAGAGGTGATAATGTGGGTGGAAGGAAGAAAAACAAAATGGGGTCTTTGGTTACATGACAGATTGTCTGCAGCTCACCCAGGTGAAAGTAAGGGGGAGCAGGAAAGACTTTAGGTCTAGAGCATTTATCTGAAGACCTGGGTGTGAATGTCACACACTCTGGAAGGCTGGTCTCTGAGATGATCTTGGCCCAGGGGTACCTTGCCTGGTCTGGGTATAAGTCTTCATGGCCAAATTAACCTCCATCCTAATCTCCCATTCACTCTACATGCCATGTTCAACTGGCTCCCAGAGCGGTTGAGTTTCTGTTGTGTTGGCTGAGGAACTGGGGCTCAGAAGCTATGACTAACATGTGGTACCTTATGCCTTGGACCCTTGCTTTTACTGACTGACTCTTCTCCTTGTTTCTTTTCTTTTGTCTTTCCACACAGGCCATGCAAGTAAAGGTACAGGTCAAATGCATGACGTGTCTTTTCTGTTCTAGTATTAGAGGTCTCAGGCTCTGGCCACCCTCTGCCCTGTGATCACCAGCGGGGGGTGGTACATGATGGATGTTCTCACCTGGATGTCCCCAGGCCTGCTCCAGGGAAGACAACTGCCTGTCAAAGAGTGAATGTAGGCCTACCCACCCTGGAATGGGAAAGCCGGGGAAGCCAGCCAAGCCTCGCCCTAACCTACCCGAGGTCTCCTTGCTAGCTCTGCTCCCTTCCTAAGCTGCCACCCTGCGGCCACATGCTAACAAGGATAGGCATACTGACAGGGCTTGAGACCTGGGCGATGCTCCCCTGCTGTGCCCTGCAGCGTCAGAATCCCACTTACTGTCAGTGGTCCCAGCCCTTCACACTGTACATTCCTGCCTCTTGTACAAGGTTCCTATGATTCAAAGAGGGTTTGCCAAGGACTAACCTCCAGGATTTGAAATCAGCAGATAACCATGAATTTTTGCATAGAATGTATATATGGTGTAATAAACCTTAAGACAATTTTCCAGTGATCCATACAGGTTCTTGCTTGGAAATATTTCTCTATCTCTTCATTAACGTGTATCTGCTGCCATTGTCCCGAGCACTCTCCCTCAGGAATGTGGAGAGAGAGGGGGCGTGCAGGAACTGGGCCCCAGGTAGCCCTTGGTTAGAAAGGGGAAAGGGAGCCATGGACAGAGAGCTGGGGTCTACATATTGACTCAGATGCTACTGGTTTGGTGACCTTGCAAGAATCACTTACTTTCTGAGCATCATGTTCTCATCAATAAAACCGACTTGTTTCTATTTTAGAGTTGTTGGGAGGATTAGAAATGTCTTATTTCAGTAGCAGGCACATTGGAGTCACAGCATATAAGCAGCATTTGATCATAAACTGCTGGGACTGGTGAGATAAAATAGAGAGTGAGCAATAAACTATTTTAATTGTGAATCAAATCCACATCGTTACATCTTGCACTTTTACTGTATTGTAAACAGCATGCTGCAAGTTATCTTTTAAATTTATAAGATGTACAGGGTATCTCATAGTTTATATACTTAAAACTGGGTTGTATCCTTCATGAATGATTTGAAACATTTTCAAGGGTAATTTAGACTGTAAATGAGTTTAGCCTTAGCTGCAACCTTTAGAATTCTGCACCGGAGGTAGAACATGACGGAACCTTGCAAGCGCTCGGGAAGTGATAGCGCGGACTCCTGTGGTCCTGTGTGAGCCAGCTTTCTGACCGTGTTCTGGAACACAAGAAGCCGCTGCTTCTTAGCCTCATTTCTTCCTCCCGCTCATATTTCTCCTGCCGCCTCCCACTGCGGTCCGGGTCTGACCTGCTGTTTTGGAGCACCCGGCCCACAGTGGCCCTGCAGCCTGTAAAATTCCCTTGCTGGTCAGGGGCTTTGCTGAGGTTTCTGTGATATAACCACCTGCAGGTGCCGCTGCCACGAGCTGGGTGACAGAAATCGCATCATTTTAAGAGTGTCTATTAATAATTATGAACCTTTCACACTTTGGAAAGTAATTGAAAGAGATCCTCCCAAGGCACTTGTTCATTCTGACCCCCCTCTTCTCTCTGAAAGGCAACCCTGTATGAAATGAACTCTGCTCCAGCCCAGGGTCCCAGGTCTTAGACGCCAGTTCTAGGGTTGGCATCTGGTCCCTGCCCTGCTCCCAGGGCCCTGGGGCTCAGTGCACATTGCAGGGCTGCCACCTCATTGCTGCAGATACTCTTGGGCACCTCATGAAGCAGAGCTTTGGTGAGCACCAGTTTGCTCTTCCTCGGCGTCCCTGACTTCATTTTCTGCTTCTGGCTCTCCAGCCTCCCCCCACCCCACCCCACACACACACATACACACTTATACTTTCAGCAGGTGCCCATTAGCTGAGGCAGAGTCCTGCTAATAAGGTACCGCCTGGGAAGCTTTGCTCTTGCAGGGCCTGACATCATGAAAAATGCGGTCACCGCAGGGCCTTGTCTGATTGAGCCCCCCTACCCCACCACCGTGTGTTGTAGACACTGAGGGTCCTGGGTTGGTTGCCTCAGCCCAGTGCACTGGACTCTTCTCTGAAACTCACCGCTTCCTTGGATGAACTCTCCCTGTGAGGGATGAGAAAGTGTGAGCCAGAGTCATTTGGCCAGTTCTCAAATCATTTGTTGAAAACACCAGTTTTATCTGTTCATTCAGCCCGGAAGTGAGTGAGCAGAGACCATAGGTGTCCGTGGTGTGTGTGTGTTCATGTGGTCCTGTGAGCATGCGCACAAGGAGGGGGCTGGGGTTTCAGGGCCACCTGGTTGGCTGTTGAACACACTCCTTTTACTGTCCTTTGAAATGTACTGAGGCCCTGCCTGTACTGACAGGGCCACAAGGAGGCAGGCTGCCCCTTTCAGAATCACTGAGCCCCTCTGTTTATGTCACCCTCGTCTCCTAGTCTGGAGGGCAGGACCAGGAGCGGAAGAAGACGAAGCGGAGGGGAGACTTGTATTCCATCCAGACCTCCCTCATCGTGGCTGCGCTCAAGAAAATGTTGCCTATTGGTTTGAATATGTGCACCCCGGGCGATCAGGAGCTGATCTCCCTCGCAAAATCACGATACAGCTGCGTAAGTGCCCGCCTGCCGTGGCTGAGCATGTAAGACAGGTGGTGGGGACAGGCGCTCCGTCCTCCTCTGGGTGGAGGGTGGGAGCAGATGGACAGAATCCAAGGTGCGCAAAGGCAGCACGCCCTCATTGTTGGAGCTGGTCAGGGAGTTAGCATGTTCCCTTTGGAAGACGCCTGTCATTTCTCTTCTTTCGTTCTTGGAATAAAGATCCCAGGAAAACTCTCCTTTGGCTGTCTATACGTCCTGCACCCTACCTTACATTTGCATAGTGACCTCTGGGAATAAAATGGAACATCTCTTTCCACAGAGGGACACCGATGAAGAGGTGAAGGAACACCTGCGGAATAATTTGCACTTGCAGGAAAAGGTGATGCATAGGAAGACAATGAGGACACACACAGGCCTCCTTCTGGCTTCCGGGTGCCATCTTCACGCTTAATTTACTCATGTTTTTCTAGAAACAGTCTCAGAGTACTTGTGTTAAATTGGTAGGACTAGCTCCCTGCCCTTAATTTTTATATTTTTGTTCTTTCCTTTGCTGTTGCAAAGAGGCATCCAGTAAAGCATTCTCCCCACTCCCATTCAGCCGGAAGTGAGTGAGCAGAGACCGTAGGTGTACGTGGTGTGTGTGTTCATGTGGTCCTGTGAGCATGAATACAAGGAGGGGGCTCGGGGCTGGGTCAGGCCTCAGCTTTTCTGACAGTGGTGCTTGCTAAACTGTGAAGCAGGACACCTGGGGAGAATCTTGGTACATCCTGCTCTAGAGACTTGAAAACAAACTATTTTTGTATCTGAGTTGGTATAATCAGAAAAATCAAGATAATTTTTTATTTATTGTAAAGGCTATCTGATATTTTCCCAGGCCTGCGAATCTGAACAGCTCTTTCCTCAAGAGTATCTGCAGCAGTGAGGTGGCAGCCCTGCAATGTGCACTGAGCCCCAGGGCCCTGGGAGCAGGGCAGAGACCAGATACATTATTCCCTGAGATGGAGAACTAGGCTGACACAAATAGCCTCTTCTTTTCATCCCAAACATATAGGAATGATAGGGGAGGGGGACATACTCCCCAAAAAAGGGCAGTAAAAAGAAATCCCAAGTGGCAGAAAAAAAGAAGACATACTAAATCATAGTATTGAGGAGAGGTTGATGCAGTTGGGAAAACTTGTAGAGTTCTCTGTACTAGATATGTATTTTAGGGGCTGATGTTTTTAATAACCTTAAAGGAAGATAGCTGTGGGACTTAATTACTCATATTGTGCATAATTTCAGAGCAAGAAACTTACAAATAATTAGCCTTGAACCAGTGAAATACATGAATCTCCTGCAAAGACAACCATGAAACCACTTGTAGAGACTCCATCCCCTGGGATATGGGCTGAGATGCCAGTTAATAGAACTCCTCCTAAAGACAAGCTCATATTTAAAAAATACAAAGTGTGAAAGGAAACCCACTGCTATTAGCCAGAAAATGCAACAAAAAGAAGAATTCAAGCCGAAGGAACTGCAGAAAGGAGTTTAAGTGTAGTTAAAATATTTAAAGAGATAAAGTAGCAATAGAATCCATAAATCAAGACTTGGACATAATCTTTGTTAAGAAGAAGGAAGATATTATTGAAAAAGACCTCATAGTGATTATAAAAATCAAAAATAGTCATTGAAACTAAAAATCCAATTTATGTGTAAAAAAAATAGACTAGACACAGCTTAAAAAGAATTTATGAATTGGAAGTTTGCCTTAAGGAATTAGAATTCAGTGTAGAGAAAGGAATAGAAGAGTTAAGGGACATATGGGCTAGAATGAGAAGTTCCTGCACAGCATCTATGGTATTCCAGAAGAAGATAATAGAGAAAATAAGAGAGGGGCAATAATAGAATACCGTCTTGATTAATATGAAACCGTGCTAGACATGAAAGGCTATTTCAGTACAGGAGGTATCAGAGATGCCTCATCTCATGTATGAGCTTTAATTTTCAGTCTGATGATCCGGCTGTAAAGTGGCAACTGAATCTCTACAAGGATGTTTTGAAGAGTGAAGAACCTTCCAATCCAGAAAAGACCGTGGAGCGTGTGCAGAGAATTTCAGCAGCTGTCTTCCACCTGGAGCAGGTAAGGAGCATCTGCTGAGGACTGGGGAAGCAAGACTACCTTGGATAATACAAAGCTCCTGTCTACACTCAGCTCTTAGTTAATCATGTTCTTGTAAGACAGAAAACAAGAAGCAAGGATCATCCCAGCTCACACCCATGTGTCATCTTGGTGCTTCATGGTAGAAGACTCCTCAATTCTTTCCCCTTCCAGTGTTTTACAAATGTTTGCCATTAGCTCAAATGACCTGTTGAAGTCCCCTACCCATTTGTAAAGCTTCTGTTAATCAATAAATAGCCAACCACAGTTAGGAGAAGAAAGCAAACTTAATACCTCCACAAATTGAATCATCCACTAATGCAGTGGTCGGCAAACTGTGGCTCATGAGCCACATGTGGCTTTTTGGCCCCTTGAGTGTGGCTCTTCCACAAAATACCACGTGCGGGCGCGCATGTACAGTGCGATTGAAACTTCGTGGCCCATGCGCAGAAGTCGGTTTTCGGCTCTCAAAAGAAATTTCAATCATTGTACTGTTGATATCTGGCTCTGTTGACTAATGAGTTTGCCGACCACTGTACTAATGGGTACATCTTACTGACTACAGTTGAGAAATCAAAATTCTTGCAGGGTTGAGAAGTCTGGGCTGAAGATGACCACCTTCGCCACCCTGTCAGCCTGTGCTCCCCTGCCCATGTGATTTCTCCTCAGGTGGAGCAGCCTTTGAGGTCCAAGAAGGCAGTCTGGCACAAGCTGTTGTCTAAGCAGCGGAAACGGGCAGTGGTGGCCTGTTTCAGGATGGCCCCTCTCTACAACCTGCCCAGGCAAGTATTCCGTCATCTTCTGTATTGTGAGCCAGTGGTGGGAATTAAGGTATCCTCCCACAGCCGGGCTCTCTTCTGGCCCCGACACTCATGATCCAAGAGGTAGACATTGGAGTCCTTCACCCATGGAGCCATTACAGTCTTCATGTGGTATCATGGCCTGCTAAGGCAATCAAGGTAAGCATAAAAACTGAAACCAGATGAGATTCCCTAGTACCCCATGCCTTCCTCAGCTCACTGTTTTGCACATGAAGTCAGCCACGTAAGCATATGGAAACTCTCTAGTTTTACCTACGAGGGGTTCTTTGTGAGGATGTAAAGGCACCCTGGAATAAAGGAACTGTTTTGTCAACTACTTCCTTCTAAATTCCATCAACAGATCAAACAATATTTCTCTGCTCAGGCACTTGGATGACACCAAAATCACTGTGTTTCCTCAGCAGGTACAGAAATGTAACTTGAGAATCCTTTGCCCAGTGTATGTGCCTTCAAGGTGAAGAAAGGGCACTGTCCCAAGAGGCTAGTCATGGACATGATGCCTTTATCCTGGTATTTAAAATTATGTGAAGGCTTGTCTGGAATGTGTGTGAACACACATGCTGAGTACCAGTACAGATTGGGCCAGCACTGACCCCTTGGACTCACTGTCACTGGTGATGTGATCACATTCCATCCTCAGACTAATTTCAGAATTAGTGAGGTCAGGTCTGTGATCAATAAATAAAGCTGATAATTATGTATCAGCCTCTGCTTTATCAGCGTTCAAATCAATAGGAACATCCTCACCTGGTTGGGAAAAATAAACTGACTTGGACAAGTACATTCTGAATCCCAGGTAGGTTTTTGTTTTTTTGGAAAATCAGATAAAGTACTATTTCTATGCTTGACATTTTACTTTTATCAAATTGTGCATCTTGGCCATCATTTGTCCAGAGTGTCCTGTAACCCTCTCCTGAATCAACTGGCCAATTGAGCTTCCCTAGTTGGGGTCTTTGAAGATGGTGGAGAATCATGGCCTCTGAGACACACCTGCTTCTCCAGGTCTCTCGAGAAAACAGACTAGTGTCTTTGGAAGGGGATCAGGCACCACAGAATCAAATAGAATTCATTAATGAAAAGCTGAAAATTAAGTCAAGCTGTCATGGGAATGAAGGCTGCTGAAGTCCTAGCCAAAAAACAACAAAGAAATTCATAGCCCAGTAGAAAAAGCAAAAAGCATAGGGTTTTGTCTGTTTTCAAGAAGTGGTGAAACATCAGAAGGCATGCACACTCCTCTCTGGTGGGGATTCGTGCCTGACGTTGTGCTAATTTGGCCTCCAGAAGAGCTCAGCTCTAAGCACATATCTCCAGGACCAGCTAGGCAGAAATTTCACCTCTCAAAAACAAGCTTTAAAAAAAAAAATACACTGAGGATGCTACTACCACCCTTTCATATTTTGGTTGCTCCTTCAGCAACTCTACCCTTGTGTGGGTAACAGTAAGTTCAGGAATTCACTGTGTCCTTGATGAAACGTAGCCATCCCACCCCTAACACAGTTGTTTTGGGGAGTTGCCCTGGATTTCCCCTTAGGGTGGAGGAATGTAGGAGATTTCATAACAGCAACAATAAAAACTGTCTAAGGAGCTAATGGTGGAAGACCACACCTCTTCTTCATTTTGTGATGTCGTAGACTGCATGGAATCTTCCAAACTAAAGGGCTAAAGGAATTGCTTTTATTATGTGGAAACTGTTTCTCTGATGTTAGTTTTTAAAAGAAAACCTGTGTGCTTTTCTCCAGACACAAAATTAACAATTTCTTCCTGAGCACCTTTCAACGGGTTTGGCTGGAAAAGGTTAATGAAAAAACTCAGTATGACAGGCTTATACCCATTTTAATGGTAATGTAACCTATGGAGGGACCTGCTCATTCTCTGCACACTCCTCCTTCCTTGACCATGATTTAACATTACCATAAAGACACAAAGTTGTACAATTTTTTTACATAACTCTGATTGGTCAGATTTTAAAGAAAGCTAGCAATGGCTGTGTTTTACGGGAAACCATGGCCAGGGTCTTGATGACTCTGGTCTTGACCTTCATCTTCCTTTTCTCTCCTTCCCTCCTCACCGCTATCCTCACATTTGGTAACCCATTGACTGCTATTCAGTGGCTAATTTTCCCAGAAGTCAAACCTGGCTTCTAGGGAGTGAGTGGCTTGTGCCAGTTATTCAGCGTTTTCAGCAACCAGGGCCACAGCCAGACCCCACAGGGCACACTGGAGTCATGCTAATGAGCGCAGCCTTAACTTCCTAAGTAAAAGCTGGAGCGCCTTGCAGGCATGGCTCCTTGGAGGCCCTGTAAAGTATATCTGAGACTAACCCACTCACCGACAGCATGATTTAGATGGGATCAACTGGAGAGGTGGTCGGCCAAAAAGGAAGAACCAAATTACTGTATTAAACAAATACTTCTGGACTGTTCCTAGAGAGGAAATGTGATAAAGACCTTGTGAGACCAGGATCATGGTTACCTCCTGGCCTTCCACTAACCATTGTTAGTTCATTCAGAAGTTGCCCCAGACATTCAGAAAGCTCTGTGTTAGAGGGTTCTGGTTTCTTTGAAATAAATGCTTATGGTGGTGTGCTATTGGCTACTCTGACCAATCAGAGGATAAGAATTGTACAAAAGTCTGTTCTGCTTACTAACTGTTAACCTCCCAAACTAAAGTAAGGTGTCCCATGGATCCCTCTTGACCTCACTCTCACCCCTTCCGCTCAGGCACCGCTCTATTAACCTCTTCCTCCATGGCTATCAGAGATTTTGGATAGAAACAGAGGAGTATTCCTTTGAAGAGAGACTAGTACAGGATTTGGCTGTAAGTACTGACACAACTGGGAGCAGATATGAGTGTGAATGAATTTGATTTCTGTATTCGTGTGTGCGTTATAACAGTTAAAGATTCGCAAAAATCGAGTGTGTAAATTTGAAAGGAACTAATGGCATAAATTATCAGGGGGAAGCCCTGCTAATGGCCATAAGAGCCAGAGAATGAATTTCACTTGGAGGTGCTAATCACTGTTGTCCTGTTCGTCATCATTATTAACAACTAATATTTCCTGGGATGCACGGCCATGCCATGAGAAATTCTCGCTAAGTTTTGAGCACCACTGGTCGCAGGAGGCCGCCAGCCTGAGCCCAGGCCCTGCATCCATGTTAGGAAGGCACATCTAATTCCCCTTCCTACATTCCACGTTTCTGTAGTTGGCCCTCAGAAAATGTGTCATGCCCCATCTCTAACAGACATCACACTGTAAAACTACTTACAATTATACCCCAGGGGGAAGGCAGGGAGCTGTAGCAGACCACAGAGCTTCATCCTGGTCCAGGAAAAAAATAAACCCTCCTATAATTTAGCCGAACCATGGTTGATTATTTTTTCACTTTTTCTTATTTCTCTTAGCCCTTATTCTCTCTGTTACTCTTGCCCCGTGTTTCTCATATTCAGTTTCCCACATTTCTTCCTCTTTTTATATCTTTCTATCATTCTCTTCCTTTTTCCCTCTGCCCCTCTTTTTTTTCCCTTTCATATTTTCTCCACTACTTTCCTTCCATTTGTCTTTTATGGCCCTCATTGTTTTCATATGTGCCCTTCAGTCTCGATTAGTGTGAAGTTGGCAGTGAGCATCATTTCGGCTGTGTACTTCTTCTGAACCATTCACACAATCTATGCAGTTCTCACCAGTTTGCTGAATATGGTCCACCCTGCTGGCTGTGCTAGTGAGCTCACTTTTACCTCTGGCATCAGCCCTTGCTGTAAAAGGAGATAGAGACTCGACAAGAGGAGAAACTGTAAGGCTTGCAGCTCCAGAATGGCATCTCTCAGGAACAAGAATTTTAGAATCAGGAGTGAGGTTAGGAAAGAGAAATGTTGAGCCAGGTTGAGTCTAGAGTAGTACTAGCCCCCAAATGGCTCCAGGGCTGTGTCACTCTTGCCTCATCCCTTTTCCAGCCGAGTTCTCCAAAAGCAAGTTCAGGTGAAGAGGCCCAGCCTCTCAGTGACTGTCCAGGGCTGCCCTCCTGAGTTCGGGTGCCCAGAGCTTGCATGAGTCTTGCTGATTGGCGTGTGGAGGGCCTCGGCTACAGTCAGGCTTTGGCTTTTCCTTTCATCTTGTTTTAACCCAAAATTGGAATGTTTCTTTGACTGAAAAAAGCATATCCATTTATATGCCAAACCCTGCACCCTTAGGGCTTCTGTCCTGAAATAAATACGTGACATAGTGGTTTCTCTTTGTGCTTGTAGTCTGACGCACTCTGTGCCTTGCGCTTTGCCTTCTCTCTGCTCGCATGCAGTTGTGTGGCACATGCTGAAATCCACGCCTAAAACCTGTCTGCATTGGTCTGTGTAGAAATCCCCCAGGGCGGAAGAGGAGGAGGAGGCGGAGACGGAAAAGCAGCCAGACCCACTGCACCAGATCGTTCTCCACTTCAGCCGCAATGCTCTCACGGAGAGGAGGTCAGCACCATCAAGGCACCCGCTCCTCCCACACCCTCCTCTCACGGATGGCAGTGCCTGCAGAGGGGCTGCCAGATTTGAGCCGCCCTCCTTGCTGCCCTCATGTTGGCCATCAGGAAACATCTAGGGAAACCCCATAAGCCACGGCCCTCTCATCATAATGCCAGACACTCACTGGTCTAAAAGATTAAGCAGCCTCACACTGTAACCTTCCTCCCTGAATTCCATGGCAGGCCAGTGCCCACTCAGGTTCCCAGAGTGGTTTCTCAGAATCAGGGTGGGTGTGGGGGGTCTAATTAATTCACTAGTACATATATCATTCAAGATTTATGTGGCTCTTAGTCTTTTCCACTGGGCCTTGAAGGTAGCCTGCTAAATACTTCCTTTATTCTTTCCAGCAAATTGGAAGACGACCCTTTGTACACCTCCTATTCCAGCATGATGGCCAAGGTACACCTGGTTCCTGCCCACTGCCTCAGTCATTCTCTCTCCTTAGACCTCTTCAGCACAGAATCTGTCATGCTGAGCAGCAGGCCTGGGACTCGGTCATGACGTGAGCTCCAGGCAGAGCACAGTCCATGTGCCATACGGGTGACACTAGTAAACCACTCCACTGTCCTCCTAAGAAACCTTGAGGCTTTGCAGAAACAGTGGGTACTAGTGGCTAGGATCACATGACAGATCTAAACCAGCTAAACAGGGCCTGGACATACAGACAGCCCTGGCATTTTCACTCAGTGTTCAGATGCATCCAACTGTTCAAACACATCTGTAGGCAAAGGAAGTTCAGTACGTTTGGAAACAGGCTCAGAAACAGAGGGAGATCCTAGTGTTCTAAAGGAGGCAGCAGGGCCAGAGATGTTGTTTCTGTGTCGCCTGGAGGAATGGTGACCTCTGGAATGCTGAGTGGCTAAGGGAACTGCTCCTTCTCAAATGGGAAACCTTCGTGTCAGGCAGAAAGGGGGACATGTAGGGGTACAGAGCACCTTTTCCTTGACCAGAGATACCACATGGCCACGATGGGAAGGGGCACTTAGGGATTTACATTCTAGGTGTCTCTGATCTTCCCAAGCCCCTGGTTCTTGTTCCGAAAGGGACAGCTCCCTGTGCTCCTATCTCTTGATTTACACTAGAACTTGACTGGGTGAGAGAATTCAGGTCTCTGTTTAAACCAGATGGGTCCTCATCAATTGTGTGGTCTTGGCGTTCCCATTCTCATTTCTGAACCTCTTTGTAACTGCAAAGGTGGCATTTAGAGTAGAAAGTTGCCCCACGGTGGTCAGAATGTCCCTGGTTTTACAACATGCGTGAGGTCCTGTGAATTGAGTCCTGTCCCCTGCCGCACAGCGGGACAGTCTTGATTTTCAGGTCCACCTGTAATGTGATTGTCTGTCTCCTTTCTCTGTTCCACCGAATCCAGAGTTGTCAGAATGGGGAGGATGAAGAAGAGGAGGAAGACAAGGAAAAAACATTTGAAGTAAGTTTTCACTAAGATTGAAGACAGGGCCACCCTCCAAAGCCAACCTTCAGAGGTGGGTGCTGACAGCCATGTGGCCCACCCATGTGGCCCACCCACCATGTGTATCTGGTAGCAAACACAAAAGTCTGCCTGGATAAAGCACTCTGTTAGCTGTGGCTCTGTTATCTGTCTGTCTGTCTGCCTTCCTGCCTGAGGAAAGGTAGCAGGCAGCCAGTCAGTCAGCAAACCACCTACTAGGTTAGTTCTTCTGGGAAAGTTTATACTTCTACCCAAGTATGGTAGTAATGGGCCAAAGAAGGACAAATTCAAACATCCAAAAATGAAAATTCAAAGCAACGAAGACACTGGGATGGTTTGGGCCCTACTGATTTGTAAATGTAGTACAATAATAGCGATTTTTATTTTTGAGGCAATGCAGAACCCTAAATCTCCCAAGATAACACTATATTAGTTGACTTGTACTCTTTTATAGACAAAGTACACAACAGTGACAATAAATGAATATAATTACAGTTCTGGAAAGCCTTGGCATTCTGGTATCCCATATCCAATAGAGTCTCTGTTGACTGTGGTCTGAACTTCCTAGGTAAGTGGGTGTTTTCTATAGTCTCACAGGTAAACTCCAGGTGACCACTCCGCAGGTCTCTTTGTATGGCAGGACATTGAAATCAAACACATTTTAATCTGAGGTCACTTCCTATAATCATAGTATAAAAGAGGAATGGACCATGTTGCCTTTCTTACCAAAAGTGGAAAATTAGTCATCAAAATATGAGTGAATTGCAGGTGGACAGTTCTGGAAAGCTGAGTAGCATCTGACAATAAACTTCAAAGCTCTTCTTTGTGTGTTGCCTTCCTTAGGCAGGTAAAGATTCTCTCTCTCAACTTACCTCCCCACAGGGAATTCCCTGGGGGTAAGCAAACCTTGTCCCTGTGTACCTTTTCCAGGAAAAAGAAATGGAAAAGCAGAAAACCCTCTATCAGCAAGCTCGGCTGCATGAGCGCGGAGCTGCCGAGATGGTCCTTCAGATGATAAGCGCCAGCAAAGGTGGTTCCCGGGGCTTCTGGATGGGCCCATGTCACTTCCACCAAGAATTCATACTGTGAAATGAAGTCATTATGAAAGAGTCCCGATAAAGCCCAGTTGGTGGGATTTAAGTGGGCTTTACCCTCTCTTTCCTTGGCGATTCAATCGAATCTTCACCACAACAGGTGAGCGGAGCCCCATGGTGGTTGAGACTCTGAAGCTGGGGATTGCCATTCTGAATGGAGGCAACGCCGGTGTGCAACAGGTAATGGGGACTCTCAGAGGGAATCAGGCTTCCTGGGATATTCCCATCGACAGCCTTCACACTTCAGGGAAGAGGCATTGACTCAGCTACCAGGGCCACCACCCAGAGTCATCTTTGCTGGTATTTGTCCTTAGTGACCAATTAGATCAGAGTAGCTGGGGACACCAATCAAAGCAGGCTGGGAGTTGACAGGCAAATGTGTACTTAATGGAGAGGGTTTACACAGGGTTCAAAGAGGAAAGTCATTTTGGTTTTTCACCATTAATTTTTTTTTTGCATAATTATGCTCTAGAAGACGTCTTCTAAACTTTAAATTTTTACTTCACCTTTTCATTGAAGTAAACAGCCACCCTATTGTGAGCAAGGAGCCTGCTCAGTTAATCCCACATACCTGTTGTTTACTCATTCATTCACTCAACAACTATTTAGTGATGGCTGGTGATGCCCTGAAGTCAGGCTCTGCTCTAGGGGTGCAGGGTGCAGCAGTGAGTGATGCACATAAAATCCCCTGCCAGCAGGCATTAAATGATAGCACATTAGCATAGAGTGCCTGGCACAGAGAATTCGTTCAACAATCTGAATTGGAATGGCTGCAGAAGCCAGGCATGCACCGGTGCCACCAGTGCTCTGGCTCAAAGCATCTGTATGCAGATGCCTGTGTGACATTTCAAGTATTTCTGGCATTCGTGAGGCTTAAATCCCAGGGCTTTTGAGAATCCAAACTCATAACTACCACTAGGAATATCATTTTTCCCAGCTTTTATTAATCCCAAACAAATGTCTTATTAATAACTACCATTTTCTGCCCCACAAGTGTGGCTCAGTGATTGAGCATCAACCCATGAACCAGGAGGTCACAGTTCAATTCCCAGTCAGGGCACATGTGCCCAGTTTACAAGCTCGATCCCCAGTATGGGGCGTGCAGGAGGCAGCTGACAGATGATTCTTTCTCATCCATGATGTTTCTCTCTCCCTCTCCCTTCCTCTCTGAAATCAATAAAAATATATTTTTTTTAAAAAGAGAACTACCATTTCCTAAGATACCCCTCTCCATCACCACCTCATCAGTTGATTTTCTTGAAGGGCCTTTTTAAAAAACAAACAAATATTATTATGCCAGACAAAGTTCCTGCCCTCCCAGTAACAGAGAAGAGAGGAAACAACGTCTGATTGTGAAAGAAATGCTGAGCTCTCATAGAGGCTCATTACTGCTAAGCTCCTTGCTTCAGTGTGTCAAACTCATTGTGGGATCTGTTCAGATTATACCTCACAACCACAAACATTACTAAATCATGGTCTTGGTGCTTATTCCCAAATAGGAGAGACTTCAAGCTGTAAGTCTATGAATGTGAAAGATCTACTATGCTGCCCTAGCAGAAATTCCAGTGGATTTTATAGAAATGTCCTCCCTAATGATTCAGGTTCTGTTAAGTAGGGAGTGTGGGGGGCAGACACATGGCAGGTTTAAGTCCACAGGGTAACAACCCACCACTGTGGATCTGACTCAGTGTGCCTACTTGACTAGGACTTTGCCATTTCTCCATTACAATTAGAGGGTCAGTACTTGTGGTATAGTTTCCATTGTTTTTTTCTTTTAAAATGTGTCTCCCTTGCAGAAAATGTTAGATTACCTAAAGGAGAAAAAGGATGCTGGATTCTTTCAAAGCCTTTCTGGTCTTATGCAGTCTTGCAGGTAAATATGGGAAAACCACCCACATCAGTTTTTAAACTCTTCACTATTCAAGGGAAGGGGAAATGATATGGGGAGGGCCATGAAGTAAGCTGGCTTATCATGAAATTATTGAGAAAGGAGTCACCTACTGGAGAAAGTGAAGAGGATGGATGGGTATTGTTCCTCCAGCCTTCAGGATGATATTCAAATAGTATTCAGAGGGGAAAATGTAATGTCCATTGGACACACACACACACACACACACACACACACACACACGTTTTTGGTTTATTAATCACCCTCACCTCCTTTTTTGTTATGTTGTTATCCTCAGAACTGAGTGTGAGTTTCTCTCCTATCTAATAAAAGAGTAATATGCAAATTGACCATCACTCCAATGCACAAGATGGCTGCCCCCATGTGGACACAAGATGGCTGGCAGGGGAGGGCAGTTGGGAGGGACCAGGCCTGCAAGGGAGGGCAGTTGGGGGCAATCAGGCCTGGAGAGGAGGGCAGTTAGGGGTTATCAGGCCTGCAGGGAAGGGCAGTTGCGGGGGGACTAGGCCTGCAGGGGAAGGGCAGTTGCGGGGGGACTAGGCCTGCAGGGGAGAGCAGTTGGGGGAGACTAGGCCTGCAGGGGAAGGCAGTTGGGGGGACCAGGCCTGCAGGGGAGGGCAGTTGGGGGGAAGCAGGCCAGCAGGGGAGGGCAGTTGGAGGGAACCAGGCCTGCAGGGGAGGGCAGTTGGGGGGGACCAGGCCTGCAGGGGAGGGCAGTTAGGGGTGACCAGGCCTGCAGGGGAGGGCAGTTGGGGGTGACCAGGCTTGCAGGGGAGGATAGTTAGAGGTGACCAGGCCTGCAGGGGAGGGCAGTTGGGGGTTACCAGGCCTGCAGGGGAGTGCAGTTAGGGGTAACCAGGTCTGCAGGGGAGGGCAGTTAGGGGTGACCAGGCCTGCAGGGGAGGGCAGTTGGGGGTGACCAGGCTTGCAGGGGAGGATAGTTAGAGGTGACCAGGCCTGCAGGGGAGGGCAGTTGGGGGTGACCAGGCCTGCAGGGGAGTGCAGTTAGGGGTAACCAGGTCTGCAGGGGAGGGCAGTTAGGGGTGACCAGGCCAGCAGGGGAGGGTAGTTAGGGGCAATCGGGCCGGCAGGGGAGCAGTTAGGCATCAATCAGGCTGGCAGGGGAGTGGTTAGGGGGTGATCATACTGTCAGGCAGAAGCGGTTAGGGGCAATCAGGCAGGCAGGCAGGCAGGCAGGCAAGCGGTTGGGAGCCAGTAGTCCTGGATTGTGAGAGGGATGTCCGACTGCCCATTTAGGGATGGGATCGGGCCTAAACGGGCAGTCGGACATCCCTTGAGGGGTCCCAAATTGGAGAGAGTGCAGGCTGGGCTGAGGGACACACACCTCCCCCCGCCCATTCATGAATTTCATGCACCGGGCCTCTAGTATGCTCATAAAAATCAAACCAGAAAAGAATGGAAAAGAAGATGAATGCCTCATTATGACTCAAGGCTATGTTTTCATTAAGCACTTTGTTAATCTTTAGTCTTAACTGGCCTTGGAGCCTGAATAGATATTCGGTGGGTACATATTTTGACAGAGGTACATGCTAACATGAGAACATTTTGTCATAATCTAAAAAACAAAGCATTAAACTTTCCATGCATATTACAAAGTGTGTAAGCCTCCCCTCATGGTGAAACCTACTGACAAATGAACAGTTCTTAACCTAAAGTCAGGTTACCATACCTGCTCATTTCAGAAATGAGCCAGAAATCTAAGAAAAGTGTCAGCTTATTCTCTAATTTTTACATATATTTCTGAACAGTCTGCAACTCATTCTGAAAATAATTCAAAGTTATAATTATCTGGCTCATTTGCCTCCAGTTAATATCCTTTAAAATGGAACATTACATTTTCCATTTGAAAATTTGGAGGATGAACATTCTTTCTTATGGTGGACTTCATAGTTTTACTAACCTTACTTGATTGGGTAAGTATTGTACTCTGGGGCTGGAGGGAGTATATTTGAGCTGCAATACAGTCCCTGTTCTTACCTCCCCCACCCACACTGAGAGCCAATTTCTTTATTACCTCTCTTAGAAAAAGAAAATGTAATATTGCCAGACCAGACTCACCGAAGGTAAAATTGTGCATGTGCACTCGGGTGGCAAAAATCAAGGCAGTTCAGTTCCATATTGCTCATGAAAGTCTCAATTAAAATCCTAAGAGTTCCCTTGGTGGTCAGCAATACTTAATATTGTTAAACTCATTTATAAGGCTGACTTGGAGGGACAGGTGACATACCCTTATAGGCCAAATGAGTTCTAACAGAAGTTTGAAGGTATGTTAGTCGTCTTAGGCCAATTATAAACATAATACATATTTGTAAAACATTTAAGCATTAGAGAAATTTAAACATTTGAAATGGGTGTTTCGTGATGGAGTAAGGGTCAGAAATGTCTGTTGCTTAGATTGCCTCCTGAATCGGAACTGCTGCTTCAAAGCAGTCATGGCCAAGTGTCCTGTTCTGTGTTATCCTCTTGGACAGCAAAACCAAATGAAAGGGGTCATTTGTGTTATTGAACTGGCCCTTTTGACAGTAGGATCTGGGAAGAACCAACAAGATGGCAACAGGAATTTTCACTGTTTTCTCTTTCAAATTCATCTAAATTGCAGCATGTTTGTGACTCCCTAAAAGGGAAAAAGAGGTTCTGGATTTCCCAATAATGTCTTTCCAAGCTGATGGCCATTTCTGTTGCCCAATGGTAAAAGGCAGGGTAGGTTTTGCAGAATCTTAATCGGTTCAGCCATAAGCTTCCCTAAGAGCTATAGTCTTGTGAGACCTTACGTTCCATGAAACCTTTCAGATTGGGGAAGGAGCTAGAGTTTGTTAGAGAAATAGAATGAGCCCCAATTGGAAATAATATGATCACACAGTGTGCTCATTATTAAGCTTGGTGGTTGTACTAGAGGTTCCTGACTGAGTAGAATTTGATGGTGGCCGTGACTAGGAAGGTTGGGGAAAGTAGGGACAAAAATGAAGGCCAACTTGCTAAAAGTTCAGGAACTCCTAGGGACACCATTACCTCCAGAAAGCTTAATCTCACCTACTATATGGCTCCTGAATGATACAGAATCCTAAAAGGGTCTGACCTTTGAAATCTAGAAATTTGTTGCACCCTCCATCAGTATTCATCCTAAGCACTAAAAGCTCCAGTTCCTTGTGATTCTCAAAGAAAATAGGGAGTTGAACATTAATTAATGCAGTTTACTGTAAATTTCCCTTGAAAGATCTTAGGAACAAATCGTTCCTTCTTTATTTGAAAAGCCTTTTTAAATCTTCATAAGAAAGGACTCCAACTGGACAAAACGACAGCCACCACAAGGTTTTCTGCCCCTCTTCACGATGTGACAAGGTCTGTGAGCACTAGGCTTCCTTGGGAAACACTGGCGGCACAAAACCTGACTCTCAAATACACTGTGATGTGTTAGTGCATTTGTGAAAACCCAAGGACAGGATCTTAGTCAATAGGTGCATTGACGTTAGAAATCTATTTTCCCGGTGTGCGCAGCCCTGAAACTTGCTTTCCTTTGTCTATTACAAGTGTCCTTGATTTGAATGCATTTGAGAGGCAGAATAAAGCTGAAGGCCTGGGGATGGTTACTGAGGAAGGAACACGTAAGTAACTAATGAATATGAAGGCTACTCTCTTCCTGAAAAAAAATCTTAACTATTTCCTGTTAGAGCCCCTGCTCCTTGATCTTTGAGGACTTGCTCCATTTCGGCAAAATATTTCCATCAGTAACTTTGATAAAACCATCATCCAGGCTGGATATGTTCGTAGAGCCAGTGCTAGCTAAAGACAGTTTATCATGGTGTTTATGGTTTTCTTACTTTGTATTCTTCTCTTTTTTTCTTGTCACCAGTCATTGTTCGTGAGCGTGGTAAGTGTGAGTTTCTGGCTTGAGTTCCTACCATGGGTGCATCCTAAGGATCGATTTAATTGCCTCAGTTCCAACACATTTTAGGCTTGGTGGTTGCATGACTTGTTTAACTCAACAGTTTGATGCTTAATTAAAGAAGGGTTTTCCATGTAGCAAGCAAGGGTTATGGTCTGTGAACCATTCCTGCCACTAGCCCGGTTATTTTCCTTAAAATGCATCCTGGGGCTAAATATTTTAGCTTTGCCGATCATTGTGTTGTGCAGCCTCAGTTCCGGGTTAATCGGGTTGGTCAGCATTCATCCAAAGTTCACTTTCCAAAGCATTCTGACACAGATCATGAAGCATTTTTGCAGTCATTTGTATTAGAAGGTGTTCTGTGTTGAGAAGCAAGCAAATGCTCACCATTGTCCTCTGTTTTCAAGGTGAAAAAGTACTCCAGAATGACGAGTTCACACGAGATCTCTTTAGATTCCTACAGTTACTTTGTGAAGGACATAACAATGGTAAGTGGAACAGAGAGATTTGTCAAGGGAAAACAGCATTCAGGTGCAAAATTCTGATTCCATTCAGGAAGCCACATTCAATACCAGCAGTAGCTAACTTAAGGACAACAGTTAATTCACTCCTAAATAAGAAACCCTATGTAAAATGACCTTGAACTCATGACTAAAGTTATTTAGTACTACCCAGTCTAAGCTGCTTCTAGGATCTTCAGATGTGAAACTAACAGCCCTTTCTGTCAAGGCCCTCAAGGCTCAATAGGTCCGGTTTCTGGTGTAACTGGGATGGGAGGGCTCATGTCAGGACTCTGTCCTGCAAGATCCACCAAGACCTAAACAGGATGCCCTTGTAAGGTTTTTCATATAGTGTGCTTCTGCTGAGTTTAGCAAAGAAAGCACAACCAGCTCCCTAGGCAAGACAGAGACACGTTCTGACCCAACCCTGCTGTTGTTAGACTTTCAGAATTTCCTGCGGACTCAGATGGGTAACACCACCACCGTAAACATCATCATCAGCACTGTGGACTACCTTCTGCGTCTTCAGGTGAGTGGGCCTTGGATGGTGTCATGTCTCAGATGTACTTCCAAAAGCTAAAGACAGCTAATTACATGAGGTCAGGGAGGCCCAGAAGATAGTAAAAACCCAGTAAGAGGAAGTAAAATACAGTAAGTCCTCAACATCATCAATAGGTTCTTCAGCTTTAAGTGAAACAATATATAATGGAACCAGTTTTGCCATAGGCTAACTGATTTAAACAAAAGTTAAGTTCCCACAGCATCTCATCAATAGTGTAACCTAACAGCATTCAACAAGACAATTATTCGAGAACCTGCTGTGCCTAAAACGTGTATTTGAATGTTTGAAGACTGACCTGGGGAAAGTGGTTTAAAACCATATCATCTATTATGAAATGCTGGTTTATTTTAGTTTTGCCAGTGAAAACCTAGCCACGATGTCCTGGAGCTATCAAACCTGTGACTGAGAAAAGATTCTTCACTAGGAAAAGGTTACAGAAAGTGGTCCGAATAAAATGAGTCTACAAGTTCTTAGTGTTGAGAAGTCACTTGGTTTAATTGTTTGAAGGAAAATCCAAATAATATCAAGAAAAATCTACACAAACATAAAAAGGATTCTCTTTTCTCTCTGCTGATTCTTCATGCACTTCTGCCATTTAACAGAGCGATCTATGTAACCTCCCTGTGTTCCAGTTTTCTTGTCTGTAAAATGGGTCTCAAAGGGTGATGGTAAAGATTGAGAGATTTAATATATATAATAAGCTCAGAACAATGCCTGGCACTTATAGTGTTAGTTATTGTGTTGTTGTTATCATGATGATTTGGATGATAATCATTATCTTTATCTTTAGGGTACATTTTTCCTCTGGGTAAATTGTCCTATATCATGGTCACCCAGGTCCAGCTGTCCTCTCTCCTATCTGTTCTTTCCTACAGAGGGACATCTGTCCTTCAGAGATGCCAGGATCAGCTATCTCTGTGCTTCTTCCCAGAGTACCAGGCTCCTGTCTTAATGAAGAGATCTTAGAGATGTGGATTATCTTGTATTCTTCCTGTATGTTGAGTTTAGCTACACTAACTGAAGACAGAGAAATACTAAACTACTTGTCTGTTCTTAGGAATCAATCAGTGATTTCTACTGGTATTATTCAGGGAAGGACATCATTGATGAATCTGGACAGCACAATTTTTCCAAAGCTCTAGTGGTCACAAAGCAGATTTTCAATTCTCTTACAGAATACATCCAGGTATGTGCACGGAATGCATGTTCAAACACAAGGAGAACATTTTCAACATCCCCATGCTCTACATTCCCTACAGAACATGTGGGTGCACGGATGGACTGTGTATCTAGCCCTATTGCTGACAACACTTCTTTTCTGTAAATAGGAACCAATAGTACCTACACTCTGTGAGAAGCTATGGTTTATGGGTCCCCACTGTGACTCATTCATAGCATTGTCACACTTGCATTTATCTAGTTATATTTTGCTTTCCCTCCTTAACTGAAAACTTTTTGCAGACAAAAAAGTTCTCATTCAATTTAAAATTCCTCATTTCTAGCACAATGTCTACATCATAGGTGTTCCATAAGTGTGGGCAGTGGAGTAAAGAAGTGATTGCTAGAATGAAGGAATAAAGGCATAAATGATGTCACCTTGAGTCTTGAGATTAAAAACAGAATTAATGACATCCTATGAATTTGTCAGAAATGAACTCTATGGATAAGGTAACTTCAGAAGTACATAAGCTATGTGAATGCCAGTTAAGTCCACAAGTGAACTTCAGGTTGAATGTCTAGAACTTGTAGCATTCTTTTTCTGTTCACAGTATTCTCTGTTCATTGCCTACAGCAGTCTAGCTACCATGAAAAGAGGACACCCTGGGGCATAATTTGCTATAAAATCAGTAGCCATGTCACAGTCCTCAGTGATGTTGCATATGTTTCTTAAAGATCCGTAGGAGGAATCAACTGGCACAGTCAGATCATATTTGCTTATTAAGATAAACATAAAACTAAGACTATTAAATTTAAAGGAAGATTTTAAGGGAGAGATTGATCATTGTCACCTGGAGAGATAAACCTAGGAACAGGTGACTCATCTGAAGTGTCACAGAATGTGAGATGCCTGCGAAGACCATTGAACAGATTTGACAAGCATCAGATTTGCTCTCTGCAGAACCCATTCCAATTTTCAGAATGCCCCATGCAGCACTTAACCCTAACGTAAAGCAGACACTTTGTGTGTGTTTTTGTACAAAGGGTTTTGTTCCAAAAAGAATCTAGAGGTTTCTAGGGATCAGATACCAAATGTACATGAACAGTGATTTTTAAATAAGGCTACATGATTTAAGGAAGCAGGCAATATTTGTCCTGCTCACCTCTTCCCTGGGAATTCTGTCAAGACTCTTCCAGAACATGAGATAGTATCAGTGTTCTTTTCGGAAATTTCTTACTGAAGGGTCATTTGGGAATTGATTAAAAGGTAGGAAAAATAAACTATAAGGAAGAGTTTACAATAAGAAATAGCAGATCAATAATGATCTTCAAAAATTGGAAAGGATATTAACATGAAAAATGCAAAATGGTCGTTGTCTTCCCTCTGTGTTTGGCTTTCAGAAAAGATAAGAGATGGTATTATACCTAAAGTTCAGGTTAATGGTAAGAAAATCCTAAAAGTAATTGACCAGGAATATTATTCAGTGTTTTGGGTTTGTTTGTTTTTTTTTTTATTTGAACAGGTAACCATGTGGTCATAGCATTCTCCAAGCAGCTTTGCCAGATAACAGTAGATGTGCTAGGGCTTGATTTTCACATTGGGCTCCACGGAACCCTTGAGTTCCTCAGACCCCTTGTATGCCAAGGTGTGGATGAAAGTGGGCAGGAGTGCCCTTCAGTCTTGTTCAACCAGAGTACTGAGCTTTTTTAAATGATGTTCTTCAGTGTAAGATTTTCTTTGAAGAAAATATTCTAAGGCTAAAAGAAAATCGCTGGACTATGAAATTCCTATTGGCTTTTGTTAGACATAGGATGCTATGATGGGGGTGCTAATATCTTGGGGAAATATTGAGCACAAAATATGTGACTTTGGGGAGGAGCTATCTGTTCATATAAGCTAGTGTCATGGGCCCTTGCTAAGCCCTTCAGAGCAGCTCGTGATGTTGCAGTGAAATCGGATTCCTCCTCTCCACAGGGCCCTTGCATTGGGAACCAGCAGAGCCTGGCTCACAGCAGGCTGTGGGATGCGGTGGTCGGCTTCCTCCATGTGTTTGCTAACATGCAGATGAAACTCTCTCAGGTACTGTGGCCGGTCCCCAGTGAGTTGTTGGTGTGAAATGCTAAATTAATCCTCACCCCCTTGGTATTCCCATTGTAGATGTGGCTGCTTGATCAAATGGCTGAAAAAGTCAAGCAGATTAGCTCTCATTTTTAAAACCCTGGGTCTAAATGGGAGACGGGAGTGAATGTCCCAGACAGGCTTTTGCATGGATGCAGCTTCCTTCCTTATGTCCCACCAACCTATCCTTTTCATAATTGCCTCAACATTTGCTTTTTATGGTGCTAGTCCTTTTGCTTCCTTGTCACTGCTTTGTCAATTTATAACAATTGATGGCCTTGTCTGGTCTGTCCACTATCTGCATGTCTCTTTAATTCACCTACGCCTTCTCTCTCACCTTTGCTTCCCCCTCCCTCCCCACCTCCGCCTTTCCTTTCCACTCCCCATCTCTCTGGCAAGATGATTCAGACTCGCTCAGAGCATTTATTATGAACAAATAAATGTAGTGTATATAGTAGATGATCATCTCTCTCCATGGCAACACAGGAGGGAGAACTTCAGGATGTTTCAGGTTGATTAGAATAACATTTGTAGCATCAATTTAAATAATGTGTACCTACAATGTTCAAGGCTGTCACATCTGCCTCCTCCCTTCTGGAATGTGCTATCTAACCCTTTCATTTTTTTTTCCCCTTTTGACTCTGGCCTTATGGGAAGAGAGAGTTCTTGGGAGGGCTGCTTATCTGGCAGTAACATGTCAGCTGATTGACTCCTATGTCAACCCAACTGGGGCAGCATGGTGAGGGGCTTCAGAGACAGGAGCCTGGCCCTGCCACCTCCTCACTGGTAAATTTCAGAAAGTCAGGTCCCTTTTCTGGTTTTTTGCTTCATCAACTCTAAAATATTGGGAATTAGAATAGCTAACCTCTGAGGTGTCTTCCAGCTCAAATATTCTACATGTCTATTTCGCATAAAGCCGTGACATACACCAGAGCTGGGGCATGTCCCTCTGAAATTTAAAGAGCTAGACAAGTAACTGTCTTTACAAAGAGTCTGTAAAAGGAGTGTGGCCCAGATGCATTTTTTAATCTCACCCTCTGATTGCCCACCTCAGATCCTCCAAGGATTGTTTTCCTTCTGTGATGTAGGGTGCAAAGCACAGTGCTAACTCGCCAACGCCCTGTCTGCAATGCTGAAATTAAAACCAAACAGACTAGTATCAAAACCATCCGGAGGAATAGCCTCAATTATATAACATTTTAAGGGACCAGTGGCACCCAGATCACCACCAACTAGAATCAGGAGAACCTAAATTAATCCATTAAAAAAAGGAGAACCCACTTAGTGATTTTAATCTCAATGCCTTAATTGTATTGCAATAGTATTCCCAAAAAGCTCACTAGCATTTCTCCAGTATCAAGAACAACAACATAAACTATAGAGATACCTAACAGCTCTTTGGTGGATTGGGTTGTTCAGTAGTTTTGGACAATGAGTGGTATATCTGCCACATTGTGCTAATAAAAGGAAAGCTGTAAAGGAATGCTATTGGCCATGCCCGGCTCCAGGCAGCTTCCCGACGCTACAAACAGTGGATGGTAAGACGTCCGCGTTCACAATGAGAAGGGAACTCATTCCAGAGATTGACGCAACCCTCACCTAGCATTTCCAGAGCAGGCTCTTCTTGCTCGCTGCCCTGTACTTTGCTGAGGGATCAGATAGCTCAGGGGTATCTCCTGTTTCTGTTCTAGGATTCCAGTCAGATCGAGCTGCTGAAGGAACTCTTGGATCTCCTTCAGGACATGGTGGTGATGCTTCTGTCCCTCCTGGAAGGTTGGGCTGTTTGGTATAACTAGGCATTCACACAACTGTAATTGGTCCAAGTGCTAACCATACTAATCACGCAGATTATCCTCCTGGCAGGTCATTCATGCCATATAATATTGGTTAGAAAGCCAAATTTTCATCAAAAAAACATGAATGAGAGGAACATGGTCTGATGGACAAAGCCTGAAACCAACTTATTTTATGACAATAGGAAAGCCAGAATGAACTGGGGAAAACCTCTAAGCTTTGCTCTTCCCTATTCTCTCCCTTTCCCCATTGCTTTTCAATACATCTGGCTGCCAGTGTGTATGCCAGCCATCTAGTTGGTCACTCTCCTAGGTCTAAGGGGATGAGAGGGGCACCACTTATTCCTATGTGTCCCCAATAATCTAATAACAAAACCAATTCCTAGGCCCCAAGCCAGATAAAAGGCACTGGGATAGCCATCTCCTTCTCCCTCTGTTTCTACCCCCCTTGGCTCCTAGTGATGTAGTCTTTATGGCTTGCTGATCCCTCCTGCCCATTTCCAAATTATCACAGTCAGAAAAGAACTGACTGATTTGGTACATAAGTCTTCTAGAAATAGCTACCTGACCAGTTATAGAATGGCTTGGATTTATTGATATATTTGTATGTCTTTTTGAACCTGCCTCACAGGGAATGTGGTAAATGGAACTATTGGCAAGCAGATGGTTGACACACTGGTAGAGTCATCTACCAATGTAGAAATGATCTTGAAATTCTTTGACATGTTCTTGAAACTTAAAGACTTAACCAGCTCAGACACCTTCAAAGAATATGACCCAGATGGTAAAGGGATTATCTCCAAAAAAGAATTTCAGAAGGCCATGGAAGGGCAAAAACAGTACACACAGTCAGAGATTGACTTTCTCCTTTCTTGTGCAGAAGCTGATGAGAATGACATGTTTAATTACATTGATTTTGTCGACCGGTTCCATGAGCCGGCCAAGGACATAGGGTTTAATGTGGCAGTGTTATTGACAAATCTCTCAGAGCATATGCCAAATGATTCTCGCCTTAAATGTCTGTTGGACCCAGCAGAAAGTGTGCTAAACTACTTCGAACCATACCTAGGACGCATTGAGATAATGGGTGGTGCCAAGAAAATTGAGCGTGTTTATTTTGAGATCAGTGAATCCAGTCGAACTCAATGGGAAAAGCCCCAAGTGAAGGAATCTAAGCGACAGTTCATCTTCGATGTTGTCAATGAAGGCGGGGAGCAGGAAAAGATGGAACTGTTTGTGAACTTCTGTGAGGATACCATCTTTGAAATGCAGTTAGCATCTCAGATCTCTGAATCTGACTCAACTGACAGACCGGAAGAGGAGGAGGAGGAAGATGAAGACTCTTCTTACACATTAGAGATTGAGGGGGAAGAAGAGGACGACAGATCCTTTGAGTCTGCCTCTGCATTTGCCATGGCCTGTGCCTCAGTGAAGAGAAATGTGGCCAACTTTCTAAAGAGGGTAACCCTGAAGAACCTCAGGAAGCAATACAGGAAGGTGAAAAAGATGACTGTGAAGGAGCTGGTAAAGGTGTTCTTCTCGTTCTTCTGGATGTTGTTTGTGGGGCTGTTCCAATTGTTCTTCACCATCTTGGGGGGAATCTTTCAGATCCTGTGGAACACAGTATTCGGAGGGGGCCTGGTAGAAGGGGCAAAGAACATCAGGGTGACCAAGATCCTGGGGGACATGCCTGATCCAACCCAATTTGGTATCCATGATGATGTTTTGGAGGCTGAGAGGGCAGAAGGAACCGAGCCGGGTATCACCACTGAACTAGTGCACTTTTTAAAGGGTGATAAAGGAGATGCGGATATTATGTCAGATCTTTTTGGATTCCACTCCAAGAAAGAAGGTGGCTCAAAGCATGGGCCAGAAGTGGGTTTGGGTGACCTCTCTGAGATTATTGGCAAAGATGAACCCCCTACACTAGAGAGTACTGTGCGGAAGAAAAGGAAAGTACAGGTAAGCATAATTTGTTTCCATCATCCTCCTTTATGCCCAGAAAAACACTTGCTACTATATTTTGCAGCTAGTACTGACACCAACTCCCTGAGAGCCAACAATGTATTAGACACCAGCTCTCCTATGATTACCCTGACTTCATCATTCTAGCTCTACCATGTCTGCGGAGTGCAAGGCGTAAATGGATGTCTCAGTGTCTAATTGCTGGGTGGTCTTCAGTTTACATTGTAGAGTTCAAACATGGTGATCTGTGATGCTCACCTTACTTCCACACTTTTATTAGAAGGTTAGTTCTCATGGTAGACAGGTTCATTCAGTAAACTGAAAGCATAGAAAACCAAGTATAACATAAGAGGAGGTTTTTCTGGTGAGACAATAATTCTGCAATGTCCCAAAAGGTTCAGATGGTGTCATATAATTTAGCACAGTGTCCCAGTGAGTCTTATCTGCTGGGACATTTCATTATTGTGATGCAGCCACTATTAAATTTGGACTTTGAGTCGACTAGATTAAGAGAATAAGATAATAGTAATTCAGAGCCCCTTGGTCATGGATGTTAGCCCTTGGTCAACCCTTGGTCATGGGTGTTTCCCTCTGTTACAGCATCCAACTCACAGCATCATTCTAGCACTAAAGGGGGTATGGAGAGAAGTGTAAAGAGATCAGAGCCCAACGACAACTTTTATTCATTCATTACATTAATATTTATTAACTAGCTAATATGTGCTTGTCACTGTTTTTGGCTCTGAGGATACAGTGGTAAGTGAAAAATGCATTGTCCCTATAATTCAGTGAAAAAGAGAGATATTGGATAAATCTGTATAGGCATAAAGAATGTTAGGAAGGATGAATGCCAGGTGCTAAGGATATGTACAGGAGAAAACTCTCGCCTGGCTTTGCGAATCAGGGAAGGAAGAAAGCATCAGAATCATAAGTATTTTTACAATATTAATTTCTTTACTCCATTTGGCTCCCTGATGTAGCCCCAGGGCATAAACATAATTGGATTCATTCAAGGCCTGCTACATGACAAGCTGTGTTCTGAGGCTATGAAAACTCAGTTAACAGGAAAGACATTTTTGCTTTAATAGAGCTTAACTTCTAATGGAAGAAGACAACAAATAAGATAATTACCATTTGTGACACATGCTAAAATAAATGAGCAAGGACATGTGTTACAGAGTGAATGTGGGCCCTACTTTAAATAGGACGGTCAAGGAGGCTTCTGACAAGGTGTCCTATGAACCATGTCCTAAAGGATATCAGGCACATGCACAGCAGTCACACTCCAGGCAGAGGAGATGCTTGGTGCAAAGGTCCTGGTGCAGGGAAGGATTTGGAATGTCCCAGGAAAGAAAATGAGGTCTTGGTGTTTGGGTGTAGGAAGTAAGGAATCAAGAGGTGCAAGATGGAATGAAAGGCCATCATCCTGTAGCCATGTAGGCCTCAGTAAGGAGCTTGAATTTTCTTCAAAGTGCAGTGGTCATCAGACAGAGGGTGTAGGGGAGCGGGTGCTAAGAGGATTAAAGATGAGGCAGGTATCCTGTCTGATGGAAGCAGGCTCTTATTTGGACCATCTCTCCCTGACCCCATGGGGTAGTGGGACCACTGCCTCGGGGCTCTGACAGTATCCAAGCACAAGTTTTCTCTTTGAGTTGACTAATAATAAGAGGGCAGTGGAGTTTTCAGGTTTGAAATCTTTGTCTTGGCATCTCTCCAGAGCACCTGGATATGTAGCAGGACACTCACCTTCCATGACCCTGAGAGAAGCAGAAGCAGGAGAAGAGAAAGCCATTGGGACTTCTGACCAAGGAGATGAAAGTGGCCAGCGATATGGCTCTTCACCATGAACGCACTGATTCGGAGAGAACTTGACTGACTGTTGTTTTTATCTAGGCAGCAGAGATGAAAGCAGCACATGACTCAGAAGGAAAAGTGGAACCCGAGAAGGCAGAGTAAGTTCTTGGTAGCTTCGAGGACTCAAACTCACGTTAGACAGTTCTTGATAGCATTTACTATTCTATTGCTGTGGTAAATAACTATAGTAATGCTATTCTATATAATAAAAGCCTAATATGCAAATTGTCCCCTCGGGTGGTTGTTTGGGAAACCAGGAGTTCGACTGCTTGCTATGATGTGCTCTGACCACCAGGACGTGGCACGGAACGTGGCGGTGTCAGCAATGCACTGCGACCTCTCACCAGCTACCTGGGGGCAGGGGTGACAGGGACGGAGAGAATGTGGGGTGTCCACCGAGCTCACTCTTACTCTCCCTGCTACCCTCCCCTGGGATGCCAGGGCTCGCACACCAGGGAAGCCCCCCCATCACTCAGGTGCCAGGAACCCACCCCACACCTGTGCGGCACCTTCCAGGTGAGCCAGGGTGCAGCCACTGGGACCACAGGGGCGGTCAGGCTCCCTGTGGGTTCACACAGGAACTGGTCCACGAGGCCAGACGGGAGAGAGTGCCCTGCCTGCCCGGCTTCCATGAGTGCCGCTGGGTGACCCAGAGGACCATGCTGCACCCCAGCCTGCGGCATCTGTCTGCACTCACCACATCTCCCTGTGGGAACTTGGGCGCCATGACTCAGGTGGAGGAGGGTATGCGGGGGCTAGGGGCCCAGGTGCTGCCCAGGACCCAGAGGTCAGCTGGGACCTGTCCTTCCACACCAGACGCTTGTGCTTCAATCGCCAGCCAGGCCTAGGGACTGTACAAATTTCATGCACTGGACCTCTAGTAGTAATATAAGAAGCTAGAGGCCTGGTGCACAAATTCGTGCACGCGTGGAATCCCTTGGCCTGGCTAGCCATCGAGGCCTATCAGGGGGGCCGGTTGGCTGGAGGGGAGGGGCCGCAGGAGGTTGGTAAGCCAAGGGGGAGGCGCACGCGGGAGGTTGGCTGGCCGGCCCGGGGGGAGGGGCCAGAGGTGCTGTGGGAGGTTGGCTGTGGGGGTGGCCATGAGAGGTTGGCCGGCCGGGGGGAGGGGCTGCAAGAGATTGGCTGTGGGAGTGCACTAATCACCAGGGGGCAGCTCCTGTGTTGAGCGTCTGCCCCCTGATGGTCAGTGCGTGTCATAGGTCATTTGGTTGTTCCAGTCATTCGATTGTAGAGGTCTCTTAGGCTTTTATATATACATATAGATAGGTATTTTTCAAGCTCTGGGTATATTTCCTTTTACCCCAGCTATACAATAAACACATTTTATTAATCTTGTTAATTTTATAATCTCACTAGTAGGTCAGAATTCCACCATTTGGCCAAATTATCAAACACTGACATTTCATAACTTTATATAATGTTGATGATGATAGTATCTAATATATTCAATACCTATTGCATGCCAGGCCCTATGCTAAGGTATTTACACAATATCTCATTTAATCCCTACCACAAATTTGGAGAATAGGTACTATTGCTAATTCAAATGAAGTCTTAAAAAATAAATAATAAAGGACTTCTCTGAAGAAGAAAAGTTAAGCCAAATTTCGGAAAAAGACTACAAACTTATTGATAACTATTGTACACCTATGACCATGGCTCATCAAAGTGGACACCACTCATTAAGTGCACAGTTGATGTCGAGGCACCATGGGTGATAAAGAGCTGGGGTTTCCACCTCCCAAGAAGGAATTACCAGACTTGAATTCAGTCTCCCTGTCTGGCCAGGCCTCCCCCTGGCCTCCGTGCTAAGTGGGTTTCTTGCTCCTGCAGCATGGAAGATGGGGAGAAGGAGGAGACAGCCGGAGAAGAACAAGCCAAGGTCCTGTGGGCAGAGGCAACAAAAAAGAAGAAGCGGAGGCGTGGCCAGAAAGTTGAGAAGCCTGAAGCCTTCATGGCTAATTTCTTTAAAGGGCTGGAAATCTATCAGACCAAGTTACTGGTAAGCGCTCCAGCCCAGGCTCCACCTCTGGTGCAGGAGTTGGCCCGAGGAAAACCTCAGAGAAATGGGTTTTGTTTCAAAATTTGGTTAGTTATGCTCCCTCACTTTCTCATTCCTCTTCGTTTCCTCTTCTCATTTATCTGCCTGCTCCTCTTGTGTTGGAGGAAAAGCAAAAGAGGTTAACCTGGCAAAAGCCAAGTGCTCCAGCTCCCCTGCCCAACTGTGGGTACCCTCTCTGCCCTGTGCTGTCTCGGACAGCATGGTAATTCCTCTTCCTAGCTGTGTCATGTGGGGACTTAGCTGCTCCTCGGCCAAAGTTCACGAGTAGTTGGATCATTAGGGATGCAGAAAGATTCTACCTATGTCAGGTGGGTTCTCACAACAGACCCCAAAAGCTGTTCTTCCACATGCAATCAGCCCTCAGCCTAGCTTCTGCAGTTCTCTGATGATTTGCCTCCTGAGGTACAGCTGCTGATGCCAGGACAACCCCTTCCCCGGCACCTGCGGTGAAAGCCCTCCACAGAGAGATTGAGTGCTTTCCCCATGCAGCTGCCATCCTAGTCCTCAAATGCTGATCTTCCCAGGAAGGTGGCAGTGAGGATGGGAATGGTGCCCCTGAGAAGGGAGAGGCAGGGGCTCTGGGACTGTGACTTACAAAGGGACAGGCACCCGAGGTCAGTCTGGTTGCATGCAGGGTAGGAACTGCAGAGAGGTTTTTTGTGAACTTAGATCACCCATAATGTCCCAAAAGACTAATTTCTGTGTGAAGTGCTCAGTATACGCACACACACGCGCGCGCACACACATACATGCACATGCACCACACACACATGCATGCCTTCATAGCAGCATTTGAGTCTGCTGGTGGCATGTCTGGCATTTGACTCCCTGAAGGACAAGCTGGGCCAGGGTTCCTTTGAGCATCATTCTAAGCAATTTTTTAAAAATCATCATTTTTGGTTCCTCTCTCAAATAAAGTCCCAAGAAGGCCAGAATTGTCCTAGAATACTGGTTACCAAAGAACAGAACTAGTCCCGTGTAAACTTCTAACGAGAAGCGACCTTCTGTGGGAGAGAAGGAAGTCCCCTTTTCCTTGCAAAGGTCCTCGCCTCTGCCTGTCCTTTCCTTTTCAGCATTACCTGGCCAGGAATTTCTACAACCTGAGGTTCCTCGCTCTGTTTGTAGCCTTCGCTATCAACTTCATCCTGCTCTTTTACAAGGTGATACTTCATTCAAAGGTCATTTACTAAATGTACTTCATTAAATGTACTTCCTTTTTTTTAAAATAATAGAAATTAGAGCTAAGATTCTAATATCTAAAGACATTTCTAAGACACTGGCTTCTAAAAAGGGTGTCATCTTCAGCAAGGGGAAGAATGGAGAGACTGCCTGCAAGGACGCTATTCTAGTAGTTCACGGTTCTATTCATTACCTAATAAATTCTTCAAATATTTTTTGGGAATCTGCTATGTCCTTGAGCCTTTATTAGGAACTGGAAGTCATTTCAAAATGCAGTTATTTCCTTGAGAAATAAGGTAACAGAGAGAGGCATTATAATTGGTCCCCATGTTAGAACCCTTATGAAGGGAGAATTAACAGTTGTTTACTGAATGAGGAAAAGGAGGGACTACTAATCAAGAGAAATGAAGATGTAGAGCATTGATAAGTGGGTCTTGTACACTGCAGGCACATCAGAAATGTTCATGGAATGAATTCATGAATGATAGGCCTTTACTAATTTTTAGTAAAACTTCCCTAATTTTTAAATATTTTTCTTTTTCTCAGAAGATACATATTGTCTCTTTAAAGTGTTGTTTGCGATTATTAGAGCTACTGGGGATGCCTAGGAATAAGTTGCCCCAAAATCTCACACTCAGCAAATAATGCTGAGTCACCGCTATTTGCACAGCGACATAAAGTCCGTGAGGAGACCCAACGACGGATGCTCTTCCTGGTGTTTGTAAGAGTGTGTGTCTTGGCCAGGTCACTGAAGAGCCTTTAGAAGAGGAAACAGAGGATGTGGTGAACCTGTGGCATTCCTTCGGTGACGAGGAGGAGGAGGAAGCGATGGTGTTCTTTGTGCTTCAGGAGAGCACTGGGTACATGGCCCCAACGTTGCGGGCGCTGGCCGTTATCCACACCATCATCTCTTTAGTCTGCGTGGTGGGCTATTACTGCCTCAAGGTGAGTTGCTGTCCACTCTGAATCTATTCTGACTCCTTGGGGCGGAAGCATCATTTCTGAACCCAGCCCTTTGTTCTCTAAGACTTTGCTAATAGACTGAGGTTTGTGGAGCAGCATCCTGAGTATCACCTGGGAGCTGGTTAGACCCATACAATTGTGGGCCCCGCCCCAGGCCTTTTAAATTGGAATCTGTACTGTAACATGATCCCCAGAAGATCTGCATCCGCATTCTTTGAGAAGCCTTGCTCTCTGAGTCCCATTTCAGGCACCACTTGTAGAATTTCATAAAATGAATTTCATAAAATTTAGACGGAAGCATCAGTCTAAATCACACATGAACCTTGCCATGTGAGATTCTTCTGATCTTTGCATTTATATTGGAGATTTTACAAAAATGCTTTTCACCTTACAAAAATTATTAGGTTTTAACTCTTCGAGACATCAGAAGAAAACTTAATGAGTTACAGTTTCAAAATTTGTTTATTGCTGATAGCAAATCACCCCTACACTTGGTGGCTGAAAATTATGTTTGGTCTCTCTGATTCTGTGAACTGGCTGGGCCAGTTGAGCAGCTCTTCTGCTCCATGTGAAGGCGGCTACATCAGCAGGCATGTGGGCGTTCAGCTGGGCCAGACTGTCCATCGTGGCACTGGCTCACGCTTGCACAGTGGAGAGGTAGCGGCTGGCAGGCTGGCATAGCTGGGCCTCTCCATGCAGACTCAGGGCACTGCCCTGTCCATGTGCCTCTCCACATTCTCTCCCTAGCCAGGTAGCTGGACTTCTTGCATTTGGTGCCTTGGACTTTCCAAAAAGAGCACAGAAGTGAAAGCTGCTAGCCCTTCTTAAGGCCCAGGCCCAGGCCCAGAACTGCCAGTGTCATTTCTATTGCATTCTTCCGGGTAAAGCAAGTCACAGGGCCGGCCCAGCTTCACTGTGGCTCAGGGGTGAGGAGGGCTGCACAGGGCATTAATACTAGGAGACCAGGTTCGCTGGGGCCACGGTTATATCTTCAGACACTAACACAGTTACATGAGTCTTCAGTCATTCTGTGTTTGGTGTTCTAAGTCCAGTTCTTTTTCTACTGTGCCACATATTTTTCTCTTTACATTTTTTTTTTACTTCTGTTTAGTAGGACATCTCCTTGGCTCTTTACCAAGCCATCTCCTCCCAGGGAAAAACCCAGGAAATATATTTCTATATGTGTGGCCCTCACTTCCCAGTGAACTATGATATTATGTAGGAAGTTCAGTTACCCTGCTGAAGAGAGCGTGTGCCCTAAACCGGCGGTCGCCAACTGGTGGTCTGCAGACCACTGGTGGTCTGTGAGGTCCGAAAGGTTGGCAACCGCTGCCCTAAACCACACAGAGGACCCCACTGTAACAATAAAAGCACAGATTTGGTAGCCGGGCTACCTGAGTTGGATTCACAGCTCAGCCATTTAACCTGCCATCTCTCTGTTCCCTCCTCTGTAAAAATGAGTATCATAATACCACTGATCCCTGAACATTGCTGGAGGATTAAATGAATTGCTATGCGTAAAAGCACTCAGAATGTCAGAGAGTAACTAAGAGAGCCAGCTGCTGCTCCTTAGGTCACCATCACAGAGCTCACCTGTTGTGTGGGGTGCAGATACACTGCTGGCCTAGAGAAACACTCTCTAGGGAATAAAATGTGCAAATCCTACTTACAAAGCCATACAAACTCCTAGAAGACTGAAGGGGAATGCTTTGAATCCCAGCGATCAGAACGGCTCTAAAACTTGGTATTACTATTGTTATTCAGAGTCATTTCAAAATACAGCAGAAATTAGTCAGCGTGGCTTTATCTTTGTTTCCCCTCCCACATCATCCATTAGCTGACAGCAGTCATTGATTCCTCCCAGTGTGCGACGCCTATTATTAGCCTTTGCCATCTTGCTAGCATTAGTCTTTTCTTTCCTCGGTGTTGTTTCATTGTTTTAAAGAAGAAAGAACAAGAGGTAACTCTTTACAAACCATGATCTAAATTTTGTCTTTTTGTCTTGGAAATAAAGGGGCAGAGTGAGGCATTTGGATGTCATTAGCTTTAAGGAAGAGTTATTGGAAGAAACTGTTTGGAGACCAAGGTCTCAAGGATGTTGCTAAGTAACCAGTGGCTTCCCATCCAAGGAGAAAGCCTGGTTCTGTCTGAGCTAAGCTTTTCTGGCTAGAGGTGCTCTGGCTCTTCTGATTTCCCCTGGGATTTCAGCAGCAGCCTCTGACCTCACTGACTCTGTCCCATATTTGGGGTGTGTGTGTGTGTGTGTGTGTGTGTGTGTGTGTGTGTTGGTGATGGTTGGGAGATGAGTTATTTCCCCACCCTTCTGTGTGGTAGATCTCTATAGCCACCACACCACTTGGCATCTAAAATCAGACTTAGAACAAGACAACAGGGAGCGATCGTTGAGAGCAAATAAGAGCCCTCCTACCTGGCAGGCACGCTCCTGGGAAAGCCTCTGAGGAAGAAAACCTCAATCCAGAAAGACTTAAGTATGGGGCCCAGTGAGCCCTCTCATTCTGTCCATCACACCATGTCGCATTCACCAAATTTCAAAGCCATGAGATGAATATGACCCTAGCCACTGGGGGTGGGGATGGGGGGTGGAATATTTCATGGTATTCCCATGGCTAACGAATCAACTCTAGAAGAGTCTATCATCCCTTCTTAGTTCAACTCCAGCCTAGGAGTCTGAGGAGACCTAACTCACTCTTCCCCAGGGACCCATCTGCCTTCTCACGAGGATGGCTCAGGAGTCCAGTTTGCATTAATGTCAGTTGTTTAACCCAAACCTTAAAGGGTGGCCCAAGTAAGATCAGCTTTTGGAAAGGAAGCTGCACTAGCCCAAGGAGTGATAAGAGGTTTGACTCTGGACATATAATTAGGCACCCTAAGAATCCCACTAAAAAGAGATTGTTGCCCTGAAGGTGGAAGGACAGTTTATTGAAATACTTAGGAGAGAGTGCTTTAATTAGGAAGCCTTCACTGAGGAACTGTGTCCTCCCCTCTTAGGTCCCTTTGGTGGTATTCAAAAGAGAAAAGGAAATTGCCAGGAAGCTGGAATTTGATGGCCTTTATATCACTGAACAGCCATCTGAAGATGACATCAAGGGGCAATGGGACCGCTTGGTAATCAACACACCGTAAGTTATCCCCTCTCCTCCCTCCCCCGCAGCCCCCCCCCCCCCCCCACACACACACACACTCTAAGCCTGAGTTCCCTCTTCAGTAATAGAGGGATGAGAATACCACCTTCTACAGTCCAGGGATATTAATGCTTGGCCCAGTGCCTGGCACATGGTGGCATCAAGCTATTAGTCATTCCCTTTCCCTAACTATTCAAAAAATGGCCATCATTAGTGAAGGTAATGCTCTAATGTTAGTGTATTCATTGTGAAAGTGAGAGCTGCAAGATAAACTAATGTCCTGAAAGCAAAGTAAAGAAATAGAGCTGGATAGGTGAACAAAGGCAACTATGTTGAAATGCTTAGCTGTAACAATTAAAACAGGCACATCTAGAAACAACAGCTCTGACCCCTATAAGGAGGAAATTGCTTCTTCCCCAAAGATGGTCAGCAGACTGAGAGAGGCAGCTCTACAAAGGTACAACTGAGCTTTGTAGATAGTCTCTAGAAAGGGAAGGCTCTTATTGAAGGGGGAAAGTGAGTGTGCAAACCAAAAGTCTGTGCCTGCCAATCTCTTCAAATAAGGAAGAGGGTCAAGCTCCCTTTCGGATCCTTGGACATTACGGCAAGAAATATTGAGCACTATGAAATAATTTAATTCTTTGGTAAGCTTTCTGCAATTATCAGTAATGTTTGTGGCACAAAATGATATGGCCCCAAAATATCAATAAAAAGGCAGTTCAGTTTCGAGAAATTTATCCTAAGGAGATAGGCAAGAATACTAAAATGTCCCAACAAGGATAGCTGCTAAAACTTATTTTAAGTGTCCACAAGGAGGACAATGCATAAATAAATAGATGTTTTAAATTTTTTTTGATAAATGAATCTTTACTTTTTTCATAATAACAGCATTGCAATATGTATAATACTTTGTAACCTGTTGTTTTCAGTTAACTATATATCATGAAGAGCTTTCATTTTTAATTTTATATCTTGTTAAACACACATATAGAAAACATAAAATGTATATGTATATTTTGAAGTATAATAATAAATTGAACTACCAAGGTTAAAAAGTGGAACATTGCTGAGAGCTCTGTGGTCCCAGATGTTATGATCCTTCTTTATCCTATCTCCCCAACCCCTACCTAACTACTCTCCCGACTTAAGTGATAATCATTTCTTGCTTTATAGTTTTAGTACTTATGTGTGTGTCCTTAGATATTGGTTCATTGTAACTATTTTTGAACTGTATATAAATGAAATTCTACTATATGTTAGTCATTTGAATCATTTGTTCAGTGCCATGTTTGAGAACTCTTTTTTTAATCTTTATTGTTCAAAGTATTACATATATCCCCTTTTTTCCTACATTAACTCCCTCCAGCCTGTCCCCGCCCCCCACCCCTGGCTTTCACCAGCTGGGTTATGCATACAAGGTCTTTGGTTGATTACCTCTCACCCACCCACCCTCTCCCGCCTTCCCTCTGAGATTCCACACTCTGTTCCATGCTTCCATGTCTCTGGATCCTCTCTGTTCATCAGTTTATTTTACTAATTAGATTCCATATGAGCGAGACCATGTGGTACTTGTCTTTCTCTGACTGACTTATTTCACTTAGCATGATACTCTCCAGGTCCCTCCATGCTTTCTCAAAGGGTAAGAGATCCTTCTTTTTTATTGCTGCATAGTATTCCATGGAATAAATGTACCACAGCTTTTCTATCCACTCATCTACTGATGGGCACTTGGGCTGTTTCCAGATGTTAGCTATTGTAAATTGTGCTGCTATGAACATAGGAGTGCATACATTCTTTCCGATGGGTGTTTCTGGTTTCTTAGGATATATTCCTAGAAGTGGGATCACTGGGTCAAATAGCAGGAGAACTCACCTATGCTGTTGTGTGTACCAATAGTTTTGTCATTTGCAAAACTGAAATGTTTCAAAACACTGATAGGAGAATGTTATCAGATATTTACAGGCAGTTGGTATTCAAGTGTTTTCATTTCTAGCTATTACAAACAGTGCGGCAATGAACATTTTTATAACTCATGCACAAGTAAAAGAGTTCCTGTAGAATAGAGACCCAGAAGAACAATTTGCTGACCAGAGTATACAAATGTCTGTCCCAATTTACCTGCCAACCAGCACTGTAGGAGAGTTCCTGCTCCTCTGCCTCCTTGCCAGCACTTACCATCAGTTTTGCTAAGCCGGTAGGTGAGCAGTGGCATCTCATTGTGAATTCCAAAGAGGTTGAGCATCTTATTTTTTTTGACCATTCATATATTGATGTATCATTTATTTATGTACTTCCCTTCTGAAGTTTCTTTTCTCTATCACACACTCCAAGGAATATTACCAAGTAAAACTGTTTTCTATCTCCAGGGAGCTTACATACCTAGTCAGGGGACAAAATAGACTCAGACCAAAGGAAGATCATCTGCAAAAGGGTCTTGCCTAGAGCCTTTGGTCAGTGGCCCTGCACCACTTGTGTAATTTTCCACTTACAACAAAATGTGGCCAAGGCTGAGTTGTATGTCATGGACCGTTTTTATAATGGATTTAAGAGAAAGGGGATATCAGTGTGGACAGAGGAAGCGTGGCTTGATTTTTGTTTGTTTTATTTTAGATTCTAAATGCAATGCATAAAAAAAAATCAAGTAGCAGAAATATATACAAAGAAGAAAGTCAACATAATTACTTCTGTCCTCCTATTAGTAACTTACTCTATAAAGCCAGCATTTGTTCTTGCTTTTAGGTGGCATTTGGATGTTTAAGACAAGAAGCTGCTTTAACTATATTAAAAAAATTTTTTAACTATCAACTGCTGGGGAGAGGTGGCATTTGCTCAGGGTTATTCTGAGAGGCCCATGCAGAGGGGGAAGCCCCCATTTCCTCCCCACCAACTTGGGTGATTTCTAGGAGAGGAGACTGTGTGTTCCACATCCAACAAGAATGACTCAAAGGAGAGCAGAAGGAGAAAGGTATGTGCCAAGGGCCAGCAGTTCCTTGGATGCAATCTAGCCTCACAAGGAACCCTCCCAGGAAGAACCAGTCATTCTGCAGAGGAGCAAAATATTTTAAATGGTTTTGCCGACATACCTGAAAGTGACAGTTCTTTCCAGACTTGAACAATAGAAAACTATTTGCAGTGGAGCTAGCAGAAGATGCCAGGCAGAAGAAAGAAGTTCCCCCTGGCGGGTAGGGATGGGATGTTTTAGGAAACCACCTCCAAAAGAGAGAGTGATCTAAAACCCCGAGGAAAGCAGACCCCACAGGATTATATGGGAATGGAGAAGGGAATGGAAGAGCATTCCGGTTAAGCCACACGCTATAGAAAGTAACTAAAGATGATTCACAGACTGGAAACTTTATGTAGTTAGGGACCTTGTCTATGCGTTGCCCCACTGATCCCCAGCACCTACCCCAGCTACTGACAACACTAGGCGCTCAATGAACGAAGGTTAAAAACAGCTGTTTCCTACAGGGTTCTGTTTCTACTCAATACTGGGATCAATAAACATATCTGCTTCTGTCTAGTCCTGTCATCGCAGCCCCTGGCTCTTAACCATAATTTTAAATAGAAAATGCAGAGTGGCTTTCCAAGTGCTTAGAAGTCAGTTCAAAGTAGTGGAACCATATGTCAGTCCTGTGGAGACTCTGAAGTTCAATCAAGTTTTGAATCCTTCAGTGAGCAGGACAAACACCACGGGATCACAGATCCAGACACGCTAACTACAAAGGCTCTTGATGTGCTTGGCCTTGATGTTAAGAACCCCCCTTTTTCATTTTCTTTTTTTCAGATCTTTCCCTAATAACTACTGGGACAAGTTTGTAAAGAGAAAGGTATGCCTTGTCAGTGGGGTGAGTTCCATGCCCACCAAAGAAATGTAGGCTTTAAGTTCTCCATAGACAAACATGAGTAAAATTGATGTTACTTTTATGACGGGGAAGAGTAAGTCACAGAAGGGGTGTATATGAACACATGTGGGTGTTTGGCTTCATTCCTCTCCTTATCTGCCTTTAACAGCTTAACAGTCAATGTTTTCTGCACACTAGTTTTTTTTCCCCCCCCTCCAAAAAGCTAGCAGCTCAAAAAGCAATTTTCTTTTGATTGCCTTTATCATTTCTGTTTTCTTTGGAGGTTATTTTTTCTCTTTATTTTCCTGTTGCATTTTGAATCATGTCTTTATGAACCCCTGGGAAGAGCCCGGAGTACAGCAGACCTCCGCGGACACTGGGCTAGAGAAAGCATGGCTAGTAACATGTGGCCCAACTCACCCCGTCCTCCTTTCCGCTCTAGGTGATAAACAAGTATGGTGATCTCTACGGAGCGGAACGCATTGCTGAACTCCTGGGTTTGGACAAAAATGCCCTGGACTTTAGCCCCGTAGAAGAGACCAAAGCAGAGGCGGCCTCGCTGGTGTCATGGTACAGAGCTTAGGCGTTAAAATCCAGTCTGGCTAAAGTAGACCCTTTGATTTCTCCAGCCCTTTCAAGGTGCTAAAGGGGAAAATCTCCATCAGATCTTTGTTCTCCCAGGCTCTGGTCTGGCTTAGGTGTTTCCTCTGGATTCTAACATATTGGGAGAGCACTGCTTTAAAAAAATGTAAGGACCTATCAGCCTTTATGCCTGACTCAAAGAGAAAATCTAATTAAAATTTCAGGATGGGTGATTCTACCTTTCTCAGTCTCACAGGGAACACATACAACTTGATAAAGAAGCTCAAAGTCATATTTAGATTATTAAACCTGAGCGAGAAAAAACTTAATTTCCCCCTTATTAAACACTTTACTAAAGCCTGACATTTACATGTTTTTAAATTTTTTATTCCCCTTTAGGCTAAGTTCCATCGACATGAAGTACCATATCTGGAAGCTGGGAGTTGTTTTTACTGACAACGTAAGTATGGCATCTGGAGAAACAAGATTCTGTGCCCCAGGTTTAGGGATGGCATTAAATGCCACAAGGACAAAGCTAGAGAGCATGTGCAGAAAGATTGAGGGCCTGACGATGCTGGGACATGCCTCTCTTGTGCAGTCGTGTAAGATAGATGGGGTTCCACTTGACAATTCTTAGGCTGGTTCACAGCAACTCAGCATCTAAAAACCCTCTATCCTCACTCTGTCCCCAAAGTTGAGAAAAAATGGTTCAGTGAGCATCAGGAAGCATGGATGCCAGAAAAGCCTCTAATTTCTTCCATCCTCACAGTCCTTTCTCTACCTGGCCTGGTACACAACCATGTCCATCCTGGGCCACTACAACAACTTCTTCTTCGCTGCTCACCTGCTGGATATCGCCATGGGCTTTAAGACACTGAGGACCATCCTATCATCTGTAACTCATAATGGCAAACAGGTACTGGGTTTATACTAGCACAGGACAGAATGGACCTAGATGTGGAAAATTAACCAAAACAAGTGGCACAACTAGTGCATAACAGAAAGGTACATGTACAGTATATAATACCCCTTTCTAGTGATCTTTTTATAAAATTGCAGCCAATCCTATATAATAAAAGGCTAATATGCAAATTGACCGAATGGCAAACGACCAATCGCTATGACACACATTGACCCTAGGGGACAGACGCTCAATGCAGGAGCTGCCCCCTGGTGGTCAGTACACTCCCACAGGGAGAGTTCTGCTCAGCCAGAATCCCTGAGCCAGGCTTATGGCTGGCGAGTGCAGCAGCAGCAGGAGCCTCTCCCGCCTCTGGGGCAGCGCTAAGGATGTCCAACTGGGCCTAAGCCATCAGTCAGACATCCCACAAGAGCTCCCAGACTGAGAGAGGGTGCAGGCCAGACTGCACAAATTTCATGCACTGGGCCTCTAGTTAAAAATAAAATTGTAGCCACCATTTAAGAGGTTAATTCAGAAACCCCTAACATTTAGGTAAAGCAGGGAAGAGGGGGAGAGAAGGAGGTGATTGACATATCATCACTTTGAGATCCCTCCCCCTTCCTCAATGGATCTGATGTACTCACTGAAGGTTAACAAGTGTCATTGTAATTTAAAAACTCCCCAGGTACTTCTGGTATATGTGTCCAACTAAGAAAGAACTAATGATTTAGACATGTATATATATACATACATAAACAGCTATACATATATGTGTGTGTTTATGTATAAAAAGCTGAGTTAATATAGATATACTAGTATATCTATATACAGATTAGTATAGTAAATGTTAAAAGACATGTATCTATATCACCATTGCCATATCCACTCTCACCAATCAATATCCAGTCTGTCTTGGACAATATTGTCAGGGTGAACCCTTGATTAAAATTCTCTAATGGCTATTTCTGTCAACAAACTCAGACCCTTTAGCATTCCAATTAAGTGCAATTCCGTGGATGAGACTTGTCTGCACACCTCTAAACCTTTGTAGGAGGAGAAAAGAAGGAAGTCAAACTGTGCCCAGTTTGGTGCAGCCATTTTGGAAAACAGTATGGAGGTTCCTTACAAAATTAAATCTAGAACTGCCATGTGATCCAGCAATACCACTTCTGGGTATATATGCAAAGGAGATGAAATCAGTAATACCTTGAAAGAAAGCTATACCCCCACATTCACTATAGCATTATTCTAAATAGCCAAGATATGGAAACAACCTAAGTGTCCATCAATGGAAGAACATAAAGAAAATGTGGTATATACATGCATGCAATGAAATATTATTCAGCCATAAAAAAGGAAATGCTGCCATTTGTAATAGAATGGATGAGCCTTGAGAACATTATGCTAAATGAAATAAGCCAGACACAGAAAGACCAATACTGTATGATCTCACTTATATGTGGAATCTAAAAAAGTTGAGCTCATAGAACCAAAGAGTAGAATAGTGTTTACCAGGGGCTGGGGAGTCAGGGAAATGGGGAGATGTTAGTCAAAGGGTATGAACTTCCAGTTATAAGAGGAATAAGTTCTTGGCATCTAATGTAAAGCAAGGTGATTTATAGTTAGAAATACTGTACCATATATTTAAAATTTGCTGAGAGTAGATCTTGGTGTTCTTACCACACACAGAGAGAGAAATGATAACTATATGAGGTGATGGATATATTAATTGCCTTGATTTGGTCATCATTTTACATGTATTAAATCATCAGGTTGTACACCTTAAAAATACATGAAGACTCCAAGCAGAAAAAAATCAAGTTGACCTTTGTTCTAAAATGAAAAAATGCTAGGTCATCAGTTATTAATTAGGGTATATTAGATTATTCAGTATTTCTTCTAGGCTTCTGGTAGTCACAACAGTTAATATGTCTAGTTTGGATTGGTGATAAAGAAGAATGGAGAAAGCTAGAGATAGAAATTTGCTGCCACATACAAGAAGCTGAAGTTTGGGGAGGTAATAACAGAACCTGTGAGAGAGAAGTTGGCTTAGAGCTGAATGCTTACTTACAGGTTCCTGGGAGAAGGCATTATGTATTTTAACATGGGCATCTTGGGAAGTTTGATCCTATAAAGGTGGTGTTTCCCAGTGTGACCTGTGGAATGCCAGTTCGGTATGTTCTTTTAGAATTACTCAGATATTGAACTTTAGTTTTTATTGATTTGGCTTAATGGCATTAAGACTGTAACTTAAATGGAAAGTTTAAACAGTGAATTTTTTATATGGCCTTGCTGAATACACTCTGGCAAGATTTTTTGTTTTAATGTGCCCGACTTGTACCATGGGCAAGTACTGCGACAGGCTCACAACTACTTTGTAAGGTAGATGTTATGCTCACATGGCAGGTAAGAGAATGGAGGCTGAGAGAGGCCATGTCTCTCCCAAGACCACGCAGCTGCTAAATGGCACAACTAGCTTCTTTCTTCCTTTAGTGCAAAGCTCGGGCTCTTTCTGTTTTTCTAAGACCAGCTTGTTCTGTAAAGCCTGCTATCGGAGTTAGGTAGCTTATTATTCATTGTTCAAGAAATTCCTGTAGATGTCTCTTCTGCTACTTATCTTAGCGCTCATACCCACCCATTACATAGCTCCTTCAGGACAGAGACGTTAACTTATTGATTCTCAAAGTTCCTGCTCAGCACCTAGTCCCTCGTGTAGGCCAGGTGGGCAGGTCCTGTGTGCTCCCTCCTTGTTTGTAGAAACTCCTAACACCAGGAAACGAACATGCCCTTTGACCCTTGCAGAGGTCCTGGGCAGATATCTTGGTTATGAAAAATGTCACTTAACCATCATAAGTAATTCACATAGTAACCTCAAAGCTGTGAGTTATCCAGTCCATGGTTATTTATGAAACAGTGTAATGTAGGGCCACCTGCCAGTCCAATGAACCTTTCGTTTCTTCAGAGGCAGCGTTAAAGTAGAAGCGGCATCACGAAGCTTCAGGTCTCTGCTCTCGCTGTAATAAAACTAGGTGACCCTCTTCCTGGCAAGGTCACTGTTCGACCCTGACATCCCTAGTTTACACCAGCCCCAGGTACCAGTCTGCTCCAGCTTAGGGGGCTTAACCAACAGACATGTCCGCTCAGTTTTGGAGGCGGGAAGTCCAGGTCAAGGTGTGGTAGGTTTGGCTTTCTCTGAGGCCTCTGGGGCTCTCACCTGGCTGCCCTCTTGCTGCTCTTCCACTTGCTCATCCCCTATGTACATGCAGCCATCTGCTGCCTCCATGTCCTAATCTCTTCTTCCCATACGGACACCAGACAGATTGGAGGAGGGCCACTCTGCCAGGCTCGTTTAAATGCAATTACCTCTTTAAAGGCCCTACCTCCACAGTCACATCCTGAGGTATTGGAGGTAAAGGCTTCAACATATGAATTGAGGGAGACAATTTAGTCCATAACACCCCGTCATTACTCTTCTCTCCCAATAGCCTGTTTCTGTCTACGATCTCCTCTGTCCCCCACTCGGCCTCACCCTCCTGTTTCCTTGGCCTCGCCCAGGATCATCTCAAGGTGGAGAAGACCCACCTCCTCTCCTTCTCTCTCCCCCCGCAGCTGGTTCTGACCGTGGGTCTCCTGGCCGTGGTGGTTTATCTCTACACCGTGGTGGCTTTCAACTTCTTCCGCAAGTTCTACAACAAGAGTGAGGACGACGACGAGCCCGACATGAAGTGTGACGACATGATGACGGTGAGAGCCCTCTCAGGCCCCTGGCCACCTGTCGCGTTAGGAAAGGGCTGTGGGTGGTCTGGGGAACTACGAGCGGTAGAGTTACAGAGCAGAATATAGATGTCGCATTCCCAGGGGAAAGTGTCCCAGAGAGACCGTGGTGATGGAGTTTCCCGGGCACTCACCTGAGGCTTGTGGAAGAGCAGCTCAGCTAGGAGCAGGTCACCGGTCACCTGTATTTGTTTGTGGCAGTGTGCTGAATACTTGTATCTAATCCATAGAAGGCAAGCTTTGGATTCTGTCTCTGAGAGCAGAGTCCCATGGATCTGGTGCCCAATTTATTTCCCCAAGCCAGAGCGGGTTCTTTTTAAAATATATATATATTTTTATGGATTTCAGAGAGGAAGGGAGAGGGAGAGATAGAAACATCAATGATAAGAGAGAATCCTTGATCAGCTGCCTCCTGCATACTCCCTACTGGGGACCAAGCCCGCAACCCAGGCATGTGCCCTTAGATGGAATCGAACCCAGGACCCTTCAGTCCACAGGCCGACACTCTATCCACTGAGCCAAACCGGCGAGGGCCAGCGCGGGTTCCTTCACCACCGTAGTCTGAAAAAACCCAACAGCAGTGGATCAGGCAGGCATTCCCAGTGAGAGCCCCTGGTGGGCAAGAAGGGCATGCATGGCTCAGGGTGAGCGAGCACAGCTGCAGTAGCAATTCTAGAGGTTCCTGGTGACCAGATGTCCAGTTAAGAACGTGAGGCAGGGACGGGTGACAGTGAACTGCCCCAGCCTGTGGTCATTTCTCTAGAAAATGGGTCCGACTTCTTGGCTGTAAACTCTCCTATGCTTTCTTGGGGGCGGGGTGGGGGAGGAGATACTCATGTGACAGCAACACTACAGTTGCCAGAGCACCAGTGTGACCCATCTCTGTGCTGCCCTGGCTTTTTATTTACCGGTTGTAAGTCTGCCTTTTCCTCTGGACCTAACCCGTCCAGGCAGGAGAGGCAGGAAGCAAGATGAAAGGCGCCCTGCTCTGTAAACTAAGATGCTATGGAAATCCCTCCCCTCCCGGGTGTAAGGGGAGTGCAGGAGAAATAGAAGGAGCCTCTTCCCAGAGGCTGGAGCCCAGCGCCCTTACAGTTAAATGAGGGGAAACTCATATCTGGTATATGCCATACTCATCGGGTTTAAAGGTCTTTTAACTTATACATGTCTTAAATGAATTTTCTTGTATCAAAAAGTTCAAAACTTTTAAAAATGAGCAAAAATTGTCATTTAAAGGCTACATGTAACAACACTCTTACCAAACTGGCTGGAGGGTGCAGTGGAGAGCAGTGAGCAGCAGGAATACTGGTATCGTTGACGGGCACCCTTCCCCTGGCTCAGGGATGACATACGTTGATCTAATTAAATGAATGATCTGATCATCTTGCTAAAAACAACTCTGCAACTTGTATTTGAATTGGCATTATTTTTCTTGCCTAGTGTTACCTATTCCACATGTACGTGGGAGTGAGAGCTGGAGGTGGCATTGGCGATGAGATTGAAGACCCCGCTGGGGATCCGTATGAAATGTACCGCATTGTCTTCGACATCACCTTTTTCTTCTTTGTCATTGTCATCTTGCTGGCCATCATTCAAGGTATGTTTGCCAGTTACGTTAAGTATGAACAGGGCTTAATCTAGTTCTCTCTACCATCCTGCATCTACAGCCTCGTTTTATAGAGAGAGGTTTATGCACTCATTTGTTAATTCAACATTTATTGAACATCTACTACGTATGAGGCCTGGCCCATATAGAAAGCCAAAGATCCACCCCGGCACTGATATAGGCTTACCTCCTTTTATTGGGTTTTACACAATAAAATGTTGCATTTATTTTTACAAATTGAAGTCAAGGCCTTCACACTTTATTACGGTTCACCGTACCATGGTGCTCTGGAACAAAACCCGCAAATCTCTGAGGTTTGCCTATACAAGAAACTTGAGAATCCTTACAGAGGGCCACTCCTGCCACTCCCCACTCTAAAGTGACCATTACCTGCTTGTCCTGCTTCCTAGAGGTCCTGGGTCTAGCCTTGGCCCACAGCCTCCTGACTCCTGGGGGCTGGGAGAGGAGCTATGGAAGTGTGACAGGTTTTCTCTTCTTTTAGGGAAGGGATGCTGAGATTTAGCCAATGCTTGTCAGGAATTAGAGGAATGGGATGACTTTAGTTGAAGTCATGGTGCGTTATGGTACCTGCAAGACGTGCAGGCGTTGGGGTTAATAAGTAGTTAGCTAGCTGTAATAGGTCTTTCAAGGAACAAGTCAGGAATGAAATAACATAAGACATGTAAAATAATAAAAACAACAGAAATGAGGCCCATCGTGGTGGTCAAAGATGTTGGTGCAGAAGTTTCCCAGCAAGAGAAGCAAAGAAACTGAGGAGAATCCCTGCGTCAGGTGCTAGAAGGCAGAGAGCTCCAGAGGAGACAGAAGAGAGGGGAGCCAAACAGGGGGGAGGGGCTGGCGGAGAGGAAGTGTTTCTAGGAGGAGGGAGTGGTTAGCACATATTGCAGAAAGGTGAGGTGAGAGGAAGAATGTTTAGCCAGGATGCAGCATTTAAAAACAAGCATTGTTTTTTTCTGAGTATGTTTTCTCTGAATAAGCTTGATGATTTACTTTACAAAGTGGCCTGTGCCATTTCCTCTATCATTCCTCTACCCTGAACAGATTATTTAAAACACTGTATCTGTCTTTATATTTAAAACCCCAGGTCTTATTATTGATGCTTTCGGAGAGTTGAGAGACCAGCAGGAACAAGTACGAGAAGATATGGAGGTAATGTTCTTCTGAGTATTCATTCCAACTCTAGTTCTGTATCTCACAGCCAGCCCTAGGCAGAATTACCAATAAAATTTGTTTTCCATTCCTGTCCTCTTCTGGGTGCCTACCTACCAGCTCTGGGCATTTAGTGCTCCACCCTCTGTGTTCTACACTATCCCATCCGCTCCACCTGCTGCCTTCACCATGTCCCATGCTTGGGGCAGGAGCAAGTATCCTCAGCTAGCTAGGAGCTAAGTGTGTGGCACTAGGGAGTGGATGACTAAGTGCCTGAAGCACCTGAGAGAGAAATATCTTTCAGTGTCTCAATTCAAGCAGATATCATCGCCCTTTTTCCACCTGCCTGTAATGTCACGCCTGCTAATGTTATTTTACTGCCTCTGTTATTTTTCTAGACTAAGTGTTTCATCTGTGGGATTGGCAATGACTACTTTGACACAACCCCTCATGGTTTTGAAACACACACATTACAAGAGCACAACTTAGCCAACTACTTGTGAGTACTCTGATAGGGGTGACGGGGTGGGGGAGAAGTGGTAGAGTCACGCCAACAGTCATTTAGTTCAGTCTCTGTTGATGCCGTTTCCTCCCGTTTCTCTGAGAAATAGTGGCAATTAGGCAAGAAGGCCCAGGAGCCCGTGTCCTTGTGCATGCACCCTGCCTCCCATGTTTCATAGACTGTTCCTGCTCTGAGCGAAGGTCAATCCCGCAACCCATCTCAAGGTCACATAACTCCAGCAATGTTTTTCCTTTGCTGGAATTTTCCTATCCCAATACAAACTTTTAAAATCCTAGACAAAGACAAAACTCTGTGGCTGCATTTTTACTTACAGCCATTGCCCTGCTTCTTCCTCTCCCTCCCACCCCTCACATTTGCTCTCGTCAAGGTGGCCTTGGGTCCACACGGTGCTGGATTCCGTAGCGAGTTTTCAGTCCTCACCGTGTCCTCCTCTCCTGGTGACACATGGGCTCCATGAGGTTTGGGGACATTTTCACACTGCTCTATCCCAGCACCTGAGGTAAAGCATTCACTCCAGAACAAGTTATTCAGAGCCTATAATGTTCTGTGAACTGCCTGTGAAACTTACAACTTACAGAATTTATAGAGAATACAGATTTCCTGATAATTCCGATTCTCTAAGTGATCATTTGCAACAACAACACTGCTGGGGTTGGCTCCCTGGCCTAGCCCTTCCCCTCTGAGTCCACATTGTATTTAGAAAATCCTAAACTTTCTTTAAGATGGAACAGGGATAGCCTTTGGGAAAGGTGTTATTGTCAAAGAGACAACAGTTTAAGAATTTCTTAAGACAAAAACACAAATTTTTAAACATTAACTTTGGCATGCCCTCCCTCAAGTCTGGGTAGTCATCCTTGTTCGTTCTCATTCAGAGAGTTTGCATCTTATTGGAGGGGGTCCGGTGGATGTCCTTCTATGAAAGGTGAGCGCACGGCCACATGTCAGGACCAGTGAATAGAGAAGAGAGGAAGAGCATTATGGTACCTGGGTTGGGACCCTTCTATGTCTTCTGCTGGCCTTCTATATTATAATAGTCTGTTTCTCTCTCTGTGCCTCTCTAGCAGAGAGCTTGAGGGGAAAGAACCCATCTTATTCATGTTTAAACTCCACCACCCCCCACCCAAATGGTGCTTTCTCAAATAAAAGTGCCTAAGTCTCCAAGGTCAGATACTGGCCAGGCCTCGTTTCTTAGTGTGATACACAAAGAAGAAGGAAACTAATATATGTTTACAGCCTCTACTGTGGGCCACAATCTGAAGCTATAAACTCAGGGGACCCTGAGAGAACTCAAAATCTGGGTTTAGCTCTCCCCACCCTCCGAAGGGAGTTATTTCTTCTTTCTCACCGAGAGCTTGGTCTTTTTCCTGAAGGGCACGAGGCCGGCTCCTCTGGCAGCTGTCTCTGAGGCCGTGTAATGCAAGCTGAGCGCCCGGCCTCCCGGGATGCTTGTGTGTTCCAGACAGACCCAAACCTCAGACACTCGCAGCTGAGCAAGTGAAACCACCTTGGCATTGCTCAGTTATCTATAACAAAAACAAAACTGTATTTCTGAAAGAATCGGGGCAACTTAAATATTTTCCAAAAATCCCGTATCCTTGAGACACCATATACTGGTAATTTTAACTCTACATTATTTTTTTTAAATATATATTTTATTGATTTTTTACAGAGAGGAAAGGAGAGAGATAGTTAGAAACATCGATGAGAAAGAACCATCTATCAGCTGCCTCCTGCACACCCCCTACTGGGGATGTGCCCACAACCAAGGTACATGCCCTTGACCGGAATCGAACCTGGGACCCCTCAGTCCGCAGGCCAACGCTCTATCCACCGACCCAAACCGGCTAGAGCATCTCAGTGGTTCTCAACCTTTCTAATGCTGCGACCCTTTAATACAGTTCCTCATGTTGTGGTGACCCCCAACCATAAAATTATTTTCGTTGCTACTTCACAGCGACCCACAGGTTGAGAACCGCTGCTATAGAGCCTAAGATCATCGGAAAACACAGATATTTACATTATGATTCATAACAGTAGCAAAATTACAGTTATGAAGTAGCAACAAAAATAATTTTATGGTTGGGGGTCACCACAACATGAGGAACTGTATTAAAGGGTCGCAGCATTAGAAAGGTTGAGAACCACTGATCTACATTCTTATGTCACGATGAATAGGTGTACTGAAAACTATGCGGGAAGAGTTTGGGATACCACTTCATTGTTTGAATTAGGATATTTTTAAACAATAAAATGGTAGTGAAAATGCTTCCTCACAAGGGATCTTAGCTTAAGCTCTGGGGACGGTAAAAAGGGATCTCTTCTCATGAAAAGGCTAATTTTAACATTATCATCAGAAAATGACGGTTTGAGTCTATGCCACACTTGCCCAATTCAGAAAGGCCTAGTGGACAGCATGATACTAAAAAGCATATTTGAACCCTTCCTCTGGTTCCTTTAAGTAAATGAAACTAGGCTTCCTAACGGAAGTATCTAACATTGCCTTTTCCTCATTTATTATACCTTTTTTCCTTGTTCCAGGTTCTTCCTGATGTATTTGATTAACAAAGATGAAACAGAGCACACGGGTCAGGTGAGGGGAAAAGTCTAATTAAGCATCACACCCCCCACAGCAGCACTTCCTTTGCCTAAGTGTCAAGAATCGGCTGAGCACAGGCTATTTGACGGAGACAGGTGATCCCATCAGCATCACGCTGTTCCCCACTGCTTTCTGCGTCACTCCACCATGACTTAAGAAGCCAGAATTCTAAAGCAATTCCATTCTATTCCAAAAGAGCCCTGGTTATCCTTCCAACAGACACTGACATTTTCCACACCCTTCAGAGTTAAGGAGCTGGAGGTTGGGAGCATTACAGAGCAAAAGACAATGAGGAGCTGAGTGGGTGGTGAGAACAAAGAACAGGGGGAGCAGAGGCAAATGCTGTGAGGATGGCATAAGAAAGATAATCTTGAGTGGGGGAAGGGGAGGGGTGGGTGTGAGAGTATGAATGAAGGTGTGTGTCAAAGGGATTCTATGATTGAATATGAGATGTAAAGACAGAGAGCACAGGCAGAAGAGGCAGGTTACCAAGTTTTCAACCATCACTGGGTTTGTAGGAATTCTTCACAGCTCGAACATTTAGGAGAGGGCAGTGGGTTTCCGGAGCTGGCTTTAATCTACCTAAGCCAGCCCTCCATGGTCCCCATCGTGCATTCTTCTACCAATTACAAATTACGTGCAATCAGCCTATTGCTGATCTTTTAAGTATTTTTATGCCAATCACTGAGCTGGTTTCTGTGTTCTGGAGGAGGAAATGGGAAGAAACCTCTTGCTGCCAAAATGGGCTGTGAATAAAACAAGAATGAATGCGCCAGTTGAGCCTCATATAAATCCACATCAATATTCCTAAAGGGAGACAAATAGAGCAAAAACAGAGTTTTCGAGCTTCAGCTTACTGTGGTTTAAAAAGAAGTACCTTTCCCCCCCGATTATTTCAGGAATCATATGTCTGGAAGATGTACCAAGAAAGGTGTTGGGATTTCTTCCCAGCTGGTGACTGCTTTCGGAAACAATATGAGGATCAGCTTGGATAAACCTGAATGAAAGACACTCCCCAAGTCTGGACTGTCAACTTAAAGTGAAACTAAAATCCTCTTTTACACTTCATATGCAACGTTTTTGAAAGGTGACATTTTCTAAATGCCTCCCTTACATCAAGAAATTGTTTGTTTAAAAAATCTGTGTAAAAACAACCCCAAAAAGAAGCCACCAAAAAAAAAAAACAATCTCTGTGATATTTTGGAATTGATTGGACTCTTTGTGCCTAATGGACAAACCCTGTGGGAGATAACCTTTCAAAATGTTAAATCAAGGACTCTAGTTGAATGCCTTCAAGATTTTCCGTTCTAATGTAACGTGTTTGTCAGGATGGCAGCATTGAGAAAGGGACTAGAAGTATGAAGTCTTGGATGCATAATACATGAAATTTTAAACACTTGAATGCCACATGACAATATCCACGAGTGACTCATGGTCTGAACTACAAAAAATCATTTTAACTGCAGTCCAATTTTTCCCATGGTACTTACTAGTGAATGTACCCAGAATCAGCTTGAAAAGCTTTAACCAGTTAAAGAAATAGAAAACAGAAAAAACAACACTTTGTCGACACTGAAATATCGATTAAGTGCCTTAAAACCTCTTTAGATATAGCTATGCAAGTTTTTTATGTTTATGTTTCGGATGGACAGTCCCATTAAATAATTGTGTTGATCTTCTGTCTTACTTTAAGAAACTGCACTTGAAGGTTATTCATATAATTTTTCTCTCAGTAACAGCTTTGTCAATTGCTGTTATTAGAAGAAAAGTACTGTACTGAAAACTCAAAAAAAATCTCAATCTTATGCCAAATTGAGTAATGCTTTATGGTCCCTCGTAAGTAGTGGAGCCACTATGTTTAGGTGAATCTTAAGTAAAATGAAGTGCCCACTGCAATAAAGTGATACGTGCCAATCCGTGGTTTGGCCTCTTGTAATGCACCACCTCTGGATGATTCTACAACCACACTGTGGCTGCTGGGAAAGGGACATGAGACAAACAGAACCCCTAAACCCCTTCACAAAAAGGAAAAACACTCCACAGACCAGCATTGGTTTATTTGGCCAAATGCATGCCCTGTTGCTTGCTCTCTTCTCTTCAGCAGCAGCACTTGCTGTGCTGGAAACAAGCGCATCTCTGCCCTTCCTGAGTGTGAGATGACTAAGTCAGAGAAAAATGCCCCGAGCCTCAGAAATGTATTACTGTGGCTGTTGTCAAACACAGAGGTAGGTGTGCCCTGTGTGAGCTGATGGAACACACTGGCGCGGGGCAAGCTCGTAAACCAGCTGCTCTCAAGGGCAGCCATGGGCCCGGCCTTACACGCCAGGCATGTTTTTTCTTTCTCTTTTTCGTTAGGAAATCATACTGTCCAGCCAGTCTTCAAGCTCTTCCTCGGTAACGTTTTTGGATGTGCTTGGTGGCTCGGGTTCCACAATCTTTTCTTCCGCCACAGATGGTTCTGCAGGAACGAGGGGAATAAAGGCAATGTTAACAACTTCACGTTAGTCCCAGGATGGAGGGTGACAGCTTCCCTGGGTGTTGTTCCATGATATAATTCAGCCACAATTATTACTTTGCTTAAAGCAAGGGGAAACATTCCATTATTGTTCCTACTCCCTAAGAAGATACAATAATACCTAAACAAGTGAATAGGGGAGAAATTTGCCCCTCTATTCATTCTCAAGTTGAATTTCACGGTTCACTAGTTTATTAAAAAGACCAACGCTCGGTTTTCTGTGTACTATTGTAGCAATCCTGGAAAGCATTAAGGCTCTTGAACGCAGAATATGCTGGGGCCTCGCCTTGGGCCTCTCCACATCAGATGGGCCACTGCCTCATGGAACACGCACAAACAAGGAAGTGTTCTTCTCTTGTAAAAAAACAAGATCAAAACAGTAAAACGAAGGAAGAGCTGGTTAACTGGGCTGTTCAGACAGTCGACTAAAAGGTCTGCTGCCGCACAGCTGAGGGCTACAAATATCTCAAGGCCAGTTTATAATTCACGTTCAATTCGCAGCCCCATATTTAACACTGCGATCAGGCAGGTAGCAGCTCTGGGAGCCGCATATCGAGAGAGGAATGTTGTCAGAAAGGTCAGGTTGGGGGAAGCGGAGATGTGAGCACAGAAATAGATGTCAGTGGACGATGCCAGAGTGATGTCAGATACCAATGGAGATGTGTGTGGATGTGACACAGGTGAGGCTGTTCTCATAAAAGCACGGAATCGAGAAGATGGATAGGGAATAAAATGAAAACCGTACCTTTTTCTTCTTGAGCCAGCACCTCCCCATCTTTCTCAGATTCCAGGTCCTGGGGCATCTGGTCTGGTAAGATGTTCGCTCCCGCTTCTGCAGGCGCATCTAAACTAAGCAGCAGATCTAATTCTTCTTCCAGATGGTCCGCTGCTGACTGCGGTGGGGAAGCGGGTTCCTGGGAGCCCTCTGAAGGGCCTAGTCTTGGGCTAGCTTTACCCAGGGACCCGGGGCAGCCAGCAGGTGCAGATTTCAGCTCAGACACGGACCCCTTTCCTCCAGGCCCCAGGGGCCCTCTTAACTGCATGCCTAGTCCCTTGCCTTCATCGTTTCTCTTTGGTTTCACCTGAGGAAGCTCTAAAGGAAGGGCGGTCTGAAAGAGAAGCATAATAACCGCATTGAAAATGTGAGTTCTGTGCCATTTGCTCAAGCAGAAACAGAAGCTAAGGAAGCCATCAAACTGCCTTAGAATCAGAACAAGAAGTTCACAAAGGGTCTCCGGTGGGGGCCTGTCACAGTACCCTCCTTACTATAACATGGAGTAAATGCGGGCGACCTCACTGAAACATAACAGGGCTGCACTCCCCACTCAGCTCTGTGCTGACTGACTCAAAATCAAAAGGGCCATGTCTTCTATCAGGCCTGAGAAATCACAGTACCACAGGTCTACTGAAGGTACACTAAACTCTGTAAAAGGACCAAGAGGTAACTAGCAAATCAGATCTGTTCACTGTACTTGAAAGCATTAATATAAAGGTGAAGAGGCAAATTGAATAAAAAAATGTCAGACGTGAAAGAAAAACAGACTATTTGATTGCATTTGTAAAAAGCCAAAAGCAGGCAAAACTGATTTTAGCATTAGCAGTCAAGACAGTGGTTTTAGGGAAACTGACTCAGAGCAGTGGGGAAATGGTGGCTTGAGCAGTGCAGGCAACATTCTGATTCTTGATTTGGATGCCAAGTCCATGGTAACGACTGCCTTTGCATGCACTTTTCTGTCTCTACGTTATCTATATATATAAAAGACTAAGCGACCATTACAACTGAATGACCGGTCGCTATGATGTGCACTGACCACCAGGGGGCAGATGCTCAGCGCAGGAGCTGCCCCCTGGTAGTCAGTGCGCTCCCACAGCCAACCTCCCGCGGTCCCTCCCCCTGGCCGGCCCAAATCGGGACAAGCTGAGGGACCCCACCCATGTACAAATTCGTGCACCAGGCCTCTAGTGATGTAATAAAAGGTAAAAACTTGCAGGTGATTGCAATGCAGAGCTAGGCTGAGAACAATGTCCTGCAGGAGGCCTGTGTGACCAACATGGCATCAGAGTGGATAGGTTTAGAATGAAAGTCGGCCATTATTGGCAGCACTGTCCCCTCTTTGGACATGTAAGCACCCTGAGCAGATCCAATTTGCTAACAACTTTTCAGGCTTCTGACAGTATGACTGCACGCACAAACGTCAATGTTCATATTGTCCGTGTGCAGGACGAAGCCGGGATGTGGTCCTCTATTCCAGTCCAGGGATTTCGTTTCCGGGTGTCTGGAATTGGACACCTGGTTTGGTTGTTTATTACCGCCCCGGGGGGTTCTGATATAGAAACACAGTTGAGAATAATCGCTGTGCATCATGGCACAGAAAGCAGCAGGGGGATGAGGGGATATTTTAAAACAAGTTAGCCTGGTTTTCAAAGTTACTGCAGTTAATATTTACCTTTAAGGCCTACCACCAACACATCCTTCACTTTCAAATGCTCACGACACTTCCTGTTTCTCTCCTGAGTCCTGGGCCCCATCACCTTCATCTCTGTGGCTCCCTGTGTGTTCTGTTTAACCATTCCTCATCGTGTGGGACCAAACCAAACATGTCAGAACCCTGAACACCGGGACACCCAGCCTCTCCCGGTCACAACCCCAAATGCACCCCACGTTCCTAAAGAACAGTGATTCCCATCAGAGGCCAGTGAAATCCCCTCTGCTTCTCTGCCCTACCTCTCCTCCTACTTGCTGCCCTAAATGTGAGACTCGTGAGTGCAATAGAAACAGCATCTCATTCAACTGAAGAGCAAAGTTAATCATTTCAGCTGCTGGGATTCTATTTAAAATTAGTACTACCCAGGGTTTCACTTTTTTAAAAAGTCAAGGGATTCACAATTAAATTCTGAAGCTCCTTATATACAGTCCTTTCCTCTCAATCGCCATCTTACAGGATCACCTCCCCAATTTCTATTTCCAGCCCTTAATTCTGAACTATAAATCTCTATGTCTATTTGACTTCTATTTTCACTTTGATATCTCAGAGGCACAAATCCCTAATATCCCAACCTCACCCCTCCTGGTCCCACCTAGCAGTGTTGCACAAGCTGGGGAAAAAACCTAGAATAATTATTTGCCCACTCTCTCTCCATTTCAGTCATTCACTGAGTCCTCTTAATTTTTCTTTGGAAGTACCTCTTAGAAAACTCCAATTCTATGCCACCTCTACCATCATCACCCTTTCCAAGCTACAGCATTACTCGCCTGGACCCGTGCAACAGCCTCCTAACTTGCATCCCCTCTTCTCCTCTCCTCTTGTAAGTGCGGATTAACCAATAATCACACCCACCCCAACCCCTCAGCCCACGTGCCATCCACAGCCAGCACGCTCTTGCTAGTGTCAGCAGCAGCAATGCTGTTAATCAGATCCTTGTCTAAATTCCAACTCAAATGGCCTTCTACCTTGGATCTCAGCTTATCTGTCCCTTCCTCAGAAAATCCATTCCTAATCACAGCAGAGTAGATCAGGTTCACTGTTATATAATCCCACAGTACACTGTGCTAACCCTTCCTAGCAGTTATCAGAATTTGTACTTTTGTGTGATAATCTGTTTAATACCCACCTTTCCCAATAGATTAAGCCCCACAAGGGTAGGAACCATGTCTGTCTACTCAACCACAGCATCCTTAGTAGCAAACATAAATATTGTACCAACCAGACTTTATACTTTTACATTTCATTCAACTCCATTACATCTGATTCTTTAAAATGTTTCAACTATAAAATGTAAAAAAAAAAAATCTTTAAAAAATTAACTCATTCTCCCTTAAAACTTTACAAAGTGCTACCTGATACAAAACCCTCAGCTTCATAAAAGGAAAGGCTGAGTCTGAGAAATCCTGCCAGGGGTTATTTTTCACTCTTTCTTCTCCTGCCCTAACCCACGCCAGCTCGAAGATGCCATCAGGGTTTTTACCTGGACCAATTCAGCAGCAACATTGAGTCGGAGGGAGAGAGGCAGTTCTTGAAGGGCTTGAACCAATGACTCACAGTCCACATAAAATGCTGAATTCTATAAATAAATAAGAAAGATACATAGATCACACATATACATATGTCTTCCTGGTGATTATTACATGTGACCTTCTAGAAATGAAAGCAGAAGACGAAAGTAACTAAATAAATCCCCGCCACCCTGAGTTACTTTAGCTGGGAGTAAGTCAGATCATAGATCACACTTGATATGGTTATGTCTATCATCTCCGCATTAAGATGAGCAGAACCAAGCACCACCTTCCTGAGCCACAGCTCACGCCGCCGGAGCAGCAGCGGGGAGTGCGCACCCCACCGTCAGGAATGCACGATAACCTGGAAACCGGACACTCTTGGACTTACTGGCAAACTGAAAGAAAAATTAGCATTCCGGGGAATCTAAGTGGACCCTCAAATGCAGGTGCTGACCCTCAGGAGAGGGGGGAAGAGCTGTCTAGGCAGTGAGATGGGTTGAGAGGCACGGCCCAAGGTACCTGCTAACAAGAAAGCAGAGGATGGAAACTCACCCTCGAGCAGGCGGCGTGCTGTGTATGGCCAACACTAAGCTCCCTTTGACTCCCTTCCCATTCATACCCACACAATGACCTCCCAAATGGACAGTATTTGAAAAAGCATTCCAGATTATCACCTGGCTTACCAATAGCATAGCAGCTGCTCTCGGAGCCCTGGCAGCCAAGAGAAGGAAAAAACTAGAAGGTGGTTACAATGACCTCACATTAGAGGCAAACATCACTTACCACCTCATCTACCAAGGACAGCACAGGCCCAGCACGTCTTATTCTATCATCACCGACTTCAAGTTAGAGAACATCCAGCGCTCCTCTATCCAGTCTAACCTCGATCCCACCGCAGGAATGTCTCGGGCAGAGGAGTTTATGATGGAAATACTCCGTCATTCCTGCTGTGCTCAAGAAGGGCCCCGGAATGAAACCCAGACCCACTCTAGCCCTAATCCCCACCACGGCACACGGATCGCAAGAAACAAGGTGGCTTTTCAACACCCTGCTGAAATTTTCCGAAGATGGCTGGCTTATTAGGGAAGCAACTCTGGCGGCACCAATTGGGGCCCCTAGTCCTGGGAAAAAGGAACTTACATTTAAATATTAATAGAAGTATTTGGGGAACAGGGCGGAGGTAAGGAAGCCCGGATGAAAAAGTGAGAAACTCAGTAGGTGTCAGCCCTTCTTAAGTCCTGACCTCAGCAGCCAAGCTCCTGTTTTCCAGTTTGGAGAAACTCTCTCAACCCACTAGTAAGGTGTGATCCTGAATGCTTAACACCTGGTCAGTCAGCAAATTACAACCTGGAAATCTCACCCTCCCCACAGCCAAGGGGTCTGCAAAGTCACACAGGTAGACCCCCTTCATTCAGCCTACAAAGAGCGAGAACTTGCCCTCTGCAACCTGTTGCTCTCAGCTCTCTGGAGAACCGCTGAGACGTGCTGGGGTCTGGCTAAAAGTATCCAAACTTCCTCTGCCCTCTTTTGCATCACGTGCAGCATGACTGTAAGGTGCATCATAAACAATGAGGAGTCCGTGAGACGACCACACAGAGATATGGGGACGGCCTGCTGTGCTTGTGAGCTGCGTTCTGAATATTGGGCATTTGGCTGTTTGCTACTGGAATGTCTCCTTCCCCCACATTTCTAATTCCCACCGTCACCCAAGGCCCAGCTGACACTGTCCCACCTCCATGATGCCCAAGACACTTCGAGCCACCAGGGTGATTGCTCCTCGTCTCCTTGCAGGAGTCCTGGAGCCAGGAGCCTGCCATCAAATACCACTGTAACACTTTCCCTCCTAAAGGGCTAAAGCTGACGGCCTTAGATATAAAGTGGGATGAAGTAAATTGTGTAAAGCGTGAACTTTAAAATAGTTTTAATTGGAATAATAACCATGAGTTAGCTTTAAAATAATTCACAGGTTTTTTTGCCTGGAGAGCGCAGTCCCCATACCTACTTGGCCAACTCTGATGGTCACTCTCAGCTGGAGTCACAGCCTGGTCTGCAATGGGACACCCTGGTGTCTTCTCTCCTGCACAATCCTTGCTGGCAGAGGGGAGCAGCCCAACTCAGACAATCTCCCCCCGACCCCCACCCCTACCTCTGCCCTCAGTGTGCAGAGAAGTCTGTCTGGGGAGTGAGAATCTAATCCTGCAGCTCCTCTGTCCAGGAACCTCATTACGCTCCGAGTCTCTGAGTCTGTGTAAAGGTGCAGTACTTGGTGAGGAAAGAACCTGTTGAAACTCCACTTTGCAGCTTTAAAAAAAAGTCCAGAACTGCTTTCCTTTAGTTCTGCTCTTCTTCCTTTCCGAGAGCAGTCACCACAGCCTTTCCTCAGCCCAGCCCACCTTCCTCAGGAGCTAAAGCACTGGCCACATTTGTGTGGGACTCAGGGACCCCAGTCTGGGGAGCTTTCCAGACACAGATTCTCAGCCTCGCTCAGAACCAGAGTCTGGAGGGGGACCTGGGGGCTGCATCTTTAGAAGCCAGGCTCAGGAAGCACTGCATCTGGCCCAGCAAGCACTCAACACTCGCTCAGGGAAGCTCTGCTGAACAAGTCATTATGTCAACAAAAATGAAAGACGGAATAGGAAAAAAAGCGATTTTAAAAAACAGATCTATATTTTCACCCAAAGAAGTTCTCCTCCCGCCCTTTCCCTCCACACATGTCCCGCAATGTCCAAAGGAAAGACATGAAAATCCCACTCATGGACCTAAGGGGAAACTCCCTATAGTGACGGAGCCAGCACGGCTAAGCACCGACCCTGCTGCCAGGCTACCGTCTCTGTCAGCCTGCACCTGAGCCACAAAGAAGCGAAGGCAAGTCAGCAGCAGGGCGCTGGGTCCCTCTCCTATAAGGATGTCCTCTGAGGACCTAACTTGACTCGGTTGGTTGGAGCATCATCCCATGCACCAAAAGGTCGATTCCTGGTCAGGGCACATACTACTACCTAGGTTGTGACTTCACTCCCCAGTCGGGGCACGTGCAGGAGGCAACCGATCCATGTTTCTCTCTCCATCTCCCTCCCTCCTTTTCTCTTTCTAAAAATCAATTTTAAAAAAACACAAAAGGAGTCAAAGTGAGTTGTTTGGTTTTCACCACATTCGTCAATGACCTTAGTTTGTGATTTCAACTTGTCCTAGAACTCTAAACTGTATCTCATGTATATGCCCAAAGAGGCTGAAACAAATACAAATATTTTTAACTCCCAACTTTTTGTATAATACATACTCTTTGCAAAGTTACAGGCAGTACTTTTACAGTAACTTCCATCTCCTCAATTTGTATAAGACAATGTCCATCCCAAACAACTAAATACAACACCAGCCCAGACATAAAATGAGCCGCCTACAGTGCGTTTACTGAGCTGGTGGCAGAATGGGGAAGAGGGTGCCTTACCTTTGGGCTTTGGGTCTGCTGCTCAGCCACCTGTCTGAGGCTGTGGACAGACTGTCTAATCACTGGGGGTCTAATCAGAGAGTACATGACAAGCCACCAACAATTCTCTGTGCATTTTAAAGGCGTGAAAATATCTTATCTTTCATGTGAAAAAAATCAGTGAAATCGTGCATGAAAAAATAATCAAAATTCCTAAGGAAGAAAACAGCATGAGCACAAAGCAAATAAAATATCTGGGCTTTATGGATTCACTGAAAGACATATATGATATCTATTCTTATTTTATAGCTTTATTCACCTAATTCTGGAAGAAGAGTTATTTAAAGCTATAAAGTAAAGGATTTTTCTCAACACCAAAAACAATGTGGAGGGAAAATTAATTTTCAACCCTAAGAGGAATTTTCAGAAATGGAAAAGAAGGAAGCCCAAATGGCAAAGTAGTCCGCTAAAAATCATGACTCTCAGCTTTCTCCTTTGCAACCTAGTCTGTGAGCAAGTCACATAGATGGGCAAGTATAAAGGTGAACTCTAGCTCCAAGGACCTGTAAAATGTAAGCTCCCTGAAAATGTTCTGAGCAATTGAGGTAATTGAGACTACACTGTCCATGAATTACTAAAGTTTTTCCTACATAAAGACTCTAGCTCAACAATAATATCAGAGGTGTTAGTTTCCAGTCTTCAAAAGAGCCAACCCACCACATTCAACACAAACCATCTTACCTGCTTTGGACATGAAGCTTCACCATCCCACTCTTTCTCCTCAGCAAACCGGAACTGTGAGAAGGAGTCCCCTAGAAATATAAAAAACATACAACTTTATGGAAAAGCCCAAGAAAAACACTCAGTTCTCTAAACTCCCCTTGCGGGATGGGATGAAAGTGCCATTTATGAAGAGCCAACCATCCTGAACTCAGTGGTACAACGGAAGGTTCTGGCTTCCACGTCTTTGCACAGCAGCCTGTGCAAGGTGCGCACATGAAATAGTGTTAGAACCTGCACTTACTGCTCCACTCATCTCTCAGTAAGCCACCATCCTACATGCTCACTGAGAGACAACAAAACAGTTCAGGCCATCTACCCATATTTAGCATACTTCATCTGCTTAAGGCAAGCAAGGAAACTAATATTTATTATTTTGGGGGTGGGCACAGCAGAAAAGGAAGGAGAAAAATAGGACTGAAGGATAGCAGTTCTAGCCTGATCCACAATATGAAACGTAAAATCTCTCTCTGAGGTAAGGTTATGAACCTCTATCATCATTCCAAAAATCACCTGCTTAGAATGGCAAATGCAAGACCAAACTCAAAGAATGTGTCTTAGATTAGTTAATATGAATCATGATACAGTAAACTCTCAGAATAAAAGAAAATGAACATGTAAGATCAACATAAGTGCATGAAAGATGATCCTGTACAGCGAGCTTTGACATAGGCTTATTCTGTAAGTGTACTTATCCTATTATTTGCTTTAAAAACAGCTAATTTATAAATGAAGAATTATTTCTCTGCCTAGCTTTCAGAATCCTCCAAAATGTGGTCCTGCCTCATTAAGCCACTTCCTATTTCTTCAGACTTTCTGTTCCAGAATCTGCCTTTTTCACATTCCAAACATACTTCATATTCCATTCTATTCTCATTTCTTTTTTAATCCGTCCCTCTTGTCTGGAGACCCACACACTTCTGCCCATTTATATTCTATTTATACTTCAAGAACTCAGGTCCAGCCCACTTCTTCCTCCAGTGACCCAACACTGACTGCCAAGGGGGCTGTGGATCAGGCCTGAAGAGAGAAGCAGGGTCTGACCCGTAGCCTCCAAGGCAGCTGTTGATCAGCCCTTGCCTCTCTCTTTCTCTCAGGGCCTGGCCAGCAGCCACGCCTCTCTTTCTCTAGGGCCTCCGCTGGGGCTGCTGATCAGCCCTGCCTCTCTGATCAGGCTCATTGACAGGCCCGGAGACGCTGACTGGCATAGAAACTGACCAATCAGAACCAAATCTGGGTGAAGTGTGAGGAGCCAATGGCTTCCTAGGAGGTGGAGCTTTTGACGCTGACTGACATAGAAACCGACCAATCAGAACGTAATCTGAGTGAACTGCGAAGGCAGAACCTAAGGTGGGGGCTGAGGAGGGGTTTTAAGGACAACAGCTGTTTGGTGTAAGGTGTAAGAAAGTGGTTCAATTTTTTAATGACCGGTTTGGCAGTATAGTGCATATGGCTGCTTATCAGTCCAGATATAGGGATTATGTATTTTTGTCTGCCAAGAGCATCTCCTCCTGCTGAAAAAGGCTCTTTCCCCCCCCCCCCATTTAAGCAATCCTATCCTATATAATCTATCTATACTAATAAAAGGGTAATATGCTAATTAGACCGGGTCAACTGCCCATCTTCCGGACTTCCAACTTCCTTCTGGACAAAGCCATGGTGGTGGGGGCTGAGGCAGAGGCAGTTAGGGGCGATCAGGCTGGCAGGGGAGGGAAGTTGGGGGTGAGATCAGGCCAGCAGGGGAGGGCAGTTGGGGAGAGATCAGGCCGGCAGGGGAGGGCAGTTGGGGGCAACCAGGCTGGCAGAGGAGGGCCACTAGGGGTGAGATCAGGCTGGCAGGGGAGAGCCACTGGGGGCGAGATCAGGCTGGCAGGGGAGGGCAGTTGGGCGCAACCAGGCCAGCAGGGGAGGGCAGTTGGGGGGGCGAGATCAGGCAAGCAGGGGAGGGAAGTTAGGGGTGATCAGGCAGGCAAAGGCAGGTGGCAGCAAGATCAGACTGGCAGGGGGGAGCAGTTGTGGGCGAGATCAGGCAGGCAGGCAAAGGCAGTTAGGAGCGATCAGGCAGGCAGGCAGAGAAGTTAGGGGTGATCAGGCAGGCAGGCAGGTAAGCGGTTAGGAGCCAGCGGTCCCAGATTGCGAGAGGGATGTCCCCGATTGGAGAGGGTGCAGGCTGGGCTGAGGGAACCACCCCCATGCATGAATTTCGTGCACTGGGCCACTAGTATCTATATATATAAAAGCCTAAGCAACCAAACAACTGAATGACAGGTCAACCAGTCGCTATGATGTGCACTGACCACCAGGGGGCAGATGTTCAATGCAGGAGCTGCCCCCTGGTGGTCAGTGTGCTCCTACAGCCAACCTCCTGCGGTCCCTCCTTCCAGCCAGCTGGCCCCTGATGGTCCTGATCAGAACCTCCTGCAGCCCCTCCCCCAGCTGGCTGGCCCCGATGAACCCAATTGAAACCTCCCATGGCCAACCTCCCATGGCCCTGATCAGCCTTGATCACCAGCCAGGCCAAGGGACCCCACCCATGCACGAATTCATGCACCAGGCCTCTAGTATATATATTTAAAAGCCTAAGCGACCGTTACGACCAAACAACCAGTCGACCAGTCACTATGATGCACACTGACCACAGAGGGCAGACACTCAACGCAGGAGCTGCATCCTGGTGGTCAGTGCGCTCCCACAGCCAACCTCCCGTGGTCCCTCCCCACCGGCTGGCCAAACTGCCCCCCCCGGCCAACCTCCTGTGGCCCCTCCCCACCCCCAGCCAGCCAACCTCCTGCAGCCCTTCCCCACCCCCCTGCCAACCTCCCATGGCTCCCCTCTTGGCCAGCCAGCCAACCTCCCATGGCCCCTCTCCCCAGCTTGCTGGCCTCCCCATCGGCCCTGATCGGGGGCTGGCCGGCCAACCTCCCACGGTCCCTCCCCCTGGCCAGCCAACTTCCCCACAGTCCCTCACCTCGCTGGCCAGCCTCCTGATAGGCCTCAATCACCAGCCAGGCTGAGGGACCCCACTTGTGCACAAATTCATGCACCACACCTCTAGTATATATATAATAAATAATAAATTAATTAAAAATCAATAAATTAAAAATTAATCTGGCTACCTGATATCAAACTATACTACAAGGCTATAATAATAAAAACTGTATGGGACTGGCATAAAAATAGATCAATGGAACAAAAGAGCCCATAAATAAACCCACACTATATGGCAAATTACTATATGACAAAGAAGGCAAGAATACACAATGGGGTAAAGATAATCAATTCAATAAATGCTGGGAAATTTGGAAAGATACATGCAAAAAAAAGAAACTAGACTACTTTCTTACACCATATAGAAGAACAGACTCAAAATAAATGAAAGACTTAAATGTAAGACTCGAAACCATAAAACTCCTAGAAGAAAACATAGGCAGTAAAACCTCTGACATTTCTCTTAGCAACATTTTTATGATATATCTCCTCAGGCAAACAAAAGAAAAAATAAACAAATTGGACTAAATCAAATTGAAAAGATTCTACAGAGCAAAAAACCCATCAACAAAAGGAAAAAAAACCTACTGAGTGGGAGAGAATATTCACCAATGATACATCTGATAAGGGGTTAATATCCAAAATTTATAAAGAACTCAAACTATTCAACATGAAAAATACCCAATTAAAAATGGGCGGCCAACCTGAATAGACACTTCTCTAAAGAGGGCATACAGATGACCAACAGACATATGAAAAGATGCTCAACATCACTAATCATCAGAGAAATGCAAGTTAAAACCAGTGAGATATCACTTCCCACGTGATAGAATGTCTGTCATCAATAAATCAACAACAACAAGGTAAAAATGTGTAGAAAAGAGAACCCTCAGGCACTGCTGGTGAAAAGGCAGACTAGTGCAACCACTATGAAAAACAGTATTGAGGTTCCTCAAAAAATTCAAAATGGAACTGCTGTATGACCAAGCAATTCCATTTTGGGGACTATATCCAAAGAAACCCAAAACATTAATTCGAAAAGACACATGCACCCCTATGTTCACTGCAGCATTATTTACAATAGCCAAGATCTGAAAGCAACCCAAGTGCCCAACAATAGATCAATGGATAAAAAGGTTATGGTACCTATATACAATGGAATATTACTCAGCCATAAAAAAGAAGGAAAAATAATTAAATCTTACCATTTGTAACAACATGGATAGATACAGAGGGCATTATGCTAAGTAAAATATGTCACAAAGAGAAAGACAAATACAATATAATTTCACTTATATGTGGAATCATAAAGAATAAACAAAATAGAAACAGACTCATAGATACAGAGAGCAGACTGATGGGTGCCAGAGGGGAGAAGGGTTGGGAAACTGGGTGAAAAAGATAAAGGAATTAAGAAGTATAAACTGGTAGTTACAAAATAGTCACAGGATGTAACTTTAGTACAGGATAGGGAATATAATCAATAATTCTGTAATAACTCTGTATGGTGCCAGCTTGGTTCTCGAAATATTGAGAGGGGAACACTTTGTAAAGTTATGATTGTCTAACAACTATACAGTCCACCTGAAACTAATACAAATAATAATAAATATAAACTGTAATCAAAAAATAAAAATTTTTATAAAGAAATTGAAAATGGCAAATCAGAGGTATTCTTTTGAAAAATCAATTCAGTGGATTTTTAAAACTTAACCAAATAGCTGAATAGCTTATTTTTGGCATTCCTGAACTTCTATATTATAAATGATCCTATGATTGTACAAATTACTATAATACTAGTATATAATCAGCAATGCAAACAAGGCTTTTAATATCTGAATATTTACTTTCAAATACAGGTAAGATTCCAACAATGGCTAAACAGCTTGTTGCAAACTAATCTTCTTGCTAAGAACTAGGAACACCGGGCCAAAAAAAAAAAAAAAAAAGAAAAGAAATAATCTGCAGACATTAGAGAGCTACCATAGCAGTGAGGACGTAAGGGACAAAGGTCTAGAGAGAGAAGAAAAGCACAGGAGGTAAGTCTAATATTTAGAGCTGCTTTTTCCTTTGAGGCATTGGTTAATTTCCAAAGGGGGGATGGAGGGTACTGAGAGAATGAAAAACTGAGCATAACCAGGAAGGTTGTGAAGCTGCAGAGACCTTCTGCCAGCCTTATGGCATTGGGCGAACAAAAACTGCAGTTCAGTCTTAAAAAATCAGAGCTTTCACATGCGGGACCCCTGACAACTACATCTTAGAATAGGGACGACATAGGAATAAGCCAGCCCCCACAAAGTCTGAGGCAAATCTGTGAATCAGATCAATCTCTGACTCTGCCTATAAGAAGCAAAAGAAATCCTTTTTAGAAGAAAATGACATAGCCTAAAATTATCTCTACCATCTTTTATATACCGTGTCCAAAATTCATTAAAAACCAGCAGGCTTATCAAGAGATGAGACTGAGATAATAAAAAACTAAGAGAAAGGAAAATAAACAATATTTTGGAGTTATCAGACTTGGATTTTGCAATGTGAAAATTTCAAGACTAGGAAAAACTATAAAATCACACACACACACACACACACACACACACACACACACACACACAATGACAGCCATGAAGTCATATTCAATTCATATAAAGTATACACATTTAAAAATATAGGAAAAAAAGCTTTGAGGAAAATGAGATACCTAAAACACATTTGATTACAGTTATCAAACTTCGACACAACTTAAAACTCCAATAAATAAAGCATAAAGTGGTAATTTTGAAAAATAAGCTTGTTAAAATGACTACTGAGGAATAGCAACTCTTCTAATCCTCTCACTGAATATGAAGGTGTTCACACTTATCAAAATGATGAATCCTAGAATTAAGAGTGCTTCCAGAAAACGTTTCCGAAATTCTTCCTGAATTTTATCACAACCTGCACGAAAGCGATGGTAGTGTTACCAAATGTGCCACCCCATGTCTTGCACATCACATATGTGCACATGCAGAGACAACTGGAGACATTCGTGAAGTGAGACAGCACAGTACATTAGCAGTGATTCGATTCTGCTCCTGCTTTATTCCCCTTCTGAGAGCTCCTGGTCTCTCACTAATGGTGTCGACAGCTGAATAAGTATGGAATGGAAATGGTAGAGAAGAGTGACAGCCAGGTGTTGTCAACAATGGAACAAATGGTGAAGGGAGCATGCCTTGGGAGTCATAAGCATTCAAAGTTTTGGAACCACTCACCAGCTGTATGTTCAGAAAGTAATTAACAGCACAGTGGACTGACCAGAACTAGGCATCATTTAAGGAGTACAGCACTCTCTTCCCTCCTCTTCAGCCAAAGACTAATTCCATGACTTCTAAGAGGCACTGGAACTCATACAATGTCCTCAAACGACATGGAGGAGCAGCAAGTGACCATTAGGCTGCTTGAACAACAGCAACAAAAACCCCAGACACTTCTATTTTGCAGATAAGAATACCAAAGTAGCAGGTCTACTAAATCCAATGATAGCTTATTAAAAACAAAATTTGTTCACTAGAATATGCTTTAAAAAAGTGAAACTGATGTACCTTGAGGGTTCACATTTTTTTTACATAATAAAAAGTCTCACATAATTCTATTCCTGTCATAATGCTGAGGTTAGTGTGCATGTAATGAAATCTGAGATGCAGGTGACACTGAAACAATCTTGTTATAATTTGAAAGTCAATTACATTGCTCTAAAGCCACATTTCTAGAGAAAAATTAATGACAGATTTTTTTCAATTGATTGTGTGAAGCAGCAAAAATGTTGGACAATTAGACATGTGGGATGGCAGCAATCTTACATATGCTTCTGAAAATACTCTGAACAAATGTTTCAAGCAGTGCACAATGCTTAAATTTCTGGGATTCCTTCAATGAAACTCATAATCAGCAAACAAATCTCCAAGTCTAGGGTTTAATGAAGAGATAAGTCTTTACCTGGTCGATAACCTGCTCTTTATCTAGTTACCATTAAATAGAGGACAAGTTTAACTGCTAAGTACCACCACCAACACTCCATCCTGGCAAAGCTAGCCCAACATCTTGCTCCTCTACCCACCTCAGCTGAAAGCCACCATTTACTTAGCATCACAGTGACTGTGGGGACAATCTAACAGAAGACAGTGGTGAGAAATGAGAATGACTGCACATCATCAAAATTAAATCTGGCTGCCAAAAACTATTATAAAAATTTTTCAATAGTCCTAGCTGGTTTGGCTCAGTGGATAGAGCATTGGCCTGTGGGCTAAAGGGTCCCAGGTTCAATTCTGGTCAAGGGCACATGCTCCTGTTGTGGGTTCAACCCCCAAATAGGGGCGTGCAGGAGGCAGCCAATCAATGATTCTCTCTCATCATTGGTGTTTATATCTAGTTCTCCCCCTCTCCCTTTCTCTCTGAAATCAATAAAAATATATATTTTTAAAAATTTCAACAGGTTTGTTCAATTTTCAGATGTTTTTCTTGTATTTTGGAAGTCCATTCTACAACAGCAATATTTCACTTTAGCTTCAGCTAAATATGATTTCACACTTGACCATTTGGTCAAAGTATGTATTTGGTGTGCCTCGAATTTTAGTTAATGACATTCTATGAGGCCATTTTAAAAATAAGGTAGCTTTATCTGTATTGACAAGAATAGATACCCATTACTCAACTGTTATGTGAAAAAAAAAATCAAGTTTTAGTTTAGTGTAAGATAGAGATATACATATACACACAAAAATACTGATATATGCATAGAAATAAGTCGAGATAATTATATACTTATTTTAAGAATGATTATCTCTCAGAGTGTGGGATTAAGGGAAACTTTTTTCCTTTCTGTACAATACATGCCCCAGTTTTATTTGCCTTTGTAAACAACAAGTACCTATTACTTTTGAAACTGAGCCAAACAGAAATAAGGAAATCTGGAAAAAAGCTAAATTTCCTAAGGGCAGAGACCTTCTTAGAATGCATTTAAGGCAAAATATCCCTAGATCTCAAAGATGGAATCGATGTGCCATTCATGCACCTTCTCTTTATAGAACAAGAAAGAACCTTGGGTCTGGGGAGGCTCGATGCCTGACCATGGCCACAGAGCCTGTTATTGGCTGGACACCAACACCTCTTGGCTCCTAGCATTTATTATTATATCTACAACTAATAAAGCTCTTTCCACTGTTTCCACTAGGCTTCTCAGCTATCTGAATTCCCTAGAACAGTGGTCGGCAAACCACGGCTCACGGCTCGTGAGCCGCGGTTTGCCACTCTGTTGACTAATGAGTTTGCCGACCACTGCCCTAGAACAAAAGCAAACAATAAATAGTTTATGCTATTTCGTTCACTAGTATTTGACATGTTGACAATGTTTGAAGGTATGAAAATCCAAACTCAAAAACTTAGGAAAAGTATCACTCAGGGTTCATTTAAAATAACTACTATAGTACTTTAAAAAATGAGTGTTTTTATAGAATTCTAGGTATTCTAATAATGATAGCATCAGAGAAATAAATATACCAACACTGTATTTATAATACCCGGAATTCTCATTTTGCCTCACTTCTTTCACTGGTCTAACACATGTCTTATGATCAATGGCAACGTGAACACTAAACTTGTTAGAATTCTGCAGTACTATGCTTTCTAAAAGCTTAGCCATAGATAACACGTCTTTGAATTTTAAGCTTACCCTTTCAGCCTGATCAGTAAAAAAGGGCTTTCTGCCAAACAAAAGTACTTAACATGACCACACTCTCCAGTGGAGATGGTGGTTACAGGGAATAATCTTTATCTGGGCAAAAAGAAACCTGCAAAGACTTTCAGCTTCGACAATACAGATTTAGGTGTATATGAAGATGGGAAATGTGCCCCAACTAATAATCCCAGTTCCAATGATAGGGTAGTGACAATTCCCATAACTGACATCTGTCCTAGATATTTGGATCTTTTTCTCACAAAACTGGCCCAGACCTTTGTGGTGCATTCTTTTGGAAACCAACTCTCGAAAGCAAGAGGAATGTACCACTAGTTCTGGATGAGTATTTCACTTTCAGCTACATGTTCTTAGCTTTTCTTTATCATGATCACCTTCCTTTATTTCCCCCACAGCCCTTGAAATATGCCCTCAACCAGGACACCATGTATCTGGGAAAACACAAACTAACTTTGTAGGTTGACAAGTTCACAATCTTCATTAAAAAAAGAATATGCCCCCAACAGTCACTACAATAACTGCTATAGGAAATGAAACATACCCTTTCTTCTCTCTGAATTTCTCTGTTCTCTCTACAAGATAGTTGGAAGGTCAAAGTAGATCCTACGTCCACAGATCAATTCAGAGATTTGTGGACATAAAATCTATAGGACATAAAAAGTCTTGCCTCCCCTAACTTCAAGCTTCAATGGATGAGCCTCTCTAGATGCAGATGTCAAGCACTCAAATATATCTACCCTAAAACAAAGCAACAGCTCACACTTGGTCTTTGTGAGGAAGTCTATACAAGCCTGTACTACAGTGATTAACTTAAAAAAGTCAGCTTGAGCCAAAAGAACAAGAGAGGTAAGAAAAATCTCTCCTTCTGCTCAACAGTGACTTATAATTAGCTTTCTCACCAGGTGTGGGGCCCCCAAAGCCCCTGAGCATCCAATATCCACATTGAGCACTACATAATAGATGTGCCTATCTTCCCAATGTCCCTAAGAAGCTGCTTCCCCATCTGCAAGGATTACGTAGAAGGAAAAGCCAAACATACTCAGGTACGATGAAAGGGTTCTAGGCTTTGTGATAGAAGGATGATGCTGACATTCTAGAATCTAGCTGTTTCCCTCAAAATAGTTGAATAATTTATGTTAACCCTGTACCACTGTAGACAATCTAGTACAATTTCTCAGGTCAAATATTTCCAGAAACGAGGCCAACATCAAATCCCGGCACAGAACTCTCCAAGATAAGAGGAAGTGATGAGATAAAAGTGAATAAATAAAAATATAAAGATCAATCCTCCCATGAACAATGAAGTCGTAAGACTTAGAACTGATCTGAAGTAAAACAGTGTGTCAGCTAAGATTAGGTCTGTCTGCATGAAACAAAGACATGGAAAATTATGGCTTAAACAAGATAAAAGGTTCTATCTCTGTCAACTAAAAAAGTCAAGAGTTAGGCAGTCAAACGCTGGTATGTGGCCCAGGCTCCTTCCAGGTCATTGCTCTGCCTTTCTTATGGAGTCATGATCCAAGGTGATGACCAGAGCTCCTGCTACCCCCATCAAAATTCCACACAGCAAGATGGAAAAAGAGTAGAAGAAAAAGGGGCAGAAGGCATGCATCATCTATCTGCTAAGTTAGTTTTCCCAGAAACTACCATAGAACCTTTCCACTCATTTCTCTTTTGGCCAGAGCTGTGTCCTATCATTTTTATCAAGCCACAAGAGTGGCCATGTGCCCAGATAAGAACCAGGAGTTTCAGGAGAATAAATATGGATTGGGGAAGCAACTAACCTCTATGACAAATTATCAGAAAGTCCTACTTAAGAGGTAGCTAATAAGGTCAGCTGCAAGTGTAGTGATTATGCTCACGGAAATATGAGTTGTTTCCAATTATTTCAATGAAATACTGGCAACATTCAAACTTCTCAAATTATTATTAAACTAATTATAGAGGCTACATGCCTTTCAATCGTTTTTTCCAATTCTGATAAGAGATAAGTGCGAGATAAAATTCTAGTTTCCAGTATAATGCAAGACCTTTATAACAAAACTAGAGGCCTGGTGCACAAGATTCGTGCACAGGGGGGCGGGGTAGGGGGGAGGTTCCCTCAGCCCAGTCTGCACTCTCTCCAATCAGGGACCTCTTGGGGGATGCCCAACTGCCAGTCGGACATCCCTCTCACAATCTCGGACTGCTGGCTCCTAACCACTCACCTGCCTGCCTGCCTGATCACCCCTAACCTCTCTGCCTGCCTGATTGCCCCTAATCCCTCTGCCTGCCTGCCTGATCACCCCTAACCACTCTGCCTGCCTGATTGCCCCTAATCCCTCTGCCTGCCTGCCTGATCACCCCTAACCTTCTGCCTGCCTGCCTGATCACCCCTAACTGCCTCTGCCTGCCTGCCTGATTGCCCCTAACCACCTCTGCCTGCCTGCCTGATCACCCCTAACTGCTCCCCTGCTGGCCTGATTGCCCCCAACGGCCCTCCCCAGCCAGCCTGATCTCACTCCCAACGGCCCACCCTACCGGCCTGGTTACCTCCAATGGCCCTCCCCTGCAGGTCTGATCTTGCCCCCAACTCCCCTCCCCTGCTGGCCAGTATGCCCCCAAGAGCCCTCCCCAGCCGGCCTGCTCACCCCCAACTGCCCTCCCCCAACTGTCCTCCCCTGCAGGCCTGGACACCCCCAACTGCCCTCCCCTGCAGGCCTGGACACCCCCAACTGCCCTCCCCTGACAGCCTGATTGCCCCTAACCCCCTGCTGGCCTGATCTCTCCCCCAGCTGCCTTCTCTTGCTGGTCTGATTGCCCTTAACTGCCTCTGGCTTGGCCCCCACCACCATGGCTTTGTCTGGAAGGAAGTTGGACATCCAGAAGATGGCCGGTCGACCCAGTCTAATTAGCATATTACCCTTTTATTAGTATAGATTATATAGGATAGGATTCCTTAAATGGAGGGAAAGCCTTTTTCAGCAGGAGGAGATGCTCTTGGCAGGCAAAAATACATAATTCCTGTATCTGGACTGATAGCCAGCCATATGCACTATACTGCCAAACCTGTCATTAAAAAATTGAACTGCTTTCTTACACCTTAAACCAAACAGCTGTTGCCTTTAAAACCCCTCGTCAGCCCCCACCTTAGGTTCTGCCTTTGCAGTTCACCCAGATTTGGTTCTGATTGGTCGGTTTCTATGCCAGTCAGCATGTCTGGGGCTATCTCCGGGCCTCTCTCCGGGCCTCTCTCCAGGCCTGATCCACAGCCTCCATGGCAGCTGCTGATCAGGCCCTGCCTCTCTCTCCGGGCCTCTCTCCAGGCCTGATCTGCAGCCGCAGCAGCAGCGGCAAAGTCGTTAGGCCTCCAGCCCGGCCCCGACCTCGCCATGCCCACCTCGCCCAGCCCACCTCCCACACTGCCCCTGCCATCCAGCCTTGCTATGATAGGAGTCTGTGGGTCACGGGGAAGGACCTAGAGGTGCTCCATGCACTTCCTGGTGACCGGTCGCCCGTCTGGTTGTTTAGGTCGTGACGACCCCTGGCCTTTTATAATGTAGATAAATACTATTAACTATCTTTCTCAGGGAAAACAGGCATAATGTGAAGTTAAATGTTAATGATTGTAGGAGTAATAATTCATTTATTTAGTTGCTAATTTTTTTCATTCTTTCATACATTTTTCAGCACAATTCTGTGCCACACACTATTGGATGCTAATAATATATCTTTGCTCTCAGATCCTGACTTGAATAAATAAGAGGGGACTATAAAAAAACAGAAAACTGAAATTAAAAAAAAAAATTTAATACCTTTCCCAAAGGTTTAGAAAGATTTGTACTCTCTCCCTTTCTTATTTTACACATACATGCACACATAATGAGAAGCTCATGGTGTTGTTTTGTTTTAAAAAGGATTAGTCTACCTAATAGCTTATTTGTATTTTATTTTCATAAATTAACCTGGCACCCAAAATATTGACTTCGTTGGTTATAGTGGGTAAAAACCATCATACAGATAGTCAAAGGTTCCAGATCTAACACCTGAAGTAGATCTAACCCCATGGCAATCTTGCAATGATTTACAATTCACTTCCAGAGGAGATGAGAGAGAAGAGCTAGATCAATGCCCAACCAACATTATCTGGAAAATAGCCTGCTGATATCTGTAGGATGACTCTCTCTCTCTCTCTCTCTCTCTCTCTCTCTCTCTCTCTCTCTCTCTCACACACACACACACACACACACACACACACACACACACACACTGTAGTCCACTGGTACACTAACAGTCTTTTCCAAAGATCAGTATCTTTGTCCCAGAGCAGAGTTGCCTGAATTTTCTGGCCTGTCATCCATTCTCCTCATTATTTTATTTTCTTTCCTACACTGAATATTTTTTTAAAAGTCAATCTATCCCTATTACCTACTTATGTCTCACAAACATGGCATTTTCTATCTTAACCTGCCCAATTTTCCTTCTTGCAATTAAATGTTATCCATCAAGGTTAATCCTATATAATAAAGATGTGATATGCAAATGGTCATTACACCATGAAGCGTAATGACTGACCGTATAACGACCGGATCACGGATCAGCAGGAGGGTGGGACAGCAAGCTACAAGCGGGCGGCAGAGAGCTACAGGAGGGGGCAGGACAGCAAGCTATGAGGGGGGGGGGGGGGGGTCGGGGGTGGAGGGAGCTACAGGAGGGCGGGGCAGCAGGCAGAGAGCTACTAGAGGGAGGCAGAGAGCTACTGGCGAGCTAGTGGCGCATGGATTCGTGCGCAGAGCTACTAGTTCTATAATAATAAAAGCTTAATATGCAAATTGACCAAACAACTGAACAGCAGAGCGACCATCTGGACAACCATGCTATGACACGCACTGGCACCAGGCCAGCCAAGGCAGGTGCGATGCCATTGGTCGGGGGGGTCCGCCATCGCCCCATGATCACCCCGCAGAGGGAAGCCCAGGCCACTGGCCAGCGGGGCGATCAATTGGGGGGGGGCTCCACGATCGCCCCAGAGAGTGAGGCCCAGGCCACCCTCTGCAGAGGGGGGAGAGGCTCCATGACTGATCGCCCACAGAGGGAGGCCCAGGCCACTGGCCAGTGGGGCAATTGATGGGTGGGCTCTGCGATCGCCCCAAAGAGGGAGGCCCAGGCCACCCTCTGCAGGGCAATTGATCGGGGGGGTGGGGGGGGCTCCACAGAACCAGGGAACCAGGAGTGTGTGGTGGTGGACACGGGCAGCACCAGGCCAAGGCGGGTGCGGGCGGGGGGGGGGGGGGGGCGTGAGGCAGTCGGCAGCCAGGGCCAGGAGGCAGCTGGGGCTGCAAGGGCCCCTGCAGCCGGGGCTTTGAAGGCCTACCCTGCATGAATTTTGTGCATTGGGCCTCTAGTGTTAAATAATTTAAATCCCCAAATGCCATAATCCCATCATGAGGGGGGAAAAATGGCTTGAAGCATGCCCTCCAATTTGGAGAATACTGTAGAGGTTTGCTAGAGAAAATGTCTGAACCCCTTTCTATGAGAATGCTTTCAATTTGTTGTTTATTGGCTAAAGGTATGTCAGATTCTCATAAATTAAAGAATTAAGAAATTTTACCTGTTGTCTTACCTTTGAATTGTCTAATTACTTTTTATTGCACCTTAGCTCAATTCACTGAAATCACCTCTCTGGTCATGAATTCACATCTTAGCATAGAATGCAAATTCCATACCTTCAGCTGCTGACAGCCCTTCTTTCAGCTTCTACTCTCACTCCTAAGACCCTATAAAAGCCTCCTTTCAAAAACACGTAAGGATTTTCCTAATATTCTTCATAAAATTTCCAATTGAGCAGCTCCAGCAAGCACTAGTAACACCCAAGCTGAAGAGAGGAAATCCTTAGTCTATATTATACTTTTACTGAGGTTAACCCATGCAGGCAACATAGAACGTGTGGAAGTGAGTTTTGATTAACTTCTACATATCCCAGAGCCTCACTCTTCTTTGTAAAACTCTTAGTTCTAGCTTTTGAGTCTGCTTGGAATGAGTCTGGTTGGGCAATGTGTCCCCATAGAGACCACATGAGCAGAGCCCTCAAAATAGAAGGGATTTTGGCCATTGACAGAGCAGAAAGGCCAGTATGACTCAAGCATGGTGAGGGGTGAAGACGCAAGATGTGATTGATGAGAAGGCTGCATCATATTCTGTATGTGACTCAGGGTTCTTCATCCAGTTATCAGTCTCACTGCTAAACACCATAATCCACAACAACCAGGCTTAGTGATCTCATTTAGGGCTAGTTCTTATCTGTTAAACATATTTTATATGAGTACCCAGGCACACAGTAAGTGGCCAGTTGTCCTTACGTTGTTTACAGATTAAACAAGACAACACAAACAGTAAAAATTTTTAAATGAACAGGAGGGGCTGTCAAATGGTCACCTTCAAAACAAAGAGGATGAAAGATTCAAAAGTTCTCTGTCTACATATGGCAATGGATCGGTCTAAAAAACATTACTGTGGCTATATGCCATCTACCAAACCATTTTTTTTTTTTTTTGGTCTTCCAAATAGGTAAGAGTTTATTGCTAATGCAATAAAATGACATGGAGAATAAAAAAACATAGAGAAGACAATCAGATGCTAAAACATAGTGACGAGAGTCTCTTACCTAAAAGAATAAGGCTATCAGTAGCATTTGTTTTCTAGAATAAGAGTATCCATAATAATGATATCTGCAAACTAAACAAAGTCTTACCATACAATCCAACAATCTCACTCTAGGCATTTTCCCATTTAAGTTGCACAAAAACAGCCATGCTAGATACATACAATGCAATAAAAAGAAATAAGCTACTGAGGCACAACAAAACATATTAGGAAGTGAAGGAAGCCAGTCGGAAAAGACTACATATTGTATGATTCCATTTTGGATAAGGCGAAACTATAGAGACAGGAGTAAAAAGGTCAGTTGTTCCCAGGCGTTTTGGGAGGGGATAAAAGCAGGTGGAGTACAGGGGATTGTAACAGTGAAACTATTCTTATGATACTATGATGGTAAATACAAAACATCATGCATTTCTCAAAACCTAGAGAGCCTACAACATGAAGAGTGAATTGTAATATATGTAAATTTAAAAACCAATTTGGAAGGTCAGGGGATACCAGGAAAAAAAATGTAGACTCTGATAAGAGAATCTAACTGTATTATAAATGTATGAAACAGTCTTCCTGAAGGGAGTGGGGGTGGGAGGGCAGCTGTTGCCCTAAATAACTTTGGAAATGAATGGAATCTGTAAGAAAAAAGGCCAAAGAAATTGCGCACAGTACTGTATTCTAGATGATAAAATTGTTTCCTTTGGGGGAATGGGAGTTCTGATACTGCCATACATATGTACTGGACTTGAACAGGAAGGTAAACTGATGACAGATGTGGGGGCCAGGTTATTACCCAACACGTTCTGATGAGCACTGTTCGGTCCTGGCATTATTCATATCAATGATACACACTGCTTTCATTGGAAAGTCACAAGTTGCCTAGTATTTGGTAGATCTGTTTGAGAAAGTCAGTAGTAGCAGGGGTGTTGATTCTCATTATTTACAGCTGCCTTAGAGCATGCTTGGCTTCCTTTTATCTAAATTTTCCATTCCATATCTAAAAGACAGAGTGGTGAGTTTTAAGGAAATCTGATATACAGAAACACAAAATTATAAGACAGTAACTTGATAAACTGAACAATAATTTACCGATTTACAAAGGATTCATGAGCAGATTCATCTACTGAGATTCCATGACATATTTAAAATGTGACTGAGTTTCCAAAAGCTTTTCTTAAAACTTTTCAGAATACATTCATTGTCACGTTGCAGGAATGTCGGTGGATTAGCTATAAAGAAGCACCTGTTGTTTGGATGCTCCCTCTCAAGTGTTTCTGCTTTGATGAGTATATTTGTGTCTTATTGTATTCTCAAAAGAATTGCTTTTCATGGGTGTTATCAAAAGTAGCAATATTTTTCAAGATTTCAAAGCTCAAAGTAGAATCTGTGGCAGTGAATTATCAGAGTAGTATCTCTGTATCAGTGGTGTATCTCTTATGTTTTAGCAGTAAGATGAGGGTAATAAATGTTGGGTTTGCTTTTGCTATTTCAAAGGAAGAAATATCTTCTAAACCTTTTGCCACTGTATGAGAAACTTTAGCTAGGCAAGGTGTCAGTGGAATCTGTTTGCCAAATGTTATTTGACAAGTTTTAGCAATCATTTTTAATATAATTAACCAGCTTTATTCAGTTTCATGTTTACTGTGTTTCAGAGAGATGCCGTTGGGCAGAATTCAGCAAGTTAAGGGCCTTTTTTAAAAATCATTCAACTCTGCAAATTTAGCCCCATTTGGGGCTTTCTGGGTATTAACCAAATAGTATCCTTTTTTTTTTTCTTTAACTTTGGTATATACCTCTAAAGTATAAGGTCTTTTTAAATACTAAAATCGTACATAATAAAATGGTAATATGTAAATTACCATCACTCCGCTACGCCCACGATTGGGCCAGCGGGAGGCGCAGGGGGCGGGACTCAGGGTGGCCGGGGTAGCTGATTGGGCCAGCAGGACGCTGAACTCGCAGTGCCAGCATCTGCTCAGCGTCTGCACCATGGCTGCGCTGGAGGCTTTCGAAAGGCCTGGTGCACCAGCGGACAGACAGACAGCTGGTGCACCAGGTACATGATTAAATCATGCACTGGGCCTCTAGTAATATTATATGAATAAATGGCAGTAATTAAAAATAATAAATTAGACTGACAGCTGTCAGAGGGGAGGGGGGCTGTGGGGCTGGGTGAAAAAGGTGAAGGGATTAAGGGGGGGGGGGGGGAAACTCATCAACACAGACAACAGGATGGTGATTACCAGAGGGGAAGAGAGATGGGGAGGTAGAAGAGATTAAAGAGGGGATAAATGAAGATGGAAGGAGATTTGACTTGGGGTTGTGAAAACACAATAGAGTGTACAGTTAATGTATTATAGAATTCTACACCTAAAACCTAGACAGTTTTATTAACCAATGACACCACAATAAATTCAGTTTAAAAATAAAATAAATAAAAATAATACATTAACATTATCAAATATGTAGATAATAATTAAATATATCCATAAAATGTTTTGGGTTTCTCTTAGGGGAGAGGAGGATTGTTTTTTATAGTTGCTGAGTTGCTGTATTCAAATCATGATCCAAATAAATACCCCATGATGCATTTAGCTGATGTGTCCCTTAAACCTCTTTAGTGTTCACAGTTCATTGAGGAAACCAGATCATTTAACCTATCAGTTTTTTCACTTTCTGGATTTTGCTGACTTGTACTCCCATATCATTGTCTAATCTGTTCTTTTTTTTCCCCCTCTACGTTTCCTATAAACTAATAGTTAAAACTAGAGGTTTGATCAGATTGAAATTCAATTTCTGGATGGATGCTTTTTAAATCAGAAAAAAATTAATGAAAATGTATAAGGACAGAATCCAATTTTAGATAAAGATGTAATGTTGGCTTTTAGAGTTATCTGGACAGGAGGAAAATATCCCAAACCCACTGTCTGTCTGAAATGGTTAGGAAATGAGAAGGACCTAAAGTTGCTCATCAGTAATATCATTTTGTAATGAAATTAGAATAAGTTTAAATTGTAATAAGGTTTTTTAAAAGGTGAAATGATTGATAATATGCACAGCCTGTATGGTCATCAATAATGACATCATATAAATTCCAGGATGGTAACTGACAGGCTTTTTCAGATGAGAGGAGATTAGATCATGGTCACCCAGGAAAATGGTGGTGTACTTGTATCCAATTTTGAACCCATTTTGTTTTCCAAGAAAATGGGGTAGCAAGTAGAAGAGATGACAAGTTACTTTCCAAGCCATTTTCCCATCTTGGTAATTCAGAAATGGATGCAAAGAAAAGTAGATTCGTGTCCAGGGTAAATACAGGAAAATTCTGTTCTAGGAAAGTTCAAAAAATGGTACATAATTAAATTGAGATTTCCAAAGAGGGAATTATAAGACATCTGAGGTTCTTCAGCCCATGCTCTGGGCAGAAGGCTTTGTGGGGCGTATGGAGCGGCAGGACTCTTGTCCCCGCTGCAGAGTTCACGGGCTGAAGGGAAAGAAAGGGAGCACCCACTGCACACAGGTCCCCGTCCCAGTACACATACAACCTGATGTCTGCAAGTCTGGTCCATTCACTGCCTCTGCTGAATGTGGCACATGGGCAGTCAGTCTCCTTTCCCTCCTCTGACCCAGGGCTTCCAGCACGAAGGCAGGGGAACCTAAACTTCCTGCTACTCCACGTACCTATTTCCAATACACTATACTAAGCATTCTTTTGTGTTCACAAGTTAAATTTTAGTGAATGATAGATATTAACCTTATGCATTTATAGCTGTCATTGTGAAGATGTAATATTGCTAAAATTGCCTTTAAGTCAGAATTATCATTGAATATTAAAGTAGAGTTTTGTTGCAAAATAAAATTTCAATTTGTAACACCCCTTTTCAAGAGAAGATGCTAAGGTTTTCTCTTTTCTGGTGGAGAGTGAAGAAAAAATAGCTATTTGAAATGTCAATGTTTCTAAACCCAATATATATTTAAAGCTGTTTAAATAGAATAAATTCTGGCATTGCTTTCCTTTGGTTTCTTTTCCGGAGCGGGCCATCTCCTGCCAAATGAGAAATACTTTTTTGTTAACAGTTGTGACGTCCAAAAGCTTATAATTCTATAGCTGCAAGGTATTTCCAGGTAACTTACTGTCTCTGGAGAAAGATTGGATTATGCTGTTTACATATATTTTATTATTTCCAACTTTAACGTTTTTTATAACCTGTATATCACTAACATGGTTAACTTTTCCCTTGTCTTGGGTTGGTTGTCGGGCCTGTGATCAGCTAATAGCATGAAGACCACAGCAGACTGGCTTCACAGTGCAGTGAAAAGTCATAAACTACAACAAAATATGTACTAGCCATCTATGTGAAGGGGGAAAAGTCTTAGAAGTGATATCGAATAAAACAGCAGAGACCAGCATTACGCAGAAGGCCACCAATGGAAAGGGGAGATCTCACACTGAGACTTCCTAACGTTTCAAAGCAGCTCTACTCAATAAAGACTATCAATCATGCATGTCATGAAAGGCCACATGATTTGCACAAGCAAGACCCATGATGACATGCTTGCTCTGACTCAAGACTGAACCAACGCCCAGAGCTTACTGTTTTTTTATATAGTTTAATAACCCACTTTAATCACTTTATAAATCCTTGAACATTTCCCAATGTAATTATTTCTGAAATGGAATAAATAACCGAATATTATTTCATTATATGCATGTACTATTATTTATTTTACCAACCCCACTGTGAATATTCTTTTTTCAAATTAAATTCTTTATTGTTTAAAGTATTACATGAGTCTCCTTTTTCCCCCATTGACCTCTCCCAGCCGCTCCCTCCTCACAGCACATGCCCTCACCCACCTACTGTCTGTGTCCATTGGTTATGCTCATATACATGCATACAAGTCCTTTGGTTGATCTCTTACCCCTCAGTGCCCCACCTTCCCTCATAGGTTGGACAGTCTGTTCGATGCTTCTATGTCTCTGGTTCTATTTTTGTTCATCAGATTATGCTGTTCATGATATTCCACAAATAAGTGAGATCATGTGATATTTATCTTTCTCTGACTGGCTTATTTCGCTTAGCATAATGCTCTCCAGTTCCATCCATGCTGTGGCAAATGGTAAGAATTCCTTCTTTTTACAGCAGCGTAGTATACCATTGTGTAGATGTACCACAGTTTTCCAGAGCTTACTCTTAACTGCTCACGCAACCCATCCCCGGCAAGATCCACAGGGACCAGAGTCAACTTTCAGTCTGAGAGGTCCTTCATGGACACTGTTATTAGCACCAGGTAACTGAGTCTAGAGTGTCAGATCCAATGATCATATAATGTCAACACTGCTAACAAGGAATACAGTAGCTGGATATAAAAGGAAATTCACAGAGTACCGTATTTTCCAGCGTATAAGACGACTGGGCGTATAGAAGATTTTCCTGGGTTAAAAAGTTGTCTTATACGCCGGAAAATATGGTATACATTTAAGACTTTAATATCCACTTACTTATAATGTTTCCAAGAAACAGCAAAAGTTTACCTGACAGATTCAATGACACTACTATGTCACTGAATAGTCAATGACACCTTGAAAGGTGAGGGGCTGCATTTTCTCAAATATAATCAGGGGTGTCAAGGGAAAAAGTGAGACCAGCCTGAAGGATACCAAATCAGATCCTCAGACCTAATTTTCAAAGAAAGGGGAAAAGAGAGGAAAGAAGTGAAGTGAGCCACTGGAACAGAATTGGGGATTTTATTTTAGGGATATTTGTTTTGAAAAGTCAAGTATCTGAGTTTGAATCTTGACCCCACTATTTAGTGACTGTGTGTCTTAAAGAAAGTTGCTTCAACTTTCTGTCAAATGGGGATAATAAGAATAGTCCCTAGCCTTGTGGGATTCTGAGGATTCAATGAGCTATCCACATACAATTGTTTTAACACAATCACTGACGGGTAACAAATGCTTAGCAATATAAAGTTGTTAACATAATCACCAAACAAACAGTAAGTAGAAATTATGATGCTGCTCCATCCTGAGATATATTATGCCCCCCAAACCAAGTTACACCAAGGCTCTCCCCCAAGAATGTCAATTAATCCGTCTCAGACTCAGATTCAGTTGCCTGCACCAATTCTGTAAACATATCATAGCAAAGGAAAAAACCTTTTGCCATGGGACCACAGGATTAAATGAAATGCAAACAGTGATAGCAACGTATTGAGATTGACTGTTTGAAAGCTCACATTTGCTTTTTACAATAAATTTCTACTGTAATCTTGAATGAGAATGAATAAAAAGATTAAGGTTAGAAACTCTACCTGAGTAACTCACTGCCTTCAAAGACCAAACATCAACTATTAGCGCCTAAATTATGAGGACCATAGAAAGAACTGCCATTGTTGTAAGGCATTCAAAGTACTTTTCAGGACTTGATGTTTAAAAAAAAAAAAAATCCCATTATAAATTGCTCCTCTATCATAATAAAAAAGAAAAACATATAAATACTAAATATTAAAATTTCTTTTACTTAGAAACTAGAGGCCCAATGCACAAAGATTCATGCAAGAATGGGCCTTCCTTCCCTTGGCTGCTGGCACAGCCTTTGCTCTGGCCGGAGCCACCTTTCCACCTTCCCACGCTGCCCAGAGGCCCAGAGCGGCTGGGGCGGGGCGGAACGCCTGCATCCCACCCCTGCCACTCAGCGCCTGTGTATGCAAACTAACCTGCCATCTTTGTTGGGTTAATTTGCAAACTTACTCCTGATTGGCTGGTGGGCATTGCAAAGGTACGGTCAATTTGCATCTTTCTCTTTTATTAGTGTAGATAATTCTACACCAAATAACAGTATATAATTTATCATCACAAAACATTATTATGGAGTAAGAGGGAAAAGACAATCTCAAAATTCACACCCATCAATGTATCAGATGTTCCAATGACCAAATCAACCTCATGTTCACCTTGTTCAGCTGTATAACTCATTAATATCAATAACAGCAAATTTGCCTCACAACTATATATTTTTAATGTTACTTAATCATTTGGCTCAGGTTTGATGGGGCTGGGTGGGGGGGGAATCAAATCTGAATTTGGTAACCAAATCTGAATTTAGTTTACTTGTTATTTAGATAATACTTAATTGATTTAATACATAGGAAAACTAAAATATCTTCTGAAACAACATATCTAATCTTCCTTTAATAAGAAAGCATTTTTAAAAGTAGAAAATAGGGTCCGGGTGAGGCCGTGGGCCCCTGGATCCGGGTGAGGCCACGCAACCCTGGGTCTGGGAGAGGCCACACGCCCCTGGGTCCAGGTGAGGCCACGCGCCCCTAGGTCCGGGGGAAGCTAGACCCCGGGTCCGGGTGAGGCCGTGTGCCCCTGGATCCGGGTGAGGCTGGGTCCCCGGGCCCGGGTGAGGCCACGCGCCCCTGGGTCCGGGTAAGGCCACGCGCCCCTGGGTCCGAGTGAAGCTAGATCCTGGGTCCGGGTGAGGCCGTGTGCCCCTGGATCCGGGTGAGGCCATGCGCCCCTGGGTCTGGGAGAGGCCACACGCCCCTGGGTCCGGGTGAGGCCACATGCCCCTAGGTCCGGGGGAAGCTAGACCCCGGGTCCGGGTGAGGCCACGCGCCCCTAGGTCCGGGGGAAGCTAGACCCCGGGTCCGGGTGAGGCCGTGTGCCCCTGGATCCGGGTGAGGCTGGGTCCCGGGCCCGGGTGAGGCCATGCGCCCCTGGGTCCGGGTAAGGCCACGCGCCCCTGGGTCCGGGTGAAGCTAGATCCTGGGTCCGGGTGAGGCCGTGTGCCCCTGGATCCGGGTGAGGCCATGCGCCCCTGGGTCTGGGAGAGGCCACGCGCCCCTGGGTCCGGGTGAAGCTGGATCCCGGGTCCAGGTGAGGCCATGTGCCCCTGGATCCGGGTGAGGCTGGGTCCCAGGTCCGGGGGAAGCCGCGCGCACCTGGGTCCAGGTGAGGCTACGCACCCCCTGGGTCCGGGTGAGGCCACGTGCCCCTGGGTCCGGATGAAGCCATGCCCCTGGGTCCGGCCGAGACCCAACCAGAGGGAATCGAACCTGCATTACCACCATTTGTCCACCATCCAGAGCTGAGGGGTCAGTGCCGACATGTACACATAAGGAACTGGTGGACATTGATATTGGGTCTCAAAAGAACTGTTGGTCCAGAAAGAAACTCACTACAGACTGATTCATTTGCCTGTCAGCATAACTATTATTGCTCATCTCACATTCAGTTCATATAAGTATATCTCTAGTGACACATGATCTCGCTCATCTAGGGGAAATGATGAACAACATAGACTGATGAACAAGAACAGAACCAGAAACAAGGAGGCATCGATCGGACTATCGGGCCTCAGAGGGAGGATAGGGGAGGGTGGGGGGAGGGGGGAGAGATCAACCAAAGGACTTGTGTGCATGCATATGAGCCTAACCAATGGTTAAGTTCAACAGGGGGTTGGGGCATCCGTGGGGAGGGGTGTGGGATGGGAATGGGGGGATGAGGACAAATATGTGACACCTTAATCAATAAAGAAATTTTAAAAAAATAATAAATAATAAAATAAAAGTAGAAAATAATTTTATAACATCTCAGTAATTTCCAACTACCTCTTCTCAAGCTATAATATCAAGAATGTAACACCAGCCAAGGGTATCTACCTGAAACAATAGAGAAATTCAGGAGGAGGCTCATTACAGATAAATAAATAAATAAAAGTCAATAACTTTTCCACATACTATCAATAAATAATTAGACAATGGTTGGGGTGGGGCAAAGAACCCATCAATGGCAGCAACAAAAACTTAAGAAATGTTGCGACCTATATGAAGAAAACTGTAAAACTATAAAGATTCTTGTTTATTCATTTAACAAAATTCACTAAGATAAGACTATATAATTAGTGCTGAAAGTATAGAATTATATAGGCATCAGTTCTTGGCCTTTTGGCCAAGATCAAGTGTAAAATTATATAGACCCCTGTTGCCCTTGCTGAGTTCACAGTTACATAAATAAGCAATTGCAGAACATATAATGACAGACAAAATGTCTTATGAGAGCACTGTGTGGATGTGTGCGGCAGGGGGGCACGGCAGGGGATACTTAATTCGGGTTGCAGTACATCAGAGCCACAAGGATAACTAACTACACGTGTAGCAAATCTGACATACAATTTGACTGGGAAGGGTGGGGAGTGGGAGCATAGCACAAAGTCTGGCTGTGAAAATGATGTGCAAAGAGATATGCTCTCCATCAATGGGGCGGGGGCATGGCAAGGCAGCTACAAACCCAGTTTGCCATAAGGTGTCAGCCCAAGGCCCCGTCACTGTAGGCCACACTGATCTTGCTCTGGTAGCAGTGATGGATCACTGATACAGTGCCTAGGCTTTTGTTCCCTGATGCTGCGGAGTTTTTCTGCTTCCTTGAGACTGAGGTACAAAGTTATCTGATCTTTGTGGGGGATCCTTGCCACCTTGCTCCACACAAAGCCAAAATCATTTCTGCATTTCACATACACCTTCACTAAAGCAATCATCTCAAGTTTTCGTAAACTGTCAGAGCCCATTCTTTTCATCATCACATACTCCTGGGACGAGTGGAGTTTCTGGCACACAGTAGGCAGTTAGTAAACGTGCGTTTATTGTATGAATAATGCTTAAACCTATGCATGCAAGAATCAGTAAGCAAATGAGTAATGTACAAGTCAAAGAATAAATCAGCAAACAAATATAAGTGATCTGTGTGACAGAAAGGGGGTATGGGATAAAAAAATAAAAAAAATATCAAATGTTATTTTCATGAAGCTTGCTAAAAGTATACAACAGAAACATGAAATACAGAATTATATTTGCAATGAGAACTGTCAGGTAAATCAAGGACCTCAATAAGAACATGTGGAAAGGAGAAGATACAAATATCTTCAATTGCTCTCAAATCTGAAGAATTATTAAAAGAAACTAAGGCTGGACCTCTAAATTAAAATATTCTAACAATTACCTCCATTCAAGGCAAGTGGATGGCACAAATTTATGAACCAATGAGCTATAAACATGATCAATGAAAGAGAAAAAGTCCTACAACCAAGTGATTTTTGACAAGGCCACCAAGAACACACAATGGGGAAAGAACAGTCTTCTCAATAAATGATGCTGGTGACACTGGATATCCACAAGTGAAAGAATGAAACTGCACCCCTATCTTACAACACTCACAAAAATTAACTTGAAATGGATGGAGATTTAAATGTAATACCAGAAACCATAAAGCTCATAAAAAAAAACATAGGGGGGAAAAAACTCTTTGACATTGGTCTTGGCAATAATTTCTTGTATAAAATATCAAAAGCATGGGCAATAAAAACTAAATTAAACAAGTGGGACTACTTAAACTAAAGAGCTTCTGCAGAACAAAGGAAATCACCAATAAATTGAAAAGGCAACCTACAAAACTGGAAGAAAAGTTTTGTAAACCATATCTGATAAGGGGTTAATATTCAAAATATATGATAAACCCATACAAATCATTAGCAAAAAAAAAAGCAAATAATTCCATTAATAATGGGCAAAGGACCCGAATAGACATTTTCCCAAAGAAGACATACAAATGGCCAATAGGTACATGAAAAAGTGCTCATCATCATCAATCATCAGGGAAGTGGCAAATCAAAACCACAAAGAAACCACCTCACATGGTTTTATCAAAAAGGCAAGGATGGTTATTATCAAAAAGGCAAGAGATAAATATCCTGGCGAGGATGAGGAAAAAAGGCAACACGTATGCACTGTTGGTGGGAATGTAAACTGGTGCTGCCATTAGGGAAAACAGTATGGCAGTTCCTCAAAAAATTAAAAATAGAACTACCATACGACCCAGGGATTCCACTTTTGGGTATATATCCAAAGGAAAGAAATCAGAATCTTGAAAAGATACCTGCAGTCCCATGATTCACTGCAGCTTTATTCACAATAGCCAAGGTATGGAAACAACCTAAACATCCTTAAATGGATAAAGAAAATGTGATATATATGTATTAAATATATGTATGTATACATATACAGGGGTTGGCAAACGTAGGTTTAAATTTTGTATTATTTATTAATTACTGCATTATTTATTTGTATTATAGCTGTAAACCTACTTTTGCCAACCCCTTATATATATGTATGTATGTATGTATAACATACAAACACACACACACACACACACACACACACACACACACACACTGGAATATAAAAAAAAAAGGAAACCCTGTAATTTGAAGCTGGAGGGCATTATGCCAAGTGAAATAAGCCAAACAGAGAAAAATACAAATGCTGCATGCTCTCACTTACCTGTGGAATTTAAAATAAGAAACACATAAAAGTGAAGAATAGAATGGTGGTTGCCAGCGGCTGGGAAAAGGGGGAGATGTAGGTCCAAGGACAGAAACTTTCAGTTAGAATAAGTTCTAAGGATCTCATGTACAGCATGGTAACTATAGTTAATAATACTGTGCTGTATGCTTGAAAGTTGCTGAGAGCAAGATGCAATTTTGGTCCTTGAGTTCTCGTGACCAGTGTTTTTCTATCTTTCGTATAGAACAGAGCTGGTGCTTCACATCACACCAACAGTTCTTAGAAAATGGACCAACCACTTTCTTCTTGGCTCCCTTTGTGCCGCCTTTCGTAAGGCGCTTGTTCTTGCCCACCGCCATGGTGCTGCTCAGAGAGCCAAAAGGGCCCTTACAGTAAGGTATTTCTTACACGGATACACTATTGTCAAATCATACTGATGATTCCCTGTTGTTGGTCACCACGCTCTCTGAACTGAATTATTGCGATAGTGTCCTAATTGGCGTACCTTCCTTTAACATAATTGTCTCAGGTCCCCAGTAAGTCCACTAGGTAAGCAGAACAATCCCTTCTCTATATTACATTCAAATGCAAATTTGATCCTGTCACCCCATTTTTTTAAAGCTCTCATCAATTGCCCTCCACTGATTTTATTTTTTTCATATATTTTTATTGATTTCACAGAGGAAGGGAGATGGAGAGCAAGACAGAAACATCAATGATGAGAATCATTGATTAGCTGACTCCTGCGTGCCCCCTCCTGCACATCGAGCCGGAAACGCCAAACTCAGGCATGTGCTCTGACCAGGAATCGAACCGTGACCTCATAGGTCGAAGCTCAACCACCTCCCTTCACTGATTTCAGATAAAGTTTAACATTTATTTCCAGCTAAGATGAAGCATGAGGAACCAACTTATCTTCCCACCTGAAACAACAGAAAAATCTGGGGGAAACTAGGCACAGTCCAGCAGACTCCCCACAAAGAGAAGATGAAACTAAGAATCCAGGAAATCAAAGTAAATAGTTTTCAGGAGAGAATTCCAGAAAAGGGGGAGCTTCAAAGAGAGGGAACTGTGGCAATCAGAGGGGGTCCCCCTCAAGAATTCAGGAGACTCTGATCACTGCAAAAGTGTGAGGAACTGCCCAAGGCCAAGAAAAGAACCCAAAATGATTATAGGAACGCATGTGAGTACTCGAAACAGGGCCAGGAATAGTGCTGTTCCTTCCAGTCAGACTAGAAAACCTTATAACTCCTGGGGAATCAGAAAGAATACTCAAATAGGTCTTGCTGCAGTGGTTGGAATAATTAACTTGATGCTAAACATTGCTCTGGTCTCATCCAAGGAATCTTAAAAGCAAGACCCCAAAGGATCAAACCATTTCCAGGTAAAACTTAACTGCATCCGAGAATGAAACTACCTAAGATGTATAGGACTACAAGAGTGTGAAATACCCAAGAAGATAAAATTCACAATTTTTGACATGCAATCAAAAATTACCTGACATATTAAAATAAGCAGACAAGGACATTATGGCTTATTAACATAGCTTGCCTTCCCCAATACATCTGGTGCCTAGCTTATTCTCTGGCCCTCAAGTCTCCCCTCAACATTTTATGTTTCATATCTACTGAATTTGTTTTAGTTCTTCAAAAACACCAAGCTCTTTCTTGCTTTCATTGTTAACTATCTCCCCTGTTTTTCCATCCAGTATGGTATACAGGAAAACTGTCAGGGCGGGGGAGCGTCCTGATTTGATGTGCTCAACAACATCCATGGTGTAAATACTCCCACCATAGCCAATTTCAAGCTAGCAATGGTTTAACAATCAGCTTGAAAAAATCCTAATTTTTTAACAATTAATTCTCATGAGCTGTGACAAGCTTGCATTTGTTCCTCCCATCACCTGCTTGGATTGTAAACACTCATCCTCAGGTCTCAAGTTCAACAACAGTTACTCTGGGAATCCTTCCATGGTCCATGGTCCTTCAAATCTAAGTGAAATGTTTCTGCCCTGTGCTCCCATAATATACTGCACTTCCGCCATTAAAGCACTTGTGATATTCTTCATTCTTTTGTTTTGTACCTGTCTGACCCATAAACCTCAAGAAGGTGGGTATTCATTACTGCATCTGCAGAGCATCAGCACAATAGCAGTGCATAACAACACTCAATAAAAATCAGCTGAATGACCAATAAAAAGAAACATACGGATAAATGCAACAACATACATGAACCTCAAATGCATTATGCAATGTGAAAGAAGTCAAACACAAAAGGCTACATTCTATGAAAATGACAAAACCCACCAATCAGTGGTTGCCAGGGGCTGGGGTAGGGAGAGGGAATTGCAATGGGACACAGGGGAAAACTTGGGGTTGATGGAAATGTCCTGTCTTGATATTGCCTAAAAAGGGTAAACGTTACTGCACATAAATTATACCTCAAAGACATGAATTTATTTTTAAAAATAGCTGAAGTAATCTGTCAATGCTGAGGAAATGATGAGTAAATCAGAGCCCAAACTCAATCAATTTTCAGCATAATGTGGGCAGGGCAGCAGTAAAGATTAGATAAACATACTATATTGGTTTCCTAGAGATACTTTATCAAAGTACCACAAACTTAGGGGAGCACACAACAACAGAAATGTATCCTCCTGCGGTTCTGGAGGCTAAAGGTCTGATATTAAGGTGAAGGCCCTGCACCTCAAGAGGCTCTGGTAGAGCATCCCTCTTACCTCTTCCTTGCTTCTGGAGTTGCTGGCAATCCTTGGTGTTCCTTGCCTTGTCACTGCATCACTCCAACACTGCCTCTTGGTCACATGGCCTTCTTCCTCCTCTGTCTCTCTCTTCTGTCTCTCTATGTCCAAATCTCCCTCTTTTATTAAGGACAACTGTCATTGCACTAGAGCCCACCCTAATCTGGCATGACCTCATGTGAACTTCATTATACTGGCAAAGACCTTATTTCCAAATAAGGTCATATTCACAAATACTGAGGGTTAAAGCTTAAACATAAGCTTTATGTTTAGCAGTGAGTAGTTCACTGTTTCTCCCTTGGATAGCTCTGATACAGCTCTCCTCCCTTCCCTAGATTCCCTAGGTCAGGGCCAGAAAGAAGGAAGAAGTGGTGAGATGAATGAGTCGAAGTACAGTCTCTCTAACTGTAATTCAATCCATAATACTCAGAAATAGCTTTGAAACAAGGCAAAGATATGACAACACAAAAAGACATAAAGTACAGTGGTTCAAATAAAAAAATAATAATAAAAGCTATGACAGTTTAAAAAAAAAGTGCAGTGGTTCAGAAGTTCTAGGGGGCTTAAGAGAAGGTTTCATGGTATTTAAAAAACAGTATTTGAAATGGTCCTGGATAGAAGATATGAAGAAGAGTAGTCCGTTCTAAGTCAAGGCCGTTCTAAGAAATGCTATCATGTTAGAAGACAGAGGCAGGCAAGAATAAGAGGAAGGAGTCCAATTTGATGAAAGCATTAGCTCTAAGAATGATATACTGGAATGGTAGGTGAGAAACAGGTCCAGGTAGCAAGAGGTAAAATGCCTAAATAAGGAGCCTGCACTTCACTCCACAGATGTTTTGGGGGGCCACTAAGGGAACAACAGCAGTAAAAATTGATCTTTTCTCATCCCTGCCCAGAAAACACAGCAAAGAGGTTCACATAATAAGACAGGTGACTTTTCAAATGGATGGTCTTTTGGACTGTTCACAACACCCAGGTTGCAATTTGTCCCACTGATCCAGCCAACATGTAATATCAGAACTAGAAACAGCTGGAGGGCCCCACTCTGCTACTGTGTGGGATTCATGTCATTCATCTGCTGAAATGGTTCCCCCTTGAAAATACAACAGTAATTCAAAAGTGTTTATATTTATTTGCTTCAGTAAAAGACTTTTCTATTGTTAAATTGCAAGCTACAGTACAAAATGTAGTAAGATTGCTAACTTGACGAGAAAACTGTTTTCTTAGGTAATGCCTCTCTCCAAAAGAGTGTTCCCAGAGCGCAAACCAACTCACCCTTTTCGGTTATAAAGCTGAACATCCTCAAATGATAGCATTTGTTTTTGTTTGTTTTGTTTTTATTTTAAAAAAAAAAGCACACAGAATAGAGAATCTAATTGCCAACAATTCTGCTGAAACTCACGGTGAGAATGCCAAGGCCACAGTTATTGCATGTATTCTTGTTCTAGCATCTATGCCTGTATTTAAGCACCTTCTTCCGCCACCCACTTTGTCTTCTCTCTAAGCCCTTTTCTAGGACCACGCAATTGTAATTGCTCTATGGAAATTAATCCTTGAAACCCTCTGGGATCTAGAAGGTCAACTCTCCCACAAAGCTACATTTTGTCTGAATGTTCTCAATGTCTGAGATTATAACTCTAGTATGGGCAAGTGGACAGTTTCAGAAAAACAATTTTTAAAAATTTTAAAACAGGAAAAATCTGATTGCATAGCCAGATAAGTCAAGTAAAATAGCTTTGGGTGTCGTATTTCTCTTCAACCACAATAGGTTACAAGTTTAAATCAGATTCTCTTTCTAACTCCTAATTGTTCAGTTTCATAAATGGCAATATCAGTCAACCAATAATTAGCAGTGAGCAGCTCATCGTTTCTCCTCAGCCGTGCCCAGGAGAGAGCTCTCCTCCCTTTCCCAGATTCCCTGGGCCAGGGCCAGAAAGAAGGAAGAAGTGGTGAGACGAAGGAGATCGAGCGCTGTCCCTCTAACTGTATTTCAAAAACATATATAAATCGTGTAAGGGTAAGCCCTCTGTGCTGACACATTACACAGACTATTAGAGGTACCTGAGGGGCTTTGGCAATTATCAGATTCCACTACTTCATTTTACAGACTTAAAAAATGAGGCCCAAGGTGGGTGACTGACTTTCCAATGTCAAATAACTAATTAGTGGTAGAGCAGGAATAAGGACCAAGTTCTTCTAGGTGATGGTCCAATGGTCCCTAGCTTTTTCCACCAAACCATGAATGAAAGAAAAATTGGTTATGGACTTGGAATGTCTCCTCAACGTGGCATCTGGGCCACCACTGGCCTAGTGTTCCAATGTTCCGATATCACTGGGACGTGCCCCTGCTCACCCAACTCCAGTTCTCTGCTGACACCCACCAAGCACACACTGAGACTTCAAATGATGGAACTAGAGGCTGTCGCTTTCCTCTGTGCTCAGAGGCTACTCTGTGCCCAGGGCAGCCACGAGAGGCCGGCTGGCATGACACGCTCTGGGAATTTTAAGGGGTATCTCAGAGGAAAGCCTGGGGTACCGAGGCCAGTTATTTTGCTTCCAAACTGGATTGTGCATTTTAGATGACATGTTTGTTTCTTAAGGGTCATTGTCAATCCCCTGGTTCCATGCTTTTCACACATTGAAAAAAAGGATTTGCTCATCAATAAGGAAGGAAATGGGATCTTGTTTAGGCCAGCATGTTAGAAAAGTCCTTGTAATTTGTCAAGTAGTTGCCTGGGAGGCACACATTCCCCTCACCTCCATCCCAACAACTGTACACAAGTTAAAATTCAGCAGTTCCTAAGAATCCAACAGAGAGCGAAGGCTGTGTCCCTAAAGTCCTAAAATAATAAAACAAGAAATGCCCCTGCCGCACTGTCCCACGCCACAAGATTGACAACCCCAAATAGACTCAATATGGAGCAAAGACACAAATATACAAAAATGTGACAGTGCTAGAAGAAAACATGGGTAAATCTTACATTTCATAACCTTGGCGGTGAGGAAGACCTTTACAAACACAATACAAAACTCATGTAACTCCATAAAATGTAAAGTGGCTGTAGAGCCCAAAACTATGAAGTCAAAAGACAAGTGACATGTAGGGGAAATATTTACAACCAACAGATAAAAGACTATTCCTTCATCTACACTTTACAAATCCATTTTTTAAAATATTTGTGGTAAATAAAACACACATGACAAAATATACAACTTTAATCATTTTTATTATACAGTCCAATAGCATTAGGTACAGTCACAGTGTTCTACAACCACCACCACCATCCACCTCCAGAACTTTTTCATCGTCACACACTGAAACTCTGTACCATTAAACAAAACCTTTGCCCCCACCCCAGCCCCTGGCAACCACCACTCTACTTTCCGTCTCCCTGAATTTGACTACTCTCAGAACCTCACATACACGCAATCGTACAGGACCAGTGTTTATTGTGACTGGCTTATTTCATTTAGCATAATGTCCTCCAGGCTCATCCATGCTGCAGCATGTGTCAGAATTTGCTTCCTTTTTAAAGCTGAATAATATTCTATTGTACGTATGTGCCACAGATTGTTTATCCATTCATCCATCAATGAGCATCGCAGTTTCCCCTTTTGGCTACTGTATACAAATCGATGTTTTAAAAAACATATATAATCCAGTTAGTGGACAAAACTACAGGAGGTCTGACTCTTGGCTCATGCAGGGGACTGCTGCTGGGGAAAGGAGAAACCATCAAAGACGACAGTGGCCACATGGGTCTGAGTGACAAAAATGGGGATTTGAAGCATGGCCAGTTTCCCTCAAATTATCTCCCTAATTACTAGGTACTGTTTGGGTGCTTGAGCTTGTTAGTGATCAGTTTACAAAGCGACTGAGGCTCTGAGGGGCCAGCTCTGACCCCTATTTTCCCCTTAAGCCCTGTTCTTTTACTGTGCGATTCTGCAGGAACCCAGGTTTCTCGGGAAGGCGTGGAGCAGAAACATCTTTCCTTCCACACCTAGAAGAAAGGTGACATTTTGTGCCTCCTACCTTGGAGAGAGGAAGAAAGCTAGGTAAAAGGCTGGCAATTCAGAGAACAAGACAAAGTAAAACATGCAGGGGGAAAAGAAACATAAGGGCTCTCATGTGAACAAACTATTTGCCCATTTGCTATTATAAAGTGATTTTATGCTATACTGATTCACTAACAGTAATGTGATAAATACTGATACGTTACCAGTTCAAGGTTTGAATAAGAAAGAAGGATTCTCTTCTTTCTGTTAACAATAATGTTTGCTGTAAGATACAAAATCGTGTAGACAAAGAGGAGAATTTCTTAACTGCAGGCACTGTCTGCACACGGCTCCTTGGAATTAGCAATTTAGTTTTGGAAGTAAAAAAATTTGATTAGATGCTAAAAGTGTCTGCTATATTTCTATCCCCCATCAACCCACCCGTGAAAAAAACATTTATGTATTATTTCATTTTTCAAATGTTTAAAATCAAAAGAATTTTGGAAAGACTAAAATTACTAAATCCAGCAGGTATTAAAATTATAAACACCTAACTTTGCATTTATCTAGGACTCTTTTAAGCATTAAAACATCTGCTTAGTGAGCAAGGTACTGCCTATCAAAATTAGTCTGTTGCGGGGGTCCCCTTGGCACCTGTGGATGGCACACACTCCTTTCCTCCCGCCGAGACCTGTCAACGGGAGCTAGAGGGAGCGTTAAAAACAGACAAGGCGGGCAGCGGTGAGGGAGCTGTGAACTTTGCCCCAGAATTATTAAAGTATCTACTTAGACATCACCAGTGGGAAAGAACAAAAGAGAAATGAAAACAATACAAAGCCAACACATTTACTACAGACACAATACTTGCCAGGCTCTGTCCTGCTGCTGGAAGAACACTGGCCACAGAGGCAAAAAGTGGGCAAAGTAACTGCGACCGGATGACAGTTCTAGCGGTATGCGTGTGCATTCACGTAGCCCAGGGCGACAGTGATGGTGGGCACAGGCTTCCTCTCTCACAGAGCACTCGTGGAATTTCTGCTCTAGGATCTAGAAAGTGCAGCTCGTAAAATGCCCAACTCACCCGAGGGAGCCTTGCTCATTATGCCAGGATCTCTGTCTAATGGCACACGCTGGTGAGGCTGGAATAACAGAAACATCTGCAGCCAGACCAAGGCATTTACTCCTGCAGGGGCAGACCTGCCAGGGAATGGGCGTTTTCTGAGGTCTGGCCGGTAGACACAAGGTAGCGCTAACCAAGAGGCAGGAGGCACACTAGTTCCACTGCCACTGCTGGCTACCTGTCGCTTCAACTCTCCACCTGCCCACTTCTGGGCCGACACCACGATCACAGATATTCCCTGTGGAAGTGCTTTGAGTTCTTTGCAAGAAAAGCAACTTTAAACCCATGAATCGCTGTGACTCAACATTGAATTCGAAGGGAGAATCTAAAACAGTGAGAACAGTTCCAAGAACTAAACTGCACTGAATCCAACTCATTAAAATCTTCTCTCAAAAACATTTATAGATATTCCATAAATGTTTCCTGATCTTCTCGGGACACACTCCGGCATCTCCACTTTTTCTCACCATGCCCAGGATCAAAACCACCGCCATGCCGATGCCACACTGGTCAAGCCAACTCCATGTTACAGCTTGTTCCCCGGACCAGGCAGCCCACTGCCTCTCAGCACAGGAAGAGAATCCACAGCAAGCACAACAAAACCCGCAGCACACTCCCCGCCTCGGCTGTTTTCATCTGAGCATTCATTTCTTCCCTTTTCTCCTTAATGAGTCGCATTTAAATGATAAAATATTTTACAGAGCCTTTCACGTGGCACTAGACACTTTTCATTAAAAGTGGCTTTTAGAAATCATGCAATGTCTGGAAAAGAGGTACATATTTTATTTAGTATTTAGTACAGCAAGGCCGAGTGGGAGAAGAACTCTCGGTTAAAAGCATAAATTACATTTGAAATCTAAGGGCAGGGGTTTATAAAATAATTTCTGAGCCATACACTGGGACCATTGAAGAGCTAAGCACAATGGTTAATAATACAGAGCTCTGAAAATAAAAGCATATATATAGTATGCAAACACTGACAAATCACTGTGTATCCATCTAATTGGCAATATGAAAAGAGGGAAATCTAATTTGTTAAAAATTACACACACCATTGCAATAACAATTAAGAATCATCAGTAAACTTCACGTTATTTACAGGCTGACAGCTAGTGAATGACATTGTTTCTTCTCAGTTATACATCGAGAGAGAGATGTTCACTCAAGGCACACAAGAACTTTCAAACTTTCAGAGGCAGAGAGAGAGAGAGAGAGAGAGAGAGAGAGAGAGAGAGAGAGAGAGAGAAGGTGAAATGCCAGTCTATTCACCATTTTATGCTGGACCTTCCAATAACTGAATTTGATGAGGGGAAAGGGCAGAAACGCTAGCCTTCAGGAAAGATGTGTGTCACCTACAGACTCCTTGCATTATGTAAATTACCTGTGGATCTTCGGAACAGGCATCCGGTAACAGAAGTCAAAGAGACGTGTGTCTAAAGCTCAGCTCCACAACGCATGAGCTCTGTGACCTTAGGAAAGTTATTTAATCTGTTAACTTTCTCATATGTAAAATAAGAATTAATACTATCTACTGCATAGATCTATTGTCAAGTTTAAGTGAAAGAACACATGTATGTCTTTTAGAAGAACCATAATAAATGCCAGTGCTCCCCACATGCTCTCTCTGTTTTACAAAGATAATACATAGTTGGAAGGTATTCTACATCATATGGTAGTTTTTGCTTAATATATAAAAGTATCATTTATGGAATAGTAGTCATTAAAATTAGGTTTATGAGAAGTTTTTAATAAAATTGAGAGATGTAAAATATTCCTAGAAAAAGTTACTTAAGTATGGGCATCTAAATGAGATTTCTCATAAAATTATTTCCTATAATGTTAAGGACAATTCTTGGTATAAGAGAAAAGTACAATATAAAACATCACCAAGTCCAGATTTCCATCAACGTGTAACCTAATCCCTCTCAAATAGGGCGCTTTAGTTGAAGTTCTGCCCATTTGAAACGCTTAGCTGCTTTAATCTCAGCTCTCTCGTGGTCTCTAGGAAGGGTTAAGCCTGTCTTTCGCTGGGAATTGAACAAATCAATCATCACAACCAGACTGGTGACATATGGCACTCACGTGCACTCCATTCCCACGGATGGCAAAGGGGGAAACTGAGTCTCTCTAGGCCAGCGACTAAAATCTGTATTCGGTGAGAACTTTCTAATATTCACTAGTGAAAATCTAACACTTGTTTATAGATAGGAATACGTTGTTTAAAGATTATCATGTAAAAGACATAATAGGAAAAAAGATATAAAGAGGCTTTAACAAACACAGATTTACCAGAAAGGGGCCAGGCCCAGAGCGGGTCTACCTCGGGCCAGCCTTTAGTGTGTGGGCTCTCGACTTCCTGCAGGAGAGATTTCACAATACGACTCCAGCTGAGTTTGAGAGCACCTTTATTAAAGCTGGGGACAGTGGAACAAGGAAGGGCTCAGAATAGAAGAAGTAACAGGAGAGAGACGAGGTGGGGCTGCTTTGCCTCTCTAGAAACATTATGGGAAAGAAGTGAGCCAACCTGGGGCTGCTGTCAGCTCACTGGAGAGTCAGAGAAAAGAGGGCCTTGGGGACAGGTTCAGGGGGTTAGCCCGGGACAAGCTGCTGCTGCCCATTGCTCCCCTGGTTGCCTGTCTCGTGGGGACACAGAATTTAGGAGATGCACGCCTCTGGGGGAAGAAGGTGGGAAGGGAAAGGCACAGGTGTGCTCCCAGGAGGGAGAGCAGTGCGGGGGCCCTTTGTTTTGAGGGCTTTTGAAGGCTGGGAGGTCAGGGGTGGCCTGAGAGGAAATCTCAATAGAACATTCATCAGCTTTCCCAGGCGTGCCCTTTCAGTGCTGTGGTTTCCATTGCTCGGTCAGCACCAGGGTCATTAGTCGCTGCAGCTGTTCCTGGCATCCCCTGCCTGGGTTTGCTGCTTTTCTGGGCCTGGAACTGAAATACAACTGAGGCCCAAATGTTATCTCTAGGGAGGAAAGGTCAGGGGTCTAAACTGCATAACCAGCAATGTGAAAGGTCAGGGAGTCTAAACCAAAAAACCAGCAATATGCCAGGGGAGAAAAGGCCACCCTGTGTGAGGTCGGGCACCAGTTTTGCCCCTTGCTAGGCACCTGGAGCTTTCTGCCCTGTGACCTTCGGTACCTGGCGGCTGCCAATTGCTCGGCCAGTTTGTTCAGCTGTCTGTCTCAGTTTCCGCATTCCACTTGACAGGGAATGTTCCTAGCTTCTTACTTTCCTGCCTCAACAGTAGCCATGGCTGCTTTTAAACAAAGTCCGAAACCAAATGTGAAACTTTTAAACTGATTTGGTTTTAAAGAGACCAGAAATATGCATGCAGGTTCCAAACAACACTAATTCCCAAGTATTCAACACTACAATTGTTCTCTTAATGAAGAAGATAATCGAGACAACCAAAACATCATTAATTTGGGACTGCACCGCACATTATGGAACATCAGGGGATTTGCGCAGATTTGTATTCCTAATTATGTTTTGCTTCACCTAATATTAAAATTACCTTGCAGTATTTCCTAAGGCCCATGATAGGGTGACTAGCAATATGCCGAGTGGCAAATACAGCGAACCTGACATGAGATCTAACGCGGTGGTAACTCTCATACACAAATTACTTCTGTCATTAACGTGTATACATTGCCTGTGAAACTGAAAATCAGCCCACTGAGTCAATATAAAATGACCAAAAATAAAATCAGAAACAAGGCAAGACTGTCCTCTCCACCACTTCTAGAACACCAACCTAAACTTGAACAAATAAAAAGGTAACCCTTGCACTAGAAATGGTGAATATGTGAGGAGATATAAAAGACCATCTTTCTTCTTTTCTATTAATTTCCTGAAAAGATAACTCATGTTTAAAACAAAAATAACAACATTGTAATGTGGGGTCCACAGCATATTTGGAAGTAAACAATTGCACAGAGTGGGGAGGAGGTGAATGAATTATACTTACACTAGAGGCCCGGTACACAGATTTGTGCACCATTGGGGTCCCTCGGCATGGCCTGCGGGGATTAGGCCAAAACCAGCAGTCCATCGCCGCCTGCTGCTCCTGCCTGCCTCTCCTGCTCATCCCGGCCACTCTGCGCTGCTGCCGCTGCAGCTCGGTAGGCTCGCTGTGGTCTCCAGGCTGCGGCCAGCCGTGAGCCCTGAGTCTGGCACCCATCAGTCAGCTGAGCAGTGCTCCCGCTGTGGGAGCGCACTGACCACCAGGGGCAGCTCCTTCATTGAGCGTCTGCCCCCTGGTGGTCAGTGTGCATAACAGCAACTGGTCGACTGGTCGTGCGATCGTTCAGTCACTTAGGCTTTTATATATATAGATTGGATGAGTGGAAAAGAAATGTCAGTTCTTCCTAAGTTAATGTAAAATTTAATGGAATCCCCCAAGATAGCAATGAACTCTTTTAGAGTAGATTTATAGTCATTCTTTTTTTCCTTTTCTTTTTATTGAATGTATTGGGGTGACACTGCTTAACAAAATTATATAGGCTTCAGGTGTACAATTCCACAACACATCATCTGTATTGTGTGTTCACCACCCCAAGTCAAGTCTCCCTCCATCACCATTTACCCCCCATACCCTATTCCACCACCCCCGCCACAGCTTCCTCCACAGAAATCCCCACACTGTTGTCTGAGTCCATGAGTTTTTTTCCTCTCTTTTTTTTTCTGTTTTTCCTCCATCCCTCCACCACCACCACCCCAGCCCAGAACCCACCCACCCACCCCCAACTCAACCAAAGCTATCAACTTGCTCTCTATCTGTGAGTATCTCTATTTTGCTTGTTAGTTCATTTTGTTCACTAGATTCCACATATGAGTGAAATCATAAGGTACTTGTCTTTCTCTGACCGGCTTATAGTTATTCTTCATAAAGTCCAAATGTAAAAATAAACACATAAGACCAGATAGGACATATTGAAAAGGAAGAACCATGAGAAATATTAAAACACATTAAAAAACCTCTCTGGTTAAAACAGTGTGTAAGTACATGGATACAGAGATGCCAATGGAACAGAAAGTCCAGAAATAGATCCATATCTTTCATATGTTAGAGATATATCTCAAACCACTGAGATAAAGACAGCCTTTTTAATACATAGGATTGGTACAACTGAATAGCTATTTGGAAAAAGATAAAATAAGATATTTCTAACTATGCAGAATAAACTCCAAATGCATCAGAGATCTAAATGTAAAATACGAAACTCAACAAGTACTAGAAGAAAATACTGTATTGGCGAGTTCCTCTTTAACATGAGTATAAGGAAAAGCTTTCTAACTATGATTTAAAATCTAGATATGAAAAAATAAAAATTTGGCTAAAAATTAAAACTTTTGCATAGGCAAAGTCAAAAAGACAATCTGTGAGAAAATATTTGCAACATACAACAGAGAAAAAAGGTAAATACCTTACAAAGAGCTTTCTAAAATATTTTTTTATTTATTTCAGAGAGGAAGGAAGAAAGAGCGAAAGACAGATATATCAACGATGAGAGAGAATCATTGATCAGCTGCCTCCTGCACACCCCCTATTGGGGATGGTGCCTGAAACTCGGGCATGTGCCCTGACCCAGAATCACACCATGACCTCCTAGTCAGTGGTCGGCAAACACATTAGTCAACAGAGCGGCAAACCGCGGTACCCATTAAACAACTCTCCATCCCCAACTCCAACCCACCCTATCCCCACATCCTATCTCTGACAAACACCATTATCCTTTCTGTTTCTCTGAGCTGGATTACTCTAGAAACCTCATATAATGGGATCATACAGTATTTGTCTCTTTGTGCCTGCCTTACCTCTCTTGGTCCTATTATTATTATTATTACTAGAGGCCCGGTGAACAAAATTTGTGCACAGGGGGGAGGGGGTGTCCCTCAGCCCAACCTGCACCCTCTCCAATCTGGGACCCCTCGAGGGATGTCTGCCTACCCTAAATGGGCACAATCCAGGACTGCTGGCTCCCAACTGCTCACCTGCCTGCCTTCCTGATTGCCCCTAACCACTTCTGCCTGCCAGCCTGATCACCCCCTAACCACTCCCCTGCCAGCCTGATTGATGCCTAACTGCTCCCCTGCCAGCCTGTTTGCCCCAACTGCCCTCCACTGCAGGCCTGGTCACCCCTAACTGCCCTCCCCTGCAGGCCTGGTCCCCCCCAACTGCTCACCCCTGCAGGCCTGGGTCCCTCCCAACTGCCCTTCCCTGCAGGTCTGGTTGCCCCCAACTTCCCTCCTCTGCGGGCTTGGTCACCCCTAACTGCCCTCCCCTGAAGGCTTGATCGCCCCCAACTGCCCTCCCTTGCAGGCCTGGTCCCTCCCAACTGCCCTCCCCTGCTGGCTTGATCGCCCCCAACTGCCCTCCCTTGCAGGCCTGGTTCCTCCCAACTGCCCTCCCCTGCTGGCTATCTTGTGGTGGCCATCTTGGGTCCACATGGGGGCAGGATCTTTGACCACATGGGGGAGCCATCTTGTGTGTTGGAGTGATGGTCAATTTGCATATTACTCTTTTATTAGATAGGATAGAGGCCTGGTGCATGGGTGGGGGCTGGCTGGTTTGCCCTGAAGGATGTCCTGGATCAGGGGGTTCCCTTGGGGCATGGGGTGTCCTGGGCAAGGGGCCTGTGGTGGTTTGCAGGCTGGCCACGCCCCAGGTGACCCAAGCGGAGGCCCTGGTATCTGGGGTTTATTTATCTTCTACAATTGAAACTTTGTAGCCTGGAGCGGAGCCAAGCCTTCTGCTTGCTCCATGGTGACAGTCATTTCTATTGGGATTTATTTATCTTCTATACCGTATTTTCCGGCGTATAAGACGACTGGGCGTATAGAAGATTTTCCTGGGTTAAAAATTCGTCTTATACGCCGGAAAATATGGTAATTGAAACTTTGTAGCCTTAAGCGGAGGCCTGGGCCAGCCAGGGTGTGTGCGGAAAGCTTGGCTTCCTCCATCGCCGGGGAAACCCAAGCCTCCCTCCTGCTCTCTGTGGCCATAGCCATCTTGGTTGGGTTTATTTGCATATTTGCTCCTGATTGGCTTGTGGGTGTGGCTTGTGGGTATAGCGGAGTGATGGTTAAGTTGCATATTACTCTTTTATTTGACAGGATTATTGTCATTATTATTATTTTATTATCATTATTATTTTGGTCAATACCTTATCGCATTCCTTCTTATAGCAGTCTCATCCCTAAATCTTATTTATATCTTAACCCCAGTACTCTTTTATTTTTCTCCCACTATTTTTAAAAGGCCATGTTCCTTTTCTGATGATAAAAGTAATCCATGTTCAAAGCAAAATACAGAAAAACACAAAGAAAAAATTCCTACTACCTAAAGATAATTAACATTGGTGATGTCATAGTCTTAATAAGGTTCTTACTTTACAGTTATTTTTTTCTGTGTGTGTATACACAGATGCAAGAAATTTTTTAACAAACTAGTATTAAAATATACACACTTGATTTTTCCTTCCTACTCTTAACAATCCTGCTATGATCTTTATCCTCCTCCCTGTCCTGTTCACTTCAATGGCCATTAACTGCTTGCTCTTTCTCCTTTAGAATTGTACCTCTAGCCACATGCCATATATTCCACCAGAGAGTCTTCCTAATTTGCAAATCTCATGGTTACTCTGTGCTTAAAACCCCTGAAAGGCCACTATGTAGAAAATAAAGTCTAGAATCTTAAGGACAGGGCGGAGGGCACTGTTGTCTGCTCTCTGCCTACCTCCTCAGTCTGACCCCTCCCTGCCACTTCACACTCTAGTAACAGACACGCCCCCTCACCCTCCCATTTACTGGGATGTGTCTCTACTCCATGCCCTGGTTCTTTCTGTCCCTTTTCTCTGTAATATCTGTCCCCTTCTTCTTCATCTACCTCAATCCTATACACTTTAAGATTAACCGTCATCTCCCTTCATCATACCCTTCCAGAAAAGTTCCTTTCGCCCACCCTCGCCTGAATTAGCGGCCCTCTTCTGAGACCACACAGCCTAGTCATCGCTCTGCCAGAGGACTTGTCACCTGCCTTCCTAATGACTCACTTGTGAGTATGTCCTTCTGACTCATTAGACTGCGAGCTTGAGGACAAGGGCCACATCTGATTCACCTTTGGATCTTCTAGCACAGTGGCAAGTACATAAAAGATAATAAATGTTTGATGATTCATTTTCTCAATGTACTTCCTCATCTCTCAATTTTCAATCACTAAATTTATGTTTGCCCTTGATAATTTTTGACTGCTTTCCTACAAAGTCTAGCTTCAACCACTTATTGTGACCATAGTTTTTCACACTGAATTTTAGTTTTTAACAAAGGGACACTCTACATTAAGGTTTCTGTTCTCTTTAGGCTACTGAGAGAAAGAGGCAAAGTAATTAGGTCTAACCTCCCTAGAGATTCATTTCAAACCTAGAAACATGCATAGAACACCTAACTCATGCCAGGCTGGACTCAGAGCAGGCAAACCAATGCCTTTGTTGGCTGCCTGTGACATCAGGCCACTAGAGAGCCCACGATGGGGTGCACAGATTACAGGGGAGAACAGCTATTCATTTTCAATAACATTTTTTTTCTAATTATAAAAGTAAAAATAAGAATTTTTTTAATTTCCATAAAATATTTACAGAAACCTCAAATTAACTGTTATTTAACCATCCTGAGATAAACCCTCATTTTATTTTCATCATGATGTCCTGAGTTAACAATTGTACCCAAATTGCATGCATTGTAGTATACATTTAAAATCAATATTGAATCACAAATCTGTCCAAAGTTACCATATATTCTGCTATGACCCAAATTTAATGGCTGTATAATATTCCTTCTTGGGGTTACCACACAACTTAACTGTTCCAATATTGGTTGAAATTTAGAGGGTTTCCCATTTTTCATTATAAATGATGATTGAATTAACTTTCTTGTGCACAAATCTTTATCTGATCCTCTACTTCTTTATGAAAGATTCAGAACAGTAAAGTTATTAGAACAGAGAAAAAACATTTTTATATATCTGGAATAATATTATTATTATGTTTTCCTTACATTTTTGTCAATTTTAAATTGTCATTAACTACATAATCACAGTGTCTCTCACACTATACCTTTATCAATATTGAATATTATCTTCTAGTTTATTGATTTGGAAAAGGGTAATTTACTTTTAACCAACTTAATCTGTACTCCTTTGATAAGTATATGGAAACATTCATTCCTACTAGTTAACAGCCATCTCTATTCCTAACAATTACAGTTTTTAAATCTGACTCTTAAAAGACTAATTAATCAGAAGAATCTTGCTGAATTAATTGGTTTAATAGCATCTAACCTAGTTCCTCACCCTTCTTACCATGTTTTGCATTTATAGCTATTGTTGAACACTTGTCTACAAAGTACAACTGCATCAAAAAATACCTATGAATAAATTTAGTACGAGTCAAAAGATATAAACTTGGAAATTTATAAGACACTAAAGGAAGAAATTAAAGAAGATACAAATAAATGGAAGCATATACTGTGCTCATGGATAGGAAGAATTATCATTAAAATGTCCATACTACCCAAAGCAATCTATAGATGCAAAGCAATCCCCATCAAAATACCAGTGGTGTACTTCTCAGAACTAGAATAATCCAAAAATTTATATGGAATCACAAAAGACCCCAAATAGCCATAGCAATCTTGAAAAAGAAAAACAAAGTTGGCAGAATCACGCTACCTGATATCAAACTATACTACAAGGCCACCTTAAACAAAACAGCATGGTCCTGGCATAAAAACAGACATGAAACAGAATACAGAGCCCAGAAATAAACCCAGGCCTTTATGGTTAATTAATATTTGACAAAGGAAGCAAGGGCATACAATGGGGAAAAAGACAGTCTATTCAATAAATGGTGTGAGGAAAATTATACAGATACATGCAACAAAAAAGAAAGAAACTAGACCACCTTCTTATACTATATACAAAAATAAACTCAAATGGATTAAAGACTTAAATGTAAGACTCGAAACCATAAAACTCCTAGAAGAAAACCCGGGCAGTAAAATCTCAAACATTTCTCTTCAGAGTATTTTTTCTGATATATCTCCTCAGGCAAGGGAAACAAAAGAAAAAATAAACAAATGGGACTACATCAAATTAAAAATTGTTTGCACAGCAAAGGAAACCATCAACAAAATGAAAAGACAACCTACCAAGTGGGGGAAGATATTCAACAATGATACATCTGATAAGGAATTAATATCCAAAATTTATAACTCATACAACTCAACACCAAAAAAACAAACAATCCAATTTTAAAAATGGGCAGAGCCTGGCCAGTGTGGTACAGTGGTTGAGCATGGAATCATGAACCAAGACGTCACTGATTCAATTCCCAGTCAGGGCACATGCTTGGGTTTCAGGATTGATCCCCAGGAGGGGACATGCAGGAAGCAGCCAATCAATGTTGTTTCTGTCTCATCAATGTTTTTATTTCTCTCTCCCTCTTCCTTCCTCTCTCTCTAAAAATCAATAAAAACATTATTTTTAAATTTTTTAAATGGGCAGAGGACCCGAATAGACACTTCTCCAAAAAGGACATACAAAAGACAAATAGACACATGAAAAAAATGTTCTACATCACTAAGCATCACAGAAATGCAAATTAAAACCACAATGAGATATCACCTCACACCTGTCAGAATGGCTACCATCTTCTTCTCTCTCTCTCTCTCTCTCTCTCTCTCTCTCGCTCTCTCGCTCTCTCGCTCTCTTTCTCTCTCCCCCCCTCCCCTCTCATTGCTCCCTTCCATCCCTCCTTCCCTTCCACTCTCTCTAAAAATCAATGGAAAATATAGCCTCAGGTGAGGATTAACAAAAAAAAAAAAAAAAAAAAGGAATTGCTGTATAATCTAAGAGATTCCACTTCTGGATATACTAGAGGCCCAGTGCACGAATTCGTGCACGGGTGGGGTTCAGCTGGCCCGGCCCCAATTGGGATGGATTGGGGCTGGGCCTGTTGGGAGGAGGAGATGGCAGGAGGTTGGCTGGCCAGCCCACCCTGATCAGGGTAGGGGGGCCAATCTGGGGTGGGGCCAGGTGGGGAGAGGAGCTTTGGAAGGTTGACTGGCTGGCCCCACCTCCCACCCCCTCAACCCTGATAGGACCGGTTTGCTGGCCACAGTGGGCATCATAGTGACCTGTCGTTCCGGTCATTACGGCATTCCGGTCGCTGGCTTTTTATATATATAGGTGTCCAAAGGAACCCAAAACACTAATTCAAAAGAATATGTGTCCCTAACCGGTTTGGCTCAGTGGATAGAGCGCCGGCCTGTGGACTGAGGGGTCCCAGGTTCGATTCCAGTCAGGGGCATGTACCTTGGTTGCGGGCACATCCCCGGTGGGGGGTGTGCAGGAGGCAGCTGATCGATGTTTCTCTCTCATCGATGTTTCTAACTCTCTATCCCTCTCCCTTCCTCTCTGTAAAAAATCAATAAAATATATTTTTTTAAAAAAAAAGAATATGTGTACCCCCACATAGTCTTACAGCATTATTTACAAAGCTATGGAAGTAATCCAAGTGCCCATCAATAGATGAGTGGATAAAAAAGTTGTGGTATATTTATACAACGGAATTTTACTCAACCATAAAAAAGAATGAAAGCTTACCATTTGTGTCAGTATAGATGGACCTAGAGGATGTTATACTAAGTGAAATAAGTCAGAGAAAGACAAATATCATATGATTTCACTTACATGTGGAATCTAAAGAACAAAATAAATGAACAAGCAAAATAGAAACAGACTCATAGATGCAGAGGACAGACTGATGATTTTCAGAGGTGGGAGGGGAAGGGATGAGAGGGATGGGTGAAAAAAGTGACGGGATTAAGAAGTACAAATTGGTGGTTACAAAATAGTCACGGGGATGTAAAGTACAGTATAGGGAATATAGTCAATTACATGATAATAACTACGTATGGTGCCAGGTGGATACTGGTAATACTGGGGGCCAGGGAAGAGACACTTTGTAAAGTATATGATTGTCTAACCACTATGCTGTACACCTGAAACTAATACAAAATAATATTGAAGTACACTGTAATTGAAAAATAAAATTTAAAAATAATCTACAAATGATAACTATAAGCTCTGAGATAGTCCCCATTCTTCACTGATTCTCCTTATCTAAGTGAATATGGATTCCATTTTCCACATGTCTATTTCCTTCCACTATTTATCACTGTCTATACTAGGTCTTAAAAAAAACAACTCCAGAGCATCTTACTTTGTACTTATACTTCTTTGAAGTTGCTAGTTATTATTTCAAGAACTATGATAGTCCAGAGATGGAAGACGCTGACGATGCCTTGCCATACTAGCAGTCAGAAGATATGCGTCACTGCAGATTGCCCAGGACCAAACCAGAGAGGGTCGGACCTGCAATACCACCATTTGTCCACCATCCAGAACTGAAATATCATTGCTGTTATGAACACATAAACAACTGTTGGACATAGAAACCGGGACTCAAAAGAACTGTTGGCCCAGAAAGAAACTCACTATAGACTGATTCATTTGCCTCTCAGCATAACTATTATTGCTTGTCTCATTTTCGGTTCCTATAAGTGTATTCCTAGTATCACATGAGTTCACTCATCTAGGGGAAAAGATGAACAACATAGACTGAAGAACAAGAACAGCATTGATCAGACTGTCAGACCTCAGAGGGAAGGTAGGGGAGGGTGGGGACAAGGGAGATAGATCAACCAAAGGACTTGTGTGCTTGCATATGAGCCTAACCAGTGATCACGGACAACAGGGGGAGGGGGGGCATGCGTGTGGGGGGGGTTTGGGAAGGGAACGGGGGAGGGGGTTGATGACAAATATGTGATACCTTAATCAATAAAATAATTTTTTAAAATAAATAAATAAATAAATAAAATAATAGCTCAAAAAAAAAAAAAAAAGAACTATGATAACAAGGGCACTTTCCCTTGTTGCCACCTTGCTAAGCCTCCTGGGCTCCAATAGCTTAATAAGGAGAAATTTGTCCTAGCTAGATGGCATCTCCATTATAGAAAATTTGGCTTTTGACTCAGTGTCCCTGATCATGTCTTACATTTAGGAGGCATTAATTCCTCTGGCATCAGGACTCATCTTCAACACCTCTTGAAGGCATAACTAGTTCCCAAGTAACTCAACCTCTTTCAGATTGACTTTTAGAACATTTTAAGAAAAATGTTGGCTTTAACTTTTCCTATTTCAACAACAACAAAAGAATCCTGATCTATGGAATTATTTTATCAGGACGTACCAAATCTGCCTAGGATTAGTTATGGTTTTTAAATCTGGAATCTTTAAATTTATGACATATAACCCCTTAAAATATGTCTTATAAATTGTGTAACCAATTATTAGTAAATTATCAATAAAGCCTGATGTGGGGTAAGATCTGATTCTTATGGATCTGTGTTATCTCAAAGACTCTTCTATTTTGAACAGTTTATTTCATGAAATGCATTTTCTGCTTCACTTTTGATATTTTAATGTTGCTTCTTTTTTTGTTCTATAAACTAAGCTTAATAAAAATTTTGTTAGGAATGAATAAATTAATGTTGACTTTATGTCTGCTTTACAGGTATTCTATTCAGTAGCATAGAATAGTTTTAATAAATATTATATAAAATAAATCTTATACTTTCTAAATTGGTCTAAGAACACATATTTTAAGAATGTAAATTGTATTTTAAAATTAGAAAGTTTTTACAAGATTAAGGCAAACTGCAATAAAAAGGGATAAGGTAAAAAGAGTGGGAATTACCTTGATAATTACCATTCTTTGTTTCATTTCAATGAAACAATCTTATTAGGCAGAAAAAAAAGAATCAGTAAGGTAAGATTTAGTCAAATATTCTTTGAGCAATTAAAGGAGTACTTGGGAATTTATTCTACCCTGAAACATGTGTTTAACTTCCATAATGTTGGTGATAATTATATGTAACCTTACAATATAATAGCCAAGCAAATGCATTAATAAAAACTAATCAGAGTCACTTCATCTAGCATATTAATTGACTTATTCTGGGACTTCCAAATTCTAAGACATGCAACTGTGGGAGCCTGCAATATTACAAATGCAAACCAAATTGGAAAACTTATTTGGCAAAAGACCAAATAGTAAATATATTAGGCTTTGTGGGTCACTTGATCTCAGCTACAACTACTCAACTCACTATTACAGTACAAAAGCACTCATAGGCAATAAATAAATAAGTGGATGTGGCTGTGTTCCCAATGAAACATTATTTACAAAAGCAGGCAGTTGGCCAGATGTGGCCTTCAGGTGGTAATTTATAGACCTTAATATAGACCATCTCCATCTCCACTAACTATCCACTTAATGCCTAAAGCATACAGGGCATTCAGAGGACCAGGGGTCCGGTCTGGCCCCATCCTCCAAAAAGTAATAAAAACCAGCTCAACACCTGAAATAATACAAAATAATATTGAATGTAAACTTGAAAAATAAATTAAAACCTGCTCAACATAATAAAGCTGCACATACTGAGCATAACTAAAGTGGAATAATGTAGGATTTAGAGAAGTGGAAAGCAGGGTGAAGCAGGGGGTGCTTCCAGGTGGGGGAAAGCAGCCAAGTGAAAATGCGGAAAAGTTGTAAAGTGACCATGAGTATATGTCACAAGTCTTGAGAGAAATGTGGGGCAGGTGTGAGAGTTTGGACTAGATGGATCTAACACAGCCCTCAAGAGCAGTGCTGCCCAGCAGGACTTTGAGCAGTGATGGAATGTTGCACATCTGGCTGCCCAGGATCTGGTGGTAGGCAGAGAGATGTTTCTAAATTTTACAACGGAAATGAGGCCAGCAAGATGGGGCTGTGAAGTTGGCAGAAAAGAGCCCCCCACCCCCACCCCACCCCGCCGGAAAGAACCATGGTAGGGAGGGCTGCGGCCAGCAAGTCTAGGCTGAATGCACTCCAAGGACTAATAAACGGTACAGGAGCTTGGAGTAAAACAGGCAGAGCGCTCGCCAAGAAGCAACTGACTGGGGAGAGGGAAATGGTGCTCGTGGTGGGGCTTTAGACCCAGAGAAGTGGAGAACGGGATGCGTGACCCAGAATCATCAATATGTTCAGCAGATAAAGTGTGCATTTTATCACCTGAGCACCAGAGTCTTAGTTGTGCTTTGACGCATTCTGCTTCCCACACACATTGCGTGGACTGTTAGTCACTGAGGCACAGAAATGTTACGTCCAGTCACCCAGGAAGTCTAACATCATACTGCCAAGGTCCTGACTTCATAATGTGAGTGATTTCAAGCGAGTGGTGGACACCTCATAGCTGTAGACTGTCTTTCAATAGACAGGCCTGTGCCAACCCCCGGGTCAAAGGAAAACAAGAAAAACTACGGACTGGGGCTGGCGCCAGCCTCGTGAGCTGCCACAGGAAAGGAGGCTACCTTTCAAGGCTGCTGCATTTACAAATGCTTCAAGGATTTATCGGATTTCTTATTATTTAAACAAGCCACGAAACTAAAGCAAGAATTCTCTACCACCATTACAAAATTCGAATGTTTTAGCAAGCAACCTAAATTTGCACACAAAATAGAAGAAGAAAAAAAAAAGGCATTACTATGATGAATTACTCTTTACTACCCTTTTCAAAGATAGATCAAAACACCCTCTAACAAATGTCATTTAATCTCACCGCTAAAGATTAGCGGCAGGTGATAAATGGGAAACACAGTATCCCTAAATACACAGTGAAGCAGGCAAGTGAAGTTTAATCTTCACATATCTCAGAAGGGAAATTTATTCAGAACAAATAGGAACATAAGGCATTAAACTACTAGGGAACTGAATTAAAATTATGTGATTACAGGCTGATGAAAATAAATATGCTCGGTTATAACTGGCATAACTGCTGCTGGGGGAGGGGGGAACAGTCCTGTCTGTCTGGGATCTACCAAAGGAATCCCATAAATGAACCGCATTTGAGGAACAGATTAGGAAATTGTCCTAATATGGCACAGTAAGTCCCCAAGACAACAGAAAAAATTAACAAATACCTTCCATCATTTTCCAATTAATCGTCTGCTCTCTTTCTCTGTCCCTCTGTCTGTGGTTTCCTAATCTTTCAGGAATGAGCAGAACTATGTACTGGAGTTGAGACTATTTAATTGGGGAATAAAAGAATCTGTGGTACATTTACACAATGGAATACTACACAGCTGTAATAAAAAAGAAAAAACTCTTACCATTTGCAACAGCATGGATGGACCTGGAGAGCATTATGCTAAGCGAAATAAGCCAGTCAGAGAAAGATAAGCATCACATGGTCTCACTCAGATGTAGAATCTAATGAACAAAATAAACTGATAAACAAAGTAGACCCAGAGACATAGGAGCATGGAATAGACTGTCAAACCTCAGAGGGAATGCAGGGAAGGGTGGGTAGGTGGGAAGAAAGCAACCAAAGAACTTGTATGCATATATGCATAACCCATGGACACAGACAATAGGGAGGTAAAGGCCTGGGGTGGGGGATGGGAGCTGGCTGGAAGAGGTAAAAGGGAGGGGCGGAGCGGGGAGACATATGTAATACTTTCAACAATAAAGTTTATTTTAAATATATCAAAAACACCAAAAAAAAAAAAATAGGATTCAGGATAGCATCTTGACATCCAGCCACGACACAAGTGAAGCATGACACACTATTTTGGGTCCATCTTTAGAACCACTTTAGTAATCCCTAAAGACAGTTTATTAACTAAATACTAATGTGAAGTTCAATTTAAACCAAGTAAAAGCCAGGTCCTGGACATAAAGAGACTTTCTACAAAAGAATGTTAGCATGAATAAAATATGCATAAATTATAATCCATAATTCTTTTCTTAAAGACTTTGAGCAAAATACTCCCTCTTCCTTTCATATAAAACAGCCTATGAATGAATACCTTCCTGCTAAATGAAAAATGATATGGGAATAGTCACTGTGAATCCAAAACTTAGGATGATCGCATTAAATATGAAATTCTGAATGAAAAGCAATATGTTATAACTTAAGAAATACTAAGAACTAATGGCATGATAATCATGATAACCATGAGTTCATGATTTTTAAACACCCCCTTTCCTTCCCTTCTCTGGGCAGATCCTGTACTTTACTTGCATACACCACCTACCGCTTAGAAAAAAACAGAAGCTACAAGCTCCTGTAGGTGCTTTTCTTTCAGAATGACTGCCAATGACAGGTACAGTGTAAGTAATGAGTACGTTATCTATAGTCTGAATCATAAACCATTATCCCTCATCACTTAAAAAATAAGGCAGCTTTCAAAAACTGAAATTCCATTTATAGGATCTTTTGTATAGGTTTATTTTTACGTTATTTCATCCAGCACATAACTATCAAATTAAGACATCTTTTGTGTGTGTGTGTGTGATTTTTTTCGATTTTTTTTCTTTATTGATTAAGGTATTACATATGTGTCCTCACCGCCCCATTGCCCCCCCACCCCCCCCACTCATGCCCTCACCCCCTGGTGTCTGTGTCCATTGGTTAGGCTTATAAGACACCTTTTAAAACCTTTTTTAAAATTTATGTATTTGCCAAAAAAGAAAGTATGCTGGATGTTTTCACTAAATTCATTAAAATAAACAAGGTTATAGCCCTAGCTGGTTTGGCTCAGCGGATGGAGCGTCGGCCTGCAGACTGGGGAGTCCCGGGTTCAATTCTGGTCAAGAGCACATGCCCATGTTGTGGGCTCGGTCCCCAGTGGGGGGCGTGCAGGAGGCAGCTGATCAATAACTCTCATCATTGATGCTTCTATCTCTCTCTCCCCTCTCCCTTCCTCTCTGAAATCAATGGAGGTATATTTAAAAAAATAAAATAAAAATAAACAAGGTTATAGCAAAACCAAGTATTTAATTTTAAATATTTAATTTCATCTTTTTTTCTTCTTAAATATATTTTTACTGATTTTAGAGAGGAAGAGAGAGGAAGAGATAGAAACATTAATGATGAGAATCATTGATCGGTTGCCTCCTGCACAATCGGGATCACACTCAAAACCTGGCATATGCCCTGACCAGGAATCAAACCGTGACCTCCTGGTTCATAGGTCGACACTCAACCACTGAGCCACCATGGGCAAGATCATCCTTTTTTTTTTTTTTTTTTTCTTAATAAAGACCTTGGTCATTAGAATTCATGTAGTAGGCAAAATACAAGAGCCGATTGGTTAGAAAGATCTCTTTCTCACAGCTAGAAGTACAGCTAATTTGCAACAGAGAAAATAGCTTATCATAGTCCAAATAATCCCCCTGACAGAAAGAGACAGAGATCACAGAGAGAATAAAACACCAGAGTCGCCACACTGACAAGGACAGGACTGATTCAGAAATGGCACTGATCTCCAAGGAAATGTACTACCCAGCATCCTATAAAGTTAGTTTGTAAAAATTAGAAAATCATCAAGTTGGTTAATAAGTACATCTTACCAGGTCAAGATGGAGATCACTAAGAGTAACATCAGATGTTATAAACAAGCTCTCTCTCCTGACGCAAATGAGCAGAAATCTGAAGAATAAAAACCACGTTCTGAGAACCTTTGGTCCTTTTTATAATATGTACTATTTAATAACATCTACCCAATTTGGCAAATTTGTAAGTAATATTACAAAATAGTTTGAAGTCTCCATTTCCACCAGTGAATATGCATGTTGAAAAGTCATACAGTGCCGAAACCGGTTTGGCTCAATCAATGGATAGAGCGTCGGCCTGCAGACTGAAAGGTCCCAGGTTCGATTCCGGTCAAGGACATGTACATTGGTTGCGGGCACATCCCCGGTAGGGGGTGTGCAGGAGGCAGCTGGTCGATGTTTCTCTCTCATCGATGTTTCTAGCTCTCTATCCCTCTCCCTTCCTCTCTGTAAGAAATCAATAAAATATATTTTAAAAAAAAAAGAAAAGTCATACAGTAACTGCAACCACACAGAAACTTCATATATGAAGAGGTAATATGCAAATTGTCTGGGACGCTGTAATGTCACGACTGCTCAGGAGGAGGCTGCATGCACAGGTGGGTGGGAAGGGATTGCGTGCGTGGTGAGGCAATCCACAGATGGAGCAGGCCCAGAGAGAACAGGGAGAGAACACTGGGAGCGGGCCTAAGCCGTCAGTAGGACATCCCCTGAGGGCTCCCGGATTGGAGAGACTGCAGGTCGGGCTGAGGGACCACCCCTGCCCCTTGCACAAATTTCATGCACCGGGCCTCTAGTGTTTTAATAGGACCTTTTCTCCTTTCTTTCCTTTTGATTCAAACTAGCCTAGTCCTGCACCAAGATTCATCTGCTTCCCTCCTTCCTTGCACGCCTGCCTGCCCTGACTCCTTTAATCATTACGTCCTCAGGACACTTAGGTTCTGGTCAGCATCAGTCTTAGGAGCAAAGCCTCGGGTGTGTTGACCACAGAGTTTCCAGTCAAACTAAAGATAACACCTAGGCCTCGGTTGTGTTTCAGCCCCAGGCTCAGAAAAGCAGAATGACCCCACTGACTCCACCTTTGTGAAACCAGGCAAAGCAACCCTATGGCTGATATCAGGACCTGATGATCAACTACCCCCTACTCTGGCTCCAACCCATCATTAGCGACCAGGACCCTGACTCCCTTAGTCACCATGATTATGATTTTCCCCTACAGAACCCATCCCCTAGAAGCCATCAGGGAGCCAGGTGTTCTTAGAGCACTACCTCACCTGTGACTCCAAGCTTGGGGCCATTTCCTTAAATAACCTTTACTTTCTCAGATGCAAACTCCTGTTTGCATTTGATTGGGCTTTGATGAACACACACAGGCAAACCAACCCCTTCAGTTCGGTAACATGATCTTGTCAGTTACATGTAGACACGCACAAGACAAACTGTATGTACACAGACATTACAACAGACTCATTTTGGAGCATTACTTTTATGAGGAAGTTAAACTGTAACAGGAATAATATGCAATTAGGAAGGAAAATGATAAAGGTCTCCTTAAGCCAGAATTATTTTTCAATTGCAGGTTTTGACGTATCAGTGGTTTGTAAAATCAATTTTGTGGGTATCAAAATGAAATAAATAATGGAATACATCAAAGACACTGTATATAGTAAATGTAAGATATGTTTCATGAATCTTTTATGTCTGGTATGTGTGGAGAAGGGACAGCAGTATAAACTGTATTTCTTACTTGGATCCTGTTCAAAAAGTTTGAAAGCCACTGCTTCAAACATTCCCTTTACAGGACACAGCCTGATCAATGAGGGCTTGAGATGAAGGAAACCTGGGAGAACGGTGCTCCTTCTCACAGCCTGGCAGCTCCAGAATCAGAGGTCACAGCCTTATTCTGACAGGGACTGCAGCGTGTGGGCTTCCCCCACACCACCAAGCGATTCTCAGACACCAGCTGGGTGTCCTGCATCTCAACTCACTTCTGATCCTATCTACCCAGAAACAGCACCAGCTTCCACAGTTAAGGACTTGGACCCACAAGACTGTCCTCCACTTCAGATGCCAATCACAAGGCCAGGTTGTCACCTGTGCTTCTGGCCTACTGACTATACCCCAAAGGGTCCCTCGACCCCCTCCTTGGGTTTGATTAATTTGCTAGAGTAGCCCACAGAACTCAGGAAACGAATTTATTCTACTCACCAGATTACCAGATTATTGCAAAGGATATATATAACTCAGGAACAGCCAGATGAAAAAGATGTAGAGAGCACAGTGTGGGGGAAGGGCACACAGCTTCCCTGCACTCTGAGCATGCCTTTCTCCCTGAACCTCCACCTGGTCACCAGCCCAGTGTGGCTAATTAAATCATTGGCCATTGGCAGTTGCTTCAAACTCTACAGGGTCTCCCCAACCCAAAGGTCCAGAGGGGGAGACCGAAAGTTCCAGCCCTCTAATACATGACAGATTCTCTTGGCAACCAGACCCCATCCTTAGGGGCTATCCAAAAGTCACTTTATTAACATAACAAAAGACACCTTTATTGCTCTAGTCACCAAGGAAATTCCAAGGGTTTAGGATTTTGTGCCAGAAATGGGGACAGAGACCAAATATATATTTCTTGTATGAAATCACAGTATCATACAAGCACTCTGTGTCTCTGAGAGGAGTGGAGCATATTCCAAGGAGAGCTCTTCTCTCTCTCTGACCTGCTGGAGCACAATGGTCTTTTAGAAGCAGGAGCAAGACTATGAAGCTCTGAGGGGACACGGTTAGAGCTGAGTGATTTGCCCAACTTCATGTGAAGATGCAGAGAAACCCCAGGCTAGAACACAGGACAACTAGATAGTGGCCAATAACAAAAGCCTTCAGTATTTCAATAATCAATACCAGATGGAGAGCTACAACAGAAGCCAGTCATCACTATAATACAAAAGAACATTCTGTCCATCTCTTTATCAAATGGCTACAAACATGGCAAATGACTTTTTTTTCATCTGTAAGGTTCAGTTTGTTAAAATGACAAATTTTCCCCACAGCTTTGCCCCATTCCCCAGTTACCTTTACAATACTGATAAGATGCTGCCTATGATTCAATCACTTTCTAATATGACTACATCACACATTAACACTGGCTGTGTTGAAGGACTCAGTGAGAAACTTTAGAAAGTTAGAAGTAAGACAAAACTTAATTTTGAAAGTCATATGGGGGTGCAGAGGAGCCTGGCTAAAGAAATCAAGTTCTCCTCGTCTCAGGACCCCTTGCTTTTTATTAACCCAAATTGCCCTAAGGCGAGGTAGATATACACTTCAAAGGACAGGGTTTGTCTACAGAGTCCACTGTCAGATTGGGGAATAGCCTGCGGCTGCTCAGGTGTTAGGCCAGCAGGAGGCAATAACATGTAGATTAAGATGCCCTGAGCTGTCTGGCAGCAAGCAATCAATTTAATGCATCCTTTTCAGGTTTGGGGAACAGCCTTTAGCCATTCCAATAGGCGATAACATATGTGACTCAGCCCTTGTTGAGTCCCCAAGTTCCATCAACCTTTTGATGAAACTCTTGCGATTATGACATGCTGGAATTGGCTTCCGGCAGTATTTCACAGAATAGAACAAATGTTCCCAAAATTTATATGGAATCACAAAAGATCCCGAATAGCCAAGCCATCTTGAGAAAGAAGAACAAAGATGGAGGAATCACACTACCTGATACCAAACTATACTACAAGCTATAGTAATCAAAACAGCACGGTTATGGTCAGTTAATATTTGACAAAGGAGACAAGAACATACAATGGGGTTGGGAAAATTGGACAGATACAAGCAAAAAAAATAAAACCAGACCACCTTTTACAGCAATAAACCCAAAATGGATTAAATACTTAAATGTAATTCTTGAAACCATAAAAATGGTAAAAGAAAACATAGGCAGTAAAATCTCAGACATTTCTCATAGCAATATTTTTTCTTACATATCTCCTCAAACAAGGAAAACAAACGAAAAAATAAAGACGTGGGACTACATCAAACTAAAAAGTTTTTGCATTGCACAGAAAAACATCAACAAAATGAAAAGACAACCTACTGAATGGAAGAACGTATTTGCCAATAATACAATTCAACACACACACACACACCAAAAAAAAAAAAAAAAAATCTGCCCTAACCTGTTTGACTCAGTGCATAGAGCAGGCATCCTCAAACTATGGCCCGCAGGCCACATGTGGGTGTTTTTGCCGTTTTGTTTTTTTATTTCAAAATAAGATATGTGCAGTGTGCATAGGAATTTGTTCATAGTTTTTTTTAAACTATAGTCCGGCCCTCCAATGGTCTGAGGGACAGTGAACTGGCCCCCTGTTTAAAAAGTCTGAGGACCCCTGGCATAGAGCATGGGCCCATGGACTGAAGGGTCCCGGGTTTGAAGGGTCAAGGTCAAGGGCACAGACCTTGATTTCGGGCTAGATCCCCCACCCTGGTTGGGGTGCATGTGGGAGGCAATTAATGTGTCTCTCTCACCTTTCTCTCCTCCTTCTCTTCTTCCTCTTCCTCCTCCTCTTTCCCCCTTCCACTCTCTCTAAAAATCAATGGAAAAATATCCTCAGGTGAGGATTAACAAAACAAAAAAAATCCAATTTAAAAATGGGCAAAGGATCTTAATCGACACTTCTCCAAAGAGGACATACAGATGGCCAACAGACATATAAAAAGATGCTCAACATCACTAATCATCAGAGAAATAGAAATTAAAACCACAATGAGACATCACCTGACACTTGTCAGAATGGCTATCATCAATAAATCAAAAAACTATTGGCAAGGATGTGGAGAAAAGGAAACCCTTGTCCACTGTTGGTGGGATAGCAGATTGGTGCAGCCGCTGTGGAAAGCAGTATGCAGTTTCCTCAAAACATTAAAACTGGAACTGCCTTATGACCCAGCAATCGCACTTTGGGGAATATAAACAAAGAAACCTAAAACACTAATTTGAAAAAATATCTGCACTCCTATGTTTATTTCAGCATTATTTACAATAGCCAAGATTTAGAAGTAGCCCAAATGCCCATCAGTAAATGGGTGGATAAAAAACTGTTGTACATTTACACAAAAAAGAAGGAAATGTTACCAACATCCATGGACCTGGAGAGTTTTAAGGTAAGTGAAATAACCCAATCAGGGAAAGACAAATAACATAGGACTTCACTTATATGTAGAATCTAGTGAGTAAAGTAAACAAAATAGAAACAGACTCATAGATACAGAAAGAAGACTGACAGCTGTCAGACACGAGAGGGGTTGCAGAGCTGGGTGAAAAAGGTGAAAGGATTAAACAAAACAAAAAACAAAAACCCACAGGAAAAACAACAGTTTGATGATTACAAGAGGGAAAGAGAGGTTGGGGCAAGTGGAAGAAGATAATGAGTGAGTAAATGTTGACAGAAAGAGACTTGACTTTAGATGATGGACACACAATACAACATACAGATGATGTATTATAGAATTGTACATGTGAAACCTATTTAATTTTATTAACCTATGTCACCCCATTAAATTCAACAGAAAGTTAAAAAGAAGGCAATATCCAAAATAAAGAAATAATCTAAGCCACCAGTTTATGGTCCTTTGGAATAGCAGCCCAACCAGACTAAAACAGATGAAGACCAATTTATCAATTTTTTCTTTTATACTTTGTTCATTTAGAGTCCTGTCTAAAAAAAAATACTTGCCTAACTCAATATCTCCAAGATTTTCTCCTGTTTTTGTTTACAAGTGCCAACCGATGGCTGCTGGTGCCAATTCAACACCAACAGGAATCCCCAATTTGGGATGCAGTGAAGAAGGAAACTTTATTCAGCACAAAACAGCTCAATTGTGATACAGCTGGGTGTGGGGCAGCCCAAGGGCCAGATGGCCCTGGGGCCAGGCCCTTGCTCTGCTCAATAGTATGTTCTGCTCCCTGCTGGTCTGCTTTGCACAGCACTGCTCTGTGCACTAAGGTAAGACAGTGTTTCAGCTCAGCTGGGGAGAAGCAGTGTTCAGTCTCGGATAGAAAGGGAAAGTGTGCTGCCCTAGCTGGTTTGGCTCAGTAGATAGAGCATCAGCCTGCAGACTGAAGGGCAGCTGATCAATGATTCTCATCATTGATGTTTCTCTCTCTCCCTCTCCCTTCCTCTCCGAAATAATATATTTTTTTTTAAAAAAAAGGGAAAGTGCACCCGCATAGCCAGAGGGGAGCTGGCTTATATAGACAGAAGTCCCTGCCCCTGGTCCCTGATTGGTATGTCCACATGCAAATGAAGACTCCAAATCCTCACAGTATGATTGGTCCAGAAGGCACTGTCCTGACTGGTCAGAACAGAGCTGCTCTGGCTGGTCTAAGCAGCATAGCTCCAATTGGATGGAAAATACCTCAGACCTATTGGCGTAAATAGGATTCCGGGAACTCCTTTATGAGGGCTGGCTTGGATGGCAGGACACAGTGCAGGCAGGCAGTTAGTTCCATGCAGAGGCAGGCAGTTCAACACACGCTTCTCCCTGAAGTGAGGTTTGCATGAGAAGTCCCTATGTAGAAATGGCGGCTAGGTTCTGTTTTTTTGCTTTTTTGTTTGTTTTTTAATTGAGCCCAGTTAGCCACCAGGAGCCCTTCTTAGTAGGTGTCTTCTTTCTCATGATTCACACAAATTTTATAGTAGTTCTTACTTTCAAATCTACGATCCATTGCTTTAATTTTTTTTAAATATATTTTATTGATTTTTTTACAGAGAGGAAGGGAGAGGGATAGAGAGTTAGAAACATCGATCAGCTGCCTCCTGTACACCTCCTACTGGGGATGTGCCCGCAACCAAGGTACATGCCCTTGACCAGAATCGAACCTGGGACCTTTCAGTCCATAGGCCGACGCTCTATCAAAACCAGTTAGGGCCATTGCTTTAATTTATTAAATTATTTGTGCAAGGTAATAAAAACATTTTTAAACAGACCATTTCCTGGGAGGAAATATTTTCACACATGTAATCAACAAAAATGAACATCTATCTCTAGAATATACAAAGAACTCCTACAAATCTGAACCACTTGCTACACATTTACATAGAACCTATTAGCAGTAACATAGTAATCAACATGCCATATTGTTCAGTTTTTTAGATTGAGCATGTGTAAATTACATTTTCAGAATAAATGATATGGTAGCTCTAGATGGCTAACCACAAACATCACATTTCCTGCCAAACCCACAGCATCAGATATGCCTATTTCTTTTAATGGCATTGTCACTTTCCCAGCCATTAAAAAGCCTTGAAACCTCCCAGCAGTCTTTCACACCACCCTCTTCTTTACTAATGTATCACTGAATTTACAATGTGGTCAACAGAATTTGATCAAATTTTATCATCAATTATAATTCACGAATTGCCAGTATAAAATGGCACTGTCTTAGGAGACAGAATCAGAGGCTAGAAATCAGTATCAATTGTTATCTATGGAGTAACATGTACAACTGAATAAAATATGCTAAAGAGCAAGTCCCCTACTGAGGTAAACTCTAAAGGAACAATACAGGGAGAAAGAGGGAGGGAGGGAGGGAGGGAGGGAGGGAGGGAGGGAGGGAGAGAGAGAGAGAGAGAGAGAGAGAATGAATTAGTTCACTGCCACACTGGAAAGTTGAAAACATGCACTAGAATTTTAAACTAGTAAACAGGAGACCTGAATTCCAGTCTAAACCCTGCCATAAACTAGCTGTGAATTGAGGTACGTTAATATCTCTAGACTTCAGCTTTCTTGTCCTTAAAAATACCATGAAATAATTGTTAAAAGTTCTGGAAAAGCTAAAATTCTATGATTCTATACACCCTTCCCACAGATGGGGATGATGTGATACAGTGAGCTGAAAATAATAATTTGGACTTAGATATAATGTAAATCAGCATCTGTTTCCTTTTAACAACCTTGAAGAACCATTTAGGCACTTATCATCTCTTTTCAAAATCAAGTAACACCAAATATTTCAACAAAATAACTTCCTTTTATTCCCGCCTCTTATCAATCAACCTTTTGGTTTCTGCCTAGTTTCTGAAAGTGTAAATACAGGATTCACTGACTGGCAGGACGGCTCACCACCAGTGCTGTGTCCCCAAAGCAGACTTCAGTCAGACTTGTGAAACTGGGGATCAGGATGCACACATAACATCTAGTTCAAATGTCTGTGTGATCTGTGGGATTCTTACCTCTGGCTGACAATAGGGATTCAACCTCATTTGTACCATAATTCCCTCCTGTGACCTACAATAAAACTCTGGCTCTAGTAATTCCTAATCTGCTTTCTACAATTTGTTCTACAGAATAGTAGTCCTGCAAGAAGATGCTCTAAGAAAAAAGAGTGCCACAAATATTTCAGAAATGCTGGATGCTACACTTCATTCTGAGCAATTCACAACGAACATGGAAACAGTAAAGGCTCTGAGAAACAGTATAGAAATCTGATTGACCCAAGCAACAACAAAACCCTTTCTTCACAGGATACCACATTAACACTCTGTAACTTTAGTGCTCCAAGAAGGCATTTTGGAAAGTGCTTGCTTAAACATAATGTGATAATATTTAATTCCTAAACTGAAACTGATCTGTTTTTTGTTGTTTGTTTTGTGCTTCTGACATTCTATGTTACTCAAAAATATTAGATTAATTTCTAAATATTAATTTTCCAACATCCAATTTTTCAAGATTAACATCAGACAAACAGTATAACTTGCCTCTTTATACAGGTACCTGAAAAATACCAACCAGAGAACATGGTCAGTGTGATAAAACCATCACCAGCTCTCTGGTCCAAGTACATACCAGTAAACCACTAGTACCCTGTCAGAGTGTAACTGATATCTGTTCTTGCCTGGTTGTTTTAGCTTTAGTTTTGGTAACTGCACAGTTCATATTAAAAAACAAAACAGAATGCCTGGCTGGTGTGGTTCAGCAGTTAGAACAAGCACCAAAGGTCACGGGTTCAATTCCCAGTCAAGGGCACATACCTGGGTTGCAGATTAGATCCCTGGCCCCGGTCGAGGGTCATATGGGAGGCAACCAATCAATGTGTCTTTCTCACATCGTTGTATCAATGTCAATCTTTCTTTCTCTCTCTCTCTCTCTCTCTCTCTCTCTCTCTCTCTCTCTCTCTCTCTCTTTTCCTTCCTTCCTCCCTCCCTCCCTCTCTCCATCCCTCCCTCCTTTCCATTCTCTATAAAAAGCAATGGAAAAAATATCCTCAGGTGAGGATTAAAAAAAGCAAATTTTTAAAAAAAGAAACATAAGACAACAGGCTTATACTCAACATTCATGTTGAAAATATAAACACTTGAATAAAGATTGACTTAGAGTCACACATAATGGGCAATACTTGCAAAAAGTAGAACATTTTGTTAGGTATCTAAATACTTGAGTTTTTCAGCATTTGCTCTCTTAATAGTAAGTGTTCTTTCTTCCTCCCAGTTATTTCAAAGAAAATGAAAACAAAGGGACAGCCCACCCTAAATCACCATCATCAAACACTCGGTCATAACAGATTAGCCCACAAAATGGTGTTTGTCAAGTCTTTTAAGTCCACTCCGAGGATTTTGTGACCCAAATCATTACGGCACTCAAAGACTTAGTGTCAGATCTTGATGAAATATCACAATAAAAATAGTGAACCTGTCCTCATTAAATAAACTCACAGTCACTACATCCAGTTGCAGAGAAGAAAAAGCACAGTAAATTAGCTCTCAATGTCAAATTCTATGACTGTAAAATTATGAGATGACATTTTTTTTACATTAATGCACGTTCTTCCTGCTGTCAATTCCCTTTACCATCATTCTTCCAGCTCCCATTCAGGAAGTCTTCACTTCCCTCCTACATGCCTATTGTGCTAAGTGTTTAAAGATGGAGTTGTACTTCGAGACATGCTGCTTTAAGAAGATGTTCTTTATCTCCATGTACGCACATGAATTCTCCTCATATCGATCACCCTGAGCATTTCTTTTGTAATCCAGATCTTCTCAAATGTTTCCACCAAAGTACTTTCGTTAGAGGATCTATCATCAAGTCAAAATTTATATGAAGTCTTCTGTTTAACCTTTAAAATTCATTTGAAATCCGTAAGATTCAACACCATAGTATACATGTTTTAATAGAAATGTTTTTGTGATGGTGAGGAAGTGGAGAAATTGGAATCCTGTGCACTGTTGTTAGGATTGTAAAATGTTGTGACCACTATAGAAAACAGCAGAGGTTCCTCAAATAATTAAAAACAAACTGCCATATAATCCAGGAATCTTACTTCTGGTTATATATCCAAAAGAACTGAAATCAAGAACTCCAAAAGATGTTAGCACTCCCATGTTCAGAGCAGCACCATTCACAATAGCCAAGAGGGAGAAGCAAACCAAATATCTATTGACAGATGAATGGGTTAATAAAATGTATACATACAATGAAAAATTATTCAGCCTTAAGAAGGAAGGAAATCCTGTCACATGCTACAACATGGATGAACCATAAGGACATTAGTGAAATAAGCCAGTTGCAAAAAACCAGATATGTCATGATTCTAATTATATAAGGTATCTAGAGTAGTCAAATTCATAGAACGTAGAATGGTGGCTTAGGTGAGGAAGGAGGAAAGGGGAGTTATGTAATGACTAAAAAGTTTCAGATCTGCAAGATGAAGAGGTTCTAAGGATCTGTTTCAAATTGGATTATACTTAACACTATTGAATCATACACTGAAAAATGACCAAGATGGTAAATTTTATGTTGTATGTATTTACCACAAATTTTTTAATGTTTTTAATCACTTTCTTCAGCCCAAATCTTTAAGTAAAATTGATGTTACCATATTTACTCAACACATACAGACACCTACAGAATGAAGTTGCCTGCAAGTCCCAGGCAGCTAATGTGGCTCCCAGGACACAGCCTTCCCCTTCCTCGGCTCAGTTCAACAGTGATCCAGCAGCTACACTGCGGCAACTGCAGGGAATATAAAAATTACTTAGGCCATAACCCCTGCCCCTGAGCAGATCAGAGAAGCCCATTGTGCCTTGTTCAGTGCTGGGGACCTATTACCTGTGCAAGGAATTGAGCAGATCTGCAGTTCTTCTCAATCACCTGTTACACTATATGGGAAAACTAGGATCTGTGCGGACTGTAGTTTTAGATGAAGTTCCCATAACCTAAGCACAAAGAACAATACCCACATGGGAACGGAAGTCAATAGAAATTTTAAAATATTCAATTTACCAAAAGTTCTTTTGTTAAAAGAGAAACACTTGTGTTGCTCAGTAGTTAGAGCATCAGCCTACGCACTGGGGGGTCTCAGGTTTGATTCCCAGTCAAGGGCACAAACTTGGGTTGCAAGTCGGATCCCTGCTCCACGTGTGCTCCTGCCCCCCGCCCCTAAAATCAGGTCATGTGTGGGAGGCAACCTATCGATGTATCTCTGTCACATGATGTTCTTCTCTCCCCTCCCCCCGCCTCTCTTTCCCTACCCTTTTCTTTCTCCCTCTCCCCTCTACTCCCTCTAGAACCAATGGGAAAAATATCCTCAAGGAGTAAAGATTTTTTTTAAAGAGAGAGAGAGAGAGAGAGAGAGAGAGAGAGAGAGAGAGAGAGAGAGAGAGAGAGAGAAACACTTGAAGTAAAAATGACAGAAAGGCTCTTCCAAAAAGAAGATATATAGAGAATCCTTAATGCACAGATTAGCCTAGCATAGCAGGGACAGACTCTCCATAGCAACAAGCGCAAGCAAAGGCTGTCCAATGATATAGAAATATGCAACCCAATATAATAGGGTTATAATACTTGGCTGAGATAACTTTAAACAACTGTATTAGTGCAAATTCCAATATTTTCTCTATCAGACCAATTGAATTTAGTCTGGGCAACGTCTCAGAATTGCAGCCACGGAGCTGTCAGTAATCACCCAGTTACCTTCCGGCAAGTCTTCTTGCCCACGGCAGTGCCAATTTTGTCATAAATCCTAGTACCGTTTCTGGGTGCCACCACCAGAGACCCTTAGTCTATAAGAACAATCTCACTTTCCTTAATAATGGGATGTCAGTGGGTTCTGTTACCACAGAAACAGCTTTGGCTCCCAGGGAATCCGATAAAATGGATATTAGGGGGGAAGCTGCCTTTGTCTGTCCTCAGTGTCTCGTCTTAGGCCCTCATCATTTCTGGATTACTGCAAAGCCTGCAGCCTGCTCTCCCTGCCTCCAGCCACATATGCCTCAAACCCATCCTAGTTTACACTCAGAGTTATTAATCTTTCTAAAGCCCAAAACTTACCTGAGCACTCACCTGCCTTAAACCTTCAATGGTTCACAAAGCCATCCGGATATCGGACATGCCATAGAAGGCTCTTTGCCATTTAGTTCCTGAGTGACATGTTTTTTAAAGGCATTTATTTTTCAATCATGTCAAACTTACAAAGACAAGAATAGTACAAAAAAACTCCTGATCTTTTTCATCAAGATTCACCACTGACTAACCCTAGGACACAGCCTCAGTGAGAGCAGGAACTAAATACATGTGTGTGTGTGTGTGTGCACGCGCGCGCGCGTGTGTATGCCTAGCACAAAGTTGATATTTAAAAAATGCATGGAATAAATTAATGTATAAGTGAATGAAATAGGAATGAATAAAGGGCCCAACTTCTGGTTTGACAGTGAACTAAATACAAATCTCACCTCCACTCCCTCCTGAACTCTCACTTAAGTAACTGCTATAGACATTTTTAAGCCTAAATCCAGAAGAACAGAGAAGAAACGACAGCAGTAAAAAATGGGAGGTAATTGACCTGGCAGCCCTAGTCACGTGAACCTTAGAAGGGAAGCCCAGATGGGAGGCACAGATGTCTCTGAATGTGTGCTGGCAGGGATGGTGCCGCTAGACTCCCCAGATCTCCTAACCAATCACGTAACCAACCCTCGCTCCAACGCCAGCTGGAAAACTTCTCCAGAGAAATTCATTCAACTGACCAACTGAGAGAGAGCAACTACTCTGTGCCAGGCTCAGTCTGGAAGCCCCCAAGTCTGAGGGAACAAAGCTAAGGCCCTGCCCCCAGGCACTTCTGTTCTAGTGGGGAAAAATAAGCACTGAGCCTGACAGATTTTTTTTTTTTTTTTTTTAATTTCTTTATTGATTAAGGTGTCATATATTTGTCCTCATCCCCCCATTCCCATCCCACCCCCCTCCCCATGGATGCCCCAACCCTCTGTTGAACTTAAGCATTGGTTAGGCTCATATGCATGCACACAAGACCTTTGGTTGATCTCTCCCCCCTCCCCCCCACCCTCCCCTATCCTCCCTCTGAGGCCCGATAGTCCGATCGATGCCTCCTTGTTTCTGGTTCTGTTCTTGTTCATCAGTCTATGTTGTTCATCATTTCCCCTAGATGAGCGAAATCATGTGTCACTAGAGATATACTTATAAGAATTGAATGTGCGACGAGCAATAATAGTTATGCTGACAGGCAAATGAATCAGTCTGTAGTGAGTTTCTTTCTGGTCCAACAGTTCTTTTGAGACCCAATATCAATGTCCACCAGTTCCTTATGAGTACATGTCGGCACTGACCCCTCAGCTCTGGATGGTGGACAAATGGTGGTAATGCAGGTCCGACTCCCTCTGGTTTGGTCTCGGCCGGATCCAGGGGCACGGCTTCACCCGGATCCAGGGGCCCACGGCCTCACCCGGACCCGGGATCCAGTCTCACTCGGATCTAGGGGCACACAGCCTCGCCCAGACCCAGGATTCAGCTTCATCCGGACCCAGGGGCGCATGGCCTCACCCGGACCCAGGGGCGCGTGGCCTCTCCCAGACCCAGGGTCGCGTGGCCTCACCCGGATCCAGGGGCCCACGGCCTCACCCGGACCCGGGACCCAGGCTCACCTGGATCCAGGGGCCCACGGCCTCACCCGGACCCGGGACCCAGGCTCACCCGGATCCAGGGGCCCACGGCCTCACCCGGACCCGGGGCCAGGCTCACCCGGATCCAGGGGCCCACGGCCTCACCCGGACCCGGGGCCCAGGCTCACCCGGATCCAGGGGCCCAGGGCCTCGCCCGGACCCGGGGCCCAGGCTCACCCGGATCCAGGGGCCCAGGGCCTCGCCCGGACCCGGGACCCAGGCTCACCCGGATCCAGGGGCCCAGGGCCTCGCCCGGACCCGGGACCCAGGCTCACCCGGATCCAGGGGCCCAGGGCCTCGCCCGGACCCAGGGCCAGGCTCACCCGGATCCAGGGGCCCAGGGCCTCGCCCGGACCCGGGACCCAGGCTCACCCGGATCCAGGGGCCCAGGGCCTCGCCCGGACCCGGGACCCAGGCTCACCCGGATCCAGGGGCCCAGGGCCTCGCCCGGACCCGGGACCCAGGCTCACCCGGATCCAGGGGCCCAGGGCCTCGCCCGGACCCGGGACCCAGGCTCACCCGGATCCAGGGGCCCAGGGCCTCGCCCGGACCCGGGACCCAGGCTCACCCGGATCCAGGGGCCCAGGGCCTCGCCCGGACCCGGGACCCAGGCTCACCCGGATCCAGGGGCCCAGGGCCTCGCCCGGACCCGGGACCCAGGCTCACCCGGATCCAGGGGCCCAGAGCCTGACAGATCTGATGTGACTATGGAGCCAGGGGAAGGAAGCCGGGCAGGGGACAGGGCGTGTGGTGTGGCTCTTGCTACCAAGCAGAAATCTGAAAGAAAGAAGTGGCCCAGGCAGGTATCCAGAGAAAGAACATTCCAGACAGAGGGAGGTGGGGACAAGACCTAGAAGTGGAAGCAAACTCCATGGGCGAACAGTCTAGCAACTGACGGGGCGGGGTAGGTGAAGTGCAAGGGCAGCCGGGTGTGAGGTGGGGTGGGAGGCCAGATGCCAGAAGGGCCCAATGAAGCAATGATCCACGCCCCCTGCAGCTGTCCTCCACAGAAATGGTAAGATTAAGTTACAGGTGGCAAACAAAGATCACCCTGCCAGCCCCTTTTCCCATCTAACTACAAGAACCCACTACAGAAAAGACAGGTGGCAGACACATATGCGTCAGATGGAGACGGATATGGGCAAAAAACGAACGATGATTGCTCCCCGTGTGAGGAAGGGAAAAGCCAAGCAGCTGGGGTAGTCCGAGCTCTTGCAAACTGAGCACTGTACCCCAACTAATGGAATGGAAAAAGTGAAAAACATCATGAAAGAGTGAGAGAAAAAGACAAGAAAAACAGAAATATCTATGATATATAGATGCACTTGGGAACTACTAAATTAAAGAAGTAATTTAACCATGAAGTACAATTGCTTAGACTCCCTTGGAAACAATCATTTGGAAATGAATGATAGCTATGCAATGTCTATATGGATGGAAACTATTGCAATAATGAGTGTCTGCTAGGTAGAAAATCCATAAACAATTCCAACCATTTTAAAGGTTTTTTATTTTCAAGAATGACAGGAAAAATCTTTTGATTTTTGTCTATACTATATGTGTAGACATACTCAAGTATATACACAATCAGATATTAACATGAAACAACATGCAATTTCTAAAATATCCAATATACATATAAGAATATTAAATACTGTCTCTTAATTGTCTATATCAGCTTTCTCAGTTGCTGTACAAACTGATATAAAGAATCAGGCATCACTAAACTAATAATTTATTTTGTATATTTAAAAAGTAAATTTTAAATCCCTAAATGTCTAAAGAACATCAGTATTTTAAAGATATAAGAGGCATAACAATAAAGAGAGCTACAATACTTTTAAGTAACACTTTTAGTATCTTTCAATAAATAGCTCAAGGTACTAAAAATGTAAGGGGAAAAACCACCACTGTAGTGACAGGAGCTAAAGAACACATCTAAAATAAAGTTTCTGAAGGTTGTTTAAATCTGACAATTCATATAAATATACTAGTAGCCCTGCGCACAAATCCGTGCACCAGTAGCTCTCTGCCACCCTCCTGTAGCTCCCCCTTACCCCCCTCATTGCTTGCTGCCCTGCCCCCTCCTGTAGCTTTTCACTGCCCACTTGTAGTTGCTGCCCCACCCTCCTGCAGATCCGTGATCTGGTCGTTACACCGTTGGTCATTACGCCTCAAGGCATAACGGATGATTAGCATATTCCTCTCTTATTATATAGGAGGATTCTGATCAACTCCAAAATCAATGAATAACAGTTCAGATTATTAATACAAGTGCTATGACATGGTTGCTGTAAAGGTGATTATCAACTTTAAAGGAACAAAAGTAATTTTATTTAGCTCAGTTCTTATGAACCAAAAAATTTGAAGTAAACCGATAGTACATATTCTCTAATACCAAAGTGTATATATACATTTTTTGGAACACCCTATTGTTGTCTGTGCTTTTATTCTTAAAACATTGTTAAAACCTCAATTAATGAAGAACATAAACATCTACTGAACTCTTAAATAAATATGACAATTCAACTCATTTCAATGTTTACTAGTATTGATATCCTATCATATACCAAGTATCCTGCTAGGCACTGGGACCTCAAAGATGAAAGGCACTGCCTCTGCCCTCAAGAAGCTCAAAAGCAGTAAGGGAGACAGACACTCAAACAAGTCATGACAATCACTGTGAGAGCACAGGTCCGAGGCAGAGAGAGGATGCAGGAAGGAAATATCCTTTTATTATTGTTGTTAGTGATGAGAGAGAGAGAGAGAGAGAGAGAAACATCAATTAGTTGCTCCACTTATTTATGCATTCATTGGTTGATTCTTGTATGTGCCCTGACCAGGGATCGAACCCACAACCTTGGCAAACCCAGACAATGCTCTAACCAACTGAGCCACCCAGCCAGGACCAAGAGGACACAGAAAGAAAGGATTAACTGACTGCACTGGGGCACTGGGGGAAGTTTCAGGACGGAAATGAGAATTAGGGAGAGTTTTTAAAGGAAAGGGAAAAGTGGATTCGGGAGAAAAATCAGATAAAACAGCAGTAAAAGGTAGAGAGCATGGTGTGCCAGGAAAGCATAATTAAGAGAAGGGTGAGTGTGTGAGAGAGAAGACGGCTTCAGCAGCAGAGCTTCATGAAGGCCTCCACGTGGGAAGGAGGCAAATACCGTTTGGTCCCCTGGGTTCCACTGCTTCGCAGTCTTCCTAAAACAGGTTCTTAACAAGTGCTACTTTGACCATGTCAATTTAATACTTCTGCCTTTATTCCCTGAGCCAAAAATTAAATAAAGATTAAACAAGCCTTCAACCTCCTGCATTAATCCCCGTTTCTTTTGCGTGGGACTTCTCATCTCATTACTCCCCAGCCCGTGCTCCTCCTGTCCCCTTGAAGGCAGGAGACATTTTGCCCAAATGGCTCCAGATATATCTGAACCAAATTTCCTCCCCAATCTATTTGAGACAGATATTCTTATACAGAAGCTACACATCCATCATCTTCAGCACATTTTCTCTGCATAACTTCAATAATTCTATAACCATTATGCACATTTTTAATACCCTCTCTTTCTGAATTCATCTAGCATGTACAGTGCACCCTTGTCAACAATGATGCTACTGATATTACCTCTCCCCTATCTCCAGTGTGTGGTGAGCATAAAATTGCTCTTTATCCTTAGGGTTCCAGAAGAGCAAAGAGTGGAAATACAAACAAAGCAGTATTGACCAAATGCATTACTTATCCTACCTAATAAAAGAGTAATATGCAAATTGACTGTACCTTCGCTACACCCATAAGCCACGCCCACCAGCCAATCAGGAACAAATATGCAAATAAACCCAACCGAGATGGCTACCGCCACAGAGAGCAGGAGGGAGGCTTGGGTTTCCCCGGCAACAGAGGAAGACAAGCTTTCCGCCTGCCCTTGCCAGCCTAGGCTCCACTCAAGGTTACAAAGTTTCAATTATAAAAGGTAAACAAATCCAAACTGAAATTGCAACAGCCACTGAGCTGGAAAGCGGGAGGCAAGGGTTGCCCCTGGCAATGGAAGAAGCAAAGCTTTCCGCACATCCTGGCCGGCCCAGGCCTCCGCTTAAGGCTACAAAGTTTCAATTATATTAGATACGTAAGTCCCAACAGAAATGGCTGCATCCACAGAGTGAGCAGAAGGCTTGGCTCCGCTCCAGGCTACAAAGTTTCAATTGTAGAAGGTAAATAAACCCCAGATATCAGGGCCTCCGCTTGGGTCGCCAGGGGGCATGGCCGGCCTGCAAACCACCACAGGCTCCTCGCCCAGGCTGCCCCACACCCCAAGGGAACCCCCACCCTGATCCAGGACACCCTTCAGGGCAAACCAGCTGCCCCCCACCCCTGTACCAGGCCTCTATCCTATCAAATAAAAGAATAATATGCAGATTGACCATCACTCCAACACACAAGATGGCTGCCCCCATGTGGTCAAAGATCCTGCCCCCATGTGGACACAAGATGGTCACCACAAGATGGCCAGCAGGGGAGGGCAGTTGGGGGGGACCAAGCCTGCAGAGGACGGTAGTTATGGGTGACCAGGCCTGCAGGGGAGGGCAGTTAGGGACAAACAGGCTGGCAGGGGAGCAGTTAGACATCAATCAGGCTGGCAGAAGAGTGGTTAGGGGGTGATCAGGCTGGCAGGTGTAATCGGTTAGGGGCAATCAGGAAGGCAGGCAGGCAAGCAGTTGGGAGCCAGCAGTCCTGGATTGTGAGAGCAATGTCCAACTGCCCGTCTAAACGGGCAGTCAGACATCCCTCGAGGGGTCCCAGATTGGAGAGGGTGCAGGCTGGGCTGAGGGATATAGCCCCCGCCCCTCCCCTCCCTTGCATGAATTTCATGCACCAGGCCTCTAGTATAATATATCCTCTCTTACTTCCTTTCAGACTTCAATCTACAGATTCCCACCCCTTTTTCTTTAATATCAATCTCATCCTTTAGAGCTAAGAAGAAATTGTTTAGGTAAAACCATGACAGCACAAGAGAAAAATTTCATTCATAGACTTCAAATGTATCTTAACTGACAAGGATGCTTCTATTCTTCAGAGAAATAGCTGGGCAAGACCAATACCAAACATTAATTTCCTAAATACCTACCACACACAATTCACCATCTCCACCCAAGTAAGCACAGCTCTAGAGCTCAAAAATCCATTCAATTTCAATAGCAAGATCTCTGGATAACCCAGGGTTTACGTAGCTGTAGGAACAAAAGATGTATATAGAAGCAAATTCTGTCTGGCCTAGCTTTAGAAAGATAGTCTGTAACCAAGGTGGCTATATAGATAACAGCAGCTCACCAATGAGAGGAGGGGGATTAATAGCGCCTTCACTTAGAAATATAAGTCAGTTCTGTTTTCCAGGTCAAAAGAGAAAACTATTCACTCTAGGTTCCAGAGGTACAGATGGAGGGAGTTGGAAGAAGGAAAGCACTGAGAAGACAGAATACATCTTGCAACCTCTTCCCTGAATCTTAGAAGACAACTCCAAAATGTATCCTGCTTTGCCTGCCACATAGATTCCTGTCATGTTTGCTGGTTAGAGGGAAATGAGAAATTAGGTCTCATTCACTGCAATTTCAGTATTTCTTCTCTTTCTGAGTCAGACATCAATACATTCAATGGCAAAAAATTACAATGACTCTTTGAAAGGATATGAAATTGCATGAATGATAAAACAGTACTAACTTTTTTTTTAAAAAAAAAATGGTTCCCCAAACAGCATAAATGGAAAAAAATAGCATAAATAAAACATGCATTTGCTTGAATGCCAACTCAATTTCACCTAATTTTCTGATATAGACAAAAATGTGCCGATCGCCAATAACGACATGTGAGTGCCTAACATGGCACTGTACGAGGACAGCTACATACTCACAGGAACAGCGAGTCTGGCATGGCCCTGTCCACAGGGAGCTACAGAGGAAAACAAAGCACTTCAAGGATACACATAGATGCCTAAGTATCCCAGTATCAGGAAACAAGATTTCTTTTCCATCTACTTCAGAGTCTCACAAACCCAATTCTTAATTGAGATGAATAGCACCTGAGTTATCAGTATCACCATTTCTCCGTCATTAGATTTTCTGCCTAGACAAGTTCCTGAAAGGACCACTAAAAGTTATCAAATAGGCATCTTTCCTACAGCTTTGCACTGGACAGAGTACTAACATCTTGAACAGTGCCTTCCAAAAATCCAATACAAAATAATACCTGCTTTTCAGCAGCCATAGAAGATACCAATTATTTAACATCCCAGTCTTTTTTCTTTTTTAATAGCACCTTCAGCCTTGCCTATCAGAAAATCCTATGGGGATCTATGCTGATCAGCAAAGTACTCTATTAGGTTTATCTTTTTGCTTAAGCTTTTGCCTTAGTAACTCAAAGGAGCTGTTGGATATACTTGGGCACAGAATTAAATTTTTTTAAATCTAGACAGCAACCAAATTGTGAGTGAGAAGGAAAATGTAAATTAACTTTTTTGGTTGAGCATATAATTAAATTCTTTGTTAGAAATATAAGTAGCCAAGAATCTCATTAAATATTTGGTGCCCTATTTGCCCCTAATACTTGTAAAATCTGAAGGCACAATCCACAATGTACAATGCTTACTAGTGCAACCATGGAGTACTGCAGAGAATGATAATCCTAGGCCAAAAGGCATCTCAAGTAGTTATCTGATCTAACCTTTTGCCTCCAATACTAAACTAATCATGAAGAGTGATATAACCTCATTTAAAAGAGGATCATAACTTTAGAACTCTGAGAGTAGAATGGCCAATGAAGCAGAAGTAGTAAAAGGATAAGAAACATGGGGGTGGAGAGAGAATGGGAATAAAAAATAAAAGCACCATTCTGTTAAATTACACATATTACTTGCTTTTTCAAAACCAAGCATGCCGTTCCTTCTTGCTGTGACTCCACTTCCTTAGCAGTAAGTCTAGTATGAGTCCCTCCCAATCTGTAAATTATACCACCTATTCTTTAGCAACCAGAGAGAGACAAAGGGGTGGCCACTATTGTCTTAAACATTCAGTGCTGTAACAGAAGTCACTGCAAGAGAAGCTAAGAATAGCAATAAGCAACTAAAACAGTTCAGATGTATTCCATTTATTCATCATCTTCAAATATAGTTTTCCCTAAAAATTAAATTTGAGAAAACTGAAAATAAAATCTATCTTTAAATTACCATTTATTAAGTGTGCTTAATTTCATTTAAAATTCTACTTGAATGCTTTCTTAAAAGGAAAATGCTGGGCATACTGTAACCTTTGTGATGACCCTGATCAATCATTATAAAGTGACATTTTTGGGGCTGCTGATACCTATATGGCTGTTGGTCTCTACAGTAATGAACATTTGTAGTTATTGCTTTTCATGTATCTGTTTTCCCTATCTTCTCCCCTGACATTAGCTTGTTGTCACTCCTTGCTAGTGTCAACAGGCTTGCCCCCAATCCCCAGTCCATGCCCTGCTCTAATTTGCTGACCCGACTTCTCGGCCTCCATTTCTCTGCTCCTGCCATTCCCTCAACCCAAATGCCCTTCTCCAACTACCCAACCTCACCTTTAATCAAACTTTCTGATCTCTGACAGTCTGATAGCTGGAAATAGGTATTCAGTTTAATTTCAATTTGCATTTCTCTTATCATGAGTGGGTTGAGCATTTTTCATTTATTTGCATTTCATTTTCTGTGAACAGTCTGCTCATAGCCTTTGCCCTTTTTTAATAAGATTGTTAAAACTCATCATATACATTGGAAATCAGTTCTCTGTGATATAAGTGATGATCCTCTCCACCAACCCCACCTCCATGCACATAATCATTTGGCTTTTGGCTTTCATTATGGTTTGTTGTCATGCAGGCATTCTTAATTTTTATTAATCAAATTTCAGTGTTTTCTTTTACGGTTTCTGAACTTTGCTATATTTAGAAAGACCTTCCCCATTCTGACACTCGGAAAGAATTTGTCAGTGATTTGTTCTAATATTTTTATGAATTTTTAAATTTATATTAAAATTTTTGATCCACATAGACTTTAACCTGCTATATAGTGTGAGTTTTTAATCCCTTTTCTTTTCCCAGGCAATGACTCCACTTGGACCAGCATCACTGATTTACAAATCCATCTTTTTCCCAATGACTTGAAATGCTTTGGAGTTTGGGGGTTTGAGGATTTTTGCTTATGTCAGGATTTCCTGGTATATAGGATTTCTGAAATAATGACATTCAGATAAACTAGATTTAAGAGCAGGTTAAACTTAAGACATTGATTGTCTTAAACCTTCTTAAAATACAAGAATGTACTCTATCAGGGTAGGGATTGGGACCAATGTACTGTCATGTGACCAGCACACAATAACTGTTTAATGAATGTTCTTTTAATAAATAGTGATTTATATTTTTTAAGACCAACCACAGATTTAAATTTCCTTAGCGTTTGCAGAAGAGATGCATCTCTATTGATTAACTCAGTGTATGACCCAAAGGGTAGTTTTGCCAAACTTCCCTGTCCACCCAGCCCTTTCTTCTTTAACAAAAGTCCCTCAGTCTAGTTCAGTGGTCGCCAACCGGTGGTCCGTGAGGTCCGAAAGGTTGGCAACCACTGGTCTATTCAATATCTACCAACCTCACTAGATTCAATGAATATTTAATCAAAATTCAACTAGTTATATTTACAACCACTATGAAAAAATGATCTGACAATTTCTTAGAAAATGAAACATAAACCAACCCTATGACCCAGCATTTCAACTCCAAGATACTTACCCAAGAGAAACAAACATATATGGCCACAAAGAGTTGTACATAAATGTTCATAGAAGTTGTATTCATAATAGCCCAAAATTGGAACTAAAACCAATGTCTATGAGTCAATAAACAAATGTTGCTGTATTCATATGATAGGATATTCTTCAGCAAAAAAAAGTAATAAACTACATGCAACAACATGGGTGAATCTCAAAATCATTATATCATGTGAAAAAAAGCCAGATTATATGCTATATAATTTCATTTGTAGGCCACCCAAGAACAGGCAAACTAATCATGAAGATATAAATCAAACCATGGTTCCCTGGGGAGTGGGGAAAAGAGAAAAAAGCCTTTCTGATGTGACCATAAAGTTCAGCAATTTTCAAAGTGCTGCCCCTTAACCAGCAGCACCTGGGATTGTTAGAAATGTAAATTCCCAAGGCCCTGCCCCAGAGCTCCTGGATCTGAAACTCGGGGAGGGTGCTACAGACTGTGCAGGTGTCATCCAGATGTCTCTTTAGCATTAAAGGTTGAGAACCCCTATTCTACATCTTGTTTTAGAGGTGATTACACAGGTGTACACAATTGTCAAAACTCATCAAAATGTTTGCCTAGGATCTGAGCATTTTGTAAGTAAACTACACCTGAATTTTTAAAATTTGGATATAATTCTTTAAATATTATCTTTAACCCAAATCTATCTCCTCCTCCTGTTTTTCTTACCTTGATAAATGGCAAAATAATCCATCTAGAAGCTTGAATGAAAAAACTCCCTCTTCCAATCTTTCCCCTCCTTTGCTCTCTGCAGTCAATCACCACATCTGGTAAATAAATTTACCTCTGAAATGTCTCCACTCTTCAATTCTTTTTTTTTTTTTGGAGGTTATGGATATGTTTATTACCTTGACAGTGTTGGTGGTAACATGATTATACACATATGTCCAAAAATCACCAAATTGTACATATTAATTATGTGCAATTCTTGACTACTCAATAAAGCTGGGGGCAAAAACAAGACAAAATGGAGAAGGCTAAAATCCACATAATTGCTAATTGTGACCCTGCTGCTTCCTGTTCAAAGTAGGGGACAGTGTCTGCTCTTCAATTCTTACCCTCCATTTCTAATCCTTCTAATCCCAGCACCCTATTTCAACAGGCACCTTCACTTTTGACCTGGTCTAGTAGAATAGGAACCTCTACCTCTCTCCTTGTCCGTGGCAGTCTCTAAATTGCCAGAGCTATATCTCTATGTCAGCTCAATGCCTTCTTGCTCCTTCTGAAAGACCCTGGCTTCCTTCTATCTATTCCAGAACATGAAGTCTGCACTCTTTAGTGAGGCACCAAAAACCTTTAGTGAACGTTTTATAAGCCTACATATCCAGCCTTATCTCGAGCCATTGGCCCTCTCAGACCTTACACCGCACCAACATCGGTGCGCCAAGCATGTCCTTGCCTCCAATCCTTTGTTCAAACTGCTTCTCATCTCTCCAATGCCATCTCTCCCACTTCGCTGCCTGGTATAATCCCAGTTACCCATTAAAATCCAGCTGAAATATCACCTCTTTTCTAAAAGAATTCACTGCTCCTTCTGTGCACTAACATTTTTCCACTTTGGGGAATGTGTATCTATCTATGCCTCACTTTTGTTATTCACATTTCAGTCTTCAATTCTAGTAGTTTTAGGTAATCCCATACCACTCCCCTTATGACCTTTCAATCGGTCCCTATTACCTACTAGATACAGTTCAAATTCCTTAGCAGTAAGTCCAGTATGAGTCTATGTTCAGGCACCTTAGACTCTCCAACTTGTCTCTGACCACTGTATACTTCAGTCCAAGTAACAGCCCTCAAAATGCCAGCTCCCTCCAGTTCCCAGACTTCATGGACTTCTCCTTCTGCCTAGGAGTCCTGCTCACTTCCTCTGTCCCCATCTCCTCCTCTCATGCTCTCATGGAAAAGTCAAATGACAACACACCCATGACAGGTCATTCGGTCTAAGAACTAGAAGCAGGCAGCTAGGAAAATGAGAAGCCAGGTGAAGTGAGTCATAGCAAGAAGGAAGAAGAGGCTGAGCTGTTCTTCCGCAGCAAATACTGGACAAGTGGGTAAGGCATGGTGGCTGACTCTGAGAAGCTCGATTTAGTGGAGATTGGACAGACATATCAACAAATTTTCTCAATCCAGACTGTGTGTGAAAAAGAATGCTTAATGAGAAAGGACATACATCAAATATACAAAGAGACACATATTTAAGTAAATTAAAGGCATGTCATTGTGAGATCTAATCAAAGGCCGAAGGGTTCCCTAAGTACGGGCGGCTGCTGACCACCACCAGTGTGGAAGTGTGTTGACTACTAAATTCCTTTGAATTATTTGCCTTCGGGCAAATTATTTAACCCCCCTGGTGCCTCAATTTCCTCATTATAAAGGAAGAGAACTTGATCAGATATGGAGGTTTCTTTTAGCAAAAAAATATTCGCAAACCAAAGCAGAATCCTGAGCACTGAATATATGGACTTTTTCAACAGGAGGGGAAGGGAGAATGACTTTTAGGTACTCAACTATACTGGAAAATGAAATCAATAGATGGATGGAACTTACATGTCACTGAAGAGAACATGACATTGAATTTGAAATCCTGAAAATTGCAGCTTATAAAGGAACTGCTGACACAATCTCAACCACAGTCACAAGTGCACTACCATAATCAGGTTGTTATGGCAACTAGAATACATGGGTTAAAAAGAGGAAAAGAGAGTCTGCGTGTGCATGGCAGGTTTTGTTGCCATACCCATAAGAAATGTTTGCAATGTTTTATATATAATCTCAAATCACATTCTTCACTTAGTACACAACAAGCCTCTTGTTAGTGTTTTGCAATAAACTAGAAAAATAAAGTGGGCTTCTTAGAAGGGATTCAAAAAGCACCTCGCCAACTCGGCTTAATGCACCGCCTCTAGAAAACCTCCCTGGTCTCTCCAGGCGAAACTATCTACTTCCTCCGGAATGCAAGCCCCATCTTATCTCCAACCCTGTGGCTACTTTAGTGAGTATCACACTAGGGACAACGTTGTTCATTTAGATGCGTGTCTCCCCCTCTCCATGTCAACTGCTTGGGAACAGAGTTTCTCCTTAGTCACCTTTGTACAACCTGTGCTTAGAACAATGCAGTTATTTTAGGTGTTAAACTGTTCACCTGAGGACGTTGTATCAATCCTATCAACTTACAAATATGAAATACCTCTACAGAACAATATAGCCACTTTTAACTTATCAAGCATTTCTTGTAAAACATTTTATTCCTTATTCATAAGGATTTCTCTTATGAGAAAAATTAAGTAAACAGTATGTCTCATGGAAAGAGCTATAGGCTGGGATTCCAATGCTTGGGGTTGTCTACTTGTTAACCTGTTGCAAGGTCTGCATCCTTGAGTAAATGCCAGCCTCGCAGATGTGCAGCTTTCTCATCTAGAAAAATTAGGGGTCTGGACTATCTGAGAAGGAAAAGCCCTTCCTGCCTATAAGCCAGTGCGACCAAGAAATTAAAAAGCACTGAAGAATTTGGATAAAAAATAATAATAATTTGGGCAGGTCAAAAAGCATTCATAGAAGTTAAAGAAAGAAATTTTTCTCAACCGGGTTGGGGAATAAGGAGGCATGGAGGAGTACACCCCATTTATTCCTAGAGTGTTTTTTCCAAGCCACAGCCCCTACAGGAAAATTGAAAGATCAATTACTTTCCTATTTCCCTGGAATACCTACAAGGAAAGAATTATGGTAAGTATCTGTTGCATGTAAATAGCTGAGACAAGAAAAAACCATCACTAAATACAAGAAAAATACCTATTTCCAAAAAATACCTATAACATACAGGAGTATATTGATTCTCAATGCAATGATTATACAGTATTCTTTCACATGCCCCAGTGTCTGAGAAGGTAAGAATTACCAGATCCACCGTCCGACTTGTTCAATATTCTCTCCCTTGATCTTCCCCTTCCCAAAGCTGCTCCCACCCAGCTTCTCCAATGTCAGCAAATGGTATCTCCAGCTGCGGTTACCCCAGACACATTTGAGTCATTCTAACACTTCACTCTCCATCACACCCAGACAGCCAACTCATCAGCAAGTTCTATCTTTTATACCTCCAAAATATTCCTTTAATCTGTCTATCTCTTTCCTTTCCTGTTATTATCTTAGTCTAAGGAACTGTTATGGACTAAATTCATGTTGAATCCCTAATCCCCTGTGTGATGGTATTAGGAGGCGGGGCCTTTGGGAGGTAGGTAATTAGGTCCAGATGAGGGCAGGAGAGTGGAGCCTCCATGATTGGATTAGTGCCCTTTAAGAAGAGGCAGAGAAACCGGAGCTTCCTCTCTCCGCTCTGTGAGGACACAGCAAGGAGGAGGCATGTGCAGGGCAGGAAGAGGGCCGCACCAGAACCCGCCCATGCCGCACCGAGCGCAGGCTTCCCAGGCTCCAGGACTGTGGGAAACAAATGCCTGTTGATTAAGCCACCCAGTCTGTGGACTGAGATAGAAACCACCATATTTTGCTTAAAGCATCACAATAATCTCCTTGCTGGTCTACCAATTTCTTACCATGACACACAGGACTCAGAGAGATCCTTTAAAAACAGAAAAGGCATGAAAACCTTCCTATAACCACCCCCTCACTTTCCTGCATATCATCACATAGTTATTATCGAGATTATTTTCACTTATTCCCGCCCACACTAAATGCAAATACCATTTCTCACTCATACACCCTACCCTAGGACTCATCCCGAATGGCATTATATATTACCACGAATCTTAGAGCTTTCCTCTTATCTCTACCTGTCAATTAATTTATTAAAATGTTAACTGAAAACTTTCTCTTATTAGAGGATCCCCAAAACTCCTCCAATTGCAATAGCTGATGTCTATTCCTATAGTTCTCTTGCTGGTTCCGACAATTACCTATTCACTTAAAGGTACCCAAGATTATTTATATATTTGGCTATTTATTAAGGTTTTTTAAATAGACTTTGCTTATCTAAAAATTAAAAAGCCTTTCAAAGTGAGAGGCAACAAGTGTTTGAGATCAGGATGCACTAATTCAGGCAGAAGCCCAAACAGTGTTCCGATTAGGAGACAAAGGCAATGGGGTATTTATGAGAAAGGGAAAGTGAGCAATTACATCAATAGAAGGAAGGCATTTCTATTGGTGCAGATATATAATATAGCATAGTGATGTTAATTCCAAGCAATGTTTTTAATTTCTAGTCCAGTAGTCCGAATAACTGATTTCTTGTTATCTTTGCAAACAGTTCTTTGGGGCACAATGTTGCTTTAGTTCCAGTCCAAAGGTTATTTTGACTTGTTTTAACATTCCAAAGATTGTAGGCATAAGACATGCAATTTTAAAGCTCCATTTTCAAGTGGCTCTGTTAATTATTTTTTGACAACTTTAAGGCATAAACTTTGTCCAAATATTTTTTAAAATCTAAAATATAACCCAATAGTTTCTATTTATCCATATCGTTATTCATTTCTGAAACCAAGCTACTTTTTCTTCAATAATTGTTCACCTGAGTATTTAAGAATGCTACACTTTAAAAAACAGTAGGTCTACCCTCTGAAAGGCCATTTACCTGTTGTTTTCAGAATTCCCCTGGAACTCTTGCTACAGATAAAAGGCCAACGAATTGCCTGGCTTTCTAGATCATCACTGTTAGTGTTGAAATATTTTTTAGTACTTTCCCAATTTCACCCTTAACTTCTTTTAAAGTTCAAAATTGCCATTTTGTTCAAAATATTTATCCACATACAAATTCTTATGAAATCTTGTAATCGATAAGTTGATAGTGACTGAGTCAAAATTTTGACCTTCCCAATATGGAACAGATAGCACTGGAGATAACAACTGCAGTTATACAGCCTGAATGAAAAAGGGAAAAAAAGACTAAAACCTGTTGTATGAAATGAACTAAATTATCTCTGAAGGTCCTTCCAGCACTAAAATTAAATCAAGTTCCATCATAATAATGACAACTGCTGACAGCGAACACTTGCCCTCTATGTGCCCGGCACTGTGCTAGGGGCTTTTCGTGGCTCACGCAGAGTAAGTGCACAAACATGTTTCCATGAGACAACTCTTTACTTGAACACCCTAACCTATAAGAAATGCAAATAGGACACAGACCCTCTCTTAAAAGAAATCTCTAACAAAGCAAAATGGAAATGTCCCAAATTGTGGAGGGTGCCTTATTCTGTGGGATTGGGAGAGACTGACTCCTTATGAAGTGCTTCCCTAAAGATCCGCTGCTGAGAAAGGCATCAGAAGCAAAACCTGGAGCCTAGCCGAATAACCCTACTTGCCCTTGAGCATCAGGCTGGCAGGAGCCATTAAGATGCAGCATCAGGCTCACCAAGAAAGCAGAAGGGACCTCACTGTTGATGAAGAGCTACAGAGAAAGTCAAGAGTATGAGTGACTCTGCTAAACCTGGAAGTCTCAACGACCCTGGTAATTGGGATCTAACAGGATGTGAGGTGGCCGTGCCTAACAAGCGCTCTGTGACCACCATGTGCGCACACTTCAGTGTCCTCACTAGACTGCAGGGTTCTGGGAGGCAGAGACCCTACCTTTTTTTTTTTTTCAATTTTTTTATTAAGGTATTATATGTGTACATATCTTACCATTGCCCTCCCCACACCCTACTCCCATATATGCCCCCACCCCCCAGAGTTTTGCATCCATTGGTTATGCTTATATGCATGCATACAAGTCCTTTGATTGATCTCTTATCTCCCCCACCTCTCCCTAACCTTCCCCTTGTAATTTGACAGTCTGTTTGATGCTTTACTGTCTCTGTATCTATCTTTTTGTTCAAGTTTATAATGTTCTTTATTATCCATAAATGAGTGAGATCATGTGGTATTTTTCTTTCATTGACTGACTTATTTCACTTAACATAATTTTTTTTTTTAATTTACCCCCAGTACATAGCCTAGTCTAGGACCTGGAGCATAAGAAGCACGTAATAAATACTTAATGAGAAATATTAGTAACCAATCTCCCAAGGGACTTATCCATTCCACTGAGTAGGGTGTGCCAGCAAAATCAGAGCTTCCTACTGTGTGGGCTGGAGACCTCTAGTGGTGTCTGCACCTCACTAAGAGAAGTCAAAATCAGGAGGAGGACAGATTGGAAAGGACCGAACACCAGGACACAGGTTAAGGGTTAAAAATAAGCATAAAACAAGTCCAAATCAGAAGGTGAAAACACAGTTTATATGATTGTGACACATTATGAAGAAAGCAATTTCTTTTTTTTATCTTTATTGTTAAAAGTATTACATTATGTCCCCTTTAATTGTTTCTTAAAAATTAGTTTTATTATAAAGTACAACAAATCTAGTTCATAAGCCTCTCATAGCACCACACTCAGTTTATATGTCTTTAAACATAAATGACTAGTATTCTAAAATGTATTGTTATTTGAGAGGCTATAAAAGAATAAAGTAAACAATTTTGAAAGAAAAAGAAAATCACCCCTTTATAAATTCTAAGCATGGAAGCTAGGATGGAAACAGTCCTTCTATATTAAATTCACTGTCTTTTTCTCAAAGATAGTCAACTACTAGGGTCATCTGCCAGTCATCTGTGATCTCAGAGAAACTGCAGACCCCCATTTTGATAGAACGTTGGTTATACTGAAGAGGTACCATTCTCAAAATTATACTCAAGAGTCTCACACTTAAAGGGCATGTCTCCTTGATCTTTTTCTCAGTAAGGGACTCTCACTGGATTCATACCACAATTCAAGGTCTAACCAGCTGGGCCAACTTGAGCAAGTTACTTCACCTCTCTGCATCTCAGTTCCCTCCTTTATAAAATAGAAGTGACTGTGTATGGTGCCAGGTGGGTGCTGGAAATGTCAGGGAGAACACTTAGTAAAGTACATGATTGTCTAACCACTATGCTGTACACCTGAAACTAACACCAAATAATACTAAATGTAAACTGTATTTGAAAAATAAAATTTTAAAAAATAAAGTAGAAATTATAACAGTTTCTGCCTCAAAGCTATGAAAAATAGATACATTATACATTCAAAGAACCTAGAGTAGTGTCATGTACCTAGTAAGGAATCAAGTATTTGTCCATTATTACAATTAATGAGCTCCCAATGATCTAGAATGACCTGTGTAAGCCAACAAAGATTTGACATCTTTAACAAGAGCAGCAGCCAAGCATTTTTTAAAATATATTTTTATTGACTTCAGAAAGGAGGGGAAGAGAGATAGAAACATCAATGATGAGAGACAATCACTGATCAGCTGCCTCCTGCACACACCCTTCTTGGGATCGAGCCTGAAACCGAGGCATGTGCCCTGACCAGGAACTGTGACCTCCTGGTTCATAGGTTGATGCTCAACCACTGAGCCACACCAGCCTGGCAAGCATATTTTTTTCATGCAATACAATTTATTTACTTTTACAACTTAATCCAAAGGCTCAACTTGTTGGTATTACAGCTTTATTAGTTCAAATCAAGACATCACAAGTTCTAGGCCATCAAACATATTTATTTTAGAAAGAGCTTTCATGATTCTACAATAGTCTTTTAAAATGCAACATTTTTTCTTGGTACATTAACTGAAAAATAATTATATTTAATTGATATTATGAATATTTAAAATGCCCTAAAAAAAAGTAGTTGCCACAGATGAACTCTTTAATCACAAATCCTATTCATTTAAGAAATGAAAGACATACTTTTTTCTTTATAAAAGCAGTTATAATTTCACAAAGACTCAAAAACAGCTGTGAGCATATTTCTAGATATGGACCAAATATACCTTAAAAAAAAACTTTAGGGGGAGATTTTATCTTATATATAAAGCTCTTTAAAAGTCTATGATGCCTATGAAACTTCTGAAGTTGTTTGATCAACTTCATAGTGGAAATGGGAGAGTTTAGATTAAACATGACAATAATGGGAATTGGAAAATCTGAACAAAAGAAAATTGTGCTTTATTACACGCATCAAAAAGAACCCCTCAGCCCTAACCAGTTTGGCTCAGTGGATAGAACATCAGCCTGCGGACTGAAGGGTCCCAGGTTCGATTCCAATCAAGGGCATGTACCTTGGTTGCGGGCACATCCCCGGTGTGGGTGTGCGGGAGGCAGCTGATCGATGTTTCTCTCTCAACGATGTTTCTAACTCTCTATCCCTCTCCCTTCCTCTCTGTAAAAAAAAAACACAATATTTTTTTTTAAAAAAAAGAACCCCTCAAATGGGGGTTTGGAGTGGGGAGAACAAGCCAGCCACGCCACTAGCTACTAGATCTTCTAGATTGCTGAACAATATTATTCACAGAGGCCATTCCTTCCTTCAAAGCATCAAGTCCATTCCTATAGAAAGTGAAAATAAATGTAGCTTCTAAAAACAAGATCAACATCAGGAATACCAACAGCAAAATCTTGGAGAAGTGACTCTCAGTGGCAGAGGTCCCCTACTTTGGGTTTGGAACTCCACAGGTCACTGCTTCGGCCAATGTTTTCCTATTAATTCCGTTTGCAGTTAGTCCACTGGGAGATGATGATTTGAAAGTGAGTGGGGACTTGCACCCAAAAATGCACTCACAATCTATTCATATAGTTCCCTCTAGAACCACTCTCACCAGCCATACAGTGGAACCTGGACATTTGCACAGTACACATGTTGAGGAGAAAAATTACAAAGAAAACTTAGAAAAGAAGCATTTTGGTTCTCATTTTTCTATTCAGCTTATCTGTATATAATGGTAATAGTAACTACTTACTGAGCTCTCAGAAAAGCACATATGTAGGTAATAAACACATACCTATACTCCTTGTTCAGCAAGATATGAGACAGGGCATAATGTGAAAAATAAGAGTACTACACAAAGCTACCAAACAATCACGCCATAACATGACATATGACAGGAAACATGATCTGAAGACCTCTGGAGGGCTGTATTCTGTATCCCTCAAATAGACATGGAACATGGTCTTCAGTAGTGGCTTTGAGCCTAGGTATAATTCCCATCCATGCCCCTTTAATGGCTCCCCATATTTCACCTTCACATTCTCCTTCATCTAGCCAACTTGCAAGATGGGGGGTGGGGGAAGATAAACAGAGAGAATATACATGAGAATGAATTTCAGCAGAAGAGAGGGCAGCCAGACAAAGGCTTTGCTTTTTCAGAAAGGAGCTGGGAGTTCAAATCTTATAGGAAATAGAAATTCATAGGGGGGAAACCTGATATTGTTGAAAAATATATAATAATTTATCTATCAATATAATACAATAATGTATAATCACATAGTATTATAGGCAGTGGTCCTCATGAACACAATGGGCCGTCTGATTTTTACTTCTCTCTTTCTAGATCTTCATAGAACTCTAAGTCACATTCAAATGTTGGAAATGGCTTCATAATCATTGGCTTAACACCTGGAGTATTTATTATAGAGATGTTCTATTTTTTTTTTTTTGATGAGGCAAACAAGCAAAATGGTATTTTTCAAGCAATAAAGTAGAACTGGCCCTGGAATGTATTTGATTGAATTGGTCCAGCCCCAAAGGAGCCTCAAGAGCGTGGGGTAGAATCATGAACCACATACTCCAGACCAAGTCAAGAAGAACTTAGAGGAAGCAATGAATCTAACCAGTGGCCAATCGTTACCCTATAACGATTCATGAATAATGTTAAGTTGAAAAACTTCAAGAAAATATTCTAGAGATATGTTTTCTTATGTAGATATTCATATTATAAGTGTATGGAGAAGACCACTATAAAACGGAATTTTACTTCTTTCCATATGTGATCATCTCAGTCAATGTTTAAAATTCTAAGGCCTAATAACCAATTACAAAGTGTGGACTGTGTCTAGATTCTAATTTTTTAAAAAATCTATGATTATGTGACCCCAAAGAATTATTAACAATCAGCCCCACTGTTAATTACTGTTAATTTTAAGTATTGCTACTGTTGGGTATGATAATGGCACAGTGGACATGTGGGAAAGTGTCCATATTTTTAAAATATACATATTAAAGTATGTGGGGATGAAATGAGATTTGTTTTAAAATAGTTCAGCTAAAAAATAATAATAAATGAGGCTAAATGTGGCAACATCTTGGTAATGACTGAATCAGGGCAATGGGTTTATAGAAGTTCACATATTATATTTCTGTAGTTTTATATATGTTTAATATTTTTCCTAATTTTTAAAACATAAGCATTCTATTGTCCAGAAACACTCCAGACTCTGTGGGCAAATAGGAAAAAACATCTTTTGATATTTAAAAAAATGGAATACAAAAATCATGAAGTTGTCATTTTTAGATCTATTATTTTATACAGCTACTCAGAATCCCATCTAATTTAAGAAACATTTTAAATGAAGACCCTACTAAAATTGTCTACCTAGTGATGACTCGCAATGCTTTTTCCACAACAAAATGCATGTGCCCAAAGATGTGTAAAAACAGGCTTGCCTTTTCCCTGCTACAAATCTTCAAAACTCATGACACACTTTTCTATCTCAAAGACTTTTAAAAAATTATTTCCCTTCTTTAGGGAAAACTATACCAAGAGGAAAGAGCTCAGCAAATACTGCAAACAATGCATAGGTTAAATGCAGTGTCCTTTCCTCCAGCCAAAAGGACTAACAGGAGAAAATGAACATTTTCAAAAGCATGTTAGAACCTTATTCCAGCTAACTCTGTGCTCTGCTCTCTTTTTCCTTCCAAGATACGTCACTTAACTGTCTGCCGAAACACCTCTAGCCCATTCTACCTGATCATATTCCAAAGCTGCAGCTTCTCCTGGATCCACTTGTCAGTGACAAGCTGCTCGAGAGCACCTAGCAAGCCAAGTGCGATCATCTGCTCCCTCCTCGTTCCCTTTCAGGCACACTGCTGTCCATCAGAGAAGTAATTAATGGGCTTATTATGTATGAAAGCGTCATCCCGTCAGTGTGCTGTCTGGTTTGAATAGCTCACATCAGCTCTTCATTCATGCCAACTATACTCACTGTCCGGAGATATGATAAAGCTGTACTTCCTTTTGGATTTTTCCCTCCCTATTCAAAAACAGTGTAGCAGAACGGTGTGTTACAGAAGCATGAGGAGGACAGAAGAAATCCCTTCAGTCTCTACAGAAAGAAGCTAATGGACTGAAAAGTTGGAAAAAACAAGGAATGCTTCTGTCCAGATAATTTCTTAAGCAACTTGATTCTGGAGTGTGCATCATCCTGAAATATGGACGGAACTTTTCCAGAAGGCAATGCGTCTATAGAAAGAACCAGGATTGCTCATTGCTGAAACACTCAATGAATTTTTAATAAGTTCTGAACACTCAGGTTGTCCGTGGTCAGATCAACTGCTGCCATCGGATAAAGGTAAAATTCACCCTCGACTTCTATAACCCTATCCGAATGGAATCTTCATCTGTTGCATGCTGCCCTGACTAATGCTACAGGATTACCAGGAATACAGATATAGGCACTGCAAGAAATCAAACACAGTGGCAAAAGAAAACACGAAAGGCACGTAGAGAAGGCATCTCAGGTATCGAAGCTTACAATTTCCAGCCAGAGTTTCAAATCACTGAGCTTCAAACAAACCACTACCAGGTAAGATTTAATTTTATAACACTAAATTATATGTTGACTATGAAACTAAACCTGCTGATGCTGTGAATGAGCCGGGAGATTTCAATTTTATGCAATCCTTATGCAAACTCAAGCCTTCTGGGGTGAAGTCTTATTTTCACTTATGCTACATAAAATAATCATTCCTAACTATAATAATAAAACACCCAAGTAATCCCATTCAGTTTTTACTGGCTTGGTCCCATCTTTGTCTTCGTTTTTAAAATCCCAATTTTGTGTTATTTAATGGCTGGGGGAAAATGCATGGAGAGAGCCATGAATGGGGCACAAGAGCCATTCACAGATGCTATTAACTGAACATATTAAAATGAAATTTGCTTCCGAAGGCACTTGGTAAAACAGGAAAAAATTAATGTGTGTTTTATATTATTTCTATTAATGCAAAAGGACAAACCTCAATGACTGGTTTTTGTCATAACAAAAAAAGAGCAGGCTGTGCTGTCACGCTCATTCACACTAAAGAAAAACAATCTCTAGTGAACTGCGTATAACCCTTCAGTGGAATGGGCTGAATGTACCCTGAAGGTCCTGGGCATATTTTTATAAGAGACTAAATAAAGACATTTTTTTGATTTAACCATAGAACAAAAAGATGTCTGGTATTTTAACAGTTTTAACTCAGATCAATGGTCCAAACTGTAAAATGCAAAGAACTACTGAAGCCATCAAAGAATTTTAAAGGGTATAGTGCCTTTTAGAAATTCCCTAGAAATCACCCCATAAGGAGACTTCTAGACACACACATACACACACACACACACACACACACACACACACACACACACACACACACAGGATTGTCAGAATTTTAATTCCCTACATAGATTTTTAGCCAAAATTCAATCCTATTAGTTTTCTTATAATTTCACTAGGAAAAGTTCAAAGGCCAATCTTTTCATAAAGAAATTCTATAACAAACAATATATTTCTATTATCTTAAAAGACAGGAGATATGGGGGGAAAAGCAAATCACACCTAACTATGGAGATCTGACAATACAAGGAAATTTATCACAAGTAATTTTCAGTACTTGTCTAAAAAACAGTAAAATTTGACACTATTCTCTTCTATTTCACTGAATTCTTTCTTTTCAAGTTTTAATAGAGAGAATTACATGATCCCATCACTCTTTTCAAGGCAATCTATAAATAACCTTAAATATCATAAGTCTTTTGCATCTGAATTCATTATAGAAATTCACCCATCAATTTCCAGGACCAAAAAGAAAGCAGCAATTTAAATATAAGCAGTGACAGTGTAATGTACCAATTTGTTGCAAAGAAAAGTGTTTATTTATTAAGAAATTTAAATATAGTTACTTTGTATTACCAGCTCTAACTAAAAGTAAAGTATTACTTTTTGCCTACATTGAGATTTACCTCAATCCTTAATTCTTTTCATCTTTTCCTCCTTATTATGATATATTTTGTAAACTGATATGCCTTGAAAGTCTGTATATTATGTATTTGTTAAGTGAAAATATTAATATTTCAACTAATTGAATAATTTAATTCAGCAAAAAAAATATGAGAGTAACAATATTATGTCCAACAATTTGTTCCCAATGAATAGAATTGAAGGGGGTATAAAATTATATTTCTGAAGTCTTCTAAATTTTATGCCTTCATTGTAACATTCAGAGACTCATATCCCACCAGTTTGGGGACTTTGCTTCTATGACTTATCTCCTAATGACAATCGATGGGCAAACCGATACAACTCTCTTCCCCTTTCATTCTGGTCAGCAACAGTCCCAATGAGTCTTCATTTTCTTTCCCATCTAAATCAAGGTTTTTCTCTATCATAATCCATTCTGAATAATGATCATTGAAGTTTAAAAATAGCTTTTAAAACACTATAGTAATGTGGACTAACCTACATTTTCCTCTTCATTTTAGTGAAAAATAAAAAATATTAGCTAATTTTATCAATTAGTTAAATTTCATCAATTAGCTAATTTTATCAATTATGTATTAAAAAGTCAAAAATTGCTTAGTATCCCATGGGTACAAATGGACAAGGAATTTTATGCTAGTACTTGAAAATTTGATTTATGGAAGTTTTGCCCTTGTGTTGATAGATTTAACAACTTAAAAAAAATGTTGAAGGTTCTTGGGAAGTAGTCAATGACTGCCTAATGTATTTTATGCATGCTATATAAAAGTATATTATAAAAATAATAGGATTGTGTGTCATTGGATGCTTCATAAAAATGGAGCAAATATTTTGTCCTTGCAATGATATTTATCACTATATCCTCATCTTCTGCACATTTTAAAACATCCAAAAGCTATAAACTTTTTATTTAACCCATGAGAAAATGAAAGTAGGTATTCAGGTCAAAATAAAGTACTTCCATTTAGTGTCTCTGTTGACTTCGTATGTTAACTTTGTCTGAAATAGCAAGCAACATAGTTTTGTATATAAAATTAGAACTATACCTACAATTCATTTTTACGTGTTAACATTTTATTTAATGGTACTGGCACTACATGTTTACTGGCATCTGCATTACTATAACTTTCAAATTTTCCTTAAAATTTTTGAAAGGCCTTCTTTAACATTGCAGTATAATGGAAAAGTTTTCCAAGCTTAATTCAACCGGATATTTCAACTAGCTGGCATATTTGATGCTTATTATGGCCCCTTTTCTTCATGAATTGACCAGCTTTGAATAGGATGATAGTTCATCATGGGGATTGAGCTCCTCTCCAGCGTCTTCCTGCTGAGAGAGAATAGTCTTTGATGTGTGACATCACAATCAGTAGCTGGGGAAGTGGCTGTGATATCAAACAGATGATTATATCCTTTCAGTGTGAACTAGCTGCGAGACATGTGAGCACTATCATTTCAAGGCGTATCACAGAGGCACTACAGAGGCGCGGATCAGAGAAAGACCCTTCCATTGCAGTTGATGCTTTCACAGCATCAACTATTAGAGATAAAAAGCACCATTTCACAGTTTTCTTCATTAATAATTTTCAAAAGGCAGTAAACATTACATTAATAATATTCACAGATGATGGTAAAATGGGAGTGAGGAAAATACCAGCAACTAACCAGACAATAATGGAAGTGGAACCTAGAGAACTGAGGAATTAGGAGCAAAATTTCACCTGAGTTCCAATAGTAATACTGATGCTACTCAGGAAACTGAGAAGATTTTTCACACATTCAAAATGAAAAATAATCTCTTGGAATGAGAGACTCCTAAAGAAAGATTATGAGGCGATCCCATGACATAGATTAATTAGTATGTGGAAGGCACATATTATAAAATGGGGGTGGGAAGAAGAAAATATGAATTCAAAAAAGAGGAGGAATCTCTTTAATAAGCCAACCTACTGTGTTCTACAAAAGTCTTTTAAAAAATTGCAAAAATAATAAAAACAATTTGGGAGTAAGAGCTCAGCAAAGGAGACAAAACGAGAGTTGCTTGTGCACCATCTCTCTTTTTTTTTATCATCTTTTATGCAGCTCTAGCTGCAAAGGACAGAACAACCAATACTCCACACAGAGCACAGGTACAGTTTATCCTTTGATTAGCTGCAACAGCCTCAATTCAAAACAATAGTCACTTGTGTCTTAGTCTCCTAGACTCAGAGACAATATAGATGATGTATGAGAAAAGAATAACAACTCTATGAATAACTACAAGCCAAGCTGAGGTCTTGTTATCTATAGTTACAGTTTGCTTGAACAATGGTATGTGACAGAATTCTTAAAGCATTTTTCCAGTCTTATGTACTGGTTAATTACTACCACTATTATTCAACAGTTGTTTGAAGATCTTGCCAAACTACATTTTTCATATGATATTGGAGGTGATAGTGAAATAACTCGAGAATGCAGATCAATCAAAAAACATTACCACTTTAATAGACCCGCTGAAACCGGTTTGGCTCAGTGGATAGAGCGTTGGCCTGAGGACTGAAGGGTCCCAGGTTCGATTCCGGTCAAGGACATGTACCTTGGTTGCGGGCACATCCCCAGTAGGGGGCGTGCAGGAGGCAGCTGGTCGATGTTTCTCTCTCATCGATGTTTCTAACTCTCTATCCCTCTCTCTTCCTCACTGTAATAAATCAATAAAATATATATTAAAAAAATAAATAAAATAATAGACCCATAGTTTGAGGTCACACTGTCAGAAGTATACATGGGCTTCCTCTTTACTGGTTATTATATGAGTGTATAATATGCTCTTTGGGTAGCGAAGATCAAAAACAGTTTCCAGTTCAGTTGTCTCCATGTCTTCATTTGTTTACAGAATTTTCTTGGTGCAATAATCTAAATATGCCGGGGCAGGGGGTGGGGGTGCATAATCTAAATCTATCAGGCTTAGAACCTAATCTAAAGATTAATATTAGATGGTGCTACTCTAATATTTAATCCTTCATCAGCTGCATGTCTTCTTTCATGCGTTGCAAGGACACAGTCCTCTGCACGCAGCAATTTCTGGGTAACCTGTAGTAATACGAAAGTTTTTCATGCCTACAAACTTTCACAGCACTTGGATCACACCGCTTTTATGGCATCTTGTTATACTGCATTGGAAACCTATTTATACATTCATCTTGCCTACCAAACTCTGCATCCTCATGGGTGAGGGCCTCAAGAATGAGGATCACATCTCATTAATTTGTCTATTCCCAAGGTAAGCACAGGACTAGTTAATCAATAGATGTGCAAAATGAATTTGGAAATGTATTCTAATACATTCTCAAGGGCAATCTCATCAAACAAGCAGAAGAATACGATCCTAAAATATACCTGATCTTCTGCTCACTAGTAATTAGCAAAAAGGACAAGTACAGAAAAGTCCCCAAGTGGGGAACTTTCTGGGGCAATTATACTAACTACTAGACTATTGGCTATAATGAGATCAGGTCTGTGAAGTATGTTATTTATCACTAGAGGCCCGATGCACGAAATTTGTGGAAGAGTAGGCCTTCCTTCCCCCAATTACCAGCACCGGCTTCCCTTTGGCACCCGGGACCGGGACTTCCCTTGCAGCCCCAGCTTCATCCGGAAGGTGGTCCAAAAGGACATCCGGTCTAATTAGCATATTATGCTTTTATTATTATAGATGAAGTGTACAAATACAGACATCAAATGTATCCCCTATTTGCTGTATTAGACATATGGAAATCATATTTGCCATAACATTGTGATCTAGAACTTCATCAATAGTCCAAAAAGATCTAAATTGGCCCTGCTATTAAAGAAGTGATTACAGGAGAATTTGGATAAGCATTTTGCAAAAGAAATTGAAGTGATACTACAATCAGCTTCCTACTCAAAGATGAGAGTGGCGAAGGGGCAGACTTAAAATCTTACTATTGTTCTATGCTCTCTCCCTCCCTGTGTGAGGAATGAATCTATGCAAGTACCCAAGTCCAATCTCCTTTCTGAGTTTCAGAGCCAACGTGTCCAATTTACTATTAAATCTATCCCAACAATGGTGATCTCTTTCACAGCAGGGACAAGGACTAAAGCTTATTCTATACCTTATCCTCTCTGATAGAAATTAAGGTAGGAAGAGCGATGAAGGAGGCCAGCATTCACTCTAGAATTCATCAACATGTGTGTCGGGATGGAGTCCACTAGTCTCTAGAGATGCTCAGGCACGTGGGTGAGGTTAAGTCCCCACAGAAATCTGGGGGTTGATGTTGGTGTGCACAACTCAAGGTTTTTGACCTTTGATATCCCATCATTTTTAGTACTATTACATTCTTTCAAACAAGATCTTAGATAAACCATCAAGATATACTAGTATAAACCATATAAAAGTAGATCTAGTGTGGCTGGGTTGAAATGGAAAGCTTAGAGCCCTGCTAGCTAGAAGAGACCCTACACATCCCATCTCTCCTTGCTCTCCCCTCCCCTTCTTGGACTGGCTCCTAAGGTATATGTGCTGTAATTGTTGTGCCATCTAGAAGATCCACAAAGGTATTCTGCATTTTAACATATGCATTCGATCCACTACAGACACCACCAAATACTCCAAAATTCCTGGAGTGAGGTATGTGATGCAATAGTTTTTGCTAGCCCTAGGGGGCACAGGTGGCAAACAGTGCAGCTGAGACATGCAGAATACGACTCAATTAGTCTGTTGTCTCAACAATGATCAAGCAACCAAGACCTACAATTCACATAAATCACAAGTAGGTAAACAAGGACTAAACATCTATAATGTGGGTTAAATTTTCACAGAAGTAAGTAAAATTAACAAAATCTCAGAAAATTACATCATTTGCAATTAAGAAGGAAGGCATGGAAATGAAACAGTGAGAATTTGTCATAATAAGAGTCAGAATTCAGTATTAAAAAATCAATGGAATTCAACTGTTGGAAATACCACGAAGCCCCCTTTATAGGTTTTCACCTATAACACAGTGCCAAACATTTTAGTTTCCTTGAGTTGATTCCAGGTTTGTGGGCTCTGTAATTTACTTGACTTTGAGAGTGAGATAGAGCTTAAGTATTTAAACTACAAACCATATATATCTATATATCTAGCAGGATATATTGAAGAAAACCAACCTTTTTTTCAAGAGGAAATATCATTTTCCACCCCCCAAAAAGATGTTTCAAATATGTTTTGAAACATATCCTATCTAATAAAAGAGTAATATGCAAATTGACTATCACTCCAACACACAAGATGGCTGCCCCCATGTGGACACAATATGGCCAAAACAAGATGGCCAGCAGGGGAGGGCAGTTGTGGGCAATCAGGCCTGCAAGGGAGAACAATTAGGGGTGACCAGGCCGGCAGAGGAGGGCAGTTGGGGACAACCAGGCCTGCAGGGGAGGGCATTTGGGGGTGACCAGGCCTGCAGGGGAGGGCAGTTGGGCTCAACCAGACCAGCAGGGGAGGGCAGTTAGGGGTGACCAGGCCTGCAGGGGAGGGCAGTTGGGGGTGACCAGGCCTGCAGGGAGGGCAGTTGGGGGCGACCAGGCCTACAGGGGAGGACTATTGGGGGTGACAAGGCCTGCAGGTGAGGGCAGTTGGGGGGGACCAGGCTGGCAAGGGAGGGCAGTTGGGGGTGACCAGGCCTGCAGGGGAGGGCAGTTAGGGGTGACTAGGCCTGCAGGGGGCGGGCAGTTGGAGGTGACCAGGCCTGCAGGGGAGGGCAGTTGGGCTCAACCAGACCAGCAGGGGAGGGCAGTTAGGGGTGACCAGGCCTGCAGGGGAGGGCAGTTGGGGGTGACCAGGCCTGCAGGGAGGGCAGTTGGGGGCGACCAGGCCTGCAGGGAGGGCAGTTGGGGGCGACCAGGCCTGCAGGGGAGGACTATTGGGGGTGACAAGGCCTGCAGGGGAGGGCATTTCGGGGGGACCAGGCTGGCAAGGGAGGGCAGTTAGGGGTGACCAGGCTGGCAAGGGAGGGAAGTTAGGGGCGACCAGGCCTGCAGGGGAGGGCAGTTAGGGGCAACCAGGCTGGCAGCGGAGGGCAGTTAGGGGCAATAGGGCTGGCAGGGGAGCAGTTAGGCGTCAATCAGGCTGGCAGGGGAGTGGTTAGGGGGTGATGAGGCTGGCAGGCAGAAGCGGTTAGGGGCAATCAGGCAGGCAGGCGAGCAGTTGGGAGCCAGCAGTTTTGGATTGTGAGAGGGATGTCCGACTGCCCTGCCGTTTAGGGCAGTCGGACATTCCTCAAGGGGTCCCGGATTAGAGAGCGTGCAGGCTGACTGAGGGACACCCACCCCATGCACGAATTTCATGCACCAGGCCTCTAGTCTATATATATAAAAGGTTAAATGACTGACTGTACGTCCATCCGACCGTCCGGTACATACGATGCGCACTGGCAATTTAGAAATAAACATTGACTCACGCATGTGCAATACATATAAAGCTCTCACTGGCACCAACTGTACACGTGTTTTAATTTTATAATACTATATTATATATACTATTTTGACATGTAATTTTTGTAGTAACATAATTACTGCACAAATCTTTCTTCTAATTAATTTCCTTTCAATGTGCACAAATCTACGCACCAGGCCACTAGTTATGTCATAAATGTATTATGTAATATTTTATTATGACTATGTAATAAATTAATGATTTCCATTTACTGATCATCTCCAGCACTATTTCCTATATACTAAGGAAGTTTCATAACTGTTATTCCAAAATCTCAAATGATTCCTATTTTGAACCTAATCTTCCAAATGGGCAATCTCTTTTTCTCCCTAAAAGGCTTTAAAGTCTTTTGAAATATATTCTTGAGATTCTATTTATTTTTAAATATTTTACTATGAATTATTTCAACCCATGTACTTACCTCTCAGCTTTAACTAATATCAATTTTTGCCATTTTTGCATCAGATTTTTTTCATGGTCCTCCATAAATAGGTCTGGGAAGAAAAACTCTAGCAGGCAATACTTGAGATAAGTGTGTTAGAGCTAGTTATAACTTATACATCTTTATTAAGGTTTCTAAGTATCAGAAGAACCTTCATAACCATAATATACAATTACCTTCAATACAAATACTTTAAATAAATATAAATACCAAGATAAGAGACAAAGGTTTTTTTAATTGATTTTAGTGAGAGAAAGAGAGAGGAGAAAGAGAGAATTTGTTGTTCCATTTATTTATTCATTCAGTAGTTGCTTCTTTTTTTAAAAAAAAAATTTTAAGTATGTTTTTATTGGTTGTAGAGAAAAAGGAAGGGAGGAGAGATAGAAACATCAATCAGCTGCCTTCTGCAGCCCCCCTACCCACCCTGAAGATCAAGCCCACAACCTGGGCCTGACCGGGAATTGAACCAGGGGCCACTTGGTGCATAGACTGACATTCGAACACTGAGCCACCCGGCTAGGTCATTGGTTGCTTCTTGTATGTGCCCTGACTGGTGATCAAACTCGCAACCTTGATAAATCAGGATGACACTCTAACCAATTGAGCTACTGGATATGGCTGAGACAAAGATTTTTTTAGAAAACATTTATTGGGGGGGAAAAACATTTATTGGCCCTGGCCTGGTGACTCAGTTGGTTGGAGTGTCTTCCCATACACCAAAAGACTGCGGGTTCGAATTCCAGTCAGGGCACATTCCTAGGTTGCAGGTTCAATCACCAGTAAGGGCCACAACCAATCTATGTTTCCCTCCTCCCTTCCCCTCCCTCCCCTCCTTTTTCCTCCCTTCCCTCCTCTCTCTCTCTCTCTCTCTCTTTCTCTCTCTCACTAAAAATCAATTTTAAAAAAACATATCCTCAGGTGAGGATTTAAAAAAAAACAAACAGAAAACCATTTATTGTACTTTCCTTTCTCAGATGCCCAGAAGAACTTTTGAAACAATGTCCTTGGCAACAGAATCATAGGCTAGTTTCTTTAATCTTCCCCCTGAGTCAGCTTCCTGTGACACAGTGACATCTGGATAGAAGGAAAGTAATCAATACTACAGGATCCCTTGGGTAGGAAATGAACTCTCAACAGTAATTTCTTATGTAGAAAAGAAATACCTGAACTTGTGGTCACAAAGGCACAAGCTAATTGTAGCAAGTTAATATCTTACTTTAAAATAATGTGTTCCTGGCTCAAGTCAGTACCAAAAAAGTCTGAAATGTGCATATCCTCACTCTAATGAGGCAGAAAATCCACCCGTTCTCTTTTTAAAACAAAATAAGCAAAACCACCACAATAAACACAGGCTGGACTCCTTACAGCGAGACAGGGAAGCAGAACAATTGAAAGATACTGTTTCTCACATACTGCTGCCATAAAAGATCACCTGGTCAACACTTCAACAAGTGCTGAAGAAGGGACAGGGTCAAACAAATCCTCCTCCTACTCTCCCCTTGCCTTCATTCACAAGCACATAAAATACTGCATGTCACAATAAATTCCAATTTCATACATTCACATTCGCTCTCGTTAGGAGGCTACTACCGTAGGTAGCATCCTTAGTGTCAGGCTGTTGTATCCCAACCACTGTGACTTTACCACACACAATTCACATGTTCTCTCTCCTTCAAGGACACTTTGAAAGGATGATCCAAGCATATTTCCCTTTTCAGTTATCCCTATACCTACGTTTGTAAAATTTTAAACCTTGAAACTCTGTTTCTACAAACGGAGAATCACAGGTTCTCTATTATACTCTAAAATATGGTCATCCAAAAATATGATCTTCAGGTAAGTTAATGCTCCCTGTTAAAGCAGCCAGCTTACATCAGAAAGACTATTTCAAAACTCACTGCTCCTGAATAAAACTACAAACAAACTGGTCCAGAAAAATGTCGGATCCGAGTAGACAATGAGAACACCTCTCTCTAGGCAGAGAAGCACTGCAGATTGGCTATTCTGAACAAAGTGGTACTTTTGTATTGTTCACATTTCCCAAGCACCCTCTACACATGTTGTGGCACTAAATTATAGTGTGGTACTAGACTACGGTAAATCCATGTGGACAGAGGAGGTAAAAGGAAAATCAGTACATTAAAAAACTGTAAACAAAAATACCAAATGAAAATTAAGTTGGTCCCTGAAGGGTCTAATAAAAATGGAAATCAGCCTCAGTTTTTGCCCTTCCCAGGGTTCCCACACCCAAGATACATTAGGAGGACATAAATTAGAAACTAGTGAGTAATAACCTCAATCCCAGGTCTAACAAAAACAAACTCAGAAGATGGATAGAGGAAAGAGATACATGTCCATGTCAGGCAAGAGCAGGGAGTAGAGGTATAGGAACAAGACAGATCAAAAACAGACAAAAGATAGGACCTTTTGGCTTATATAGTACCTCAAGTTTCTTTCGCACTCTGTATGAATATTTATGAAAAATATTAACATATTTAGGAGCATCTATACACTTGAAAATATTCCTAATTTTTAACTCAGAACAAAAAAAAAATTATCTCTACTTCCTTTCTACATACCAACTGATAATAGTTTACCCAAAGAAACCTACTCAAATTCCTCTCCCAAATCAAAACTGGAATTCAGTGGAGTGTACACTACTATGATTTAGAAACCACACTATTTGTGACCCTATAGAAAAGATACTTATCTGAGCAATTCATCTCCAACAAATATCTACATGGCCTTAGGTTAAACCCCAACTTATATGAGTCTGTTTCCCCATCTAAAAATTGAAAAGATATGGACCAAATAATATGTTCTGTTTCTGGATGTACATTCTATGATGCTCCTTGAAGAATGAGGGAAAAGACACCAAAAGTTCAAAATACACTAACATCACTCAACTGAAAGAACGTAGTTTGGCACCCTAGGGAATCTAAAAGGCATGTGCAGAGAAGCAATAGAGACCTTAAGTGCTCAGGGAAAAAGCAACTTATATGTGGCTGTATGTTTTTCTTAAGTCAACTGCTGGTTATTGAATAGCAGGAGCAATGCAAGATACTGAAGACTGGTATTCGAAGAAACCACCCAGGTGAACACTAACTTGTTCCAGCTGTGAATTCATTATGCAATGAGAGTTTTTAATTATCTGTTCTCTGGTTTCAAAGCAAGAAGCAAGTCACTTTTTCACTCTGATTTTGAGTTTTCAAGTTTAAAAAAAAAGCATAAAGGTAACACCGGAGAAGACTTCGAATATTCTGGTTGAATTAGTGCTATGTTATTAAATGATCCCATTGCAAACTAGTATGGTTCATAGCAACCAGGCGGCGTGGTGATTAGGTACAAGAAAATCAAATATGTAGCGCTGAAAACACATTATTTTAAAGTTCCATCAGGAACAGCAGATTCTTATTTAGGAATTACACGGTATAGCTGACAGACATGCACACGCCTACACAGACCAGTTTAATAATATCTTTGTTAGCGGCATACCTTTCAAATACTCAACTACCAGTGCACTGGGAGTGTCTTAACTTGACAAGAGCTCACCAAGCAGCCTACTCTGAAATGATTTCACTTTACCTGTTGCTTTGCTTATATAAGGGTGTCCGAGTACACATAGTCCCACTCATGAACACTCCAAATGGACTGCCTCTCAGGCAACACTCCCTCCCATTCAACACTCCCTCCCATTTCTCTAGTTGTGTGTGGCCTGCTGGCCATATACAGTATGAGCATAAAGTATGAATATTAAACATACATGCTTGGGTTTCCTAGGAGACACTGCCTGAGAGCAGGCAAAGCATAAATGAGTGCATAAAAGCCTCAGGTACTAAAATAGGTAGTCAAGTACCTAAATGGGTAAGAAAAGCAGTGCCACAGAGGAAAAAAGAGGTGGAGGTCTGAAGATAAATCTGCCCCACAACATGGTCCACTTATCATTATCAGCTATACACAGAGAGAGCCCCCAAATTACTTCCTGCTCTAAGGATAGGTATAGGCAAATACCTTAGCTAATTCCCAAATCCCATTTAAATAGTATGCAAATTAAAGCATTACTAACTTGCAATACCATTCTGACTTCCAAATATAAGGGGGGAAATATAACTTTTATATAGTTACAACTAGCCTATGCTAAAAATGATATCACTCGAGCCTCCAATCAAAACTAAAAAAAAAAGATTAACCTGGGATTCAGAAACTTTGCAAATAAGTACTCTATCATTTTAAAAGAGACATCATCAGCCCTAACTGGTTTGGCTCAGTGGATAGAGCATCGGCCTGTGGACTGAAGGGTCCCAGGTTCGATTCTGGTCAATGGCATGTGCCTTGGTTGCAGGCACATCCCTAGTGGGGGCGTGCAGGAGGCAGCTGATTGATGTTTCTCTCTCATCGATGTTTCTAACTCTCTATCCCTCTCCCTTTCTCTCTGTAAAAAAGTCAATAAAATTTTTTTTAAAAAAATAATAATAAAATAAAAGAGGGATCATCAAGTTGCAAACATGCTCAATGGTCTACTGAGGTTAAACGGGGTTATATATGAATATTACAATCACAATTTTTTCCAAGACTCCTCCAAGCCCTGGCAGCAATCTTTTTTTTAATTTTCTCTGAAAATTATGGGAAGTAGTTATCTAAATATAAAATTTTAGCCCTGGTGGTTTGGCTCAGTGGATACAGCGTCGGCCTGCGGACTGAAGGGTTCCAGGTTCGATTCCAGTCAAGGGCACATGCCCAGGTTGCGGGCTCGATCCCAGGAGGGGGCGTGCAGGAGGCAGTCAATCAATAATTCTCTCTCATCACTGATGTTTCTCTCTCTCTCTCCCTCTCCCTCTCCCTTCCTCTCTGAAACCAATAAAAATATATTTTTTAAATGTACAGTTTAAAAAAAAGAAATCTTAGAAGTAATATGAAAAATATTAACAAGTGATGCCTTGTCAAATTGCCTAATATGAAAAATATTAACAATGTTGATGCCTTGATGAATTTCATTTGCACATACACAGGATACATAGTTTAACACATAATTATCTTTTTGCCTAGTTAATAATTATAGGCAGTGAAGAAAAACTCATTTTCATATTAGAGCTCCTGAGTAACTTTATTAATAATACAAGTCAGAGGGCTGAAATAAATCCATATTTTGTTTTCCATATTTTTCAGTATAAATGAAACAAGTAGCAAGTAAGAAGAGTAATGTTCCCCTAGTCATGATCCCCCAGCCCTCTTGCAGTCCAGGACCCCTTGGGGGATGTCCAACTGCCAGCTTAGGTGGGGAGCGGGCCTAAGCCAGCAGTCAGACATCCCCCAAGGTGTCACGAGAGGCTCCCATCACCACCTATATAGGATATATACTGAGTGGCCAGATTATTAGATGTTCAGAGATCATAATAATCTGGCCATTCAGCGTATATATAAACAGAGATGTGCAAAGGAGGGTTTATAATTGTTTCTTGAGTTATTATTTATACATTTGTATTATTATTTATTTTCCTTCCAACAACTATAAACCTACTTCTGCCAATCCCTGCATATATAGTTTCTTAAATTGGTAGCCACAAATGCTGAGATAAAAATAAGCATTTTGTAACTGACTAATGAGGAAGAAATTAAAATCAATTATTGATGTTTTACTTGTTTCACAGATGTGCCCTCATTAAGTCCCTTCAGTTAATATAAATGACTAGTGACCCGGTGCACGAAATGCGTGCACATTAAAAGGGGATTAATTAGAGGAAATAATTTAATATTGCTATTAGCCCTTTCCCTATAATAGAAGTGTCAGAGATGAAAGAAAATTAGTAAAATGTATATGAAAACCTTCCTCCTGCCAGAGTCTGGGGCTCACCACGGGACCCAGAGTCAAGTCCCCACCCACCCACATGCACCTCAAAATCACGTGAGACCCAGACCCAGCCACCACCCCCACCCCACATTGGGCTAGATCCAGACGCAGCCAGTCCCACTCTTGTCAAGCCCCGCCGGGCAAAGGATGAAACCTCAGGTCCCCTGGCCCGGCGCCAGGACGGGGGGCATGGCCTGAGGTCCCCCAGCCCAGACCAGGGCGGGAGGCGTGCCTTGAGGTCCTCCATCAAGCCCTGCCAGGTGGGAGACACAGCCTGAGATCCCGTCAAGCCCCGCTGGGTAAGGGGCATGGCCTGAGGTCCCCCGTCATGCCCCGCCAGGTGGGGGGGGGGGGGGGGGCAGCCTCAGGTCCCCCATCAAGCCCCGCTGGGCAGGGGCGCGACCTGAGTTCCCCCGACCCAGCACTGGGGGTGCACCCTGAGGTCCCCGTCAAGCCCCGCTGTGTGGGGGGCACGGCCTGAGGTCCCCTGTCAAGCCTCGCCAGGCAGGGGGTATGGTCTGAGGTCCCCCAGCCTGGTGCCGGGGTGGGGGGCGCGGCCTGAGGTCCCCCAGCCTGGCGCTAGGGCGTGGGGAGCAGCCTGAGTTCCCCTAGCCCAGCACCAGGACGGGAAGTGCACCTTGAGGTCCCCTGTCAAGCCCTGCCAGGTGGGGGGGCACGGCCTGAGGTCCCCTGTCAAGCCCCACAGGGGCGGGGGAGGGCGTAGCCTCAGGTCCCTGCTGATTGCTCCTTAAGGCTCCTTATGGGAACTTGGCCTCAGCTCTGGGTGCAGCCATTTTTGTGACAGAGTGATGATCAATTAGCATATTCCCTCTTTATTAGATAGGATTCCACTCTTTTAAGAGATTGACAGAAGAGTCAATAACACATGAACAACACTGTTTATAATATAGATAGCTCTGCAATAAAGCTTAAACAAAAAGGTCAATTATTTAGTCATCACAATTTGACTTTTTCTTTTTAAATAATTTTTTTCAATTACAGTTGACGTACAATATTATATTAATTTCAGGTATACAACCCCATGACTAGACATTTATATAACTTATGAAGTGATCACCTAATAAATTTGGTACCCATCTGACACCATACATAGTTATTACACTATTATTGACTATATTCCCTATACAGTACTTTACATCCCCATGACTATTCTGTAACTACCAATTTGTACTCCTTAATCCCTTCATCTTTTTACACACATCCCCCCAATACCCCTCCCGTCAGGCAAGCATCAGTCCACTCTCTGTGTCTATGAGTCTGTTTCTGTTCTGTTTGTTCATTTATTTTGTTTTTTAGATTCCAATAAAAGTGAAATCATCTGGCATTTGTCTTTCTGATTTATTTCACTCAGCACAATGCCCTCTCGGTCCATCCATATCATTGCAGATGACAAGATTTCATTCCTATTAATGGCTGAGTCATATTTCATTGTATCTCTTCTTTATCCATTCATCTACAATTTGAACTTTTATCTGACGCAACCCTCTGACTCAGTCTGAGAGAACTGGTTCCCCTGAGCCTTTAAGGAGAACCAGGGTATTTGCATAGCCTCAAGCTACTTACTATTTACTGTCTCATTGTTTTAACATATGCTCATAAATTCCTTGATACTCTCCCTTAATCCCCATCCCCGAGAGTGTGAGTAGCAATTAGTCACTCATCTAATAAACAGATAATGGGAAGTGATTTTACAATGGAGGAACCTGACAGACACCATCTTAACCAAGTGATCAAAGTTAACATTATTAGTAATGTCATGTTGGTATTATGTGTTCACTGATAAGATCCAACAAGGGAGGCACATCATGTCTGTGGTATTCTCCCCTAAAATCCATAGCCTTAGTCCATGAGAAAACATCAGAAAAACCCAAGTTGAGGAACATTCTACAAAATACCTAACCAGTATTCTTCAACAGTGACAGGTCCAGAACAGACTGAGAAACTACCACAAATTAGAGCAGACTAAGGAGATAAATAAATATTAACACAGTGTTCTGATTTGGAACAGGAAAAGGATATCACCCTAGGTGAAGGGTATAAGGGAATTCTTTGTATCTTTACAACTCTTCAGAAAAAAATCTAGAAAATTAAAAATTAAAAAAATAATTGGGCCATAGTCCCACTCAGTTAAATGGGTCCACGTGCAAGATATTCTGCAACTCCACAGCTTTCCTCACTTGTTGAAAATGAAAACAGTGACTGAAAAAATGGCTACTCGGGGAGCAAAATCTGTCATCAAATCGAGTATTATTTTAGTAACTAATTTGCCATGAGACAATTTTTAAAGGAACTGGTCAAATTGAATGAAATCTGGATACCTGTGGAGATAATAATAAAATTCAACATGTTAAACTTTAACAGAAGCATTAAGAAAATCAAAGGAAATAAATGAAGATAAAGATAAAAAGCAGAAGCTCTCCATGCAAACCTCTCTCATGAGAGGTTTTTCTGATGACTCATAAAAGAATTATGTAAAAATAGACCCATTTATATAAAAGACTTCCCAATTGATGCAACCCTTGGTGACATAAAAGAAAGATTAAAAGATAAGGGTCAAAAACAAAATCTTCAAATAAGAAAAACATTATACAAAGCATTTAAGGAATCGATATTTTCAGTGTCTGATAGTACTAAAAAGGCTAAAGTTTACAAAATCACCTGCCCAAAAGCATAAATCCATGTGCCTTCGAATACTATTGAAGTAAGATTACTTTGCAAAAAAAAAAAGCATGAAGCAAAATAAAGTGTAAGCTAAATTAAGAGCTAAACAAGAAGAAAAACAGAAGTATTATAGATGCTGAAATGAAAACTCTAGAAGAGGGGATATTTACTAAAATTTTGGGTGATTTAGCTGATCAAACCTCTAGAGTAGATCCACACTTCCTTTTCTCAAATTGTGGGGAAGTAAAATCAAATGGACTTTACAGGAGAAGATTTGACTTTGGGTGGTGGGGCACACTGTGCAATATACAGATCTTGTAACATAGAAACCCACACCTGAAACCTATATGTTCATATTGACCGATGTCACCCCAGTCAATTTAATAAATAAATATTAATGAAAAGGATAGACTTTATCAGAGAAACAAAAGAGGGAATAATCCTATTTAAAGAAAAAGCTGGAGAAGCACTAAAGAAAGACGAAGCCAATAATGGTAACCTACAATTCAGGAACAAAGGAGAGATATGGGACGCCCTAGGAGAGGTAGAAAAGCGGAACTGAAAAAAATCACAGAGGATCAACAAGAATCCCTAAACAAATGGAAATCAAAAGGTCACAGATGAAAAGGAAAGGGAATTAAAGCTGCCAAGGCTGGGTCTATTAAAGGAAAAGTACAGTTTCAGGGCAAAAGAATGAAAGCTGATAACCGTGATGAACCTGATGAAAACGGTGCAGCTGGACCAGCAAAAACAAAGAAGAAGCTGCCTCAAAACAAGAGAAAACACAGAACGGTGCAGACACCAGTAGTTGAGCAAACAAATTTCTACGTATTCAGCTGCTTGCATCTCTGGAGGTCAGAAGGAGAAAAGCCAATTGGGTCCAGTTGTAAGAAAGGAAAGACTGTCTTGTGTGTTTTAACCTGTCTTTTTTGGTTGTTGTTATCCAAATAAAAAAATTTTTTAATGTCTAGTTCTGTTTGTGTTATTTCAAATGCCTCAAATATCAAAGGACGATTCTTTTATTAAATTGCCTTTGTAATATGAGGCTATATTAGTAAAACTAATAAAATACATACCATTTAAAAAGAGGAAAAAATGAACTGAATCGATGAGGACAATACCACTATCCTGCTGCTTCATGGGAAGAAAAAGTCCAGAATTTAATTTAAAAGTACAGGCTGCTAGACTGCTATGCTTTCTTTTCCCTTCCAGCCCAATTGCTGGCAAAAGGACATGAAAGTCATTATATTAAAATCTCCCAAAATTAACTTTTCATAAAATTACACTGAAGAAGATACATAAATGAAAATATGCATAGACAACTCTGCTGACCAAACTGTAGTCTAACCGTTTCATTTTTATTTGTCCCACTTAAAAACAGTTTTTAGACCTGCACATAGTTTTTTTACATGATCATCTTCACTATTGCTCTAATGCATTTTGCTCACGCAGTAAACATTTTTTAACTCTAGTTATCTGTGACACCTTGAAAGAAAGAAACAAAGCATATGGCATTAATTCAATGACTCATCATTTGGGGAAAAAAGGTAGGGGGGCGGATTGCTTAAAGATCTAACATTTTATGCCTGAATGTGAAATGAGAGTATGATACCATCCTCAAAGCTTGTGAAACGTAACACAGAATTGCAAGAATACTGTTTAAAAAGAAAGGCTGAAGGCATCATTATATTTCAGGGACTTACAGAAAGAGTCCTAAAAAAAAATCTGAAGACTCCCCATCCTACCCAGAAAGGTATGATTTCATACTAACTAGCCCCCTTCCTACATCCTCCACTGCCATGGCCAGCAACGCAGACAGAACAGGCACCTGCATGCTGCCTGCACGAGCTGAAGGGTGCTGCAAGGACTACCTCGCCAAAAACACTTCCCACCGTCTGCGGTGGCAACTAAAATTCTTTCATTTTTAGATTTTTTTTTTGTCCTTATAGTGAGATACCTAAATAAAATAGGTAATACATACACAATTTAAAGAATTATTAAACAAACAAAAGTAACCATCATCCAGGTCAGAACTAGAATACTACCAACATCACAGAAGTCTCCCCCACCCCCTGGACACCTGCTCTATGCACCTCCCCAATCACTACCCCTCCTCTCCACTAGGTGACCACAATCCTGATTCTGTAATAATCACTTCCTTGATTTTCATCTTACCATTTAAATAGGCATCTCTAAATAACACAGTTTACTTTTTTCTAAGCTTGAACTTATCTATAATAATAAAAGCCTAAGCGACCATCGCAACCGAACGGACAACTGAACAGGCTGAGTGGGGCGACCAGGCTGGTAGGGGGGTTAGTGAGGGGCAACCAAACGACTAAGCAGCAGGCTGCATGGGGCGACCAGGCCAGCAGGGGGAGGGCGGGGGGGACAGTGAGAGGTGACCAGGCCAGCAGGGGGGCAGTTAGGGGCAATGAGGCAGGCAGGCAGGTGAGCCGTTAGGAGCCAGTGGTCCCAGATTGTGAGAGGGATGTCCGACTGCCGGTTTAGGCCCGATCAGGCCTAAACCGGCAGTTGGACATCCCCCAAGGGGTCCCAGATTGGAGAGGGTGCAGGCTGGGCTGAGGGGACGCCCCCGCCCCAGCACAAATTTCGTGCACCAGGCCTCTAGTATATAAAATAGAATCCTACTGAGGAAATGGGGCGGGGGGTTCTTTTCATTTTAGGTTAGTCCGCTCATTTATGTATTTATTCCACTGTTCATGGTCATTTGAGTTGCTTCTATAGGTGACTCTTCTGAAACACTGCTATGAACATTGGTGCACATGTCTAGAATTTCTCTAGAGTATCTTCCAAGGGTGGAAAGACTGAATCTTCAACTTTACTGAAAAATGGCAAACTGTTTTCCAAAGTGAATATACCAATATACATATACACTAACAGTGTGTGCAACAGAAATTTACTCTTTAAATTTATGAATGGTCTGCAAAAAATTCATTGTTACAATGGAAATCCTACTGAGAGAAAACAACAAGTTAAACTAGATGTACTCTCAGCAAAAGGTCTGCCTTCAAAAACAACATTTGAGAATTGCACAGAGGTGTATGCCTAGCACAGCTAATTCTAGAATAAAAAATAAAATATAAAGAACAGTTCAAAGTGCAGAGCCCTTGTCTGAGAAACCAAGTCTGAATTACTCATTTGCCACATGGCAGACACTGAGAATGAGGAGAAAAACAGAGGAACAACTATAGGTGGCAAAATGGGAGAAAGAGGAAAAGACTTTTTATGAATTAACCTAAGACCACCAACTTTTAAATGCTCAGAGACTCAGACCACCACCATCGGTTAGTCGATAAATACACTCAATAATCAGTTCTATTATACCCAAGAAGAAGTTTTAATTTCTCAGAAAAATGAGGATATGTAAATTCTACTGGCAACCATTCCTATATGTCTAACATTCAAGGAGGAAAATGACTTTATTTGACTTTACTGAATACAGTTAATTAAGCTAGCAACAGAAAAAAATAGATAAATACTAAATCTAGGCACCATAGTTACATTTAAAGCAGAACAAAAATGAATGGTGAATTTCAGATAACATGCTGACATTATCAAATCAAGCACTTATTTCTTTCTATTCTTGCATTTCCTAGTGAGAGAAATAGTATTGCCTAAAGCAGTGATGGCGAACCTATGACACGCGGCCGCTGAGGCGGCCGCATGCCGAGGATGAAACATTTGCGAAATAACGTTTTTTCCTCAAAGTGACACACTACCCGAGTTATGCTCAGTTTTTTGGCGAAGTTTGACACACCAAGCTCAAAAGGTTGCCCATCACTGGCCTAAAGTTAGACAGAAACATGGTAGAATAGCATTCAAATCCACACTTGTTCCACTTAGAGGCCTGTGATCCTTATATTAAACCACACTAAGGAAAGACCATAACATCATAGCTGAACTTGAATGTCTAATATTAAAAATCAAAATGTTCAAGGTTGATAAGTTACTTCCAATTTTGGTTACTTTTGTACTTAGTAAAGAATTTATATGCTGTGCTGAGTCTCTTCCATTTGCTACTCCAGGTTCACCCCCTAACCTTCTCCATCCTGTTCTGCCTTAGGAGTTGGTCTATATGGATGACAGTAACAGGCCTCCCTTGCCTTCTGGCCTCCAGCAGGCTAAGCTTATGGGAAGCCCTGGCAGGAGACAGAGTTAAAAACCAGAGTATTTATTCCCCTGTCTTTCTCCCTGTGTAGTCTCCTTCACTGGCTAGATCTCTTGACCAAAGGTGATTTATCCTCTCACGGTAAACTGCTCTCCATGAATCTCCTTCAGAGTTCCGGGAGCGAGGGCTGGTAACACCTCTGCTGTTACCCGCCCTCCCCACACTGTACTATCTCTGTGCTTTCCCTACAACCTACCCACATCTTTGTAAATCTGGGGTGGGGAACCTTTTTTCTGCCAAGGGTCATTTGGATATTTATAACATCATTCGCTTAATATAATTCACTTAATATGAATTTATGTGCAAAACTGAGCACTTCCAACAGTTTTATCCATATCAAATAATGGCAACCCCCTTCTTCTAGCTGTTACGCCAAAAACTTGGTGTCATACCTGTGCATAGTTTTATTTTATTCTCCATAGTCACAAGACCTATATGCAATTCCCTCCAAATAAATCCAAAACCCAACCATTATTTCACCACCTCTACTGCTACCACCCTGGCCACAGCCAACATCAACGCTTGTCTGCATTGTTGCAATAGCCCAACTGGTCTACCTGCTCCCTCCCTCACCGGTCTTCAGGTTACTCCAGCGCAGCAGCCAGAGTGATCCTGTTAAAATATGAATTAGCCATACTACTCTTCCCTTCAAAACCTTCCAGTGGCTGCTCATCTCAGAGACTCAAAGCCTTTGAACTTGCTACTCCCTTTGCCTGAAACACTTCTCACAGAGCCTCAATGCCTGCTCCCTCACCTTCCTCAAGTCTTTATTCAAAATGCCACCTTCTCAGAGAGACCTTCTCTGTTCACCCTTTCTAAAGCTGTAACAGCCCCTCCCCACTTCATTTCTATCCTGAGCAATTATCACCATTTAAGATCCATATACTTTACTTTTCTTTTCCTTCCTGAGTCTTCCATCCCCTAATGTTAACGCCGTGTCGCAGGTGTTTTTGTCTTTTCTGTGCACTGCTTTATACTTGGCTTTTAAAACAGTACCCGGGAATGGTGGGGGCTCAAATAATTGTTAAACAGACCACAACTAGATACCATTCAGCAGCTGGCCACCGTGAGAAATTCTAACAGTGCTACATATTGGCAAAGACAGTGGACTCTAGGAATTGTAGCTCGTCTCCACATTGGAGAGCAATTTGGCGATATCTAGAAAGTTTGTGATGTGCACATCTAATAAACCAGTGATATGTTTTCCTGGGTTGTTATGTTGATTTACACAAACAAGGGCAGAATCATTCCAAGGAGTATGGCCAGCCGGTCTAGAGGATATTCTTAATATTTTATGACCACAGAATGAACTCCACCTCTTAAAGTAAACCAATACAGCCCACTCCAACATATATGAAGACAGCAGGACAGCTATTCCCAGGCTTATGGTATGTGACAAGAAAATAACAAATCAGAGGAAGGAAGAAATATAAGCACATATCAAAAGATGTGACAGTTGTGATCTCCCAAAAACCAATCACAGATAAGCAAGCCACTTAAGAAATCAGTAAGCAAAGAGACTACAAATATATATATATATATTTTATACATATTTTTACACACATATATATATATATACCTGACACCCAAACCATGCCAGGTTTAAGTTATAAATAAATGCTAAAATAAATAACCAAAACCATAAGCCAATGTGCATAACTGCTGCCTTAGACTAGAATTCTGAATCGCCTTCAAACATTTATGCAGGTTGTTTTTTTTCAATTACAGCTGACATTCAAAACTATGGAATGCTTCACGAATTTCCATGTCATCCTTGCCCAGAGGCCATGCTAATCTCTGTATCGTTCCAATTTTGGTACATGTGCTGCCCAAGAGAACAGTCTGCAGTATCTTTTAGTGCCAGATACTGTCGTGGCAATTGACCGCACAATTGATTCCATTAAATCCACAGGTAGTCCACATGTTAATTTTATTGCACTACCTCAATTTTCCCGGAAATCTTTAAGCAGAACAACTGATAAAAATTGAAGCTAACCAGCACACATTTCACATTTCTCCAACCTTGAATAAAAGTGCTTTTAGACCCATAATTGGCCAAAATGCAGATAACAAGAGAAAAATACTCATCTGAGTGGCAAAAAGATGAGTCACCAGGCCCTGAACAGTCAATGAGTTGGATGCCATAAGCAAACCTCTACCTAAGGTGGTTACACTGTGTGCCCCTTACAAATAATGACACCAGACTGAGCCCGCTCTTCTGACTCACACTAATACTCGCTCCACTTACCTCTTTCTTTCCAACTAATACGCTGGGAGAGAACTCATCACTTTATAACTCTTAGTCTGGTTCAGGCACTCAAAATATACAGGCAGACCGGAAAAAAGGCAGAACTCTAAAGCAACATAAAGGTTGGGGAGCAGGGAATTCAAAACAAACTGAAAATATTATTTTCATATTATCTCACTGCTTCTCACATCTTAATCCTTTACATTTTTTTAACCTGGCAATATTTTTATTGAGGTAATTGTAGATTCACATCTATAATAATCTATAATAATAAAAGCATAATATGCTAATTAGACCAGATGTCCTTCTGGACGACCTTCCGGATGAAGCCGGGGCTGCAAGGGAAGCCCGGGTCCCAGGTGCCAGAGGGAAGCCGGCGCCAGCAGCCGGGGGAAGGAAGGCCTACTCTTACACGAATTTTGTGCATCGGGCATCTAGTACAGTTATAAGAAATAATACAGAGAAATCTTATATGCTTGGCCCAGTTTCCTCCAATGATAACATTTTGTAAAACTACAGTATACTATCACCTCCAGGATATGGACATGACACAGGCAGAATCCACCAATCTTATTCAGACTTCCCCTGGTTCATTTGCTCTCACTTGGGGGTGTGTGCGGGTGTGTGTGTGTGTGTGTGTGTGTGTGTGTGTGTGTGTGTGTAAGTTCTACACAATTTTATCACTTGCACAGATGGAGCACCACAAGGCTCCAGCATACTGCCCTTTTATAACCACATTCACCTCCCACTCTCCCATCCCTAACCCCTAAAAACCACTAGTCAGTCCTCCATTCATCCTTCAATTTCTTATGTCCCATCCTACAGGGAGTAGCCATCTATAAAACCAGCCCTGCCCCATTATCTCCTGTAACTACCCTCCAGTTCCACATTGATGAGAGTCAACACAGCTGGCCATAGGAGGAATGAGATTTTTTACCCTATTGAAAGAGAAGACTGTTCAAACCAAAAAAGAAAAGTTTTGGTATTCAGGTGTATATGTCTCCAATATGTGCATATCCACTAACATGAACATTTCTGGCTATAAAATAAGGAAAAAAATATCATATATTCTAGAAACTCTATAAAGCTTTTTATAAACATTCCTCTGAAATCAAAGAAAACCCTGCTATTTCCCCCCCGCGGTGAAACTATGTGTCGAGTGTGGCTCGACATACGAGCTGCTACTGATGCTAACCGTGTCGAGTCACACTCGACCTCCGAGTGCAAAAGGTTAAGTCATTATATCAGCACACGGAAACTCTGCCTTCCACATAGAGAAACACCATTCTATCCTTGCAAGCCATTAGACACACTGTCCTTTATCTGGATTTAAAAATCCAAGGGACAAAAGATGTGACTTAAAAAGGAACATCAATGTCTCTGCAACGTTCATGGCACAACCAGTGTGTGAGCAATTGAAATTCATACCTGCAGAGCTGAGGAGAACACTGAAGTCCGTCCCCCTCTGCGATTCTCCACTTTCATTATCGACTTCTTTTTCAGTATCTTGATATCGATCCCAGTTAGAGACTATCTTTCTCTTAGAATAATTTCCCTGTTCATCATTCTCTTCTCCATAGGTCTCTGCATCACTGCCATCTTCAACCTGCAATCATTGGAGAAAATCAATACATAGTCAATGTAAATCTTGACCTCAGTAGCCTCAGCAGGAGTACAAGGCATCACATTAGAGAGCACATTACTGACCGAGCTCTCTGAGGATAGTAAGTAATATTTCAAGATAATCCCATTACACCAGAGTGTACTTTCAGGGTAAATTTTCACTTAGCTTTGAAAAGGAAATCTGGCAAGTTCCTCCTTTAAAATTTGTGTGACTGATCTCTCTCAAGTCCACCCCACTGTATCCTACTTCAATAGTTGTTTCCTCCTACTGAAATAATCAAGGCTGTAAGAGTGTTAAACTCAAAGGACTTCAGGATAGAAATGGACCCTTTCAATTTACAGATTTTACAAACATTCCATAAATATGTTATATTGTAAACTTTAAATGGGAACCCTGCTCAGATGCATTCTACAGAACAGTTTCCTGTCTTAGGCATTCAAAGGTTGAGAGAGAATGCAGAATGTGAGAAATTATTAAAAATAAAGGGCCTAGTTTCTTCAATAAATAAATTGAAAGGGAAAGAATGGTGGAGAAGGAACATAACCAGTTGTGATGTCGGGAACTTATCTGAACTCTGATTCAAACAATATAATTAGAGAAAATCACTTATGAGACAAGAAAGGTGAGCAATGACTGCATATTTGATTATAATAAGTATATTATTTTATTTATATATTATTTAGTATTGTGTGTTATGTTTTTATCTTTCATAACTAAATAGTGAACTATTTATGAATGAAAAGAAATGATGTGGGATTTACTTCAAATAATGGGTGGAAAGGAATGGTGGGTACAGATTAAATAAACTGGGCATAACTGATCATTGCTAAAGCCAGATGATGGGAACATAAAAATTCATTATGTTATTCTTTCTACTTTTCTATGTGTTTAATATTTTCCATAATAAAAAAGTAAAGAAAAGAGAGATGCATATAGGATCTAAAGGCCAGTTCAAAAAAGTATCCTAAAAATTATAAAATCTTATCAAGGAAAAAACTTGTGAAATATACTAAAACAACCCATCTGTACAGGATGGGTAAGCATATATTTTTTAAAAATAAGTTTGTGTCTACACAGAAACAGGACATGCAAAAACTTGGGAGGGGAAAACAAGCAAAAAATAATATATGAAACCCCATCATCCCATCACCTGAAAGTACCACTACTGACACTTTATTGCATGTATTTCCGGATTTTTTTTCTGTCTATATATTTTTCTATCTATATACTATTTTTTGGTAACCAGATTTTTCTCATCAATATTTTGAAAAGGAAATCTGGTGAGTTCCGAACTCTCCATTTCAGTAAATTTTATTTCATATGACATCTAGACTATTTCCAAATTTCCCTAACCCCCAAAATTCCTTTAGAGCTGGCTTACCCAAGTCAGTATCCTATTCAAGACCATGCACTGTATCAAATTGTTTGTCCCTTAAGTCTCTTTGAATATAGCACATCTCTATTTTTATGATATTGGTTTACTGAGTCAGGCAGAAGGACTCATCTTCTGTCTGACTGCTTCCCTATAGTGCTTGCTTGTAGATTAGTTTCTAGGAAATATCAAATTTTAAAAATCTAAAAAATCTAACTGCCCAATGGAGTCATGTTAAAGTGTGGGGTTTTTTTTGGCTAAAATACATCATAGATGGTGCTCTGAACTTTATAAAACATTACATCAAATGACAGATGATAAAAGTCTAAGCCAACATAAGTAATATAAGATTAACCAATGAGTTTGGGTAATGAAGACTGACCCACCCACTATGTTTTCACCCTTGCATCTAGGAATTTCTCTGTGTGGTATTATTTGTTCCACTAAAAATTTCTAGTTACCCATCAACCACTCACCTAACAGATTTAATGTTAGTCAGTAATCCTCAATTCAAATTGCATACGTTTTCATGAAACGCTGAAATGACTGAGCTTCCAAGATCACTCTCAGCCCTCAAATATCATCATAAGCTTCCTTGACAGCACAAAAACAAAAATGGCAATCTACATTATAACCTAGGCATTGCAAAGACTGCCTGAACCCTAGAGCTTTCCTGTCATTACTAGAAGTTTCTCAGAAAGAAAAGATGCTAGCAGATGAAAGGCATGTGACTGAATGAGATATGCTATATAAATAACAAATACCAGGGACATTCTAAAGAAAATAGCTTTGCAGCTAATAAGAATTTGGGGGCTAGAACTAGAGCTGAAAATACTAGAAAGGTTTAATCTGGGAAAATCCAATATTCTTTCGTTGGCCCACTGGGTAATCAGAGTTCAGAGACCTCCCCAGTTAATACAAAACTTCTGAACATAGGTGTAACACATGGCAAAAATGTAAACCTGGACAAAGTAATTAGCTTGATATGAAAGAGGGCTCTGATCTGAAACACCTAAGGAACTATGAACTCAATGAAACAAGCACTGACATGGGAGGCAGGAGACCTAGACAGAATTAATGGCCCTGCCATCATCATCATTTCATATTAACCAAATGTTTGTAATAGGCTGGACTTCACAGAATTGGATAACTCACTAATCCCCAACTTAGAAAAAGCACTGACAAGGATCTCATTACCCCCACCAACGGCAGTAACAAGGACGGTTGTCAGTAGCCTCCATCACAAGAGGGTAGTAAGAAGTAATGAAGGTTAGAAGACATTTGATGTAACTTAGAAAAAGGTGTATCTTAAAAACTCCTAAAGATTTTATGTTTGGTTCCTTTTGCAAAGATCTGAGATAAAATACTGATGAATGCAATGTGAAAACTATAAATATACAGACAGCATTATTATATTATATCATCATTCTGAAACGTGTCTGGTATATGCTAAAAACTATAAGACATTGATGAAAGAAATTAAAGAAGACACAAATGGAAAGATAGTCTGTGCTCATGGACTGGAAAAAATAATATTGTTAAAATATCCATATTACCCAAAGCAATCTACAGATTCAATGTAATCTCTCTCAAAATTCCAAAGGCATTTTTCACAGAAATAGAACAAACAATCTTAAAATTTGTATGGAACCACAAAAGACCTCAAATAGCCAAAACAATCTGAGAAAGAAAAACACCAGACCCTATTACAAAGCTATTGTAATCAAACAGTATAGTACTGACATAAAAACACACTAATGGTCAACTAATTTATGAAAAAGGAGCCAAGACAATATAATAGGGGAAGGACAGTCTTTTAATAAGTAGTACTAGGAAAACTGCACAGCTCACCATACACAAAAATCAACTCAAAATGAATTAAAGACTTGAAAGTGAGACCTGAAACCACAAAACTCCTGGAAGAAAACATAGCTCAGAGGCTCCCTGACATCAGTTTTGGCAGTGATGTTTTTGGATATGACACCAAAAGCAAAGGCAACGAAAGCAAAAATAAACAAATGGGACTACATCAAACAAAAAAGCTGCTGCACAGCAAAGAAAATCATCAGCAAATTGAAAATGGAACCTAAAAAGTAGGAAAAAAATATTTGCAAATCATGTATCTGATACAGCCTCTACTCCCATAACTGATTTTAAAAGCAATTTTATAAAACAATGTGTGCATAATGTTTCTACATGTTATAGGCCCAACAATACATTTGCAAATACCTGCTCATGGGAGGTAGCTGGGAGTAAAACTGTACTGGACTAAGGAAATGACTCCATATGGAAATTCAAATACACAGAAACAAATGAGCAAAACTAGAAATCCTATATAATAAAAGCCTAGGTGGCATCACGCATGACATCGCCACAAGATGGCCACACTCACATCATCACAAGATGGCCACAACAAGTTGGCCGCCACAAAATGGCCACCAAAAGATGGCCGGCAAGGGAGGGCAGTTGGGGGTGAGATCAGGCCAGCAGGGGAAGGGCAGTTGGGGGTGACCAGACTTGCAGGGCAGTTGGGGGCGATCAGGCTGACAGGGGAGGGCAGTTGAGGCTATCAGGATGGCCGGGGAGGGCAGTTGGGGGCGATCAGGCCGGCCGGGGAGGGCAGTTGGGGGCAATCAGGCTGGCAGGAGAGTGCAGTTGGGGGTGATCAGGCCGGCAGGGGAGGGAAGTTGGGAGCAATCAGGCCAGCAGGGGAGGGCAGTTGGGAGCGATCAGGCCGGCAGGGGAGCAGTTATGCGTCAATCAGGCTGACAGGGGAACAGTTAGGGGGCGATCAGGCTGGCAGGCAGAAGTGGTTAGGGGCAATCAGGCAGGCAGGCAAGAGGTTAGGAGCCAGCAGTCCCTGGGATTGAGCCTAAACCGGCAGTCGGACATCCCCCAAGGGGTCCCAGATTGGAGAGGGTGCAGGCCGGGCTGAGGAACACCCCCCCACCATGCATGTATTTCATGCACCAGGCCTCTAGTAGGAAAATAAAAAGGCTAATATAACAAAAGTTATAAGTACATGCTTACTCTTCTTCTCTCATAGCTTTTAAAAGATATAAAATTGCATAAGGTAAGAATTATAACAATGTATTGTTGGTTTTATTACATTCAGATGTAATGTGTATTAACAATACCATAAAAAAGAGAAAGGGGAACAGTCTATATAGGAGTAATGTTTCTTTATCTTATTGGAATTAAGTATAAATCTAAAGCAGATTCTGATAAGCTAAAATGTACACAGTACATTTTGCACATCTATATAAGAAATGACTGAAAAGTGAAAAAATAACTAAAGAAATTAAAATGTTTCATTAAAAATATTCACTTCATGTCCAGATGGTGTGGCTCAGTGGTTGAGCGTCGATCTGTTGAGGTCATAGTTCAATTCCCAGTCAGGGCACATGTCCAGGTTGTGGGCTCAATCCCCAGAAGGGGGCATGCAGGAGGCAGCCAATCAATGATTCTCTCTCATCATTAATGTTTCTCTCTCTCTCTCCCTCTCCCTTCCTCTCTGAAATCAATAAAAATATATTTTTTTAAAAATACTCACTTCATGCAAAAGGAGGAAAAGAGGAACAAAATATACATGAGACAGAGAAAACAAAAGATAAAAAGTAGACAAATATTCAACTATATCAATAACACTAAATGTGAACAGAATAGACAATTCAATCAAAAAGCAGGTACTGACAGAATGAATATTTTAAAATACAACTTATGAGTTCTACAGGAGACACATTAAATTTGAAGACAGAAATGTCATTATAATGAAGTATAAATGAGAAAAAATTTCACGCCAATAGTATGCAAGAGAGCTATAGTGACTACACAAATATAAGAAACTAGAGGCCTGGTGCACGTGCACCAGCAGGGTCCCTCGGCCTGGCCTGTGGGATCAGGCCGAAACCGGCTCTCCAACATCCCCTGAGGGGTCCCAGATTGCAAGAGGGCACAGGCCAAGCCGAGGGACCCCACTGGTGCACGATCAGGGCTGGGGAGGGATGTGGGAGGTTGGCCAGCCAGGGAGGGACCTCAGGAGGGCTACAGGGCGTGTCTGGCCCATCTCGCTCAGTCCTGATCAGCCAGACCCCAGCAGCAAGCTAACCTACTGGTTGGAGCGTCTGTCCCCTGGTGGTCAGTGCATGTCATAGCAAGTGGTTGAGCAGCCTTAGCATATCATTAGCATATTACGCTTTGATCAGTTGAACAGACTACCGGACACTTAGCATATTAGGCTTTTATTATCCTAATAAAATGGTAATATGCAAATTAACCATCACTCCGCTACATAAGCCACGCCCACCAGCCACGCCACGCCCACCAGCCAATCAGGGCGAGTATGCAAATTAACCCCAATCCAAGATGGCTACAGCCACAGAGAACAAGGTTTCCTAGGTAACAGAGGAAGCCAAGCTTTCCATAGCCGTTGCAGGCCTAAGCCTCCACTCAAGCTACAAAGTTTCAATTATAGAAGGTAAACAAATTCAAACAAATGGCGGCAGAATGGAGCTTGAGAGAGCAGGCCAGGGTTGCCGGCGGCAACAGGGGAAGCAAAGCTTTCCACACACCCTGGCCGGGCTCACCCGCTTAAGGCTACAAAGTTTCAATTGTAGAAGGTGAATTAACTACCACAGAAATGGCTGCCAGAGCCCCAGGCTTGGCTCCGCTCCAGGCTACAAAGTTTCAATTGTAGAAGGAAAATAAATTCCAGATACCAGGGCCTCCCCTTGGGTTGCCAGGGGGCGTGGCTGGCCTGCAAACCACCACAGGCCCCTCGCTCAGGCCGCCCCACACCCCAAGGGAACCCCCACCCTTATCTGTGACACCCTTCAGGGCAAACCAGCTGGCCCCCACCCGTGCACCAGGCCTCTATCCTATTTAATAAAAGAGTAATATACAGATTGATCATCACTGCAACACACAATATAGCTGCCCCCATGTGGTCAAAGATCCTGCCCCCATGTGGACACAAGATGGCCACTACAAGATGGCCAGCAGGGGAAGGCAGTTGGGAGGCACCCGGCCTGCAAGGGAGGGCAGTTGTGAGGGACCAGGCCTGCAAGGGAGGGCAGTTGGAGGTGATCAACCCTACAGGAGAGGGCAGTTAGGGGTGACCAGGCTGGCAGAGGAGGGAAGTTGGGGGCAAACAGGCTGGCAGGGGAGCAGTAAAGCATCAACCAGGCTGGCAGCGGAGTGGTTAGGGCGTGATCAGGCTGGCAGGCAGAAGCGGTTAGGGGCAATCAGGAAGACAGGCAGGCAAGCAGTTGGGAGCCAGCAGTCCTGGATTGTGAGAGGGATGTCCGACTGCCCGTTTAGGCCCGATCCCACCAGGATCAGGCCTAAACGGGCAGTCGGACATCCCTCCAGGAGTCCCAGATTGGAGAGGGTACAGGCTGGGCTGAGGGACAACCCCCTGCCGTGCACAAATTTCGTGCACCGGGCTTCTAGTATCAGATAATAGACTTTAAGGCAAAATTGTTATAAGAGACAAAGGAGGACATTATACAAAAATAAAAGGGTCCGTGTTCCTAAAAGACATAATTATAAACATAGAAACATATGCTACTAACAATAAAACCCCAAAATCTATAATAATAAAAGTGTAATATACTAATTAGACTGGATGGCCAAACAGTGGAATGACCATCTGAAAGACCTTCTGGACGACCATCCGGGACCACACTATGACACCCATTGGCGCCAGGCCAGCCAAGGCGGGTGTGATGCGATTGGTCAGGGGCTCGGCCATCACCCCGTGATCGCCCCACAGAGGGAGGCCCAGTTCACCAACCGGCGGGACAATCAATCAGGGGGCTCCACAATCGCCCCAAAGAGGGAGGCCCAGGCCACCAACCGGCGGGCTGAGGTGGGTGGGCGGGGCCTCCCTCTGTGAGGGAAGCCTGAGTCCCAGGTGCCAGAGGGAAGCCAGTGCCAGCAGCCAGGGGAAGGAAAGCCTACTCTTGCACAAATTTCGTGCCTCAGGCCTCTAGCAGATAGATAAAGCAGAAACTGACAGAACTGAAGGGAGAAACAGTACAAGTATAACACCAGTTGGAACTTCGACATCCCACTTTCAATAATGGATAGGACAAATAGACAAAAGGTACTCTATGCACAACAGAACCAATAAAAAGATGCATTCAGCCGAAACCGGTTTGGCTCAGTGGGTAGAGCGTCGGCCTGCGGACTGAAAGGTCCCGGGTTCGATTCCGGTCAAGGGCATGTACCTTGGTTGCGGGCACATCCCCGGTGGGGGGTGTGCAGGAGGCAGCTGATTGATGTTTCTCTCTCATCGATGTTTCTAACTCTCTATCCCTCTCCCTTCCTCTCTGTGAAAAGTCAATAAAAATCTATTTTAAAAAATAATAAATTTTTTAAAAAAAAGATGCATTCACTGAAGCTGTGGTCCTATTTAATGTACAACAATTTACATTAATTTACAGTCTGCTTAATTTAACTGGCCAGCCTTTGAACAGTATGTTTGGGCAACATTCTTTTTAAAATATCCTCTATCTTTTCTTTTAAAAAAGCAACAGTCTGACAAGAGTTATTTAAAAGATGATCTTTGACTCTCTTTGAAAATCAATGAGGGCAGGGGGAAGAATTCATTATAAGTTCCATACAAAAGAAACAATTTAAGACACACCATATCAGATTGACAAAATTTTTAAAGCATGCGTCAGCCAGCACCGCAGCCGGGGCCATGAGCTCGTGGGCGCCACGGCAGCTGCTGTGGCGGCGACCGCGGACTTGGCGCAGCGGCTCTCGGTGAAGGAAGAGACCATCTTTCTGCGAGACGGGCTCACCCGCGTCACCGACCTGGCCCAGCTCCCCACTGAGATCCTCGGGGCCCCGGAGACCGCCAACACCGACTCAGAGGATTCTTAAGACTTCCTGTCTTACACTCAAGTCCTCTAGCCATTTTGAGAGAGGAGGACCAAGAAGGCAGCAGAATCAAACAAAGGAACTTCGCGCACAACAATTTCAAAGTTAAACAAAGGAACTTCGCCGCGCACAGAGCGTCTGCCACCCAGAACCACAGGAGAGCTGGCTGAATGATGGATTTACAGCTAAGAGAGAAGAGGAAAGAGCGAACTCTGGAGAAACTGAGGTGCGGAGGCGCGTGGGTCGGGGGAAGGGACTTGTGGCTTTTGTTCCAACCCTAGGGGAGATTAGCTCCCCAGACGCCTGCGGGGAGAGGCGCGACTCTCGGCCTTCCTGTCGGAGAGTGGGAGTCACTTCCTTGTGGAGGTGCGCCCAGCAATCAGTGTTTGCTGCGCTGGAGTGCGGAATGAGGGGGCTTGGAAACGTGGAAAACAGAAAAAGCAGACTTACAGCCAGAGCGGTTCGCCTCGCCATGGCCTGGTGGCGCCCTGAGGCCCCGCCCCGCCCTGAGACCCGCCCCGCCCTGGGACCCGCCCCGCTCGTTTTGCAGACCCGCCCCGCACGTCTGGCAGGCACACCTGGGCTCCAAGCAACGGCTTTTGCATGTGGGTGGCCTGCCTTATGGCAGCTTGACCAGATAAACTGCGGTTCTAGTCGGACTGCTCTAGGGACGCTCAGACAGGAGGAGGAAACTGCAGTTTCTGCCGTAAGTCCTGCTGAGTGGTCTCAGGTAGTAGCTGACCTACACACCATTGGAGACCCAGAAACGAGGGCATCTAGTGGTCGGTGTGAGATGACACCAGACTTCAACCACTCGCATAAAGGACACATTCCAGAGGCAGAATCAATGAGCGCCAAAGCCTTGCTGCACCAAGACCCGGCCCATAAATCTGTCTCCTACACAGCAACTCTTCCTTTATAGACACAGAGGATCTGCACGGCCAATTGGCCTGGAGGACAATTCCTCCCAGCGACACCAACAACAATCAAGACTTAACTATACAAAGGAAAACCAAGACGGAGGCATAGGGCGGAAGCCTGATTGCTGCCCACCACAACAATTTTGAGTCTACGACAGGAGAGCGGAGCAGACACCATCCAGAACCACCGGAGGGCTGACTGAGCAGACGCTCTACAACTAGAATAAAAGAGAGGGGTACTCGGGATGATGCTGATGCCGGCGACCCAAAGATCACACTTTAAGAACTACGGCTCAGACGACACAGTGGCGGCCTGGAACGTGCTCGGCGCAGTTCCCCCAGCGGTCTCCGGCTGAGGGGAAGGCCCCACTCGCTGCCGAGCACGGACAGACGAGCCCCTAGGAGTCATGGGGTGGGAGACTCCGCGCTTGCTGACCTCCGAGTCCTTCAAGAATCTCAACGCCCCGGAAGCGGCCAGGTGCGCACGCTCGGTGACTGGCCACCGCTGCAGACCCAAGGGCCGACGCAGCCACCCCGGACCAGCCCGCTGCCGCGCACCGGGCACACCGGAGCTTCGCCGAGCCCGCCGCCCAACGAGTTCTGTGGCGGCTGCCCTGGAGCTCTGAGAAAATGGCCGAAGGAATTACTGAGATGGAATTGACCAACAGGAAATGGGATCAAGAAGACGAAACCCCGCTGGGTCCTGAATCCGGGTGAAGCCGCGTGCCCCTGGGTCTGGGTGAGGCTGGACACTGGGTCAGGGTGAGGCTGGGCCCCGGGTCCGGGTGAGGCCACGTGCCCCTGGGTCCGGGCGAGGCCATGCGCCCCTGGGTCCGGGTGAGGCTGAATCCTGGGTCTGGGCGAGGCCGTGCGCCCCTGGGTCCGGGTGAGGCTGAATCCTGGGTCTGGGCGAGGCCGTGCGCCCCTGGATCCGGGTGAGCCCTGGGCCCCGGGTCCGGGCGAGGCCGTGCGCCCCTGGAGCCGGGTGAGCCCTGGGCCCCGGGTCCGGGCGAGGCCGCGGGCCCCTGGAGCCGGGTGAGCCCTGGGCCCCGGGTCCGGGCGAGGCCGCGGGCCCCTGGAGCCGGGTGAGCCCTGGGCCCCGGGTCCGGGCGAGGCCGCGGGCCCCTGGAGCCGGGTGAGCCCTGGGCCCCGGGTCCGGGCGAGGCCGCGGGCCCCTGGAGCCGGGTGAGCCCTGGGCCCCGGGTCCGGGCGAGGCCGCGGGCCCCTGGAGCCGGGTGTGCCCTGGGCCCCGGGTCCGGGCGAGGCCGCGGGACCCTGGAGCCGGGTGTGCCCTGGGCCCCGGGTCCGGGCGAGGCCGCGGGACCCTGGAGCCGGGTGTGCCCTGGGCCCCGGGTCCGGGCGAGGCCGCGGGACCCTGGAGCCGGGTGAGCCCTGGGCCCCGGGTCCGGGCGAGGCCGCGGGCCCCTGGAGCCGGGTGAGCCCTGGGCCCCGGGTCCGGGCGAGGCCGCGGGCCCCTGGAGCCGGGTGAGCCCTGGGCCCCGGGTCCGGGCGAGGCCGCGGGCCCCTGGAGCCGGGTGAGCCCTGGGCCCCGGGTCCGGGCGAGGCCGCGGGCCCCTGGAGCCGGGTGAGCCCTGGGCCCCGGGTCCGGGCGAGGCCGCGGGCCCCTGGAGCCGGGTGAGCCCTGGGCCCCGGGTCCGGGCGAGGCCGCGGGCCCCTGGAGCCGGGTGAGCCCTGGGCCCCGGGTCCGGGCGAGGCCGCGGGCCCCTGGAGCCGGGTGAGCCCTGGGCCCCGGGTCCGGGCGAGGCCGCGGGCCCCTGGAGCCGGGTGAGCCCTGGGCCCCGGGTCCGGGCGAGGCCGCGGGCCCCTGGAGCCGGGTGAGCCCTGGGCCCCGGGTCCGGGCGAGGCCGCGGGCCCCTGGAGCCGGGTGAGCCCTGGGCCCCGGGTCCGGGCGAGGCCGCGGGCCCCTGGAGCCGGGTGAGCCCTGGGCCCCGGGTCCGGGCGAGGCCGCGGGCCCCTGGAGCCGGGTGAGCCCTGGGCCCCGGGTCCGGGCGAGGCCGCGGGCCCCTGGAGCCGGGTGTGCCCTGGGCCCCGGGACCGGGCGAGGCCGCGGGCCCCTGGAGCCGGGTGAGCCCTGGGCCCCGGGACCGGGCGAGGCCGCGGGCCCCTGGAGCCGGGTGAGCCCTGGGCCCCGGGTCCGGGCGAGGCCGCCGGCCCCTGGAGCCGGGTGAGCCCTGGGCCCCGGGTCCGGGCGAGGCCGCGGGCCCCTGGAGCCGGGTGAGCCCTGGGCCCCGGGTCCGGGCGAGGCCGCCGGCCCCTGGAGCCGGGTGAGCCCTGGGCCCCGGGTCCGGGCGAGGCCGCCGGCCCCTGGAGCCGGGTGAGCCCTGGGCCCCGGGTCCGGGCGAGGCCGCCGGCCCCTGGAGCCGGGTGAGCCCTGGGCCCCGGGTCTGGGCGAGGCCGCCGGCCCCTGGAGCCGGGTGAGCCTGGGCCCCGGGTCCGGGCGAGGCTGCGGGCCCCTGGAGCCGGGTGAGCCTGGCCCCGGGTCCAGGTGAGGCCGTGGGCCCCTGGATCCGGGTGAAGCAGTGCCCCTGGGTCCAGCCGAGACCAAACCAGAGGGAGTCGGACCTGCATTACCACCATTTGTCCACCATCCAGAGCTGAGGGGTCAGTGCCGACATGTACTCATAGGGAACCGGTTGACATTGATATTGGGTCTCAAAAGAACTGTTGGTCCAGAAAGAAACTCACTACAGACTGATTCATTTGCCTGTCAGCATAACTATTATTGCTCGTCGCACATTCAATTCTTATAAGTATATCTATAGTGACACATGATTTCGCTCATCTAGGGGAAATGATGAACAACATAGACTGATGAACAAGAACAGAACCAGAAACAAGGAGGCATCGATCGGACTATCGGGCCTCAGAGGGAGGATAGGGGAGGGTGGGGGGAGGGGGGAGAGATCAACCAAAGGTCTTGTGTGCATGCATATGAGCCTAACCAATGCTTAAGTTCAACAGAGGGTTGGGGCATCCAAGGGGAGGGGTATGGGATGGGAATGGGGGGATGAGGACAAATATGTGACACCTTAATCAATAAAGAAAATAAAAAATAAATAAATAAATAAAAATAAATATAAAAAAAATAAATAAATAAATAAAAGATGATCTTTCTCATGAAGAGCATTCAGATAAGCCAGTAAAACTTCAGAAGTTACTATTCCTATATAATAAAAAAGTAATATGCAAATCGACCGAACGGCGGAACGACCAGTCGCTATGGTGCACACTGACCACCAGGGGGCAGACGCTCAATGCAGGAGCTGCCCTCTGGTGGTCAGTGTGCTCCCACAGGGAGAGCGCCGCTCAGGCAGAAGCGGGGCTCATGGCTGGTGAGCACAGCGGCGGTGGCAGGAGCCTCTCCCGCCTCTGCAGCAGTCGGACATCCCCTGAGGGCTCCCGGACTGCGAGAGGGCACAGGCCGGACTGAGGGGGACCCCCCCCCGAGTGCACGTATTTCGTGCACTGGGCCTCTAGTAATATATAACAAGAGACAACAGATGCAATTTAAAGCCTTTTGTACTCAGGAACCTAGCTTTTGAAGGTTCTATTTTCTCTGGATTAAAGGGCTGCAAAAGGCTTTCCTGCTTTGAGCCTAATAAAGAGGTTGAAACAGGCAATCACATTTTTTCAACAGTTTCCTATGTTCCTCACAAAATGTAATTATACCATAGAAGGGAACAAGTGGGATAGAAAGACATGAGAGAGAACACATTTCAGGAAACCCTCCAACACAAAATCACTGGAAACCAAATTCAATTAATGTCAAACATATCCAACCAAAAATGTTACAATGTGTATAATTGGAAAATTGTATTAATGCACCCTACTTTAAAATTTTAAATGTTATCAAGCTTTAAAATATATCATTGTGTTAATTACCTTTATATTTATAAATCATTTTTTATTGAACTTATTGAAGTGACAGTGGTTAACAAAAATTACACAGGTTTCAGGTATACAATTCTGTAATACATCATCTGTACATTGTATTGTGTGTTCCCCACACCAAGTCACATCTTCCATCATTATTTATCCCCCCTTTCCCCTCTCTTATTCCCCCACCCTCTTTCCCTCTGGTAATCACCATATTGTTGTCTATAAGCAGCAACTGTCGCTTCACTACTTAAAAAATTATCTTTTTAACAATAGAAACTTTCATAAACCATTAAAATTAAAGAGCTCAATGCCCAGCCAGCATGGCTCAGTGGTTATGAACCAGGAGGTCAAGATTCGATTCCCAGTTAGGGCACATACCCAGGTTGCGGGCTCGATCCCCAGTGTGGGGCATGCAGGAGGCAGCGATCAGTGATTCTCTCTCATCATTGATGTTTCTCTCTCTCTCTCCCTCTCCCTTCCTCTCTAAAATCAATAAAAATATTTTTTTTAAAAATTAAAGAGCTCAATAGCAGATTTTGTATTAGAAAAAAGTTCTAGCAAAAACAGCTTTATGTATTTCAATAAGCTAAATTTCAATAAAAATGTATATACTATATATATATATAGTATACAGGTATAGTAAGAAGAATGTTTCCATTAGTCATTGTGTATAAAACACACATTAGAGCATGATCATATTTGAAAAATAGTAAATGCAACATATGGCATACATCTAAATTATCTATTAAGCCTAGAACAATGTACATAGTATTTGAGGTCCAAAATACTGTGGCCACTAAGAATGGGGGAAAAGTGATCCAGACTATATTCACATTCGACTGATAGCAGCTTCTTTCCTTGTCCCTCCCTGTGATCAGCCCATGGGAGAAAAGAGGGGTAGAGGGATCTTATGCCAGAGAATATGGTGCCCCAATCCTCCAAGCAGCTGTTCAGTGACACCTCACAGGCCTCCTCACTCATCCTGAATCCCTGCATCTTCCTTCCCTAAGTCCTTACATCTGTCTCAGGTGGGTGATTTTGTTTCAGAGAGTTGGCTAAAAATAGGCGGCATAGAAAGGTAATTTTACCATTTGCTGTCAGCCCACGCAAGGGCTCGACTTACTGTAAAGACCTTCAGCGTTTTATGCTTCCATGACTTAAGGGTAGTTTGGAAAATTAAACTGCAGCAATTGGACTAATTGGAGATTTTAAACTATACTCCGTGGAAGTCCTTTTATACGGAGTCCCTGTGGGAAGGAGGGGGAGCAATAGAATCAGGTTGATTTTATCTGTTTTACATCTTGAACCTCATTAAGAATTCAGGCTAGCCTTGGCTGATGGGCTCAGTTGGTTGGAGCATCGGCATATGTACGCCATACACTGAAAGGTTGTGTGGGTTCAACTGCTGGTCGGGTGTGGGAGGGAACCATGCGCTCGCTCTCTCTCTCTCTCTCTCTCTCTCTCTCTCTCTCTCGTCAGTAAACATATTCTCAGGTGAGGATTAAAAACAAAAAAACCATACTCCCCCCACCAGCCCCAGTTCCCTCTTTCTGCTAAGGAGGCACGTGGTAGTTCAGGTCATCTCCCTCTTTCACCTCCCCTGGGATTGCAATGCATGAGCTTAATGCTGAAAAGTGGCCAGATTTTCTTTTGACTCCCCTCAGTTAAATTTTTACCTCTCTTATCCACTAGCATAGGACTGGTTTCCTTGGTTACTGAGGTTTTAACCTTCCATTTCCCAGAAAATCACAGACTACTACATAACTGTTCATATGGCCAACTTTAAGATTCTCCCCAAAACCCTCAACTCACCAGAGCAAGAGAACTTAATTAACAAGTAAAGAATTATGGAACCAGAGGGAACCTGGTAGCCCTAGTCCAGCCCTCACGCTGAAATATGTAGAAATCACATTGGGCCGGTCTACCCTATGCCGGCGTCTGTGACTGTGTTCTCTACCCAGATTGACTATATTGCTTCCTCCATAAGCACAAATTCCAATTCCTTAATCATTATCACTGTTTGATCTAAATTTCTTAAATTCCAACAACCTCTTAGTGCTTATAATCAAAATGGACTCAGCAGATGTGACTTGGCCAGGGCCGCTTCCTTCCTACCACAAATCTTGAGAATACAGTCACCTTTACAGTTCCTTCTCAAAACATTTCTTTCTTTAAATATGACTCTAAGTGGCACTTATCTTTCCTCCTATCTATCCTACAAAGCATACAAAGAGGGCTGCTTTTGTTCCTTAACGACACAGTTGCCAAGATTCCCCCAACAAGCATTTTTTGAGTAGTTACTGCAAGCCAGGCACCAGGTCAGGTAGTGGGGATACAAAACTAAGAAACGGTCCCTCGCCTTCAGAACCCACAGTCCCGGGAGGAAATCAGAAAAGTAAACATACACTTTAAGCAGTGAGATATGTGACAAAACATAACACAACATCCATCAGATATTATGGGAGCAGAGAAAAAGCACCAGCAATGGAGGAGAGAGGCTGTAGGGAGCCTTCAGGACCAGCCCCGTGGGCCAGAGAGGAGGAGGAGGAAGGCATGTCAGGCTGAGGGAACAGGATAATTCAGCCCCAGCCCTGGACACACAGCCTGGGATTAGTCTAGTGAAGGAAACGGCCACCATCTCCTGCTGGAAGTGGTTCCCAGACTTGGAGAGAATTAGCAAAGAACACGCTTCTAACCAAGGAGTAACAGCTGTTACCAAAACAAAACCCAGGGCGGCCAACGACGAGCAAGCTTGAAAAAAGAAAAACAAGCCCTAGCTGGTTTGGCTCAGTGGATAGAGCGTCAGCCTGTGGACCAAAGGGTCCCAGGTTCAATTCCGGCCAAGGGCACATGCCCGGGTTGTGGGCTTGATCCCCTGTAGGGGGCATGCAGCAGGCAGCCGATCAATGATTCCCTTTCATCATTGATGTTTCTATCTCTCTCTCCCTCTCCCTTCCTCTCTGAAATCAATAAAGATACATTAAAAGAAAAAAGAAAAACAAGCATAAGGATTATGGGAAGATGGTGGCAGTAATAACATAGTATTTTAGACTTCCCAACCCCCTCCCTCCAATAAACGCCACACAGAGAAAGTAAAATAGCAAAATCAAAACTCCACGGAAAACATCTTAAAAAATCTAGGCAGCAAGGTGTCTCCACCCTGAATATGGGCAGATAGGAACAAATCACCAACAGTCACAAGATCTGCATGGTACCGGCACCTTGAGAGAAAACAGAGGGAAGCACTGGGGCCCGCTGAGAGACGGGCCACTAAGAAACCTGAGCATCCCAAAATAAACAGCAGGTGCTCACTAGAAACTTTCTGGTTTGGTAGGCTCACTGCAAACAGCTGCTAAAAATGTTGGCTCTCAGGCTCTCGATAGCTGGGGAGTACAAGTTCACAGAAAAGACTGAAGGAGCCGAGTCTGGCCCTAGGAAGTCCCAAAAAGTAACTGGGCAAAGCTCCTTTGCAGGACAAAACTCCACCCTAAAGAGAATCCAAATTGAGCAGAACAGAGACAAAAAAGAGAAAAGGAAAACTGGGGGGGGGGGGGGGGGGGGGGGGGAGGGGTAGGGCCATACCAGATTTGAAAAGGTCCACATTTTTGTATTTCAACAAAACAGCAGAGTGCTCCAGAGCCATGAAATCTGAAAAGCTATCCTTAAGAGTGTCCCTCTGTTAGAAGTTTGGGAAAACTGATTTCACATGAAAATCAGGAACATCAGAGGATAACAGTCAAATCCCATACTATGTTGTTATAAGGACAAAGATAATCATTTTCATAATCAATTCAACAAAAGCATCCAAAAATGTTTTATTAGAATACAATTTCTACTGTTCTAAGTATGTATCTAGAAATTCCACCCAGTCTTTAGGGGAAAATGATAAAAAATAATAATAATAAAAGAAAAGAACAGCTGTCCAGTCTCCATCTTGCTCAGACATCAATACATGGGGGGGAAAAAAGTGACATGAAATGTATCTGAGAACAGAGGAAAAGGTAAACCAACCCACAAAACAGGTGTTCAATGTCACAGATCATGGGCTCTTCACTCCACCTCTTTCCTTCTCCAAGTTCATATCTCTTCCTCATAGGTGTTACTTGGTTTCTAAGAGTTATAAAAACGAGAGGCATGAAGGAGGTAATCGCCAGTTGTTAGCAGAATCAAGAATGTGGAGGGTACAGCTTTCCTCTCCATTCCCCGTACCTCCGAGGCTCTTCACCTTTCCTTCAAACAATACACCCCAGATCTGACAGTCACCAAAACTTTCTATTTCCTAGATTCTTTGTTAGAATGAAGTTCACAATACTATCTAATCAGCACAACAGAATTTTTTAAAACTATGTAAAAAACTCATTATAATAAAGATAGCCACTGAGATAGACTCTGTGGGTATTTATTCACCTCATATGGTCACTTATCTCCTTCCTGCTCCTTCATTCTTTGCATGTGGAAGCCTCTTTGCTCTCACAAGTGTCCCCCTTTTCCTTCATACCACACTTTGGTCAAAAGTATCTCAGCAATATTTACCTTCTGAACTGCAAAATGTAACCTGAATCTTTCATAAAATCTTTCTCACAGGAGTTTTTGATCCAGTCAACGAACTTTTCTCCAAACCTGTGAGCCCCACTGTTAGCTAAACCCAAGTGTCTGTGTGCTTGTATGCCACAGAGCATAGAGGAGTGAACTGAAACACAGAGACTCCCCCACTCTGGTGAGCTGCATAGGTAGCTCACAACAGCATAGGTATTTTCACAAAGGTTTGTTTCTTCTTCACATCCGAGTTAAACCGCTGCCTTTTCAATCATCTCTTTGGCTTATCAAAATAATATGATTTCCCAAATGTCTTTTTACCTGCCAAGAACCTACCCACCCACCCCAGATTCACCCAGTCAATCCACTTGTTAACAGTTCATCAGAAAGCCTTGAACAGAGTGCTCAACTCTCCCTACAAAATGAGGCGGCAAAGTAACCATCACCATGTGCCATTTTAGACAGCATGGAGAGCTTGTCCTTGTTCCAATAAAGTTAAACAGTTTCCTCAAAGACATCCCTTATCAGCAGCTATTTTGAAATGTTTATCACTTAGGATTTTTCATGTGATGTCCCATTTACTGTGTGGCTAACAATTCTAATAAGAAGCCAATAACAGGGTGATTTCGGTAAGCCTTATTCAGAGGTTCCAAAAGGATTGAAAACTCTGTTGCCCAGCAATTATTTATTCCAGCAACACTCAGAGGATCTTCATTCTATATATATAAAAGGCTAATATGCTAAGTGTCCATCTGGGCAATGACATCACATAGCAACGACTGGCTTCCTCTCCCTAGCGACGACTAGCCTCCTCGCAGTTTCTTCAGCCCAGGAACATGACTTGCTTTATAGCCAGGTGGAAACATTTTACACTTTCACCAAATGCCTGTGAAGCGTTTTCTCATGCCTTGTCTCATTTGATCCTCACAGAAGTCTTGGAGTAGGTAGATAGGAGACTCGGTGGAATCCTATTTTCTTTTAATTAGCCGGAAAACAGAGATTTAGAAAGTTTAAAAACTTGACCCAACTAAAAAGAAGAAATGGTGGACCTTGAAAATGATTTCAGTTTTTCTCACTGTGCAGAACATAGTCAAACACTGCTGCAGTCAAATATTTCACCCTTTGTTCTCCCTGCATGATCTAGAATAATAATCTGCTTCGTGTTGATATTTACTGCTGTGTTGCTGACAATTACCTGAAAGAGAAGTCGGGGTGCTTCACTGGGCTGGAAAAAGTTTAGCGACATCAGAAAGCAGGTCTAATTAAGCAAGTTTATTCTATACTAGAGTTCCGGTGCACAAATTCGTGCACAGGTGGGGTCCGGTGGCCAGCCCCAATGGGAGCCAATCAGGGCTAGGCTGGCAGGGGGGAGGGGATGTGGGAGGTTGGGCAGCCGGCCCTGCCCCAGATTGGAGTAAGGGGGCAATCAGGGACGGAGCTGGACAGGGGGAGGGGCCATGGGTGGTTGGGGGGCCAATCAGGGCGCCAATCGGGGCACCAATCAGGGCCCAGATCGGGCTGGTTTGGCCACCACAGTGCACATTATAGCGACCAGTCGTTTCAGTCGTTCCCGTCATTCTGTCCTTCTGGTTGCTTGGCTTTTATATATATAGACATATGAAAGGCTAAGTTGACTCGCACATGGGCGATACATATAAAGCTCTTGCTGGTGCCAATCACACACGTGTTTTGATCTGTCATTGTTGATCGTGAATTTGGTTGACCCTTCTATTATAGAGAAAGGGCTAAAATATTTCTTCTAATTAATTTCCTTTCAATGTGCACAAATTCGTGCACTGGGCCACTAGTATCATCTTGTGTAAGCTCTTGTACTTTATCCAATGCACCCAACAGGTTCAATAATTCCAGATTTTTTTATGAAGTCATCTACTCTTTTCCATGCCTTAAAATAAAGGCTTTACTACTAGATAATATCCTTTCCTACCTTTATTTTTTAATATATTTTTATTTATTTCAGAGAGGGAGGGAAAGGGAAAGAGAGATGAAACATCAATGGTAAGAAAGAATCATTGATCGGCTGCCTCCTACACCCCCCTACTGGGGAACGAGCCTGAACAAGCATTATCTTGTATCATCTGAAATTGGACCAGAATCAAACCCAAGACCCTTCAATCCATAGGCTGACACTCTATCCACTGAGCCAAACCAGCTAGGGCTCCTTTTCTACCTTTAAAAGAGACCTTCTTACTAATACCTTGACAAAGTTGCTCCATAATATTAATCCAAGCAGGCAAATTGGAAATTTGCTTTAAACAATTCTCTCTCTCTCTTAAGGCATCCTTGTAGATCATCTGGTTTAAGCCCCAAGGCTTTAGATATGAAATGAGATTCAGAAAAAACTTGGCCAAGGTCTTTACAGCAGAGAAAGAAGGAAAATATGTCTAAAATGTAATCCTGTGCTTCTGCAAATACATCTCTTTGCTGAGCAAAATTTTAGTAAAATAAATAATTTTCTCTACTGTTTTAAGACTCTTAGTTTCTGTTTATATATAGATAAACATTTTTATTATTATTGATTTCAGAGAGGAAGGGAGAGGGGGAGAGAGATATAAACATCAATGATGAGAGAGAAATCATTGATCGGCTGCCTCATGCACATCCCCTACTGGGAATCCAACCCTCAATCCAGGCATGTGCTCTTGACTGGAATCAAACCCAGGACCCTTCAGTCCCCAAGCCAACGCTTTATCCACTGAGCCAAACCAGCTAAGGCCAAGACTCTTAGTTTCTAGCACCTTTGTGAAGGTTCTACACAAAGTTCTGAGTACCAGGAGAAAAATAATGAGACTGTTCAAGGGGCAAAAGACATGTAGCAAGCCAGAGACTGATGATTCAAAAATCATCTGAGCTGCAAAACTGCCATTCTCCAGAGCTTTTTCTCAATCCGTTGAGATTTTGCTTCCTGACAATTGTTGTCCTTTTAGCTTGAGTAAACTCTCATAAAACTTTAAAAACAAGGAAGGAAGGAAGGGAGGAAGGGAGGAAGGGAGGAAGGGAGGAAGGGAGGAAGGGAGGAAGGGAGGAAGGGAGGAAGGGAGGAAGGGAGGGAGGGAGGGAGGGAGGGAGGGAGGGAGGGAGGGAGGGAGGGGTTATCATCTGATGTGTTCAACCATATTCCCTATATCAATAACACTATCTTGCATCTCTCAAAACTCATTCTCATTCAATTATCTTATTTAACTTCAAGGAAGCCCTGGAAGATAGGCATATCTTCCTTACACATAATCAACTACATATACACAGGTGAAATGCAGTTAAAATAGGCCATGTACCCACTCCAAAAACCTACCAACCACACAAGAGAACAAATCTGACCCACAAAACACAGCAACCCATTCATAATAATCATTTAAAATAGCAAGGCTTCATAGTAAGAAATCACTAACAGAAGAAATAAATATGAACGGAGGTTGGAGAGAGGGGGACACACATAATCAATGACAATAAATAAAACTGTGCAATTAAACAAGGGAGTTATGAGCATTTTTGAAAAACCTGTAGGAAGTACCTCAGAGCAAACTAAAACAGAAGATGATGTCATCCAGTGACAAACTGGTGAAATGTGAAACAAGGAAACCACACCAAACAGGTGTGCTCTTAATCTATCCTTGTTAATCACAGGATGGATGCCGCCACCTGGTAGAGCACACTTGCCCCCTCCTCACAACTCGGGCAGGTGGACTGCCAGTCTCACTGCTTGCCTTAGCAACTGGAGCCCGTTCCAGCTGCGCAGCGCGAATTCGTGGGCCTCATGAAAGCTCCACGCATTACCTCCATTCAGGCCCCCTGACTACACTACAATCTTACTCTCCTTATGGCCGAAAGCTGTAAGTTTAACAGGGTCCAATTTCAGATGATACAGGATAATGTCTCCACATAACTCTTAGTGGTTCTATCTTTAGACAGGGACCACACTTGAGCCCTCGCTGATAAAAGCTGCTTCACTCGCCATTTCACACTAAAGTACAGAGCCAGGATTCTCTTCCTTCTAAGCATTTAACTCAGCTGGGACAGCCCCTAGACACTCACTGACCGAAGGATGAGGAATGGCTCCCTAGACCAATCACCTGAGAAGTCTTTCTCTGCCCGTGTATCTTACTGACATCTGTGAAATAATGTGACACACACTTCCTCCTTCTCTAGAGAGCTTGTCTCTACCATCTGACGCTCCTCTTTGACTTGATCCTCCTTTTCATCTCTTTCCTGGTGGACAGAATTGTGTGAAATGCATAATGTTTCCTTTGTGGGCTCGCTGAATATTGTGTATATTCAACTCTTTTCTCTTCAAGAGCACTTACCCAGCCCTAGCTGGTTTGGCTCAGTGGATAGAGCATCAGCCTGTGGACTGAAGGGTCCCAGGTTCGATTCCAGTCAAGGACACATGCCCAGGTTGCAAGCTCAATCCCCAGTAGGGGGAGTGTAGGAGGCAGCGGATCAAAGATTCTCTCTCATCATTGATGTTTCTATCTCTCTCTCCCTCTTCCTTCCTCTCTGAAATCAATAAAAAAAATTTTTTTTAAAGAGCACTTACCCAGCCAACATTAACATGAAGAAAAAGGACTCGAGCACTCATGGCGCTCATGTCAGCGGGCTCCCAGAAAGTCTGTGGAAATCAAATAACTACTGCAAAAATCGTACATAGAGATTTCAAGTGCAAATATTTTATAGCTGAAATACGACAGCATTGTTTGCTATGAAGACAAGTGCATGCATTACAGCCAAGACCTATTTCGCCACACAATGCTTGACATGTGAGAGGCGCTCGGCGGGCAGGGTCTTCGGTTCTGGCTGAACGGTGTTCTCTTGTTCCTCAGCCACTGGCTGAATGACATCGTGGCTACATATTAGCAAAAAAGCCACCTTCCTTCCAAGCCACACTATTTTAACCAAAATTGAGAAATAAAAAAAAAGAAAATGCACTTTTCAAACAGAGAGAGATTCGAGAGAAAATTTCCCCCATAAAAGAACAAAATACAATCATCTGCATTTCTCTTCAGCAGCCCTTTTCAAGTGTGACCTTTAGGAAGCTCCTCCAACACTGGGGAGGGGGAAAAACAAAACAAAAAACTTTAATTAAAAGAAAGGGCAGCAAAGATGCCTAAGGAAGGGGGACGGCTTTTTACCCTGCATGAGAGAAAGGTGGATTTTCCCAAAGCTCTGGAGCCACCAGGACAGAATGCAAATCCCAGGGCCCGGATTATACAGAGCACACAGCTGCGGGCCCTGGGGCTGGGCCGGCACAGCAAGCCTAAATAATTGCATGCTGGTAAAATTCCCCCAGAGCCAGCAATCCCGACAGGATGTGTGCCTCATCTTTTCTAGAAGTGCGAGGCTCTCTCTGCTCCAGAGAAATTTAAAGCAACACTTTATTCCACCTTCTCTAGATCCCACCAACAGGATCCAAATACTACGCTTTTGTGGAAGAAGCATAAATTAAACTCTAGTATTGCTTTCCTCCAATGAGGAGGCCTGTGAATTTAAAATGATAATCGCCACGCTCAAGAGGATTAAACTTGAAAAAGCTAAAGCCTGTTAGGTCGTGAACTCAGCTTTGGCAGGAGGAAAATGCTGTATCTTCCTGTAATACGCTTAGCACAAAAAGGCTCATCCGCCCCACACAGTGCCCGCTGGGACTTCTGTACAGAGATAACACTGACTAGATGGAAGGAACTTGATATGTAAAGCCCTTTCCTGAGAGTGACTCGCTGTCACTGTCACAACCTTGACAAGGAGAGAAGGAAAGAAAATGTGCAGGGTGCAATGTATCAAGATAGCTCTGAATGGGAGTCTCCGACAGCCCTAGAGAAAAGAGGGACAGGAAGGAGACCCTAGGAAACAGAGTGTATCCCAAGGAAAATGTCCCCAGCAAGGTAAACCTTGCTTCCTGCTACACAATCCCCAAGACCAGTCTTGAGGCTTTATCCACATTCAAGGTTCAAGAGAAAAAGGGAAACTCCTCTTATTCTCATCTACAGTGGTCCTGAAGCCACTCAAAAAGCAGCGACAGTGAGAGTCTACAGGAACAGAGCCCTGACCCAGAGAAGCTCCATCGCTTTAAAAAAGAAACCAGAGATTCACATACAAGTCTGCCGGTGGCCAGGCTCTTCCCTGCCACCTCTGAAGGGGGCTGATGCCCCACCACTAACTGCCGGCGTACTTCCTGAAAAGTAACAGTCCTCTCGGCCTAGAATACTTACCCGTTTAGGATCTGATCAAAATCATGACTAGATGGTTCCATGATTATTTCCTTTGTCCAATCTGCATGTAATAAAATACAAAGTCCTGGGCGTTTAGACAAATGGAGTCCCGTAAGCACCACCTCCCCTCCCAGCCGTCCTTCACTCACAGAGCGCACTCAGGGCAGATCATCCGAGTCGTAAGTAACAGTGGTTCATTCCTTCGGATTGCCAAGTTGCAGTCCATGGTGTAGAAGTGCCAAAGTTTGTGTATCCACTCACCAGCTGAAGGATCTTTGGGGTGTGCATGGCTTTTGGCAATTGTGAAAAAAAAAAAAAGCCACAATAAGCATTCACACACGTAGTTTACATTTCTTTTGGGTAAATACATACCCAAGAGTGGGCCTCCTGAGTCACGTTAAGTATATGTTTACTTGATAAGAAACTGCCGAAGATGGGGTACTGGCAGGTTTTTACACCATTCCAATGGACATACAGTGGTTCTTCATTGTGGTTTGAATTTGGATTTCCTTAACAAATGATGTTCAGCGTCTTAGGCTATTTACCATCAATATATCTTCTTGGGTGAATTGTCTGTTTAAATCTTTTCCCCATTTTTTTAATGGATTATTTACTTTCTTATTATTGAGTTCTGAGAGTTCTATATATTTTCTGGATACAAATCCTCTTTGGATATGTGATTTAAAAATATATTATCCCAGTCTGTGGCCTGGCTTTTTTTTTTTTTAATAGATTTCTTCTTTAGAGCAGTTTTAGGTTCATCGCAAAATTGAGTAGAAAGTCCAGATATCTTCCATATAACCTCAGTGTGGTGGCTTCGCTTCTCATTTTCTTTCTTTCTTTCTTTTTTTAATTGATTAGAGAGAGAGAGAAAAACATCAATTTGTTGTCCCACTTACTTTGCAGTCATTGGTTGCTCCTTGTATGTGCCCTGTCAGGGAACTAAGCCTGCACCCTTGGCTTATTGGGAGGACGCTCTAACCAACACGGCAGCACAGCTCCTCGGACGCCAGGTATCGGATGAAGGCCTGAGAAGGCCTAGGCCCGTGGTCGGCAAACTGCGGCTCGCGAGCCACATGCGGCTCTTTGGCCCCTTGAGTGTGGCTCTTCCACAAAATACCACATGCGGGCGCTACAGTGCGATTGAAACTTCGTGGCCCATGCGCAGAAGTCGGTTTTTGGCTCTCAGAAGAAATTTCAATCATTGTACTGTTGATATTTGTCTCTGTTGACTAATGAGTTTGCCGACCACTGTCCTAGGCGTTTAGGAGAGGCTTTCTTGTAGACCACGCAGCCATCGCCACTACAGAAGCCATGGCACAAAGCAGTTCTTCAAAGGAGCCCCACAAAAGCGGCCGCACACCAGCTGGGCAGTGGCAACGTACATTCACAGTCAAAGGAAAGAGGGCCTCGTGCCATTAGTGACGCTGGTGCTACATTAACATAAACAGGTTGCATAGGGTGCGCTTGCGCAGGACGCAAATTACAGCGGTTCCCAGCCTTTCTTTGGCCATGCCCCACCTAAGCATCTCTAAAATCCTGATGCCCCCTCCACCCCGTGACATAATTATCATTTAAAAAGTGAACTCCTATTCACGTGGAGGAAGCCTAAAAGGCCATTAACTTGGTCTAAACAAGCTTCCAAAGAGCATGGCATCCATGAAAAAGAAAAAGAAAAGAATGAAAGGACAGTTGAAGTACTGAGGAAGAAATCACTAAGAAATTTTTTTAAAAATAAGAAGTGATATGAAAAAATAGCACATAAAGTTTCAAAACATATAATAGAGAAGTGAAATGCATAATCATGTCACAATATATATTTATATACTGTATATGAGGCCCCTAGAATCATAAGAAATGCAAAAGTTCATTGTTAATAACTCCTTCTCGAATTGCCCCCCTTAAAAATCAGATTGCCGCCGAAACCGGTTTAGCTCAGTGGATGGAGCGTCGGCCTGCGGACTCAAGGGTCCCAGGTTCGATTCCGGTCAAGGGCATGTACCTTGGTTGCGGGCACATCCCCAGTAGGGGGTGTGCAAGAGGCAACAGATCGATGTTTCTCTCTCATCGATGTTTCTAACTCTCTATCCCTCTCTCTTCCTCTCTGTAAAAAATCAATAAAATATATTTTTTTAAAAAATCAGATTGCCCCCTGTGGGGCGTGTGCCCCGGTCTGGGAACAACTGGTATATTGCCACTACTGAGTCGCTGCCCTCGCACCTGCATAGGGCAAAGGGGCTTTGATCATCCAGCGTACCCTGACTAGGGTTCCCACACCAACTGAGCTACCTGATCAGAGCTCTTCTTATTTTCTGAAGTGTCTTTCCCAGAGCAGTTTTTTATTTATATGAAGTACAATTTATCTTTTTTTTTTGGGGGGGGGGGAGTTGGGGGGGTTGGGCAGGTTACGCTCTTGGTACTATAGCTACGAAATTTTTGCCTAACCCACAATCACAAACATTTTCCCCTATGTTTTTGTCTAAGAGAAGAACATCTAACCTTCCATTCCTTTCAAGGCAGTTTTACTCGCGGAGCACAGTTATAACTGCTTCAGTGTCTGTCTCCTAATTCCAATATCTGGGTCATCCTGGGGCTGGCATTTGTTGACTGCCTTTTGCCTCAAGAATTAATCACATCTTCCTGACATATTGTGAAATTTTAGGTACAGGATAAAATTCTGAATATGAAGTTGCTTACACTGTGTTTTGGTTTTTTTAAAAAAAGCATTGTTTTTACTGTTAAAAATCCTCTGGTGGACATTATGATTTCACTTATTTGTTCCACTTTATCGGGCAATCAGTGTGGTTAGGTTCAGGCGGCAGGTTCTGTTTCACCTGCTGCGGGCGAAGCTCCACTGTCCCCTCGGCGCTCAGGCTCCGGCTGCTTCAGGTCCCCAGGCTCAGCCCAGGGTGCGGCCTGGCCTCAGGCCGGGTCACACACCTGAGAGGATCCCCTCAGCTCTCTCCTCTCTGGGACTCTCCCAACCCCCCAACCCGAAGGCTGGGTTTCTCTTGGAGTTCCAGGTGCCCACATTGCCCCTCGAGGGCAAAGGAGAGAGAGAGAGAGAGAGAGAGAGAGAGAGAGAGAGAGAGAGAGAGAGAGACACGGAGGGAGGGAGGGAGGGAGAAAGAAATAAAAAGGAGCATTCTCCCACAGCTCTCTGGACTGCAGGGGCCCCTTCCTTCCAGTTCCCCTGGTCAGAAAGACGGGATTTCTACAGACATTTCAGCTGTGGACACCACCAGCTACCCTGGTTCTCCAAGGAGAGTCCCCCTCACCCCTCTCACTCAACAAAAAAAACACAGAGGGACTCCCCCATTCTTTCCAGCCTGCATTTTCCTGGTTTTCTGGCCAGAAGTATGGGATTTTCTAGGATTTTAGCTGCCTTTGCACCATGGTTGCAGCTCTGCTGAGAGCCTGCCCTTGCCTCCAGGCCAGAGAGAAGAGAAAAACAATGAGGAACTCACCCCGCTGGTCCCCCAGACAGGTCACTGCTCTGCGTTTCCACTCCCTTCTCAATTTGCCAGCTTTTCTTTACTTTTTCGAGTCAAGTGATCAATTTGTCCACAGTTTTCCGTTGCAATCAGCAGGAGAAAGAGGCCGTAGTGGGCTGCCTTCACCTTGGTCGCGTCCTCCCCGTAATTTCAGTTACTTGCCGAGGCAGCGTCTCTCTTGACCACTTCACGTCAGGGCGGCTTGCACGCCTGAGCCCATTTCACTGTCCACTCGAGGGTATTGCCAGGGTAGAGAAACCCCCATCACTGATTCTTATAAAGCCATGACAGTTGGCGCACATTTTTATCCTCCTCTTAGGCGTCACTATTTATGTCAGACCCTTAATAAAAGGAGGCAGGAGAGGAAAACAAAACTACCTGGCCGCTATAAGCCTCCATCTTTCGCCTTCCCTCCCAGCCACACCAGGCTCGAGAGGCCAGAGGGTAGTTCACTCTTCATTGAAAACAGCTGCTCATCAGGTTGATGATAGAGTGGCCTAGGACCTCCATGGTCGGCAAACTGCAGCTCGCGAGCCACATGCGGCTCTTTGGCCCCTTGAGTGTGGCTCTTCCACAAAATACCACGGCCTGGGCTAGTCTATTTTGAAGAAGTGGCGTTAGAAGAAGTTTAAGTTTAAAAAATTTGACTCTCAAAAGAAATTTCAATCGTTGTACTGTTGCTATTTGGCTCTGTTGACTAATGAGTTTGCCGACCACTGGTAGGCTAAGAAACTAATCTACACATGTTCAGGCTGTTAAGGCATCAAAGAAAGAAACTGTTAGGAATTCTGGAAGAGGCTTCTTTCTTTGGCAGAGGCATTTAAACTCATTCTGGCTCTTTTCGTTGATGGCAAAACAGTGGACTGTGTCCAGGGAGGAGCCCTAGAGTAGCTTTGGTTTCCCTTTACTGCTTTTAGCTGTAATAGGAAAAGCATAAACCTGCTAACAGAAGATGAATACGAATGTTTCCAGAATACTGGAAGTAACACCGGACTTCAACACAGAATCCATTATGCAATCACATAACTAGCTTCTGAGAGCCTGTACTATGCCAGGCACAGTTTAATGTGGAGGAATACAGCAGTTTCCATTCTACCATAGGAGTCAAACAACAAGCAAATGAATAAATAAATATACAATGATTGTATAAATATGTAAAACACAGTGACTTCAGGTAGTGACAAATACTGCAAAATAAAGTAGGGTAACTGGAGAAGGAGGAGGGCACTGTTATACAGAATAGTCAAAGATAACACTGAAGCAGAGAACCAGGCAGGCTAAGGGAGCAAGCCAGGCCAGGTTCTGGGGGTAGAGACGAATGTTCCAAGCAGTACATGTACAGGCCCGCAGGAGAACAAACCTGCCACATTCAAGAATCAGAAATAAAGCAAGCATCATAGCTACAATGGGTCAAACTTAGAAGAAAAAGCAAAGCAGTAGGCCTAAGAGGCAAGCAGCCATCAGATCATGGACCTTATAGGGCATAGTTAGGAATCTGGATTGTATCCTAAATGATGGAAAGGCAGACCTACAGAACATAAAAATGCAAGGCTAATCTCACCATTTTACTCTCCATCATTCAGAGCTAAACCTGATGTTAAAATCCACTTCAAACCCAATCTTAACAGATCAAGAAGTCAAAACAAAGTCAAATCTGATTTGTTGATGATACCATTCTGACATGTGTGAGATGGTACCTCATTGTCGTTTTGATTTGCATCTCTCGGATGATTAGTGACTTTGAGCATCTATAATAATAAAAGGGTAATATGCTAATTAGACCAGACATGTTCCGGATGTCATTCCTGATAAAGGCGGGGCTGGAGGGAAGGCAGCCCAGGTCCTGGGTGCCTGCTGGTGGCCGGAGGGAAGCCGGTGCCGGAAGCCGGGGGAAGGAAGGCCTACTCTTGCACGAATTTTTGTGCATCAGGTCTCTAGTGTTTTTATGTCTCTTGGCCTTCCTTATGTCCTCGTATGAAAAGTATCTATTTAGGTCCTTTGCCCACTTTTTGATTGGGTTGTGTTTTGTTAAGTTGTATGAGTTCCCTGTAAATGTTGGAGATTAAACCTGTATCGGAGATAACATTGGCATATATGTTCTCCCATGCAGTGGGCTTTCTTGTTGTTTTGTTGATGGTTTCTTTTGCTGTGCAGACACTTTTTATTTTGATGTAGTCCCATTTGTTTATTTTCTCTTTAGTTTCCATTGCCCTAGTAGCTGTATCAGTGAAGATATTGCTTTGGCAAATGTCTGAGATTTTGCTGCCTGTGGATTCCTCTAAGATTTTAATGGTTTCCTATCTTATATTTAAATCCATTTTGAGTTTACTTTTGTGTATGGTGTAAGTTGGTGGTCTAGTTTATTTTTTTGCATGTATCTGTCCAATTTTCCCAACACCATTTATTGAAGAGACTGTCCTTTACTTTGTCAAATATTAATTGAGCATAGTGGTTTGAGTCGATTTCTGGGTTCTCTATTTTATTCTATTGGTCTATATATCTGTTCTTGTGCCAGTACCAGGCAGTTTTGAGAACATTGGCTTTGTAATACAGCTTGATATCTGGTATTGAGATCCCTCCTACTTTTTTCTTCTTTCTCAGGATTGCTGCAGCTATTCGGGGTCTTTTTTTATTCCATATTAATTTTTGGAAATTTTGTTCTAGGTTTGTGAAATATGCTGTTGGTATTTTAATGGGGAGTGCATTGAATCTATAGATTGCTTTGGGTAGTATGGACATTTTAATGATGTTGATTCTACCAATCCATGAACACGGTATGTTCTTCCATCTGTTTATGTCTTCCTCTATCTCTTTTTTCAGTGTCCTGTAGTTTTCTGAGTATAGGTATTTTACCTTCTTAGTTATGTTTATTCCTAGGTATCTTAATTTTTTTGGTGCAATGGTAAATGGGGTTTTTTTTTTTATCTCTCTTTCTGTAAGTTCACTATTGGTGTATAAAAATGCCACAGATTTCTTGACGTTCATTTTGTATCCTGCTATATTGCCGAGTTCATTTATTAAGTCTAACAATTTTTTTATGGAGTCTTTAGGGTTTTCTATGTACAGTATCATGTCATCTGTGAATAATGAGTTTTACATCTTCTTTTCCAATTTGGATGCCTTTTATTTCTTCTTCTTGTCTAATTGCTATGGCTAGCACTTCCAGTACTATGTCAAACAGGAGTGGTAAAAGTGGGCATCCCTGTCTTGTTCCTGTTCTTAGGTGAAATGGTTTTAGTTTTTGCCCACTGAGTATAATGTTGGCTGTAGGTTTGTCATATAAGGCTTTTATTATGTTGAGGTATGATCCCTCTATTCCCACTTTGCTGAGGGTTTTTATCAAGAAAGGGTGTTGGATTTTGTCAAATGCCTTTTCTGCATCAATTGATATAACTATGTGATTTTTATCTCTCAATTTGTTTATGTGATGTATCACATTTATTGATTTTCAGATATTGTACCATCCTTGCATCCCCGGGATAAATCCTACTTGGTCATGGTGTATGATCTTTCTGATGTACTGCTGGATCCGATTTGCTAGAATTTTGTTGAGGATTTTGGCATCTATGTTCATGAGGGATAATGGCCTATAATTCTCTTTGTGTTGTCTTTATCTGGTTTTGGTATTAGGGTAATGCTGGCTTCATAGAATGAGCTTGGAAGTATTCCTTCCTCTTGAATTTTTTTGAATAGTCTGAGGAGGATAGGTTTTATTTCTTCTTTGAGTATTTGGTAAAACTCCCCTGTGAAGCTGTCTGGCCGGGCTTTTGTTTGCTGGAAGCTTTTTGATGACTGCTTCAATTTCCTCCATAGTTATCGGCCTATTGAGATTTTTTAGGTTCTTCCTGATTGAGTTTTGGGAGGTTGTATTTTTCTAGGAATATGTCCATTTCCTCCAGGTTGTCCAGTTTGTTGGAATAGAGTTGTTCTCAAATGACAAGTGACAAGTGCTGGCGAGGATGCGGAGAAAAAGGAACCCTCATGCACTGCTGGTGGAAATGCAGACTGGTACAGCCACTGTGGAGAACAGTATGGAGTTTCCTCAAAAAACTAAAAATGGAACTCCCATTTGACCCAGTGATCCCACTTTTAGGAATATATCCCAAGAAACTAGAAACACCAATCAGAAAGGATATATGCATCCCTATGTTCATAGCAGCACAATTTACCATAGCTAAGATTTGGAAACAGCCTAGGTGCCCATCAGCAGTTGAGTGGATTAAAAAACTGTGGTACATCTAAGAAATGGAATACTGCACTGCTGTAAAAAGGAACTCCTACCATTTGCAACAGCATGGATGGAGCTGGAGAGCATTATGCTAAGCGAAATAAGCTAGCCAGAAAGATAAATATCACATGATCTCAGACATTTGTGGAATATAATGAACAACATAAACTGATGAACAAAAACAGATCCAGAGACAGAGAAGCATCAATCAGACCGTCAAACCTCAGAGGGAAGGTAGGGGAGGGTGGGGGTAAGGGGGAGAGATCAACCAAAGAACTTGTATGCATGCATATAAGCATAACCAATGGACACAGACACCAGGGGGGTGAGGGCATGAGTGGGGCAGTGGGGGGCAAGGTGGGGGGTAAGGACACATATGTAATACCTTAATCAATAAAGAAAATTTAAAAAAAGAAAAAGAAAACAGAACAAGAACAAGATATAGAAAACAGAAAAATAATATGGTACATATCAATCCAAGCATATCAATAATCACTTTATTTTTCCCAGCTTTATTTAGGTATCATCGATAAATAAATATCATATATATTCTTAAAAAAACAAAGTCAAATCATAAATTTAAAGATGAGTGAAGAAGGGAAAAAAACAACAAAAAAAACCCTAATAGACACAGACAACAGTATGGTGATTACCAGCGGGAAAAGGGGGTGGGAGGGTAGAAGAGGGTAAAGAGGGGTTAAATGTTGATGGAAGGAGACTTCTCTTGGGGTGTGAACACACAATACAACATACAGATCATGTACTGTAGATCTGTACACCTGAAACCTATATAATTTCATTAATCAATGCCCAAGAAATTCCATTTAAAATTTTTAAAAAATAATAAAGGTAAGCATAATCCATCCAAAAATAACATCATATATTTCATAAATGATAATCTCAAATGCCAAATTATTCTTTTTCTACTAGAAAACTGAGAGACTACATTTAGTTTTCTTACTTGTAATTTTATTATAAAAATCTTCAAACACAGTACACTAAATCCCCCAGGTACCCATAACCCAGCTTCAAAAACTATAAATAATTTGCCAATCTTGTTTTAATCTATCACTCCCTACTTTACACACACACTTTTCAATGTATTTTTACCACATGCCATTTAAAGGAAAGGGGAAAAAATTTTACTGGTAATCATATGTGTGAAGTAAACAATCACAAGTAATAAGAGAATTAAAAAATATGAACTAAAAGAACAGATATATGTAAGCTCCAGGAAAAAGCAGGCTGCGCTATTCATTTCAATAATGTAATAGTCAGATGTCCTTAGCATTAAAATTCCCTTCAGTTTCTTAATCTACTTCATCTGAAGTCGTCACATTAAACCACTGGGGTTTTTTTTTAAATACCTATTTATTGGTGGTTAGAAAGTGAGCCACCTGTATTAGTCACCTTGAACTGCCACAACAAAATGCCACAGACTGAGTGGCTGAAACAATTTAAGCTTATTTCTCACAATTGTGGAGACTGGTAAGTCCAAACTTAAGGTGCCAGGAAATTCAGTGTCTAGTGATGGCCCCGTCCTGGCTTGTAGACGGCTGCTTTCTCGCTGTATCCTCATAATGTCAAGGAAGAGAGCACTCTGATCTCTCCATTCCTCTTCTTATAAGGGCGCCAGCTCCATCAGGATAGGCCCCACCCTTAAGACCTCATTTAACCTTAATTACCTCTTTAAGGCCCTATCTCCAAATACAGTCACCTGGGGGTTAGGGCTTCAATGTGTGAATTTGAGGGACACAAACATTCAGCCCATAACATCATTAGTAATCATTATTAATGTCAGAAAACAAAAAAGAGAAGCTCTTTTGCCCAGAAAATATTCATTACGGAAAACTATCAAGTCATATAAAGTACCATAAACAAAAAGGAAACAACTGGGAATATAAAAAGCTTCCAAATAGCATATTAATATACAACTTATATGTTCATTAATATATTAATATATATGTGAAGTTATAGAGAAGGACACGGGCCAATTGTATATGTTTATACAATGTATACAGTCAGCTCCTGCACTAAAAAAATAAAGGTTCCTCTTTAAATAATCTATAATAATAAAAGCATAATATGCTAATTAGACCAGATGACCTTCCGGACGAAGCCGGGGCTGCGAGGGAAGCCCGGGGCCCGCGTGACAAAGGGAAGCCAGTGCCGGCAGCCGGGGGAAGGAAGGCCTACTCTTGCATGAATTTCATGCATCAGGCCTCTAGTTCTTTTAAGATATATGTCATTTTAAAGATGTACCAGCTTTGGAAGTGGGGAGGTACAGATGGCTTTGGCATCAAAAAGTCACTATATACGTAAACTGCAACTGCAAACTCAGTTTTTACAACCCAGAAAAGAAGGTAGTGGGCACAGAAGTTAATATATCAGAAGAAGCTAATAACCCAAAAGAAAAGGACGACTCCCAAAGTCTGTGATTTTTTCCACAGAATTTATTCTGTACATTTCACTTCTACCTTGACTCTAAGCCATCAGTGTTCAGTAACAAATGAAACTATATTAAAATTTCATGAATATGATAATCCATAACAGATGTGGAGTTTATACTTCACGTCAGTCTCTACATTTGGGACACCTATAGCAAACAAGTATCAATTCATTCTTTCTCACTTATAAACATTTAAATGTAAACAGCTTTTCAGAGACTATTCAGTTCTAGAATGCCATCATTATAGTTTACTAGAGGCCCAGTGCACAAATTCGTGCACAGGTGGGGTCCCTCGGCCTGGCCAGCGATCGGGGCTGATGCGGGGGGGGGGGGGGGGTAGCGGGGGGGTAGGGAGGCCGGCCAGCTGCGGGGGGAGGGACTGCAGGAGGTTGGCCAGCCATGGGAGGTTGGCTATGGGAGTGCACTGACCACCAGGGGGCAGCTCCTGCATTGAGAGTCTGCCCCCTGGTGGTCAGTGCGCATCATAGCAACCAATCAACTGGTCATATGGTCGCTCGGTCACTTAGGCTTTTATATATATAGATAATCAATTAAACCATCCTTGTAGATTTAAAAAAATTGTTAGATTCTGATGTGCTCTGAGCCAACATTTTCACCTAAAAATACCTATGTTAAGGATAAAATATTAAATGGCATATTAAACTCACATATTTACTAATTATCTTGCCTGAATTACCCTTGACCATGACATACATATTGATGATCAGCCAGAGGTAATGCTCACACATGCAAAAGATAAGAAACCCCATCAACAAAGGATGATATTCTTCTGTAACTTGTTTCTCTGATTCCTACTCTTTTTCCCAATGAGTAAGACTGTACTATTCTAACAAAAGAAGAAACACAAAGGAGAATGATGAGTATACATCATTTCTTAGATTTTCCAGTCTGGTTTGAAATAATATCAACAATCCAGGAAGCAATCAGAATTGACAAGTAAAGAATTATAATCACACCCAGCCAGTGTTGCTCAGTGGTTAAGCAATGACCCATGCACCAAGAGGTCACAGGTTCCATTCCCAGTCAGGGCACATGCCTGGGTTGGGGTGTTGATTCCCAGTAAGGAGTGTGCAGGAGGCAGCCTATAGATGTTTCTCTCTCATCACTATTCCTCTCTCTCTCTCTCCCTCTTCCTTCCTCTCTCTCTAAAAAAAAGAATTATAATCACTAAGAAGATATTGTTGCTGTTGTTTTAACCTATTCAGCTAAGGTTTGAACACACTCAGCTTTGCATGCATTCCATGATTGTTCCCTCGATGACTCAAGTATGAAATGAATGTTACTTCCATTTGAAAAAATGTTGGACTTCTTACCCCACCTGCTGTTCACTGCTAAAACTGTGCTTCGGTGGCTGTTTCGTCTCAGCTGTGAGCAGACACACCTTCTGTGCAACAGACGGTGCCTGGGAGTGGCCTGGAAGGTCCTTTCCATTGTTGTCTGGAGCTGGTCAAGGGCCTTGGAGTCCATACATCTAGTCCAACCTTCATTTGACAGATGGCTCAATGGCCCTTTATTTGAATAGGCAAAAAGCATTTACACATTTGCTTTTAACTACTATTCACTTGTTTTTTAAAAAATCCTGTAAGCAGAACTTTTGTAAGAGAAAATAACAACATGGATGGATCTTTAGAATATCATGCTAATCAAAATAAGTCAGACAGAAAAAGTCAAGAACCATATGATTTCACTCATATGTGGGATATAAAACTGAAAGCAACAAATGAACAAACCAGAAAAACAAACAAAAAATCATAGGCACAGACCACAGGGTGGTGGTTTCCAAAGGGAAGGGGGTGGGAGGGGCAGTAAAGGGTAAAGGAGGTCAAATATATAGTGATGGGGAGCAACTTGACTTTGGGTGTTGGGCCCATGATGCAATATACAGATGATGTGTCATAGAATTGTACACTTGGAACCTATATAATCTTTATATATATACTAGAGGCCCGGTGCACGAAATTCGTGCACAGGGGTCCCTCAGCCCAACCTGCACCCTCTACAATCCAGGAACTCTCAGAGGATATCCTACTGATGGCTTAGGCCCACTCCCCATGGATCTCTGCTCTCTGCGCGGCCTGGAGGGTTCCCTGCAGCCATGGAGATGAAGCCCCCATGCCCTGCTGTGGCTCTCTCCCTGCTGCCGCCATGTGCCATGTGAAGGAAGCCCCAATGCCCTGCAGTGTGCTCTGTCTGCCAGGCCTGGGGGCTTCCCAGACACGGACACAATAAGGAAGCCCCCATGCCCTGTTGTCCGGGCTCTGTCTGCGGGGCCTGGGGGTGTTCCCACCGCCACTGCCCACTAAGGAAGCCCCCAAGCCCTGCTGTCTGGGCTCTGTCTGCCATGTCTGGGGACTTCCCTGCCACTGCCCCACTAAGGAAGCCGCCATGCCCGGCTTTGCAGGGCCTGGCAGCTTCCCGGCTGCAGAGATCAGGAAGCCGCCATGCCTTGCTCTGCTGGCACTGGAGTCTTCCCTATCGCCCACTGGCTCCGTGTGCGCAGGGCCTGGCGTCCTCCCGATCGCCTTGGCGACCACCAGGAAGGCCCCAGGCCCCGCTCCTCCGCCGGCTCCGTGTGCGCGTGTGCATAGGGCCTGGCGTCCTCCCGATCGCCACCGCGACCATCGGGAAGACCCCAGGCCCTGCTCCTCCGCAGGCTCCTTGTGCGCAGGGCCTGGCAGCTTCCCGCTGCCGCAGCACTAAGGAAGCAATCATGCCCTGCTCTCAGTGGTCTGTTTGCTGGTGGGACAGGCCAGACACTCCAGCAGCGGGGCTGAGGGGACTGGGCGCCGCCATCTTGTGGGTATGGTGGCCGCCATTTTGTTGCGGAGTGACGCCTAATTTGCATATTACTCTATTATTAGATAGGATGTATTTTTTTATTTTTTTTTTTACAGAGAGGAAGGGAGAGGGAGAGAAAGTTAGAAACATCAATGAGAGAGAAACATCGATCAGCTGCCTCCTGCACACCCCCTACTGGGGATGTGCCCACAACCAAGGTACATGCCCTTGACCAGAATCGAACCTGGGACCCTTGAGTCCGAAGGTCGACGCTCTATCCACTGAGCCAAACGCGTTAGGGTGGAACCTATATAATCTTATTAGGCAATGTCACCCCAATAAATTTAGTTTTTTATAAAGGGGGGAATAAAGCATCACCATCACAGTCATTTTTTAAGTAATTTGAGCTTCCAGAATGTGTATTTACAGAGCATTTCTCAATCTAACACTTAAGCTTTTTAATCAACAAGGATAATTTAACTGATTACAAGCTATAAAGATGGCATTCTAAAACTGAGTAGTCTCTTAAAGACTTTTCACATTTAAATGTTGTATAAGTGATAGAATGAAAATGAATTAATACTTGTTTTTTATAAATGTCCCCAATTTAGGAAGAAAAACTTTGAGAAGGAAAGGCAAATGGAAGTTTCAGAATCTTTTTAAATGTCACATATCACAGCAGCCCACTTAGAACGTATGTTTAAGGAACTAGAACTTGGGGATGGGAGTATGACTTTTGCAGCCTGGGAAGTAGAGTGTGGTGAAGTCACACACCTCGACTTTAGGGTACTGGGCAGAAGCCTCAATTCCTAAGTCATTTAGTAGACACCTGAAATTCCCATCTCCATATTTTACTACTGCACCTGTTGCAATCTCAGGGAATAATAAGATACATATTAAATAAACTAGAAAAACTGAAGTCAACAAATCTAAAGGATGAACTACAATTCAACACAGCCAAACCACTTGCTATATTCGAAAGGAAAAGAGAAATGCTTGATAGGAAAGCATGAAAAGTACATAATTATATTAGGAGAGGAAGAAACAATTCAAAATTAACAATTCAGAATTAGTTGTTTTGCTCATTCATAAACAAAAAACAATAAATCTCAATCTAGAAGTCAGAAACCTCGAGTTCAACTATCAATCCCATCACCAACTACTTGGCTGTACCCTTAAAAATGTCTAAGTCCACCCAATTACTAGTTCTTCCTCTGTAAAACTACATCTAAGACTGCCTGCCTCTTTCACAGGGAGGTTCTGATAATCAATTAAATGTGAGGATTTCTTTCAGGTCCTACCCTGTGAAGAAGCACTTTCAGTTAATTTAAGTTTTATTGTTTAACTGATTTCCTCAACATATGAGTAATGCATGCTCATGATAACAAAATAAACATTTAAATAGTACAGAAGATATTAAAAGAAGTTTCCTCATCCTCCTTATCGCCAAAGGTAACTACTACATGTTTCCTAGACAGCCTTCCAGAAATATTCTATGCATATGAGTACCTTCTTTTCACACAAATGGTGTGATACTATACTAACTTCTCTGAAGTGTTTCCCTTGGTATTGAACATTTTCCATATCTACCCCATTCTTTAACAGCTGCATGGTATTCCTCTGCATAGACACACCATCTTATGTGTAACCAGTCCTTCTTGATAGATATTTAGGAAGTTGTTTCCAGGTTTTCCTTATTTTAAACAACATTGCAGTGAACAATCATCTGTGAACAATTGCCTACTTGTATTTGCTAACTTGTTCAGTAAGATAAACTGCTAAATATAGACTTGCTGGGCCACAGGCTAAATTTTGATGTCAAATTGCCTCATTTATTGTTGTATTAACTTCCACCAAGAGAATCTAAGTTCAGACAATACTTACTATGATCTACACTTTTAAAAAAAAAAGTTTAAAGTTTTTTTTTTCTGTATAGTTTCATTAGAAAATGTATCACCAAGAAAACTAATAAGGATTTTTTTTAAATATTTGTAAGCAACCTAATTTATGTTTACATCATCTCTTTGAAGCAATAAAGAACCTACAATTCCCATTTACCAAAAGAAACAAAATTAATAATAATTTTAAAATGGAGGCACAAGACATTCTAGAAAGGAGAGTACTGGTTGCCACAAACTGAATTACCTTAGCCATCATCAAAATGAATGGCCTTGGTATCGTTACTGTTATTACCCTAGAATTTTATCATTAAGCTAAAAATTTAGATGGCTCTAACAACTAGACACTTGTGTATGTGCCCATGGTTTTAAAGGTGTGCCTATGATGCTACTGTCTTCTAGCTAGAATGCTGTGTGTAACAATAAAAAATTATGCATGAGGGAAAAAATGAGGCACAAGAAATGCTCTGTCCTGAGTTAGTCCTGCCCTCGTTTTACAGTAGAAAGGAGTACTACTAAAAAGCTGGTGTACTTTAATTTTTTCTTGCTAGATTTTTAAAAAATTATCCAATCCCATTATTCTGTACATAGAATAAACACAGCACATTTTTATAAATAAATTCTAGTTTAATTTTAACAAAAATCTACTCTTGCCAATTCATCACTAATATTTTAAGAAATAGTTAAGAAAAAAATAAATACTAAAATTACCTATGGAATCTAACATTTCAAATATCATAAAAAATACAGAATTATATAAGCAGCTTTTTAAAAACTATTTAATGATTGACAAAAAATTCAAAGGTAAAAAGTAGCAAAGGATACAAAGAATAGATAAAATAATCAAGCTTGAATAATATATAAAACAAATGAGTTTAAAACAGAAAAAAGAGAATAAAATAGTTAAAAGGGATTCTATAGATATAAAACCTCTGCGTACTAAAATTCCTGTTTCAACCTCACAGTTTAGAGAATCTGCTGCCAGCATTAAATCAAAAAGTTTAATGGCCTTAGAACTAGGAAAATGTAAAACCCAATGTGAATTAAAGCTCTTATGTAAACCGGGCCCTTGGGAGAGCAATAACTTTTTAGTTACTGAGCTTTCAACCACCAAGAGGAGGGTACTTCAACTAATGCAACGAAAGCAAATGAAACAGAAAGGGTTCGCCTGACCTGAAATCCCAAAGGACACGGCCTAGAAACTCTCTCTCTAGCCTGCACCACCTGCCTGCTAAATACTTCCTAATAGACGCTAATTGAGGAAAACCAGAAGCGTCACAGAGAAAGGTGGCATGGGAGCTCAGCGTGTGAATGGAAAGTGTAAAAAATACAACAGCAGAGGTCGGGTTGCAAACTATAGAATTATGGCTAACTTGGGCAGAAAAGGAATTTACTAAAAGAATTTCAGGTAGCTTGTAAAATCAATGAGAAGTCTAGAGGCTGCGGTGGAGGGGGGTGAATGGGGTGGAGGGAGTGCAGGGGGGAGAAAACAAGCAGGAAGCAGGAATCTGAGAACTCAGCCACAGTAATGTAAGAGAAATACACTAGTTAGGATGCCATGGCACCTGCCATAATGAGTCTCTAATTCTCCTACAGCTATATGTCATTACCTCAAGATTCAAAGCCTAATAAAGGATGTTACTGAGTCAATGGGCAAAATTTCAGTAAGGACAAATAGTATTATATCAATGTTGATTTCCTGATTTTGACAGTTGTGCTATGGCTATGTAAGAACTTCCCTTGCTTTGGGGAAATACACACTTAAGTGTTTAAGGGTAAAGTGACATCATGTCTACCATTTCCTCTGAAAGATTTTTTAAATCTTTATTTTAAAAAATATAGTATGTGCGTGTGTGGAAAGAGAGACGGGAGGAAAAGGGACAGGTACTTGGCCTGTCCAACTAAAGTGATCATCTGAGGGGTTGGGAGGTAGGATTCTAACCAGTCTGTTAGACTCCAAAATACACATCATTGACCATCGTGTGGTATCTCCCCCTGAAAGAAAGATTTTAAAAAACACAGGTCGGGGGGAGGGGAGGAAGAATGACAGACAAAACGCAGAATACTTAGTAGGCCTGAGAAGTTATACCCTGGTTATTTATTTGTCTCTGAATTATATGATCTACTCCCTTCACCATAATTCTCCAAGTCTAATACTAAAGCTAGGGATCGCCATGGTGCCACCCCCCAGAGTGGACACTCATCCTCAAGCTCCAACAGCACCTTCTCCTCCCCTCCCTGCCCACCAGGAAGCCAAGTGGAAAACTGGTGAGGTGCAAACCCGAGCCCCACTCCTCACCAGGTCTATCTAAAAACCACCTCCTTTCAGTCTACTTCCACATTGTAAAACTGAAAAACAAGTCAACTCGGCTGCTTAACTTCTCCTTCCAATGCATGGAAAATATGTGCTCTTCAATGTTTTCTGGTCACCTCTTAATTCAATGATTCTCTTGGCTGTGAAGAGAAAAATACTTTCTAAAAACTTAATAGGAATTGTTCTACAAAATCATACTGACATATAAAAGCAGCAGCAAGCTAAAACATAAGCTGGGAGCTAGGTGAAGAAAACAGTAAGGGAAAACTGGAAGCCAAGCTTTGTCTTTAGGAAAATACTCATTTTCACCAACCTGTGCTCCCAGAAAACTCGTAACTTCTTTGAAAGGACTTGGAGTTTGTGAATCTGCAACAGGGGTTAAGCCTTCTTCAATAATATAAGACTAGGCTTGCCCTAACCGGTTTGGCTCAGTGGATAGAGCGTCGGCCTGCATACTGAAAGGTCCCAGGTTCGATTCCAGTCAAGGGCATGTACCTTGGTTGTGGGCACATCCCCCGTAGAAGGTGTGCAGGAGGCAGCTGATCGATGTTTCTCTCTCATCGATGTTTCTAACTCTCTATCCTTCTCCCTTCCTCTCTGTAAAAATCAATAAAATATATTAAAAAAAAAAAAAGACTAGGCTCTAATAAGCCCATATACTTAACAAGGACATGTTATTTTATTGCCAGCCTTGTAGCAAAAGGAAAGCATGAGGGTGAAATAGCCTACTTCTCAATATCATTCCAACTACTGGGATGTGAACTTGAGATTCACACTCAACAGAACCACAGATTCCAAATCCTCTATTTAAATGAAATTCACACTGCATTAGACTTTGAGAAGGAATACTAGAGATTTTAAATTTTTCCCAAAATGCAGCTGTAATTAATTGTTTCTTTTATACCAAAGATGATTGAAATCTAAATATGGCGACTATTTCACAGAAAACACACCCATTAACAAAATCTCTCAGCATTAGTAACTGCTCACAGCTAAATACAAAAATGGAGGAATCGCAGCACTGGTAACCCACTAATATATGGATTTTTGGTAACAGTCCTGTCATCCCAATGATGCTTTACTTAGATTAATTATAGTAAAATGTGTTTACTGCCCTAGCTGGTTTGGCTCAGTGGATAGAGCGTCAGCCTGTGGCCTGAAGGGTCCCAGGTTCAATTCCGGTCAAGGGCACATGCTCCTGTTGTGGGCTCAACCCCCCCAGTAGGGTGCATGCAAGAGGCAGCCAATCAATGATTCTCTCTCATCATTGATGTTTCTCTCCCTCTCTGAAATTTTTTTAAAAGTGTGTTTACTATCCTACAACATAAGTTTGACTTTGTGTTAAAGAAATAGGTATCAGCCCTGGCTGTGGTAGCTCAGAGGTTGAGCATCGACCTATGCACCAAGAGGTCACCAGTTGGATTCCCCCACAGGTCACATGCCTGGATTATGGGCTCAATCCCCAGTTGGGGGCATGCAGGAGGCAGCTGATGGGTGTGATGTTTCTCTCATCCATGTCTCTCTGTCTCTCTCTCCCTCTCCCTTCCTCTCTCTCTAAAATCAATAAAAACATATTTTATAAAAAAAGAAATAGGGATCAGATATATTTATATCAGTACTTAATAGCAAGAGGACACAAATGTAGGACTGTTAGTATAGAACAGGTAACTCTATCAATCTCCTATGTAGTTTTTCATTTTCATCCTGGGTGCACATACCAATAGCTGGCAGGGAAAGCATCCCTGGGAGCGGTGTTCTTTACAAAAATTGTCTTTTTAGCAAGTTAAGGCTGACTGACATCAGGTTGGTCAAATTCTAAAAATATCATCCTAGCAACATCAGGATAAAATTAAGCACATCGATTTGTATTTTTTTCAACATCCTCTGACAAAATCCACTCAAAAGTGAAATATCTATAACATATGTCTATCCAGTGCTCATTTTTCAGACAAAACCAAATTTTTGATTATTTGCATCCAAAAGAAAAAAAAAGTATAAAGCCTTTACTCTTGGCACCTCAAAATACACACACACACACACCACACATACGGCTTCTAGCAAAAGAAAATGAAATTTCAAAAGGAATGAATCTAATGCCCCAATAAGTTAATCGGTAGCTTCTATAGAATAGAAATAGTTGTGTCAGTATGGTCTTTAATTCTTCCTTTGATATTTCAAAGTGCATCTGGGAATAGTGCCATCTGAATAGAAAACACCTTTATAATAACTTAATTTCTAAAAAAGGCTAGAAAGTTGTGCTGTGGTGCGGTTAGGATCAAATGAGCTACCTGACCTCTTTAGAGGCCAGCTGCCCAATACAGGGGAAATAATCACAGGAAAGAGCACCAACGGGCTAGTACCTAATTCTCCAGGAAACACAGCCTGGTGGTCTCAAATTAAGAGCTTGCCATTTTCCATCCTAGCAGAGACTGTGACGGTTAAGAATGACAAATAACTGGAAACCATAGTCTGCAAATGATGCATAGCCCAAACCTCCCCCAGACCCACCCCCCGAAAAAAAAAAACCCTCTCAGCCATTCTCACTCTGACTATGGTGTGTTCCCTGAGTCCCCAAGCAAAGAGGTCATTTTAAATACAGGGACAGATGTTGCGAGAGTATAATTCTAAAGACAGAGTAACAAGTCCTTTTGCAAATCAGATCATTTCCAATTCCTTGCTTTCAACAAAATTGAAGGAGAGCCTAATCCAGTTGACAGCTGACAGATCATTAACATTTTTTATAATAATTATTTTGGCATATAATTAAAGATATTCAAAGAATGTAGTGACACATATAATGAAACTCCAACCATTACCATCTACCAATGTTTCTCAGTGCTTACATCTATAAAAACAAAAATTAGGAAAACAACTGATGCTGAATCCTGTCTCATCCAGGCAATCCTATATAATAAAAGGCTAATATGCAAATCGCCTGAACTGTGGAATGACCGGTCGCTATGACACGCACTGACCACCAGGGGGCAGACACTCAACGCAGGAGCTGCCCCCTGGTGGTCAGTGTGCTCCCACAGGAGGAGTGCCGCTCAGCCACAAGCCAGGCTCACGGCTGGCGAGTGCAGCGGCAGTGGCAGGAGCCTCTCCTGCCTTCACGGCAGCGCTAAGGATGTCTGACTGCTGGCTTAGGTGGGGAGTGGACCTAAGCCATCAGCTGGACATCCCTCGAGGACTCCCAGACTGTGAGAGGGCACAGGCCAGGCTGAGATCCCCCCCCACCGAGTGCACGAATGTCGTGCACTGGGCCTCTAGTCCATATATATATATAAAGAGGTAATATGCAAATTATTCCGGGACTCCATAACAGGTCACGACTGGACTGAACAGGAGGAGGTTGCGTGCGCAGGTGAGGCCCGGAGTGGAGATGGAGACAGAGACAGGGGGGCCTGCCTGAGCCGGCGCAGTGTCTCGGGCAGCCCCAGAGCGGACACAGGCAGGGTGGCTGGGGACACTGCAAGTCAGGCATGGGTCTTGGCCCCCCACGGCGCCAGTCCAGCCCCCCGGTGGCGCCGGTCCGGCCTGACTCCCACGGTGGCCAGCACTGCACAAGTCAGGCGCGGGTCCCAGCTGCCCGCGGGGTGCCTCCTCACACGGTGGGAGGCAAGGCGCCTCCTCACGCAATTTTAACTGCGCACTGGGCCTCTAGTAAGTAATATTCACCTATGGATACCTTAGTAAATTCATTAGGGAAAATAAGAACATTTACAATAAAATTACCCTTATGTGTAATAATTGCTAATCAAAATAAACTCTATCTTAATCAATGTAATCTTAACTCAATATAAAGAAAAAGAGTATACCTAAGGTTATAAAACATGTTTTTAATCAAAACTTGTTACAGGGAAGCAGAAAAGATGATCACTAAAATAGGTTTTAGTTCAAAAATACAGGGTAGGGCAAAAGTAGGTTTACAGTTATGAGTATGCAAAACAATTTATTTTTATATTATTATTTATTAATAATTGTTATTTTCCATATTCACAACTGTAAACCTGCTTTTGCCCCACCCTGTATATTACATTGAATTAAGTTCTGTAGGAGATGCAGAATTAAAACACAAGCTAATTATGTGTATATATGCATAACCCATGGACACAGACAATAATAGTGTGGTGAAGGTCTGGGGGGGCAGGGGCAGGATAGAGGAGGTCAGTGGGGGGACGGGGGGAGAGAAGGAGATATCTATAATACTTTCAACAATAAAGATAATTTTTTTAAAAACACAAGTTAAGACCTAACCGGTTTGGCTCAGTGGATAGAGTGTCGGCCTGCGGACTGAAAGGTCCCAGGTTCGATTCCGGTCAAGGGCATGTACCTTGGTTGCAGGCACATCCCCAGTAGGGGGTGTGCAGGAGGCAGCTGATCGATGTTTCTCTCTCATCGATGTTTCTAACTCTCTATCCCTCTCCTTTCCTCTCTGTAAAAAAAATCAATAAAATATATTTTTTTTAAAAAAACACAAGTTAAAAGGAATAAGGAATAATGTAAATCTTATCACTGCTAAAGAGCTGAATGTGATTCTTAAATGAATGATGGTGACTATGAAATCACTAAAGTATTTAGACTCTATCCAGGTATAGCAATGATGTGATGGTTCCATTTAATATGTCTATATATACAATATGCTGGAAATTTTATATTCTGAAACTATCTGAACCATTGACTTAAAATGTTAGAAATGTTAAAGTACAGCATCATACATAATTTATCAAAAATAGTTCAGGCAGAATACAAGCAGAAAGTTTTAAGAATCAGTTAGCTGTATCAATAATGGAAATATGGCCCTGACCAGTTTGGCTCAGTAGATAGAGCGTCAGGCTGTGGACTGAAAGGTCCCAGGTTCGATTCCGGTCGAGGGCATGTACCTTGGTTGCAGTCTTGATCCCCAGTAGGGGGCGTGCAGGAGGCAGCTGATCCATGTTTCTCTCTCATTGGTGTTTCTAACCCTCTATCCCTCTCCCTTCCTCTCTGTAAAAAATCAATAAACATATATTTTTTTTTATTTTTTAAAAAAATTTCTTTATTGATTAAGGTGTCACATATTTGTCCCCATCCCCAAAATATATATTTTTTTTAAATATATATATTTTATTGATTTTTTACAGAGAGGAAAGGAGAGGGATAGAGAGTTAGAAACATTGATGAGAGAGAAACATCAATCAGCTGCCTCCTGCACACCCCCTACTGGGGATGTGTCCGCAGCCAAAGTACATGCCCTTGACTGGAATCGAACCTGGGACCCTTGAGTCCGCAGGCCGATGCTCTATCTATTGAGCCAAACCAGTTAGGGCTAAAAATATATATTTTTTAAAATAATGGAAATATGTAAGTGAAATGACAGTAAGAAAAACAAACCTTGCCCTGACTGGTTTGGCTCAGCGGATAGAGCGTCGACCTGCGGACTCAAGGGTCCCAGGTTCAATTCCAGTCAAGGGCATGTACCTTGGTTGCAGGCACATCCCCAGTGGGGGCGTGTGCAGGAGGCAGCTGATCGATGTTTCTCTCCCATTGATGTTTCTAACTCTCAATCCCTCTCCCTTCCTCTCTGTAAAAATCAATAAAATAAAAAATTTAAAAAACAAAGAAAAAGAAACCTCAAAATGGGACACATTAGAAAGGATAAGGATGCCAAAACAGCTATAGTGTCTGAGCAGCAGTTTGCAACAGGAGAGTCAATTTCATGGGTTGGATTTTGAAGAGGTAATCTTAAAGCAATTTTGTGGGGGGGAAACATTCAGCTTTTAACCAAAAGTGCTTCAGTCTTTCTTTTAAAGAAAAGAGAGATATATAGTCTAGAGGCTGTCATTTAGTTTGAGCTTTTAATCTCTGTCTGACACTATTAGGGTGACTCCTTCCAGCAACAATGAAGGGGCAAGTGCCTTAGAAACCTGCCAGCAACTTTGATTTGACATCTGTCTTCGTCCAGGTTCATAGTAAACTTGAACATCAAAGTCAGAGATTCCTTTTACTGAGTGAAATAGTAGCAATAAAAATGTCAAATGTCAAATCCTCAGGCAAAGGGTTTACACTATTGTTTGCAAAGCAAAAGTTTGGTCAGGAAAAAAATGCCTCCAATTACTACCTTCCTTAATGCAGCTATAAACAACTACCTTATCTTTTATTAGACATCCTATATAATAAAAGCCTAATATGCTAAATGTGCAATCATCCATTCAACCAATCAAAGTGTAATATGCTAATGATATGCTAAGGCTGCTCAGCCACTCGTTATGACGTGCACTGATCACTAGGGGGCAGACAGTCGACTGGTCGACCAGTCGCCATGACGCGCACTGACCACCAGGGGGCAGACACTCCGACCCATAGGTTAGCTTGCTGCTGGGGTCCGGCCGATTGGGACTGAGCAAGATGGGCAGGACAGGACCTGGAGCCCTCCCACAGTCCCTCCCCAGCTGGCCAACCTCCTGCATCCCTGATCATACACCGGTGGGGCCCCTCAGCCTGGCCTGCGCCCTCTCACAATCCGGGACCCCTCGGGGGATGTCGGAGAACCGGTTTTGGCCTAATCCCGCTCAACGCAGGAACTGCCCCCTGGTGGTCAGTGCACTCCCACAGGGGGAGCACCGCTCAGCCAGAAGCCGGGCTCACAGCTAGTGAACGCAGTGGAGGTGGTGGGAGCCTCTCCTGTCTCCACGGCAGTCAGACATCCCCCAAGGGCTCCCAGACTGCGAGAGAGCACAGTCCTGGCTGAGGGACACCCCCTGGGTGCACAAATTTCATGCACCGGGCCTCTAGTAAATTATTAAAACACTAGAGGCCCAGTGCACGGATTTGTGCACCCGTGGGGTCCCTCGGCGTAGCCTGCGGGGATTGGGCCAAAACCGGCAGTCCAACACCGCCTGCCGCTCTTGCTTATCCCCGCCCCGCTGCACCTGCCGCCACCGCCGCCACTCGGTAGGCTTGCTGCCACTCCGCTGCGGTCTCTGGGCTGCGGCGGCCAGCCATGAGCCCTGCGTCTGGTGCCTGTTGGTCAGCTGAGCAGCGCTCCCTCTGTGGGAGCACACTGACCACCAGGGGGCAGCTCTTGCATTGAGCATCTGCCTCCTGGTGGTCAGTGCGTGTCATAGTGACCAGTCGACCAGTCGTTCAATCACTTAGGCTAGAGGCCCAATGCACGAAAATTCGTGCAAGAGTAGGCCTTCCTTCCCCTGGCTGCCGACACCAGCTTCCTTCCAGCACCCTGGGCCCAGGCTTCCCTCCTCCAGCCGCCAGCCAGCAGGCACCTGGGACCCAGGCTGCTTCCCTCCTCTGGCCGCTGGCAGGCAACCGGGACCCAGGCTGGCTTCCCTTGGGCCACCCACAGGCACCCGGGACCCGGGCTGGCTTCCCTCCGGCCGCTCACAGGCACCTGGGACCCGGGCCGGATTCCCTTGGGCTGCCCGCAGGCACCCAGGACCCTGGCTGGTCCTTCTGGCCCTGGCTTCGTCTGGAAGGACATCCAGAATGACATCCGGAAGGACGTCTGGTCTAATTAGCATATTACCCTTTTATTATTATAGACTAGAGGCCTGTTGCACAAAGATTCATGCAAGAATAGGCCTTCCTTCCCCTGGCTTCGCTCGCGGCCACCCGGGAGCCTGCAAGTCCTCACTCCCGGCCACCCGGGAGCCTGCAAGTCTTCGCTCTGGGCCGGAACGCCGCTCCTGTAGCTCCCTCTGCCCCCTGCCTTCCCCCTCATAGCAGGCGTCCCACCCCGCCCGTCCACTCCACACCTGCATATGCAAATTAACCCACCATCTTTGCTGTGTTAATTTGCATACTCACTCCTGAATGGCTGATGGGTGTCACAGAGGTATGGTCAACTTGCATATTTCTCTTTTATTCGTGTAGATGATTAAAAACAGCTGCCATATAGATATGGAGCAAGAAAGCTAAGATCTGACATCTATAATAACTGAAGATGGTATCAGTATTACCTTAAAGCCTTATAACCATATTGAAACATCAGAAAGAAACAGGTTATGTGAAAAGCATCACTCAACAGTCCTTCACACATCCCCTTTTCAAATCTCAAAGTCACTCCAGAGGCAGGTTAGGGTAGTCGTTGAAAGAACAGGTCCTCAAATCAAAATGCTTGGGTTGAATCCAGGCTTTGCAATTTGCTGGCTGAGTGATAAAGGATAAATTATTTAAATTCTCCTAACTGTGAGTTACTTAACTGCCTAAGTTTTCTCATCTCATATCAAGTGCTCAATAATTGTGAGTTACTATCATTAACTATAAGGAGGAAAAGATGGGGGAAATTCCAAGGAAAGCCAATAGGCCTTGACTTTCTCTTTGCTAATAGCTCATCGAAAAGATGACTATAATACTAACAAACCCCAGTATCTGGGTTTTGGGGGTTTTTTTAAGTTACTGATTGCATCAAGTACCTCATGCTCCCAGTGGGTATTCAATGAAGATAATTAGTCTTATGATGTACTAGAGGCCTGGTGCATGAATTTGTGCACCAGTGGGGTCCCTTGGCCTGGCCTGTGCCCTCTCGCAATCCAGGACCCCTTGGGGGATGTTGGAGAGCCAGTTTCGACCCAATCCTGCAGGCCAGGCCGAGGGACCCCACCAGTGCATGATGGAGACCAGGAAGGGTCGCAGGAGGTTGGCCAACCAGGGAGGGACTGCAGGAGGGCTCCAGGGCATGTCCGGCCCATCTTGCTCAGTCCCAATTGGCCAGACTCCAGCAGCAAGCTAATCTACTGGTCAGAGCGTCTGCCCCCTGGTGGTCAGTGTACATCATAGCGAGCTGTTGAGCAGCCTTAGCATATCATTAGCATATTACGCTTTGATTGGTTGAACAGATGACCGGACAACTAGACACTTAGCATGTTTTATTATATAGGATGCTTACTTACACTCTGCGGTGTTTGGGTTCGTACCATCTGCAGAAGGACTGATTTAGGAGCAAGAGACTCGCAGATGCTATGTACTCAACTAAGTAGTTACCTTGGAGTATTATGTATCTAGAAGTTTTTTTTATCTAGTTTTATTTTGTCTTATTTTCCATTTATAAGCCATGTATGTGTCATGGTCAGTCTAAACCAGAAAGCGAAGTCTGTATGTAAACAGTACTAAATTCCAGAGTTAGGCAACTGGTCCTTACACAGCTAAAACTCTTATTATGATTTTTTTCTTTCTGATCATTTCAATTAATCTCCATTTTGGCACAAATGCACCATGAGATATGAGAACAAGATGGTCTCAGGAAGGCCATCAATCTTGTCCCACCTAATCTTTAGGCACCAACAATGTTATCCTTAGCAAGCCTAAATGTGGACAGTACTTCAGAATCTGAAAGTGGAAGGGACCTTCAGGTCACCAACCCAAACCAAAACGAAGGAATAATCTTTCCCACATCTCTTCATCCAGCTTTGCCTGAAAACACGATGGTGGGGCACGCTCCCTCCTGGGAGCATGCCAGTGCCTTTCCTATCTTCCTCCTTCCCCGCCCCCAAAAATAAAAATACGACGGTGGTGGTAACAGTGGTAGAAGTGGTGGGGGCTGCAACTGTTATTTATGCCCCAGGCACTGTGCCACACATTCACATGACTAACACACTGAATCAAACTGTGAAATGAGAAACTCCTAAAAGAAAATATAAGATGAAATTTTAAAAACCATTCCAAAGAAGATAAAGCCTAAAAATTTAACAGAAAGGGTTACAATATTAGCATAAATGAAAAGAATATTATTCAGCCTCTAAATGATAGTCTGTCATTTTACTCAATTTAGTTCAACAGAGATAAATACAGCAGAAGCACTTTCATTCACTCACTTGAACGAGGTAAAGACAGTTGTTATTAAAGGCCTTTGCACCAGACACTTCAGTAAGTCCCAAAAGAACCATTACTACAATTTCTATTAAAATATGATCCCTGTAGACAAGGAGTGTCTACTTTGTTCTCAGAAAAATGGTGATTGGTTCACAAAAATTAAGAGATAAAATGTAGTGGAGTCCAGGGCAACTCGGTATAAATCCCAGCTCTGCCACTAGCTATGACAGTAGGCAAGTCCATTAACCTGTCAAATTGAAGATGTTACATATATACGTATAAAGTTGTTTAAATAACTTTAAGCTACTTTAAAAATAAATTTGTTATCCTACCTAATAATAGACAAATATGCAAATTGACCATACCTCCAACACACCCACAAGTCACGCCCACCATCCAATCAGAGCAAGCATGCAAATTAACCCAAACCAAGATGGCTACAGCCACAGAGAGCAAGGTTTCCTAGGTAACAGAGGAAGCCAAGCTTTCCGCCTGCCCTTGCCAGGCCTAAGCCTCCACTCAAGCTACAAAGTTTCCATTATAGAAAGTAAACAAATTCAAACAAATGGCGGCAGGATGGAGCTTGAGAGAGCAGGCCAGGGTTGCCGCTGGCAACAGGGGAAGCAAAGCTTTCCGCACACCCTGGCTGGGCCCACCCACTTAAGGCAACAAAGTTTCAATTATAACCCCAACACAAATGGCTGCCAACCTCGGAGGGAGCCCCAGGCTTGGCTCCGCTCCAGGCTACAAAGTTTCAATTGTAGAAGGAAAATAAATTCCAGATACCAGGGCCTCTGCTTGCATTGCCAGGGGGTGTGGCCGGCCTGCAAACCACCACAGGCCCCTCGCTCAGGCCGCCCCACGCCCCAAGGGAACCCCCACCTGATCCGGGACACCCTTCAGGGCAAACCAGCTGGCCCCCACCCCTGTACCAGGCCTCTATCCTATCTAATGAAAGAGTAATATGCAGATTGATCATCACTGCAACACACAATATAGCTGCCCCCATGTGGTCAAAGATCCTGCCCCCATGTGGACACAAGATGGCCACCACAAGATGGCCAGCATGAGAGGGCAGTTGGGAGGCACCCGGCCTGCAAGGGAGAGCAGTTGAGAAGAACCAGGCCTGCAAAGGAGGGCAGTTGGAGGTGATCAACCCTGCAGGAGAGGGCAGTTAGGGGTGACCAGGCCGGCAGAGGAGGGAAGTTGGGGGCAAACAGGCTGGCAGCAGAGTGGTTAGGGGGTGATCAGGCTGGCAGGCAGAAGTGGTTAGGGGCAATCAGGAAGGCAGGCAGGCAAGCAGTTGGGAGCCAGCAGTCCTGGATTGTGAGAGGGATCCCATATTGGAGAGGGTACAGGCTGGGCTGAGGGACAACCCCCCTCCGTGCACAAATTTCGTGCACCAGGCCTCTAGTAGTTATATAAAGTTATATGTATATATAAATAATGTTGTTATAAAGGTAACAAGTGCACACTAAATTGGTCTGAGTTTCCCTCGTTCCCTGATAAGCTGACACTAAGTATTTCTTCATACCTCACTCATATTTTACTTCTTACTTACCTTGACCCTAACAAGGTTAAGTGTGTTACACTTGAAATCTTTTTCCAGCTCTGTATTTCTATATACAGCTATCTTCAGGGATGTCTTGCCTACTGTGCCCTGAAGATATTGCAAATAATTCCATTATAGGAAATTTTGCCTCAATACAAAAAAAAATTTTTTTACCTATGCACATGAGAATTCAAAACATAAAGGCAGTTTTGTACTATAAATCCTATCTAATAAAAGAGTAATATGCAAATTGACCATCACTCCAACACACAAGATGGCTGCCCCCATGTGGTCAAAGATGGCTGCCCCCATGTGGATACAAGATGGCCACCACAAGATGGCCAGCAGGGGAGGGCAGTTGGGAGGGACCAGGCCTGCAAGGGAGGGCAGTTGAGGGTGATCAAGCCTGCGGGGAGGGCAGTTAGGGGTGATCAGGCTGGCAGAGAAGGGAAGTTGGGGGCGACCGAGCCTGCAGGGAAGGGCAGTTGGGGGGGACCCAGGCCTGCAGGGGAGAGCAGTTGGGGGGGACCAGGCCTGCAGGGGAGGGCAGTTAGGGACAAACAGGCTGGCAAGGGAGCAATTAGGCATCAATCAGGCTGGCAGGGGAGTAGTTAGGGGGTGATCAGGCTGGCAGGCAGAAGCAGTTAGGGGCAATCAGGAAGGGCAGGCAGGCGAGCAGTTGGGAGCCAGCAGTCCTGGATTGTGAAAGGGATCCCAGATTGGAGAGGGTGCAGGCTGGGCTGAGGGACCTCCCCCCACCTCCGTGCACGAATTTCGTGCACCGGGCCTCTAGTGTTAAAATAACAGCAGAACAGCTCACAAAAACACAGTAATCTAACTACTTTAGCTGGAATATCAGTAGAGTAACAGTTTGTCCATATCATTCCCTGCTGTGATCTCTAAGAACTTTCCTTATGAATGTGTTACGGCAGATCGATCACATCGCTATTAAATTCAGCCCTGATTGCTGAAATACTTATTGATTGAAAATGCAAAAAGACAAAGGCCAGTGGCCTGGTTCCTACATATCTATACTAATAAAAGGGTAATATGCTAATTAGACCGGATGTCTTCCGGACGTCCTTCGGGACAAAGCCACGGTGGTGGGGCTGAGGCAGAGACGGTTAGAGGCAATCAGGCCGTCAGGGGAGCAGTTAGGGGCATCAGGCAGGCAGGCAGGCAGAGGCGGTTAGGGGCGATCAGACAGGCAGGCAGAGGCGGTTAGGGGTGATCAGGCAGGCAGACAGAGTGGTTAGGGGTGATCAGGCAGGCAGGCAGAGTGGTTAGGGGTGATCAGGCAGGCAGACAGGTAAGCGGTTAGGAGCCAGCAGTCCCAGATTGCAAGAGGGATGTACGACTGCCGGTTTAAGCCTGATCCCCGACAGTCAGACATCCCCCAAGGGGTCCCATATTGGAGAGAGTACAGGCCAGGCTGAGGGCCCCCCCCCCCCCGCTGTGCATGAATTTCATGCACTGGGCCTCTAGTCCTATCTAACAAAGAGGAAATATGCTAATTGACCATCACTCCATCACAAAGATGGCTGCCCCCACAGCTGAGGCCAAGTTCCCATAAGGAGCCTTAAAGAGCAATCAGCAGGGACCTGAGACTACACCCTCCCCCACCCCCACCCCTGTGGGGCTTGACAGGGGAGCTCAGGCCACGGCCCCCACCCAGCAGGGCTTGATAGGGGACTTCAGGCTGCAACTCCCACCCACAGGGCTTGAAAGGGGACCTCAAGGTGCACTTCCCATCCTGGTGCTGGGCTAGGGGACCTCAGGCTGCTACCCCCGCCCCAGCACCAGGCCGGGGGACCTCAAGCCCACCAGGTGGGGCTTGACAGGGGACTTCAGGCCACGCCCCCTCACCCCAGCACCAGGCCAGGGGACCTCAGACCACACCCCCCAACCAGCTGGGCTTGACAGGGGACCTCAGGCTGCGCCCCCCGCCCCAGCACTAGGCCGGGGGACCTGAGGCTGCGCCCCCCTGCCTTGCTGGGCTTGACAGGGGACCTTGGGCCATGCCCCCCGCCCAGTGGGGCTTGACGGGAGACCTGAGGCTGTGCCCCCCATGCTGGTGGCGCTTGACGGGGGACCTGAGGCTGTGACCCCTGCCCGGCAGGGCTTGACAAGGGTGGGACTGGCCTGGTCTGGATCTAGTCCAATTGTGGGGGGAGGAGGGGCGGCCGGCCAGGTGTGGGTCTCATGTGATTTTGAGGTGCCTGTGGGTGGGCAGGGACTTGACTCTGGGTTCCGTGGTGAGCCCCAGACTCTGACAGGAGGAAGGTTTCCATATACATTTTACTAATTTTCTTTCATCTCTGACACTTCTGTTATAGAGAAAGGGCAAATAGCAATATTAAATTATTTCCTCTAATCCCCTTTTGATGTGCACAAATTTCATGCACCAGGTCACTAGTATATAATAAAAGAGAACTACACTTTATAAAGGAGAATTATGCATCTGATCCCATCCCCAAGTATTATGAGTCCAGTCCATCCGGGCCATTCTTTCATTCTATAAACATTTATTATGTGCCTACGGTGTGCCAGGCATAGCACAGTGAACACAACAGACTAAAAAATAAATTTAAAAATCCCTTCTCTGCTAATAGCAGGAATGTCTCCCCGTAAGGTAAGGCTGCCCAAGTGTTACGTCCTGGAGACCACGCCCTGGCCCCACTCCCACCCACTCCCACTGACACCCGCCCGAAGCCAACCGGCCCCCTAGGCTTGCAGCCCCGACACCGCCTGGGGCCCTGGGTTCTGCACCACTACGTCCCGGACCCCGTTGAGTCCGGGCCAACCCAGCGGGGAGGAGGCGAGAGGCGCACCCGCGGAGGCGCCACGTGCACGCCCGGCGCGCTCCCCCCTCCCCCCGCCCCGCGCAGGCGCCGCGGCCGTCCCTGCGCGCGCGCCCGGGACGCCATTCACGGCTCTTGGCTCGCCACCAGGACCCCACCAGCCCGGGCCCGACTCCCCCAACCATCGCCTCTTACCGGCGCTCTGGCTCCGGCGCCCCGGCCTCCCTGCTCCCGGCGTCCGCCCCGCGGGGCGCCTCGTCCACGGCCGCCGCGGAAACCCCGACCGCGGCCCCGGCGGCCGCCTCCGTCCCCGCCGCCGCCTCTCGCCACCGCCGCCGCGGCCCCCGCCCTCTCGCGGTCGCGATCTCCGCCGGGCCGGTCGCGGCCGGGCCGGCGTCCGTGGCCGCCCCGGGCTCCGCGGTCCGTCTGCATCGGGCCGCGGCCAGCCGTGCTGAGCGCGCAGGAGCCGGGCCGCGCGGAGGCGCCGCGCCCCACCGGAAACGGCCGCGCGGGAGCCGCGAGGGGCCCGGTGCCTGCGGCGCGGCGTGCGGGCCGGGACGGAGCCCGGGGCGGGGGCGGGGCGGCCGGGCCGGGCAGGTGGGGCGGGAGCTGGGCTCGGGGCGGGCTGGGGGCTCCGAGGAAGGCCCGACCTGGGGGAGCCCGCAGTGGGACGGGGTGGGTATGGGGTAGGGACAGTGGTGAGTGAAAGGACAGGTTATAGAACAGTTTGTGTAATATGAATTCGTTTTTGTAAAATAAAGTATGTGTGTGTATGTACATATATATATATATATATATATATACACAAAAAAAATATGGGTGTATTTGCATAAAACTACTTTTGCAGTTTAATTTCCTGATTATTAAGAATGCATATAATTTTAAAGGTACTGAACAAGAGCAGGTGTGGAGGAAAAGACGAGTGGGTCGCAGGGGAGAGGTGGGTGTGGACTGCAGCCAGCAACTAGGAGGGGAGAGATGGGCACAAAACTGGTGATGGGGAGGCCTGGCCCTGGAGGTCCTCAAGAGAATGCCTGCAGAAGTAACTGCTTTAGCTCACTCTTACTGAGCACATGAGCACGAAATCCCGCTAACAGCCCTGTTATCCCCATTTGCATGTGAGGAAACAACCCTAGAGAAGTTAACTCGCCTGGTGTAACAGGGCTAGGTAAGGGGGAACTAGCATTCTCACTGCAGTCTATCCGAGTGTTTCACTTACTCAGCAGAAATTTTTTGAGACTCATTAATGTTTGGTTTCTTTTATACCTAAATAGTAAGTAGTCCATTTCATGGATCAGTCTATATTTTTAACCAAGAGGAAGAAGGGCAAGTAGTTATAAGGGTACATGGGAGTCATTTTTAACTTTGTATTACAGAAACCACATGAAATAAAACCAAGGACTTAAAATGTCCATCATCCAATGAGTGTTGCAAAACAAGTGTTTTCTTCCTCCCCAGTCTTTTCTGGCTTAAAAAAGACACACACACACACACATAACACTATTCATTGTTTTAGTTATCTACTCAGTGTCAGGCACAGTGCTAGGTCCTGAAGATTTAAAAAACAAAAAACAAAAAGAAAAACATTGTCTGCCCTCAAATAGCTCACTTCCCACAAGAAAAAATACTCCTGTAAACAGATGATTGCAGTAGTGTGGTGAGTACAGTGGGTGGTTCAAGGTGAAGGCCCAGGGGAAGAAAATTTAAACTATACCTAAGTGAGTAGTTGCCCAAGGCTTCACGAGAAATAGACCCTTAAGCCAGGGCCTGAGGGTTGAGCAGGAGTTTGCCTGGTTGCTATTCTGTGGAGGAGAATTAGAATTCTAGGCAAAGGCATTTGGAAACCATTGGAAAAATCTAGGCCACAAATAGGGCCTGAATTAAGTTGGGCGCCAAGGAGGAAGATAATAGGGACAGAGAGGAGACTGAAGAATTATCAGGACTTCGTGTCCACTTGTAAGTGGGAAGGTCAGGGGGATGAGAAGTTAGGATTGATGCCCAGGTTTCTTGCTTGAATGACCAAATAGTTGATGCCATTAGTCGAGAGGAAATGTAGGAGAGAATGTTGTCAGGATAATAGTATTTTTTAAGTATATTTCTATTGATTTCAGAGAGGAAGGGCACATCAATGGTGAGAGAGAATAATTGATTGGCTGCCTCCTGCACACCCCCAGTGGGGATGGAGTCCGCAACCTGGGCATGTGCCCTTGCCTGGAATTGAACCATGACCTCCTGGTTCATAGGTCGATGCTCATCCACTGAGCCATGCTGGCAGGGCAGGATAATAGTATTTCCCCCCTTTTTTTCCCCTTGTCTCTACTTGTAAAATTAAGATTTACCATGGTGTTCAGGATTAAGTTATTCATTCCCATGTTGAACTCAAGTAATCCTACCTCTAGAGAAACACTAAAACAACAGGAAAATGAGAAGGGTAGAGAACATTGTATCCTTTTCTCTGCACACCATAGAGGAGCTAACAGGAGATACAGATGGATATGAATATTATTTTTAAGAACCCAGTGGACAACCTGTCCCCCTTGTGTGGCCAGAACTGATAAAGGTTTGGTACATTGTCTCTTCCTAATTCTATGGTCAGTACATAAACTTGATATCTTGAAATGGGCCACAGTGGAAACTGTTACACCACAGAAATTTGGCAAATTTCTGCCAATCAGGGCTTTGTTGGGGGTGGAGGCAGAAACAGGTTAAGTTTCACGCACACCACAGATTTGGGCTCTCATCAAGGTGAACATCCACATATAAATCTCATGCCAGACAATAGCACAAATCAAGAGTTTCTCAGCTTGGCACATTTAGAGAGAGATCATTTTGGTGGTGGTAGCTTGTCCTGTGCATTAGTGTTTAAGAGGATCCCAGCCTCTACCACGCAGTTGTCCCCCTGATCAATAGGGGATATGTTCCAGACCCCAGCAAATGCCTGAAACTGGGGATAGTACTGAAACCTATATACTGTTTTTTCCCGTACCTACAGACATAAGATAAAGTTTAATTTATAAATTAGACAACAATAGCCCTAGCCAGTTTGACTCAGTGGGTAGAGACCTTCGGCCCGTGGACCAAAGGGTCCCAAGTTCGATTCCTGTCAAGGGCATGTACCTCAGTTGCAGGCTCATCCCCTGCCCCCAGCCTTGGTCGGGGTGTGTGCAGGAGGCAACTAATCGACGTGTTTCTCTCACACTGATATTCCTCTCTGTCTTTCCCTCTCTCTTCCACGCTCTCTAAAAATCAGTGGGAAAATACCCTCGGGTGAGGATTTAAATAAATAAATAAAATTAGACAATAATAATAAAACATATGACAATATGCTGTAATAAAAGTTATCTGAGCCTGGCCAGTGTTGCTCAGTGGTTGAGCATCAACCCATGATGGTTCAATTCCCAGTTGGGAGTTGTGGGCTCGATCCCCAGTAGGGGGCGTGCAGGAGCCACTGGTCACTGCTGCCCCCCCCGCCCCCACCCCGTCACTGCCCCCTCCCCCCCAAGTGCCTTGGCTGGCCTGGCGCTGCCTGCTCACCAGCTCCCCCCCCCCACCCCCCTGTCGATCACTCAGTTCCACCATTCGGTCGATTTGCATATTTTGCTTTTATTATATAGGATACGGCATCCTCTCAACCATGGAACCATTTCTTTTTTCAATCAAGCATCTTGAAATAGTCTTAATGAGCAGACTTGGAGGAAGACTGTGTTAGCCTTGGCTCTCTTCAAGGTTATTGTTTTGCTGGTTGGGAACAATTTGCTCTGCCCCTAGAAGAAAACCAGCTACACAAACTAAAGGGAGACGTATCACTTGCACCACAAAGTACCTCAAACAGCCTGTATCTCAAACACCAAAGTGCTGCCTCATGGTCTCATCCCACTTTGTCCCCTAATAGACCACGCCCCAGACCCATTCCCACAGCAGGAAGCGTCTCCTGATGTCCTTCCTGCCAGATGGCTTGCAGCTTTGTAATGAATATTACCGTGCCAGGCACTTTGAGAAACACTTAACATGGATTATCTCACTTAATCCTTAAAATATTCCTATGAGGTAATGACTCTTTATTATCCCCACTTTAAAAGTTTGAGTCTGAAATTTAGAGAGGGTAAGTACTATGCTGAAAGTCATAGCTCAAAGCTGTGATTTGAACCTGAAGCTCCCAATGCCGGGTTCAGTTGTATAATTATGAGATGATGTTGCCACTCTAACTGAGCTGCTTTTCCATGTATCAACGAGTTTATTCTGCTTTTCAGAGAGAGAGAGAGAGAGAGAGAGAGAGAGAGAGAGAGAGAGAGAGAGAGAGAGAGAAAGTTTTAAAGAATTGGTTCATGCAATTGTGGGGGCGAGCAAGTCTGAAATGCGCAGTGCAGGCCAGAGGGCTAGAAATTCCAGCAGGAGTCAGTGCCATAGTCTTGAGTCTGGAAGCAGAATTCCTTCCTCTTTGGCAAACCTCAGTCTTTTCCCTTATGACCTTCAACTGATTGGATGCGGCTCACCCACATTCTGAAGGGTAATCTGCTTTACCTAAAGTCTACTAATTTAGATGTTACTCACATCTAAAAAATACCTTCACAGCAACATCTACATGGCTGTTTGACCAAGCAAGGTACCATAGCCTAATCAGGTGGACAAATACAATTAACCATCACGTTACATAAAATACAAAACCATAGAAATGTAGGTATCTTAGATTTTATAGTCCAATTTCCTTATTTTTGCAAATAAAGAATCAGGTCAGAGAGGATAAGCACTCAATTTATCTGTTATAAATTGCTCACTAAAATTAAGTGGGAATTAAATCCTTCCAAAACACCAATTATTTCTATTTTGAAGACTTGATTAGAACAACTCAACAAGCAGTCAGTTCATCTTATTATGTCTCCCCAGCACCGTGGATGTTGGGACCACCTTCAGAGCAGGTGGGGAGTCTGGAAATAGCTGACACAGTTCTCCCAGAAAGCAGACTTGTCTCTCAGGTCCACTCCTGCCCCTCTCACCCTACCCTCAACCACTCTAGGCTCACCTCTCACATCTCAGGCTTCCTAGGACTGGGTGCCTCCTTTTGCCTTTGGGCTTACAAACAAGCTCTTCCCTGGTGGGGCTGAAACATTCTCCCCCAACTCCACCCCACCCCTTTTGCCTAGATAAAGCCCATTCATGTTTCAAGTCTTGGCTTGGAAATTTTTCCTCAGAGTGTGTTTTCCCCACCATCACTTGACTAGGTTAGATGCCCTTCATATGTGCCCTATGGCATGCAGAACCAACCCCCAGATATTTATCTATACCCCCACTAGGGTCTTGTCCATAGTACCCCCAGCATTAGAGTCTATCACATAATAGACAGTCAATAAATATTGATTGAAAGGAGGGGGAGAGAGAGGGTGGGAGGGAAGGGAGGAAGGAAGGAGGGGAGGAAAGAAGAAAATTCTTGCACTGCACAGCCTGGTACTGACAACTGGAAGACAGTCTGTGATGGCATTTGCCCAGATAATTGTAGGGTATAAAGTAACTTTGATCTTTTCAGGTTCTGGTGAGTCTGGTGATCTGGCACTCTTGGGATTTACTTTGCCAGCTTTTGGATGTTGGTGATACCAAGAAGTTATTGGTATAAGATAACAGGAGGCTGGACCAGTGTGGTAGCAGCAGGAATGGAAAGGGACCAATAAGAGAAATATTTCATAGGTAAATTGGACTGCGTTAGTCGGGATGTGAAAGAGAAGGGTGCAGGATGACGAAGGTAGGAGAATCTGGATTCTGTTACAAGACAATGTCTTCAGTGCCATATTGAATTTGAGATTTTAAAAATCTAAAGATACAGTTTAAAATATAAAACAAAAAATATATAGCCCTTCACAAATTTGTCATCTTTATATCAATTACTGTTACTAAAGAAGTCAAAACCAACCAGCAGACAGAGCAGGTATTGCCACATAGCACGCTCTGAGGGCCATCAAAAAGCCTCCTCTCTCCGCTTCCTATCATCATGCCATGGTGCCTGGAATTTTGTAATGCTATTTTCATATATCATCAAATATATGTTATATGCACACATTATTGTTTGGAAGGAAAGATAAGAAATAGTAACTGGCCCTAGCCGGTTTGGCTCAGTGGGTAGAGCGTCAGCTTGTGGACTGAAGGGTCCCAGGTTCAATTCCAGCCAAGGGCACATGCCTGGGTTGCAGGCTCGATCCCCTATAGGGGGCGTGCAGGAGGCAGCCAGTCATGGATTCCCTCTCATCATGGATGTTTCTCTCTCTCTCTCCCTCTCCCTTCTTCTCTGAAATCAATAAAAAGACATTTAAAAAAAAAAAGAAATGGTAACTGGTTACCTCTGGAAAAGGGTGCTAGAGAGTATGGAGGTCAGAGGTGGGAGGAAGACCTATCTTTTACCATTTTCCCTTATGTAACCATTAAAGCTTTTATCATGTACATAAATTTTTAAACTAGAAAATATAATATTTTTAAATTTGGAATTTATCAATGGGGAATTGATTAAGTAAATTATAGTACATCCATTAAGTGAAATAGTGAGCTATCATTAAAAGGCAAAAAATAAATAAAGTAAATTTTTCTTTGATCCCAAAGATTTACTGATGCAAAAGAAGTCTGTGATGATTTTTTAAGTAAAAAACAACATTCAGAGTGTAAACATTAAAAATTCACCCACTTAAAAAAAATTCAACCACTTAAAAATAACTGTATTTAGCCCTAACCGGTTTGGCTCAGTGGATAGAGCATCGGCCTGCGGACTGAAGGGTCCCAGGTTCGATTGCAGTCAGGGGCATGTGCCTTGGTTGTGGGCACATCCCCGTGGGGGGTGTGCGGGAGGCAGCTGATCGATGTTTCTCTCTCATCGATGTTTCTAACTCTCTATTCCTCTCCCTTCCTCTCTGTAAAAAATCAATAAAAAATATATTTTTTTAAAATAACTGTATTTAAATGTTGGTTAATATGCATAAAGAAAAGCTGTCAAAATACACACTAACCTGTTAGCACTGCTTCCTCTGTGAGTCGCAACTAGAGGAGACTTCTGTTTTCTAAGTTATACATGTGGACATTGCTTCAACTTTTACAAAGAGCATATTACTTTGTAGTCAGATTTTAAAAAGGTATTTGGCCCTGACCAGAAGGGTCCAGGTATTGCTCGATGGTAGTTCAATGGTTAGAACATCGGCCCACACACTGAAGGGTCCCAGGTTTGATTCCCAGTCAAGGGTTGCAGATTCAATCCCAGCCCGGTCAGGGTGAGTTCCGGAAGCAACCAATCGATGTGTCTCTCCCACTTCAATGTCTCTCTCTCTCTCTTTCTCTCTCTCTCTCTGTCTCTATCTCTCTCCCTCCTTACCTCCTTCCCTCCCTCCCTTCCACTTTCTCTAAAAGTCAATAGAAGAAATATTCTTGGGTGAGAATTAACAATAAATAAATAAGTAAAAAGGTATTTGGGTGGTGAACACATAATACAATATACAGATGATGCATTATAGAGTTGCACCAATGATTTTATTAACCAATGTCACCCCCAATAAATTCAATAAAAACATTTTAAATCATGCAAATATAAAAAAAATAAAGTACAGCATAGGGAATATAGTCAATAATATTGTAATAACTATGTATGGTGTTAAATGGGTACTAGATTAATCAGGGTGATCACTTCATACGTTTTATAAATGTTTAATCACTGTTGTATACCTGAAATTAATATTATATGTCAACTATAATTTAAAAATTATCTTAAAAAGAAAAAATAAATTAAAAATTAAAGAAAGATATTTTAAAACATTTCTATGACACTGCAAATAGCCCAAGGGAGGGTCACCATCTTCAGCATGTGGGGCAAACTTCAAACCTCTCAATGAAAACCAGGTCCGCACTGGGAGTATGTGCACTAAGTCAGGGTGAGGTTTTGTAATATAGTCTTGGCTCACAACAATGCCTCAATAATGTTTAATAACTGAATTTATAATTAGACTCAATAATCTAATAATTGGACTATAGAGTTTATACAACTTGTCTTTTTCTCCAGTGCACGATAGGCTAAATACTTATCACCAGGAGCTTAAAAAGTGTCTGACCTTAAGGCTACTGGAGTAGAAAGTAACAATGTAACCTGCTTTCTCCTCATTAATACTCCCCAACAATCCAATTCTCTTTCCTTTTCCATTGCTCTCATCCTCCCAGTTCCTTTTAAAAACTGCCTTTCAGAACCACAAGAGGGCAGCAGCCTCCTGTACATGAAAGGCACTCAGGCATTATTAATCATAAGCAAAGGGAGGATGCCCTTATAAAAATGTTCAAAACTTTAGAGATTTGCCCTGACCAGGTGGCTCAGTTGATTAGAGTGTCCTTATGTCCACTACAAGGTTGCAAGTTGGGGCACATACGGGAAGCAATTGATGTTTCTCACATCACTGTTTCTCTCTCTCACTCACTCACTCACTCTCTCTTGCTCTCTCCCTTCCTCTCTCTCAAAAAATAAATAAATAAAAATATCTGGGGTGGCCCTAATTGGTTTGGCTCAATGGATAGAGCGTCGGTCTGCGGACTGAAGGGTCCCAGGTTCAATTCCAGTCAAGGGCATGTACCTTGGTTGCAGGCACATCCCCAATAGGGGGTGTGCAGGAGGCAGCTGATCAGTGTTTCTCTCTCATCGATGTTTCTAACTCTCTATCCCTCTCCCTTCCTCTCTGTAAAAATCAATAAAATATATATATTTTAAAATATCTAGGGTGAGAATTCCCAAAAAACTTTAGAGATTTTATTTTAGCATCTTGCCCCAAATGTGTATGGGACCACATTCAGTATTTTGTTAAAAATTATAAACAATGAGTGGGAAAGAAATTCATGCTGGCAAGTGAAGATAATGTATTTCCCTCTCTTCCAGATGCTGTCCCAGAAGAGGTGTTAGATAAAGAAGAGAACAGTATAGAACCTGACTTACTCCTGATGTAAATTCTTGCACCAGGATGGAAGGAGAATCTTACCACAATGCAACTACTGTCAATGGCACCCCAGTGAATCACCAGCCTTTGGAACGCCATGGGTTGTGGGAAGTCATCACCATTGCAGCTGTGACTGCTGTGGTCAGCCTGATCACCACTGTGGGCAACGTCTTAGTCATGATCTCCTTCAAAGTCAATAGTCAGCTGAAGACGGTGAACAACTATTACCTGCTCAGCTTAGCCTGCGCAGATCTCATCATTGGGGTCTTCTCCATGAATCTCTATACCACCTACATCCTCATGGGACGCTGGGCTCTCGGGAGTCTGGCCTGTGACCTTTGGCTTGCACTGGACTACGTGGCCAGCAACGCTTCCGTCATGAATCTTCTGGTGATCAGTTTTGACCGTTACTTTTCTATCACAAGACCCCTGACGTATCGGGCCAAGCGTACCCCCAAGAGGGCTGGCATCATGATTGGCTTGGCCTGGCTGATCTCCTTCATCCTCTGGGCCCCAGCGATCCTCTGCTGGCAGTACTTGGTGGGGGAGCGAACGGTGCCTCCAGATGAGTGCCAGATCCAGTTCCTCTCTGAGCCCACCATCACTTTCGGCACCGCCATTGCTGCCTTCTACATTCCTGTTTCTGTCATGACCATTCTCTACTGCCGAATCTACCGGGAAACAGAGAAGCGGACCAAGGACCTTGCTGATCTCCAGGGCTCTGACTCTGTAGCTGAAACGGAGAAGAGAAAGCCAGCTCACAAGGCTCTGCTCAGCTGCTTTGGCTGCCCGCGGCCCACGCTGGCCCAGAGGGAACGGAGCCACGCTTCCTGGTCATCCTCCCGCAGGAGCACCCCTGGGAAGCCGGCCCAAGCCTCCGGCCCAAGCACTGAGTGGGATAAAGCTGAGCAGCTCACTACCTGCAGCAGCTGCCCCTCCTCGGAGGATGAGGACAAGCCCACCGCTGACCCTGTCTTCCAGGTGGTCTACAAGAGTCAGGCCAAGGACAGCCCACAGGAAGACTTCAGTACTGAAGAGACCAAGGAAACTTTTGTGAAAGGTCAAGCTGAAAAAAATGACTACGACACCCCAAAATACTTCCTGTCTCCAGCAGCTGCTCATAGACCCAAGAGTCAGAAATGTGTGGCCTACAAGTTCCGCTTGGTGGTGAAAGCGGATGGGACCCAGGAGACCAACAACGGCTGTCGCAAGGTGAAAATCATGCCCTGCTCCTCCCCCGTGTCCAAGGACCCTTCCACGAAAGGCCTGGATCCCAACCTCAGCCACCAAATAACCAAGCGGAAGAGAATGGTCCTTGTCAAAGAGAGGAAAGCAGCCCAGACCCTGAGTGCCATCCTGCTGGCCTTCATCATCACGTGGACCCCTTATAACATCATGGTCCTGGTTTCCACCTTCTGTGACAAGTGCGTCCCCGTCACCCTGTGGCACTTGGGCTACTGGTTGTGCTACGTCAACAGCACTGTCAACCCCATTTGCTATGCCCTCTGCAACAGAACCTTCCGGAAGACCTTTAAGATGCTACTTCTCTGCCGATGGAAAAAGAAAAAAGTGGAAGAAAAATTGTTCTGGCAGGGGAACAGCAAGCTCCCCTGAAAAGTTAACTACTCCCCTCAAAAGAATGACCATCATCCACTTCCTGATTCGGATGTGTTGATGCTCAAAAAAGACATCTGTCATTTTGAGTCTCTGAGAACTTTGTAAAGGCTTGAGATCTGTTGCCCAAAGAAAGGAGTCCCACCTGCCACAGTTGCTGCCCCATTGAATTATTCCTGTCTGTGACTAAGGTCACCTGATGTCGCAGGAGTTTGCCATTGAAGTGAATGGGCTTGTGGCTTCACAGGCGGGAGGCATGCTGGGTCACGGTGGACAGTGACTGAGGGGACGTTTGTCTAACCTTCTGTGGGGAACAGCAGGGACCAGTTGGAAACGTCTCCCCTGTGCAAACATGTCATAGACTTTTGTGCAGTATGTATGTGTCTATGAAGTTGTCTTGTGTCAGTGAGAACCAGGGGAATGTAAGTCAGTGTTACCTGTTAACAAGAGTGGTATTCAACTGGCTTCTAAGACTTTCTTTATAAACCAATCAGTATTTATTCACAAAGTATTTATTATACAGCTATTATGTGTTCTGCGCTGTGGTATGTTTTCCTGTCCCTACACCTGAGCAAAGCTCTTGCTATTGCCTTTTACAACTGATGCCAATTCCTGGTATCCATTGAAATCAAGCTGGTTCCCATCCTTCCTTTCAGAATCCTGCGTCTGGAAGGACCTGAAACCTGATCACACCCAATCCTAGAGAGGGGACTCTATTCTGTAATAAATATGGTCCAGTCTCCATAGTCACTTATTTTAGGTTTTACCAGTTAGGGATTTTCCCTTTTTTTTCTTAACAAATATTGTGCATTCTATTTTGTGCCCATTTAAACCCATTTATTCATGTTCCATTCTTAGGAAGAATAGTTGTTAACACAGTCCTTCACTGATTAAAGATCTCCGGGCGATTCCTCAGGGTTTTCTTAAACTGTTTTCAGCCGTCTTGATTTCTAATCTCTTTGCAAGGCAAACCTGAGGCAAATTGTGGAAAACAAATTTGGTTTCACCCCATGCTTTTGAACTTATTCCTTGGTCATTTAGCAGGCCCCCAATTTCCCTCATTTCACACAGACCCCAGTTCACACACAGGCACAAGCAGGTCACTCCACTTTTGTGGAGCCTCCAGCCAAAAGTGGAGGGACAGCAGGGGAAAGGTTTTATTACTTTTTTAAATAGGTGCTTGAATCATGGTTCAGAAATGACTTACTTATTCATTCCCCTCCAAATTCATGGTCAAAGATGAGAACTCCAGTGAAGCTGGCTATGGCCATTATAAAGGAAAGATGAGGCTTTAAAAAAGCAAAATGTAGGTCATAATAATGTATGAAAATATATCGGTTATATCAACATAACATACATTAGAGTATCAGGATGATTAAAAGCCAAATTTAATTGAAATCTGTGTACATAAACAAACTGAATCTGTTTCTTTGATACTTTTGAAAATAAACCAATGTGCAAGAAATTGAAACTATAAAATAGTGCATATAATTAAAGGTCCACAAAGAAAGCAGCAGTGCAGTTCTGAGGAGAAATTTAAAGATGAGCCAGACGGGTCTCCTTATTTAACCTGTTGACTGTATCTGCAGTGTGTTTAAAAATCTCCAGACTTCATTTCGCTGAATATAGGCCAGTTCTTTCTCAACCTCCTTTGCTAAGGAGATGTAAACATAGCTGGCTTAGTTGTCCTGGGAATTGGGCGTGTACTTGGGCAAAGGAGAGCTACACCTGACCTCTGAAGAGCAAACCTGCCTCTCACAAAGTCCCAAGACTGCGCCAGGGCAGCAGAAGCCCAGGGCGCCCCTCCAGCCCTATAGGAACCCAATGCTGAGGTGTAACATCTTGGAAGCGATGTAGCTGCTGAGCCTTTGTGCGGGCAGGTTGACACCTGCCAAGAATTTGCTAGAGAATCTTAATTGGCTCAGTTCTCCAGGAGAGACGCTCCCCAGCCTATGTGATGCTAACAGGGTGTAACTTCATGAGCAAACCTGCTCCACCAGCTCTAGATAAACAGTTGGGTTTTTTAGGTTAAGGCTTTGGGTTCCCGAGAAAAATGAAAATCACTCGAGGAGAATAACAGTACTTTAAGCCCATGTTGGGCATTCACTGTTCAGAGAGAGATAAGAGAAACAAGCCAGTTCAAACAAAAGAATGCAGAACTTGAAGTGGGGATGGGTGGCAGAGTTGAAGGTACACTTCCACACTCCACAGCAATCTGGGACCTTTTGTTCATCATATGTGAAATTAATGGAGAGGCCTATGCTTCCTTATCATTGGCTTTTTAAAAATTTATTGGGGTGACATTGGTCAGCATGAACATATAGATTTCAGGTGTGGATTTCTATGTTATAAGATCTGTTTATTACATTGTGTGCCCACCACCCAAGGTCAAATCTTCTCCTGCCACCATATATTAGGACCCCCTTCTCCCATCATTGGCTTTTGGAGACAGTAAGTTTTGCAGACTACCTATGCCCTTTGACATAGACCAAAATAAATAAATAAATGCCCACACTACCAGGGGGCACTAGCATTGGGCCTCTGGTAGGTCCTCAGAATGAAGGTCCAATGGTAAACTGAGGAACCTGGAGGGGGGGGAGGGGGGAGTGGGTGTGCTAACTTCAAATCTTTGACCTTCTATGCACTCTGACTCCCAAATTCTTCTATGGTAAACTATGTACAGCTTTGTTTGACTAGTTACATACTGGATGCTGGTATGTTGCTAACATCGTGTTTCTCGTTGGCTGTGAATTTGATGGCTTGTTAAGAAATCTCTTTTCAGTACAATTTTTGGTTAAAGCATTTTGTCAATATTCCTGCCTCTGCTTTGCTCCTTTGGTGAATGTCCTTTGAGGGAGTTGCTGATGTTTGGCTCTTTGTAATTGTGAAATCTGTACCTAATCTCTGGATTTGAATATCCAGTTGTCTATTATAAATACTGGAATTATAGCAAAGGATGTGGGGACTGGGCTGCTTTATTTTATTGTACAAGCATCATTCTGGAAATGAAAGAAATTTAACCACACAGTAGTCCAATACAAAGCATTTAAATATGAAAATGGTCTCAGGTTAGCTTGATAGATCCATCTGATTAGAGATCCCACACACATTTGTATGGCCTGGCCACTTAAGAATGGATACACATCCCTCTTTCTACCTCTGTGATTTCCCCCTTTCCTCTCAGTTACCAATGACCAAATTAAGATGAAATAATGATGACAAGATTCCTGGGACTAAAATGCTTCCCTTTCCCTCCAGAACAAGGGAGGTGGGGCAGACCCCAAACCACAGCCCTTTAGCTGGTACAGACCCTGCAAAAAAACAGCAGCATTTCCTCTTCAACTGCTCAGAAGGCTGGAGCCCTAGTCATTTCACCTCCATTGTAAGTGATACCAATTTCCATCCGCCACCCCACCCCACAGGACGTCTCAATTGTAAAGAGTGAGATTACACAAACTCTTACCTAATAAGGACCTCAGATGGCAAGTGGGAGAGAGAAGGGAAATACATTTTTTAAGTATCAAAGAAGGAACCCGAAGGAAATTAAAAAACAAAATTTTTCAAAATAATTTTAAACTTAGAGAAAAGGAACAAGAATAGTACAAAGAACTCCTATATCCTTCACCCATGTGCCCCAACTGTTAACATTTTGCCATATTTGTATGCTCATGTGAGTGTGTGTGTGTGTGTGTGTGTGTGTGTGTGTGTACTCACACATATTTTTTCTCAACCACTTGGAGTAAATTGCAAATATTGTGTCCATTTATCTCTAAATACTTCAGTGGATATTTCTTAAGGACAAGGAGATTATATTACATAACCACAATACAAATATAAAAATCAGGAAATTTAACATTGCTACAATATTATGTAATACAGTCCATAATCAAATTTTGCCTGTTGTCCAAATGATGTACAAGGATTTCTTTTCCAGTTCAGGATCTAATCCAGGATCACCCTTGCACGTAATTGTCATGCCTCATTAGACTCCTTTAATCTGGAAGAGGTCTTCAGCTTTCCTTTGTCTTTCATTACATGGTCATTTTTTAAGAGTACATTCAATCTAATTTTTAAAAATAATTTCCATCATTCATGGGTTTGTCTGATCTTTCCTCATTAAGTTCGTTTAATGTGTCTAGATTTGGGCAGGAGTATCACACAGTGTCATAATTTGCCATCCATCTGGGCAAATTATCCTCCATGTATCACATACATCAGAAGGAAGTGATGTAAAATTCTATTGTTGGTGATGTTAACAATGATCACTTGGTTTAGGTCTCCCCAACACCCTGCCAGGTTTCTCCACTATAAATTTACTATTTTTCTCTCTGCAATTAATAATTTGGGGAAAGAAAACTGAGCCTATATAAATTTCCTGTGAGTCATCAGGTTTTCACCCAATAAGTATCCTATCTAATAATAGAGTAACATGTAAATTACCATCACTCCGCTACGCCCACGATTGGGCGGCAGGAGGCTGGGGGGCGGGACTTGGGGTGGCCTATCTGGCCATTGAGAGGCACGGTTCCGCTGCCACTGAGGGGAGCTACCCTGCTGTTGAGAGGCGCAGGGGGCGGGATTCCTGCCCCCTGTGCCTCTCAACGGCCAGATCCGCGGCCGCTGAGGGGGCCTGCCGCGGACACCCAGCTGCGCCTCTCAACGGCAGGGTAGCCAGGTGTCCGTGGCAGCCCCCCTCAGCGGCCGTTGAGAGGCACAGGGGGCGGGAGTCCCGCCCCCTGCGCCTCTCAACAGCAGGGTAGTCCCCCTCAGCGGCCGCGGACCATCAAAAGCATGGGAGCTGGGTGCCTGTCTGCTCCAGTACCAGGCTCCACCGCGAAAAGCGAAAGCGTGTAGGGGACCCTACACGTGCATGATTCAATCATGCACTGGGCCTCTAGTAGCATATATTTATTAATCTCACCCAAGCATGTTTTTACTATGATGATTGCCAAGTGGTTGGCATTCTATTGTGGGAATGCTTTTTCCTCCTTTCTAATTTATTTATGTACTTATTATCATTATGAACTCATAACTCTTATTCTTTTTTAAAATATATTTTTATTGATTTCAGAGAGGAAGGGAGAGGGAAAGAGAGAAACATCAATGATGAGAGAGAATCGTTGATCAGCTATCTCCTGCACGCCTCCTACTGGGGATTGAGCTGCAACTCGGGCATGTGCCTCAACTGGGAATTGAACCATGACCTCCTGGTTCATAGGTCAATGCTCAACCGCTGAGCCACGCTGGATGGGCATAACTCTTATTTTAGTAATTGGGGTAAAAATCCAACCCTGGCTGGTGTGACTCAGTGGTTAGAGGGGCAGCCTGCGCACCGAAGGGTCATGGGTTCGATTCCTAGTCAAAGGCACATACTGGGTTGCAGGTTCAATTCCCGACCCTGGTTGGGGTGTGTGCAGAAGGCAACTAATCAACGTGTCTCTCTCACAATGATGTTTCTCTCTCTCTCTCTCTCTCTCTCTCTCTCTCTCGCCCCCTACCTCCCTCCCTTCCTTCCACTCTCTATAAAAATCAATGGAAAAAATATCCTTGGGTGAGGAGTGAAAAAAAAAATCCATTCCCATCATCATTTCAATGCTCAAATTGTCACAAATTTAAGCAGTGAGAGCTTCAAGATGACTGACCTTTAGACATATCCTATTATCTTAGCACTCCCTTACTTTCTGGTACAATAAAAAGTTCCAGGCTCATCTTGACTCTCCCTACCCCAGCCCAGGAATCAGCCATTTCTTCAAGGAGCCCTGGTTTTATTAAGTAGAGAATGGTCCTGACTCAGACCAGGACTCAGGATATATTCATTACTATTAGACTGAAACTAAGAAATATGGCCCAGTCGGTGTGGCTCAGTGGTTGAGCATTGACCTATAAACCAGGAGGTCACCCTAGCCGATTTGGCTCAGTGGATAGAATGTCAGCCTTCGGACTGCAGGGTCCTAGGTTCGATTCTGGTCAAGGGCACATGCCAGGGTTGCGGAGATCCCCAGTAGGGGGCGTGCAGGAAGCAGCTGATATCTCTCTCTCTCTCTCTCTCTCTCTCTCTCTCTCTCTCTCTCTCCCCTCCCTCCCTCCCTCTCTCTCTCTCCTCCCCCCTTCCTCTCTGACAGCAATAAAAATATTTTTTAAAATTCTTAAAAAAAAAAAAAAAAAAAAAACAGGTCACGGTTCGATTCCCAGTCAGGGCACATGCCGGAGTTGTGGGCTTGATCCCCAGTAGGCGGTGTGCAGGAGGCAGCCAATCAATGATTCTCTCCCATCATTGATGTTTCTTATCTCCCTCCTTCCCTCCTGAAATCAATAAAAATATATTTTTTAAAAAAAGAAATATGTACATGTGGACACTTATTAAGAGCAATGAATTCATATTGACATCTGCAATTCTAATCCTACACCACAGGATTCTTCCTTTTCCATATGTGTATCTCCCTTCTCCAACAGTGAGAATCATCATCATTTGCTCATTTGCTCAATTTGCTCAATCCTTTAAGTTTCAGAATTGCCACTCCCATATCACTGTGAAAAACTAACCTTTTAGTAAAGTTCCAATATTTGTTTGCAGTTGTTATTTTTGGATTAAGATTGAAGGGATAGCATCAAATTACTATGTTCAAAAATTGCTTCAGTTAATGAGGACACAAGTAGAACAAGTTGAACAACTCTAGTGACATTAAGTAATAATAAGCAAAAGACTTACACTCAAATAAATATTCATATTAAAATCAAAGAGGGCCCATCCATCTGGGCAAAGTATCCTCCCAATGAACTGCACTGTCCCCCATCTCCCTCAATGAATTAATGTGTGGGGTGGGGGAGGCAACCATCTTAAGTTTATCTTCGATAATGAAAAAGCCATCATCCAGACTTATCTACATTAGTGTGCTTTATGGCAATCTATTTGTCCAAAAAGTCCTAATCTTCTTATTTTATATGGCCCTCAAATAAGCCCCATACCATCAGAGGTACCCCTTTCCCCCCCCGCCCCCACACACAAATGCCCTTATGGTCCTGCTAAGAGCAGTCCTCCAAAGAGTTGTATTAGCAATGATTTTCTACACATGTACACTTTCTAAAACAGTGTTGCTAAGTGCTGTTCAGCAATCCTCACGTTCACATCAGCCCTCGGACTAAAGGGTCGCGGGTTTGATTCTGGTCAAGGGCATGTACCTTGGTTGCAGGTTTAATCCCTGGCCCTGGTCAGGGCACGGGCAGAAGACAACCAATCAATGTGTCTTTCTCACATCGATGTTGCTCTCTCTCTGTCTCTGCCTCTCCCTTCCACTCTCTCTAATAATCAATGGAAAAATATCCTTGGGTGAGGATTAGCAAAAAACAGCAACAACAAAAACTTTGCTAATTGTGACTTATCAATGAGTCATAGACTGAAAATTGAAAATAAATAAATAAAATTTGTTTCCTAGGGCTACCATAACATAGTACCACAAACTGGATGATTTAGAAAGACAGAAATGTATTATCTCACCGTTCTGGAGGCCAGAAGTCCAGCGTCAGCAGGGCCCTGCTCTCTCGGAGGCCTGGGGAAGGTCTGCTCCAGGCCTCGCTCCCAGCTCCTGGTAGCCTCCGGCATTTGCAGATAGCCATCTTCTCCCGGGGTCTCTTCACGTTATCTTCCCCTGTGCATGTCTGTCTCTGTGTCCAAATTGCCCCCTTTTATAATCACACCGGTCATACTGAATTAGGTTGCCCTAATGATCTCATTTTAACTTGATTATCTCCATAAACACCCAATTTCCAAATGAGGTCACATTCTGAGGTACTGGGGGTTAGGACTCTAACATATTTTTGGGGACACAATTCAACCCATAACAATATCCAAGCAAGGAAAACACTCTATTTTATAGATGAACAAACTGTAGACCAATGCTGGGCAGTATCAAATGGGAAGGATTTCAGAGCCACTGCTAAGATATGGAGCATCAACGCCAGCACAGGGACCGGGCAGGGCAAGGCAGTCTTGACCGGCATGGGACAGTTACCTAGCATTTTTCAAGTACATGTTGGCTTCTTCTCTCCTGGCCTGAGAAAATACAGGAAACTAATGGAATGGAACCAGATTTTTAAAGCTCCTTCTATGTTTGCAAGGAGTACCTCTGGAGGCTGTAGTCCCACACATCTGGAGCCTCGTTTGAGCTAAGCTCTCTGAGTGTGCAGCTCAGAAATTCAAGGGAAAGTTTCCTTCCTAAATTCCCAGCACCACCGCTCAGGGGCCCTGAAGGTTTAAATCTCAGATTGGGACAAAATAAAGAACTTAACCTATTCACTATCCATAACCAGGATGAATGGATTATTAACTTGATCCTGACCTATAAAAGCGGTAATGAAAGCACTTGGGTTTTTATCTCCACAATGAATAGGTTCTATTCAGAATCAGTAACCCTTGTTTCATTTTTAATCAGTCATTTTTTTTCTGTCCTCTACTAGTCACTGGAGCCACCTCCTCCAAATGCCCCAAACCTTTGCACCCTTTCCTTCACCGTCTTCTTACATCCAAGAAACACATCCAGGCAGCCTAAAAACTTCCATTTGTTCGGCAAATGATTATTGACCTACGTGGGCACCTTAGGGATGCAAAAGGAAGTAAGACACTGTCCCTGCCTTTCAGGAATAGAAACTAACAGAATGAGGGACAGAGAATCACCCCGGTGATGGCTTGAGATTCTCCTCCTCCCCAAGCACAAACATTTCCCTTCTCCAGGCTTCTCTCACCATGCTCTTTGGCACAGAAGAGTAAATTAGCACCAAAGTCTGAACTGCAAAGGATAGAACCCTTACCTGACTGAAGAGAGAGGGTGGGTGAAGAGTAACAAAATGAATCTGGATTACATGCAACATTCCATTTAGAAGCTCTTAGGAGCACAGTCCTCTGGGCTTTTTCCCCCAATTGGTTCCAACTTCCTGGGCCACATGCCAGGATGCTATGCCTTTCAGAAAGGAGTCTTGCCCCGTCTGGATATAGCCTAACTGTCCTATACCATATCTCAAACCCTTCTCTAGGGCAGAGGTCAGGTGGTAATGCAGAAATTAGAGTTGTCAGTAGGATCCTGCAAGAACACTTTGAAAATCAAATACATAAAGTCACACACATAATTCTATACAGACAACCTGAAGCAGTGAAGACAGAAAAGAATCTCAAGTTGAGCAGCTAGTTCAGAGTCAGAGGACTGAGCGCGCCACCTAGGAGCTGAGAGCCCACTAAGAGGCCTTCCCAACCAACCCCCATCAGCTCCAAAGAGGATAAAAGGGGAAAGGCATCTTTATGCCACAGACCTCCGCTGGGCCACATCATTTAAAGATCTGAGGTTGAACCAGAGGTGGGTAGGTAGCAAGGCAAGAGGGAAGGCAAGGCTTGTTTTTCTTCCAATTACTATATTATCTCGAAGGTTCTGGAATTCTGAGATTTCTACCAGATTCTAGGCTATTGGCAATAATTTTCACATAACAGTTTGCTCTAAGACCGATTAGCAGCAGGCACAGCCAGGTCACCCCAGAACTCCCCCACAATACTTTCCCTTACGGTTTGTCCTGAGAGGAGCCAGGTGTGCTCTCAGGGATCAGGTGAATTCGGGCCTGCAGTGCATCTCCAGGTACCCGCCCTCCTCTGGAGTGCTCCGGCTATGCTGTTCTTTCGGCATAATTCCTTCTCTTTCGTCTTACCTCACAGGTCACTTTCTCAGGGAAGTGGCCCTCCATTTGTCCTCTACCTTCTCATCATATCCCATGTTATGAGCTTTTATAGCACTTCCGACTTTTCCTTGGAGTACCTATTAACGTTTTCATTACCCATTTGTATGAGTTTGGTCTATTTCTCCCACTAAATTCTAAGCTCTGAGACCAGAGTTCATGCTATTTTGCCCATCATGGTGTCATCTCACCTAATAGCCCTTGGAACATATATAATAGTACCAGAGGCCCAGTGCACGAAGTTCGTGCATGGGGCGGGGGGGTCCCCTCAGCCCAGCCTGCACCCTCTCCAATCTGGGACCTCTTGGGGATGTTTGACTGCCGGTTTAAGCCCGATTCCAGGGATCGGGCCTAAACCAGCAGTCAGACATCCCTTACAATCCAGGACCGCTGGCTCCTAATTGCTCACCTGCTTGCCTGCCTGGTCGCCCCTAACTGCCCCCCCCCCCACTGGCCTGATCGCCCCCCACTGCCTCTGCGTGCTGCCCCTCCCCCCACTGGCCTGGTCGCCCCACGCAGCCTGCTTGTTCAGTTGTTTCGTCATCCCTCACTAGCCCCCTGCCGGCCTGGTCGCCCCACGCAGCCTGCTTGTTCAGTCATTTGGTCGTCCCACACTAACCCTCCTGCCGGCCTGGTTGTAGGCAGCCATCTTGTGAGGGTGTGATGGTTAATTTGCATATTCCCTCTTTATTATATAGGATAGGTATTTCACAATGTATTCTTTACTAAGTAAGGATGTGCATACCTGAGGTAGGAGATGGTTGCAAGACAAGATTCCTAGGTTTTGTGAGGGGTTGTTTTGTTTGTTTTGTTTTTCTGGCAAGGCTAGTATCTTTCTGGTTCCTTTAGAAGTAGAAGCTTAATTCGCCATAGGTCTCTGAACTCTACGCTTGTCTAATAATTTGAGTTGGGATCCTAACAATACATTATGAAGATCTATGTGGCAGCCACTTCAGAAATGTTTTACAAGAGAAACTGATGTTCATTTTACCCTTCCTTGAGAACAGGACTGGTGTATTACTAGTGCCTTACAGCCCAGGTAGCTTAGGGTCCAGAGAGGGAAAACAGAGAACAAGGAACCCCATACAGCAGTGATGGCGAACCTATGACATGCGTGACAGCACTGACACGCATAGCCATTTCTGATGACACATGGCCGCATGCTGAGGATGAAACATTTGCTGCTCCTGAGGATGAAACATTTGCGACTAGAGTCTTGGAGTTAGTTTTTTCCTCAAAGTGACACACTACCCGAGTTATGCTCAGTTTTTTGGCGAAGTTTGACACACCAAGCTCAAAAGGTTGCCCATCACTGCCATACAGTGAAGTACTATCATGGTATTAAGTACAGGCATAAAGGGAAACAAAGAAGAGGCTCTTATCCAAACCTTGGGGCACCTGGGAGACTTTTGGCAAAGGTAATTTCTATACTAAGTTGTAAATAAGATGTAAGAGGTAGACAGGGAAAAAGATTGGGGGGGGGGGGGGGCGGGCGGAGTGTGGTAGAGAGTTAAGAGGAAGAAATAATCAAAAAGGCCCAGAGATGAGTGTGCATCTAGAGCTTAAAGTAGAATTGCTTTCTCTTGGAAGTCAATTTCTCTTGACTACACCACCCCTTCTCTGAGGAGAGCTTGGAAGGAGAGAGGCATGCCAATAAAGGCAGGCAAAGGGTGAACAAGTTTATCATACAATTAATAAGTGATGGAGCCAGGATGTAAGTCAGAAAGTCCCTTCTGAGCATTCATTCAAGATGAATATGGAGGCAACAGAGTCAATTTTATATGACTAAAGGACATGGAGGAGGCTTTTAGCAGGTTGGACATCATTTTGGTCAGTTCTGAAAAAGTATGTAAGTTAGAACACTTGGAAACCTACTGGAGCTAGCTTAAGTAAGACATGGCAGCACTATACTATAGGACAGTGGTCGGCAAACTCAATAGTCAACAGAGGCAACTAGCAATAGTACAACGATTGAAATTTCTTTTGAGTCAAATTTTTTAAACTTAAACTTCTTCTAACACCACTTCTTCAAAATAGACTCGCCCAGGCCGTGGTATTTTGTGGAAGAGCCACACTCAAGGGGCCAAAGAGCCGCATGTGGCTCGCGAGCCGAAGTTTGCCGACCATGGCTATAGGATATAGCAGTGCTCCACGGGTCCCAAGGGCAAGAACGCAGTCACCTCAGGAAAAGATAGAAGGTACTATTCTCAAAATTCACCTCCCATTTCAGCTCCTCTCTATGTATCTGCTTCATCCTATACTTTCTCTCTGAACCTGTTTTCTCTTCTTTGCAGTTTACATGACAGAATACATAGCCGTAAACATCTTGTAAATTCATGTTGCCATCTACTCCTCTAGTTCCGCAGTTTTAATTTCAAATTCCCAGGGAACAGCCTTCAGCCTAGCCTGGGTTAGATGTCCCCCCTGGAACGATCAGCTATGCCTATAAAAGCAGGGCCAGATTCCACAAATACAGATGCTGGGAGAACACTCCTTCAGGTTGCACCCTCTCCTCAGGGGAGAACCAGTTACAAGGGGTAAACTGGATGACAATGAACAGATGTTAAAGGAAATCCCTTATTGTAAGAGTTTAGATTTTTCTCTCTCCTTCCCCACAGTCCAATTTTGTTGTTATATCTCATTTCCTCTTCCACTAATATTTTATCCATCCTATCATTTTTCACATTCTGGGAATAAAATATTTTACTTTTTGGGATAGGAGGAAACTTGAGAGACCACCAGGTAGCTGCATATATTAACCATCCTAAGAGCTGACATTTTGCCCCCTTTTCTAAGAACTCCAAGAAAAGTAAATCTGAGAGTGGGATTCCACAATTTTATTTACCACGGCAAGAACTTCACAACAAACTACAGCTGACATTTGAACAACTTGGGGGTTAGGGATGCTGACCTCCCTCACAAAGATCTACATAACTACAGTCAGCCCTCTGCACACACAGATTTCCAACCGTGGAATTGACCTTTGAACAACACAGATTTGAACTGGGTGGTCAAGTGAAAACTCTGCATGTAAGTGTATCTACACAGTTCAAATCCGTGTTGTTCAAGGGTCAACTGCAATTCCTTCTGCTACAATTAAGTCCATTTCCTTTCTCGGACTTCATGAAGTGGTACACAGCTGATCAGAATTCACTTTAAAGGGATTATCAAGGATTTAAAAAATCCCTGCCCAGCCAGCGTGCTCAATGGTTGAGCGTTGACCTATGAACTCGGACAAGCATGTCAAACTTACAGCCCACAACGAATATTTTTGTGGCCTAGCCAATATAACAGTATGTAAGAAACGTTTTTTTTTTTGTTTTTGTTTTTTATATTTTATTGATTTTTTACAGAGAGGAAGAGAGAGGGATAGAGAGTTAGAAACATTGATGAGAGAGAAACATCAATCAGCTGCCTCTTGCACACCTCCTACTGGGGATGTGCCCGCAACCAAGGTACATGCCCTTGACCGGAATCGAACCTGGGACCCTTGAGTCCGCAGGCCGACGCTCTATCCATTGAGCCAAACCGGTTTCGGCGTAAGAAACGTTTTAATAAAAATTTTGTAATTTAATTTTTACAATATCCAGTTATACATAATTATTAATAACGAACTACATTTGGTAATGACTGATTACTATCATCGTGTTGCATTCATATCCCTTACGCAGAGGTGCACCATTTCTCTCCACTAATACTAGCAGCGAATATTTTAGCAGCCAATTGCCACATCATTAGTCTTGGACTGACTTGTTTGGTGTTCGCTTTCGGAAAACAAGAAAAATAGGTTTGTTTTCATTATGCTTAATCATTTGTGCAGTTATTCAGCGTCTGGTAAGTTAATGTTCAAGAAAAAATTTTTATTAAAATGTTCTTTTATGTTAACGATTACTCATTTATTTCAGCCCTTTGTATTCAACATGTCCCTATAGAAATAAAACTACATTTCTATGAAAATTGAAGCTTTTGGTTTTTTGTGGCCCACATAAACTTAAACCTTGTTTATTTGGCCTGTGTTAGCCTTTGAGTTTGACATGCTTGAACTAGGAGGTCACAATTGCATTTCCAGGCAGAACACATGCCCAAGTTGCAGGGTTGATCCCCAGTGGGGGGTGGGAGGTGTAGAGGCAGCTGATTGACGATTCTCATCATTGATGTTTCTATCTCTCTCTCCCTTTCCCTGTCTCTCTGAAATCAATAAAAGTATTTTTTTTAAAAACTTGGGTGCTGCCCTAACCAGTTTGGCTCAGAGGATAGAGCATCGGCCTGCAAACTGAAGGGTCCCAGGTTCTATTCCCGTCACGGGCATGTACCTTGGTTTCGGACACATCCCCAGTAGGGGGTGTGCAGGATGCAGCTGATCGATGTTTCTCTCTCATTGATGTTTCTGACTCTATATCCCTCTCCCTTCCTCTCTGTAAAAAATCAATAAAATATATTTTAAAAAACAAAACAAAACAAAACTTGGGTGCTATTAATACATCCTGGGCCATCAGGACTTCCTTGTAAGAATGGGCGGGGGAAAAAAAGTTGTTTTGCACAAAGTCACTACCCAGGTTTAATTTAGTAGATTTAAAATATTTTAAAACACGAAGCTTACATTTCAAAGGAGATACTACATGTAAACTGAATCTAAGAAAGGCCCTAAACAAGAGCAAAATAATATTGTCTCCAAATGGGGAATAGCAGAAAGAACTCAAGGAAGTAGGAAATGAGAAAGCTGCCCTATACCTAGCCGGTTTGGCTCAGTGGATAGAGCACTGGCCTGCGGACTGAAGGGTCCTAGGTTCAATTCCGGTCAAGGGCACATGCCTGGGTTACAGGCTCAATCTCCAATAGGGGGCGTGCAGGAGGCAGCGGATCAATGATTCTCTCACCACTGGTGTTTCTATTTCTCTCTTCCTCTCCCTTCCTCCCTGAAATCAATAAAACTACATTTTTTTAAAAATGAGAAAGCTGGCACTGATCACTGATCATATGATTCATAAGGGTAGTAAATAATATGACTGGGTTAAAAGTAAGTAGAATTTTAGATCTGAGAAGGAACTTACAGATCAAATCCCAATCCTCAATTCACAGATGAGGAAACTTGAGGCCCATTTATTTATTCATTGAACAAATATTTATTGTGTGTCTACATGCTCAATGCTGGAAATACAATGAATAAGACATGGTCCGGAGAGGGAAAGTGGCTTGCCCAAAGCCACAAAGCAAGTTAGCAGGTAAACAGGGGCTCTTCGCACTAAACCCTATTTTCTAATAATATACAATTATTTCTGTATCTGTAAGTACACTAAGCATTTGATGAAGGTTCTATGCAAAGATAAGATTTTCATATGCAAGTGATATAATAACATTCCGCAACATAAGGGATATATATGTATGTTGTTTTGCACAAAAAAAGTTGTTTTGCACAAAGTCACTACCCAGGTTTAATTTAGTAGATTTAAAATATTTTAAAACATGAAGCTTACATTTCAAAGGAGATACTACATGTAAACTGAATCTAAGAAAGGCCCTAAACAAGAGCAAAATAATATTGTCTCCAAATGGGGAATAGCAGAAAGAACTCAAGGAAGTAGGAAATATGTGTGTGTGTGTGTGTGTGTGTGTGTGTGTGTGTGTGTATATATTTATATATATAATATTCAGATGGTATTAGAATCTATGTAAAATAACCACACATAGATTCTTCATTAACACTTGAAATGGTAATTTCCTTGGATGTGCTTTCTAATTTCTTTGTCATAAGTCATTAGGGATTTCATATACAAATTCTGACAATCTGTTTTTTAAATTTTTTCAAGATGACTTCTGGTCATATAACTATGACTCTTACTATATTCTTTCTACTTTAAAATATAACTTTCACTAAACTAGTGTTCTAATATTTTATTTTCAATAAATTACTCTATTTAAAAGACCTAGTTCTCACATTAATCATTCATAAAATAACCAGTTTGGTTACTTTAGTGTTATAATACAAACAGAGATTTGGTTCCTCTTTTATATAATGTAAATATCCTGCATTTGGGACTTATTTCTTTAAAAGAAAACTTACGTACCTTATTTCAAAATGAACAATGGCACCTATTACAAAAGGGAAAATGAGAGTTTGGAGCCAATCTTTTTTGTAGTTTTTTGCTGATTTAAAAACCTGAAAAAAAAGCAATAGGGGAGGTCTTTAACACAGGAGAGGACAGGAGCCCTCTTTTAGAAGCAATACGATAGCCTCAGAGTTCCTCTTTAATTAAAACAACCCATAAGAAAAGGTGTGAAATTTTTGTAACTTATTTAAATAATAAGTTTTTGAGACACCCCTGATTGGAAAATAGTAATTTATATTCCAACAACTCTTGAGAATCAGAGATGGAGAGAAGATGGAATTGAAAAGCTACCTGTGCTATACCTCCAATATTACATGAAGTTCTAAGGTTGGTTTTCTATCCTCAGACTCTAGAAGGCTCTCCTACTGCTGCATTTCCTTCCCCTGGCCATTCACTCCCTATTACTAGTTGTCCTTCTTCTCTTCGTAGTAAACACTGTTGAGACAGGCACCTTGAATCAATCACAGCACAAAGCCGATACTCAATAATGAATACCATAGTTGGTAAGCAGAATTTAAAAATCGGTAACATGTATTCTAATTCATATGTCCATACTCTGAAATGAACTATAATAATAAAAACTGAAAGTATGTCAGGAACACATGGTTTTACCTCAATCATCGGGGTATGCTAAATGGCAGGGCAGGGCTGAGAATTTTGAAGGATCTGGCTAAAGAACATGGTGTACGCTGTTCTAAAAATATCAACCACTTTTTAAACAGGAAGGATCAACTTCAAGCCTCAGATAATGAAAGACAGAAGAAAACTTTTAGGAATAAAAGAAACATTAAGTGGGAAAAATGACAAGATAATTTTATCTCTGGGTTAAGACATTTTAATATACATAATGTATAGTACTTCATATAATTTATTAATGTCATTTACTATAGTGCACTGTAATTAATTCAGTGACATCAATATTGACCTCACACAAGGATAAAAGCTGGGTTTTCTTGTGTACCAAGTTCAAAACATGTACTGAAGAGTTATCACACACAACAGTTATAGGAGATCAACTTTAAGGATGACTCAAGTTTACAGTAGTTGCTTCACATGGTTTTCCCTCAAGACTTGAATGCCACCCAGTGTTGCCATGTTTGTGCAAATGCCAGCTCTGGACTGCCCAACTACCTCCTTTTACCAGCCCCACTTTTGCCTGTTTTACTGCTGCTGCTGCTAGACTTGCCAGATGATTTTGAAGAGAAGAGTCTTGTCATGAACTCAGAAACATCAGGCAGTTCGTGGTTGGAATTCAGCATATTCATCGACTGCTCCATCTCCTGCAGGAAGAGAAAGCATAATGGCATGAAAGGCACAGGGATCCCTGGGTCACTGAACAACTGACACTTCCATGAAGGAAGAAGGAAAGGAGTACAACAAGTGAAAGGCACTGGTTTTAAGCAATGATGCACTGTCATACCCAAAAGCACTCAGAAACCATGTTTCGTGCCTCCTTTATACCAGTACTAGAGGCCCGATGCATGAAAATTCGTACAAGAGTAGGCCTTCCTTCCACCCGGATGCCAGCACCAGCTTCTCTCAGGCACCCGGGACCCAGGCGGCTTCCCTCTGGCTGCTGGCAGGCACCCGGGACCTGGGCGGCTTCGCTCCGGCCCCAGCTTCGTCTGGAATGATGTCCAGTCTAATTAGCATATTACCCTTTTATTATTATAGATGCATTTTGATCCTTAGTAAATGTCCAATAAATGCTTGCCTAGGGTCTGACTCAGCTTATCCTTCCTATATAATAAAAGGCTAATATGCAAATAGACCAAACGGCAGAACAACCAAACAACTGAACAACCAGTCGCTATGGTGTGCGCTGACCACCAGGGGGCACGTGCGGAACACGGCAGGTGTCAGCAGCAAGCGTCAGAGTACGGAACATGGCAGGCGTCAGCTGTGGAAGGATGGTGGAGCAGGTGAGAAGGAGCGCCAGACCAAAGTGAGGCGCCAGTTGCTGTCATTGGGGCGAGCCTCTGGTGGTTACTGAAAATTCTTTGCTCCTGCACGCCATGGTCCCACCCGGTGCTCACACCCACTGCTGGCGCCGGTCTTGATTGCCTGGCGCCGTGAGTGGGTGCAAGTGGCGGCTGCTGGCCCTGATCGCCCCTCATGGCTTCTCCACCTTCCCCTGCTTCTGATGGGCGATCAGGGCTGGCAGCTGCCTCTTGCACCCGCTGCCAGCACCGGGCACCAGTCCCAATCACTTGGCGCTGTCAGTGGGTGCGAGCAGCAGCTGCCAGCCCCGATCGCCCATGAGGGCTTCTCCATCTCCCCTTGCTCCTTAGGAGCGATAGGGGCAGAACCGCCACTTGCACCCGCTGATGGCGCCGGCCCCAGTCGTTCTGCACTATCAGCGGGTGTGAGCGGAGCTGGTGCCATCAGCACGTGAGAGTGGTGGCGGCAGGGGCCGGGTGGAGGCGCAGAGGATGGGCCAAGACTCGCGCCTGTGCCCACTGTAGCCTCACAGCCCACAGTTGCTTTCAAGGTGCACGAATTCGTGCACTGGGCCCCTAGTGTTTTTATAAAAGGCACTAGAGGCCCAGTGCACGAAATTCGTACACTCGGTGGTGATGGGGGCGGTCCTTCAGCTCAGCCTGTGCCCTCTCGCAGTCTGGAAGCCCCACGATTGATTGCCCCGCAGAGGGAGGCCCCGTCCACTGTCGCCGGATGGGTAGCCTGGGCCTCCCTCTTTGGGGCAATCGCGGAGCCTCCCGGCCGGTGGCCTGGGCCTCCCCCTGACCTATCGCATTTCACCCGCCTTGGCGGCGGCAGTCAGTGCTGGACTGCCGCAGCGCCCACGACCCAGGAGGGACCGAGAAGTCAGCAGTTCAGCCCGCTTGCCAGTCCGTGCCCACCCTAGCCTGCTGCACACACAGCCTGGCGTTTGGTCGTCCGTTCGGTTGTTTTGGACGTTACGGACCCTGGCTCTTTATATATTAGAATTTCCTCTAATAATAGACATATGTAATCATATTCCTGCCACTTTATTTGTTTTCTGATTACAATGCTTTTTTGTTTTGACAAGTGTTTTTTAAACTCACACTTTCTTTAGATATATATAACCAGAACATCAATCTTTAATTATCTGTCAAGGTATCAGCATAATTTGGAAGAGAATAGCAGTATTTCTAAGACTTAATTCCTAAGGCCCTTAGTAATACAGTTATGCCATATGACCTGGGTGACCTCAACTATAACTCTAAAGCAAGCAACACAAATGCTACAAACAAGTTACTGGCAGGACAGGATAAGGGTCTGACACTTTTACTTTGAGGTCTGTCTTCCCCTTTATTAAGCCAAAAACCCACAAAGTACTGTTCCACTTTCGCAATATTAATATAATGTCTGCTTCATTTGAATTTTATGTGACATTCCAAAAGTGAACTTAAAACTGTTAATTCAGACATGAAAAAAATAGCAAATACTATATTATCTATCACTTAAAATTTAATACCTTTTGGGTATTAGCTTGGACTTTCTCCCCAAAGGAAGAATTTATACATAGGTTTTCAAGGAGAAAGTGCTTTTACAAATAAGGTCAGGAAAAGAAACATTATAAATATAAATCAAATATGTTAACATGTCCTAATAATAAAGAATTAAATGTATATGGTAATAAGTCTTGAGTCCCTGCAAAAATATATCAACTCTATTTTTTTTAAATATATTTTTATTGATTTCAAAGAGGAAGGGAGAGGGAAAGAGATGAAACATCAATGCTGAGAGAGAATCATTGATTGGCTGCCTCCTGCACACCCCACATTGGGGATCGAGCCCACAACCTGGGCATGTGCCCTTGACCGGAATCGAACCTGGGACCCTTCAGTCCATAGGCCGATGCTCTATCCACTGAGCCAAACCAGCTAGGGCTCAACTCTATTTTTTATTCTGTTCAATTCTGAAGCTCTTCTTGTTTTTATTCTGAGATTACACTTATTAAAGATGGGGACAGTGAAACAAGGAATAGCTTAGGACAGAAGAAGCAACAGGAGAGCCTAGGCAGGGCTGCTTTGGCTCAATGAGAAGTCAGAAAAAAGGGGGCCTTGGAGACAGGTTCAGGGGATTAGTCCAGCAAGAGCTGCCACTGACCATTGCTCCCCTGGTTGCAAGCCTCATGGGGACCCTTAGAGTTTAGAAGATGCATGCCTGAGAGAGAAGAAGAGGGTGAAGGGAAAGACACAGGCATACTCCTGGGAGAGGGAGCACACCTGAAGCTCTTGAATGAACAACTTTTTATACTGCTTACCATGTGCAAAGTACTTCGCAAGTAAATTAATTTTTAATCCAATGTGACTTTTAATGCTGCCTCTGTTGATGCCACAGAGTTAACTGGCTTAACAGATACAAGGAATCTATAGGATGTACACTTTCTGACCAACACTGAAGCAGAGATGCCAAAATTTAGCAATAAAATATTATAAAACATTATAAAGCTTTCTTTTTCCACGAAGCTTTTTCTGCCATTCCAGCTTGGAATAAAATGCCTCACCTTCTACAGAACTTATTATCTCAGCAAACATTTTTATTTATTTTATGTTTATCTTAGCAAGAAGAATTTTTTACAAATCCATTCTATTTCCTACACTACATTTAACTGGATTATGAACTTATTGATGACAGGGATGATATAATAATTCAGTTGCATATTCCCCAGTATCAAGAACCTAGAATTGATTAGTAAATGTTTTTCAGGAATGAATAAGATGTCAACACATCAATACATTAATTATAATGGGAAAACTTGGAACTAAGAAGATATTTATTGATTGTTTTAAGTGGAAGAATGGACAATGATTTTTTTAAAAACGGATGATTTTATATGGAAGCCAATTTAAAAGAGACAAAGCTGTGGCACTAAACTTGAAGCATCCTACTTGGCAACTCCTCTCCCCAGTCCAGTTTTGTGATACAAAATCTGAAAGCTACTATTTTATTTTTCTCCCTTGGTCTATTCAAATTTCTTTCATGTGTCTGAACACATAAACTAAATGTGTACTCTAAAGAGTTTTGTAAAGTAAAAATAGAATATAAGAAGCTATCATTTTGTAAAATATTTGCGTTAGGTGTATTTGTACCAGGATTATTACACATTTCAACTCTATAACAAGTGAGGCACAGAGTCTAATACTAAGTAGAATGTTTTAGCTATATGAAGAGACACCAGCCTTTATTAAGCAGAAACAAATGTATTTATCTGGTGCAATGGTAATGACTATCTAAATGCCAGGGATATAATACTGTATTAGCACAACCTCTACATGAATTTGGCTTGGAAATTAGGATAAAGCTGAAAGATCCAAGCTACCCAGCCACAACAGATGGACCAGGCATCAGAATATGGTTCAAAAACCCACAGCTAGGCAATCATCTTACCCGTCTCATGTCAGGATCACTTGTGTTGACCACTTTGGGCAGAAGTACAAATATCAACAATGGAAGAACCATCATCATAACCTGTGAGGGGAAAAAAAAATCAGAAAATGTTTCTTTCCACTTAACAGAACAAAATCTGCACCTAATCAATGATAAAAGTAAAGATTTAAATGTTGTATCTATATATATAAAACCCTAATATGCAAATAGACCAAATAGGAGAACAACCGAACAACTGGTTGCTATGATGTGCACAGACCACCAGGGGGCATGCGCAGAACATGGCAGATGTCAGCAGCAGGTGGCAGAGCACAGAACCTGGTGGGCATTGGCCTTGGCAGGATGGTGGAGCAGGTGAGCAGGGGCACCAGACCACAGCAGAGCAACAGTTGCTGTCACTGGGGGGAGCCTCTGGTGGTTACTGAAAATTCTTTGCTCCAGCGTGCTGCGGTCCCACCAGGTGCTCGCACCTGCTGGTGGCACCAGTCCCACTTGTACCTGCTGCCAACGCCAAAGCCACTGTTCGTTCCCGCTGCCGGCACCTGGCACCGATCACTCGGCACCATCAGCAGGTGTGAGCGGCAGCTGCAGGCCCCAATCGCCCCTCAGGGCTTCTCCACCTCCCCCTGCTCCTGAGGGGCAATCGGGGCCGGCAGCTGCCTCTCGCACCCACTGCTGGCGCCTGCCTGAATCACTCCGTGCCATCAGCGAGTGTGAGCGGGGCCGGTGCCATCAGCGCGTGAGAGTGGTGGCGGCGGGAGCGGGGCTGCCGGCAGACAGGGGATTAGGGGCCATGGCGGGAGTGGCTGGGCGGGGGCGCAGAAAATGGGCTGAGACCCACCCCTGTGCCCACCGCAGCCTCGGGGCCCACAGTTCCTTTCAAGGTGCACGAATTCGTGCACTGGGCCCTTGGTATAGAATAAAACTAGTAGCAACCACCTCAATTCTCCTGAACCAGCTTTACTGATAGCAAGGTACTCTTCAATGTCTGACTATTGTAGAATATAAAAGCCTTGTCTATACGTATGTGTTTGGATTTTATAGACACCTTACTCTGAGTTTGTGCCATCTACCATTTTGTAGTTTATAGCTTTAGTTAACACAAATAGTTTGCAAACAGAACTATCTATTCACTCTCTTTAATCTGTAGTCGGGCACTGGGACTGGTGATCCTGATAGCCAGCTGGGCTGCTCTTTGTGGTTCTTGGAGAAAAAACTATAATGTACCTCTCATTAATGTACATCTTCTAGAGCAATATATTTCTAGGCAACTACTTTAGCAGATCAATTCAAAAGATGTCCTAGAAGCTTATAGCTTTGGATATGCTTCCATGAATTTCAGAAATCAGAATATAGCCCTGGCCGGGTACCTCAATTAGTTGGAGCATTGTCCCAATACACCAAGGATGTGGGTTCGGTCCCCAAACAGAGCACATACTAGAATCAACCAATGAAAACATCAATGAGTGGAACAACAGATCAATGTCTGTCTCTCTCTCAAATCAATAAAAAATAAATAATAATAATAATAATAATAATAATAAAGAAAGAAATTGGAGCCCTAGTCGGTTTGGCTCACTGGATAGCGGACTAAAGGGTCCCAGGTTCGATTCCGGTCAAGGGCACATGCCCAGGTTGCAGGCTCCATCCCCAGTGGGGGGGCGTGCAGGAGGCAGCCAATCAATGATTTTCTCTCATCATTGATGTTTCTATCTGTCTCTCCCTCTTCCTTCCTCTCTGAAATTAATAAAAATATATTAAAAAAAAAAAAAGAAATTGGAACATGAAGTCTCATTGCTGATTTCTCCTATCTTCTCTATCCTTTTGTTTCTTTATCCCTGATAGGAGATTCTAGGTACTAATTTATTCCTCTCTAGAGGATGTACAGTCCCAAATATTCCTATTTGTAATCTGAATAGCTATCAGCAAAGAACGATCAAAACTTAGACAATTCTAACAATAACTCAACTTTCAAAAGCAGCAAAAAAAAAGTCAATTTACCTCTAAAGAATGTACTGTTAGTGTTTTTTTCTTAATTCTTTTCTATTGATTTGAGCAAGAGAGGAACAGGGAAAGGGGGAGAGAGAGGAGGGAGGAGGGAGGAAGGAGGAGGGAGGAGGGAGGAGGGAGAAGGGAAGAATACTGGTTACCTCCCACAAGCGCCCAGACAGGAGGATTGAACCCACAACCTGGGTATGTGCCCTGACTGGAAATTACAATGTCAAATCTACCATGCAATTCTCATTATATTCTTTTCATTATATATTCCCAAGGCACTATTTTCCTGAAATCCACTAATTATACTTTCACCCAACAATCTGATGTCGGCTTTCTATCTCATAGGGGTTTAAAGTTTTCAACTGCTTAGAAGCAATTGAAAACTTAGAGATTAGTAAAGATACTTTGTTATAACTTGATACATACCATTGGGTTCATCAGAAAGTCTGTCCAGCCCCATGATTCCCTTTTAATAAAGTAAGAAGGTGGGCCTGAAGATTTCATTTGAAGTGGATAGGGCAGTCTGACCACTTCTGATGTTTTAATATAATTCACATATCTTGCTCTGATAAAACAACATGAAAAAGAAATCAGTAATTCTACTAAAAACATTACTAGTTCAAAGAACTGCCTATAAGCAATGACTTATAATTACCTTTAGCTTTTCCCAAATACTTAGATATCTAAACTTTTGACTTGAAAGTCTGATCAAAGTAGCTTTACCTATATGTCTAAAATATTTAGCAAAATGTAAAGAAAAAACACAAGACTTGGAATCAAGCTACACATTTAAAAGAAATAACGATACATATTTTATCCAGCATTCTAAGGTTTTACATTCGGCCAAAATGTCAGAAGTGGAAGTCCCACATATACTTTAAACTAACTTACCACGTACGCTTATAAAACATTGGTCAAGAATATTAGGATCTTTTTTAAAATATGATTTTTATTGATTTTAGAGAGAAAAGGGCGAGGGAGAGGGAGAGGAGAGGGAAAGAGGAGAGGGGGAGAGAGAGAAACATTGATTGGCTGCCTCCCACACAAACCCCAACTGGGGACTGAACCCAAAACCTGGGTATGTGCCCTGACCAGAAATTGAACCATTTGGTGCATGGGACAATGCTCAACCAATTGAGCCACATGAGCCAGGGCAAGAATATTAGGATCTTATATGAATCCCACTTGATAAGGTCCTTGTTTTCTTTTTATCTATGCTTCAGGCATCCAATCATCAGGAATGGATCTGAGAATATGAATCCCACTGCTGCAACCAGTCCTTAAATGCTAAAGCAGGAAGTACTCTTTTCCCCAAGGTAAAAAAGCAAATAAAACTTCCATATTTAGAAAAATATTTCTATTTGCTTAGACTACAAATTCAAAATTCAAACAGAGTAAAAAGAATAAAAATAATTTCGTTTTTAACAGGCAAGTGTTCCCTTTTAACAACTCTCATTCCCTCCAGAATTCAGTGTTTGCAATTTAAAAAGTTTTTTTAAGGGTGGAGGGGGGGCAATGGGGGAAACGAGGGACATCCCCACTCCCCTCCCCTCCCCAGGCCTTCATCCCACTGTTGTCTGTGTCCATGGGTTATGTATGCATGCATATAATTTCTTTGGTTGATCTCTTCTCTCCTCCTCCCTCTCAGGAAGTCCTCAGTCTGTTGCATGCTTCCATGTCTCTGGATCTATTTTGTTTGTCAGTTTATTTTGTTCATTAGATTCCACATATAAGTGGGGGGAAAAAGTTTTCTAATCTGTATATAATGTATACTGTAATCTACATATTCCCCCATCTCCAAGCTTGCAATTCAAAATGTATAAAAAGTCATGATAAGTCCTTTAAGATTTAGATTTACATACTAGAATTTTACCTGTACATTTAAAAAAAATCTTTCTGTCCCTAAAAAGAATGAGAAAGTTGATACCTAATGAGGTTCATGTACTTTAAAGCAATCCATTTATTATTTAGTTCATCAGATTATTTATGAACATATTTGCAAGGTATTAGCTTCAATTCAAGCTTCACCTTTGCTCTAAATAGCCAACATCAAGAAATATGATTAGAATTTGGACAAAGTAGAATAATCTAAGATAAAAACTGAACTTCAAAAAGAGAGAAAAGTAATTTGTTTCTAAAGAATGTATTTTTAGCCCTAGCTGGTTTGGCTCAGTGGATACAGTGTTGGTCTGCAAACTAAAGGGTCCTGGGTTCGATTCTGGTCAAGGGCACATGCCCGGTTGTGGGCTCGGTCCCCAATGGGGGTGTGCAGGAGGCAGCCTACCAATGATTCATTCTCATCATTGATGTTTCTCTCTCTCTCTCCCTCTCCCTCCCTGAAATCAATAAAAAAAATTTTTTTTAAAAGAATGCATTTTTAATGACATCTTGATATTGGTTTCGTGATAACATTAAGAACTTAAAATACTACAGAATAACTGTCTCTGTTTACTATATATGCTAAAAGAGAAAAAGAAAATCCTACATGTCTATCAGTAGGAGTTGGTTATGAAAATGATGGCAAATAGACTCATGGTCTAATATGCAGCTGATATAAAGGATAAGAGAGCTCTGTGTGTTACTCTATTTGAATTATAGCATATTTACATATCATACTTTAAAAACTTTTAATTTAAAAAAGCATAAAAAAGAAGAAAAACATTTTAAAAGTAAACACTTAACTGTAAATATTATGGTACTAAGTTAACATATCTCTATGTCATCTCAATTTGGGGTAGCTATAAATCAACCTGAATAGGCTTGGCACATACTGAAAAGGTCAGTAATAATATGTAGCTCCTCTAACCCCCAAATTATTTTTGCCATTACATGACTTGTGCTTTATTACAGCAACATGCAATAATTTTGTGGTAGCTCAAACAAAGAGGAGATATTACCATTTAAAGCTGTTTCATATTTGTTAATTATACCTCAATAAAGCTAGAAAAATAAATACATAAAATTGCTTCATGCCAAAACCGGTTTGGCTCAGTGGATAGAGCGTCAGCCTGCGGACTGAGAGGTCCCAGGTTCGATTCCGGTCGGGGGCACGTACCTTGGTTGCGGGCACATCCCCAGTGGGGGGCGTGCAGGAGGCAGCTGATAGATGTTTCTCTCTCATCGATGTTTCTAACTCTCTGTCTCTCTCCCTTTCTCTCTGTAAAACATCAATAAAATATATTTTTTAAAAAATTGCTTCATATACTTCCTGGTGAGGTCAGACAAAAAGAATACAATAATACAACAAATAAATATATTGGAGGTTATAACAAAAGGCTGAATCTGAACATTCTGGATATCTACACAACCGATTCCAACTGCAAATGTATTTGTGGTATTCCATATTCACAGCCTGAATTAATCCAAAATTCTTTTCACCTCAAATTCTGAAATTTTTCCTAGTCTGCCAGCCTCTAACACTGTGCTTTTCTTTTTCTTCTCATCATCTCACTTCAAAATAAACTCTACAATATAATCTATTATTTTCCCAAAAGATACTGAATTTCCATTGCACATTAAATATTCCAAAAAATAATAATAGAAATGTCGAGGTCAACACACTATCAAATAGGTACTAAGATATTATTAAAATATCCCAATGGCCCTGGCCAGTTTGGCTCAGTGGATAGAGCATCGGCCTATGGACTAAAGGATCCCTGGTTCAATTCCAGTCAAGGTCACAGGCCCGAGGGGCTCGATCACCAGTGGGGGGCATGTGGGAAGCAGCCAATCAATGATTCTCTCTCATCATTGATGTTTCTATCTTTCCTTCTCCCTTCCTCTCTGAAATAAATTTAAAAAATAATAATAATAAATAAAAGATTTACTCTCTCAAAAAAAAAATCCCAATGAAAAACAGGTGATTAATAATATTTCCAATTTAGGAAAATTAAATTATTTCCAACTTTAATCACGTTTCATTTACAACTTTCACAGTGCTTTTGTTGTATAGTAAGCAATCTTATCTCTTCTCTATATAATCACATTAAGACATTTAAAATAACTTTTAAACCAGAGCAGAAGGAAGTTCAAATTTACAATATTATCAATCCTCAGATTAAAACAATTTAAGTAATACTGTAGCCCACACTTCGGTAAAAATTAAATCAGTTGCTCTGACCTCATTTTTCCTTTTGAAGTAATATCCACTCGAATGGGATCAAACCTGTAAGCAGGAGATATAACTTCCACTACATAAGATCCAGAGGGTATATCATGAACCACAAAACTCCCATCTGTCCTGGAAAAATGAAAATCATATTTAGTCACTTCTGATCAATAGCTTATTCTTTTCTAATGTTTTAGATCATCTTGTTAACCCGCAAATCAACTCCCCCAAGAATGACATTCAGAGCAATTAGAAAAAAAATACTCTCAAATTAGCAAGAGTTGCCCCATGCTTCAGCTTCCATAATTACACTGAATGGGTTCTGAAAATACCCGACACTCCACAGTAGCAGAGAACCCTGACATAGAAAGTACTTCTATTCCCTCTGTGGGACAGAGAAAACAAGCACAGAAGCACAGTCCCTGTTCTGAAGCCATGTCTTCATTCAAGGGAAACTATCAATATACATGACGAGAGGCCCGTGCACCAGCGGGGTCCTTTGGCGTGGCCTGCAGGGATGGGGCAGAAGCCGGCAGTCCAACATACCCCAAGGAATGTAGTAGTGCGTGAAGCGGCTGGCGCACTCCCACTCATCCTGGCCCTGCTGTGCCTGCTGCTGCCGCCACCGCCCACTAGGTTCGCTGCCACTCCACTGCAGTCTACGAGCGCCCATCCTAGGGCAATACCGAGCACCCATGACGGAGAAGCAGCTGCGGGCTCGTGCCCAGTCAGTCCCAATGCTGGTCTGATTCCGGCCGGTCTGGATGAGGGAGGGGCGCGCAGGGGGAGTGTCCACGGGAGAGGCTTGTGCAGCCCCAGCTGCATTCGCCAGCCAAGGGCCTGTGAGCCCAGGGTCTGGCACCTGTCAGTCAGCTGAACGGTGCTCCCACTGTGGGAGCGTACTGACCACCAGGGGGCAGCTCCTGTGTTGAGCATCTGCCCTCTGGTGGTCAGTGCACATTATAGCAACCAAATGGTCAAACAGTAGCTTAGGCTTTTATATATATAGACTAGCGTTCCCATTGCAGGAAAAATCCTGCAATAGGGTTTCCTACTGCACTCTACCCGGCCCCGCCTCCGCTCCTCCCTTGTCCCCCGGCCCGCCTTCTCCGCCAGCCCGCCCCACTCTCCTTCCTTCTCCCCCGGCCCCGCCTCCGCTCCTCCCTTGTCTCCTCCCCCTGGCTTGTTTCTCCGCAGCTTTGCTCCCTTCAGCATCTCTTGGCTTCTTTCTAAGCTGTCTTGATATGCAAATTAGCCGCCATCTTTGTTGGGGTAATTTGCATACTCGTCCTGATTGGTTGGTGGGCGTGGCTTGGCTGGTGGGCATGGCTGGGCGTAGTGAAGGTGCGGTCAATTTGCATATTTGTCTATTATTAGGTAGGATTACTACGATAGTAGTAGTTCCAATATTGCCAATCCTCTTCAATAAATTCTTTTTTTAAAAATATATTTTATTGATTTTTTACAGAGAGGAAGAGAGAGGGATAGAGAGTTAGAAACATCGATGAGAGAGAAACATCGATCAGCTGCCTCCTGCACACCCCCTACTGGGGATGTGCCCGCAACCAATGTACATGCCCCTGACCGGAATCGAACCTGGGACCCTTCAGTCCACAGGCCGACGCTCTATCCACTGAGCCAAACCGGTTTCGGCCTCTTCAATAAATTCTTAATTAAAATGGCTTTTTTTTCTAATTTTAATTTGCACTCTGTTGTTCTCCTTTCTTTCTTTTTTGTAGTTAAAACCATCCACCTTGGACTGAAGGGTTGAGGGTTCGATTCCAGTCAAGGGCACATAACTTATACTTCAGTTGCAAGCTCAATCCCCACCCTGGTCAGGGCGCATATGGGAGGCAACCAATTGATGTTTCTCTCTCACATCAATGTTTCTCTCTGTCTCTCCCTCTCCCTTTCACTCTCTCTAAAAAAAAAAAAAAAAAAAAAAAAGGAAAATATATCCCCTGGTGAGGATTAACAAACAACAGAACAACAATAACAAAAAATACCATCTATCTTTTCCTAACTGACTTCTAAACTTTCTGGGTTTAGAAAACCACCCCATTAAGGGCTAATTTCATGGTCATGGATCAAAATTAATTTGTTTTGATAATGAGAAACTGCCATCCTGAGGAAAAAGAAGTTTCTGTTTCAGGAAAACAAATGATTGTTTCTAAAGGACCAACTTTATCAGAGAATTCCCAGTATCATAATAATATTTTAAAATGTTTCTTATCACTGAGCTCTTCTACTGTTAAAGGAATAATTGATTCCTGTCACTTCCACAATATTCACTAAAAAAGAAAAAGAAGTTATTCCTTGTTACTTCAAAGTACACACTAAACTAAAAACAGAATTGAAATGTAAACACCAAGATAATTTTATTCCTAAACTAGATGTCTTCCATTTACCCTTCAAATCCACTCTCCACGACTCTCTTCTCAGTACACTGGAGGAAGAGAAGAAAAGGAGCTTAGGAACCCCGCCTCCTCTTCAGGCAGTCCTTTCTTCCCATCCAGCTCCCAGTAACCTTTACTTACCTTCCTCTTGGAGATGATAATAATAGCCTTGAGGTTGTCAATGTTAGGGCTGTCCCCCTACACCATGACAACACTGTTTAATCTTTTCATTAAGCTTTCCTTGAATTACCTAATTTGAGTGTATCTTCTGTTTCTTGATGGGGCCCTAACTAAGTGAATCTCAAAACATTTTTCTAGGTCCAAAAAAAGCCACACCAGAATTGAACTAATGACTGTGCAACATAAATAATAGCATAAGTAATTGCCTAAAGAAAATGCAAATAGATTTTTCATCCTAAGATAAATATTTTACTTTATAAAGATAAATTTTATAATGAAAAATTTAAACTTGGCTTTAAAACTGTATAATATGTAGACCTTCCTTGTTGGATCTTGATTTGAAATAACAAATATATAAAAGCATTTATTTATTTACTTACTTACTAGAGGCCAGGGGAGGAGGGTCCCTCAGCCCGCCTGCACCCTCTTGCAATCCGGGACCCCTCAGGGGATGTCTGACTGCTGGTTTAGGCCCGATCCCGCAGCAGGATCGGGCCTAAACCAGCAGTCGGACATCCCTCTCACAATCCGGGACCGCTGACTCCTAACCGCTTGCCTGCCTGCCTGCCTGATCGCCCCTAACCACTCTACCTGCCGGCCTGATCGCCCCCAACTGACCCCCCCCCCCCCCCGCCGGCCTGCTCACCCACAACTGCCACCTCCTGCCGGCCTGCTCGCTCCCAACTGCCCCCCCTGCCAGCCTGCTCGCCCCCAACTGCCCCCCATGCCGCCCTGCTCACCCCCAAATTTCCCTCCTTGCTGACCTGCTCGCCCCCAACTGCCCCCCCGCCAGCCTGCTCGCCCCCAACTGCCCCCCATGCCGCCCTGCTCACCCCCAAATTCCCCCCCCCTTGCTGGCCTGCTTGCCCCCAACTGCCCCCCCCCCGCCACCGGCCATCTCAACCACAACTGCCACCCCTGCCAGCCTGCTCACCCCTAACTGCCACCCCCTTGCTGACCTGATTGCCCCCAACTGCCCCCCCCTCTGCTTGCCTGCTCACCCCCAACTGCCCCCCGCCCCGTCGGCCTGATCGCCCCTAACCCCCTCTGCCTCGACCCCGCCACCATGGCTTTGTCCGGAAGGACATCCAGAAGGTCTCCCAGAAGGTCTCCTGGTCTAATTAGCACATTACCCTTTTATTAGTATAGATTTATTTTGTTAATCCTCACTTTAGGGTTATTTTTCCATTGATTTTTTTTAGAGAGAGTGGAAGGGAGGGGGAGAAGAAGAGAGGGAAGAAGAAGGGAGGGGGGAAGGGAGGGAGAGAGGGAGAGAGGAAAAGGGTAGGATGAAGAAAGACATACATAGATGTGAAAGAGACACATTGATTGGTTGCCTCCTACACTCACCCCAACCAGGGCCTGGTATTGAACCTGCAACCCAGGTACATGCCCTTGACCATGAATCGAACCCAAGACCCTCTGGTGCACAGGCCAATGCTCTAATCACTTAGCAACACTGACCAGGGCCATAAAAACATTTTTAAGATAAGTAGGAAAACATAAAAATGGACTGGGTATTATTAGATGAAGTTATGGTATTAATAATTTTGTTGAATCAATAATGGTATGTTATTTTTTTAAGACTTTATCTTCTAGAGATACGAAATAATGTTTTTATAAGTGAAATCATATCATCTTTAGGATCATATTTAAATAGCCTAAAAAAAAAAAAACAAATGAAGTATAGAGGACACATTAAACAAACAGTAGATTGTGATAGGTACCTAAGGATTCACTAAGCCATTCTGTTTATTTTAGTTCATGTCTGTAATTGTCCATAATAAAAGTTAATGAAAGTATAGTACATAATCTTCCTGTCAAAAATTGAAAACTACCGCCCTAGCTGGTTTGGTTCAGTGGATGTATATAAATTACTAGAGGCCGGGTGCACGAATTCGTGCACCAGTGGGGTCACTTGGCCTGGCCTGCGGGATCGGGCCAAAACTGGCTCTTCGACATCCCCCGAGGGGTCCCAGATTGCGAGAGGGCTCAGGCCAGGCTGAGGGACCCCACCTGTGCATGATCGGGCCCAGGAGGGACGAGGGAGGCTGGCCAACCGGGGAGAGACCACGGGAGGGCTCCAAGGTGTGTCTGGCCCCTCTTGCTCAGTTCCGATTGGCCAGACCCCAGCAGCAAGCTAACCTACTGGTTGGAGTGCTTGCCCCCTGGTGGTCAGTGCACGTCATAGTGAGCATTTGAGCCACCTTAGCATATCATTAGCATATTATGCTTTGATTGGTTGAACGGATGACTGGACATTTAGCATATTAGGCTTTTATTATATAGGATGGTTTATATACATAGTGATAAAAGCAAGAAGTGGCATGGGGAGTCCTCAAGCCAAACTCCTTTCATCTCTACTAACCAAGTCCCAAATAACCTCCATTAAGCATAAATGTAAATCAAAACTGCATGCTGGTTATGCATAACAGGTACAAGACAAATTACCTATCCCTCTTCCAACAAGTTTGCCAGGACAAACTCCTTATATTAATTCTTAATCAAACTTTCTACACACAAATGTAAAAACATAAAATGGTATCAGGAGCTGCTCACAAAATATTAAGCAAAAAAAGCAGGTTACAAAGTGTATATGTTGTATTTTACTATTAAAAATATAGGACATATGACTCCAAAAAGGCTGGAAAAGACACAATGAAATATTAAGGTTTGTTATCTCTACTTTATTATTTATATTTTCTTCAATACATGTTACTTAGATGTTATTTTAAAATGGAAATAATAAATGCTTTGAAAAATAATTGTATACTGCAGCAGAGAGAGGCAAAATGGCCAAGTAAGGCTAATTTTCCAAAGTTTAATGAAGACTTTATCATTAAAACATTATTTAGGGTAAACCTAAAGAACACCCTAATGTCAGATCTTTTATGACAAATAGCATGAAAATAATGATTGTAAGCTTCTTGTCATTATTTATTAACCTAAGGTTGAAATTCTCATTCAAAGACATCTGAATGATCTGAATATTTGCAAATCAAATTTAGAATTCAATGTCCACATTTAATGGTTTGGTATTCAGATATTGCTTGGTGGTGTACAAACCCACCAGATAAACACTTCCTTTCTTAGATATTTTCTTTCAGTTCGCAGTTTCCCGTTCCAAGCAGCGATTAAAACATTTAGAACATCACATTTGTTGTCTAGACATCCGAAAAGCGGGCTGCCGCACAACGAGAGCGCTAATAAATTCAACACGTCTTTTAAGATAGGTTGAAATCCCATTTCTGCTAATGGCTAGAGAGGACAGAAGCATGTAAGCAACTCAGAGAAACCCTAGTCTGACATAAATGCCAAGTGTGATGTTGCCAATCCCACGATGAATTCAAGTGTAAAAAAGAACAACCGCCCCACCTCCAGGCGAAAAAGGTGCTTTGATTGGGGACTTCGGGGCCTATTAATTTTAGAAGCAGCATCAGCCTCCCAATCGATGTCATCACTAGAAGCCCGTGGGGCTTTCATAACTCCCACTTGCTTAGCATCTTTCTACACAACATCAAGCTAAAAAAAAAAAAAAAAAAAAAAAGACTGAAAAGAATGCAAAAAACGGCCAGGTTCCAGGGAAGCCAGATGAGATTCAAAGGAAAGAATTCAGCAAGCGGCAAATAATGGTCCCTCTGTCCCCAGGGCGCAGGAGTGGTGGTCCCCAGGCAGGGCCAAATGGAGACGAATACAACCGGCCCCCGGCTCCGGCCCTCAGGCCAGCACCTGCCAGCCGCGTCTCTGAGCCGCGGGACGGGGAGCGGAAGCGTCCGCCTCCTCCCAAGGTCTCCGGGCACAGACCGTGGGGCGCCCGCCCCGGCACCCGCCGACAGCAACGTCGCCAGGTCTTGACACTTCGCTCTCCTGGGGGGATTTCCCCTCCGGCTTCCATCCCAACGCCCCCCAACGCCCTCGCGACGCTCACTTAAGGAAGCCGACGTGCTCCTCTCCGTCCACCTGCACTCGGGCCGCCGAGATCCAGTCCTGAGGCTTCACTCCGGGAACCACCGCGCGCCCCTCAATCTTGAAGCGATCTCCTAGGCCGGCCCCAAGCCCTGCCGACCCCTCGGCGGAAGCGCCGGGCGCCTCCGAGCTGCGGGCTCTCCCTGCCAGCTGCAGCAGCAGCAGGGCGCAGAGCAAGACCCACCGGGTGGCCGCCATGACAGCAGCTCTCCGCGGTCCGACCCGCGGCCCCGGAAGCCCTCCCCTTCTCCCAGGCACCGCGCCGCCGGTTACGTCATCACGGCGCGCCCGGCCTCGGCGCGAGTGGCGGGCTCAAACCCGGAAGCTTTGACCAATCGACTTGCGAAGCGGAGAGGAGGTGGACGCACCCCGCGCTCGTGATTGGCCCGCGGGCTGGGAAGGACCGCCCGCTCAAGGACAGTGGTGCCAAGTATGTTGCTGTGGCAACCACCGAGGTTTGGGACCACACGGGAGTAATGGAGGATAAGACAGAGCGGGCCAAGGATCTGAAGCAGTGTCTGCAAATGAGGCGAAGGCTTCGGAAGACGTAGATCCAGGAAAAAACGTTTAAAAGAACTTCTAGAGATTCCCCAAGACGTATGAGATGAAAAGGCCCCCGTTTGTGTGTTCAAGAGAGATAATGTCTCTACAGAGAAAACAGCTGGAAAAACACGTAAACTATTGAGTAAGGGTTGCCTCTGGTGAAAAGGGAAAGAGTTGGGGGACATTTGTCTGACACTACACCATTCGTCCTATCTCGGATGCTTTTTGGTGAGCATAGCAACGTTGTGGGGAGGGGGTAAACCTGCCAATGTTGATCTTGGGGCTAAGCCGGAGATTTCAGAGATCGGCAAGCCTTTCATTTCCTTTTCCTTTTTATTGAATTTATTGAGGTGACACTGGTTAACAAAAGTATACAGTTTTCAGATGCACAGTTCCACAACACATCATCTGTCTGTACACCACTCCAAGTCAAGTCTCCATCACCATTTATCAGGGCACAGGAATGGTGGTCCCCAGACGGGGTCAAATGGAGATGAATATAACCGGCTCCCTGGCTATATTGGCCCGGAAGGTGTGGGGGGGACGGGGGCGAGGTCGGTACTCTATTCTCCTGAACATCAGCAACTGCCTCTTAGGAGAACATTCCCTAAGTCTTTTGAAGATAGCCATTTTTTTTTTCACATTTGGTCTTTGGAAGGAGACCAAATGTGAAAAAAAATATTGCTATAAAAATATTATCATGTGCTATAACCCTTCCCACCACCAGCAATCATCAAAACTATGCTAAAGTATGAAATAACATTCCACTTTTCTAAAACGATACAACATTTATAAATATGCTGAGATAAAAATAGCTTCCTCCCCAAATGTTCTGATTTTCTTTCACATATTTTTGGTGACCCTGCTTTGCTGGTATCTTAGATACCCGTTTAGTCTGACTAATAATCAATGCTGGTCTCAATACCCCAAGTAGGATCTGAGAAGTTTACTTTCTATGTGGGGCAAGGGTGGATGAAGACCAGCAGCAACTGACCTCTCTATATCCCCATTTCAGCCTTTCTCTTTTTCCCCCTACCTTATTCTCACTCTTATACCAGAGTACCCAATGTTTTGAACCCCTAAAACTTATACCTCCACAGTCATTAGATGGAGGAGAGAAGCCTAAGCAATGTTTTCAGGTAGCGTGAAGTTTTATCTGTTTTCTTCCCCCGGGAATTGCATAGATACTCAGTGAAAAATTATACAAGAATTATTCCAGAATGTAGCCCTTGGACTCGTACCTTATAAAAGAAACTATAATTGTAAAGAACTATGTTAGAAAGATTTTGTACTGGACTTGCTCTGTTTGCCCAGCCAGATCCACTTTCTAACCTTTACTGCTTTGTGCCTTGGAAGGTGGATTGTGAAAGTTTGCAAAAACTTGTTTCAACCAAGAGGTCACTGGTTCGATTCCTGATCAGGGCACATGCCTAGGTTTCAGATTCGATCTCCAGTAGGGGGTGTGCAGAAGGCAGCCATTCTGTGGTTCTCTCTCATCATTGATGTTTCCATCTCTCCCTCGCCCTTCCTCTCTATGAAATAAATAAAAATATAGTTTAAATAAATAAATAAATGATTGGTTTCCTTTGTCCTCTGGGTGCTTCCAGTTGGGTTCAGCCATGGGAGGTATCAGTAGGACATCCCCTTCTGTTTCCCTTACCACTGCCCATACTTCTAAGAAAGTTTAATGAAAAGATAATTTACAATCACCCCTTCAAGTCTACCATGTAATTCTGGCCAAGACCCTGACCCATATAGATTTCAAGGAGGTCCATATATCTTAATTATGGAAAATATCATGAAAATGAGAGGTGACCTGTTTATTATCCAGGCCCTTTGCTTTTCTTTCCTTTTTTGCTGCCTGGCTCTTGGCTTCTTCGTATCATGGCCACAAGGGGGCAAACAAGGATAGGAACAGAGACACTCAAAACACAACACAGAATTTTTATAAATGTTGGGTTATACCAACAGAGGTTCACTCTGGGTTTTACTATATTTATTTTGTTTTTTTCTTGTTTTTCTGATTTTGCAATTTTTTTAAATAAATATAAGTTATACAGATATACAGCTATTTTTAAAAATAAAGAGAGAAGCTAATTGTGTGTGTGTGTGTGTGTGTGTGTGTGTGTGTGTATCCTATGTAATAAAAGCGTAATATGCAAATCGACCAAATGGCCGAACAGCAGAATGACCATCCGGACAACCATTCGGGACCATGCTATGACAACCACTGGCGCCAGGCCAGCCAAGGCGGGTGCAATGTGATTGGTCAGGGGCCTGGCCATCGCCCCATGATCGCTCAGCAGGGGAGGCCCAGGCCACCAATCAGCAGAAGGAAGGCCTACTCTTGCACAAATTTTGTGCATTGAGCCTCTAATATATATATATGAATTTACTTGGAACTCTTTAAAATTTAAATCAGCCAAAAAACAAGTGCCATCCTTATTTAGAGGTTTATATGATCACTTGAAGTGGCATCTTTGATTATGGCCTTGATCTTTTTCCTGATCTCAGTATTCTGCTTGTCAGCATCTTTCAGTGTCACGGTGTTTTACAAGCTGTTCTTACATTGGTTCTCATAGAAGAGATAGTTGGTTATCCTCATTACAAAGTAACGAGGATCATGCCCTTAGCTACTTCTTATATTAAATCAATGAGTTTGTGTTTTTTTTAAATAGAATACAGGCATACGTTGGAGATATAATGGGTTCAGTTTCAGATCACCAAAATAAAGCTATTATCATAATACTAGAGGCCCCTTGCACGATATTCATGCAAGAATAGGCCTTCCTTCCCCTGACTTTACTCCCAGCTGCCCAGGAGCCGACAAGTCCCCGCTCCCCGGCCGCCTGGGAGCCGGCAATTCCTTGCTTCTGTCCAGAGCACCACTCCTGTAGCTCCCTCCACCACCCCCCTCCCCCTCATAGCAGGTGTCCTGCCACTCCCGGCCGCTCGTGCCTGCATATGCAAATTAACCTGCCATCTTTGTTGGGTTAATTTGCATACTCACTCTGATTGGCTGTGGGTGTAGCGGAGGTATGGTCAATTTACATGTTTGTCTATTATTAGGTAAGAAAGTTAGTGGTAATCTCTATAAACAATGCAACATCTATGAGGCCCAATAAAATGAGGTATGCCTATAATACCTGGGAAACCTCAGCTGTGTTTATCCCCAAACACCCTGCTTTTTACTTGTGATTTTTGTCCTTTTGAGTTTTTGTTTTTATTTTTTGTTAATCCTCTCACCCAAGGATATTTTTACATTGATTTTTAGAGAGAGAGGAAGGGAGAGGGAGAGACAGAGAGAAACATCAATGTGAGAGAAACATATTGATTGGTTGCCTCCTGCATGCACCCAACCAGGGCTGGGGAATCTGCAACCAAGGTACGTGCCCTTGACCGGAATCAAACCCAGGACCCTTCAGTCCATGGGCCAACGCTGTATCCACTGAGCCAAACCAGTGAGGGCTGCTGTCCTTTTGAGTTTTTGAACCTCATTTATTTAAAATAGCTTAGCTAATCTTTTTCATGCAAGTAAACTGGAGCCAATTCGCTTACTATTTAAAAATGCCTTTCATCAACTAGGATCCCTGGTTTGGCTTTCTGAAGTTCCCTCTGGAAGTCTCTTAACTGGGATGTGGCATCCACCCTTCTCAAAGGGAGTACAAGAAGCATCTCATTTGCCTTCATGTCCTGAAAAACTAAATTACAGTGGAAAGATTTCACTTTCTTCAGTTTACTCTAAGTTCTCTCAGAGTAATCTTTACTCTAAATTTCAAATTCTGTGAAAAACCCAAGTAAAACAAATTTGGGAAGTCTGAAGAAATGCAATCCACTTATAAACATGAGGAGAGAGAAACCAAGATGGCGGCATAGGTTAAACACCTAACCTACAGCCGGGCACAACAATATCAAAAACACAACTAAAAGTCAAAACGGACATCATCCAGAATCACAGGAAAGCTGGCTGACTGAAATGCGCACAATTAGAAGGAAAAAGAAAACCACAAGGAAAATCAGAGAAGCCATAAAAGCTTGAGGTATGGAGACACGGGCGGAGACACAAGCCCGCGCGCGTGCGGGGAAGCCGGAGCCGGAGAGGAAGGGGCGGCTGGCCGCCTGGCTGGCGTTCTCTGGTGGGAAGGAGATAAAAGCGCCAGATTGTGCTGAACCCCAGCTCCGACTGCACTGAACCCCAGTGCCCGGCGAAACCCTGGAAAGCCGGGCTCATGCTGGGGGAGTCTGGGCTGTGGGACAGAGACACAGAGGAGCTGCGCCGGAGCCGCGCACGGGAATGTGCGCAGAGGAGGGTCTGTTGCCTGTGCCGCTGGATTGCCCTAGCGGGAAGGAGACAAAAGCTCCGGACTGTGCTGAACCCCCAGTTCCAACTGCACTGAACCCCAGTTCCGGGAAAGACCCGGGGAAGCCATGCTCATACTGGGGAAAGCTGGGCTGTAAGGCAGAGATGCAGAGAGGCGGCGAAGAGCAGAGCACCGGAGGCGCACACAGGATTGTGCGCGGAGGATGGGCTGTTGACTGTGCCGCTGAGTCGCCCTGGAGGGAAGGAGACAAAAGCGCCAGACTGAGGTGAGCCCCAATTCTGACTACACGGAAACCCAGTTCCGGGAGAGAATCTGGGAATCCAGATTCATTGGGGGAGAAACTAGACTGTTTGGCAGCGCGCGAAACTCCAGGGCGCTTTTCTCTCAGAGGTGTTTGCTGGGAGTACAGAGGGACACTGAGACACAGGAACCTCATAGGGCGGGGCTGACGGGAAGCCAAGGCGGTAGGCTCCGCCCTGTAACTCCGCCCCATCCAAGCTGAACACAGAGGCTTTTACAATTTTGCAAGTCTAGTTGAATGGGGCTGTCTCCCGGCATAGACACAGCTGATCCTCACAGCCAATTGGACTGGAGGTCACATCCTCCCAGTGTACCAACAGCAATCAAGGCTTAACACCAAGACTTTGCACTCAGCCCACAAAGGGGGGTATCAAGAGCGACCACCTAGGGAGATTGGGGAAGCTGAGCGATAGGGAGGCAGCCAAAAGGGGAAGACACCGAAACAGGTCACGAATATAAGGGATGCTGTAATTCCTGCTGAGGGGCCACAGGCAGTAGCTGACCTACACTCCATTGGAGACCCAGAAACGAAGGCATCTAGTGGTCGGTGTGAGATGACATCAGATTTCGACCACTCCCATAAGGGACACATTCAAGAGGCAGACGCAGTGAGCACCGAAGCCTTGCTGCACCAAGACCCGGCACATAGGCGTGTCTCCCGCACAGCAACTCTTCCTTTATAGACACAGAGGGTCCGCACGGCCAATAGGCCTGGAGGACAATTCCTCCCAGTGACACCAACAACAATCAAGACTTAACTATACAAACAAGGACCAAGATGGAGGCATAGGGCAGAAGCCTGATTGCTGCCTACCACAACGGTTTTGAGACTACAACGGGAGAGCGGAGCGGACACCATCCAGAACCACCGGAGGGCTAACTGAGCGGATGCTATACAACTAGAATAAAAGAGAGGGGTACGCGGGATGAAGCTGATGCCGGTGACCCAAAGACCACACTTTAAAAACTACGGCTCAGGCGACACAATGGCGGCCTGGAACGTGCTCGGCGCAGTTCCCCCAGCGGTCTCCGGCTGAGGGGAAGGCTTCACTCGCTGCCGAGCACGGACAGACGAGCCCCTGGGAGACATGGGGCGGGAGACTACGCGCTTGCTGACCTCCGAGTCCTTCAAGAATCTCAACGCCCCGGAAGCGGCCAGGTGCGCACGCTCAGCGACCGGCCACCGCTGCAGACCCAAGGGCCGACGCAGCCACCCCGGACCAGCCCGCCGCCGCGCACCGGGCACACCGGAGCTTTGCCGAGCCCGCCGCCCAACGAGTTCTGCGGTGGCTCCCCTGGAACTCTGAGAAAATGGCCGAAGGAATTGCTGAGAGGGAATTGACCAACAGGAATTGGGATCAAGAAGACGAAACTCCGCTGGGTCCCGGATCCGGGTGAAGCCGCGTGCCCCTGGGTCCGGGTGAGGCTGGGAACTGGGTCAGGGTGAGGCTGGGCACCGGGTCCGGGTGAGGCCACGTGCCCCTGGGTCCGGGCGAGGCCATGCGCCCCTGGATCCGGGTGAGCCTGGGTCCCGGGTCCGGGTGAGGCCGCGGGCCCCTGGATCCGGGTGAGCCTGGGCCCCGGGTCCGGGTGAGGCCGCGGGCCCCTGGATCCGGGTGAGCCTGGGCCCCGGGTCCGGGTGAGGCCGCGGGCCCCTGGATCCGGGTGAGCCTGGGCCCCGGGTCCGGGTGAGGCCGCGGGCCCCTGGATCCGGGTGAGCCTGGGCCCCGGGTCCGGGTGAGGCCGCGGGCCCCTGGATCCGGGTGAGCCTGGGCCCCGGGTCCGGGTGAGGCCGCGGGCCCCTGGATCCGGGTGAGCCTGGGCCCCGGGTCCGGGTGAGGCCGCGGGCCCCTGGATCCGGGTGAGCCTGGGCCCCGGGTCCGGGTGAGGCCGCGGGCCCCTGGATCCGGGTGAGCCTGGGCCCCGGGTCCGGGTGAGGCCGCGGGCCCCTGGATCCGGGTGAGCCTGGGCCCCGGGTCCGGGTGAGGCCGCGGGCCCCTGGATCCGGGTGAGCCTGGGCCCCGGGTCCGGGTGAGGCCGCGGGCCCCTGGATCCGGGTGAGCCTGGCGCCGGGTCCGGGTGAGGCCGCGGGCCCCTGGATCCGGGTGAGCTTGGGTCCCGGGTCCGGGTGAGGCCGTGGGCCCCTGGCTCCGGGTGAGCTTGGGTCCCGGGTCCGGGTGAGCCTGGCCCCGGGTCCGGGTGAGGCCGTGGGCCCCTGGATCTGGGTGAGCCTGGGTCCCGGGTCCGGGTGAGGCCGTGGGCCCCTGGATCCGGGTGAGCCTGGGTCCCGGGTCCGGGTGAGGCCGTGGGCCCCTGGATCCGGGTGAGCCTGGCCCCGGGTCCGGGTGAGACCGTGGGCCCCCGGATCCGGGTGAGCCTGGGTCCCGGGTCCAGGTGAGGCCGCGGGCCCCCGGATCCGGGTGGGCCTGGCCCCGGGTCCGGGTGGGGCCGTGGGCCCCCGGATCCGGGTGGGCCTGGCCCCGGGTCCGGGGGGGGCCGTGGGCCCCCGGATCCGGGTAAGCCTGGCCCCGGGTCCGGGTGAGGCCGCGGGCCCCCGGATCCGGGTGAGCCTGGCCCCGGGTCCGGGTGAGGCCGCGGGCCCCCGGATCCGGGTGAGCCTGGCCCCGGGTCCGGGTGAGGCCGCGGGCCCCCGGATCCGGGTGAGCCTGGCCCCGGGTCCGGGTGAGGCCGCGGGCCCCCGGATCCGGGTGAGCCTGGGTCCCGGGTCCGGGTGAGGCCGCGGGCCCCTGGATCCGGGTGAGCCTGGGTCCCGGGTCCGGGTGAGGCCGCGGGCCCCCGGATCCGGGTGGGCCTGGCCCCGGGTCCGGGTGGGGCCGCGGGCCCCTGGATCCGGGTGGGCCTGGCCCCGGGTCCGGGGGGGGGGGCCGCGGGCCCCTGGATCCGGGTGGGCCTGGCCCCGGGTCCGGGGGGGACCGCGGGCCCCTGGATCCGGGTGGGCCTGGCCCCGGGTCCGGGTGGGGCCGTGGGCCCCTGGATCCGGGTGAGCCTGGCCCCGGGTCCGGGTGAGGCCGTGGGCCCCTGGATCCGGGTGAGCCCGGCCCCGGGTCCGGGTGAGGCCGTGGGCCCCTGGATCCGGGTGAATCAGTGCCCCTGGGTCCGGCCGAGACCAAACCAGAGGGAGTCGGACCTGCATTACCACCATTTGTCCACCATCCAGAGCTGAGGGGTCAGTGCCGACATGTACTCATAGGGAACTGGTGGACATTGATATTGGGTCTCAAAAGAACTGTTGGTCCAGAAAGAAACTCACTACAGACTGATTCATTTGCCTGTCAGCATAACTATTATTGCTCGTCGCACATTCAATTCTTATAAGTATATCTCTAGTGACACATGATTTCGCTCATCTAGGGGAAATGATGAACAACATAGACTGATGAACAAGAACAGAACCAGAAACAAGGAGGCATCGATCGGACTATCGGGCCTCAGAGGGAGGATAGGGGAGGGTGGGGGGAGGGGGGAGAGATCAACCAAAGGTCTTGTGTGCATGCATATGAGCCTAACCAATGCTTAAGTTCAACAGAGGGTTGGGGCATCCATGGGGAGGGGTGTGGGATGGGAATGGGGGGATGAGGACAAATATGTGACACCTTAATCAATAAAGAAATTTAAAAAAAAAAAAAAAAAAAAAAAAAAACATGAGGAGAAAACCATCATCTTTAATAAGAGGCAAAATTCTAAACATCCCAGGATATTATAGCAAAAGTGCTTTGTAAACAGTAAAATATAAGTATTGTTAATTACTGTCCTATATAATAAAAGCCTAATATGCTAAGTGTCCAGTCGGCCCTTCAACCAATCAAAGCGTAATATGCTAATGATCTGCTAAGGCCGCTCAACCACTCACTATGACATGCACTGATCACCAGGGGGCAGACACTCCGACTGGCAGGTTAGCTTGCTGCTGGGGTCCGGCCAATCGGGACTGAGCAAGATGGGCCAGACACGCCCTGGAGCCCTCCTGTGGTCCCTCCCTGGCTGGCCAACTTCTCACATCCCTCCCCACCCTGATCATGCACCAGCCTGGCCTGCGCTCTCTCGCAATCCTGGACCCCTCGGGGAATGTTGGAGAGCTGGTTTCAGCCCAATCCCGCAGGCCAGGCTTAGGGACCCCTGGTGCACGAATTCATGCACCGGGCCTCTAGTAGTGAATAAGAAACCAATGTGTTGGAATGAAGGAGTCATGTAACACTAACTACCCTGTGTGCTTTTGGGCTCTTCTGGCCTGGTGGACCCAGCTTCTCCAAGACCTATGATGAGAGTATAGGAATGTTGTTCAATGCACCACAGGAACTGAGGCTAAAGGATTGGCTCTAAGACCAGTCACAGGATCTGAGAAGTGCAATAGTAGTTGAACTCCAGCTTCACACAAAGCATCCCTAACCCTCCTTGCACTATCCCTGTGTCAATTGCCTCACATGCCAGCCTTTATAAAACATTAACTCTCTTTACGTCTGCATAAGTCTAAAAGCCGGGTCTTCTTCATGCCTTGATTTGAGTCTTACTGTCCTTTTATAAAAACTTTGGTAAAAGACACATAAAATTTCCCTCTTAACCATTTTTAGATGTATGGTTACGTAGTGTTAAGTATATTGACATTGTCGTGCAACCAATCTCCAGAACTTTTTCATCTTGCAAAACTGAAACTCTATACCCCTTAAACAACTCCCCATGTTCCCGTGCCTCCAGCCCCTGGGAACCACCATTTCTACTTTTAGTTTCTATGAATTTGACAACTCTAGATAGCTCATAAAGATGGAATCATACAGTATGTGTCTTTTTTAACTGGATCATTTAGTATAATGTCTTCAAATTTCACCCCTGTTGTAGTAGCTTGTGTCACAATTTTCTTCCTTTTTAAGACTGAATAATATTCCACAGTATGTATATACCACTTTTTAAAATCCATTCATTGGTGGCGAACATTTGGGTTGCTTCCATCTTTGGCTGTGAATAGTGTTGCTATGAACATGGGTGTAGAAATAGCTGTTCGAATCTCTGCTTTCACTTCTTCTGAGTATATATCCAGAAGTGGGATATATGGTAATTCTATGTTTAATTCTTTGAGCAATCAGCATACTGCTTTCCACAGCAGCAGCACCATTTCCCATTCCTACTAGCAACGCACAAAAGTTCAGATGTTTCTACATCCTCACCAACACATTATTTTCTGTTTGTTTGTTTTTATAATAGCCATCTTAATGGGTGAGAAGCAGTATCTCATGATTTTGATTTGTATTTCTCTAATGACTAGTGCTATGCACTGAATGTTTGTGTCCCCTCAATATTCACATGTTGAAATCCTGACTCCTAAAAACGATGGTATTATGAGATGGGCCTTTAGGAGGTGATTAGGTTGTGAGGACAGAGCCACTGTAAATGGGATTAGTGCTCTTACTAAAGAGAGCCCACAGAGATCACTAGCCCTTCCCACCATACGAAGACAGCGATGGCCATCTGTGAACCGGAAGCTGGTTGCATCAGAGCAAAACCATACTAGTACCTTGATCTTGGACTTGCCAACTTCCAGATCTGTCAGAAATAAATTCTCACAGTTTATAAGCCTACCCGGCCTGTACTATTTTGTTATAGCAGCCCAAAGGGACTAAGACAACTAGTGATATTCACACACACACACCATGCACACACACACACACACACACACACACACACACACACACACACACACACACACAATTCTATTTTATGACTACATTGGTATAAAGGCATATATAACCCAGGCAGATTCATTATTATATACTCATTATTTTATGTGCTTATTAGTCATTTGCATAATTTCTTTGGAGAGATGTCTATTCAAGTCCTTTGCTCATTTTGTAAGTTGTTTTGAGGTTATTGTTTAGTTATAGGAGTTCTTTATATATCCTGAATATTAACTCCTTATTACATATATAATTTGCAAATATTTTCTCCCATTGTATGGGTTGCCTTTTCACTTTGTTGATAGTGCCCTTTGATAACAAAAGCTTTTACATTTTGATGTTATCCAAAATGATTGTTTTTTCTTTTGTTGCCTGTACTTTCAGTGTCAGAGCCAAGATATCATTACCAATCCAATGTCACAAAACTTTTCCTTGTAATTTCTTCTAAGAGATTTATAGTTTTCTTACTATCTTTTTATGAGCGCATTTTACACATTTGTTAGAAGATTCCTCTGCTTCTTATGGGATCTGAACTACTCATTTTTTAGGGGAGAGTTGTTGATAAAGGATTTTTTTTTCTCAATCACATCACTTATAAAGAAGAAGTCCTCTCTATTAGAATGCAGGGTACTCCCTAGGTATAGATCCTTCTAAAACTGAAATTGCTTCTCAATTTCCCCATGTATACATATCATTTGAGGATTTTTGGTAAAAACGTACATTCTGATTAAGTGTTTGTTTTGTTTTGTTTTTGTTAATCCTCACCAGATGATATTTTTACATTGATTTTTTTAGAGAGTGGAAAGGAAGGGGGGAAGAGAGAGAGAAAGAAACATTGATGTGAGAGAGACATATTGATTGGTTGCCTCCTGTGTGCGCAAGGATGGAACCTGCAACCTAGGTACATGCCCTTTTTGGGGAATCGCACCTGAGACCCTCTGGTGCACAGGCCAACACATCTAACCATCGAGGAACACCGGCCAGGGCAGCTTCTTAAGGGTATGCATTTCTAAAAAATTCATGTATGCTGCTTTGGACTACACTTTGAACCATACTTTGAGCAGGGATCTGTGGGGGAGAGCTATGATCATCAAAGTATGGGCCTCTGCTTATAGGTGGACTATGAGGGTCCCCAAGTCCAGATACTAAAATACAAGTTCTTTCTTTAGTTCTTATGATCACACACAAGCAGTTCCATAGAATTTCATATAACTCTAAATGCTATATTTTGTGAATTATTAAGAACCATTCAATTTTTGTATTTATGAGCTACATTAACAGAGTATTAGAGCTTACCACAGGGCCGTACATGATTTTAGGAGGCCCCAGGCACTTATACCCTTGTAGACCCCTTCCTAGACACACACACACACACACACACACACACACACACACACACACACACAATTCTATTTTATGACTACATTGGTATAAAGGCATATATAACCCAGGCAGATTCATTATTATATACTCATTATTTTATTTATCTTATTTTTATTTTAAAGGAAATTAAGACACATTTGAGGGCTCCTAAAAGTATTCTGGGTCCTAGGCACTGTGCCTACTGTGCCTAATACATAAGTTGGCCTTGGTTTACTGAAGACTCTAACTAAGAATTCCAAGAGGAGGACTGGCAGCCACACAATACTTGGCAGGCTGCTGCGCTCCCACAGTTAATGAGCAGAGGCAGATAGTTAGAATTCCTACAATTTTCAGACAGAAGGCTGTCCGAAACACTGCACCAGCAGTGCTGTGAGTTGGTCATAATTTTCAGTTGCTGCTATTCCTATTCTTAATTTTGAGTCACTGTTAATGCACTTTATCTGTTAATTTATATGGGAGTTAACCCTAGGAAATTTAGTGATACAAATCAATATAATTTTCCAAAAACCAGACTTTAAGACACGTATTATTGTAGTTCAAATGTCATTCAATCCCCTAATACTAAAGCAGATAGAGAATTTCCCACAGTGTTTTTCAGTTGTCAGAACATGTCTATAACTTCATATTCATCTCTTATAAAATAAATACAAGTGACTTAGACCTGGGAATTTGCTTGTACTTTGTTTTACATCTGAAGATTCAATGTGAATGTTGAAGATGTCAGCAGTGAGTGTAAGTAGAACCTGATGCTAAAGAGGTGGTGGAGAAATATCTTGAATAGGCTAAGAGTGACAAAAAGAGATCACAATAATTTCAGGAAAGATGATCCATGATAGAAGGGCAAAAGTCTGGAAGCATCAGTGGGAATAGAGGAAAATGCTCTTCTTTCATTCTGTCCCCAGAAAAATTATATCAGAGAACAGACTGGCTCTTGGATGCATAGCTGACCTTTGCCATAAATTATAATTGAACTGCAATGTCTCTTTTATGTTACTACTCAGTGTCATTTCCATCTGAAATTTGTGTCTTAAAGTTTCTTTCATCCTGGCCAGCCTATCTGAATGGTTGTAGTAGTAACATTTGCCTGGCTTATCCTCTAAAATTTGGACCTTATATCCAAAAGTACCTACAGTAAAGAAAAGATCTCTTCCCAAAAATAACCTGACTTGTTATCTTAGTCAGGTTGCATATGACTCTCATTGCATCCAGAGCATTGAAAGTTAACATTGGTGGCAACTGGACCACTGGTTACTGATGCATTTGCTGTTTTTCTCTTGGGTGCCAGATCAAGTTTTGGTCTGTGAGAAAGGATGGTGAAAAGGAAATGTATACCTTGAAAAAAGAGTATTAGAACCAGAATTTCTTTTGGCAATGAGGACACAAATGTTCTTTTCCTTTTGAGCCTCAAAAAAGCAAATGAATCAAAGGACGCCGAGATACATTATATTTCTCACTTAGAAGAGACCTATTGATAACCATCAGGTTTTTAGAAGGTTCTGAACAACTTAGAAAGCGATGTGCAAAATTCTTAATCCGGTTGCTACATCCAACACTATGCTAATGAAATGAATGTAAAATGGAACACTTAGAATGCTTTGACAAAGTGTAAGATCACATCCATTTCTTTGGCCTTTTGTACTCTATATTTAAGTACCCCAAATAAATATCTCCATATAGAATTACTAAAAAACGTTTTAAAAATGAATCATGAATTTCATCTAAGCCTGCAATTCTAAGTTCATCTATACAGACAATAGCCTGACAGGTGGCCTGGCCATGGAGCACACAGCTTACACCAAACAACGAGGCATCCTGAGACCTTCCAGAACACAGCCATCAGGGGGTTACTTCCTTAAGCAAAGGTTTTAACAGATTTGAGTAAGAAGTTCTGATGAGGGGTTAAAACTAGGACCAAAAGCTCTAGAAAAATAGAGTTCAGCTTAGTAAGGGGAAGAACTTTCTAAGACGGAATGGACTGTTGCCAGAAAGTGCCAGCTATCTAGCAGAAATAGGCCACTCAGCCACTTGGTGGAGATGCCATAAAGGAGAATTCAAGTAACATATGGCTGTATATGACGACTTTAATCTTGGGATTTTGTGATTCTTTATTTGGAGTCCGAACAGTTGTTGTTTTAAACTCCTTGAGATCTTATTAATAGTGATTTCAGGAAATACAATCATCATTTCTCACATGCCAAATGAAAAAGACTCAGCATATATAAACCTGAGTGCTAGCTATTATCATTAATAAGCAATCTTTCAACAGGAAAAAAAAAGGAGATAATAAATTCTATTACATGAGGTCATACCACCGATGTTGCCAATTGAGAATTATTCTATACATTTAGATAGGATAATGGCTTGGAATTTATGCATTGTAGTTTAGTCACTCACAAATTTCCTGTGAGGTCCTAAGTAAATCTACAAACCTGAGAATTATCATTCCTAAAAATAACCCTCCTACTGTTCACATACCTCAGTGATGCTCAAATTTCTATGTGTGTCAGAATCACCTGGGAAGCTTATTAAACATCAGATGCCTGGCCCCCACCCACAGGGAATGTGACTCAGTGGGTCTGGGATGGGGCCCTGGGTAGTCCCATGTTTACAAGCTTCCCAGGTGACTAGTGCTCCACGTTGGAAAGCTACTGACCCATCGCAGGAGTAAGCATTTTTAAATAAGTAGAAAACTTAGAAAACAAAGTATAATATAAATGCCTTTTTTCTTTTAAGTATTAAAAATTTTAATATATTTTTATTGATTTCAGAGAGAAAGGGAGTGGAATAGGGAAACATCAATGATGAGAGAGAATCATTGATCGGCTGCCTCCTGCATGCCCCCTACTGGGCATGTGCCCTTGACCGGAATTGAACCCAGGATCCTTCAGTCTGCAGGCTGACGCTCTATCCACTGAGCCAAACCAGCTAGGGCAAAATACTTCATTTTTAAGCAGAAGGATTCCTGTGTAGCTATCAGTAGCAAATTTCCAGAAGTCAAAATTATTATGTCCATATATCAGGATACTAACAAATTTCTCTCCAGCTAAACTCAATGCTTAGAACAGTGCAAGGGTGACGAATATATACACAGGCTTTGGAGTCAAACCAGAATTTGAATCTTGGCTGTGTCTATTACTAACAGTGAGTCCTTGGCCGAGTGGCTTCACCTTGCTGAGCCTCAATTTCTAATAGAGAGAAAACAGGAATTAGAGTACTTACCTCACAGGGTTGTTATGAAGATTAAATGAGATGATAGAATGGGCATGTAGCACAGCTACAGGCATGTGAAAAGCACTCAATTAATGGAAGTTTTATTATGGTGACTAATCACTAGATTATTTCAATGTGACCTTGTTATGATTAATACAGAATTAGAAATATGATCAATTTATTTTCTATTTATTTTTAAAAATATATTTTATTGATTTTTTACAAAGAGGAAGGGAGAGGGATAGAGCTAGAAACATCCATGAGAAAGAAACATCAATCAGCTGCCTCCTGAACACTCCCTACTGGGGATGTGCCCTCATCCAAGGTACATGCCCTTGACCAGAATGGCCTGGGACCCTTCAGTCCACAGGCCGATGCTCTATCCACTGAGCCAAACCGGTCAAGGCAGAAATAGGATCAATTTAATAAGCTTTCTGTGACCATATATTAGTACCAGGAGATGGCAAAATATACATGTGTTTCAATTATACACACTACAAGAAAATGTTTTATCTATTTTAAAGTAAGTAATTTTATCTAGTCTCTTCCATTCCTCATAAACTCCCCTATAATTACACAAAGAGATCATTTTACAGAAAGACATTAATGGCCTGAAATGGACATGTGTCATATTTGAGGCCACACAGCAGAAACAACTATGGAATCCAAGATTTGGGAAACTGATGTTCTATCCCTGACCAAACATCTCCCTCAAAACCAGCATGCTTTCCTAAAAAAAAAAAAAAAAAAAAAAAAAAAATGGTCTTACAGTGGTGAGAGGCCTATGTCCTGATACCAGATAGAAAAGCAGTAACAGTAATCGGCAAACAGCATTAATCATTGTTCTTTTAGCCAGATGCTCTAACCCACTGGGTTAAACTAAATATGAACAATGTTCAGATAAAGAATCTTCAGCAACTGTATTTCCAATAGAGCAGTTCAATTGCCCTATCCCAGACTTACCCAATTCTGGTTCTCAAAGGTCCCTAATCTTTTTCTATGAGAACAACTTTTCATTTCCAAAACACTTTATGATTTTGCATCGGTGGGAGGTGGGGGGTGAGGTGAGGCAGAAAAGGGCAGAAGCTGACAGTGAAGTCCCTGGCAGAGCTGGAGAGTGCTGCCAATACAGTTACTGAGCCCCCTATTCACACCCCTCCCTGGGAACGCGTCAGAGGAAAGAAACCAGTGTGGTGGGGGCATCAACCTCCACAGAAGATCTGCCAGCAGAGATCCTGATGAGCTGCTAGAGGTCCCCTGGGTTTTATCAGAATTATCAGCACACCTATCAAACAATGAAGCTGTAAAGGGTACTGTGTTGGGTGTCTTATTGTCACAGCTATTGTCTATTTGTTACCTTCGTCCTGCAACAACATATGCCGTCTTACAATGAATGACCATGTGTGAGGCAGCACGTCCCCATGGCAGGACAGAGGGTTTGCCGATGTGCTCATCCACAGCGTGGCGGGGTCCTGTTACAGGAGCTCCATTACTGAGAGACTCTTCCCCTCATAGAAAAGCCGGTGCCAGTTGGTGGCTACAGCCAAGAAGAATGAGAGACCGATAAGTACAGGCACCTGGGTCTTATCTGAGTATTCTGGTTGGCTAAAAGCACTCAGTAGCCCTTTGTTCCTTTGTTTTCTCATTCTTCAAAAAAAAATTTGTATTGAATATTTCTTATTTAGGATGCATGGTGCTGGGAGCTGGGGATACAGTGGTGAATTAAACAGACTGATCCTAAGAAGCTATTAACAAATAGGTAAACTACAGTATAGCCAGTTATACCTATGTGCCATCATTGGGGGGCAGGGGGGGCAGAGCATTCTCAGAGCACAAAGGTGGCACACCTGATGTAAACAAAAATTGGAAGTGAAGAATAAGTTAAGACTCATAGATTCAAGAAAGTTATTTTAGAAGGTGGGGAGGGGAGAAGCCGAGAGGGAGAGGGAGGGAGAAGTGTTCTTGGCAGAAGGAACAGCAAGTTTGAAAGCTTGGAACTGAAATTGCAGGGCGTGTCAGACAAACTGGCTGAAGAGTACACTGGCACCTAGTGGTGTGTGTGTGTGTGTGTGTGTGTGTGTGTGCGTGTGTGTGTGCGTGGTGTGTGTGTGGTGTGTGTGCGTGGTGTGTAGTGTGTATTGTATGTGTGGTGTGTGGTTTTAGTGTGGTATATGGTATGTGGTGTGTGTGTGGTGTGGTATGTGTGTGTGTGTGTGTGTATGGTATGTGGTGTGAGTGTGGTGTGTGGTGTGTGGTGTGTGTGCATGGTGTGTGTGCATGGTGTGTGTGTGTGGTGTGTGGTGTGTATTGTATGTGTGGTGTGTGGTTTTAGTGTGGTATGTGATGTGTGTTGTGTGTGTGAGGTGTGTGTGCATGGTATGTGGTGTGTGTGCGTGGTGTGTGGTGTGTAGTATATGGTGTGTGGTGTGTGTGTGGTGTGTATGTGTGGTATGTGTGTGTGATATCAAGATGAGATGAGCAAAGCCAAGAACATGAAAGGTCTAGTAAGCCAAGGTACTTTATCCTGAGGCAATACACCACCACTGAAATATTCTAAACCAGGAAATGACTTGATTTTCTTGTAAAGTGGAAAAAACCCTCTAGCTATTTGTTGCATGAGATAAGGGAGAAAACCTAATAATTCTGTTAAACTCCTACCTCAGACAACTTGCCTAATAGAATGATAAAATTTTACCATCCAAAATAGTAGCCTATAGTACTTTCTAAATTTATTAAAGCCATACATATTAAGGTGCAAGGAAGGTCCAGTTAGGTCACTAGCAGCAGTGAGTTGAAGTGATTAAATCAGACAGATTCTGAGTAAATTAAAGGGGGTTGGACTTTTATGTTTCTAGAGGCTCTATGCACAAGAGTAGGCCTGTGCAGCCCGGCTGCCTTGGCCGCCCTCGCAGCCTGGCTTCGTCCAGAAGGTCGTCTGGTAGGTCGTCCAGATGGTAGTTCCGCTGGTTGGCCATTCGGTCAATTTGCATATTATGCTTTTATTATTATAGATTATTGATGGGGGTGCTTTAAACCCTTTTCTTTCTAAAGCCTATCTAATCCCAACCAACTGTAAAATAAGAAGAACACAGCAATTTAGTCTATATCAGTAATAAAACTATTCCAATTAGAAGACAAAGAAATTCTGTCCACAGTAATCTTATAAAGTATCTGTCTGGAAAACAATTGCTATTTGATCTATACTAGCAATTTTCAACCAGTATGCTGCAAGAATTTCTTTTTAAAATATTCTTTGGTTGATCCCTTCCCATCTTCCTCACCATCCTGCCCTCTGAGATTTGTCAGTCTGCTCCAATTATCCATGCCTCCCACAAGGATTTTTAAAACATGCAATACCTGGCTGTTTAGTCAGGGACACTGACCTCTTTTCCCTTCAATTGTCAAATAATAAAATGACAACAGCCAACACAACAATAGCCATCTGGTGTGACTGAATCAAAATTATACCTTTTTTTTTTTTTTTGTCAGATTAGCAAAAAATATATATTTTTTGGTAAGCCACAGAATTTTAGTATGATTAGTTTATGTGAGTCATGAGATGAAAGGGGATGGAAATCGCTGATCTGTACTATCTGAAGTTGCTATTTGAGTACAAAGAACTTCTTTCCCAGATTCCTTCAATCTAAAATAATCAAACAGTATCCAACTACACCCACCAAACAGGAAAACAAACAAAACAACAGCACACACAACCACACTCCTCCCTCCACATGCTTTCTGCCACTTACTTCACTTCCTTTTTCCATGTGTGCACCTGCTTACTAGTACAGAGCCCACAAAGGCCAGCACACAGCAGGCACCGATTACAGGGTCTCTTTCAATAAGGTATCTTTTTTGTTTTGTTTTTAAATATATTTTATTGATTTTTTTTTACAGAGAGGAAGGGAGAGGGATAGAGAGAAACATTGATGAGAGAGAAACATCAATCAGCTGCCTCCTGCACACCCCCTACTGGGGATGTGCCCACAACCAAGGTACATGCCCTTGACCGGAATCGAACCTGGGACCCTTGAGTCCGCAGGCCAACGCTCTATCCACTGAGCCAAACAGGTCAGGGCTGAAGGTATGGTTTTAAATCTCTGTGTTTACATGCATAACAATCTGTTAGCCAAAAGTGCTACTGTCATTTATTTTTCTGAAAGAACATGTCACATGGTGATAGTCACATGGAAAACAAGGCTGGTAGAGGCCTGCCTGATTTTGGCATGAGGATGTTCTAGTCTTAATTTTCCTTCTGCCATCTTATTAACACCTCCTTCATGCTAATAGCTTGTTCCTTCTGTTAAGATCTTAGTTGAAAACGAAGAAAAATAACAAAGAACAAAACAACTACAGGCATTTTTTAGAGAGGCTTCTGAAATCAGTGTGGGTTTTTTTCTTTGTACTTTGCTTTAACACTCCAATCGGGAAATCTTGATTTGTAGCATTTCCCATTTGTGTGGTGTAAATACTCCCACCATGACCAATTACAGCTATCAGGTCATGCCACTGATGGTGGAGTTGGGCTGTGCACAGTTGGCTTTCCCAGTTTCCAAGCTGGTTCCAGCATACCAATGCCTATGACCTGAGTTGAGCCATACCAGACAATTCTAGCCAGTCAAGTCACTCCAGCTTAGGATCCAGTCATGGGGAGTAGCTAGGAACTGTTCCTGCTGTGTTCCCTGCCCACATTCCTGACTCCCAAAATTGTGAGCGTAATAAAACAGTTGTTATTTTACTTCACTAGGTGTTTTTTTTTTTTTAACTTCACTAAGTCTTTTTTTAACAGCTTCATTGAGCTATTCATCCACTTAAAGTGTAAAATTCAATGGCTTTTAGTATATTCGTAGAGTTATGTGATCATCACCATAATCAAATTTAGGTTATCCTTCTTATTCCCCTTACTGCCACTTCCCAACCTTCCAACCTCACCCCCAGGCAACCAATAATATATTTTCTGTCTCCTTTGATTTTCTTGTTCTGGACATTTCATATAAATGGGATCATACAATGTGGTCATTTGTAACTGGCTTCACTCATTTAGCATGTTTTCAAGTTTCATCCATGTTGCAGCATATATCAATACTTCATTCCTTTGTATTTTCAAATGATGTCTCATTGTATGTATATACTGCATTTACAATACCACTGTTTATCCATTTATCAGTTGATGGACATTGGGTTGTTTATCCTTTGTCTTAGGCCATTCAGGCCAGTACAAGAAAAATCCCATAGAATAGGTAGGTGGTTTAAACAAATATTTGTATCTCACAGTTTCAGATCCTGGCAGATTTGCTATCTGGTGCCCGTCTGCTTTCTGGGTCAGAGAAGGCTGTCTTACTATATCCCAGTGATGGCGAACCTATGACACGCGTGTCAGCACTGACACGCATAGCCATTTCTGATGACACACGGCCGCATGCTGAGGATGAAACATTTGCTGCTCCTGAGGATGAAACATGTGCTACTAGAGTCTTGGAGTTTGTTTTTTCCTCAAAGTGACACACTACCCGAGTTATGCTCAGTTTTTTGGCGAAGTTTGACACACCAAGCTCAAAAGGTTGCCCATCACTGCTAGATCCTCACATATCAGAAGGAGCAAGAGAGTTCTCTAGGGTCTCTTTTATTAAGTCATTAATTATATCCATGATGACTCCACCCTTATGACTTAATCACCTCGCAAAGGCCCCCCAACTCCTAATACCATCACTTTTGGGGGTTATGATTTCAACGTATGAATTGGAAGGGGAAACAAACATTGTCCATAAGGCACTTTTGGGCTATTATTGTAACCAGACAATCAATGGGTTCGTGCTGTCTGTCACTACTTGAGCCAATTAAGCAGAGACAGGGTTGAATCATATATGAGCATTTATTCCAATACTGCCGGCAGTATGGGAGAGCAGCAGGTCATCCACAAAAATCTGCTCTCCTTCTTTCCATAAACCAGCTGTTTATATTGGGTGGAAGGACAAAGATTACATGGGAAAGCAGGTAAAATGGTATGCTAAATGGCAGTTAACAGGTAATATAGGCTAGGGATTTTCAAAGGGCTAGTGATATGCAAAGGGCTGGGGGTCTTCAAAGGGCTGGCGATTCTGGTTTCTGCAACAAAGTTGTTAATCTTCCCATGATAATAGGCAGCTCTCAATGGGGAGGATGGGCTGCATTTCCAGGTAAGCTCCCAGCCAGGTTAGAATGTGTCTTCTTTAATCAGAATAAAACTTTTATGGTTAACAGAGCATGATTTACATTTCTCACAATTCTAGCTGGTCCCCAATATTCTATTTCTGCCCCTAAAATTATGAATTATGCTTCTACCGGCATTCATGTACAAGATTTTTAAGGACATATGTTTTCATTTCTCTTGGGTACCTAGGAGCAGAATTCAAGATCATATGGTAACTCTGTTCCACTGTTGCGGAACTATCAGACTGTTCCAAAGTGGTTGCACCACTTTATATTCCCACCTGTATTATAAGAGTGTTCTAATTTCTCCACATCCTTGCCAACACTTGTAATTATCTGTCTTTTTTCATCATGGTGAGTTTGAAGTGATAGTTCATTGTGAATTAGATTTGCATTTCCCTGACGACTAATGATGTTCAACAACTTTTTATGTGCTTATCTGTCCTGTATATCTTCTTTGTAGAACTGTCTATTTTAGATTCTTTGCCCATATTTTAATTGGGACTTTTAATTATTGAGTTATAATAGTTTTTAAAATGTACTCTAGATACCTTTCTTATCAGATATATGATTTACAAAAATTTTCTCCCATTCAGTGGGTTGTCTTTTCACTTTTTTGATGGTATCCCTTGAAGCACAAAAGTTTTTTATTTTGATAAAGTCCAATTTGTCTGATGTTTTCTTTTGTTGTTTGTGCCTTTGGTGTCATATGGAACAAAATATTGACTAATCCAATTATACCTATGTTTTCTTCTAGGTTTTACAGTTTTTGCTCTTATATTTAAGTCTGGTTCATTTTAATTTTTGTGGGTGATGTGAGCAGTCCAGATTCATTCTTTTGCATGTGGATAAAGATCATTTCTTGAAAAAATTATCCTCTTCCCATTTGTTTTTGTGGAAAATCAATGGGTCATAAATCTAAGGGTTTTTCCCCCCAAGAACCTCAATTTCATTCCATTGATCTATACATCTATTCATAAGCCAGTACTACTTGTCCAGATTACTGTAGTTTTATAGCAAATTTTGAAGTCACAAAGTGTGAGTCCTCCAATTTTGTTCTTCATTTTTAAGATTTTTTGGCTCTTCTAATACCTTTGCATTTCCATATGTATTTTAGGGTCAGCTTATCCATGTCTGCAAAGTCAGCTGGGATTTTGATAGTGATTGCATTGACTATGTAGGTCAATTTCATAAATACTGCTATCTTAACAATATGTTCCAAACCATTAACACGAGATGTTTCCCTTTATCTAGGTTTTCTTTAATTTCTTTCAACAATGTTTTATAGTCTTCAGAGTATAAAACTACTTTTTGTTAAATTTATTTCTAAGTACTTTATTCTTTTTGGTGCTACTGTAAATGGAAGTTTTCTTAATTTCGTTTTCAATTTTCTCATTGCTACTGTATAGAAATATAGGTTTTTCTATATTGATCATATATTCTGCAACCTTGTTGGTATGCCAATTAAATTTAGGACAATGGACAACTGAAACACCAACTTCACTTATTCCTACAATGTCCACTTTAATCTCCTTCTTATCTTATTCTTTATTCCATTGCCTCTGCTTTATTTCAAGATGACTTCCCTCCTGGCCTGGGTCATCTCGTAGCCTTCTAACAGAGCATTTTCCTTCCATTGAGCCCCATGCAAGTCTTTTTCCACACTATTGACAGAATAAGTTGTCTAACAAATAAATTTGAATGCAATTTAATTGCTTTGAATTATTAAATATTAGAGGCACATTCATGCATGGGTAGGGTTCCTAGGCCTGGCTGGCAATCAGGGCCGATCGGGGCCTTCTGGCTGCTGGCTTGGGCCTTCCTTCCCCGACTGCTGGCTGATGGCCAGGGCCTTCCTTCATTCTGCGCCACCCCCTGGTGGTCAGCGCAATCACAGCAAGTGATCAAACTCCCAGTCTCCCGGTCAAAGGCCCGAGGGGACAATTTGCATAGTAGGCTTTTATATATATAGATTGACTCAAATTTAAGGACTTGGAATATTATTCTCAAAACTCACAAAATCTTTTATTATCTGGCCCCTCATATAAATCTACTGTCACTTCCACAGTGTGCCTTTTGCTTCATCCACAATGCCTTCAGACACACTGGTTACTTTGCCTGGATTGCCATTCCTCAACTAGCTAACTCCTATTCACCTGCCTTCAACTTGGGTTACTTCTGTGAATCTTTTCTTTATGGCCTCCTTTCCCACAGTCTAGTTAGATCTTCTTACTCTGTGAGCCCCACAAAGTCCTATATTTCCCTCCACTACTGAGCCTAACACACTCTGCTGAAATTGGAAACTGCTTGAGGGCAGAGCCAAGTCTGACTGATCTTTATATTTCTTTCTTTCTTTTTTTAAAAATATATTTTATTGATTTTTTACAGAGAGGAAGGGAGAGGGATAGAGAGTTAGAAACATTGATCAGTTGCCTCCTGCACACCCCCTACTGGGGATGTGCCCGAAACCAAGGTATATGCCCTTGACCGGAATTGAACCTTGGACCCTTCAGTCGGCAGGCCGACACTCTATCCACTGAGCCAAATCAGTTAGGGCTGATCTTTATATTTCTAACACCCAGAACACCAGTAAACAGTGTTCAAGAGAAAGAGGGGAGGACAAGAATTTGAAGCCTGAAAAGGATGGTTTAACTTAAGAATTTTGTCTCCAAACTCACTTTTGGGGAAAGAGGCAGAAAATGTAACCATTTATTCCCCATCCTTAAACTTCCCAGGATCAAAGGAGGCAGCCTTTTGTGAAACTGACTCTCACTCATGAAACCTGTATCCCTGGCAATAGACTTCCCAGGAAAATGCTATTATCCTCCTGTTCATTTTAAGGATATTATGGTGGGGAGTAAGGGTGAGGTAGGCAGAATGCAAGCCTTCTAATTCAAGAAATTAAGATTAGAAAGGAATCCAACATCATTTTAACTTTACCTTCAGATTAGAAGTCTTATTTTGTGACTCTTACTATAGGGTGTCCTAGTTACATTTTTATATGTTCTTACTAGAGGCCCAGTGCATGATTTAATCATGCACCTGGTGCACCAGCGGGCTGTCCGCCGGTGCCCCAGGCCTTCCGAAAGCCTCCGGCGCTGCGGAGGCTTTCGAAAGGCCTTGCGCCGGAGCAGACAGGCGGCCAGGTCCCCCGCTTTGGCCTTTGATCGCGGGGGACCTGTCCGGCTGGCTGTCCGCAGGCGCCCCAGGCCTTCCGAAAGCCTCCGGCGCTGCGGAGGCTTTCGAAAGGCCTTGCGCCGGAGCAGACAGGCGGCCAGGTCCCCCGCTTTGGCCTTTGATCGCGGGGGACCTGTCCGGCTGGCTGTCCGCAGGCGCCCCAGGCCTTCCGAAAGCCTCCGGCGCTGCGGAGGCTTTCGAAAGGCCTTGCGCCGGAGCAGACAGGCGGCCAGGTCCCCCGCTTTGGCCTTTGATCGCGGGGGACCTGTCCGGCTGGCTGTCCGCCGGCGCCCCAGGCCTTCCGAAAGCCTCCGGCGCTGCGGAGGCTTTCGAAAGGCCTTGCGCCGGAGCAGACAGGCGGCCAGGTCCCCCGCTTTGGCCTTTGATCGCGGGGGACCTGTCCGGCTGGCTGTCCGCCGGCGCCCCAGGCCTTCCGAAAGCCTCCGGCGCTGCGGAGGCTTTCGAAAGGCCTTGCGCCGGAGCAGACAGGCGGCCAGGTCCCCCGCTTTGGCCTTTGATCGCGGGGGACCTGTCCGGCTGGCTGTCTGCAGGCGCCCCAGGCCTTCCGAAAGCCTCCGGCGCTGCGGAGGCTTTCGAAAGGCCTTGCGCCGGAGCAGACAGGCGGCCAGGTCCCCCGCTTTGGCCTTTGATCGCGGGACCTGTCCGGCTGGCTGTCCGCAGGCGCCCCAGGCCTTCCGAAAGCCTCCGGCAGCCATGGTACAGACGCTGAGCTCGTGGCGCCAGAGGCGCCGCGAGCTCAGCGTCCTTCTGGCCCAATCAGCTACCCCGGCCACCCTGAGTCCCGCCCCCTGCGCCTCCTGCTGGCCCAATCGTGGGCGTAGCGGAGTGATGGTAATTTACATATTACCATTTTATTATGTAGGATTGGTTTAGAGAGAGAGAGAGAGAAAGGGAGAAGGAGAGAAACATCAATGAGAAACATCGATCGGCTGCCTCCTGTACACTCCCTACTGGGGATCCAACCCAAAACCTGGGCATGTGCCCTGACTGGGAATAGAACCTGTGACCTCTCAGTACATGGGATGATGCTCAACCAACTGAGTCACACTGACCTGGGCATATTACTCTTCCTAGAGATTTTTGCCCTATGGTTATATATATATATTGAATAATGAATACCTTTCACATATACAAATAATGAATACCTTTCACAGATTAAACTATAATTTAAAAAAACTCCTTTAGATATAATAGCAGCATAATTGTTTCCTTTTCTTGCTTTAACTTAAGGCACAGGCTAATTAGAGTTATTTTAGCATCAATTTTCTTAGTTTTGCTTATCTCCATTAGGGTTTTGGTGGATTATAATTTAGCAACAGATTAGACTTGATCTTGTCAATTTTGATGCAAAAGAGATTTTGATATCTTCTAAAATGTTCACAGTTAAGGAAAAATAGAAGAAACATCTTCGATTTCTTGCTATATTTAGAAAAATTAATTTTAAACAGAAGTTTTTCTTTCCTTGCTCTACTATAGCTGGGAAGGCACAGCACTATGGGGAAGATCTGTTTGGTGCTGTAGTAGCAAAGATACACTGTTAATATTTTTTAATAACAGATATAAACATATAAGATATATTTTAGATATATTATAGAGAAGTGATTGCTATGAAGAACAATTGAAATTTCATAGAAACGAATCAAAATATCCATGTAAGATTTAATATGTATAATGCAAAAGGAAAAACATTACACACATATCCTGGGAGAATAAAATAGATTCTTTGAAGAATTACAAAATTCACATAACTGCCAAGGATGATAGTAATACCTATTTAATTAAATGCCATTTTCAAAGGTAGAATTTTGCTTAGATTGCCCTCATGCCCACCCACCTTCTTTCTCTTACTATTCTGGGAGAGGACTATAGCTTAATGGTTAGGAGCACAGACTCTAGAGTCAGATTGCCTACTTTGCCACTTAGGAGCTGGGTGGTAGCCTTGGAGAAGTCAGTTAAATTCTCTGTACTCCCATTTCCTCATAAGGACAATTACAGTACCAAATGGTTTTTGTGAGGACAACATGAGTGAGTACATGTAAAGTACTCAGAACACTCACTGCCTGGCACTCAGCAGTCAGTGTTAGCTATTATAATTTCCAGAAACTCTTTATTTATTCTGAGGGCCTTCCATTACAGCAAGGGCTTTTATGCTTCTAAAAAGGGTGAAATACTTGTGTTCTTTAGCATTATCTTTGATCTGCAATAACAAATGTACAATATCAACAGGTCAAATGATTAGAAAAATGTGCGGGGGTGGTGAGGGATGGGTGGAGCTGGAAAAGGGCATAGAGGGTATAAAAGGTGATAGAAAAAATTAAATTAAAAGTTTAAAAATAATTAGGATGGTTATTAATATAAAACTGCAATAAAATACTAACAGCTCTTGGGAGAAAAATAAAGGGGAGAGATTACCTGATTCTCATAAATCTGACTTGTCTTGGGTAAATAGGTATAAAATGTTAGAAGAGTTCATGAATGGAAATTAAGATTTGAATGTAGCAGTAAAAAAATGTGCTTGTGGAACACAATTATAGCTTTGAGGTTCTTCATAGGAATAATGTTTAAGTTCTCTAAATGTCCTGAAGTATCACAAACAGAATCAAGTGACTCAGCAAATCCTCTCAGAAGGTAATGAATGCATGTACCAGGTGCTCTTCCAAATAAAGTGTTGTAATGTTTCTATAAATACAGATAGTCAAAGCTTATAATCAACTGGCTATTGTATATTTATTGAGGTCTTTAATATCTTAAGTAAACAAAAAATGGGCAGGTCAGACTAGAGTGAAGGAGCTAAGCTTATTAAGCATTGCAGATTTAGCTCAGCTTCTCCACCAAGTTTCAGAAATATAAAAAAGATTTCAGTTAACATAAAATATTGTCTAAATCTGTCTTTCTAAGCCAAAGTTAGCATAGTTCTATCAAGATATTCTTCCTCTGTGGTGTCAAAGCAGAAGTTGTATAGTATATAGACGACACCACAAATCAGAGTTAATTATTATTTGGGGGTATTAAGCTGAAGTCAGACTCATTTATCTTAATCTACATAAATGAAACCCAGTTCACCTGAAAATCTCTCTGAGCCTCAATTCTCTGAAGTTTTCATTTAAATATAGTTTTATTGATTTCTGAGAGAAAGGGAGGGAGAGAGAGAGAGAGAAACATCAATGATGAGAGAGAATCATTGATCGGCTGCCTCCTGCCTGCCTCACACTGGGGCATGAGCCATTTCCAGTGGCTCTTCCATACACCTGGCCTCTCTTGGTTCATGCTTTGGACTTTCTTGAAGTCTCTCAAACAAGCAGCAGCTGGCCTCATTGTGCTCTGTACCTCTCGCTAAGTGGCCCCAGGCTTGGCCCTAGCAGCAGCCCACCTTGGTTCACAGCTTAGCCTCTCCTGGGCACCTCCAAGTAGCAGCCATCTGCAGATCGCTCAGTAGCTCATTCCAGGTGGGCCCAGGCAGGGCATAGGCAGTGGCTGACTTTGCATCTTCCAGAAGGCCCCAGAACTTGTGTACCCAAAAGACAGCTTCAGGCCATGCTAGATTACAACCCAACTACCTCCAAGAATGACACACTCAAGGGGCACACTCAGTGAGCACCAAAGTCCCACTGAAGTAAGTTCTGTTCCATAGGGTCAACACCTGCATAGCAGCTCTTTTGCTGTAGTTGCAACTGGTCCTCACAGCCTGTTGGCCTGGGGAATCAATCCTTCACAGTGACACCAATAGCAATCAAGACTCAACTACAACAGGATAGTTCACACAGACCACAAATGAGTACACCTGGAAGCGCCCAGCTCAGGTGACCAGGGAGGCTGTGCTACTGGGCCCTACAGGACACTTACTACACAAGGCCACTCTATCAACTCAAGGAGATATGGCAGTTCTACATAATACATAGAAACAAACACAGGGGAGCAGTCAAAATGCAGAGTCAAAGAAACATGTCACAAATGAAAGAACAGAAGAAATCTCCAGAAAAAAAATCTAAATGAAATGGAAGCAAGTAAACTACCAGATGCAGAGTTCAAGACAATGGTCATAAGGATTCTCAAGGAACTTACTGAAAACTTCAAGGAACTTAATGAGAACTTCAACAGCATGAAAAAGGACTTAGGAACCATAAAAAAGAACCAGTCATAAATGAAGGATTCACTAACTGAAATGAAGACTAATTTACAGGGAATCAATGGTAGAGTAGAGGACACTGGGAATCAAATCAGTGATCTGGAATATGAGGAAGCAAAAACACCCAATCAGAACGGCAAAAAGAAAAAATAATCCAAAAACATGGAGATAGTGTAAGGAGCCTCCAGGACAACTTCAAGCGTACCAACATTCACATCATGGAGGTGCCAGAGGAGATGAGAGGGAGCAAGAAATTGAAAACCTATTTGAAAAAATGACAGGAAACTTCCCTTCCCCGATGAAAGAACTAGACATAAAAGTCCAGGAAGCGCAGAAAGTCCTGAATAAGAGGAACCCAAAGAGGCCCACACCAAGACACATCAAAACTAAAATGCCAAAGTTTAAAGACAAAGAGAAAATCTTAAAAGCAGCAAGTGAAAAGCAGTTAGTTTCCTTAAAGGGAGCACCCATATGACTATCAGCTGATTTCTCAACAGAAACTTTGCAGGTCAGAAGGGAGTGGCAAGAAATATTCAAAGTGATGAAAAGCAAGGACCTACAACCAACTTTACTCTATTCAGCAAAGCTATCATTTAGAATTGAAGGTCAGATAAAGAGCTTCACAGATAAGAAATATCTAAAGAAGTTCATCACCATCAAACCAGTATTACATGAAATGTTAATGGGTCTTCTTTTAAGAAAAAGAAGAAGAAAACAGATTAAAAACATGAACAATAAAATGTCAATAAACAAATGAACAAGTAGAAAAGAAACAGTCTCATAGATAAAGGGAACATTTTGATGGTTGCCTGATGGGAGAGGGGTTGGGGGAATGGATGAAAAAGGTGAATGGATTTAGCAGTACAAATTAGTAGTTATAGTAGCGTTGTGGGGATGAAAAGTACAGCTTACGAAATATTTTAACAACTATAGGCATGGTGTCAGATGGGTATGAGATTTTTTGAAATGATTACTTAGCAAATTTTATAATATCTAGTCACTGGGGTGTAAACCTGAAACTAATTTAATATTGTATGTCAATTGTAATTGAAAAATAAAAAAATGATAAAAAAATTTAATTAATTAAAACAAAAAAAAAAGGGAAAACTCAAATTCCCAAGAATTTAAGCAACTTTGGAATGGAAAGTTCAGCAATTTCATTTGAGAGAGTTCACAGAATGCATTTATCCTAGGCTAACCACACCCCTACAAAGGGAGTGCTTTTGGCATATGGCTTTATCTTGTACATTAGGAACACAATCTGCAGGCATTGCATAACCACTGTATAATGCCAATTTCCCCAGGCAGTGAGACTTGAGCTAAAATGGTATCTCAGGGAGAAGGCGAGGGATAGGTATATTTAAAGTCTATGATTTCACATAATATATACTTTTTTTTTTATAAAAGACTAGAGGCCTGGTGCACAAAATTCCTGTGGGGGTGGGTGGGGCAGGGGGCAGTCCCTCAGCCCAGCCTGTGTCCTCTTACAATCTGAGACCCCTCGGGGGATGTCGGGCCTAAACTGACAGTTAGACATCCCTCTCACAATCCGGGATGCTGCATGCACCAGTGACCATACTTTTCATACAGGTGAAAGGCATCTTGCTGTTGTATGGGCAGCTACATTTTTTTGCCCTGATTATAAACAGTAGTACATAACATGATCCTTCTGAGGCAGTAGTACCATTTTCCCCATCTTATGAGTGGAAAAACTGAAGCAGAGAGAAGTTAAGTAATTGGCTTTGTCACATAGTTATAAGTGTAAGAATCAGGGCTGACCACAAAATGTGCAAGCCAGAGTCTATGCATGTCATCACTTCATCATCCTGGTTTTTTTTAGTGTTAGAGTAGCCTTGCCAGGTTTTAATTTTTAAATCTAAGAGACTGTTTCCAATACATAGGGTAGGGTCCCTCGGCCTGGCTGGTGATCAGGGCCATCTGTGGGGTGACAGGCAGGCAGGGTGATCGGGGGGGAGGGAGGGGCGGCACGCTGGCACCCAGCTTGGCTGGCGGCCTGGCGCCGCCTGCCGGCCTGCCCCACCCCCAAATTGCCACTGCCGGTTGCCTCTCTCTCGAGGGCAGCTCCTGCGTTGAGCTGGTGGTCAGTGCACATCATAGCAACCGGTCATTCCACTGTTGGGTCAATTTGCATATTAGGGTTTTATTATATAGGATGATGGTATCAGAAGTCCAAAGGAGATCTACAGCTTTACTTTTGCATACCATTTATAATTAAAATGTGACTTTTTATGAAGAGCCAAAAATAGCAATTTAGAAAGAATGTTGCTGTAGCAACTCATGAAAGAAAAAGTGAAAAACGGATACTTAGAATTTACCAAGCAGCCATTACTCAGTATGATGAAGGACATAAGTGAGGCAGGAAAGCTATAATAGGGAACAAAGGAGGGGGATACTTTTCCCCTTTTCTGTTCTGGCTGGAACATTGCAGATGTGACTTTTACTAATCACCTGTTCTCCTACCCTCTGCATACCCCTCCTTTCTCCTTCTCCAATTTCCTGTAGTTGAGACAAACAAAAACTGGTCTCAACCAGATTAGACAGCCCTATTGACCTAAAAGTGATCAACAGGCCCATTATAATATCTTTATAATAAATTTGCATTGCAGTTTTAGGACCACTCCACCTCCAGAATCGCCATGACAGTTCTAGGAAAATAAAAAAAGAAATTGCTATTTGGAGAGAAGGGATGAGGATAAGCTGTATCAGCAGTCACCTTACCAGTGTCAAAAGCCAAGGACCACCCTATCCCCTGTCCTTGCCTATATTTAATAAAGACCTTCCTCCCAGTCCCCATCAGGAAAGTCTCATTCTCTGAGGTCACCCTCTCTCACTTCTTGAGTGCATACTTTCACTTTAATAAATCTTCTGTGCTTTCCTAAATTTTTCCATCTTGAATCCTTTCTTATGGGGTGACAAGAAGTGAGGCCCTAGTATCGATATCGGATCAAGGTCTGCCTTGGCCTTCCCTGGTGCCCGTCGGCATCACAAGCACTGAGGGCATGTGTAGTATAGCAGATTTATAATCTAAACTAGAGGCCTGCTGCACGAAATTCGTGCATTAGTAGGGTCCCTAGACCTGATCGGCGATCAGGGCCAACCTGTGGGGAGACTGGCAGGGTGATGGGGGGGCCCCCACTGGCACCTGCCTTGGCTGGCCTGGAGCTGCCTGCTCGCCGGTCCCCCCCCTCCCCTGCCGTAGCCGCCGGTTGCCTCCCTCTGCGGGGCGACCGGTGGGGTGATCAGGGGGCTCCCAATGGCATCTTGGAGGCAACCAGTGGGGCGTCTCCCTCTGTGGGTAAACTGGCAGGGTGATTTGGGGCCCCCCTCTGGCATCCACCTTGGCTGTCCTAGAACGTGCAGGCTGGGGGCAGTTCCTGCATTGAGCATCTGCCCTCTGGTGGTCAGTGATTAGTCATTCCGCCTGTCGTTCTGCCATTTGATCCATTTGCATATTAGACTTCTATTATATAGGATTTTAAATATAAACAAAGATGTGCTGCCAGTGAAATAGGATTCTTCCGAAGGGTCAGAGAAAAGTATTTCAGGAGAAACCAAGATGGCGGCATAGGTAACACCTAAACTGCTGCCTCGCATAACAATATCAAAACTACAACTAAAAGACAAAACAGACACCATCCAGAACCACAGGAAAGCTGGCTGAGTGGAAATTCTACAACTAGAAGAAAAGAGAAAAGCACATTGAGACTCAGAGGAGCTGCAAAAGGCTGAGGTACAGAGACTTGCATACAGAGAGGACAGGCGGCTGTGTGCACAGGCGGCTGAGTGCATGGATGGCTTTCTAAAGCGGGAGGGAGAAGGAAGCTCCCGACTGCACTGAACTCCAGTCCCAGGCGAGACGCTGGGAAACCAGACTCATTTGGGGGGAATCTGGACTGTCAGGGAAAGAGAAAGCACACTGAGACTCGGGAGCTGTGGAAGGCAGAGGTCTGGAGGCGCGCGTGCGTGCGCAGAGAGGACTGACTACTGAATGCACGGGAGGCTGAGTACGCGGCTGGGCTTTATAAAGCGGAAGGGAGACAAAAGCTCCTGACTGCGCTGAACTCCAGTTCCGGGCAAGTTTCTGGGAACCCTGACTCATTCGGGGAGAAACTGGACTGTCTGGCAGCGGGCAAAACTCAAGGGCAGCTTTCTCTCAGAGGTGCTTGCAGTGATTACTGAGGGACACTGAGACCCAGGGGCCTCATAGGGCAGGGCTGACAGGAAACCAAGGCTGTCTGCTCTGCCCTGAGACTCCGCCTCATCCAAGCTGAGCACAGAGGCTTTTGCAATTTTGCAAGTCTTGTCTCATAAGAGTGTCTCCAGCACAGAAGTTCTCCCAGCGTAGACACAGCTGATCCTCACAGCCAATTGGCCTGGAGGTCAATTCCTCCCAGTGATACCAACAACAATCAAGACTTAACTACAACAAGGCTGAGCACACAGTCCACAAAGGGATGCACCAAGAGTGTCCACCTCAGGTAACTGGGGAGGCTGAGCCACTGTGCCCTAGAGGACACCTACCACACAAAGCTACTCTCCCAACTCAGGGAAGCAGCGAAAATGCAGAGACAAAGAAACAGATCACAAATGAAAGAAATAGAGGAAAACAAATGACTGGATATAGAGTTCAAAACCACAGTCATAAGGTTTTTCAAGAATTTCCTAGAAAAGGCCAATAAATTTAGCGAGACACTCGAGGATATGAAAAAGGACCAACTAGAAATTAAACATACACTGACTGAAATAAAAAATATTATACAGAGACCTAACAGCAGACTAGAGGACCGCAAGAATCAAGTCAAAGATTTGAAATTCAAAGAAGCAAAAAACACTCAGCCAGAAAAGCAAAAAGAAAAAAGAATCCAAAAATTGGAAGATAGTGTAAGGAGCCTCTGGGACAACCTCAAGCATACCAACATCAGAATTATGGGGGTTCCAGAAGAAGAGAGACAGCAAGATACTGAAAACCTATTTGAAGAAATAATGACAGAAAACTTCCTCCACCTTGTGAAAGAAATAGACTTACAAGTCCAGGAAGCGCACAGAACCCCAAACAAAAGGAATCCAAAGAGGACCACACCAAGACACATCATAATTAAAAAGCCAAGACCAAAAGACAAAGAGAGAATATTAAAAGCAGCAAGAGAAAAACAGTTAATTACCTACAAGGGAGCGCCCATACGACTGTCAGCTGATTTCTCAACAGAAACTATGCAGGCCAGAAGGGAGTGGCAAGAAATATTAAAAGTGATGAATAGCAAGAACCTACAACCAAGAGTACTCTATCCAGCCAAGCTGACATTCGGAATTGAAGGTCAGATAAAGAGCTTCACAGATAAGAAAAAGCTAAAGGAGTTCATCACCACCAAATCAGTATTATATGAAATGCTGAAAGGTATTCTTTAAGAAGAGGAAGAAGAAGAAGAAAAAGGTAAAGATAAAAATTATGAACAATAAATACATGTCTATCAACAAGTGAATCTAAAAATCAAGTGAATAAAAATCTGATGAACAGAGTAAACTGGTGAATATAATAGAATCAGAGGCATAGAAAGGGAGTGGACTGGCAATTTTCGGGGGGAAAGGGGTGTGGGAGGTGCGGGAAGAAACTGGACAAAAAGCGTACACCTATGGATGAGGACAGTGGAGGGGAGGTAAGGACAGAGGGTGGGGTGGGAACTGGGTGGAGGGGAGCTATGGGGTGAAAAAAAGAGGAACAATTGTAATAATCTGAACAATAAAGATTTATTAAATTTAAAAAAAGCATTTCAGGGACTCACACATAGGAGGATGTGAGCAATAGTGGCAAGGTTTATTGGAGTAGAAACAAAGGACTGCCCCCAGGTGCCCAATGTCCTATCCATGACCAGGTGGCTCAACTACCTCTGCTGTGGAAGAAATCTGGGCCTATTAAGCAGAAGTGCCCACCAGGAAGGTAAGGATCCAGAACTGTAAAACCATCACCATGAGCTCTAGTAGTCTAGATAGTATTTATTCCCAGTTGTACTACTGCCAGGTGCTACACTTCAGCCCACACAGCTGCTATGGGGGAAGGGGCGAAGAGCACGAATAAATGAGCCTCTTTTTTTTTTTTTTAATATATTTTATTGATTTTTTTTTTACAGAGAGGAAGGGAGAGGGATAGAGAGCTAGAAACATCGATGAGAGAGAAACATCGATCAGCTGCCTCCTGCACACCCCCCACTGGGGATGTGCCCGCAGCCAATGTACATGCCCTTGACTGGAATCGAACCTGGGACCCCTCAGTCTGCAGGCCAATGCTCTATCCACCGAGCCAAACCGGTTAGGGCGTAAATGAGCCTTTTTTAAGCTTTGATTACATCTCCTTGGGTTTGGAAAAGGATAAGCTTTCTTTCAAACTAACCAATCTTCTTAATTCTTTGTGGGCTTGTGCTGGGCCCTCCCTCTAATCAATCCCTTTCTTGAATCTTTTAGGGTCCCATGTTCTTATCCTATCTGATCCTTTCCCTGATTTTCCCAGGCTAGACTCCTCCCCTTTATGTTGCCATTTTTGCTCCTATTGCACATGCCCAAAAGTTTTGTCTTAACATCTGATTTCTACTGTACAAGTGCTTACCTTCCTCTGTGCCATCTTGGCTCTCACCACCCATGTGCTCAGCAAAAAAAATTTCCCCTATTGTTTTATACACACACACACACACACACACACACACACACACACACACACACACGCATGCGTGCCATAATCCCAGCTAACAGGCGGTTGTCCCTTGAGGATATTGGAAAGCCAGTTCTCAGTTCTTCTTGCCTGCTTGGGGATTAGCATCCATTTGGTGGAGGATGCAGCTATCCCTTGGGAGGGTCTGTAAATGCTAGTTTCCTAGTTAATCAGACTTAATGTCTGATTCTACCTGTCCCTTCCTTTATCAATAACTAACTACCTACACTAGCTGTACATGGCATGTTGAAAAAAAGCAAACAAAAAAAGTATCATAAATAAAGGAAAGTGAAAAAAATAACCCTTTTTAGCAAAAATCTGAATTACATCCATTTCTTTGATGGAGCATTCACCTCAGTTTCCAAAGCCATTAATGGCTAAATAAGATAGTCATTAATGTTAACTACAGGCACTATGTTATACAGCAGATCTCCAGAGCACATTCATTTTGTATAACTGTAACTTCATACCCACTGAGCAACCCTCAATTTCCCCCTCCCCCGCCATGCCTTGGCAACCACCATTCTGTTTTCTGCTTTGTAAGTTTATAACTTTAAATACCTCATATAAGTGGGATCATGTAGTATTTGTCCTTCTGAGGCTGACTTATTTCACTTAGAATAATGTCACAAATAGTAGGATTTTCTTCCTTTTTAAAGCTGAATAATATTCCATTGTATATATATATAACATATTTTCTTCATCCATTTGTCTGTTGATGAATATGTGGGTTGTTTCCTTAGCTATTGTGGATAATGCTGTACTGTGCACTTAAACTTTTCATAAGACGATAGATATCATAGTTAAGTGTTCTTAATTAACACACACACAAAATGATACAATGTTCAATACTTTGATTATGATAATGGTATCACAGGTACACATCTCTGTATATGTTCAAACCCATCAAATAGGTCCATTAAATAGGTGCAGCTTTTGTATATCAATTACACCTCAATAAAGCTTTAAAAACTGAGATACATTTAAGATGATCTGGAAAGGGTGTGATCAGAATTCTTTTGGATCAAGTTCTTATAAGGATAACTTCCAAGCAGCTTCCCATTAAACAAGTCATAATATGCAGGAAAGGACACAAAATGTCCTTGAGTTGTACCTTAATCCACTTGATGCCACTATTCTCAAAAGACTTAAGTGTGAATAATGAACCAATATGTAAGTTTGAATATCATATATCTAATTTAAAAATAAACAGGGATGGCCATGGTATACAAAACTCTCTATTAATCTTAATTACTACTTGAGTTTTTATTATAAAGGGTCTGAGGGACCTATAAACACCTGAGTAAATAGCTTTACTCTTCTGCAGCCAGGCATGTAGTAAAAAGTAACATGTACTATATAAAGAAAAAAATGTTAACAATATACTCAAATATGCATTTGAGTATAAAATGGCTAAGATCTGGTTCTTCCTAAAAGTGTACATAAAAACTAAAGATTTCAAAGTCTTTTCCGTAGTACAGTTTTAGAATTGCAGTACGTTTAGAATTTTAGAACAACTCTTTGAGTAAATTGTTGTAGCCATTATGGAAAACAGAATGGAGGTTCCTCAAAAAATTAAAAATAGAACTATAATGCCCTGGCTGGTGTGGCTCAGTTGGTTGAATGTCATCCATGTACCAAGCAAGAGGTTCTATTCCTGGTCAGGGCACATGTCCAGGTTGCAGGGTTGATCTCTAGTAGAGGGTATACAGGAGGCAGCCAATTGATGTTTCTCTCTTTCTCTATCTCCCTTCTCTAAAATCAATAAAAGCATATTTTTAAAAAAACAGAACTATCATAAGACCCAGCAATTCCACTTCTACATATTTGAGGAAATCTAAAACACTAATTCAAGAAGATATATGCATCCCTATGTTCACTGCAGCATTATTTACAACTGGAGGCCTGGTGCATGAAATTTGTGCATGGGTAGGGTCCCTAGGCCTGACTGGCAATCAGGGCTGATCAGGGCCTTCCTTCCCCCGGCTGCGGCTGGGGCCTTCCTTTGTTCTACGCCACCTCCTGGTGGTCAGCGCATGTCATAGCGAGCGGTCAAACTCCTGGTCAGTCGAACAAGGGGACAATTTGCATATGAGCCTTTTATTATATAGGATGGCCAAGATATCAATCTAAGTGTCCGTTGATAGACAAATGGATACAGAAAATGTGATACATATATACAATGGAGTATTAATCAGCCAAAAGAAAGAAAGAAATCTTGCTGTGGTGACAACATGGATGGGCCTAGAGGATATTATGCTAAGTGAATAAGTCAGACAAAGAAAAATAAATACCACATGATTTTTCTTATCTAAAAAACAAAATATAAACTCATAGATACAGAGAACAAATTGATTGTTGCTAGATGAGAGGGCTTTGGCGGGATGGTTGAAAAAGGTAAAAGGGATTAAGAAGTACAAATTGCCAGTTATTAAAATAGTCACAGGGATATTAAGTACAGCATAAGGAATATAGTCAATAACACTAATATCTATGTAAGGTATCAGATTGGTATTAGACTTATGGGGTGATCACTTCATAAGGTTAAATGTCTAATCACTATATTGTACACCTGAAACTTATATAATATTGAATGTCAACTGAAATGAAAAATAAATTAAAAAAATAAAGGGAATCTGAATTTAAAAAAGGAACAGCTCTTTGAAGACAGTGACTGTACCTACATAGTGCTTAACATCAACAAGCATATAGCAAGTAATCTGTTTATTACATACAGTCTCACTGCCTCAACCAGCTCATTACCAGAAACAATGACATGAAGTAAATAGAGAACTTTAGACATAGCCACAATCATACCTGTTAGCAGTCATTGGGACATAAAACCAACTTCTTAATTTTCTAATAAATGTTTTGGAAAACTTAATTGATATATGATGTTTAGAGAGCTGTATAATCAGAATGAGAAAATAAATTTTAATTAGTCTAAGTTAAAGAAGAAAAAAAATACCCATAGATTCAACATTAATTTTGAAGCTCTTTCTTCAAATAGATTTAAACACTTGTTAACAACTTAACTGTTGAATGTTGAACCAAATGTTTCTTTGCTATCTTAAACATTTGGCTTATAGTGGTTATATATGTATATTTCTAAATTATCAATGTTACAATTTACTCAGATCACTGCTAATAAATATTACCAGATTGTACTTGAGGAAGCTTTTTCTTCTATATAGTCAGCTGTGGCTTTTTTCTTGGAAGAAAAGATGGATCAAGAGATAAAAGTAGCAGACATGAAACTCATACCACATGTGATATGACAAATGTGGGTGTGCCAGCTGCTACAAGCAGCTCCTGGACGCTGTGGACATTTTATAAATATCTTTTAATTAAAGTATTTGATTTCAAATGCAGTTCCTTAGTTGGCAGCTGAATTAACATTTAAAAGAAAAGCCCTAATTTTTATGTCATTTAAACACAAAATGTATACTGAGGTCCGCCCCCCCCCCCCCCCCCCAATATCAGGTCATAGTTTCAAAGAATTATTAGGTTCCACTAACCTAATAAAGATAAAAACAACAACAGGCCAGGCTATTTTCATTTAGTCCTAATTACAAAATTATATGATTTGTCCAAGAAAAGCTTAAGAAAATGTATGGTGTAATACTAATCTAAAACTTTAGCTATTCTCCTGAAGATTACACCAAGCACATGTCAATTATTAAAATCACTTTAGCTATCATTATTTAATTCCAAACTTATATCTATATTTAATGACATTTACAGAAAATAACTAGTTTAGATAATGTACCAAAGCATAATTTCTAGTTATCACCAGAAACTTTAAAGCAAACTTTAGCTATTTCATATTTTGAAGATTTGTAGAATGAAATTATTACACATTAAACTAAACATATGGATTCTGACAAAGCAGAAATGATTTTTTAAGATTTCAACTATTTGTTTTTGCTATATCATTCATATACCATAAAATTCAGTATATGAATTTTTTTTTACATACAATTCAGTGGCGTTTAAAGTATCTAATTCAGACCTAGCTGGTTTGGCTCAGTGGATAGAGCATCAGCCTGTAGACTGAAGTGTCCTGGGTTCGATTCTGGTCAAGGGCACATGCTCCTGTTGTGGGCTCAACCCCCCAGTAGGGGTCATGCAGGAGGCAGCCAATCAATGATTCTCTCTCATCATTGATGTTTCTATCTCTTTCTCTCTCTCCCTTCCTATCTGAAATCAATAAAAATATATTAAAAAAAAATAAAAACAAAGTATATAATTCAGTGGCTTTTAGTATGATAACAAAATTGTACAACCATTACCACTAAAAATCCCAAAATATTTTCATCACCCCAAAATGAAACCCCATACCCATTCACAGTCCACACTCCATTCGCTCTCAGGCCACCTTCCTGGGTAAGGCCAAGTAAGAAATGATTGATTAATTAGACTAAGACAACAATTAAATGGCCCCAAATCAATATTATCGGACATTCTTTTTTTTTTTTTTTTTTAAATTATTCAGTGAATAAATCTTTGGTTTTTTTTTGTTTTTAAATATTTTATTGATTTTTTACAGAGAGGAAGGGAGAGGGATAGAGAGTCAGAAACATCGATGGGAGAGATACATCGATCAGCTGCCTCCTGCACATCTTCTACTGGGGATGTGCCCGCAACCCAAGGTACATGCCCTTGACCGGAATCAAACCTGGGACCCTTCAGTCCGCAGGCCAATGCTCTATCCACTGAGCCAAACCGGTAAGGGCTATCGGACATTCTTAAAAGCCTAACAGATTTATTTTGTTTCAATTGCTATATAGTCATCTTTCATAAAATATTTGAATATTTAAAGTAATTAGAAGGGTACTAACATTTTTCTATTGATCTGTTTTGCTGTTAATTGGTTTAATAAGTGTGAATCAAAACAAAACTATACCAGATTAAATCACCAATAACTATGTGAAGAATAAAGTTTGTTCTTTAAAACTAACATTTTAATGGTATTTGTGAAAGCAAGCCAATATAAAGTATGATCTTAAGAGTTGACGAAGACTGTGGAATTCTGCCTAGTTACTACTGTAAAAACACTAATACACTATAGGAGAATGATCATTCACTAGTGTGCCCATTTGTAAGAAAATCACCCTCTTTTTACTCCATATCTATCTCTCTATATAAAACCCTAATATGCAAATAGACTGAACCGCAAAACAACCGAACAACCAGTCGCTATGACGTGTGCTGACCACCAGGAGGTGCACGGAACATGGAAAGCGTCGGCAGCAGGTGACAGAGTGCAGAACATGGCAGGCATTGGCCACGGTGGGATGGTGGAGCAGGTGAGCGGGGGCACCAGACCAAGGCAGGGCGCCGGTCACTGTCATCAGGGCGAGCCTCTGGTGGTTACTGAAAATTCTTTGCTCCTGCGCGCCACGGTCCCGCCCAGCATTCGCACCTGCTGCTGGCACCGGTCCCACTTGCACCCACTGCTGGCGCCAGAGCTGCTGCTCGCACTCCCTGCCGGTGCCCGGTGCTGGCCCCGATTGCTCGGCACCATCAGTAGGTGCGAGCTGCGGTTCTCGGCCCTGATCACTTCTGAGGGCTTCTCCACCTCCCCCTGCTCCTGAGGGGTGATTGGAGAAGCAGCCGCCGCTTGCACCCGCTGATAGCGCCAGCCTCGCTCGCACCTGCTCCCACCCTCTGCTGGCACCGGCCCCAATCACTCCGAGTCAGAGGGTGCGAGCGGGGCTGGCGCCGTCAGCGCATGGGAGCAGCAGCGGTGGGAGCAGGGCTGCTGACAGACAGGGGATCGGGGGCTGTGGTGGGAGGGGCCGGGCAGGGGCGCGTAGGATGGGCCATGACCCACCCGTGCTCACTGCAGCCTCACGGCCCACAGTTTCTTTCAAGGTGCTCGAATTCGTGCACTGGGCCCCTAGTAAAGATATAATAATCTTTATGGTTGATTACAGCACAGAATAGTGGGTTGATTCTAGGCAAAGGGTAATAGTCACATATATTAGCTTTACCTACCTCTGTTGATATTACTATTAATGTTTTTCTCCATTTCTAGCATTAAATTTCCCCCAGGACAGAATGCAGATTACTTTTTAAAAGTTTTTTAATTCATTGATTTTAGAGAGAGAGAGGAAGGGAGAGAAAGAGAAACATCGATTAATTGTTCCACTTATTTATCCATTCATTGGTTGCTTCTTATATGTGGGGATCAAACCCACAACCTTGGTGTATTAGGACGATGCTCTAACCAACTGAGCTACCCCCACCCAGGGCCAGGGGTAGATTACTAAGCATGCAGAAACTAAAAAAAAATTATTTAGGCAGACGAGAAATGTATACAGTTAGAAGCACCTCAATAAATAGACTTTGTAGAAAATGTTTTTTGTTTGTGTTTTTCCCACGGAAAAAACCCTTTTGTGTATTTGATTAAACAAAAAGCTTTTCCAGTGTATGGAAAGTAGGAAACTACACTAAATACATGAAATTCATTTGTATTAAAAACCCATACACATAAGAGAAAATCTAGAAGGAGAGACATAATTGTTCCTCTAGGTGGATGATAGTATGGTTATTTAATTTTCTTCTTTTCATTATTATACTTTCATAAATAGGTATGAAAGAATAATAGTAATTTAAAAAAGAAACATATTATTACATATGATTCTCAATCATTCTAAGATGAAAGCAGAAAAGAAACATAAACATAAAGGGATAACCTTAATTCCAAGAAAAAAACAACATGTATTTTATACATTATCAGAAAATATCTTAATTTTGCACTGTATATATGGTCCTCATTTGCATGGATTTTGTGTGGAATGTAGAAACAATACAATAGAAAAACAAATATAACAACCTTTAAGAATCAAACATATGTTAGCTGAAGTTTTGTTTTGTTATAGCATAAGCATTTAAAACTAATCTATAACAAAAAAAGTGAGAGAATAAAACAGGATATATTTATTTTAGAACCACTCATTTTTAGCTGCTATGCTATTAGAAATAGCTTTGGATTACTAAATTACTTCCTCATACAATGTATTCCCAAAGATGCTACACCCTTGCATTTTTTAAAAAATTATTTTTATTGTTAAGAGTATTACAGATGTCCCCCATTTCCCTTCTTTGCTCCTCTCCCCCAGGCTCCTGCCCCACCCCAAGTCTTCAAATACCTACTAATTGTCAGGCTTTATGTTAGGTACTGGGGATGTGACACGAGTTTCTGATCTCATGAAACTATTAATCTAGCTGGGAAGATAGATAATAAGCATTACAAAACACTGATAAGTAGTGTTAAGAGAACAAGGTTGAGACAAGAGTTGTGGCCAGAGACCTCTTACAGCTGAAGAGGCTCCAGAGAGGGCTTACCAGAGGAACTGTGTTAGGCTGAGACTTCAAGGCTAAGAAAGGAGTAACTGTGTGAACTTGGGGGTCAATAGTGTTCAGACAAAGGAAGCATTTGCAGAGAAAGTGTAATGCTTTCTGGAAACTGAAACAAGTTTATTCTAGCTGGAGCACTGGGAGGAGCGGAAATGTTGTCAAAAGATTGTAAATCCCACTGTTCAGACTCTGTCCTAAGAGGCCTCAGGAGTGACACCGTAAGACTTGTGCTTTACAGACTACTCCAGGGCAGCATGTATGGAGAATGAGCTGTAGGAATGAAGGACCAGTGCCAGAGTCAGGAGGTTGCTGTAATAATGTAGACTACGATAATGGCAGGGAAGGTGGAGAGATATAGAAAGGTAAAATTTAGGGGGGTGCTCCAACAGGATTTCAGTGAGTTGGAGATGATTCAAAGATGATTCACAGGTTTGTGGCTTGATAAATGCTGATGTTAGGGCTATTCAATGAGAATGGAATCCCAAGATATAGCAAGAACAACAGACTTTTTGTCCCTCTGTATGGGGGTGGGGGCTGGGTAGGGTAGGTGGAGGGAAGTAGAGGTAGAGAATGAGGTCAATTCTGGATATACTGCATTTAATATATCTACAAGATATCCCAATGGATGTTTCCAGTAGGCAATGAATAATTTATGAGCTAAGTTAGGTTTAGGGCAAGACATGTTTTTGAGAATGATAAACATACAGTTCAGTATTTTCTCAACCTGTAAAAATATCCATGTCTACTTGAACCCCAAAATAGCCTTTCTTCTACTCCCAAAATGAAAAGAATTAATGTTGATGGTAAAGGAAGCCATGAAAATAAGAAAATTTTTCAGGGAATGGTAGAATGAGAAAGACCATAAGACAGAATCTTGAAGAACACCAATGTCTAAGGGACAGACAGAGGCACCTTCAAAGAAGAGATTAAAAAGTGAGTTGGTTTCACCCCTTTGATGATTTCTTATCATCTATTCTAAATAGCAGAAAAGGAATCTGGATGCTAAAGAAAACTGATAAGCCTCTTCTAAACATTTTGTAAGCTTTAGAACCTGCCTAAAAGAAAGGTATCAACCTTCATTCCTCCTGCTGTTGTTGAGGCTAAGCTGCAGTTATTATTCTTTCTTCCTTCTTGCTTTCTTTTTAAATGAAAGTAGGAAAGTAAATGGATGCTAACTTAGCTCCTAACTCCTGTAAGGTGAGGTCTAATCCTAGTCCAGGCTCCATGATGAAAGTTTGGTTGATAAATCCAATAAAATAACTCTAGAAACAAGTAAACCTGGCAATTCTGGGACATCCACAATAACTCTTTCTTATCCTAGAAAATACTTTGGATCAACTCTTCTTAGTTTTGGTATAAATTCAGAGTCACAACAAACTTGCCTGGGTCTAAGACATTAAAAAAAAAAAATCCAGAATATTGTAAAACACAAGAATCAAGTGTATTTAGGGGCTAAATCCTTATTCAGGCTCTTGGCATCTCTGAAAACTTCATAATTCAGAAAATTATCATTTGTGTATCAAAGCAATACTATCTAACTAGCTTTGCTGTGAAAAATACTGGCAACTATGGGGCTGCCTATTCATAGAACTCCTGGTGTACAGTAACTGCCCTTTTGTTTGATGATTAATTACAGGCTATAAAAGAAAAGACTGTGGTACTGACCCTTGAACAACATGGGTTTGAACTGTGCAGGTCCACTTATATGCATATTTTTTAATACTGTAAATGTATTTTCTCTCTTATGATTTTAATAACATTTTCTTTTCTCCAGTTCACTTTATTTAAGAATATAGTATATGTACAAAGAGAACCAAGCTGGCGACATAGGTAAATGCCTATATTCGCTGCCTCCCACAACCACATCAAAATTACAACTAAAATACTGTACAGAGCCATCATTCAGAACCGCCTGAAAGCTGGCTGAATGGAAGTCCTACAACTAGACAAGTAAAGAAGAAAGCACACTAAGACTGGTAGTAGGAGGGGCGGAGGCAAGGAATGGCTGGTCTGATACCCACATGAACTGGTTTTTTTTTTAATTGGAAGGAGAATAGTCTCTGTGGAGGCTGCCTGTAAGGAGCAAGGAGTCCTAGCCCCACACCAGACCTCCAGAGCCCCAGCCCAGGGTTTCAGAACTGGGAAGAGAAGTCTTCAAAACTACAGGCTGTAAAAACCAGCGGGGATTGTGACTGAGTGACCTGGAGATTGATCCAGATGTTCATTTTAAAGGGCCAGTGCATGAACTTACTTGATCTTCCACCACCCGGTTGGCTTTGGGGGACCCAGACACATACAGGGAGGAATTGGATTGTCTGGCATCGGGACAGGAACTCAGGAGTAGCTTTCTCCCAGACAAGAGTGCTGCAGGGGTCACTGTTCCTGTGCTGGGACCTCCCCTGTCACAGGGCTGACTGGTAGTCATATCTGAGTCTCCATCAGCCTGGAGCACAGTTTGCTCTACCCTGGGGATTCCCTGACACCCTGCCCCATACCATTTGCAGCCCCATCCAAGCTGTTTGCAGCAGCTTTTCTATATGAATGGCCTGTCCTGGCTCAGGCTTCAGACTTCGCTAAAATCTCTCAAACAAGCTGCAGCTGGTGACAGAGTGCCCCAAAACTATCATTAACCTTTTGCACTCGGATGTCGAGTGTGACTCGACACGGTTAGCATTAGAATAAAGGAATTGAGAAAAAAGCAAGCGAGTGCAAAGGGTTAAAAGATCCAAGACCCAGCACTAGCACCAGCCTGCCTTGCTTCACATCTGGGCTTCACCTGGGCACCTCCAAGCCCAATACAAATAGCAAATAGCAGCCATCTGCAGTTCCCTCTGTAGCTCCTGTCGGGTGGCCCCAGTCAGTGGCTGACTTTGCACCTCCCTGAGGCCCTAGAGCTAGTACACCCAGTGAACTGCCTCAGACCACAGCAGATTACAGTTCTACACATCCACAAGCGACATACTCAAGAGGCAGACTCAGTGAGCACCAAAGCCTCACTGAAGCAAGTCCTGCTCCATAGGGTGTCTCCTGCACAGCAGCTCTATCGCTGTAATCGCAGCTGGTCCTTATAGGCCTGTGGGTAATTCTTCCCAGTGACTTCAATAGCAATCAAGGCTCAACTACAAGAAGACAGTGCATACAGCCCACAAAGGTGATTGGGGAGGCTGAGCCACTGGGTCCTACAGGACACCTACTACACAAGGCCACTCTACCAATTCCAGGAGACATAGCAGCTCTACCTAATACATAGAAATAAACACAGGGAAGCAGCCAAAATGTGAAGACAAAGAAACATGTCACAAATGAAAGAAATGGAAGCAAGCAAACTACTGGATACAGAGTTCAAAACCATGGTTATAAGATTACTCAAGAATCTTCATGAGACTTTCAAGAATCTTAATGAGAATATCAGACATGAAAAAAGACCAGTCAGAAATTGAGCATACACTAATTGAAATAAAGAATAATTTACAGGGATTCAACAGTAGAGTAGAGGATTCCGAGAGTCAAATCAACAATTTGGAATATAAGGAAGCAAAAAATACGCAATCAGAACAGCAGAAAGAAAAAGAATCCAAAACTATGGGAGAGTGTAAGGAGCCTCTGGGATAACTTCAAGCATACCAACATTCACCTTATGGGGGTGCCAGAAGGAGAACAGAGAGAGCAAGATATTAAAAACTGTTTAAAGAAATAATAACAGAAAACTTTCCCTTCCTGATGAAAGAAATAGACTTACAAGTCCAGGAAGCGCAAAGAGTCCCAAACAAGAGGAACCCAAAGAGGCCCACACCAAGACATAACTAAAATGCCAAGGGTTAAAGACAAACAGAATCTTAAAAGCAGTTAGTTACCTACAAGAGAGTGCCCATAAAACTGTCAGCTGATTTCTCAACAAAAACTTTGCAGGTCAGAAGCGAATGGTAAGAAATATTCAGTTATGAATAGCAAGAACCTACAACCAAGAATACTCTACCCAGCAAAGCTCTCCTTTAGAATTGAGGGTCAGATGAGTTTCACAAACAAGAAAAAGCTAAAGGAGTTCATCACCATAAAACTACTGTTGAAGGATATTCTTTAAGAAAAAGAGGAAGAGGAGGAGGAGGAGGAAGACGGAAGAGGAGGAGGAGGAAGAGGGGAAGAGATCAAAATGAACAATAAAATGACAACAAATACATATCAATAATTGAATCTAAAAATAAAAATAAACGAACAAGAAATCTAATGAACAAAATAAACTGGTGAATAAAATAGAACCAGAGGCATAGAAGCATAAAACACACTAACGAATCTCAGAAGGAAGAGATCCACCAAAGATCTTATATGCATATATGCATTACCTATGGACAGATAATAGTGTGGTGAAAGCCTAGGGCTGGGTGAGAAATGAGTGGAGGGAGGTAATGAGGGTAAAAGGGGGGACATCTGTAATACTCTCAACAAGGCTTTGTATAGAAATATGGTGTTAGGCTGGAACACTTTGTAGAAAAGTCACCAACTGTGCCTCAGTTTCCCTGTGCAGATTGTAAAATGCACAACCAACTAAAATGATTTTGAAGAATGTCTCAAGTATAAACAGCAGCATTCTGAGGAATGAGGGAGGTTGGAGGTGGTGAATACCAGGACATTTTCTTCCCAAAGGGGAGAGATACTTTAGAGGATGCCAATTTAATACTCAAAAAGACATCTTCTGTGCAGTGGTGAGGATGACCCATAGGTATTGATGGTGTAAATGGGCCTTTGATGACCCACCTGCCAGCTGTCATACTTAGCACCAGCTCTCCTTCCTCGGTCAACATCCCCTTTCCCCTACTCAAGTCTGCCAACAATGCATTCTTACTACTGTTATTCTTCCTCATCCCAAGTCTTATCAGTTCATTAACCTAGGAGCTGTAAATCACTGACCTGGTGTGAACTTTTCTTCTGGTTTCGTGGTGTGTGTTCTACTATTTTTCCCCTGGTAAAGCCTTCACTGGAGTTCTCTGGAAAGCCCATCTTTAGCTGTTTTATGTCAATAAAAGAGAGAACAATTGTGACTAATGAATTTAAATAATTTCTGAAAGTGTTTTATGTGTACATTGCTAACTTCTCTTAGAGCTTTGGAAAAATCAGCTATTTTTACTATGAAATCACCGAGATGCTTTTGTGTGGAAGTGATATGATGAAGGGAGAATGAAGATGCCAGGAACATAAAAATAAGATATATTTAAATTGAAAAAAAAATAGCATATAATACATATAACACAAAATATGTGTTAAGCAACTGTTTATGTTGGCCTTTGGTCAACAGAATGCTACTAGTAGTTAAATTTTGGGGGCATCAAAAGTCATATGTGAATTTCTGACTGCAGGGGGTGGGAGAGCCAGGGTTGTTCAAGGGTTAACTGTATTATGTTTTGTACTTAAGTTTGATTTTAGCAGATACTATTAATCAATAATCTAACCCTGAGAAAATAATGCCTACAATACTTGAAATAAGTACAGCATTGGAAAATGTACTCAGGCCCTGGCCAGTGTGGTTCAGTTGGTTGGAACATCATCCCGTACACCAAAAGGTGGTGTTGGTTTGATTCCCTGTTGGGCCAAGTGTGGGAGACAACCTCTCTCTCTCTCTCTCTCTCCCCCCTGTTCCACTCTCTAAAATTAAAATAAATAAATAAATTAAAAAAAAACACAAAAGTATACTCAGTATACTGAGTATATTATATGCAGTACTTATTTTTATTGTTATAGTCGGTGCTGTTATTGAATCAATCAAGCTACACTACAAATTAGAAGCATACAGTGTTTAGGGAGGAACTTTTTATTCTATATTCCTGTTACAGAATAAAAAAGGAGGGGGGAATTGTGTGTTGCTTTATGACAATTTTCACAGCTAGAAGAACTGGAAATTGAGGGGAAAAAGAATAACATAGAAGTAAATACCTACCAACAAATGTCCAGCAATACTTTTTTCACCTGAAGTAATCCAGAAAATAATAGTCTATATTGAAGGATAAGAAGTAGTGCATCCAAATGGACCACTCCAGTGAGTCAGCTGCTTGTGATTCTATTTTTCCCCTTTAAATCAATAAAGGCAACTGACATTACCATCTTGTTCTTAAATAGGAAGAGATACTGGGAATGAGTAACAAAATATTAACTTAAATTACGGTGTGTGTTTTTTTTCAGATTCCTTGACTCATTTAAGTAACTAAATAAACATTTACATGATTTCTATTATCAGTATTTAATAGGTAATAATCTTTACTCAAATTAGTTACCATTAATATTAATTATATTAATAACTTGCCAAATGTAGAAATGCTCCAAGTTTGAGAAAATTACTATTTCAAGGCCAGCCCTAACTGGTTTGGCTCAGTGGATAGAGCATCAGCCTTCGGACTCGAGGGTCCCAGGTTCGATTCCGGTCAAGGGCATGTACCTTGGTTGCGAGCACATCCCCAGTAGGAGGAGTGCAGGAGGCAGCTGATAGATGTTTCTCTCTCATCGATGTTTCTAACTCTCTCTCCCTCTCCCTTCCTCTCTGTAAAAAAAAATCAATAAAATATATTAAAAAAAAAAAAAGGCCAGAAATATAGCCTTGAATACACACACACACACACAACAATTTTTAAGGTTAGGATATGACATGTACCAAATATGTTTAGGGGGATGGATAAGGATTTAATTCCTCAGTAGCCTTTAGACTTTAGTGCTGACATTAATGATTCCCCAAAGTAGATACAGATATCCAAATCCTCACATCTCAGGACTCATGTAATAATCTGTCAATTACCTTTAAAATTACTGTCAAAAGATTAATTTTTAAAACCATCTGATAATGCTTGCTTTCTAACTTTTAACCATTTTTCTGATCATGATCACTTATTACAAAAACCATTCACTTTATTTCTAGTAGAAACAAATTACTTGATTATAACCCTCTATCACTTCAATAAACTGTCCTTAGACTTGCAAAGTTAGCAAAGTTCAGTACAGAACACCTAAAAGGTAGAAGAGGCAGTAAGGCATAGAAACCGTGGGCAGTCCCTCAGTTCTGTATACTGCTTAGCAGAACAGCCACAACTGAGTGATGACAGACAGCAATTGTCCTAATCCAGGCCAATACAACAGCCAAAATATTTTGTAAACACTTTCTTTGGCTCTTTCTGGATATCAACACTGTTCTGGTTAAATAGCATGCTAAGAGCTTAATAGCAACAGAAGTGTTCAATAATATTTACTTACCTAACATCTTTTATCAACAATCTTAAAATCAACTAATACTAATCATAACTCAGTCAGTGAGAGGTAGGTATTAAGGCCAATTGCAAAGACCAAGAATTAGGAATGTGTGCCATTGAATAATCTTTGTGAGCTAAAGACTGCTGCTTTATATAGCTCCAAGTAAATAAAATGGAGTATCAACTCTCCTTCAACAAACCCAAAGTTAAGCACAAGAACTCAGTGTGAACGAGGAAGTGCATTTTCTTAATATGTTTCATTTGTACTTAATTTTTACTGAAGTTTGATTTATTGAAGTTTAATTTTAGAAGATATTGTTTTGTCAATAATCTTATCAGAGAAAATTATAACACAGTATTTTAGATATTATATTATTTTTAATATTATACTGTTTTAAATATTAGATTCAAAGTCTACAGTATTACATATACCAATTATTTGAGATAGCTTTCTATTTGAGGTGAAGGGTTTATGCTAAGTATACACACCATCTTCCTTGTGACCAAAAGCTGAATCTGTGAGACAGATACCTAAGAAAAGGTACAGTCTGTAACTATGAATAGTTCTGTATATGTGTGTAAAATGAATGAACCTGTACTAGTAAAGCTCCTGTCCTTAGCCTCAGTAGCACCATGCTCTGAGTTAACTAGTTCAAACTATTAGATAAAAGTGATAACTAAAGGAATAGGAGCAAAGAAAGGTTATATTTCATCATCTTAAGGTTTCACAGAGATGATTCAGATTTCCGATTCAAATTCCCACCTCCTGAAAAATGAGTTCTTAAATAACTCAACTCTTAAATCACAGAAGTGCAGTGCACTAAAATTATCCTAAAGACTTAAGAAAATAGCCAATTACTACTGTGAAGAATACATAGCTATATGGAATATAGCTAAACAAAAGGAGAACTCAGTAAAAGAGAACATTTTTAATATTTTTAAACCAATAAAGATGCTTGTTTAGGATTCACATCAGTAGTCACTAATTGGGTAAATGCTAAAGACTTACATTCAAGTGCTTGAAGGATTACTGCACAGAAATTTGATACTAAGAATCTTTGCTCAGATGCATCTTGGGCTCATTAAAGATGAGATGATGTAGGAAACAATAGTGGTATTTAAAGCCCAATCACTCTCAAGACAGGCTAAAATATACAGCTGTGAAGACATTCCACAAGTGGGGTCCTTGACACCAAAAAATGGTATTAAGGAAAAACAAAGACCTCATACAGTCTGCTGGCATTTCATACCAACCATTGGAGGAGGTAGTAATATAAAGTATTGGAATTCAAAATATAAGGTCAGCACTAACTGTAAACATTGCTAAAGCATTGTATGTAATTCTTTAAATCATAATGTAGTGAAAAACAATTAGAATTCATACAAAACAAGATTTTTAAAAAGCAAAAAATGGGAATATTTAGTAAATTTACTCAAATGAAGCTTAAATGATACAGAACTGAAAATATTAGAAATCTATATACAATAGAAAGTGAATATAAATTAGCCAACTCTATGAACATTTCCAGCTAAGCACACATACAAATACATATTCACCTCTTTCTTTTATATAGTAATAACACATACATACATGACATGACAATTTCGGCAAAAAATTTTTAGAGATATTAAAAATATTCTCAAGTTTTAAAGGTGGTGTGGAATAAGTTTTAACAACATTCCACATGAATGGAAACCCCTGATTTAATTCCATAACTTTCATGCCAGAAGCATGGTTGGTTTTACTTTTTTTTTTAAAACAGATCTTGGTATCATATACATTGGCTTATTAATAATTAAGGCATTTTGTTTACACAGTATCTCAGTGTGGACAAAAAAACTTTTAGTATTGATTATTTGCTATGATGTTTAAAACTTTCAAAGTCTTTCAACATAAGAAAATAGCTGCACACATTTGAGTGTTTTCTTATAAAACACAATCTTAAAAAAAAAGTAATGATGATTGGTCTTTGCTTTTCCTAGTTATAAGTTTTGTCTTATTTTTTCACATAGTATAAAGTATATTCTTATGAAGGATTGCATTAAGATCCAGTAGTTCTTGCCAAGCAACCATATAAATCCCAAATGCAGCAAAGGTGAACAATCTTCATAGTGCACTTTCACCTTATTAAAGTTGAAGCTGCTCCTTTCGGATATTTTTCCACTTCAATGTGAAGTAGATTGTTAGGGTTTTGTTATTGGTTTCATACGTGGCTTTAAAAGAAAAAGGTTTTGATTTCTTCCACAGTTCACAGTTCTCCAATGAGACTTGTTTGGAAATCATATAGTCCAGGGATGTTTTGAATAACCAAATGCTCTTTAGTAGATGAAGTCTTTCAATGCAACTGTAATAAATAAGCATCTACATCCTTAGAAAATAAAACAAAAATATTTCATTAGGTAGTACATTAAATACATAGATACACAACCCCTTTCTTCTCCCTTTTGTTACTTGATTTGCCTCAGTTTCCCTTTGTAACTGATGTAAATGATGCGGTGTACTCAACTTGTTAATCTGCATTTGTTTAGCACAGGGCCTGGCACACAACAAGGGCTCAATAAGTGTTTGCTAAGTGCTGAGTAAATGGTTTGGTTCTTGTGATCAAGCACTTCTGTCTTTATAACTAGGCAAAATCATTAAATCATTAACAACAATTCTTTCAGTTTGATGATAGGCTATCTTTCTGATTTCTACCTTCAAGAAAATTATAATTGAGTGTTTAATCTTATAAAAGAGGTCTTTTATCATAGCTTAAGGAACTTCATAGAACTTTTAATCACTCCATATTGTCTTTATCTTAATCTCATGTTCATAATAAAGCTTCATTCTTTATAAAAAATTACAATCAAAAGCAAATTTCTAAGAAAATACTAATTTTTCAGTTCTGTTACCAAGAATATAAGACCCCTTCAGAATAATGTGATATATCAGGTATGCTCTAAAGCATTCCAATTTCTTTCAGCTTTTATGCTTCATTGTCTCTCCCCCGACCCCACCATTATCAAAAGAACAACAGAAAAATACTTCTGGAAAACTGATTTCTGTTTATAATATTTTAATCATTAAAAATTCTACAAAGTTAAATTATACACAGTGGTAAAACACATGCTTGGTACATCATTTTGCTTTTGTCCTTGAAAAGTATCCAAGAAAATTTTTACAATTAAGTCTATAACATAAATCCTCTTATTTAGTATATTATATTTTTTTTAAATTAAAAAAATATATATTTCTGACTAATGCCCATTTATGATAGCAATATGCTCAGTAAAAAGGTGGAAACATTTAACAATGACTTTTTTCTGCAATTACATGTGTTTTATATACCAATCTTTTCTGTAGTTTAAATATTAAAATCTAATGTACCTTTTCCTTTAAGAGACAAATATATCAATAAAGACCAATATCAAATTCATATTGTGATTTGAACAGTATACTTTCCTAAAGAGCATATTAGCAATAGTCAAGTAAAATATAACACCCCCAAAACATTTAATTGTATTCCTCACTTAATCTTCAGATGCCTTCCTTACCTGAATTTTTAACTTTTTCAAATATTTTTCTTTGACTGGAACTAGGTCATTAAACAACCTCCAACACATTATTTCTGTGGCTATATTTCAAACACATTCAATGGGTAATTTTGTGCTCCCTGTCAAAGTCACATTCATATCCAGAAGACCATAAGCATTTGCAAATATGAAACTGACTGTAGATCTTACTGAATAGTACTGAATTACTTTGTCTCAAGATTTGAAAGAATTAATTTATAACTGCATACTTCCATATTACTTCTAAATTTTAATTAAGCTTAAATATTAATTTTTAACCTTAAATTTTTAAGCTTAAATATAGATTACCTTAGCTATATTACCAGTATATCCTGGAACCAAAGTAAGATGGTTTTCTTGTTCCCACAATCTGCTTAATTGTTGTTTTAAAATATGAATATTTCTAGGAGGAAAAAAGAAAATGCAAATATGACATGAACTTTGGTAGTAAATGCATTTAATGAAAATAATTTTAAAATTTTCAAGTATTCATTAGAGAATATTATACTACTGAAGTCAGGCAACTCTTTAAAATAGTATATGCCAATCACAGAAACTAAATCTAATTGCAATACTCAAATTATGATGATTATAATATAGTTCTTAGAATTGGATTCTAAGGTTAGTGTCTAGGTAGCTAAAGGACTCTGCAGGATACCTCCATTCCTGTGCCTCATTACTTATTCCACTAAGGACTGTCTCTTTTTCTCTCTCTTACTCATTACAATGGTTAAATCACTGCTGTGCTTTTTCCTTCTAAAATGAGGAGTAGGGTTCTGCTAAAAGAAGAGGTTACTGGGCTCTGAAATTCAACTTCTATGTGTAATTTTCACATATGAACAGTGTATCCCAATTTAATATTTCCCTGAAAATAAAGAGAATATTATATACTGATGATCAAACAATAAAATTATCATCTAGTTAAATCCAACTGCTTTTCTGGGGAAAAAAATAAAATAAAATAAAATTTAGAAGCATAAGGTTATCTTTAAAGGTATACTCACCCATCATTTATAATTTCTGTTTTGGACGATAGTTCTGACCACCACCTTTTTATAACTGCTTGAAGCCAGTTTAAACCAACTATTATATATCTGAAATGACATTTTGTTACAAAATTCAAGTATTTTCATCTAAGAAGCCTTTACATAAAATAATACTTCCACTACTCAAAAATAACCCAACGCAAATATTACATTGACCTTTCCCTCTTCTAAACATTTATTTCACAAAACTGTATTTTATATAACTTGTTTATAGATGTTTCTGTAATTGTCTTTAGTCACTTCATATTCTTTTCCTAACTGGACTATAAGCAAGTTAAAAAGAGAAACCATGTATGTTTTAAGGAGCTCAATCTACTACTAATGCACTCACAGGGCACAGAATGTTGAAAAGAAAAATGACTTGAGATTCAGATTAGCACTTACTCTTCAAATTTGCTTTTAAGTAGTGACTTTACAAGAGGCAACAAGTCTACACAGCAGCCAAGTGAGATGTATTGTTTTTCTTCCTGTAAACTAAAATAAATACAAGTCATAAAAATATGAATAGGTCATAATTTGTTTTTTTAAACTAATTTATTTTCTGAAAAATATTTTTTTTTACCTATTGGTAAGCACAGGAAGACAATCCACCACCACTCCAAGGTCTTCTATCCTATGGGTACAAAAATAGCATTACTTAGATAATTTCTTCAATTATTTTCATACTAGAGGCCCAATTCACTGGAGGGGGGGGTGTCCCTCAGCCAAGCCTGTGCCCTCCTGCAGTCCGGGACCCCTCGGGAGGTCTCCAACTGCCGGCTTAGGGTTTTATTATATAGGATGACCCTCACACTGCCTTTGAGAAATTCACTCATTCAACAAATAATCCAAGTGTGTATGATTAGCCAGATGTTGGGGGTACATCAGCAAACAAAGAGATAGGACTTGCATTCTAGTGTGTATGTGTGTGTGTGTAAGAGAGAGAGAGAGAGAGAGGAAGGGGGAGAGGGGGAGAGGGGGAGAGAGGGAGAGAAAGAGAGGGGGGGGGGAGTTGGAGGTGGGTGGGACAATGCAGGGACAGACAATCCTATATAATAAAAGGCTAATATGCAAATCGACCAAATGGTAGAACGACCGGTTGCTATGACACGCACTGATCACCAGGGGGCAGACGCTCAACACAGAAGCTGACCCCTGGTGGTCAGTGTGCTCCCACAGGGGGAGCGCTGCTCAGCCAGAAGCCAGGCTCACAGCTGGCGAGCACAGAGGCAGTAGCAGGAGCCTCTCCTGCCTCCGAAGCAGTCGGATATCCCCCGAGGGCTCCCAGAATGTGAGAGGGCATAGGCTGGGCTGAGGGAACCCCCCACCCAAGTGCATGATTTTTGTGCACCAGGCGTCTAGAAAACATATAAATAAGTAAAATATATAGAACATGCAAATGGTGGTAAATGCTACAGAGAAAAATAAAACAGAAAAGATAGGGAGTAAAGAAATGTGTATTTTTAAATAAGGTGGCAAAGGAAGGCCTCACTACCATTTGAGAAAGTAATATTTAAAATTTTCACTCAAAGGGGATTCTTAAAGGTTTAGTTTTCCAATATTGGTATCTCTTAGTATAATGGATAAGAAGCTTAAAGAAGCCCTAGCTGGTTTGGCTCAGTGGATAGAACATCGGCCTGCGGACTGAAGGGTTCCGGGTTCGATTCTGGTACAGGGCACATGCCTGGGTTGCAGGCTCAATTCCCCAGTAAGGGGCGTGCAGAAGGCAACCAATCAATGATTCTCTCTCAGCATTGATGTTTCTAACTCTCCCTCTCCCTTCATTAGTGAAATCAATAAAAATATATTTAAAAAAAAAAAAGAATCTTAAGAGAAGGTAACAGCTTTATTCGGTCTGATAAAACTGATGGTTTCCTTTATTTTGGTTACTCTTAACTGGTGTTGAATGTAATTTAAACTATATTGTTTCTATTGAAGCTAAACATAGTTTAGCCAGTAATAACAAAAAAGAAGAGGCACTTCTAAATAGCATACTAGAAATTACTTTTTATTGAACAAAAAGGTCACACTTACCTCACCAAATAAGCTACAAGTTCACTTATACTTCTCTTTTTCCAGAAAGTTAAAGCTACATTCAATCTCAAATTCCTGCTGAACAAAACTTGTGCCATTGTTTCATGATCCTGAGAAACCTGAAAGGTAATAATCTAATTTGTTAAAAAGCACACTGAAACATGATATGAAATAATTTTTTTTAATTAAATTATTCTGGTAGACATATTTTAAAATTATACAAAGGTGGTGATCACCAGAGGGAAAGGAGGGTGGGGGCAGATAGAAGAAGGTAATGGGGGATAAACAGTGATGGAAGGAGATTTGACTTGAGGTGGTAGGCACACAATACAATATACAGATAATGTATTATAGGGTTGTACACCTGAAACCTATATAATTTTATTAACCAAAGTCACATCAATAAATTCAATAAAAATTAAAAATAAAAAAATTATACAAAGGTGACTCCATTTACAAAACATATAAACAAACAAACAAACAACAACAACAAAAATATATATATATACTAGAGGCCCGGTGCATAAAATGTCCCTCAGCCCAGCCTGCACCCTTTCCAATCTGGGATCCCTCAAGGGATCGGGCCTAAACGGGCAGTCGGACATCCCTCTCACAATCCAGGACTGCTGGCTCCCAATTGCTTGCCTGCCTGCCTTCCTGATTGCCCCTAACCACTTCTGCCTGCCAGCCTGATCACCCCCTAAGCACTCCCCTACCAGCCTGATTGATGCCTAACTGCTCCCCAGCCAGCCTGTTTGCCCCTAACTGCCCTCCCCTGCAGGCCTGGTCCCCAACTGCTCTCCCCTGCAGGCCTGGGTGCTCCACAACTGCCCTTCCCTGCAGGCCCAGTCGCACCCAATTTCCCTCCTCTGCTGGCCTGGTCACCCCTAACTGCCCTCCCCTGCAGGCTTGATCGCCCCCAACTGCCCTCCCTTGCAGGCCTGGTCCCTCCCAACTGCCCTCCCCTGCTGGCCTGATCGCCCACAACTGCCCTCCCTTGCAGGCCTGGTCCCTCCCAACTGCCCTCCCCTGCTGGCCATCTTGTGGCAGCCATCTTGTGTCCACATGGGGGAAGGATCTTTGACCACATAGGGGCAGCCATCATGTGTATTGGAGTGATGGTCAATTTGCATATTACTCTTTTATTAGATAGGATAGAGGCCTGGTGCACAGGTGGGGACCAGCTGGTTTGATCTGAAGGGTGTCCCAGATCAGGGTGCGGGTTCCCTCGGGGCATGGGGTGGCCTGGGCAAGGGGCCTGTGGTGGTTTGCAGGCCGGCCACGCCCCCCGGCAACCCAAGCGGAGGCCCTGGTATCTGGGATTTATTTATCTTCTATAATTGAAACTTTGTAGCCTTGAGCAGAGCCAAGCCTCCTGCTTGCTCCGTGGCCACAGCCATTTTTGTTGGGATTTATTTATCTTCTATAATTGAAACTTTGTAGCCTCGAGCGGAGGCCAAGGCAGGCCAGGGCTGCAGAAGCTTGGCTTCCTCCATCACCGGGGGCAACTCAAGCCTCCTGCTCTCTCCAGCTCTGTGGCCACGGCCATTTTTGTTGGGATTTATTTATCTTCTATAATTGAAACTTTGTAGCCTTGAGTGGAGGCCTGGGAAGGCCAGGGTGTGCGGAAAGCTTGGCTTCCTCCATTGCTGGGGAAACCCAAGCCTCCTGCTCTCTCCGTGGTCACAGCCATTTTGGTTGGGTTAATTTGCATGCTCGCTCCTGATTGGCTGGTGGGCATGGCTTGTGGGTATAGCAGAGTGATGGTTAATTTGCACATTACTCTTTTATCAGATAGGAGATATATATATATATATATATATATATATATATATATATATATATATATATATATTACAGTTGAACATTGTAAACAAAGGATCTGAATACACTTAGAACCTATTTATTTTTTACCTGTACTTTTCCTTACTTGCTACCATTTTTCTTTTAAATATCAATAATTTATAAAATAAATTGTTTTTAGGTCACCTATTAAAGGATTCAATTTATAATATGGATTAAAGGGAAAGGTAAAGATAGCCTAGTCATTATCTATTGAATAGATTATGAGAAGGGAACCAAAAAAATTCAGTTATGTGACAAGCATTTAAATTGATTCATTTATTCATGTTTTCTATATAATAAAATAATATATTCCTGTTATTAAAAATTTAAATAATGCAGAACTGCATAAGATTAAAAGTAGCTACTCTACCTGCACACAAAACATCTTATATCACTGCCCAGAGGTAATCAGTTACCAGATTGTTATGCATCTTTTCAAAACCATTTCTAGACAGACAAATTAGGCATTTATAAAATGAAAATATTATGTGTATTTTTGAAAACCTTACTTTTTGACTATACATTATGAGGATTTTTTAAATGTCAAAGCATAGATCAAACTCATTTTTGAAAAGCAATTACATATTCTCTAGTCTTTATGTTTATTTAGATTGATTCTGATTTTTCCCTATTAAACTATGCAACAATGAACATTCTTATACATGTAAATATGTGCACTTGCACAGATACTTCTGTAGGATCAATTTTAGAACTGGAACAATTAGATCAAGGTTATGTGTATTTGAACTTTGACAAAATAATATGGTATTACTTTTAGATTTTTAGATCAAGCACTAGCCAATCAGGAAAAAGGGTTATTTTATAGATAAATCAATAAATGTATTAGTTAAGTATGAGTATAAGGAAGATTTTTGAAAAATAATCAAAATAAGAGAGCAGCCCTAGTCAGTTTGGCTCAGTGGACAGAGCCTAGGCCTGTGGACAAAAGGGTCCGGGGTTCAATTCCCATCAAGGGCGCATACCTGGGTTGCAGGCTCCTCCCAGGCCTGGCCCTGGTAGAGGCGAGTGCAGGAGGCAACCAATCGATGTGTTTCTCTCACATCAATGTTTCTCTCTGTCTTTCCCTCTCTCCAAAAAAAAGGGGAAAACATCCTTGGATGAGGATTAACAATAATAATAATAAAAAAATCAGAGAGCAAAGTAAAAAGAGGGCCTTGAAAAAATGTCTTACACCATGGCACTAATTCAAATACACAACTTAAACTTTTTTAAAGGCATCTGCACTCAATGTTTATTCTTTCAACTCAACTGAGGAATCAACCTAGATCTCAATCAAGGCCAGATTTTTAGGTTATATAGTTACATGTTCCTTTCCTTCAAGGTATGTAGTTTCTGTGATTATCTGACTAGTGTTGGCCACCTCACTTCTAAAACTACATGAAAGTAGGAGCAGTGTCTACTTTTTACCCACCAATCTATCTCCTTAAAGCCTACAGAATGCATTACACAGTAGAGAACCTTCAATAAATATTTGTGAATGAATTATTATGACAGTGATTCTCTCTCTCTTTTTTTAAATATATATTTTATTGATTTTTCACAGAGAGGAAGGGAGAGGGATAGAGAGTTAGAAACATCGATCAGCTGCTTCCTGCACGTCCCCTACTGGGGATGTGCCTGCAACCAAGGTACATGCCCTTGACGGGATTCGAACCTGGGACCCTTCAGTCCACAGGCTGATGCTCTATCCACTGAGCCAAACCGGCCAGGGCGACAGTGATTCTCTTTAACACTAAAGTTTAGTTACCATCCTATTCTCTAGGCTCCATGATAATTCAATATTAAGCCAAATTTTCCTTCCTTCCTCTTTTCTTACATATACTATACACACTTTCTTCATTCTCCTATCATTGCTCACTTTCTATTATTTCAGTATCAAATTTTCTGAGAACATTTTCACTGGCAAAAAGAATCTTTTTTTTTTTTTTGCATCACTTCATTATGGTTTTAGTTTAATAATAATGTATTTTCTACCTTTCTTTATTTCTTCTTTACTTGTAATTATAATCCTAAATATGATGCTCATCTTCATTTAACTATACCACTTATGGCCATTTTAGTTAAAAAAAACTTTTTCTGCTTATATGACACAGAAAATGCTTTTAAAGCTGTTATGCCAGAGAGAAACAATACTAAGTTTACCAAATCATAGTAAAGAAATTAAGGTATATTCAATGTAATGCTGTGTATCTATTAAAAAATTATAGAACTGTGAATCACATGGAAAAATGTCTAAATTTATTAAACATCAAATTATAAAATATGTGTACAGTATGAAAAGATACATTAAAAATACTGAATATAAACTATAATTGAAGAATAAAAAAAAGACTGTGTATCTCTTTGACATTCTTGCTTTAGTGAGGCAAGTGTGCCTCTTAGGCTCAACAAGAATTTAAACAGCTGTAGGAACAGAACTCATCATTTACTCAATTCATGGGAGCAGGGCTCATCTTCTTTTACAAAGTTTAGACAGATGAAAGCTTCCATTAATATCTAAGTACAACTGAAACCTCTGAAATTGATAAAACACAGGAGGAAAATAATATATAAACTCTCCCTTCCCATACTATGTTACAGACTAATAACTATTATGTTATTATGTTATAACTATTATTATTATTGTTCTTAAATTTAAATTCACATATACATGTCATTCAGGTATACTGTTTCTGTTAAAATCCTTCTTAGAATGAAAAAAAATGTTTTTGCTTTGTTAAAAATCCTATCTAATAAAGAATACGCTAATTGACCCTCATGCCATCGCAAAGATGGTGGTGCCCACAGCCAATAAGGAGGGAATATGCTAATTGACTGCCCCACCCTCAAAGATGGCGGCGCTCACAGCCACAAGATGGCGGTGCCCAGTCCCCTCAGCCCCGCTGAGGTGGCAGGCACGCAGCAGGGCCAGGCCCGCCCCCGCCCCCAGGCGGGTCCAGCCTCTCTGTGCGCCTGCCTCCAGAGTCCCCCAGTACCGGCAGCCCCCCAGCTGCCCAGGGCCGGCCCAAGGCACAGGCAAGCCTCAGATGGTGGCTGCCCAGCCGCCCAGGGCTGGCGCAAGGCTCAGGTAACCAGGGCCAGCCGAGGCTTGCGCGCTGCCGGCAGTGGCAGCAGCAGAGTTGTGATGGGGCGTTGCCTTCCCCTGATCGCCAGGTTGCCTCCCGCCCCTGAGGGCTCATGGACTGTGAGAGGGGGCAGGCCAGGCTGAGGGACACCCCCTCCAGTGCATGAATTTTCATGCACCGGGCCTCTAGTAAATAAATAAAGCCCAATTGGCATGGCTCAGCGGTTGAGCATCGAGCTACCAACCAGGAGTTCACAGTTTGATTCCCAGTTAGGGCACATGCCCAGGCTAGGGGCTCAATCCCCTGTATGGGGTGTGCAGGAGGCATCCCATCAATGATTCTCTCTCATCATTGATGTTTCTTTCTTTCTCTCTCTCTCTCTCTCTCTCATTTCCTCTCTGAAATCAATAAAAATTTATTTAAAAAATAATAAATAAAATTTAATACTTTTATTTCCAAATGTTGAGATTATGGATCATTTTTTCCTTTGGGTTTATGTTCTACAACATATACAATAAACAAGTAATAATTATTATAAATTCATGTGTGTTTATAAATTTTATCAAACCATTTTTTCAAATGATTCTTATAATAAATGACTTTCTTGAGATATAAGTTACAGACCATAAAACTAATCCATTAAAAGTATGTGATTCAATTATTATAACCAATTTACAGAGTTGTGCCACCATCATAACAATCCATTTTTAGAATGTTTTTATCACCCCCTAAAAATTCCCTTGAGCCTATTCAAATAACTAATTTTGCCAGAGCCAGAAGAACAGCCTACCTTAGTAGGTTTGCCAAAATAAAACATCTACTAGGTAATTTTGAGAGCCCAACAAAATGTGTTTGGATAACTGGTTTTGGTGGTCCACTTTTTTAAAAAATATATTTTTAATGATTTCAGAGAAGGAGGGAGAGGAAGAGGGAGAGGGAGAGGGGGAGGGAGAGGGGGAGGGGGAGGGGGATGGAGAGGGGGATGGGGAGGGATTTCTTTTACATTCCTTTAAATCTCTACTGTCCAACCTGTCATTCTGGGTATTTACACCAGCTTGTCAATCATTTGAAGTCACCTCAGATATCACTAATTTAAGAGAAATGGAATAAACTACTGAGTCAAATTTGGTTAATCAAGAAAACTGTGTCAGGAGTTACAATCATTCAAATAAATCTGAATTCAATGTGTGGCAATTATTCAAATAGCAGACTATGGCAAATAAAAAAACAATCGTATAGAAAGAACAAAAGTTAAGTTTATACACTTAACTTACCTCAGAAAAAAACCCACTGTACTTTGATGATGCGCTTTCTGTCTGTGAAGAACCAGAATCACTGGAGTTAAGCAAATATGTTCGACTATCATGGTGTAATTTTTCAGGCAGGTGGCCTGCACAAGCCAGTTCATTTTCTTTATTTGCCATGTCACAGCCCCCACTTCTAGGGGACTGTTTCTTTTTAAAACAAGAATTTGTAAAAGGATAATGAACTTTCTTTCTGTGATAGATCACCTTACGTAGTTTATCTGGGCTTTTAACAGCGTGTCCAACTGTTCTGTAAAAATGAAAAAATATCCACATTAAAACCTTTAAAAGTTTTTAAACAAAAAAATTTAATAGGCCACATTTTGTGATTACAATCCAGTAAAATTAGAAGTAAACAGAATTTTAAAAAATCTTAAATTTTAAAGAGGGAAATTACAAACCATCTGAAAAGCAATGAACAGGACGATACTTTATACCAAATGAAAATAAAGAGGCATAACTAGATGCTTTTAATTTTTAAAAAAATATATTTTATTGATTTTTTTACAGAAAGGAAGAGAGAGGGATAGAGAGTTAGAAACATCGATGAGAGAGAAACATCGATCAGCTGCCTCCTGCACACCCCCTACTGGGGATGTGCCCACAACCAAGGTACATGCCCTTGACCGGAATTGAACCTGGGACCTTTCGGTCCGCAGGCTGACGCTCTATCCACTGAGCCAAACCGGTTTCAGCTAGATGCTTTTAATTTTTAAAAATATATTTTATTGATTTTTTACAGAGAGGAAGGGAGAGGGATAGAGAGTTAGAAACATCGATGAGAAACATCAATCAGCTGCCTCCTGCACACCCCCTACTGGGGATGTGCCTGCAACCAAGGTACATGCCCTTGACCGGAATTGAACCTGGGACCCTTGAGTCCACAGGCCGACGCTCTATCCACTGAGCCAAACCGGTTAGGGCAGATGCTTTTAAAATGAAATATTACAGGCCATTTTTGAAGTAAGAAAATTATAACAATTTCTAATCACCTAAACTTTTTCTAACAAAGTGACAAATAATTATACATATTTGAATATTTTAAAGTTTATTTTTATTAAGTTGAAGTATACTTAATTTTATTTTAATAAGAAACCACAAAAGAACACATCTCATGGTTTAGTATAGTGGTTTTCAAAAGTTTTGGCCTCAGGATGCTTTGCACTCTTAAAAATTCTTGAAGTCTCCTGAACAGACACTTCTCCCAAGACGTAGAAATGGCCAACAGATATATGAGAAGATGTTCAATTTCACTAGCTATTAGGAAAATGCAAATCAAAACTACAATGAGATAGCACCTCACACCTGTTAGGATGGCTATTAACAAGACAAGTAATAACAAGTGTTGGAGAGGTTGATGAGAAAAATACCCTTATTCACTGTAGTGGGAATGTAAACTGGTGCAGCTACTATGGAAAACAATATGGACGTTCCCAAAAAAGCTAAGAATAGAGTTATCCTAGGACCCAGCAACCCCTCTTCTGGGTATCTACACAAAAACTTAATTTATTTTAAAAGATATATGTACTCCCATGTTCAGTGCAGCATTATTCACGGTGGCGAAGATAAGGAAACAACGGAAATGTCCTTCGATAGATGATTTGATAAAGAAGCTGTTGTACATTTATACAATGGAATACTACTCAGCCACAAGAAAAGACGAAATACCGCCATTCCTGACAACATGGATGGATTTTGGGAATATCATGCTATGTAAAGTAAGTCATATGGAAAAAGTCAAGAACCATATGAATTCATACATATGTGGGATATAAAACTGAAAACAACAAATGAACAAACAAACAAAACTATAGTCATAGATAACAGTATAGTGGTTACCAGAGGAAAAGGGGGGTGGGAAGGTAGTAAAAGATAAAGGGAGTCGGTGACAAAAGAATAGACTTTGGGTAGTGAGCACACAAAGCAATATACAGATAATGTATTAGAATTGAACACTTGAAACCAACCTATATAAGTTTATTAATCAATTCACCTCAATAAATTTAATTAAAAATTTTTAAAAAATCTTGAGGTCTCAAAATAATTGTTTTATGTGGGAAATATTTGATACTTACTGTATTAGGAAGTAAAACTGAGAAAATGTGTTAATTCATTTAAAAATAATAGATTTGCCCTAGCTGGTTTGGCTCAGTGAATAGCATCAGCCTGCGAACTGAAGGGTCCCAGGTTCGATTCCAGCCAAGGGCACATGCCTGGGTTGTGGGCTCGATCCCCAGTAGGGGGCATGCAGGAGGCAGCTGATCAATGATTCTCTCTCATCATTGATGTTTCTATCTCTCTCTCCCTCTCCTTTTCTCTCTGAAATCAATAAAGAAATATATTTTTAAAAAAATAATAGACTTGTTACTGATTAACACAGATTTTTAAAGAATATTTTTATTAATTTTTAGAGAGAGAGGAAGGGAGACAGAAAGAGAAAGAGAAAGACTGATGTGAAAGTGAAACATCAATCCCTTCGACTGGGGATCCAGGCATGTGCCCTGATTGGGAATCGAACCAGCAACCTTTTTGGTGCATAGAACGATGCCCAACCAACTGAGCCACGTCGGCAGGGCTCACAAAGAATATTTTTATAAAATTACACACGCGCGCGCGCACACACAAACACACACACAGTAAGAAGAATGGCATTGTTCTATATCTTTACAAAATCTCTAATATCTTATTTAACAGAAGACAGCTGGATTCTCATTATTTCCTTCTCCATTGAATCTATTGTGATATCAAGTGTAGTTTCTGGAAAACTCTACTATTCACTTGTAAGAGAATAAAAATGAAAAAGATGAATAATGTCTTAGTATTGATATGACTAAAGTAACCCCCAAAACTCCCTGAATGGGCTTCAGGAACCCCCAGGGTCCTCAGATCACACTTTGAGAAACAGTGGTTTAGTAGAAAGTTCGGCAAATCTGAGAATGAATGCCATTTTTACCACTTTCTTGGTGCATAACCCTGAACAAATCACTTAACTTCTCTGATCTTTAGGTTTCCTCATCAATTGTTAGGGGGGAATGAAACCTACCCAGTAGGACTGTGGTAACTATTAGAGATAATATTGAGCTGAGACCGGTTTGGCTCAGTGGATAGAGCGTCGGTCTGCGGACTGAAGGGTCCCAGGTTCGATTCCGGTCAAGGGCATGTACCTTGGTTGCGGGCACATCCCCAGTAGGGGGTGTGCAGGAGGCAGCTGGTCGATGTTTCTCTCTCATCGATGTTTCTAGCTCTCTGTCCCTCTCCCTTCCTCTCTGTAAAAAATAAATAAAATATTTAAAAAATATATTGATGTGTTTAGCACAATGACTAGCAAAAAGGAAATGTTTGAGAATAAGATAATTATTATAATAAAAGAGAATACTTATTTTTCCCCCATTTTTACTCTTATCCAGCTTTCAACATTTGCTGTTTCCCACAAACTTTAAAGATGCTCTTACCTATTTATGTAAGCAGCCAACTGTTTTGGAGATTTCTTAACCTGAAAAATTAAAATAGATAGTTGTAGCACATTTAAGTTTTTAAATAAAAATATGTAAACTTTGTGATTGATATTAACAAATCTGAGATTCAACAGTTAAGTTTTTCAGATTAAAGTTGCTTTATCTTAATCATTAGTTACAACAACATTGTATAAAGATGTTTTTGGTATATCTATTTCCCTATTTTCTATGCCACTAGTCACATATTATATTTACAGGGTACTTAATAAGTTGAATTTTAATGTGGTTTAAGAGAAATTATATCAGTGCTGATATGCCTTACAATGGTGAACAAAAAGCACTTTTAAGATTCCTCTTTAACCCAGAAATCATCCCAAGCCATTATGCTCAATTAATATTTGACAAAGAAGGCAAGAGCATACAATGGAGTCAAAACAGTCTCTTTAATAAATGGTGCTGGGAAATTTGGACAGATACATGCAAAAAAAATAAAACTAGATCACCAACTTACACCATACACAAAAACAAACTCAAAATGGCTAAAGGACTTGAATGTAAGATGGGAAACCATAAAAATCCTACAAGACTCCATAGGCAGCAAAATAGCAGTCATCTGTCGTAGAAATATCTTTACAGACACAACTCCTAGGGCAATGGAGACTAAGGAGAAAATAAACAAATGGGACTACATCAAAATAAAAAGCTTCTGTAGAGAAACCAAGTTGGCGGCATAGGTAAACACCTGAACTTGCTGCTCGCACAACAACTTCACAACTACAACTAAAAGGCAAAACGGACATCATCCAGAACCACAGGAAGGCTGGCTAAGTGGAAGTTCTACCAGAAGGAAAGAGAAAAGCACACTGAGACTCAGAGGAGCTGCAGAAGTAAAGTGCAGAGGTACAGAGGCACGCGCAGAGAGGGCTGGCAACTGAGTACGCAGCTGGCTTTTTCAATCAGGGAGGAGACACATGTTCCCAACTGCTCTGAAGTCCAGTTCCGGGCAAGACTCTGTGGACCCAGACTCATACGGGGAGAAACTGGACTGTCTGGCAGCAGGTGGAACTCGAGGGCGGCTTTCTCTCAGAGGTGCCTGCAGCAATTACCAAAGGACACTGAGACCCGGGGGCCTCTTAGGGCAGGGCTGATGGGAAGCCATTGCTGTTTGCTCTGCCCTGAGACTCCGCCCCATCCAAGCTGTGCGCAAAGGCTTTTGCATATAAATGGCCTGGTCCTTTGAAATCTAAACTTACCTAATAAACTGCAGCTGAGTCAGAGAGACCCAGAACAGTGGTCGGCAAACTCATTAGTCAACAGAGCCAAATATCAACAGTACAATGATTGAAATTTCTTTTGAGAGCCAAATTTTTTAAACTTAAACTTCTTCTAACGCCACTTCTTTAAAATAGACTCGCCCAGGCCATGGTATTTTGTGGAAGAGCCACACTCAAGGGGCCAAAGAGCCGCATGTGGCTTGCGAGCTGCAGTTTGCCGACCACGGACCCAGAATATCCAAAAGAAGGCCCAAGGCCCCACAGCATCTTGCATTGCTTCACAGCTGGGCCTCAAATGGGCACCTCCAAAATCCAAACAAAGAAGAGGAATCTGCAGATCTCTCCACAGCTCCTGCTGGGTGGCCTCAGACAGAGACTAAATTAGCACCTCCTTGGAGATCCAAGAGCCAGTGTACCCAGGGGTCAGAGTAGGACCATCCAGATTACAACTCCTCAGATCCATAAGGGACACACTCAGGGGACAGACTCAGTGAGAACCAAAGCCCCACTGAAGCAAGTCTTGCCTCATAAGGGTGTCTCCAGCACAGAAGTTCTCCCACCGTAGACATAGCTGTACCTCACAGCCAATTGGCTTGCAGGTCAATTTCTCCCAGTGATACCAACAACAATCAAGGCTTAACTACAACAAGACTGTGCACACAGCCCACAAAGGGGTGCACCAAGAGTTTCCACCTCAGGTAACTGGGGAGGCTGAGCCACTGGGCTCTATAGAACACCTAGCACACAAAGCCACTCTATCAACTCAGGGAAGCAACCAAAATGTGGAGACAAACAGGTCACAAATGAAAGAAATGGAGGAAAGCAAACTACTGGATATAGAGTTCAAAACCACGGTTATAAGGTTTTTCAAGAATTTTCTAGAAAAGGCCGATATATTTAGTGAGACCCTCGAGGATATGAAAAAGGACCAACTAGAAATTAAACATACACTGACTGAAATAAAAAATAATATACAGAGATCCAACAGCAGACTAGAGGAATGCAAGAATCAAGTCAAAGATTTGAAATACAAAGAAGCAAAAAACACTCAACCGGAAAAGAAAAAAGAAAAAAGAATCCAAAAATTTCAAGATAGTGTAAGGAGCCTCTGGGACAACCTCAAGCGTACCAACATCAGAATTATGGGGGTGCCAGAAGAAGAGAGAGAGCAAGATACTGAAAACCTATTTGAAGAAACAATGACAGAAAACTTCCCCCACCTGGTGAAAGAAATAGACTTACAAGTCTAGGAAGCACAGAGAACTCCAAACAAAAGGAATCCAAAGAGGACCACACCAAGACACATCATAATTAAAATGCCAAGAGCAAAAGACAAAGAGAGAATATTAAAAGCAGCAAGAGAAAAACAGTTAGTTACCTACAAGGGAGCACCCACACGATCGTCAGCTGATTTCTCAACAGAAACTATGCAGGCCAGAAGGGAGTGGCAAGAAATATTCAAAGTGATGAATAGCAAGAACCTACAACTAAGATTACTCTACCCAACAAAGCTGTCATTCAGAATTGAAGGTCAGATAAAGAGCTTCACAGATAAGAAAAAGCTAAAGGAGTTCATCACCGCCTAACCAGTATTATATGAAATGCTGAAAGGTATTCTTTAAGAAGAGGAAGAATAAGAAAAAATTAAAGATAAAAATTATGAACAACAAATACATATCTATCAACAAGTGATATAAAAATCAAGTGAATAAAAAATCTGATGAACAGAATAAACTGGTGAATATAATAGAATCAGGGGCATAGAAAGGGAGTGGACTGACAATTCTCGGGGTGGGGGAAAGGGCTGTGGGGGGTGCAGGAAGAGACTGGACAAAAATCGTACACCTATGGATGAGGACAGTGAGGGGGGAGGGGTAAGGACAGAGGGTGGGGTAGGAACCGGGTGGAGGGGAGCTATGGGGGGAAAAAAGAGGAACAACTGTAATAATCTGAACAATAAAGATTTATTAAAAAAAAAAAAAAGGTAAGCAGTCCTGAGACTGCAACCAAATTATTGACAGTAAGGAAAAAGGAAGCAGTGATGGTTAAATATACATTTATACCCTGGTGTTAAATACACACATTTATAACTGTTTCCTGGCATATCTTTCCTTAAAATACATACAAAAAATAATTAGTGAGCAATTAAAGAAAAAATAAAATAAAAAGCTTCTACACAGCAAAAGAAACCATTAACAAAACAACAAGAAAGCTCACTGCATGGGAGAACATATTTGCCAATGATATTTTAGATAAGGGTTTACCTCCCAAATTTACAGAGAACTCATACAACTTAACAAAAGGAAGATAAACGATCCAATAAAAAAAATGGTCAAAGGATCTAAATAGACACTTTTCGAAAGAGGACATACAGAAGGCCCAGAGACATATGAAAACATGCTCAAAGTCACTAATCATCCGAGTGATGCAAATCAAAACAACAATGAGATACCATCTCACACCTGTCAGAATGGTTATCATCAACAAATCAACACGACAAGTGCTGGATAGGATGCGGAGAAAAAGGAACCTTCCTGCACTACTGGTGGGAATACAGACTGGTGCAGCCACTGTGGAGAACAGTATGGAGTTTCCTCAAAAAGTTAAAAATGGAACTCCCATTTGACCCAGTAATCCCACTTCGAGGACTATATCCCAAGAAACCGGAAACACCAATCAGAAAGGATATATGCACCCCGATGTTCATAGCAGCACAATTTACCATAGCTAAGATTTGGAAACAGCTTAAGTGCCCATCATCAGATGAGTGGATTAGAAAACTGTGATACATCTACACAATGGAATACTGTGCTGCTATAAAAAAGAAGGAACTTTTACCATTTGCAACAACATGGATGGAACTGGAAAGCATTATGCTAAGCGAAATAAGCCAATAGGAGAAAGATAAATATCACATGATCTCACGCATATGTGGGATATAATGATCAACATATATTGATAAACAAAAATACATCTAGAGACAAATGGTAGGGAGAGGGGGTTAGAGAGCAACTAAAGGGCTTGAATGCATGCATATTAGCATAACCAATGGACACAGACACGGGGCAGTGGGGGCTTGCCCAGGGTGGGAATGGCTGCGGGGGGAGGTTGGGGGGGGTGGTCAATTGGAGAAAAAGGAGACATACGTAAAATATTAGACAATAAAAATAAATAAATAAATTTAAAAAATTAAAAATATTCTTTAATATTAAATTAAAATATCAAAATTATATCCTATCAGAACAGTATACGGGCTAAAAAAATTTTAGAGCTTTCAGAATATAATATAAAGTTTTCAATATTTCATTAATTCTACTTAATTCTGGCAAGTTAAACAGAATTGGTATCTCTTGTTTTTTAAATAATTTAACCAGATTACCCATACACCTAATAGTTTAAATTGTCTGTGATGAAATGAAAAAAACCTGGGTCTCCTCAAAATTCCTGTTGAAATCCTATTAGGAGGCTGGGCTTTTGAAAGGTGACTGGGTCATGAATGAGATTACTGCTTTTATAAAAGAGACCCCAGAGAGCTCTCACCCCTTTCACCATGCTAAGACACAGTGAAAAGACAGTCATCTGTAGGCCCTCACCAGACACCAAATCTGTCTGGGCCTTGATCTTGAACTTCCCAGCCTCTAGAGCTGTAAGAAATAAATTTCTGTTGTTTAAAGCCACCCAGTCTATAGTATTCTGTCATGGTATTCCTAGCCTGAACAGACTAAAATACTGTCTTACCTGTTACCTAGAAACTGTGGACTTACCTCCTTCATGTTCTTATTAGTGAAATTAGAGATCCTTTTTCTAGGACGATCAATGGAATGATTCTCAATATTATTATAAAAGTTCCGTTTTTTAACATTGTGGGTTTCAGATGCCATAATCTCTTAAATACCTAGACAACAAAATAAAAAGAATAAATGGAAAATACAAAAAGCAAAAGAGCTTAACCATTTCCTTAATACACATACAAAAATACGAAAACAGCTCGCTATGTAAAAACGGCTTATGAGTAAAGCAGAGAACACAGTTCTAACATACACACTCTTAAAAACCTTAAATACAGAGCAGGGCATTTCATGAAATTAAGGGTCTTTCTGTTCTCATTCTTTTTAGACGTCACCAGTAATAATAACATGGCATGTATTTTGGCCCAACACAAAATGTCAATCTCCCCATTTTCCATCTCACTAGCCATATATTAAATTTAAACTTACAGGTCATGAAATCAAATCTATGTGTATAGTAGTAATTATGGCATTCAAATCTACAGAAGCCTAAAATTTTTGAACCAAATCACATATACCACCCCAAGCAGCAGACAGAGGAACCAAAATCAAACTATATATATCTGACTTGTTTATGCCTAACCCTTACATTTTTCTTTCATTCTTGTAGCTAGCTCTCCAAAGCTTTTTTCTACCTTTGAAAAAAATAATCCAATGTACTCCAGGTTAAGAAACCTCTCAGATGAGACTTTTAAAAAAGTAAATAAATAACTACATTAATATAATAAGCACTGACTGAGGGGCATCCATATGAGTGAGCAAAACTTCACTGAGGAAAGTCTTAAAGAACAAACAGCATGTGCAGAATTGAAAGGCATGAAGCAACATGGTTTGTCTGGCATTATCTTAAGCAGATGCATGTGACTGGAGCTTAGGCTGGGGGTGGATTACAGCATGCTGAGAAATGAGGCTGGAAGAGATAGGCAGAATCTAGATCATAAAGGGTTTGTTCATGAGCTAAGCTTTTTTGTTTTGTTTTGTTAATCCTCACCTAAGGATATGCTTATTGACTTGAGAGAGAGAGAGAGAGAGAGAGAGAGAGAGAGAGAGAGAGAGAGAGAGAGATCCAGAGATCCAGGATAGAACCTGCAGCTTAGGTATATGCCCTGACCGGGAATTGAACCAGCAACTTTTTGGTATGCTCCAACCAACTGAACAACACTGGTCAAGGCTTTTTTTTTTTTTTTTTTAAGGGAAGAGAGACATTTAAAAATAGGAGACGAAACACTTCCACCCTTATCTGAGACCCCATTACAATGACAGAAAAAAAGTTTTGTTTTTTTTAAAATATATATTTTATTGATTTTTTACAGAGAGGAAGGGAGAGGGATAGAGAGTTAGAAACATCGATGAGAGAGAAACATCTATCAGCTGCCTCTTGCACACCCCACACTGGGGATGTGCCCGCAACCAAGGTACATGCCCTTGACTGGGATCGAACCTGGGACCTTTCAGTCCACAGGCTGATGCTCTATCCACTGAGCTAAACCAGTTAGGGCAGAAAAAAGTTTTTAAACACATAAAACCCATTAGGACAAAGAAGAGGAAATGATGGCAACAACATTTTGGAAATGGCAAAGCAGAAATGATAAATGACTTGGCAGATCTGAGAAAGCCAAATCCTAAATCAACAGTGAGGAAAGGTGAAAAGGAGAATCCCCAAAAGGTTCAATAATTGGCAATACTGAGGACCTCAATAAGTGAGGATAAAGGTGGACTTAAGAACAAGTAACATGAATATCCATTCAAGACACCTAGATCCATCCCTACATCCCCTTCCCCATTCCAGTAAAAGACTAGTTTTATAGTATGGAAAATTTAAAACACAATCTTTGGGATGGGTAACACCAGTCATGAATGAGGGCGAAAGGAGCATATTATAAACGGGGGTGGGGAAGAGGATCAAGTGAAAGTTTACATAGTAAATACTAAGACCTCTAACCTTTATTCTACCACTTGCCTCACAGAGGCCTGCAGCCAGGCTTATAGACTTCAGAAAAGAAGGCAAAAGCTCAATCCCAGAGGAAAGCACATCCTATCTAATAAAGAGGGAATGTGCTAATTGACCATCATGCCTTCACAAAGATGGTGGAGCCAACAGCCAATAAGGAGGAAATATGCTAATTGACTGCCACACCCTCAAAGATGGCACCACCCACAGCCACAAGATGGCAGCTCCCAGTCCCCTCAGCCCCGCTGGGGCAGCAGGTGCGCAGCACAGCCGAGCCTGCCCCCAGGCGGGTCCGACCGCTCCACGTGCCTGCCTCTGGAGTCCCCCAGTCCCCTCAGCACACCAGATGCCCAGGGCCGGCCCGAGGCGCAGGCAAGCCTTGGGGCCGCCCGAGGCTCAGGTAACCAGGGCTGCCTCTCCAATTGGACATCCCTCTCACAATCTGGGACCGCTGGCTCCTAACTGCTCACTTGCCTGCCTGCCAGATTGCCCCTAACTGCCCTCCCCTGCCAGCCTGGTTGCCCCCAACTGCCCTTCCCTGCCGGCCTGATCTCACCCCCAACTGCCCTCCCCTCCCGGCCTGGTTGCCCCCAACTGCCCTCCCCTGCTCGCCTGATCTCACCCCCAACTGCCCTCCCCTGCCGGCCCTCCCCTGGCCCTCCCCTGCCGGCCTGATCTTGCCCCCAACTGCCCTCCCCTCCCGGCCTGATCTTGCCCCCAACTGCCCTCCCCTGCCAGCTTGATCGCCCCTAACAGCCTCTGCCTTGGCCCCCACCACCATGGCTTTGTCAGGAAGGAAGCTGGACATCTGGAAGATGGCCTGTCGACCTGGTCTAATTAGCATATTACCCTTTTAGTAGTATAGATAGATTATATAGGATAGGATTGCTTAAATGGGGCAGGGGAGCCTTTTTCATCAGGAGGAGATGCTCTTGGCAGAGAGAATACATAATCCCTATATCTGGACTGATAGCCAGCCATATGCACTATACTGCCAAACCGGTCATTAAAAAATTGAACCGCTTTCTTACACCTTACACCAAACAGCTGTTGCCCTTAAAACCCCTCCTCAGCCCCCACCTTAGGTTCTGCCTTCTCAGTTCACCCAGATTAGGTTCTGATTGGTCAGTTTCTATGCCAGTCAGCGTCAAAAGCTCCGCCTCCTAGGCAGCCATTGGCTCCTCACATTCACCCAGATTTGGTTCTGATTGGTCAGTTTCTATGCCAGTCAGCATCTCTGGGCCTATCAACGGGCCTGGTCAGAGGGCCTGATCAGCAGCCCCAGCGGAGGCCCGAGAGAGAGGCGTGGCTGCTGGCCAGGCCCAGAGCGAAAAAGAGAGGCAAGTGCTGATCAACAGCTGCCATGGAGGCTCAGATCAGACCCTGCTTTTCTCTCCAGGCCTCTCTTTGGGCCTGATCTGCAGCCCCTTCGGCAGTCAGTGCTGGGTTGGGGTGCCCGCAGCGGTGGCAGTCAGTGGTGGGTCTCCATGGCAACCCAGCACTGACTCTGGTCGGTCGAGCCTTTGGTCATTTTGGATGTTACGGACCCTGGGTTTTTATATATTAGGATGGTTTGCTTCCTTAGTGACTTTCCCTGACCCACAGTACCTAACTTCACTTCCCTATCTCCTTACCCTTCCCTACCATTTTTCTTGATAATACTTGCTACTACTAGATATACAGTATATGTCTGTTTAGCATGTTTTCTCTACTAGAATATAAACTCCTTGAAAGATAGGATCTTGCTTGTTTTCATTTTTACATTCCCTGGGCCTACAACACCACCTGGCACATACAAAGTGCTCTATAGGCACATGTTGAATGAATAAGTCCATTCTATACTATGTAAAAATGGTAATTAGTTGAAACAGCTTTTACCTTCTGTATTTAATTCAACCTTTTCTAGTATAAACTTCCAGAATCCTTTATCCATAAATTAACCCTGATTACACACACACACACACACACACACACACACATTTTTAAAATGTATAGAATTTAAATATTTTGCATTTAGAAAATAACATTTATTGATAGTCTATCTCCCTTTTATATAGAAAAATATTCATTTCTTCATAGGCTAAAACAGTTTTTTTTAAAGACCATACAATGTTGCCTTTTTTTAAAGAGTGAAGGACTTTACATCATTAGAAAATTGCAAGTCAAAACCACAATGAGATATTACTTCACAACCACTAGAATGGCTATAATAAAAACAACAGATAAGAAGTGTTGAGAAAGATGTGGAGATAAGTACTCCTACATACTTATTCATGTGAAATGAAAGTTTATGTTCACAGAACACTTGTATACAAATGTTCATAACAACATTATTCAGAACAGCCCAAAATGGGATAGACCCAAATGTCTATCAATTAGTAAATGGGTAAACAATATAAGTTATACCCACTTGGAATACTACTCATCAACAAAAAGGCATGAAGTACTGATACATGCTACATATATATGAACATCGTGCTAAGTGAAAAGAGCCAAACACAAAGACCACATATTATATGGTTCCATTTATATGAAATGTCCATAAAAGTAAAATCTATAGATACAGAAAGTAGAGTATTGGTTGTCTAGGGCAGGGGTGGGAGTGAGAATAACTGCAAGTGAACACAGTTTTCTTTGGGAGGTGATGATAATGTTCTAAACTTTGAATGGGTTGGTGATTGCACAATTCTATATATAATCAGTAAACTGTATATTTAAATCAGGTGAATGTTATGATATGTAAGCTATCTATAATAATAAAAATGTAATATGCTAATTAGACCGGACAGCCGAACAACCTTCCGGACGTCATTCCAGATGTCCTTCCGGACGACCTTCCGGACAAAGCCGCAGTGGCGGGGGCCAAGGCAGAGGCAACCGCAGCAGCAGGTGGGGGCCGAGGCAGAGGCGATTAGGGACAATCAGGCAGGCATACGAGCAGTTAAGGTTGATCAGGCAGGCAGGCGAGCAGTTAGGGGCAATCAGGCAGGCAGGCAAAGTAGTTAGGGGTGATCAGGCAGGCAGGTGAGCAGTTAGGGGCAATCAGGCAGGCATACAGAGTGGTTAGGGGTGATCAGGCAGGCAGTGGAGTGGTTAGGGGCAATGAGCCAGGCAGGCAGAGTAGTTAGGGGCAATCAGGCAGGCAGGCAGAGTGGTTAGGGGTGATTAGGCAGGCAGGCGAGCAGTTAGGGGTGATCAGGCAGGCAGGCGAGTGGTTAGGGGCAATCAGGCAAGTAGGCAGAGGCAGGTAGGGGCGATCTGGCAGGCAGGCAGGCAAGTGGTCAGGAGCCAGTGGTCCCGGATTGCAAGAGGAATGTCCGACTGCCAGTTTAGGCTCGATGCCACAGGGATCCCTGTGGAATCGGGCCTAAACCGGCAGTCGGACATCCCCCGAGGGGTCCCAGATTGCGAGAGGGCTATCCCCCAAGGGGTTCCGGATTATGAGAGGGTGCAGGCCGGGCTGAGGGAAACCTCCCCCCCCCCCCCCCGTGCATGAATTTCATGCACTGGACCTCTAGTATTTCAATAAAGCTTAAAAAGGTGAAGAAAATTATCAACATTATAGTGGTAGTCTTTTTACAAAGGATTTTTATATTACAAATTCCATTTTGCTTTATGCCTTATAAATTTGGTAGTACCTTTCTTGGGCAATAATAAAGGATTCTCTTTTTTTCCCAAGAACATTTGACAGTGCTACTCAGATAGTTTAAAGCAATTATTGAGGCTTCTAGGTATTTCTGAGGTGCCATTTGATAATATACAAAAAGGGAATAATCAGAATGAGATCAAGAGTGGGTGAAGACATTGATTATAGAAAATAGAAAGAATAATCTTTTAATGAAAAAAGAATAAAAGGAAACAAGGCCTTGAGAGATAAAGGAGGTATCAAGAAGAGCACAAAATACTAACTTAACTATTCTGAACACTTAATATAGTGTGTATTTTCTTTTCTTTTTTTAATTTTTAAATATATTTTATTTATTTTTTACAGAGAGGAAGGGAGAGGGATAGAGAGCTAGAAACACCGATGAGAGAGAAACATCGACCAGCTGCCTCCTGCACACCCCCTACCGGGGATGTGCCCGCAACCAATGTACATGCCCTTGACCGGAATCGAACCTGGGACCTTTCAGTCCGCAGGCCGACGCCCTATCCACTGAGCCAAACCGGTTTCGGCATAGTGTGTATTTTCTTAAGTAAAGACAATAAAGTAATTGCTATGGGTATTCTCTTGAGAAGGTAGAAAAACAGTGGCATGCAAAAGAAGCTGGAGGGATGAACTGCCTTAATATAGTAGTCATTTCATACCAGAAAGATGAAAACAGATATATTCATATAATTTACTATAATGGCTGCCAAATCAAGAGATTAAATAGCTCTAAGTGTTCAGATACTCTATACCTACTCCCAATGAGAAAAGCTCATCACACAGGAATGAAACATGTCTGGACTTTTGTCTCTAATAACTTACAGCTCAAGATCAAATTAAGTTAAACTTTCTTTTTATATTAATATACTATAGCATTTCAATTATTTATATTGTATTTAAGCCTGAGACTTCACTAGGCAATTTCATTCCTCTTCTTGAAAAACAAAGCATGATTGTATACAAAGAATTATAATAACTAATATTTCTGGTATCAGTGATTCTCCTCCAATCACCACCACCAAAGTCATGCTCAATATTACAAAGGGTGTGTATGGTATTCTTGCCAAGAGTCTTGAGGTTAAAAATTTATAACCACTATCCTAAATAATAAAAACATAATATGCAAATTGACCGAATGGCAAACAGCAGAATGGCCATCCGAACGACCATCCAGGACTACACTAAGACACCCACTGGCACCAGGCCAGCCAAGGTGGGTGCGATGCGATTGGTCGGGAGCCCAGCCATCACTGCAGAGGGAGACCTAGGCCACCAGCTGGAGGGGCGATCAATTGGAGGGCTCCACGATCACCCCAAAGAGGGAGGCCCAGGCCACCAACGGGTGGGCAGTGGTGGGTGGGCAGGGCCTCCCTCTGCAAGGGAAGCCCAGGTCCTGGGTGCCGGAGGGAAGCTGGTGCCGGCAACTGGGGGAAGGAAGGCCTACTCTTGCACAATTTTCGTGCATCAGGCCTCTAGTCTTATAATAATAAAATACATAAAGAGGTTTTAGAATTTAAAGCTTCAGCCTAATTTTTTTTTAATCCAGAGATCAAGTAAGTTGCCCAACAACAGTCAGCCAGTTAGAAAGGCACAGAATGAATCCATGTCATTCTACCACATCTTTGTTTTCATTAATTGAATCCAATTCATTACCAACTAGAGTACAGTCAACACTTTTCATTTCTGAATAGCCAAATAAGACAAGAGTACCTTTTTTCTGAGGAAATGACAAAGGAGGGACAGATGAACATAAACTATAAACTACCTCCCATCCTTTCCTCCCCCTCCCTATAAGGATAACCTTTATTTCTCCCTATAAACTCCCAAAGGGAATTTATAGAGCTTAAAGACAAATCATTGGTTTCTCTATGAGGCAGCTACCACACAAAAAAAATGAAAGGGAAGAATGAACTTGGACTTTTTTCTTCAAGAACTTCAATGAAGGGGAAAGGAACAGAAGGTAAAGATTAGATTTTCTGCCCTAGACGGTTTGGCTCAGTGGATAGAGCGTTGACCTGTGTATTGAAGGGTCCCGGGTTCAATTCCGGTCAAGGGCACATGCCCAGGTTGAGGGCTTGATCCCCAGTAGGAGGCGTGCAGGAGGTAGCCAATCAATGATTCTCTCTTATCACTGATGTTTCTATCACTCTCTCCCTCTCCCTTCCTCTCTGAAATCAATAAAAATCTATTTTTAACCCTTTGCACTCGCTTGCTTTTTTCTCGATTCCTTTATTCTAATGCTAACCATGTTGAGTCACACTCAACATCCGAGTGCAAAAGGTTAAAAAAGATTAGATTTTCTGAGACAATCTTTAGAGCCTGGGGATACTGATTCCTTCCTCCTAAATTCAACTCAGGCTCTCAATAACTCCTCTGGTCATCTGTAGCACTTATTTATATATATTCTATATATATATAAGGCTAATTTGCTAAGTGTCCCTCCAACTGTCCAACTGTCGCTATGACGTGCACTGACCACCAGGGGGCATATGCTCAACACAGGAGCTGCCATGACGTGCACTGGCCATTTACATAGAAATGGCACTGCGGACCTAGCTCCGACAAAGCAACACTCGGCTTCCCCCAAGTGGGACACAGGCCCCGCCACCACCCCAGAGTGACACCCCATCAAATCGCAGCCAATGCTGCCGAGACCCCATGGCGCAAAATGCAGCCCACATCCAAGCCCAGCCCAGCTCAGAAATGGTCACTGTGGGCACTGGGTAATGATGTCACGTAGCAACACCCGGCTTCCTCTCCCTAGTTACTAGCCTCCTTGGAGTTTCTTCAGCCCAAGAACCTGACTTACTTTATAGCCAGGTGCAAACATTTTACAATTTAACTAAATGTCTGTGAAGCGTTTCCCCGTGCCTCACCTCATTTGATCCTCACAGAAGTCCTGCAGTAGGTAGATAAGAGATTCAGTAGAATCCTATTTTCTTTTCATTAGCCAGAAAATGGAGATTTAGAAAGTTTAAAAACTTGACATGACTGAAAAGAAGTAAGAAATGGTGGACACAATGCTCAGTAATGTTTATATGGGGGCTCTTTAACCTCTTCATTTTAATGTGATTTACTTTTTTCTTTGTTTTATAATCGACACATCTAAAACTATATATTTACCCCCCGAGTATGGTTTTGATTTCACACCTTGTTTCCATTATATAATGTACTTCTCCTCATTATTTTTGTAATAAATTTGTCATTGCAGGAAAAAAAAAAAAGAAATGGTGGACCTTGAAAATGACTTCAGGTTTTCTCACTGTGCAGAATATAGTCAAACACTGCTGCAGTGAAATATTTTACCCTTTGTTCTCCCTGCGTGATCTACAATAATAATTTGCTTCGTGTTGATATTTATTGCTGTGTTGCTGACAATTACCTGAAAGAGAAGTTAGGGTGCTTCACTGGGCTACAAAAAGTTTAGCTAAATCAGAAAGCAGGTCTAATTAAGCAAGTTTATTCTATATCTATAAAAGGCTAAGTTGACTCACGCATGATCAATACATATAAAGCTCTCACTGGTGCCAATCACAGGTGTGAGTTTTGATCTGTCATTGTCCATCATGAATTTGGTTAACACTTCTATTATAGAGAAAGGGCAAATAGCAATATTAAAATATTTCTTCTAATTAATTTCCTTTCAATGTGCATTAATCCGTGCACCGGGACACTAGTGTTTAATAATTTGGGTCAGGTAAAATAAGGAGATTAAAAAGAGAATTGAGAATTGAGAATGCCATGGTTGATCCAAATGGGATCAATGCTTACAATGGAATATTAAACACACTACTTACAAGGACTATTTTGTGAAGTGGAAGAAGGTTCCAAAATAATAGCATCTTAAAAAGCAGGACAGAACCCTAGCCAATTTGGAATCAAACCATGACCTCCTGCTTCATAGGTTGATACTCAACCACTGAGCCACACCAGCCGGGCCACAGAGCCTTTTTAATATATTGAATTAATTTTCAAGAAGTAGTTTAGCCCTAGCTGGGTAGCTTAGTTGGTTGGGGCATCGTCTTGATATGCCAAGGGTGTGGGTTCCATCCCCAGTCAGGGTATATATACAAGAATCAACCAATGAATGCATAAATGAGTGGAAATAATAATAATAATATAAGAAGTGGCTCAGTGGATAGAGCTTCAGTCCTAAAACTGAAGGGTCCCTGGTTTGATTCTGGTCAAGGGCATGTACCTTGGTTGCAGGCTCAGTCCTGGCCCTGGTTGGGACGCATGCAACCAATCAATCTCTCTCTCTCTTTTCCACACTCTCTAAAAAAAAAAAAAAAAAAAAAGGAAAAATATCCTCTGGTGAGGATTAAAATAAACAAACAAAAGAGAACAGAAAACTGAATATATAGTATAATCCTGGTTTTAAAAAATATATAAAGTCAATCAATTCAAAAGGGCTCTATAAAACCATTAACAAGTTATATATTGCTGATGAAATTACAGGTGATTTTTTTTCTTCACTTACAGGTTTCTCTATTTTCTACAATGAACATGAATTATTTTTATAATCTGAAGAAATATTTTTAACATAATGAAGTCACTATCTTATAAAAAAAAGTAGCTTAATTATTCAACTCCCTTATAGTAAAAAAGTGAAAACATTGTAAATGCCAACACACAAGGGTAACATTTTATAAGAAGAATCTATTTTAACTTTTCCAAAATTAGGGCACTCCATCTAATTTTCTCAATTCTTGCCTTCTCACCTCATCTGGGAGTCAGCTCCCACATATACTCTCTATCTTCGATTTCTCCCTTTGAACTGATTCCTCTCCTGCTTTCAACCATGCTCAGGTTTCCTCTATCAACGCCTATACTCTTTCTCCACTTCTCTTCCCTGCCAAATTTCTACAATGAGAGCTTTTTAGTTTCCAGTTTCTTTTTAACCCTTTACGACCTCACTTTTATTTTGCCCTCTCCTCTGAAAAAATTGCATCTTCAAGGTCACTTAAAGCTATAAGGAAGCCTTTAAACAATGATAATGCTTATCAAGGTCAGCCAAGCCAACTCTAAAGACTGCTCATTCTTCATCTACCATTTAGCATTTTTATCATGTCAATGCCATTGTTCTGTTCACATGACACAGCACTATCTTAACTCTCCTTGTTCCCTTACTCCCTTTTGGTTCCTTTATCTTCAATGACTCTTTTCTTTCTAAACTAAAATTGGAAAAATATTCTTTCATGGTTTCAGCTATTTCTCTAGACTTAGTCTCTTCACTAACTTCTATGTATTCAGCTTCCTGACCTGCCATTGCTGGGTCCAAGTCAACACATCTAAAACTAATCTTTTCAACCTCTTCCAATATCAAACCAACTAAAAACTAATCTTTTCAACCTCTTCCAATATCAAACCAACTAGCTGCCTTTCCTAGCTACATTTTAAATTACTGGCATCAATCTTCTCTCAGACTAGAAACCTGGTAGTTAATTTGACTCCTCTCTCCTTCTTTCCAACAATCACTAAATCTTCTTCAATCTTCCTGCAGAATATTTCCTGGATCCATTCTGACCTTCCCTTTTCCACTGTCAGATATCCAGTCTCATCACTTCAAACCTAAATTACTGTAAGAATTATCTGATTTTTCCTGATAACATTCTGTTCCTGGCCCCTATAGATCATCCTTTACTATCACTGCCTATAGTGTTCATGGCAAAATCCTCAAATCTCCAATAGTTTCCTACTGAATTTTCCAAACTATGTTTAAAGTATTCAGAGAGATTTTAATGGATGTTTTACTCTGTTCAAATAAATTTGAATAGGCTGCATGTTAAACTACTTCTTATATTATTATTATTATTTCCACTCATTTATGCATTCATTGGTTGATTCTTGTATATATACCCTGATTGGGGATGGAACCCACACCCTTGGCATATCAAGACAATGCCCCAACCAACTAAGCTACCCAGCTAGGGCTAAACTACTTCTTGAAAATTAATTCAATATATTAAAAAGGCTCTGTGGCCCAGCTGGTGTGGCTCAGTGGTTGAGTATCAACCTATGAAGCAGGAGGTCATGGTTTGATTCCAATTCAGGAAAATGGTTTTGGGCTCTATCCCCAGTGTGGGGTGTACAGGAGATGTGCAGAAACATCTCTCATCATTGATGTTTCTATCTCTCTCCTCTCTTCCTCTCTGAAATCAATAAATATATCCTATATAATAAAAGGCTAACATGCAAATCGACTGAACGGTTGAAGAACCGGTTGCTATGACGTGCACTGACCACCAGGGGGCAAATGCTCAATGCAGGAGCTGCCCCCTGGTGGTCAGTGCGCTCCCACAGGGGGAGTGCTGAGTGCAGCGGTGGTGGGAGCCTCTCCAGCCTCCGCAGCAGCGCTAAGAATGTCCGACTGACTGCAGAGAGCAGGCCTAAGCCATCAGTCAGACATTCCCTGAGGGCTCTCAGACTGCGAGAGGGCGCAGGCCAGGCTGAGGGACACCCCCCCCCCCCCGAGTGCACAATTTTTTTGCACTGGGCCTCTAGTTTAAAATAAAAGTCTCTGAGAAGGCTGCATAATTTTATTTAACTCTGGGTCCCAAACTTAGCCACCATCCTTTTTTTTAAAATTCTGCCAAACATACATAAAAAGATGCAGTTGTTCCAAGGAACATAGTTTGTGGAATTGATTTACTACACCAAGACTAAACTATTTATCTAAATGTAGAAAACCTTCACAATCAAGTACCTTACCAAGAGAAATTAGTAATTTTTTAAATTAGATGGGGGAAAAAAGAGCAAAACATCCTCCACTATTTTTTTTTTCTTAATATGAGGAGGTCAGGAAGTTTTTGTTAAGGCAGGAAAATTCCATTGCATTGGTATTAATCAAATAACAATAATATTAAAAATAATAGCTAGCCTTTATAAAAAAAACTTACTATATGTTTGCCATAGTCATTATCATATTATGAGCATATCATGCCCTTTCTATAGGTGACGAAACTGAGGCGCAGAAAGGTTACATAATTTGCCCAAGGTCAAGCAGCAATAAAGTTTAGTCAGGACTGAAACCCAGGCATTCTGTCATTATTGCCTCTACTTTCAACCAATATACTATACTGCCTACCTCTCCATTAAGATGAGAGATTAAGGGTGAATGTGTAGACAGGTGATGCAGGTTTATAATGTCCTAGCTCGTTACTTTGGCAGGTCATTTATTCTATCCTGAATCTGTTATCTCAAATGTGAAATAGAAATATGGTTATGAAGATCAAAATGAGATTACATGTAAGTTATTACTGATATTATCACTCAATATTTATATGAAACTAGAGGCCCGGTGCACGAAATTCATGCACGGGGGGAGGGTATCCCTCAGCCCAGCCTGCACCCTCTCCAATCTGGGACCCCTCGAAGGATGTCCAACTGCCCATTTAAACAGGCAGTCGGACATCTCTCTCACAATCCAGGACTGCTGGCTCCCAACCGCTTGCCTGCCTGCCTGGCTGATTGCCCCTAACCGCTTCTGCCTGCCAGCCTGATCACCCCCTAACCACTCTCCTGCCAGCCTGATCGATGCCTAACTGCTCCCCTGCAGGCCCGATTGCCCCCAACTGCCCTCCCCTGCCAGCCATCTTGTGGCGGCCATCTTTGACCACATGGGGGCAGCCATCTTATGTCTTGGAGTGACGATCAATTTGCATATTACTCTTTTATTAGATAGGATGAGGGAAGCCAGACCCTAAAGGCTAAGTACTATACAACTTCATTTAAAAAAAAAATTTTTAATTGATTTCAGAGAGGAAGGGAGAGGGAGACAGAGACATCCAAAGAAACATCAATGATGAGAGAGAATCATTGCTTGGCTGCCTCCTACATAACCCCTACTGGGGATCAAGCCTGCAACCTGGGCATGTGTTCTGACTGGAATAGAACTGTGACCTGCTGGTTCATAGGTCGATGCTCAACCACTGAGCTATAAGGGCTGGGCTACAACTTCATTTTTATGATATTATAGAAAAGGCAAAATTATAGGGAAAGAAAAATATCAATTGTTGTCAGAGTCTGGGAGGAAGGTAGAAATTGACTACAAAGGGATAAAAGGCAACCTTTTGTGGTGAGAAACAGGTTCTGAATCTTGACTGTGAAAGTGATCACACAACTGTATGTACATTAAAACTCATGTAAATGTATATCAATAGCCTGACTTTAAAAAACTGGAGTGCAGAGCACATGTCATTCATGGTTTTTCACCAGGCTCCTTGGACACTCAGCTACGCACATGACAGAATATGGCTCCACTGAGCCATATCCATTCCTTTTTTTTCGAAGAAACTTCAGGCCTGGAAGTTCCAGAAATGTTCCTCAAAGCATCTGGAATATTTATGTTTTGACTGGTGATTACTAAAGCCAGCCCCTCTGGCTTTCTCTTTGTTCTATTCAATCATGTGGGCTAAGTCTGACCCTGAGGATGGTAGATGCCCTCAGTGCCCTCTCTGTGCAATAAAGTGGAGTGAGTCCTCTCACGTGAATACCAGTGGGCCTTAAAAGCTTAATTTGCAAAGGCCTTTAGGTTGCCCATGTCTCTCCCAGCTCTCTGAAAGCTTTGTGCTCACTATGCAGTAGCTATCACAACTCACTATTTGGGTGAAAAATTAAAGACTCATCTGACCTTAAAGGCTGGTATAGCTAAAAGATTAGGTCAAACAGACCCATGTTCAAATTTTTACCTTTCCCATTTAACTAGCTATGTGACCTTGGAAGTAGCTGAGCCTCATTTTCCTCAACTATAAAGTAGAGATGTATGTGTTTTTACCCTGTCTCACTCCAAACGAATAAAAAACCTTGCTGACAATAAATTTTTTCTCTATTTTTTATTAAATTTATTAGGGTAACAAGTTATGAAATTATATAGGTTTCAGATGTATAATTCTATTGTACATCTGTATATTGTACTGTGTGTTCACCATCCAAAGTCAAGTATCTTTCTGTCACCATGTATCCACCCGTCCGCCTCTTCTTCCCCCAACCCCTTTCTCTCTGGTAATCATCATACTGTTGTCTATTAGGTGTTTTCTTTTTAATCCCTTCACCTTTTTTTCACCCAACCCCCCAACTCTCCTCCCTTCTGATAGCTGTCAATCTATTCTCCGTACCTATGAGTCTGTTTCTATTTTATCTGTTAGTTTATTTTGTTCATTAGATTCCACATGTGAGATCATATAGTATTTGTCTTTCTCTGACTGGCTTATTTCACTTAGCATAGCACTCTCAGGTCCATCAATGCTGTTGCAAAAGGTAAAGTGAGTTCAGGAATCTCTACTTTTTCGTGTGTGTGTGTGTGTGTGTGTGTGTGTGTGTGTGTGAAAGCTTCAATGTGGTTAGTTTACATTTTTGCCATCTTCTCATAAACTGACTCACTTGATCTCTCTGTGAAGTTTCAACATTAGTGCTCTTTCTCTCCCCAGAATTTGCCCATTACTTTGAAATCACATTGATCACTCAAAATATTATCTCAAGTTTTAATCATTTGGTAGTAGTTAACTTATTTACCCCCCTCTCCCCACACCAGTTTATTTATCCAACTCAAGAGATCAAGGGAGTCAGTTTTTGAGAAGATGGCAAAACCTTAAACTAACCACATTAAAGCTTTCACAAAAAGACACGGGAAATGGTAGGGACTCCTAAACTCACTATAAGCATCCTTGAACACAGAAAGGATATTTTATAACATTAGGTCTTTATAACATTTTCTGAACTTTTGCTATAAAACTTTCTGCCTGTCCTAATACTTGATTTTTATGGAAACAAATTGTTTCTTCCCCCTGAGAAGTCCCTTTCCCTACTTTCTAGTTCATCACAGCCTCTGACTATAACCACTGAGTTCAAATCTTCCTCTCTCAAGCATTTCTTGATTCCTATCTTCACTGATCTCTTCCTTCACCACCTTTTAATGGAACTTAGTTATTATCACATAGCTTAGGTCTTTAACAATTAATAAGTAATTGAAGGCCTACATGTAAGACATCTGGCACTAACTGACCCAGGTGTGTTTCCTCTTGCCAACTAGACTGCAAAACTTCTCATGGGAAGGGCCTGATTTTATACTTTTATATACACAACCTAAAGCAATTCAACAACTCTTAGTTAACTTAAATATATACAAACACTATATATATATATATATATATATATATATATATATATATATATATATATATATATATCTTCCAGTGAGCAAATGAAGATCATTACAAAGTCCTAGTATTTTAAGGTTCATTTTTAAATGATTAAAGGAAAGAAAGCATATGTATTCAATTCAACGTACATTTACTGAGCACCTATCATATGTCAAGAGATGAATAAGAAGTACATATCTTAAACAAAACAAACAGAAAAACTCATAAAGACAACAGATTAGGGGTTAACAGAGGAGAAAGGGGGTGGGGAAGGATGAAGAGATTAAAGTGGATCAAATATTTGGTGATGGAAGGAGATTAGGCTTTAGGTAGTGAGCACAAAATAAGAGTATACAGATGTCGTATTATAAAGTTGTGCACTTGAAATTTATATAATGTTATTAACCAATATTATGCCAATAAATTTAATAAAAAATAAATGAGAAAAACAAAGAAGTGCATGTCTTATTTCTCAAGAAGCTTATGGCCTAGTGGGGAAGGATGACAAGAAACTCAATAAATACAAAACAATTATGTGCTATAAAAGAAGAATAGACAGTATAAGTTGCTGAAAAAGCAGCAGCAATGCATCTAATTTGAGAGGCACCAAAGCATCCAGGAAAATATCTCAGGTCACACTAGATTTGAGTCCTGAAGACAAACAGGAAATTGTACAAGTGAAATGAAGCAAAGCTCTCTATTTAAGCAACCATGGCAAAGCCCATATATACTCAAAATATCAGTATCTAGAGCTTTCCTTATTTCCATACTTTTGTTTCCCCAGAAATGATTATTCAATTTGACCATAAATAAAAGCAAAAAAAAAAAAAAAAGATATAGAAGCTGATGGGAAATTTCATAATGGATAGATCAATTTGACAACATCTAAACCACAGATCAATTTTAGCATCACAAAAAAGGAAACAACCAGACATTATATGCCCTTGATGTGATACACAGTTAACACTATAAAACAAGACTATTAACTATTCTTGTGAAAAAATCTACCCTGAACATAATCAACTCTCACCTACCTATTACCATCTACAAGATACAGAACACAAAAAGAGGAAACTAATAAACACTACCATGGGGATAAATATAGAAAAACAGAAAGTCTTTGGGACACAAAACTCAGTTTCCTCAACAAATACTTTGGAGAGAGAGAGAAAGAGAGAGAAATATATTAAAAGAGACTGTATTGCCCTGGCTGGTATGGCTCAGTTGGTTGGGCACCAAAAGATTGCCAGTTTGATACCCAGTCAGGGTACATGTCCAGGTTGCAGGCTCATCCCCCGTAGGGGGGATGCAGGAAGCAGCCAATCCATATTTTGTTCTCACATCAATGTTTCTCTCTCTCTCCCTTCCCTTTCTCTCTCGCTCAAAGAAAAAAAAAAAAAAAAGGAAAAGAAAATCAATAAAAGAAGCTGTATCAACTGAATGCAATGAGTGGACACTGCTTAGATCCTAGTTTTTTAAAACCTGTTTAAAATCAAGGAGGTTTAAATATTGGCTGGATATGTGATTTAAAGAGTTAACTGATTTGTTTGTTTTGTTTTTAAATATACTTTATTGATTTTTTTACAGAGAGGAAGGGAGAGGGATAGAGAGTTAGAAACATCGATGAGAGAGAAACATCAATCAGCTGCCTCCTGCACACCTCCTACTGGGATGTGTCCGCAACCAAGGTACATGCCCTTGACTGGAATCGAACCTGGGACCTTTTAGTCCGCAGGCTGACGCTCTATCCACTAAGCGAAACTGGTCAGGGCAGGAGTTAATTGTTTACATCTCTAAAATTTAACTACATATAACAAATTGTACATATCTGAAGTATACTTATGTATACACCCATACATATACACCCATTAAACCATTACCATAATCAAGATAGTGAATTCATCTATCATCTTAAAAAATTTCCTGTGCCCTTTTGTAATCCTTCCCCAACCATTTGATCTACTTTCTGTCACTATAGAATAGTTAGCATTTTCTAGAACTTTATATAAACACAGGATCAAGTAGTATATACTCTTTTTGGGGGTAAAGAGGGTAACAGTTTCCTTCACTCAACATACTTATTTTGAGACTCATCCATGCATTACATGTATTAATAGTCCACTCATTTTTTACCGCAAAACCAGTATCCTATTGTGTGGATATACCACAATTTGTTTCCAGTTTGGGCTATTACCAATAAAGCTGTTATAAATAGTCATGCACTGCCCGGCTGGCATGGCTCAGTGGTTGAGCTCTATCCACTGAGCCAAACCGGTTTCGGCTACATTTTATTTCTTTTAAAAAATGTATTTATAGCCCTAACCGGTTTAGCTCAGTGGATAGAGCATCGGCCTGCGGACTGAAGGGTCCCAGGTTCGATTCCAGTCAAGGGCATGTACCTTGGTTGCAGGCACATCCCCAGTAGGGAGTGTGCAGGAGGCAGCTAATTGATATTTCTCTCTCATCGATGGTTCTAACTCTATCCCTTTCCTTCTCCCTTCCTCTCTGTAAAAAATCAATAAAATAGCATATGCATCATCTATGATTTCTACTCCAAGTTTCTTTAAATGGCTCAAGAACTTAATGGTACTCACAAAGCATTATAAATGCAAAATCCTTAAATGGTTATAGTTTTACTTCATTTATCTTTAGCTTTCTAACCTATACCAAATTTGATAGGAAGTTTTTGAGTCACTTGCCTTCATCCAGTCTATCCAAGGCATTACAGTTTTAGTTTTTATAAAGACAACTAGTGGCCCGGGACACAAAATTTGTGCACGGGGGTGAGGGGGGATGTTCCTCAGCCCGGCCTGCACCCTCTCCAATCTGGAACCCCTCAAAGGATGTCCTACTGCCAGTTTACAGGGATCAGGCCTAAAGCGGCATTTGGACATCCCTCTCACAATCCAGGACTGCTGCCTCCTAACCGCTCACCTGAATGTCTGCCTGCCTGATTGCCCCTAACCACTCTGCCTGCTGGCCTGCTTGCCTCCAACTGCCCCCCACCACTGGCCTGCTAACCCCCAAATGCCCCCCCCCGCCAGCCTGATCACCCCCAACTGCCCCCGGTGCCAGTGTGCTCGCCCCAAACTGCCTCCCCTACTGGCCTGCTCACCTCCAACTGCCCCCCCCCTGCTGGCCTGCTTGCCCCCTTCAGGGTGGGGGTCCCAGCTGGGGTGCCTGGCCAGCCTGGGTGAGGGGCTGATGGCTGTTTGCAGGCTGGCCATGGCCCCTGGTGACCCAAGCTCCCAGCCCCTCCTTTTTTGCTTTTTTTTTTTTTTTTAGCGCCTCCTTGAGCGGAGGCCAGGGCCGGCTGGAAGCAGGTATTGGGGATTTGTTTATCTTCTATAATTGAAACTTTGTAGCCTTGAGCAGAGGCCAGGGCTGGCAGAAAGTTTGGCTTCCTCCATCGCCGGGGGCAACCCAAGCCTCCTGCTCGCTCCAGCTCCGTGGCTGCCGCCATCTTGGTTGGGTTAATTTGCATACCTGCTCCTGATTGGCTGGTGGGCGTGGCTTGTGGGCATAGCAGAGGTACAGTCAATTTGCATGTTTCTCTTTTATTAGATAGGATGCTTTTAAGCTCCTATTTTAAATTGTTATATTTAGAGAAAAAAAAACAGGCAGCATAAGGTATACACCTGTATGTGCTGCCTCTCACAACCACACAAAACTACAACTAAAAGACAAAACGACTATCACCCAGAACCACGGGAAAGCTGGTGAGTAGAAGTTCTATAACTAGAAGGAAAGAGAAAAGAACATTGAGACCAGGTAGGACGTACCAGGCACAGAAAAGCAGAGGTACAGAGGCGCGCGAATCGGGCTGGGGACTGGGTGCACTGTTTTTTTTCAATCTGAAGGGAGACACAAGCTCCTGACTGCTTTGAACTCCAGTTTCCGGCAAGACTCTGGGGACCCGGACTCCTACAGGGAGAAGCGGGACTGTCTGCCATCGGGTTGAAAAATGAGCGTGGCTCTGTTGCTGAGGTGCATGCAGGAATCATTGTTTACTACGCTGGGGTGTGGAAACACGGAGACGCAGAGAGGGCTGACTGGCAGCCATCGCTGTTTGCCACGCCCTATGATTCCCTGAGACCCCACCCCAACTAATTTACAAACCCACCCAAACTGTGCGCAGTGGCTTTTGCATATGATTGGCCTGCCCTATCGCAGCTTAACCTAACAAACTGCAGAAGGGTCAGCTCCAAAACTTCCAAACCTCAAGCAAAGAGGAGAAATATTCAGATCTTGCTGTAGCTCCTGTTGGGTGGCCTCAGACAGTAGCTGACCTGCACCTCCTTAGAGATCCAGGAGCCACTGTACCTAGTGGTCAGTGTGAGATGACACCAGATTTCAACTCCTCACATACATAAGTGACACACTCAAGAGGCAGACTCAGTGAGCACCAAAGCCCCACTGAAGCAAGTTCTGCCCCATAAGGGTGTCTCCAGCACAGCAGTTCTTCCATTATAGAAACAGCAGGTCCTCACAGCCAATTGGCCTGGAGGTCAATTCCTCCCAGTGTACCAACAGCAATCAAGGCTTAACTACAAGACTGTGCACTCAGCCCACAAAGGGGTGCACCAAGAGTGTCCACCTCAGGTGATTGGGAGGCTGAACCACTGGGCCCTATAGGTCACCTACCATACAAAGCCACTCCAAACACAGGGAAGCAGCCAAAATGTGGCGACAAAGAAACAGGTCACAAATGAAAGAAATGGAGGAAAGCAAACTCCTGGATATAGAGTTCAAAACCACAGTTATAAGGTTACTCAAGAATCTTCTAGAAACCTCCGTGGAACTTAGTGAGACCTTTAAGGATCTTAATGAGAATGCCAAAAAAATGGAAAAGGACCAGTCAGAAATTAAGCATACACTGTCAGAAATAAAGAATAATATACAGAAATTCAACAGTAGAGCAAAGGACCCCAAGAATCAAACCAAAGATTTGAAATACGAGGAAGCAAAAAACACTCAACCAGAAAAACAAAAAGAAAAAAGAATCCAAAAATATGCACCTAGTGTAAGGAGCCTCTGGGACAACTTCAAGCATACCAACATCCGAATTATGGGGGTGCCAAAAGAAGAGAGAGCGCAAAATATTGAAAACCTATTAGAAGAAATAATGACAGAAAACTTTCCCTACCTGGTGAAAGAAATAGACTTACAAGTCCAGGAAGCGCAGAGAACCCCAAACAAGAGGAATCCAAAGAGGACCACACCAAGACACATCATAATTAAAATGCCAAGGGCAAAAGACAAAGAGAGAATCTTGAAAGCAGCAAGAGAAAAACAGTTAGTTACCTACAAGGGAGTAACCATATGACTGTCAGCTGATTTCTCAACAGAAACTATGCAGGCCAGAAGGGAATGGCAAGAAATATTCAAAAGTGATCAACATCAAGAACCTACAACCAAGATTATTCTACCCAGCAAAGCTATCATTTAGAATTGAAGGTCAGATAAAGAGCTTCACAGACAAGAAAAAGCTAAAGGAGTTCATCACCACAAAACCAGTATTATATGAAATGCTGAAGGGTATTCTTTAAGAAGAGGAAGAAAAATAAAAATGTAAAGATAAAAATTATGAACAACAAAGTGACAACAAATACATATTTATCAACAAGTGAATCTAAAAATCAAGTGAATAAAAAATCTGATGAACAGAATAAACTGGTGAATATAATAGAATCAGCATAGCCGAAACCGGTTTGGCTCAGTGGATAGAGCATCGGCCTGCGGACTCAAGGGTCCCAGGTTCGATTCCGGTCAAGGGCATGTACCTTGGTTGCGGGCACATCCCCAGTAGGGGGTGTGCAAGAGGCAGCTGATCAATGTTTCTCTCTCATCGATGTTTCTAACTCTCTATCCCTCTCTCTTCCTCTCTGTAAAAAAATCAATAAAATATATATATTAAAAAAAAAGAATCAGCATAGAAAGGGAGTGGACTGACAATTCTTGGGGGGAAGGGAGTATGAGGGGGGCGGGAAGAGATTGGACAAAAATCTTACACCTATGGATGAGGACAGTGGCGGGGGGTAAGGGCATGGGGTGGGTGGGATCGGGTGGAGGGGAGCTATGGGGGGAAAAAAGAGGAACATCTGTAATAATCTGAACAATAAAGATTTATTTTTTAAAAAAAAATAAAAAATAAATAAAACATCTAAAAAAAACAAATTGTTATATTTACTATATTGGTAACAATATAAGCTTGGCAAATGTGGCAGAGATGGACAGCTGCCCTCCACATCCAGAGTCCTTGCAACAGAAATAGAGAATGACCACTATCAACATCCTATCTAATAATAGAGTAATATGCAAATTAGGCATCACTCCGTGACAAAAATGGCGGCCCCCATACCCACAAGATGGCGGCGCCCAGTCCCCTCAGCCCCGCTGCTGGAGTGTCTGGCCTGTCCCACCAGCAAACAGAGAACTGAGAGCAGGGCATGATTGCTTCCTTAGTGCTGCTGTAGCGGGAAGCCGCCAGGCCCTGCACACAGAGATGGCGGAGGGCAGGGCCTGGCGTCTTCCCGATGGTCGCCGTGGCGATCGGGAAGACGCCAGGCCCTGCGCACACGGAGCAGGCAGAGGAGCAGGGCCTGTCGCCGTGGCAATCGGGAAGACTCCAGGCCCTGCACACGGAGACGGCAGAGGAGCAGGGCATGGCGTCTTCCTGATGGTCGCTGAGGCGGGAAGACTCCAGTGCCAGCAGTGCAGGGCATGGCGGCTTCCTGATCTCGGCAGCCAGGAAGCCGCCAGGCCCTGCAAAGCCAGGCATGGCGGCTTCCTTAGTGGGGCAGTGTCAGGGAAGTCCCCAGACGTGGCAGACAGAGCCCAGACAGCAGGGCTTGGGGGCTTCCCTAGTGGGCAGTGGCGGTGGGAACACCCCCAGGCCCTGCAGACAGAGCCTGGACAACAGGGCATGGGGGCTTCCTTAGTGTGTCCATGTCTGGGAAGCCCCCAGGCCGGGCAGACAGAGCATACTGCAGGGCATTGGGGCTTCCTTCACATGGCACATGGCGGCAGCAGGCAGAGAGCCACAGCAGGGCATGGGGGCTTCATCTCCATGGCTGCAGGGAACCCTCCAGGCCACGCAGAGAGCAGAGAACCATGGGGAGTGGGCCTAAGCCATCAGTAGGATATCCTCTGAGAGCTCCTGGATTGTAGAGGGTGCAGGTTGGGCTGAGGGACCCCCGTGCACGAATTTTGTGCACCGGGCCTCTAGTCTATAATAATCTATAATAATAAAAGTATAATGTGCTAATTAGACCAGACAGCTGAACAACCTTCTGGATGTCATTCCGGATGTCCTTCCAGACAAAGCTGCGGTGGCAGGGGCCGAGGCAGAGTAGGTTAGGGGTGATCAGGCAGGCAGGCAGGCAGATGAGTGGTTAGAGGCAATCAGGCAGGCAGGCAGAGTGATTAGGGGTAATCAGGCAGGCAGGGGAGTGGTTAGGGGTGATCAGGCAGGCAGGTGAGTGGTTATGGGCGATGAGCCAGGCAGGCAGAGGCGGTTAGGGGCGATGAGGCAGGCAGGTGAGTGGTCAGGGGCAATCAGGCAGGCAAGTGAGCAGTTAGGGGCGATCAGGCAGGCAGGTGAGCGGTTAGGGGCGATTAGGCAGGCAGGCAGAGTGGTCAGGGGTGATCAGGCAGGCGAGTGGTTAGGGGTAATCAGGCAAGCAAGTGGTTAGGAGCTATGAGGCAGGCAGGCAGAGTGGTTAGGGGCAATGAGGCAGGCAGGCAGGTGAGTGGTTAGGAGCCAGTAGTCCTGGATTGTGAGAGGGATGTCCGACTGCCAGTTTAGGCCCAATCCCACAGGGACTGGCAGTTGGACATCCCCCAGGGGGTCCCAGATTGCGAGAGGGTGCAGGCTGGGCTGAAGAGCCCCCCGCCCCCATGCACAAATTTCGTGCACCGGGCCTCTAGTCCTTAATAACAGAAGATTCCTTATTATCAATTTTTTACCTTTGAAAATTTGACATACAATAAATATCATGTTTTAGTTTGCTGTTGAAAGATTTAACATGAAGTTGTACTTTTCTTATATGATTAAACTGAAAGCTCTAGGTGGTATGTTGTGATGGGAAACACAGTCCTAGAGTCAGAGTTCCTGGGTCTGAGTCCTGCTTTAACCATTTGCTAGCTATGTGATCTTAGTCAAGTTACCTAAGTTCCTATTTTCAGAGTAGTGTTGTGAGGATTAAGTAAAATAATCTTACCACAATGTCTGGGTTAATCACTATGTATATGTTAGGTATTATTAAGTTATACATAAACATCACTAATGAAGCAAGTGCCTTTGGTTCATTAAAACATGATTTGTGATGTCAGCAAATTTTACTACCAGTTTCCAAATTTGTTGTTTCTTCTGTTATGTGCACATGTAGCATGAGAGGAAAAAAACAAAGGATACAAGTTCTTTCTAAAAAGTAATATTAGCAGTTGAATCATTTACTTTTCTGTTTCAACTTTCTACAGTAAAAAAATTATATTTTAAATAAAAGGATTAAGTTTCTTTTTTAACATAAGAAAACAATACACTAATAGGACACAGTTTCTTAAGCCTCAAAACACACAAATTCTTATGTAAAAACAAACAAACAAAATAATTGTAAAAATTATAAAATTCAGTGACCTGAATTTTTGTTATTATAATATAACTACATTATAGCAACGGGTAATTTCCTGCCTCATTTCTGCTTGTACCCTTAAACTTCCCTTTCTTGTAATAAAATTCTCATCATCTCCACAAGGTTTACAATGGGAAAAAAAACAAAAACAAGCAATTGTAATACAATATGTTAAGCATGCCAATATCCCTGATGACTTATCTAAAGAGCTTAGGAAGAAAAATTGCTCTTTGAGTTAAGCTATGAAGTTGAAGAGCATGGTTTAAAGCAAAGATATTCATAGAATCATTTTACAGAGTAATAGCTTCTAGTACAGCAGGACTTGCCTAGTGATTCTCAGTAGGTGTTCCACTAAATTTTAACCAATGTGTACAATTAATTTTCATAACTATTATAAGTGTTCAAAACAAATGTTGGGCTGAACAATTATGTTCCCCAGTATAGAGCTGGTATAACTTATCATAAGACTTCAAAACAAACAAACAAAAACAAAATCCCAATTGGGATTAATAATGTGAAGCCAGATTCAAAAGATCACATGATTCCCTAAGTGTGACATCTCTTTCTTAGGTATATTTTACAAGGAGGGGAGTTTGTACAAAGGCAGCAAACACTTGCACTCTAAAAGTGACAAAGAGAATGTTAACTGTGCTTTTATAAGCTATATGAGACACTATTAGACTGCTAGAATAATGATACATTCTATTGAGTGTTTAGTTTTGTTTGGAGCCTTTTAATCCCTTCTAAGGTTCTAATCTAATTAAAGTTAACATTTTGAAAGAATGTGTCAGAGAGGGCAGGACTGGGGAAAGAAAGTGAACAACACTGAGAAGAAAAAGAGGACAGAAACAAATACAAGCAGTACTTATTCATGCACTGTCCAGGGAAAGGGAACCCCATCAAGTTACTTGGAATGTCTCCTACACTTGCTAGGTTTATTATAGGAAATGAATTTACCAAGTCATCAGAGCCCGATAATCATTAAATATTCAAAATATAAAAATAATTCCCCTTAATCTGATTCCATGTTCAGAACAAGTCAAAACCCTAGTACCTGAAATAAACCCTGACAGTGTTTGTATTGGCTGAATGATGATTCATCACACCACCTTCTCTTAATTCAGTTTCCCATGGAAGGCTGGTCTGAGAAACAATGTCAAATTCAGGAAGGCAGGTCAAGCATGAAAACACAGATTTTTGGAAATTCAGTAGGTACAACATGATAACACATCATTACAATCAATTAGACCAAACTGAATTCCAACTTTCTTATAACCAAGTAAGTCACTCTGAAATAAAAAGTATAAAATTGATGCCAAAGGGGAATTACCATTCCCACCACCTCTTCCTCAGTTTTAATAACTAGGTCCAGTGAGCAGACTACATTAAGGAATTGGGATTAAAAATGGGAACATGAAGTTAGCTAAATTCTGAGAGCTAGGTGGTTGTTTATCATCATCTTTATCGTGATTTTGGACCAATAAATTTAATTTTTTCAATGACTTTATACTGGAAGAGGGGGTGGAGAGCAAGTGCAGAACAGTATGCTACCACTTAGGTAAAAACAAAATGTGTACATGAGTGACTGTTTATATATTCACTGATTATCTTTGGAAGGATATACAAGAAACCAGGGACAAATATCACTTCTAGAGAGAAGCTATGTGTGACTGGGGGATTAGGTAAGAGGGAGATGTTTCCCTTTTAGACTTTTACTTTCAACGAATACTACTAATAGTATTCTATACATTTACTAATAGTATACTATACATTTACTAATAGTATACTATACATTTCTTCTTAAATGGCTATTTAAACATCTGAATCTTTGGGAACACTTGGAGTTTCTTAAGCCAAGTAGATGATTATCTTATTAGCAAATTTTGGTAAATATCCCTTACTCTCCCTCTTAGAACATTCCACTGTGTTTTTGGAAATAATCACAGGGAGGAAAAATACTCTAAACTTTTCTAATTGTCTTATTAAACTCATAAATGAAAATATATGTATATACAAAACAATGTCACCTTTAAGGATCCTTTTTGACCCCTTGTTTAACTACTAAAGATATTTCTGAAGCTTTCAAGATAGATTCTATGTATGAACGGATATACCAATAAGATATATGACTCTCAAAAACATAGGTTAATATACTATTACACTAATTTTAACACTCTATCTTCATGATTTGGGTCAAATCTATTACCAATCTATTAACACTTGTGATTAATTTTTGTAGTACCTGATCAGAATGTGAAGGATACCCTAAGACCTTGATATAAGGGCAGATTGCCCTTTGAGAATTAAAAAAATCAACAAAATATTATGCTAGAGTCCTTAAGAACAATGGTTCTTAATCTATAATAATAAAAGCATAATATGCTAATTAGATCGGACGTCCTTCCAGACGAAGCCGGGGCTGTGAGGGAAGCCTGGGTCCTGGGTGCCTGCCATAGGCTGTAGGGAAGCCTGGTTCATTGGATGCCAGAGGGAAGCCAGTGCCAGTGGCTGGGGGAAGGAAGGCCTACTCTTGCACGAATTTCATGCATTGGGCCTCTAGTTAACTGAATAAGTATAATGATTGATAAAGTAGCAATGTAATACTGACTGGTGTGATATTATGAGGCATCCCATCACTGGGCAAGCATTTAAAAATATATGTATTTTTTAATTGATTTCAGAGAGGAAGGGAGAGGGAGATAGAAACATCAATGATAAGAATCATCGAGCCCTAGCCGGTTTGGCTCTGTGGATAGAGCGTTGGCCTTCGGACTGAAGGGTCCCGGGTTCGATTCTGATCAGAGGCATATACCTGGGTTGCGGGCTTGATCCCCAGTAAGGGGTGTGCAGGAGGCGGCCAGTCAATGGTTCCCTCTCATCATTGATGTTTCTATCTCTCTCTCCCGCTCCCTTCCTCTCTGAAATCAATAAAAATATTATATTAAAAAAAGAATCATCGATTGGCTGCCTCCTGCACACCCCCTACTGGGGATCCAGTGGCAACCCAGGCATGTGCCCCTGACCAAGAATCCAACCATGAAGTCCTGGTTCATAGGTCGAAACTCAACCACTGAGCCACACCAAACGGGCCTTGGCAAGCATTTTTAAAGATAATTTCTCTTCCCCCAAAGAATTATACTCACCTCTTGCTTATAAACTGTAGCAATCTATACATTAAAAAAAACCTCCCAAACTAGTCCTTTAATCCTCAAAGTAAAATTCAATATAAACTTGAGCCTTATTTAGGATATTAACAGAAAATGTATTTCTAAAAACCTTTCCAATAAGGGGAAAGGGGAAGATTTGCGAAGAAAGAACTGGAAAAAAAAAAAGTGAAAAAAAAAAGAAAATTAAAAGGAAAGAAAATTAAAGGAAGATTAACTACTATAGGAGTTTTAGGAAGAATGTGAGGTGATAGGCATCAAGGGTCCTCATTAAAATGTTATTATGTGTCTCTGTGAATGGCAGTTTACATACCTAAAACGAAAAGCATTATAATCGTGTATATTTATTTCAGTAGCTCCACTATTCTTTTAGTTTCCCAGATTTAAAACCTTGGAGATACTGTAGACTTTTACCCTAATTTTTTTCTATAGTTAATCAGTCATCATATTCTAATATTTCTTCCTTCAAATGTCTCCTGTGAATATAAAGCAAAATTCCCAATTTCAAAAGAATACATACAAAAAACAAAGACTGACTATTACAAAGAACATTTTTCAAATGAAAAATGAGAAATATTCATGATATGCTGAGTCAAAACAAAACATCCAACCGCCATAGGGAGAAAAATGTATAATCCTAGTTTTATAAAAGAGAAGATAGTTATCAGCATAAAAAAAGATTTGAAAGGAACCACTCTACATGAAAATGTTAACAGTTGTTCTTCCTGTTTGAGGGAGTTTATAACTGTGTTGTTTTTTCACACTTTCTCTATCCACATTTCCTAAATTTTTTTTACCATAAATATGCATTATTTTCAAACTTAGAAAAAAATCCTTTTTTTAAAAATTGTCTCATTTTGCCACTCCTTGTCTATTCTCATTGCTCTTATCCTATTGCCTCCAGTCTTTCCCTTCCCCAGGACTCTAACAACAGCCTTCTTTCTCTTGAGGTCTCTGAGCCCACTTCTCCCCAACTTACTATTGCTTGTACACATGCTCCTAAAACTCATCATTCATACTTATCTACAGCATATGAAAACAGAGCGGGCCATATGAACAATCAACTTAAAACAGTGATTCTCAGTCTCAGGGCCACTGATGCTAGGGGTAATTATTTCTTATGAAGGGGCTATCCTATTGCAGCATGTTTAGTAGCATTCCCGGCCTCTATCCACTGGATGCCAGTGGCATCTCCCAAATGTGTGTGCGGGGAGGAGGCCGATTGCCCCCAGTTGAGAGTCATACATTTAAAAGTTATAAAACTTCCATGGATCAATGGTTGATCATTGATCTAAAACCAGTAGGTCATGGTTTGATTCCCTTGTTATACCAGGGTTTCCAGCTTGATCCCCTGTGTGGGGCATGCAGGAGACAGCCAATCAATGATTATCCCTCATCATTGATGTTTCTATCTCTCTCTCCCTCTCCCTTCCTCTCTGAAATCAATAAAAATATATTTTAAAAAAGAAAAGTTATAAAACTTCCAAAATCATATATCTATCTGCTCATATACATACACACAAACACACACACACACACACACACACACACACACACACACACACACACACATGTATCTCTCTCAAGCCTAAACTTCTTGATATATGTCTTAAAAAACATTCCTCAGTCTTGCCCACATCTTATTTTTCTCAGAAGGAACTTCCTAGAAGAATCCTTTTCATTCTCAATTCCAAGCCTTTGAACAGTTTCCTCACTAAAATTCCCATTCATACTTTTCTATTCAGTGGCCTGTATCCATCCTTCAATTGTCAGTTCTTTGCAGAAGCTTTACTGATTTGCTCAGTTCAGTTCAGCATACGCCCACTAATATAGAGCATTACATATACACATATATGTTTGTTTGTTTGTTAATCTCATACCCCAAATTAGAGTAACCTCCCTCAGAATTTTAGAGAGGTTACTCAGGCACATTTCTGCGGTATAGCTATTGTGCTAACACTGTGCTGGGCATAGAGGCAATCAAAAGCTGGACAACTGGTGAATGAATTTAAAAGCACTGCTGTTAATAGTGTAAGCTGCTGTTTTCTTATTGAATAATTTGCTTTTGAACCTAATGGAGCAGTTGGTTAAGTGTAATCATTCGAAATGCTCAGTAACCTTCAAAACGTTTTCAGAATGAAAACATTAATATTTAATGGTATATTTTCAGGAACACCTAGTGTTGGGCTTTTTTTCCTTCCCTTTAAAATTTTTGGGAACACATAGGTTTTGAACTGTTCTCTACACTTTCAGGAAATGATACAAAGGATTTAAAACTATTAATTATAGTACAAACATGAACTTTATGAACTCCATTTATCTTAAAATACCCAATGGATTGGATTTTTTACTCAGTGTACAAAACTTAAGTATGGTCAACAAGAGCAGACAACTCGATTTTATAGTGTTTGGGTATGCATCGACACAAATACACTTTGCACACATCTATATTATATCCAAGCCGAGAGAAGTAAATGAAATGAAAGCGCTTTGTGAACTAAAAAAAAAAAAAAAAAAAAAAGCCACATACAAAGAAGGCAACAGACTAGATAGAGCAGCATAGTCACAGGCTGGAAGCCAGCCTGCGTGGGCCCCAGCAATTATTAGCTGTGTGTCCTTGTACATGTCACTTTAGTTCTCTGTGCCTCAGTTTCCTCCTTGTCAAATGGGGACAACAGTATCCGTCCCGCATCGAAGCTCTCAAAACAGTGCTTGCATACAGAAAGCACAACACAAATAGTAACCATTGTTACTATTACACCATTAGTTATTAGCCTAGTTAGTAAAAAGCCTCAATGTCTAAGGTTCTGATTCCAGTCTGGAGCTGGTTTTACAAAAAAAGCAGGATAAGCTATTTACAAGTTTAAGTTATTACGTGGACTAGTTTCTCAGAATGCGTGCTGGTGCTAAGCTGGTGATGATTACAGAATTTCTGTTACAGTAACTTATTTTTTAATCTGCAAGGAAACTGACATGGACAACTCTGTCTTCAAGGAACTTGACAAGCCACAAGAAAACAAATCAACTCTTTGTTATCTCCATATGTAAGTCCATTTGGGAGCAAAGAAAAAGGCTTAGGTAGCTACTGACCAACTTTCCAGAAAACACAATGAGGTCTTTTAAGGTTGTAATCAGCATTTCTTATGCAGTTATGTCCAGTTTTTGTCCTGCCAAACAAAAGCTTATCAGTCGGGGCACCGAGAAGCCGTCAGAACACCAGGAAATCGCGGCCGGGCCCAGGCGGCTGGGGAAAGCTGCCCTCCGACGGGTCGCCTCGCGCGTTCCGTCCTCCCCGCTCCCCGGGCCGCAGATGTCGGCTCCACCCGAAGATAAACAGTGACAGCAGGTCCCGTCCGCGCCTCACCCCGCCCCGCCCGCACCCCTCGCGCCCCCGGGGCCGCAGCCCCGACCTTCCCCGCTGCGGCCGGGCAGGGGGTTCGCCCCGGAGACCGCGGCCTCGCGCCCCGACCCCGACCCGGGCAGCCCCGCCACCGGCCGCGCCGAGGCCCCGCGGGGCCTGCAGGTGGGCCCAGGGCGCGGCCAGGCCCCAGAAGGAGTCCGGCCCCGGCCGGGCAGCTGCGGGCGGGGGCACGCACGGCCCGGCCGTCACTTACCGGCGCCTCATCGTCCCGCGGCGCCTCAGTCGAGCCCCGGCGCTGACCAACTGCGCCCGGAAGCCTAGAGAGTCCCCGGGCTCCCGGGCCGAGCCCCACTCAGGGCCATTCAAACGCGGCCGCGCGCGGGGCCCGCCGGGATTGCTCCCCTTGGGCGTCCCTCAGGCTCCGCCCAACGCTGGCCCCGCCCCTCTCGGGTAGCGCCGGAGGGAGGGGGAAGAGGGCGTGTGGCCACAGTGCCCCCTGGTGGTCACAGATACGCACACTGGTCTTGCTACTTCGCGGTAATACTGCGCTGGAAACTGAGGATGATAAAAGTCAAAGAATGACCTTGTGCTAATGACCATCTAGCGGGGGGAGGGGAGGAGACTGTACCCTAGGTGGTTCAAACCATTTGCTATAAAAATATGGTACAGGGAGAGATCTAGTCACTTCCATTTAAATGCACTGGACAAAGGATTTAAATGCATGGACTCTGGAGCTATGTGACGTTGGGTCAGCCATATAAATTCCTGTGTGTTTTGGTTTCCTCATCTGTAAAATGGGGGTAATAGTAATAGCTGCCTCACTATTGTGAGGATTAAATGAGTTAATACATATAATATGCTTAGAAGAATGTATCTGGCACATGGTAAGCACTATATAATTGTTAGCTATTATATTTTTGTTCCTAATATGTGTCAGACTCTATGTTAGACTCATAAGAACACAACAAATATGCATGATGCAGACCCTGTCCCCAGGAAGCAGGCTTAGACTCTTTGGAATGGGGTACACTCAAGTATGAGGTTAAATTTGGGTCTGTCCCTGACATGCTTTTAATTACTGGGGGTAATTCTCTTTATCTTAGTGGAGGCAGAGTCTACCCATCTTCAACAATAAGCCACTGGTCAAGGTTAACCAAAATGTGACAGGAGCAAGTAGTCTTTGATGGGCCTCTCACCCCTTGCAGAAGCCAATCAAGTAGTGCATTTATTTTAATCCTCACCTCAGGATATGTTTTATTTTATTTTCCTTTTAGAGAGAGAGAGAGATAAAAAAAACACAAAACACAACATTGATGTGAGAGAGAAACATCGATTGGTTACCTCATGGCATGCTCCCAGACCAAGGATCGAACCTGAAACCTAGGTATGTGCCCTGACAAGGAATAGAACCATCAACCTTTTGGTGAATGGGACAACACTCAAATTAACTAAGCCACCCGGCCAGGGCTCAAGTAATGCATCTGATGGAAAATATCCTCACTGCAAGACTACATGCTTTGATTTACCTTTTTTAGGCACTCCTTACAGAACTCTCCAGGGCTTGCCTAAGAAACAGGTTGGTTATGTTTGGCACAACAATATTTTTGAGGGTCTACTATGTGCCACACTGACATTGTACCAGGTGCTTGAGATAGCCTGGAGAATCTCACAGTGGCTTGGGAAAACAGGGAAAGAGATCATTCCAATACACTATGGTGAATGCAGTGATAAAAGGGTATATTCTAAATACTATGGGGTTCAGAGCAATGGGTAGTCTGGCAGATAAACTAATCAGAGCTGGGATGTCATTAGGTGAAAATAACAATGTATTTTTTTAACTAACTTAAACCTTTGTATTCTTATATAGTGACAGCTACAATGTACACAGTTGGGAAATGGCTATTAAATGAAGGAAAATAAAAACAAAGTCAGCTCCCTGTTAAATCACTCTATGTAAAATAAATCATATATTCATACATTTACCACTTTTAAAAATATCACCTTATCTATTAAATGTAGATGATAGGCAAAGAGGTAAGAAGTTTTGTTTTGGGGGGGAAGGGGGTTGCAAGGATACCTATACTGTTTTCAAAGCTCTTTAAACCATTGCCATAGAATCTCACTGACAATTTCACCTAAGAAAGAGATATCTTATAATAAATGTAAGTGGTTGTTTGTTTCCAAGCTTTGGCAATTATGAATAAAGCTGCCTCAAACATCCATATGCAAATTTTTGTGTGGACATAAGTTTTCAACTCCTTTTGTCAAATACCAAGGAACATGATGCTGGATCCTACGGTAAGAGTACGTTAAGTTTTTGCCCTAACCTGTTTGGCTCAGAGGATAGAGCGTCGGCCTGAAGACTGAAGGGTCCCAGGTTCGATTCCGGTCAAGGGCATGTACCTTGGTTGCGGGCACATCCCCAGTGGGGGGTGTGCAGGAGGCAGCTGATCAATGTTTCTCTCTCATCGATGTTTCTAACTCTCCATCCCTCTCCCTTCCTCTCTGTAAAAAAATCAATAAAAAATATTTTTTAAAAAAAGAGTACATTAAGTTTTGTAAGAAACTGCCAAAGCACCTTAATATTAATATGAGAGTTGTTTGAACCACATCAATAAGCTGTCTTCCAAAGTGGCTGTGCCATTTTGCATTCCCATCAGCAATGTATGAAAGTTCTTATTCCTCCATATCTTCACCAGCATTTGATACTGTCAGTGTTCTGGATTTGGGCCATTCTGACAGATCTGTAGTATCCTATTGTTTTCCTTTACATTTCCCTGATGACATACGATGTGGAGCATCTTTTCATATGCTTATTTGCCATCTGAACATCTTCTTTGATAAGGTTTCTGTTAAGGTCTGTCAACCAAACTTTATTCAGTGCAAACAGCTTAATTATGTTACAGCATGGCGGCCACTCAGTAGTGTTACAGCTCAATTATGAGACAGCACAGCTGTGGAAGAGCATGGCTATGATGTGTCCCTGGGGCAAAGTGGCCTGTGTCTAGGTCTCCCTAGGGTGACTTGCTTCTCTGGTTAGACAGCAGTGCTTCTTTCCAATATGGTCGAGTCCACGCTGTCCTGCTCCAGTTTGTTCTGGATGCACACTCTGCTTCACTCTGTTCTACTCCTCTCTGGCCCTGAGAATAACAATGTATTTTTCCTCCCTAGTAACAGGGCTCTTACTGTAAAAAATTAAGCAATGGTGAAATTTTCAGACACGAATTTAGGTCCGTGGGAGAAATATTTTTAGGATATGTTTTGCATAAGCAATGCCTTTGAACTACTCTCAGATTATACCAAGCACAAGCAGGAACATGCCTATGTGTGGGGCCACACCTGTTAACAAATGGGACTCGAGAGAGCCCAGCAGGGTGAGTGAAGAAAGCAGGAGCCCTGGGTTCTAGGTATCTGCAACTTAGAACATTCCACTAAGTAGGTGTGCAGTTGTAAAGAAAATAAAATTCAGTACACATGGGTGAAGTCACTTTCTCTCAAGCTATTTCTTCATCACCATTATCATAAACAGGAATTTCTTGATGACCCACTATATAAGAGGCTTTGTACTGGGCCCTCACCAGAAGGTGAAAAAGGTGTGAGACAGTACTTACCCTCAAGGGATGCTGCATGATGTGGTAAGACAAATAACGGGGACTTGGGAATCTGCTGTGTTAACATAGAAGCATCTCCACTATATAATAAGACTCCGGTGGTCTGAGGGCCTGAGCACGGTGTCTCAGGCAGGTTCATCTCCAGACTCAGGTTTGGAGGGTTATACCAGTGGATGAGCGGCCTTGGCCCATAGAGCTCAGGTGACTGCCAAGTGTCAGCATAATTTAAGGTGAAATTTTTAACCTTTTGCACTCGGATGTCGAGTGTGACTCGACACGGTTAGCATCGGTAGCAGGAATCGAGAAAAAAGCAAGCGAGTGCAAAGGGTTAAAAATGGCCTTATATTGCTACTTTTGAAGTATATACTATTTTAATGATGAAAATGCAGGTCAATTTTCTTCATTGACACTTCTAAATTAATAAAGTTGAAATTATTTTCCCTTGGAGCTCAGTCAAGTTATTTATTTATTTTTATTTTTAATAGTTTTCTTGATTTCAGAGAGGAAGGGAGAGGGAGAGAGAGATAGAAACATCAACTATGAGAGAAAATCACTGATTGGCTGCCTCCTGCACGCCCCCTACTGGAGATGGAGCCCACAACCTGGGCATGTGCCCTTGACTGGAATGGAACCCAGGACCCTTCAGTCCACAGGCAACGCTCTATCCACTGAGCAAAACCAGCTAGGGCTATTTATATTTTTAAATTGTTGCCTGAAGATATTTTTTAAATGGATTTTAGAGAGAGAGGAAGGGAGAGAGAGCGAGAGAGAGAGAGAGAGAGAGAGAGAAAGCATCAATGTGAAAGAAACATTGATCAGTTGCCTCCTGTATGCCCCCCAACTGAGGATCAAACCCACACCCTAGTATGTACCTTGACTATGAATCGAATCAGCAACTTTTTGGTTCATGGGATGACACTCCAACCAACTGAGCCACCCAGCCAGGGGCAAGTTTTTAAATTTTTGTTGTTGTTGTTAATCCTTACCCAGGAGAATTCCTCTCCCACCCCTCCCAATTGATTTCTAGAGAGAGTGGAAGGGAAGGGGAGAGACAGAGAGAAACATTGATGTGAGAGAGACACATCAATTGATTGTCTCCTGCATGTGCTCCACCCAGGGCCGGGGATAGAGCCTGCAGACGAGGTACATGCCCTTGACTGGAATTGAACCCTTGACTCCTCAGTCCATGGGCTGATGCTCTAACCACTGAGCAAACCATCAAGGGTCAAGTTTTTAATTTTTTGGTGGACAAAAAAGTGCAGATCAAACGTATTTTTATTATCCCTGTACCAGTTCTTGTGCACAGAAAGTGGGTTTACCGCTAGCCTTCACAGTGGCCAGTCTCTGAGGGATCTAACCCCGGGCCATCCCCTCATTCCTTCCTTCTCACTGCCTTAAACATTCCTTCCATCTGCCTGAAGGGCAGCGGAGTTAGCCTTTCTGCTTCTCACCCTTTCTCTTAAGGGTATGGACGTCATTCAGGGACAGTGTATGGAGTAACCCTAACCATAAACACTCCCATGAGAAAAGAAGTCTCGTGCAAAGTCATACACACATTTCTTGGAGAGTTAGGGGAGGGATTGTGGAGGAACGTGGGAGCCAGGCCTGACATGCTAGACAGGATTTCGACAGGCAGGGTGTTCCAGACAGTGGGGGGAAGTACAAAGTAAGTGAGGCAGGATAGTAAAAAGCTAGGAAAATTCCTTGGCAAGTGGACTGGGGGAACAGAGACAGATAGCTGAACAAACTGGCCGAGCAATTTACAGCCAGATACAGGTCACTAGGGTGGAAAGCCCGGGCTGCCTAGCAGTGGGCAAAACTGGCCCTGACCTCGCCCCCAGGGTGGTCTTTCCTCCCCCGGCGTATCACTTGCCTTGTGGTTTAGACCCCTAGACCTTTCCTCTCTGGAGATAACATCTAGGCCTCAGTTGTATTTCAGCTCCAGGCCCAGAAAAGCATCCAAACCAGGCAAGTGAATGACCCTGGCACTGACCAATCAGTGGAGACCATGACCCAGAAAGGGCACACCTGGCAAAGCTGATGAACATTCTACTGAATCTTCCCCTAAGACCTCCCCTAAACCTCTAGCCTTTAAAATCCTCAAGACAAAGGACCAAGTGCTGTTCTCCTTCTTGGAGCATGCCCACCCCTTTCCCTTCCTCTTCGTCCCCCACAGGGTGCATCTATTAAGCTCTAAGGGATGCCCCCCCCACCATGAGACTTACGACCAGGGAGCAATGGGCAGCAGCAGCTTGTCCCGGGCTAACCCCCTGAACCTGTCTCCAAGGCCCCCTTTTCTCTCTTTAGTGAGCTGATAGGAGCCCCAGGTTGGCTCACTTCTTTCCCATAATGTTTCTAGAGAGGCAAAGTAGCCCCTCCTAGTCTCTCTTCTGTTGCTTCTTCTATCCTAGGCCCTTCCTTGTTTCACTGTCCCCAGCTGGAATAACCATACTCTCAAAATCACCTGGACTCGTATTTCAAAATCTTTCCTGAACGAAGTCAAGAACTCACACTATAGGCCGCCGGCTCCAGACCCCGTCCCTTTCTGGTAACACCAGGACCACTGTCTATCCTGATTTTATTGGAATGAAAAGAGCTCTGGAGAGTAGCAGGAGTGAAGATTGAAAAGGTAGGCAGTCACCTGGCAGGTTTTAAAGATCTCAAATGATCAAATAAAGGTATTTGAGAAAGAAAAAAAAAATCATTAGAAACCCTTGAAGGTCTATTACTCATGGATAAGCACCGTTTCTACTTGAAAATATATTTTCTGAGATATTGTACTATGCAAATGTATATTTAAGAACAAAAGTGAGATATACTAAGTATCATATTATGTAGGTCAATCCATGCCAGTCTGTAGAAATGCACATAATAAAAATGGCAGTTGAAGCATGGGTGGAACTAGAGAGCATTATGCTAAGCGAAATAAGCCAGTCAGAGAAAGATAAATATCACATGATCTCACTCATATGTGGGATATAATGAACAACATAAACTGATGAACAAAAATAGAACCAGAGACACAGAAGCATCGAACAGACTGTACAACCTATGAGGGAAGGTGGAGGGTGAGGGGGTAAGAGATCAACAAAAGGACTTGTATGCATGCATATGAGTATAACCAATGGACACAGACAGTAGGTGGGTGAGGGCATGTGCTGGGGGGAGTGGGAGTGGCGGGGGAGTGGTCAATGGGGGGAAAAAGGAGACTCGTGTAATACTTTAAACGATAAAGAATTTTTAAAAAATGGCAGTTGAAACTTAAAAAATAAATGGCCCTGGCTGGTGTGGCTCAGTTAGTTGAGCATCATCCCATGTACTGAGTTTTCATTCCCAGTCAGGGCACAAGCCTGGTTTGCAGGCTTGATCCCTAGTAGGGGGTGTGCTGGAGGCAGCCCACTGATGTTTCTCTCTCACACCTATAGACAGCAATATCTCATCCATCCCATGAGTAACTACATCCGCTGCTCAGCATTTGAGCCTTTGGAAAATTCCAGGTGGTTGATTTTGGCAAAGTGAGAAGTTGATTCCTTTTTTTTCTGCTCCTCCCTTCCCCACCTTCCTGTGCTGACTGTGAAAGGAAGTAGGGAGCATTTCAGATAAGGCAAAAGCAACGAAAATGAGCAAATCTCACTGCTAGTTTATAAGATTCATGATTTTTTAAATACCACCACAATACTAATGACCTCCTTGGTGGCAGAAGCATTAGGGTGTTTTTTTCCCTAATGTGTAAATATGTATTTATCTTTTAAATTATATTTTAAATATATTTTTATTGATTTCAGAGATAAAGGGAGAGGGAGAGAGAGAAACATCAATGATGAGAGAGAATCATTGATTGGCTACCTCCTGCACGCCCCAACTGGGGATCAAGCCCACAACCCCGGCATGTGCCCTAACCAGAAATAGAACCGTGACCTCCTGGTCCATAGGTCCATGTTCAACCACTGAGCCATACCTGCCGGGCTCTTTTTATTTATTTTTTTTATTTTTAAATATTCTTTGTTATTTTATTTTTTTATTATTTTTTTAAATTTCTTTATTGATTAAGGTGTCACATATTTGTCCTCATCTCCCCATTCCCATCCCACACCCCTCCCCATGGATGCCCCAACCCCCTGTTGACCTTAACCATTGGTTAGGCTCGTATGCATGCACACAGTCCTTTGGTTGATCTCTCCCCCTTCCCCCCACCCTCCCCTACCCTCCCTCTGAGGCCCGATAGTCTGATCGATGCCTCCTTGTTTCTGGTTCTGTTCTTGTTCATCAGTCTATGTTGTTCATCATTTCCCCTAGATGAGCGAGATCATGTGTCACTAGAAATATACTTATAAGAACTGAATGTGAGACGAGCAATAATAGTTATGCTGACAGGCAAATGAATCAGTCTGTAGTGAGTTTCTTTCTGGACCAACAGTTCTTTTGAGACCCAATATCAATGTCCACCAGTTCCTTATGTGTACATGTCGGCACTGACTTTTCAGCTCTGGATGGTGGACAAATGGTGGTAATGCAGGTCCGACTCCCTCTGGTTTGGTCTCGGCCGGACCCAGGGGCACGGCTTCACCCGGACTCAGGGGCGCGTGGCCTCACCCGGACCCAGGGGCGCGTGGCCTCACCCGGACCCAGGGGCGCGTGGCCTCACCCGGACCCAGGGGCGCGTGGCCTCACCCGGACCCAGGTGCGCGCGGCCTCAACCAGACCCGGGACCCAGCCTCACCCGGATGCAGGGGCACACGGCCTCACCCGGACCCGGGACCCAGCCTCACCCGGATCCAGGGGCACACGGCCTCACCCGGACCCGGGATCCAGCTTCACCTGGACCCAGGGGCGCGTGGCCTCACCCGGACCCAGGGGCGCGTGGCCTCTCCCAGACCCAGGGTCACGTGGCCTCACCCGGATCCAGGGGCGCACGGCCTCACCCAGACCCAGGATACAGCTTTACCTGGACCCAGGGGCACACGGCCTCACCCGGACCCGGGATCCAGCTTCACCTGGACCCAGGGGCGCGTGGCCTCACCCGGACCCAGGGGCGCGTGGCCTCTCCCAGACCCAGGGTCACGTGGCCTCACCCGGATCCAGGGGCGCACGGCCTCACCCAGACCCAGGATCCAGCTTTACCTGGACCCAGGGGCGCGTAGCCTCACCCGGACCCAGGGGCGCGCGGCCTCACCAGGATCCAGGGGCACACGGCCTCACTCGGACCCGGGATCCAGCTTCACCCGGACCCAGGGGCGCGTGGCCTCTCCCGGACCCAGGGGTGCGTGGCCTCACCCGGACCCAGGTGCGCGCGGCCTCACCCGGACCCGGGACCCAGCCTCACTCGGATCCAGGGGCACACGGCCGGGCTCTTTATAATTATAAAAAAAAAATACTTGCTGGTTGTAAAACAAAAATAAAGCAGTAAAGAAACATGTAAATACAAGATAAAAATCTCCTCCCAACCACCCCTACATTGTTCCAGAGTTCTCTTATTAACAAGTGGATGAATCTTTCTATGTACTGTATTCGTAAACATATATGTACAAATATACATATAAAATGGGCTGGCAGTATACATGCCATATAACTTAGTCTTATTCCCATTTCACAAATACTACATCATGGACAGATTTCCATATATAAATACATACTTTATCTTTTTCAACAGAGGCAGCAGTTTTACTTGGGGTTTTTTTGGCAGGTGGAAGGTAGGAGTGGTAGGTAGTGTTGGATGGTAAGGAATCCTCCTGTTATGACAATTTGTTTTTGATACAGCTGAGAAGCAGGTGTAAATATTTGGTATTTATAATTTTCAAATCTGAATCCCCAAGTAGATTACCTATAGTTAGGGTACACTCACCAAGTGGAAGATGGTACAGGGCAGCAAGCTAGAAGGGAAAGAAAACTAGCTTTGGAGCAAGGTTCACCTCCATTGGGAGCCCAAATCACTGCCTTTGGGCCCTTTCTACACCATTTTTACTTAACTGCACAATGGGGATAATAACACTCTTTTCTCAGGTGTTGTTAGAAAATAAGATAACCTATATAAGACACTACACCAGTACCTAGCACAGTGATTGTGTCTCTCTCTGCAAAACATCCCCCACCCCTAACTTTATCTGTTCAGTGCTTTTTTCCCCTCAAGATAGAGAACACAATATGATTGGCTGCTGCCTCGGAAGATATTATTCTGAGCTAGAAAATTTAGGACCAGCTCCCGGAGTGGGGGCCAATGCTGGGGAGACAGACTCTCTGTGATACTAATAGCCAGGAAATCAGTACTGAATATCTGAAAGGTATGACCATACACAGTAAGTCTAATCATGCAGTTGCTTAGGAGGTTCAATACTACTTCGGCCTCTTAACAAACAGGGAGTGAAGAGGAGTTCAAGGGCAGGGGGCAGACAGGAAGAGAATGAAATGGGCAGAGCAACAATTATCAAAAGCAGGATAATGTCCTTGGGAAGGGAACTTAAAGGTACACAGCAGGTCCCCAGCCTCAAGAGATGGGAGCAGTAGGAAGATTATTGATTAGAATCACTTCAAGGCAAAACCACTCTTGCAATAACAACATTGAGTCTGAACCTAAACTGGCTTGAGTTCTTACCCAAAATTAGCTGTATTCTTCAGAACACTGGTTCTACAAGATGTTGACAGGTTGAAAAAAAGAGAAAAAGAAAAGGCCTCCTTGGCCACAGAAGTTTGGTAACTGCTAGATTAACAAATACTTCTTTACTGTAGCACTTCTCAGACCCTTTAAATACTAACATTAATTGTGAGTATCTAAAAGAAAGATTTATATAGTGCTGCTCAAGCTTACTTGAATTCTGAATATTTTAAAAAGGAGAACACAAATATTCTAAACAATTACTCTTATCTAAAAAGAGTAGCCGGACTAGTAGGGGTCTTGAGAAAGAGATATAGCTCCAGCTGCAGGCTGGGTGGGGGTGGAGCCTCCTGATCATAGCCAGGGCTGGATAAAAGCAACAGAGACTGAACATCTGGCAGAGCTGTAAGAGACATTTAAAGAAAAACTGAAATAAAAATTTACCATACCTTTTGCCTTTCTAAAAAATAAAAATATGTATCTTCATGAAATAGTGTTATAAAACAGTATGCTAAGTAAGTATAAATATAAATCAAAAACATCTAGAAGAATCGAAATAAAAATGTCTATGGAAAAAAAATTTTTTTGCATGGCAGGATTTGTTGATTATCTTCTTTTTTACTTATTTGTATTTTCAATTTTATACAATAAATGTCCTTCTTTTGTAATTAAACTACTTTTTTAAAAAGGAAATCACTTTATTAGCCCTGGCCAGTGTGGCTCAGTTGGTTGGAGTGTCGTCTGAATGCCAAAAGGTTGCGGGTTCGATTCCTGGTCAGGGCACATACCTAGATTGCAAGTTGGATGCCCAGTCAGGGCATGTATGGAAGGTGACCAAACAATGTTCTCTCTCACATCGACGTTTCTCTCTCTCTCTCCCTTTCCCTCTTTCTTAAAAAAAAAACCCAATAAGCATATCCTCAGGTGAGGATTTAAAAAAAAAATCACTTTATTAGAGGAAATAATCATAGCAATTATTAGGAAATTAAACTTTTTGTGCAAATTTTTGAAAGTTTAGGATTTGATTTGGCAGCTTTTATTGTTATTTCCCACTTGAGCTAACCCTGGTTAGCTTAATTCATTTGTATGGAACCTCTCTTAGAAACCTGTACTATTTTACTAGGGATGCTGTAACAAAGTGCCAGAAACTGGGTGGCTTAAAACAATAGAAATATAGTCTCTCACTTCTGTAGGAGAAGTGAGAGACTATATTTAGGTGTTGGTAGGACCATGCTCTCCCTCTGCAGGCTCTAGGGAAGAATCCTTTTGCCGATTCCTAGCTCTGGTAGTTGTTGGCTTATAGCTGCATCCCTCCAATCTCTGCATCCATTGTCACATGGACATCTTCCCTGTGTGTATTCATCCTTTCCTCTTCTTATAAGGATACCTACCAGTCATTGGATTTAGGACCTACCATAATCCACCTCATTTAACTAATTACATCTGCAAAGACCTGATTTCCAAACATGATCACATGGTTCTGGGTGGATGTGAATTTTTGACTGACACTATTCGACTTACAAGAAAATATTTAGTCCACAAACCCTTAAAAATGTAAATTAGCACATTTCGGAGGGCCTGTTTGAACCTATGGACATTGTAACTGTATAACCTCGGTGGTAAGCAATTCTAATTGTATGACTCTCCTACAGAACTGTGTTGACAATCTACTCAGGGATTTTCACAGTAACTTTTTTTTTATAGTAGAGACAAATGGGAACAACCTAAATGTCCATCAATGGTGAACTAGTTAACTAAATTATCATACATCCATGCCATGTATACTCCGTAGACTTTTCAAGTACCAAAAGGTACTAATGTTCTCCTTCAATTCTTCTGAATCCAACTTCATCCTTGTATTTGTCTGCTCAGGCTGCCATAACAAAATACCACAGACTCAGGGGCTTAAGGCTACCAGACCACTGTACCGATTTTTCGGTAATTTCCGAATCTGCCGCTATACTGCTTTACCTAATTTTCTGTACTTTGCCTAGTACCTATTTTCTACAATGTCTCCAAGTTCCATCTTATTCTAACCACTTGTTTGCATGTAACTAACATTATTCTATATCATGTTGATTTTTTCTCTTTAATGCTCAGGAGCCCAGGTATAGGGGACAGTTAGGTTCAGGGCCTCAGGTCTGGTAGGGTTAAACAACAGAAATTTATTTTCTTATAGTTCTGGAGGCTGGGAAGTCCAAGATCAAGGTTCTGGCTGCTTCAGTCCTTGGTGACAGCTCTCTTCCTGGCTTGAAGACAGCCACCTTCTCATTGTGCGTCCTCACTGGCTAAGTGAGAGAGCAAGCCCTTGTGTCTCTTCTTATTTCTTTTTATTTTTTAGTGACTTTTAAATTTTATTTTTCAATTACAGTTTATATTCAATATTATTATATGTTAGTTACAGGTGTACAGAATAGTGGTTAGGCAATAATATACTTTTTTTTGTGTGTCGCTTCTTATAAGAACACAAATCCTATTATGAGAGTCCTACCTTCATGACCTTGTGTAACCCTAAGTACTTCCCAAAGGCCCCATCTCCAAATACTAATACAGTTGGGGTTAGGGCTTTGACATAAATTTTGGGAGGACACAAACATTAAGTCCATTAAAATCCTCCTTCCAAAAAATAAACAAACAAACAAATCCAGGCTATAAAACAATGCTTTATATCTGAACCAATCAATTAAGGCTTTTAAAAATTAGCACATAGTAAACAATGCCACAAAGGACCTAAATTGGTCATTCAGATACTTGATGTAGAGACAGTTTAGACCACTTTCAAGATAGCTGAAATTAATTACCAGAATGAATCCAGAGTAACCAAGCTTGAAGAAACATGTTAGGCCATCAGTAACACATCATTATGACTCATGCTATGGTTCATTCTTATCCTTTAATGGGATCTGTGGGAATGGCAATCCTCCCAGCTTCGTAAGCAAGCGTTGGAGGGAAGTGCTATAATGGGAACTTGTTAAAATGTGAATTACACAACAGTCCTCCTGAAATGGAAAAAAAAAAAAAAGTTAATTGCTAAGGAAGAACGCTTTTGTTAACCAACATCTGCCAGCACCTTACTGGTTCATGCCACTGCTGATAGGGTGACGTGACACTGCCGAGTCATGAACCAGAATTTGAAAAAAATGTAATCCACCCAGAAATGATTCAGAAACCTAGCAATAACTAGCAAGGTGGGATCTTATAATAAATTTTTTTCAGTAATGAGGTTTGAACATGCAAACAGACAAAATGGACAAAAATTTCCTCCTGTTAAGACCCCATTACTGACATGAAATAAATTGCATCATGAATAAAACAGAGTAGGGCAGTCTTTTTCAGAAGGCAATAATGATAGTAAACACAAATAACTTGGATTTGCAATGGAAGCCCATTTTACTGAAGCTGTCAAAAGGCTTAAAAGCTTTTAGGGCACACTGGGGAACTGGTTGGACCAGTGAGGATAGCCGAATAGAATTATCATAGACATTGTTAAAGGGCATAGACTTAAAACATATCTATAAAAGCTCTTTTTTTCCCCTTTAGAGAGATCTAGTCTTCTAAATATGGTTGTTTGAAAAGAAAATATACTTGGTCAAGTTTCAATCCAAAGGCAACTGTTCTGAAGAGAATCGCATGAAGTATTAAAACTAGTCAGCTTCTCAGACTCCTAAAGAGGTGATGGTGGAAAGATGAGATACAAACACAATTACAAAAAATGTGTAGGTGGCACAAATTATAAAAGTCAAACAAGACAACTGGTATAACCTATGGAATCATGGTGTACCTTCTCTCAGTTTCTATAATTAAAATCGTATTTGCTCAAAGGCACAAAGCAAACAAAGTTTAACATATATTTTTACAATTTCAGTATTCCCATTATTTTCTAATTCAAGTTTAGTCCGGTGGGAGGCATACAGGAGGCTCTCAAAAACTGGTTATTTGCTTAAATTACTTTGTGTAAATTCAAACCTTGTTATTTTAAAGCAACAAAATGCTCTAGTCAGTGCTTCTTTGTCCTTGAGGAGATCACCAGGAGAACTATAAAAAACTTGATGCCCATGTTCCACCTTAAGCAAATGGATTAGAATCACTGGAGGTGTGGCCCAGGCATCACTATTTTACTTTATTTTATTTTATTGTTTAAGGTATTACAAATAGTACATATCTCCTTCCCCCACCCCCATTGACCTACCCCCAGCCTCCCCTCCCCCCCGACACTTGCGCACACCCTCCCCCGCCACCCTCCAGTGTCTTGTGTCTGTTGGTTGTGCTTATATGCATACATACAAGTCCTTTGGTTGATCTCTTACTCCCCCACCTTCCCACTGTAGTTTGACAGTCTGTTCAATGCTTCTTTGCCTCTATCTATTTTTGTTCATCAGTTTATATTGTTCATTATATTCCACAAATGAGTGAGATCATGTGGTATTTATCTTTCACTGACTGGCTTATTTCACTTAGCATAATGGTATCCAGTTCCATCCATGCTGTTGCAAATGGTAAGAATTCCTTCTTTTTTATAGCAGCGTAGTATTCCACTGTATAGATGTACCACAGTTTTCTAATCCACTCATCTGCTGATGGCATTTAGGCTGTTTCCAAATCTTAGCTATTATAGATTGTGCTGCTATGAACATAGGGGTGCATATATCCTCTCTGATTGGTGTTTCTGTTTTCTTGGGGTATATTCCTAGAAGTGGGTATTTACTGGGTCAAATGGGAGTTCCATTTTTAGTTTTTTGAGGAAACTCCATACTGTTCTCCACAGTGGCTGCACCGTCTGCATTCCCACCAGCAGTGAAGGAGGGTTCCTTTTTCTCCGCATCCTCGCCAGCACTTGTCATTTGTTGATTTGTTGATGATAGCCATTCTGACAGGTGTGAGATGGTACCTCAGTGTTGTTTTGATTTGCATCAGGCATCAGTATTTTTAAGAGGTCCCAAAGTGAGACTCTGGTGACTCCAGGACAGAGAACCATTAAGCTTCTAGGTTTAAAATCATGTCATGTTATAACTGGGTGAAGAGAGGGTGAAATGGGTAAAGGGTGTCAAATGTATGGTGACAGATAGAAACTAGACATTGGGTGGTGAGTATCCTATATAATAAAAGCCTAATATGCAAATTGTCCTCTCAACCAGGAGTTTGACTGGGAGTTCCAACTGCCTCCGGACCCTCCTCATGGCCAGCCGGGCCCAATCAGCCCCAATTGGGGCAGGCTGGCCGGACCCCAACCATGCATGAATTCATGCACCGATCCTCTAGTACTATAATATATACAGATATTGAATTATAATTTGTACACCTGAAACTTATGTTATTAACCAATGTTACCTCATTAAAATGATATTTTTCTCTTTCTTAAATTTTTAACCAAGATATAAATTTACATGTAACACTGAATTAGTTTTAGGAGTACAACGTAATGATTTGATATATGTATACAGGTTGGGGCAAAAGTAGGTTTACAATTGCTCATATGGAAAATAATACAATAATTAAGAAATAATAATATAAGAATAAACTGTTTCCCATACTCTCAATTGTATGCAAATATACCCTATATACTCTATATATTTACCACAATGAATTTAGTTAACATTCATCACCACACATAATATTTAAAAAACATTTATATTTTTCTAAATCCACAATGCAGAAAACTAGGAAAAGTATGGGAAAGTACAATTTTAAAAAGTGCTCTGAAATCCCATTACTCCTTTATGTGTTAATATCACTTGAGTCTTTTTTCTATGTATATGAAATAACATGCAAAATGTGCAAAAATTATACATTTTAGAACTGGAAGGTAGCCTTAGAAGTTAATTAGTATAAGTCCCTCATTTTATAGATGAAGAAATTAAGGCCAAGAAAGTTCCAAATTCAACGTGACTCAGGTAGTTAGTTCATTTGGAGTCAGGATTAGAATCTAGGTTTTTCATTTTTCTTGCAAAACAAAATTTGTACAAAAACTGGAATCCCCAAAAGTTTAATTCCAAGTTAAAACTCCATTTCCATAAAGGATTCTTCCTAATGATCCTATATAATAAAAGGCTAATAGAATGACTGGTTACTATGACACACACTGACCACCAGGGGGCAGACGTTCAATACAGGAGCTTCCCCCTGGTGGTCAGTGCGCTCCCACAGGGGTAGTGCTGCTTAGCCAGAAACCAGGCTCATAGCTGGTAAGCACAGCAGTGGTGGCGGGAGCCTCTCCCGCTTCTGCAGCAGCGCTATGGATGTCTGACTGTTGGCTTAGGCCCACTCCCCACGGGGAGCAAGCTGTCAGTCGGACATCCCCTGAGGGCTCCCGGACTGCGAGAGGGCACAGGCTGGGCTGAGGAACTCCCACCTCCAGTGCACGAATTTCGTGCACTGGGCCTCTAGTATTCTTATAATCTTAAAAAAAGCAAGCAATGTTTTATAGAGAGTGCCTTCATCTTTCTCCTGAATTGTAGTATACAGCATTGTCCCCACTGTGTTTTACAAACATTGATTCCATTGGGCATTAACAGATGTAATAAGGAGTGGGCTCTTATTTAAGTAGATTGGGAAACAAAATTAAAGGAGATTCTTATGGAATAATTTCTTGTGATTTTAACGTTATACTAATAGAACTGAGAATCTCTGAGGTGTATATGCAAAATATAATGTGCTTTATTTAACCTTGGAATTCTTCCTCAGCTCAGTCCTAATATCTTCATGTTCTTTGGAATATGTTTTAGCAAATAACACTATGAGGACTCCCAGGATAAAGGAATAAAAGATCTGGAATACTCTACTGAGGCCAAAGCAACTTTGATTCAGGTTATAGTTAAACTTGTTTTAAAGAAATAGGGGAGTACTTTACTTTTATTTATTTTCAAATTACAAGTGAAAATTAAGAATGTCATAGAGGTAGAAGTGGGCCAGCTGGGCTGCACGGACTCAGGAAACAAATTACAGAGCTTAGGAGGAAAAAAGGCAAAGAAAACGCATCTAGGGGGGAAAGAGGAGGAACGGCTTGGGCTGTAGGAGAGAACTTCATTATTATTTTAAAATTTATTTTTATTGATTTTACAGAGAGGAAGAGTGAGGGATACAGAGTTAGAAACATCGACGAGAGTTGATCAGCTGCATTCTGCATGCCCCCTGCTGGGGATGGAGCCCACAACCAAGGTACATGCCCTGGCTGGAATCAAACCCAGAACCCTTCAGTCCCCGGGGCCAATGCGCTATCCACTTGGCCAAACTGGTTAGGACATGTAGGGGAGTACTTTAAAAGGGAAGGAATATATGATTCAAGTGACTAACAATGTTTTAAAGTGTTCATTAATTTACGGTACTAAATAAGACAAGAGCCCTAGCTGGTTTGGCTCAGTGAATAGAGTGTGGGCCTTTGGACTGAAGGGTCCCAGGTTTGATTCCGGTCAAGGGCACATGCCGGGGTTGTGGGCTCGATCCCCAGTAGGGGGCGTGCAGGAGGCAGCTGATCAATGGTTCTCATCATTGACATGTCTACCTGACTCTCCCTCTCCCTTCCTCTCTGAAATCAATAAAAAAAATATTTTTTTAAAAAAGAATAAGACAAGAATAGCTTGAAAATCAGACAATATTGCACAAAATTATTACCAGAATACAATATATAACATTTTTATGTACTCCCTCCCTTCTAATTTTTACTCTTTATTTTACACAATGTAATTATAGTATACTCAGTTTTATATTAGTTACTTTATTTTTTAAAAACAATATATTATTTTATTGATTTCAGAGAGGAAGAGAGAGGGAGCGATAGATAGAAACATCAATGATGAGAATCATCGATCATCTGCCTCCTGAACGCCCCCACTGGGGATCGAGCCCACAACCCGAACCCACAACCGGGGCATGTGCCCTTGACCGGAATCAAACCCGGACCCTTCAGTCCACAGGCCCACGCTCTATCCACTGAATCAAACCAGCTAGGGCTGGTATATAAATTAATGTAATTTTTTAAAAGCGGGCGTTTTAAATGAAAATTCCTTTAAAATGTGCAGACTCTGATCTACCAATTGTAGTTCTAATAATTTAAGGAAATAAGGAAAGATGTGCAAGGATGTTCACAGCAACATGGGTTATAAAAGGGAAAAATAAAACAGAAAACAACTTAAGTATCCAATAATAGGTTAAATTATGCTATAGGTGTACAACTGAACACAAAACCCACTCAGTACAAATAATGTTGTAGATTATTTAATGACATTAAAAAGCACATCATGGGCATGTGCCGAGCACACCACTTAACCTCACAACAAACTTTGAAAATAGGTACATCATTCAACTTTTACATACGAAGAGGTTTGCAATATAAACAATTTTACTTGCCCAAGGTCACAAAAGTAAGTAATGAAGCCAGGATCCCAAAGGAGGCCATCTGAATCTCGAGCCCGCGAGCCTTCCCACGCCCACTGGCTCCTAGCTTTGGTGCAGAACGGGGATACCACTCTCTACCTCCCAGGGTTCCTGTGAGACTTACGTGAAATAATCAACACCAAGTCCCAGGAACACAGTGGACATCCAGTATTCGGAAGCTACTAAATAACTCAAGGTCACACAATCCGCGGTGAAACCGGGATTTAAAGCGAGCTCAGAATCTCGTCCTTTCCGGGAGAGCGGAGGAACTGAAAACCTTTTCTTGGCTTCAACTCCTAAAGCAGAGTCCGTACGGACCTCCCCTCTGCCCCGGAAAGTGCGCCTCGGGGTCAGCCAACCCACAACAGGCCTCTTCAAAAAGGAGGGGCGCCCGGAGTCGCTTTAGGAAGAGTTAAATTCTGGCAGCTTTTCTCACCTGCTATGCTTGCTGCTTCCACCTCTGCGCCCCGCCCCCGGAAGTGACGTTATACTCACGCGCCGGAAGTGGGCTTGCGGACCGGGACCAGACGTCGCGGACGCTGGGGGTCCTGAGGCTCCGTGGGCCGCCTCGGACAGAACAAGTTCGCGGCGTTAGTAGGCGTCCTTTGCCATGACGGCCCAGGGGAGCCTGGTGGCCAACCGAGGCCGGCGCTTCAAGTGGGCCATTGAGCTGAGCGGGCCTGGAGGAGGCAGCAGGTGAGGAGCCTGGGCGAAGGGCCTTGCCCCCAGAACTGCCCCCGAGGCATGGGACCTGGACTGGATGGGTGGCACCAAGACGACTCCTGGGCAGCCGGCGGAGAAGCCGTGGAGGTTTTTGTGCCCAAAGGATGCATAGTTCAGTCTTCCCAGTAGGCAGGGATCTGACGAACCTACAGGAGGGATTGACGTAATCTGGGTAGGTGCACCTGAAGATCTTAACTCCTATGAGTAGTAGAACAGGAAATGTGGGAGTCCGCAGCTTTAGTTTCGTTCTTTTTTCTTTTTAAATATTTTTATTGATTTTAGAGAGGAAGGGAGAGGGATAGAGAGAAAGAAACATCAATGAGAGAATCATTGATTGGCTGCCTCCTGCAGGCCCCCTACTGGGGATCAAGCCCACCACCTGGGCCTGGGCCCTGACCAGAATCCAACCCTGACCTTCTGGTTCATAGGTTCGGCGCTCAACCACTGAGCCATGCCTGGTGGTTGAGCAGCCTGTTTCTTGATTTGCTTCTTTAGGGGCCGAAGTGACCGGGGCGGTGGTCAAGGAGACTCGCTGTACCCAGTTGGTTACTTGGACAAGCAAGTGCCGGACACCAGCGTGCAAGAGACGGACCGGATCCTGGTGGAGAAGGTACAGAGGTATAGATGTCACCATAGTTTTTGGGCTAGTCCTGACCTACCCACCCACTCTTCTCTCCCAGGCAGCACATGAATATCTTACTGTAAATGGGCCTTATCCTGAATATTTTGGTAGCTCAACTGCTTGAGATTAGTGTTAACAGTAGTTTACATATCAGCCCCAAAAGTGCTTAAGAATTGGAGAAAGAAAAGACATTTAGAACCTCAGGCATACGAAAGTAGGTTGAAAATTATTTATTGGTGGCAATGCCTTTCAGTTGAAGTCATCCTTTTGTACCCTAATTTCCTTACACCACATAACCTGTCAGGATATTGTTGGCTTTATCTTCAAAATAGATTCAAAATCTTACTACTGCTTATTACTTTCACCTATCATCCTGATCATAGCCACTACCATCCTTCACCCAGATGTCTTCATTATTGTGGGAGCGGTATGTGCATTGTAGGATGTTTAACAGAATCCCTGGCCTCTGCCTATTAGATGCTAAAAGTGCCCTTCCCCAGTTGGGACAACCAGAATGTCTCCACCATTACCAAATGTCTCCAGGGAGGTAAATTGCCCCCTGTCGAGAACCACTGATTTTTAAGGAGTACAATCTGATGAGCTTTAATAGTGGTATACCACTTGAAACCACGACTATCTTGAAAGAACATTTTCTTCATCTCCAAAAGAGTCCTTGTGCCCCTCTCTGCCACAGATTTCTAATTGGTTTCACTACTTACCCCTGTAGTCTATTCCCAGCACAGCATCCAGTACAATGATCCTTTTAAAACATGAGTCAGATCATTCCTGTTAAAACTCTTCTGTAACTCATTTCACTTATTGTAAAAGCAAAAGTCTCTGTAAAGTTCTACCTAACTCTACATTGACTAAGCCCCTTGTAACATCTCCTATCACATTCCCCTTTATTTATTTTATTTATTATTTTTAAATTAATTTTTAGAGAGAGTAAGGAAGAGGGAGAGAAACATCGATGTGAGAGGGAAACATCAATAGGCTGCCTCCTGTACGCCTCCTACTGGGAATCAAGCCTGAAACCCAGGCATGTGCCCTGACCGGGATGGAACTGGCAACCTTTCAGTGCACCAGATGACATCCAACCAACTGAGCCACACTGGCCAAAGCTAATTTTATTTTTTAATCCTCAACCAAGGACATGTTTTTATTGATTTTTAGAGAGAGAGAATGAGGGAGAGAGAGAGAAAAAAACAGGAACATCAATGGGAGAGAAAAACATTGATGGACTGCCTCCCATAGGTGTCCCAACCTGGGATCGAACCCAAAACCCTTTGGTATATGGGACAACTCTCCAACCGAGCCACCGGTCCAGGGCTACCACTTTCCCCTCTGTTCACTGCCGTCTAGTCAGATTAGCCTCCTTGCTGCTCCTTAAATATGCCAGGCAAGCTCCCATCCAAGGATTTTTGTACTTGTTTTCCCTCTCCTGGAATACTCTTCCCCCAGCACCTTTGTGGCTTGCTCTCTTATCTCAATGAAGCCTACCCTCATGGCACTCCCTATCCTGTTTCCCACTTTACATGTCTCCGTGTCATTCATATACATGATACAGTTTACTTATTTTACTACCTATCTTTTCATTGTTGTAAGCTCCAGGTTTTTGTCTCCCAAGTGCCTAGAACAGTGCCTGTACTTTCTTTCCTCTCAGCCTTGCTATTCAATACTAAGTGATCTTTGTTTCATGAAATTCCAGTGATTTTCACAACATGAAAATGACGGCTATTCTCAATTTTTTTCTTGATAAATATCATTTTTCATCTTGGTATCAAATTGTAACATAATACATGATAGTAAAAATATTAACATGGCATGATTTTAAAGGTAGATTATCATAGAATACTTCTTTAGTTCTGTTGTATGGATGATTTGATATTTAAGCTTACAAATGATCTATGTAAATGACACATTGGGAAACTTTATTTACAAGTATGGGCATTTATTCTTTTAATGTGAGTAAATACAAGTGGATAGTGGTATATTATTTTTATATAGCTAGATTTGCTTTGTTAATATTTTGCTTAGGATTTTTGCATTTATGTTCATGACTGATAGTGGTCTATAAACTTTTCTCATAATGTCCTTGTCAGGTTTTGGTATTTATGAGGTACTATGTAATGAGTTGTAGAGTGTTCATTTTTATTCTCTAAGTTTGTATAAGATTGGCTTTATTTTTTCCTATAATGTTTGAAATTTGCCAAGGAAAACCATCTGACGGGCTTAGTTACAGATTCAGTTTCTTAAAACAGTTATGGGATTATTTGTATTTACAATTTCTTATACCATTTAGGTAAATTGTATTTTTTTTTTCTTTAGGAATTGTACCGTTTCCTAAAATTCATAGTATGATCACTGTAATATCTGCAAAACCTATAGAGATGTCCCTTTTTCATTCCTGATGTTGAATATTTATCTTCCATCCTTTTTTCTTCATCAGGCTCACCAGTATGATGTTATTCATTTTTTAAAAAAACAACCGTTGGCTTGATTTAACGTCAATCTCACTAATTACTACTCTCATTTTCTTCCTTTTCATTTGTTCTTTTTCTAACTTATTGAAATAGATGCTTACTTTATTTTTAGTGTTCTAATCTGTATTTAAAGCTATAAATTTCTCAGAGTTCTAGCTATGTTCCACAGGTGTTAAAATGTATTTTGATCAGTTAAAAAATATTTATATTTTCCATTATAATTTCTTTGATTCATGAATTATTTAGAGTACATTTGTTAATTTCAACTCAATGGATTTTTGGTTATCTATTTGTTATTGAATTCTAGGTTGAGTGCATGGTAATCAAAGAACATGCTTTGTATAACTTGAGTTCTTTGAGTTACTGAAAAACCTATAGGGAAAAACATGACACATAATGAGGATGCCTTATCTTTAGTGGAAGAGCAGGCTTCCTATGGTGATGTGGTGGCGGCCAGAGGTGGTGAAATTGAGGTGTCAGCTCAGTCAGATGCACAAAATTGAAAATTGTGTTCATTGACTTTAACATCAGTGATACAATAAATGTGGGACTGAGGGTAGTGCTCAGAGGTTAAAATTGTGTCTTTGTTTTAGCGCTGTTGGGACATTGCCTTGGGTCCCCTCAAACAGATTCCCATGAACCTCTTCATCATGTACATGGCAGGCAACACTATCTCCATCTTTCCTACTATGATGGTGTGTATGATGGCTTGGCGACCCATTCAGGCACTTATGGCCATTTCAGCCAGTAAGTATTCTTAAACTAATAACCCTTACAAAAGTTTTAAGATTTAAAGGTAAATTCTTAGGCAAAACCCATATTGGAAATCTTTGCATGGCTTTTGGCTAGTAGCAGAGAGGGTGTGCAGGACAGTGATGGTAGTGGTGGTGACATGGAGGGAAAACAGAGCTTATCATGGATTTTGTTCACCTTAATAGTTCTATTTGCTATTTCACTGTGGGCTGGTGTGTATTATTTATATCTTAATTAATGTGCCTGATTCATAATTTTAAAAAAGTTTGTTTTGGCACTTTGTTATCCCAACAGCTTTCAAGATGCTAGAAAGTTCAAGCCAGAAGTTCCTTCAGGGTTTGGTGTATCTCATTGGAAATCTCATGGGTTTGGCATTGGCTGTTTATAAGTGCCAGTCCATGGGACTGTTGCCTACACATGCATCAGACTGGTTAGCCTTCATTGAACCTCCTGAGGTAAGGCAGAAGAAAAGTTAACTTTGGGGCCAGTTGTAACGGACAGTAAATAGCTGATCCATTTGATGTAGGGGATTAAAATTGGTAGAGTGCATTTCCTTTTTAATCCTCACCCAAGAGAGAATGAAAGGGAGGATGGATGGGGGGCGGGGGGGAGAAAGAGAGAGAGACACAGAGAGAGAAAAACATTGATGTGAGAGAGACACATTGATAGGTTGCCTCCTGCATGTGCCCCGACCTGGGCCAGGGATTGAACTTGCAACCTAGGTACGTGCCCTTGACCGGGAATTAAACCCTTCGGTGTGTGGGGCTCATACTCTAATCACTGAGCAATGCCAGCCAGGGCTAGAGCTCATTTCTTAAGAAATAAGATCCATTAGGAGTCTGGAAGTTATTTTTTAAGGATAAAATAACTTGTGATTAAAGTATTAAGTACTTGATTCAGGAAGTTATTTCAGCGCTCATTCCCACTCACCTATTCTTTCTTGTTTCAGAGGATGGAGTTCAGTGGTGGTGGACTGCTTTTGTGAACCTGAGAAAGAAGCACCTGGTGATTATGTATTTGGATCTTATTTACAACCTTCTTTACCCCCAGTGACGACTCCTCAGCATATTCACCCCTAACATCACTCGTGCTGAAAAGAACCGAAAGCACCCTTTTTTCCAGACATCCTAGAAAGATAATGTATATATCACTACAAACACAAAGAAACTGTGCCACAACCCTTGACTGAAAATAATGTAGAAAACTTTATTTATGTTTTCAGTATAGAGCAAAACAACAAATAAAACCATAACTATGTAAACAAAAGAATAGTTGCTGCTAAACCAAGAACCACAGCAGCATCTCCTTTCAATAAATTAAATGGTCAAGAACAATGCTTTAAAAAATTATATAGGTTTCTATTAAATCTGTTTTCCTTAATATTTCACTTCTATTTAACATAAGCTGGGACATAAAACTTCTGTTGGAGACACTTGTGGAAGGTGTAAGAAACTAATGCTGGATCCTGATTATACATGATGAAAAGAAAAATAAACCAGACCAAAAAAAGACATAAATATGCTTACAGTAAATTGCTACTTTAATATCCACAATGGATTTTTAATACATTTAGGGGGAATGAGGATTGGAGGAATCGTTGGGGCCACAGGAATCTGAGGCAATGGAAGTTACAAAGTAGGCATCTTTCCCCTGCCAAGAGGAACCAGGTACCTGTCAAGCAGATGCTGCAGTTCAAACTTCAGCTTTTAAGAAAGCTATAGAAGGCAGAGGGCCAGCAATTGGAAAATGTATGTTATCATAACCTGCCCTGGTAAAGTCATAGCTAAGACTTAAAAGTTGGATCTTATTCAAAAGGCAGGAGGAGGTCTTTTCTTTCTCTTCCTTCTTGAAACAAAACCCCTTCCCCTAAGGTGCATTCTCGTTAAGTTTTCGGTATTGCTTGATTTGCAGTGATTAAAGAGAAGATACTTTGTAGACAAACAACATAAGCAACACAGAGACATGAAATGCTCTAGATAGAGATGAGTTTAAATCTGGCCTAATAACCATTTTCCCACGTAACAATGATTTTGTATTTAGGGGCTGAAGTGGTGGCTATATTAATAGCCATGAATTCCCTTATCCCTTTAAAAGATTCTTATAGAGTTCTAACCACAAAATGCTTTTAAAACTAACCTTAACTTCTGCCCATATTTTTTCTATATGGAAATATATATAAATATCACTTTGGCCAGAAGGTGTGTGTAAATGTAGAGGAATTCCTGGACCGGCAGACTTTTAGATCATAGATCTTCAATATTTTGAGTCTTGGGAACCTGTCCTACTGCTGGACTCAACTAAACAATGGAGTGTTGCAGTGGAAGCAGTAAATGCTTCTACCCTCTGCAGGAAGGAGCAGAATAAAAGACAAAAATTCTGTCTGCTTTGCTACCATCACTGGGCCTGAAGGTTGAAAGAAAAGAAAAAGGAATACATTGAAATGACTCAATTTTTTTTAAGTCATACTGAAGGGTTTTCCCTGTAAAGGTCAAATGAATAGTCTGCTGGTACCTAGGTCAGCTTGCTCCATATCCTAATGGGTAATCAAAAAAGTGCCACTATTGATCAATAAAGTGAAATTCTAAAGCCACAAGTATAGGCAGACAGTTTTTCTAAATAACCTATCCTCATATATTTGAAATTACCATTTAGTCAGACAGAATAATTTTGTTATGCTTGAAAAACGTGTTTTTGTGATCAGTAAATTACCAATAAGCTAAGCTTGCATACGTATTTCCATAACATACGTAAAGCTTCTAAAGCAAAACTGAAACGGCAGAAGACCACTGGCTTGGACAGTCTCCTAGTTTAGAGCCACGTTTCTGCAGTCAGAATGAAGAATTAAAATGGAAAGGAAATGCGCATACTTGGCATTTGGTTGAGTGCCTCAGGTCTTCTCTATGGCTTTAGAAATGAGTCCACAGGTTTCTTAGTGAAAGAAGTTACTTGACTAGGCCAATGCCAATGTATGCCACCTTAGTGAACTAGGTAAGCGAGGAGCAGCATCTCAGTAACTTTGGCACTATTGTAGGAATACGGCTCTAGAACTTCGAATTCCATTGCTGGATTTCCCCTTGAAAAGATAGAAACCTTTTAGGAAAGAATTTTAGCCAAGCTTCCTAGTGTTTGTTCCTATGATTTCTGACCTGTGTCTGCTAACCCAGAGGACATAAAAGAGAAGGAAAGGTGAACCTATTGGTCAGTGTACATCATTATCTGTATTTCTGAGAAAATAGCTTGTATGTTTGCCCATGTCACATAGGTAACCAGATTATATTTCAGTAAATCTTAATAGCTATCTTAGAATTTCCTTAATTTGGCCATTTGAAAAGAACCTGAAAGAAATAATTTTTACTCTACTGTTTAAAACTTTCCATGTTAACACTGCCTACGTTACAATCTTAATCACAGAGTGGGGTCTGAAAACAAGCAGCTGAAATATTCAACAACCCAGTATGTGTACATACACTACTTTTTTGGGGAAATCTTGTTTTGGAGGACGAAGTAGAAGCTGCAGCCATATTTCAGATTTTGTATATCAGTACCCTGCAGAGCAGTGGATACACTCAAGAAAATTAGCTAAAAAAGGTTTTCATCTTGGCTTGCCATAGGTTATCTTCACCGGGATATTAGGTCCTCATACACTTGGCCATGAATTCCTTAGAATGACGACTTTTTTTCTCTGTTGAACCATGACTTCTGAGACTCATCTTTAATGCTGGATGTACTTGCTTTTTGTCTTCAGTTGCATTTCTGGTATGCCTTCTGACAATTCATTTTATTGGTTAGCTTGTTAATTGTAACTTGCCTTCAACTGGTATAGCCATGGCTTTAGTAATTATCATTTTCCTAATGTTGAGGGAATATTTGCTTCTATAAGGGGGGCAGATCATATGGGAGCAAAGAGCAGAACTGTTGTTACATTTTTGCACAAGTACTTGAGGCTCAGCTTGTCAAGCATTCATTCAGATGATGTGTATAGGACACAGGCCTCTAGTTGGTAGGACTGGTAGTAAAGAGCTGGCACTCATGGAGGATAGAAGCCTTTTAGGAAACAAAGCCAAGCAGTCATTCAGGAGGAAATTACGAATAAATGGTGATCACTTCACTGCCACCACCTCGGACAAGGAGGACTCGCTCTAGTCCCTCGGTGAGCACTTCTAGGAACTCCATGTCTTCAGAATTTGTCAAGGAGACAAAGGCAGAAGAAGAGCACACTTTACAACCTGTACCATGATAATCAGAGTTTATCTGATTAGAAAGCTAAAAAAATCAACATGCTTGTGTTAATTATTGCATACTCAGAATTGGAAGACTACTTTGTAATTCAATTTCACCCTGTGAATTAATAAAAGGATCTAATCCCTTTGCATATATAATACAAGACTTTTCCACTTGTTAGATTTTTTTTTCTAAATATTTTTTAAAAATAGGAAAAACACACAAGTAATGTGTAATATATTATGTAGCAAAATAAGCCAAAAAAGGAAAAGCCACAACAGGGCAGCTCGTTAAGATTTCTAGAGAGAACACACATTTTCTCAGTGAAGTTACCCAAGTAGAATCTTTCTGCCAGCTCTTTTTTCCTTTTAAAAAAATCTCTTCCTTAATGCTACTGGTGGGAATGGGCCAGGCGTCACCATTGCAGTGCTGAAGCCGTCTCAAAAAATTCCTGTTTTTTTCCTTTATCTCTTTTTCCCCCTCAGAGGAGGGTCCACTTCAGCTGCTTCTCCCCTAATGGCACCCAAAAAAAAGAGGCTTGAAAAGGAGAAAGGATATGGTATTCTGTCTCTGGGATTGTCAGAAAGGGTTCCATACACAATATTAGAAGTAATGTTGCAAATATAGCACCTAAAAAAAGTCTCTTTAGGGTTCAGAGAGAACATATTATAACCCTAACTCCTTAAAAGAAGATTAATCTCACTGCTTTGTAAGATTCCTTGTCTAATAAGACTTTTAAAAGTCTCCATCTTCAAGAGGAAAATTTTGGCAGGAACAGTCACTCTGGCCAAGTAGTCACATCTAAAAAGCAAGCTAAGCCTGGCCAGTGTGGCTCAGGAGGTCATGGTTTGATTTCCAGTCAGGGCATATGCTTGGGTTTCCGGGCTCTGTCCCCAGTGGTGGGCAAGCAGGAAGCAGCCAATCAATGATTCTGATCATTGATGTTTCTATCTCCTTCCTCTCTGAAATCAATAAAAATATAAAAATAAAAGCAAACTAATATTTTCCCTACTGGTAGTTCCACTCCAGGAAAGGATACAGTTTTCATCACCCTCAGGATTTCGGGGTGGCCCTGGCATATTCAACAAAACCAACTTTGCTTCATGGGACTTGTTAACTATGACCTCATTGAGCTTCACTGCTGTATGCATCCGCCTCACATTGGACTGGTCCCTGCAGAGGGAAAGGGGAAGAAGGTGGGGAGACAGAGAGGTGGTTAAGGCAAACAGAAAACGAGGCATATCATCAACAACCTTAAACTTGAGATATAGAGCTTTTTTGCTTTGAGTATGAATGATGTAATGAACAAAATGACTTCCTTATAATATTAACACCTTGGGTTTTCTCATTCTATGTTTGCTTGTTTATACCAGGAACACGGTATAAAGAAGAAGGATGGTTACCTTGTGTACAGTGTTAATTGGTAGCTGGTATGAACAGGCAAACAACAGAGAGATGGCTGCATTTGGGGTAAGATGAACAGATTCCATCTTGTGTATCCTGGCAAAAGCGCATCTGTGGCCCTGATTAGGATACTGTTATGTGATAAGCTTGTGAGCTGGACAACTTACGGACGCATGTTAAGCAGGTCCTGGAATCCTTCCATTGACTTGGCCCTTTGCCCCCGGGATGCCATGTACTTGTCTTTTGTCCAAGTCATGTGCACCTTCTCCTGATAGGTTTCTGTCTCTTCATCCTCATCAGAGCCAATGCTGGTCAGTCGTAGCATTGAATTCCGGTCTTTCACCAACTGTGCCTGCGGAAGGTGCTATATTTGCAACATTACTTCTAATACCTCTGACTCTATACCCAATTTTCCCTCATGCTTCATCTTTCAATTATTTTGAAACAATAATGTGACTATAGTGGGATAACTGATAAAGTGAGAAGAAAAGAATTTGTCATCTCATAAAAACAATACGCTATCATTCCTTTCAGTGACAGATTTCATAGGCCAGGGTCAGATTAATGCACCAAGGTCTCACCTCTCTGTCCCTCTCCGTTTTGGAGAGTCGCATGTGCCGGAGCATCTGGGACCTTTGCTCCATCATCAGAGTACGTTCATAGGTGTAAGCTGATATGTCACTGTCGTGCTGCCACATATATCAGAGTGGGCAAGAAACAAAGGAGAAAGCAGGATGAACCACACATTTTCATCTTCACTCACAAAATTAAACCAAAGTATCACAATGTCGACCAAAGTTTCACTCCTACTTTGTTTAAGCCACATAAACATGACATTGTGGATTATAGATCAAATCCAGAAGCCCTGAGAATCCTGTCCATAATCTAACCGTTACATGTTTCCTTAAAACACAAAACACAACTCTAGTCTCTTTTTTAATACTGCTAGGTGTGTTTTTTTTAAACTGTGATTTTAGCATGAATACATGAATGAAAACTTAATGAAATTATATTAAGCAGACAGGAATCTGACAGAAATATCAGGGCTATGTAACAAAAAAGAAAACAAAAAAATTAAAAACCACCAAACACTTCACATACACATTCTACTTATTTAGATCAATATATTAGGGTTGTTTTGGAACTAAAGGATTAATCCATATTTGCAGCTAAAGAATTCCCAACCAGAAAAGGTACTAGGAAGACAGGAGAGGGGTGGGTGAAGGTGGTTTCTTTGGTCTCACACTCAGCTTTCTCACCATCTCCACCACTTCCACCTCTGCCTCAATGCGCAGGTGATACAGGAAGGTGGCCAGGTCCTTCTTCATCTGAATACTGTTGTCCTCTAGCTGGGCTACTGTGAAGATCCGTATGCTGCATTTTCGCCACACCTGAGAAAGGGCCGTACGCACATGGAAAATGTTATGTAAAAAGGCAAAAGTGACTTATTTCTTACACCACAAGGCACTGTTGCCTAGAACATCTTGCTAGAGTATCAGGGTATTGATTCTTAGCTTCCTACTTGCAATATTATTGTACTAGGGCAAAAGTTTGACAAGAAACACATTAAATACTATTTTAAGCAGGTCTTTTTTTTTAATCCTAACCCGAGGATATGTTTTTATTGATTTTTAGAGAGAAAGAGGAAGGGGGAGAGAGAAACATCGATATGAGAGAAACATTGATCAGTTGCCTCCAGAATGCGTCCCACTGGGAATTGAACCCACAACCTAGGAATATGTGTCCTGACTGGGAATAAAACCCACAACCTTTTGGTGTATGGGACAATGCTCCAACCAACTGAGCCACCTGGTCAGGACTATTTTAAGCAGTTCTTAATTTCATAACAAGAAAACACCTGGCAAAAAAGGAAAAGATGGTGTGTGATACATTAAGAGGGTGCTTTATTCAGAGAGCATATTGACACCATGCTTATAGACTATATTATTTTAAATTTCAGTTTAATTGACAAACATGCACGTTTACCCTTGCTTTTCCAAATTCGAAAGACTTTTTAAAAAAATATATTTTATTGATTTTTTACAGAGAGGAAGGGAGAGGGATAGAAAGCCAGAAACATCGATGAGAGAGAAACATTGATCAGCTGCCTCCTGCACACCCCCCACTGGGGATGTGCCCGCAACCAAGGTACATGCTCTTGACCGGAATCGAACCCAGGACCCCTCAGTCCGCAGGCTGACGCTCTATCCACTGAGCCAAACCGGTTTCAGCAAGACTTTTTTTTTTTTAAGAATGTGTTTAGCCAGGCCAGTGTGACTCAGTGAATGAGTGTCGACCTATGAACCAGGAGGTCAGGGCACATGATTCCTGGCCAGGGCACATGATTCCTGGCCAGGGCACATGCCTGGGTTTCGGGCTTGATCCCTAGTGGGGAAGCATGCAGGAAACAGCCGATCAATGATTCCCTCTCATCACTGATGCTTCTCTTTCTCTCTCCCTCTCCCTTCCTCTCTGAAATCAATAAAATAAAATAAAAATACGAAAGAAAAAAAAAATGTTTACTTGTTAGTGTTTTTTTCCAAGAAATCACATACAACTATCAATTTACGGGATTTCATTTAGAGATAGGTAAATATTAACTACAAAGAAAATATTTCTCATAAGGTTGAAACTGGAGAGCCAAGAATAATCCCCAACTCTTCTGATTCTAAGCCCTAACACTATATATTCGAAGAGGAAGATCTTATCTAATAAATGGGACAGAAGTTAAGGGAGGAAGACTTTTTAAAAAGATGTCTAAAATACCTTGTACTGTTTAAGTAGGAATGGTAACAACATGAGCATCCCCCCATCATGCACAATCCACCACACGTCAATGTTGCCCTCAGAAAATTGCTCCACGTTGCTGGGAAAGAACGAGATGTTTTTTGCCACTAGCAGGGCCAGATGGGCAGCAGTTGTCACTCGAACTGTGCCTAGGGAGAGAAAAGAGAATCAGGACAAGCAGGGAAGAACCTTAGGGTTGCCCTGCTTCCCACCACAAGGATAATGAAAGCAAGGATAATGTTCCTTTACATTTCTTTGAGCAAGGTGTCCTATTTACATAGTAGGTATACCACAAATATGAAAACCACTGTGAAAAGACTAAAAAGCTAACAGAATTAGATTGAATACTATGATGTACATTACCAAATATATTCTATTTACTACATTTCTAAGGGGGGATATGTGATTTTGGGAGATTTTGAAGCTGAGGGCAACCCTTCCAATTCCTGCATCTGGCCAGCACTGAGAATGTCAATATGGGACTCACAAATATGTCAATTTCAGAGATAATTGCTAACATAAGACTTGACAGAGATACATAATTCATGAACATAATGTAAAGCTAGAAGGTGATGAGTAGAATAAGGTTATCATTACCAGTAGTTATTTAGGTGTCCTTATAAGAGCATGTTTCAGCAATGGCATAGCGTCTACTAACGAAGCTAGGGGCTGGGGTTAGGGAAACAGGGATTTAACTAACTGCCCTATTTGGGCCCTTGGTATAGTACAGTGGTCGGCAAACTCATTAGTCAACAGAGCCAAATATCAACAGTACAATGATTGAAATTTCTTTTGAGAGCCAAATTTTTTAAACTTAAACTTCTAACGCCACTTCTTCAAAATAGACTCGCCCAGGCTGTGGTATTTTGTGGAAGAGCCACACTCAAGGGGCCAAAGAGCCGCATGTGGCTCGCGAGCCGCAGTTTGCCGAACACAGGTATAGTATAAGAAGTGTTTTGTACCAATAAAAGTCTTCCAAGATCGAGAATCTTCACTCTGGCGCCAGCTATTAGGCCATCCCATCACCACTGTATTGTGCTTCATGCCTCCAAGGCCACACGACTGGATGAGGTGGGAAATGCCCTCTTTCAGCTTGGCAGCCACCACCAGCTGGCAGAATCCTTTCACCTTCTCTGCCTCCATTAGGTGCTTTATGGTCTGCAAGAGAGACAGAACTTCAACACTGAATTGCTTCATCCTGGACCTTTTAATTTTTAACTCCGTCTCTAATTCTATTCCTCTTTCCAAACTCTGCCTAAGACCATATCTCCTATAGAAAAGTCCAAAAAGTTAACATTATCCTAATGAAATTTCATGACCCTTTGTCTTTTTCACTTTTTTTAATCCCCAGCAGAGGATATGTTCATTGACTTCAGAGAGAGAGGAAGGGAAGAGGGAGGGAGGAAGAAAGGGAGAGCGAGAGCGAGAGAGACCTGCTGCACATGCTTTGACCAGGATTGAACCTGCTACCTATGTATATGTCCTGACCAGGAATTGAACCTGTAACATCTTGGTGTAAGGGACGGTGCCCCAACCAACTGAGACACCTGGCCAGGGCTGTCTTTTTTCACTTTCTTTTTTTTTTTTTTTTTAATATATTTTATTGATTTTTTACAGAGAGGAAGAGAGAGGGACAGAGAGTTAGAAACATCGATGAGAGAGAAACATCGATCAGCTGCCTCTTGCACATCCCCTACTGGGGATGTGCCCGCAACCAAGGTACATGCCCTTGACCGGAATCGAACCTGGGACCCTTGAGTCCGCAGGCAGACGCTCTATCCACTGAGCCAAACCGGTCTCGGCTTTTTTCACTTTCTAAGTGCTTACTATATATAGGGTGTCCCCCCAAAATGTATACACACAGTTTAAATAATTATAAAGGCAGTGTTTATTAAAATACATTTCATTTTCAAAATTGAGCTATCAGCCATTTAAGTATGTATACATTTTCTTGGGACACCCTGTATATATAGGTGGTTGTCTATATAGGTCAGGTGTCCTCAAACTACGGCCCGCAGGCCACATGCGGGTGTTTTTGCCGTTTTGTTTTTTTACTTCAAAATAAGATATGTGCAGTGTGCATAGGAATTTGTTCATAGTTTTTTTTAAACTATAGTCCGCCCTCCAACGGTCTGAGGAACAGTGAACTGGCCCCCTGTTTAAAAAGTTTGAGGACCCCTGATGTAGGTCCTCTGGCTTTCCTTCTATTGTTTTTTTCTTTGAAACATACCTAAAATATTAAGAATAGGGATATTCACAAAATGAATAGTCAATATTCTTTCCTAACTGACCGGAATGAGTGTGAACAGATCTCCTTCTGATACTGTTATTATTAACCTAGTTATTAATAACAGGAAAGGAGCAAAAGGAAGGCCAAATATTACAGACATGTCATTTGGACAGCTTCACCATGAAGCTAAAGCTTTACCACTCCCCAGGGAGCCATCAGTCTATTCCGCACAGATCAAGGAGGAAGAGACTGGCAAGGGGGGAGGTAGAGGCATACCCAGTAAAGTTAGGGGTAACTAGAGAAGGAACATGTGTATCAGCCACACCTGAGAACAGATTACTAGCCAGAACAGGTGTGGCCACTGCAAGGGTGCAAAATATGGGCTACTTCATTCCTTGAACAAAGGAACTTGCTCTCCTGTACTCCTGTGTTCTTGGCTCTTGGGACTCTTGTGGGGGCTCCCACACATTCGCCCGCACACACAATGGACTAATAGACTGTAACTAGCCTGATGCTGAACTGGACCTTGCTGCAACATGGAACTCTGGACACTGGCTTTGCTTTTAGCTCTACTGAGTCCCCAGCTACACTTCTTCCAGGACTAGATTAAGGGAAATGGGACACTGGAAACCCAGGGATGTAATTCCATGCAAATAAAAATCACTCATCCTCCAGTGAGAGTCTCAGAAAATTCTTTTTCTTGAGATATTTTAAGGATGCCACCCCCAGTTGGGAAAGGAATACCTCAACTTCCCTGATAACAGAATGGTGACCCAGATGGGACTCAATAAGAGGATTCAAGTATGGAAAGCATCTCTCTTCCTTCCCACTCCTCGTGGCCTCCAAACCAGCACTCGCAGGGTGAAATAGCAAGCAGAAGAAATAGAATCTGACAGTGCCTGTAGCTATTCGGGCCTGCATCTGGCCAGCACGGGGAAGGACGAAAACCTGAACTGGACTGGGGTGAGATGAAACCTCCCCTCCCTAAGATGGGGGTTTTATCACCCATTTCACTCCCTCTCTCTAGTGTTGGTGCATTTCCTTCTCTCAGCCCTCCACTGCCTCTGGTGCTGCTGGTTCAGGTGCACCAAGCACTCTTTAGCAGCCCAGGCACACGGAGTCAGACAGTGGCCTGGGAAAGGACAGCCACGGGAAATGCCTTTGCAGGTATAGAGCTATGCTCCCTACTGAGCCCCAGGGCCTGTGGAGAAACTGGGGCTCAAGGGCAGCTCCTAGCTAAACAACAACAACAACAACAAACCCCAGCTTCTTTAAGCCCTGGGAGTGGCCAGCAATCCTGTGTTGCCACAAAGTTAATTCCTAGTGCCCACGTTCTCCAAGTTTGCAGGCCTTCTCTCTCTCCACCTCTCCGCATTCTCTCAGTTTTGTCTCCTCTGTTCCCACCCTACAGGACTCAGACTGAGGACTGGGAACACCCAGGGGCAATATGCAGATGGGTGCCAGGAAAAAATAAAATGAGCTACTTTAAAATTTACTCTGGGGCCAGAAAAACCCTCGCCCCTAGCCTGGGGCTTAAGGGGCCACTGCCTATTTCCCCTCTGAATTTCGCAGGCACAAGGCATAAGGGGAGCCCAGTGTCAGATGCTGGCTGAGATTACTGCTGGGGATTCCAAGTTCTACCTCCTAGCCCCTGCACCATTTGAGTTCCCCAAAGCACCCAACTGCTTCACCCCAACCCCTGCAGTGGCGTGCAGGAGGAAGGGACTCCCAGCCACAGTGACCAGCTGCTGTGGGCACAGCTTGGTTTCCTTCTTCATCTCCCTGCCTTTTCTCCTTCACTGGGACAGTGTGCGTGTGTGCGTGCAGGTGACTCAACGGTGACTCAACACTATCTGGGAATAAGCCTGCAGAATTAGGGTGAGCACCCCGAATCTCGTGACAGTGTGCCAGGGAGGGGGGAGGGGGCGCGGGGAGTGTCTGGTGTATTAAATTCTATCCAGCCAGACTTAAGGGAAACTGCCTTATGCTGCCAAGCCTCTTAAAGGACTGAGGCTGTTAGAAACACGAGACAGCAACAGATTGCTAGCCAACAGATTGCAAGTTAAAAGAGCTGGACTTTTTCAGAATCTTCCCTGTAGAGTTAGAGGCCCCATACCTGGACAATTATATTACTGTTTTGGGAAGGGTCTCTATCTCAGGCATGGAAAGGGACTTTGGACTGTGAGCAAATGTCAGTTCCCCCCAGTCGGCTTAGGTTGGACTGCCAGGGGACCCCATGGTGACTAAAATGTCATGCCCCTCCTCATGCCTCCCTCAGCTATTGAATCTCCTCCTTTTAAGAGAATAAAAGGGGATGAAAGACTGTTTCATTTTTTCTTCCCTGAAGTAAACGGTAATATAGTCTCTATTTCTCAAGTACAGTACTACTCTGGCATGAAATTTTATTCTGGGTTTGTCAAAGAAGATTCTCTGCCTCTGAAATACTAATACTTGGTCTCCAAGGATTCTTATTTGAACCATCTGTTGGAATGCAGAGTCTGAGAAATAAATCTTATCTAAGCCTAAGCTATCTGAGTCAATCAATCAAATTCAGTTCACCTACAAGTTGCTAAATCAGTGAGTTTTGCTGTATACCTGTCTCCAAGGAAGTATGTCTCTTAAAGTATCAGTGAATTTGCCAGTGAAGAAGACTATGTTTCTAAAAGGTATGAAATGTGTTTGCTTTTTCTCCCTACCTTATCCCTCCAGAATTTGGCAATTCTTTTTTGTTTGTTTGTTTGTTTGTTTGTTTGTTAATCCTCATCCGAGGATATTTTTTCCATTGCTTTTCAGAGAGAGTAGAAGGAAGGGTAGGGGAGAGAAAAAAAAATCAATGTGAGAGAGACACACTGATTGGTTACCTCTCAAATGAGCCCTGACTTGGGGCGTTCGAACCCGCAACATAGGAACATGCCCTTGACCGGAACTGAACCTGAGATCCTTTGGTGCGTAGGCCAATGCTCTAACCACTTAGAAACATAGGCCAGTGCCAGAATTTGGCAATTCTTTTTTTTTTTCTTTAATATATTTTTATTGATTTCAGAGAGGAAGGGAGAGGGAGAGAGAGATAGAAACATCAATGATGAGAGAGAATCATTGATCAGCTGCCTCCTGCATGTCCCCGACTGGGGATTGAGCCCACAACCTGGGCATGTGCCCTTGACCAGAATCAAACCTGGGACCCTTCAGTCCGCAGGCCGACGCTCTATCCACTGAGCCAAACCGGCCAGGGCAGAATTTGGCAATTCTTAATGAGTGGTTCATGGCAATACATTTCTTTGCATAAATCCAATAAGTCTAGCTCCAAATTATGTGGTCTTATTAATCAGACTTTAACTGGAATGCCATGTCTGAGAGAGACATGCCTGGATTCTAAATGTTACCAGAATGCTTTAATGACTCTCAAAGCTGATTGAAGCCAATCAAAGGCCACTTGCAGAAATGGCCTAATACCTTACTTGGTCATGTGGTTCATGGCAGTGTTTCCAGGGAAGGAATGAAGGTTGCTTTCCTGAAAGATGACAAGAAAAGAAGCTCAAGACACCTTTGGGCAGCTCAGGGACTTGAGGACTTGATCCAAACCTACAGATATTTCAGGCAAAGCTTGATGGCAACTACAGCTTGGCCTCTCCACTCTGAGGGGACGACTGCTCACTAAGGGTCAATCTAGCCGAAACCGGTTTGGCTCAGTGGATAGAGCGTTGGCCTGCGGACTGAAGGGTCCCAGGTTCGATTCCGGTCAAGGGCATGTATCTTGGTTGCGGGCACATCCCCGGTGGGGGGTGTGCAGGAGGCGGCTGATCGATGTTTCTCTCTCATCGATGTTTCTAGCTCTCTATCCCTCTCCCTTCCTCTCTGTAAAAAATCAATAAAATATATTTAAAAAAAAAAAGGGTCAATCTAAAGATTCCTTGTGAAAATTCCAGCAAAACAAATTTGAAAAAGCCTGTGATTGATTTGATGAATTGCTGTTCTTGTTTATGCAAATAATCAGCCTTGATACAGCCTGTCTGAAAATGAGAGTAATCTTAGGGAGAAAAATTATGTTTTAATGAAAATCATCATGTTCAATTATAGATAGTAGACTCCAATGCAGTTAACTGTCTTCAAAATTTTGTTTTTAAGGCTGTGTCTATGTATGCCATACAGGCCTCAGCACCTGATGACATCACCAGGGATGTTCTATTTGCAGACAAACTATCAGACTGTCACTGTGTAACTCCATTCCACCAAAAGCCTTTTATCTGGAAGGCTTCTCAACTAGTTTATGATTTGCTATGAACATTAACCTCTGTGTTTTGTTTCCTTCTGTTTTCACAGAATGTATGTCTATATCCTAATTTACCTGATTGCTTGCTCACACAATATAGGCCTCACAGTAGAAGCCATCTGCATCACCTTATCCTAAAAATGAGACTCAACAGTCTGGATTTATGATTGAATCAATGAAGTATGGACAGTCTAACAGCTTTGCTTGAAACTGTTTTCCCTTTTCTGCCCAAATAGTGCAAACAGAAAAGGTCCCAGTGTCTCATGGGGGAAATCCTAGAATATTTCCCTTAGCTTAACTTGAGTGGACAAAAGAGCTTCAGACAGGTGCGACACACCTGCCTCCAGGGAAGCCACTCTTCCAGCCTAACTGGGGATGCTGTACGTTACTCTTTCTCCTTATCACATGAGTTTTTACCACTCACTAGACCTTTAGTTACTATAAGTCTCTTCACTTTTGATTATGCCTTTTAATCTTCTTGTCAAGTTTGTTATTTCTAGAATACAACCAGAATGCCAGCTTGTCCAATGTGTCATCCTCCTGGACATCACTGTGTCACCCTCAGGGACACCAGACTGACCTGGAATTTGCAAAAGCTCCCTTCCCTACATGAAGATTCCATTCCCTTTTGCTCCCTTCTTCCTCTGTCAGACAGGGAGAACCTCTGAGCCTTGGAACAGGCAGGTCTACACCCCACTGAGAGCATGAAGCAATTATAAGAAGATAGAGACCTTCGTCCATTTCTCCTTTGTAAGACTACAAAGAGGTTCCTTTTTCTCAGGGAGGAAGGATACCTATATAATTAACCTAGTCTACACTAATAAAAGAGAAACATGCAAATTAACCATCACTCCGTTACGCCCACCAGCCAATCAGAGAGAGTATGCAAATTAACCCAACAAACATGACGGTTAATTTGCATACACAGACGGGGAGTGAAGACTAAAGACAGCATAGAAGAGGGGCAGAAAACGAGGCGGCGGTGGCGGCGGGAGGGAAAGTGCGTGGGGGGGGAGTGCAGGGCAGCGGTGCTGGCGGGAAGGAAGGCACAAGGCAGCGGCAGTCGGAGGGAAGGGAAAGCACAAGACGGCGGCAGGAGGGAAAGCGCGGGGGGGTGGGAGGGAAGCCCGCCAGAAGCCCTGTTCTTGCAGGAATCTTCTTGCAACGGGCCTCTAGTTATTAATAACAGGAAAGGAACAAAGGGAAGGCCAAATATTATAGACACAGACATGTCATTTGGGCAGCTTCACTAGGAAGCTAAAGCTTTACACTTCCCAGGGAGCCACTGGTCTATTCCCTATAGATGCTGGGGGAAGGGACTGAACGGGGGGGAGGGAGGTAACACATATCCAGTAAAGTTGGGGGGTCTAGGGGAGGTAGTTGTCTGTCAGTCATACCTGGGAACAAATCACTGGCCAGAATAGGCATGGCACTGCAAAGGTGCAAAATCTGGGATACTTAATTCCCTGAACAAAGGAATTCGTTTTCTTGTACTCTTGTGCTCTTGGTTTCTCTTGGGACCCTTGTTGTAGGGGGCTCACTCTCTTGGCTCCCATACATTCACCGACACACACAATGGACTAATAGACTGCAACTAGCCTGATGCTGAACTGGACCTTGCTGCTACATGGAACAGAAATTCTGGACACTGGCTTTGCTTTTAGCTCTACTGAGTCCCTAGCTACACTTCTTCCAGGACTAGATTAAGGGAAACGGGACACTGGAAACCCAGGGATGTAATTCCATGCAAATAAAAACCCCTCATCCTCCTGTGTGAGTCTCAGAAAATTCTTTTTCTCGAGATATCGTAAGGACTCCACCCCCAAGCACTCAGTAGGGAAAGGGATATCTCAATTTCCCTGATAACACTCCCTTTCTCAGTCAGGCATGCCCTGACTCATATTACTAGAAATTTAATCTGATTACTCAGTTTGGGGTTTTTTTGTTTAATATATTTATATTGATTTCAGAGATGAAGGGAGAGGAAGAGATAGAAACATCAATGATGAGAGAGAATCACTGATCAGCTGCCTCCTGCACACCCCACACTGGGGATCGAGGCCATAACCTGGGCATGTGCCTTGACCAGGAATCGAACCATGACCTCAACCACTGAGCCACGCTGGTCAGGCTCTAATAATTCAGTTTTGCTTTAGGATTTTCTTTTTTGTCTCTCCTATTTCCATATTCTTTTTGATATTTTAATGGTGATTACTGATGACATCTGTATTTGCTTTACCATTCTTTTATTCAAGCCAATTTGGAGATATTTCATTTACTCTTACTCTACCCTCTTGGTGGAAAGGTGAAGGAAATAATGATGTGGAAAATGGATATGAATTCCTAAAGGAACAGATTAAGTTAGTAATGTAGCTAGGATATTATACAAGGTCTCTTGATTTCCAATCCTGTGCTTTTTATTTATTTTTACCATCATTCTGGACTAATATTTTTTCCAGCATTTCTAGTTTTTTTTGTGTGTTTTTTTGTTTGTTTCTTTTTGTTCAAAGCATTCCAAAATAAAATAGAATCCAGTAAAATTTTTGAAATGTAACTGAAAATTTCTCCAAACAAAGGGTTGGTTCTATCACTTATAAGAAATATTAGAGTGAAAACTCTTTTCTTCTTCAGGGAGAATTTTAATTAAGCAAATTAGAAGTAGCTAAGAAATCTAGCTCATGATACCATGTAGATTAGTAAGAGAAAGAAAAGTTGCTCACTGCTCCTTGTCACAAGCTTGAAAAAAATCAGCTCCATATTTTGAAGAAAAGATTTATTTATTTACATGACTTTTCACAGGGCTGAGTCAATGTCTGGAGTCTTCTGGAAATAGTGCTTAGTCTTGATAATCTTATAGTTTAGAAATGCTTTAAATAGGAAGAAAGAATACATTACTATCTTCTGGCTTACCTTATTATCTGATAGAATAGGATTGTTCAAAAGCCAGCATTCAGAGGGAAATTTCCTAGATGACTCAGGAAAGGGAATAACTTGGTCTTACTACTTAACATCACAAAACTGTAAACACAATTCCACAGTGTCAATAAACCTTGGCTTTTACCTGTTCAGCAGCTAAAGCTTCACCATAGTTCTCCAGAAAGTTCCCCACAATGACAGAGCCCACAATAGTGAGGCCCTTTCCTGCTTTAAGCTGTGAAGCAAAGGTGAGGAGGCGAGGGTGCTTGACGTGTAAATCTTCATCTAGTTTCAGTAATACGAGCAACTGAGGCCTGCAAAGAAATCCAAGGAGGATGGGATGAGGGCAAGAAAACACTTTGGGTCAGGGGAACAGAATGACAGTTCTACTTCTTAATTCAGGGCATCTGTATAAAACATGTTATTGAAAGAAGGAGGAGAATAGAAGAAATGATAAGAGTGTAGAGTTATTTTGAATCCTTCCAGTATTATCTCAAATTGATCAATCTTCAAGGAAGAATAAAAATGGTAGAAATTGAGATCACAAATCACAAGAAAAAAAGAATACAGAAATCAAGGATTTGGGACAGTTTAAAACAGGTCCATTACACCAATTCCTTGAGTCACATAATTTCCTTATCCTGTAATTAATGACACACATATTTCTGTGTATAACTATGTGCCCAAGACCACTAAAGCTCTTTTGATTTCCTTTATTTTTTTTTGTCTTTTATTTATATTTTTAAAAACTTTTTTTTATTGAGGTGCTGGAAGCTATCCATTGTCTACACTATCATGAAAGTACAACAGGAGACTTGGAAGGCTGATGGACCTTAAGCTTTAGCAAGGGCTAAAAGCTATGCACCGATTGTTCTGTCGAGACAATGTTGGCTCAAGCAATTTCCTGACCTAATAGTCTCAAAGTAAATCTTCACTAATATTTACTGACTTTAAGATAGTCTGTCTGCTACTGGACTGCCTACCTAACTAAGGGCAAGATGTGTATTCTAAAATTGAATAAAAGCTAACAGGGCATGGGCCCCAGTGAAGCCTTTCCACTAGAGAAGAGTTTTCCGCCTGGCCTCCTATGCCTTCTAAATTCATGTTTCTTGTCTAGTGTATTCGTTTGTGTGCGGCCCCTTTTCCAGATCCTGAACTCTAGCCGAACTCTAGTGCGGCATTCACACTGAGGTAACTGGTTATTAACATTATATAAATTGCAGGTGAAAAACACTATAATTTAATATCTGTATACACTATTGTGTGCTCACCACCAAAAGTCTGGTTTCTATCCATTACCATATATTTTACCCTTTTACACATTTTGCCCTCCCCCCATCCCTTCTTTACCTCCAATTTTTAGTGTGAGGAGGTCCTTCCTCCAGCCGAAGCAAAGCAAACCGGGCTGCACTGAGGGATAGCCCACGGATACCATCACCCCATTCTTTCTCAGCTCTGGGAGGAAGAGGAGAAAAGAGCAGGAACAGATTTAAACCATAGCAAGTACAATTTCAAAAAATAAAGTATTTTCTTCTGAATCTAAAAGTAACATATGCACAGGTAGAAGATTAAAACTCCTATTAATGATGTAATAATGCTTCTTACGAACATAAACTCAATGTAAGCAGATCACCATTACTGTTTACCAACAGAGTGCACTGCACCACAGCTAAGAATGAAAGCTGGAAGGGTCACTCACTTGTCCTTCTGAGTAACTATTCAACACCAATTTGAATTAGGAAGTTTAATACAGACCCAACGTTTATTTTGAAAATAATAGGAGAAAATAAAACTCAATCTAATCTTCTGAATCGGTGTTATTTATTGCTAATTTTTAGTAGTTGTTAGTCAAGTCTTAGTTGTTACAAAGTTATTCAGGACTAACTTCTTTTTCATTTCAGAGAAATGACTTGACTAATGGGGTATTTATATTTGTGTTATACTTTGTTAATACTTATTATTATTTGGATATGTCCTTTTAGTTATTTTTTTTATCCATCCATTCATACTTTCTCAACAGGTTCTCCTTGCAATTAAAAGTTGTGACTAAAGGATGGTTAAGAGAATCACCAGGGGTACAAAATTTAGCTATAAATAGATGAAGTTATCTGGATCCTAATGTAAATTTCTTTGGGTTGGCTCTAATCAAACTAGCCAGTTTTGATACTTTTAGCAGTCAAATCCACACTCACCCTTGGTACTCAATGTACTTATAGATCATACCAGCTATTACAATAGCTACGATGGCATAATACCAGGAAGAAATGAACATCAGAGCCAGACAGATACTCATTCCCATAAAAGAGAGGGTCCTAGAAAATTAAAAACAAAAATACAAATAAAAAAGTATTCTTTTCAGTAGCTACAAAAGAAGCCTGTGCTAGAGATAGTTTTTTGTGTGTTTTGTTTTGTTAATCCTCACCCGAGGATATATTTTTTCATTGATTTTTAGAGAGTGGAAGAGAGGGAGTGAAGGAAGAAGGGAGAGAGACAGGAAGAGAAAGAGAAACATCGAGGTGATAGACAATTGATTAGTTGCCTCCCACACGTGCCCTGACTAGGGCTGGGATCAAACTTGCAACTCAGGTATGTGCCCTTGACTGGGAATTGAACCCAAGACCCTTCGGTGTGCAGGCGAACATTCTAACCACTGTGCAACATCGGCCAGGGCTAGAGGTCCTTTCTAAACTGTGATGAGATATTATTTTTATTAAAAATAAAAATACACACAGAAAAACAAAAATAAACAAAAAAACACTCTATCAACTGCAGACAGAATTTGGGTAAAATGCAATTAAAATGACTTAGACAATTATATTCCCTAAAATTCTTCTGTGTAATAAACTGGCTCTATAATTTGTTTCAAAGAATAAATAGGAGAATTGTTAATCTGGATCTAAGGAAAATATAGGGTGGTAAGAGAAAAAGAAAAACAATAAAAGCAAAACAGTAACACAAAAAAGTTCATAATTAACTTTTAACTAGAGTTAAAGCTAGAAACAAGATTGGAGGTATAAGGATCAGTGAAGATCTAAATTTTTGTCAGATAAAGGTCACATCAATGCCCGCTACTGGTAAGTGAAGCAGAGAGGGATCAAGAAGAAAGTTAGCAAAGAGGAATGTAGCAACAGGTACATACAGGATCTATTACAGCACTTTTAGCTATGAGAGGAGAGAGATGGGGGTGGTAGCAAAAAACATGGCAGCTCCTTTAGGAGTGAGGAGAACATTTCACTGAGAGCTTTATCGTGTGGCTAAGCACTGTGCTAAGCACTTTAGAATATCTTAAAGCAACTCTATGGGACAGGTAATACTATTAGCCCCATTTTACAAATGAGTAAAATGAGATTTTTGTGGTTATGTGCTTTGTTGAAGGTTACAAAGCTAGGAAATAGAGCTGACATTTCAACTTAGGTCATCGGACTCCAAAGCTCACACTTTTAACTACTAACTGAAATAGTCCTAAGAGAGTTTGAGAATGAAACTGATGAGAATACGAGAGTGCAGATAGAAAGCAATGAAGTCTAGTGCTCAGCTAAGAGGGAAGTGGGAAAAAGAGACATGCAAAGGGAAATGTGTTTTAACCTGAAGAATGTAGCAGGATGAAAATATTTCTTTCATAGTTCTGATCTTTATTCTCAAGTGTGTGTTATCAATTGCTTTAAAGGCATTTATGAAAAACATGGTTGTAGGTTGGGAATTTAGGTAAGCACAGAAAATTGAAATAGCTGGCCAAGAAAAAAATTATATCAAGTTCCCAGAATCTCCTAGTTTTCTAAGTTCAACGATGGGCTATCTCTGAATGTGGGGGGAAAAAGAAGGAAAAAAAGCAGACTTACCAGTGGTAGTAGCGGAACCGGGGTCTCCAGTTGGGTGTTCGAAGTAATGTTTGCAAAGCACATGCCAAGTTCACAAAGAGGTAACACATGAGAAAAAACCTGGCAGAATAAAAGAGTAAGAGGAGTGACTGTTATTGTAAAGTGATTCCTCAAGAGCTATTTTAATAACTGGGACTTTTGCTGCATTGAAGGCTTTGTTCTAACCCACTAGCCTTTGATTAAGACTAGGAAGCAGAGAAACAAAACTTCTCCCTACAAACCTGCTCACTCTCCTATGTTCGCTCCCAGTGACAATACAACCACTCCTCACCCAGTGTTTTCCGTTACTCATCCTTCTTCCAAATTCACTTACCAAGTCCTATGGATTCTACATATTTAAAAATCTCTATCACTATCCCCTTAGTTCAGGCTCTCATTGCTTCTTTCCTAAATTGGTTAAATAAGCTCAGTGGATAGAGCGTTGGCCTGCGGACTGAAGGGTCCCAGGTTCGATTCCGGTCAAGGGCATGTACCTTGGTTGCGGGCACATCCCCAGTAGGGGGTGTGCAGGAGGCAGCTGATTGATGTTTCTCTCTCATCGATGTTTCTAACTCTCTATCCCTCTCCCTTCCTCTCTGAAACCAATAAAAAAAAATATAATATATATATATATATATATATATATATATATATATATATATATATATTAAACAAACAAAAAAAGAAAACAACCAGTCCTCCTTTAAGATACATGTGTCACTTCATCTAGAATACCTTCCCTGAGAATCAGTCCACTTAGATGTCTCACTTAAGAGCCCTTATAGCCCTCAGTGTGCACCTTTACCACAGTATCCATCACAGGGATCACTGCTTCCTTCATCTAACACCAGTTCCTGCATCTTTGTTTTCCCAGGAGGTACCCAGTGCCATGTAGGTAGTAAGTCATCAATAAGTTACAGATGAAAGAATGAAAGCTAACAGTAGTAGTAAATGCTACACCAATTAATAATGATCAGACATGACGGCAAAGAACATGTGAAGCTACACAGGGGGGCAGAAACCATGACAATCAGCCATACATGAAACTTCCCAGGAATATTTATTATTTAGGTGAAGTTACACCTGTACTTGGCTCACTCTGTTGTTATCACTGCTGTTACATGCCTGATGGAAGTCAACATGTGTGGTACATTACATAAGCAAGAATAAATAAAGACAATAACTGGATCTTACATGGAAAGAATTGGGGCCACAAGATCCAGAGAAGCGATAAGGATTCCCAGCTCTGCAATGGCAGCAGTCAGAAGTAAAGCCCAGGTAGGTTCCCCATTGGCTTTGCTGTGACCAAAAACCTGTACAGAGAAGGGAAGCATCAGACACAGGAGTGTGGGGAGTGCTTGAGTCAATGCTACAGTTGTAGATATCCAAAAGATAACAACGTTATACCTGTACTACCTCTTAAACACCTTCACTCAACTCACATATAAACTCATACTACAGATTTGGAGAGTCCTATACTAAAAACCCACATGTCTTCATATTACATGATCTAGTAATTTCTAAGCCTATAAAGACCATTCTGCTTCTCTAAGACCTGAGGAAAACGGAAGAGGGCAAAAGAAAGGGTCACTCACCCTCAGAAAGGGTATGATGTTATCCTTGGCGATAGCCTGGAGCAGCCGCGGGGCCCCGGTGAGGCTCTGAAGTCCAGCCCCACATGTCGAGAAGAAGGAGCCAATAACGATCACCCACGGGGATGGCCACGATAAGATACCTACCACCAGATTACCTTTCACAGCATCGCCGAACCTGAGAGAGAAATGAGAGTGGGAAACTGGACCTGGAAATAACTTTAGACTGTCTGGTGCAAGAGGCCTAGCTTTGGCCCATCTCGACTTTTGACATGCCTTCCTCACTAATAAACTTAATCATTCCTAGCTTCCGATTTAAAGCGAGAGAGGTGCGACTCTTCCCTTCACTTGAAAACTTAGATGCCATTGTAGAGGTACTATTTGGCCTGATTTCATTATTGTTGTGTCTCAGGGAACAGGGAGGCCTGAGGAGAGGGAGAGAGTGGGGGAACTGCCAGTCAGTGGAGCAGCCAGAACACACAGAACATTTATCAATTACGTTTGCCTTTTTATAAGGGCATGGTTTGTGCCGCCATAGATCACCATAACAAATATAATGAAAAAGTTTGAAATACTCTGAGAATTAGCAAGAGACAGACACAAAGTGAACAAATGCTATTATGGAAAAATGGCGCTGATAGACTTTCTTGATACACGGTTGTCATAAACCTTCAAATTGTAAAAACCTCAGTATTTGTGAAGTGCAATTAAGCAAAGTGCAATAAAATTAGGTATGCCTGTGTTAGGGTTCCTGTTCTCAAAGAACTCAACCTAGTAGGGGAGAGTGATAGGAAAGCAGGTAGCTGCAATGTGGTAAGTGCAGTAACACACCATGTTCAATATAGTGGTCAAACCATGGGAGGAGTGGTTTTCTCTGTTGGGGTGCATCTCTGGGAAAGCTTCATAGGAGAGAATGAATATAAGTCTGGCAGGTGGGAACAAGTCATTCCAAGTAAAGGAAACCACATAAATGTGTGGATGGATGGAGATCTGAAACAAGGGACATTTAACTTTATGTTATAAAACAGGAAATTTATGATGTAATGGCTCTTTAAGAGATAAGATTAGAAAAAGGTAGACAGGGCCAGATCAAGGTAATGGGTTTTTAGGGGTGCTGACGGGCTCTGAAGCAATCTGTATGATCAAATTTTGTGTTTTAGAAAAATTATTCTGGTGGCAGCATGGAAGAAGGATTAGTAGAAGGCAGTAAAACTGAAAGGGTGATTATTAAAAGAAATCCTGAGGGCCTGTACAAAGTGATGGGAATAAAGAATAGTGGGGAAAATAAGATCTATTAAAGTGAAAGGTGGAATTTATAGGGCTTAGAAACCAACTGGATGAAGGAATTGATGGAAAAAAGTCTAGGATGACACCTAGGTTTCTGTGAAAGGGGTGAATGGGGAGGCTATTAACTCCCCAAAACAGGGAAATGGGAAGAGATATAGCAGGTTTCAGGAAAACATATTCTAGGAATTTCTTGCAAAAACGTATTTTATACTCATAGAGGAAAGGAAAAACACATAACAGCCTTCATGAAGGAAATGAAGAAAGCAAGTTTCAAGCTTTTATTTGGAATAACAAACATACATACTTCTGTCTCACAGAGGAGATGCTAGAGACACCTGAAAGTTTATTTTTCATTTGCCTGCCTTTATTTTTGGTCCTGTTTTCCAACAGCTCTTTAAAAAACATTTTTTTCCCTATTGATTTTAGAGGAAGGGAGAAGGAGGGATAGAAACATCAATGATGAGAGAGAATCATTGATGGGCTGCCTCCTGCACACCCCCTACTGGGGGTCAAGCCTGAAACCTGGGCATATGCCCTGACTAGGAATCGAACCGTGACCTCCTGGTTCGTAGGTCTATGCTCAATCACTGAGTGACACCGGCTGGGCCCAACAGCTCTTAATGTACAGGAAAGTCCTTATTATTCAGACAAATTTACTACTTCATTGAAGAGCTATAGTCATTGCATCTCACATTTATATCAACATATTGGCCCTTATTATTCACTAACCTTTTTGTGAATATACTGCACATGTATTTCCTAATTGTTAGCCATAACAGATACCTCAGATTGGGTTTTGAGTTTTGAGTCTTGGGGCTATATGGGATGATCAGACAAAATAGAAGACAGACACATAATTATTACGAAGAAATCAACTACTTACTTGTCTCTGAGAACAACGCCTTCGATGCATGCACCAAAAAGGACAACATTGCTTAAATCTATGATATTGAGAGTCAAGGAAAATGATATTCACCCGCTAAGATGAGATAGAAAGTAGACAAGATGGGTAGGTTATCTAGTGAGAAGTTATGTTATAGAAAGCAGTTATCTTTATTACCAAGATAAAAACACTGATCACTCTAGTACCTCTGGATGTTCCTATGACTAAGATAGATTGGATCCATGAAAAGGATACAGACAAAGGAGGTGGTCAGGATGGCGAGGATAGTGCCAATGGGAATAGACTTCTGAGCATCTTTTAGATCTCCAGATCTGTTTGATCCAGCCATGATACCTTTAGAAAAGGAAAAAAGAATAAGTTAACTTACTGAGTTCCGGGACACTTTGATAGTCATACAGGTACTAGAAAGAAAGCGAGGAGCCCTGAGAATATAATTCTGTCTCCTGAGAAAAAAACCATTCCTTGTATCTGATAGCTTCTAAAATAGAAAACAGCCCAGATGCTTACCTGTGACAGAGGGAAAGAAGATCCCCACCAGAAGAGTAAAGGAGGTGGTGATGTCAACGAGGACATACTCATGGTTTAAGTTGCCTAAGACATCAGAAGATTTGGCAGAGGGCTTTTCAATGATCTCACCCTTTGGTAGATAATTACTCCAAAGATTCTCTACAGTGGGGAAAAAGGAGGGATATAAGCAGCAGCAGTGGGGAAAAAGTTAGGAAAGAAGATGATTATATAATCTTCTACCCAAGTAACCCTCTAAATCAGATTCCTCATTTATATAGTTTTTAAAGGTATGTTTGCTTCTACATGAGCATACACACACACACACACACACACACACATGCATACTATACAATAAAGCACACATAAAAAATGAATGCCCTTTCTCATCTGGTTCAAATATAATTTGACAAAATACTTCGGTATATACAAGTCCAGTTAAATTTACTAATACAAATTAGTAAAACTTAAGCAGATTAAAGCTAAATGCCTTGTAAAGTCTTTTTTTTTTTTAATTAGTGGATATCAATGCTGTTTCTTAGGTAAAACTTACTTACATGCAAAGGAATCTGTGGACCAAACATTTAAAATACAAGTCACTTAAGGAAAGAATTTCAGAAATTTAGCTGAGTTAGAAAAATACACATGTGAATGTGGTGTCATGAAAATAGTTACATTCTAGCTGTCATGTCAGGAGAACATTAGCAAGTTTACAATAACACAAAGGATATTTTATTATCTTATTCTAGGTTAAAAAGTGATTTGCTCAGCTCTGCTCTCAAAAGGTGGTAATGTTTTGCGGACAACACTGCAAGGGAGCCCTGAGAAAGAATAAATCCACTAATATAAAAGCAGAGAGGTGTTGAATTAGGGTTGAATGCTGAGCTTAAAGAGGGGGGTGACACTGGCAGTGAGTCTTGGTGGACTATAGAAGAGCATAAGAAGGCAGAGCCCATTTTCCTCAGAGAAAAAGAAAAAAACGTGTCCAAAAACCTCCCAACCTACCTTTAATGACACCACTAGCCAATCCGGGAATGCCCTGGATTGACGTGACGTTGTTGTGAATAAAGTACTCGTCACAGGTGGCATTGAAAAACTGACTGGAGTTGCAGAAGAAGCCCCACAACTTTGACGGTACCGTCATGTTGTTCATCTCCTTGGTCTTAGAGCAAGTGTCGAAGTGTCTTGATGAAAGGGTGCGGTTACCCAGCATGCAGACCCTAAGTAAAAACCAAGAGGGAGAAAAATGAAGCAAAGGAAGAATTTTTAAAAAGAAAATAGGTTAGAAGTGGGTCAGTAAATAATAAATAGGTTGGTAAAAGGAAAATGTCATCTCTGAGAGCTACACTGTCATGGATGGGAAAGAGAGTATTTATTGACTCGCTCTGTAAACGGTGACGTACATCTTCTGCCAATTTAATCCTTATAGCAATCTCACACAATATGCATTATTTCCATTTTGTGGATGCAGGAACTGAAGTCTGCGGAGATAAAGTAGTCTGCATGAGGTAACACAGATGGTAGGTGGCAGTGACAGAATTAAAATAGAAAGACTGTCTGAATACACTGTGCTGACTCACCTCCCACAATTTCTAGGCTATTAACCAACTTCTAGGTCTAAAAGAATCCTAGAGTCCTTTTGTTTTTTTTTTTAAAAAAATTCCCCTAACTTTATTTTTGGCCTAGAAAAAAGCATTATGTTCATAACAAATCCCTTGAGAATGTTTTGCTAAAGGTCAAACCTCTGGCTACTTTTTGAAGGAAGACAGCTTGGCTAGAACGAAAAAGCACATCCCTCTGTGACCTAAGAGAAAACTGTTTTTGAACATAAGCCTGGACCCAGTGGGAGTGAGGGTATTTAAGGATAACACAAATATTCATTGCTGATTTTATTTTATTTTCTCTAACCCAGAGATATAAATACAAACAAAGGAATAATATACCCACAGTTAAAATACCTTTAAAAAGGAGGAACAAAGCAATTTAAAAAAACAACAATAACACATTTTTATTGATTTTAGAGAGGATGGGAGAGGAAGAGATAGATAGAAACATCAACGTTGAGAGAATCATTGATCAGCTGCCCCCTGTACGATTGGGGATTGAGCCCGCAAACCGGGCATGTGCCCTGTCCAGGAATTGAACCATGACCTCCTGGTTCATAGGTCAACACTCAACCACTGAGCCACCACCACTAGGTGGAACAAAGCAACTTTTAAAATCTGCAAAATAGCAGCATGCATATACAATGAATCATGTACCCATTACACTGTCAGCTTCAACAACTCTCAACATTTTCCAGTCTTGTTTCATCCATTCCTCTAGGTTTTTTATCTTGTTTTGCTGGAATATTTTAAAGAAAATACCACAGCCCTTCCAGTGTTACTCAGTGGTTGAGCATCGACCTATGCACCAGGAGATCATGGTTTTATTGCGGGTCAGGGCACATGCCCATGTTACTCAAACTCCAGTAGGGGGCATGCAGGAGGCAGCTGATTGATGATTCTCTCTCATCATTGATGTTTCTATCTCTCCCTCTCCCGTACTCTCTGAAATCAATAAAAACATATTAAAAAAAGACTGTCATTAAAAACAACAACAACCACACATCATGATCTTTTATCCACCAAAAAAGAGGAGAAGCATCAAAGGAAAACTAGAGGCAAAATGGAATTTCCCAAGTTAAGATATAGCCAGAATGTAGCTTTAGTATTTTTATGACTCTAAAATTGATCTTTAGCTGCTCCATTGTCAGATGAGCAGGTTAAAAAAGTATGATGGAACCTATTGCGGACATCAGTGAGCTTAGAGGAAATACTGGGCTGGAAGAAAATCACAGGGTTTATGTTCTTGCTCTGCTATTAATTAACTTTGGGGCAAGTTATTTAATTTAATATCTATGAACCTAAGTTTTCATCTTGAAAAATCTACTTTTATGTAATCAGGTTAAATCAACATAGGACTGATGAATTTAATCCCCAGATAACTTTTCAAAGACAATATCTGTAACAAGATTTCAAATAACACTCAGTGCTGGTTAGTCCCTATGCCACTAGTCAAATGGAAAACTGGTGAGCCTGTGAGTCCCATATTTGTACAAATCCATTACTGCTTCAAAAATATACTTTAAGCCCTAGCTAGTTTGGCTCAGTGGATAGAACATCAGCCTGCGGACTGAAGGGTCCTGGGTTTGATTCCAGTCAAGGGCACATGCCTGGGTTGTGGGCTCAATCCCCAGTGGGGGGCATGCAGGAGGCAGCCTATCAATGATTCTCTCTCATCATTGTTTCTATCTCTCTCTCCTTCTCACTTCTTCTCTGAAATCAATATATATATATATATATATATATATATATATATATATATATATATGTAGTTTAAGTACCTGAACTACTTATTGTATATAATATAAGTAATACACATAGATATAAATACAAATAATGACATTTATTTCTCTTTATTTTCTGACTAGGAAGTCCATTATGGCATTAACAGAATTAAAAATTTAATGAATTACAAATATTTAGTTAGGAGTTTAGGTTTCCTTTGACTCTTTATTTTTTCATTAATAAAAGGAATCCAACATTTTGATACTTTATAAAGGTTGCTGGCAATAACTATACTGTTTGAAAAGCCCTTCATGAATGGTTCCAATATGCACAACCATTATTAGAGGGTTTTGAAAAAACCTAATTATCTATAGCCAAATGATGGCTATAGCTGCCAGTTCTATGCTTGGGACATAGGGAAGAGTATCCACATGAACAAACTAGGCAGTTTGCTGGGAGGCCTCCTACCTAGATGCTAACCGGGCTTATCCCAAAGGGAAATTTCAGAGGCTGTAAAATTGACTTGAAATGATCACATCACTAGATACTGTCAATGACTACCCAACAATCATGGTTAATCGGAGAGATAGAAACGTACGGGAAGTGTGGAGGGGCAAAAGACGACTTGATGGCTCCCGCGTAGATGGCCAAGATGGACACAATGACACAGGCCAAAAAAAGTGAGGCGAACTTGTTCACGTAGCGCACGCCGATGAAGACCACCAATACCATGAGCACTAAGAAGGCTGTGCCATAGACACGCATGTTATTTAGCATGGCTGCTGATTCCTTGAGTACATCATCGCTACGGAAGATGGCAGCCCGGGGGACAATGTATACCTGTTAAGCAATAATGGTAAAAAAAGTAGGTAATTTCAAAGTAGGCAAGTAAAAGGATGTTGCAGTTTGATTTGGTTTCACAAAGGAAAGCAAAGCTGAGACAGACAATGGCTGGAGACTTAGCCAAATTTCTATTTGGATCTAGAACACCTACAGAAATGGGATATCACTGATTTTTTTAAGTCTACATGCTATTCTGAATACCTGTATTTCCAAATGGAAAAAAAAAGTAATACATTAATAACATATTATTATCCTATCTAATAAAGAGGGAATATGCTAATTGACTGCTACACCCTCAAAGATGGCAGTGCCCACAGCCACAAGATGGCAGCGCCTAGTCCCCTCAGCCCCGCTGCCAGGGCAGCAGGCACATGGCATGGCTGGGCGCACCCCCAGAGGGGTCCGGCTGCTTCGCGAGCCTGCCTCCCGAGTCCCCCAGTCCCCTCAGCCCCCCAGCCACCCAGGGCCAGCCCGAGGGACAGGCAAGCCTCGGATGTTGGCTACCCAGCTGCCCAGGGCCGCCCGAGGCTCAGGTAACCAGGGCCGACCGAGGCTTGTGCTGCCGGCAGTGGCAGCAGCAGAGGTGTGATTAGGGCATCACCTTCCCGTGATTGCCAGGTCACCTCCTGCCCCTGAGGGATCCCAGACTGTGAGAGGGGGCAGGCCAGGCTGAGGGACCCCCCCACTCCAGTGCATGAATTTTCACGCACCAGGCCTCTAGTATAAAATAATTATAATGATTACCTTGAGGACTACTTCTGCTATCATTAATTTAAATAATAAAAAATATATCCCAGTAAATAAAGAAAGAAATGAAACACATTTTATTTCATCAGGATAAAAATATTTTAAAAAACACAACTTCATTTTACTTTTTCCCCATTGACACATATCTTCCTTATAGACTAACTTCTTGGTTGAGGTGATGGGGTGGGGGTGACTGGGTAGAGGGGAAGGAATAGGCAGACAAAAGATTCCCTCAACCTTTTTGCTCATATCCACACTTGGAGGCCAAGTGCGAAGTGCAATACAGCAAGAAGCAATAAAGCAAAATGAAATAAAATGAAATTAGCTGATTACAATCAATCACTTATAGCTGATCTCACAGAAGCTTTGACATCAAAGAACAACGTAAATCCAAATCTGTATTATTATCTATACTGTAGAACACAATTAAGTGATTACTCACCAGAAAAATTTCAATGGCACCAAGGATATACATAGCTGCTGCAAATGTGGTACCAAGATAGAAGCAGAGGCCAACAGCTCCACCAAACTCGGGGCCCAGTGCCCGGGAAATCATAAAGTATGAGCCCCCAGCTAACACACAAAGAACATGGTGATCAAGATAAAGAAAATACATTAGTAAGAGGTATGTGAACAATCATAAGTAAGAAGAATTAAAAATATGCATGAAGGATAAATATTTGAGGCTTTTGAAAATGCTGAATGTGGTAAAAAGTAGATTTGCTAGTGGGGAGGAGTAAAATATGGAATCTTTATGGTAGGATATACTGCACATCTAATGCTCCATGGGAAGCAGAACAATTTGTAGGTATTAGAAAAATATGAATATTTACTGCAGGCATGAGTTAGCCCAATAAAATATATTCTAACTAAAGGAAGCTAAGGATGCAACAAAAATGAAAAATTCTAGACTAGAACATCAATAAATTTTTAAAGAAGATATTCTAAACTCAAAGAGTATTAGTGTCTATGGCCAACAGATTATAACAGGATTCTATTCCTCGAAAGTTTACACTTCTGGCCTTCACATCATAAATACACAGTAACCACTGACAATCCCTGGCATCTGCGCTCAGCCTACTGACCTGGCACCACTCCGTTAGTCGCAATGGCACTCATGGAGATAGCAGTCAATATTGTCTGTAAAGAAAAAGAAGGGAGAAGATTGTTACTGTATAAAAGAGAACCTTCTGTACTATTTCCCATCTGTGGACCTCAGAGAACTTACCTCTACCTCCTTTTATGGAGGGAGTTACCTGTCATACCCAATGGCATGAAAATGAGGTGATGTGGCTCAACTCATTCTACAAGGCACACTATTACCTGGAGTATTCTGTTAAAACTAGAGGCCCAGTGCACAAAATCCATGCACGTGCACGGGGAGAGTCCCTAAGCCTGGCTGGCGATCAGGGCCAATCGGGGCCTTCCTCCATTCTGCGCTGCCCCCTAGTGGTCAGTGCACGTCATAGCAAGCGATCGAACTCCCAGTCTCCTGGTCAAACTCCCAAGGGGACACTTTACATATTAGCCTTTTATATATATAGATGCCCCTACATTGTAATCAGTAGGGTAGCTGCTATTGAGAACCACTGATCTCCCCCTAGATCTCCTAAACAAGTTGGGAAAAAAAAAATTGAAACTGAGTGAAGGCTGGCTACAATAACAAGAACAATATTCAATAAGGAAGAGAACTACTGAAGACTTCTGAGCTCATAAGAACTGTATTTTAAAATTTTTATATGTTTTTATTGATTTCAGAGAGAGGAAGGGAGAGGGAGATAGAAACATTGATGAGAGAGAATCATTGATTGGCTGCTTCCTGCATGCCCCCTACTGGGGATCAAGCCCACAACCCAGGCATGTACCCTGACCTGGAATCTAACCATGACTTCCTAGTTCATGGGTAGATGCTCAACAACTGAGCCACCCTGGCCTGGCAAGGACTGTATTGTAAAAACATTACCTGGTAGCAGAGTATAGCATGGACTGTAGAGAGGGAGTAGGTGGAGGAAAAGTGACCTGTTAGTAGGCTATTACAGTAATTCTGTGAGAGCTAAGGACTACAGTGGTAGAAGTGGAAATATAAGGGAAGGGTTGAATATAAGAGATTTCAGAGGAAGACATGATTAGTCTGGGTAGCTAATTGGGTGTGAGAGGCAATCAGGGAACCAAACATGGCACTGAAGTTTCAAGACTAAGAAACTGAAAAAAAAAATGATGGTGCCATTAATTTTAACTTGTTAATGATACAGATTACAGGTGATGGGTAGAGGGGAAGGAGTAGGCAGGGCTACACAGTGCCCTGCTCTGTAGAGCACTCTGCTGAGCATGAAGCATGTGGAGGGTATAATGGTGATAGTAATAAAAGAGGTCAGTTGCTAGTTAAATAATAAAGTAATAATTGTTTTTTATCCTCACCAGAGGATAATTTATTGATTTGAGAGAGAGGAAGGAAGACAGAGAAAGATAAAGAGAGAGAGAGAGAAACACTGATGTGAGAGAAATATTTGATCATTTGCTTCCTAGTACGCACTCAAACGGGGATTGAACCTGCAACCTAGGTATGTGCCCTGACCAAATTGAACCCACAATCTTTTAGTATACAGGACAATGCTCCAACCAACTGAGCTACCTGGCCAGGGCAATAAAATAATAATTTTTAAAAATATTTTTTTGTATTGATTTCAAAGAGGAAGAGAAAGGGAGAGAGAGATAGAAACATCAATGATGATGCATACCCCTCACTGGGGATTGAGCCTGCAATCCGGGCAAGTACCCTAACCGGGAACTGAACCGTGATCTCCTGGTTCATAGGTCAACACTTAACCACTGAGCAACACTGGTCAGGCAATAAAATAATAATTTGAAAAAATCTATCTACTTATAATAAAATTGACAGTTGTGGTTGGGAAACATAGATAAAAGAGTTTAGATTAAAGGAAGATTAAAATGTTCTCAGTGTGGTCCTGAAACACATACCTAGTTTCCAGGCTCAATCCCCAGTCAGGGAGCGTCACGGGAAGCAACCAATCGATGTTTCTCACCCACATGATATTACTCTCTCCCTTCCTCTAAAAAAAAAAAAAAAAAAAATCAATAAAAAGCATATCCTTGGGTGAGGGGAAAAAAGTGTTCTCAGTATGGTGGCGAGGAGACCTGGAAAAAACAACTGAATTTCTGGGGAAGAGAAAATGAATGGCACTTCAAAACAAAACAAACACTCCTCACTCTGAAACAATAATCAGTTTTGTTTCTCAACACTCTATTGGAGTAGTACACCCCATTTTCTAACACATTTTCTGTAACAACATTGGTGCTATCAAGCTCAAGTGGTTTGTATTCTGAATCCTTTGTAGGCTGTATCTTCTACTTCCTGTAGAAGACTTCCATTATAATTTCTAGTACATCTTGTTATAGATATAAGCAGTGAATAATTGAGACTAAATAACTGAAAACCCTTTTGATTTTCATATCAAAATAATCTCTCTTGTTGAAATGAGTCTTTCCCTAGTATTCTTTGTTTTATTCCCAAAGAGGTCAAATGCATATACTCTTGAGCAGTCGCAAGGTTCCAAGTCTGGACTTACACAGCAGCAGCAAATAAGGACAATTGCAAAGGCCTGAAGAACTCCAGCTGTGCCTACCACCCATGTAAGGCGTAGAAACAGGATCACTCCAAAAATATTTTGTAGACATGGGAGGTAGACACCCATGAAGGTACCCATTTGGGGGGTCTGAAAAGAAAAATGTTGACAAAAGAAAAAATTACATAGTCATCTTTTTACTTTTTACTTCATCTTTTTACTTTATATGAAAACTAGTTCCCTAAACTACCACATTCATCTCAAAGCAGAGATAAGTTTAATAAATACCCTAAAAGAGGCACATACAAAATCTCCAACTTACAAATGTCTATCACCATACCTTTTATTATTCCTAGAGCTATACATTTTTATCTTCCAAAGGTCCCCACATGTGTTTACATAGGCATTTGACCACAAATAAACTTTAAGTGCCCCCCAACAACTTAAAAAAGTTCTGTTGTTCAAAGCTGTTAACTTTCTCTTTTCATTTAAAAATGGACTAATGGCTTGATCTTCAAAATTTGGTATAAATCCTTCATTGTAGTTGGTAAAATAAAGATCAAAGTGTCCTTTTACCTTTGAACAACCAAAAAACTAACTTGTAATATTATTCTGTGTTTTCATTTTGATAAAAAAGACTAGTATTTGGTCTTCATGGCTCAGTCCTCACACTAGTTAGGGCCCTGCTCAAATATCATCTTAGCCTCTCTGAAACAGTAATGCTCTCTGCTCTGGCTTTCTTGCTGGCCAACAGCCTCGATCTCTTTACCCTGCTTATATTTTCCTTAGAACATTTATCATCATAGTTAAAACATCTTAAGGACTGTGACAATGAGATATCGTGAGTTCTTTTTGTGCTATGAACCTAGTGCCCAGGACAGTGTTGGCAAATACCAGGCATTCAATAAATAGCTGTTCTAGAGCAGAAACTGATGCCTTGGCTATATGAGGCGCTCTTTATTTATCCTTGTTTTCCAAGGCCTCACCTTGGTGGGCTTCTTTTTCCCTTCAGTGATGTTCTCTGCCTCTTCATGTTCCTTTGCTCCTTGAGTCAGGTTCGTGTAGTTAGCCATGCGGTTGAGGAGAGAAGACACCTTTGGTCTGGTGTCCATTTCTTCCTATAAAACCAGAAGTATGGAAGAAATGAGTGATGAAGAACACACTGGAATTAAGCATCAAAAGGACCGCCCTACCAGAAAACTGCAGAGTGAGAAAATATTTCACAGGTAAATATTTAAAGACGATTTAGCAATGAGATTTTATTTCCCCCAAAACTAAAATATCACACTCAATCAGGCCTACATGAACCCTTACAAAATTCTTAAATGAAAAACTTCGTGAGTCTTTCTAATAGTTTAACTTTTCAGTAAAAACAAAATCATGCTGGCCCCTACACACAGTTGTAACTTTGTAAAAAAAAACATTGATAATAAGATCTTTAACCAGATTACTCTCTTTCTTTAGGCTACTAACATTATATTAACTTATGGCTATTATGTATAGCACCAAGAATAGGCAGGTCAATAGAAAACTTTTGTGAGTGAACTAAATATTCACCTCAGACCTTTTCTTGAAGGAAGCTGAGAGAAAATATCACTTAAAACACAGGCACACCGAGAAGTGTTTAAAGCCAAAAAAAAGGCAGTGAGTGGACAGAAATGCAGGAATAAAATAGATTCCTTTCAACACCTCAACTGCAAAGTCCATGCTCTTAGATAAGACACATGGGTCTTCTGACTCTAGCAGCCTGCTTCCTACACTGGTTTTGGTTAGTAGTCTGAGGGTAAATGATAGTCTTCCCAAATGCAGAGCTGAAATATACACTATTTTATACTTAGAATATAATTCCAATGTAAACATCTAAATCCCAGCTGAATTTGACAGCAACATTCTCCATATGCCTGTGATGGCAACATTCCTTTTCTCTTTCATAGGAATTTGATTTAATTAATGGCTACCCATTAAGTCAACCACAGTGACAAGCTGTAAGTATTGTATTTTAACAATTAGCTATTAAGTTATCCAGCCTGTGCTGTTTTAAAACTGAATGGGGTAGAAAACAGCTATCTTGAAATCTCAGTTCCTAAAATCTGTCCTAGTTTTCTCCCAAATATTACCTCAAAGAGTGCCAAGTTTTTATCAAAATATTCATCTCCTTCTTCATAATTGGAATTATTGAGATAAGCATTTCGAGCTTTCTTATGGCCATCATCTGGGGAAAAAGTAAACCAAGTTAGTTTCTCATTGGTTTTGAAGAAGCACCAGCACCAAAGAACTGTATGTTGTCTCTGTATTAATATAGAACCAATTTTCATATTCAAATTTAAATCTGAGAAGGTAGACTCAATCAGCATTGCTTGGAGAATGTGGCTCCCTCTCTAACAAGAGCAAGAACAAATCTCTAAGAAGTAAACAAGGGTCATTCCTTTTCTTAACAATATGAAGACCTCTGGAAATATTTTTTTAGGACTATAGCCTAGTAGAGTCTCTTTTATTTATTTATTTATTTATTTATTTATTTATTAAATATATTTTATTGATTTTTTACAGAGAGGAAGGGAGAGGGATAGAGAGTTAGAAACATCGATCAGCTGCCTCCCGCACACCCCCTACTGGGGATGTGACCGCAACCAAGGTACATGCCCCCGACCAGAATCGAACCTGGGACCTTTCAGTCCGCAGGCTGACGCTCTATTCACTGAGCCAAACCGGCTTCGGCCCTAGTAGAGTCTCTTAAAGTCACCCAAATCTAAAATGGAAAAAGAAATTGAATATTTATTGAGTGCCTGCTCAATACTGTGCTAGACATAGGCTACTTCCCACCCTGTTGCTGTGAAAACGGCAGTAAAAGCTCCCTGTCTCCACTGCTGTCCAACCTTTTGTTAAATGACATTAGGTCATCTAACCAAGTATTATTTTTGTACAAACACTTGCCACATATTTTATGTTCAAAGAGACACCCCATAGAATTTGGTAAACCAGCTATGAAGAAAAAAAAGAGAGACTGGGTTTCCTAAGACAGCAGTGTTTGGGTTGTTTGAGCACTTCCTTAACTTTGATTCTTTATTGTGTAAGTTATATAATTACAATTGGTAGAAGAGAAAGAAATAAAATTTTAAAAATATGTAAATGTCATTAAGAGCCAAGATTTTAAATGAGAAAAGAGATGCCAATATAAAAATTAAATAAATTAATTTCAAGTCCTATAACCTTAATTATATATAAGGGGAGCTTGGGAAATAGGCAACAAGCTATCAAAATAACTGGGTCACACCAAAGGACAGAAGAGCCAACCTGAAGGAAGTTCCCACTGGCCAAAATGGAATAATATGGCTACTAAAAATAAATAATGCAATGGATTAAAATGCAAATATGTGAAATACCCAGCATATTTTAAAATCTAACCACACACCATATTATTTTACTTATATGTAGAACCTAAATAACAAAATAAATGAATGAAGAAAACTGAAATAGACTCAAAGACACAGAACAGATTGATGGTTGTATAGGGGATAAGGGTTGGAGGACTGAGTGAAAAAGGTGAAGGGATTAAGAAGTACAAATTAAAAAAAAAAAGAGTACAAATTGGTAATTACAAAATAGTCACAGGGATGTGGAGTATAGCATAGGGAATATAGTCAATGATATTGTAATAATTATGTACGGTGCCAAGTGGGTACTAAATTTATTAGGGGATTACTTCATATCCATATATATAAAGAGCCAGGGTCATAACATCCACAACAACCAGAGACTCAACTGAAAGCCAGGCTGCACGCACAGCAGGCAAGTGGGCTGAACTGCTAACCTCTCGGGGGTGGGGCTGATCAGCAGCAGCAGCAGCTGCTGGCGAGGCCCAGAGAGAAGCAGGGTGATCAGACCCTGCTTCTCTCTCCCTGCCTCACCAGCAGCCAAGCCTCTCTCTCTTTCCCAGAGGTCAGCAGTTCAGCCCACTGGCCAGCAACCTGGGGTGGCTGCTGATCAGCCCCGCCTCTATGATCAGGCCCGGAGATAGACCTAGAGATACTGACTGGCATAGAAACCAACCAATAAGAACCAAATCTGGGTGAATTGCGAGGAGCCAATGGCTGCCTAGGAGGAGAGGCTTTTGACGCTGACTGGCATAGAAACCGACTAATCAGAACCAAATCTGGGTGAACTGCGAAGGCAGAACCTAAGGTGGGGGCTGAGGAGGGGTTTTAAGGGCAATAGCTGTTTGGTATAAGGTGTAAGAAAGTGGTTCAATTTTTTAATGACCAGTTTGGCAGTATAGTGCATATGGTTGGCTATCAGTCCAGATATAGGGATTATGTGTTTTTATCTGCCAAGAGCATCTCCTCCTGCTGAAAAAGGCTTCCCTCCCCAATTTAAGCAATCCTATCCTATATAATCTATCTATAATAATAAAAGAGTAATATTCTAATTAGACCAGGTCAACCGGCCATCTTCCAGACATCCAACTTCCTTCCAGACAAAGCCATGATGGTGGGGGCCGAGGCAGAGGCAGTTAGGGGTGATCAGGCAGGCAGAGACAGTTAGGGGCGATCAGGCAGGCAGGGGAGGGCAGTTAGGGGCGATCAGGTAGGCAGGCAGGCAAGTGGTTAGGAGCCAGTCGTCCCGGATTGCGAGAGGAATGTCTGACTGCCAGTTTAGGCCTGATCCCAGTTGGGCATCCCTGAGGAGTCCCAGATTGGAGAGGGTGCAGGCCGGGCTGAGGAACCCTCCTTGCACGAATTTCATGCACTGGGCCTCTTGTATTATATAAATGTCTACCCACTATGCTGTATACCTAATACTAATACAAAATAGTTTAAAAATCTAATCACTTTTACAGAGTTGCTAAAAACAACACGTAATTCTAAAAAATAAACAGCAAGAATCAAGCAATTGTCCTGCCTTTCCTATAACAACTATATTTAAGGGTAACTAAAGAAAATTTCTTCATTATAGAAATGTTCTAGCTAATAAATGCAGATGGAATAATATAATTAGAAAATAAAATCACCAATTTTCAATGCCTAATGAAATGGATCTAGGCAATAACCATCAATGGCTGCTAAAACCATTAGGTAAAAGACTGAGGCAGAACTTTATCATGGGTGGATCAGGGTGATCTGGAACGTACTGATCAATCTTAACATCACTAAAAGTGGAATAACACAATCTCCTAATGTAACACAATCAAAAGTATACTGTGCAACCTAAGTTGTATCCTCAATAAAAAAGAATGGAAAACAGTATGGAGATTCCTCAAAAAACTAAAAATGGAACTCCCATTTGACCCAGTAATCCCACTTCTAGGAATATATCCCAAGAAATCAGAAACAGCCATCAGAAAGGATATATGCACCCCTATGTTCATAGCAGCACAATTTACCATAGCTAAGATTTGGAAACAGCCTAAGTGCCCATCAATAGATGAGTGTATTAAAAAGCTGTGGTACATCTACACAATGGAATACTATGCTGCTGTAAAAAAAAAGGAACTCTTACCACTTACAACAGCATGGATGGATCTGGAGAACAATATGCTAAGCGAAATAAGCCAGTCGGAGAAAGATAAGTATCACATGATCTCACTCATTTGTGGAATATAATGAACAACATAAACTGATGAACAAAAACAGATCCAGAGACAGAGAAGCATCGATCAGACTTTCAAACCTCAGAGGAAAAGTGGGGGGAGGGGGAATCAACCAAAGGACTTGTATGCATGCATGTAAGCATAACCCATGGACACAGACCGTAGTGGGGTGAGGGCATGTGCTGGGGGGTGGGAACAGTTGAGGAGAGGTCAATGGGGAAAAAAGGAGACATATGTAATACTTTAATCAATAAAGAATTTTTTAAAAAAGGATGGATGGATGTTAAATTTAATCAAGCCATTATATCTAACTGCCAGTTCACAGAAAACAGAGGAACATGTTAAATATCACCCCAAATACGCAATCATCAAATTCAGAACGTGGCACCCAGTTCCCACCCCACCCTCTGCCCTTACCTTCCCTGCACTGTCCTCATCCATAGGTATACGATATTTGTCCAGTCTCTTCCCGCACCCCCAAACCCTTTTCCCCCTGAGAATTTTCAGTACACTCCCTTTCTATGCCCCTGATTCTATTATATTCACCAGATTATTCTGTTCATCAGATTTTTAATTCATTTGATTTTTAGATCCACTTGTTGATAGATATGTATTTGTTGTTCATAATTTTTATCTTTACCTTTTTCTTCTTCTTCCTCTTCTTAAAGAATACCTTTCAGCATTTCATATAATACTGGTGTGGTGGTAATGAACTCCTTTAGCTTTTTCTTATCTGTGAAGCTCTTTATCTGCCCTTCAATTCTGAATGATAACTTTGCTGGGTAGAGTAGTCTTGGTTGTAGGTTCTTGTTATTCATCACTTTGAATATTTCTTGCCACTCCCTTCTGGCCTGCATAGTTTCTGTTGAGAAATCAGCTGACAATCATATGGGTGCTCCCTTGTAGGTAATTAACTGTTTTTCTCTTGCTGCTTTTAATACCCTCTCTTTGTCTTTTGCCCTTGGCATTTTAATTATGATGTGTCTTGGTGTGGTCCTCTTTGGATTCCTCTTGTTTGGGGTTCTCTGCGCTTTCTGGACTTGTAAGTCTATTTCTTTCACCAGGTGGGGGAAGTTTTCTGTCATTATTTCTTCAAATAGGTTTTCAGTATCTTGCTCTCTCTCTTCTTATTCTGATGTTGGTACACTTAAAGTTGTCCCAGAGGCTTCTTACACTATCTTCAAATTTTTGGATTCTTTTTTCTTTTTGCTTTTCCAGCTGAGTGTTTTTTTGCTTCTTTGTATTTCAAATCTTTGACTTGATTCTTGCGTTCCTCTAGTTTGCTGTTGGGTCTCTGTATAATATTTTTTATTTCAGTCAGTGTATGTTTAATTTCTAGTTGGTCCTTTTTCATATCCTTGAGGGTCTTGCTAAATTTATCAGCTTTTTCTAGGAAATTCTTGAAAAACCTTATAACCGCAGTTTTGAACTCTATATCCAGTCGTTTGCTTTCCTCCATTTCTTTCGTTTGTGATCTGTTTCTTTGTCTCCGCATTTTTGCTGCTTCCCTGAGTTGGTAGGGTAGCTTTGTGTGCTAGGTGTCCTATAGGGCCCAGTGGCTCGGCCTCCCCAGTTACCTGAGGTGGACACTCTTGGTGCACCCCTTTGTGGACTGTGTGTACAGCCTTGTTGTAGTTAAGTCTTGATTGTTGTTGGTATCACTGGGAGGAATTGACCTCCAGGCCAATTGGCTGTGAGGCTCAGCTGTGTCTATGCCGGGAGAACTTCTGTGATGGAGACAGCCTTATGGGACCAGACTTGCAAAACTGCAAAAGCCTCTGTGCTCAGCTTGGATGGGGTGGAATCTCAGGGCTGAGCAGACAGCCTTGGTTTCCTGTCAGCCCTGCCCTAGGATGCCCCTGGGTCTCAGTGTCCCTTGGTAATCGCTGCAAGCACCTCTAAGAGTAAGCCGCCCTTACGATTCATAACAGTAGCAAAATTACAGTTATGAAGTAGCAACGAAAATAATTTTATGGTTGGGGGTCACCACAACATGAGGAACTGTATTAAAGGGTTGCGGCATTAGGAAGGTTGAGAACCACTGCACTAAGCCAAACCAGTAAGGGCATGTTGATGCCTTTTAAACATAAAACAAACTTGTCTTAGTAATTTTATTTTTATTTATTTTTTGTTAATCCTCACAAGAGTATACTTTTTCCATTGATTTTTAGAGAGAGTGGAAGGGAGAGGGAGAGACAGAGAGAAACATCTATGTGAGAGAGACACATCGATTAGATGCCTCCTGCACGAGTCCTGACTAGGGCCAGGGATCGAGCCTGCAACCAAGGTGGGTGCCCTTGATCAGAATTGAACCTGCAACCCATCAGTCCACAGGTTGATGCTCTATCCACTGAGCCAAACTAACTAGGGCATCTATTGTTTATAGTTATCTCTTTTCATGTAACAAATTACTCCCGAACTTAGTGGCTTAAACAACACAATTTATCTCAGTTTATAAGAGCTAGAAATATGGGGATGGCTTAGCTGGGCCCTCTGCTTCAGTCTCCCATAAGGCACCAATCAAGGGTCTTCTAGGACTGTGGTCTCATTTGAAGGCCTTGGGAAGATCCATTTCCAACCTTACTCACATCATTGTTGGCAGGATTCAGTTCTTTTCAGGCTTTTTGGACAAAAGCCTCTTTCCGTTCCTTGCCATGTGGGCCTTTCTAAAGGACAGCTTACAACATGGCATCTAGATTCCCTCAAAGCAAGCCACCAAAGAGAGCCAGAGAGAGTGCAAGACTGATGTCCCAGCCTTTTTGTAATCTCATTACAAAAGTAACATTGCTTTTGCCATATTCTATTTATTAGAAGGAGTCATTAAGTCCAGTCTTCACTCGAAGTGCAAAGGATTATAAAAGGTCATGAATACCAGGAAGAAAGGAGCATTGGATACCAATAAAAAAAGCTGCCTACTCTATCCATCCACCCACCCACCCACCCACCCACCCACCCACCCATTCATCCATGCTTCAAGTATTTGAGGCAAAATGGATTGAACTATAGCAAGAAATTGACAAATCTATCATCACACACGGAGATTTTTAACATATTTCTCTCAATAATAAATAAAGCAAACAAAATAAGCAAGGGTAAAGAGTTCTGAATAATAGAGTTCATCTAATGGACATTAGGAGTTCTACATACAAAATTAGAGAATATCAATTTTATTAAACATACATGGAAAATTTATTACAAGCTATGTACTAGATCTTAAAGACTGCATAAATTTCAAACAGGTATAATGTAGTCCATGATCTTGATCAGTAAAAACAGTTCAATAAGAATTTAATTATAAAAGCATAAATTTTAAAATCTTTGCAAATTTAGAAATTTAAAAATACTGCTAAAAAATTCAAGGGTCAAAGATTAAAATACTTTAAAACTGAGTGACAATGAAAACACTACCTATTGAAACCGGTAGGATCCAGCAAAAGTAGTAAGAAGAACAAAAATTGTATTAGCTAAGTACCTATTTCAAGAAGCTAGAAAGACAGCAGAATAAAGATAATAGAAAAAAAAAAAAGATAATAACTATACTACCTGTCTTTGGGTTAAATGCCCTTTTCTGCTTTAGGCAGATCTCTTGTCCACAGCAAATAGTTGTATTTTTAAAAATCTGACAATCTGTCTTTTTAATAATTGTCAACTTTAGTCCATCAATTTCAGAGACTGATATATTTGGACTGGATTCTACCATGTTTTTATTTCTGTTTGTCCTTCTTTCCCTGTGATCCATTCTCATTTTCTTCCTCTGGATTTTTTGGTTTGTTTTTCCTTAATCCATTTTTTCCTCTATCCTATCTTGGAGTTTTCATACTCTATTTCTATTCTTTTAATAATTACTCTTGAAATTTTACCACATATTTTACTTTAAAAACTGTTAAGTAAATTAAACAATAGCTTGTCATCTTCCCAAACAATAAAGACTTTCAAATGCTTCAGTTCAAACTCTCTCCTTTGGACTCACATAATAGTACTAGAGGCCCAGTGCACGAATTCATGCATGGGTGGGGTCCAGCCAGCCGGCCTGGCCCAATTGGGGTGGCCCTGGGCTGGACCTGTCAGAAGGAGGAGATGGCAGGAGGTTGGCTGGGCCAGCTGGGGGAGGAGCCATGGGTGACTGGCTGGCTGGCTGGACCCCCCCCCCCCCAATTGGGATTGGGGGGCCAATTGGGGGAGGCTATGGAGAGGGGCTGTGGGCAGTGGGCCAGCTGGCCCCGCCCCCAAATGGGGTGGGTGGTGCCGATAGTGGGCCAGCGGCCATTGGTGGTTGGCCAACCAGCCCCACCCCTTGATCGGACCAGTTTGCTGGCCATAGTGGGCATTATAGTGACTGGTCGTTAGGTTGTTATGGCCGTTACAGTAGCTGGCTTCTTATATGTATAGATATAGAGTTACTAGAGGCCCAATGCATGAAGTTGTACAATGGTGGGGTCCATCGGCCTGGCCTGTGTTCTCTGGCAATCTGGGACTCCTCAGGGGATGTTGGGAGCCAGTTTCGGCCCAATCCCTGCAGGCCAGGCCAAGGGACCCCACTGGTGCATGGACACTGGGCCTCTAGTATGCATATAAGATATTTGGTAAATCTCTCCCCACCCTCCCCTTGCCCCCTTCTCTCTGAGATTCATCAGTCTGTTCCATGTTTCCATGCCTGTGGTTTCTGCTCCTGCGTTGAGCATCTGTCCCCTGGTGGTCAGTGTGTATCATAGCTACCGGCTGGTCATCCAGTTGTAACAGTTACTTAGGTTTTTATATATATAGATTGTCCAATATTTCCAGTAGTCTAATTTTTTTTTTTTTTTACTCCACAAATAAGACACATTATTTCATAGAGAAAATATTGACTTGGGTCAAGGGCCATGTTTACCATTTCATTTGTTCAATATTCTGTGTTGCATTTCAGAACACTAGTCCTCTGGGATCATTTCCTTTTACTTGAGGTACACTCTTTAGAATTCCTTTACAGGAGGGTTCCTCCAACTCAGCACCATGAAATTTTGAACCAAATAATTATTTGTCGTGGGGGAACTGTCTAGTACAGTGTAAGGTGTTTAAGAGCATCCCTGGCCTCTAGTAGGTAGATGTTAAAAGTTACATAATCTCAGTAGCAAAAATAAAATGTCTCTAAATATTCCCAGGGACAATTTTCAATTAGCCTTTTATTATGTAGGATTATTGACTACTAGTGTCCTGGTGTTAACTGTTTTGTAACTAGTTAAATCAGAGGCAAAATTGTTCCTAGTTGAAAACCACTAGTTTAGAGCAAGTCTTGTGGTAAAAAATGTCCTCAGATTTTATTTACCTGTAATTGCCTGTATTCTGTCTTGCTTCCTGAGTGTCTTGCTAAGCATAATTCCAGGATAATTTTGTTAACACTTTAAAACATTATTTGTTATGTTTTGCTATTGAGAATACTTCTGTCATTCTGTTGTTTTTTGATAGTGTCTTTTCTCTGTGGCAGCTTTCAAGATCTTTCCTAGGTGCTGTGCAGTTTTCATTAAGATATATCTAAGTGTGAAAAAAAAAAGATGTATCTAAGTGTGATTTTCTTTTTGCTCATAAACATTCTTCAGTTGTTTCTAATCTACTGTTTATTTCTAATCTACCCTTCATTTGTTATATATCAATAACTATATATTTTCTCTTTAGAAGTCCATTTCTTTTCCTTTCCTCTTCAGTCCTTCATTCCTGAGTATGCTCATCTTCCTTATTGCACCCTTCATTGATTTGCCATTTAATAATTTTGTATCCAAGACTCAGGACTACTTCAACCCTCTTGAGGGTTACAGGAACAGGAGTCCAAGCTTCAGCATCCTATTTCCCTGCTGTTCAATAGGCTTACAATAATGTTGCTATAAAAATCTGGCCTCAGAACATTCCTGCCCATCCCGCTGCCTGCTGGTCCAAGCCACCTCCTAGCAGCTCTGGCTCCCCTTGCTACAGTCCTGGCACATCTACGTTTGGAGCCATTCTAGTCTCAAATTTCAAGTATAACCAACTTAACTTTCAGACATTCTGATCCTCACTGTTTCTGGACAAACTCCCACTTGCTTGCTTGCTTAATTTTTTTGGGATGGAAGAATGTCCCTAGAGACTTTGTCTGCATTTATGAGACCCACAATGCCTTCAAGATTATCCCACCAAAGGTCTACTTGTAGTGGCGTTGTAGAATGCAAGGGTCCCATAGAGCTCCTGATCAATTAGGCAAGAAACAAAGCTCTTGCTAAAAGTGGTTAATTGAAAGGCATAAAATCAGGAGTGGTTATAATGAAAGGCACTGAAAAATTCTTGGTAAGAAATGCTGCTCCAGATAGATGTACAGGCTTCAGAAGTCTGGGTAGCTAGTGTGACCCCAGGAAATTTCAAATGGAATGAGAGTTCTAAAGTCTGAACAGCAAATAACCTTACTCTGCAAAAACGAAGAACCAAATCCATATGGGGAGGCTGTTTTAGGATTATCCACAATTCTAAGATTCCTCTGGAGGATACCTACTGAGACTGGCCTCAGTTGTGCTTGAATTAAACAGCCCATAGAATCACTATTATGCTTCTTTTTTCTCATTTTACTAGTCAAATAATGCTGATAACACTGTGTAACTCACTGCTGGGTGTTTCTTTGTACAATTTAAATCAGCGGTCACCAACCTTTCAGACCTCAAGGACCACCAGCAGTCCGCAGACCACCGGTTGGCGACCGCTGGTCCAAAGGTTTCCTTAAACCAGCGGTCGCCAACCTTTCAGACCTCATGGACCGGAAAGGTTGGCGACCGCTGATTTAAATGAAAACTGACAGGAATGCCATTGGTTCTACTGAAGATTTCAGATTTCCATTTTTTATGGTATACATTTTTTTTCCAAATAGAATGTCCTGCTCTTTATAAAAAACTTTAGTTTTATGGTGCTATTACTTCTATAATGTTGCTTTTGTCAGTTACTATTTATACTACAGTTTGGCCTTAAAGTGAATCTCAGATTCTTTCTTTATCTGCCTGATCTTGTTAAATAGCCTTTTGCTGGTCTGAGGTAGGCAGGAGAACAGTAAATGTACTTAATTTCCCTTGGCACAGGTTTAGGCTTGAATTATGTGACTATATGAACATGAAAGATTGTCTCAAATGTTATAAATTATGTTTTTGATTATTTAAAATTTTATTTTTCAATTCCAGTTTATAGTCAATATTGTTTTGTATTAGTTTCAGGTGGACAGTATAGTGATTAGACAATCGTATACTTTCAAAGTGTTCCCCTGATATTTCCAATATCCACCTGGCACCATACATAGTTATTACCATACTAGAGGCCCGGTGCATGAAATTAGTGCACAGGTAGGGTCCCTAGGCCTGGCTGGCGATCAGGGCTAATCGGGGCCTTCCTACCCCCAGATGCTGGCTGGGGCCTTCCTTCGTTCCTTCATTCCATGCCGCCCCCTGGTGGTCAGTGCACATCATAGCGAGCAGTTGAACTCTGGGTCGGTCGAACTCCCCAGGGATAATTTGCAATTAGCCTTTTATTATACAGGATTATTGACTATTAGTGTCTCGGTGCACGGATTTGTGCACATTGAATATTTTATTATCACTATTTGCCCTTTCCCTATAATATTCACAATCTACAATGACAGATCGAAACACACATGTGTGATTGGCACCAGCAAGAGCTTTATATATATAGATAAACTTGCTTAATTAGACCTGCTTTCTGATTTAGCTAAACTTTTCCAGCCCAGTGAAACACCCCAACTTCTCTTTCAGGTAATTGTCAGCAACACAGCAGTAAGTATTAACATGAAGCAGATTATTATTGTAGATCATGCAGGAAGAACAAAGGGTAAAATATTTAACTGTAGCAGTGTTTGCCTATATTCTGGGCAGTGAGAAAACCTGAAGTCATTTTCAAGTTCCACCATTTCTTACTTCTTTTCAGTCAGGTTTCTAAACTTTCTAAATCTCTGTTTTCCAGCTAATGAAAAGAAAAGAGGATTCTATCGAGTCTCCTGTCTACCTACTCCAGGACTTCTGTGAGGATCAAATAAAATGAGGTATGTGAAAACGCTTCACAAACATTTGGTTAAAATGTAAAATGTTTGCACCTGGCTATAAAGCAAGTTGGGTTCCTGGGCTTAAGAAACTCCAAGGAGGCTAATCACTAGGGAGAGCAGGGCATTGCTATGTGATGTTATTACCCGGCGCCCACAGTGACCGTTTCCGGGCTGGGCTAGGCTGTGGACCACATTTTGTGCCATGGGGTCTTGGCAGCGTTGGCTGCAATTTGGTGGGGTGTCGCTCCGGGGTGGTGGCGGGGCCTGTGTCCCACTTGGGGAAAGCCAAGTGTTGGTTTGTCGGCTCCAGGTCTGCAGTTTCTTTTTAAATGGCCAGGACATGTCATGGCAGCTCCTGCGTTGAGCATCTGCCCCCTGGTGGTCAGTGCACAACATAGCTACAAGTCAGATGGACACTTAGCCTTTTATATATATAGATAGATATTCCCTATGCTGTACTTTATATCCCCATGACTGTTTTGTAACTAGTTAATCCCTATACCTTTTTCACCCAGCCTCCCAACCACTCTCCCATCTGGCAACCCTCAGTTTGTTCTATGTATCTATATGTCTATTTCTGTTCTATTTATTCATTTACTTTATTTTTTAGATTCCACAATAAGTGAAATCATATGGTATTTGTCTTTCTCTGATTTATTTCACTCAGTATAATACCCTCTAGGTCCATCCATATTATCACAGATGGTTAGATTTCATTCATTTTTATGGCCGAGAAATATTCTATTGTAAATATACACGGAGTGGCCAGATTATTATGATCTCTGAACACATAATAATCTGGCCTCTCAGAGTGTGTGTGTGTGTGTGTGTGTGTGTGTGTGTATCCTATCTAATAAGAGTAATATGCAAATTCACCACCACTCTGCTACACCCACAAACCACACCCACAAGCCACTCCCACAAGCCAATCAGGAGTGAATATGCAAATTAACCCCAACCAAGATGGCTGTGGCCACTGAGAGAGCAGGAGGGAGGCTTGAGTTTCCCCAGCGATGGAGGAAGCCAAGCTTTCTGCATACCCTGGCCGGCCAAGGCCTCCACTCCAGGCTACAAAGTTTCAATTATAGAAGATAAATCCCAACAGAAATGGCAGCAGCCATGGAGCTGGAGAGAGCAGGAGTCTAGGGTTGCCCCGGCGATGGAGGAAGCCAAGCTTTCTGCACACCCTGGTCTGGCTTGGCCTCTGCTTAAGGCTACGAAGTTTCAATTATAGAAAATAGCCGAAACCGGTTTGGCTCAGTGGATAGAGCGTCGGTCTGCGGACTGAAGGGTCCCAGGTTCGATTCTGGTCAAGGGCATGTATATTGGTTGTGGGCACATCCCCGGTGGGGGGTGTGCAGGAGGCAGCTGGTCAATGTTTCTCTCTCATCGATGTTTCTAGCTCTCTATCCCTCTCCCTTCCTCTCTGTGAAAAAATCAATAAAATATATTTTTAAAAAAAAGAAAAGAAAAGAAATCCCAACATAAATGGCTGCCACCACGGAACAAGCAGGAGGCTTGGCTTCACTCCAGGCTACAAAGTTTCAGTTGTAGAAGATAAATAAATCCCAGATACCAGGGCCTCTGCTTGGGTCACCGGGGGGCATGGCCAGCCTGCAAACCACCACAGGCCCCTCGCCCAGGCCACCCCATACCCCAAGGGAACCCCCACCTGATCCGGGACGCCCTTCAGGGCAAACCAACTGGCCCCCACCCCTGTACCAGGCCTCTATCCTATCTAATAAAAGAGTAATATGCAGATTAACCATCACTCCAACACACAAGATGGCTGCCCCAATGTGGTCAAGGATCCTGCCCCCATGTGGACACAAGATGGCCACCACAAGATGGCCAGCAGGGGTGGGCAGTTGGGAGGGACCAGGCCTGCAAGAGAGGGCAGTTGTAGGCAATCAGGCAAGCAGGGGTGGGCAGTTAGGGGTGACCAGGCCACCAGAGGAGGAAAGTTGGGGGTGACTGGGCCTGCAGGGAAGAGCAGTTAGGGGGGACCCAGGCCTGCAGGGGAGAGCAGTTGGATCGGGCCTAAACGGGCAGTCGGATCCAACTGCTCTCCCCTCAAGGGGTCCCAGATTGGAGAAGGTGCAGGCTGGGCTGAGGGACACCCCCCCCCCCCGCATGAATTTTGTGCACCGGACCTCTAGTATATTATATATTAGAGGCCCAGTGCATGAATTCGTGCAGCCTGGGTCCAGCCAGCCTGGCCAGGGGGAGGGGACATGGGCAGTTGGCCGGCCTGCCTGCAGGTCAAACTCCTGGTCAAGGGGACAATTTGCATATTAGCCTTTTATTATATAGGATATACACTGAGTGGCTAGATTATTATGTGTTCAGAGATCATAATAATCTGGCCACTCAGTGTATGTACCACAGTTTTTTTATCCACTTAACTACTGATGGGCACTTTGGTTGCTTCCAACTTTGGCTGTTTTAAATAATGTTGCAATGAACATAGGGGCACATATATCCTTTCGAATTAGGGTTTTGGATTTTTTCAAAATGTATTCCCAGAAATGGAATTGCTGGGTCATAAGGCAGTTCCATTTTTAATTTTTTGAGGACCCTCCATACTGTTTTCCATAGTGGTCGCACCAATTTGCAATCCCACCAATACTGCACAAGGGTTGTCTTGTCTGCATATCCTCACCAACATTTGTTGTTCATTTACTGATGTTAGCCATTCTGACAGGTGTAAGGTGATATCTCACTGTGGTTTTAATTTGTATTTCTGATGCTTTAGTGACACTGAGCATCTTTTCATATGTCTATTGGCCATCTGTATGTCCTCTTTGGAGAAGTGTCTATTCAGGTCCTTTGTCCATTTTTTAATGGATTGTTTTTTTGGTGTTAAGTTGTATAAATTCTTCATAAATTCTGGATATTAACCCTTTATTATGTTTTTTATTTTAGTGTTTGTTCAAATCAGTAGCCAAATAAGAGGCACACAGTATGATTGATTACTATCTCTCTTAAGCCTTTTCTTAGCTTTCTTTCTCTTTTTTTTTTTGCAATTTATTTGTTGAAGAAACTATGTCCTTTGTTTAGTAGTTTGTAATGTCTGAATTTTGATTATGGCATCCATGTGATGATGTTTAACATTTTTGGGGGGCATTTCCTATAAATTAGTAGTTGGGTATAGAGGCTTAACCACATTTAGTATTTTTAGGTGGAGAGAGGGAGAAAAACTTCAGAGTGGTATTTTGGTCTTCTATTAGTAGTGCATGTTATCTAGTTGTCTTTCTTTTTGAGATATTAGTAACTATTGATGATTAATGCCTAGATCCATAAATTTATGAGGAGTTAAAAATGGTGATGTTTTGAATATATTATTCTTTATTAGCTGAAATACTTTTTAAGAAAATCCTTACCCGAGAACATGCTTAGATAGAGGAAGGGAGAGAGAGGGGGGAAGGGAGAGAGGAGAGAGAGCAAGAAAGAGAGATCTTCCATACCTGCCCCAACAGGGGACTGAACCCACAACCCAGGTATGTGCCCCCTGACTGTGAATCAAACCAGCAACCTTTCAGTGCACGGGATGATACTCAACCAACTGAGCCACTCTGGCCAGGCTGAAATACTTTTATAAAAAGACATTCCTTCTAATATCCTATTTGGTTATCCACTGGTATAAAGGCAAGGAAATACTTCACGTTTACCCTTTATTGACCAATCTCAGAATAATGATTGGTTCACTAAGATATTCCACTGGAAATCAATAAGGTTTTTTAAGTATCATTATGCACTCATAAATCTAAATATTGGAAACATGTTTCAAATCAAATGTTTTTTCTGTATCTATTAAGATATTTCTCCTCTAATCTGTTAATATACTGTTAACATATTGATTTTTAATAATAAACCAACCATGTCTTCTACTAGAAACTCAACCTGGTCAACAGGGACAATTTTTAAATATATTGCTTGATTCAGATGCAAATAATTTGTTTAGAATATTTATATCTGTGTTCATAAGTAAAACTGGACTATACTCTTCTCATATTGTCACTGTTAAGTTTTGGTATCAAGGTAAGGCATGCCTCAAACTGAGTTAGGAGTGTTTACTTGTTTTTCTATTCCTTGAGAGAAACGGTAGAAGAGTGGAATTATTTTTTCCTGGAATGTTTGGTAAAACGTTTAGGAGTGCTAAGGCCCACTGCTCATTTGCTTGCTTGCTTGCTTTCTAAAATTTTTTAAATTGAAAATTACACACACACACACACACACACACACACACACACACACACACAGTGAGAGAGACAGAGATCATAAATCATAAGCATACAGCTTGATTGTCTATCACAACAGCAGTTTCACCCTTTCATGTATCTCCTCAGCCTGACCCTGAGTTTTGCAAGAGCTCTGATGAGTCACTGGGAACAGTAGGTACCTTAAAAGAACTGCACCCTGTTGACAGAAAAAACATTTAGAAGGCCTGGAAAATGCTATGATAAATTTCATTCAGCGGACAGGCAAGGGAAATGAAGTTTTTCACCTACTAGGTCAAATTATCCTAAATAAGTTTTTATAGAGAGCTGGTAAGATTTCAATTCAAGCTACCAATGCCTTTTCTGAGTACTATAAGATAATTGGAAAATATAACAAAAAGTCATGTTTCATTTTTTTTGCAAACAATATGTATTTTTTAATAAACCAGTCTTTTTAAGGATTTTGAGGCTGTAGCTAAGACAAAGATACCGATGGGAAACAGAAGATGGTAGTTAGGCAGAGCATGAGAAAAAAGGAAATACAATCTGACCTAATGAACCTGGGAGAGAGAACCCGGGATAGCAAGCAGGATGAACTTACTTGAGAATCTGGCCAGAAGACTCTGGATAAATTCCCAGGTTTGTTTAAAACTGAATCCAATTGTGGGTTGTCAAATGTCTGGAGAAGTCTCTCTGAAACATTATTAGGGTTTTTGGCTAATACTGATTAAGAAAACCTTTCCTTTGCAACCACATACTATTTTTCCCCCCATACAATTAGTCTGCTATCTTTTACTGTAAGTGCCTAAGTGGAAACAAAATCCAGTTTAGTAACTCTGGAACAGTGCCAAGCCCCCTCCTGCACATTTCATTAGCTAAGTCCTCCCCTACCTCCACTCCCACCTGTTCCTGGTCAGATGATGAACTACTCTCAAACTTCTCCACCTGCCAGTCGTGTATCAGAAACAGGAACAATTTCATCATTTAGGGGGAAATATACTTTTCATGATATGACAAAATCTTTCGATGAAATCTTAACCATTCCTGATCCATATATAAAATTACTCTATAGAGAAGATTAATTTGGAACAGTTTAAATAAACTAATATAAGAAAAGGAATGGTGACAGCACCAATATCACGAGGCTATAACCTTGGTGATCAGATTTCTAGCTATGTTTAAGTCAAATCATTACTTAACAAATATCTAATTAGTGCCAAGGGTGCCATGTACTGTTCCAGCACATAAACTCATTCAAAGGAATGAGAAGACCAGGAACTTATGTCCTTAACCTTGAAAGAGAAGACAAGAAGTATTTCAGTTTCTTTTAGCTAATACTCTGAAACTTTAATAAGCAAACAAGTACTTTCCCTACTTCAAACATTTTGATAGCTTACATTTTTCACAGCTGCTTTGCACATATTCAAACAGCTAAAAGTTCAGCAACATACAAATCCAAATAAACCTCAAACTGCCCTGGCTGGGTGTCTCAGTTGGTGGGAGCACTATCCCATACACCAAAAGGTCGTGGATTTGATTCCCAGTCAGGGCACATACCTAGACTGTGGGTTCCATCCCTAGTCAGGGCCCAGTCTGAGAAGCAATTAATGGATTCTCTCTCACATCAATGTCTCTATCTCTGTCTCTCTCCCTTCATCTCTCTAAAACTCAATAAAAATATATCCTCAGGTGAAGGATTAAAAAAAAAAGCCTCATACCAAAAGATATACACACAAAAAAAATGGCTGTTAATATACTTAAAAGTACTTACTCATAATTAAAGAAGCACAAATACAAACTAGAGATGCCATTTTCACTGATTAGGTTAAGAAAAAAATTTTGTGGTTGATAATACCTACTTTTAAAAATATATATATATATATATATATATACATATATATATTGATTTCAGAGAAGAAGGGAGAGGGAGAGGGGGAGAGAGAGAAACATCAATAATGAGAATCATCGATCGACTGCCTCCTGCACATCCCCCACTGGGGATCGAGCCCGCAACCCGGGCATGTGCCCTTGACCGGAATCGAACCTGGGACCCTTCAGTCCACAGGTTGACGCTCTATCCACTGAGCCAAACCAGCTAGGGCGATAATACCTACACTTTTGATGACAGGGAGCTGAGTATGCCTCCATTCTCTTTATTGGTGGGAGTTTAAGTAAGTTGATGTATCTTTTTGAAAGTGTACATACCCTTTGAGTAAGGAATTCATCTGTTAGGAATTTATTCTACAAATATATCAACAAAAGGAATGCAAGGATACATGTACAAGATGTTCATGGCAACATAATTTGTAATAGTAAAACAGTTGGAAATAACAAATGCTCAAGAATAGGGAACTGGATGAGTAAAATTATAGCATAGGAATACAATAGAATACTATTCTGCCACAAAGAAATGAGGCAGATGTACTGGTATGAGATGTCCAAGATAAAATGCTAAGTGAACAAAAGGAAGTCACAGAACAGCCTGTATAATATAATTTCATTGACAGAAAAAGTAAAAAAAGATAGTCATATACAATATAAAAATTAAAATTTCTGAAGAATTCCCTAGAAAGTGTCACAGCAAGTATCTTGGGGGAGCAAGATAAGTCCAATTCTTACAGATTTTTTAACACCATAGACTAAGTTAAAATTACTTTTATTGAGGTATAATTGACAAGGAACATTACATTAGTTTCAGATATCCTGTAATATAAAAGGTTAATATGCAAATAGACCGAACAGCAGAACGACCGGTCGCTATGATGTGCACTGACACAAGGGGGCAAGACGCTCAATGCAGGAGCTGCCCCCTGGTGGTCAGTGCGCTCCCACAGGGGGAGTGCCGCTTAGCCAGAAGCCGGGCTCACGGCTGGTAGCACTAAGGAGCAGTGAGCTGAGTGGTAAAGAGCAGCAAGCAGGCAGGCAGTAAGGAGCGAGGGGTCCCGGACTGCGAGAGGGCACAGACCAGGCTGAGGGACTCCCTCCCCGCCAGTGCACGAATTTTGTGCATTGGGCCTCTAGTACAGCATAATCTGATATCTGTATTAAAATTACTTTTAGTACAGACTAAATAATCTGAGTCTTAGCAATCAATTGCAAAAGTAGTTACCTAAAACTTACCAAGTTGGAACTAGAAACAGCAGGAAAAAAAGTTGAGGAGTGAAAAGTAGAAAAGGAGGAGACAGAAAATAGAATTAGGGAAGGGAGTATGTCTGTTAGTATAAACAGGAAAAGGGTAACTTTAGAGAGTCAATCCCCACAGTAATACTATACCTAACAGCTGGCTGTGTTCCCCTGTGATGGAGTTCTGACTCGGCTCTGAAAAACAAACAATTGAAAAGAAAAGAAAAAAATGAATGACCAAAATAATTTCTTAAAAATCAGCAACAAAAGTTAAGCAAGAAAATAAGCAAAACAATTTTTAAGTGCTTAAGAAACATTAATGAAAGGATAACAAAAATATAATAAGCTATTATGAAAAATAATTGCATTACTTCCTTGAAAAGTTGAACAACAGAATTACCACATGACCCAGCAATTCCACTTTTAGGTATACATCCAAAAGAAATAAAAACAGGAACTCAAACAGATACTTGTGTGTCAATGTTTATAAGAGCATTATTCACAATAGCCAAAAGGTGGGAACAACCCAAGAGTCCTTCAAAAGATGGATAAACAAAACACGGTATATACTGACAACGGAATATTTTCAGACATAAAAATGAAGTTCGGATACATACTACAACATGATGAACCCTGAAAATATTATGCTAAGGGAAATAAGCTGGATGCAGAAGGACAAATACTATACTATTCTATTTGTATGAAATATCTGGAAAAGGCAAGTTTATATATAGACAAAGTAGATTAGAGGTTACCAGGGAAGAGGGGAATGGAGAAATGGGATGTTATTGCTTAATGAGTACAGAATTTCTGTTTGTGGTGATGAGAAATTTTAGAAATAGTGGTAGTGGTTGTACAACACTGTGAATTGTAATTAATGCCAATGAATTAAGCATCCCAGCATTTAAATGGTTAAAATGACACTTTGTTTCATATATATTTACTAAAATAAAAAGTAAATTTAAAAAACACACACACTAATAACAGCCTGGCTGGTATGGCTCAGTGGTTGAGCATCAACCCATGAACAGGAGGTCACAGTTTGATTCCCAATCAGGGCACATGCCTGGGTTGTGGGTTCGATCCCTAGTAGGTGCCATGCAGGAGACAGTTGATCAATGATTCTCTCTCATCATTGATGTTTCTATCTCTCCCTCGCCCTTTCTCTCTCTGAAATCAATAAAAACATATTAAAAAATAAACTTACACATGCCCAGCTGGAGTGGCTCATTTGGTTGGATGCTGTACGGGACACTGAAGGGTTATGGTTCGATTCCCAGTCAGGGCACATATGTGAGTTACAGGTTTGATCCCCAGGCAACTGACGGATGTTTCTCTCTCCCCACCCCTTCCTCTCTCTAAGCGTGTCCTCAGGTGAGGATTGAAAAAGCCTATCTAATAAAAGGGTAATTAAAATGCAAATTAACCATCACTCCGTCACAAAGATGGCAGCACCCATAGCCACAAGAGGCGGCGCCCAGTCCTCTCAGCCCTGCTCGAGTCCCCCAGTCCTGAGGGGGGTGGATGCTGAGAGTGGGCAGCGTGAGTGTTCTGCGCCCAGCCGCAGATGGGCCTCTGGGCAGCGGGCGTGGAGTGGCTAGGCCCTGCAGAGAGCTACTGGCGCACAGATTCATGCGCAGGGTTACTAGTTTTACAAAACAACAACAACAACAACACAAACTCGACAAAGCAATACTCGTTTTATAAAGCAGAAGGATGATTCAGGGCCAACAACATGAGTTACATTTTCTCCTTAATGACAACAGAACATATGGCACACATCCATAACAACTCAAAGTCAAGACATAAGTACAGCACGTATAACTATTAGCAGATACGGTCTGATTTAACTTTAAGGTAAAATGACAAAACTGGCTTTTATAAATATCTATTTCTTCAGCAACCTATCATAAAATTAATGGCTATAAGCCAAGTTCTTAAAGCAAGAGATATTGAGAATCACCATTTAACAACTAACCACTTAAGTATTTTAAAAGCTTGAAAAACATTAAGGGCTAAATATGGAAAAGACACAGCTCCATTTTCCTCAAAGATTAAGTCTCTTGTAATACACAGGATTACATCTGGCTTTCTCAAATGTGTCTAGGGAATAAAATTTTTGGAAGGAGAAAAGGTAGGGGGTAGCCTGTGAACAACAATGGGGAAAAAATTACATCTTTATTTCCACTAACCTCTAATTGAAGTTTAGTATTTTCTCCAAATATAGGCAACAAATTACATCAAAGTACCTATAATTTGTCAACAATAAATATCAGATATTTTCCTATCATATTTATAGTAGCTGCATATATTGCCATATATTTTTTAGAAGACTTTCCTTCTTAATTTAGTTTTGAAAAACAGAAATTCCAAATTTTTCTATTCTAACATATTTTTTGCAACATATTAGCAGGTGAATTCCCAGTTTTAATTTGAACTCATCTTACTTCCTAGCTAAATAAATAATATGGTTCATTAGCAAATTCTACTAAACATTCAAAGAATTAATACCAATTTTTCTCAAACTCTTTCAAAAAAGGGAAGCAGTCTTCCAAACTTATTTTACAAGACTAGTATTACTCTGATACCAAAACTAGTCAAGACACAACAAGAAAAATTAAAGGCTAATATCCCTGATGAACATAGATGCAATGATCCTAAAGAAAATTTTGGCAAAATTAATTCAACAATACATTTAAAAAATCAGATACCAAAATGAAATGGAATTTATCTCATCACAAGAAAAAAAAAGTCTGCAACTACATATGGTGACAAATGTTAACTAGACGTATGTGGTGAACATTTTACAGTACATACAAATATAAAATCATTGTTATACTCCTGAACTAAAATATTGTTGTATGTCGATTAGATTTCAATAAAAAAATAAAGATAAAAAAATTATATGAGCCCGCTGGCATGGCTCAGTGGTTGAGCACTGGTCAGGGTTTGATTCCCATTCAGGGCACATGCCGGGGTTGTGGGCTTGATCTCCAGTGTGGGGTGTGCAGGAGGCAGCCAATCAATGATTCGCTCTCATCATTGATGTTTATCTCTCTCCCTCCCCCTTCCTCTCTAAAAATCTATAAAAAAATCTATTTTTTAAAAATAGTTGTTCTTGCACATTAAGACACAGTAGAAATAACAGATCCATAGTAAGTTAACATATAATGGTAGGTCTCCCTCATCCTCTCCATGTCCCTTCTCTCTCTCTCGTAGGGGAAAATTTGGGCCCCATCATTATAGAGAAGCAGGTGTATAAATAGTATGGAAAGATTAGAGAAAGAAACATAGAATTTTAGAACCAGAAGAACTTTGATCATCATCTAGATCTACTCTAGTGATTCTAAAGGATAATTTGGAGAGGAGTTATCAGCAACTTCTATTTTTCTCTTTAAAACCATACCAAGATTCCTTCTCAAGATTCTGATTCCCACTTAATTAACAGGAATGTCTTTTTTTCTCAGGTGTTCTAGAACAGAACAAATTGAGAACCTCAGATTTTAGTATTTATAGTGGAGAAGACAAATGCCTGGGTTAATAAGCGGCCAAAGACACATCCCACCTCTGCCAAAAGAGAAAGATTACAGAAATAGTGTTGATGTCTTGAGAATCTATGTTCATGCTTCTCAATACCCTCCAATTCCAACTTTCTTGTTCTAAAACAAAGAACAATAGCCTAAAACAATTTATTAGGAATTGCCAGAAATGTATCTATGAATAAAAAATTGAAAAACATCCCAGAACTTTCAGGAAGAATATGTATGATTTTAGAGGTCAGAGGATTTTAGAGGTTAGAATATAAAGTGATTTTTCTTTTTAAAAAAATTCTTTTCTTCTGTACTGTATGATATACTGCCTTGCCTTCTGAGCTGGGCATAAATGATGTGTGTGCATTCTCTAGTCAAGCTGCTACTTTTCCTTTGAATACCCTGTATCATTTCCTGTAAATCCAACTTAGATTTTTATCTTTCAATTATAATTAAAGTAATGGGGGGGGGGTCTTTACTTATTTGGTAAGCTGAAGATTAACCCTTAAGAGCTGTAAATGCTTCATTAATATATGTAAAAGCTGAAACAAGGGCAAATCTAGGCATGCCTGTAAAAATCATAATTGGTAAATGGTTTATGCTGAAGGGCGTTTCTGAGTATGCAATCCAAATTGTGTAGTGCAATCAACATAACATTGCTCTGGGCATCTTTCTATTGTCCTATATCTGAACTCTCCCATTTAACATTTCTTCCTGCCTATGTCACTGGTGAAGGCACACCCAAGTTTGCCTAAGACTGGGAGTTGTCCCTAATATTACCAAAATGAAAGTATTTTAACCAAATTACTTCCTATAATAGGAACAATTTGCCAATAATATAACTGTTTCTACTCTTCAATGGTCTTAATAAATTAAGCTACTTCTGAGTCATAATATAACCAGTTAGTACTCAAAAGCCTGTGACATTCTACCAGTCAAACAGTAGTTCATATAAAAAATAGACACATAAACCTTTTCACAAATGCAATCACAAAAATAAACTGAAAATATTTCCTCTAAACAGTAATGGTATAGTCATTTTACAAACAGGTGCTTGCTCAATATATTTATCTTGGGTAAGTGGTAAAGAATGAAGATTTTGACACAGAAGCTCTCCCAGCGGAGACACTGCTGATCCTCACAGCCAACTGGCTTGGAGATCAACTCCCGCCAGTGATACCAACAATCCCAACCACTCTGAACTCCAGTTTCTGGGGACACGCGGGGAACCCAGACGCCTTCGGGACTCTCGGCCATCGGTCGGAGAGTGAGAGTGACTTTTCTGTTGGTGTGACGACACCCGATTTCAACCACTCTCATAAGGAACACATTCAAGAGGCAGACTCAGTGAGCACCAAAGCCCTACTGTGTCTCCAGCACAGCAATTCTTCCGTTACAGACACAGCAGGCCCTCACAACCAATAGGACCGGAGGTCAATTCCTCCCAGTGTACCAACAGCAATCAGGGCTTTTTACTACACCAAGACTTTCCACTCAGCCCACAAAGGGGAGTACCAAGAGCGACCACCTAGGGTGATTTGAGAAGCTGAGCTACCGGCCCCTATAGGTCACTGACCACACAAGCCACTCCATCAACACAGGGAGGCAGCCAAAATATGGAGACATCAAAGTATGTTACAAGTAGGAGAGATAGATGAAAGCAAACTAATGGACGACACAGTGTTCAGAACCATATTTATAAGGTTACTCAAGAATCTTCTAAAAACCGCTGAGAAACTTGAAGAGACCTTCAAGGACCTAAATGAGAATACCAAAAAAATGGAAAAGGACCAGTCAGAAATTATGCATACACTGTCTGAAATAAAGAATATACAGAGTAGACCACCGCACCCAAAGAGTCAAACCAAAGATCTGGAATATTCGGAAGAAAAAAACACCCAACCAGAGAGGCGGAAAGAAAGAAGAATCCAAAAGTGTGAGGATAGCATAAGGAGCCTCCGGGATGGCTTTAAGCGTACCAATATCCGAATTTTTGGGGTGCCAGAAGAGAGAGAGCAAGATACTGAAAACCTATTTGAAGAAATAATGACAGAAAACTTCCCCCACCTGGTGAAAGAAATAGACTTACAAGTTCAGGAAGCACACAGAACCCCAAACAAGAGGAATCCAAAGAGGACCACACCAAGACACATCATAATTAAAATGCCAAGGGCAAAAGACAAAGAGAGAATCTTACAAGCAGCAAGAGAAAAACAGTTAGTTACCTACAAGGGAGCACCCATACGACTGTCAGCTGATTTCTCAACAGAAACTATGCAGGCCAGAAGGGAGTGGCAAGAAATATTCAAAGTGATGAATAGCAAGAACCTACAACCAAGACTACTCTACCCAGCAAAGTTATCATTCAGAATTGAAGGGCAGATAAAGAGCTTCACAGATAAGAAAAAGCTAAAGGAGTTCATCACCACCAAACCAGTATTATATGAAATGCTGAAAGGTATTCTTTAAAAAGAGGAAAAAGAAGAAAAAAGTAAAGATAAAAATTATGAACAACAAATACATATCTATCAACAAGTGATTCTAAAAATCAAGTGAATTAAAAATCTGAGGAACAGAATAAACTGGTGAACATAATAGAATCAGAGGCATAGAATGGGAATGGATTGATAATTCTCAGGGGGAAAGGGGTGTCTGGGTGGGGCGTATGGGAAGAGACTGGACAAAAATCATACACCTATGGATAAGGACAATGGGGGGGAGGGAACCGGGTGATGGGGAGATAAGGGGGAAAAAAGGAGAAACAATTGTAATAATCTGAACAATAAAGATTTATTTAGATTAAAAAAAATAAAATAAATCCAAAGCCCTTGAACACTTAAAAAAAAAAAAAGAATGAAGATTTTATTCAGTTTCTTGCCATGTGCCTTGGAAAACAGAGAGAAAAATGATTGTGGGTGGTACTCACTTGCAAAACTGCCTCTGTAAATAGTTTTGCTGAAAAGCTTTATTATTTTCCCTAGTTTGCCCACAGCAATAGTCTTTTTCCCCCAGAATTTCCTTTGATAATCACTTCATCTACCATTCTTGGTAGAGAAAATGAAGCAAATAAAGTCTACTATATTATGCATCTAAAACTCAGTGTGGCCCAGCTGGTGTTGTTCAGTGGTTGAGAGTAAACTTATGAACCAGGAGGTCATGCTTCAATTCCAGGTCAGGGCATATGCCCAGGTTGTGGTCTTGATCCCCAGTAGGGGGCATGCAGGAGGCAGCCGATCAATGATTCTTTATCATCATTGGTATTTCTATCTCTCTTCCCTCTCCCTCTCCTTCCTCTCTGAAATCAATAAAAATATTTTTTAATAAATAAATAAAAGTGTGTTTGTCTTCATTCAAGATAAAATCAGTAACTTCATTAAATAACAATCAATAGTGAATGAACCAACTAGAAATTAAGCATACACTGACTAAAATAAAAAATAATATACAGAGATCCAACAACAGACTAGAGGATCGCAAGAATCAAGTCAAAGATTTGAAATACAAAGAAGCAAAAAACACCCATCGGAAAAGCAAAAAGCAAAAAGAATCCAAAAATGTGAAGATAGTGTAAGGAGCCTCTGGGACAACTTCAAGCGTACCAACATTCAAATTATGGGGGTGCCAGAAGAAGAGAGAGAGAAAGATATTGAAAACCTATTTGAAGAAATAATGACAGAAAACTCTCCCCACCTGGTGAAAGAAATAGACTTACAAGTCCAGGAAGCGCAGAGAACCCCAAACAAAAGGAATCCAAAGAGGACCACACCAAGACACATCATAATTAAAATGCCAAGAGCAAAAGACAAAGAGAGAATATTAAAAGCAGCAAGAGAAAAACAGTTAGTTACCTACAAGGGAGCACCCATATGATTGTCAGCTGATTTCTCAACAGAAACTATGCAGGCCAGACGGGAATGGCAAGAAATATTCAAAGTGATGAATAGCAAGAACCTACAACCAAGATTACTCTACCCAGCAAAGCTATCAAAGAGCTTCACAGATAAGAAAAAACTAAAGGAGTTCATCACCGCCAAACCAGTATTATATGAAATGCTGAAAGGTATTCTTTAAAAGGAGGAAGAAGAAGAAAAAGGTAAAGATAAAAATTATGAATAACAAATACATACCTATCAACAAGTGAATTTAAAAATCAAGTGAATAAGAAAATCTGATGAACAGAATAAACTGGTGAATATAATAGAATCAGGGGCATAGAAAGGGAGTGCACTGACAATTCTCAAGGAGAAAGGGGTGTGGGGGTTACGGGAAGAGACTGGACAAAAATCATACACCTATGGATGAGGACAGTGGGGGCGGGGGGTAAGGGCAGAGGGTGGGGTGGGAACTGGATGGAGGGGAGCTATGGGGGGAAAAAAGAGGAACAATTGTAATAATCTGAACAATAAAAATTTATTTTTAAAAAATAGTGAATAAAGACTGTTGTCTAATTGTTTAGGAAATGTAGACATGATCACATGCATATACATCAGGACGATGAGCTTATTATGCTGCTGTCTATATTATCTAGATATACTATAAAAGTATTTCAGGATACCAAATACCCCAATCACCAGTTTAACATATTTCTAATTTTCTGGACTCTGACTTTTAAAATACCAAAGAAGCATCAACCATCATAAGAAAACATCTGACTCTGATTTAGGCAAAGATGATTAAAGATTGAATCAAAGACAATTACTTCAACATTCACACTTATTAGCTTCTGCCTCTCTATATGGGTTGACCCTCATTTTAGTGAGAAACCTAAGAGGGAAATAAGTTGAAATGAGGTAAAATCTGAAAAGCCTATCCTCTTCATACAGATTTTGAACTTATTGCAATTAAACTAGGTAGACCTGGAAAAATTTACATGTGATTGTGTTTAAATAAATAGATGGGTGAAAAACATCAGGCAATTTTAGGTAAAGTAAAATTAAACAGTGAGATGGAAATGTAAAGCAAGACGGAAAAAGTTAATAAAACTTATTTTCTAGTCTTACCCCATAAAGGAAAATTGAAAGATACTTGAGTTTTTAACATACAAAGAATATAATTTTTTTATTTCCTTTTCTTTTAGAGCCAGAGGGGGGAAAATATTTTAGAATGTAATAGAAGTAATCCAGTTATCTGCAGATTCTTAATATTTCCTGCAACTTTTGTGATATCGTACTATGTTAGTATAGTTTTGGTAATATTATTATACTTAAAATCCTTTTATCCTTGAAATATTAATGTTTATTGCATGTAACACTATTTCATTTGAGATAGTTTTTCTTGAATAATTGGTGTTTATTGCATATAACATTATTATATTTAAAATCGTTTTTCTTGAGATATTAATGTTTATTGCATGTAACATATTTAAGATCGTTTTTCTTGAAATATTAAAAAAGAAAAGGACTAGAAGACATATATTACTGTATGTCAACTGTAATTGAAAAATAAAAATGATTTAAATTCAAAAAATAAAAACAAAATAAAAGATGGAGCTGCTGGCTGGAGAATGAACTGTGGAGGATGCAAGAATAGAAGCAGGGAACTAATTAGGAGTCTACTGCAGGAATCTTGGGATGGTATGATAATGAATGTAGTGAAGATGGTAAAAGTTGTGAGGGTGATATCTTCTGGAAGGAGAGCTCATGAGTTAATCTGCAAACTTAATGTCCATGTTACTTTAAAATTTGTAGTTCTTTTCCTTCATTTATTCAATATTATTTAGTATCTTCCACATGTGAAACACTATTCTAAAATAACAAAAGCACTACCATCAAAGAGCTTACATGTTTGTGGAGAAGACACAAACAATAAACAAACAACGAACTACATTATATGTGAAGAGTGATAATAAACAAACAAAAAAGCAGAGGAAGAGATGAGAGAATTAGTGGAGGGTGGTCTCTGTGCTGGTTTTGAAACCGAGTTTAAAAACATCTCTCAGCCCTCACCGGTTTGGCTCAGTGGATAGAGCATTGGCCTGTGGACTGAAGGGGTCCGGGTTCGATTCCAGTCAAGGGCAGATGCCCGGGTCGTGGGCTCGATCCCCAGTGTGGGGCATGCAGGAGGCAGCCGATCAATGATTCTCTCACATCACTGACGTTTCTAACTCTATCTCTCCCTCTCCCTTCTTCTCTGAAATCAATAAAAATATAGTATTTAAAAAATAAATAAATAAAAAGGTCTATTAGATAATGTGACATCTGACCAGAAACTTGAAGTGAGGCCTCTAGCCATAAAAATATCACACAAATATACCCGAGTCAGACACTGCGCCCTGCTTCCCACAGGACATGAGAAGGGTAAGGGAAACTCAAGTGATTATGAAAGCGAATACAGAGTCAGGGCTGAAGGGTTAGAGAAATTATGAAGAGATAAAGGTCATCCACACAGAACAGCAAATATGATTCTGTTTTTGATATTTGAAAAAGTTTAGTAACCAGACTATTTTATTTCTGTTATTTTTATACTTTTGATTACTTCTAGAAGAATACACGTATTCATAAATATTTGTTGTAATTTTTACCTTAAAAAGTTTATTAAACTCATTTTGTTCTAAATGTCTTGGTAGGTTCTAACTCTTGAGTTTAGATGGTTAGGATATGATTCCACCTTCACCATCTCTCTACACACCTGCCATTAACTCTGTTAATGCAGAGTCAAAGGACTTTATCAAATATTATAATTTTATGTCTGTTCTGGAATATCTTGAACATTTCTTCAAAACTTGATGCTCTCTCTCTTTTTTTTTAAACAGGCTCAGAGCCTCTGCATGGCAATAGTATCTAACTAGATTAATATCGTTTGCATCACATTTATTTTTAGTTTATACTCTATTTATAGCAAGTATGCTGGCATTTCATTTAGTGCAAGTTTCCTTTATAAAAAGCCCCATAAGATCAGTGACTCAATTTACGAAAAAATATTAAATGAATGCAAAGATGATACATAAAACTGGGAAGATTATAAAGGTAGTCTCTGAATGACTTAATTGAGGGGCAATTTCCTCCTTTCATCATACCAAATCTTCACAGCGACCCTGTGAGGAAGGATCACTCCCATTTCCAAAGAAACTAGCTCTGAGAAAGCCAAACTGCTTTGCCCGGGTGGTAGAGCCAATAACCTGTGGTATAGCCTTTAGTGCTGCAAGGCCCAAGAAGGAGCAGAACAATATGGGTCAAGGCAGTGTGAGCTTTAAGTAGAACTTTTTAAAAAACTTTAAAAATCATGTAGAACTCAAAACCCCTGTTTTGAAATTCTAAGTAGAAGTCTACAAATGAGAGCAGTATTTCAGGTAAGGATATGTGAGTGCAATATACAAAGTGAAATGAATGCCAGATTTATTAGAGACAGACAGGCTTATGCATTATGAGACCACTGTAATTTACCCACATGCTAACAAGCATCTCTAGCATGGTGTCTAAAATAGTAGCAATAGGTAGTTGTTGTTATTAACTCAACTGGAGGGGGGTCCCTCAGCCCGGCCTGCCTGCCCCCTCTCACAGTCTGGGAGCCCTCAGGGGTGGGAGGCAACCCGGTGATCAGGGGTTAGGCGACACCCCCATCACACCTCTGATGCTGCCCCTGCCAGCAGCACAAGTCTTGGCTGGCCCTGGTCACCTGAGCCTTGAGCGGCCCTGGGTGGCTGGGCAGCCGCCATCCGAGGCTTGCCTGTGCCTCAGGCTTCGACTGGGCAGCCAACATCCAAGGCTTGCCTGCACCTTGGGCCGGCTCTGGGCGGCTGGGGGGCTGAGGGGCTGAGGGGACTGGGGGACTCCAGAGGCAGGCGCATGGAGTGGCTGGACCCGCCTGGGGGCGGTGCTTGCCGCCCCGGTGGGGCTAAGGGGACTGGGTGCCGCCATCTTGTGGCTGTGGGCACTGCCATCTTTGAGGGCATGGCAGTCAATTAGCATATTCCCTCTTTATTAGATAGGATTACATCAGGGTGCTTCTAGTACTATATTAGAGATATAGACAAATAGATATGGAAGTATATACATTACATTACTTTCCCTGGAAAATGTAATGGAAAAGCCATTAAGGAAGAAGTGATGTTTGAGCTCAGTCTTAAAAGAAGAGTGTTTGCTTGGTAAGTGCAGGAAAGAACATTCCAGGAAGATGGAACAAATATGTGGAAATAGACTTTCAAGAACATTTCTTATATCTGGAGTGCAGTATGTATAAAATACTGATAGACAAGGAGGCTGTTAAGTTGAGATGTTCTACATCAGGAAGGAACATGTATGATCTACTAAGCAGTACAGACTTGATTCAGTGGGCAATGGGAAAACATTACAGGGTTTTAAATGGGAGAATAAAAGGATGACATTTATATTTGAGAAAATGTCATATGGTAGTTCTTGTAATGGGTGGCTTTAGGAGACTAGACAAGAAGTGACAAAGGACTAACATAAATTAATGGAGCAGCAATGAGGATGGAGAGGACAGATTTGAGAAATATTTGGGAGACTAAATGAACACAATTGGTTAAAGACAGAGGAAAAGAGAGGGAGAGACAGGAGGAGACAGAACATTGAGTATTTTAATATATTGAGGTAAAGGAATCAGTAAAGTAGTAGAAAACACAGGAGAGGGGAGGCAAGAAAGGCTCTATAGCACAGCTGCTCAAATGAAATTTGAATAAGAAGGTATGAGGGTAAAGGATAAGTGTGAATACAGGTGTTGGTAAGAATTTTGGAAGAGGCATTTTGGAAATACAGTTTTTTCTGTGAAGTAGAAGTTCAGTTGTGCTACCTGCAAGGGAATGGAAGAGGGGGACCTTAACGAGCATTTTGAAAGTTTTGTGAGAAACTTAGATAAAAGAGGCTAACTAGAATCACGTAGAAAAAAATTCTGAATAGTGTTAACAGCACAGCTGAGGTTGGAAAATTGTGGCACTAATTTTCATAGCTGCGACATATGCCCTTCTCCCCACCACCAGCAACACAACTGCCAAGATTAAGAATGAAAGGAGGAAAGTAAACAATTTTTTAAAAAGAGAATGAGAGAAGGCCAGGTGAGTCAATCTGGGATTGTTAAGTGCCGTGAGGACAAGAACTTTATTTAATGTTGCTGTGACAATAACAATTTTTTGTAACATAGAGCTTTGTATACACTATAAAATGTTGAATATTTGTTTGTTAAATAATTGACTGATGTGAAGTGATTTCAAAGAAAAAGATCCAGAGACAGAAAATCAGGACTAATTTCAACAAAATGTTAATGCTGGATATTCTGGTTTCTCTTCAGATTGCATAAATCTTTCGCCTTTTACAAAATGTTAATGCTGGAAATAATGATTTCAAAGTCATCATCTAAATGCAATAGTTGAGCTCTGACTGGTGTTGTTCAGTGGTTAGAGCACTGGCCTATGCACGGAAGGGTCAAGGGTTTGATTCCTGGTCAAGGGCATGTAACTGGGTTGTGGGTTCGCTCCCCACTCCCTGTTGGGGCACGTGCGGGAGGCAACCAATGGATGTGTCTCTCTCTTTTTCTCCCTCTCTCCCTCCCCTCCCACTCTCTGTAAAGCAATGGAAAAAATATCCTCAGGTGAGGATTAACAAAAAACAAACAAACAAAAAACACCTTAAGAGTTGAAGATAAAAGGATAACCTTTCCTAAAAGTCAATATAAAAAGAGAGGAGTTGAGACGAAGCCCTAGAAATACTAGCAAACAGAAGAAAATGCAACCATAGAAAGAATCAAAGGGGGAAAAAATCATTGAAAGAACTGACTGCAATGCTGTCATGCCGATTTCCCCCCAACAATCTAGACTCTATAAGGATGAGAAAGTTCATGAAGGTGGAAGTGGTGAAAACACAGAGAATACTATATACAAAGTCGTGAAGAAACTGAAGAGAATTCATTTAGCAATCTCCCCTCTGATCCATCTGGCTCAGTTTAACAAAAAGCTGGAAAGACAGCAGCAGCCAGCAGGCATGTAGCTGAAGCTTGAATAAACCAAGAACCAGGACCAGAGTTATATGAGTCATATACAGGCCACTGAAGGCCATCTCTTGCAGCAGGGGCCCACTCTAGTGCAGAGAGGGGGGACAGTCCAATGTTGGAAGAGGTGGAACTGATAGTACTAGGGGAAAATATTGGGCTCCAGATAGAAAAAGGAGGTAAGAGACACTATGAGGTATAGGTAGATCTGCCATTAATACTGGGTGTCTAAAATAAGCATGGTGGGAACATATGTATACAATATCCTTCAAATTCTGGTGCATATGCTAAGTATAAGCATTAGATTAATAGAGGCCCTGGAGGAAACCAGTGCTGTTTAGTAGGATGTACCAAGCATGAGAAATATTCTTAGAAGGACACATTTTTTTATTTTAAACTAGAGGCCCGTTGCACAAAATTCGTGCATGGGGGGTGTGTGTGTCCCTCAGCCAAGCCTGCACCCTCTCCAATCTCGGATCCCTCTCACAATCCAGGACTGCTGGCTCCCAACTGCTCACCTGCCTGCCTTCCTGATTGTCCCTAACTGCTTCTGCCTGCCAGCCTGATCACCCCCTAACCACTCCCCTGCCAGCCTGTTTGCCCCTAACTGCCCGCCCCTGCAGGCCTAGTCACCCCTAACTTCCCTCCCCTACAGGCCTGGTCCTCCCCAACTGCTCTCCCCTGCAGGCCTGGGTACCCCCCAACTTCCCTTCCCTGCAGGCCCGGTCACCCCCAACTTCCCTCCTCTGCTGCCCTGGTCACCCCTAACTGCCCTCCCCTGCAGGCTTGATTGCCCACAACTGCCCTCCCTTGCAGGCCTGGTCCCAACTGCCCTCCCCTGCTGGCCATCTTGTGGCGGCCATCTTGTGTCCACATGGGGGCAGCCATCATGTGTGTTAGAGTGATGGTCAATTTGCATACTACTCTTTTATTAGATATGATAGAGGCCTGGTGCATGGGTGGGGGCCAGCTGGTTTGCCCTGAAGGGTGTCCCGGATCAGGGTGGGGTTCCCTTGGGGCGTGGAGCGGCCTGGGAGAGGGGCCTGTGGTGGTTTGCAGGCTGGCCACGCCCCCCAGCGACCCAAGTGGAGGCCCTGGTATCTGGATTTATCTTCTATAATTGAAACTTTGTAGCCTTGAGTGGAGGCCTGGGCTGGCCAGGGTGTGAGGAAAGCTTGGCTTCCTCCATCACTGGGGAAACCCAATCCTGCTGCTGGCTCCGTGACCGTAGCCATCTTGGTTGGGTTAATTTGCATATGCACTCCCGATTGGCTGGTGGGCGTGGCTTTTGCGTGTAGTTGAGTGATGGTTAATTTGCATATCACTCTTTTATTAGATAGGATGAACCTGATGGGAATCAAACCTGGGACCCTTTAGTCCTCAGGCCAACGCTCTATCCACTGAGCCAAACCAGTCAGGGCTATAAGGACACTTTTTGTTTGTTTGTTTGTTTTGTTTGGGCTTCAGATTTGCATAAAGAAAATGAATGTGATGTTAAGTATGTTCTGAACTTATTTGAATGATTAAGTTTTGTTAAAACTCTTCCTAGATATATGGGAGTATTCACTGGAAGTTGAAAAACTTATCTGTGATGAAGACGGTTTTGAACACAGCAAGCATAATAGCAGAATGCAGATTTAATAAAGCCCACAGCATAACATAAACATAAAGACAGTTTCTTGGGCCAAATCCACAAACTGATTAACCAAGAAAAGTACAAATGCTAGGAGAGGGCAGTACTTACACAGTTAAGAGAAAAAACAGAAAAATCTCACCAAGAAAAAACAGAAGAAAGGATTTGGGAATTATTGCAAACTTTCAAGAATATTGTTGATACCTTATGTTCTTCTTTGGCTTGTAAGTGATTGAAATTATTCTTCATGCATTTTAGCAAACATATTTCATGCTTCCTTCATTTTAAGATGGTTTTGGAAGAATAAGGCCTGACCATATAGACTACCTCCTTAACAAGGAATTGACCCAAACACCTAAATTCAATGAAGTTAAAGAGCTAAGGAACTAAGGAGAGCTAAAGCCTTGCATTATGGGGGCTAAGATGAAATGATAAGCATATGTGATATATTACTTATTTATTTATTTATTTATTTATTTATTTATTTATTGTTAATCCTCACCCGAGGATATTTTTCCATTGATTTTTTAGGGAGAGTAGAAGAGAGAGGGAAAGACAGAGAGAAACATAGAAGTGAGAAACACATCGACTGGTTGTCTCCTGCATGAGCCCCGACCAGGGCCCGGGCTGGGGAGAAGCCTGCAACCTAGGTATGTGCCCTTTGGAATCGAACCCAGAACCCTTTGGTCTGCAGGCTGATGCCCTATCCACTGAGCCAAACTGGCTAGGGCACATTTGTGATATTTTAAAAGCTGGTATTGATTTCATGTCATGGTTAAAGGTTAACTGCTCAATGCAAGTTAAAATTAACATCTTTCTAAATTTTCACACACACACACACAAAAAAAGTAAAAACTATGGTATATATATGTTGAAAATTTTTAAAATATTGTTTTTGGTGTGTATGTATGTGTATATACACATGCACATATACAATGCTTTGATAATTTACCTGTTTAGTATTCAATTCAATGTTTCTTAATATATTCACATTGTTATATAACTCTCAGCACAATCTAATTTTATAATTTGGTCCCCCTCTAAAAGACTCCCTGTACCCTTTAGCAGTCAAGCTCCATCTCACTGTCACCTTGCCAATCCAAAGTAACCCCTAATCTATTTTCTGTAGATTATTATTTCAAGCTTCATCCACATTGTAGCATGTTATCAGTACTTCATATATTTTTATTGGCAAACTAGAGGTCCGGTGCACGAAATTCATGCACGGAGGGAGGAGTAGAAGCAGGGGTGTTCCTCAGCCTGGCCTGCACCCTCTCCAATCCGGGATCCCTCAGGGGATGACATCCCTTCACAATCTGGGATTGCTGGCTCCTAACCGCTCACCTGTCTGCTTGCCTGATCGCCCCTAACCGCCCTTCCCTGCCAGCCTGATCGTCCCAAACAGCCTTCCCCTGCTGGCCTGATTGCTCCTAACAGCCTCTGCCTCCGCCACCGGGGCTTTGTCTGGAAGGAGGACCGGACAACCGGAAGATGTCGGGTCTATCTGGTCTAATTAGAATATTACCCTTTTATTAGTATAGATAATATTCCATTATACAAATATGCCACGTTTTATTAAGTCATCAGTTGGTGGACATTTTGTAACCCCTAATCTATTTTCTGTAGATTATTATTTCAAGCTTCATCCACATTGTAGCATGTTATCAGTACTTCATACATTTTTATTGGCAAATAATATTCATTATACAAATATGCCACGTTTTATTAAGTCATCAGTTGGTGGACATTTTGGTTGTTTCTATCTTTTTCTGGCTATTATAAATAATGCTGCCATGAATATTCCTGTACAAGTTTTTGCGTGGACGTTTATTCTCATTTCATTTGTGTATGTATCTAGGAGTAGAATTGCTGGTCATAGGGTAGCTCTATGTTTCACTTTTTGAGGAACTGCCAAACTGTATTCCAAAGTGGTTGTAACATTTTGTTCCTACCAGAAGTGTGTAAGGGTTTCAGTTTTTCCATATCCTCATCAACACTTGTTATTGTCAATCTTTTTTATTAAAGCCTTCCTAGAGGATGCGAGGTGATACCTCGTTGTGGTTTTGATGTGCATTTCCCTAATGGCGAATAATTTTGAGCAGCTTTATATGTGCCTATTGGCACTTTTTCCTCTCCTCATCTCCATTTGGAAAGCTTTTACCTTTTTCCTCCCACACTTTTGAGGTTTTTTTCCATTGACTTATTTAGGACTTTTACATCATAAATATTATTAAATTGTTCCCTAAAGTATGTCCATTTTGGTTAGAGTCCTTACTTAGCATTTACATAACACATACCCAGAGAGTCTGTCATTTTCCACTATTTCTTTCCCTTCCATCTTATGATCTCTGTTCTGGCTCACTTATTTCATTAAAAACCTTTCTTAAATATTCTCAGAAGAAATATTTGTATTTTTGTATATTTGTAATGTATTTCCCACTTGTAGGGGGATGGTGTCTTCAATGGGAATATGGACTTGGATTATTTTTTCTCTTGGTAATCTGTGGATACTCTTCCACTGTCTCCTAATTTCCAGTGTTGTAGATTACAATTCTGATGCCAGTCTGATACTTTATAGGATAATAAATTCTATCTAGAAGCTTCTAAGATGAATCCTTGGAGCTCAAATATTTTACTAGGATAACTCTAGGTGTATGTTTTCTATCACTGATCTTCCCTGAAACTTTATTCTATGCGATGAAGTCTTTAACTCAGGAAATTACATTAGCTACGTTAGGTGTCCTGAATCTATCCTCCAAGTCTCTTATCTTTTTTTTTTATAGATTTTTAAGTATATTTTTATTGATTTCAGAGAGAAAGGGAGAAGGATAGAGAAATAGAAACATCAATGAGCCCTAGCTGGTTTAGCTCAGTGGACAGAGCATTGGCCAGCAGACTGAAGGGTCCTGGGTTTGATTCTGATCAACCTCAGTTGCAGGCTCCTCCCTGGCCCAGGCCCTGGTTGAGGCCCGTGCAGGAGGCAAGCAATCAATGTGTTTCTCTCACATTGATATTTCTCTCTGTCTTTCCCTCTCTCTTCCACTCTCTCCAAAGAAAATCAATGGAGAAATATCCTCAGGTGAGGATTTAAAAAAAAAAAGAAAATAAAAATCAATGATCGGAATCATTGATTGGGAATCTAACTGTGACCTCCTGGTTCTTGGGTCAATGCTCAACCACTTAGCCACACCAGAGGGGCTCTTATCTTTTTTTTTTAATTTTTAATCTCTTTGTATATTTGCCTCTGTGCTTTGATATTTCTTCCACTTGATCTTCCAGGCCAATACATAATCACACTCTTTCATTCATTTCTTATTAAATAATTATGTACTGGTTGCTTACTATGTGCAAGACAGTGTTGTAGACATTGGATGTTGATAAAAGATCAGCAATGTATACAAGGGACAAAAGTTCCTGCTCTTAGAGTACTTACATTTCACTGGAGATAGTAAAAAAAGGTGTGTGCGCATGGATTGAGAGTCATGAAGCAATACTTATTTAGCTAGGAAATCATATTTTTGCTCAATAAAGTCTTCTTTTATACTTGAACCTCCTGAAATGCTCCTATTATTTATTCTTTTCATATTAAAGCTACTGTCTTCTCCAGCATTTCTATTTAGCTGGTCCAATACATTGTTTATTCTAAGTTATTTTTCTCTTTCTGGTTGCCTGGCTTCCCTGGATAGGTTGTTTTCTTTGCTACCTCAGAGGGGCTTAGGTTTCGTTATTGAAGGACCACAGTGGGAACAGTCTCCAAGGAAGAGAAAGGCACGCAGTGTTTACCCCCTAGGCGGGCAGTGCAGCAGGCAAGCTGCCAGCCCTGCCGAGACCCAGGAGGAAGCCTCAGGTCTCCTTACATCTCCTAGCCTCAGGGATAGTGAGTTCCCTTGCTTTTTCCCTTTCTCCTTCCCCCCAGAAGTCCATGGCTTTCTACCAAGCCAAGCTCTTTCCTATACCTGCCACTCTTATCCTCATCCCCAGGCTCTTGCCCAGCCTCTTCTCTTGTCCAACTTGTTCTCTCTGAGGAATATGACCTGGGCCAGCTCCCCAACAGGGCGCCCACATGCCCAGGTTTCCCTTGTACTTAACTATTCATTGGATCAAGGGGTCATTTGGCTCAAGAGAGGCAGACAGAGGCTGGAGTCAGGAACAGAGAAATAGTGAGATTTCACCTTCCTTCCCAGAACCCCCTCTGAAAAGTAAGTCCTGTTTACAGACTAATCCAAAAAACATTCAAATCTTGGCAAAAAATTTTTAAAAGCCTCTGTGAGGTACAAATATCTGTGGTTTGTAACATTATCAACTACTGCCCTAAATATTAAATTCTGAGAAATAATAAAGACCTTAATGTAAGTAGAATTTAAAGGATATAGACTAGATGGATAAATGTCAAAATAATTATGCTGTATAAAAGCAGACAGACAAAAGAGAGTATGATTTCACTCACATAAAATTCTGGGGAATACAAACTAATGTATAGTGACAGAAAGCAGATTAGTGATTGCTTGGGGACCAGGGAATTAGGTGAGTGTTCATAACAGGCACAAGGAAACATCTGGAGATGATAGAAATGTTTATCATCTTGATTCTGATCATTGTTTCAGAGGAGTGTGCACATTTCAGAACTCATCAAACTGTGCACATTAAATATGTGTGGTTTAGCCCTAACCAGTTTGGCTCAGTGGATAGAGCGTCGGCCTGCAGACTGAAAGGTCCCGGGTTCGATTCCGGTCAAGGGCATGTACCTTGGTTGCGGGCACATCCCCAGTGGGAGGTGTGCAGGAGGCAGCTGATTGATGTTTCTCTCTCATCGATGTTTCTAACTCTCTATCCCTCTCGCTTCCTCTCTGTAAAAATCAATAAAATATATATTAAATAAATAAATGTGTGGTTTGTTTTATGCAAATTATACCCCAATAACACTTAAAAAGAAATACTGACTTGGAAAAATATTTGCAACTTACATCACAAAAGGCTGATATCCCTAAATATAGAGAACAATTAAAAATAAAGAATACCAACAGAAAGTCACTGAACTTTTGTGTTTGAAATTTTCCATAATAAAAAAATATATATATATAGCCCTGGCTGAAGTGGCTCAATTGTTTGGAGCATCATACCATATACCATAAGGTTTCGGGTTTGATTCCCAGTCAGAGTACATACCTAGGTTGGGGTTTGATCCCATTGGGGCATGTATGGGAGGCAACTGATTGATGTTTCTCTGTTTTTTTTCCCTCTCTCTCTCAAATCAGTAAACATATCCTCAGGTGAGGATAAAAATATTAAATACGCACACACACATATGTAATTTTAAAAATACTATTAAAGCACTATCGCTCACCTCAGATACAAATATAATTACAAAGCCATTGCAAATTCAGGGGATACTGCAAAGTATGTTTGAATTCTGATGGATACTTACTGATTGATGGAATAATCAAAGGTGGGGTAGAGAATCAGGCAAGTCATCTTGGAGGAAATGAGTATGAACCTGGTCTTAAGGTGATGTGGGTTTGTGTAACTTTTTATGATAGACAAAAAGAAAGCAGAAGAGAAGAGAGTTCAAATGAAGAAAAATATATGATCAAAAGCAATGTGGTGGGGGAAAGATTAAGACAGCTTTTGAAAAGTACTCTTACTATAGGTTCACCATTTCTAATACAACCACTGAAATCTCGTCACAAAACCATTATATGTTATAGTGAGAAGAACACACAGGAAAGAAAATGAGGCCTAATTCACTATATAAGTATTTGGAATTGATCAAAATAATTTATGTTATTTATGCACCGTATTCAATCTTTATAGCATGTCTATGTTCTACTTATATTAGTATTTTTCTCTAAATAGACTTGTGTTATTACCTAGCTTCACTCTAAGAATGGTACTTGAAATATTAGCAATTTTTTCTAGTGCACTAAAATAAACTATTTTTTCATACTTTCAGATGTATATTTATTTTTGTTATATTAAAATTCAATATCTACATTTGGAAATAGTTTACACCAAGTATAAAAGCAATCCAACACATGAAAAGGTAGAAACAGCAAGTAACTTTCAATTAATTTTGAGAAATCCACAAAGAAAATAGAACCTAAAAAGAATCAGTAACTACTGAGAAAATAGAACAGCCTAGTTCAGAAAAATAAATAAATAAATAAGTAAGTAAGTAAATGGACAGTGTGGGGCGATGAAAAGAAAAAAGGCTTTCAAGTCACAGAGAACTTAGTTCAAATTCCACAGCTACCACTTAACCTAATTTTGGGGCACTTCACTTTCCTCATTTCTAAAATGGTGAAAATGGCCCAGCCGGTGTGGCTCAGTGATTGACTGTTGATCTATGAACCAGGAGGTCATAGTTTGATTCCCGGTCAGGGCACATGCCCGGGTTGCAGGCTCGATCCCCAGTGAAGGGGTGTGCAGGAGGCAGCCGATCAATTGTTATCTCTCATCATTGATGTTTCTCTCTTTCCTTCCTCTCTGAAATGAATAAAATTGTATTTAAAAAAATAAATAAATAAAATGGTGATAATGGTTACCTGTCCAGGTTGTTGTGAGGATTAAATAAACCAACACTGGGCCCCAGCTGGTTTGGCTCAATGGATAGAGCGACGGCCTGAAGACTGACGGGTTCCAGGTTTGATTCTGGTCAAGGGCACATGCCTGGGTTGCGGGCTCAATCCCCAGTGTGGGGCAAGCAAGAGGCAGCTGATCAATGATTCTCTCTCATCACTGATGTGTCTATCTCTCTCTCCCTCTCCCTTCCTCTCTGAAATCAATAAAAATTAAAAAATAAATAAATAAACCAACATTGGTAAAATGCCTGACATATAGTGGGTACTTGACAATTATTACTATAATGTTGATGACAGTTTTAGTAAGATTGTTTCCTCTTTCAACTTGGCAAAATGAAAAAAATACTAAATTCTTTTTTTTTTAAAATATATTTTATTGATTTTTTACAGAGAGGAAGAGAGAGGGATAGAGAGCTAGAAACATCGATGAGAGAGAAACATCGATCAGCTGCCTCCTGCACACCCCCCACTGGGGATGTGCCCGCAACCAAGGTACATGCCCTTGACCGGAATCGAACCCGGGACCCTTCAGTCCGCTGACGCTCTATCCACTGAGCCAAACCGGTTCCGGCAATACTAAATTCTTTAAAGATTATCAGCTTATATTCAATTTTGTAATCTATGCCATTTGTCTAAATTCAGTCTAAAATTTGAAAACTTTCTGAATGTACAATATGCTGAAATTACACAATATTTATCTATATAATAGAGAAATATGCAAATTAGCTGGGACACGACCGAACAGCAGGGACCTGAGGCTGCATGGTGTCTGGCTGAAGCGAGGGACCTCAGGCTGCGCCCCCCCTCCCCCCCCACCCCCCACCCCCGCCCCACAGGGCTTGACAGGGAACCTCAGGCCGCACCCCTCGCCCAGCAGGGCTTGATGGGGGACCTCATGCTGCACTCCCCGACCTGGCAGGGCTTGATGGGGAACCTCAGGCCATGTCCCCCTGCCCCCACCCCAGTGCCGGGCCAGGGGACCTCAGGCTGCGGCCCACCCCCACCCCCACCCCCGGCGGGGCTTGACAGGGGTGGGGCAGCCGGGTCTGGGTCTCCTGCATTTTTGAAGTGCATGCGGGTGGTGGGTGGGGACTTGACTCTAGGTCCCGTGGTGCGCCTCAGACTCTGACAGGAGGGAGATTTTCATATACATTTTACTAATTTTCTTTCACCTCTGATACTTCTATTATAGAGAAAGGGCAAATAGCAATATTAAAATATTTCCTCTAATTCCCTTTTAATGTGCACAAATTTTGTGCACCAGGCCACTAGTGTGTTTATAATCCTAAACTAGATGTTTCTTTGAGTATAGGATAAAAAATGTTAGGCAATATGCATGTATATACATTTTGGAGAAATTTTATATTTACAGGAAAAAATCAGTTCCAATCTGGCATATCTCCTGTGGGAAAAAGTAGCAGATAGAACACAGAGGGTTGGTACACTAAGCAAGGAAATGTTGGGGATCAAGAGATTCTAAAAACCTGGTGATGAAAGTATTGAAATAGGGAATGAAAGCGTTTAAGATTGTCAGAACATAATATGACAAAGGGTTAACAAACTAAACAAAGTTTTTAAGATGTAAAGAACTGAAAGGAATCATACTCAAATTTGTATTCTAGTATTAACGTCTTTGATACGAGGAAAAAAGAAATGAAAATATTTCCCAGTGATGTTAGGCTTTCAGACAATGATAGAATATTGAGGGGGGCGGGGGCAGGAAAACATTCCTCATCCAGCCAACATTTTTTTTGGTAATCCTCACTCAAGGAAATTTTTCCATTGATTTTTAGAGAGTGTGTAGAAGGGAAGGGGAGGAAAAAGGAAAAGGAGAGGAAGAGAGAGAGACATTGATGTGAGAGAGACACAGATTGGTTGTCTCATGCAGGCACCCAACTGAGCAGGGAATCAAACCCTTGACCCTTCGGTGCACAGGCTGATGCCCTATCCATTGAGCCACACGGGCCAGGGCCTCATCAAGACAACTTTAAAGATTAATTCTGATTCTGAGATTTTAAAACATGCAGATTCAAATTTCTGTTAGTTTGGTTGGTAAAAACCCAGGTGAATAGTTAAAAGGACCAAAAAAATAAAAAGCTTTTAAATCTTCATTACAAATTTTTTAAAAATATATTTTTATATTGATTTCAGAGAGGAAGGGAGAGAGAGATAGAAACATCAGTGATGAGAGAGAATCATTGATTGGCTGTCTCCTATATGCTCACACTGGGGATCTAGCTCACAACCCGGGCATATGCCCTGACCTGGAATCGAACTGTGACCTCCTGGTTCATAGGTCAACACTCAAAGAAGACAGAAGGATGGCCAAGAGACATATGAAAACATGCTCAAAGTCACTAATTATCTAAGAGATGCAAATCAAAACGACAATGAGGTACCATCTCACACCTGTCAGAATGGCTATCATCAACAAATCAACAAATGACAAGTGCTGGCGAGGATGCGGAGAAAAGGGAACCCTCCTGCACTGCTGGTGGGAATGCAGACTGGTGCAGCCACTGTGGAGAACAGTGTGGAGTTTCCTCAAAAAGTTAAAAATGGAACTCCCATTTGACCCAGTGATCCCACTTCTAGGAATATATCCCAAGAAACTAGAAACACCAATCAGAAAGGATATATGCACCCCTATGTTCATAGCAGCACAATTTACAATAGCTAAGATTTGGAAACAGCCTAAATGCCCATCAGCAGGTGAGTGGATTAGAAAACTATGGTACATCTACACAATGGAATACTACGCTGCTATAAAAAAGAAGTAATTCTTACCATTTGCAGCAGCATGGATGGACCAGGAGAGCATTATGATAAGTGAAATAAGCCAGGCAATGAAAGAAAAATACCACATGATCTCACTCATTTATGGAAAATAAAGAACATTATAACCTGATGAACAAAAAGGTAGATACAGAGGCAGTAAAGCACCGAACAGACTGTCAAATTACAGCGGGAAGGCTGGGGAGTGTTGGGGAGGAGGGGAAAGAGATCAACCGAAGGACTTGTATGCATGCATATAAGCACAAAAATGGACACAAGACACTGGGGGCGGGGGCGGGGGGGGATGAGGGCATGCGAAGGGGGTAGGGGAGGCTGGGGGAAGGTCAATGGGGAAAAAAACCCCGAGATATATGTACTACTATATGTAATATTTTAAACAATAAAAAAAAAGAAAATTATATATATAGATATTTTTTATTGATTTCAGAGAGGAAGGGAGAGAGAAACATCAGTGATGAGAGAGAATCATTGATTGGCTGTCTCCTACATGCTCACACTGGGGATCTAGCTCACAATCCGGGTATATGCCCTGACCTGGAATCCAACTGTGACCTCCTGGTTCGTAGGTCAACACTCAATTACTGAGCCACACCAGCCATACTAGAAAAGACTTTTTTATTTTTTTAATATATATTTTATTGATTTTTTACAGAGAGGAAGAGAGAGGGATAGAGAGTTAGAAACATCGATGAGAGAGAAACATAGATCAGCTGCCTCTTGCACACCCCCTACTGGGGATGTGCCCACAACCAAGGTACATGCCCTTGACCGGAATCGAACCTGGGACCCTTCAGTCCATAGGCCGACGTTCTATCCATTGAGCCAAATCGGTTTCGGCTAGAAAAGATTTTTTTAAATCAATACAAAGAAGTTCTGTGGTTATCTATTTCAATCTACTTTAATGTTAGTCAATAAAAGATAGTAGTCTTGATAAATATCACATGATCTCACTCATTTGTAGAATATAATGAACAACATAAACTGATGAACAAAAAACAGAACCAGAGTCATAGAAGCATCGAACAGACTGTCCAACCTATGAGAGAAGGCGGGAGGGGTGGGGTGCGGGGTTAAGAGATCAACCAAAGGACTTGTATACACGCATATGAGCATAACCAATGGACACAGACAGTAGGGGGGGTGAGGGCATGTGCTGGGCGGTGGGGGCGGCCAGGGAGAGGTCAATGGGGTAAAAGGAGACTTATGTAATACTTTAAACAATAAAGAATTTAAAAAAAAAAGACAGTAGTCTTATCACCTTCTCTAGAACATACGCTTTCATGAGTAAGAAGCAAACTAATGTTTAGTTAACAGTCTAGCATTTAATACAAAATCTCTCTAATACTATTTGGATTACTTGAGAGTTAATGTTTGGAGATGCCGTTCAATACCAATACAGGTTCCTTTTTTTTTCCATTATAGGTCAATTTCAGAAAATTTCTTTAGAATCCTATTTCAAAGTAAGTGGAACTATTCCAATCTGATATCTGTGTCAAGTGAAGGCAAGTCCTACAGTCAAAAATCTGCCTAAATCATAGATCTGAAGAGTGAGGGAGATTTCGAACAATTATTTCACAGAAGTACTTAAATTCAATAAACATTTAAATAAATGAATGCGTGTAACATTTATGCCTGGTTCAGTAAAAGCAATAAACAGTAAGACTCTGTTGTATTGTTCCTATTTTAAAAAATCACAGATTTGATAATGCTCACATCAAAGTCCTGTGGCCCATGCACATTAACATACTAAATAACTTTGTTATTCTTTTTTTGCTTTTAATCCTTACCTGAGGATATGTTTTTTAAAATTGCTTTTAGAGAGAGGCAGGGAGAGAGAAACATTGATTGGTTGCCTCCCATAAGCGCCCTGACTGAGAATTGAACCCACAACGTAGATATGTGTCCTGACCAGTAATTGGACCCGCAATCTTGTTGGTGCATGAGACAACACTCCAACCAACTGAGCTACCTGGCCAGAACACTTTCTGTTATTCTTAAAAAGCTAGGACTTGGCATCATGATGTGATGAGAAGCACATAAAACTTAGAAGTTTGAGTGAAATAAGCCAGTCAGAGAAAGTCAAGTACTATCTGATTTCACTTATATGTGGAATCTAATGAACAAAATAAACTGACAAACAAAATAGAAACAGACTCATAGATATAGAGAACAGACTGACAGCTGTCAGAGGGGAAGGAGGGTGAGGGATGGGTGAAAAGGTGAAGGTTAAGATTAAGCACAAAAAAAGAACAACAAAAAACCCTCACAGACAAACAGTATGGTGATTACTAGAGGGAAAAAGGGGTGGGGACAGACAGATAAGAGTGGAGGGGAGGGAGCAGGGGGGAGGAAAAAATGGTGATGAAAGGAGGCTTGACTTGGGGTGGCCGACACACAATACAATATACAGATGATGTATTATAGAATTGTGCACCTGAAACCTATATAATATTATGAACCAATGTCACCCCAATAAATTCAATAAAAATTTTTTAAAAAGAAAAAATTAAAAATTATAATGCATTATGACAAAGTAAATTCAATTTTAGGGATATAAAAGTGGTTCAACATCAGGAACCCTATTAATGTAATTCAATGTTAATAGATAAAAGAAAGAAAACTGAGAATCTCAGTAGATGTTGAAAAGCTTTTGATTAAATTCATTTAAAATTGCTATTAAAATTCCTTGAAGGTGCAACAGATGGAAACTTAGCTACTGGAACATACAGCAGACGTGCTCCTTAGTGGTGTTGAAAAAACAACTTAGAAGTCTGACTGCTGGCTCTGCCACTCCTCATCATGTAGCCCGTGACAAATGACTGTCAATAGCCTCAGTTTATCTCTAAAATGGCAATAACACCTAGTATTCTCACAGAGTAGGGAGAGGATGAAGTTGGTAACACTTCTCTTAGCTATCTTTACCCATGCTCAGTGTGTTAACTACCTTAAACTTTTGTTTCCTACATGCTTTCCACCTTCCTGTCATACCTTCTTAAGTGCTCCTATTGTTGTAATCTCCTTCTCTAGACCTCCCTTCAAGAATCAGTTGTGTCCCATCCTCTGAGATACCTGTCCAGGGTCCTCTCCACATATCATTATTCTCTTCACCATCTGTTATCCAAAGCAGTTTCTTTTTGTTCTAATTAAACCACTAACTACAATGTACTAATAAGTAAGAGGTTGCTCTTATTTCCGTCCCCCTCCAAGATTTTATTGATTTTTTAGAGAGAGGAAGGAAGAGGAGAAAGAGAAACGTTGATGTGACAGAATAACATATAGGCTGTCTCCTGCACGCCACCCACTGGGGATCAAGCCTGAAACCTGGACGTGTACCGGGACCAGGAATCCAACTGACAACCCTTTGGTGCAGGGGAAGACACCTAACCAACTGAGCCAGGGCAAAGGTTGCTCTTATTTTTGAGTGCTGTGTGTCACGTACGTTCAGTGCTTTATATTCATTTTCCCACGTAATTCTTAACCACCCTGTGAAATACGTACTGTTATTCCTTTTGTTTTATCAATGAGTAAAGTAAGCCTTGGAGAAGTTAAATAAACTGCCCAAAGTCATTCATATAATAATACAAATTATCACTACTCCTAATTAGTAATAATTAGTAGGACTGGAATTCAAAGCCAGATCTCTGGCTCTAAAGCCATTCTGCTGCCTTTAGTGCAGAACTTACACTTCCTATGCATTTGTAGCCTTAGGAAAAAAGTACAACACCTAGCATGATATTTGCACTAAATGTGTTTGGTGAGCAAACTGCCTGTTATGTCCAATTCACCTGGAGATACAAAAATGATCCCACCAAGTCTCTACCCTCAAGGAATCTATAGTCAGTCTATTGTGGGAAGAGAGAAGTAAATAGGTGATATGTGCTATTTCTGTAGACAAGTTGCGGAGAAAACATAGGATGGGGCACAGAAACTGGACTGGGGAGAAGAAAAACAGTCATAAATGTTTGAGTCTCTGCCTTTCCCTTCAAAACCAAACTTAAGCAGGGTTCTAACAGATTAGCATTCTGGCAACTAGAATGGCAGGGATTAATATATTTCTTTTTAAAATTGTTTCTCTAAGTATGTTATTTTCATAAATAATTTTCTTTTTTCTTTTTATTATTTTAAAATTGATTTCAGAGAGGAAGGGAGAGATAGAAAAATCAATGATGAGAGAGAATCATTGATCAGCTGCCTTCTGCACACCCTCCCACTGGGGATCGAGCCCGCAACCCCGGCATGTGCCTTTAACTGGACTCAAACCCAGGACCCTTCAGTCCACAGGCCAATGCTCTATCCACTGAGCCAAACCGGCCAGTGCTAAAATTAGTTATATTTATTTTTTATCTCAAATTACCTGTCTAGTTCAAGTAAATGTCATCTTTTAAAAAACATTTTAAACTTTATTTAAAGAATGATCTGGTTTTTAAATATGTTCAATTTATATGACACTATATATTTTTTCTCTCCATATTTTTCATTATACATAGCAAAAAACACTTGTCCACCCAGCGTGACTCAGTAGTTGAGCCAGGAGGTCGTGGTTCAATTGCCTCCTGCATGCACCCCCACTGGGGATCTCAGCTGCCTCATGCATGCACCCTCTGGGGATCGAGCCTGCAAACTGGGCACATTCCCTGACCCAGAATTGAACCGGTGACCTCTTAGTTCCTGGGCGACCACTCAACCATTGAGCCACATGGGCCAGGCTGATCACTGATGTTTCTCTCTCTCTTTCTTCTCTGAAATCAATAAAAATATATTTTTTAGAAAAAGAAAAACACTCAATGAAAAACAAAACAATTGGTTACATAAATAGCTCATATTAGAAGTGCTTGCAAAAGCCACAATCAATTTAGGATATTTTAACTCAGACGAACAAATTGTATTTCAGGCAACTACTCCAGAAACACCATCTATCCTCAAGAACATCCTACTCCTGCCCTAGCCGGCTTGGCTCAGTGGATAGAGCGTTGACCTGCACACTGAAGGGTTGTGGGTTCAATAGTGGGATATTCTTGAGGATAGATGGTGTTTCTGGAGTAGTGGTGTGCAGGAAGCAGTCGATCAAACTCATCATTGATATTTCTATCTCTCTCCCTCTTCCTTCCTCTCTGAAATCAATTAAAAAATATATATATATATTTATTTATTTATTTAATAAGAGAATATCCTACTCCTAAGTCAGTGGTTCTCAACCTTTCTAATGCCTCGACGCTTTCATACAGTTCCTCATGTTGTGGTGACCCCCAACCATAAAATTATTTTCGTTTTTACTTCATAACTGTAATTTTGCTACTGTTATGAATCGTAATGTAAATATCTGTGTTTTCCGATGGTCTTAGGCAACCCTGCTGTAGAGAACTGCTGCTGTAGAGCCTAAGACCATCGGAAAACACAGATATTTACATTACGATTCATAACAGTAGCAAAATTATAGTTATGAAGTAGCAACAAAAATAATTTTATGGTTGGGGGTCACCACAACATGAGGAATTGGAACCACTGTCCTAAGTAAAAAACAACAAAACTTTTAGGTTATTCCCATATATATTTCCCCTTCTTCCCCTCTAATTTAATAATAAATTATTAATAATAATTTAATAATTAAATTACTAATTTAATTTAGTAATAAAGATAAATACAATTTAGGTAATGTATTCCCATCAGTTGTTCACTTACCAAACAATAGTTCATTCAAGTGGACACTTTCTGGGCTGTCATGGAAAACGCCAATAAAAAAAAACCTATTAAATTCAAGTTAGATTATACCTGTCACCTCTTCCTCGTCCAAAACAATTACCATGGAAGAAAATAAATTAAGCCTAGCAATGTCACTTATTAAAGGGTTGGTTGCTATTAAAAAAATGTTTATGGCTTTTCTAGGTGACTGACAATAGATTAAATGACTTCAACACTGTTCTAATATGAATACAGCAAGTTTCCTCAAACACTTTGGCACCAGTAAAGATGAAAGAGTAAAACAGAGGTGGTGAAGAGAAGCCAAAAAACAATGAGAGGTGAAATAAGATACAGATAGACTTCACTTGTCTGCATTTTGTGAAATTAATGAATAGCAAAGACAAAAGCCTAAAAAGATTAAAATTTAAGGACAGCAAGCATAAACAACTAAGAAAGTGTAGCTTCAAACACACAATTCTGAAGGAGAACCTAACTTCTTATTTGGGTTAAAGTTGTGGGAAATCAAATTCAAGTTCAAAGTAGGTTAAACTTTCAACTTATCACCCTGACAATTCAGCAAAATGAAAATAACCAGGCAGACAAAGCGTTTCCATAAAACTTTCTTTCTTATCTTCCCTAGTAAATTCTCTCACTAGACAGAAAAAAATAAAAGGAAATTTGTTTTTGATAGTCCTTATCTTTAAAGATTCTTAAAAATTCATGAAGGCTTGAAAAGACAGGAGAGTCAACAGCTGTTTATAGCAAGGAATTATGATGTGTTGCTGCTGTAGAGAAAAGTTAAAATCAAAAGGAATTTTGAGAAATTATTTCCTTAGCCTTCCTTAACACACTAGAGAAGTTTTTGACAATTTATAAGATTTACAGACTTAAAAAATAGGGCTTCAAACTACAACTATATTTAATACTATAATATTAACCAAGCTTTTAATTGCACGTTGAAAAATTCAAAACCACAATTCCCTCAGGAAGTGTAACTGTTACTGTTAAAAGAAAATAACAGGGATAATCACATTCATCAAATTTATTAAACCCAATACTATGCTAGTCACCATAATGTTCTTTTGTTCTTTCATCAAAGAATTCTTAGGCCATTCACTATTAAGTTACTGTTTAACTGGTAAATTGAGGCAAAATGCTAAATAACTTGAGAAGTCACAAGTGCAAAGTCCATTGTACAAAACTACCCAACCATGCTCCCTCTTTATGTACTTTTCCAGATATAATTTAAACTGTCTGAGAAAAAGGTGAATTCTAAATTGCTCATAAATTGACTTTTATTGTGCCTTTCTTTTTGCTTGAAAACTCCTTTCATACATTGCCACCGATTCAATTTCACCTGTAGGTAATGAACACAGAACTCATTGTGGGGGAAAACAAACCAGAATGTGAGAAAAGAGGTTATCAGATATACAAGGGAGTGAAACAGTTGATTGAAAAACACTTTAACCACAATATTTTTCCTCCATCTGCAGGAGGTCTTTGGAATATTTGTTACCGTTTCTCTCACGAAAAACCCTGAAAGTTCCCAAAGCTCCCAAGTTGAGTACTTACTTACCTGGTTCATCTGAATGCTGAGTCCGGGCTTTTATTTCTGCTAAGCTGGTCTCCCCCTCTGGGGGGACTGAAGCTGCTGCCTCCTCCTCAGTGTCCTCTACCTTAGTCACGGTAAAGTGTGGCATTGTTATTGAAATCCTGTGCTTTTTCTGTATTTAAACTTCCTTCCAGTCTACTCCGCCCACCCCTTCCTAGCTGTGTCCCTTTCAGACTCAGACACTGCCTAAGGGAGACTGACGCTGGGAACAGGGAAGTACTTTCACCTCACGTGATCAACAACCTTCGAGGGAGTGGAACACTGGAAGACACGCCTTCCACAGCATTTATCTTTCACTTAGCACTCCACCCTTTGCTTATGGTTATTAAACTCAAGAATCCCAAGAACTATTTAGGCAGCTTTCCTTTCCGAGAGCTGCCAAAAGCTGGAGAGTGGGCAGAATTCATGCACTGCAGCCTCCTGTGTGCTCACCCACATTCATTCAAATATGCACCACTTCTAAAAGTGAAGGGAATCAATAGTTGTTAAAGACCTACTCTAAGCTCTTCATTGCACTAGGAAGTTTTCATTATGATCTCATTTAATCATCAGGCTAAAGAACTTGCCCAAAGTCACAGAGCTTGTAAGTGGTGAAGCCCAGCTTAAAAACTTCTAATACCTTTGTAGGTAGGCAGCATAGAAGATGTTTCATGGGGGGGGGGGGGGGGGGGGGGAGACACACAAAATCATATATTACCTAAATTTCATTTGATGAATTCTTGTGTAGCACTGGTTAGTAATCTTGGCTGCACACTGGAATCACCTGGGAAGACTTAAAGAAAAAACACTGATGCCTGGGTCTCATCCTAGATATTCTGATTTAATTGCTCTCAAGTAGAGCCTGGGCAACAGACTCCCCGTGGTTCTCAGGTGCAGCCAAGGTTGAGAATTACTTCCGTACAGTATATGGGAAAGAGAAAAGTTTGACCTGTTGAGTTTTTGTAACTACTTTTATCATTGAAAGAAACTAAGTCAGGTGTGGTAGTATAGTATACCCTGGGTGATTTTGGTGATTTTTCCATACTTACAACTCAGGTAGCTATTCTACTAATTGATTCAAAGGAACCTAAAACACTACCAAATTATCAAAGACTTTTCAATATTATATTCTGGATTCCACATTCTTGAATATTTCAGTGCCACTGGATATTTCCAGTAGGATCTTGCCTTTCATATTTATCTTATAAACAGTTGAATTAGTCTGGTTGGTGTGGCTGAGGTTGAGCGTCAACCTATGAACCAGGAGGTAACAGTTTGATTCCAATAAGAGCACATGCCTAGGTAGTGGGCTCCATCTCCTTGGGGGTATGCAGGAGGCAGCTGATCAATGACTCTCTCTCATCATTGATGTTTCTATTTCTTTCTCCCTCTCCCTAACTCTCTAAAATCAATAAAACATATATGTTTTTAAAAAGAGTTGAGTTATGGCTAATCTTCCATAGTTGATGGACAGAAAAAAATGACTTGTGTTTATAAATCTGTGTACAGATTGTGCATCTAAACCTTGTACAATTTTATCCTGTCTTCTCTCCCCTCTAAAAAGTTCCCTAAACTAAACTAGTAGGAAGGTAACAAATTCCTGTTAATCTATGACAGGAGTAATTTGTTTATTAACTTGATGCTTTGGTACCATAGTTGTCAGCAATTTTGAAATAGTTCTCTCTTACAGTGGGCTATAAGTAAAAGTGCAGGGACATAAAGAAATTGAAGACAAAGTTATAGTACAGAAAAACTGTGGGTAAGAAAGTGGTAAAGTGCTATGTCTGAGGAGTGGTTAGATAGAGAGGGTGGGATGTAAGAAATAGCTGTTTTAGGTACATTAAACTACCACAATGAGATATCACTATACCTCCACCACCACAATGGTTAACATTGATAAGACTGACAATACCAAATTTGGCGAGAATGTGAACAAAAGAAATTTTCACACATGGTTACTGGTTCACCTACTTTGGAAAGGGTCTGGAACTTTCCCCTATAACCCATCAATTTCACTTCTAGGTATTCACCCCAAAAATGAAAACATATTCCTATAAAAGGACTTGTACAAGGATGTCCATAGCAGTTTATTACTAATAGCCAAAACCTGGAAACAACCAGGTGTACTCCACAGGAGAATGGGTCAAGTAACTATGATATATTCATACAAAGAATTACTATTCAGCTCTAAAAAGGAACAAATCAGCAACAATATGGATGAAACTGAAAAACATTATTCTATGTGAAAGAAGGCTTAAACAAGAGAGAACATAATATTAGAGTCCACTGATGAGGTTTTAGAACAGGCAAAATTAATCTATGGTACAAAAAAAACACCAGGATAATGGTTGCCTATGGCGAGATGAAGGTGATTAACTGGGATGGGGCCTGAGAGAACTTTCCAAGTGATGATAATATTATACATTTTGATAGAGTTTAGAGTTCCACAGGTGTATAAATTTGTCAAAACTCAGCCAATGTTCACTTAAAATGTGCGTATTTCACTGTATAAAGTTTGCCTTAAAAGAAAAAGATCTGTAAACAAATATGCATTTTGAAGTATTTGGGAAAAGTTAATTGATGCCTGCAATTTACCTTGATTGCACAAATAAGAAGATGGAAAGGCATGTGATAGGACAAGTATAAAATGTTAATGAAAGATGCTGAGTGGTGGATGTGGGGTTATCCTATATAATAAAAGGCTAATATGCAAATTAACCGAATAGTGGAACAACTGGTTGCTATGACACACACTGATCACCAGGGGACAGACACTCAATGCAGGAGCTGCCCCCTGGTGGTCAGTGTGTGTCATAGCAACCAGTTGTTCCGCTGTTTGGTCGATTTGCATATTAGCCTTTTATTATATAGGATTATGCAGGAGCTGCCCCATGGTGGTCAGTGCACTCCCACAGGGGGAGCGCTGTTCAGCCAGAAGCCAGGCTCACGGCTGGCGAGCACAGCAGTGGTGGCGGGAGCCTCTCCCGCCTCCGCAGCAGCACTAAGGATGTCCCCCAAGAGCTCCCAGACTGTGAGAGGGCAAAGGCCGGGGTGAGGGATCCCCCCCACCCCGAGTGCACGAATTTCGTGCACTGGGCTTCTAGTTTACTATGAAAGTCTTTAAACTTTCTGTATATTTGAAAGCTTTCATAATAAAATGTTGAAAAAGATACAATGAACTGACACAATTATGTAAATGAATAGATAAGTCACAGACTGGGAGGAAATATACAAAGGACTTGTATCTAGAACATACAGAAATGCCTTACAACTCAGTAATAAAACAACTCAACACAAAATGGGTAAAGTATTTAAACATTCAAGTCATAAAAGAAGTTACACAAATGGCTAATAAACACTTGAAGAAGTGCCCAACATTATTGGCCATTAGGGAGATGCACATTAAAATCACAATTGAAACTGCTGCAAGGATGTAGAGCAAGTGTTGGTGGCAATGTAAAATGGTACAACCACTTTGGAAAAAGGTCTGGCAGTTTTCAATAAATTTAGACATACATGTACCCTATGACCCAGCAATTTCTCTTCTAGGTATTTATTTACCCAAGAGAAATAAAAGCATATGTTCATTTAAAAATTTTTGAACAAATATGTTTACAGCAGTTTTATTCATAATGGCCCAACAGGAAACAACCCAAGTATCTGTCAACTAAAATCTAAAAAATCTTAGCATCTAAATATAAAAGCACATCACTTATGGCTCAAATTCTATTTCATGTAAGGTTTAGGCAGTTACATAAATGCTTTTACAGTACTCTGATTTTAGAGTATTGAATGTTGTTAGAAATTAGAGTCATCAAACAGGTTTGTAATATTTACTTTAAAAAAATGTATGGTATTTTTTTAAAGTAGTATGATATAAGCCAGGCTAGGGTAAAAGGCCTTTATAATAACATAGGGGCCGGTGGGCCGGGAGGCTGCAGTGGGCACCGGGGTGGGTCTCAGCCCATCCTTTGAGCCAGTGGGTGCGAGCAGCGGCTCTGCTGATGGCTGCAGGTGTGAGCGGGGCCAGCGCCAGTAGCAGGTGTGAGCACCGGGTGGGACCGTGGTGCATGGGAGCAAAGAATTTTCAGTAACCACCAGAGGCTCGCCCCAATGACAGCAACCAGCACCCTGCCTTGGTCTGGCACGCCCACTCACCTGCTCTACCATCCCGCTGCGCCCAATGCCCGCTATGTTCCACGTGCACACCCTGGTGGTCAGCACATGTCATAGCAACTAGTTGTTTGGTTGTTCCACCCTTCGGTCTATTTGCATATTAGCCTTTTATTATATAGGACTAGAGGCCCAGTGCACTAATTTGTGAACCAGTGGGGTCCCTCGGCCTAGCCTATGGGATCGGGCCAAAACAGGCTCTCCAACATCCCCCAAGTGGTCCCGGATTGTGAGAGGGCACAGGCCAGGCCGAGGGACCCCACTGGTGCACAATTGGGGCCAGGGAGGGACACAGGAGGTTGGCCAGCTGGGGAGGGACCCTGGGAGAGCTCCAGGGCATGTCTGGCCTGTCTTGCTCAGTCCCAATCAGCCGGACCCAGCAGCAAACTAACCTACCGGTCAGCGTGTCTTCCCCCTGGTGGTCAGTGCACGTCATAGCAAGTGGTTGAGTGGCCTTAGCATATCATTAGCATATTATACTTTGATTGGTTGAACGGATGACTGGATACTTAGCATATTAGGCTTTTATAATATAGGATAGGATTACTCCATTACACATTAGGCCAAATATTATACACATTATACTTATTTAACTAATTATTTTCAGTAAAACACTTTTTTGTGACTATGTCTGCTTTAAAAAATAAAAGCTCATTTTTTTTTTTAGCAGAATGGGTCTATTTGGGTAATATTTTCAGTACAATTTACTATGCTACACTACTTATTTTTAATCACAGCTAACAACTTATGATAACCAGCACTTTTGTTTTATTCAACCCATCTATTAAATAAACAAAGACAAGTTAGATTTAGTGAAAAGATCAAAACAATTAATGGAAAGTCAATGGAAATTTATTTTCAAATAAGGATTTTCTATCAGATTATAATACATTATTATACTATATTATGAAAAGTCAATAAATTTTAGAGCAAATCATGTATTTCCTCTGGGAAATGTATTGTACAAAAGATATACAAATAATCTACAACCACGCAATCTCATTGCTGAAATGATTCTAAAAAAGAATCTAGTAATTCATGCTAAAAATAGATCTGTGGTGCAAGAAAACTATAATAAGTGAGCAGTAACCCAAATCCCTAGAATTAAAAAGCCACATATATTTTGAATGCAGGAATTTTACCAAATGTCATTCTGTTCATTCTTGAGAACATCTTGTAGATATGATGTTGAGATTTTTAGTAACATGTTCAGTTACATTTTTTTAAAATAAAAAATGCAATTAAAGTTTGATCAAAGGTACCAGCATGCTAGTAAAAAGCTGGAGACATATAAAATAGAACAGACTAGCCGAAACCGGTTTGGCTCAGTGGATAGAGCGTCGGCCTGCGGACTCAAGGGTCCCAGGTTCGATTCCGGTCAAGGGCATGTACCTTGGTTGCGGGCACATCCCCAGTAGGGGGTATGCAGGAGGCAGCTGATCAATGTTTCTCTCTCATCGATGTTTCTAACTCTCTATCCCTCTCTCTTCCTCTCTGTAAAAAATCAATAAAATATATTAAAAAGAAAAGGATGTATAGACCAATCCTGTTGTATAAAAAAAATAAATAAAATAAAATAGAACAGACTAGATTTCATGAGCACACACAATGTAGATTTAATTTATCTTATCTGTCCACACCTTTTCACAGACTTCTTTCTCCATCTCTCACACACCTCATATGACAGTCTTATGCAAATACCTTAAGTGTGCGTGTGTACATGCACACACACACACAAGTTTAATGGGAGTGCTGAGCAAAGAATAATGGATTTGATATAGAAACAAATTCAAATCTTATGAATCTCTCCTAAGCTCCTATAGTTTGAAGACACCATTCTGAGAGCTTTATCCACTATTGACCTCTAGCTACACTTACCCTTTAAAATTGCAACCAGTTAATATTAATAGTTTTGTGCTTACAGTATTTGGTTTATTAGAAATGATGTTTTTATAAGAAGTAGTAAAGAAAGTGGAATTTATTTCCAAGCAGTTGCTTCTAATATTATTTCAAAATATTTAGGGTGGTATTCTTTTTTTTTTTTTAATATGTTTTTATTGATTTCAGAGAGGAAGAGAGAGGAAGAGAGAGATAGAAACATCAATGATGAGAGAGAACCACTGATCAGCTGCCCCTGCACGCCCCACACTGGGGATCAAGCCTGCAACCCAGACATGTGCCCTTGGCCGGAATCGAACCCGGGACCCTTCAGTCCGCAGGCTGACGCTCTATCCAAACTGGCCAGGGGTAGGGTGGTATTCTTATGGAATTGTTGCAACCACTAGCTAACAACTAAATAAATACAAGTAGAAACTAACTATATTACACTTTTTTTTTTTTTACTTATCTTACAAATGAGATTTTAATTAAACCTTTAACAGCACAACTTGTGCCCTATTCTTATTCCCCATCAGCAGCTAGTACAAGGCTTTGCACATACTGGTGGTTAATATATTTTAAAAAATCCTTTCACTACACAAAATAATGTTCTGGCTCAAGGTAAATTTATGAAGAACTCTAAGCCACAAAGGTTAATGTTTTATCCTCGTTTGTAAATTTTTCATACTCTTTATTCTATAAATCTTTATAACAATCTATACTAATAAAAGAGTAATATGCTAATTAGACCGGACATCTTCCTGACAAAGCTGGGGGTGTGGCCACCTGCAAACCCTCAGCGGCCCCAAGCCCAGGCCGGCCCCACCCCCCAGCCAGGACCCCCAACCCTGATCCAGGGCCCCCTTCAGGGCAGGCCAGCTGGCCCCCACCCGTGCACCAGGCCTCTATCCTATATAATAAAAGGGTAATATGCAAATTGACCCTAACAGCAGAACGACCGGAACGACTGCTGGACCAGTCACTATGAGGCACACTGACCACCTCTTTGTCCCTTCCCCTGGCCATCAGGCACCAATCACCTGAGGGCGAATGGGGAACTGGGGGTAGGGGGGCGGGGCCAGCTGTGGGCAGCTGGGGAAGATGGCCCTGATCGCAGGCCAGGCCTAGGAACCGTACCCGTGCACGAATTTTGTGCACCAGGCCTCTAGTCTATATATATAAAAGGTTAAGTGTCTGTCCCACGGGCAGCTATGACGCGTACTGACCATCTATATGTGTAAAAGGCTAAGTGTCCGCCCGGCCAGTATCTATGACATGCACTGACCACCAGGGGGCCGACCCTCAATGCAGGAGCTGTCATTACTCATACTGGCCATTTAAAAATAAACAGCACCACAGACCTGGCGCTGACAAACCAAAACTCAGCTTCTCTCAAGTGGGACACAGGCCCCGCCACCACCCCGGAATGACATCCCATCAAATCAGACCCCATGGCGCAAAATGCGGCCCACAGCCCAGCCCAGCCCAGCCCAGCCGGAAAACAGTTGCTGTGGGTGCCGGGTAATGATGTCACACAGCAATGCCTGGCTTCCTCTCTAGCAACTAGCCTCCTTGGAGTTTCTTCAGCCCAGGAACCCAACTTGCTTTATAGCCAGGTGCAAACATTTCACAGATTAACCAAATGTTTGTGAAGCATTTTCACGTGACTCATCTCATTTGATCCTCACAGAAGTCCTGCAGTAGGTAGATAGGAGACTTGGTAGAATCCTATTTTCTTTTCATTTGCCAGAAAATAGAGATTTAGAAAGTTTAGAAACTTGACCTGACTGAAAGAAGTAAGAAATGGTGGAATTTGAAAATGACTTCATGTTTTCTTACTGCGCAGAATATAGTCCAACACTGCTGCAGTTAAATATTTTACTCTTTGTTCTCCCTGTGTGATCTACAGTAATAACCTGCTTCATGATGATATTTACTGCTGTGTTGCTGACAACTACCTGAAAGAGAAGTTGGGGTGCTTCACTGGGCTGGAAAAAGTTTAGCTAAATCAGAAAGCAGGTCTAATTAAGCAAGTTTATTCTATATCTATAAAAGGCTAAGTTGACTCGTGCATGAGCAATACATAGAAAGCTCTCGCTGGTGCCAATTGCACATGTGTGTTTCAATCTGTCATTGTAGATTGTGAATTTGGTTGACACTTCTATTATAAAGAAAGGACGAATAGCGATATTAAAATATTTCTTCTAATTAATTTCCTTTCAATGTGCATGAATCCATGCACCAGGACACTAGTCAATCTAATAATTCGTCCTGTTGAGAGAAATGTGTTTGAGAGGTAAAAGATCTGAATTTCTTTAAAATATCTAACTTCAAATATGAAGTTATATGGAGAGAGGAAAGAGATAATATGTGCTAGAGCAAAGATTCTTAAGAAAAATATCAGACTTGCATGAAAGACTACGTCACTGCCCTACCACATTCAGATAACTCATGCTTCAAAGGGCCATTGGTAGGCAAACACTACCTCACATCCCCTTGAATGTGGTATCATTCGGGTTAGGCAAACATATGAAAGGCTATGAACCATTTCTTGAGAACAGTGTTTTGCAGATTATCTCTGGTAAAGAAATATTTTCATTGTGGGCTAAAAATTTTGTTAAAAAATAAAGTGTAAATTACTAGAAAATGAAATAAAAATACACAAAACATAAGTTTCAATTTTTATTAAGTTCAAAAGACATAAAATTATTCTTTCAAACTACTATACAAGTTCCTTACAAACTCTCCATTTCTGAGCTCATGCCTTACAGACAGGTAATAAACAGCTCACGGGCCAGCACTGTCTGCATACTACACTCTCAATAGCCCTCTGTTACAGAATCTTGTAAACATTTTAGTGAAAAGAGAATGAGAAGTTCATTATTTAAATTTAGAGCTATAATTGGAGCCTGAAAAGTATACTGGCTCTCATTCTTTAGAATACGTTAATACGTTTTCCTTATTTACTTTTTTGAAAATTCAGCAAAACCTTCTCCCACAGATACTGCAACAGTAAATATTAGTTTAAAGTATCAAAATGGTCACAAATTCTAAAATTTACCTTACTATGTAGACAATTATAGAAAGAATTAAATAATTATTTTGGTGAGGATCAACTACCATTGATAGCAAGAACTTAAAACTTCTACATCTTGCCCCACCGATGTGGCTCAGTGGTTGAGCGTTGACCCATGAACCAGGAGGTCACAGTTCAATTCCTGGTCAATCAGGGCACATGCCTGGGGTTGCAGGCTCGATCCCCAGTAGGGGGCGTGCAAGAGGCAGCTGATCAGTGATTCTCATCATTGATGCTTCTCTCTCTCTCTCCCTCTCCCTTCTATTGACTTTAGAGAAAGCCAATAAAAAACACATTTAAAAAAGAAGTACATTTTCCTTTTAAAAAAATAAACACTCTACATCTCAAAATTACATAAGACTGCCTATGAAAACTGATTTTTATAAAATGACACCAATGATGAATATTGTATAATGCATTTGGGGGCCAACAACTGCAAGATAATACTGTTCATAGAAAAAAACACATTATTTTCTGATGGATTCATAATATTGTAGAGAAGGAAGACAAAGAGTTCTCCAAACTAAACTTCAGGAAAATAGCTTTGCTGAGGCTGAAGAAATCATGCATTCTTCAATATATTTGAGTGTCCACTATGTGCCAGGAAAGAGGAATCCAAAGGACAACAAGGAACTCGAGATCTTGTTATCCAATTAAGGAATAGACTAAAAGGCAATATAAAACCAGGACTATACATACAAATACATTATAAGCATAGAAAGACCCTTCAGAGCACAACATACTATCACCTTACCCAGTTACTTCTTCAGGGACCTAAACTTGTGAGTCTTTACTAGAGAAAAGAATGCAGTAGGATAGTTGATGAATAGCTACTTTAATTTGATAGCTAAGTCAGTCATTTTGGCTGCTGACCCAAATACGAAAAAGGCATTATCAAAAGTATATGAGTACTCTGGGCTCTCAGTTTCCACTGTTACTTTTTATTTTATTTTATTTTTTTTACAATATTGTTAGTTCCTATATAAGGCTGCCCATCTCTTTCATTAGTCTAATGTCATTATAGTCCAGGTATGATGGAACCCAAGAAACACCAACCAAAGAGAGAGCACTGGCAGTTATTTCATTTCTGATGTGACATTTCATTCTTTTATTGTGAAATACTTGCTAGATGAGCTTCTAGTCAATACTATAAACAGTGTATAGAAAATAAAAACAGATATTAAGCAACATATTGTCGAAACTTAGGGCATATTTTCAAAAGAGGAAGTGAAAACGCAATTCAAAACAAAATGTCCTGGTTAATTTTCATCTCATAGAAAAAGTGTCTTTATAAGTTATTACTTCCTCCCTCCCCTGCAACAAAACATTTTAAAATAGATTTGTACTTGGGTCAAAATACAAATATTCATTAACTTTAGGACAGATGGACTAATGCAAGTAACTAAATCAATAACTGTTCAGGTAATTCAGCACTACTACACTGCCCTGGTATTTGCACATCATTTGTGTTAAAAAAAAACACACAAACAGTAAAATACACATTGTTTGAATAGATTTTCTTTTAGGAACATAGAACTTTATTTGGGAAACGCCATTTTATTTACTGCCCCCCCCCCCACTATTTCCTTTAATGCCCCCAATGCCAAAGTAATTGCAAAAATGTACACAAAACAAAAATTGCATTTCTTTTATGCTTCCTCTTCTGTAATATACAACCGAAGCTTAATTAATATTTCAACAGAGCCAACCATTGTTAATATAGTAGAGAAAGTGTAATGACAAGAACAATGGTATCAGAATCACACACATTTTCCTTATTTAACCATATCAGCTTCAGTTTTCTCCTGGATAAGAAATCCCATCTTACCTCAGAAGAAAATTTACTTTTTTTTTTTCAATGAAAAAAAATCAAAACTGATGATTTTTAGGAAAGTAAAGAATTAACTTCATCTGATAGGAAAGAGCACTTTCTATTTCCTGCTAATTATTAAATTATTTTTGTAACTAACACACTGCTAAATGAGAAAAAAATAAATCAACAAAACATAATTTTTACATGCATTTTAGGATGTAGATTAACCAACTTTGAAAAGAAGTATCATTTCTAGATATTTTTTTAAAAGCTAGGGGCTAATACTCTCAACATAGAATAAAGATAAAGAAAAATTTCAGTTGAATTCAATTTCTCATAGATCTGCAAAATGAAAATGTACATGTATATATAAGAATGTTTAACTATTAGTGTTTTCTTTTTTAAAACTAGCAATATAAAAAATGAATAGCCTTACCCCAAAGAAAAAGCAGACTCAGCTGGTAAAATGAAGGAAATTCAGGTGCCACTTTCCTAAAAATTAAAGCTACCTACCAAATGGTTCCAACTGTAAACAGATGAATGCTATCAAGTGAGTATCTTGCACAAATTTCTCAAGGCCATGAAAAATGTAATAAGGCTTAGCAATGCAGTAATAAAAATGCAAAGCAGAAGTTGACACTGATTAATTTAGCAAGGAAACCGGAGACTGAAACCCAGCTCTGAGCTAAAATAACAGAAAATTTTAAAAAGAAAAAACAACAACCCAAAGTTAGACTTAAGACATAAACATACTTGTCATTTCCTTATAACTTAACACAGGCTTTTGTTTTCCATATCTGTACTTCTCAACTGCAAAAAAAAAAAAAATCAATTTTAGAAGGAAAAAATAAAATAAAAAGCTTCAGCCCTTACATTCTTTCAATTAAGACAGCCAAAGGTTTTGCATAGTCTCTCAGATTAACTTACATACAATATTGACTTGATTATGAAATTTTGTTAACTCTAAATTCCTCCAATGATTTAATGGTGGTTTAAAATCCTTCAAAAGTAAAATGTATCTAAATATGAGAAGTGTTTAAAATATGACAAATGAACATTGTAGAACTGAGCAAGTATTGTAATATTTCCCTTATTAATCAACAACTGAACTTCCACAGTTAAAGCAAAGTGCTGTGTGTGTATGTATTGTATGTTCTAAAGTTCTGTGTTCATATCTTCATATTTAATTGCTGGGATTCTAAAAAATAGAGCAAAGCACTAATCCTAGGGTTTTAATGGAAATACCTTGTTTTTCCATTTACTTATAACACTTCATTAAAATATTGCATTTGTTTTACCCATTCAAAAAATAAAATAATTTCATAATTCCTACAATATAGTTCTCCAAACTTTCATAACTACTGTTAAGAAACACATCACCAAGAACTTAAAACACATATAATTTACATTATTCTGAGTCAACAAGGCCACCACGTGTAGCTGTGCAGATTGTGTCAGGCCAAAAGGAAAGGGGGCTGGAGGCTGTGGGCTGAAATCCAATTTGCCCTTCTCCAATGAAGTTTGGAAGGGGTGCCTTTTTAGAATTTGCACAAGGGTCTTGCTAGTCCACAAGTATTTATTAGGCAAACAGAGTCCACTATCCAAAAGTTTACAGCATGTCATACTCATAGGTCATTACAAATTGCCTTAAAAGTCAGTATGAGAAACATTCCCCTTTTTCTAACAGCCTTATTTAAAATGGGAAAGTATGACTTTTATGAGGTCCCCAGGTCCCCAAGCGTATCTTCTTTCTTTTCTATTCCAGTAGGTAATATCAAAGCAAAGCTTATGAGAATCTGGAATTAAGAACATGCCACTGAGAGGAAAATAATGAAATCCTTGATGGGACGAATTAGTGAGGACAAAGAAGAGACCATTAAAGATAAAAGAGAAGAAGTTGAAGCACCACTTTACCAATCGCTGGCATTTAATCAAAATATCTAGAGCAGTGGTTCTCAACCTTCCTAATGCCGCAACCCTTTAATACAGTTCCTCATGTTGTGGTGACCCCCAACCATAAAATCATTTTCGTTTCTACTTCATAACTGTAATTTTGCTACTGTTATGAATCGTAATGTAAATATCTGTGTTTTCCGATGGTCTTAGGCAACCCCTGTGAAAGGGTTGTTCGACCCCCAAAGGGGTCATGACCCACAGGTTGAGAACCGCTGATCTAGAGCATTCTATGATAAACTTCTATAAAAGAAAGCCTTTTCTATTAAAGCACCTAATTGCAGCTCAACAATTTTAAAGTTTTTATTATAGACTAGAGGCTCGGTGCACGAAATTTGTGCAGGGGTAGGGGGGTGCTGTTCCTCAACCCGGCCTGCACCCTCTCCAATCTGGGACCCCTCGGGGGATGTCTGACTACCGGTTTAGGCCCGATCCCAACCAGCAGTCAGACATCCCTCTCACAATCCGGGACTGCTGGCTCCTAACCGCTTCTGTCTGCCAGCCTGATTGCCCTCTAACTGCTCCCCTGCCGGCCTGATTGAAGCCTAACTGCTCCCCTACCAGCCTGATCACCCCCAACTTCCCTCCCCTGACAGCCTCATCGCCCCCAACTGCCCTCCCCTGCCACAACCCACCTCCTCTGCCAGGACCTGCCTCCTCTGTGCGAGGCAATGGAGATGACGGGACCAGCCTCCTCCGCACCATGCAGAGCTGCGGGACCTCCAGGCCTTACCATGTGGAGCGGCCGCCAGGCCCTGCCTCTACTGTGCGCGCGGCCATCTTGTGGTGGCCATCTTGTGACGATGTCACATGAGGGCGTGACGCCACCTACGCTTTTATTATATAGGATGTTTTCAAATATACATACACCACAGAAAACAGTAAAATGCATCCCTGTTTTTTAACTCTATATCTTCAACTTAGTATATATTTATTGAGTACAAGTTATGTGGCATCACCATTATTCTAGGTGCTGAAGATACCAAAACAACTTTTGTCTCTGTCCTTAAGAGAACCGTCAGCCTAATTGAGAAAGATAACATGTAAACAAAACAAAATTAAGTGAAATAGGTGCTGTTATCTATATATATAAAAGCTTAAGCGACCGTTATGACCGAATGACCAGAACGACTGGTCGACCAGTCGCTATGATGTGCACTGACCACCAGGGGGCAGGCGCTCAATGCAGGAGCTGCCCCCTGGTGGTCAGTGCACTCCCACAGGGGGAGTGCCGCTTAGCCAGAAGCCGGGCTCACGGCTGGTGAGCACAGCTGCGGCAGCAGAAGCCTCTCCTGACTCCACGCAGCACTACTAAGCACCGGCGGCAGGCGCAGCAGGCTGAGCGGTGCAGCGCCAGCTTGGGCTCCTCCCTGACTGCCTGCTGCTTGGCGCACTGCTACATCCCCTGAGGGGTCCCGGATTGCGAGAGGGTGTAGGCCAGGCTGAGGGACCACTCCCCTTCCCATGCACAAGTTCGTGCACTGGGCCTCTAGTATAATAGTAATAATAAGTATAAGGGACATAGGGACTTAAAGAAATAGATTAGTTCTATCTGGGTGTAGGGATGAATCTAAAAAGGTTTCAGAGAGGGTGACTCTTGAGGGAGGGACTTACCTTAATTATTTTTGCATCTCTACCACCTAATGCTGCTCCATAAAAACTTGGTAACAGCCAGTCTCAGTTGGAATACATGGAGCTCTTTGACTCAACTGGCTTTTAAGTCTACTCCACTTCAGAAACCTACTTCCAAGGCTGTACAATATATCCTGTTAACACTGGAACTGCCCCTCCTCTGAAACCATTAACTCCAGCATTCAACTGTCTGACCACAGTCTGATCCTTCCACATCTTTCACAACCACTTTACCTCATTAATTCCTCCAGTCTGTTAGGTCTCCATTTCACCTCAGTTCATCACTTTCCTTTGCTGTATTTTTTTACTGTGTATTATTCTAAAATTTGCTGTATTTTTCTATTTTTTGTGTTTTGATGTGTATTTCTATTGATGCATTTATCATACAGCATTATAATTTATATGAAAATGTGTTTCCTTTCTCTATTAGATCATAGTTTTACTTAGAATAGTTATTAAATTCTTTTTATCAGTCCTGTATCCTTAAATACCCAGAACAGGGCCTGACCCATAAGTGCTCAGTAGATATTTGATGAAGGAATGGATAGTGTTCTCGTTATTTTCACCACTACGGATGAGCTCTCCAAAGGCAGAAACAATATATTACCTGAATATTTCCTATAATTCCTACCAGAGTGCCTCACACATATCAGAACCTTTATTGATTATAAAAGGTTGAAATGTATTACAGTCTGTATGAGGCATATAAAAATATGTTCCTTGCTCTCTTTTGGTATTATTCTTTTGACCATCAATTAAGATAATCAAATACTCATGAAGCAAATGTAATAAAATGTTCATCCTAGCAGAAGCAAAATGATATAAATGGAAAGCACTGGATAGAAGCCAGAAGGCCTGCATGTCAGCTTTGGTTTTGCCACTCTGTGGTCTACAATATAACTGTTTCTGTAAGCCTTAGTTTCCTCATTCATTAAAATGAGGTCTGACCCAAATTCAATTCTTGATTACCTGAGATTACCTAACATGCTATGCCTCTTTAAAATTTTTATTATAAAAGTGATACACTAGTAATATAAAAAATTGTACATGTCCTTCTAAATTGAAAGAAAAATTCCCACTCTCCACTCTATTTTCAAATTCCTTTAGTCTGTTAGCGTCTGTTGAGATATCCATTCTCAACAGTTCCTTCTGTATCTTTAAGACATTCTTTAGGCATAAGCAAATACAGTGCTAAGAGTCTTGCTTTTATTTACCAGCTGGACAGTCCCATAACTTCTAATGAACCCTGACACAATGAAAAGAGAACAATAAATACTTTGATAGCAAAAGGCCAACAGTAGAAAAAATTAAAATACAGATCTAAGTATTTAAAACTTCATGCATCACCCCTGCCTTGGTTGTGCAATGTAATGTGAGTAAAAGGTATGTAATAAAAAACAAACTTAGTTAGCGTGGCAAACTTCTCTACAGTAAGAAACATGGGAGGCCTGAGGATTGTGGGGAAAGGATTGAGAATCATAACAATATTACAACCATAGAAGGATGTGTGGAAAGGGAAGTATATATATATACATATATATATATGTATATATATATATGTACACACACAACAGAATTCTAAATATTAAAATAGCAAACACAATTTTGAAATACACTATGAGCTTAACAATAGAGTTAATTGGCCCTAGCCGGTTTTGCTCAGTGGATAGAGCATCAGCCTGTGGACTGAAGGGTCCCAGGTTCGATTCCCACAAGGGCAGGCACAATTCGGGCTCGATTCCCAGTAGGGGGCGTGCAGGAGACAGCCAATCAATGATTTCCTCTCATCATTGATGTTTCTATCTCTCTCTCCCACTCCCTTACTCTCTGAAATTAATTAAAAATAGAGTTAATTGTAGAAAAGGAAGTAGCTTTCCTATACTAACTCCAGCCCAGAGACAAATGTAGTTTATATATGTCCTTGATTTTCTTGACAACAACATTCTTTGAAGACCTATGTCTAACAAGGGATTAGAAAGCCAAAGGTGAAATAATTATATTTCTAACCAGTTCCCTCTAACAATGAGAAAAATATATCAAAGGATGATAGTCTTCATAAGAATAAAAATTTAAAAAAAGAGAAAAAGTAGGTCATGGGGAAAGTAGGAAACTAGTTTCTTCAGAATATGGGGGAATGTGTGATCCAATGGCTGGACAGTTAATTTCCCTTCCATCTGGTACCAGAGAATATTTAAACATTAAGAAATATGCTATATATAGAGCCAAGCTTTAACTTCTGTATCCACGTAAACAACATAGATTTCACCTACACATAGGTGAAATCCAAGTTTTCCTCTTATAGTATAAAATGATACCACTCTGGACTGTAAAGAATGCTTACAGGTAAGGTAATGGCCTGGACAAGAATCCTGTTCTCAAAAGCTAACACATTTCAGAAACAAACCAACTTTTTAAAACAAAATACAAATGCAATTCCATAACATATAAGCCACAAATCTAAAAACATTTAACTATAAATTACCTAATGACAATTACAGCAATAAAAAAAATTAACACCGATATAGCCTTTATCTGGTATTTTTACAACCTCAATACAGTATGTAAACAACTATAATTTAGAGTTAATTTGGAAGAAAGGGAATTATTTTTTATTTTATAATGCAATTTAAATGCTGTGTAAACAGTGTAAAGTTTGTCAAGTTGAAAATAGTTAAGTCCAAAAACCAACCTGTAATATCTCCATTAAATAAGTGATTAGTTGAAGATAAGTGAATTCTAGGACTATAAACTACCAAATCTACCTTCTCTACAGACATTGAAAAATACAAACAGAAATAAGGAACTAAAATTATTCTGGTTTCCTCACCCCTTGGGTTAGAAGGACAGTATTTCCTGACACTAGAAAACGGTAAGTCAGCCTCACTCTCAAAAGTCAGTGGTTGAAGCTATGGTTTTCAAATTTGGGTAGAATATCATTTTCAGAGTCTAAGATTCTTACTAGAAATTTCCACTAACAGACTTATCTACAGTTAGAATACAGAACTAAATATATAAAGAACATAAAACTAAATATATGAAGCAGTACGGCAGTTCTCAAAAAATGTTATGATCTCTTAATTCACTTCTCTCCTCATCACCTCTTCTCACTAAATCCAATGAAAAGGTCCAAGCTAGCCAACACAAATTGATTGGTTCAGGAAGCTAAAAGTCTTCAGTGGTCAATCTAAGTTAGAAGTGGCTTGTGTGCTACTTCCTGACTACAAAGGTTCAATACTCAATACATTCCCTTTAAAGTTCAAAGTGAAAACATTAAGTTGGAATCAGCCCCTACAAACCTCTTCAGAATTTCTCTCTTCAAACGGATAGCACACTAGGTCTACTCAGCCGCAGCTGAGTAAGCTTAGCTACTTGAACTACTGTTTCTGTAAATTATAATAAAAAAAAAAGAATTTTGTGATACAATATCTCAAGTCATTGCAGAAAAACCAATAATTAATATATGATCAATAACTACTCCTTGTAAATGGCCTTAAAAGCAGACTGTAAAAGTTAGAGCCCCAAAGCTAGAATTTAGGATTCTCTGTGCTGAAAAACTATTCAATTCTTTGCTCTTCACCCTTAACCAAGATACCCATTTCAATGCTAAGGAGACAAAAATGAGGAAGTCAAAATATACATTACTTCTTGCCATACACCTTCCACATGCCAAACTGCTACTGCAATAGAACCACTATGCTACCCATTATTTCAAAGGGCTCCTCAGCACCTCAAAAAGAGGTACCTAGGTTCCTGATTACTGTATGATAACAGAAAAACGATCTCTCAGAAGAGTCATCCTTGGTAAATAAACCAATAAAGGAAGAATCCTGTCATCTGGGTTTCTACTTACCCTCAGTAACATCCTGGGGGTTAGAAGTCCGGTCACTGGCTGGATCCAGGGCCAAAGTTGCCAGTGAAGTGGTGGCCCCAGACATCTCACTCATAGGCTCACTACGGCTCGTTTCAGGCATACTCTCCCGGGAGCTAAATCTTACTCGGGAACTGGATCTGGAGCTGAGGTCTGGGCTGGTGTCTGACAAACCTGGAATATCATCAATCTTTGTTGGTGTCACCATGAACCGAACTGAAGCCATCTTGGTGGTGGTTTCTGGAGGATGCATTTTTCTTTTTTTCCTTTCCTTTAAGAGGGCACCAAGGAAATCCCCGCAAAATCCTTCTTCCAACGCTAGCTGCTTTCGATCGCAAAAGTAGAAAAGATAACTTCAAAAACCACCAATTACCTTGATTTACACCACACAGAGCCCCAGATAAGAATCTTTATACTCAGAATTCAAGCAGACTGTACTAGAAAGTGCACTACCAGTAGCTGAAAAATATTTAACAGGGGGGAAAAAACAAAAAAAGACAAAACGATGTCAATCTCGTGTAACTTCGTTCCTTCAGAATGAAGAGCTAGCTAGCTATGTCTCCTGATCCAGGGCTGCGGGCTCAGTGCCATGATCTGAGAGAAGCAGGTGAATGAAGCCTTTCTTCCTTCGACCCCCAGGTGTCGGCCGAGGTAGTTCGTTCTTTATCTGGTAAATGTCTCACGGTTTTAGTTGAGCCAAGTGCACACAGGCCTACCCTTACGATGCAAATACAGCAGAGAGATTGGAAAAAAAAAAAAACAAAACGGTACCGGCCACCTGTTGTATATCAGGTGAATACCCCACAGGTCTGGCTGGGAGGAGGTGTGTGTAGTAGAGCCACCCGAGGTTTTTGAGGCCGATAATCCAGTTGTGTCTGGTGGGAGAGGTGCGCATGCATAACGGGAAAAATATCCCACACGAGGACGGAGAAGGAGGAGAGAAGGGTGAGCAGAGGAGGAGGATGCAGGGGCAGAGCGGATTCCTGCCTCTGAGAGGTCTGCGGGGGTGGCCCACCCGCTCTTCTGGCAGAAAGGTCCCTGGGATCTGGGAAGCGCGGCTAGCGGACACCTCGGACTGCGGCTCAGGGTCGTGGCAAGTCGTCGCTAGTCCATCGAGCCCAAGGTCCGCTCGCTAGGTTTCCCCCTGCGTGGGACAGACAGGACAAGCCAACCCTTCGCTGGGAGCCGCTTTCTCCCCTACCAGGTCCCCGGCGCAGGTCGAGTCCTAGCAAAAGAGGAGACAGCCTCGCAGGCTGGTCCTGGCTGGCTGTGCAGGAGGGGGCGGCGATGACGCGCGGAGGTCGCAGGTGTGGGATCCCGGCGCCAGCTGATGCGGGGTGCGCGCGCAGCTGTTGTTTACGAGCCGGTAACTGTTTCGGAGCCGCCGCGCGCCCGGGAGGGCTCGGGCTGCAAGGAGGGCCGGCCGGACGCCAGGACAGCAGTTACGTGACCTCGCCGCTCCCGGCCCCCGGTTCGGCGGGCTGTGCTCGCGCCGCCGCAGGCCCTCCCTTCCCTCCCGGCTTGTTCCTCATTCGAGGTTAGCTGTCCTAAGAGAAGCCGGGAGCGGTCACCGGGTGGAACCGTCCCCGCAAGTGCCGGGAGCCCCGCCCAGCCTCTGCGGCCCCCCGGGACAGTGCTGCGTGCGCGCATGCGCTCGCTCGCCCGAGTTACAGCGGGACCCGGTTGAGGGGCGGGGCCACGTCGGAGGCCCTGGGCACGACGGGAATTGTAATTGGACGTCTGGACCTGAGCTACCTGCACTTCAGAAAACAAGTCCTCTTCCTTCTTAGTCCTGCTTTCTTGCCCCTACCCACTCTGGAGGAATCTCAGGGAGTAGGCCCTGCCCCTTGTCCTCAGGACTTCAAACACCCCCTCTTTAATTAGAGGGCCCCTGAAAATTCATGGTTTTTTGGTTACTCCTAACCCGAGGACATTTTTCCATTGATTTTTAGCGTGTAAGGGAGGGGAGAGAATCATTGATGTGAGAGACACATGGATTGGTTGCCTTCCACAGAGGCCACAGAACCCTGACTGCAACTGAGGCAAGTGTCCTTGACTGGAGCCCATGTTCTATTCACTGAGCCAAACCAGCTTGGGCCATGATTTTTTAAATTATTTTAAATCACAAACCTCCCAATACCATATATGCAGGTATGACCCTTCCCTTAATGGAATTTTTATGTAGAAGTATATTCGAAAGCATTGTGTCAGTGATTTTCAACTGGCGTGCTGCAAGAATTTTAAAAACCTGCAATACCTTACTATTTAGTCAGGGGCACTGACCTCTTTTCCCTTAGATTGTCAAATAAAAAAATTACAGCTATCAGGTGTCAATGTATCAAAATTACCCCCCCCCCCTTTTTTATTGGTCAGATTGGCAAAAAAAAATATTTTTTTTTTGGTGTGCCACAGAATTTTAGTAATTATTTTACATGTGTGCCATGAGATTAAAAAGGTTGAGCCCAACCGGTGTGCCTCAGTGGTTGAGCATCGACCTATGTACCAGAAGGTCACAGTTCGATTCCCAGTCAGGGCACATTCCTGGCTTTCGGGTTTGATCTCCAGTGTCGGGCATGCAGGAGGCAGCCGAACAATGATTCTCTCTCATCATTGATGTTTCTATCTCTCTCCTTTTCCATTCCTCTGAAATCAATAAAAAAAATATTTTTTAAAAAAGGTTGAAAATCACTGCATTGTATGCTCAAATTTATGCAGCTACATATTCCCACCTTTTCCTGTACTTTATGCTGTCTTTCACAATGTGTACAGCTATTAACTCATGTTGTACATATTAAATACGTAGTTTGTCAACTATACCTCAATAAAGTTGAAAAAATGCTATATTCACTTTCTAGTCATACTGAACATTCCATTAATGAAAACATCTTTATTTGAGACCTGAACAAGATACTTTCTCTTGATCCCATTCCCAGGGTTTCCCTACTCCTGCCACCAGAATGTTGTTCTTAGCTTATTTAGTTAATGCATGAATAGAGGTGTCCAATATATTTTGGCTCATCAATGTTTTGTTTGAAAGTTATTTCTTGTAGCTTTGATCAAGACATTTAAATTTAATAATCTGGGCCCTGGCTTTGCCTGTGCCCTTGCTCTACACACGTGGAAATGTTTAAGCATCATCCTTAGCAATAGATCAGAACTGTAAGACCTGAGCCAGGAAATTCTCCTTTATCAAATGACGAAGTCCAAAGTCTAACTAAAAAGATCCAGGTAACAAAATGAGAAACAATTTCCATTTAAAATGTAAATCTCCTCAAAGCTGGATGCTTTTATAAAGCTTGTGCCTATTGATTTTAACTTAAAGAAGCAAGAAATTGACCTCCCTGAAGGATTAGTTTTTTTCTCAGGCAGGTCTGCTGTTCATTCAAATCTCAGAGACTTTCCCTTTATAAAGAAACTAGAGGCCTGCTGCATGAAATTCGTGCACAGGGTGTGTGTGTGGGGGGTCCCCCTCAGCCCGGTCTGCACCCTCTCCCATCCAGGACCCCTTGGGGGATGTCCAACTGCCGGTTTAGGCCCAATACTGGGGATTCGGCCTAAACCAGCAGTCAGACATCCCTCTCACAATCCTGGACCGCTGGCTCCTAATCGCTCACCTGCCTGCCTGCCCGGTCACCCCTAAATGCCCCCCCCCTGCTGGCCTGGTCACCCCCAATTGCCCCCTCCCTGCTGGCCTGGTCACCCCTTACTGCTCTCCCTGCTGACCTGGTTGCCCCCAACCGCCCCCCTCTACTGGTCTGGTTGCCCCTAACTGCCCCCCCAGCCAGCCTGGTCACCCCTCATGGCCCCCACACCAGCCTGGTCACCCCACGCAGCCTGTTTGTTCAGTCGTTTGGTCGTCCCTCACTAAGGCCCCTGCCGGCCTGGTTGCCCCATGCAGCCTGCTTTTTCAGTCGTTTGGTTGTTCCTGACTAACCCCCCTGCTGGCCTGGTCATAGGCAGCCATCTTGTGATGACATGAGGGTTAATTTGCATATTACCTCTTTATTATATAGGAGGATGCTGGAGTTCTGCAACATCAAATTTTGTTTTATACCAGAGTATTTTCACTCACTTATATATGTAAACACTGCCTAATAACAACATACTAAACCTCTTAAGGCTCTTATATTTCTGAGCACATCTCAGATGTTAATACCTAGAAGATGTCTTAAGGAAAAAGTCCTTGGTATATTCAAACCAGTTTGCCTTTCTATTCTACTTCAATTCCAAATATTTCCAGGTCAAAGTCTTTTCAGTTGTCTACACAGAATATAGATTGGGGGGGGGGGGGAAAGGGGGGGTGTAAATTATAAAGATAGAATTACAGTCAACATTAAAAAAATGGGAGATTTCACTAACTGACAGGTGCTTAAGAAACTTCCATAGCAGAACTTTTTCCTAGCCATTTGCATAATTTTAAACATTTCTTCAATCATTATCTCCTTAATAGGACCGGATAACTCTTTAAAATCTGTCAGATCTATAGCTAAGAACCCTGTAAGTGAATAGACTAAGAAAAAAATGTTAAGCAGGAAACAAGTATTTCATTTCATTATTCCTATAAGTTAAAATAATTGATTTGAAAATTATATCTTCCATTAACTTTGATCCAAGTTTAGATTTTTTTTTTTTCTCATCAGTCAACAATTATCCTGAACTTTTCTGCTGGGATGCTCAGACTTCAGATTTCAAGAGAAACATATCTAACCCATTTTAGGATCAATTTTAAATAAATTAAATTTGCACTGATTTAAGTTACATCTGCTTCTGGAGTCTAAAATTTTGATGCAATAAAAAAAATACTGTGTAATTAGCACACAATCTCCACAAAGCAATTTTAAAATCTGTAGCATTAAGCAAACATTCAAATCCAATGTCAAAAGCCACAAATGAGAAGACTGGGAAATGAGAGGATTAACTTGACAAAGAGAGACAAAAAAGCAAGCTAGCATTTTTTTAATGCCCTTATACACAATATTTTGCCTTATCTTCCCTTTAATATAAAGTAATTGGATTAAAATTTCATGGTTGCTCCATGACAGCTGCTCCAAAACTCAAAAATCTCCCAGTATTTTTGTTATTAACCCTGAACAGTAGCTTGAGAAACAAAATCTCTGCTTGAATCTCTTGTAGGCCATCTTTTAAATTAAGATCTATGTAGTTCTACATAGCAGCTAGCTGCCAGAGACTATAAAATTAGGTGTCTACTGTAAGAGGGCAATTCCTTGAAGAGAACTAAAAGCCTGGGAATATTACCAGAGGGGCAGTAAATATGCATAAATATTCACAACGGTTAGACAACACTGTAGGTAAATTAAGATCCACCACTGATCCAAATCATTTTAGAGTTGGAAGAGAACTTAGAAATGATGAGAAAAATGGGACTAAACAGATAAAGTGACTTTAATCTTAAAGTTATACAAAGCGGGGAAAATCCTGGTTTCCTGACTTCCAATTCACTGCCTTCCTTCTACAACAGTGGTCGGCAAACTCATTAGTCAACAGAGCCAAATATCAACAGTACAACGATTGAAATTTCTTTTGAGAGCCAAATTTTTTAAACTTAAACTATATAGGTAGGTACATTGTTATTAACTTAATTAGGGTACTCCTAAGCTGGCCTTTGCTAAAAACTCAAGGGGCCAAAGAGCCGCATGTGGCTCTCGAGCCGCAGTTTGCCGACCACTGCTCTACAATACAGTTATTACCTGTCAAGCAACTCTTCCATTTTGAGTCAAAACGTCATTTCAAGGGGCAAGAAATTAGTTACATGACCCCAGGGGTACTGTTCAGTGAAGGCCGACATTTATGTGAGTCTTTCTCATCCTTCCCTTCCCCAACACCCTCCTATCACTAACAGTACAGCACTACTCCAGGGACAGCAGTTTTTAAGATTTTCTTCAAAGTGTACCCCTGGGTTACTCTTCCCTCTCATCTCCCTCGTGTTTTTATTTTTATTTTTTAAACCACTCCTTTTTTCCCCACACATGGAAAATAAGAGCTCTTTCAAATCATTTTAATAACGTGGCAGTCAAAATATGAAAAGCAGACTCAAATTTGTTTTCTTTAAGTGGGGGGGGGGGGGGGTCGGGATGCTACCATGATTGCTTCACACAAGCATGATCATTCTAAGGTAACGATGACACCGATTCCAAAGAGCAAGGGCAGTAAGAAGGCTTCAAGGCTCACAGACTGGAAAGCTTGGTTTCGGAAAAGTCTCAGAGGGGTCGCCGGTGGCAGGACAGACATGAAATTTTAGGGACCTTCACAGGACAGGGCGCGGTTGCTGGGTCATCAGCACCTTGAAACGTTTCTTGATGGTGACTCGGTGTCGTGAGTATTTGTCGTCTGGGGAGAACCGAGCAGGATGGGCCGAGCAGGTCTGTTGTCCGATAGGATCAAACTTCTGCTCGAGGAAGAAAGAGAGGACATAATCTCAGTACAGGAGTGATGAGAAAACTCCATCACCGGCATCGTAAGAGGCACGGAGGCTGGGATAGGGAAAGGGACCCGCGAAAAAGAGTAAACAGGAAGGCAGGACGCGCGACGGCCACAACAAGCAGTCACACACTCCAGCTTCCACCATGCCGGGCTTCTGGACTTTCTAGTTCCCCTCACCCAGCTAGGCAACTCGGGGGCTAGTCTCAACCTCTCCTCCCCGCGACAATTCTCGCCAAGCCCACGGACATCTGTTCCCGCTTCTCACCTTCAGGGTATAGACCCGGTCGCCCTGTTCATTGAGGTAATACTGGAGAAACATGATCTCGCTGAAGCAGGAGGTCCCAGCTCCGTCTGCACTTCTCTGCGGAGGGCCTCACGTGGTCGTCGACTTTCTTCCGGCATAGCCGGAACTAGCTCTCAAGGCATGCCGGGAAATGTAGTCAATTGCGCGCCTCTCTCCAGCTGGGCAGAAGGCGGCGCACTAGTGCAGGACGTGGCCCAGTGGCAACCAAGTTGCAACCTTGCAGCCATTGGTGCTCAGTTGCAACCTTGTAGGCTTTTTGAGACACGTGAAATGTGCCCACTGTGTGCCAGACATTGCTAGGCGTAACAGGGGGAAAAGGATGAATATAGGATGAAAATTAGTGAATAGAATCCTGTCTTTATCACAAGATGCGCACCCATTTCATGGGCATTGGGGTTTCTAGTGACTGGAAAAACAAATGGCCCCAGGATTCAGAGCCCCTTTACCTTAGAGAAGAAAGAAAGATTTCTTTCCTCCCCTCTTTTACATCCGGTTCCCCGGCCCTATCTTAAAGTACTGGCGGTAAGAGTGCATGATGGGTATTCAATGTACCGCAAAGAGAGCGTGCAGTTATTTTATGAAACTGGTGAAGTATGTTATAGTGGTCGAACCAAGATTCAAACTCAGGTCTCTACCACGAATTCAGCGCTCTTTCTTATAGTGGTGAGTAACTAATAATAACATAATAAGATCTACTTCCTAGGGGTATTTTGAATATTTTAAAGAACGTAGAAATTCTCTTTTAGGGCTCTAGCTTAAAGAAATGAAAATTGGAACTCAGATAACATTATAAAGATGATCGTTGCAGTATTATTTATAATCGCAAGAACATTGGAATATATATTACTTTTATAACCAGAAAAACCTGAAAGCTCTTTTTAAAAAAGGAATATAGTCATGTGTGAAAGGGTGATACCACCACAGGGTAATGAATTTCTGTTTGAAGTTAGTGTTTCCAAAGTATTTGGTCCTGGGACATGAATTTCAAAGGTTGCTGCTGTTCAAGTTCCTGATGATATTGAGAGGTGTTTGGAAAAGAAGCAGCAATCTATGTAACATCCTGTTTCTGTTTTAACTTTTTTTTTCTAAAATATTCTTTCAATGATGATCAATTTAATTCAACACCTGACATATGCGTTCCTGAAAAGCTTTACATTAAAATATCTGACTTGCGTTGTCATGTAAAAAAAAAAAAAAAAGAATATAAATGTAATGATACAGACACATTTACTTGTAGTGCATAAAATACCTCTGCAAGGGTTCACAATAAACATAATATTGGTTTCCTTTAAGACAAAGTACTTGGGGTTCCAGAAGAAAGGAGTGGGAGGGAGATTGCTGTTTTGCATACTTTTACTTTAGAACCAATAGCATGGTGAAGGCCTGGAGTGGGGCAGGGGCTGGGTGCAGGAGAAAGAGGCCTGAAAATAGGGGACATCTATAATACTGTCAGCAATAATGACAAAACAAAACAAAACCCTACACATATGTGCATAGCCCATGAACACAGACAATAAATAGTGTGGTGAGGACCAAGGCGGGGGCGGGAGCGGGGGGGGGGGGGGGGGAGGCAGGGGCTGGGGGAAGAGGCGGGGGCGGGGGGAGGAACGGGAGGGCGGGAACGGGGTGAAGGTGGGCAAAGGGCAAAGGGGGGAGGGGAGAAATGGGGGCATCTGCAATAGTGTCAACAAAAATATTTAAATAAGAAAAACATTTTGAAAATTATTTAACAGCCCAGCCAGCGTGCCTCAGTGGTTGAGCGTCCACCTATGGAGGTCCCAATTCGATTCGTCAGGACACGTGCCGCGGTTGCATTGCTAGCTTCCTCCTCAGTGGTGGTGGGGGGAGGGGAAGGGTGCAGGAGACAGCCAATCAATGATTCTCTCTCTCTCTCTCTCTCTCTCTCTCTCTCTCTCTCTCTCTCTCTCGCGCGCGCGCGCGCGCGGCTTTCCCTCTGAAATCAATAAAAACATATTTTTAAAAAATTACTTAACAGAATACTTAAAAAAATAATTTAACAGACAAAAGAACTTTTTGGTCTTGATATTTTAGGCTGAATGCCAGTTTTTTTTAATACTGTGTGGCTTTTTTGCCAAGGGTTAAGGTTGAGCCTTCTGTGGACTATAGAGCTGATGGTAGTGGATTGTTTGGGAACTGCATGACAGCTTCCCAAGGAAATGATATGCACACAGCAGCCAAACACTCTGGATCTTTCCAGACAATCCTAATTTCAGATATCCCATTCCCTATGGAATGTATTCTGAGTTGGTTCAGAAAATATAGCCAACACTGAATTAAATCAAGGGTCTGGCACAACCTGCTATTAATAGGAAGTCAGTTACAGAACTGGGTGGGATTGAAGGGCACAAAACTAAATATATGGATGAACAATTGTATAGGGAATGCAGATGTAAAATATAACGTTGGGAATCTGAGAAAAAGTTACAATTTGCCCTAAAGAGGCACACAATTGTGTTGCCAAACTCTGGGTCGGAGGGAATTCCTAGTTACTGCCAATTTACCAGAGCCCCTTGTGGAGTATCTCCCTCCCCCTCCCCCACATCCCTCTCTCCCTTCCCCCACTATAGAATGCCTTGAATCCTAGATTCTGGTTCTGTTTTGATTTTATCTTTACCCTTCCCTCCTTGGATCCCTGTGTATCTACTGGAGCTAGGTTACTCTCTGGGGCCTGGACCTGACTTTCTCATTCTGGAGGCTTCTTCTAGTCAGCCAGGGGTAGTGCCCAAACCTGAGAGGATGACTTCAGATGGAGGTAAGTGTGCAGGTGTGCGTGTTGGGGGAGGGGGGGTGTTTCCTTGGAGATTTAAATTTGACACTTTACCTGGGGATGAGCACTTGGATTGACCAAGAGGTATGTGAGAGCACTAGACCCCGCCAAAGGCATCACACTTGGGGAAGCTAGGGAAGGAGTTGGTGCCATTAAGACAGGGGGTTGGGGAAGGAAGAGGCCCTTTTGGGAGGTAGGTCAAAGCAGCTCGGAGGAGAGTGCTGATGTCTAGAGAAGGGATGGCAGTTAGCAACTTGCTACTCTGGAAGAGGGACCCCTTCAACATGGGTTGGTGTGGCAGGGACAGGGGGTATGTGTGTATGTGTGGCACAGAGATGGTTCAAGGGGAAGACCCAAGTTCCTGTGTCTTCCTTAGGTAATTGGCGCTTGATTTAGAATTTTGCCATGAGAGAATTGAGCTGGGGTCATTCTCAATGTGTTGGGGGCGGGGGCGGTGGAGTGGGATGGAGGCCCCCCTAGAAAGCTATTCAGTGGAGTTATCTGTTGCCAAGTCAATAGAGAAATGCCCTCCTGAAAGCTAGACTGGAAGGTACTATAACCCCTGCTCAGAGTCTCAGGGCTCCTTCCAGCCCCACAGATGCTTCTGTTTCAGGTCAGGGAGCAGTTTTCCTTGATTCCCCCAGGGCCAGGACGAGAACCGGGGCTTCCCTGAGACGCTCTAATTTTTCTACTTTTTGTGGAACTCAGGCCTGCAGACCCATTTCATTGTGTCTAAACCCCTGGCCCTCTGCTCTATGGTTGAGATGACGAGTTTGCTCATATCCCCTGTCTCCTTCATGGTCAGGAAGTAGACGCTGAGTGTTGTTCGTTTGCCAGTGAATATTCTTTTTTTTTTTTCAATATATTTTATTGATTCCAGAGAGGAAGGAAGAGGGAGAGAGTGATAGAAGCATCAATGATGAGAGAAAATCATTGATCGGCTGCCTCCTGCACGCCCCCCACTGGGGGACCAAGCCCGAAACCCAGGCATGTGCCCCTGGCCGGAATTGAACCCGGGACCCTTCGGTCCGCAGGCTGACGCTCCATCCATCAAGCCAAACCAGCCAGGGCATGCCAGTAAATATTCTTTATAAAAGGGGAGGAGAGTGGCATGAAATTAGGCAGATGATCTATTATTATTATAAAAAGTCCTAGGAGACACACGTCCTGATTCATTAAGTAATGTTTTCATGTATTTATCCTTGGTCTCTTAGAGCCCACATAACTCTTTCTTAGCAGGCCCTCTTTCAGACTTCAGTGTCAGTCCCTTGTTCTTGGTGGACCCTAAATTTCTGATAGCAGCTCCAAGCAGAACCACAGATAGTCTGCATTGCCAAATTTTAACATGTGCAGCAGCTACTCCATGCTCTGGAAAACTCCCTTCCCACACCACCCCATTTCCTGGTCCTTATCTCGAGTCATTCCTGCTATTATATAACAAAATTTCTGAGAACCAAACATTCACTCCACACCCCCTCTCCTGGGAACAGTGTTTCTGTGAGTGGTGGCCAGGACCACAGAGCAGCTGAAAGCAGCGTTCGGGTGGTTTGAATGGCTTTGGAATATGTTGGCATAAGAGATGTTCCTGTATGCTGGGTGGGATGTGAGCTTGATCTAGAATTTTGGAGCATGAGCTCTTGGGGCCAAGGACCATTGCAACCTCTCTAGTGTAGTAATTTTCAATGGGGAGTAAGGGACATCACAATCACTTGGGGGACATTTGCAGACTACACAAGTTTCCCCTCCATCACCCTTCCTCACCTGCTGAGAATCAGAGCTCTGGTTCCTCAAAGACGAAAGTAGAACTCTGATAACCGTCTTTGTGGTCTGCTTTTCTCCTATTCCATTCCCTGTTTTTCTTTGTCTCAACAGCATCTCCATTGCCTGGACCAGATATGACCATGAAACCTGGCACTGCCCTGTCTCCTTTCACTGCACTTCCCATCCCCCCATCTGCTCCTGGCCCACCAGAGCAGCCACCCTGGGAGCTGCCTCCACAGCCCCCCATGCCTTCAGCTTTCTCTCCAGGCAACCCTCTGATGCTCTCTGCTTTCCCCAACCCATTGTTGGTGACCGGGGATGGGGTCCCTGGCCACAGTGGGGCTGAAGCTGGCAAGGTCATTGTCAAAGTCAAGACAGAAGCGGGGGCAGCTGAGCCCTCTCAAGCTCAGAACTTTATCCTTACTCAGACTGCCCACAGTTGGATTGCCTCGGGTGCTCCCTGTGGGGCCTCCGAAGGCCCTCCACCTCAATTTGTGATAGCCTCTAACATGAAGACCCTTCTGCCCACCGAGGCTGTTGGGGTGAGCCAGGAGGGCCTCCCAGGCCTTCCGGCTCAGGTTGCAGCACCAGCCACCCAACTGGCTCCCATTGTGCCCCCCGAAAAGGCTTGGCCAGGGCCACATGGGGCAACTGGAGAAGGAGGTCTGGCAGTGGCCCAATCCAAGCCATCACTGGCTGACCTCTCCTATACCTCCAAGGGTGTTTATGAGAACTTCCGACGCTGGCAGCGCTACAAAGCCTTGGCCCGGAAGCACTTATCCCAGAGTCCTGATGCAGAAGCTCTTTCTTGCTTTCTTATGTAAGTGGGGAGACCTGGGATTAATTTACCTAGAGCGTTTCACTAAGGAGGGCTTTGGGATGGACAAAAGAGGTTAGGCTATGTAGGAATACTTGAGGCAGGTCATGAGGGCGATGGAGATGCTAAGAGTACAAAAAGCACAATGGTTATGATAACAGTAATAGAGCAGCCTTCAGGTGCCTTCTCTCCAGTGATGCTCACAACGCTGAGTTCAGGCAAGCGTTTTTATGGTAATCCTCACTTAGGGATGAGGAGACTGAAGCTCAGCGAGGTTTCCTGTCATAAAGTGTGGAGAGGTGATCGGAACGTAGGTCTCTGACACCAAGTGCCAGGGTCCTCGGGTCCTATTTTAATACCTTTAGACATTGAGTTGAGCCATCCAGACCTGCCAGGATGAGGAGTGCTGGGCCCTGACCCATTCCTGTGGGAGGGGAGGACAGGGAGGGGCCAGGCAAAGACCCTTCGAGGGTCCTCCCACCCCACCCCTATTTTGTTCAGGAGAATTCAAGTTGAAATGGGAAGGTGGTAGAGCTTGCTTAGTGGTTGAGGGTCCAAGTTCCACCGCTCCCTAGATTTGCAATCCTGGGCTCAACACTTCGTATCTTTGCCCTCATTTTTCTCCTTTAGAAAAGGGGGTAATTATACCTACTACCTCAGAGGGTTGCTGAGAAGTGAAAGGAGTTAATGTATGTGAAGTGCTTAGCAGAGTGCCAGGCACAGAGAATGCTTCACTAAATGGTAGCTGCTGTTGTTGTTATAAAAAGGCAATCTAGAAGAGAAAAAGAACTCACAAAAGGTCAAACTCTTTTGCTTAAGAGTATGAGTGGATGCTTAGCCAAAGAGCCCAGCGTCATAGGCTGTCTCTTGGGTTTATAAAACAGCATCATTGGCCATCTGGGCAATTTTTCTTTTTCCTACATAGACCTGCTGCCTCTCTGCACTGCACAGTACACTCAATGTTTTGTGTAAACCACTCAGTAACACATGCTGCCTTTTACTGGATTTTAAAAACGTACATGATGTTCCTCCCGTGGCTGACTCTTAAAGGAATCTCCCTTTCCACTTTGACTCTAGAGTGATTAAATCAAGAGGCTCTCCCAAATAATTAAGTATAGATCATCTTACCTACTCCCTGCTCTCCTCACACAATTCTGAGTCTCTCTTAGAGCCTGGCAGGCTGAATTTCGAACTCTTGAGCGAGTACTGCTTTTGGCCCTGGACTAATCCTGCTGTCCATACTCCAGGCCTCTAGGCAGGGTCACCCCCAAAGTGCAGCCTAGACCCTCTGCAATGGTCACCTGGGAAGTTGGTGACATGCCCTCAGTTCTGGACTCCTGGGTGCTGGAATTAATAACAAGCTCCACCAGGGGGTCCTAGGCACAGTAATGCTTGAGGACTTGTTTCAGGGAAGCAAAAATGAATCACAGACAGCTTATAGAGTATTGATATTTGACAGTCTGCGAGGGGTATCCCAGAGGCAAAAACACACTTACTAGTAAAAACCAACAAATACAAACACCACATCACCTTCACTTAGATTCATTTGAGTTAGTGAGTGCCTTATTATTATTTTTTTTTAATGCAAGAGCCTTTTGGGCAGGGTTAAGCCTACCTTACAATGAAACGTATTAATTTAATAACATGAGTCCTTTCTTCTGAAAGTCTGGTTAAGGAAAGCACTGTGAGAATTAAGGGTGGTTGATTTCAAAAGATGGAGAGAAGAATCATGTTTGATTTTGTGTGAGATTTGTAAATTTCAACGGGAAGAAAGGCCAGGATGGCCAATGAATGGATGGGAGCGGGGAGGTTTTGGAAGCCCAATCAAGTGGGACCTGTCGGGGAGTGGGGGGCACATTAGATCTGATGAGGGGTTGGGTGTGTGTATTAAGACGGTGTCAGGACAGGTGGATGGGGCGGGAACACTTGTAACTGTGACTGACCCAAGGGGGGTTTTAGCCCCGTGCTTCGTTCCCTGGCCCGGCTGAAGCCCACTATGACCCTGGAAGAGGGACTGCCAAGGGCCGTGCAGGAGTGGGATCGCACCAGCAACTTTGACCGGATGATCTTTTATGAGATGGCAGAAAAGTGAGTCTGAGGAACCCTCCTTCTCCTCATGGGGGGCTGTGTGGCTGGAAGGGTAGGGTCAGGTAAGAGAGGCTGGAGTCTGGGTGTGGGGGTGATTATTAAAAGGGATGCTAGGAAGAGGGGTGCGGACTAGGATATGATCTCCTGGATCCTTGTTGCTCCTTCCACCACCTTCACTCTTGAGTTTTTCTGTCGCATCTCCTCTTGGAGGCTCTCCCTTTTCCAGACCTTGAGTTGTATAAGGGCCTTGGTAATGAAGCTCTGAGGATGCGATTGGAGCTCAGTCAGTGTAAAAATTCCATGCTGAAGCGATCTAGCAAGGAGCAGGTAAGCACTACTAGACAGATTCCTTACTATCTCACTGGCCAGGTAGCAAAGTGCCTATTGATGCCGACCTTAGGACCACCCCTCCTCTGGAAATCGTGGCACAGAAATTGGTTACCCCTGTCATCACAGGGAGGGGCTGGTTCTTGAAGAGGCTGGTCAGGGCCAGCCGGGGTCCTGGATGCCAAGAGTGGTCTTATCCTACCTTCCCCCATTTATTCATGATTTAATCATTGGTTCAATAATTCTGAGGAAAATGATCCCTTTCCTCCATACTTAGTTCCCACTTTCTCCCCCAAATCTTCTGGACCCATACCTCCTATATTTACCCTTCCCAGTCCCCGCCTTAGGACTCCTGGATCTCAGCGCTGTCTCCTGGTGGGAACTGCCTTGAATGGCAACCCCAGGCCCTGCAGGGTTTCAGCTATTTTTTATGGTTGTAGGCAGGGACAGACGAGGCCTTGAGGAGGGGCCCGCTTGTGGGATCCCACCAGGCTGTGGCATCGGCCTGATTGAATGCAACACGTCTGTGTTCATTGCTGCTCTATACCCTTGGTGATGCTGCGTGAGATAAGGCATGAAAAAGAAGCGAAAGCCATGGCTCTGTCCTGGAGAAGCTTACAAGCTCTACAGCAGGGGTCCTCAAACTTTTTAAACAGGGGGCCAGCTCACTGTCCCTCAGACCGTTGGAGGACCAGACTATAGTTTAAAAAAAAACTATGAACAAATTCCTATGCACACTGAACATATCGTATTTTGAGGTAAAAAAACAAAACGGCAAAAACACCCACATGTGGCCCGCGGGCCGTAGTTTGAGGACGCCTGCTCTACAGTGTTCATTTTCTTTTTTATTTTTTTAAAAATATATTTTATTGATTTTTTACAGAGAGGAAGAGAGAGGGATAGAGAGCCAGAAACATCGATCAGCTGCCTCTTGCACACCCCCTACTGGGGATGTGCCCGCAACCAAGGTACATGCCTTGACTGGAATCGAACCCGGGACCCTTGAGTCCGCAGGCCGACGCTCTATCCACTGAGCCAAACCGGTTTCGGCTACAGTGTTCATTTTCTTAACGAGCTTCCTAGGTGACGACTGTAGGTGAAGGGTCTATGTCGTGATCTTGTGAGGTTTCCTCAGAGCTGTTACTTGGTCACCTGTGAGCAGCTGCCTCCGGGCGTCCGGGTTCCTGATGGGTCTGGCCTTAGCACTGCCTGGGCCTTCTTCCCGCTCTGCAGGTTCATGGAGTTTGAGGCGGAGGAGGAGATGCAGACGAAGAACACACAGCTGGTGAATGGGCCCCAGGGTTTGCCTCCTGCAGCCCCTCTGAAAGTCGATCCTCCACTGCTCCGGGCCCCCGAGGTTTGCCAGCAGCCAGGTAAGGCTGCCCAGTTCTCACAGAAGCCTTACACCAGGGGCTCAAAGGAAAGCATACAGAAAGCAAGCATGGGTTGGGGAAGGCATTGCCCTTGCTTCTGCCTCTTTTCCTCCAGGGGGTGGCATTTGATGTTCCCAACAGGGCAAATATAGGAGACTGGGTTCTCAGGTTCCCTGGGTCCCGATCTAGGTATTGATCTTGGCCAAGTAAACCACCTACTCTCTCACCGAGGCTGTAAGTGCAGCCCATAATACCTCATCTGCCTAAGAAATGGGGCCTGGAGTAGGGGACTTCTTGGAATTTCAGGGGTTCCAAGATTCTTCATACAGTGGCTCTCTCTCAGACCTTGCAGCTCCTCAATCTTTTCCCATGGCTGGTACTTTTCGGGGTGGCCCTATCCAGCCTGGAGCCATTTGTGCTCTCCCATGGGGGTGGGAGGCAGAAGCTGTAGTCTCTGTGCCACTGTCCACTCCCCCTTTGCATCTCTCCCCTTAGTGTATATTCCCAAGAAGGCAGCCTCCAAGGCACGGACCCCCCGCCGGCGGCAGCGCAAAACCCAGAGGCCTCCAGTTCCTGAGGCACCCAAGGAAATCCCACCCGAAGCTGTGAGAGAGTATGCTGACATCATGGAAGGGCTGGTGGGGAGCCACTTGGCCCCGGGGGAGTCAGATGGAAGACTGGAAGAGGATGAGCAGCAGCAGGAGGAGGACAGGATGTATCCAGACCCAGATCTCCTGAGCTACATCGATGAGCTGTGTTCTCAGGAGGTCTTTGTCTCCAAGGTGGGGGCCGGGCCTGGATGTCTGCCTTCTAGCAGATCCTGGGGTGGGAATTCCAGGGAACTGAAGATCTAGGGTTCTGCCCTAGGCTCTGTTCTGTACTGAGCAATGCATATGCATGTATGCACGCGTGCGAATGTGTATAGCTGGTGGTTGGTGGCCGTGGCTGATAACAACCCTGGGGTGGGGAGGGCACTTACAGCTTCTCTAGAGCCTCTTGGCTCACAAGTTACCTCCTGTCAGACTCATATCCCTTTTCCTTCTGTTGCCCAGGTGGAGGCCGTCATTCACCCTCAATTTCTGGCAGATTTACTGTCCCCAGAACAACAGAGGGACCCCTTGGCTTTAATGGAGGAGCTGGAGCAAGAAGAAGGACTCAGTCTTGTCCAGGTAAACAAACCTGAGGGGTTGCGGGTATCAGAACAGGAAGCTCGCGTGTTGTTAGCTAACCCTGCACTGTCCTGGATGGTATGACTTCTGGAGATGAACAGCTTCAGGATTGGGCTATGGGTACTGAACAGTAGTAGGTAAGGGACTGTGGACATGCAGGAAAAGGGAAGTGTGGGAATAAGGCCCAAGAAGGCAGAAAAGAGCTATGGTATCTGTCTTTAATACCGTCACTTAAGCCACTTGCTTGCATCCTCTGCCCTGCCCATCCACTCAGCCACCCTTCCCACAACCATGTGCAGCATGCTATGTGTCCATTCTCCTTCCAGCTGGTTCAGAAGCGGCTCCTGGCCCTGGAGGAGGAAGAGGATGCAGAGGCAGCTCCAAGTTGCACTGGGGCTCAATTGGACTCAAGTGCTTCTGTTTCTGATGAGGATGAAGATGGGGGTGGGCGGCTTCGGCCTTCACCTGGGCATCGGGTGGCTGGGGGCACGGTTTGCCTTGGGAAATCTGCTTCTCCAGGAAAGCGAGCAAGAGAAGTGCATAGTGGGCAGGAACGGGCCCTCGATGGCCCAAGGGGCATGTGCAGGGATGGGAACACCCTGGCCTCTCCCAGCAGCTGGGACTTGCCCATAGAACTTGCATCTCCACAGGGAACTCGAGGGTCCTTAGGTACACAGAGAAGAGGACCTGGAAAGGTTACAAACCAAATATCCCCACAGCAAGGTGACCTCGTGGGAGGTGCTGGGTCCCCTGGGCACTCCCTGGTGGCTGACGGGACTTCCGAGGCTCTGTCCCTTTGCTGGCAGGAAGATCCCCAGCTCGAATTAGTTCCCAGTTTGGATGCTGTGCTCGCAGAGCCAGAGTTGGCTCCTCTGCAAGAACCGGGGCTGCAGACAGGACAGCAGACAGGGGGTGTTGGAGTGATGCATCAAGGGAAGGAGCTGCTAGCAGAGCCCCAGGAAGGCTGCTCCGGAGTCATGTGGGGAGGTGACAGAAGTCCTCCTGTGCTTCAGAGTTTTGGCCAGAGCCCTTCCCCTAGAGCAGCTGAGGACAAGGACGAGGAGGGGGCCTCTTTCAGTCCAGGACTTTGGCTCAGCAGTGAGATGGATGAAGTAGGCTTAGAGTTGCCCTTACCAATCGAGGTCGCAGAGAACTTCCAGGATGATGGGGAATATGTGCCTGAGCACCAGGGAGGCTGCCAGGCACTGGGTCCAAGAGAAACCACAGCACCTGGGGGTCTGGGGAGCAGTCCAATTCCCTATGGAGGCACAGGGGCCACAGCTGCCCTAGGAAAGAGGAACTATAGCCTCGCCTTGAGGCCTAAAGAAAATAGAGAACAGAGTCCTGAGACCATACAGGATCCCAGTGATCTGTGGGCTCAAGATTGCTCCCCCTTGCTGGAAGGCAGTATTGATGCCTCCACACTGGTTTCCAAAGAAACCCTCCTGCCTGCTTGTCAAGGCAGTGTCATTATCCTGGGGACCCAGGATGCCTCCACCTTCCCTGAGGCCAGCCAAGAGGCAGGAAACAGAGGCAGTTCCATTTCTCTGCTGGAAACCACAGTTGACAGCCATATACTAGATGTTAGAGATGGCTGTGGCCTCCCGTTAGGGGTCAGTGAGGATACCTGCCCACTACATTTTAGTTATTACCCCCAAGGAGAGGGCAGGGAGGACACTGACTTGTTGAATTCAAAAGACCTTGCTCCCTTACTAGGAAATCATGGGACTCCCAAGCCAACATCTTCCCGGGGTCTTGCAAGAACTTCCCCTCGATGGGGAGCCAGGGATGCCTCAGTTCTGAAAGAAGCCTCTCCTGTTAGAGGAGCATGCAGTACAGCAGGTGGAGCCAAAGGACTGGAGGAGGAGGAGGAGGAGGAAGAGGAGGAGGAGGAGGAAGATGAGGAACTCTCTGACTTTGCCTACCTCTTGGCCTCTAAACTAAGCCTGTCGCCAAGGCGGCCTCCTCTTGGTCCTCACCCTGCCCCAGGCCTGTCCTCCACGGGAGGTCAGGGGCTCCAGAGAGCATCCCGCTCCCTCTCTGCTGAGGCAAGAGGCCCTGGCCAGCCTCCATATCCTGTTGCTAAGTCTAGGAAGCGAGCTCTAGTTGCAGGTCCAGTACCTGCTGGAAAGAGGTACCTGGGAGCTGAACTTGCGGTCTCTGGGGAGAAACCCTCGCAGCCTCGTAAAAGAAGGCGTGACAGTTTGGGCTCAGGCAGAAGGAAGAAACGACGCCGTTGCCAGTAGGGAGCAGCAGGACCTTCCTATCCCTCCTGCCAGTCCCTGAAGCCAGGGCCCCTTGAATAGATTTCACCCCAGTTGCACACAAACCAGAGACTTGTTCTCAGTCCTTTGTTTTGTAGTTCTGAAAAAGTGGTTAGTGTGGGGAGGGAGGTCACACCAGCTAGATTGGAGGAGGTGCCCTGGTGGGAGGTGAGGGCGAAGTACCTTCGAAGGAGTTGTATGGGAACAAAATGAATAAAGATTTGTTTTTGTTAGAAAGTACTCTCAATGTGCTCATTTATATTCACTTCTTGGCTCCCAGATGGGGTAAGATGCTGTAAAGAAAGGTGGGACGGCCCTGGATTCTACAGATTGACCTTTCCCGCCGTTAGCCTTATTCAGGCTCTCTGATAAGGCCCAGCATTGACAAGTCCCTGTGAGACTTCATCCTTCCCCATCATAGGCCAGGATGTGGGTGTTTGGAGGGTTTCTCTGGACAGCCTGTCATTGTTTCCCTTTAAAAGTCTACATGGAGCCCTGGCTGGTGCGCTCAGTGGTTAGAATGTCGGCTCACACACCGAAGGGTTTCGTGTTCAATTCCCAGTCAAGGGCATGTACCTGGGTTGCAGGTTCCATCCCCGGCCCAGTGGTCAGGGCGCACATAGGTGGCAATCAATAGATGTGTCCCACATTGATGTTTCTCTCTACCCTCCTCTCCTTTACTCTCTAAAAATCAATGGAAAAAATATCCTCAGGTAAAGGTAAGGATTAAAAAAAAGAGATTACCAAAAACCCCCCACAGAAGTCTATATGGAAAGATGCTGCTGGTGTGGCTCAGTGGTTGAACATCTACCCATGAACCAGGTCATGGTTCAATTCCTGGTCAGGGCACATGCCTGGGTTATGGGCTGAATCACCAGTAGGGGGCGTGCAAGAGGCAGCTAATTGATGATTCTCTTTCATCATTGATGTTTCTCTCTCTCTCCCTGAAATCAATAAAAACATTATATATATATATATATATATATATATATATATATATATATATATATATAAAGTTTTAAAATCTAATTTCCCATAACTGTGTCTAGAATGCACCTCTCTATAGGAGGGCCTTATTTTCTTCTTCCTTGAAAAGAGGCTGGACAGAAGGGACTTAAGTGTCCTCAATTCAATCCCATGGCAGAAAATCCCTCTTGTGTGGTTGGTCTGAGCTACAGAGAGGAGGCATCAATCTCAGTAGGATTATTAAATATGGAATGGCGGTTAGCTATTTTTTAATCTCTAATGAGGACAGAACAAGAGGGAATAGGCTGAAAACCGGTTCATGAGTAAGCCTGTTAAAATGTGCATACACAGGCATGACAACAGGAGGAAAGGACATGAGAATTGCAGGATTTCTGTGCAGAAAAGCACCTTGTTCAATTGCAAGTGAGGATTCACCCAGCTCTGGCCAATAGGACTAACCTGGGGAACCTTCGGGATTGTCCGATGGCAAGCCGGCAGCTATTAATCCCTTTCCTTCCCAGCTAATGATACCATCAATATGACCGAGCTTCATATTTTTTAAATAGATATAGATATATATTTATATTTATATATAAAATAGTTTCTTACAAAAAACCCCAAACAAACAAAAAAATGAAAATCAACTTAAAAAAACAAACAAACAATAACAAAAAATCAAGCAGGAGCAGAGAGGGCTTGAGGCCCAGGGTCGGCCCCTGGCGCTGTCTAGAGTCTGTGGGCCAGATGCGAGCTGGGGAGGTGGAGGGGCTCAGTCGCCCTTCTGCTTGGGTGAGTGCACAGTCCCATTGGCCAGAGCAGTGCAGCTGCCTGGGGATGAGGCATTCGGTGTCTGGGAAGGGCGCAGGTAGGTGCTGAAGAGCTTCCCGTGGAGTGGGTCACGGAGGGAGAAGTCCTGGAACTGACCTGGATAGATAATGGTGAGATGGGAAAAGTAAAATTATCTAAGAAGGAGAGGATGTGGGTGCCCTGCTCTTTTCTCAGTATGTTTTGTCACTCTCATTTCTGCTTCACTTCTCAAATCCAAGTTTATGTCCTTTCAGCCTTCTAGCCAATCCCTCCCATTCTCACCTCTCAGATGTCTGCTCCCTGGCACTGGCCACCAGCCCTTGTTCCCTCCCGGCCCAGTGCTGAAGGTGCCCTGTTCCCTCCGGCCCAGTGCTGAAGGTGCCCCGTTCCCTCCGGCCCAGTGCTGAAGGTGCCCCCGTTCCCTCCGGCCCAGTGCTGAAGGTGCCCCGTTCCCTCCGGTCCAATGCTGAAGGTGCCCCGTTCCCTCCGGCCCAGTGCTGAAGGTGCCCCGTTCCCTCCGGCCCAGTGCTGAAGGTGCCCCGTTCCCTCCCGGCCCAGTGCTGAAGGTGCCCCGTTCCCTCTGGCCCAGTGCTGAAGGTGCCCCCGTTCCCTCCGGCCCAGTGCTGAAGGTGCCCCGTTCCCTCCGGCCCAATGCTGAAGGTGCCCCGTTCCCTCCCGGCCCAGTGCTGAAGGTGCCCCCGTTCCCTCCGGCCCAGTGCTGAAGGTGCCCCGTTCCCTCCCGGCCCAGTGCTGAAGGTGCCCCCGTTCCCTCCGGCCCAGTGCTGAAGGTGCCCCGTTCCCTCCCGGCCCAGTGCTGAAGGTGCCCCCGTTCCCTCCGGCCCAGTGCTGAAGGTGCCCCTGTTCCCTCCGGCCCAGTGCTGAAGGTGCCCCTGTTCCCTCCCGGCCCAGTGCTGAAGGTGCCCTGTTCCCTCCCGGCCCAGTGCTGAAGGTGCCCCCGTTCCCTCCCGGCCCAGTGCTGAAGGTGCCCCCGTTCCCTCCGGCCCAGTGCTGAAGGTGCCCCGTTCCCTCCGGCCCAGTGCTGAAGGTGCCCTGTTCCCTCCGGCCCAGTGCTGAAGGTGCCCCGTTCCCTCCCGGCCCAGTGCTGAAGGTGCCCCCGTTCCCTCTGGCCCAGTGCTGAAGGTGCCCCGTTCCCTCCGGCCCAGTGCTGAAGGTGCCCCGTTCCCTCTGGCCCAGTGCTGAAGGTGCCCCCATTCCCTCCCGGCCCAGTGCTGAAGGTGCCCCGTTCCCTCCGGCCCAGTGCTGAAGGTGCCCCATTCCCTCCGGCCCAGTGCTGAAGGCGCCCTGAATGTCCACATGGGCTGAGAAGAGTGTGACTCACAGAGGGAGAGGCCTTGGTGGGGTCCCGCCTGGCACAGCTCGGCATGCAAAGTCTCGGCAGCAGGGCGGGGTGACCCCAGCAAAAGGTGCAGGATGGTGCTGAAGCCGTCTCTGCACAGCAGGCGGCTGGGCCCCTCTGCTTGCTCCTCGGCAAACAGCTGGGAGAGAAGGGGACACAGGTCAAGCCCTCTCCTCATGCCATCACCCCATACTCTCCCGAAGGTCTGCCTGACAGGCTCCTCCTCTTCCAAGAATGCAAAATATAGGCCCTCCCTGCCCCCTGGGTCCTTTCTGCAGGAGAATTTAACCTCACAGCTGCTGTCCTCCTCCTGTTCCCAGCTAAGCCTCAATATACAGACACCGGAGCTCTGCGGTTTACAGTGTGGCACAGGGCTGGATACCAAGCACCAGCTATCTAGAAGCTACTGGTAATAGTATACCACACAGGCTTCTGGGTGGGGTGAGCACAGCTGCCATGTCCACTCCCCTCCCCCCCCCCGTACCTCAAAGGCCAGGCGAGTCAGCTCCTCTAGGCCTGTGCCCCTATCCAGAGCTGCCAATGCAAGGGCCACGTCTCGGAAGTCCACCAAACCGTTGGCATCCTGGAGTGTGAAAGAGAAACGAGGGCGACGTGGGGGACCAACCCTGCATCCTCCCTCTTCTCAGCAGGCACAGGGGTGACTCCTGTGTCCACTTCCCTGAGAACCCAGAGTCCTAAACTCTCCAGGATCCCTGATAGTTCTCTCAGGCCATGGGTTTGCTCAAGGTCTACCCCAAGTCACCTGGTGACACAGCTCTCTACCAAAGGATCTTCTAGGAATGTGAGGGGAATCCCTCAGGAATGCTGACATTACCATTAAGTTCTGACTTATCTTTGAGGGCATTCCTGGCCCCCAAGCTGGAAAAACTGATTCTCTCCTGACTCATTCTGTGTGGGAGAACTGGTCCAACAGACTTAAAGGGGGCCACTGGCCTAATTCCTTACAAAAAGACCAAGAAGGATGCCGGCCGACTCTAGGGGGAGCCATGGCATTCGGGCTTTGGTTCTGTTCTGCCACAGGCCAAGCGGTGAGGCTCTTTCCAGGGACAGTCTGTCCAATCTTAGATACCAACACACCTGGTCACACTCTGTCCCTTCAGAGGACACTGAGAGCCACAGTCTGCATCTTTGGTAAAGAAAGAGCTCCTTGGGACCACTGGTGGTTGTGCATAAACATTAAGAATCTTCTGGGACAACCTTATTATAATTCAACAGAAAAACCTGGTCAAGTCCCAGGAAATAATCTGGTTTGTCAAAATTCCCAAGAAAATTCAGAAATTCTCCGGAGAAGCTGTGGGATGTTTTTAAAAATCTGCTCAAATATAGCAAATACTCCTGGGTTTCAAACTCTTAACCGTCTAACCTGTCCAGTGCTGTCTCCTCCATGTCACCTTCCCACCCAACCTTCATGCCTCTTCTCTGAAACCCTCATGCAGTGACTTTCAAGGTCATATGATCCCTTGCCTTTGCCAATCTCTAAAAGTGGCTTTGGGAATGTATGGATCTCACTGACCAATAATTTCTGCATTGTTCCACCCCACAAGGATTAAAACATTGCTCTGCGATGCACTGGATACTCCATAAAAAAAATGAATTCCCCAGAGGACCTCAGAAGTTGGCCATCTGACAACAGCGGTTAGAACATCCAGCACTGACTCCGAATTGGCCATCTAATGCGACTGACGTGGCCACTCAGATGACATCCTTAAATGCTGAGCTCTGCGCCCTTCATCCATCCCAGCTCCTTTACCTTCTGGAAGTAGCTAAAGGCACCAGCCACGGTCTGAGGGTCAGAGAGCTGGAGCTGCCTGGCAAACTCATCCTGGTTGATCATTCGACTCCGGCCTGGCTCTGCCCCAGTGTCCACATAGCCAGGGGTCAGCCTGCAATGGAATTGTTGAAGGCAGAGAGCTGACTCAGTTTCTTTCTGGCACACCACCCAGCAGGACCTTGGGTCCAGCCCCAAGAGTTTTCCAGTGTTGGTACACCTGGTGTTTTTCTAAGATAAACGCTGACTCAAAGTCCCTTGAGAGCCATTCTTACTTTTTTTTTTCTCGGGTAATTTTACGTATCTTCCCCTTTCTTTTTCCTCCATTATCTTTTAAAAAATTCTTCTATCTTACCACTTTAAAAAAAAAATAAAATATATTTTATTGATTTTTTACAGAGAGGAAGGGAGAGGGACAGAGTTAGACACATCGATGAGAGAGAAACATCGATCAACTGCCTCCTGCACACCTCCTACTGGGGATGTGCCCGCAACCAAGGTATATGCCCTTGACTGGAATCAAACCTGGAACCCTTCAGTCCGCAGGCCGAGGCTCTATCCACTGAGCCAAACTGGTCAGGGCCACTTTTTTTTTTTTTAAGACTTTCCTTCCTCCTTCCCATTTCTTCTTACTCTTTTTCTGTCTACTAGTATACATGACACTGACCATTCATCATCATCAAGGTCACTTACCCAGCCTTTCGCAGAACCTTTCCCAGTTCCCAGAGCTGTGGCTCAAATGCTACCTTCAGCCGGCCCACCACAATCACAGGCAAGCTCCCTACAAACTCGCACTCGGTGGCTGGAATGCCCAGGGCCCTATAGGATGAAGAGGGATGGAATGGGGAGGGGAGGGGGGGAATGAGGCAGAAGAATTTTTTGAGGGTTCATTACTGAGTGACCTAATGACTAGGGAGAGGACTTGGGCTCCTTTTACCCTCATCCACCCTGTCTCAGCCCTTTCCCCCATTTTTGACTCAAAACCTCAGCCCTCCACCCCCTCCTGTGGTCCCTTTGCCCTGTATATCTGCTCCAGGAAATACTTTGTAGAACACTCACTGTGCCATAACCCTCTGGACATTGTTGGCATAGCGGGTGGGGTCCCTGCTCTCCTCTGGGCTGGGATGGTACACAGGGAGGAACTGAAACACACATACTTCCCATCAGGATCGCAAAGCCAGGTGACCACTCCATCTCTTTTCCAAAAGCTTCAGGGGTCAGTGGATGCCCACTCTCCCACCCCACCATGGGGGTCATACCTCCACATCTACGATGCTGCAGGGCTGAGAGGCTGTGAGCCAGAGGACTTTGAGTCTAAGACGAGAGAGATTTCAGATGCTCACTAATTTCTCACTACGCGCTCCTCCCACCAGGAACAGCGGAGTGGGAAATGTCTGCCCACTGATATAAAAATGGACTCCTAGCCATAAAGTCAGCTATGCAAATGTGCTGGGAGACAGGGAAGGGCCAGAAAAGCGGGAGGGAAAGTGAGAGGCTTTTCAGGGATGTGCCAGAGGAAGAACTTGCGGGCGAGAAGAGGTTTGAGTAACTGGGAAAAGGGCAAGAGGCAAGCCTGATGGTGGTGGTTTCTCAGGAAGGAAAGAGTGAAGGAGAAAATCACTTAGGAACAGGGAAGTAAGTGAAAAGGAGCTTCAACCACAGCACGGATGATGAGGTGGGATAGCTCAAAGCACTTTCAGATCACACTGGGAGAGCGGGACAAAACGGCGGGAAACACGCATCTTCCCTAGAATGCTCTCAGCCAAGAATGAAGGGCCACTGGCCTTGTCTGGAGATTGGAAGATGGGCCAGGAGTTCTCTGACAGACCCTGCTCTCCACCCTCACCCCAGGACCACCAGAACTCACACTCCAGGGCCCCTCCATGCCCAGCTGGTGGTGTCCTATGGGAGAAACAGAGGTGAGGGGAGAAAGGCGTTATTTTCTTCCTTGGAACTGGCCAATCCTCTTTGAGCAGAGGCCGGGACCCCCCCTGGCCCCACCCCCCCGCCACGTGCACAACCCATCATGGTACTAAGAGTTTTCACCCATTAGGGTGAATTCATGCTCCCTCATGCCCCTCTCTTAGACCGAGACTCACCAGACTGTTGGGGTAGCGGATGAGGACGGGCTGCACAGGGACCCCTGCGATGAAAGCTCCTAAGTCCCATTTCCACCCCCACCCCCCCAGGCAGAGGTTAGTCCACAGAGGCAGCCAGAGGGCATGAGGACAGGGGTCTGGGACAGTTCTCAAATGAGATCTGGCTTTGTTCCATTTCATTTATAATTTTTCTCTCTGACTTCTGGAGACTTTTCAGGGTCAGCTAGGCGGTTTCCTGTCTCCCATTCCTCCCCCCCCCCCCCCCCCCCGCCTCCACTTCTTGGGTTATTCCAGAATCCCTCTTCAAAACGGAGGCTCCTTTTGCCTATAGCCCTGCCACCCACTGTCATTTTATTCACCTGGTTTGAATTTAAGCAAAGCCTTCTTGTTGGAACAGGTGCCCTCAGGAAAGAATAGTACCTGGAGAAAAAACCCAGGGGGCACCAGAATGAGGTGGGGTAGGCTGAGGGAGAGGAGAGAGGAAAGAGAAGCCTCTATAGGAGCACATTAAAGGTGAGGAGAGAGTCTTAAGACCCTTACCCACCTGGGGCCACTTGCCTCCTGAGGTAGCCCGCCTTCGGACTTCCTCTACCACTCTGCGCCGAGAAGCCGGATCGTGGCGGGATACGAGGATGGCTTGGTTGAAGCGAAGAAGGGCTGAGGTCCAGAGAGGATACTAGGAGTCACTTGGTTCCTACCAGGGGACAATAACACCCACAACCTCCCCGCCTTCAACAGTAGGAGATGCTTCTCAGTTATCCCTTTGTCCTGGGGATCCTCCTTTGAGTGTATGTTGCCCTTTTAGGGAACTGACCAGAGTTCCCTCCAACACCTTCTCTAAGCCCCAGCCCTCAGAGTCTAAGATGTGGCTTCACAAATGGTGCTAATTTGCATTTCATTTGCCCACATCAGCCGATCTCTTCTAACTTCTCCCCTGCAACCTTGAGGTCAGTTCTTCTCTCCAGAGCATGTCCATCTGATTCCTGTCTTTTTTTTTTTTTTTTTTTTTTGCCCATAGTTGTCATCTCTCCCATTTACCCCTTAAACTCTCTCACCTCCAATGACCGGCACAGAAAGGTTCTCAGCTCGGGACACAACCTTGGGCAGGTCACAGGGCAGAAGAACAATGGGGTCAAAGAAAGTAGAGTGGGGGGCGGCAACAAGGACAGGGGCTTGGAGGCGAGAGGCCCGCTGGCCCCGAACACGAATCCGGAGGAAGCCCAGGAGGAAAAAGAGCAGGCGGCTGAGGCCCAGCACCCCGTTGTGGCACACAGTCCTGCAGGGCAAGGTGGGGCGTCAGTGGAGGCAGGGAGTGTGACCCTCACTCACCCAGGTGTAGGCGCCTGGGAAAGCAGGTGCCCTTCTTTTGCCCTCTATTACTCTGGCCAAGGGGTGCAAGTCTCTAGTTACTCTGGGACACAGCAGGGCACATCACTTAGTGATGAGGTCCTGGGTACCAGGGCTGAGCCTGGCTGACTCGTCTCACCTTGCCAGGCTGGGCACCAGAGCTTCAGAACCCTCCCTCCTGCTCTCCTCTAAGAGGGAGCAGAATAAACAGCAGGAAACTAGTGAGGAAAAGTAGGGTGTCCGGGAGCTAATCCCCCACTTACTTCCTCCATCCTGTAAGTGGCTCCTGCAGCTGCTCCTCAGAAAGACCAGCTACTTGCAGCCAGGCAAAGGGCCAGAGGAGAAAGAGGACGATAAAGGCCAGAAGCACTCGGATGGGGGCCAGCAGTGCCCCTAGCAGGCAGAACTGCAGAGGGTGGGAGAGAATGCCACTTCAGGCCTGGGAGATGCTCCCCCAAAGCTTCCTTTCCCCATAACGGATAGACCCAGGAGCAGAGAGCCACTACCCACTCTGGACCAGGAGATAAGGAGTGTAGAAACAGGAGACCGAGCTGGCATCCAAGGTGGGATGACGATACCAACGAGAACAAGTGAATAAAAGATTAACGGGACGAGGGGCCTCCTTTTCCTACCCTTCAGTTGGTCTCCATCCCACCTAGAAAATCGAATGCATCTAGAACTTGGAGAGGCTGTTGGGAGTCTTTAATGATAACCTACGGGAACACACCCAGCACAGTGCTTGACGTGCAGTAGGCTGGAGATAGTTCCTCCTCACCCACGTCCCGTTCCATAAATAGCTCCTAGGTCCAACAGAAACCAGGAGAGGATGTTTCTTTCCATGTTGGGCCTGGGAGATAGAGGGATGGAACGCACAGAGATCCCCTCTTCAGGCCGCAGGCCAGTCTCTAGTCTGCCCACCAGCACTCCCCTAGTACGGGGGTGGGGTGGGGAAGAGAAGAGCTCGGCCCTACTCCGAAGGATAAGGGGTTGCCAGGAGGCAGGGTGACTCCAAGGGCTGCCCAAGGGAGAGTGCAGGTAAACAAAACGAGCCCCAGGAGCTCGCCTCAGGGGAGGCGATGGCAGCAGAAACCTAGGACACTCCCCACACCACTCCTCAGTTCCGCTAGGCTGGTGCGACCCCGCACTTCCTGTAGCCAACCCCGTTCTCAGCCCTCCCTACCCCGGAGGTGCTGCAGTACGGGGTGGGGGTGGGGGGAGGAGTGAGAAGAGGGGGCGTTGGAAGGGCACCAGGGCGCAGACTCCCGGCCCAGAAACCCGTTTCCTCTAATTCAGAGCCTCGGAGATGCACTCAGCACGCCCCTGCCCCCACCCCCGGCTTTCCGTAGCCCTGCAACTCCTTCCTAGCCCCTCGGCCTCCGCAGGAGGTAATCCGCATTCCCCGCGCCCTCCATCTCCCCTACCCCTTGCTCCCCTGCAGCCCTCCATCCTCACCCAGCCAATTCTTCCACACCTTGGAGCGTGTCTGTCGCTCAAGACCGCGTCCTCTCCAGGGCTCCTAGCTCATCCCCCCGCCACCCCCACGTGCGCACCCCCGACTGCCGCCCCGCAAGCCTCTCCACCCCGTCCTTTCCGGATCCCCATCCCTATTTTTGCCAGGTCTCCAAAGGGCTTTCTTTTCCAACCCCCAAGCGTCTTCCCGACGTCCCACACCCACACCTTACCTTAATCCTCTGGAGGCGGGAGAGATGTAACTCGTGCACGAACGGGTTGGGGGGCGTTGAGGGTCCGGAGGTGGGCTCGAGGGGGACGCAGCCCCCCGGGCGTCCCTGGCTCATAGCGGCGGCAGAAGGCGGGAGGGAGGGCGCCCGGCCGCGGCCCCCGGCCCCGCTCTGCAGATCTCGCAGCTGCGGTGCAGCGGCGCGGCGGCAGCGCTCTGGCCCGGGCCCCGCCTGGTGCGGGGCGCTGAGGGGCGGGGAGCGGGCGGCGTGGCCCGGCCCGCGTTGTCAGGGCGCCGGCCGAGGGGCGGGGCTTCCAGCGCCCGAGCGCCCCGGCTCCCCCGCGCCCGCCGCGGCTCCCGCAGCCCCTCCGGCCATTGTTCCGCGGAGGCCGGATGCTGGGGCGCGGCTCCCGCCTGCGGATGCCCGCGGGGCCGGTTCTCCGGGCCTTCCTCTCCGACTGTCCGGCCGCCGCCTCCCCGCGGGCCTCCCGCTGCGAGCGGGTTTGGGATTTCGAGGTGGGCGTGGAGCCGAGATCGCGCTCCGACTGGGCTTGCGGGTCGAGGTCGCCCTGCGGGCGCAGGCTGGGGTGGGGACCTCCGGCGGGTGGGGATGGGGGGGCGGGGGCGCTGTGCGCGGAGGCCGGCAGCTCCGGGCGAGGCGGGGTCCAGGTCTCCCGCCCCCGGCCGCTGCTTCCCCTCGGAAGCCCACCACCTTCCCTTCCTGGGCCGGGCGAGGACCGGAGGCGCTCTCGCCCTCCGGCGGCCGCGGTGCGCCTCACACGTCCTCATCCTCATCCCTCTCCGCACGCACTTCCTGGCAGCGCAAGATGCTCACCTGTTCTGGTGTGAGGGCTCCTGGCATCCGCGAGCAGCCAGCTACCCTCAAGACGCTGGCCCACGTGCTTCCCCGGAGCCCACAAGCCAGGAGGAGGAGGCCAGGGGGTCCCGGGAAAGCTGGGATGGCTCCAGAGGCAACAGTTTTTCCTTCTAGTGTCTCTTTTCTATTGCTGTCTCCCTCTCTCCACTGTGTAAGAGGACACATACCCTCCACCCCCAAACTACAAACTATCCTAGAAAACTCATAAACGGGTCAGCCGCTGTTTGTCAGGTGATGGTGAGTGAGATCAGGGAATTGGGTGAACTTGGAGACCCATAGCCAATAACACAATCAGAAAGATAATAATACCTTGACAAAAAGGAATAACCTTCACTGCGTGTGGAAAGAAGCAGCCTTCCGTTCACCTTGTTTCTTCTGCAACCCTGTCAATCACCACTTCCTGAGGGTGGTGAGGACTGTGAACGAAAGAAGCCACCTGCTAACCTGACAAGCTCAGGGGAGGCCTGTGTGGCAGTCTTGAAAACTCAGAGACCTAGAATAACCACAAAAGATGGTCTGAAAATTAAATATTTAACTACAAACAGGTTATAGTGGGCAGTCATGTCCTAGGCCGATATTTTCCCTGACAGCGATCAACTTAGATCTTTCCTGAGCCCATTTGCCTTTTTGCCTCTAAGATAACATATCTGTGAGATGTCTGGGTAACTTGTAACTTCCTTTTTTTGCTGGAGCCCCTGGGGCACAACCAAATGTGGTGGGGGCCAGGACAGATGCCTCAAATTCCTTCATTATCATGTTAATTGTTCCTGTACCCACCTAAGTATGTGTCCATCATTTTACTTTTTGTCCAATCCCAGGGGTTTCCCACCATTTGACTTTATCCCACCTCCTTAATCCGTCACCAATGAATTTCATGTAGCCCACCTATGTCCCTCCTTTGATGGCAATGTATAAATACAGATGTAACCCGCCATTCTTCGGAGCATTAGCTCAACTCATTGAGGTTCTGCTTCCCGGCATATGTCGACAGTTTGGCTCAAATAAACTCACTAAAATTCTTTACATGTTTCAATGGTTTTTTTTCCGTTAACAGGACAATGGCAGATCAATGGGCAGCGGGGTCATTGGGTGCCTCATTCTTCATGAGAATGCCTTACAAATTAACACTCTCTATATCCTCAGGGTGTTTCTGAATGTGACACCTAGGACTGCTGGAGCCGTTTTGCAATTACCCTGAGGGTAGCCAAGTGGTGAGATGCAAAGAGTCTGGATCTTTGATGACAAAAAGGAGCCTCTGATCAAACCAATTTGAAGTCTGAAGTACTTCTGGATTTCCTGTTGTATGAGAAAATAAAATTTCTTGCTTGTTAAGCCAGTTTGAGTCAGAGATTTTCCTGTGTGCAAAAATCCACTGTATTAGTTTTCCACTGTTGAGTAATAAATTGCCATACAATTAACAGCTCAAAACAGCCTTCACTGCCCCGCCCAGTGGTTGAGTGTCCACCTATGAACCAAGAGGTCAGCATTGGATTCCCCGTCAGGGCATATGCCTGGGTTGTGGGCTCGATCCCCAGTGTGAGGCGTGCAAGAGGTAGCTGATAAATGATTCTCATCATTGATGTTTCTATCTCTACCTCTCCCTTCCTCTCTGAAATCAATAAAAAATATATATATATATATATTTTTAAAAAGTAATGGAAAGCTACATTGTTAAATAACAGCAACAAGAAAACATTTCAAGAACTCTGCAAAGGGTGCATGTTTGTTTCTAATTTATTTAATTTAGCTTTGTTTTTTTTAATATATTTTTTATTTATTAATTTTTTTAATAATAGAAGATCCCTGAAAGGCATAGCTAAATTGTGTGTGTGCTCCTAAAAACAAGACAATAGGCTCAAAATGGAGAGAGTTGCACTATGATCCCTGTCACCAAACCAAGACTTAATTATAGTTTTGGTTCTCCCCAAATGGAATCTTAAACCAATCCATCAAGAATTATCTAATCAGGGGCAGGTTGGGAGGTGGCTGTGGTGGTAGCAGTGACATGGTGGTTGGTGGCTGACCTGTTCTGGTGTTCGGTGGAGTTTCTGGATGTTGGTTTTGCTGCTGCTCCTAAGCCTCCCAGCCTCCCCAGCTCTCAGCTCTGGACACCCCTGGCAGTGGGGTCAGTCTACCACCCTCTGTTCTTTCCGAGAAATGCCACTGATAGCTCCTTTCCTCATGTACCTGGCATAAGATAGTTACATAGATTGTGTCATTTAATCCCCCCTGCAACTGAGACAGTGACACAGAGAAGGCAAGGAACTTGCTTAAAGTCACAGATCCAAAATGCACTAGAGCTTGAAGTTGATTGCAGGCTGCCCACTTCCCTTCCATCTTGCCCATCACCAAATTGAATGCCTGGCCAAGTGCCATATGCTTTACCAACGTTTCCACTATTTTTTAAACCCTGGGAGAGCAATATTATTTCTACATCTGAGAATTCCAAGTGACTTGCACAAGAACACCAGCCCCACCTTGTCTGATGGTGGCAAACCCTGGAAATTTACAATATCACATGAGGCCTCTGTGTTTCTCTCCACCACCCTGTTTGTTTTTTTTTTGTTTGTTTTTAAACAGCTTTATTGATGTGAACCCTGAGAAGAAATATATTTGCCAAAGAGTGTGGTTTAACTGGGCCCAAATTCATAACGGGGGTCTATGGCTGTTGCTAACTGACGCCTCTCACGTACTCTGCATTTCAGAGGTCACAAGCTATGCTGTCAGCCTCCTGCACTGTGCTGTGCCCCTGACTCAACCCTTGGTAGGGAGTTCCTGGTTTCCTCTTTTCACCAGATTCTTTTTTCAGGAGCTAACAGGTTGGACTGCTCTTCAGTACAGAAAGCACACGCGGGATGTCTTCATTCTGGGTTCACCAAGAATGTCTTGGGAGAGAGATGAACTTGGGGGGAAAAAAATCACAAACTTTAACATATTCAAGACAGGCTTGAAATGAGAAAAAAAAAAGTTTTAGGAAGGGAGCTCACTGCATAAAGGCATGTGTGAGCAAGGGAGAAGGGGTGATTCCATCTCTGTGGTTCTGAGTGTACCACAGTGCTGAATGTATCTATGTTTAATAAATGTTTTCGGGTGCTTAGAATCTCAGATCTTTTAAAAAACTTTATTGATTGATTTTAGAGAGAGAGGAAAGAAGAGAGAGAAACATCGATTTGTTGTTCCACTTATTTATGCATTCATTAGTTGATTCTTTTTTTTCTTTCATTTTTTTTAATACTTGACAGTACTATAGATGTCCCCTAATTCCCCCCCCCCCCCCTTAGACTCCTGTTGGTTGATTCGTATATGTGCCCTAACTGGGGATCAAACCCACAACTGTGGTGTATTGTGATGATGCTCTAACCAGCTGAGCTACTGGGCCAGGTGAGAGTCTCAGATGTGTTTTTTTTTAAATTGAGTTTAATTGAGAGAAAATGGGAGGAGTTGAGAGAGAGATAGATAGAGAGAGAGAGAGAGAGAAAGAGGGAGAGAAACACCGAAGTGAGAGAGAAACATCAATTGTTATCCTCCTGTACATGCCCAGACCTGAGAATCAAACTTGAAACCTAGGTATGTGCCCTGACCAGGAACCTGCAACCTTTTGGTATATGGGAGGACACTCAATCATTGTCACTATTTTTAATTTTAGCTTTAATTTTTAATTTAATCTTTTTTGTTGTTAATCCTTATCCAAGGATATTTTTTTCATTGATTTTTAGAGAGAGAGACAGGAGAGAAATATGGATGTGCGAGAGACACATTGATTGGTAGCCTTCCACACAAGTCCCGACTGGGGCCAGGCATGGAGCCTGCTACCGAGGTATGTGCCCTTTTACTGGAATTGAACCTGGGACCCTTCAGTCCGTGGGCTGACGCTCTATCCACTGAGCCAAACCAGCTAGAGCTCTCATTTTAATCTTAATTTGCACTTCTCTAATGGCTAGTGATGTTGCACATTTTTTCTGTCATTGGTTTTTAATCTTTCTTCAAAGACTTTTTTTCTCCTGAACCGTGATAGCCAACTGAGTCCACATGTTAGTGATCATGCTTGGTCCTAATTAATATCTTTCCTCCCTTTCCTCTCTGTGGGAGGGTGGTTTTTTGTGTGTGTGAAAGTCTCTGTGTTCCCTGGTGCTCTAGCATTGCCTGGAGTGAACACTGATAAGGCTGTTTATGACAGTATTTTCTGAATAGAAGCCCTGTGTTTGGAGTCCCTGCCTCCAGGTCACAAAAATGTTATAGTGAAGCTGTTTGTTCCTTCAAGTTCTGAATACATTATCTCTAGATCTTTTTTACTCTAAACTGGATTTCATACTTTATTTTACACTTTAGGGCACAGATTAGCCTCAGTCAGGAGCTCTGTAATGTAATACTTAGCAGTTAGACTCTAGTATCAGATCAATATGGATTTTAATTCCTGGTTTTAACACTTCTGAACTGTGACCTTGTGAGGCAGGATAGTAAGAAGCTAGGGAAATTCCTTGACAAGTGGAATAAGGAAAACTGAGACAAAATAATTAGATAAGGCCAAACAGTTTCTTTAAAAAAACAACAACAACTTATCTAATAAAGAGGAATATGCAAATTAACCGTCACTCCGCAACAAAGATGGTGGCACCCACAGCCAATAAGGGGGGAATATGTAAATTGATGTGACAAAGATGGCGGCGGCCGGGCCGTAACACAGGCGTCCTGCCTGCCCTGGCTGCTCCAGGCCTTTGGGCAGCGCACACGCGCAGGTGCGGAGCAGCTGGGGTGGGGCGGGACACCTGCTATTGGGGGGAGGGCCGGGGGTGGAGTGAGCTACAGGAGGGCAGCAGGGCCAGAGCGAAGGCCCGGGTCCCGGGTGCCAGAGGGAAGCCGGTGCCGGCAGCCAGGGGAAGGAAGGCCTGTTCTTGCATGAATCTTTGTGTATCGGGCCTCTAGTATACTAATAAAAGGGTAATATGCTAATTTGATGGGCCATCTTCTGGACGTTCTTCCAAACAAAGCCACAGTGGCGAGGGCTGAGGCAGAGGCAGTTAGAGGCAATCAGGCCAGCAGGGGAGAGCAGTTAGGGGCGATCAGGCTGGCAGGGGAGGAAAGTTACAGGGTGATCAGGCCAGTGGGGGAGCAGCTAGGGAGTGATCAAACCAGCAGGAGAGCAGTTAGGAGGCAGGCAGGCAGGCAGGCAGGCAGGTGAGCGATTAGGAGCCAGCGGTCCTGAATTGTGAGAGGGATCCCAGATTGGAGAGGGTGCAGGCTGGGCTGAGGGACCCCCAGCCACCCCCCCCCCCCGTGCATGAGTTTTGTGCACCAGGCCTCTAGTATATATATAATTTCAAAGAGGAAGGGAGAGGGAGAGGGAGATAGAAACATCAATGATGGGAGAGAATCATTGATCGGCTACCTCCTGTATGCCCCACACTGGGGATCGAATCTGCAACCTAGGAATGTGCCCTGACCGGATATCCAACTTTGACTTCATGGTTCATAGGTTGACGCTCAACCAGTGAGCCACGCTGACCGTGCAAGGCCAAACAATTTCAACAATTTACAGCCAGCTAATAAATAACAAGGTTTTATCTTCCCTTAACAAGGACATTTAGAAAAATATGGTTTACACATTCCAGACTGTCCCGGGCAGACTGACCTCGGTCACAGTGTCTCTTAAATAATTCTTTAAAAATAAAACTACCAGGAAATAACCCTGACCCCTCTATACACACATTTTGATGAGTCAACATATTGAAGGACATACCTGAAAAGCTAATGAATATTCTGTTGAGACCCTCCCCAGAGACCTCCCCTAGGATTCTGGCCAGCCAAAGGAAGATAAAAAGCCTCAAGACAAGGGGTCCATGGCACACTTTTGCTAGAGTATGTCCATGCCTTGTATCTCTGCTGTTTTTCTCCTAAACTCTAAGGAACCCCATGAGATTTGCAACCAGGGGAGCAATGGGCAGTGGCAGCTTGTCCTGGGGTTACTCCCTGAACTCCAAGGCCCCCTTTTTTCTCCTACTTTCTCCCTCCTGTTGCTTCTTCTACCTTAAGCCCTTCCTTTGTTTCACTGTCCCCAGCTTTAATAATTATACTCTCAAAATCACCTGGACTCACGAAATTTTTCCTACATTATGTCAAGAACCCACACCTAACCAGCGGGCCCTAGGCAGACCTGCGCAGGGCCCAGACCCTGTCCAGTAACACTTGGACGAGTCATTTAAACTCTGTAAGTATTAGTTTTCTCATATACAAGATGAGGATAATAATGACAGTTGCCTTATAGGGTTTTTGAGAAAATCATCTGTGTTTCAGTTATCTATTGCTGGGTTACATGTCATCCTGAAACTTAGTGGCTTCAAACAAGAATTATTCCACATGAACCCTGGCAGGTATGGCTCAGTTGTTTGGAGCGTTGTCCATACATGAAAAGGTGATGGTTTCAATACCCAGGTTGGGGGTTTGATACCCACGTTGGGGGTTCAATCCCCAGTTGGGGTGCATACAGGAGGCAACCGATTGATGTTTCTCTCTCATATTGATGTTTTTCCTTTTCTCTCTCAAATAAATGAAAATCATATTCTTGGATAATAATACCTCATAATTCTGTAGGTTGACTGGTACTATGTTTGTATTCTTCCCAAAACTCACATGTTGAAACCTACCTCACAATGTGATAGTAGTAGGAGGTAGGGCTTTTGGGAGGTGATTAGGTAATGAGGGTTGAGCCCTCATGAATTCGATTAGTGCTGTTATACTAGTAAAAGAGACCCTGGAGAGCTCCCCTGCGCCTTCCAACCTGTGAGGACACAACGAGCTGTCCATCTATGATCCAGGAATACACTGCATAACAAACCATCTGAAATCTGAGTTGCTTAAAACAATGATATATTTAGCTCATGATTCAGAGGGTTGGCATTTTCACTTGAGTTCAGAGGGTGGTTCTCCTGGCTTCAGCTGGACTTCCTCATGCATCCGTGGTCAGCTGTGGATTGGTTAGGTGGCTCTGCTCCTGGATGTTGACTCTATTGCCTGTGGCACCTTGAATCTCCTAGGCAGGCTAGCCTGTGTTTTTTAAATATAAAAATATTTAAAAATTTTATTGATTTTTTCTGAGAGAGATGCAAGGAGAGGGAGAGAGAGAGGAAAAAAAACCATACATCAACCGGCTGCCTTCTGCATGCCCCAGACTAGGGATGGAGCCCACAACTGGCCATGTGCCCTGACCAGGAATTGAACCGGCAACCTTTTGGTGCACTGGATGATGCCCAACCAACTGAGCCAGGGCACAAAAGGATGATTTCTTAATTCAGTAATTTCTATATTTTCTAGTAACATTTATCTGTAAAGAGGGCCTTCCTTTATTTTTCTTTCCTCTCTTTTTTAGTATTATTATGGGCAACATTTTAATAATTATATAGAAAATAAATGCTCATAACATTCAAGCAATACAGATATATGTGAAATAGGAAGCAAAAACCTTCAGCAGTCCTACTTTCTTAGACGGACCCATTGTTACAATTTTGTACATATTCTCTTATCTATAAAAATACAAGGTTTATATACATGTGAAACAAAAATGGGATTTTTACACAACACTCAGATTTCAGAGGTTTTGAAATATCAAAATACAGCTCTTACATTAATAAAAATACAAGTATTTAAAAACAGAATGAAGTGGCAAAATGCTTTCTCCCAAACTTGTTCTTACATTCTTAATTTTTCTTAGAAATATATATTGTAAACCCAGCATCACCAAGCACCACATTCACATCTAATTAGCTACCAAGTTCTATTCAAATCTTGTTATTATCCTTGGATTGCAGTATATCATTCTCAATTCGAATCACTAGCTAATCTGCTCACTCCCATCATCCTCAACTTCACCTCCTGCCACTTACTCTTTCTGCCTCAGTCATGTCAGATTTCCTTCAGTTCCATGAACTCACCACACTTTTCATGCTGCCTGGCCTTTGATCATGAGGTTCCTTCTTCTGAAACTCTCCCTCCTTGCCTTCCCCCTAACCCAGCCTATGCTTCAGTACATCCTATTCTTCCTTCCTGGCTTAGATACTGTTTCCTCATGGGGGTCCTTCTCTGACTCCTAAACTGGTAATTGTCCCCTGTTTTGGGTCCTCTGGTGCCTGAAATAATTTAGTGTTTCTATTTATTTTCAGACTATCTATAGGTGCCAAGAAGGCACAGTAATGGTGTCTCTGTTGTCCATCATTGTATCCTCAGGGCTGGCATAGTATTTGCCACATCATAGGTGCTCAATAAATGTCTATCAAATGGAAAAAAATAGAATGGTGTTCTGGAATACTGGAAACTATTATCACACCCTTTTTTTTCTCCCAACCATTTCTCCTCTTCCTAGACTTTCAGTTCCTGAACCCACTATAGTGAACCTTATCAATGCTCTGCCTAGATCCTATTGGTTCTCGTAGTAAAACATTTCTGTGCTTCTTAATGGCCAGCACCTGCAACTCTCTGAGGAGGATAGTCCTTGGGCTACTAGAACTGCTCCCCCCCCCCAAAGCCTTATTAAGATATAATTGGCAAATAAAAATCCTATGTATTTAGGGTGTACAATGTAATGATATTATTTTATTTTATTTTTTTTGTGTAATGATTTTATATACGTATACATTGGGAAAGATTACCCCAATCAAGTTAATCAACCCATTCACCAACTCATAAAGTTAGCTTTTCTTCTTTCTTTCTTTCTTTCTTTCTTTCTTTCTTTCTTTCTTTCTTTCTTTCTTTCTTCCTTTGGTAAGAACACTTTTTACTTTCTTAGCAAATTTCAAGTATACAATACAGCACTGTTAACTATAGTCACCATGCTGTACATTCTATCCCAAGAACTTATTCATCTTATCAGTGAAAGTTTGTACCCTTTTACCAGCATCTCCCCATCTCCTCTAGCCCCTAACCTCTAGCAATCACTGTTTTATTCTCTAGTTCTGAGTTCAACTTTTAAAGATTACACATATAAGTGAGATAATATAATATTTGCTTTCTGTGTCTGGCTTATTTCATGTAACTTCTGGGTTATTAGCCAAAGGAAACAAAATCAGTATTGAAGCTGCTTTGCTCAGGCGAAGACGAAGGGAGTGACCTGGAGTTTACATTCCTCCTGCACCAACCCTCCCAGTCCTTAGCCACTGCAGAAGCATGAACTTGACTCCAGTCGGGATAAATTCTAAACTCTGAGCAATAATCTACATTCCAGAGGTCCCCTGCAGGATACAGCCGAGGCCTGGACTTTGTATGAGGTCCTTTCTTGGCTTTCTCCCCACCATGTCCTGCTTTCCCAACTTCCTTACTAGTTTCTTTTGGGAGCAAATTATTTTTTATATAAGGACTCAGGAAATATTGCTCCCATGAGATACTTAAAAAAAAATTAATGTTTTAATTGAGAAATGTGGTACTAGTTTTAGATGTACCACATAATGATTTTTTAAAAACCCTCACCCGAAATAAACTCAAAATGGATAGAGGACTTAAACGTAAGTCAGGAAACCATAAAAATACTAGAGGAATCCACAGGCAGCAAAATCTCAGACATATGCTGAAGCAATATCTTCACCGATACAGCTCCTAAACCTAGGGCAATGGAAACTAAAGAGAAAATAAACAAATGAGACTACATCAAAATAAAAAGCTTCTGTACAGCAGAAGAAACCATCAACAAAACAACAAGAAAGCCCACTGCATGGGAGAACATATTTGCCAATGTTATCTCCGATAAGGGCTTAATCTCCAACATTTACAGGGAACTCATACAACTTAACAAAAGGAAGATAAACAAACCAATAAAAAAATGGGAACAGACCTAAATAGATACTTTTCGAAAGAGTAAGGAAGGCTAAGAGACATATGAAAACATGCTCAAAGTCACTAATCATCCAAGAGATGCAAATCAAAACGACAATGAGGTACCATCTCATAGCTGTCAGAATGGCTATCATCAAAAAATCAACAAATGACAAGTGCTGGCGAGGATACGGAGAAAAAGGAACCCTCGTGCACTGCTGGTGGGAATGCAGACTGGTGCAGCCACTGTGGAGAACAGTGTGGAGTTTCCTCAAAAAACTAAAAATGGAACTCCCATTTGATCCAGTGATCCCACTTCTAGGACTATATCCCAAGAAACTAGAAACATCAATCAGAAAGAATATATGCACCCCTATGTTCATAGCAGCACAATTTACCATAGCTAAGATTTGGAAACAGCCTAAGTGCCCATTAGCAGATGAGTGGATTAAAAAACTGTGGTGCAGCCCTAACCGGTTTGGCTCAGTGGATAGAGCGTCGGCCTGCGGACTCAAGGGTCCCAGGTTCGATTCCGGTCAAGCGCATGTACCTTGGTTGTTGGCACATACCCAGTAGGGAGTGTGCAGGAGACAGCTGATTGATGTTTCTCTCTCATTGCTGTTTCTAACTCTCTATCCCTCACCCTTCCTCTCTGTAAAAAAATCAATAAAATATATTAAAAAAACCTGTGGTATAACTACATAATGGAATAGTACGCTGCTGTAAAAAATAAGGAATTCTTGCCATTTGCAACAGCATGGATGGAACTGGAGAGCATTATGCTAAGCGAAATAAGCCAGTCAGAGAAAGATAAATATCACATGATCTCACTCATTTGTGGAATATAATGAACAATATAAACTGAAGAACAAAAACAGATCCAGAGACAGAGAAGTATTGATCAGACTGTCAAACCTCAGAGGAAAGGTAGGGGAAGGTGGGGTTAAGGAGGAGAGATCAACCAAAGAACTTGTATGCATGTATAGAAGCCTAACCAATGGACACAGACACCAGGGGGGTCGGGGCATGAGTGGAGGGTAATGGGGGGATAAGGACACATATGTAATCAATAAAAAAAAATCAATAAAGAAAAAAAATTCCTCACCCGAGGATATTTTTTCCATTACTTTTTAAAGAGAGTGGAAGGGAAGGAGTGGGAGAGAGAAACATTGATGTGAGAGATGCACCCTGCATGCGCCCTGACTAGGGTCACGGATCAAACCTTGACTGGGAATTGAAGCCACAACCCTTCAGTGAGCAGGCTGATGATCTAACCACTGAGAACACCAGCCAGGGCAACATAGTGATTTTTTAAATTGAGGTATAATTGACATAACGTTATATAGGTTTCAGGTATCCTATATAATAAAAGCCTAATATGCTAAGTGTCCGGTCATCCATTCAACCTATCAAAGTGTAATATGCTAATGATATGCTAAGGCCATTCAACCACTCGCTATGATGTGCACTGACTATAAGGGGGCAGACACTCTGACTGGTAGGTTCGCTTGCTGCTGGGATCTGGCAGATAAGGACTGAGCAAGACAGGCCAGACACGCCCTGGAACCCTCCTGTGGTCCCTCCTCAGCTGGCCAACCCCCCGTGGCCCTCCCTGGCACCGATCATGCACCAATGGAGTCCCTTGGCTTGGCCTGCACCCTTTCACAATCCAGGACCCCTTGGGGGGATGTCAGAGAGCCTATTTCGGTCTGATCCCCAGGCCAGGCCAAAGGACCCCACTGGTACACAAATTCGTGCACCGGGCCTCTAGTACAATATAATGATTTGATATTTGTATATATTGCAAAATGATCACCATAATGAGTATACTTAGTATGTATCACCACACATAGTTACAAATGTTTTTTCTTGTGATGAGAACTTTGAAGATCTACTCTCTTAGCAACTTAAAAAAAATAAACCTTTTATTGTTGATAGTATTATAGATATCTCCCTCTTTCCCCCTCTTTCCCCTTGTACCCCTAGCTCCTGCCCCCCATGTCTTCACTACCCTATGCCTGTGTCCCTGGGCTATGCCTGCCTATCCTCTCTAATAAAATGGTAATATGCAAATTAACCATCACTCTGCTACATAAGCCACGCCCACCAGCCAAGCCACGCCCACCAGCCAATCAGGGTGAGTATGCAAATTAACCCCAATCCAAGATGGCTACAGCCACAGAGAACAATGTTTCCTAGGTAACAGAGGAAGCCAAGCTTTCCATAGCCATTGCAGGCCTAAGCCTCCACTCAAGCTACAAAGTTTCAATTATAGAAGGTAAACAAATTCAAACAAATGGCGGCAGAATGGAGCTTGAGAGAGCAGGCCAGGGTTGCCAGCGGCAACAGGGGAAGCAAAGCTTTCCGCACACCCTGGCCGGGCTCACCCGCTTAAGGCTACAAAGTTTCAATTGTAGAAGGTGAATTAACTGCCACAGAAATGGCTGCCAGAGCCCCAGGCTTGGCTCCGCTCCAGGCTACAAAGTTTCAATTGTAGAAGGAAAATAAATTCCAGATACCAGGGCCTCCCCTTGGGTTGCCAGGGGGGGTGGCCGGCCTGCAAACCACCACAGGCCCCTCGCTCAGGCCGCCCCACACCCCAAGGGAACCCCCACCCTTATCTGTGACACCCTTCAGGGCAAACCAGCTGGCCCCCACCCGTGCACCAGGCCTCTATCCTATTTAATAAAAGAGTAATATACAGATTGATCATCACTGCAACACACAATATAGCTGCCCCCATGTGGTCAAAGATCCTGCCCCCATGTGGACACAAGATGGCCACTACAAGATGGCCAGCAGGGGAGGGCAGTTGGGAGGCACCCGGCCTGCAAGGGAAGGCAGTTGAGAGGGACCAGGCTTGCAAGGGAGGGCAGTTGGAGGTGATCAACCCTGCAGGAGAGGGCAGTTAGGGGTGACCAGGCTGGCAGAGGAGGGAAGTTGGGGGCAAACAGGCTGGCAGGGGAGCAGTAAAGCATCAACCAGGCTGGCAGCAGAGTGGTTAGGGGGTGATCAGGCTGGCAGGCAGAAGCGGTTAGGGGCAATCAGTAAGGCAGGCAGGCAAGCAGTTGGGATCCAGCAGTCCTGGATTGTGAGAGGGATGTCCGACTGCCCGTTTAGGCCCGATCCCACCAGGATCGGGCCTAAATGGGCAGTCGGACATCCCTCCAGGAGTCCCAGATTGGAGAGGGTACAGGCTGGGCTGAGGGACAACCCCCCGCTGTGCACGAATTTCGTGCACCGGGCTTCTAGTATATATATAAAAGCCTAAGCGCCCTTTTAACTGTTTGACCATCCAACCGGTAGCTATGATATGCAATGACCACCAGGGGGCAGGTGCTCAACGCAGGAGCTGTTGAGCTGCAGTGACTTGGCAGCTGCAGTTCTCGTGTGATGCACCTGGAACCAGAGAGGAGAAAGCCCGATTCCTGGGTGTGTCACCTGAGAACCACCCTCTCGCAATCCGGGACCCCTCAGGGATGCTGGAGAGCTGGTTTTGGCCTGATCCCTGCAGGCCAGGACGAGGGACCCTACTGGTGCCTGAATCCATGCGGCCTCTAGTCTATAATAATAAAAGGGTAATATGCTAATTAGACTGGAGACCTTCTGGGAGACCTTCCAGACATCCTTCTGGACAAAGCCATGGTGGCGGGGCTGAGGCAGAGGTGGTTAGGGGCGATCAGGCCAGGAGGGGAGGGCAGTTGGGGGTGATCAGGCCAGCGGGGGGGGGGGGCAGTAGGGGGTGTACAGGCCGGCAGGGGGGTCAGTTGGGCGCGAGCAGGTCGGTAGGAGAGGCAGTTGGGGGCAATCAGGCCAGCGGGGGAGGGGGCAGTTGGGGGCGAGCAGGCCTGCAGGCAGAGTGGTTAGGGGCGATCAGGCAGGCAGGCAGGTGAGCAGTTAGGAGCCAGGGGTCCCGGATTGCGAGAGGGATGTCCAACTGTCAGTTTAGGGATCAGGTCTAAACCAGCAGTTGGACATCTCCCGAGGGGTCCCAGATTGGAGAGGGTGCAGGCTGGGCTGAGGGACACCCCCCTGTCCCCTGTGCACGAATTTTGTGCACTGGGCCATTAGTAAGTATATAAGTTCTTTGGTTTATCTCTTTTCATCTGCCCAACACCACATCGAGGTATGTCAGCCTGTCCCATGCCTCCATGCTTTGTGTCTTATTTTGTCGGTCAATTCATTTTGTTAATTAGATTCCACAAATAAGTGAGATCACGTGATATTAGTCTTTCTCAGTTTGGCTTATTTCACTTAGCATAATATTTTCCAGGTCCATCCATGCTGTCCCACAGGGTAAGAGATCCCTCTTTTTTTACAGCTGCATACTATTTCATTGTGTAAATGTTGCACAGCTTTTTTATCCACTCATCTACTGATGGGCATTTGGGCTGTTCCCAAATCTTAGGTATTGTAAATAATTCTGCTATGAACATAGAGGTGTAGTAGTCTTTCTGATTGGAGTTTTGGGGTTTTTAGGATATATTCCCAGAAGTGGGATCACTGGGTCAAACAAAAGTTCCATTTTTAATTTTTTGAGGAAACTCCATACTGTTTTCCACGGATGCATCAGTGGCTGCACCGGTCTGCATTCCCACCAGCAGTGAACTGGTGTTCCCTTTCTCCACACCCTCACTAGCATTTGTTTGTTGATTTTTTGATGATAGTCATTCTGACAGGTGTGAGGTGATGTCTCCTTGTGGTTTTAATTTGCATTTCTCTGATGATTAGTGACTTCGAGCATGTTTTCATATGCCTCTTGTCCATTTGTATGTCCTCTGTGAAGAAATGTCTATTCAGGTCATCTGCCCATTTTTTTTATTGGTTTGTTTGTCTTCCTTTTGTTGAGTTGTATGAGTACTTTATATCTATTGGATATAAACCCCTTGTCAGATGTATCATTAGAAAATATGTTCTCTCGTACAGTGGGTTACCTTTTCATTTTGGTGGTGTTTTCTTTTGCTGTCCAAAAGCTTTTTATTTTGATGTAGTCCCATATGTTTATTTTCTCCTTAGCTTTCTTTGCCCTAGGACAGTGGTCGGCAAACTCATTAGTCAACAGAGCCAAATATCAACAGTACAACGATTGAAATTTCTTTTGAGAGACAAATTTTTAAAACTTAAACTTCTTCTAATGCCACTTCTTCAAAATAGACTCGCCCAGGCCGTGGTATTTTGTGGAAGAGCCACACTCAAGGGGCCAAAGAACCGCATGTGGCTTGCCAGCCGCAGTTTGCCGACCACGACCCTAGGAGCTGTATCCATAATATATTGCTACATGAGATGTCTGAGATTTTATTGCCTATGTTCTCCTCTAAGATTTTTATGGTTTCATGCCTTACATTTAAGTCTTTTATCCATTTTGAGTTTATTCTTGTGTATGGTGTAAGTTGGTGGTCTAGTTTCATCTTTTTGTGTCTGTCCAGTTTTCCCAATACCATTTGTTGAAAAGACTGTCTTTTTCCATTGTATGTTCTTGTCTCCTTTGTCAAATATTAATTGACCATAATGGTGTGGGTCAATTTCTGGGGTCTCTGTTTTGATCCATTGGTCTATATGCCTGTTCTTGCGCCAGTACCAGGCTATTTTGGTTATAATTTGGCTGTAACTACAATGGCTTTGTAGTATAGTGTGATATCTAGTATTGTGATCCCTCCTACTTCATTATTTTTTCTCAAGATTGCTGCAGCTATTCGGGGTCTTTTATGATTCCATATAAATTTTTTTGTTTCTTTTAAAAAAATTCTTTATTGTTGAAAGTATTACATATGTCTCTTTACCCCCCCATTGACCTCTCCCTGCCCACTCCTGTCTTCCAGCATAGGCTCTCAGCCCACTATTGTCTGTGTTCATTGGTTATGCTTATATGCATGTATACAAGTCTTTTGGTTGATCTCTTACCTTCCCCACTCCCATCCTCCCCTGCTTTCCCTCTGAGGTTTGATGGTCTGTTCGATGCTTCTTTGTCTCTTGATATATTTTTGTTCATCAGTTTATGTTGTTCATTATATTCCACAAATAAGTGAGATCATGTAATACTTATCTTTCTCTGACTGGCTTACTTTGCTTAGCATAATGCTCTCCAGGTCCCTCCATGCTGTCTCAAAGGGTAAGAGATTCTTCTTTTGTACTGCTGCATAATATTCCGTGGTATAAATGTACCACAGATTTTCTATCCACTCATCTACTGATGGGCACTTGGGCTGTTTCCAGATCTTAGCTATCGTAAAGTGTGCTGCTATGAACATAGGGGTGCACACATTCTTTCTGATTGGTGTTTTGGGTTTCTTAGGATATATTCCTAGAAGTGGGATTACTGGGTCAAATGGAAGTTTCATATTTAATTTTTTGAGGAAAATCCATACTGTTTTTCATAATGGCTTCACCAGTCTGTATTCCCACTAGAGTTCCTTTTTCTCTGTATCCTCGCCAGCACTTGTCATGTGTTGATTTGTTGATGGTAGCCATTCTGACAGGTCTAAGGTGATACCTCATTGTCGTTTTAATTTGCATCTCTATGATGATCAGTGATTTTGAGCATTTTTTCATGTCGCTTGGCCATCTATATGTCCATTTTGGAGAAGGGTCTATTTCGGTCCTTTACCCATTTTTAATTGGATTGTTTGTCTTCCTTTTGTTAAGTTGTATGAGTTCCTTATATACCTTCTAGTGTTTTCTTGATGTCAGATATATTATTCTTCATTTCTGTCTGGTTCTTGTTCATGGCCTCTATTTCCCTTTTAATACTATTGTAATTTGCACTAAGTTCCTTAAGCATCTTTATACCCATTGCTTTAAACTCCATTTCATTTAGTTCTTTTTCTGGAGATTCCTTCATTTATCTCATTTGGGGTTGCTTCTTTGTCTCCCCATGTTAGCTATCTCTTTGTAGTGCTTCTGTGTACTAGATAGAACTGTTGTGCCTCTTAGTCTTTGTGGGCTGGCCTAATGTAGAAAGTGTCTTATGGGGTCCAGTGGTGCAGTATCTTTGTTCACCTGTGGTAGATGCTCTAGGTGTGCCCCTTGTGTACATTATTTGGGCTCTCCTGTTGTAATCGGGTTTTGATTGTTGATGTCCTGTTCGTAGCAAGGATCGCCCCTCCGACTTGCTGCCAGTGAGGTTGGGGCTCACTGGATTTTGCTCTGCTGTTGTTGAATCTGGTCCCTTGGTATATCTATTCTGGGTCTCCTGGAAGCTGCTCTAGTGCCGGTGAATGTGAGTCACTGTCCCTTTCTGGCCCTGGGCAATCTGATCGAGGTCTGAGAGGATGAAGCGATTATTAGTCCAGTAGTCAGGGATTCCTTAGCCCAAAGGCTGGGTCTGCCTTGAGTTTCACACCTCGGTTGTCTCTGTTCTGAGTTGTACTCCCTTCCCCCATGGATCTGGTCCCACATGTGTCAGCTGCAGGTGCTTGGGATTGCGGGGGTAGGAGCATAGTCCCTCGGGCATGCGACTCCTTGTGAAGTCCCTGAGCTGCAGCCATGGGGTCGCTCGCAAGGTTCCACTGGTGTGAGACTCACCTTGGGGTCCTAGCTCCCGCAACAGGAGTGCCTTGTGAGGTCCCGCTGGCGAGTGGCTCACCGCACGGGTCCAGGGTGGTGTCCAAGGTTATTCTGGGTGGTGGTGAGGCTGTGCTCCTAGTCATTGCTGCTCTCCCCTTCAAGATGGCTGGTTTCCTTGCCAGAGCTTTATCCGCCTGGGGAGTGCCTGTGGTGGTAGCAGGGGCTCTTTTTCTTGTTCAGGAGAGCCTGATCCACCAGCCCCTGAGACTCTTGTGAGATCTAACTGTCCCTCACACACACACACACACACACACACACACACACACACACACACACACCACATCTGCATCCCTTACTCATACTCCCTCCCTCACTCCTGTCCTGCTGGCCACCATGTTGAATTCCTCTTAGCAACTTTTAAATACACAATACAATATTATTATCATGCTATACATTACATCCTCATGACTTATTTATTTCATAACTGGAAGTGTGTACCTTTTGACCAACCTTATACATTTTCCCACCCCCACCAAAAGACTGGCAAACACCAATCAGTTTTTCTGTATCTCTGTGTTCAATTATTTTTTTAGATTTCACATATAAGTGAGATCATATAGATTTGTCTTTCTCTGACTTATTTCACTTAGCAAAATGCCCTCAAGATCCTTCATGCTGTGCAAATGACAAGATTTCTTTCTTTTTTATGGCTGTATAATAGTCTACTGTATACATACTTACTACATTTTCTTTATCCATTCACCTGTTGATGGACAGTTAGGTGGTTTCCATGTCTTGGATTTGGTAAATAATGCTGCTATAAACATGGGGTGCAGATATCTTTTTGAGGTAGTGATTGTATTACCTTCACATAAATACCCAGAAGTGGAATTGCTGAATCATATCATAGTTCTATTTTTAATTTTCTGAGGAACCTCTATACTGTTTTCCAGGGTGGTTATACATTATGTTCTCACCAGCACCCATATTTCCTTGTCTCCACATCCTCTCCAACACTTGGGGAGAATTTTCTTAATAAATTACCCCAAACAGATCTTCCTCTCAGTCTGCTGCTGGGGCACCTGACCTAAGACCCACAACAAGCTTACTTCTGACTCAGGGCACTTGACCTTGCTTTGGCTTTATTCCTTCCTTCATCCCAGCCTCTGTAAATGCCTCCAACAGCCCTTCCTCAACCCCTGGTATAAAATAGCACTCCTCCTCCCTTCCTGTCCTGCTCCAGTTGCCTTCCATCTCAGTAACTTGTTTTATGTTTCTTTTACAGCACTAATGACTCTCTGGATAACACACATATCTTTTTGTTTAAGGGCTGTTCCCCTGATGTCCACTCCATGAGCACAGGGACTTTGTCTCTTTTGTTACTGCTGCTCTAGAACAGAGCATCTAGGGTCATTTAATTAAAATCACTTACATCAATTCTTACACTTTAGTATAGGGGAGAAATGTAGTAGTGGAAAACGTGGGTCAAAAGAAAAAATAAAATTCCATTATGAAAACTTATATTTTCCTGAAAATTGTATATATCTTTAGACTTGCTCATATCTTTTTGGTTATATTTTTTCATTTTGCAACTATTTGTCTGAAATAAATATTTTAATTATTGTTGCTTCACGTCTCTGTGGGAACCCCAAAGACCAGTGTCATTTTTCAAGTTCTTCCAGAGAACGTAACACTATTTTAGATGATACAAATGAAGACAATTTGCATTGGGAATATCATGGAATGGCAGATATAGTCCCTGTTTTCTACAAACTAGCTCTGTAGCCTTGGCCATCATACCCTTCCTGTAAAATGACTGGGTTGGGTTGGATCAGTAGTTCTCAAACATTTGTGCGCTTCCAGGTAGATAAAAATGTCCTGGTTCAACCTGACAGATTTTAATCAGGTCTGTGGTGGGCCTCAGAATCTGCATTTCCCCAAAAGCACACCAGGTGATTTACAAACAATCCGTAGACTTTTAGAAAACTGGGTAAGTTGTTCATTTGTTATGTTAATCATCCCACAAATTTTTATTGCGCGTGGGTTCTGTTATGTATTCGAGTATCAGGATACAGCCATGAACACAATAAACCAATCTGTGTTATTCTGGAGCTTCATTCAAAAGTTGTGTGTGGTGTGTGTGTGTGTGTGTGTGTGTGTGTGTGTGTGTGTGTGTGCGTGCGCGCGCGCGCATGGGTGGTGATGGGAGACACAGACAAAAAACCCATAGCAAATATATCTACAGGGTCAGATGGTGCTAAGTGCTAAAGGGAAAATTGAAGTAAAGATGGGGCATAATGAGTGCTGAGCAGGTTGGTTTGGTGGTAATTGGAGTTCTAATCAGATAAGATCCATTGAGATGGGGACATGTGAGGAGAGAGGGTGTGAACATGAAGCCATCTGGGAGAACAGCATTCCAAACAGAGGGGAGAGTGAGTGCAAAAGGCTCTGAGAAGGGAGCCTGCCGGGCATGCTGGAGGATGGGCAAACAGTGGAGTGTGGGAGAATAATAGGAAATGTGGGGAAGACCTGAGAAGCCAGATCACCTGGGGCTTTCTTAGTCATTTTATAGCCTTTAGTTTTACTCTGAGCAGAGCCAGAAGCCAATGAAGGTTTATGAGTGGAGAGGAGACATACAGTCTGTTCTTCTCTTTAAAAGATTCTCTTCACAAAGAGTGGAAACAGGTGTGTGCTAAGTGCTTTATACAGGGTGTCCCAGAAGAATGTATATGCACTTTGAATAATTATAAAGGCAGTATTTATTAAAACACATTTCATTTTCAAAATGAGGTAGAATCTGCAGCCTGGTCAGTGTGGCTCAGTGGTTGAGCATGGACCTATGAACCAATGAAGCATAGTAATCCCTCCTTTGGAAAACTGCTGTTTGAACTACTCTGTTATTCTTAGACAGTCTCTTATTCTGTAGGTCAACTCTGTTATTTTTAGACTGTAAAGTAACTTTGTTTTTGCTTGAATAGAAAAGATAAACTTAACTGTCTGACCTTGCAAGCTAGCCATCTGACTGATATGCTGATATTGATGCCAAGTGCCTGTATAGATATGATACTCAAGGTTACAGGTGTTTGTTAGATATGATATGTACTCAAGGTTACAGGTATCTGTATAAATAGGATATATACTCAAGGTTACAGGTGTCTGTATAAATATGATATATACTCAAGGTTACAGGTGTTTGTTAGATATGATATGTACTCAAGGTTACAAATTTTCTGTAAAAATAACTTACACAAGGACCTAAAAATATATAAAAAGAGAATGCTTCCTCCTTTGGGGGTTCAGAATTTGACAGAGGTAATCTGCTCTGAACCTGGGAGTAATAAAGATGACTCCTAACTAATTGGCTCATTAAAGTGTCTTTGTCCAGGTCGCTGATTTACGATATAACACCAGGAGGTCAATATATTAAAAGACAAGAATCTGAAGACATTGTGTGCACACATTTTTTGGGGACACCCTGTAAGTGTTAGCTAATTTAATTCTAACAACAAAGAGCTCTAACATTATATTACCTACTGGTTGTCTGAGTAGATGAAAAATTAAAAAAAAAAGTTTGTTCAGTTCTTCGTCCCTGTTGCTACTACTATTTGTATAAGTTATTCATTAGCAACCATTTATAATTTCCTGATATTTTATTTTCTTTTTTTTCAAAAAATTTTTATTAAGGTATTATATGTGTACATATCTTACCATTGCCCCCCCCCCCCCACCGCACTCCCATACATGCCCTCACCCCCCAGTGTTTTGCGTCCATTGGTTATGCTTATATGCATGCATACAAGTCCTTCGGTTGATCTCTTATCTTCCCCACCTCTCCCTAACCTTCCTGCTGTAATTTGACAGACTGTTTGATGCTTTACTGCCTCTGTATCTATCTTTTTGTTCAACAGTTTATAATGTTCTTTATTATCCATAAATGAGTGAGATCATGTGGTATTTTTTTTTCATTGACTGGCTTATTTCACTCAGCATAATGTTCTCCAATTCCATCCAGGTTGCTGCAAATGGTAAGAATTCCTTCTTTTTTATGGCAGCATAGTATTCCATTGTGTAGATGTACCATAGTTTTCTGATCCAGTCATCTGCTGATGGGCACCTAGGCTGTTTCCAGATCTTAGCTGTTGTAAATTGTGCTGCTATGAACATAGGGGTGCATATATCCTTTCTTATTGGTGTTCCTATTTCTTCGGATATATTCCTAGGAGTGGGATTACTGGGTCAAATGAGAGTTCCATTTTCAGTTTTTTGAGGAAACTCCATACTGTTATCCACAGTGGCTGCACTAATTTCCTGATATTTTAAAAAATATGTTTTTATTGATTTCAGACAGGAAGGAAAAGGGAGAGAGAAAAAAATTCAATGATGAGATAAAATCATTGATTGGCTGCCTCCTGCACACCCCCTATTGAGGATCGAGCCTGCAACCTGGGCATGTGCCCTGATTGGGAATCAAACCATGACCCTCTGGTCCATAGGTTGATGGTCAACCACTGAGCCACACTGGCTGGATTCCTGACCTTTTTTAGGAGTATTGTGGTAGGATGAAAGGTGGGAGGGTTATTCTTCCTTCCTGCCTGACATTTCCTTCCTTGTGGATGGACATACATTCACTCAATACTATGGGGTGGAGGGTGTTGTATGATACCTGATGGGGAAGTTTAGAGGGCAAAAATGGACATTTCTCTCTCCTTCCTGCTCCCAGGCAGCATTTGCTCTTCTCTATTTCTCCAGGCACTAATTTGTAAGGACAGGCTTCCACGTGGGAAGGCCTGTGGTGATTCAGCACTGCTTGACTGGTTTGGCCTAATTTGGGGTTTAGCGCTGAAAATTTATGTAGCTCTGATGTTCTATACAACATCAGCTTTATCAATAACAAAAGTAGTGTTTGGCCTCCAGCCACCTGATGTATTTGTCATAAGGTAGAAAAGGGGTGTAATTTTGGGGTCATATCAAACCCTAGCAGTATTTTTTGCAGCACTTCCCTTAGTTCTTAGAACAGTGTCGGTGAGGTTTTAGTCCAAGTTTTCCTTCGGTAAAAGAATCTTGTTGGCTGCTAATTCACAAGAATTACAGTAGGTGGCAGGCACACTCTATCAAAATCAACCTTCATAGCGGTTCTAAGCAACAAGTCCATTTTGCAGTGTCCCATTTAGAAACCAGATCGTCTTTGTTCAAGCTGACCTAACAAAGGAGCATAGTCTAGGTGCCTTTTAAACAACAGAAATTGACTTCTCATGGTTCTGGGAGCTGGAAGTCCAAGACCAGGTTTGAATTCTGGGGAGCGCCCTCTTCTGGGTTGCAGTCTGCTGACCTGTATCCTCATGTGGTGGAAAGAGGGTGAGAGAGCTCGCGGGCCCCTTCTTTTTTTTTTTTTTTTAAATATATTTTATTGATTTTTTACAGAGAGGAAGAGAGAGTGATAGTGAGTTAGAAACATCGATGAGAGAGAAACATCGATCAGCTGCCTCCTGCACACCCCCTTACCGGGGATGTGCCCACAACCAAGGTACATGCCCTTGACCGGAATCAAACCCGGGACCCTTGAGTCCGCAGGCCGATGCTCTATCCACTGAGCCAAACCGGTTTCTGCTGGCCCCTTCTTATAAAGGCACTAGTTCTGTTCATGAGGGCTCCACTTTCATGACCTGATTATCTTTCAAAGGCTCCATAACCTCCAATACCATCTCATTGGGATTAGGGTTTCAATATCTACGTTTTTGGGAGACACAACCTGTAAATAACACAGATCCAATGATTAGGCAAAGTATCTAGGTTAGGAAGCTTCCTGTGACATTGCCTCATGCTGGCGCCAGAAGTCATATTGTTAGGTCAATTTGCAATGCTGAACTTGGGGTGTTAAGAGCAACAGTCATAATAAAAAACAAGAAATAGTTATTAAGCACTTAATGATTTCCAGGCAGGTGCTAAGCACTTTACATGTGTTATCTATATTAATACAACAGTCCTGTGATGTAGAAATTATTATTATCTTTGCTTTGCAAAGATCTGAGGCCTAGAGAGTTTAGGAAAAGTGTTCAAATGTGCCCGCTAGTAGGTGGAGGTTTCTCAGACACATGCACGGAAACTGTTGAACTCAATTGCCTCAGTGGGCACTAATTTGGTGGAATTAAAAGAACCAAATGATGAAAGCAAGACTCAAGGGAGATGTGAAACTGTATTTAAGGGTCTGAGGGGCTTCCATGTGAAAGCAGACTAACTCTGTGCAGCTCTGGAGAGTAGAACCCAAGCCAGTGGGTAGGCAGTTCCCCCACAGAGGTAGATTATACCTCATCATGAGGAAGGTTTAGAGGAGAGGTAGAATGGTGCAGTTGGTGAAACAGTGAGCTTATGTGCTTGGAGAAAGATTCTATCTCTTTTTATTGCTTTGTTAAATTCTCAGTCTAACATAAAGAAGAAAAAAAGCATCCCGATTGCCTGGCACTGATGTTCAATTTGGGTTTCCATCTTGGCTCTGCTATGTTCCAAACTGTGAACTGGAGCGGCACCACTAGGTGGGGCTGATGGGACAGACTTGGCACCTAGACACTCACCAGACGTGTGTCTTTGGACAAATGGCTTAACTTGGTTGTGACTCAGCTTCCTCATCTGCAAATAGGGGTAATTATGGGATTTATCTCATGAAGTTGTGAGAATGTTATAAGTTGATCGAAGTAGCCTCTACTAAGTATCTAGTAAACATGAGCTATTATTTTTTGCTTTAATTTATCACTGTTATAGACCGAATATTTTGTGTTCCCCCACATTCATATGTTGATGTGATGGCATTAGGAGGTGGTACACCGTGGAGGTGGTTAAGTCATGAAGGTGGAATCCTCTTGAGCAGGCGTCCTCAAACTACGGCCCGCGGGCCACATGCAGGTGTTTTTGCCGTTTTGTTTCTTTACTTCAAAATAAGATATGTGCAGTGTGCATAGGAATTTGTTCATAGTTTTTTTTAAACTATAGTCCGGCCCTCCAACGGTCTGAGGGACAGTGAACTGGCCCCCTGCTTAAAAAGTTTGAGGACTCCTGCTCTTGAGTAAGATTAGTGCCCTTATAAAAGAGCTTTCTGGTTCTTCTTCCCATATGAGTATGCAGCAAGATGGCCATCTATGAACCAGGCACATCTGCTTAATCTTGGACTTAACCAGTATAGCCACCAGAACCGTGAGAAATGTTTGTTGTTTAAGCAACCCAGTCCGTGGTAATTAGTTATAGCAGCCCGAACTAAGATAGTCACTTATAAAATAAAAAGTGTGTTTTCATAGTTCCAAGTCAACATTACTACTTGTCATTTAAGAATGAATCCTGCTGGTTCTATTGCAGGGTCGGCAGAGTCTTTTGAATGTCCATAAAAGATGTCAAAGGGATTGATTAAGAGTAGGTTTTATTTTTTGAAATAGTCAAAAGTTATTCAGAGCCAAGTCTTTCAAATAAGAAAAGCCATTAAATTGGGTTTTTGATGTGTGGCAGGATAATTTTTGGAAGTATGTATTGCTTTGTATTTTGCCATGTATTTATTTCTGCTCCTCCAATCCAAGTGCATAGCCAGACTCTTTGAAATACCTTGCTTCAGATAATATTTTGTAGGATATAAATACAAAAACTTTCCAGCAAAATAATTTTATTATTTTTTCAAGAAAAATGATTTTAAATATAATAATGTTACATGCAATAAACATTAATATTTCAAGAAAAATGGTTTTAAATATAATACTAGTGTCCTGGTGCACAGATTTGTGCACATTGAAAGGAAATTAATTATAAGGTGGCAGGTGGGGCAAGACTGGGTGAAATGGTCCAGATGCCCTGGAGCCAATTTCCCGAGGTACCTCCCCAGCTGGCCACACCAGGGGCGCCTCAGCTCGAAGGGCGTCTGTGGGCTGAGTGGGGATCCCTCCGGCAGGTGGGGTCCCTTGGCCTGGCCTGCAGGGATCGGGCCGAAACTGGCTCTCTGACATCCCCCAAAGAGTCCTGGATTGTGAGAGGGTGGTTCTCGGGTGACGGACCCCAGAATCGGGCTCCCTCCTCTCTGGTTCTGGGGTGTGTCACCCGAGAACTGCCACTGCCCAGTCACCGCAGCTCGGCAGCTTCTGCATTGAGTGTCTGCCCCCCGGTGGTCATTGCACGTCATAGTGTCTGGTCAGAAGGTTGGATGATTGCTTAGCTTTATATATGTATAGATTACATGTAATAAACATTAATATTTCAAGAAAAAAGATTTAAAATATAATGATATTATCCAAACTGTACTAACATAGTATAATATCACAAAAGTTGTAGGAAATAGTAAAAATCTGCAAATAACAGGATTACTTTTATTACATTTTAAAATATTTTTTTCCCCTCTGGCTCTATTTCTGTTCATCAGTTTATGTTGTTCATTATATTCCACAAATGAGTGAGATCATGTGATATTTATCTTTCTCCGACTGGCTTATTTTGCTTAGCGTAATGCTCTCTAGGTCCATCCATGCTGTTGCAAATGGTAAGAGTTCCTTCTTTTTTTTTTTTTTTTTACAGCAGTGTAGTATTCCATTGTATAGATGTACCAAAGTTTTCTAATCCACTCATCTGCTGATGGGCACTTAGGCCATTTCCAAATCTTAGCTATTGTAAATTGTGCTGCTATGAACATAGGGGTGCATATATCCTTTCTGATTGTTGTTTCTAGTTTCTTGGGATATATTCATAGAAGTGGGATTACTGGGTCAAATGGGAGCTCCATTTTAAATTTTTTGAGGAAACTCCATACTGTTTTCCACAGTGGTTGTACTAGTTTGCATTCCCACCAGCAGTGCAAGAGGGTTCCTTTTTCTCCGCATCCTCTCCAGCACTTGTCGTTTGTTGATTTGCTGATGATAGTCATTCTGACAGGTGTGAGATGGTATCTCATTGTCATTTTGATTTGCATCTCTCAGATAATTAGTGACTTTGAGCATGTTTTCATATGTCTCTTGGCCTTCTGTATGTCTACTTTCAAAAAGTGTCTATTTAGTCCTTTGCCCATTTTTTGATTGGATTGTTTATCTTCCTTTTTTTAAGATGTATGAGTTCCCTATAAATTTTGGAGATTAGGCCCTTATCAGCTATAACATTGGCAAATAAGTTCTCCCATTCAGTGGGCTTTTTATTTTGATGTAGTCCCATTTGTTTATTTTCTCCTTAGTTTCCATTGCCCTAGGACAGTGGTCGGCAAACTCATTAGTCAACAGAGCCAAATATCAACAGTACAACGATTGAAATTTCTTTTGAGAGCCAAATTTTTTAAACTTAAACTTCTTCTAACGCCACTTCTTCAAAATAGACTCGCCCAGGCCGTGGTATTTTGTGGAAGAACCACACTCAAGGGGCCAAAGAGCCGCATGTGGCTTGCGAGCCGCAGTTTGCCGACCACGGCCCTAGGAGCTGTATTTGTAAAGATATTACTATGACATATGTCTGATATTTTGCTGCCTATGGATTCTTTTAAGATTTTTATAGTTTCCCATCTTAGTTTAAGTCCTTTATCCATTTTGAGTTTATTTTTGTGTATGGTGGTCTAGTTTCATTTTTTTGCATGTATCTGTCCAATTTTTCAACACCATTTATTATATTTATGTTTAATATAAGATATTAAACCTGGAAGGGACTGTCAATGATTATCTAGTCCAATCTTCTATCCTTTCCTTTTAATTTAAATATGAGAGAGCCCTGGCTGGTGCAGCTCAGTTGGTTGAGCATCATCCGTGCACTGAAGGGTCTCCAGTTTGGTTCCTGGTCAGGGCACATACCTAGGTTTCAGGTTTGGTCCCCAGTTGGAGCACATATGGGAGACAATTGATCAATGTTTCTCTCTCTCTTTTCCTTTTCCTTCCTCTCTCTCTAAAATTAATTTTAAAAATATGGGAGAACTAAGGTCCAGATAGGTGAAGTGACCTACACAGGGCTACAAGGAGTACAGATGACAGAGCTAGGACTCTCAGACCAATTCTCCTTACCCTATGTTACACTGGTCTTTCCTCCTTATTTCCCTTTTTGTCAATTCAAGTATCTAATAAGTAAGGAAAAAAATCTGTCCGGGATAATGGGACAGATATATTTCTCTTCTACTTACCAGGTGTACCGGTTTATAATGCGGATTTTGTAATAAAAGATAACACCATAATTTCAAGAGAAACTTCAAAAGTGCTTCATTCAAAGTATTGTCCACCACCAACTACACATTTCCCCCATCTTTCAGGTAATTTGTGGATACCATCCCAATAGAATTTTTCTTGTTTTGAGGCAAACAATTCAGAGAACCAATTTTCCACTTCTTCCTATGTTTTGAAGTGCTGCTCAGAAAGTGCATGTGCCATAGATCAGAACAAGTGGTAATCTGAAGGAGCAAGGTCTGGTGAATATGGCAGGTAGGTTAATACTTCACAGGCAAGATCTTTTAACGTGTCTTTAACTGGTTTTGAAGTGTGTGATGGTGCGTCATCTTGAAGCAAAATTACTTTGCTGTGTCTTCTGGCACATTCTGGTAGTTTCACAATCAAAGAGTGGTTCAAATTGATTATTTGTTGTCAGTAGCGATCAGTATTAATGGTTTCACCTGGTCTTAGAAACTCGTAATACACCACACCTTCCTGATCCCACCAAACGCAGAGCATTGTCTTCTTTCTGAAGTGATTTGGCCTTGTAGTCGATGTTGATGGTTGACCTGGATCAACCCATGATTTTGTGCATTTGGGATTCTCAAAATAAATCCATTTTTCATCACCAGTCACAATTTAATGCAAAAAAGACTTATTTTCGTGCCCTTGAAGCAACATTTTACTGATTACTTTTCGGTTTTCCATTTATCTCTTGTTCAGTTGATGTGGCACCCATTTTCTCCTTTAAAATCTTTCCCATTGCTTGTAAATGGTTGGAAATTGTTTGCTGAGCAACATTTAATCTTTTTGCAAGTTGTTTTTGAGTTTGACACACATCTTTATCCAATAATGCTTGTAATTGTTGGTCTTCAAACTTTTTCGGTTGACCTGGATGTTCTTTGTCTTTCACATCGAAATCATCACTTTTAAAGTGTTTAAACCAGCGTTCACAAGTATCTTGAGTTGGAGAATGTTCACCATAAGCTTCCCAAAGTATACGATAACTTTCAGCAGCACTTTTCTTCAAAATAAAGTAATGAATTAAAACTTCCAGCAAATGCTCTTTTTTTGGCACGAAATTTGACATTTTTAAGCGTAAAAATATCTATGATGTTAACACCTAACACAGAAAATTTGACATATGAAGTTTTGAAGCTTGTTGTCAATACAACAAAATAGCATACATATCAAATCGCATATATATCAACATATGTGTAACTCCATCTATTGAAAAAAAATCTGCATTATTAACCGGTACAAATGGTAGTTCAATACAAGTTATCTTAAGTTTTCACAGTCTTATTTGGGGATAATTTAAAAATAGTTTTAAATAATAGGAAACAGTTAAGGAATAAAATTTTTATTATCCAACATTCGTGGGCCAGGCACACATAAAGCATCAGCCTTGAAGTTGAAGCTTTCCTTAGAGCCACACTGTTAGGATGGAAGGGAGGGAGAGGACAAGCACAGCGCCTGGGATGCTAGAATGACCTGATATGGAATTCATAATCCCACAGTTTCTGAGGTTGATCTGGCCAGCAAGAAGAAATCTTCTCTTCCCTTAACAACACATGAGCCTTCCTAAGGCAATACAACCTTCTCAGACAGAGAAAACTACACCCAGATGAAGAACTAGGCGTTTGAAAAAACCATCCTGAGCAGGAAGAATTAGTCTAGTAGCCAGGGGCACTGCTATTAAAATGGTTCTCCTTATTCTTATATGGAAATGACGAGTTAGCATAATAGTGCTGGTATGAAATTTTGATGTCTTAATAGTACATTACTTATAAGAATCAGGGGGAACCATTTTATTCAGCCCTAGCTTTTGCTTTTAGACTGGTGCATTGTTTTTGTTTTTTTTATTAGTTGTTTTTTAAAATGTGGTTTAGAAATGATATAGAGAGTAAGTGGAGAAGAACAATGCAATAATGGAAGAGATAAAACAGGTTTAAAATACTTTAATTACTTCAATGGAAGGGTTAAAGGCTAAAGAGTGAATCAAGAAACATTTAAATATAACTTTGATCAATTGTTCTCTCTCTCTATAACATAAATTAGACAATAAGTATTACATAAATGGAGAGCTAATTATATAGTATATGAAGATGTTTTCTTGATATGATTTTAAAGACATTTTGTATAGCTAATTGAATTCAATGTATAGGGGGCTTACTTTTTTGAAAGGAAAAGCTGTCTATATGACCATCAGGAAACTTTGAAGCTTGGGGGATTTTCATCTCTTTTTGTGGCTGAAATATATTTTGAGGGGGACTATGTAGAACACAATTCTAAAACAAGGAAAAAAGAGGTATGTTTATTATTTTAGGTTATAGAGAAATCTTTAGTGTTTCAGGAAATAGAATCAGTCATTTATTTAAAGAAAGTAGTGAACAAAGTAACTCTTTTCCTCCAAGTAATTTAAGAACAACCCAAAAGTTACTTCAGTTTTCTACATTTCTTATAAAATAATAGTGCTAGATTGGACTGAATCAACCAAGAAATACTTGATTTATTTTCCTTCTTCCTTGGTTATGCTTTGCAATCATTCAATGGAGAAATATTGTTAAAGTTTAGAACAAACAAACAAACAGTTATCTAGAATTCTTCATTCAGTTAAAATATATTTCAAAAATCAAAGTGAAATATTTTTTTAGACCAACAAAAACTTGGATATTTGATCTAATGCAGACCTACATTACAAGCAATGTTAAAGCACTTCAGGTGAAAGGAAAATGGTACAGGGTAAAAATTCAGATGTACATAAAGGAATGAAGAGCCATAGAAATGTTAAACATGTATGTAAATATATGACTTCCCCCCCCTGATTTTTAAATTTCTTTAAAGGATTGTTTAAAGAGAAAATAATAACAGTGTATTATGGGGATAATAACAAATGTAGAAATACATTGTATGACAATAGCAGAAAGGACAGGAGAGAGGAAATGAAAATTTCTTATACTATATGTGAAGTAGTATAAAATTATTTGATACTGATCAGTTAAAAATGTATATTGCAAAACCTTGTGGTAACCAATAAAAACCCCGCAAAGAAATACTATGACAAATCACATAAGCCAATTCCTTGTAATAAATACACTATCTATCTATCTATCTATCTATCTATCTATCTATCTAATCTAGCTATAACTGGTTCTTTTTTTTTGTTTTTTTTTTAAATAATTGGTTCCTGTCCCCTGGTTTAACTCTGACTAATATATGAATAAATACCCATTATGACAAAATAAAAGTGGATTTTTAATGAAAATGAGATTTCAACCAAAGTAAATTTTCAAGTAGTTTATTTGTTAACCAAGCAAGAAAATCCATTTACCAATGTTGAGTTAAGTCATGTTTGATTGTGGCAGCCAAAGAAATATGTCTAGATAAAATAAACTTGTTTAAGATTATTAGTCTTTTACTAATAGTTCTGAGAATAGTTACTCGCAGAGTTGGGGACATTTGAGCAACATCAATAGCCAATTAAAAAACAAGGCACCGACAGAGACTTGGCTGACAGCAGCAGCCCTCTCACTCCAACAAGAATTGTTTGAGTTGTCTTGTACCCATGGTGTGGGGAAGTGGGTTTACGATATCTAAATCCAGCCTAACACCAGGAATGCTCAGGACCTACTCAAGAAGGCAAATAATCCCTTCCACTAATATTTACAGGGTAAAATAAGATTGTTGTTAGAGTAATAAATTTGACAGTAAAATAGTAGTCAAGTTTTCAGGCAAATTTAAATTGGCTAGTTGAAACAAGCGAATATGCTAGAAAAATTAATTGTACTGGACAAAAAGGTGTTCCTAAAGTGTTAACTAAAATTTTTATTGGTAATTCATCTCATGATAAAATTGTGCACCATGTAATGAACCTAAAACAGTAATATTATAGTGCAAAAAATTAAAATTTAAAAGCCATCAAGACTACATTATAAAATTTTCAAAAGCCCCCTAACATTTAAATCAAAAAAGGAGGGGATAGTAGAAGAATATCATGTAAGGAAAAATATCCTGTAAGTAAATTACATCTAGAAAATTAATACTTTAGAAAATTAATTGTAAGGCTAAAAGCAAGACACCCATGAAAAACACACAAGGTGTCAAAACAAGCCAGAGGAAAATCATTTGGGCAAAAAATGAAAAAGGATCCCAAGTCAAATTTATAGAAAATATTCCTTTATTAACTTTTGGTCGAGAATATGTTTGTATATTTTCAGAAAATAACTCTGAGACCATGTGGATTCCAGCAACAGAGAGGAATCGACAGGACTACTCCAGCCATGAAGACAGAAGAGAAGCAGTCCAGAGATGGAAGACGCTGACGTGGCCTTCTGATACTAGCAGTTAGCAGCTGAGCATCACTGCAGGTTGCCCAGGACCAAACCAGAGAGAGTCGGACCTGCATTACCACCATTTGTCCACCATCCAGAACTGTAATGTCAGTGCTGACATGTATACATAAGGAACTGTTGGACATTGAAATTGGGTCTCAAAAGAACTGTTGGCCCAGAAAGAAACTCACTACAGACTGATTCATTTGCCTGTCACCATAACCATTATTGCTTGTCTTATTTTCAGTTCTTATAAGTGTATTTCTAATAGCACATGATCTCACTCATCTAGGGGAAATAATGAACAACACAGATGGATGAACAAGAACAGACCCAGAAACAAGCAGGCATGGATCAGACTGTCGGGCCTCAGAGGGAGGGTAGGGGAGGGTGGGGGTAAAGGGGAGAGATCAACCAAAGGACTTGTGTGCAAGCATATGAGCCTAACCAGCAGTTAAGGACAACAGGGGGGTGGGGGCATGTGTGGGGAGGGGTGTGGGATGGGAATGGGGGGATGAGGACAAATATGTGATACTTTAACCAATAAAGAAATTAAACAAACAAACAAACAAACAAACAAAAAACAAGGCAAATTATTGCAAGTGGTATCCTTTGGTTATTGATAACTTGACAAATGTTCAGAACTTGGTATGTTATAATCTCAATTAGTGTTATTGGAAATTGACTTGAACTCCATGGTCCTCTCATCCTTTTCTCTACCATCTATTTTCCTTTTTTTTAAAAAAAATTAATCTTCACTCAAGGATATTTTTTCCATTGATTTAGAGAGAGTGGAAGGGAGGGAGGGAAGGAGGAAGAGAGAGAGAGAGAGAGATCAGTTGGTTGTCTCTAAAATGAACCCCAACAGGGGCTGGGAATAGATTTGAAACCCAGGTATGTGCCCTTGACTGGGAATTGAACCCACGACCCTTCCATGCACAGGGCTGATGTTCTAACCACTTAGAAACACTGGCCAGAACTTCTCTGCCATTTTGATCAATGGTCTATGAACAGTAAAAGAAAAATATTTTTTCAAGAGCACTAAATATACACTGCAAAGACCATAACTGAAACAGGAAATATACCCCAACTCATAAAACTCATAAATACATATTTGGCAAAGCAATAGACATTTAGAGATAAGAATATTGATGAAAATATTTAGATTAACAGATGAATTCAGGATAGCTTCAAGGACAAGTTTTCTTTATAATTTTGGTAGCTTTAATTCTTGCTAAGCCCCAGAATACATTTGTGTTCCCCCCCCCCCACCTGCTCAAGTGCATGTATCTAGGAAATAAATATCTAGCTATGTGTGTTTGCATCTATCTTATATGTATGTATATAGGACAATAAAGATGATTATTAAAAAGTAATGAAAAGATATTTTATAAATATCAGGGCTTCATATTTTCCTCAAGCCCTCAGGTAGGAAAATAATCTCATAAATCTTATTTATTCATGAGGGATCCTTTCCCCTAGGTGACCCATTAACTGCCTCCTCCTATGTAGCTCTGGGAAAGTCAGCTGCAGTCTATGAGACCATTTCCAGCACAAATTGAAGCAATATTGGTGTTCCCTGTTCTATTTGGTACCACTTTTTACTACCCTCAGTATTGCTAATTAGCTATCTCTTTTCTACTATGGGGGAATTTCAAATAAGTCCATATGCCACTGTGATTTTCCTGAAGATGCTGCTAGTTCAGATCTGCTCAAAAACAGGTGAGTGAGAAGGATGGCAAGAACAAAACACAACAATATGATTCAATCATATTGTTGTGTTTTGTGGACAAAGGTATTTTCTGGTAATTAATTCACATTTTGAAATCACCACTGGGTATAGGAGAAGAGGGCACCTCAAGGAGAAAGAGTTGAGAACAGTGGCTGAGTCAATGGGCAGAGATTGAAAGATACTCTGCAGGGAGCCTAATTTGGTCATTTTTTTAAAAATAGGAGATTTATTGAGATATAATTCACATATCACACAACTTACCTTTTAAAAGTATACAATTCAATGGTTTTCAGTATATTCACCATGTTGTGCAACCATCACCACAATCAATTTTGACCTTTTAACAGGGACAGAAAGGGTCTCAAGCATTCAATGATAAGGACCATGATGTAGGAGAGTCAGGCCTGATCCAGTAGGCACACAGTAGTGGAAATAACATTAGGATACAGAGAAATGTTTAGATTTAGTTCCCAATTCAGCTTAGTTTGGTGGTAAGCACTCACTCCAGAGTTGGTAATAGTATTTGGTCTGATTGTGGAGGACAACTTATAGGTGGACCAAGCATACAGAAGTGTGCAATTTAAGCAGTGTCTTCCAAAGAAGCAAGAAATCATGTTTCCCCTCCTCTACTGATTATTTAATCAGCTTTAATGAATGAGGAGAAAAAAATCTGAAGTGATTGCTGAGGTAAAAGATTCTATCTAACTTATTTAATTGTACCCCATTCTTCCTGAAATATTCAGAGAACCTTGATATCTGGTTATTGGTATATCCATTTTTTTTTTTTATTCAACAAAAACACTTCTTCAGCTTCTGTTATGTTTCTAACATTGTCCAGAATTCTGGGAATACAGAGAAAAAGACACACTTTCTTCCCTTCATGAGCTCGGAGTCTGGGGTTGGAGATGGAAGCAGACAATTACATGGCAGCACTTTGCACCTAGAGCAGGAACAGCTGAGAGGTGGGAAGGTGAAGTAAGGAAGGATATTCTTTAGAAACTGTCTCATTAGAAAAGAAGTGGAAAGAATGGGGGAAACTTTGGTTTCACATTAAGGATTTGCCATTCTCTATCCACAAGGCTCTCTGAGAAGGAAAACTGAGAAGGAAAACTCAGATCCTATTGTCATGAGTTTAACTTGTTCTTCTAAAGCCTTTCACTGGCTGTGTGGCTAGGGCTCTTTGGAGCTCTAAAGATGGAAGCTGGTTTTTAATCCCTTTTCTACATTATTTTCCATTTGGGCATGTTTTAGTCTCTAGCCTCAGAACTTGAGGAAGGTTTTTATTATCATTCTTTTTTCTTTTCCCTTTCTCTTCTACTTGATTCTTTAGAAAATTCTTTTCGTTATTGATTTAGAGAGTGAGAAACATTGGTTGCCTCCCAGACATGCCCTGATTGGGGATCAAACCCACAACCTGGGTATGTACCCTGACTGGGAATTGAACCCACCACCTTCTAGTGTATGGGGACGATGCTCCAACCAACTGAGCCACACTGGCCAGGGCCTACTTAATTCTTTTCATTAATTTGTCTTTCTCTATTTCTTATTCTTTTGTTTAATTTTTCTTTTTTTTTTTGTTTTTTTGTTTTTTTTTGTTTAATTTTTCTTGTCTTATTTCTTTGTTATTTTTTTCTCCTTACCCCTTACCATCCTTCACTTTCTTCTCTTTGTATGCTTCCTTCATCTTCTAAATTATGTTATTTTAAACAAGTGCGTTAAATTGCAAAATAATTATTTAAAAGTAATTTAGCAAGCACTTGCTGACTTCCCAGAACTAACAATTCTGTCCTCTGAAACTGTCCTCAGAGCCGAGGAGGAAGACAGAGATGAATAACACAGGATCCCTGCCTTCTAGTGCTTGAAAACAGAGGAAATAAGTCATGCACAGGTAACTATACCACAGGGCAAAAGGCATTATGAAAGTATGAAGTGCTATGGGAAAGAAGGGGAACAAGATTTTTTTTCTAGCTAGGATAACTAGGGAGGTTTCATGAGATTAGTGGTGTTTACACTGGGCTGTGAAAAATGAGGAACATTTCAAGATAGATGAGGCACGATATTTTTTAATGGAGGATCTAGTTAGACAAAAGGAGAAAAAGAGATGGTGAAAGGACCGATTTAGCTGAAGATAGGGTGAGATAGTGCTGGGCCAAAACACAGAGGCCCTAGAATACTATAGTTTTGTTTAGCCAATGGAAGATCACCAGTTTTGAGCAGAAGAGAGGCATAGCTAGTGTTTTCGGAATATTAATCTGCTGTAGAATGGGCTGGGGTGGGCATAGATTGAGGACTGGAGCACTTTGAATTTTGCAGGACCATGTCTTTCCCATCTCCGGCTGGTTAATTTTTATTACTGTATCATCTTGAAACTCTACTGTTCATTCCATATACCTTATTTTATTGTTTCTTCCGTGACTCCCTGAATCCTACTCCATCCCAACCAGATTCCGGATAAATCATGACAAATTTTGAATTTTTTTCTCAAATACTCAAACTCCAAGTTACCTTATGATCTTTTCCTTGGCTTCTGGGGTTTTCCTTTAGTTATTTGATGGTAATATGATCAAAAGAAAAAAGGGATAGTAATAGGCAGAAATAACTTTAAACGTCTACTTGAAGATTTAAAGCTCATACAACTTATTGACAGCATAATCACTAAAAGACAGACCTTCTAATTTCTAGTACACTTAAAATTCACCTGTCACTACTCTACTGTAGTTTTCACTGTAGCAAAAAGCCTTATTACATGTAACATTTCTTTGTATTTTCACACAATTTTTCCCTTTTCACTCCTGACTCAGAACAATACATGGCCCTTTAATTCTGCAAGGCTAGCCCTTCTTAACTTTATTTTTGATTTCATCTATTTCTGCTACTCCAGCACCTTTTAATCAATTGCCTCTGGCTCATAAGCACTTTCAGATTCTCCTCTACTGGGTCCTATGAAATGCTCATTTCTCCTGTTTACTTAGTTGTTATGAAGTCCCTTTATTTTAAAAGATCTTTATGTATTCTTCTTTTTATTCTTAAACTAGAGGCCTAGTGCACAAAATTCGTGCACTCAGTGGGGTAGGGGTGTCCCTCAGCCCAGCCTGCGCTCTCTCACTGTCCGGGAGCCCTCGGGGGATGTCTGACTGATGGGGATGTCCCCCTGGGGAGCAGGCCTAAGCCAGCAGTGGGACATCCTGGAGGCAGGAGAGCCCGGCTTCTGGCAGAGCGGTGCTCCCCCTGTTGGAGCGCACTGACCACCAGGGGACAGCTCCTGTGTTGAGCGTCTGCCCCCTGGTGGTCAGTGTGCATCATAGTGACCAGTCATTCTGCAGTTCGGTTGATTTGCATATGAGCCTTTTATTATATAGGATTATATGCTCTTAATAGACTAAGTGTTAGTCTGAGTTCTTCCCTCCATTACTCATTTATTCATTAAGTCTATAAATATTTATTGAGTATATCTGATGTGTTAGGCATGTTCTAGGCCAGGCGTCCTCAAACTACGGCCCGTGGGCAACATGAGGGTGTTTTTGCTGTTTTTTTTTTTTTTTTTTACTTCAAAATAAGATATGTGCAGTGTGCACAGGAATTTGTTCATAGTTTTTTTTTAAACTATAGTCTGGCCCTCCAACGGTCTGAGGGACAGTGAACTGGCCCCCTGTTTAAAAAGTTTGAGGACCCCTGTTCTAGGCACTAGGAACAAGTGAAGAATTTCTTGAAGGTCCTGCCTTCAAATACCTATTTTCTTACTAATGATTCCAGAAACACTGAATTAATCCTTATGCTCCTTGACATTGCAATACTCTTCACCTCCTTAAAATAATCTCATATTTTGGCTTTTACAGCCCTCATTCTCTGATACCCTTTCTCTGCCTGCAGCACTGTGTTGTTTTTTTAAAAATCCTCACCCGAGGATATTTTTCCATTGATTTTTATTTTCATTTATTTATTTTTTTAAAATATATTTTTATTGATTTCAGAGAGGAAGGGAGAGGGGAGAGAGAGATAGAAACATCAATGATGAAAGAATCATTGATTGGCTGCCTTCCGAATGCCCCCTACTGGGGATCAAGCTGGCAGACCTGGGCATGTGCCGTTGGCCAGAATCGAACCTGGGACCCTTTAGTCCACAGGCCGACGCTCTAGCCACTGAGCCAAACCAGCTAGGGCTCCATTGATTTTTAGAGAGAGTGGGAGAGAGAAGGAAAGACAGAGAAAAATATTCTCTCACATCAATTGGTTGCCTCTTGCATGTGCCTGAGCAGGGCCAGGGAGGAGCCTGCAACCGAGGTACATGCCCTTGACCTGAATCACACCAGGAACCTTTGGTCCACAGGCCGATGCTCTATCCTCTGAGCCAAACTGGCTAGGGCTACAGCACTGTTTTTGTTTCCTTTCCCTTACTTTACATCTTGGACTTTCCAATAGGATATCTGACCTTTTCTCTAGATATGTTATTTCTTGTGGCTTCAATGATTATGTCTGTGCAGATGGTTGCTAAGTTACCTCTCTAGCCTTAGCTTCTTTTTAAAACACAACTTTACATAAATAAACCCTCTTCAACTTAAAATCCCCAAATGGCTACTCCTCCACCATGGAGTATTTCATTCTCCATAGCCCGCTATCCAGAGTCTCTATAATATGTTTTGTACATTTCTTCACATTTTACCTCCTGTGTTCCTCCTACACAGACTTCTACTAAAGCCAAAAAAGTCATTGTTCTTCCCCAGAACTGCTTGCTCTCTCTCAACTCTGTACCTTGGCACATGCTGTTTCTTCTCTCTGGATTGTCCCAATCTTCTTCTCTTTTTTATTTTTAAAAATTTGTAAAATATTCTACATACAGAAGAGTGTCTTAAAAATAATAAAATGAACTCTGTGCATTTTCCACTCATGTTAAAAGAGTTTTTCTAGTCCCCTAGAAAGCTCCTGTTTCTCTATTTTTATTCCCCTCATTCCTTTCTACCTTCTTTTTTTTATTGTGATGAAAAACATATAACATATAATATTCCATCTTTTTTTTTCTACCTTCTTGTTTTGTGTTAACAATCCCTTGCTTTTTCTTTTTGGCAGCTATGTATGCAAACTGGGCAAAGCAAAAAAGCCCCACACTTGTTTAAAGATGAATACCGCTGGACACTGATACCTGGATGTCCACCTTTCACTCAAACTTTACATGTCTACACTAGAATCCATCATCTCCTGCCCTCCCTGCCACGTGGATTTCCCTTCAAGGAAGGACATGTTGTGGGGAGTGCCACGAGCAGATGGCCTGGTCAAAGTTTAGTATCTCCCGGGTCCGGGTGGGGCCGCGGGCCCCTGGATCCGGGTGGGCCTGGCCCCGGGTCCGGGTGGGGCCGCGGGCCCCTGGATCCGGGTGGGCCTGGCCCCGGGTCCGGGTGAGGCCGTGGGCCCCTGGATCCGGGTGAGCCTGGGTCCCGGGTCCGGGTGAGGCCGCGGGCCCCTGGATCCGGGTGGGCCTGGCCCCGGGTCCGGGTGGGGCCGCGGGCCCCTGGATCCGGGTGGGCCTGGCCCCGGGTCCGGGTGAGGCCGTGGGCCCCTGGATCTGGGTGGGCCTGGCCCCGGGTCCGGGTGAGGCCGCGGGCCCCTGGATCCGGGTGGGCCTGGCCCCGGGTCCGGGGGGGGCCGTGGGCCCCTGGATCCGGGTGAGCCTGGGTCCCGGGTCCGGGTGAGGCCGTGGGCCCCTGGATCCGGGTGAGCCTGGCCCCGGGTCCGGGTGAGGCCGTGGGTCCCTGGATCCGGGTGAGCCTGGCCCCGGGTCCGGGTGAGGCCGTGGGCCCCTGGATCCGGGTGAGCCTGGCCCCGGGTCCGGGTGAGGCCGTGGGCCCCTGGATCCGGGTGAATCAGTGCCCCTGGGTCCGGCCGAGACCAAACCAGAGGGAGTCGGACCTGCATTACCACCATTTGTCCACCATCCAGAGCTGAGGGGTCAGTGCCGACATGTACTCATAGGGAACTGGTGGACATTGATATTGGGTCTCAAAAGAACTGTTGGTCCAGAAAGAAACTCACTACAGACTGATTCATTTGCCTGTCAGCATAACTATTATTGCTCGTCGCACATTCAATTCTTATAAGTATATCTCTAGTGACACATGATTTCGCTCATCTAGGGGAAATGATGAACAACCTAAACTGATGAACAAGAACAGAACCAGAAACAAGGAGGCATCGATCGGACTATCGGGCCTCAGAGGGAGGATAGGGGAGGGTGGGGGGAGGGGGGAGAGATCAACCAAAGGTCTTGTGTGCATGCATATGAGCCTAACCAATGCTTAAGTTCAACAGAGGGTTGGGGCATCCAAGGGGAGGGGTGTGGGATGGGAATGGGGGGATGAGGACAAATATGTGACACCTTAATCAATAAAGAAATTAAAAAAAAAAAAAAAGAAATGAAAAAAAAAAAACAAAAAACAAACAAACAAAGTTTAGTATCTACATTATATTAGTCTCATAAAATAAGGTAGGGGAGAAAGTTTTCTGTCTTTCTATGTAATTTCTGTAGATTGTAATTATTAGTTCCATAAATTTTTGGTAGATCTTGTCATTAAAACCAGAGTTCTCTTTGTGGGGATATTTTAAAAATTAGATTTAAATTCTTTAATATCTGTTTTTTAAAATTTAAATTCTTTATTGTTTAAAGTATTACATAAGTCTCCTTCTTCCCCCATTGACCTCTCCCTGACTGCCCTCACCCCCACAACACATGCCCCCCTATCTGTGTCCATTGGTTATGCTCATATGCATGCATACAAGTCCTTTGGTTGATCTCTTACCCCCTCACCCCCTGCCTTCTCTCATAGGTTGGACAGTCTGTTTGATGCTTCTATGACTCTGGTACTATTTTTATTCATCAGTTTATGTTGTTCATTATATTCCACAAATGAGTGAGATCATGTTATATTTATCTTTCTCTAACTGGCTTATTTCACTTAATGCAGTTAAAGGATTATTTAGATTTCCTATTTTTATCTATTGTGTTTCCCACAGAAAACAGTGCATTCACATATAGTAATAGAGAGATTAATAATGGAAAGATTATTTAGAAAGGTAAGGATACGATAAAAGGAAACCAGTAAGAAGTGGTGAAGCTGCAACCTGTAAAGAAAGTTATGGATGGAGGAGAGGGCAACCCTATTGGAGAGAAATGCAGTCATTGCTGTCCTGAGGCCTGGAGGGGACTAAATCTGGAGACTAATATCCTTATCTTTCATTCTCTCTTTTTGGCTTCCTATTTCTTGTCAGTCCCTGCCATTGACCAAAACCAACCAACAGTGAGAGCAGGGACCCCAGCTTAGGCAGTCCTTAAAGGTCAGGCCCAGAAGAGGATGAAGAAGGGGACAGCGGATCTAGGATCTTCAGCACAGTGAGTTTTGGTAAGTTATGCTTTTCTAGATATTTGCTCATATTTTCAGATTTTTGAAATATGTTGGCATAAAGTTGCTTATTATGCTTTACATGTCTATAACATCTCTGTTTCTCTTTCACTCAATATTCTGCATGCCATCTCTTTTTTTTCTTTGATTAGTCTCATCAGAGGCTTATCATTTTTACTTCTTTTCAAAAGACACTGTTTTTATAGATTCTCTGTAGTGTTCTTTTGTTTAATATTTTTATTAATTTATACTCTTATTTTATGATATCCTTTCTTATTCTTTCTGTTTGCTTTGCTTTTCTGTTTACTAACTTTTAAAAGTGGACACTTAGGTCATTACTTTTTAAAAAATATATTTTTATTGATTTCAGAGAGAAAGGGAGAGTGAGAGGGAGATAAAAATAATGATGAGAAAATCATTGACCAGCTGATGCCTTTGACCGGAATCAAACCTTCACTCCACAGGCAGACATTCTATCCACTGAGCCAAACAAGCTAGAGCTATAGATTTCCCTCTTAATACTACTTTAACTACATCTCATAGGATTTTGTATAAAATACTTTTATGTCTTAGTTTAAAAAAATGTTTTAAATTTCCATTGTGATTTCATCTCTGACTCTAGAGTTACTTAAAACTATGTTTATTGCCAAACACATGGAGATTTTCTAGCTATCTTTTGGCTAGTGGTTCTAACTTGGGGTTGGAATGTGGTCTGCTTGATAAGTCTTGAAATTTCTTAATATTTGTTTTATAAAATAGTTCAGTATATGGCAAATTTTTGTAATGTTCTATATTTGCTTGAAAAAATGTATATTAGGCATATATTGGGGACAGGGATTTATATAATTTAATTAGACTAATTATGCTTTCAAATCTCTGTGCTGACTGATATTTTTTTAATTTATCCTATTTTTCACTGAGAAAAGTATGTTTCACTCTCCCACTGTTTCTACAAATATACAGGACTTGTCTATTTCTTTTTTTTTTTTTTAAATATATTTTATTGATTTTTACAGAGAGGAAGGGAGAGGGATAGAGTTAGAAACATCGATGAGAGAGAAACATCAATCAGCTGCCTCCTGCACACCCCCGACCGGGGATGTGCCCGCAACCAATGTACATGCCCTTGACCGGAATCGAACCTGGGACCCTTCAGTCCGCAGGCCGACGCTCTATCCACTGAGCCAAACCGGTTTCGGCAGGACTTGTCTATTTCTTGTAGTTTTGCTAATTCTTTACATGTTTTTAGGCAATGCTATTAGGGGCATACAAATTAATGCTTGTTATGTCTTTTTGTGGAATTGAAATTTTTACAGTTTGAATTGGTCACTATATTTAGTAATGCCTTTTGACTTAAAGTTGATTTAAATGATATCGTTAGTAACTACATCAGCTTTCCTTGTTATTATTTACTTAGTATACCTTTCCCATACTTAAAAATATTTTTTTATTGATTTCAGAGAGGAAAGGAGAGGGAGAGAGAGAGATATAAACATCAATGATAAGAGAGAATCATTGATGGGCTGTCTCCTGCACGCCCCCCACTGGGTATGGAGTTTGCAATCTGGGCATGTGCCCCAACCAGGAATCAAACTATGACCTTCTGGTTCATAGGTCGACGCTCAACAACTGAGCCACAGCAGCTGGACCCTTTCCCATACTTTTATTCTCAACCTTTCCATCTCTGTTTTCTTGTGTAAATATGTCTCTTGTAAATAGCATATTGTTGTATTTAAATATAAATAAATATATATCTATTTATCTGACTATATATATATATATATATATATATATATATATGTATTTTTTTACTGGAGAATTTAGTTTTCTTATACTTATGGTAATTTCTGATCCATTTGGATTTATTTTTATCACCTTATTTTGTTCTATTTGTTCTATCATTTACATGTTACTTGCTCGTATCTTGCCTTTTTGAGATTTAGTATTCATTCTCATATTTTTATTCTTTTAGTGATTATACTAGAAAACTAGCATTCACGCTTAACTTTTTAAAGTCTAATAAGACCTACCATAGAATGCAGTGTGAATTGTGCTTCCTGGAGTTGTGTGACATGGTGACTCTGAGGACCGTACATATCCTCTCAATTTAATCCTATTGCAGCCATGTGTTTCAATTCTCTCTTTTTAAATCCCATTAATTCTTTGCTTATTTATATTTGGCCACATATTTGCTCATCATTTCTTCTTGCCTTTTAGAACTTCCATTTGGGATTACTTTCTTTCTGCCTGAAGTATACTCTTCTGAAGTCCCTGTGGACTAGTAGAAATAACAATTTATTGCCATGTAACCCTTAGTACCTCTGTTTGCCTTTCATCCTAAAACTCTGTTGAAATTCTTACATTTATCACTTGAAGTGGCTCCCTGATGACAGAGGAGAGCACATGATGATATTTTAAATAGCATCAGTAATAACAAGTTGGTGGAAGATAGAATGAGATAAGGACCAGTGGATTTAGAGCCTTTGTCAAATCTAGTTAAGTGCCACTGTGGTCATTGTTGACCAAATAAAAAGAGGTGATAGTTAATTTTCTTTTTTTTTAAAAATTTTTTTCCTAATCTTTATTTTTCAGATTATTACAGTTGTTCCTCTTTTTTCCCTTCATAGCTCCCCTCCACCTGGTTCCCACCCCACCCTCTGCCCTTACCCCCCCACCCCCACTGTCCTCATCCATAGGTGTACGATTTTTGTCCCGTCTCTTCCCACACCCCCACACCCCTTTCCTCTGAGATTTGTCAGTTCACTCCCTTTCTATGCCCCTCACCTTATTATATTCACCAGTTTATTCTGTTCATCAGACTTTTTATTCACTTGATTTTTAGATTCACTTGTTGATAGATATGTATTTGTTGTCACTTTGTTATTCATAGTTTTTGTCTTTACTTTTTTCTTCTTCTTCCTCTTCTTAAAGAATACCCTTCAGCATTTCATATAATACTGGTTTGGTGGTGATGGATTCCTTTAGCTTTTTCTTATCTGTTAAGCTCTTTATCTGACTTTCAATTCTAAATGATAGTTTTGCTGGGTAGAGTAATCTTGGTTGTAGGTTCTTGCTATTCATCACTTTGAATATTTCTTGCCACTCCCTTCTGGCCTGCATAGTTTCTGTTGGGAAATCAGCTGACAGTCATATGGGTACTCACTTGTAGGTAACTAACTTTTTCTCTTGCTGCTTTTAATATTCTCTCTTTGTCTTTTGCCCTTGGCATTTTAATTTTTTTTAATTTATTTTTTTAATTACTTTATTGATTAAGGTATCACATATTTGTCATCAACTCCCTCCCCCTGTTCCCTTCCCAACCCGCCCCCCCCCCACACACACACGCAAGCCCCCCTCCCCCTGTTGTCCGTGATCACTGGTTAGGCTCATATGCAAGCACACAAGTCCTTTAGTTGATCTATCTCCCTTGTCCCCACCCTCCCCTACCTTCCCTCTGAGGTCTGACAGTCTGATCAATGCTGTTCTTGTTCTTCAGTCTATGTTGTTCATCTTTTCCCCTAGATGAGTGAGCTCATGTGATACTAGGAATACACTTATAGGAACCGAAAATGAGACAAGCAATAATAGTTATGCTGAGAGGTAATTTTCAAAATGTTTTAAAACATTTAAAAAATATGTTTTTATTAAGCTTTAGATAGAGAAGAAGGGAAAGGGAGAGAGAGAGATAGAAACATTGATCAGAGAGACATTGATTGGCTGCCTCCTGCATGCCTCCTACTGGGGATTGAGCCAGCAACCAGGGCCCTAGACCTCTGGGTTTATAGGACGATACTCAATCCACTAAGCCACACCAGCCAGGCTTGTATATTATTTTAAATAGCTAGTGTAGTGGCTTTGCATTGTGTCAACATAACTAGAGTGACCTACATTCCCCAGAATTCTTTTTTCTATATGTTTCAACTAAGATGAGTTTCAAGAGAAATTCTTTGCAATATTTCAAGGGCAAAAGTGAAGCAGTAATTATATTTCTAGCTCACACATTTTTTTTCATTTCTTTGTTGGTTTATCTCGTTGATATGAAATAAGAACAGACTACAACTGCCACACCTATTTTTTTTTAATCTTTTAACTTCACTGAGTTGAGGGCAGGTGTGTGTTTGGTTCTGTGGTGAAGGCCCCTGGCTTCTGCAGTTCAGAGGCAATGAGGACTGACACTGGCTTTAGGCTGTCTTTATAGCTTTAGCTTTGCTTGTGAGTTTCCAATTTATTTTTATCCCCCCCCCCAATTTTATATTAATCTTTCCTTCCTGACTGCCTGTCCTGTGGACTTCAAACTACAACATCAGATGCAAAGGCAACAGATTTACTGAGACTGCCCAATCAACTTCCATGATTATGTAAGGTCAAGTCACTGTCATAAATCCCTCAGTATATTGTCTCCTAATGGCTCTGCCTCTCTAATGGAACCCTGTATGATACAGCCAGTAATTCCACTTTCTTATTTTTCCTCTTCTTTCAGGCAAATTTGGAGCCCAAAGTGACTGAGACCATGAGGGTAGGAAATCATTCAGTGCTGTCTGAGATTGTATTGGTGGGACTCACCAGATCTTTGGAGATGCAACTAGTTCTTTTTCTAGTTTTCTCTGTATTCTATGTAACAGGTGTTTCAGGAAACCTTCTCATTGTGCTCACAGTGATCTCTGATTCCCACTTACACTCCCCCATGTACTTCCTGCTGGCCAACCTCTCCTTTATTGACATGTGGGTTTCCTCCATTGCAGCTCCCAAGATGATTTCTGATCTTTTCAAGGAGAGGAAAGTAATCTCTTTCCAAGGCTGCATTGCTCAGATGTTCTTCATTCATGTTATTGGAGGAACTGAGATGGTTCTGCTCATTGCCATGGCCTTTGACCGTTACATTGCTATATGTAGGCCTCTTCACTACCTGACCATCATGAACTTCAGAACTTGTATTTTACTCTTGGTGGCTTCCTGGGCCATTGGAATCATCCACTCATTGATCCAACTTGTATTTGTTGTAAACTTACCACTCTGTGGCCCCAATGAAGTTGACAGCTTTTACTGTGACCTTCCACGATTTATTAGGCTTGCTTGCACAGACACTTACAGATTAGAGCTCATGATCACTGCCAATAGTGGTTTCATCTCCCTGGGAACTTTTTTCGTTTTGATTATCTCCTATATCTTCATTTTGGTCACTGTTTGGCAACGTTCTTCAGGTGGCTTGTCCAAGGCCCTCTCTACCCTGTCAGCTCACATCTCAGTGGTGGTTTTATTTTTTGGTCCATGTATTTTTGTGTACTCTTGGCCATTTCCCACAGTGCCAGTGGATAAATTCCTTGCCATTTTTGATGTAATTATCACCCCATTTCTGAACCCTGCCATCTATACGTTTAGGAACAAAGAGATGAAGATAGCAATGAGGAGAATATTCAGTCAGGTGTTGAGTTTCAGGAAGTTCTTTTAAGTGATTTTGATATCAAGAAAGACAAGCATCTCTAACATTTCCTGCCCATACTACCAACATAAATTCAATGAAACACAGCACCATGAAAACTTTAGTTAATAGTTTAATTACTAATGTCCAAGATGTTCTTAATGTGTTTTCTGCAAGATTCTGCCATAACCAAGGAGGATATGGCATTTTCCTTTCTTATGCAACGTGATGGAATAAAAATGTATTAATATAGCATTGTTTCCACATTTTCCTACCCCTCATTAATAAAAAGGATTCTGAACTGGGCTTTATAGCTCTTTCCCTACTCTGTTCTGAGGCGAACTCTCCCTTGTCAGATTGATTTTTGGAGTTTGTGATGCAGAATCTGAAGAAAAGTGCTTTGAAAATATGACAAAATTTACAATTATTAGGATAGTTTTTTTGTTGTTGAGGTTTATAGTGAGATGTGTGGGAGTAGCTGAAATGTGTGAAGAAAACAGGTAAGAGTTAAAAAGGGGATTTTATAATTTTATTTTTTTGAAAAGGGGATGGGAGATGGGGATATCCAAAGGGAAGGGCTACACAGCAATGAGCCAAAGGGAATTGGGTCTATGATGGCAGCAAAAATATACTTAGGACAATGAAACAAGGAATGGCATCGAAGAAACAATAGGAAAGCCTAGGCTGGGCTACTTTGGCTCACTGAGAAGTCAGGGAAAAGGGGGCCTTGGAGACAGGTTCAGGGGGTTAGCCTGGGATGAGCTGCAGCTGCCCATTGGTCCCCTGGTTACAAGTTTCATGGGTTCCTTAGAGGTTAGGATATATGTGCCTGTGGAGGAAGGAAAGGAGGAAGGGGATGGCATGGGCAGACTCTTTGGAGGGAGAGCACACCAAAAAGTGCATTTTAAAGAATTGTCTAGCTTTTTACCCTTCAATAAATATTGCCACTCAATAAATGAAAGCTAAGAGTTAAAGTTATTTTGAATTATTTTTAGTTTAAAAAAAAAATCACAACATCAGCCTGAAATTGGATCACTGGGTTATGGCTTCTTAAACATTTCAGCTAGTGTATGTGATAACTGTGAATTAAGCCTTATAATTACTCTAGTTATTTCAAAAGCTGTGTTGCAAGTCAGGGGATTTGAACAATGGGGCCAGGTAATGGGCAAAGACAATGACCTATTTAATAGTGTTGTCCTAGCTAGAGCTAATCCTTGCCCTAATTATATTGAAACCAACAATGATTTCTCAGAGTTAGGTAAACTCTTTCCCCCTGCACTCCCAAGTGACATGGTTATAAGTATAAACTCTTGAGCCAGACTGTCTGACTTCAAATCTTAGCTTTGCTTTTTACTAACACACAAATTACTTAACCTTTTTATGCCTAAATTTTGTCATCTATAGGATAGACATAAGTTAAACTACATGAAATGTATATTTGACTATTTAAAAAAAAATCCTCACCTAAGGATATTTTTCCATTGATTTTTAGAGACAGTGGAAGAGAGAGGGAAAGACAGAGCCTGGCTGGGGAGAAGCTTGCAACCGGAAGCATACGTGCCCTTGACCGGAATCGAAACCGGGACCCTTCGGTCTGCAGGCTCTATCCACTGAGCCAAACCGGCTAGGGCTATTTGACTGCTTTAAAAATTTTTAATAAACATCTTTTTATTGAGTTCAGAGAGGAAGGGAGAGGGAGATAGAAACATCAATGATGAGAAAGAATCATTGATTGGCTGCCTCCTTCCTGCAGGTTCCATACTGGAGATCAAGCCTGCAACCCAGGCATGTGCCTTAACCAGGAACTGAACTGTGACCTCCTGGTTCATAGGTCGATTCTCAATCACTGAACTACACTGGCCAGGCTGTATTTGACTGTTTTTAACTTACAAAAATGGCAGTTCCTTATGGCTAAACATACCTTTCTCACAAGCTGTAAAGATTAACTGAGTTAATATTTGTAAAATACTTTAAACAATTCTTGCTCTATGGTGTTATATAAGTGTCTGTTAACAAAATGAAATAAAACATTAAAACCACATCTTAGTTTTGATAACCTACCAAGCTATCTACAAATTTATTTCTAATGCCTTCTTTTCTAACTCCATTCATCAGACTGTTCAAGAACTTGCCCTTTTCCTAACAGGACTATTATATTTAAAATGATAAAATCTCTTAAATATAGAAGCTTCAAAATGCCACAATTCAATGTTCTTTTCACATATTCCTTATATTCAAATTGACTTTTTATATGCTATGCAATAGTTCTGTGAAGCTTTGTTTTGGATGGTGCTTTTAAAAATACATATTTTTATTGATTTTTTTTTTTTTTAGAGAGAGGAAAAGAGAAGGATAGAGAGATAGAAACATTGAGGAGAGAGAAACACCAATCGGCTGCCTCCTGTACATTAACCCGAGCATTTGCCCTGATCGGGAATCAAACCTCTTGGTTTATGGGGTGGGGGGAAATAGTTTGTAACAAAGTTTGGGTGTGATGTAAACTTCTACTCTCCTGTCCTGTGACAGGAGTCAGTCTTCTCTGCCTGATGACATTCTCCTGTCAAGGGGATCTATGATATTTAAGCTCCTTTTGGGGGTCCGATTTTAGGCAGATCGGGAGACTTCAGTGAAAGCCTCTGCATGCATTTGCTGTTTTTCAAGCATCCTCAGCTCAAGATCATCAATATAACAACACAGCATATGCTGGGGTGGCATGTTCTCTGACCTTCAGAATAAACCCAACAAAAGCTTGTTTCCTCTCTTAGATGATTTGCCACAGTAGCATTATTCCCTGGAGACAGTATTCTGACCAGACCTTCCTGGGAGTGGTCATAACATACCCTGTGCTTGTAGAAAGGTGTGGGCCACATCACTAAATAAACCCGGGGCAGTTTTCTCATCTTGTGGAAGGGAGATAAAGTTATGATAGTTTATCTCCCTTTCCACAGGTTTCTTGCAGGTTTGTGTCTTCGCTGCCCGCCCCTCCCCCAGCAGCCCAGGCGCCTCTGCCTCGGGCCTTGGGGCTGCTGGGTGCCAGGCCTGCGGGTTTGTGTCTATAATCCACTCCTTCCCCCTGACACCCCAGCCCCAGGTCCACGGTGGCAGGGCTTGGAGCTGCGGGGTGCTGGCCTCCCTGCGAGTTTGTGTCTCCCATCTGGGGGCTGCTGAGTCCCACCCTCTTTGGGTTTGTGTCTCTTATCAGGGGGCTGCTGGGTCCCGCCCCCTGCGGGTTGTGTCTCAGATCAGGGGGCTGCTGGGTCCCGCCCCCTGCGGGTTTGTGTTTTTTATCAGGGGGCTGCTGGGTCCCCCCCCCTGCGGGTTTGTGTCTCTTATCAGGGGGCTGCTGGGTCCCGCCCCCTGCGGGTTTGTGTCTCCGATCAGGGGGCTTCTGGGTCCCGCCCCCTGCGAGTTTGTGTCTCTGATCAGGGGGCTGCTGGGTGCCGGTCCCCTGCGGGTTTGTGTCTCTGATCAGGGGGCTGCTGGGTGCTGGTCCCCTGCAGGTTTTTGTGTCTGATCTGGGGGATCCTGGGGGCTGGCCCCCTGCAGGTTTGTGTCTCCGATCTGGGGGCTGCTGGGTGCCAGCCCCCTGCGCGTTTGTGTCTCTGATCAGGGGGCTGCTGGGTGGCTGCCCGCTGCGGGTTTGTGTGTCGATGGGGGGCTGCTGGGTTCCGGCCTCCTGGAGGTTTGTGTCTCCGATCAGGGGGCTGCCGGGTCCTGTTCCCTGAGGGTTTGTGTCTCCCATTAGGGGGCTGCTGGGTGTCAGTCCCCTGCAGGTTTGTGTCTCTGATCTGGGGGGCCCCCTGTGGGTTTGTGTCTCAGATCTGGCCCCCTGCAGCCTAGCGCAGCCATGGCGGGGCTTAAGGGTGCCGGACTCCCAAGGATTTGTGTTTCCCAACCGCCTGGCCCCTTAGGGCTTCGCCATCTTGGTTGGGGTTAATTTGCATACTCGCCCTGATTGGCTGATGGGCGTGGCTTGGCTGATGGGCGTGGTTGGTGGGTGTGGCTTGTGTAGCGAAGGTATGGTCAATTTGCATGTTACTGTTTTATTAGAGAGGATTATTATAGATATTTCCTTCTTAGTTTATCTATTATTGAGTCATAATTGATATACAAAGAACCACACATATTTACCTTGTGAATGGGTATATATAACACCCATGATACCATCACCACAATCAAAGTAATAGACATACACAACACCTCGCAAAATTTTTTTGTGTCCTTTAGTTTTACTTATTCTTTTTTCTTTGTGTGTGTGGTAAGAACACTGCCGAGAACCAATTCCAGCATGTAATAATTACAAGAGTTCCGTCAAAAGGTTGATGGGACTTGGTGGGCTCAACAAGGGTGAGCCACATATGTACTTTACCTGTTGGAAACGGCTAAAGGACACTCCCCCCAAACCTGAATAGGATAATTATTAGCTGCCAGACACCTCCTGTTGGCCAAACACCTGAACAGCTGTAGGCTATTCCCAAACTGACAATGCTCTGTACCCTTTGATACCTTACCCTTTGAAGTGTATATTTCCACCTTGCCTTGGGACAAATTGTGTTTAATAAAAGCACGGGGTCCTGAGACAAGGAAAGTCTTCAGTTTCTTTTACCTGAAGCTCTTCTGACCCCCAATGCCTTTCAAAAATATCTTTCGTTGTTCTTGGACTCTTTCTTGAATCTATGCACAGCCCCTTTCTCCAGAATGCTGAACCATTTGTAAGGCTGGGAAAAGAACCCAGGCATTATGGTGCCAAAACAGGAGACACCAATATTAATGGAGCACTTCTGGAGAAAGAAGGATTCACCTGAGTGGAAAATATCACTGGACCTGGTGGTGGAAGATTTACTGTGCGTAGAGCCATGTCAGCTTCGGAACCCCATGGATCTGCAAGTGCGTGAGTGATTCTTTGTGTTTAAGTCAGATTATTATGGAAAAAAATTTGGTCAAAAGGCAAAATTATAAAGAAATTGGAATATCTAAAGGTACTTTTTAAAATCAGGCTGAAAAAAGAGTACCATGGTCATCTTTAATATGGTTTCTTGTTCAAATTAAAATCTTAATTTGTATTTGGAATCTAAAATCTGTAATAAGAAATGAAACCCTGCTGCTGAAACCACCTCTGGTGCAGAGAAATTCAAAGGTGGCAGGAGAGGGCAGATCGATCCACTCTCCTGCAATAAGATTAATTACAGTTTTGTTTAAAAATTATAGAAGAACTCGCTGGGAAATGCAAATTTTGGCAAAGATAAGCTTAAGTGCTAGTAATTACTTTGGAAAGCGAAAAAGGGAAAATTTAAGATCTGTCTTTTTCTATTAAGCATGAAAAGATACACAGCCAGATCTGTTACTGAAATTCTTCCCCCAAAAGCAAGCAGGATGTGGGGGGAAGGGAGACACGTGGAAGTCCAATATGGAAGCCCACTCTCCCAGTATGCTAATTTAAAGTCTCCTTTCTTGCCATGAAAAAGTCTTCTCGCCTTAAAAATTTAGAAATGTGTCTGGGATTTCTGTGCTCATGTAGAGAGAGAAAGCTAGTTTAAGACAAAATGTGCACACAATCCGATTTTGGATTTTTAATAAAGTCTTAAACTGGACTTGACTCTTTACAAGGGCTACAGAAATGAAAAACCCAAGACTGTTTTTTTCCTAAGAAAAATGGCGGATTTGACCAAAAGGAAAGAACACAGGGTAGTTCCAGCAGCAGACTGGCATTTCCATAATAAAGAGTGGTTTTTAAAATGCTAATGAAGCATGTTAGAAAGTTAACTTTAAGGCCTTCAAGAAAATCAGTAAATTATTTGTTACAAAAAAAATTTTTTGCCAAGGAAAATGCTTTAAAATAATTATAATTGACTCTAGAATCTCAAAGAAATTGTTGAAATATAGATAAATAATGTATTAATTATAAAGATCAAGTAGCCCAGATAAAGACTGGCTATGCCCTTTGTTAATGGAGGAAGAAGGCTAGTCGCCCTTGCCCCAGCAGACAGGTAGGCCAGTTTCCCGCCAGTAGTTTTCCAGCAGCAGCAAACGCTTAAAAAATGTGGCTCATTTGAAATCAATTCCCGCCAGCAGCCATCTTTAAGGAAGAATGTGGTAATTTACATTTGAATAGACCAAACCTGTTTTGCCATCTTTAAGAAAAGTAGGTTTGGCGGCTTAAAAATTTTAAAAGTTTGCTTAATTATATAAATAATAAAATTTATTAAATATCTAGATATTTGGAAATGACAAAATACTAAAATATTAATCTAAATTTGCCTCATAAAAAACCTAGAGGACAGAATTGAATCTATTAATTGATTATGTCTTGTATTTTTAAATTTATTCTTAAAGCCGAAACCAGTTTGGCTCAGTGGATAGAGCGTCGGTCTGCGGACTGAAGGGTCCCGGGTTCGATTCCGGTCAAGGGCATGTACATTGGTTGTGGGCACATCCCCGGTGGGGGGTGTGCAGGAGGCAGCTGGTCGATGTTTCTCTCTCATCGATGTTTCTAGCTCTCTATCCCTTTCCCTTCCTCTCTGTAGAAAATCAATAAAATATATTTTTTAAAAAATTTATTCTTAAAAATATAAAGTAATGCTAAATATTTGACTTGCCAGCTCTAAAAGTTTAAAGTTCAAATTAAATTAGGAGAAATTATATAGTTGTGGGAATTAAATGCCTAATGTATAAAAATCTATTTTTGAGAAAATAAAATGTTGTGTTTTCTCTAATAATTAGGAATTAAAAGTATGTTACTCATTGATCTAATTAAATAAGAGGATTAATTCTGTGATCCCAACTGAAATTTTTAATATAAAGACCAGTTTAAATTTAATTGATATCTTAAGATAATTATAAAAAGTACTAGAGGCCTGGTGCATGAATTCATGCACAGTGGGGTCCCTTGGCCTGGCCTGCAGGATTGGGCCGAAACTGGCTCTCTGACATCCCCTGAGGGGTCCCGGATTGTGAGAGGGTGCAGGCCAGGCTGAGGGACCCCACCGGTGCATGATCGGGGCTGGGGAGGGATGCGGGAGGTTGTCCAGCCAGAGAGGGACTGCGGGGGTGCTCCAGGGCATGTCCAGCCCGTCTCACTCAGTCCCCATCGGCCAGACCCCAGCAGCAAGCCAACCTATTGGTTGGAGCATCTGCCCCCTGGTGGTCAGTGCACGTCATAGTGAGCGGTTGAGCGGCCTTAGCATATCATTAGCATATTATGCTTTGATTGGTTGAATGAATGACCAGACAACTGGAAACTTAGCATATTAGGCTTTTATTATATAGGATTATAATCTTTAAATCATATATAGATATTTGTTTGATGGTCTTTTCCAAGTTAAAATTTCAAGGCTGTAATTGAGGGATAATTTCAAGACATTTTCACAGGCCCTGAAATGTTTTCAAGAAGTTGTTCTCTCTTCTTAAAGGAAATATTTTAAAATTTAACCGATTTAATATACTTGAAATTACATGGAAAGCTTTATCAAATAAAAATTAATAAACTATATTTTACTTATAAATGTTAAAAAATTTTGGCCTCTAAAAAGGGCAAAATGAAGTCACTAAATAAAGCCAAATTTTTAACAGCAGAATTTAAAACAATTTAAAATAATAAGCCCATAGCCGCCTGCATTCTTAATTAGGCTAGAGGTGGGGCAATTTTTGCGCCTTGTGAATCAGACGTAAACATTTACTAAATTTGCTTTGCTTTTTAAAAGAACCCCGGCAAACACTTAACATGCAATCTACTCTTTTTATAAAATTTGAAGTGTACAATATCATATTGTTAACTCTAGGCACATGTTGTATAGCAGATCACTAGAACTTATCATCTAGCATAACTGAAACTTTATACGTATTGGAAAAAGACTCACCATTTCCCAGCTCCTGGTAACCACTATGCTATTCTCTGCTTCTGTAAGATTGGTTAATTGATTTTATTTGTTTGTTTGTTTATTTATTTATTTAAAAATATATTTTTATTGATTTCAGAGAGGAAGAGAGAGGGAGAGAGAGAAAGAAACATCAATGATGAGAGAGAATCATTGATTGGTTGCCTCCTGCACACTTCCTACTGGGGATTGATCCTGCAACTTGGGCATATGCCCTAAACGGGAATCGAACTGTTACCTCCTGCTTCATAGGTCGATGTTCAACCACTAAGCCACCTGGCCAGGCTATAAGTTTGGTTATTTTAGATATCTCACATAAGTGAAATCATGAAGTATTTGTCATTCAGTAAATGGCTATTTCACTTAGCATAATGTCCTCCAGGTTCATTCATGTTGTCATAAATGGCAGGATTTTCTTCTATTTTAAGGCTGAATAATATTCCAATGAATGTAAGTATCACATTTACTTTATTCATTCATCCGTTGGTGGACAAGATATGGGTTGTTTTTATAACTTGGATTATATGAATAATGCTGTAATGAACATGGAAGGTATCTTTTCAAGGTACTGACATGGTTGTTCTATTCTTCTTCTTCTTCTTTTTTAAGACACCTTGAGACTGTCTTTCTTAATGGCTGTATTGATTTACATTCCCACCTATATTGTACAAGGGTTCCAATTTCTCCATATCCTCAAAAACACTTATCTTTTTTAAAAAATATAATAGCCATCTTAATAGGTGTGAGATGGTATCTCATAGTTTTGATTTTCATTTCCCTGATAATTAATAATGTTGAACATCTTTTCATATACCTATTGGCCATTGTATGATCTTGAGAAAGTAGAACAAAATTGGAGGCTTCATACTCTCACATTTCAATTTATATTTCAAAGCTACAGTAATTAAAACAGTATGGTACTGGTATAAAAATAGACATATAGACCAATGAAATGGAATAGAGAGCCCAGAAATAAACTCATGAATATATGGTTAACTGATCTTTGATAAGAATGCCAAGAATACACAATGGGAAAAGGATAGTCTTTTTAATTGCTGGGAAAACCAAATATCCACATGCAATAAAAATTGAAGTTGGGATTAAGAACCAAGATTGTGGCATAGATAAACATGGCACTAGCCGCCTCTGACAACCACATCAAAATTACAACTAAAATACAGAACAACCATTATTCAGAACTGCTTGAAATCTGGCTGAATGGAAGTCCTACAATTAGAAAATTAAAGAAGAAAACACATTGAGACTAGTAGGAAGGGTGGAGGTGCAGAACAGGCTGGTCTAACAACCAGGTGTGGTGTTTTTTTTAATCAGGAGGAGGGATATATTGGCTGTGGAGGCCTCCTGTATGGAGGAAGAGGTCCCAACCTCACATCAGACTCCTCAGCCAAGGGTTCCAGTGCTGGGAAGAGAAGTTCATGTAACTTCAGGCTATAAAAACCAGTGGGCATTGTGGCTGAGTGACATGGAGGCTGCTGGAGACACAGGCAGTTCCTCTTAAAGAGCCAGAGCACAAACTTACTTGGACTCTATCCTTCTGAGCTCCAGCACCAGGGCAGCTGCTTGATGGGATCTAGGGACTGACAGGGAGAAACTGGATTGTCTGTCATCAGAGGAAGAACTCGGGGGCAGCTTTCTCCAAGACTGGGGTGCTTGCAGAGGTCATTGTTCCTATGCTGAGACCTCCCCATCACAGAGTTGACTGGCAGGGGTCATGTCAGAGTCTCCATCAACCTGGTTCAATCTGTTCGCGCCACCCTGGTGGTTCTCTGAGACCCTACCTCACTCAATTTACAGCCCCACCCAAGCTGTTTACAGCAGCTTTTCCATATGAATGGTCTGTCCTGGCTCAGGCTTCAGAGTTTCCTAAAATTTCTCAAACAAGCAGCAGCATGTTTGAGAGACATGGTGTCAGCATGTCTCCATACCATACAATGAGAGACCCCAGTACAGGCACTAGCAGCAGCCTGCCTTGCTTCACAGTTTGGCCACACCTCACCAAGCCCAACACAAGTATCAGCTATCTGCAGATCACTCTGTAGCTCCTGCAGGGTGGTTCCAGGCAGGGCACAGGAAGTGGCTGACTTTGCATTCCACAGGAGGCCCCAGAGCCAGTTCACATGGTGGATGGCTTCAGACCATGCCTGATTACAACTCTATAATCCACAAGCAACACACTCAAGGGGCAGACTCAGTGAATACCAAAGCACCACTGAAGCAAGTCCTACTCCATAGGGATATTTCCTGCACAGCAGCTCTTGCACTGTAGTCACAGCTGGTCCTCACAGCCAGTAGCTCTGGGGATCAACTCCTCCCAGTGATGCCAATAGCAATCAAGGCTAAACTACAACAAGACAGTGCACACAGAACACACAGGGGTACACCTAGAGCTCCCAGCTCAGGCTACTGGGGAGCCTTAGTCACTGGGCCCTACAGGACACCTACTACACAAGGCCACTCCACCAATTCCAGAAGACATAACAGCTCTGCATAATACATGGAAACAAACACAAGGAAGCAGTCAAAATGTGCAAACAAACAAACAAAAAATCACAAATGAAAGAACAGAAATCTCCAGAAAAAGAACTAAATGAAATGGAAGCAAGCAACCTACTAGATACAGAGTTTAAAACAATGGTTATAAGGATGCTCAAGGATCTGAATAAGAGCTTCAAGGGACTTAGTGAGAATTTCTAGGAAATTAGTGAGACCATCAAAGACATGAAAAAGGACCAGAAAAGAAGTATACAGAAATAGAAATGAAGAAGAATAATTTACAGGGAATCACCAGTACAATAGAGGACGCTGAGATTAAAATCAATTATTTGGAATATAAGGAAGCAAAAATAAAAAATAAAATATAGAGATAGTATAAAGAGCCTTTGGGACAATTTCAAGTGTATCAACATTCACAACATGGGGGTATCAGAAGGAGAAGAGAGAGAGCAAGATATTGAAAACCTATTTTGAGAAACAATGACAGAAAACTTACCCTACCTGGTGAAAGAAATAGACTTACAAGTCCAGGAAGTGCAGAGAGTCCCAAACAAGATGAACCCAAAGAGGTCCATATGAAGACACATCATAATTAAAATGCCAAAGGTTAAAGACAAAGAGAGAATCTTAAAAGCAACAAGCAAAAAGCAATTAGCTGTAGAGAGCGCCTAGGAAGGCACATGGGCATTTCTTTAAATTGTCAGCTGAATCCAGGGCAGTAGGCAAAGCCACACCCTGGAAACACATTCTGCCAAAAGGCAGAAGTGTTGTCAGCTTGACCTTCATTTCTGCCCAGGTGCCAGGGGTTGGGTTTTATTATGTAAATCCAGCCAAGCATCAGGAATGAATAGGACTCAGGCCCACCCAAGAATCAAATAATCTCCTTTGTCTTGACTTTTAGTAAAACTTCCTGGTATTTGGGGGTATAAAATAAACACACTGTATCAGCTCTGGGTCACTGTCTCTCCATCAGAAGAGGGCAGCGGTCCCACCCAGCCCCAGCTTTTTCCTTCTATCTCTGTTTCTTTCTTTCATTTTTCTCAATCCCCAGCCGCCCCTACTCAGGAACTGGACTGCTCTCTAGCCACGCTGGACATGGGAAAGAGAGAAATATTTACAGTTAGCTACCTACAAGGCAGTGCCCATACAACTATCAGCTGATTTCTCAACAGAAACTTTGCAGGCCAGAAGGGAGTGGCAAGAAATATTCAATGTGATGAATAGCAAGGACCTACAACCAAGATTACTCTACCCAGAAAAACTATCATTTAGAATTGAATCAGATAAAGGGCTTCATAGGCAAGAAAAAGCTAAAGGAGTTCATCACCACCAAACCAGTATTCCAGTATTACATGAAATGTTGAAGGGCATTATTGAAGAAGGAGGAGGAGGAGGACAAGGAGGAGGAGAAGGAGAAGAAAAAGAAATAAAAGATATGATCAATAAAATGGAAATAAATATCTATCTATCAACAATTAAATCTAAATATAAACAAGGAATCTAATGAACAAAATGCACTGATGAATAAAATAGAACCAGAGGCATGGAAACATGGAACAGACTAACAAATCTTAGAGGGAAGGGAGAAGGGGATGGGAAAAAATTAACCAAAGCACTTATATGCATATTAGAGGCCCGGAGCACGAAATTTGTGCATGGGGTGCGGGGTGGGGGTGGAAGGGAGTGTTCCTCAGCCCGGACTGCACCCTCTCCAAACTGGGACCCCTTGAGGGATGTCCGACTGCTATTCTTTTTTTTTTGAATTAAATCTTTATTGTTCAGATTATTATAGTTGTTCCTCTTTTTCCCCCCATAGCTCCCCTCCACCCGGTTCCCCCCACCCCATGCCCTTACCTCCACCCCCCCACTGTCCTCATCCATAGGTGTATGATTTTTGTCCAATCTCTTTCCGCACCCCCACACCCCTTTCCCCCCGAGGATTGTCAGTCCACTCCCTTTCTATGCCCCTGATTCTATTATATTCACCAGATTATTCTGTTCATCAGATTTTTTATTCACTTGATTTTTTGATTCACTTGTTGATAGATATGTATTTGTTGTTCATAATTTTTATCTTTACCTTTTTCTTCTTCTTCCTCCTCTTAAAGAATACCTTTTAGCATTTCTTTTTTTTCCACAGTTTATTTTTTATTTTTATTTTTAAAATCTTTATTGTTCAGATTATTACAGTTGTTCCACTTTTCCCCCCCCCCATAGCTCCCCTCCACCCAGTTCCCACCACACCCCATGCCATTACCCGCCCCCCCCCCCCCACTGTCCTCATCCATAGGTGTATGATTTTTGTCTAATCTCTTTCCACACCCCCACACCCCTTTCCCCCTGAGGATTGTCAGTCCACTCCATTTCTATGCCCCTGATTCTATTATATTCACCAGATTATTCTGTTCATCGGATCTTTTATTCACTTGATTTTTAGATTCACTTGTTGATAGATATGTATTTGTTGTTCATAATTTTTATCTTTACCTTTTTCTTCTTCTTCCTCTTCTTAAAGAATACCTTTCAGCATTTCATATAATACTGGTTTGGCGGTGATGAACTCCTTTAGCTTTTTCTTATCTGTGAAGCTCTTTATCTGACCTTCCATTCTGAATGATAGCTTTGCTGGGTAGAGTAATCTTGGTTGTAGGTTCTTGCTATTCATCATTTGAATATTTCTTGCCATTCCCATCTGGCTGCATAGTTTCTGTTGAGAAATGAGCTGATAATTGTATGGGTGCTCCCTTGTAGGTAATTAACTGTTTTTCTCTTGCTGCTTTTAATATTCTCTCTTTGTCTTTTGGTCTTGGCATTTTAATTATGATGTGTCTTGGTGTGGTCCTCTTTGGATTCTTTTTGTTTGGAGTTCTCTGCGCTTCCTGGACTTGTAAGTCTATTTCTTTCACCAGGTCGGGGGAGTCTTCAGTCATTATTTCTTCAAATAGGTTTTCAGTATCTTGCTCTCTCTCTTCTTCTGGCACCCCCATAATTCGGAAGTTGGTACGCTTGAAGTTGTCCCAGAGGCTCCTTACACTATCTCCATATTTTTGGATTATTTTTTTCTTTTTACTTTTCAAGTTGGGTGTTTTTTGCTTCTTTGCATTTCAAATCTTTGACTTGATTCTTGGTATTCCTGGGAGGAATTGACCTCCAGGCTACTTATGATGTGTGTTGGTGTGGGCCTGTTTGAGTTCATCTTGTTTGATACTCTCTGTACTTCCTGGACTTGTATGTCAATTTTCTTCACTGGGTTTGGGAAGTTTTCTGTCAGTTTTTCAAATAGGATTTCAATTTCTTGCTCTCTCTCTTCTCCTTCTGGCACCCCCATGAGGTGAATGTTGGTATGCTTGAAGTTGTCCTTTAAACAATCCTCATGTTTTGCATTATTTTTTCTTTTTGCTCTTCTGATTGGGTGGTTTCTGCTTTCTTATATTCCAAATTGCTGATCTGATTCTTTGCTTCATCTACTCTACTGTTGATTGCCTATAATTCTTCATTTCAGTTAGTGTATACTTCATTTATGACTGGTTCTTTTTTATGGTTTCCATGTCCTTTTTTTATGCAGTGGATGTTCTCACCAAGTTCCCTGAGCATCCTTATAACCATTATTTTGAACTGTGTATTTTTTAGTTTGCTTGCCTCCATTTCATTGAGTTCTTTTTCTGGATATTTTTTTCTGTATTTTTATTTGGGACCTGTTCCTTTGTCTCCTTATTTTGGTTGTTTCCCTGTGTTTGTTTTTATGTATTAGGTCAAGCTGATACGTTTTTTGGACTTGGTAGAGTGGCCTTATGTAGTAGGTTTCCAGTCCAGTCTGCATCTCTGCCTCTCCTACCACTCTCCTGTGATTTCTTCTTTATATCCTTAGGTACAGGACTTCTATTAGCTAAATTTCAGGTATTGTGAATGATGGTTGTTCTGTAGTTTAGTTGTAATTTTAATGTGGTTGTGGGAGTTTCTGAGTACTGCATTTACATACAGTACCGTCTTGACTTTCAAACATATTTTTAAAAGAAATATTCATTAAATATTGACAATGTGTTCTGCACTGTGCACCACTGATTGCTAGACTATACTGATTAGGTTATGACAAATATGGTGGTGGTATTGGAGCCAATTGATTGTGATTCTTTTTAAGAGTTAATATGATGCAATAATACCTAAGGAATGATGATAATAATAGAAACAGAGAAAAAATAGGATTATGAGAGAGAAGTACAAGAACCCCTTTTATTAAATGTTGTCAAGGGAGGCTTTTCTGGAAAATGTTTATTTGTTTTCAAACTTTCTGACAACATTCCCTCTTGTACCACACTAATTTACACTTTGTTACTTGACAACACTCCAATGAAATATTTTTGAAGTCTAAGGTCACGAGTTTTGAGTCTTGTGGACTGAAAAGCATCTTGAAAGCCAAAATTGTTAAAGTAAGAGATAGTTTTATGTTCTGTGGTTTCTTATTTGCGGTTACCTCCTTGTTCTCATTAAAGAGAATGCTTTTGCCATGAAATCTTGCTAGTACTAGAGTAGAGCAATATTCTTTCCCCTACTTTTTAAGCAGTCTAAAGTGTTGGATTTTCAGTCAGTTACTGCTATTGACTCATTTTAAAGCAAAAATCTTTATGTACATCTATCTAAGGCACCATTAAATCTGGTACCCAGAAGATACTTTTCTTTCTTCTGTTCTTTTGTCCTTTTTTTCCCTGGGTAAAAATCAACATGGACTCTGAGGTATAATTCCCAGGAAAATCCAATCAAGAAAAGGTGACTATTCCCAAGGCTCAGACCAATCATTTGGTCACCAATATTCAAATTGCTAATGAGATTCTTTTTTTACTTGAGAAAAACAATATTAAGCACTTTGTTTTGGACATGGTTACAATCTCAGAAGGTGAAGCTATCTTTCTTGGAACCTAGAAAAATGTTCCTACTTCAATTACTATCATGGAAAACATATGTAAAACAAATGTTTTACTATTTAGACTGAGCATTAATTCAACTTATTCAACAGTATCTCTCTAATGATTGCTCAGTTACTATTTACTTTCTTAACTTAATCTATAATTTAATTGTTATTCAACATATTTTTACATATGTATTCTGACAAAGCACCAAGAAGAGTATGAAGATGAGTAAGTTTTAGCTCTTTTTAAGGGTATTGGGAATATGTTTTTGGAAGGGATGACACTAGCTGGGCTGTGAATGAAGGGTGGGTTTTGGCCTAAAACATTGTCTTCCAGGAGGGGGAAATAGCATAATAATTTCATTGTTTCTATTTAATATTCCCTTCTATTCCCCTATTCTGTATTTCTTTTTAATTTTTAATGCTAAATAAATTTCAAAGTAATGTTTTAAGTTTCTATGTTTTAAAACTCCAAATTTCTGTCATTTGGTTCTCAGCATCCATCAAACTAATCCTTATTTTACTCTTTTAGAAATTATAACTCTTATATAATGGCACGTTTGTATCATCTCACAAAATTTGGAGAAAATTGATCACCGTTTGAGGAGAGTAGATTCTTTTTGGTCTAACTCAGGTAAGAGAGAGTTCTCATTCCCACTGCTTTCATTTGCAAATAGGATTAATAACATTTCCATTCTGGAGTGTGAGTCATTTCTAGGGCTCAAAGAAGACTCATCTATGTTGTTTTTGATCCAATTCAGGTGAAGTTGTCAGTGGAATGCAGTGAACTACAATTGTCATGTAAAAACTTCACCACAGGGCGCTAAGATCAGGGATATAGGCAAAATTTCAGAGGTTGAGAGTCAGTTTATTGATGTCTCTTTCTAGTGTGCAAGGAGGGCTGGTTGAGAGTAGGAGAGTTGTGGTAGCCTGGAATAGTTCGGAAGCATGGCATAGTTATGGACATATATAACTAAAATAAAAAATATTATTAGAGTTTAATTTTCTTAAACCCAGGCAGCTGCATTAATTTTTCCCTAACACCTCATGTACAAGTGGCTTAACATGTAAATGGTTTTAACTAAAAACGCTCTGGAAAAATAATTCTGGAGACTAGAAACTTAGAACAGACTATATCTGGGTAAGAATGACATAGTGGAGGACTTTGGCTAGTCAGCAGTCAGTGTGAGGGCAGTAGACAGCTAAGCAGTAGTAGAAGTCAGCATGACAAAAGGGGAAGCTAGAGATGAAGTTGTAGATACCAAAGACCCACTTTGTCTTCTGTGAAATTCTATTAAGTAGTAAAAGCTACTTCCTCATACCCTTGAAGTTATTTTTGACTTTAAGTTGTCAGTGACTTACAGAGCAGTGTAGCGAAGAAAGGCTGCACTCGGACATCAACTTGTTTTTTATTTATTTTATTTTTAAAAATATGTTTTTATTGACTTTAGAAAGAGAGGAAGGGAGAGGGAGAAAGAGATAGAAACACCAATGAAAGAGAAACATCTATCTGATCCGCTGCCTCCTGCATGCCCCTACTGGGGATTGAGCTGGTAACCTGAACATGTGCCCTGACTGGGAATAGAACCAGTGACCTCTTGTGCATGGGTCGATGCTCAATTGGTTTTTAAATTAACAGTTTTGTTAAAGAGAAAGACATGTGCAAAATAAAAAATGTATAGAAGTATAGAGAAGAGAAAAAAATCACCCATAGACTCTATAGAAAGATAGCAACTGTTAAATGTTTTTTAAAATTGTTTTTTATTTTTCAATTATAGTTGACATACAATATTATATTAGTTTCAGATGTAGACCATAGTAACTAGACACTGACATACCTTATGAAATCATCACCCTGATAAGTCTAGTACCTATCTGACACCATATATACTTATTACAATATTATTGGCTATACTTTGCATCTTTGTGACTATTTTTATAACTGGAAATTTGTACATCTTAATTGGATTTTTATTTTAGATTCTAATTCTTTGTGATCTTGTAGAGAAAATTTTATTTGTCTTCAAGATCAGTCTTCATTGTACCAGAAGGTACTTGGGAAGAGATTAATTCTAAGTTTGGAGCCTTAAAGAAATCGAACTCTCAAGTCAGCTTTTCTTTAATCATTTTATCACAAAGCAATAAATAAGAATATTGTTTTTGAGAGTTACAATTTACTTCAAAGCTCAATGCCATGGTTAAGAAGGATCCTAACAGTGTGTATTATGTGGCATTTGCATCCCTGGAGAAATTAGAGAGTAAAAAATGTACCAGACTAGACTGGATATATTACATGAATCTTGGAATCAGATGGTTGATATAGATTATTTCTGAAGGTTCATCTCAAATAATTTATATCCATAAAAAACATTATACATGATATTAGACTGATATTGGATATAGGTCTGCTGGAAGAAGCAGATGCTATTTTCAATACAAAATAATAATAGCATGTAAAGGGATTAATGAGCAATATAAACAAGATCCTTTGGAAGTGAACTGAATTTAAGTAGAGGATGATTATTCTTGAAATCCAAATTTCAAATTGGAAGATGGAAATCATGAAGGGAAAGAAAATAGGGAGGGTAAATTTCAGGAGGCATAATATGATAAATAGACGTTCCAGAAAGAAAATGAACTAATTTAATTAAAATGGAAAGAGGAGGTGAGATGAAGGGGGAGAAAAATATTTTGAAGGTCTAATCTTACCTGGTGTAAGGGAAAGCAGGAAAGAAATAAAACTTATTGGTAGGGAAAATAGTTGGCATCTTATTTTAAAATAGGAGTAGAGACATTTGTCACTGGAAAGGGACAATTAACAATAACAAAAAGAAAAGAAAAGTATAACAAGACTTCTGTGTTAATAATTGGGCTGATTAAATGAACACCATCTTAACCAAACCAACAAAAATTAAACATGAAAAAGTTATTTTTTTCTTGTTGACATTATTGCAAGCCCATAAAACCCAACACATTTTAGTGAAAAACTATTTCACACAATAGCAGAATGTAGTAACAGACAAAAAAACACCCCCTCCCCCCCATTTTAGCAAGAATAATCTGGAAATGGAGATGAGGAAAGGAATTCCATTCATAATGTCAAAGAAACTATATAAAATACATAAGAATAATTTAAACAAAGAGGCATAGGACATGTATGAACAAAGGACAAAATCTTACCGAAGGACATGAAATGAGGTTTGAACAAATGGATGAATGTACTATTCTTGAATGGGAAGACATCATCATAATAATGCTACTTCATTCAAAGCTAATATATACATTTAATGCAATTCAAATCAGAACCCAATGGAATTTTTTTGGAGGATTGGATAAACTGATCTTAAAATGCATATGTAATAATATATGCTCAAGACCAGCCAAAAGATATGAAACAAGGTATAAGAACAGTGAAAAAGGGAATTGCTTTATCAGATACAGTGATAAAGCCACTATTGTGAAATACCCAAATATTTATACAGAAATAGATAAATATATCATTGGAAATAGAATAAAGAATCCAGAAACAGCTCCCAGAATATCTAAGAATTTAGCATATGAAAAAATGGTAGTTAAATTCAGTGGGGAAAGAATAGGCCATTTAACACACAGTACCATTACAATTCTATTCACCCCAAAGAAATGAAAAGTGGACTTATATTCTAACACATTCAAGAAATAATATTAAAAAAAGAAATAATAGAGCACAGTTTTAAATAAAAAGCAAAAAATAATAAAATGTTGAAAGAAAATCTAAGGATATACATGTATGGTCCAGGAGCAAGGGTAATCTTAACTAAGACTAAACTCAGTAGCTATAAAATAAGTAATAGCTGGATTTAATCACATAACAATGAAAAACTTGAGTATAGCAAAAGAAACCATAAACAAAATTAATAGATAATTGATTTAGAGAAAATATATAACAAATGACAAAAGCTTAAAATCTATAATATAAAAAGAACTCCTACAATTTGATAAGAAAAAACAGATTAGGAGATAAGAAAAGATATGAATAGGAAATTCACAGAGCAAAAGCAAACTGCAAAAACAAAAACAAAAAAAGATACAACTTGTTCAAATGTATTGGTTGTCAGGCAAATGAAAATTAGAGCAACAATAAACTTTCATTTTACACCCAATATACTGGCAATAATTTTAAAAAGTGTTAACATTTATTCTTGTGGAATTATGTGTGGTTACAGACTTTTTTGAAGTCCATCAGGCAGAACTACTACAATTAAAAATATATGTACTTTTGCCTGGCTGGTGTGGCTCAGCGGTTGAGCATAGACCCAGGAACCAAGAAGTCACCAGTTCGATTCCCAGTCGGGGCACATGCCCGGGTTTCGGGCTTGATCCCCAGTAGGGGGCATGCAGGAGGCAACCAATTGATGATGTTCCTCTCTCATAGATGCTTCTATCTCTATATCCCTCTCCCTTTCTCTCTCTCTAAAAGATCAATAAAAACATATACAAATATGTATGTACTTTAATCCAGCGATACTACGCCTGGGAATCCATGACACAGAAACAAAAACATTAATTGTTTGCAGCATTGTCTGTAGGGGCCAAAAAATACCAAAAACAAAACAAAACAAACAAACAAAAAACTACCCAAAAACCCAAACAACAACAAAACAAAGCCAAACAAACCACCAGCAAAAAACCAAACAAACAAAAACAAAACTAGAAACAAGGTGAAAATTTACACTGTGAATATTAGGCAGTCATTAAAGAATAAAATAGAGCACCTCCTCGGATAGTTCTCTGTGCCTTTTTGCACATATTTCCATTCTGTGGCATATCTGAGTGTAGAAATAAGTATAAGTCTTTGTATTTCCTGATGTACCTCTCCTTAAATTCTTAGGTGCCTTTGTCTACATTTTCCTGTCTTCTTTATCCACTAATGCCCAAACTAAATTTGAGGCACATGATTAAATGATACCAAAGATCTAGACATGGAAAAATGTCTGGTGCTGGCTCTCTGTGATTCTTGAACTACATACACTCGAAGTAGCTGTGTACAATGACAAGGTGATCTTTAGTTTTTTGACATTTGTGTAACTCCATAGCCAGGACTTCCTTTCCAACTTAAAAAAATTATGTTACCTCTCTCTTATGCTTTCCAGGTAACTTCAGGATCAGCCTAGCACACCAAGTTGATGGATGGAGGAAATTACTCGGTGGTGTCTGAATTTTTGTTGCTGGGACTCACCAGTTCCTGGGAGGTTCAGATTCTCCTTTTTCTGTTTTTTACAATATTTTATATAGCAAGTATGCTAGGAAATCTTCTCATTGTGCTGACAATTATCTCAGACCATCACTTACATTCCCCCATGTACTTTTTGCTGGCAAATCTCTCCCTTATTGACACAGGTGTTTCTAGCATTGCAACCCCAAAGATGGTTTATGACATTTTCAGAAAACGTAAAGTCATCTCTTTGAAAGGGTGCATTACTCAGATGTTCTTTATTCACACTGTTGGGGGTGCAGAGATGGTGCTGCTTATCGTCATGGCCTATGACCGATACATTGCTATCTGTAAACCCCTCCACTACCTGACCATCATGAGCCTAAGAATGTGCATTTCTCTTTTGGCTGTTGCTTGGACCATTGGACTCATCCACTCTGTGGCTCAACTGGCTTTTGTTGTAAACTTACCCTTTTGTGGTCCCAACAAAATGGATAGCTTTTATTGTGATTTTCCTCGGTTCATCAAACTTGCGTGTATAGACACTTATAGATTGGAGTTTCTGGTCACTGCCAACAGTGGTTTCATTTCCATGGGCACCTTCTTTATCTTGGTTATATCTTACATCGTCATCCTGGTCACGGTTCGCAAACACACCTCAGGTGGCTCATCCAAAGCCCTCTCCACTCTCTCAGCTCACATCACTGTGGTGGTCTTTTTCTTTGGCCCTTGTATTATTGTCTATGTGTGGCCATTCCCTACCTTACCCATAGATAAATTTTTAGCCATTTTTGATGCCCTTATCACTCCTTTTATGAATCCTATTATCTATACATTTAGAAATAAGGAGATGAAGGTGGCAATGAGGAGACTGTTTGGTAAGGTTTTAAGTTTCAGGAAGTGTTCCTTCATGCATAATCCAAGAAATTCAGATTCATCTTGACTACAGTACTTGGAAATGAGTCTCTTTAATTAAACTTTTCATAGATCTTTTTAATTTAGCAACTGATTTCAATATCCATTGTGAAATATCTCCTCAAGGACTCTGTTCTGATCTGGTCAGTTTTTCACAGGGATCCTTTTCGAAGGATACTGAAAATGTTGAGGAGGAGTGACTTCAGCTTTGGAACGTAGTTTCCTTTATTATTGAAGACTTTGGTGAAAGCTGCAATCTCACATTTTGGGCACATTTTCCGGGAACGTAAATTGTCTTATCTTTGGTAGTGATTCTCAGAGATGTATCTCTTCTAATCTACACATGTACCAATATTCATGCTCTTTGAGTTACTCAGTGTCTATATACCAGGAGGAATAAGCAACATGAAGATAATTACCCAGGTAGCTTTGAAACTTTGAGGCTTCAAACTTCTGGATATGCCCATCCATGCTCAGACTTAGTTAGTACTAAGGTTTTTAGAATTAAAATTGAAAGGTGAAATTTGGGGTAAATCAAAGAGTGACAACTCAGGAAACTTTACTATTATTAATCAAATGTTCTGAGATCAGAAGGTGTGTATGGTAATTATGTTTTACTCCAATTGTTTCCTAAACAAGTCATTATTTTTATATGGCAAAGAAAATTATGCAACTCTTAAAATATTATAAATAATTGAATATTTTGAAGCTAAAAAGGGGTGGTACTGGTTTATGAATAAAAATGTAAAATATTTCTATATTATGTGGACCAGGTTTATAAATATATAAAAAGCAAAAAAAAAAGTGTAGATATTACAAAAGAAAATTTATTACAAAATTATCTGTAGCCCATCCTGTGTAGTGTCAACCCATGAACCAAGAGGTCACTGGTTCGATTCCTGGTCATGGCACATGCCTGGGTTGAGGGCTCAATCCCCAGTAGGGGGTGTTCGGGAGGCAGCCAATCAATGATTATTTCTCATCATTGATGTTTCTATCTCTCTCTTCCTCTCTGAAATCAATAAAAATATATTAAAACAAAACAAGACAAAAAACTGTCTATAAATGAAGAGATATAAAGCTATAGTGAAGAAATGTATTAAACTTTCCATGTGCTAAGATATACAATTATTTAAAAAATATACTGTTCAAAAAGTATGAATAACTATTCAGAACTTTAAAGAGTATCTCACTGTTCTTTCTGGTTTACCAAACAAATAGGGACAAGTGTTAAGTGAAGGTATTATTATTCACATGTAGGTTAGTTATCTTGTTATGAAACTGGTTAACCATCCATAAAAGTCCAAGTGATCATCTGCAACAATAGATTGTTAGTAAAGGATGGGAAGAACAATGCTATAGGCTGAAATTAATATTTCTGACAAGTCTTTAACCTCTGCCCTGCACAGATTTGCTAGTGAACCTCAGGTAAAAGATCAAATTGTCTAAAGCTTGAGGAAAGATGTGTCATCACTCCTTTTTTGCAGTTTTTTCTTCATGTATTAAAAATTTTAATCCCATTTTTAAAATTGAGGTATAATTGACATATATTATTATATTAGTTTCAGGTGTACAACATAATGATTCAATATTTGTATATTTTGCAAAATGGTCACAATAATCTAGTTGATATCCAATACCACAATACTTACATTTAAATATTTTTATTTTTAAATTACAATTTATATTCAATAGTATATTCAACTACAGTTTATTTTTATTTTATTTTATTTTTAAAAATATTTTTATTGATTTCAGAGAGGAAGGAAGAGGGAGAGAGAGATAGTAACATTCATGATGAGAGAGAATCATGGATCGGCTGTCTCCTGCAAGCCCCCCACTGGGGACCGAGCCCAAAACCTGGGCATGTGCCCTTGACCGGAATCGAACCTGGAACCTTTCAGTTCGCAGGCCGACACTCTATCCACTGAGCCAAACCGGCCAGGGCTCAACTACAGTTTATATTCAACATTATTCTGTATTAGTTTCAGATGTACAGCATAGTGGTTAGACAATTATGTACTTTACAGAGTGGTCCCCCTGATATTTTAAGTACCCACCTGGACCCATACAAAGTTGTTATGATATTATTGACTATATTCCATGTGCATGATGAGAACTTAAAGATCTATTCTCTTAGCAAATATATAATACAGTATTAAGTATAGTCGCCATGCTGTACATTACATCCCCAGGACTTATTTTATAACTGGAAGTTTGTACCATATTTTTTTAAAGCAGCTTTCCTTTAGTGTATATATAGTTAGTTATAAAATTTTACTGACAGAAAGATGCATTGTGCACTTTTCTGATTATTTTCTTTGGATAAAACCTTAGATATGTAATTGCTGGGTGAAGAGTAAGTGTATCTTTAAGGCTTTTGTTTCATATTACTAATTGTCTTGAATGAGGAGGATTTTGTTTAAAGATATAGACAACAATCTGAATGTTTTTATTTTCATTCAAATCAATATATATTCAAATTTTACTTGATTTATTTATAAGTTTCAAACTTATTAGCTTTTTACCCCTACATTTTAGGTCATCTGGTTTGCTAAGAATTTTCATCAAGAAAGATGTGTTGGCATGGCTGGCATGGCTCAGTGGTTGAGCATCCACCTATGAATCAGGAAGTCATGGTTTGATCCTGGCCAGGGCATATGCCCAGGTTGGGGGGCTCAGTCCTTAGTGTGGGGTGTGCAGTAAGCAGCTGATCAATGATTCTCTCTCATCATTGATGATTCTATCTTTCTCTCCCTCTCTCCCTCTCTGAAATCAATAAAAATATATTAAAAAAAGAAAATGTCTTGTGTTTTGTCAAATGTTATATTTTATGTAGAACATTCTGTGTCAGAGGTTTTTGTTTGTTTTTTGGATAGGATGCTCTTTCAATCTGAAAGTTCTTTTATTTCTGGAAAGTTTTCTTATGTGTGAGCCTTAAAGATGTGTTTTGTTCCATTGCATTTTCCTCTTTGGGATCCATATTATGTGTGTATTGAACCTTTCATGTCTATATCTTCTCCCTACACCTTTTAGTATTTTAATTCATTTCCATTTCATTTGGTTCTTATCCCTTTCTTTAGTTCTCTCCTATTTGTGTCAGCAGTGTCTGCTTTCCCCTGGACTCTTTCCAATTTTACCTTAAAATCTGTGGTGAGTACTTTTTTCTTTTACTTCTTTCTTGAGATGTGTCTATTCATATTTAATCTCTTTTTCCTAGTTTATCTTTTTGAGCTTTTCAGTCTATATATATCTCTTCTAAAGTTGATCGATCCAGTAAATTAAACAAAATTCATGGTTAAATATTTGGTCCTGATTTTTGGTTCATTTGCTCTATGGCAATATTTTATGGAGCCTTTTCCCTGCCATTTGTTTCCAACTTGTCCCCGCGCCCCCCGCCCCCCCTGCTCCAATTGTGTAGATCTTGTGTTGGCTTTTTAAATAGTTAATTTTTAAAATGTAAAATATTTTTCTTTTAAAAATTACTTCACATTTATTTAGCATTTTATAGTTTTGAAAGCACAACTATTTGTTTGTGGTAATTTTATACTCTTTCCTACTACAAAATTTTGATTTGCTTTAATATCTTATTCTCTGTATCCTTTTACCCTTATTCCATCTCTTTTTTTCTCCCAACCACTCCTCTCTCTTTTTTTATTTCTTAGGCTCTTCTATTTTTTTGTTGAAAATTTAGCTTAAGAGTTTCAAATGAGTAGTTTTTAGATATGCCTTGCTTGGGGGTAACTACTGTCATTGCTTGTGGTGGAAGGTTCTGTCTGAGCCTGGAGTAAAGGAGGGTAATAAGGCAGATTGACTGGCTTATTTCACTTTGCATAATGTTCTCCAAGTCCACCCATGCTGTTGCAAAGGGTAAAATTTCTTCCTTTTTACGGCAGAGTAGTATTCCATTATGTAAATGTACCACAGCTTTTTAAGCCACTCATCTACTGCTTCCAAATATTGGCTATTGTAAATAATGCTGCAGTGAACATAGGGTTACATATATTTGTTCAAATTAGTGTTTTAGGTTTCTTTAGATAAATTCCCAGAAGTGGAATCGCTGGGTCCTAAGGCAGTTCCATTTTTAATATTTTGAGGAAACTCAATCTTGCTTTCCATTATTGTTACCATTCTGCATTCCCAGCAAAAGTGCATGAGGGTTCCCTTTTCTTCACATCCTCTTGAACACTTGTTTGTTGATTTATTGATGACAGCCATTCTGACAGGTGTGAGGTGATATTTCATTGTGTTTTTAATGTCCATTCTTGATGATTAGTGACATTGAGCATCTTTTCATATGTCTATTGGCCAGCTCTATGTCCTCTTTGGAGAAGTATCTATTCAGATTCTTTGCCTATTTTTTAATTGGATTTTTCTTTTGGTGTTGAGTTTTATAAGTTCTTTATACATTTTGGAAATTAATACTTTATCAGATGTATCATTGGTGAATATGTTCTCCCATTCAGTGGGTGGTCTTTTAATTTTGTTGATGGTTTCCTTTGCTGTGCAAAACTCTTCAGTTTGATGTAGTCCCATTTGTTTATTTTTTCTTTTGTTTCTCTTGCTTGAGGAAATATAGCAGAAAAATATTGCAGAAATGTCCAAGATTTTACTGTCTGTTTTCATCTAGGATTTTTTATGATTTTGGGTCTAACATTTAATCCATTTTGAATTTATTCTTGTGTGCGGGGTAAAAAGGTGGTCAAGCTAGTCAGAGACAGGCACGTTGCCCCGGCCAGCGGGGTCTTCTAACGGGGGTACCGAGGCGGCGCACCTAAGAGAATGAGAAACAGACAAGGGACGCGAAGAATGGAGGCAAGACAAATGGGTTTCTGATCAAGCCTCCGAATTTTATTCTTACAGTGTTCCTTATATGTGGTTTCTAGAAGGGGAGATGCCTAGGAGGGGTGGGGGCTGAGCGGGTCATATGGACTTAGATAATTTGGCTAAGGTCGTAAAGGGTGTTGACTATAGATAAAGGATGGGGCAAAGGGTGCTGACTATAGATAAAGGACAGCTATGTGAAGAATGCTTTGTCCTCAGGCCTGAGGAAGTAAGCCTATGGTGAGGACCAAGTTTCCATGAGATTCTGCTTCATTAGCTCACTGAAACAATGTTAGAATTAATTTGTGATTGACTCTTGGCTCCTGACATCTCATCCCTCTCTGTTTAAGAGAAGGGAGTGGGCCTTAACCAACCGGGGAGACATTGACCTGGTTCCTCCCGTGGGCTTTGTATGCCCACCGTGTGTGGCTCTTGACATCTTTTGGGGAGGAGAGGCAGAGCCATTATTTTTATTGATGTCAACCTCTATGCAAACCAGGTGTACTCTCAGGGAAATCCAGAGGAGGTTGAAAATGTTTGAACCTTCCCTTGCAATGCTTTGCTCTGCACCCGGTTTGATACCCATACCTCTGGCTCTGGCTAGAGCGTAGGTAAGCATCCCTCTGGTTAAGATGCTGTCCCCGTAGGGAAGGAGCAAATGAATCTGAATGGGTTTTGCTAAAGCTGAATCTATTTGCTGTTTTACAAGGTCGGTTATTTTTCTAAATGCCCAAGGGCCAAATGTCTTCATGGCTGGAGCATTCCTGTTAATTCCTCTCTGTTGCAGGAATCCACATGGTCTAGGAGTTGTTTTCTGAAAATATACAAATACATTCTCGACCAAAGGTTAATAAAGAACTCTTTTCTATAAATTAGACTTGGTATTCTTTATTTTTTGCCCAAACAATTTTCCTTTGGTTTATTTGACACCATGTGTGTTTTTCATGGGTATCTTGCTGTTTGCATTACAAATAACAATTAATTTTCAAAGTAAAAAATTTCTAGATGTAATTTACTTTCAGGATATTTTTTCTTACATGGTATTTTCCACCATCCCCCTTTTTTATTTAATTTTTAGGAGGCTTTGGAAGATTTTTATAATGCAGTCTTGATAACTTTAAATTTTAATTTTTGCACAAAATATGACTGCTTTAGGTTCATTGCATGTTAAGTAATTTTACCATGAAATGAACTATCAATAGAAATTTTGGTTAATACTTTAGGAACAGCTTTTGTACAATTACATTTTTTTGAATATTCACTTATTTCATTTAGCCAATTTAAATTAACCTGAAAACTTGACTATTTTACTGTCAAATGTAATACTCTAACAACAATCTTAGTTTACACTGTAAATATCAATGAAAAGGATTATTTTGCATCCTTGAGAAAGCCCTGAGCATTCCTGGTGCTAGGCTAGATTTAGACATAGGGCAGCTGCCATTGGCCAACTCTCTGTTACCTGGGTCCCAATCCAAGCCGGGCCAAGTCTTTCTGTTATCTGGGTCTCTTCCAGATCTGATCTGGGCCAAGTCTCTGTATGTTGCCTGGGTCCCATTTTGAGCTGGGCATGGGAAGAGCGAAGCAGCCATGGGGCAGGAGAACTCCCTCAGAAGGGGCGAGTGTTCAAGCCCCTGCAATGTTGGGGGGGGGTGAGGTTCTGTGCCCCACCTCTGTTGATCCCCAAGTTCTCTCCTGATGGCCCCTCTGCGACTGTGCCTGTCTTAGGTTGTTCCTCCCTTGAGGAATCTTACCCGTCTTTGACTAACCAGCCATCCTCCGGGGCCAAGCAGGGTGATGTGAGGTTCAGTTCTGTCTCCTTGGTAGCCTATGCCCCTATTGCCTCCATGCCCAGCACCTGCCTTGGGATCCCCTCGCCTGCTGGTGGGGCCCTGGCATTGATCACAGATCTTGGGGTACCCTGGTTTCTTCTCCAGGGAGGGCCCAGCTCATGCCATTGTGCAAGAGACAGATCCATGGTACCAGCCACTATGAGGCTTCAACCTCAGCATGAACTGAAAACTCAGGCAACAGCTATGGGCAATTGGATTGTGAGAAGAGGGTCCCTCTTGGCAAAAAGGGCAAGAGGAGACAATATAGAATGCTCAAATGCTTTCCCAGGGGGCCTTCCACACTGTGGAAGGGATTAAATCCTTTCATGTCCTTATAAATTGCTGCCAAACATTCAAAGAATTAATTTGTAAGTTTGGGATAATTGTACAATATGCTGTTGTAAAATATCAAAAATTATAATGAAATTTTAAAATATCATGTAAGAATATTTTTTTGTTCTAGGCCATGGCAATTCAATCTCAAACTTGCTATCAATTTCTTTTTGTATACAAAAGGTTTTAACCAGTTAAAATCTCTGAATAATCTCTAAAAGTCATTTAATCTTTTCTTATCTACACCTTCTGAGGCCTGATGCATTGATTATCAATTACAATCTCTGATGTTTGAAGGAAAACTCTATTTTCTCCCAAAATAATCTGCAGGCTATAGAGAGTTTCATTTAAGGATCTTTGTCTTTCTTTTTACAACAAGCAACCTGTATGGTTACAGGTTGAAAGGCAAGCCTCAGGCGACTAGTTAGCTATATTACAAGTACTCTTACAGTAAGGCTGACTACTAATTTACTTTCAGATTTAACATTTTAATAATAATCTTCAGTTTATACTGTAAATGTTAGTGAAAGAGAATTTAAAATTTTAAAATTTCTCCTTTTTATAAATTTATAATTATATTTTTAATGTATCCTCTTAGGCTTATTTGCATATACAGAGGGATCATGGGAAGGCTTCAGTAACTTTCTTAGAAGACTTATTTAAATTGCTTATAAGGACATTGGCTTTTTTAAAGGAAAGGGGTTGGCCTTTGTTATTTCAAGATGGTGGGCAGTAACCACGTGGCCAGAGGGGTAGGCAAGATGGCGGCTGCCTCACAAGCCGTAAATGTTGCTCCTCCTCTAGCTTAATTAAAAATGCAGGCTACTACGAGTCAGGATTCAATTACTTATAAAAACATTGGCTTCTCATGTAACTTAATTTATATGAGACATTGATTATATTTTAAAAATCCAATTTATAAGGTAACTTAAGTAGATATCTTTAATTTAAAAAGCAAAGAAACCTATTCAGTAAAACTTATTTGATACTTTATTGTTCTGATCCAAAAGTATAAACACTGTCCCACCTCCAGCCGATCCAAAAATGCAGGCTGCTTGAGGCTTTTTGTCTTTTTAGAAATTCTACTGCTGTTGAAAATGTTGGCTATATTTAAATATATTGTTTAACCACTGAACCATGCCTGCTGGGCTCTGCATACTTTTTGATGTAAAGATAAAATATGAACAAAGGGAGTTTTCCATTCTGTTGTTTCTTTTTAAGAAGTTGATCTATGAGAGATTAAACCATTAGTGATTTGTCTCATTCCAGCTTCATTAGCATTTTGAATTCAGCTCCTTGTGCTGCTATCATAACAACCTCTTCATCTCTTCACATCACACACATAAAAAAGAACTAACTGTTGTTGGACCATCTGTATCTATTATTATCTTAAACATATTTATCCTTTCTAACGGGACATGGAGAACATTCTAGATGCCACATTAAAGCCCTCTTTTTTTTTAAATTATAAAAGAAAAATTTAAGTATAACCAACAATACTGAAAATAATGTAACAGGCCTTTACAGCCTCAGTCAGAGTTTTTTATGGAACAGGCATTTTTTGCTGTTTTATGAATGGCTAACTATTGAGTCATCCTTTTCTCCCTCTTGCTCTCCCTCCCTTCCTTCCTATGAAGATGATAAACATCATTTTCACTTTTTAAAAAGGTATATATTTTCATTCTTACAGAGTTTCTTCGGTCACAACTAAGAAAAACAAGTAGTTAAAAAGATAAAAGAATTGGTAATATCACACAAAAAAATCCCTAGTCTCCTGTCCTCTTCCTCAAGTGACCCATTATCAGCTTTTCCCTTTGGTTGCTGTGGCCAAATTTCTGTGGTCCCAGGAAACAACTCCCGTAGCTAACTGCACTCAGGATGGCAATCCTAAGTCTGTACAGCAGCAGTTACGTAACTTTCAAGTGTTGCTAATTGGCTGCTTTTTTTGCCAAGGAGATAGTACACATGGCTTTTTATGCCAGGTGACATTAACATTTCAAAAGCAAGAGCCCTGTATTCTCTGTGCTAGCTCCATTGGTTCAGGTGGGTTAAATGGATGGAAACTGCTTTTGATGGAGATCAGAACTTTAAGTAGAAACACACAGAGCAGTGAGAGGGGGTATCTAATCAACCCGAAGAAATGAATCAACTCTGTTATTCAACATGGAGATTGCAGCAGATAAACTCACAACCAAAATACAGAAGACAGCAGGATGAATAGAGTCATGACTTCATGTTCTGTATTGGAAAAGTCATTCTAGTAACAGGTTCACAGATGTCTTGAGTGTTGGTCTCCAGGTAGAGAATAAAGTAGGAGCAGAAGATTTGAACCCAGTGGGAATAAAATGTGAGGAATTTTGGACAATGCTGAAGAAACTAGCTTTGATATATTTTGATTTCCTGGGCCACAGACTGGATGAAAAGGTTAGACCACCACAACAAAAGAAGCACAGAGTAGAGGAAATTGCCTGAATTGACTGGAGAAGTCAAGGGTTAAACATATTAATTCTGGGTTTGCCATCATAAAATTGTTCTTCAGTGTCAGCAAATCCATGTACCTCTCTGTTCTTTGGTTGTCTTAACTCTAAAATAAAAGGATTTTACAGTTACTAGTAAAGTTTTATTCAGATCCTAGCAGCAACAGGCTTCTACTAGACTTGCATTGATAGCAGCTGGGAAGCATGCAACTCCAGTGACCATTCCTGTACATCTTTCTACTATTCTGAAGTGTCCAGATCTCTTTGTACCCATATGAAGAAGAAAAAACTAGTGGAGAAAATTTAGGGTGACCAGATTGAAGATTTCTTTAAAAATTCATTACTTTTCATCAATTCCAATTTAAACCCAACCTTGTTAATAATTTGAGACTAAGGTTAGGAAGTAGATAATTACAAATCTTTATCTGAGTGACAATAAACACTGAGCTACTTTAAAAAGTACTTTAGAATTGTTAGCCTTGTTTGAATTGGTGGTAAGCCCATATTATTTATAATTTGATTCCTATTTGTGTTGGTTAGCACAAGGATGAACAGACATGAAAAGAGAAGGGAGTCAACTGTGCACTAGATGACCTCTAAGTTATCTCTCATTCCTTACATCTTATGCTTTGTGGTGGCAGTGTGGGCAGAAGTCAGTGCTTCGTGTTAACAGGATAGTGGGGTTTAGGACATAGCAAAGGCATACTGGAACTTAGTTGCTGATTCCCACTGATAACCTATTTTCCTTTTGCAGTAGTGAGTTAAGTGGAGAGTTTCACTCTGTTCTTCACTGAAAAGATCAGATTTAAACTATTATTCTGATTTGGTTTAAAAGGGAAGGTGTTTATGTAGACTGGCACAGACTATGGCTCCTCAAGTTTTCAGGATAGACAGAACAAGAAAGACTGGCTAGGAAGCATTGTCACAACAAGTGTACAATCCTGTTTTCCAACTTTTTACCAACACTAGGAATTATCTAACTTTACAATCTGCAGATCTGATACATAAAAAATAATTAATTTTGGGGGAAGATAAAATGAGATTTTGTGGAAAAATTAAAAAGTGTTTGTCATTGAGTGGAAATCAGAAGCATGATGGAATAACTTTCAGCTTCCAGGAAGGTAATTTTTTATTTTTTTTTATTTTTAAAATTTTTTTATTGTTTAAGGTATTACAAATAGTAGTACATGTCTCTCTTTTTTCCCCCACTGACCTCCCTCCTGGCCTCCCCTACCCCCCAGCACTTGCCTTCATCCCCCTGCCCCCAGTGTTTTGTGTCTGTTGGTTGTACATGCATACAAGTCCTTTGGTTGATCTCTTACCCCCACAACCCTCCCCTTCCTTCCCGCTGTAGTTTGACAGTCTATTCGATGCTTCTTTGCCTCTGTCTATTTTTGTTCAACAGTTTGTAATGTTCTTTATTAACCATAAATGAGTGAGATTATGTGGTATTTATCTTTCACTGACTGGCTTATTTCACTTAGCACAATGCTCTCCAGTTCCATCCATGCTGTTGTAAATGGTAAGAATTCCTTCTTTTTTACAGCAGCGTAGCATTCCATTGTGTAGATGTACCACAGTTTTCTAATCCATTCATCTGCTGATGGGCACTTAGGCTGTTTCCAAATCTTAGCTATGGTAAATTGCGCTGCTATGAACATAGGGGTGCATATATCCTTTCTGATTCGTGTTTCTGTTTTCTTTGGATATATTCATAGAAGTGAGATCACTGGGTCAAATGGCAGTTCCATTTTTAATTTTTTGAGGAAACACCATACTGTTTTCCACAGTGGCTGCACCAGTCTTCATTCCCACCAGCAGTGAAGAAGGGTTCCTTTTTCTCCGAATCCTCTCTAGCACTGGTCATTTGTTGATTTGTTGATGATAGCCATTCTGTCAGATGTGAGATGGTACCTCATTGTTGTTTTGATTTGCATCTCTTGGATGATTAGTGACTTTGAGCATATTTTCATATGTCTCTTGGCTTTCTGAATGTCCTCTTTCGAAAAGTATCTATTTAGGTCCGTTGCCCATATTTTGATTGGATTGTTTATCTTCCCTTTGTTTAGTTGTACGAGTTCCTTGTAAATGTTGGAGATTAAACCCTTATCAGTGATAACATTGGCACATATGTTCTCCCATGCAGTGGGTTTTCTTGTTATTTTGTTGATGGTTTCTTTTGCTGTGCAGAAGCTTTTTATTTTGATGTAGTCCCATTTGTTTATCTTCTCTTTAGTTTTAATTGCCCTAGGAGCTGTATCAGTAAAAATATTGCTACAACAAATGTCTGCTATTTTATTGCCTATGTTCTCCTCTAAGATTTTTATGGTTTCATGCCTTACATTTAAGTCCTTTATCCATTTTGAGTTTATTTTTGTGTATGGTATAAGTTGGTGGTCTAGTTTCATTTTTTTTTGCAAGTATCTGTCCAGTTTCCAGGAAAGTAATTTAGAATGCAATCATTTGTTTGGACAAATTGCATCAGTGGGGAGGCTGCTGATAAAAATCCCTGTGAAAGAAACCCAATTGATTCCATGCTGCATTGCTTTTTATTAATGTGAATATTGTTTATACCATTATCAAGATAAAGTCTAAAAATGCCATTATAAAGATATATTTAAAAGATTTTGCAGCTACAGGGAATTAAATAGTGGCCTTTGCTAGACCATTAATGAATTATTATTATTATTATCATTATTACTTTGGTTTTGGCTTGGTTGCCACAATATCTAAAAATTTGTCTTCATTTAGTATATGTAAAAATAAAGGTATCAAAGAAGACTTCATAGAGGAAGGAGTTCTGCACAGTGGGCTGTTGAAGAATAGGAGGAATGAGAGATGTAATGAAGGCAAGGGCATTGCCAGCCAAGCGAAGGATGTGGAGGGAAGCCATGAGCCACACTATTTGAAAGTGTATATGAAGGAAGAGTAAATACCATGTGATTGCATGTCCAGGGAAGAGGAAGTAGTTTAGCTTAGAGTGTGAGATATAGGGAGGAGTGGAGTAACAAAATTATTAGTGAATATCTTAGAGGAGTAGCTTTGATCTGTGTTATAATTTGGGAGATACCTTATGATTACATTTTTGGGAGCTTTGAATCTCTAAAGATACAAATTGTGTAATTTTTCAGATCCACACACATTGATATATGTTCTAAGTAAAATTGATATATACTCTCTGCAAAAAATGTAAGATAGTAGATTAGAGCATAAAGTGAAAAGTAAAAGATTACTTTTCCTGCACAATTTTCTCAACAACTAGTCCTTACAGATAATTAATGTGTGTGTTTCTTTTGCTGCGTCAACCTAGGCATTTTCTATCCATTCATTGTTTTATTTATGTAATATTATATTTGTAATTTATTTATATAATTTACAAAGCCAGAAGGGATGAGTATGACACTCCCCGCTTTCCTCCTCTCTATCCTGTATATGTACAATTAGGTCTACTTCAGCACTATAAATGGCTGCATAGTATTCCAGGGAAGGTGTCTTAGAGAAATTATTGAACTAGTCCTCTATTTCTACACTTTTAAGTTATTTTCAGGTTTTTGCTTTTATAAGCAACAATGCTTCAGCAAACATCTCTATACCTTTTATTTGTCCACAAATTGTATTTGTGTGCCCACATACTGTATATATGCAGAAATTTCCCCCTAAAAGTAGAATAGTGGAGTCAATGCATAAGAGTATATACAATTTTGGAAAGGTATTGCCAAATTGGTAAATGTTTTATTTTATTTTTTAAAAATAAAAATAATCAAGTAAATTTTATAGCATATAAGAAAGTGGTAAGTACTGTAGAAAAGAGTAAATAAAGTAGAGCAAGATAAGGTGGATTAGGAGTTGGGCGGCGGGGGGGAGAGCTAGGACTCCTTGTGAATGTAAGACTAAAGAGAAGGCTCGAAGGAAGGGAGAGTGTTAGTCATGTGGATATAGGGATTTGAAGCATTTTAGACAGAGGAAACAACCAAAACAGAGGTTTTAAGGCAGTAGCATGCATGCATGGTGTATTTGAAGAAAAGCATGAAAATCTATGTGGCTGGGAGAAAAGAATGAGAAAAAAGTAGAAATAGAGGAGAATTCAGAGAAAAATGGAAGGCCCAATCAAACAGAGGCTCTACTTAGGCTATGGGAAAAGAGAATTCAGTGATGGCTCCATACAAAGGTTTGGTACCACTTGTAAGTAGATTCTGTGATATGAAAGAGGAAAAGTCACCAAGAAGTGACCTCAAAGGACAGTGGGGAAGAAAAACTTTCCCCACTGCTTTCGAGTAGCTGAACCTCGTGTGATATATATTGCTGTCACTTTTCTTAGAAGAGGAGACTAAGGTAAAAATCCAAATTTATGAATAGGCTGTAGATAATTGTTACTGACTCACAGAGAAGGCCAGAGGAAATATTGAGGGGATCAAGGAATTCTATGGAATAATTTCTTCTTCTTTTTTAAAAAATCTTTATTGTTGAAAGTATTACATATGTCCCCCCTATTTTCCCCACTGACCCCTTCTATCCTGCCCCCCAATTGGATGATAAGATCAATCATTTGGGAAACAGGTTGAAGGCTTATCAGGTAACTTGGTATGAGAGACCTGCTAAACAACAGTGCTCTATTCTACAAAACACTGAGAAGCACCACAAAATTGTGATGGCATGTACTAAAGCTGTCCTTTGAAGTTAAGCAAACCTGGTGTACTGCCATGTACTGGTTGTGGAACCTTGGACAAGTTACTTAGTTCCCCTATGCTGCAGTTTCTCTTTTCATAAATCAGGGATAATTAAATTACCTTCTTGAACAAGTTGATGGGAGTATTTTTTTCCTTTTTATTGAATTTATTGGAGTGATTCTGGTTAACAAAATTCTACAGATTTCAGTTCTACAACACATCATCTGCACACTTTATTGTGTGTTCACCACCCCAAGTCAAGTTGCTGCCCATCACCATTTATCCCTCCTAAACCCTTCTCCACCTCCCCCTTCCCTACCTCCCCTCTGCCAATCATCATAATGTTGTCCATATCCATGAGTGGTAACTGTTTTATCAGTTTACTTTCCTATCACCAGTTATGAGACTACCTGTTTCCACATTTCCCCTCAAACCCTGAATTTTTTTCAAAGGTTTAAATCTCCGCCAAAATTATAAGAAAAAACTAGCGTCTTGCTATATTGGTATGCATTTATTTAATTCAGAACAAGGTTAAGTATTTTATATATAGGTAAAGAGAACCATGTGTAAAACCACTGATATTTTCACTCTTACTCTTTTCTTCTACTTGGGATTTATGACTCACCATTGTCATTCTTGTCCCACATCTTTTCCTCTCTCTATCTAGTCAGATCTCCTCCACAGAACCCATAATTGTGTCACTTTCTCTTGCACTTATCCTCCCTCTCTAAAATGGTGAGTGCCATGCTCTGGCATCCTTTACTTCCATCTTTCCTTCTTCCTCTAAATAACTCATATTGTATTCCTAATTTTCAGATATCAGAAAATTACAACTCAGGTTTTAAAAATTGTTTATATGTATTTTGAAAGAACTTGACAATGCGATCATAGATATGGTATCAATATACTGAGAGATGTCCAAATTACGAAACTCACTGTCACTTAATTATTTCATATAGTTACATAATTTACAAAAAGCCTTTTAATTTATGGTCATATGTGACATATAAATATGAAATAATGACATTTAGAAATACAACAGAACTACCCATTCAAATAAGTAAAAGGATTCTTACTCTGTGCCATCTATTTTGGCAATGAAATATACAACAAAGGAATGTGGGTTGTGTTGTGACTGAAACGGTCTCCAAAGGCATACATCAGCCTTTGTCTAGTTTTCTGTTAACTACTAATTGCCCAAGATTAAGTAAGGTCAGTGCCATTTTCCCTAAACAAGTGTCTCCTTACTCTCCTCTTTCAGGTTTCATGAGAGTTGTCACTGCTGACAGAGAGAGGCAATGGACAAAGCCAACGACTCTGTGGTGTCTGAGTTTGTGTTCCTGGGACTCTCCAGTTCATGGGAGATCCAGCTTTTCCTCTTCCTCTTTTCCATTATGTTCTATGTGGCAAGCCTGATGGGAAACCTCCTCATTGTGCTAACTGTGATCTCTGACCCTCGTTTACAGTCCCCCATGTACTTCCTGCTGGCCAACCTTTCCATCATTGACTTGATGTTTTGCTCGTCCACAGCTCCTAAAATGATTTATGATCTTTTAAGAAAGCACAAAACCATCTCTTTTGTGGGCTGTGTAGCTCAGATCTTCTTTATCCATGCAGTTGGGGGTACAGAGATGGTGCTGCTCATTGCCATGGCCTTTGATAGATACGTTGCCATATGTAAGCCCCTCCACTACCTGACCATCATGAGCCCACACAGGTGCATTTTGTTTCTAGTCACTTCCTGGATTATTGGCCTTATTCATTCAGTGACTCAGTTGGCTTTTGTTGTAAACCTGCCTTTCTGTGGCCCTAATGAATTAGACAGCTTTTTTTGTGACCTTCCTCGATTTATCAAACTTGCTTGCATAGAGACTTACACATTGGAATTCATGGTTACTGCCAACAGTGGCTTTATTTCAGTGGTTTCCTTTTTAATTTTGATCATCTCTTACATCTTTATTTTGGTGACTGTTCAGAAAAAATCTTCAGGTAGCAGTATGTCCAAGGCCCTCTCCACTCTGTCAGCTCATGTCACTGTGGTTGTTTTGTTCTTTGGGCCATTAATCTTCTTCTACATGTGGCCATTTCCCACATCACACCTGGATAAATTCCTGGCCATCTTTGATGCGGTTATCACTCCTTTTCTAAATCCAGTCATCTATACTTTTAGGAATAAAGAGATGAAGGTGGCAATGAGGAGACTATGCACTCAGTTATGAATTAAAGTTTCTTAAATATACTGAGGATGCATAAAAAAGCAAAGTATACTAGAATTTAAGATGGATATGAACTAAATAAGGTATGTTTCATTTAAACAGAATGTCACTATCTACTAGTATGGGTTGTGTCCTGTATTTTTTTTCTTCTCCAAATTGAATTGTGGTGTTAATCTCTGGGCTCTGCGTATGTAAGAGACCTAAGACTACAGGTTGTGGCTCTCTTACCAGTGGTCTGACCTCTCTTTAGTGGCAATAGAATAAATATAAATGTTAAACAATCCTTTTTGAAAGTCAACATATGGCTTATTGTCCATGTTCTATTTTTCCCATTTAAGTGGTCTATCTTACTTTCAAAATAAATGTTAATTTTTTATGTCATTGGATTTATCTTACTATACAGATGATTTATGTTCTATATTTCCAGTTCATTATTCTTTGGTGTTCCTCGGTTTTATTGCTAAGCTGGCTTTTTCAGGGTCCAGTGAGGAGACAGAAACCATCGTAGGTTTTTTTTTTTATAATATATTTTATTGATTTTTTTACAGAGAGAAAGGGAGAGGGATAGAGAGTTAGAAACATCGATGAGAGAGAAACATTGATCAGCTGCCCCCTGCACACCCCCTACTGGTGATGTGCCTGCAACCAAGGTACATGCCCTTGACCGGAATCGAACCCGGGACCCTTCAGTCCACAGGCCGATGCTCCATCCACTGAGCCAAACCGGTCAGGGCGCATGGTAGTTTTTTGAACATGGAAAGTTTGATACAAAGAATTGTTAATTAAGTATAAAGTTGTTAACTTTAAAGGTATTTAAAAAGAATGAAATCTAAAATACCACAGACATAGCATTTGTAGGAAGCAGCTTTTACTCTAGAGCAGAGTTTAGAATTATTAAAACTTACAAACAAAAAACTATCAAAAGCTTGGGGGAAGGACCCGAGGAGCTGAAGCTCAAATACCTGAGGAGTGGATGCTGCTTGGCTGGAGCTAGTGCATCTGAGCTTAGAGGAGGGCTTATGGGGCAGGGGCACAACCCTTGAGGAAGGGGTGCCACTGGCTAACACAGGTGTTCCTGAGGCGGGTGTGATAAGCCAAGTTTCTCTAATGTTGGAAAATAGCTGGTGCCTTGGAAAGAAACCAAGTTTGCTGAGGCGACAAGTGTGGATGATGGATGATGCCCACAGGCACAGTGAGCAGAGGAGGAGGCCAGAGGCAGCGAATAGAAAGGAGCAATACGTGCTTCTTCCTCTTCTAACCTTGCAGTTTTCCTCTTGTGTCCTTTAATGGCAGAGTGGCAAAAAAGGAATTACTTTGCAGAGCCTCAGCTCCTGCATCAAAGCTGAAAGATAATAGCTTCTATAGTGCATGCAGTTACTTAGAAAACTATTAAAATTCTATTGGAATCATACAATTTTTGAACTTTAAAATAAATTATAAATAATCTTATAGAGTTTCCTTATTTTATGAAATCTTAGGTACCAGAAAAATTAACCAGTTAGCTGAAGGTAATAAAAGGAATATATAGAAGATCCATATCTAGAATCTAGGTTGACAGACTCCTGTTTTTTTGCTGTTTTCTGTCATTTTATTTTATTTATTGATTTATTATTTATTGGTTAAAGTATTACATGAGTCTCCTTTTTCCCCCATTGACCTCTCCCCAGCCACCCCTGCCCTTCAGCACATGCCTTCATCCTCCTACTGTCTGTGTCCATTGGTTATGCTCATATGCATGCATACAAGTCCTTTGGTTGTTATAGGTTGGGCTGTCTGTTCGATGCTTCTATGACTCTGGTTCTATTTTTGTTTATCAGTTTATGTTGTTCATTATATTCCACAAATGAGTAAGATCATGTGATATTTATCATTCTCTGACTGGCTTATTTCGCTTAGCATAAAGCTCTCCAGTTCCATCCATGCTGTTGCAAATGGTAAGAATTCCTTCTTTTTTACAGCATCATAGTATTCCATTGTGTAGATATTGTATGGCCTCTTTAGAAAAGTGTTTATTTAGGTTCTTTGCCGATTTTTTGATTGGATTGTTTATCTTTTGTTGAGTTCCCTATAGATTTTGGAAATGAAACCCTTATCGTAGATAACATTGGCAAATATGTTCTTCCATGCAGTGGACTTTCTTGTTATTTTGTTGATGGTTTCTTTTGCTGTGCAGAAGCTTTCTGTTTTGATGTAGTCCCATTTGTTTATCTTCTCTTTAGTTTCCATTGCCGTAGGAGCTGTATTAATAAAGATATTGCTATGACATATGTCTGCTATTTTGCTGCCTATGGGTTCTTTGAAGATTTTCATGGTTTCCTGTCTTATGTTTAAGTCCTTTATCCATTTTGAGTTTATTTTTGTGTATGGTGGTCTAGTTTCATTTTTTTGCATGTATCTGTCCAATTTTTCCAATACCATGTATTGAAGAGACTGTCTTGACTCCATTGTATGCTATTGCTTCCTTTGTCAAATATTAATTAAGCATAATGGCTTGAGTTGACCTCTGGGTTCTCTATTCTGTTCCATTGGTCAATATGTCTGTTCTTGTGCCAGTACCAGGCAGTTTTGAGAACAGTGGCTTAGTAATATAGCTTGATATCTGGTATTGTGATCCCTCCAACTTTGTTCTTCTTTCTCAAGATTGCTGCAGCTATTCAGGCTCTTTTTTTTTTTATTACGGATGAATTTTTGGAGAGTTTGTTCTAGGTCTTTGAAATATGCCATTGGTATTTTAATGGGGATTGCATTGAATCTATAGATTGCTTTGGGTAGTATGGACATTTTGATGATGTTGATTCTACCAATCTATGAACACAGTATATTCTTCTATTTCTTTATGTCTTTCTCTGTCTCTTTTTTCAGTGTCCTGTAATTTTCTGAGTACAAGTTCTTTACCTCCTTGGTTAAGTTTATTCCTAGGTATCTTAATTTTTTTGTTGCAATGGGATTTTTGTAAATGGGATTTTTTTTTTTTAGTTTCTTTTTCTGTGAGTTCATTATTGGGGTATAAAAAAAGCCATAGATTTCTCTGTGTTAATTTTGTATCCTGCTTAATTGCTGAATTTATTTATTAAGTCTAGTAGTTTTTTGATGAAGTCTTTCGGGTTTTCTATGTACAAAATCATGTCATCTGTGAATAATGACTATTTTACTTCTTCTTTTCCAATTTGGATGCCTTTTATTTCTTCTTCTTGTCTGATAGCAATGGGTAGTACTTCCAGTACTATGTTGAACAGGAGTGGTGAAAGTGGGCATCCCTGTCTCAATCCTGTTCTTAGGTGAAATGGTTTTAGTTTTTGCCCATTGAGAATGATTTTGGCTGTGGGTTTGTCATATTAGGCTTTTATTATGTTGAGGTATGATCCCTCTATTCCCACTTTGCTGAGAGTTTTTATCAGGAAGCAGTGTTGGATTCTGTAAAATGCATTTTCTGCATCAATTGATATGATTATGTGATTTTTGTCTCTCAGTTTGTTTATGTGATATATCATGTTTATTGATTTGCAGATATTGTACTAGCCTTGCATCCCTGGAATAAATCCCAGTTGGTCATGGTGTATGATTTTTCTAATGTAATGCTGGATCTGATTTGCTAGAATTTTGTTGAGGATTTTAGCATCTATGTTCATGAGGGATATTGGCCTGTAATTCTCTTTCTTTGTCTTGTCTTTATCTGGTTTTGGGATTAGGGTAATGCTGGCTTTGTAGAAAAAGCTTTGAAGTGTTCCTTCCTTTTGAATTTTTTGGTATAGTTTGAGGAAGATAGGTTTTATTTCTTCTTTGAATGTTTGATAAAACTCCCTGGTGAAGCAGTCAGGTCCAGGGATTTTGTTTGTTGAAAGTTTTTTCATTACTCCTTCAATTTCCTCCATAGTTATTGGCCTATTCAGATTTTTTGATTCCTCCTGGTTGAGTCTTGGAAGGTCGTATTTTTCTAGGAATATGTCCATTTCGTCAAGGTTGTCCAGTTTGTTGGAGTAGAGTAGTTCATAGTATGTTTTTTACGATTCTTTGTATTTCTGTGGGGTCGGTTGTTACTTCACCTCTTTCATTTCTGATTTTATTTGGGTCCTTTCTCTTTGTTTCTTAGTGAGCCTGGCTAGAGGTTCATCAATCTGAAAATTATTAGACTTAATAAATGAATTAGGCAATGTAGCAGGATATAAAATTAACGCAAAGAAATCTATGGCATTTTTATACACCAATAGTGAACTTACCGAAAGAGAGATTAAAAAAAAAACAATCCTATTTACCATTGCACAAAAAAAATTAAGATGCATAGGAATAAACTTAACTAAGGAGGTAAAAGACTTGTACTCAGAAAACTACAGAATACTGAAAAAAGAGCTAGAGGAAGACATAAACAGATGGAAGAACATACTGTGTTCATGGATTGGTAGAATCAACATTATTATAATGTCCATACTACCTGAAGCAATCTATAGATTCAATGCACTCCCCATTAAAATACCAATGACATATTTCACAGACCTAGAACAAACTCTCCAAGAATTCATCTGGAATAAAAAAAGACTCTGAATAGCTGCAGCAATCTAGAGAAAGAAGAGCAACATAAGAGTGATCTCAATACCAGATATCAAGCTGTATTACAAAGCCACTGTTCTCAAAACACCCTGGTACTGGCACAAGAACAGACATATAGACCAATGGAATAGAATAGAGAACCCAGAGACTGACTCAAGTCATATGCTCAATTAATATTTGACAAAGGAAACAATAGCATACAATGGAGTCAAGACAGTCTCTTCAATAAATGGTATTGGGAAAATTGGACAGATACATGCAAAAAAATGGAACTAGACCACCAACTTACACCATACACAAAATAAACTCAAAATGGATAAAGGGCTTAAACATAAGACGGGAAACCATAAAAATATTAGAAGATTCCATAGGCAGCAAAATCTCAGACATATGCTGAAGCAATTTCTTCACCGATACCGCTCCTAGGGCAATTGAAACAAAAGAGAAAATAAACAAATGGGACTACATCAAAATAAAAGCTCTGTACAGCAAAATAAACCATCCACAAAACAACAAGAAAGCTCACTGCATGGGAGAACATATGTGCCAATGTTATCACTGATAAGGGTTTAATCTCCAACATTTACAGGGAACTCATACAACTTAACAAAAGAAAGATAAACAACCCAATAAAAAAATGGGCAATGGGCCTAAATAGATACTTTTCGAAAGAAGACAGAAGGAAGGCCAAGAGACACATGAAAAGATGCTCAAAGTCACTAATCATCTGAGAGATGCAAATCAAAACGACAACGAGGTACCATCTCACACCTGTCAGAATGGCTATCATTAACAAATTAATAAATGACATGGGCTGGTGAGGATGCAGAGAAAAAGTAACCCTCTTGCACTGCTGGTGAGAATGCAGACTGGTGCAGCCACTGTGGAAAACAGTATGGCGTTTCCTAAAAAAAAATTAAAAATGGAACTTCCATTTTATCCTGTAATCCCACTTCTAGGAATATATTCCAAGAAAACAGAAACACCAATCAGAAAGGATGTATAGGAATATATTCCAAGAAAACAGAAACATCAGAAAGGATGTATGTACCCAAATGCTCATAGCAGCACAATTTACAATAGATAAGATTTGGAAACCGCCTAAGTGCCCATCAGCAGATGAGTGGATTAGAAAACTGTGGTACATCTATACAATGGAATACCACGCTGTGGTAAAAAAGAAGAAATTATTACATTTGCAACAGCATGGATGGAACTGGAGAACATTATGCTAAGCTATATAAGCCAGTCAGAGAAAGATAAATATCACATGATCTCACTCATTTGTGGAATATAATGAACAACATAAACTGATGAACAAAAACAGATCCAGAGACAGAGCAGCATCGATCAGACCGTCAAACCTCAGAGGAAGGTAGGGAGGGTGAGGGTAAGGAGGAGAGATCGACTAAAGGACTTGTATGCATGCACATAAGCCTAACCAATGGGCCCAGACACCAGGGGGTGAGGGCATGAGTGTGGGGGGTTTAGGGGCAAAGGAGGGGATGGGGGGATAAGGACACATATGTAATACCTTAATCAATAATAATAATAAAAGAACCAGCTCTTGGTTTCATTGATCTTTTGTATTTTTTTTGTCTCTATGTCGTTTATTTCTCTCTGATCTTTATTATTTCCTTACTTGTGCTTACTCTGTTTTTTTTTTGTTGATCTCTTTCTAATTCTTTAAGTTGCAGGGTTAGATAATTTATTATCATATATATATATATTTTTGAGGTAGGCCTGTAGAACTATGAACTTCCTTCTCAGGACTGCTTTCTCTGTGTCCCATAGATTTTGGATTGTTGTGTTTTCATTGTCATTGGCTTCCATAATGCTTTTTTATTTCTTCTTTGATCTCTTTGGTAACCCAATCATTGTTTAATAGCATGCTATTTAGCCTCCAAGTATTTGATTTTTTTCATTGTTTTTATTGTAGTTGATTTCTCACTTTATGCCATTGTGACTGAGAAGATGCTTGATATGATTTCTATGTTCTTGAATTTGAAGAGACTTTGCCTGTGTCCTAATATGTGGTCTATCTTTGAAAATGTCCCGTGTGCACTTGAGAAGAATGTATACTCTGTAGCTTTGGGGTGAAATGTTCTGAAGATATCAATTAAGTCCATCTGATCTAGTGAGTCATTTAGAATTGATGTTTCTTTGCTGATTTTTGTTTAGAGGATTTATCCAGTGGTGCCAATGGGGTATTAAAGTCCCCTACTATGATTGCATTGCTGTCTATCTCTCCCTTGATATCTTCCAGAAGTTTTTTTTTTTTAATGTATCTGGATGCTCTTGTATTGGGTGCATATATGTTTACCAGAGTTATATCCTCTTGTTGAATTGCTTCCTTTAGTATTATGAAGTGGCCTTCCTTAACTCTTGTTATGGCCTTCACTTTGAGGTCTATTTTGTCAGATATAAGTATTGCTACCCCAGTTTGTTTTCTTATTTCCATTTGCCTGAAAAAATTTTTTCCATCTCTTCACTATCTGTCTGTGTGAGTCCTTTGTTCTGAGGTGGGTCTCCTGTAGACAGAAAATATATTGTTCATGTTTTCTTATCCATTCAGCTACCCTATGTCTTTTGATTGGAGCATTTAATCCATTTACATTTAAGGTTATTATTTACTAGAGGCCCAATGCATGAAATTCGTGCACGAGGCGAGGGGTGTGTGTCCCTCAGCCCAGCCTGCACCCTCTCCAATCTGGGACCCCTCGAGGGATGCCCGACTGCCTGGTGGGATCGGGCCTAAATGGGCAGTCAGACATCCCTCTCACAATCCAAGATTGCTGGCTCCCAACCGCTCATCTGCCTGTCTGCCTGATTGCCCTTAACTGCTTCTGCCTGCCAGCCTGATCACCCCCTAACCACTCCCGTGCCAGCCTGATTGACGCCTAACTGCCCTCCCTTGCCAGCCTGGTTGCCCCTAACTGCCCTCCCCTGCTGGCCTGGTTGCCCCCAACTGCCCTCCCCTGAAAACACCAGTCACCCCTAACTGCCCTCCCCTGCAGGCCTTGTCCCCCCCAACTGCCCTCCCCTGCAGTCCTGGTCCCCCCCAACTGCCCTCCATTGCCGGCCATCTTGTGGCGGCCATCTTGTGTCCACATGGGTGCGGCCATCTTTGACCACATGGGGCAGCCATCTTGTGTGTTGGAGTGATGGTCAATTTGCATATTACTCTTTTATTAGATAGGATAGGTACTTGTAAGTCCCATTTTTAATCTTTATGCCCATGTTCCTTCTCCCTTTCTATTTCTTATTTTTACAGCAGTCCCTTTAGCATTTCTTGCATTGATGGCTTGCTGATAATAAACTACCTTAGTCCTTTTTTGTCTGTGAAGCTTCTGATTTCACCTTCAATTTTGATTGATAGCCTTGTTGGATATAGTATTCTTGCACTCAGTTCTTCACTTTGCATCACTTTGTATATTTAATTCCGTTCATTTCTGGCCCAGTGTGTTTCTCTTGAGAAATCAGTTGATATTCTAATGGGAAGTCCCTTGAAGGTAACTTTCTGTCTCTCTCTGGCAACCTTTTGGATTCTTACTTTGTTGTTGATGTTTGCCAATTTAATTATGATGTGTGTTGGAGTTGATATTTTTGGGTTCATCTTGTTTAGGACTCTATGTGCTTTTTGGACTTGTGTGGCTTTTTTTCTTCCCAACATCTGGGAAGTTTTCTGTCATTATTTGTTCAAATAGGTTTTCTATTCCTTGCTCCACTTCCTCTCCTTCTGGCATCTCTTTTATGTGAATGTTGTTTTGTTTCATATTGTCCCAATGCTCCCTTAGGCTCTCCTCCTGCTTTTTTAAGTTTTCTTTCCAGTTGCTGTGTGTTTGTGTTTTTTTTTTTCTACCTTGTTTTCTAACTCGCTGATGCGGTCCTCAGCTTCTTCTAGTCTACTGTTGAAGCCTTCTATTGTGTTCTTTATTGCAGCTACATCATTCTTCATTTCCTCTTGATTCCTTTTCATGTTGGTGACATTCTCATTCAGCTCCTTATAGTTCTCATTGAGTTGTGTGTGTTTGTCATCCAGATGTTTGAGTATCCTTACAACCATTACTCTGAAATCTTTCTCTGACAAGTTACTTGCCTCCATTTCATTTAATTCCTTTTCTGGTGATTCCTCTTTTACTTTCCTTTGGGGATTGTTATTCTGTCTCTTCACTTTTTTTGCTGTAACATTTTAATTGTTTCTATGTCTTAGATCCAACTGCTTTGCTACACAGGTTCTTTTGGGGATGGTTCTATGTAGTTGGTGATTTTTGGGACCCAGTGGTGCAGTCTCTCAGATCCCTTGGGCTTGGTGATCTAGTAGAGCCCCCTACTTGAGCTATTTGGATTCTCCTGATGTAGTTGGGTCTTTAATGTTAGTTTCTTATTCGTGGATGAAGTCTCACCACGGATTGGCAATGAGACTCACCCCCTGCTTCATTGTGCAAGCTGTTGTGGATGTGATCATGGTTCTGGCTCTTGTGGAAAGGGTTGCCCGAGGTCACACTGGTATGTGCTCACTCTGAGTTCCCAGAGTCCATGGCCTGGGAGGAAGGGGTCTCGGGGCCTGAGGCTCAGGTACTGTGACTTTGGCTGGTATTGTGTGACTCTTGCTGGGGTAGTGTCACTCTGCAACTCACTATGAGGGTCCTGGAACCTGTGATGGTGGGGGGCAGCTGTTCCATAGTCTGTGGTTGAGGCAGTGGAACTCTGGCCAAAGTGATTTCCCTCTGTGAATAACAAGGGGGTCCAGGAGCCAGCATCTGGGGATGTGGGAGTCTTGGAGTTTGTGGTTGAAACAGTGTGACCTTGTCCAGGGAGGTGAGTTCTCAGTAACTCACCAAGGTGTCCAGAAGCAGGCTGCTGGGAGGGGAAAGTCATGGATCCTGCTGAGGGATCCATGAGCCCTCGGTTGGATATACTCAAAGAAGTGCCCGAGGGCCACCTGCTGTGGTAGCAGGCTCTTGGGGGCCCATGTGCTGGAGCAGTGCGACTGAAGTGTCTATGGGCAGGCAGCGGGAAAGGGGAAGTCCGAGTTTCTGCTGCAGGGGCCATGTGCCCTTGGTTGGATACACATGCTCAGCAGCAACTCACAGAGGCACCCGGGAGCCACCTGCCTGGGCGGCAGACTCAGGGGGCCACAAGCTGGATCGGTGTGACTGCAGTGTCCAGAGGTTGGCAGCCGGGGAGGGGGAAGTCCCATTTGCTGCTGCAGGAGCCGTGCGCCCTTGGAAGTGGACGTCCTAAGGTCTTCAGGTCTGCGGTGAGGCAGCAGGACTTTGGCTTGTGTGACTGCAGGGTCCTGGACAATGTCCAAGGCCAATCTAGGTGATGGTGATGTTGAGTTCCTAGAGGAGGCTGCTGTCCCGTTCAAGATGGTGTGGGCTCTGTGCCTGAGCCCTGTAGCCCAGGGAATGCCTGCAGTGGTGGCAGGGGCTCCTGTCCAGCAGAGCCGGGTCTTCGAGCCCCTGATACTCTTCACTCACTCAAACACACACCACACACATCCATACACTCCCTTTTCACCCCCCTCACTCACTCACACCCTCTCCCTCACCTCTGTCCTGCCAGCTGCCATCTTCTTCCTCTCCTTTCTGTCATTTTATTTTTATCATTTTTAAAAAATTATTGATTGGTTTTAGGAATATATATATAAAATTTCTGTTCCATTTATTTATGCATGCATTGGTTGATTCTTATATGTGCCCTGACCGGGGATCAAACCCACAACCTTGGCATATGTGGATGATGCTCTAACCAACTGAGCTACTCATCCAGGGCCCTTCTGATATTTTAGATCTTGTTTCCTCAGTTTCCAACTCTCATGTCTCCATTGGACTGTTAAGTTTTTACTGACTTGCATCATTATAATATTCATCTTGCATCTTGAATGTCTGTTTGCCAAATAGCAGAGTTTCAACAAATGTTCATGAATGATTTTCACTTAATAAATCTATTCAACCATATTTTACATTTCTTTTTCAGTCCACTTTAAAATAAAGTTTTTTATTATTTTGGAATAATTTTAGATTTACAGTGAAGTTGCAAAGATAGTTCCTATGTAGACCTCACTCAATTTCAGTTTCCTTTAATGTTATCATACATTTCTATGATACATTTGTCAGAACAGAAATCAACACTGGTACATTTCTATTAACTAAATACTAGACTTTATTCAGATTTCACCAGTTTTCCCATTAATGTCCTTTTTCTATCCCAGAGTACAATCCAGGATACCACATTACATTTCCTTTCTCTGAAATAAATAAAAAACATATTAAAAAAGAATCACAATAATATATATATAACATATATATCTTACTATGTATGTGCATCTATAATAATAAAAGTATAATATGCTAATTAGACCAGATGTCCTCTCGGACGACCTTCTGGATCAAGACAGGGCTGTGAGGGAAGCCCGGGTCCTGGGTGCCTGCTGGTGGCTGAAGGGAAGCCCGGGTCCCGGGTGCCAGAGGGAAGTCAGTGCCGGCAGCCGGAGGCAGGAAGGCTTACTCTTGCATGAATTTCATGCATTGGGCCTTTAGTATAAAATAATATACATGTTTTATGATAAAACATACATCAGGACACATTTTATAAACACTAGAATTATTGCCTCTGAGGGAAAGAGATTAAAAATGGAGAATGGAGACTAAAAAGAATAAATAAGTAAAACAAGAGAGGGGCCCTTTGTAAACCAATGCTAATAATATCCTATGGAGTAATATGATTACCTCAATCTTATGTATCTGAGGGTAAAAAAGACAGATTCAAATCTTGTTACTTCCTCTTAATATTTTGAAGTGAACCTCCTTATTCATTTTATTACTGCTTCCAAATGACAAGCACAGTAAGGGACAATGGAATTATTTCAGTGACTGAATTCTTTTGTTAAGTTCAACAAATGTATATTAGGTCTCCCTCATTTCAGGAAACTGTAAAAGTTGCTTTGGAAGACACAAATATGAATTAGACAAAAGCTCATATTTTCAAAGTGCCTATTACAATATGGTAATTTATTATTTATAAAAGCCACACTATAAACTATTTTAAATTACTTTTTATAGTTTATTCTTTCACTTGCCTAGATTCTTTATGTATAGAGAAAATTAATATTTATAAGGCTGCTTCATGTAATTTGTATCTCTTGGAAAGTAAATATTATCAAATGACATAGGGATGCTTTCTTTCATTGTAATAGGATTTAACGTGGCAAAAAAAAAAAAAAAAAAGGACAGAGATTGAGTTTTGTAAATTCCAGTGTCATTCATCTCTCCTGTGATTCATTATCAGCTTTCCCCATTGTTGCTTTAATCACAACAAATACAGTTTTAGGAGAAAATTTCCTTGACTAATTGATGTTAGTTTTGCAACTTAGGTCACAATAGCCTTATTTGGTCACTATCCTCCAGTGCAGTTAATTAGCTATTTTTTCCACTTATGGAAACATTTTTGAATACCTCTTGAGATAACGGTCTGTGAATAGCTACAAGGGAAGGATGGGGTGAAGTTGACAACAAGAAGAAGATATTAAATTAGATAAACTTCAACATGAGGAACACTCAGGTAACATTTTGCTTTTTGTTTGTATCAATTAAGCTTTGACCTGAAGGCAAGAAGAACAGATGGTGGTGGTAGTGACATGATGAGCACAACAGGAGAATAAATATGAGTGGTTGTGGATATGGAGAGCAAGAATTAACCTACTTTTTAATCTAGGACTTGGAAATGACCTGGAGATCTAAAGGTTTGACTGAAGATACATTGCAGAGTCTGGAGTCCACACTGTGGCCGGGACTAGGATGTAGGTTGATTTGTTAACTGGACCCAGGATTCTTTAGAGACATACTAGTACTGAAAGTGAAGACAAATGTGTGTGTTGTCTCATAACAAGTTTGTTTTCTGCTTCACTTCTGTCTTTAGATAACTAAGAAATGAAGAGGAGAAAGTTCATTAGGTAGTAGTAATAAGTAAAGTTAAAAAAATAAAACCCCAACTTCATAAACTCAATGTGGAGAAAGAGTACTTGAAAACTTGGTTAGAAGAAAAATATCTAAATATCTCACCCTAAAATAATATAGTGTCAGTGAAAACTAGGTGATGGAAGAACAGAGGAAAAAAACTAAATGTATAATGTTTAACAGTCAGCAATCAATCCTTCTGTTTTTTATTTGTGTTTTAAAACATTTATAAAAAATTTTGTAGGTCACTATCATGAAATGTTTGGTGGTGAAGTGGGAGTGGTTGGACAGAGTGACAAAGATAAAGGGACAGAAGGTAAATCCTATGAGGACAGGCTAAAGGAATTGAGGTGAATAGATCTAGAGGGTACAGATGAGTGATCCTTATTTGATTTGACCAAGTTCAAGGATATTAAACATGTTTCTGAGAGGTTTTCTGACACCTTTATATTCACAGAGAAATAATTAAATGGGTATTGGCTTAATTGAAAGAAGAAAAATTTCCTTTTGTAATGAAGAACTTTTGTGCTGTCCTATATAATAAAAGCCTAATATGCTAAGTGTCTGGTGACCAGTCAACTGTTCAACCAATCAAAGGATAATATGCTAATGATATGTTAAGGCCGCTCAACCACTTGCTATGACATGCACTGACCACCAGGAGACAGACAGTTGACTGGTCAACCAGTCGCTATGATGTGCACTGACCACCAGGGGGCAGATGCTCCAACTGGTAGGTTAGCTTGCTGCTGGGGCCTGGCCTATGGGGACTGGGCGATATGGGCCAGACACACCCTGGAGCCCTCCCATCGTGCACCGGTGGGGTCCCTCGGCCTGGCCTGTGCCCTCTCGCAATCCGAGACCCCTCAGGGGATATTGGAGAGCTGGTTTAGGTCTGATCCTGCAGGCCACTCCCCTGGGGAGGGAGCCAGATGCAGGGCTCATGGCTGGCAAGTGCTGCTGTGGCGGTGCAAGCCTCTCCCAATTGGGACTGATTGGGTGCAAGCCTGTGGCAGGCACAGTAGGACCAGGATGAGCAGGAGCAGTAGGTAGGAGCTATAGGTGGCGTTGGACTGTGGGTTTCAGCCTTATTCCTGCAGGCCATCCAGAGGGACCCCACCCGTGTATGGATTTGTGCACTGGACCTCTAGTTATGTTAATAAAAAGCAGGAAACCAAGGAAGAAAATGAATTCTCAAACCTAGTGAACTGATAAAAAACCCCCCAAAACTTACATATCCTGGATGGAGAAACAAGACAAAGGAATTGGGTCAGAATATATTTTTAGATCTCTTCCAGCCAAAATTATTTTATTAATTGGGGATAATGAACTTCTCTCTCTCTGTCACCCCCCACCCCCAATTTTAAAATGTGACATCATTATGACTCTATTTTAAGAGGCTGACCAATTCTAAATCCATATAGCTGAAGATGTTTAAATCATCATTTCATTAAGAATCTGCATTTGTTATATACGATCATTTAAGTAGTCTAAATAAGTGATGGCTATAATTCATGTCATTATAATTCTTGAGAGTAATAGATAGATCAGAACTAGGGAACTCAAAGTGAAAAATCTAATAATGGCAATGGTCTTAGGAGACATGGAGGGTCTGGGATGCTTCAAAGTGATCAAGCACCCAGAACCTAGCATCTCTCACTAGAAGCCATTCAGAGATTATATAACTCTGAACTAATAGATGGCTAAGAAATTTTAAGACTTGAAGACAGGAACTGGGTAAGTTTTCAGATCTGCTGATATTTTTTATTTGGTATTATTTTGTCTCCTTTGCTCTTTAAGGGATTGTAAAGTAGGTACATTTTTGTCTTTGACCCCATTTCTCCTGTTCTCAGCTTTAGCTCTTATTCCTGGGGTCTGCTCCTCTCCTGCTGAGCTCATCTGCTCTTTACCTGTCTTCTGCAGCAACCTAGCCAAGCTAATAATTTTTTTGGGTAATGAATCAGGTTTAAAATGGGTCACTAATATCTTTGTTGTCAAAACATTCATTTCTTGCCTGCATAAGATATGAGCTAAGGAACGCCATCTGGTAACTTGTTTGTCAGTAACAGCCTAATGGAATACCCTTCCCTTAGCAATGTAAGTAAAACTAAGAAATTCAGTATATTAGTATAAAAGAAAGAAATTCTAATGTTAGGTGCAATTACAAATTAATTTTGGGTCCTGGGGCTTTTAAGATTGTAAATCTGAACAAGCTCCTGTTCTCCCATTTCTTCCTCTTTGTCATAATTTTTCATTTAACGGATCTTGCTCATCTGCTGCATCCTACAATCCAATTTTGCTTTGCTTTCCTTTTTTCTCATCTTTCTATGAATTTTATTTTTGATTTTAAAAATGTACTTAACATTTTTTTTAAAGTGTCCCTCTTGCCTTCTGATTAGATTCGGTCATACAAAATCTCATATTGTTTTTCTAAATGACCTCATAAATCTTCTTCTAATTTTGCTAACTCTATTTCTTATAAATTCATTAACAGTCAAATTTACAACTATTTATTTTGCTGTTCTTGTTTGTTAGTTTTTGCTATTCAAACTTCAATGTAGAAGAAGCACCACTTATATTTTACTTCATAGTATATTCTCATTGTTATTCCCACTTAATGGGAGCCTTAAAAAACTTGGTTAGAAGCATTTCTTCCCTTAGTAATCTTTTTGCTTTATTTTTCTATCTATTTCTAGAGACAATTTGATTTGTTAGTTCACAGTTCATGATACAGAGATTTGGTTATAAGTTCATAAACTAGTTTACACAAATCTTAAAATTGTCCTGATAACCTTATAGTCTCATTTTATATATGCTCAATTTTTTCATTCCTTTCTTCCACATCTTTATATTATCTCTAAGGCTTAGCACTTTATAGATGCCACATATGTATTTGTTGTCGGAGTGAAAAAGCCATGAAATCTTTCTTCCACTATCATTTTTGAGCTGCTTTTTCAATTAGTCCAAATAATTATGATAGTGAAATAAGTCAAAGATAAATATCATATTGTTCCACTTATATGTGGAATCTAAAAAAACACACACAAATGAGTGAACAAACAAAACAAAAGAAAACATATTAATAGAAACATAGGCTGAAGGGATGATTTCCAGAGGATCAGGGGTGTGGGGGGGCTTGGTGGGTGAGAAAGGTGAAAGGAAATATAGTCAATAATATTGTGGTAAGTTTGCACAGTGACAGATGATTACTAACATTAGTGGGGTGATCACATCTAAGTTATAAAAATGTTGAATCACTATATTATATACCTGAAACTAATGTAACTAATATATAACTACTATCTAAAATAATAAAAGCATAATATGCTAATTAGACCAGATGACCTCCTGGATGAAGCCAGGGCTGCGAGGGAAGCCTGGGTCCCGGTGCCAGAGGGAAGCCGGTGCCGGCAGCCAGGGGAAGGAAGGCCTACTCTTGCATGAATTTTATGCATCAGGTCTCTAGTACTTAAATAAAAAAGGTGAACCAGTTATAAAGTTCTTAACTTGGTATTTAAAAGCATGTAAAGATGACTATCTATACTAATAAAAGGGTAATATGCTAATTAAACTGGACATCTTCTGGACTACTGTCCGGACGTCCTTTCGGACAAAGCCATGGTGGTGGGGCCAAGGCAGAGGCAGTTAGGGGTGATCAGGCCAGCAGGGGAGAGCAGTTAGGGGGATCAGGCTGGCAGGGGAGAGCAGTTAGGGGGATCAGATCGGCAGGCAGGTGAGCGGTTAGGAGCCAGCGGTCCCGGATTGTGAGAGGGATTTCCGACTGCCAGTTTAGGCCCGATCCCTGTGGACTTCCCCCGAGGGGTCCCGAATTGAAGAGGGTGCAGGCCGGGCTGAGGGATTCCCCCCTCCCATGCACTAATTTTGTGCACCGGGCCTCTAATATATTATTAAAAAGGTAACAACTGTAGGAAACAGCTACTATTCTTAGGGTTAGAGAAACAAAATTAAGAAGTTAGAATTATTAATATTTAGTGAGTTAGAAAAGGGGTCCTATGAAACTGAATCCCCCTCTTTGGCGGAAGTGTATCTTGGCTACTGCTTGTTTCTCTGAACTCAGGTACTGAAAAATTAACTAATGAATTACAGCATATCTTCAAGTGTTATTATTCTTTCTAGAGAGGAAGAGCTGCATCTAACAGGCCAAAATTGCATTTTCTGTCATGAATATGGACTTCTCAAAGGCAAGAATTCTTGTCAATGCTATGTCTTCAATGCCTGAAATGATGCCTGGCATTCTGGGTGCTCAAAATATTTATTAAATTAATGAACAAAAATCATGTAGAGAACCATTCAGGAGTCAATTATACACGTGGTTAACTACTTGTCCAAGAGCATATTAATTGGATGATTATCACAGGCTTCCTTCATTAGTGGACATTAGTTGTTTGGGCTTGGTCTAGATGTAGTTGGAGTCAAGTCACTTAAATGTAGTTTCAGGGAAAAAGTCAGGACACAGTATATCTGTTCTTCCTCTGATATCTCTTTCACCTTCCTGATAAGCTATTTGAAATTCCCTATGTCAGAGTCATTGATTAGTTTTAATATTTTCCCTTTCCTCCTAAAATACTTGGTTACACATAGGAAAGTTGTGGTGTGCAGAATAATGACCCCCAAAGTTGTCCATGTCTTAATTCCTGGGCCTGTGAATATATTACCTTACATGGCCAAAGGGACATTGCAGATGCGATTAAGATTTTTGAGATGAGAAAATTATCCTGGATTATTTGGTTTAACCCAGTGTAATAGCAAGGGGTCCTTATAAGAGAAGGGGAGGAGTCAGAGCCAGGGAAGCTCTTGCAGTGCTGTACTCCAGTGGAGGCAGAAGTTAGAGTGATGTACTTTGAAGAGAGAGGAAGGGCTCATGAGCCAAAGAATACAGGCAAGCTTGGAAGACCCATTTTGGCCTTTTCATCTCCAGAACTGTGAGGTAATACATTTGTATTTTTAAAGCCACCATTGCTTGTAATTTGTTACAGAAGAAATCGGAAACTAAAACAAAAGCTATTTAATAAAAACAACTTTTAATGGGATTTAGGGTGCTTGATTCTGGTATAAACTCTCACCAATTACCTTAGTGATAATGAGCAGGTCACTTCCTATGTTTTTTTCTATATTGATTATTTCACTAAATGTTGTACTAAATTGGGAACATCCCATTGAAAGTGGACTTCTGATGGCTTTTCTCTGGTAGTTCTTTATCCCTAAAAATTGTAATTTTGTCTTTATTTCCCTATACTGGGATCTGTCTAATGTCCTTTAGTTTTTTTTTTTTCTTTCTGGATTTTATATCAATCATCATCCTCTCTCAATTACAGACACAGACACTGCCCAGCTCTTTTTACCCAGTTTATTTTTTAAATATCTGTCACTCTTTTACCCATCCAAAATGTATTTTGAGAAAGAAAAGAGACAACTTTTATGTGGCAGAGTTCTTATCTTTTGTGATCTAATGTGTGTGTGTGTGTGTGTGTGTGTGTGTGTGTGTGTACACACTAGAGGAGGAGATTGTTTGTCTCAGCTCATCACATATTTTATGTGAGAAATTGAGATTTTTTTGAAAAAGTGAGTATTACTTATAAAATAAATGAGTTCCCCCCATTTTGAAATGTATTAAAGGTCCTTTATTCACAATTTTTAAATTAATATTTGAGACCCCATATTTCTTTCGATGACAGAATTTTCTTGTGCTAATATTACTTTGTGTAAACAGTTACAGGAATGAGGCTTGGGATCCTGTGATTATTCCTGATTGGTAACACAAACATTCTAATATATAAAAACCTTGGGTCCGTCACATCCACAAGGACTGGGAGGCTCCACCCTTCACCAGGCTGCCTGCGCAGCAGGTGAGAGGGCTGAACTGCTGACCTCTCGGAGAGAGAGAGAGGTGGGGCTGATCAGCAGTGGCAGTGGCTGCTGATGAGGCTGGGAGAGAGAAGCAGGGTGATCAGACCCTGCTTTTCTCTCCCTCACCAGCAGCCAAGCCTCTCTATCTCTCTCCCAGAGGTCAGCAGTTCAGCTGCTTGCCAGGAGCCTGGGGCAGCTGCTGATCAGCCCCGCCTCTATGATCAGGTCCAGAGATGGGTTCGAAGATGCTGACTGGCATAGAAACTGACCAATCAGAACCAAATCTGGGTGAATTGCAAGAAGCCAATGGCTGCCTAGGAGGCGGAGCTTTTGATACTGACTGGCATAGAAACCAACCAATCAGGACCAAATCTGGGTCAACTGTGAGAAGCCAATGGCTGCCTAGGAGGCAGAGCTTTTGATGCTGACTGGCATAGAAACCGACCAATCAGAACTAAATTGGCCAGCAGAGGAGGGCACTTAGAGGTGATTGGGCCTAAACCAGCAGTCAAACATCCCCCTAGGGGCCCCAGATTGGATAGGGTGCAGGCTGGGCTGAGGGACCCTCCCACCCCCAGTGCACGAATTTCATGCACCGGGCCTCTAGTACTGTTAATATGAACCTTACTGAATTATAATTCACTTTTTTGTCTTCAGAGTCATTCTTCAGTCCATTAATTTCTTTCTTCATTCAACAAGTGCTAAGTATTCATTAAATGACTATATTAGTCACTACTGGTGATTGTGATGGAGGTGGGACTGCTTATGTGAACCAGACATGGTTTCTGTACTCAAGAAGCTATACTTTAATTTGAGAGATGGAAATTTATATAATTATGAAAGGCAGAGAAAAATAAATGCTAACAGTGCAGAGGGAGTATAGAAATGCACAGATTTGGAAATTTTCACAAATGAGAAAACATTAGAGCTGGGACATTGAGAATTTGATTCTGTGCTTTGGAGAATAGAATGAAAGAAATTTTGAAAGTTGAAAGATAGAAACATTTTAAAGTCTAATAGAACAATATAAGTAACAAAAGAGAGACTTTGAAAGCTATATGCTGTTCATAAAAAATTGTTAGGTGGCGATATGAATGGCTGAAAACTATTAATTCATAAGAAATCATAGTCAAAAGTATTTGAAGATAACTTATATGCTATTGAAGTAGAACACATTGGACAGGAGGATATAAAATATGCATGTAATCCTAAAGAAAGAAAAAGTAAATGAGATCCAGAAATATAATTAAACTTGTAATTGTAGTTTTGAAAACCATAATGTCATGTGGGAACCAACTGACTCCTCTAAGTAGAAGTCCAGTGTACATGTAATGAAGATTATTTGGTTGTGTGAGATGTTAATATTATGATTATTTTCATGGACTGAAGACTTTCTTTCTGGAATACTAACACTTGGCTATACATTTATTTTTTCATTTTCTTCCTTTTAGATAACGTGAAAAGTGACCTTGGTGTTTGAGACAATGGATGGAATGAATCAGTCCACAGTATCAGAGTTTGTGTTCCTGGGACTCACCAATTCATGGGAGATTCAGCTTCCGCTTTTTGTCCTCTCCTTTTTGTTCTACTTGGCTGGCATGATGGGAAACCTTGTCATTGTGTTCACTATAACCTTGGATGCTCACCTGCACTCCCCTATGTATTTCCTCCTGGCTAACCTCTCTGTCGTTGATATGTTTTTTTGCTCAATCACAGCCCCTAAAATGATTTGTGATATTTTCAAGAAGCACAAAGCCATCTCCTTTTGTGGATGTATTACTCAGATCTTCTTCACTCATGCTGTTGGGGCCGCTGAGATGGTACTGCTCATCACTATGGCCTTTGATAGATATGTGGCTATATGTAAGCCTCTCCACTACCTGACTATCATGAGTCCAAGAATGTGTCTATACTTTTTAGTCACTTCCTGGATTGTTGGCTTTATCCATTCATTGATTCAATTAGTTTTTGTGGTAGGTTTGCCTTTTTGTGGCCCTAATGTATTGGACAGTTTTTACTGTGATCTTCCTAGGCTCCTTAGACTTGCCTGCACAAATACACTAGAACTGGAGATCATGGTTACTGTCAACAGTGGGCTTATTTCTGTGGGGTCTTTTGTCTTGCTGGTCATTTCCTACATATTTATTCTGTTCACTGTTTGGAAACACTCTTCAGGTGGTTCATACAAGGCCCTCTCCACTTTGTCAGCTCATATCACTGTGGTGGTTTTGTTCTTTGGGCCGCTGATGTTTTTCTACACATGGCCTTCTCCCACATCACACCTGGACAAATATCTTGCTATTTTTGATGCATTTATCACTCCTTTTCTGAATCCAGTCATCTATACATTCAGGAACAAAGAAATGAAAATGGCAATAAAGAGATTGTGCAGTCGTCTTGTGCATTACAGGAAGATTTTGTAAATGAATTGGCTTTGATGATATGGAACTATAGATTCTCCCTCATGCTGGATGCAGAGGAAACATTATGCAATTTCAGAGAAATACTCGAGACTTAGGCCATGTTATATGCCTAGAGATCTAGTATCTATTAAATTATGGTATCTACTTCATCATTAAATTAGAAATGATGCCATTCTTTGGCACTCTGTACAGCAAAGTGTTAAAGAGCAAGTCATATGTCTTTTATAACTTACATGGTCTAAGAAAGTGCCATGTAATTGAGCAAATAATGGTTTATCTTTTTTCTATTTTGGACAGATTATTCTACTGATAGATGGAATATGCGCTCATATTATTTTCATCTATTTACTACATAACTGTTTTGATTTTAATTTTCTTTTTTCCTAATCTGCCTACTTCTTACTTCCCCAGTATCAAGATATTTTGCCTCCTTATCAGGCTCCTCTATCTGTCAGTATGGGAAATTGTTAATTCTGTATTAGAATTTTGAATTTAAAGCTAGAATGAGTAACCAATATCATTTGTTCTAATCCCCTCAGTTGTACATGCTAACACTGAGGAATTGAAGGGTGACTGGAATGTTTCCAGAGACACACAGCCAGATATCACCAGAGATAGTCAGGCATCAGAAACTATCTCTGGATCCTAGGTCAGTGCCCTTGCCCTTCAAGTCAATATTATATTTAAATTTCTGCTCATATTTCACTCTTTTAACTTTTTCTTATAGGTTTATTTGAAAAGTGATCTTTACACCTCCCACTTGTATTCCTTCTTCCTAGTAAATTCCCATTAGCATTGAGCACTTCTTTATCAATTCTAAATCCTTTCCTAATTTCTACTGCTAACATACATTTCCTTGTTCAAGACATACTAAAAATGAATTTTAAACCATTGCATTAATTATTAAAAATGTTTAAAATTCATTATTAACAGTATTTTTTATCTACAGTGGTGTTCAGAGATATCTTTGATTAAATTCTATTTTGTAGGCCTGAAGTTCCTCCCAAATATTTACAATTAATGATGTTCCTTTTTTTTTGATGGGAAACAATGTGATTGATGAATTGTGTATTCTGCTTTAGTAAGTCACACTGAGATCATTGTGCTTCTCCCAGAAAAATAAATGTAAACTATTTCAACAAATAGAAAAGAAAATATTTATAAAATATGTGTGCAGGTTTTCTTTACCCAGAAATTGTGCAGTCTAAGTCTAGGTATTGCTCTAGTGTTTTACCTTGAATTTTATGAAGCAGACATTCTCTTTATCCCCATTTTACAGAGGAGGGATCTGAGGCACAAAGATGTTAAATGTTCTCAAGGTCACAATATTCCAAAACTGAATCAGATAGAATAAGAAGATATGAATAGAGAGATTACAACTAATGAATTTGAAGCAGTAATAAAAAAAAACTTCCAACAAGCAAATGTCCTGGACTGGATCGCTTCAGAGGTGAATTTTACCAAACTAGTCCAAAAAATTCAAGAGGAGGGAAGATTCCCAAGCTCATTTGTACTCAATACTTATATAATTGTATTAACCAATATCACTCCAATAAATTAAATAAAAAAGGTCCTCAAGGTCTATTGAGTAATAAGCCTGGCTCAAAGTGTTAGAGTTTGAATTCAGGATCTGTTATCCTAACTCCCACACTATGGATCTCTGATAATAACTAACAAAATAACTCATTTAATTGAGAACAATTTCTATTTGTTAGCTTTCCACACAAATGGGGACCCCATCACTCCCAAATGGAGGAGAAAAAACAGCCTGGTTTGTATATAGCTATGATGTTATGCTGTATGTAAATGGCCATTGCATTAAACTTTTCTCAGAGATTGCCTTGAAGAATAATAGTGAAGGAAAACCCTTCTAGTGGAAAGAACTTCAGGGAATACGACAGTATTCATGACCATGTAAAATCCTATTAGAGGTTATTCACTCACTGTACAGGAACAAAAACACCTATCCCTGTGGATGTAATCAGCTTCTTTCCCCAGCTGCTCTAGAATTGCTTAACTGGCACTAAAAGTGGCCATAGTAGCATAGTTTGCATCTCTGCATAAAATCAACAACATGAATTTCCCCTCACTAAGCCTGATCTGCTTATCATCACTTCTGAGTGCTCAAGCTTTACAACACCAAAGCAAATGGACAGCACCCTGTGTAGTACTATATCTCACCCTACTCTGAGAGGACTAGCTGTCTACCTTGTGGCAGATTAAATAGAGTTAAACCCTTCTTTCATGAAATGGGGAAATGCTTCTCTTCATAGGAAATTTATCTCTAATATCACTCCATTGAGATAAATATTCTATATATAAATACATCTTACAAAAAGTTATTTATACATAAGTATATATGAATACTTATTATAAATATGTATTATATACAAATTATATGTAAATATATAGCTATACATATATGAAAATACTATATGTATATATAATATTACATATTATAATATATGTCATAATATGTAATAAGTTTATATAAAATTTTATTTATTTATTTATTTATTTATTTATTTATTTATTTATTTATTTTAGGTACTGCTTTGTCTTTTCCACCCACAGTGCTGCTGTCAGCACTACCGTTTATTAATAGAATACCTTTACTGCTTTATCTATGATGTCACATACAATATTGCATCTGTACATATTTATAGAAAGTGAAATGTGACTATGGGCTTACACCATGAAATTCATTGGACTTGTGCTCCAATATCAAGAAACAACTGGCTTGATAGAGTAGTAGAATGGCCTAGAGAATGCTTATGTTTGTACCAAGTGGGAGGTTAACATCTTGTAAGCTTAAGATGATGTTTATTTGATGCATTACATATCCTAAATCAGTGGCATATATATACACTAGTGGCCTGGTGCATGAAATTCATGCACATTAAAAGGGAATTAATTAGAGGAAATATTTTAATATTGATATTTGCCCTTTCTCTATAATAGAAGTGTCAGAGATGAAAGAAAATTAGTAAAATGTATATGAAAATCTCCTCCTGTCAGAGTCTGGGGTGTGCCATGGGACCCATAGTCAAGTCCCTGCCCACTCGTGTGTGCCTCAGGTCCCCCGGCCCAGGGCTGGGCTGGGAGCATGGCCTCAGGTCCCCCGGCATAGCCTCAGGTCCCCCGGCCCGGCGCTGGGGTGGGGGGGCGTGGCCTCAGGTCCCTTGGCCCTGGTGCCGGGCTGCAGGACGCAGCCTCAGGTCCTTTGCCCTGGCCTCATGTCCCCAGGCCCTGGCGCTGGGGTGGGGGGTACAAGGGCATGTGGGCATGAGGGCATGATGACCTTTTGCATATTAGCTTTTTATTATATAGGATGTCTTAAAGCTAGAATAGATGAAGCCAAGTAGAAAAAGTCACTCTAACAGTAAGACCAAATAATTTATGGGTGAAATTCATGCTTCCTATTCTTCTTGTGAACTTCGGTTTGGTAGGTTTGGAGATCCTAGTACCCCAGGGAAGAATGTTTTAAAAGAGAACACAGCTGAGTCTAGTCTTTGGCCACTTTGGGGCCCTTGTATCACTGAACCAGAGAGAAAAGTACCTGACTCTTACATTTGTGAGAACTGAGGCAAAAAATGGAAGTCCACGCTCTAGCCAGTGTGGCTCAGTTGGTTGGAGTTATCGTTCTGTGTATCAGAAGGTTGTGGGTTCAATTCCTCAGGGCATATACCTAGGTTGCAGGTTCCATCCCCTGTTGGAGCATGTACAGGAGGCAACCAATCGGTGTATCTCTCTCACATGCATCTCTCTCTCTCTCTCTCTCTCTCTCTCTCTCTCTCTCTCTCCCTCTTCTTTAAAATCAATAAAGAAAAAGAAAATTTAAAAAGGAAGTCTACTAGTTATATGTTAAAATATTTTAAAGTTATAAATCAAAATAACAAAACTTTAATACAGTATGTTCTATCCTATCTATGTTGATAAATATATATAACTAGAGGCCCATTGCACGACATTTGTGCACTGGGGAGGGGGCCCTCAGCCTGGCCTGTGCCCTCTCACAGTCCGGGACCCCTCAGGGGATGTCCGACTGTTGGCATAGGCCCGCTCCCCTAAGCCAGCAGTTGGACATCCCCTGAGGGGTCCTTAGCACTGCTATGGAGGTGGGAGAGGCTCCCGTCACCACTGCTGCGCTCGCCAGCCATGAGCCTGGCTTCTGGCTGAGTGGTGCTCCCCCTGTGGGAGTGCATTGACCACCAGGGGGCAGCTCCTGCATTGAGCATCTGCCCCCTGGTGGTCAGTGCATGTCATCGTGACTGGTCATTCCGCTATTCAGTCAATTTGCATATTAGCCTTTTATTATATAGGACTAGAGGCCTGATGCATGAAATTCATGCAAGGGACTCGGCCCTCGCAGCCCCAGCTGCCACCACCCTCTGCTGGGCAATCGATAGCGGAGGCTCCCCCCTCTCCATTGATTGCCCAGAAGAGGGTGGTGGCTGCCTCGTGGCACCATGGCCCCGCCCCCTGCCCACTGGTCATTCTGGAAGGTTGTTCCACCACCCGGTCTAATTACCATATTAGCTCTTTATTATATAGGATAATTATTTGATAACTATATATATATATAAAATCCTGGAAAGCCAGGTTTGTGGAATTGGGGAAGTTCCAAAAAAAACTTCCTGGGTTTTAGGAACCAGAACCTGATCTAGAAGGATGGGTATAAGCTCCAGGTAGACATGTCTCTTTAGTTCCTTGAAATCTTCACACCATGATGAAAGGTATGTCTGGGTAGGTGCTGGAGCTGACCAGCAGACCCTGAGCGACGGATGAACATATTGTTCTGACACACGTTTCTGTGAAAGAGAGGGCTAAGGGACTTTTTTACTTTAGTACTAAAAGCAGTCCTGTTTGCCTGCCTCATTGGCTTTTTATTGTAACAAGAGGCTGAACTCAAAATAACTTCTAGGTACAATCAGCAGGGTAGGTATCCTTGAGAAAGTATATGTTTCTAAAAGGTTGGGTCTTTAAAGACTAAACATAGAGATTCTAGCAAAACACCCCAGGGGATCGGACTTGTTTGCAAAAGTCAAGGTAGGGGCTGCTGCCTTCTGCAAGGTCCCCTCAGATGCCCCTTTTGGAGAATCCTCCTTGCAGACATGCCAACCAAGTCCCGTGCTTCCCCTCAGAAGGGCCATTTTAGGGTCTTTTGTAGGATAAACACCAAGACAGGGAATTCTCTTATTTGGGTCTAAGAACAGTATTCATTGTTGGGTTGACAGATCCCAATTACCAGGGGAAATTTGAATTCTATTCCACAATGGGGACAAGTCCAGAATTCAGGGGCTTTATTGGAGTGCTTCTCAATACTCCTTTGCCCAGTGGAAAATAGTGGCATTCCATTAAACAAAGGATCATCTCAAGGCTGATAATCTACAGGAATAAAGTTTTGTTCATCCCACCAGGTACAGTACCCTGTCCAGCCTAAGTACTGATAGAAGATAAGATGAAATGAGGGAAATTGTTATCAAAATAGGTCTCATGACCAGCTATACAAAAGGAGATTTTGAAATTTATGTTTTATATTAATTATAATTTCTTCCCCCTTTTCCCTTACATAATTCATATGACATACACTGGTGGATGCTAACATTTTGGGTTTAGATCACTCTGCAATAATTTAATAGCTAATTATTCTATGATGTTCAATTTCTTCTGTTCTGATATTATCTTACCTACCCTATTTGTCCCTGGGATGAAAGACAAGGGTGGATGCAGAGAGAAAAGAATAGCTTCCATTTGCCTCTTCAGTTACACTTATCCCCTCTCCAACTGACTTTGTGCCTTTTTAAAACTCTTTCCCAGTTACTTAATTTAAGTGTGCCAATCTTTTTTGTCCTAGCAGGAACTGGACTGACACAAGTATACAAAATTAAAAGTCAAAATGCATGTTTTCCCAACTAACAATTCCACTGTCCTGAAGTACTTATAAAAAAGGTTTATTGTCTATTTGTTCAAATATGGATATTTATTTATATGGACAATAACATAATAAATATGCTATTTGCTACCCAGAATTTCATTCAACAGCATGTTTTGTACTATATAGAGTTTGAACTTGATTTTCAGTGGTTTCAGATAATTTGATTGTATTGATGCATTATAACTAATTTATCATCAATTGATATATGTTTTATGTTGTTTCATTCAATTCTAAACACTATTCACTGGAATAAATTTCTGTATAGCTAAATCTTCACGAGCATCCATAATTACTCAAAATATGATTGTATAAAAATGAAGTCTTGTGTACATTCTTCTACTATTTAAACTATACTAAATATTAAGCACATTGGCTTTTTTGGAGATGATCAAGATGATTATAGTTATTTTTTTGAGTTAATATTTACCAATTTTCAGAGATTAATTCTAATGGGTAACTACCAATATTTATAAAATTTCCAACAAAATAGCATTAATATTTCAAGCAAAAATATTCCACTCTTGTTTCCTTCTTCCTCTCTGGTGTCTTATTATTAATTTTTAGATCTTTTGGTTGCTCTGGTCAAACCAAATAGTTCTCTAGGGGCAAAGTCTCTTGATCCATAAGCTCTTTCTAGACTCACTCTTTTGCAGTATCATGGTCACTGTCCTCTTGAGCTCTAATAAGCTTCACTTGTTGTTATAGCAGGATTTTATATGGCACTTTGTGTTAGAGAACACAGAAAAATCTCAGACTCCTGGAAGATGCTGTTCTCTTCATACAGGTAAAATGGAAGGATGAAAATAAATTTAACAATAGCTTTAGTTCAGACATAATTTTGTCTTTGGAATTGCTATGAATACTAGTATGAGTCATATACTCAAGTGCTTGAGTGTTATCCTAAAGTAAAGTAGTTAGTGTCCAGGATATGAATAGTATAAAATAATAATTTTGAAAAGTTTATTGACATATTGGAAAAGGTTAACTGACCTTGACATTTAGTTAGAATTAAATTGTTCCTCGAGTAATGTAAAAGACATTAGAAAAAGTCAAATGGTTTTGTAATAGTTTGGATTCAGCATAGGTTGCAACTAATCGCTCTGATCTCGATGCTGATTAATGAAATTATTCTCACCCTCTGCCACTTGATAAACAGGCAAGAAAAATTGATGATACATGAAAATATTAAAAAAGGGTAACTGTATTTTTCCATTAAATTTTCAAAAGAGATGGGTATAAACTGATCATGTGTGAAAAGGGAAGCAAATTTATTAGGAACTTGTCAAGTTTATAAGATGGAAAAGGATTTTATAGAAATTTCAATAGAAATAAAAGACACGGAGATAAAAAAAATACAAAACTGAATGAATAATTTCCAATGTAATGTAATTTTAAAATATGGTGTGGAAAATTAAAAAAATAAACAACTAGGAGATTGAACTAGTTTCCTTGGTCTTTTATGATTTAGAGTGTTTTATATTAATTTTATATTAATTTTTTTTGGATGGAAGGGAAAAAGCGAGAAAGAGATCCTCATAGATAATATAAAAGGTGTTGAGTTTGTTGAGTCTTGCAAACAGAAAGCTAAAGGAGTGATTAATTTGTTGTATTTATGTACATAAAAGTTTTTTGAAAAGAACACATAACTATTATTTATTTATTTATTTATTATTTTTTAAAAATATATTTTTATTCATTTCAGAGAGGAAGAGAGATAGAAACATCCATGATAAGAGGGAATCATGGATCGGCTGCCCGCCTGCAAGTACCCCACTGGGGATAGAGCCCACAACCCTGGGCATGTACCCTTGACTGGAATCGAACCTGGGACCTTTCAGTTTGCAGGCTGACACTCTATCCACTGAGCCAAACCAGCTAGGGCAATAATTATTTATATTTCCCACAGTTATAAACAGTAAAGTAGAGGTGGTCTTAAATTAGAGGAGGCAGGATTTTACTTGGATATAAGGACGGTATTTTGTGACAGTTTAATTTATTTTTTATTTTATTATTATTTTTTATTGTCTAAAGTTTTACATATGTCTTCTTTTTCCCCAAATGACCTCCCTCCAGCCATTCCCACCCCGAGCAAGCCCCCACCATCCCAGTGTCTGTGTCCATTGGTTATGCTAATATGCATGCATACAAGTCCTTTGGTCGCTCTCTAATCCCCTCTCTCCTACCATTTGTCTCTAGATCGATCTATTCTTGTTCATCAAATTATGTTGATCATTATATCCCACATATGAGTGAGATCATGTGATATTTATCTTTCTCTGATTGGATTATTTCACTTAGCATAATGTTCTCCAGTTCCTATCCATGTTGTTGCAAGTTTATTTTAAAGATGAAAATGCAGAAAGTTTGAGCTGAGGGAGATGTTAAACCCACAATATTTTTAAATTGAGGAGGATATTTATATGGACAATGATTTATATTAGTACCTTATTTAAATCTAACAGCTGTCTGTGTTCAACTTGAATACTTTATGATTTGGAACCTTAGTTACCAATATTTGTTTCATCTATAAATGGTTAAATATCTGGAAATCTGTTTGGAGAATTAATCAATTCCCTATGGATTAAAAAAAGATTAATTATAACAAAAGGCAAAGAGTTAGGCCTTGTCTTTTGCATCATGGATATTTAATTAGTTAAAAATTATGAATATAAGCCCTAACTGGTTTGGCTTAGTGGATAGAGTGTTGGCCTGCGGACTCAAGGGTCCCAGGTTCGATTCCGGTCAAGGGCATGTACCTTGGTTGCGGGCACATACCCAGTAGGGAGTGTGCAGGCAGCTGATCAATGTTTCTCTCTCATCGATGTTTCTAACTCTCTATCCCTCTCCCTTCCTCTCTGTAAAAAAAGTCAATAAAATATATTTGAAAAAAATTATGAATATAATTAAATGTTTAAAGAAAAGTTAGTTCAAAGCATAGCCAATCTATAAGATAAGATAGTTTCAGAACACCATTATTCAGGAGTTTTTCCCTATGGGTATTTGACAAATTTTAGGTGAATAAACATATCCTTGTACCTCCACCTAGAAATCTCTCTGACTTTTGCTCTGGACTTTTGAGATTTGGATTCTGACTATCTCAAGTGACTTTAATCCTGTGATGATTCAAACTTTTCAGGTTTCTATATTTCCTGATATTTGAATGGATATATTCTCATGTTTTTAATATTTATGTCTTATTCTGCTTTAGATTCATTTTTTCTAAAGTATTTCCTCTTCTTACCTATTTGATAGGGATTGGAGAGCCAAAAAAACCAAAAAACATTCCTGCCCCATGTGCATAGCTGATAAAAGCTTATAGAGAAACTATCATAAGAGACTTTGGCACAATTTCATCCTTTTTATATTTTCCTTTTAATCTCACTTATTTTTTCTTTTTTTCTAAAACTTCTTAACTTTAAAAAATTACTTTTCAATGATTTATATTTAATATTATTTTGTATTAGTTTCATAGTGGTTAGATAATCATATACTTCCACAAAGTGTTCCCACAAGATATTTCAGTATCCACCTGGCATCATACATAGCTATTACAATATTATTGATGATATTTCCTATGCTATATTTTACATTCCTGTGACTATTCTGTAACTACCAATTTGTACTTCTTTATCCCTTCACACCCTTTTCACCCAGTCCCTCAATGTCCCTACCCTCTGGCAACCATCAGTTCTCTGTATCTATGAATCTGTTTCAATTTTGCTTGTTCATTTATTTTGTACTTAAGATTCTGCAAATAAGTGAAATAATATGGTATTAGTTTTTCTCTGACTAACTTATTTTTTTCCACTTTTATAATCCCTTATTTTTTATTTAACTCTATTGTTTAGGAACTATGCAATCATGTAACCCATACTCATTAATTATACAATTAGTCATATTTCCATGTATTTTAAATCACCCAAATACATCCTCTTTTATCTTTAAGATATCTATTTCCTGAAATATTTACATATGCTTATTATGTACTTAGTATGACTCTAAGTTTTGGGACACATTTAATAATAAGACAGATGTATTCCTTAATTTTATGGGAGTTGCAGTCTCATCAGAAGATAGAACAATTAAAGTCAAGAACCACATGATTTTACTCATATGTGGGATATAAAGTAGAAAGCAACAAATGAACAAAGAGGACAAACAAACAAAAATTCATAGACACAGACAACAGTATGGTGGTTACCAGAGGGAAAAGGGTGTGGGAATAGTAAAGGGTAAAGGGGTTAACTATATAGTGATGGAAGATTTGACTTTGGGTGGTGAACACACAATGCAATATCCAGATGATGTGTCATAGAATTTACACTTGAAACCAATATAATTTTATTAAACAATGTCACTCCAATACATTTCATTAAAAAAAAGAAAAAAAGGAAGAACAAACAAAAACCCCCCAATGAATTACATTTGTAGTAAGTACTACAAATAAATACAGTGTTTTTTGAGAGAAATATATTTAATCAATATAGGATGTTTTTTATTTTGATCACTAAAAGAGTATGAATGTTATAATCTATTATTATGTATAGGAGATAATCATAATATATTATTGAAATATCTTTTCACTATGGAATTTTTCTGGCCAACACCATTTTATTTTCGTATTCATTTATTTATCTCATGTGTTAAGCACTATAATGGACAAATGAAAGCAAGATAAATAAAATAAAAATTTACTGAATATTTACGTGCTAATATCTATGCATTAAATACACAATTACAAAACTTTGATTATTTTATTCCTGCAACTTGCTCTGAGAAGTTAGTATTAATTGCAATTCCATAGATAAACTGAGTTTCAAATATTCAAATTAGCTTGTTAGTGGCTGAATCATAGTATAAATCTTGGTTTTCTGAATCCAAAGTCCATATTCTTTTCACTATGCTATGTTGCTTTTCCAAATAAAACTAAAATTACAAAATAATATGACAAGTCCTTCCACAGAGCCTTTAACAAAATGCTTTTCACTATACTATGATGCCCTTCATAGTTTTAAGCTTGTCAGATCATGTGGTAAGTACTCTAGGGCAGTGCTTCTCAAATTATCTTTGGTGAAAAATTAGTCTTTCGCCCCCAATCCTTCATAGGTTGAAACTTTAGTAAATACAAAATCATACACTTGGATTTTGTTCTGATGTAAAATTGTCCTAATACGATGCAAACTGGTAACAGGCAATTCATGGACTTATACCTCTGTGTGGGCCACTTTTTCATTGCTTCAGTGAATCCAAATATGAATAAGTCCCAATCTCCGCCTTCAAGAAGCTTACAGTGTGGTTGGGGAGTTAGAATTGTACTCAATTTACTAAAAAACAAGAGATAGTAAAATAAATGCTGGTAATATAACACAATACCTCACAGATATGATTAAAATTCAATGAACCTTGATGATAAATATGTCCCAGAGGTAGGGAGTCAGGAGGAAGGATCTGTTTGCCAGAATAAGGCTGGTGGTCTTAGAAATGGATGAAATAGTTGAAAAGTGGTACAGTTTTGTGTGACTGAAGCCACAATATATTAATCTTGAACCAAAAATCAAAAGGATTTGGGGTTGAATTCATTCCTATTACCCATGTTGATCAATCTTGTGTCTCATGAAGAACATCCTACTATCTACCCTGGGAGGAAGCAGAGGGGTATTAAATGCAGAGAAAACCTGGTGGTTATACTAGTAATAATAATGCAAGACATCATAGGTGTGGTAAACAATTAAGTAAAATTTAAGATAAATATGTTCTCAGAGGTGGAGACTGGGGAGGAAAAGGAGAAGGGTCTGTCAGATAAAGGTTTGTAGGCTTGGAAGGGATTGCAATAGTAATTAGTTATGTGACTGGGGCCAGATATTAGTTTTGAAGCAAAAAATAAAAAGATTTGAGATTGAATTCCTGTTATTAATGTTGATCATCTTATGTCATGACTAATATTATGGCATCAATACTGGGAAGAAACAGAGGGTATTAAATGCAGAAACAACTTTGTAGTAGAGAACAACTACACATGAAAGCCACCAATTTCTCCGTAGTCACATTTTAGAGGCCCTGGGCATATTCGGTCAGTTTAAAAGCTAGTGTAGATAAAGGCTTTTATAACTTTGATCTCCCTCCTAATTTATTACATAATTATTACAATTTACATTTTCAGGTAGCAATGCTGACAGAGCCAACAGATGGAGCGAATCACTCTGCAGTGTCAGAGTTTGTGTTCCTGGGACTCACGGATTCCTGGGAGATCCAACTTTTCCTCTTTGTGTTCTCCTTCACATTTTATGTGGCAAGCATCATGGGAAACACCCTCATTATGCTCACTGTGATTTATGACCCTCACTTACACTCCCCCATGTACTTTCTGTTGGCCAACCTCTCCTTCATAGACTTGGGAGTTTCTTCTGTCACTTCTCCCAAGATGATTTATGACCTTTTCAGAAAGCATAAAGTCATCTCTTTTGGAGGCTGCATTGCTCAGATCTTCTTCATCCATGTCATTGGTGGTGTGGAGATGGTGCTGCTCATAGCCATGGCCTTTGACAGATACGTTGCCATATGTAAACCTCTCCACTACCTGACCATCATGAACCCAAGAATGTGCATTTTCTTTTTAATGGCTGCCTGGATGACTGGCCTTATCCACTCCATGGTTCAATTGGCATTTGTGGTAAAATTACCCTTCTGTGGTCCTAATATTCTGGATAGCTTTTACTGTGACCTTCCTCGGTTCATCAAACTTGCCTGCACAGACACCTACCAACTAGAGATCATGGTCACAGCTAACAGTGGATTCATCTCTGTTGGCTCCTTCTCCATGCTGATCATTTCCTACATCATCATCATTTTCAGTGTTAAGAAACACTCTTCAGCTGGTTCATCCAAGGCTCTGTCCACACTGTCAGCTCACATCACTGTGGTAGTTCTGTTCTTTGGTCCTTTGATATTTTTCTATGTGTGGCCATCTCCCTCCACACATCTGGATAAGTTTTTGGCCATCTTTGATGCAGTTCTCACTCCTTTCCTGAATCCTATTATTTACACATTCAGGAATCAAGAAATGAAAGTAGCAATTGGGAGAGTATGCAGACAGCTGGTGAATTACAGGAAGATCTCTTAAATTATGCATGTATTCTGAAGAGCCCTCATTAATTGTTGATGTTTATTATTGATGGTCAAACTCAGAGAGAAGCTCTTGTTTGCTCTACTTTAATTTTATTATACACACCGATATTCAATCCATTTTGTTTCTCACTCAGAAGGGAGGGACATTCATTTTTGAAAGGGGAGAGTTACATAAAGTATTTTTAAACCAACAATTTTAATAATTTTGACCCCACATTTCTAAAGAATAATATTTATATGAAATAATTTCTGGAAACACACAAAGGGCATACTCCTTTAAGGTCCTCAGAACATAAAGAAATATATTCCAATACATCCTAATCCAGTATGACTTTATTTTAAATTGATTACATCTGCAAATACTATAAGACTATATTTCCAAGTATGGTCACATTCACAGGTATTGGGGGACACATATTTATTTGGTGGACACAAATCAACCTACAACAGTAGTGTAGAGAAAAAGGATGGTTGTATCATAGCTACCTATTGATCAGAGTGCAATTATATTTAAAATAAACAGTAGAGGAACTTTAGCTCTTTCCTAGGCAATTAACTATAATTTAAAAATAATGGAGAATATAGTCAGCATAAGACACAACAAATTATTCTGGTAAACTAAAGAATCTTTGCTAACTTGGAAGATTACACAGAAGGTAAAGAATAACATTTATTGCCTAAGATTACACCAAGATAAATTTGTCATGTCATTATAACAGAGAGAAAACCCAGTTTCAGTCTTGCTTCAATATAGTGTTTTGTGGTAAAGCATTTCTAAAGCATTTTTGAAAAGAAACCCATCAAAGCTGAGCTTTGCAAATATTGCCAAGATATTAACATATATCATTATTTATTTTCAGATACTAAGGCAAACAGAATTTACTTTCTGAAACTTCTACAGCTTTCTATCTTTATTGGGTTTTGTTTTTTACTATCCTCTTTCAGATGCTGGAACAACCAGACATTTTATGTTAAGATGAAGCTATCCTTCTTTTCCTCTTGGTAAACAAAATCATATCTTATTACTTTGCATAGTCAATCTTAATTTTTGTTATAATTACTTATAGAACAGTCTCAATAATCCACTTTATGACTTTAACTAAAGTAACTAACTTTTATTTCACAGACAGTACTCTGACAATAGTTTAAGTGGTAAAAATGCATTTTAATTAGGAACTGTTGTAACAGGAGAAAAGAGACCTCAGTATAGAACTGGCTCAATTCCCAATACAATTAGGACAAGTGGGGATTTATAGCCAAAGAGCAGATTGAAAGGGTGTGTTGGTGGATGGAAAATTACTAATAGGAGACATTAAGAATAGGGAAAATGCTTGTTAAATTGACCTAACAGGATTCTTGCTGAGGGCAGGCCAAGTGATCAGATATCAAGGGTAGGGGTTTAGAAATTTTATTGGATATTATAAGTGAGGTTTTTTCTCGAAACTGATTTAGCAATATTCTTGCTAAAAGTGAGCTATCCAGTCCAGCAAGTATGAGCCCCAGGTTGAGGCCTAGTGGACAAGAGGGCTCAGAGGAACCTGAATAAAGTTTGGTCAACCTAAAGGTGAGTAATTGAGAATTGTCTATCATAATGATTTCAGTAGACTAACAAAGCTCAGGAACACTCAGAAATATAACCCCATACTGCACCAACATCCTATTTATGCATTCTTAAAGGTAGTAAACATTATGTTTAAAGTAGCAAAAAGGAACACTTTTACTAACATGATCCAATGATATAGACATTCTATAAGGGTATAAGTAAAGACACACACACACACACACACACACACACACACACACACCATGACCAATGTTTTCATACTCAGTCTTATTTAAAAACTAGAGGCCCAATGCATGAAATTTGTGCAAGAGTAGGCCTTCCCTCCCCCAGCTGCCGGCACCAGCTTCCCTCCAGCACCTGGTACCTGGGCTTCCCTCACAGCCCCGGCTTTGTCTGGAAGGTCATCTGGAAGGATGTCTGGTCTAATTAGCATAGTATGCTTTTATTATTATAGACTAGAGGCCTGATGCACAAAGATTCGTGCAAGAATGGGCCTTCCTTCCCCTGGCTGCCAGTATTGCCTTCGCTCCGGCCTGGAGCCCCCTTTCTGCCTTCCCACGCTGCCCAGAGGCCCAGAGCAGCTGGGGTGGTGCAGAACAACCCCAGCCTCGGCACCTGTGTATGAAAATTAACCCACCATCTTTGTTGGGTTAATTTGCATACTCACTCATGATTGGCTGGTGGGCGTCGTGAAGATACGGTCAATTTGCATCTTACTCTTTTATTAGTGTAGATTATCCAACAAATTTTCACAAAATACTTTATTAGCACTAAACCAAAATCTTAATATAGCTAAGGATCTTAGAAGTTATATTTCAGTGGACTCACTATAAAACTGTCAGAATTATAATTACAGTTGATTGACCTCATAATTTTACATATTTTTGGTAATTTTAAATGCTTGCTTTAAATGCCATTCTGATAAGATTAGGGAGAAGACCTATGGCTATTTTATAAAAAATATTACCAAACCATTCAGTTGTCCAAAAATTAATTTTGATTATTTGAATTCTCATATAAAAATGCTGTGAGCCATAATTTATATGAGAATTTTTTCTCTGAAAAAGATGGCCTATATAAAACAGTAGAAATTCAGTTTCCTTTATGTTTTGGAAATTTGGGGATTATTAGATTCAAGTCATTACTTACTAATCTCCATAAAGCAATGCTAACAGAACTCCTTTAAAAGGCTTTATATTTAATTTATTAATATGTCTTTGAATTAGGAAAGTATTTCACGCTCATACACATAAATCCTAGGGTCAGTTATAGAACTTCAGCTACAGATTAAGACTCAGATTTACAAAATTTAAAAAGTATAGATAGATACACAAAATCTCACACTGAATCTCTACTTCCAATGGAAACAAAACAGATTGAAAAATGGAAACAGACAAAAAGACTGAAAAAAACAAAAGCCAGCTAAGAAACCAAAATGTCTATAATCTGTCATCTGATAGAGAATAAGTCCCCACCATAGAGAGATTTACAATGATTAGATCACAAGACCAAATTCACAATCTCTGTTGTGACTAATGAGGAATAACCTAGACCTGTGCAAACCAGGATTGGAAACAAACTTGGCCAAGAACAGAAACAAGCACATAAACAGAAAACCAATCAAGCAGAAAAACAAAACGTAGGTCAGGGTGTCAATGAAGGTAAAGTCTTAGTGCTGCTTCATTATGGGAACCAAGAAGAGTCATGCCTGGGCTTAAACATCCCATGAGTTTTATTCCTTGGAAAATAGTTTACTACAGGCTCCAGAAAGTGAGTCTACTTGGATATATTGGTGGGACCTTCAGAGTAGTCAAAGTATAATTTTTAAAAATTAAAAACAAGGCTAATATAAATTGGTCATGTGTCATTTATTTGACTCACGAATGAGGGAACCAACAAGGTGGATCCAATCAAGTTTTGATGGAATCAGTTTTTAAGACACACTGGATGCCCCTGTAAATGTCTCTCAAGACCTCTTGATTTTATCAATTCCATGATTCTGACTTGTGCCAGTGTTTTATAAATGGGCTGAGGCACAGTGACCACTTCAGATCTTATAAGAGACAAATGGGAGGGAAAAAATAGATGATCTATAGATTACCTTTTGTTTACAAAAATGCTTTACACAATTGTAAATTATATTTTCTTCATTCACTCCATTTATTTTTTATTTTTTTAATGTACAGTTTGATGAATTTTTTAAGAATTCTTTATTCTTTATTATTGTATTACATATGTCTTTCTTTACCTACATTGTCATCTCCCAGGCTGCCCCCACCACCCAGCCCCGGTCTTCACCCCCCACCTCCATTGTCTGTGTCCATAGGTTATGCTTACATGCATAAAAGTTCTTTGATTGATCTCTTAACAACTCTCCCCTACGCTCAGCCCACCCTCCCCTGCCTTCCTCTGAGGTTGGATAATCTGTTCAATGATTCTGTGTCTCTGGATCTATTTTTGTTCATCAGTTAATGTTGTTCATTATATTCCACAAATGAATGAGATCATGTGATACTTACTTTTATCTGACTGGCTTATTTCACTTATGCTCTCTAGTTCCATCCATGCTGTTGCAAATGGTAAGAGTTCTTTATTTTTTACAGCAGCGTAGTATTCCACTGTGTAGATGTACCACTGTTTTTTAATCCACTCATCTGCTGATGGGCACTTAGGCTTTTTCCAAATCTCAGCTATTATAAATTGTGCTGCTATGAACATAGGAGTACATACGTTCTTTCTGATTGGTGTTTCTGATTTTTTTGGTATGTATACCTAGAAGTGGGATTACTGGGTCCATTGGGAGTTCCATTTTTAATTTTTTTGAGGAAACTCCATACTGTTTTCCACAGTGGCTGCACCAGTCTGAATTCCCACCAGCAGTTTATGAGGGTTCCCTTTTCTCCACATTCTTGCCAACACTTGTCATTTGTTGATGATAGCCATTCTGACAGGTGTGAGATGGTACCTCATTGTCATTTTGGCTTGCATCTCTCAAATGATTAGTGACTTTGAGCATTTAAAATTTTATTTTATTTAAAAAATTTGTTTTTATTGATTTTAGAGAGGAAGGGAGAAAGAAAGAGAGATGAAAACATCAATGATGAGAGAGAATCAGTGATTGGCTACCTCCCGCATGCCACCCACTGAGGGTTGAGCCTGCAACCTGGGTATGTACTCTGACTGGGAATCAAACTGTGACCTCCTGGTTCATAAGTCAACACTAAACCACTGAGCAATGCTGGCCAGGCTTGAGCATTTTTTATATGTGTATTAGCCTTTTGTATGTCCACTTTGGAGAAGTGTCTATTTAGGTCCTTTGCCCATTTTTTTTAATTGGATTGTCTTTCTTTTGTTAAGATATATGAGTTCCTTATATATTTTGGAAATTAACCCCTTATGGAATATATAATTGAAAAATATGTTTTACCATGCAGTGGGCTCTCTTTTCATTTTGTTGAAGGTTTATTTTGCTGTGCAAAGCTTTTTATTTTGATGTAGTCCTATTTGTTTATTTTCTCAGTTTCTTTGTGCTAGGAGATGTATCAGTAAACAAATTGCTATGAGAGATGTCTGAGATTTTGCTGCCTATGTTTTCTTCTAAGAATTTTATGGTTTCATGACTTACATTTAAATCTTTTATCCATTTCGAGTTTATTCTTGTGTATGGTGTACAGTAAGTTGGTGGTCTAGTTTCATTTTTTTACATGTACCTGTCCAATTTTCCCAACACCATTTATTGAAGACACTGTCTTGATTCCATTGTACGTTCTTGCCTCCATTGTCAAATATTAATGGGGCATAATGGCTTGTGTCAATTTCTGGGTTCTCTGTTCTGTTCCATTGATCTATATACTTGCTCTTGTGCCTGTATCAGGATGTTTTGATTATAGTGGCTTTGTAGTATACTTGATATCTGGTATTGTGCTCTTCTTTCTCAAGATTGCTGCACCTAGTCGGGTATTTTTTGGTTCCATATACATTTTTGGAGTGTTTGTCCTAGATCTGTAATATATGCCGTTGATATTTTAATAGAGATTGCATTGAATCTAAATATTGGTTTGGGTAATATGTACATTTAATCCATGAACACGGTATATCTACCAATCCATGAACATGGTATATTCTTCCACTTGTTTATATCTTCCTCTATCTCTTTTTCCAACATCTTGTAGTTTTCTGAATACAGATCTTTTACTCCTTGGTTAAGTTTATTCCTAAGTATCTTAATTTTTAAAAATCTTTATTGTTGAGATTATTACAGATGACCCTATATTTTCCCCCCATAGGTCCCCTCCACCCAGTTCCCACCTCACCCCAGGCCCTCTCCACCCTATTATCTGTGTCCATAGTTAATGCATACATGCATATAAGACCTTTGTCTAATCTCTTCCTGCACCCCCACACCCCTTTCCCTCAGAGAATCATCAGTCTGTTCCAATTCCATGCCCCTGATTCTATTCCATTCACCAGTTTATTCTGTTCATCAGATTTTTTATTCATTTGATTTTTAGATTCAATTGTTGATAGATATGTATTTGTTGCCACTTTGTTCATCTTTTTTATCTTTACCATTTTCTTCTTCTTCCTCTTCTTAAAGAATACCCTTCAGCATTTCATATAATACTGGTTTGGTGGTGATGAACTCCTTTAGCTTTTTCTTGTCTGTAAAGCTCTTTATCTGACCTTCAATTCTAAATGATAGATTTGTTGGGTAGAGTAATCTTGGTTGTAGGTTCTTGCTATTCATCACTTTGAATATTTCTTGCCACTCCCTTCTGGCCTGCATAGTTTCTGTTGAGAAATCAGCTGACAGTTGTATGGGTACTCCCTTGTAGGTAACTAACTGTTTTCTCTTGATGCTTTTAAGATTCTCTCTTTGTCTTTTGCCTTTGGCATTTTAATTATGATGTGTCTTGGTGTGGTCCTCTTTAGGTTCCTCTTGTTTGGGTTCTCTGTACTTCCTGGACTTGTAAGTCTATTTCTTTCACGAGGTAGGGGAAGTTTTCTGTCATTATATCTTCAAATAGGTTTTCAGTATCTTGCTCTCTCTCTTCTTTTGGCATCCCCATAATTCACATGTTAGTACGCTTGAAGTTGTCTCAAAGGCTCCTTACACTATCTTCGTATTTTTGGATTCTTTTTTCTTTTTGCTCTTCTGGTTGGGTATTTTTTGCTTCCTCATATTTCAAATCATTGATTTGATTCTTAGGATCCTCTAGTCTACTGTTGAATCCCTGTATATTTTCTTTATTTTAGTCAGTGTATGCTTAATTTCTGACTGACCCTTTTCATTTTTTTTTGGCATTCTCACTAAGATCCTTGAAAGTCTCACTAAGTTCCTTGGAGGTTTCTACAAGATTCTTGAGTAACCTTATAACCGTGGTTTTGAACTCTATATCCCGTAGTTTGCTTTCTTCCATTTCTTTCATTTGTGACATGTTTCTTTGTCTCCGCATTTTGGCTGCTTCCCTGTGTTTGTTTCTATGTATTGGGTAGCTGCTAAGTCTCCTTGAGCTGATAGAGTGGCCTTGTGTAGTAGGTGCCCAATAGGGACCAGTGACTTAGCCTCCCCAATCACCTGAGGTGGACACTCTTAGTGCACCCCTTTGTGGGCTGTGTGCACAGTCTTGTTGTAGTTGAGCCTTGATTGCTGTTGGTGTCACTAGGAGGAATTGGCCTCCAGGCCAATTGGCTGTGATGACCAGCTGTGACTACAGTGGGAGAGCTGCTGTGCAGGAGACACCCTTATGGAGCAGGACTTGCTTCAGTGGGGCTTTGGTGTTCACTGAGTCTGCCCCTTGAGTGTGTCACTTATGGATGTGAAGAGTTGTAATCTGGTATGGTCTCACACTAACCACTGGGTATACTGGCTCTTGGGTCTCCAGGGAGGTGCAAAGTCAGCCACTGCCTGACACAATCCAGCAGGAGCTACAGAGATCTGCAGATTCCTTCTCTTTGTATCAGGTTTGGAAGTGCCCAGATGAGGCCCAGCTGTGAAGCAAGGCAGGCTGGTGCTGGTGCTGGGTCTTGGACCTTTTATTGATATGTTTGGTGCTCCCTGACCCAGCTGCAGCTTGTTTGACAGGTTTTTAGCCCAAGAAGGGACAGGTCATTCATATGCAAAAGCCGCTGTGCCCAGTTTGGGTAGGTGGGGCAGAGTCTCAGGGAATCACCAGGGTGGTGCTGGAGGCTGGTTGGGCAGGTGCTGCAGAGAGGTTGCTGTCTGTCTGCTGCACACGTCCCTGGAGTTGGGCCTGGGTTAGGGCTGGGCTCAGTGGCATCCCTATGGCCCTGGGCCTGCTGGCGGGAGGGCTCCAGCCAGGAGAAGTACCACTGATGGTGGTCGGCTGGGGCAGGGTGGGCAAGCTGGCACTCACCATCCAGTTCATCCATTCCCATTTTGTGACAGATTATGATGCAACCATTGAGGATTCCTACACAAACCATTGCGTTATAGATGACAGAGCGGCCTGGCTAGATAGATACAGCAGAACAAGAAGAGTTTGGAGCTATGAGATAACAGTGTAATGAGAACTGGTGAGGATTTCCTGTTGGTCTTTTCAGTCACAGATAGAGGCAGTTTTGAAGAAATCTATAAGTTTCAAAGATAGATTCTCAGAGTAAAGGATTGTGATGAGTTTCCAATGATTTTATTTGGTAACAAAGCAGATCTGGATCATCAGAGACAGGTAACACAGGAAGAAGGACAGCAGTTAGCACTACAACTGAAGGTGACTTATATGGAGGCATCTGCAGATATTAGGATGATTGTAGATCAAGCTTTCCATGAACTTGTTCAGGTTAGAAGGAAATTTCAAGAGCAGGAATGTCTTTCTCCACCAGAACCAATGCAGAAAGGAAAAGACAAGAAAGGCTGCCATTGTGTCATTTTCTAAGAATCCCTTGAGTTACAGCTACCAACTGCCAGGCAAGCCTTCACGTTCTCTCCTTACAGTTGACGTCACGGTGGTACCTTTCTAGCCTTAGAGAAGTGATCATGGTCGTGGCCTCTGACCAAGAAGCTGGCTGACCCTTTCCATGAGGCCGACCCCATGGTCATTTCAAGACAGATGGAAAGTAAACACTAAGGCTGCTTCAAAGGTTTTCTGATTATTTCAAAAGAATGTAAACAGACACATTCTTTTTTAAGGGCTTACATTTTAATAAAGATGAGTCAGATTTGAAACCTAAGCTGTTTGCCAAGCTGAAGTTATAGGTTTTGAAATAACTTTTAACTTCTGGAATCATTTTGCCTACTGTTAATCTAAATAGAAACATAGGGAGTTTTTTTTTTTAAATGTGAGTTTTTGCCTATCTCTAAAACTTTTGATGTCACCTTTTGTTACCTTAAATACACTGAATCGAATATTCAAAAGTGAGACATCTCAGACCTTTACTGATGCCACAGCCTTTGTTTTCCAGTGGCCAAAATACCAAAATGCCTATTGTATTTATAAATTAAAAACTGCTTTAAAAGCCTTTATTATTTCTCCTGCTCTTAAATATGATAATATTCTGTGTGGCCAAATATTTGGACTCATTCTGCACTTAGGCATTTCAATAGGCTTGGTTTTCTAATTTCATTCTTTTAACAACTATGTTCAGAGTAAAAATAAAGAATTTATGTCTGTCTTACTTTGTAAGTATTTCTGGATAAGGGGGTTAAAAAAAACTAAAACCGTTTTTGTTTGTAATATAAAATATGGAATTGATCTTTCCAGGGTGAGAGATGATTAATGTTTTTACTATATACTTTTTCACATTATTTTCTTATCAAACTAGTTAACCAGTATTTTTATATGTTTGTAAGCAACTATGCTTTCACAGCATACCTTGTGTATATGTAAAGATGAGTATTTAATTCTCACTGTTCACTCTTAACTGACAAAGAAAAAAAAAAAGTGAAAACTACAGGAACTGTGGTAGAACTTGACTTGCTCTTCTGGTCCTGATTGTGCCAATCTTTGGCCAGTAACATAGCTACCTGAGAAACCTTCCCAGGAGAGTTCAACAGGAGAGTTCAACCTGAAATCACCCTCAACATCCCTGCTAGATATTGGCTGTGTATCCAGTAATATGTGTAAAACTTTAAGTTGACAATTAGTATAATTGTGGATGGCTTCTGATTTCGTTTTTAATTCTTGGATTGTGTTTAAACAATTCAAAAGTCTGTTCCTGATTTTGAGGATACTAAGTGATATTGCACAGTTGCCACTTTATTGAACGTGTACAACAGTCCCAGGAGGTTTATAAAGCATACCCTTGTATAGCTTCAGGTGTTGGAATTAAAATTGATTTTTTTGTTGTTATCACACACAAAAAAAGGGTGTTGGATTTTGTCAAGTGCTTTTTCTGCATCAATTGATATGATCCTGTGATTTTTGTCTTGCAATCTGTTTATATGATGTATCACATTTATTGGTTTGCAAATATTGTGTCAGCCTTGCATCCTTGGAATAAATCTCACTTGGTCATGGTGTATGGTCTTTTTAATGTATTGATGGATCTGATTTGCTAATATTTTGTTGAGGATTTCAGCATCTATGTTCATCAGAGATATTGGCCTGTAATTCTCTTTCTTTGTAGTGTCTTTATCTGGTTTTGGAATTAGAATAATGCTGGCCTCATAAAATGAGCTAGGAAGTGTTCCTTCCTCTTGGATTTTTTGGAATAGTTTGAGGAAAATAGGTGTTAGTTCTTTGAATATTTGGTAAAATTCTCATGTGAAGTCATCGGACCAGGGCTTTTGTTTGTTGGGAGTTTTTTTGACTACTGCTTCTATTACATCAGTTGTTATTGCCTATTTAGGTTTTCTGATTCTTCCTGATTCAGTTTTGGAAGATTGTATTTTTCTAGGAATTTGTCCATTTAATCCACATTGTCCAGCTAGTTGGCATATAGTTGTTCAGAGCATTTTCTTACAATGCTTTGGATTTCTGTGGTGTCAGTTGGTACTTCACCACTTTCATTTCTGATTTTATTTATTTCGGTCCTCTTTTTTTCTTGCTAAGTCTAGTTAGAGGTTTATCAATCTTGTTTATATTTTAAAAAAACCAGCTGTTGGTTTATTTTTCTTTTGTATTATTTTTTGGTCTCTATGTCATTTATTTCCACTCTGACCATTACTATTTCCCTTCTTATACTTACTCTGGGCTTTTCTTGTTCTCTTTCTAATATTTTAAATTGTAGGGTTAGATAACTTATTAAAAGTGTTTCTTCTTTTTTGAGGTAGGCCTTTAATGCTATGAATTTCTTTCTCAGTACTGCTTTCACTGTGTCTCATAGATTTTTGCTTGTTGTGTGTTCATTTCCATTTGTTTCCAGGATGGTTTTTTTAAAATTTCTTCTTTGGTATCTTTGGTAACCCATTTATTGTTTAATAGCATGGCTATTTAGCCTCCATGTGTTTTAATGTTTTTGAGTATTTTTATTATAGTTGATTTCTCTAATTTTTGCTGCTCTTCTTGTCCTTCTGGCATCCCTATTATGTGGATGTTGTTTTATTTCATGGTGTCCCAAAGTTCCCTTAGGCTCTCCTCCTGCTTTTTAATTTTTTTCTCCAATTGCTATTCAGATTGGGCTTGTTTCTCTACCTTATCTTCTATCTCACTAATTCGGTCTTCCTCTTCTCCTAGTCTACTGTTGAAACCTTCCATCGTGTTTTTGATTGTTGCTATATCACTTTTGATTTCCTCCTGATTTTTGCATAGGTTGTTCATTTTCTCATCCATCTGGTTTATTAACTGTACTAGAGGCCCGGTGCACGAAATTCGTGCATGGAGGGGGGTTGTCCCTCAGCCCAGCCTGTACCCTCTCCAATATGGGACCCCTTGAGGGATGTCCGACTGCCTGTTTAGGCCCGATCCTGGTGGTATCGGGCCTAAACAGGCAGTCGGACATCCCTCTCACAATCCAGGACTGCTGGCTCCCAACTGCTTGCCTGCCTGCCTTCCTGATTACCCCTAACCGCTTCTGCCTGCCAGCCTATCACCCCCTAACCACTCTGCTGCCAGCCTGTTTGCCCCCAACTTCCCTCCTCTGCCGGCCTGGTCACCCCTAACTGCCCTCTCCTGCAGGGTTGATCACCTCCAACTGCCCTCCCTTGCAGTCTTGGTCCCTCTCAACTGCCCTCCCTTGCAGGCTTGGTCCCTCACAACTGCCCTCCCTTGCAGGCCGGGTGCCTCCCAACTGCCCTTGTGGTGGCCATCTTGTGTCCACATGGGGGCAGGATCTTTGACCACATGGGGGCAGCTATATTGTGTGTTGCAGTGATGATCAATCTGCACATTACTCTTTTATTAGATAGGATAGAGGCCTGGTACAGGGGTGGGGGCCAGCTGGTTTGCCCTGAAGGGCGTCCCGGATCAGGTGGGGGTTCCCTTGTGGTGTGGGGCGGCCTGAGCGAGGGGCCTGTGGTGGTTTGCAGGCTGGCCACGCCCCCTGGCAACCTAAGCGGAGGCCCTGGTATCTGGGATTTATTTTCCTTCTACAATTGAAACTTTGTAGCCTGGAGGGGAGCCAAGCCTGGGGCTCCGGCAGCCATTTCTGTGGCAGTTAATTCACCTTCTACAATTGAAACTTTGTAGCCTTAAGTGGGTGAGCCCGGCCAGGGTGTGCGGAAAGCTTGGCTTCCCCTGTTGCCGGCGGCAACCCAGGCCTGCTCTCTCAAGCTCCATTCTGCCGCCATTTGTTTGAATTTGTTTACCTTCTATAATTGAAACTTTGTAGCTTGAGTAGAGACTTAGGCCTGGCAAGGGCAGGCGGAAAGCTTGGCTTCCTCTGTTACCTAGGAAACCTTGCTCTCTGTGGCCGTAGCCAGCTTGGTTTGGGTTAATTTGCATACTCGCTCTGATTGGATGGTGGGCGTGGCTTAGGATGTGTCGGAGGTATGGTCAATTTGCATATTTGTCTATTATTAGATAGGATGACCATTACTATCAATTCTTTTCTGACATATTGCATGCCTCTATTTCATTTAGTTCCTTTCTTGGCAATTCCTCCTTTTCTGCCTTTGGGGATTGTTTCATTTTCTCTCCATTTTTGCTATCACCAAAAGGTCCAAGCTCTGAGTTGTTGGGGCCTGAGCCAGGTATGGTGAGAGCATCATGCAACCCAAGGGTCACTGAAGAACTTAGGCACTGACATGCATGGCTACCTTGGGTCTCCAGGAGCCGTGCGTGCTGAGAGTAAGCTCGCTTGCAGGTGGGTGGCACAGTTGCTGGGGTCACCAGCAGTCCCCCCTGGGTGCACATGCACCAAGTGTCAGAGTCATGGGTGCTTGGTGAGGCTGCCTTGGGTCAGTGGGGGCCTCGCATGCATGCCAAGAATCAGAGTCCCAGCATGTGTGCACTGATATTCCCCGTGCGCATGCACGGAGAATCAGAGTCACAGATGCTCAGTTCTGCTGCCTTGTGTCAGTGGGGGAGGGGGGAGGGAGGGGAGGAAGTGTGTGTGCAAGCACCAAGAATCATAGTCCTCACACGTGCCAAGAATCAGAGTCCTCGCACACGCCAAGAATCATAGTCCTTGCACGCACTGAGAATCATAGTCCCCATGTGCATGCATTGAGAATCAGTCACGGGCCTGATAGGTGGGCCTGCATGGCCGCCCTGCCCATTTTTAATTGGATTGTTTGTTCTTTTGGTGTTGAATAGTATGTTGTTGTTGTTTTTTTAAATAAAGAGCTTTATTTAAATGTTTTTATTTAGTTTCTTCCAGCTGTTGCTAACACATTTATACTGTGTCTCCACAACCTTCGATTCCTGCTGGTTCCACATAGCAATGGTCACAAATATATCACCTTAGGAGGAAACAAATAGCTCTGTTCTAAAGCCCACAGGGCACACCAGAAAGGTGGCCAGTTCCCAGGTCACCCCCATCCCCACCCCCACCCCCCTCTCCTGGTGTCTCCATCCCAGGAGAAAGGACCCAGGCAAGAGGCTGAATCTGAGCATGAACCTTGTGCTACTCCATCCTTATCCCTCGATCCCTCCAGGGGATGAAGAAAGACAATTCCATGTTTCTGATTATCAAATGGAGGGCCTTAAAACTAACCAACGTTTCAAAACCAAAAAAACCCCCAAACAACTATCTTGGGGCACAGCTATTTTCACAGACTTATATTTTCATTAACCTACTGTCGTTCTGGGAGGCTTTTCTCTTAAATATCAACATAACTTTTCTTATCTTTCACAATGGCAGAATTAGATAGGAAGAATTAACCAACACTTGAAAAAAAAATAATCTAACCTTGTGAAAACTCTGCCTTAGACATAAGTTCAGTGAGATGAATATCAACAGGACTGATATCTTCCTGACCTAGCCTCCCCTCTAATTCCTGCCTCTAGTCTCAATCCTTGCCCACATCCCATTTCTCTACACTCAGGTATCACGGTCCCTGTAGGGCAAGGTTTTGTGAAGAAGGGGCCCACGTGCCTTAGGAAAGCTGGACTTGCTCTGGCTCATCAGGTGGCAGCCTGTGCTGGCACTGTGGGCACCACCAGCTGAGCCTCTGGAAGCCACCTGGAGGGCCAAAGGCCTCCTTTCTGACCTGGTTCCCAGCAGGGCACTGCTCTTTCTGGTAGATCTGTGTGTGATTCTGTCTGCTCTGGAACTTACCCTGAAGCCATCCTGTACTGAACTCCACCACGTGATCCATGAGGATCTCAAGTTGCTGAGGTCTGAGGAGTGAACCAAGAGAAAAGGGATGGATCCCAGGTCTGTACATGGCTTCATTCTTAATGATGTTCCCTAAGCCTGAGAAGTATCTTTGGTCCAACAGTGTATAGTAGACAGGTTGCTCCTGGCCCAGAGTTTCCAGGGCTTGTCCTTGATGGGACTGTTCAGGCAAGATATCAGAGGTGAGTTAGACCACCGGAGAAGAGCTCTAAGATATCTGACAATTATAAAATGCCAGGAATCTGCCACCGCCAAAGTGCAGGACCAACCTGCAGTTTGTGCTGGCACTGTGGGCACCACCAGGTGAGCCTTTGGAAGCCACCTGGAGCCTCTCAGCACCTCTTGCAGGGCTGTCTCCCCCCAAACACTCCAAACCATTGTCTCCACTGTGGGACTGGGAGGACTGGTCTGAGATTTCTTTGCTGCCAGGGCCCAAGGTCTGCTTTTGGTCCCCAGCAGATTGTGGGACTGGGAGGACTGGTCTGAGATTTCTTTGCTGCCAGGGCCCAAGGTCTGCTTTTGGTCTTCTTCCTCTTTCCTTTTCATAGAGGTTCTGGCAGTGGGTTGTTGCCAGACCTGGTTTCTTCATCTGGATCAAATCTAAGGAATAATTTTTTCCCATGGACCTGGGTGTCCTGTATCCACAGGGACTGGAAGTTGGCAGGGTTTAGCTTCTTACTGCTGCCCCCTGTCTTGACCATCTGCTGCCCCACAAAGAGGGAGACCAAATGGTGAAACTTCTTCACAGATGGCCCTTCTGGTATCCTGGCTCTGTTCCTGCAGCCCCAGGTGAGGCCCACACTCAGCTTCTGGCGTATGGTGAGGCGAATAGTATGAGTTCTTAATAAAATTTAGATATTAGCTCTTTATCAGGTGTATAATTGATGAATATGTTCTCCCATTCAGTGGATTGTCTTTTCATTTTGCTGATGGCTTTCTTTGCAAAAACTTTTTAGTTTGATGTGGTCCCATTTATTTATTTTTTCTTTTGTTTTTCTTGCTTGAGGAGATGTGCCAGAAAAAATATTGCTACGAGAAATGTCTGAGATTTTACTGACTATGTTTTCTTCTAAAATTTTTTATGGTTTTGAGTCGTATATTTAAGTCTTTCATCCATTTTGAGTTTATTTTTGTAAATGGTATAAGAAGGTGGTCTAGTTTCATTTTTTTGGTCAGCATCTATTCAATGTAAAAGTATCATTTAAAAAAATAAAGTAATATTTCATTGGTTTTATTTTTATGCACATTTTATTGCTGGATTTGCTTGGATGAAGGTCCTGACAATGCCAAAAAGACATGGAAGAATTGATATGCACTGGGGTCAATACTAGGAGGTTTCTGGAAAAGGAGAGCTTTGAGCAGGTTTTGAAGGGTAAAAAATGCACAACTCCTATCTGCCTCCAGGCCTGATCTGCTGTTCCTTTTCCTAGAAGCATTCTCAATGCCTCGTTGTCTTCCATGCTGGCTCATCCTCACCCCTGAGATCTCAGTTACCTTGACACTAAACATGAATAACAGTTCACCCTATTATTTTCACCCATGCCATTGTTTACAAATGTGAAAGATGCTTAAGCAATTTCTCCTGCTTCTTCAGCTTATGTATGCTTAAACTGATTGAAATGTATAGTAAAATCCACATGACTTTGTTTAAATGTCTTCACACTCCCCAGGTATTCTGCCTCATTTTAAACCACCAGTAAGTGAGTCTAGAATTGACAGGTAAAACTGTCAAAGGTGATGCTCTTGAAACATCCAGTCTCCGTTTTGTTTCATCTCCAGTGACTCATTACAAGATTTTCTTTTCAGTTGTTCTTACCAACTGACTGGGTTTCAGGGACAATTCCCTTGACCACCTGAGCTAAGTTAGCAAATCCAGTCTCTGCAGCAGCACTGGATCACTATTCTCTGTGCTGTTAATTAATTGCCTTTAAAAAAATTTTCAGCTTTTTATATAATAGTACTGGTATAAGCAGAAGCTCAGTTATCAATGTATTCCAGTTCTCTGAAGATGCTGTGGTCTAAGAAGAGGTAGGCAGAAAGATGAAAAGTCAAGATAACAACAGGAAAAAATTTTGAACTGTTATATTCAATTCAGTTTCAGAAAAACAGTGTTAATGATAGAATCTTCATTTGCAGATATCAATTAAATTTTGGTGTGATTAGGTAAGCTATAATGTAGGAAAAAGGAACAGATCACAGGGAGTGTATAAGGAGCTATATAGATTGTTGAGAAAAGCAAATAACTGACTTTCACTTGGTGCTAGAAGTGTGTCTCAGGTTTCTAGGGTAAAACTAAAGCTGTGGAGGAGCGTCAGGATCAGCACAATGCAATGCCTTTAGCATAGGCAAGGGATTTGGTGTTTCAAATGATGACTTAGAAAAAGATTTATTTACTCTTTATCTCATTAACCTTTTTTTATTGGAGTGAAGGGAAATTAATAATTAACAGAAGTTAGAAGTCAAGACCACTTATTCTGTTTTATTTCTGTATTTACAGAGAAGCTAAAAAAGGATGATATTCACTTCAGGTATTTCTTGAGACCAGAACCAAATGATGCACACAGAGTTTGGAGAAGGATTGACTGGTAAAGTGTCTTCCTGAGAATGTACTTGATCCCACCTGCATGTCTATTGACATATCTACCATCATTTTTGACTGTTATATAGAAAAAAAATCTTGATTTGTTGGGTATTTAGTTGTTTTTTCCTTCATATCTACTTTTGGCCACCACAAAGTCAAATAAAGTTAAGAGAAAAATAACAAATTTAGGAATCTAGGAATATGGAAATTGATCATAAGAAGAAAGGGCCAACTTAATGTGGTTACTTAATTCAATCAAGTACTGTAAGGATTCATTTAAAAGGGTTCTTGATAATATCTTTATTTTACTTTCACAGAGCAACAGACAAGTGGATATAGACTTAAAATAAAGAACTAGAGAGTTCAGTTGGAAGCAGGAAAAACATCTTGGACTCTACAGTGATAAAGCATAGGAATGGCTAAACAGAGGTACTGAAATCTCAAATACTATGTCTTATTCACAATTTAGATATGCCAACTGATATATTATATATGCCAGGCCAGAAATTCATTTACATACTTACTGGTTTATTTCTGTAGGTTGATTCGTAGCACATTAATTATCTCTATTTTCTTCAACTATAAACTTGAAAATAAATGAGAATCTCTCCTGGGAGACTGATCAAATCCATGTAAGTATGAAAAAGAAATCACGATGTTTAGAGTGAATGTTAGAATCATTATAACTGTCATGGCCTTTAATTAAGAAAAGTTTGGTGGTAAATGAAAGTCCTGGAGAACAAAAGATTCAGTGTTCTTGCAGAACATACTCAATCTACTTGGAGCAAAAATTGGCTCATATCACTCTTTCAGGGGGCTGGTAGATGCCTTCATCTAGTTTTGGGTATTCAACCAGGAATCACTTTTGTTTTTGAAACCCTGAAGATACAAACCATATACACATTAATGTGTTCTGGTATTCAGTTCTTTGCTTTGCTTTCTTTCCCTTTTTAGATTACTGGACCCATTTTTAGAGTTCATATTTTTCTTGTTTCTTTATCCAAAACTTTGATGCATCTCTTTTAGGCTTATTATACTGTTCCAAATTTATTTGGCTTTTTATACTGTCTAAAATCTCAGTGGCTTAAATACCTATATTTGTGTTAGCTAATACTCCCAAAAAGTGATAAGAAAAAGTAATTTACATAAGGATGTGAAAGAGTTGTAATTTCTTATTGTATAAGACTGGGGACATTAGTATATTGTTTCCAAGATGTATCACTTGGGTGCCTAGAAAAAGTCTAATTCTAACTACCAAATTAGGGAGTGCATTTGGTATATGGTCATTTGTGTGTGTGCGTGTGTGTGTGTGTGTGTGTGTGTGTGTGTGTAGAGCTAATGAATTCTCCCATAAAGTTTACATTTTTATGAAGTGTGGTCATTATTAGCTCATAATGCTTATAAAAATAACTTGTTAACAGTTGTTTAGAAATATTTCTTCCTTTGCTTTATTCTTATCTATCTTTTTTTTTCTGTCCATTTATTCATCATTCTTCCCTCTTTCAACCCAGTTAGCCATCCATCCATCCATCCATCCATCCATCCATCCATCCATCCATCCATCTACTTATTCATTCACCCCTTCAACAAACACTAATTAGAGGCACACTGTATGATGGGAATGGTGCTGGGGAACCTGGAGGAATAGAATAATATAAAAGACTTTGACTTTTCCCTGGAAAAATGTATAGTTTAATGCAGGGCTTCTCAGCCTTGGCACTATTGACATTTGGGGTTGGATACTTCTTTGTTGTTGGGGGCTATACTTTTATCCTGGGCAATGTAGAATGTTTAGTAGCATCCTTGACCTCTACACATTAGATTCCAGTAACAATCCTGATCCTCCCAGTGTGATAACCAAAAATGTTTCCAGACATGGCCAAATGTTCCCAGACATGCCAAAAGCATGTTCAATAAGAGCACTGGCTTAATGAGAGAGACTGAAAAGGGCCTATTTCCATGTGTTTTGATAAGTCCTATAAGAAAGGTACACATACTGAGGGTATATTTTGGATATATTTTGTCTTTGCTCCCACCTCTGGTCATTGCTAATATATTTCTGCAAAGCAGTTCTTGGTTCAATCCCAAAAGGACATAATACATATCAGAAAACTATTCATCATAATTCATGATTGATTTATTTTGGTATTTCTTGTGACAGATACTCATCCAGGCAAATTATTCAGCCAAAATAGTTAATTAGACTTTATTGTTGTTTTTTCTACCATGTAGTTTCTGTTGAAATGACTTGTAGAGATATTTAACATAAATTATTTTTTAAAGAAAGTGGTTATTAAATATAAACTATTAAAAATGAGCTCGTATGCAGATCAGGATGCAAAGAATTGGAATATGCAATCACCTCAACAAAAAAAATATTTTGGGGGCCTATGTGTGCTTTTTTAATAAAAATTTTTGATTACTTTTAAATGAGGTTATTATTACTCATATATTATGTCACAAACAAAGGTTGGCAGCAGTTAAACAATGTTCCATTAAATCTTACTGGCTGTGAGACGTTTGTACTGCTTTGCTCAGACAGCAGATAATATAGGTCCCTTACTGTTACATTTCCTTTGTTTACATCATTTCATTTATTGACGCTCCAATGCTGTTTTCTCTAAGTTCTAGATAGAAGCATATCTTGCTTCAGGTTTTGGAGAGTGTTGATGGAATGCCATGGTTCTTTATGTTCTAGTATTCAAGGAATCATCTGACTATTGCTTCAAATGCTTTCTTGCTCCTCACTTGGCCCTGTAAAACTTTGATTATAGGAAATCTTTATCTATTGGCGATGAGTAGGAGTGGGAGGAATTTGCAATTGTCTTTTTTGCTGAAGTGTCTATAATTAATAGGTGTCAATGACAGCAGAGTTTTACTATAGTATTGAAAATTCTTAGCTCTTTATTTTCAGAGATAAATATTTCTCACCTCTAATTTACCCTGGTTTTAAACCTATAAAGAGAGGCTATAGAGGATTAAATTTTTCTCTGCCTAACATTTTAGATATGCAGAGGAAACTTCTTAAGTAGTGGTACAACTGACACTTGCCTGTAATACTTCAATGTTCATCTTTGTGGGTGTTCAGTAGAGTACACACTCACAGTTCTAGATGTCTTGGCAGAATAAATGCATATGACACAGAAAGAGAACGCCTTCTTTGCGCATCTGCCATTCATTGTAGTAGAAGTGGCTGAAGTATGCTTTAGGAGCTATATCTGCATCTTTGCCTAAGTGCAATCTGGCCTGCCCTTGGTAAGTTGGCCAGTGTAGCCAACCATAGCAGAGAGACATTTTGTCTTTTGGTAAATGCAGGTCTGACAGTAACCAAGTTGATATTTTTTTTCTGGCTAAATATAGAAACTAATATTTATGTAGCTCTAGTATTTTGCTCTTTATTTGCAATTTTGGATGTGTTTTGGTGAGGTTGTATAGAGAGGTCAATGACTTAGCTTCAAAAAATTAAATAGAGAATATTTTGTTATCTTCACATAATAATTCCTACTGGGTTATAACAACATTTTAGCCTGTACTACTATCTGCACTATTGAGTCCCATAGCGTTCTACTTTCTGTGTTAGAGATTATTTCTTTTTATTTCCCAAAGACTCCCATCTTAAAGCTTCAAATGCCTCCTTATTCTAGAGTTCTTACTAAATTTGGTGACCAAATGTACATTTACTGTATTAGTACCTTTCATAATTCTTTTATTTTCCTATAAAAGCTCTGCATGATGTGCACTATTTTGTAATCTCTAAAATATGAGGGTTATTTATAGCCCTGAAAATTTCACCATGCATCATCTCAATACATCCAGAATACAATGTCTCACTACCTCTACCTTTATCAGCCTCCTCTAAGTCACCATCATTTCTTGCTTGGATTATTGCAAAAATAATCCTAGTTATATCTTTGAGAGTTTTAAGTGTAATAACAATGCAGCAGCCAGAGTGATCTCTTAACAATGTAAGCCAGATTTTGTTGTTCTCCTGTTCAAACTCCAATTGCTTATCTCATTCAGAATAATAACCAAAGTCCTATGGCTCATAAGGCCCTACTACACATACCACTCCCCTTGCTCCATCTCTCAAAAACTCAGGTTCAAGACCAAGTGAATTCATACCTCAGAGCTTTTGTCTTGCTGTTATCTCTACCTGGAATATCCTCACCCCCAAACCTTCATGGTTTGCTCATTCACCTTCTTTAGCTTTCTGATCAGTCAACTTGTCAGCAAAAATTTCTCATCAATTCTATTATAAAAGCACTCCCATACTGCCCTATTCCCCTCTTTTGCCTATTTTTATCCATGGTGAAATCATCAACTGACATCTATATATCTATCTATGTATTTAATTTTTAATTGTCTTTTTTTCCTGCCAAAATGTAAATCCAAGAGGATAGGTACTTGGCTATATTCCTAGTGCTTAGACTATTTCCTAGCACATAGTAGATGCTTGATAAATGTTTATTGAAGGAAGTGAGTTAATAGGACCTGACAGTAACTGAGTTGAATCAGTCCAATTATTATTTATTTATTTACTTATTTATTATTAAATTTATTGTGGTGACATTGTTAATAGGATCAAATAGATTTCAAGTGTAAATTTCTATGTTACATGATCTATATATTGCCCATCACCCAAGTCAACTCATTTTTAGTCACCATATATTAGGCCCCCTTTATCCCCAACTCCTTTCCCTCTGGCAACCGCAACACTGCTGTTTGTGTCCATGAGTTTTAGTTTTATATCCCACATATGAGTGAAACTGCCATGGTTCTTAGTTTTTTCTGCCTGACTTATTTCATTTACATAATATTCTCAAGGTCTGTCCATGTTGTTGTAAATGGCAATATTTCATCCTTTCTTATAGCTGAGTAGTATTGTTCATCTAATCATCTATCAAAGGACACTTCAGTTGTCTCCATGTCTTGGCCACTGTGAATAATGCTGCAATGAACATATTGCATATATGTTATTGTGCATATATCATTGAGATTACATGTTTACAAGTTTTTTTGGGTATCTACCCAGGAGAGGGATTGCTAGGTCACATGGTAGCTCTATTCTTAATTTTTGGAGGAATTGCCAGACTGTTTTCCATAGTGGCTGCACCAGTCTACATTCCCACCAGCAGTGAATGAGGGTTCCCTTTTCTCCACAACCTCTTTAACACTTGTTATTACTTGCCTTGTTGTTAATAGCCACTCTAACAGGCATGAGGTGGTATCTCATAGCAGTTTGATTTGCATTTCTCTAATTGCTAGTGAGGTTGAACATCTTTTCATATATCTGTTGGCTATTTGTGGATATTTGTATGTCTTCTTCGGAAAGGTGTCTGTTCAGGTCCTCTGCCCATTTTTTAATTGAGTTGTTTGTTTGTTTTGTGTTGAGTTTTATGGTTCTTTACGTATTTTGGATAGTAAACCTTTGTCAGAGCTATTGTTCACAAATATCTCATTCAGTTGGCTGCCTCTTTGTTTTGTTGTCAGTTTCTTTTGTGGTGCAGAAGCTTTTTAGTTTGATATAGTCCCATTCATTTATTTTTGCCTTTACTTCTCTTGCCTTTGGAGTCAACTTCATAAAATGCTCTCTACAATCAAGGTCCATAAGTTTAGTACCGATGCTGTCTTCTATGTAACTTATTGTTTCTGATCTTATATTTAGGTCTTTGATCCATTTTGAGTTCATTTCTGTACAAGGGGACAAGCTATAATCCAATTTCATTTGTTTGCATGTGTCTTTCCAATTTTACCAACATCATTTAGTGAAGAGGCTTTTTAAAAAAAATATGTTTTTATTGATTTCAGAGAGAGGCAGGGAGAGGGAAAGATAGAAACACTAATGATGAGAGAAAATCATCAGTTGGCTGTATCTTACATGCCCCCTACTGGTGATCAAGCCCACAACCTGGTTATGTGCCTGACCGGGAATCCCATTGTGACCTCCAGGTTCATAGGTCGACACTCAACCACTGAGTCACACCAGCCGGGCTGAAGACGGTCTCTTTACTCCATGGTGTGTTTCTGGCTTCTTTGTTAAAAATTATCAGCCCATATACATGTGGTTTTATATCTGGGCTCTCAATTATGTTTTGTTGATATGTGTGTCTTTTTGCCATTACCTTGCTGTTTTGATTATCATAGCTCTGTAATAGAATTTTAAGTGTGATACCTCCAGCTATGCTTTTTTTTTTTCCCCTCAGGATTGCTGTGGTTATTAGGGATCTTTTGTGGTTCCATACAAATCTTATATTTTTTGTTCTATTTCTTTAAAGAATGACATTAGGATTTTAATGGGGATTGCATTGTCTGTATGTTACTTTGGGTAATATAGTCATTTTAACTATGTTGATTCTTCCAATTCCTGAATACAATATATTTTTCCATTTTGTTATATATATTTTCAATCTCTTTTAATAATGCTTTGTAGTTTTCAGTATATAGGTCACTAGTTCATTCCTAATTTCCTTAATTGCATGCTTCATTTCCAGGATTTCTGATTGGTTCTTTTTTAAAGCTTCAATTTCTTTGGTAAATTACTCATTTTGTTCATTAATTTGTTTTCTGAGTGCCTTGAATTGCCTATATATTTTCTCACATCTCATTGAGTATTTTCAGAACTGCAATCTTGAATTCTCAGTCATTTACATTACATATTTCCATGTGTTCCAACTTGCTTTCTGGAGAGTTTTCATTTCCTTTCTGAGCTTCCTCATTACCATGGCTATTCATGGTATTTGCTGGTCTCCTCTGTCTAGGCATCTATTGTACTGCTGACCTTTCTCAACCAGTTTTATCTGAAGAGGTCTTTCTACTATTTTCCAGTAGGTGGCACAGAATCACAATATTTTTACCTCTGTGACCTCCCAGAGCTGACCTCTTTGACTTTCTTCAGACAGTACAGTTGTGCTGCTTGGGGGTGGGGTTTGTTTTGCCCTCACTGTAATGATGACCCTGAACCTCCTTGGGGACCTCCCAGTGTGCCCCACCTGGGAATCAGTCATAGAGGGAAACCACAATTCTATTGCAATAGCTTTTGGTTTGCAGATAATGTGCTCCTCGACCTGATACCAAGGGCAACTGGACGCAAGTTTTGGAAGTTCAAGGTGCGGCAGGGCTCTGTGGCTCCATTTCTTTGTCTGAAACATCACTGCCCAACAGCAGACCGCTGTGGCACAATCCCTCTGCCGTGTCCTTGCCCTCGTGTCTCTGCTGACTCAGCCACTGTTTGCACTGCTTGCCTGCTGGAGAGCCCAGCTTGACTCTCTGTTCCTCCAGACCCACGAAAGAGCCTGCTACCACCAGCTTCCTCCACTCTACAGGCCAAGCTGTTGGGCTGCATCTGTGGTTGTTTGGGCTCTTCTCCTTTCTTGCCCACTCATTTATTCCCAGCTGCTCACCATTAAATGCTTCAATGCACGGGTCTCTCAGGTGTGCTTCTATATTGAGCAGGGAATTCTTTGTTGATATTCTTTGAGTTATAGTTGATTAACTTGTTGAAGTTTCCAGGCAACAGGCCAAGGGGATCTCTCACACTGCCATTCCTCTGATGTAACTCATTCATTTATTTAAAATATTTCTTTCACTACCTAATATTTGCAAGATACTGTATGGGATTAAAAATTTAAAGGCACAATGATTTATAACCTTGAGTAGTTTATAATCATCTGAGGAAATAGACATGTGACCAACTCTAAATACAGTAAATAAATGTGGATGCATAGGTGGGTCATGGGTAAACTTAGACATGAGGTACCATTTGATTTAGATATTAATGAATTAATTATATTTTTGGAAATAAAAATAGGATAATTTCTTGCTTGAGGAGCAAAATCAGACTCACAGGATCTTACAAGTCTTTTTGTCATGGAATAGTCCTCTTTTGCCTATCCAGTATGTGAGGGAGAGGATAGTTAACAGTGGTCAAACTGATAAAGCAATTTAATATCAAATGCCCTTTGTTTATGGTTTCATCAGGTGCATCCATGGGTACCAGTCCACCAGATTGCTCACCATTCCTTGTGCTAGCAAGACCACCTGACAACTCAGTTACTGTCATATGTAATGACAGCAACAGTGGCCAACAGAATGTTATTTGATATTTGTGAAATGCTCAGGTAATATTTGATTTCAAAAATTTATATACTTTTCCACAGAGGGTATTAATATAATAGTATTAATTTGAGTTGTGTCATTTTCTTCCTTTAGGTAACAGGAGAGTGCACCTACCAAATGAGTCAATGTATAAAGCCAATCATTCTGTGGTGTCTGAATTTGTGTTCCTGGGACTCTCCAACTCCTGGGAGATCCAGCTTCTTCTTTTTTGCTTTTCTTGTCTTTTCTATTTGTCCAGTATGATGGGAAACCTCCTCATAGTGGTCACTGTGACGTTTGATCCTTATTTACACTCCCCCATGTATTTTCTGTTAGCCAACCTCTCCATAATTGACATGATATTTTGCTCTATTGCAGCACCCAAGATGATTTGTGATCTTTTCAGGGAGCAGAAGGTCATCTCCTTTGGGGGTTGTTTAGCTCAGATTTTTTTTAGCCATGCTGTCGGAGGTACCGAGATGGTGCTGCTCATCTCCATGGCCTTTGACAGATATGTGGCCATATGTAGGCCTCTCCACTACCTGACCATCATGAGCCCACGAGTGTGCATTTTGATTTTAGTGGTTGCCTGGACTATTGGTCTCATTCACTCTTCGGCCCAGTTGGCATTTGTGGTAAACTTGCCCTTCTGTGGGCCTAATGTAGTAGACAGCTTTTACTGTGACATACCTCGGCTCATCAAACTTGCTTGCACAGACACCTATAAATTGGAGTTCCTGGTCACTGCTAATAGTGGGTTCATTTCCTTGGGTGCTTTCTTCTTGCTCATTTTCTCTTACATCTTCCTCCTGGTCACTCTTCAGAAACACTCCTCAGGTTGTTCATCCAAGGCTCTTTGTACACTGTCAGCTCATGTTATTGTGGTGTTTTTATTCTTTGGTCCATTGATTTTTTTCTATATGTGGCCCTTGCCTTCAACACATCTGGATAAATTTCTAGCCATATTTGATGCAGTTTTAACTCCATTTCTAAATCCAGTCATTTACACATTCAGAAACAGAGAGCTGATGATGGCAATAAGGAGAGTGTTCAGTCAGGTTATGGGTTTTAGAAAAAATCACTAAGTGGCTTTATTAAAACACAAAATTTCCAAGTGACTATTCATAAATTTTCTGTCCCTAATAGCCAACCTTCATGGAGAATGAACCATCTTTCTTAGATCTTGTTCTTTTGTTTGAAACATATTTCTTTGAGTCTTCATTTTGCTGACTGCCTGTGGTAGTTTCCATGCATTAGATAAAGCAGCCATTGCTCCCAATCTTGAAAAAGTGGCTTCATATAGGAGATAAACCTTTTTTGTTCAACCCTGCCCTAACTCTTGGTTATCTCTCACACTTTCTAATTTCATTTCATTTATTTATTTTGTTAACCCCCACAAAGCGTATTTTTTAAATTGCTTTTCAAAGAGAGTGGAAGGGAGGGGTAAAGAGAGAGAGAGAAAGAGAGAGAAACATTGATGTGAGAGAGCCACATCAATTGGTTGCCTCCCACACACCCCAACCAGGCTAGGGACTAAACCCCCAAATGAGGTACATGCACTTGACTGGTAATTGAACCCATGACCCTTCAGTGTGTGGGCCAACACTCTAACTACTGAAACACACTGGCCAGGGTCAACCCATTTTATTTTTTAATTTTTATTATTTTAAAAATATTTTTAATTGTTTAAAATATTACATATATTAGTACATATATCTCCTCCTCCCCCCCTCCCCCCGCCACATTGACCTTCCCCCAGCCTCCCCTATTTTTTTTAATGGCTCCCAGTAGTTGAGGGTGTGCCAAGATCTGTCAGTTTCTCAAGGAGAGGATCTTGGTCAGCACCAAGATTCAGGATGATTAAAAGCCAGATCGTTAGGTAGCAATTTTTAAAGTTTGTAAATATATATAGTCTGTGGGACCACAAGCATAAGCCCCGCTGACCACCAGTGCCAGGCAATCCCCTGGACAGCAGTTACAAAAATTGGGGTTTCAGATGAATATATAAGCTCCTATTTGGGAGATAATGATGAGTTGTGTGAAGCAGAGGGAGAATGCAAAGATGGGGGCACTTGCCTCTATTCTCTGAGAGCAGGTCTGTCCCTGGGCCCCTGTATGTGGGCCAACCTGAAGCTTTCCCCTCAGGCCAAAGCTCCAGTGCAGGCAAATAGGCCTCTTTCACAGAAAGACTGGGCTGTGTTTCAGTCCGCTCTCTGTGCTGTGCACTGGGGGTGGTAGTCCCGCCAAAAGCTGTCTCTGCAATTTTTGTAGTCTGTTGGGACCCAGGAACCCAGCCCCTCTGGCCACCAGGGTCAGGTGTTCAAGGGCCATCCTTTGTATGGCAGTCACAAAGACCAGGGCACCAGACACCCACGTAAAAGCTCCCCTTAGGGAGATACTAATGCTCTAGAGCAGTGATTTTTAACCCTTTTCGTCTCTTGGCACACATAAACTACTAAAATTCTGCAGCACTTGAAAATATATTTTATATTTTAGACTGAACTGATTAAAAAAAAATAGGTAAATTTTGATTCATTCACACCAGACAGCTATTGTGTTGGCTGTTGTCATTTCTTTAATGTGACAATCTAAGGGAAAAGAGGTCAGTGCCCCTGACTAAGTAGTTAGGTATTGCATGTTTTAAAAATTCTTGGGGTATATGGGTTGAAAAGCACTGCTCTAGAGCTCTGCATAGGGAGAGTGAGAAGATGGCGCTGTTCAGTCTCTTTCTGGAGAGCACTCCAGCAGGTCCTCAAATGTGTGTCAAGTCACATGCCTGACCCTCAGGCTCCTGCTCCAAGGTAGGCAAAAATCAAAGGAGCTTCTCCCACACAAGGTCCAGATAGCCCTTGGCCACCATTTTCACACTGGGCCCTGGGGCAAGTGAGTTCTGCGCCTGAAAAGCAGTTTCTCAGATTATTATAGCCTTGATGGTCTTGTGAATGACAGCCCTGTTAGCTTTCAAGCTAGATGTCTTGGGGGATTGTCACTGGTGAAGGTCTTAAAAGTTGGGGTGCCTGTTGTAGGGTTTAAACCCTTTGCTCCTCAGGGAGCAGCTCCAGGTTTTGGGTTCTTCCCAACTATGGGTCACTGTGCCCCGTGTGGGGTTCATGAGGAGATTGTGTTCTAGCCTCTCCTACCTGCTCTCCTTGGCTCAATGTGTAGGAGTTGCTTAGCCAGTTGTTTGTTTGTTTTTCAGAGAAATTTGTTCCAAATGTACTGTAGATTTGGTATGTTTGATGGAGAAGGTGAGTTTAGGGCCCTCTTAGGTGCCATCTTGAACTGGAACCAGGACCATTTTCTGCCATACGTCACTGAGGGTTTATGGACCTTCAGCACCATATTCTCCTGTATTTTGTTTTTACTGAAGAATGGGTGTGTGGAGGAAAGGGGCCACATGCTGACCTGCCAAGCTCAGGGGAGGCCTGCATGACAGTCTTGCAAACTCAGAGACCTAAAGTAACCACAAAAGATGGTCTGAAATTAAACTTTAACTAAACGCAGTTATGGTGGGCAGTTACTTCCTAGGCCAGTATCTTCCCTGACAAAGATCAAATTAGATCTTTCCTGAGCCCATTTGCCTTTTGCCTCTAAGATAACATATCTGTGAGATGTCTGGGTAACTTGTAACTTCCCTTTATCTGGAGCCCCTGGGGCACAACCAAATGTGGTGGGCGCCAGGACAGATACCACAAATTCCTTCATTATCATGTTAATTGTTCCTGCACTCACCTAAGTATGTGTCCATCATTTTATTTTTTATCCAATCCCAGGGGTTTCCCACTGCTTTGCTTTATCCCACCTCCTTAATCTATCACCAATGAATTTCATGTAACCCACCTATGTCCCTCCTTTGATTGCAATGTATAAATACAAATGTAACCCGCCATTCTCCGGAGCATTATCTCAATTCGTTGAGGTTCTGCTTCCTCGTATATGTCGACAGTTTGGCTCAAATAAACTCACAAAAATTCTTTACAGGTTTCAATGTTTTTTTTACGTTAACAGGTGACATTCTTTCCTGATAAGACAGAGAGACTTTTACTGGTATATGATAGGTATAGAAATCAAAGATTATATTAACCCTTCCGTTTCAGTTCCCAAATTACTGTGCCAATAATACCTTTCACATATGTTAAATTATGATGTAAATAAGTATTTTTCAGAAGAACCATACTATTGTTTTCAAGCTACTCTGCCCTATATTTGATACATTTGTTAAAACCATGCTTCATTATCTGTTTGTATTCCATATCTCCCTTTTCACTTGTTCTGCTTTGTTATTTCAGCCTTTTGGTTATGCGCAAAAAGTAGCAATCATCTTTAGATCTGTAGTTACTTACACATTCTAATTCACAAATCTTGCTTTCATACGTTGTTCTATATGTTGAAGAATGTTCTTGCCTTTGTTTTTAGTCAAGTAAATCAGGTGTTAACAAACTTTTTCTGTAAATGGCCAGATTGTTTTGGTTTTGTAGGCTGTATGATCTCCTTTGCAACCACTCAATTCCACTGTTACAGTATTGAAATAGCCATAGACAACACATACGTGAATAGACATTGCTGAGTTCCAATAAAACTTTATTTACAAAAACAGGAAGCATGCCAGATTTGGGATGCCCAACGTATAGATTTCCCTATTCCCCCAAATATCATAGTCTTTGTCTTAAAATAAAAGGCAGTATAGCATCACTCAAAATTTGCAGTTAAAATTCAGAGATTCTGGTCCAAACAGCACCAACTTACTTGCTGTGCTATCTTACATAAATTACTTAACCTCTCTGAATTTCAGTTTCTTCAAAGGTTGCAATACAACTCACAGATTATGGTTATGACTAAGTCAGATGATATTTGAAAGGGCTTTATCCACTTAAAAATTAGCTTGGGTTCCTTTCCTGGGCTATTACCATTTGCTTAGAGTCTGTCAGTTTAAAAATAAAATTTGTTTTATGTTCTAATACATATTAACCTTGTCTTCTCCTTTGTACTCCTCTCACCCCCTGGAAATATCTTGTGATATATCTCAATTATCTTGTCTTTTCATAGTATTGTGGTATGTACTTTCATTGCTTTATGTCACCTGTCAAATTGAAGATTTAATTCTTTACTTCCTTTTTCAGTTCATTGGTAAAATAATAATGGCAAATATTTACAGAGTACATACTATGTGTCAGGCACTGCTCTTAGCTTTACCTGTTTAATTGATCTAATCCTCATAGCTATCCTTGAGATAGATACTATTATCATCCCATGTTACAGGTTGGGAAATGGAGCACACAGATGTTAAATAACTTGTCTAATGGTATATTTGAGTTTAATTCTGGTTCCAGAGGCTGGATTTTTAAAAAAATATATTTTTATTGATTTCAGAGAGTAAGGGAGAGGGAGATAGAAACATCAATTATGAGAAAGAATAATTGATAGGCTTCCTCCTGCACACCCCACACTGGGGTTCAAGCCTGTAACCACTGAGCAACCCTGGCTGGGCCAAAGGCTGGATTTTTTTTTTTTGGGGGGGGGGTGTTAAAAACACTTTGTATAGTGTGTTGCTTTTATTAGGTGGTTACACCAGAAGGTGTGATGGAAGATACAGGCATGTGGGAGGTCAAGCTGCCTGAGCATTTGGCCAGTGGCCCCCTGGATTTTCTGTTTTTTGTTTTTTGTTTTTTTTATCATTATGTTATTTTTCTTCTAAGAATATCATTTGATCTTTTTAAAAATGTCACTTCACTTTTTAAAATAAAAATATACACTTTTAAAAATTAGAATTTATAAATATACACTTTTCAATCTTGAGGTTTTTTGCTAGATGTTATAATATGAACATTTTTTCAAGGAACCCTGCCTCCTACCAGCCATGATCAGTGAGAGGACAAGGTTCTGTCATATCATATTGCTGTTGTATCCTTGACCCTGATCTCTACCAGGCTGATGCTGGGGCTTTAGTATCTTGTAGCTTCGCAGCTTTGTAGCTCAGGTGTCAGGTTCTCTCTCCCTGAGCCTCAGGTCCAGCACTTCTAGCTCCCTATTAATGTCACATTCCTCTGTAGGGACCCACACACCTTCAAGTGACCCGTCTCCTTCCAGTAAACAGCAGGACTCTGCCCACAACACCAGGTACACCTACTTGGCTCACACTCTCCCTCTTTTAAGGTCCCTGCTCAAGTGTTGCTTTATCACAGTGCTCCTCCTGCTGGCCCACCTGAAGTAAAATATCTGATGTAAAATGTTGAAAAACAACTTTCTCCAATCCCCGCACCGGCAATCCCTATTAGTGCTACTCCAGTTAAAACGTTACATACACATAACAAAACCTAACATAGAATTTACATATGCATCTAAGTTTCTATATATTTAACTGTGTCTATGCACCAATCTATCTACCTATCTATTCATCCACCTAATGTATGCATGTATATAATATCATCTGATCTTGGACTCCACCCTGTTGCAAGCAGATATGGCCAAATGCTACAAGGAACTCAGGTGATACACTTAGTCTTATCATCAACAGGTAGGAGCATCTTTTCCTCATTCTCCCAAGAAAACCTAGTATGACCCAAAACCTGGAGAATTTCCTAGAGTGATCACTGGTTCACTTTCTGTGGCACCATCCAAGAAGAGATTCCTAGAGTAGGATTATTAATTGGAATATGTGTTCAGAAGTTTGTATTCACCTTAACCAAAGCTATAATGAGTCTGACAACTCTTGAGGTTCAACAAATAAGTCTATATATTTTAGCCCAGTGGTTGGCAAATTCATTAGTCAACAGAGCCAAAAATCAACAGCACAACGATTGAAATTTCTTTTGAGAGCCAAAATTTTAAAACTTAAACTTCTTCTAACGCCACTTCTCCAAAATAGACTTGCCCAGGCCGTGGTATTTTGTGGAAGAGCCACACTCAAGGGGCCAAAGAGCCGCATGTGGCTCCCGAGCCGCAGTTTGCTGACCATGGTTTTAGCCCATGTGATAATAGCTTTAGATTTTCTATTAGCTAGCCAAGTATGTTATGCCTGTGTTATTGCCAACACTTTTTGTTACACTTGGATAAATATAGGAGCGAAATGGAACAATTCTTCTCTAAACTGAAGAAGAGGGTTTACCTGGCGCGTTAGGCGGGGTTAATAGATCCAGGGACACATTATTTTAGCCTCAGTTTGGTAATTTTAAATTATGTCTCTGACACACTCTGCAATGTTTAATCATTACTATGGTCTTGCATTGAAAGAGCAAGCAACTTCTAAACCTTTAAATGCTGCTGTACAGTTGCTGTCATACCATATGACTCACCAGCTCATGATTTTGTCAACGAAAAAACCATTGAAACCTGTAAAGAATTTTAGTGAGTTTATTTGAGCCAAACTGTCGACATATGCCGGGAAGCAGAACCTCAATGAATTGAGATTATGCTCCGGAGAATGCAGGGCTACATCTGTATTTATGCATTGCCATCAAAGGAGGGACATAGGTGGGCTACATGAAATTCATTGGATAAAGTCAGATGGTGGGAAACCCCTGGGATTGGACAAAAAGTAAAATGATGGACACATACTTAGGTGGGTACAGGAACAGTTAACATGATAATGAAGGAATTTTAGGCATCTGTCCTGGCGCCTACCACATTTAGTTGTGCCCCAGGGGCTCCAGCAAAAGAAGGAAGTTACAAGTTACCCAGACATCTCACAGATATGTTATCTTAGAGGCAAAAAGGCAAATGGGCTCAGTAAAGAAGATCCAAGTTGATCTTTGTCAGGGAAGATAGCAGCCTAGGAATGACTGCCCACCATAACCTGTTTGTAGTTAAATATTTAATTTTCAAACCATCCTTTGTGGTTATTCCAGGTCTCTGAGTTTGCAAGACTGCCACGCAGGCCTCCCCTGAGCTTGGCAGGCCTCTCCTGAGCTTGTCAGGTTAGCATGTGGCTCCTTTCGTCCACACATTCCCCTTTTGGTCATAAATCAATCCAAAGGATGCATTGATGACCAACCTTTTGGTTGGATAATGGAGTCCCACGGTGCTAGGAAGGCTCATTCCTAGGATGTCTCAGTGTCAGCATGTCTTGCTGAACAGGTGGACCACTGGGGATGGGGCAAGACCATAACCTTAGATGGCATTTAAAGTCGAATTATATATTTTAAAAAGGCAGGTAAATGGGAGGCAGTCAGATCCTATATGTCCTTGTTAAAAAGTATTCTGGATCATTTCTAATTTTGAGCCACCATGATCCGAGTTTTTTTTGCTGTTTGTCTTACGTTTTGCTTTTCTGCATCTAATATAACATTTACATATCAAGAACAAAAGTAACAATAGTAAACCAATAACACTGATTAGGAACAGAAAATGTCTAATACTAGACAAGGAAAATTCTAAGGGGAACAAGCATCACAGCCAACCAAAAACCCTTTACATGTATTATCATACTCTTTTATTAAGCTAATTATGCTTTCCTCCTTCATCCACTGTCATTTGTACCTTATGATATGTTTGGCCAAATGAATTAAGACTCTACTATTTCATTATCTAGAAGCTCTAATTTTCTTCTGGCCAATTAGTTCCCATAAAAATGGCTTCATGGGGAGGAGTTCAATTTCCCAATACATTGGTTTTTCAGTATCAATATTATCACAGATTTTATGAACATCAGGCAAAGACATTCTGACTATAATTTCAGTATTACACCATATTCTAGTATTATTTAATGTAAACTTGGTGATATTACAGTAAAGATTGCTTTTAACCCTTCCCAGCAAAAACGCCCCTTTCCTATATACTATATTGTTATTTGTTGGGGTAGATACAATAAACCAGGACTGGGTGAATTCAGTATTCCATATGGATTGAGGGCATAACCATTCACTTTTCCAATTTTCACAGACAGTGAGATGGGTTCACATTGTTTATTATTTTAAATATGGCCCATCTACTTCCCATTGGAAGTATTCTAGTATTATAGAGGATAGTCCTTACGCCAGCCAGTTGAACTACTGGGAATTTAAGCCTAGGATTTAACTCGCACCTGGGCTTTTAAAAACACAATATTGTAGATCACATTTCCCATTTAAAATTTTCCAAATGCCTGGGGAACCATATGAGTCCCATAAGTGTCTGGCCTGGGCTTCTGCAGCCATTATAGTTGGCCATTGTTTCATAGCCACTTCAGATTCCTTGCATTAGCATAGACAACAGGCCCAGTTGAATTAGGGCACAAGCATGTTCCCATTGTTGGGTTTGGGCATGAGTTTTTAGTCTGTCGAGCCTGTTCTAGCCATTAAACTAAGGCTTTATTATCTTTCCATGCTGCTTCCCACTGTTTTTCCTTCTTCCAGAAACAGCATTCCCTCTAGATGACCTATTTGAGATAAAAATCTTTTTCTAATGAATGACATTCTTCATTAGCTACATACAACTTCAGCTTGTCCCGGATACCAAGGCCAGCCCCTACTGCTCCAAGTATTCCCCTTTTGCTTCTTTTAGGGGGACCAATGTTGTTGGATCCACCAGGAATGTTGTTGCCATTGGGTAGCTATGGCTTGGGAGCAGTTAGGGTATACTGAGTGGAGCCCAAAATGTTGAGTTTCCCATGCCATAGTTAAATGGGTGAAGGGGACTCCCAAATGAGCTAGAGTTTGAGTATTCATAGGGCTCCTCAAACATCCAGGACACAAGGACAGTGGGGTAATTATAAACATATCTACCCACCAAGTAATGCCAATAATTTCTGAAATAGGGACCCATTGATTTCTTTCTTGCTTCACAGACATCCAGCCACAAGAACATGGCTGGTGAGTCCGAGGACATGGTATGCTATGACAGATAGGACAGGCTACTGCAAGCCTTTTGCCATCATATCCAGGTGTTTTTCTTAGCTTTTCATCATCCAGCTCTATAGCTATACAATATTCATCCAGATTACATCCATATACAATTCTACCAGTGGAATTATCAGGGAGATATTCTTGGAGGTATTTGCCTAAGGTGGGTCCTTTATAATAGATAGAGCCAGAAAACAACAACAACAACAACCAAAGCTTATATTGATAGTAGGAGAAGACCAATGTGTGGCTAACAAGGCATTAATTTCACTATCATACCTGATAACCAGAACATCATTGTATAGTAGGTAGGAAAGGTTAGCAGGTATCTAAGTTAAATTTTTCATATCTAATAAAGAAAGAGGTCTGGGGGGGTAGACATTGTTTCCACTAGGGAACCATAAGGATAATAATAATATGAAAATCATTTTATGTACATTCAATCAGTATCAATCAGATGATATAAAAACAAGCTATCAGTTTGTGAGTATACAGGCCTTGTTGACGTCATCTTGGGATAGCTGTCTGCCTCCGTGGTCAGCGACTTCTCGTCCTTGAAAAGTCTGTGATCTCCGCTGCAGACGGAGATGGTGTCAGAGATGGGAGTAGATGTCCATTCACAGTCAGATGCCTTTTTTAAATGAGAAATGTGAATCCATGAGCTAACTCCTTTAAGCTTAGCTGCACATGGGTTAGTTAGTAATACCTGGTAAGGTCCCCTCCAATGAGGTTGGAGAGTTTTTTATTTGGTGTCTTTTCTAAGACAGCAAATCTCCTGGTTGTAAGCCATGATCTTTGAACGCTTCGTCTCCCGGGAGCGCACTGTGAAATGAATCTGTTACCAATTTGTTAGTTCCTATAATGCAGAATGTCTGCTCTTTACTTTTCCCTATATTCAGGAAACAAGAGATTTAAGAGTCAACAATATTTTAAATAGAATCATAAGAATAATTATCTTCAATTCATTTAGTCCCATAGTTGTTTTTGTTTATTTATTCCTTGAAGTTCTATAAATCTTCATCCAGTTCAAAATATGACCTGCTTAGAAGCCTGCAAGTTAGAGTAAATCTGAGTCCTTTTCATGGATTTTTCTAGACATATATACCTACAAATGCATCAGAATAAAGCTGTCCGCAAATGACAAAAATTTAAAAGTGGCGTGGTTATAGATTTGATAAAAACTTTGCTTTTCTATAAAATATAACATTCCAAGACAACAACTTCTTGGTAAGTAATAATCCCTGTAAAATGACATAGAGAATAATATAAAATTTGTATACCTTTAGATTCAATTATAATTTCAACATATAAAGAATAATATGTAAGAGTTTAAAATGAGGCACATGGCTTATTGCAAGCAGTGTATTGAGCATTGAAAATAATACATAAACTCCCAATATGTGAAACGCAAATACCCAGAGTATCACTGGCAGACGCCCCCACAGGGAATCATGACTCTTGGCTTGCCAGTGTCCCTGACTGGACACATGCTACCCTCCTAAAGTTTCCAGTTTGAACTTAGCTCTGAGAATCTTTGCAAGTTTCTTTCTGAAGCAGAGTGCCTTAACAACGCACGTGACCTGTCCTTGCTCTTGATTGGAGCTCAGGCACATGGTCTTTCCCGATTGGCTAATTCAAAGGGAGGGGTTGGCCCTTGCTCTTTCAAGGGGAGAAGCAAACCATGCGGCCAACATGGCGGCTGCCAAGTCACAGTCCAAAATGGAGGCTGTCTAAACTATTCTTTGACAGAGAAGATGATTTGTTTATTCTCACAACAAATAAGGAAAGAGCAAACCGAAATCCCTAAAAGATAGACTGCCACAATTATATTTCAGACAAACAGACAGAAATCTCACTAGCTGTTTCTGGAGGCTGAACCCTGAGAGGGAGAGCAAGAAGAGCCCCCAAGATTAATAAGAATTCTTGGCAGCTGCTGGGACGTTCTTGCAATCTCTCTCACGCTTTCAACCACACAACACACAACTAGGCTTCCTCGAAGCGGGAGTTGCCTCTTCTTTCAACAAATTAAACAACAACAAAGAGACACAAAAACATCAACACTCTTATACAGGCGCGCAGAAAACACACTAAGAATTTACACCAGAGAATGTCTAGCATTAAAATTACCAAAGCAGTGTCTTTTGTCCCCGGTTCGGGAACTGCCTCTCTCTAGAATTTCAGTACATTCCCAAAGGACTATTCAAAAATGGCTGTAGACATTTGTTAACTTCAAAATAGTTCTGAAACAGTCTCTGAAAATCTTTTTTATTAATTTCCATCTTATTGGAAGAAAATTTTTTCTTAGAAGCTTCTAGTTTCCAAATCAAGATACGCTTCCCATATACTCATTCACTTTAATTTCAGAGCCGGCATTTTTTTTTTTTTTTCCTGCATGCAAAATATTAACATAGGTACCCCAAACAAACTGCATTTTTTTTCTTTCTTTTTTCTGGCCATTCCTCAGTTAATATTTTCTAGTTAAATTTTCTCATTTCTGTTAAGTACTTGCAAGTAAAGGCTTCTTATCAGGAGTGTTAAATGAGGGCTGGGGTCTTGGGAGCTTCTAGCCTTGGAGGCACAATTTCCCATGTTAAATTTTTTTATTTTTGGATATCTGTAGTCTGAGCAAACTTTAGATATGTTATGTAGTAGGTCAAATGTGGCCTCAGTTTCTCTCCCAGCTGTCTAAAACCACAAAAAAGTTTTGGGGCCCGGGCATACCAAATCTTATGGTGGCCCCCTAGAAAAGCCATTTAGCAGTTGTGTCGGAACTTCCAGATGGGGCTCCTGCATTTCTGACACTTCCACAAAATTCTTAGTCACCTAAGAACACCTCAGAATCGGACTATTCTTTAAAAATAAAGAAAATGTTGCCCCTTTATCTTCGGAGCTGAATGAGTTCAGCTCATTTATACGGCGAAAGTTACTTTTGCTCAGACTCTCAGCAATTCCAATTGAAAAGCCAAAATCAAAACCAGCCACCCATTTTTTTTCCTCCAGTCCCGCCTTAGCCTGGGTTCTGCCAACCCTTAACCTGGGGTTCTGTCAACCCTGGTTCCACCTCGAGGATTTTAAAACAGCTCAAATAAAGTCAGACCCTCTACCAAAGCGAGGGAAGGTCCTGGATCCAAGAGACGACTCACCCACGTTCACCCAATGGGCGGAGAACCGGTGGGCTCAAGGGGCCCTTTGCTGGATCCTAGCTCCAAGTCCAAGTCCATAGGATGATCCTGGGTGAGTTTTCTTTGGAATCCTGCCACGACTACGCCAAGTAATGTCAACGAAAAAACCATTGAAACCTGTAAAGAATTTTAGTGAGTTTATTTGAGCCAAACTGTCGACATATGCCGGGAAGCAGAACCTCAATGAATTGAGATTATGCTCCGGAGAATGCAGGGCTACATCTGTATTTATGCATTGCCATCAAAGGAGGGACATAGGTGGGCTACATGAAATTCATTGGATAAAGTCAGATGGTGGGAAACCCCTGGGATTGGACAAAAAGTAAAATGATGGACACATACTTAGGTGGGTACAGGAACAGTTAACATGATAATGAAGGAATTTTAGGCATCTGTCCTGGCGCCTACCACATTTAGTTGTGCCCCAGGGGCTCCAGCAAAAGAAGGAAGTTACAAGTTACCCAGACATCTCACAGATATGTTATCTTAGAGGCAAAAAGGCAAATGGGCTCAGTAAAGAAGATCCAAGTTGATCTTTGTCAGGGAAGATAGCAGCCTAGGAATGACTGCCCACCATAACCTGTTTGTAGTTAAATATTTAATTTTCAAACCATCCTTTGTGGTTATTCCAGGTCTCTGAGTTTGCAAGACTGCCACGCAGGCCTCCCCTGAGCTTGTCAGGTTAGCATGTGGCTCCTTTCGTCCCCAATTTGATGAAAGGAGCATGGAGGTCAGTCTCCGATTGAATGCAAAACTACTGTTTCTGTGACAACAATGCCACCTAGAGATCCTGACAGTGATGTAGATGAGGAGTGAGGCCACTTTTTTGATCCTCTGGTTGGGTCAGAGCACAGTCATCAATTATGCAAGACTGAGAACTGGAACAATCATTTCCATCAGTTGTGTAAACAACAACCAGGGAATATCTTGTGATTTACATAACATTTCCTTCTTCACTCCAAGCCCACTTAATCCTAATTAAGTGCTAGTTTGGAATTCTTGTGTTCTTTCTTTCTGCAGTAAGTAAAAAATATGGTTTACTAATATGCCAAATTTCTTTATTTGAGGAGGAAATGTCTGTATAAAAACTCTTAAATTTACTAATGAATGCTTTAGAACATTTTATTTAGGAAATTCCTAAACTGAGAATGTAAAAAATTATACCATTTTTTTTTTGGTTTTATAAACAAAAATACTTAATATAAAAAGTTCCAAAATGTGAAACCTTTACTGTGAATACTTGTAATGTGAATTTTAAAATTCATTTTACTTCAGAAATAGTAGGAGGGTGGGTGGCTATATTTCTTTTATCTTCTCAGATCGGAAACCATAGTGGCAGTAGCTTCAAATCATTTCAAAGGAGGCTAGAAATTTTCTTCTAGTTGGTGATTGCACTTTAGTTTTTGTCTCTTATTTTTATTTGATTTCTTAATATTAAAAATTTGAATCTGTTTTTGAGATAAAGGAGTCCTATCTTTTACTGACAGTAGTAATCAATCAATATATTTTTTTAACACAACAAATCTGAAACCCTCAAGTTAATTATTTTATTGTTTGTGATAATACAATTCAATTAGTTTTAAGACCTTTAATGTCTAGTACTGCATACTCAAAATCTATCAAGTATCCTAAATGACAAGAGTCATTTAGCCTCTTTAAAAAACAAACCTTGCAAGTTCATTAAACATTCAGTCTAGCTATGTTGCATTCATACAATTATCTTTTAAGGAGATAATTGAATTTTAATTTTTCAATCATACAATTATCTTTCAAGGAGATAATTGATAATTAATTTTTCAAGTCCAGGTCTTTTACATACTTGGTTAAGTTTATTCCTAGGTATTTTTTTTTGATGCAATTGCAAATGGGATTGTTTCCTTAATTTCTCTTTCTGATAGTTCATTATTAGTGTATAAAAATGCAATTGATTTCTGAATATTAATATTTTTCTGCTACTTTACTGAATTCATTGATCAGTTCTAGTAGGTTTTTGGTGGAATCTTTAGGGTTCTTTCTATACATTATCATGTCATATCCAAATAATGACAGTTTTACTTCTTCCTTTCCAATTCGATGCCCTTTATTTATTTTTCTTGTATAATTGCTATGGTTCAGACTTCTAATACTATGTTGAATAAAAATGGTAAAAGTGGACAAGCTTGTCTTATATCTGATCTTAAGGAAAATACTTCTAGCTTTTCCCTGTTGAAAATGATGTTGGCTGAGGGTTTGTCATATATTGCCTCTATTATGTTGAAGTATGTTCCCTCTGTTCCAACTTGGCTGAGAGTTTTTGTTTAATCATAAATGGATGCTGAATTTTGTCAAATGCTTTTCCTGCATGTATTGATATGATAACATGATTTTTATTCTTCAGTTTGTTTATGTGATGTACAATGGTAATTGATTTATGGGTATTGAACTCATCTTGCATCCCTGGAATAAATGATGTATGAACTTTTTAATGTATTGCTGAATTTGGTTTAATATTTTGTTGATAATTCAGGAATATTAATTTCTCTTTTTTGTTATGTCTTTGTTTGGTTTTGGAATTAGAGTAATGATGGCTTCATAATGAGCATCTTTCAAATATTTTGAGAAAGATAGATATTAATTCCAGGACTTGGGTTTGTTGGGAGTTTTTTTAAATTTCTTTTTATTTCTTCTTGTTTTAATCTGGAAGATTGAATGTTTCTAGAAATTTCTCCATTTCTTTGAGATTATCTAATTTGCTGGCATATATTGTTTGTCATATTTTCTTGCAATTCTTTGTTTTTCTGTGGTAACAGTTGTTACTTCCCCTGTTTCATTTCTGATGTTATTTATTTGGTTCCTCTCTATTTTTTTTCTTGATGAGTCTATTTAAAGGTTTATAAATCTTATTTATTATTTCAAAGAACCAGCTCTTGGTTTCATTAATCTTTTGTATTGCTTTTTAAGAGTATTCTTTTTTCTTCTGCTTTGATTTTACTATTTTCTTTCTACTCACTTTGGGCTTTGTGTGTTGTTGTTTTTCCAGTTCCATTAGGGGTAAGGTTAGATTATTTATTTGAGACTAGAGGCCCGATGCATGAAATTTATGCAAGAACAGGCCTTCCTTTCCCTGGCTGCTGGCACCAGCTTCCCTCTGGCACCCGGGAGAGAGGCTTCCCTCCAACCACCAGCAGGCACCTGGGACCCAGGCTTCCCTTACAGCCCTGGCTTTGTCTGGAAGGTTGTCCGGAAGGACGTCCAGTCTAATTAGCATATTATACTTTTATTATTATAGATTTTTCTTGTTTCTTGAGGTAGGACTGTATTGCTATGAATTTACCTCTTAGGACTGCTTTTGCTGTGAGCCATAGATTTCAGGCTTTTGTGTTTTTAATTAATTTGTCTCAAGGCATCTGTTGACTTCTTCCTCAATCCCATTGTTAAGCCACTCATTATTTATTGATATGTTACTTAGCCTCCATGTCTTTATATTTTTTAGTTTTTTTCTTGTGATTGATATTTAGTTTCATACTATTATGGTCAGAGAAGATGCTTGATATAATTTCAATCTTCTTAAAGTTACTGAGACTTGTTTTATGTCCTAACATATGACCTATTCTAGAAAATGTTCCATGTACACTGAAAAGAATGTATATTCAGTTGCTTAGGGGTGAAATGTTCTGAAGATATAAATTAAATCAATCTAATCTAGTGTGCCATTTAAGGTTACTATTTCCTTGTTGATTTTCTGCCTGGAAAATCATTGATGTTGGTGGGGTGTTAAAATCTCCTACTATGACTGTATTACTATCAGATTCTCCCTTTATGTCCATCAAGATTTGCTTTATATATTTAGGTGTTTCTATGTTCTGTGCATGAATGTTTATAAGGACTATATTCTCTTGTTTGTATTAATTCCTTTATCACTATGTAATGTCTTTCTTTGGCTCTTATCACCTTTGTTTGAAAGTCTATATTGTGTATTGTTATTTCAGCTTTTTTTCAATTTCTATTTGCATGAATATTTTTTAAGACACCTTTACTTTTAGTCTCTGTGTGTCTTTCCTTCTGAAGGGGGTCTTTCGTAGATAGCATTTGTGTGGGTCTTGCTTTGTTATCCATTCAGCTACACTATATCTTTTGATTGGAGCATTTAATCAATTTACATTTGAAGTGCTTATTGATAGGTATGTAGTTATTTCAATTTTATTATTTTTTTTCTTTTCTTTTAAAAAAATATATTTTTATTGATTTCAGAGTGGAAGGAAGAGAGAGATATAAACATCAATGATGAGAGAGAATCATTGATCAGCTGCCTCCTGCATGCCCCACACTAGGGATCAAGCCCACAACCCAGGCATGTGCCCTGACCAGGAATTGAACCATGATTTCCTGGTTCATAGGTCAACATTCAACCACTGAGTCATGATGGCCAGGCTTTTCTTTACTTTTCTTGCCTTCTCCTTCTCCTTCTCCTTCTCCTTCTCCTTCTCCTTCTCCTTCTCCTTCTCCTTCTCCTTCTCCTTCTCCTTCTTGTCCTCCTCCTCTTCCTCCTTCTCCTTTTCCTTTTTTTCTTCTTGTCCATTTAACATTTCTTGTAAAACTAGTTTGGTGATGATGAGTTACTTTGCTTTTTCTTGTTTGGAAAATTCTTTATCTCTCCTTCAATTTTAAATGATAGCCTTACTGGGTAATCTTGGTTTCTAGGTACTTGGTTTTCATCAGTTTGAATATTTTGTGTGAATCCCCTTTTGCCTGTGAAGTTTCCTTTGAGAAATCAGCTGTTAGTCTTATGGGAGCTCACTTGTAAGTAACCTATGGCTATTCTCTTGCTGCTTTTAAGATTTTCTCTTTGTATTTAACCTTTGTAATTTTAATTATGATGTGCCTTGGTGTGGGCATCTTTCAGTTCATCTTGTTTGGGACTCTCTGTGCTTCCTGGACTTGTATGTCTATTTCCTTTATCAGGTTAGGGAAGTTTTCTGTCATTATTTTTTTACATAGGTTTTTGATTCCTTGCTCTATTTCTTTTTTTTCTGGCATACACATGATTTGAATGTTGGTACACTCAAAGTTGTCCTAGAAGTCCCTTCAGTTTTAAAAATTCTTTTTGTTTGTTTGTTTGTTTTTTATGGTTCCTATTGGGCATTTTCTGCTACCTTGCCTTCCAAATTGCTCATTTGTATCTTTGCTTTAGCTAATCTGCTGATTTCTTCCAGTGTATTCTTCATTTCAGTTATTGTACTCTTTATTTCCAACTTGGTTTTATTTATGGTTTCTGTGTTATATTTTATGCTTATTATTTTTGTTGTTGAAGTTCTCACAAGTTTTTTTTTAATATCCTTATAACTGGTATTTTTGAGGTCTATATTTGGTAGCTTGCTTGCCTCCATTTCACTTAGTTCTTTTTCTGAAGATTTCTCCTGTTTGTTTGTTTTCTTTCATTTGGAATATATATATATATATATATATATATATATATATATATATAATCTCAATTTTGGCTGCCTCTCTGTTTGTTTTTATAATTAGCTAGATTTACCACATCTCTTAGTTTTGCCAAAGTAGCCTATGTAGTAGGTGTGCTGTGAGGCCCAGTGGTTCAGGTCTCCCTGATTACCTGGTCTGGGTGTTCTAGGAGTGTCCCTTGTATGAATCTTGTGTGCACTTCTGTTGTTATGAGTTTTCATTGCTTTTGGCATATCAGTGGGTGGTATTGACTCTCAGAGAAACTGGCTGTTGAGGACTGGCCATAACTATAGCATATAAGTTGCTGTGCAGGTATTGATCCCATGGAATGGAATTTACCCCAATCGGGTTTGATGCCTGCTGAGACCACCCTTTGAGTGTGCTGCTTGTGGAGCTAATCACATGGTCCTCTATTGTGGTCTGAAGCCTGCCACCAGGTGTGTTTGCTATGGGGACTCTTGGAATGGGCTCTGTCAGGTGCTGCCTGTTTTTAGCCCAGGACTACCTGTTAGGGGCTACAAAGTAATCTGTGGTTGGTAGCTGCCTGTGGTGGACTTGAATGTGCCTGGTAGAGTCCACACTGTGAACCAACTCTAGCTGCCACCAGTACAGGACCTAGAGTAGGTCAGCAAAAGGCACAAGGCACCCCAAGACCTATCACTGCCTCACTGCCTATTACTGCTGAAAGAGCCTTGGGCAGTAAATGGGTTAGGTGAGGCATGGTCACAGGGAGTCACCAGGGTTGGGTGATTAGTGTTTACCAGGTCAGTGCAGATTCAGATTTGGCACCAATGCTGAGCCTGAGGCCACTCAGAAAAATTCAGAATGTACACTGAGGCCAACCATCACCTGCCTAGGCCTGTGGATATTTGAGGTAGGGTAGGGTCTCAGGAAATCCTCACAGTGGAGCTAGTTAGATTTACCAAGCTAATGTAGATTAAGATTTGACTGTGTGTGGGGAGGGCTCAACATAGAAAAGATGGTGGCTGTCTCTCCAGCACTTACTTATTCTAGAGCCACACAATTGTTTCTTCATGAATGTCTCTGCATTAACCTGGTGAACTTCATTTGTTCTCTGCTGACTACATCGAAGTAGGGCTCAACACAGAGATATTGGCAACTTGTACCTTCAGTCCTTGTCCTGAAGCCACATAACTCAGTTTCTCCTTGTATGTCTCTGGAGCCTTCCGAGCCACTGTGCCTCCACCAGAGCCCAGGTGAGTGCCTGCAAGTGGGAGTCTGTGTGTGATCCATTTAAGAGTATGTCTTGGTTGTCAGCAGCCTTTTGCATCATCCAGAAAGAAAGAATTCCTGTTGGTTTTCACAGCCAGATGTTTTGTGGGATCCTCTTCACAGCACTGATGTTCTGGACTGGGAAGCCTGGCATGGGCCTGGGATGGGACCTCTTGCTCCTTAGGGGAATCTCTGCAGTTGAGATGTCCCTCTTAAATTCTTAACTGCCACATCTGAGTGTGAGGCCAGTCCATTTAGTGTCTCTGTCTCTCCTATCACACCTGACCTGGTTTCTTCTTTATATCCTTAGTTGTAGGACTTCTGCTCAGCTAGTCGTCAAGAATGTTCTTTAGGTTGGTTATTGTATATTGAGTTATAATTTTGATGTAGTCATTGGAGGAGGCATATACAGCATCCACCTACTCTACCAACTTGACCAGAACTTGATACACTGACAATAAACTATCTGAAAAAGACATCTAGAAAACAATCGCATTCACAATAGTACCAAAATGAATAAAATAGGAATAAATTTAATCAATGAGGCAAAAGATCTGAATAGTGGAATCTATAGGACAATGATGAAAGAAATTGGAGAAGACACAAATAAATGGAAAGATAATATGTGTTCATTAAAAATTTTTAAAAAAATACCCATACTACCCAAAGCCATCTACAGATTCGATGCAATCACTATCAAATACTAATGGCATATTTCATTATCTGGAACAAATATTTCAAAAATTTATATGGAATCAATTAACAAGGTTTAATTTAAACAAAATGAAAAGGGAACCTACTTATTTTCCAATGATACATCTGATAAGGGGTCAATTTTCAAAATATATAAAGGACTTATGCAACTCAACATCAGAAAGACAAACAATCCAATTAAAAAATGGATAGCCGAAACCGGTTTGGCTCAGTGGATAGAGCGTCGGCCTGCAGACTGAAGGGTTCTGGGTTCGATTCCGGTCAAGGGCATGTACCTTGGTTGCGGGCACATCCCCAGTAGGGGGTGTGCAGGGGGCAGCTGATCGATGTTTCTCTCTCATCGATGTTTCTAACTCTCTATCCCTCTCTCTTCCTCTCTGTAAAAAATCAATAAAATATATTTTTAAAAAAAATGGACAAAGAACCTGTATAGATACTTCTCCAAAGAGGACATACAGATGCCAATAGACATATGAAAAGAATGCTCAATGTCACTAATCATCAGATAAATGGAAATTAATACCACAATGAGATATCACCTCATGTCTGCCAGAATGGCTTCCATCAATAAATAAAAAATAACGAGTACTGGTGGGGATGTGGAGAAAAGGGAACCATAGTGCACTGTTGGTGGAATGCAGATTGGTGCAGTCACTGTGAAAAACAGTATGTAGTTTCCTAAAAAAATTAAATCTAGAACTGCCTTATGACCCAGTGAATCCACTTCTGGGAATTTATCCTAAGAATCCTGAGCACCAATCAGAAAGAATATATGCACCCCTATGTTCATAGCAATTTATTTACAATAGCCAAGACCTAGAAATAGCTCAAGTGCCCACCAGTAGATGAGCGGATAAAAAAGCTGTGGTATATTTATACAGTGGATACTACTCAGCCATAAAAAAGATATGTTACCTTTTTTGATAACATGATTGGATCTGGAGAGTATTAAGTGAAATAAGCCAGTCAGAGAAAGGCAAGTACTATATGATTTCACTTATATGTGGAATCTAATGAACAAAATAAAGTAACAAACATAGTGGAGACAAACTCATAGAGACAGAGAACTGACTGAAAGCTGTCAGAGGGGAGAGGGTTGGGAGCTGGGTGAAAGGTTAGGAATTAGGTAAAAAACAAACTCATGGACACAGAGAACAGTATGGTGATTGCCAGAGGGAAGGGGGTGGGAGAGGTAGGAGAGAGAGTAAAGGGAAGGTAAATGGTAAGACTTAACTTGGGGTGGCCAACAGACAATATAATATACAGATGATGCATTGTAGAATTGTGTACCTGAATCTTATGTAATTTTATTAACCAATGTCACCCCAATAAATTCAATTAAAAAACAAAGAAGGTAGCTGTAGGTGCAAGAAGAAAAATTTGAGAAATTCCTAAATTCATATGTAGTCTAACCTTTCAATATCTGCATAATTTTGGATGAAAAATAATTCTTCTGAGATTACGTGGGAACAACAACACTTGCTTCACAGTGTGGAGGTGAAGATTCAGTAGAATATGTATAAAAATGTTATTTTTGAATTCAATTTAGATCTCATTTCCATATATATTCTCTGTACTTTTTTCATGGAATATTGTATGGTTTTATTCTTTACACTTTTTAATATATTCTGTGGTTAAGTTGAATATTATTGTGATAATCATCATAGAAATAATTAAATGATTAAAAAATTTAAGAGAGAATTTCTAATTGGTACTCTGGAATTCACATTTAGTAATCATAAAGCAAATATTTAAAATAGCTCCATATATTGCATTGTGTGCCTACCACTTATATAATAGAATTATACACTTGGAACCTATATAACTTTATTAACCAATGTCACCCCAATAAATTTAAAAAATAGTTATAAAAATGCCAAAAGAACTCTTTGTCATAAGAAAACCAAATGCTTTTCTTTTCCTCATTAAAAACTTTCCTGCTTAACTACACTGGGAAAACCTAAAGGACCATAGGCCATGATTCCCCAGGCCAAGTGATCTCACAATCTCATTTCTCTGCAGCATCCCTTGGTCATTACCCCCTGGGGCTGTAATTAGCTGATGCTCTGACTGTTTTATAAAGCCATTTGTGTTTGTCTATAATGATCCTGCATAGGATCCAGTTGATTTTGGAAGAACTATATCTTTCTGAATCTTAACTGATGCTATACTCGTAGTTCCCTGGCAAAATAGGTAGGTAAGAGGGACAGAAATAAAATCTATAGTGAATAAATCAGCTAACCAAGGTTATTATGTTCCAGGCATGCAGAACTTAGGCTTGGGCCCTGGGCCTTGCAGCCGCTGTGGCTTTGCTCGGATGGTCATCTGCTCTAATTATCATATTACCCTTGTATTAGTATAGATTATTTGGATGTGCCAGTTTATTTATCCACTCACCTATTAAAAATCATTTTGGTTACTTCCAAGTTTTGGCAATTATGAATAAAGCTGCTATAAACATCCATGTGCAGGTTTTTATTTGGACACAAGTTTTCAATCCATTTGAGTAAATACTAAGGAACATGATTGCTGTATCTTATGGTAAGAGTATATTTAGTTTTGTAAGAAACTGCCAAACTGTCTTACAAAGTGGCTGTACAATTTTTTCATTCCTACTAGTTTTCTGCTCCTGTTGCTCCACATCCTTGCTAGCATTTGGTGTTGTTAGTGTTTTGAATTTTGGCCATTCTGATAGGTATGGAGTTGTGATATCTATCTATATCTATCTATCTATCTTTCTTCATTTTCTCCTCCCATTTATCCTGAATGACAAGGGGAATATCCAATGTAATCTGATGTGGTCATAAAAATTAATTTAATGTTCTTCATGTGGGAATGGAAGTTTATGGCTTTGGACTGTGGGGACAGCAGTGGTGGAAGGACCACAGCCTCATCAGGGCACAAAGCCTCTCCCTGCATCCCTCAGGCAGCCTTTCAGTAGTATCTCCACCAGGAGAAAAATTTTCAGTTGAGAAATATACTCAAGCGATTGGATGCAGTTGTAGATATGAAAGCTTTACCTAAATTTAGGTCTAGTTTCAATACTTGAGAATAATGGCAGAATCTGAATTTGAGGAATAATTTGTTGTACTTTAAAGTCACTCAGACAGATAGCTTTCAATACATAATGGATACCATTTATTGTGCTAGCCTATGTGCTAGGTATGGTTAGGAATGTTTACATTTATTATATCATTTGTTTCTCAAACACCCTGCAAGTGAGGCATTATTATCTCCATGTTAGTAATGAGAAATCTGAAGCTCAGAGAGGTCAAGTAATTTGGTCATAATCACATAGCAAGTGAATGATGGAGCCTGGATTTTAAAAAAAGCCTGGCTGATGTCAAAGTCGAAGCTTTAACCATTCTGATATAATGTTTGAAAGGCAATCTGTGAATTTTTGTCTTTTTAGGGTTAAAGAAGATAGGAATGAAATATTGGAAATGATTTCTGGACTTTTGAATGTGATCATATAGCCGTGTGATAACTCCACCACGTAGAAGCACCACATACCTTTGGAAATAACTGTACTGTGACCCTCAGTAACAGAAGCTGATCGGACAGAGAACCCTTCTGGAATGGTAGAACACACAGAAAACACACACCAGGGAGAATTTCATGTGCCTGTTGTCTGTTGCCCTGTATACCTCCTTCTCCTGCTTGGTATATACTAGAATCCTCAAATCATACCAACAGTTAAAATCTTTACAGTAAATTACACACGTATATCATTGTGCAATATAACAAGCAATCGTTCTGTTCATTGTCATGTGGTTTTCACAGAAATTCTGAGCCTTAGAGGGCATGTAATGGAAGCATCTGCCTTTTGTCTCCTTCCTTAGATGAACCTAGTGTCAAAGACAGGAGCAACCCCGAATTAAAGGTGAGAGATTGATATTCTCTTTAACTTACCTGGATTCTCAGAAACAGAGGCTACCATATTTCATATTACATGAACCTTATTCAGCTATTTTCTCTGGATACGCATTTCCTTTATATTGTGCATGTCTTCCCTAATTATCCCTTTCCCCATCTTTCCCATATTTTCAATCTTCATTCTTTATCTTTTCTTTATTTTATTTTCCCCTCTGCATATAAGATTATTCCTTAGACTTTAGAAAAATAAGTTGAGTGCTGGCTCTAGGTTTAGAGATTAAATGCTTTCTAATCCCCGGCAAGAAATATGTTGTGAAGCCTTAGGTGCCTTATCACTGGGAGACTATTAATCATGGCTTCTATAACGTTTTCAATGAGGAATTTTCCCTTATGCCTGTTTAAAACTATTGGAAAATGTGATTGAGAAAGAATAGAATCAAGAATAATAAAGATCACTGACCTGAAGGCATGGCCTTACGACAGGCTGGGGTTATTTACTTATTTATTTTTTTAATCCTCACCCAAGGATATTTTTCCATTGATTTTCAGAGAGAGTGGAAGAGAGAGGAAAAGACAGAGAGAAATATCAGCATGAGAGAAACACATAGATTGGTTGCCTCCTGCACGCTCCAGGGCCGGGGAGGAGCTTGCAACCGAGGTACGTGACCTTGACCGGAATCGAACCCAGGACCCTTCGGTCTGCAGGCCGACACTGTATCCACTGAGCCAAACTGGCTAGGGCTGGCTGGGGTTATTAATCTAACCTCTCAATCAAGAACTACCTACTGACTTTCTATAGGTACCTGGGTATAAAATATGGGCTATATACATATGAATAATGATAGTTAATATTAATGGGCAACTTCTTATTATACACTGAGTGGCCAGATTATTATGATCTCTGAATGCATAATAATCTGGCCACTCAGTGTACTTATGTATAAGGGAAAGCTTGCAAATCTTGATATGTCAAGTGACCAGGAGATAGTGGCCCCCAGCCTCTGGCTAGTAAGTCCTCTGCTTCTTTCTAACTACCCACAATGCAGTTCTTATACATGGAAAAACCTTATTTTAAAATCCCAACTCTGTGGTCAGTCTACACTGAGTGGCCAGATTATTATGTGTTCAGAGATCATAATAATCTGGCCACTCAGTGTATAATTCAAGGTATTTTCCTCACATTGTATATTTCTTCCTTTTTTCCTATTCAGTTCTCTCTAATCCTTAAAGGGCCAAATCAATATCTGTGCTCCTGGCCTTTCCCAACTGCTCTTACTGACACTGCCCCTCCCCAGCAAAAAACCCCTCACTAATATTCATCTTACTATTCACTTTAAGTATATTGTATACCACATTAGATTGTATTTGTTCTGTGTGCAATTCATGTATTTTCAATTATTTTCTTGGTTCTTTGGCTTACAGGAGTTAACAAAAAAAAAACAAATCAGTATGAAAGAAATTTTAAATAGAAACTACAAGAAGTATTTAGAATTTTAATTGACCTTTGCACACAATAAAATTTAGAAAGACCAAAAGAATGGGCTCCTTAGAAACATCACCTTAAATTTTTAAAAATATGTCTTTATTGATTTTAGAGAGGAAGGGAGAGGGAGAGAGATAGAAACATTGATTGGCTGCCTCCTGCATCTCTCTACTGTGGATGGAGCCCACAACCGGTCATGTGCTCTGATGGGGAATTGAACTGGCATCCTCTTGGTGCATGGGGCAACACTCTTGGTGCATGGGGCAACTAAGCCACATGGGCCAGGGCTCACCTTGAGTTTTTTTTTTTTAACAGTTGTAATGACCAGTTAGAGAAGCAGCAAAATAAGAATCAGTACAAAAATTACAATATCAATGAATAATCGCTTTCCTAAATACAATTAACTATTTATTGTATTGGTCAAATAATCCTTAATTGGGCACACATTTTACATTTACTTGTTGTTAGCCTGCTATATAGTTTAGTATTAATAATGGACACTTTGTGTAAAAGTCACTGGTTAGTTTGTGTGTTAACCAGGAAAAATCACTGTTTCCCATTTTTCTCTTTTTTACTTATTTTCTCTAGCATTTGTCTTTCTGGAATAGGAATCAAGAGACCTAACTGTTGGTGCCCAATTCTGACAGTTGTGTGAATCTGAGGAGTTCAGTTTACTTTGTTGAGTCTCATGTTTTCCACCTGAATGATGACCAATTGGACAGGATGGTCTTTATATAATTCCATGAGAATTCTTCTCATCACAATGTGGACATGTGCTTTTTCTCATTAAGGCCTTGGGTCTTTTTTTTTTTTTTTTTTTTTTAACAATTACTGAGTTTCCTGGGTCTCTCCCCAGTGTTTCCATCATGTTTCCATGCTTATTCATCCCGTCAGTCTTCTCCTATGCAGACTCTCCCTGCCCTGATGAGCAAGCAGCACATGTGGCTGTTCCTTGCCTTCCCCCTACACCAGGTCTCAGGTTTCTGATTATAGAAAGTATGTGCTTGAGACTGTGGACTCTTGGCAACAGAGGCGACAGTGTAATTACCATGTGTAGGTGAGAATATAGAGATTCATGCCATAGTCAGTTCACTCAGGACTCTATGAGTTTTATGGTCTGGGATGAATGAGGGCATCAGTCATAGGGCCCTTTGTGGAGTTGTAGCTGCAAAAACGAAGGATGTCGATATACCTGTTCTAGTGTATTTCATCAACTCCTAAAATGATTAACCTGTATGAAGTGTTTTCAGGAACTACTCTCTACTATAGGGAATGATTGAGGTGGGCACTGAATACGGAGAAACATAACACTGTTTCTTGCTCACCCTTCACATCACATATAAATACAATACATATTAAAGGACTAAATCTCCAGTGTTGCATTTTGTATTTTATGGTTCAAATCAAGAAGAAAGCGAATCTGCCCCCCTAAAATGTATCTCATTAGTGTTTGATATTTCTCTTATTTTTGTAATCATAAATCAAAAGTATAAAATACAAAGTCTCTTGAAGATAAAATATCAGAATGTATTTCAGTCAAAGTAAGCAGGGTAGTATAAAATATCAGAACAGGTTACCATGCAGGCAGTACTCAGTATTTTAAAGGGTTGAGGGATGTCAGTGGACATAAGGGTGTCACCAAAGGGTATCACCGATGAATGAAAATTCCATATCTCAACTATTCCAAACGCTGGTCCTTAATACCCAGGTTTGTATGGGCAGAAAAAAAGCTGCAGTGCTACTTTGTATTTTCAGTGGCTAAGTTAGGCATGTGCCTTGGCTAAACTCTGATGAAATATCCCAAATACACATTTATTAGGCCTAGAGAAAGCCTTGCATCATTAGGAGGCATAGGCTCCTTATAAAAGCCTTGCAGAGTGTCGAGGCCAGCTTAGGGCTTTGTAGTTATGAAAAATTGTGTGGAAATTAGAGACACCCAGGATAGCAGTGGACATGATAAAGTATGATGGAAAATAGTGCTGGTTCTATATTTTATCAAGATCCACATACTTGTCCTGTTCTACTATACTTAGAGGCTCTCCAGTTTCACAAACCCCAGCCTCTTCATTCAGTTTCAATCTACAGTCGATCCTAACTCAGCCTCAACTCATGTCTCAGGAACCTTTCACTCCAGGTGACAGCCCTTCAGTTAATCATGCTTTCCTCTTATCCCTGCTTTCTGTCAGCGGATTGTGAGAACACACTGGAAAAAGAAGAGGATAATGAGAATATACATAAAAACAAGATGGACTTTGTTGGAAATGAGGAATAGTCAATATCAGAAGTGATTTAAACAGGTGATGAATGTCACGAACACTCATGAAACTTTTGTTCTTGCTTAATCTGTTAATTTGAGAGCTGAACATTACAGTGAGAGTATTGGAGACAGGTTTAAAGTATGTTGCAGCTCACATGTTGTGATATTATGTTGACTTTTATTTTTCGTTTGTATATTTGAGGAACTGGATAACTGTATACTTCTCATGTATAATGAGAACATTGAACTTCATTGACATGTTGTCATCTCCATAATCACAATTTCCTCCTCATTTTCTTAGTTCTCATAATTTCAGCCACATCCCAGTTGGGTGGATCTATGGATGAAGGGAATCACTCGGTTGTGTCTGAGTTTGTGTTTCTGGGACTCACCCACTCATGGGAGATCCAGCTTCTACTCCTGGTGTCTTCCTCTGTGCTCTATGTGGCAAGCATGACGGGAAACATCCTCATTGTGTTTTCTGTGACCACTGATCCTCATTTACACTCCCCCATGTACTTCCTATTGGCCAGTCTTTCCTTCATTGACTTAGGAGCCTGCTCTGTCACCTCACCAAAGATGATTTATGACCTTTTCAGAAAGCATAAAGTCATCTCTTTTGGAGGCTGCATTGCTCAGATCTTCTTCATCCATGTCATTGGTGGTGTGGAGATGGTGCTGCTCATTGCCATGGCCTTTGACAGATATGTGGCCATATGCAAGCCTCTCCACTACCTGACCATCATGAGCCCATGAGTGTGCATTTTGTTTACAACTGCTGCCTGGGCCCTTGGTGTCAGTCACTCGTTGTTCCAACTAGCATTTATTGTTAATCTGCCCTTCTGTGGTCCTAATGTATTGGACAGCTTTTACTGTGACCTTCCTCGGCTCCTCAGACTGGCCTGCACAGATACCTACAGATTGCAGTTCATGGTCACTGTCAACAGTGGGTTTATCTGTGTTGGCTCCTTCTTTATACTCCTTATTTCCTATATCTTCATCATGTTTACTGTTTGGAAACATTCTTCCGGGGGATCATCCAAGGCCTTCTCCACTTTGTCAGCTCACATCACTGTGGTCCTTTTGTTCTTTGGCCCAACCATGTTTGTTTATACATGGCCACACCCCAATTCCCAGATGGACAAGTTTCTTGCTATTTTTGATGCAGTTCTCACGCCTTTTCTGAATCCAGTCATCTACACATTCAGGAATAAAGATATGAAGGAGGCAATGAAGAGAGCATGCAAAAATTTAGTGATTTACAGAAAGATCTCTTAAGTGATATGATAAGTCCTTTTTACTAACCATGGTGTAGCCTTTTGTTTCTATGTTTGATATTTTAGATTCAGGAAGTTTGAGGCACCACATATTGATTTGAATGTTATCAAACCTTTAACATATTTTTAACTGCTGAATGTATTTATTCCCAGGGAAGAGTGGGCCATAAAGACAGTATATCTATCTATGTAAATCCCATTAAAATTTTTTCAGATATGTTATATAGTTTTCAGTGAATAGGTCTTACGTATCTTTTTTGAGATTTATCCTTAAGTATTTAAATTTTTGATACTGTTTTAAAAAGTATATTTTTGTTTATTTTGTAATTGTTTATTACTAATATACATAAATACAATAGATTGTTTTTGCTTATTGATTGACATTGAATCTTGAAGACATTACTTCTACTAGTTTTTTTATAGATTAAGATTTTCTTTATAGATGATCATGTTGTCAGTGAATAAAAACATTTTACTCCTTTTATTCTAATGTGTTGATTTTATTCATTTTTGTTGCCTTTATTGAATTTGATAGATTAAAAGGTACAATGCTGAATAGAAGTGGTTAGAATGAACATGCTTGACTTATTCCTATTCTTATGAGAAAAACATTCAGTTTTTTATCTTTAAACTAGAGGCCCAGTGCACAAAATTTGCACCAGCCTGCACTCAGCCCAGCCTGCACCCTATCCAATCTGGGACCTCACAGGGGGTGTCCAACTGCTGGTTAGGCCCGATCCCCTGCTGGCCTGATTGATGCCTAACTACTCCCCTGCTGGACCAATCACCCCCAACTGCCCTCCCCTGCTGGCCCAGTTAGCCCCCAACTGCCCTCCCCTGCTGGCCATCTGTGGTGGCCCTCTTGTGACGACTTGGGGGTGGCCATCTTGTGATGACACGAGGCAAGACACCACCTAGGCTTTTATTAGTATAGATATAATGCTAGCTATAGGTTTTTCATAGATGCCCTTTTCAAGTTGAGGAAGTTCCATTCTATTCAGTTTGTTGAATAGTTTTAAAACCAAGAATAAATGTTGGATTTTGTAAAATGCCTTTTTTTGGTTTAGTATCAGGGTAATGCTGGTCTTTTTAAAAATTAAGTTTATCAAGGTGATATTGGTTAATAAGATTATATACATTTGAAGTCTACATTTCTATAATACATGATCAATATATAGCATTGTGTGCCCATAATCCAAAGTCAAATCATCTTCTCTCACCATATGTTTGATCCCCCTTACCCTTTACTACCCTCCCACCCTTTTCACCTCTGGTAACCACTATACTGTTATCTGTGTCTATAAGTTTTTTTTTTCTTGTACTTATTTATTACTTTTAGTTTTAAAATGTACTTTCTTATTTTAAATTTACTGCAAGAGTTTTGTAGAATTGATATGATTTCTTTCTTAAATGTTTGGTAAACTTTACCAGTGAAGTCATCTAGGCCTGGAATTTTCTCTGTGGGAAGGTTTTCAAGTATAAATTCAATTTTTATATACTTTGAGTATCCCAATAAATTAGTACATTTATTTATATTGTTAAATTTATTGGAAAAGGTTGTTCCCAATATTCCCTTATTATCTTTCTAAATATCTGTAAGATGTGTGATATTTTCCTTTCTTTCTCATTCTGAATATCTGTAGTTTGTGTCTTTTTTGTTTTTTATCTTATCAGCTTGGCTAGAGTTTTTCAACTTTTTTATTTTCTCAGAGAACCAGGTTTTTGTTTCATTTATTTTCTCTATTTCTGTTTTTTTTTCTGTTTTCTATTTCATTAATTTCTGCTTGTAATCTTTATATTTATATTATTTTTTCTTCATTTTCAATTTGCCTTTTACTTAGTTTCTTTAGGTAGAAACTATGTTGTTCATTTGAGACCTTTCTTTTTTTTAATACAGGCATTTAGTTTTTTTAATTTCCCCTTAAGCACTGATTTAACTGCATCACAAATTTTTATATATTGTTTTCTTCTAAATCAGTTCAATATGCTTTCTAATTAAAAAAATTTTTTTAAACACATGTGTTAAAATTTCTATGGAAAATTTCCAGATATTTTGTCATTGATTCTAATTAATTTTCACTGTAGTCCACAACCTTCTTTGTATGATTTGAATAGTTTTAAATTTATGAAGACTTGTCCTGGCCAGTGTGACTTCGTTGGAGTGTCATCCCATACACTGAAAGGTTGTGGATTCAATCCCCAGTCAGATTCCTTACAAGAAGGCAACTGATTGATGTCTCTTTCTCACACTGATGTCTTTTTCTCTAAAATCAAAGTAGGTCCTTGAGTGAGGATTATAAAAGTTTATGAAGACTTGTCTTATGGCCTATAAGAGAGCAGGTTTTTAATCTCACCTCATATTTAGCACTGTCAGTTTGCAGAGCCTGGTTCCTTGACACAGCTAAGAACATAGGAAAGGGAAGGGCAACTGTTTACAGCTGGTGCTGCTCTGTGAGACTGGAAGTAAACACAGAACTGAGGTTTATTTCCAGGAAGGAGGGAAGGAAGCAGAAGGGGCCTAATCCCCAGAAATTCAGAGTGCCATCTGTGAAGCCAAGTTCTTGCTCACACTGAGTGCTAAAAAACTGGAAAAGCTGTTTTCTGGTCAGCTAGCAACAAAGTAAAGAAGTGTGTATCCTCTTATAGTTGGCACTGTTCTGCAAGATTGACAAAAACCACAGAACCAAGGCTTTTTCTCCAGGAAGGCAAGAAAGAAGTTAAGAGGGTCTTGTTCCAGCCTTAAAGCACACACTCTGAGGGATCTTGCTTCATAGTGAGCACTGTTGACTGGTGAAGGTCTCTCCTGGTCAAAACCAGTTCATAAAGACTTGAAGAGGAAGTTGATTATTTAAATACACAGACAAAAAAAGCAAACCTACAAGGAACATAAAGAATGAAACATAACACAACCCAAGGAGGAAAACAAATCTCCAGGAACCAATCTAAAAGAAATGCAGATCTATGGAGATCTATGAATTATCTGAAATATAATTAAATATAATCATCTTTAATAAGCACATTGAGTTATAATAGAACATGATAAGCACCTAAATAAAATCAGGAAAGCAACATTTGAAAAAAACCCCTGAGAATATCAACAAAAGAGATAGATATGATAGGAAAAAGAACCAAACAAAAATACTGGAGGTAAAGAATACAATAATTAAATTGTGAAGTTCACTAGAGGGGGTTCAACGCAGAATTTGTCAAAAATAAGAAAGAATTAATGAACCCGAAGACAAGCCATTTGAATTTATACCTGTCAGAGGAGCAAAAGGATAAAAGTATGAAATAGAATGAAAAAACCCTAAGGGAATATGACACACCAACAAGAAAATAAATATATGTATCAGAGTAGATCCAGAAAGAGAAGAGAAGATAAGAAAGAGAGAGAGAGAGAGAAAGAGAGAGAGAGGAGTATAAACCCCATTTAAAGAAATCATGGCTGAAAACTTCCCATATTGAGGGAAGAAAATCAATATCCAGGGGATTTCAAGATGGTGGCAGAATAGGTGGAAGTTACACTCACCTTCTTCCAGGACCAAACTGGAATAACAACAATCAATCACCCTGAATAACCAACTGAAGACTAGCTGAAGAGGAGTCTTATAACCAAGGACTTACAGAAGAAGGCACATTGAGATTGGTAGGAAAGATGGAGATGCATAAAAGACTGGCCCTACTCCCACTGGCTATTACTGAGGTTCTGGATGGATATCTCAGTGGAGGGAGTTTCCCCTTAGAAGTGTGGAGCCTAAACCCTAGGCTGGGCTCCCCAGCCAGAGCACCAGAGCCAGGAAGAGGTGCCCAATAATATCTGGCTATGAAAAGCAGCAGGGTTTCTGTGTACCAGAAAGAGACCAGAATCGGCTAGAGACATGGGTACCCTTTTAAAGGGCAAGTGCACAAAATTTCATTTGCAGACACTCACCCTGGATTCTGGTGGAGGAAAGGAAGAGCAGACTAGAGACCTGGGAGGACAGCCACCAGGATCCCTGTGCTGAGTCATTCTCCCATACCACAGATGCCCTCTTTTTTTGGATGGAACACTCCCTTTTATGTGGTATCAGCCTGGGGCAAAGCAATTGCCCCATCCTCTGGACTCTTTGTCACCCCACCCTGCAAAGCTTAGGCCCTGCTGGGAGTCAGCTTCCTTGGCTAGTATGTAGAGGTCTGGGAAAACTCAGGGGATGTCAGTGACTAAGTTGCCTGGCTTTGGGGTAGGGGCCATTCCCCCCAATTTCCCATGAATCTGAATGGTGTTTCCCACTCACTGGAGACTGATAGAACTACCCTTCTGGCTTTTCATAGATCCACCCTTTGGTCTCTGAAGGCCCCAATGCCTGACCCCTAGTGGCTCTGCCTTGCTGAGGTTGGGGTAAAATCCAGGACAGATTGACTTATATGGCTCTGTGGTGGGGGCCACATCCACCACCTTCCCTGAAGCCTGGCTGGCACCTCTGAATCATGGGAGATTCACTAGCTCCATTCTCTCAACTCCACCAGAGGCTCTTATAGTAACTGAACCTAACAGGCAGCTGGCAGGCAGAGGCAGGTGCAGGCAGATCTCAGGGTGCCTTGGGACTTTTGCTGACCTGCTTTCTTGGGGTTGGTGCTGGTAAAAGCCAAACTTGGTGCACAGCTTGTTTTTTCCCACATGTACCCAAGCCCTGCAGAGGCAGCCACAAACTGTGGATCACTTGTAGCTCCAAACAGGTTGTCCAGGGCCAGGCACAGACAGTGTCTGACATTGGCCTGCACCAGAGTTCCTCTGAAAAGGTCCAGAACCAACACACCCCATGACCAGCTTCAGACAATATCAGAGCAGGATGCAATAAGCTTCACAAGCAGAATATCCAAAGGGAGATCTCGGCAGACACCAAACTCTGCTGAGGTGAATTCCGCTTTGTGTAGTCAGCACCTGCTCTGCAGTTCACTTACTATTGTCGGGTTTGTGGCTCACAGTTAGCCAGTCTGAGGGTTGGTCCTACACACGAATGCACCAATAGCAATCAAGACTCAATTACAGCCATAGCTGGTTTTGCTCAGTGGATAGAGCATTTCAGTTGCAGCCTCCTTCCCAGCCCTGGCCCAGGGCCTGTGCAGGAGGCAACCAATTGATATGTTTCTCTCCCATCAGTATTTTCATCTGTCTTTCCCTCTCTCTTCCACTCTTTCTAAAAATCAATGGGAAAAATATCCTTGGATGAGGATTAAAAAGAACAACAAAAAACAAAAACAACAAAACAAAACAAAAGATTCAATTACAACAAGAGGGCCCACATAACCCACACAAGGAACATTCTTGGAGCACCAAGCTCAGGTGATCAAGGAGTCTGTGCTAATGAAATCCATAGGACACCTACTATATAAGGCCACCCCATGAAGACTAGGAGTCATAGTAGATCTCTCTAAAACATAGAAACAAACACAAAGAGGCAGCCAAGATGGGGAGAAAAAATAAAAAATAAACAGGTCCCAAATGAAAGAAAAACAAAAAAAAGAGAATCTCTAGAAAAGGAACCAAATGAAATGGAGGCAAGCAATTTATCAGATACAGAGTTCAAAGTAATGATTGTAATGTTGATCAAGAAACTTAGTGAGAACTACAACAGCATGAAAAAGAACATAGAAACCATAAAAGGACCAGTCAAAAATAAAGAATACAATATCTGACATCAAGATTACACCTGAAGGAATAAACAGTAGGTTGGATGAAGTGGAGGACTGAATCAATAATTTGGAAGACACACAATCAGAGCAGGAAAAGAAAAAAGAATTAAAAAAATGAGGATTGTTAAGGAATCGTTGGTACAACATGAAGCATAACAATAACTACATCATAGTGGTACCAGAAGGAGAAGAGAGAGAGCAAGGAATTGAGAATCTATTTGAAAAATAATGACCGAGCCCTAGCCTTGGTTTGGCTCAGTGGCTAGAGTGTTGGCCTGTGGACTCAAGGGTCCCAGGTTCTATTCCAGTCAAGGGCATGTACCTAGGTTGCAGGTACATAACCAGTAGGGAGTGTGCAAGAGGCAGCTGATCAATGTTTCTCTCTCTTTCTAACTCTCTATTCCTATTCCTTCCTCTCTGTAAAAAATCAATAAAATATTAAAAAAAAGAAAGAAATATTGACCAAAAACTTCCTTAACTTGGTGAAGAAAAAAGACACACAATGCCAGGAAGCACAGAGTCCCAAACAAAATGAACCCAAAGAGGCCCACATCAAGGCACAGAATAATTAAAATGCCAAAGATTAAAGACAGAGCATCTTAAAAGCATTACGAGGAAAGCAATTAGTCCCTACATGGGAGCTTCCATAAGACTGTCAGCTGATGTCTAAACAAAAACATTGCAGGTCATGAGGTATTGGAAATAAATATTGAAGGTGATTAAAGCAAGGCCTTACAACCAAGATTACTCTACCCATCAAGTGTATTTCTAGCATCACATGAGCTCACTCATCTAGGGGAAATGATGAACAACATAGACTGATGAATAAGAACAGCATCGATCAGGCTGTCAGACCTCAGAGGGAAGGTAGGGGAGGGTGGGGATAAGGTAGAGAGATCAACCAAAGGACTTGTGTGCATGCATATGAGCTTAACCAGTGATCATGGACAACAGGGGGGTGGGGGCATGCGTGGGGAGGGACATATAAAGAGATTTAGAATGGAAGGACATATAAAGAGATTCCCACACAAGAAAAATTAAAGGAGTTTATCACACCAAACCAGTATTACAATGAACGTTAAAGGGTATTCTTTAAGAAGAAGAGAAATAGTTAAAAATATGAATAATAATATGGCAATAAATACATATCTGTCAATAATTGAATGTAAAAAACAAAATAAACACACAAGCAGAACAGAAACAGAAAAGTAGTGACAGAGAACAAGCTGAGGGTTGGCAGATGAGAGGGTGGGTGGGGGATGATTGAAAAATGTGAAGGGATTAGAATTACAAATTGGTAGTTACAGGGATGTAAAGTATAGCATAAGTAATACGGTCAATAATATTGAATAACAATGTATGACATCAGATGGGATTATCACTTAGTTATATAATGTCTAAAAACTGGTTTATACACTTGAAACTAATATAATATTGTATGACAACTATAATTAAAAAATAAAAAACTTTAAAGTAAAAAAAATAAGAAAATTATATGCCAACAAATTGGATAACCTAGAACAAATGGGCAAATTCTTAGAAACATATGATCTACCAACTCTGAATTGTGAATAAATGTGACATCTGAATGGAACAATGAATGAGGAGGTTAGTAATCAAATACTTTCCAACAAAGAAAATTCCAGGTCTGAATGGATTTACTGGTCGATTCTACCAGATATTTTTAAAAAAATTAATGTAAATCCTTTTTAAACACCCTTTTAAAAATTGAAGAGAAGCCAAAGTCCCAAACTAATTTTACCAGGACAACATTACCCTGATGCCAAATATAGACCATGTCAGTGCAAATTCCCATCTTGAGATCAAGCAAGGGGCCAGAAAGCCTCTATGACTCCCCTAAAAGAAACTTTTGTCATCTGTAACTACTGCATAATGTCTTCTTCAGGGAAAAATCTAATATCTTTATTGCTAAATTACAAGGCAACTTGAGTTCATAACCTCACACCATCTCTTAAATTAAAGGTATGGGATTGATTGAGAAGTAAAATAAAAATGGAGGCATATGGGCAGATTCCAATAAAACTAAGAAACTTGAATCTCTAAATTCTTCCAATCCTTTCTACTGGTGGAGGCATCTTTTCTTTCTGTACCTGAAGAGATTTGTCTGAAGAAACTGTAATGACCTTCCCTGAATTGGTTGCCATACATGGGACCACTGTTAATCCTCAGTTTCTGCCCTCACCTATTTACATTGCTCCTAGTCCTATAATCAGTTTCAAGTCCCAGAAATCTACAATAAGTCAGGGACAAAGTAGGACTCATGAGAAGATGGAGTACACATCAAAAGAATTGCAAGATTTTACATATTTATATTAACAGAAATCCAGAACATGTATGGGAATGAATTCTAAGGGTGTTGAGCTGGATGGAAGGAATGCAATATTGGATTGGGCCACATTTAATGATATTATGGCACTAAGCAATGATTTTGTGTTCAATATGTTAGTTCAGATGGCTGGTAGTGACTGTAATAGTTTGCTTTTTTGGTTGACTGCAAACTTAGATGCAAATCTGGCATATATAGAATGTACTTGATCTGCCAGAACCTCCTTAATTTATTATAGAAGATAGCATTATTCAAAGGCTCAAGGATATTGTAATATTGCAATTGACATAAGATTTTCCTCCCCATTATTCTTATTCAGTTATTATTTACTTTCCTTGTTACACAGGGCTATCTATGGCCAAAAAAAGTGTAACAGGGGAAGGAAATGGTAATTTACAGAAAGAGATGTCACCCCCCAAGTGACCCATTAACCACTTTTCCCCTTAGTTACCCTGGGAAAGCCAAAATGATTCTAAGAGACAATTCCCATAATGGACTGATTTCTGGCTGGCAATACCAAGTCTCTGCAATTCCACTTGGTCACTACCCAAGCATAATTAGTGCTGTTAATTAACTGCCTTTACTTTGGCAGCATTTTGTGTAACTCTTCGCACAGGGGAGAATTATGCAACAGAAAGAAACTTTCTAAGTTTTCTGGCTTCCTGAAGATGCAGTTACCTTATTCCCTGAGGCAGAGGAGCCAAATTTCCTTTGTTCATTGTGTTTCAGTTTTAAAAATATATCTACACTTAGAGGGTTAGTTTCTACTAATGGTAGTTGAATGTAGGTTTCCAGACAAGAATGACAAGGTTGGAGGTTTTGTGCTGTACCTTGCTCACCATACTTTGGCTTTAATTTTATTTATTATTTTAAATTGCAAAATAAAACATGATACACAAAATTTTATAGTATAACCAATTTTATAAAGTAATCATCACTCAAGTCATTGTATAGAACTAGGTAAAAGATGCCATCCCAGAAATCTTCTCTGTGACTTATCCAAATCACAACCTCCTTTCTCCTCAAAATCATAATTCTGTTATTGTAAAAACTTCCTTGCATATATTTACAGCTTTATATTCCAAATGTGAATCCCAAGACACTATAGTTTGTGTTGGCAATTTTTTTTTCCATTTGATTTGGCAGACACCAAGTCAAATACATATGCAGTATTTGTATGTATTAAACGTATATCTCCAATATTTGCACACTTATGTAATGTCTAATATTTTGCAATCACAATAATACTGTGTAAATATATATATATTTGTATCTTTGGTGGTGTGTCTCCAGGTCCCAACAGTGGGATTATTGAGTTAAAGATTGATGCATACATAGTTTTATTAGATATTGCCAAATTCCCCTCTATAGGAGTTGAATTATTTTGTTGTTGTTGTTAATCCCCACCCAAGGATATTTTTCCATTGACTTTTAGAGAGAGTGGAAGGGAGGGGGAATAGACACGGAGAGAAACATCAATGTGAGAGAAACACAGCGATTGGTTGCCTCTCACACATGTCCCAACCAGGCCTAGGGATCGAGCCTTCAATTGAGGTATATGCCCTTGACTGGAATTGAATCTGAGATGCTTCAGTCCATGGGACTATGCTCTATCCACTAAGCAAAATCAGTTAGGGCACGAGTTGAACTATTTTGCATTCCCACTTGAACACTAGGTTTCTCCATAGTCTTGACAAGAATTTTAGTGTTTTTCCAACCTGATGTGTGAGAAATGGTATCTCATTGTGGTTTTAGCTTGTCATCTTATTATTGATGAAATTTAACATTTTTATATGGTTGAGAGATATTTCTTATCTGTTTTCAGAGTGTTTATATCTTTTGTCCTTTAAAAAATGAGGTTAAATGTACATAATGTAAAATGTATAATTTTAAAGTGAATAATTCAGTGGCATTTAGTACATTCACAATGTTGCACAACCACCCTCTCTCTAGTTCCAAAACATTTTCATCACCCCAAAAGTAAACCACATACTATTAAGAGGTTACTCCCTGTTCTGCTTCCCTGTCAGGCCCTGAAAACTACCAATTTGCCTTTTGTGTTTATAGATTTACCTAATCTGCATATTTCATATAAGTGGAATCATACAATGGGTACCCTTTTGTATCTGGCTTCTTTCAGCATATTTCTGAAGTTCATCCACATTATAGCATGTATAGCATGTTATTTCTTTTTAAGGTTGAGTAATAGTCCATTGTATAAATATACCACATGTTGTTTATCCATTAATTTGTTGAAAGATGTTTGGATATTTTGGCTATTTTGAATAGTGCTGCTATGAACACATCTATATAATTTTTGTCTGACTACTTGTCTTCAATATTTGTAGGTATATACCTAGGAATGAAATTGCTGGGTCATATGCTAACTCCATTTTTAACATTTTGAAAAACTGTAAAAATGCTTTCCAAAGTGGTTGCACCACTATACATACCCATAAGCAGTGTATGAGGATTCTGATTTCTCCACATCCGAACCAACACCAACAAATTTCCTTTTTCTAAGAAAGATAATGGCCTTATGTTGATTATGAAGTGGTATTTTGTGATTTTGATGTGCTTTCCCTAATAGCTAATAATGTTGAGCATCTTTTCATGTGCTTCTTAGACATTGGTTTATCTTCTTTGAAAAAAATGTTTATTCATTTTTCTCCATGTTTAGTTGTTGAATTTTTTTTGGTTGTTTTTGGTCTTTTTGTTGCTCCATTGTAAGTTTTTAAATATATATTCTAGATGCTAGAGCCTTTTCAGATATATGACTAATAAATATTTTTCTGATGTCTAGGTTGTCTTTTATTTACTTGATAGTGTCCCTTGTTATAAAAAAGTTTAGTTTTCATAAAGTCCAGTTTATTTATTTTTTTGTTGTTTGTGCTTTTGGTGTCATATCTAGGAACTCATTACCAATACAAGGCCATGATTTATTACTATATTTTCATCTCAGAGTTTTGTGGTTTTAGCTCTTATGTTGAAGTCATTGAACTTGAATTAAATGTTGTTTATGGTATGTGGAGGGGGTTCAACTTCATTCTTTTGAATATGGATGTCCAGTTCTTCCAGGACCTTTTGCTTCAGTAATTGCGCTTTTTAAAGTTAAGTTTGGCTCCTTTTTATAATTTCAACTTTACTGCTATTCTCAATTTGTTCCCAATTGTTCTATTGCTTTTCTTTAGCTCCCTGAGTTATTTTAAAACAGTTTTTGTTCAGTAAATCCAATGTATGTGCTTTCTCAAGGATAGTTTCTGCTTATTTCTTCTGTGCATGGGCTATATTTTCTTTTTTTATTTGCATGATTAAATGTAGGCCTCCTCTGCAGGAGGCAATCTGGCTGATCAGGGAAAGGTGCCGCCCCCATCACCTGCTTAATTTTTTAAAATGGAAATTTTGAACATTATAAATTCTGGAAATAAGAATCTTCTCCTCAAGTTTTTTTGTTTTTGTTTTTGTTTTTTTAAAATATATTTTATTGACTTTTTTACAGAGAGGATGGGAGAGGGATAGAGAGAAACATCGATGAGAAAGAAACATCCATCAGCTGCCTCCTGCACACCCCCTACTGGGGATGTGCCCGCAACCAAGGTACATGCCCTTGACCGGAATCGAACCTGGGATTCTTCAGCCTGCAGGCTGACGCTATATCCACTGTGCCAAACTGGTTAGGGCTGTTTAATTTCTTTTAAAATATTTTTGTAGTTTTTGTATTCTTTGTTATGTTGAGTATCTGAAGTCTCTATTCCTTTAGCATGTGTTCAGCTAGTGATTTTTGAAAGAGATTTTTCTTGAACACCAAGAAACAAAAAAGGAAAATTAAGAAGAAGAAAGACAGAGGGAAAAATATAAAAAAAAAACAACCCTCATCCAGTCTTTGCTTGGGCACTCCTTCACTACCCAGGCCTTATATAACTTTGCATTAGCCTTTACTTTCTCATAGAATGAGCCTATAAATCAGCCAGAGGTGAAAGCTTATGATCTTCTCAGGCATTTTCTGAGTATGTGCCCTGCCTGGGCATGCATATGGCTTTCTCAATTCCCCACTATAAATCAGCAGGATTTTAAAAGAACAAAATGTTTATTATTAAGATAAACTTTGTATAAAAGCATTACAGATCAAAAGTTATATTTACATTTATTGATTCAATGTCCAATTATGCATCAGACATTGAATGGACACAGCAGCAGGCTGCACATGCAAAGCGAAATGGAAAATCACTTAGATTCCACCTCTACCAAATGATTTGATTTATGTAAAAAAAAAATGGGAGAAAGGGAGAAGACACAGGAAATCTGCCCAGAAGCTAACCTAGCAGAGATGCCAAGTTCACAAGCTAGAAAGTAACCCATTTCCAAAAAGTCACTTCTCATTGTACTAAAAGTGCTTAAAAATTGAACATGAACCTTGTGCATAGTTTATAATTTCCCCAAGAAAGCAAAATTGCCAAGAATTGTGCTAGTATTACAATCAAATTTCCATGCAAAATGATTAAGAATTTATTTGAAACTAGAGGCCCGGTGCACTGTGGGGAGGAGGGGCTGTCCCTCAGCCCTCCCTGCCCCCTCTCACAGTCCGGGAGCCCTCAGGGGATGTCCTACTGACAGCTTAGGCCTGCTCCCTGTGGGCCTAAGCCGTCAGTAGGCCTCCTCTGCAGGAGGCAATCTGGCTGATCAGGGAAAGGCGCCGCCCCCATCACCCTGCTGCTGCTCCCACTGCCGGCCACCGCAGCCGCCAAGGTGTTTTCATCAACACGGACTCCAGTCCCTTCACCATGAAAAAATGACAACTTTCTTTAGGCATTTTCAAGATGTCTCTTTCATAGGATATGACATTTCTTATTTTTATTTTATTTTTTTATCCTCACCTGAGGATATTTTTCCATTGATTTTTAGAGAGCATGGAAGAGAGAGGGAAAGACAGAGAGAAACATCAATGTGAGAAGAATACTTTGATTGGTTGCCTCCTGCATGAGCCCTGACCTGGGCCCCGGCTAGGGAGGAGCCTGCAGCCTAAAGTAAAACTGTTAAATTAGATACAATCTGGCTAATGTCCTATAGGACAATAAAACCATCACTTTTTGAATTGGTGTGTCTTCTAGACAGAAATTAGTTACATCTTTAAAAGCCTAAAAATTCTTTTCATCTTCTCACTTTGCTGATCATTATATATAACTTTCCAGGGCTATAAATGTCAAAATATATGGAACTTATTTAATTGTGAATAGTGTGTCAGAGTTATGTGTTTCATAGAAAAGGAAATGATCATTCTGTGGGCCTCTAATGCCCCAATTATACTGAAAGGACTTGCTGTCAACGTTTTACTCCGGGCCTGTGCTGGGCCACGGCCTGTGCTCCCAGGCTGCTTGGCGCGGCCGCCCTGGCCTCTCGGGGTGGGCGATGGTCCTGAGAGGCTACAGGCTTGGCGCCTGTCCGCTTGGCGCTGCCCTGCCCCCAGCCGCTTGGCACCTGTGTATGCAAATTAACCCACCATCTTTGTTGGGTTAATTTGCATACTCACTCCTGATTGGCTGGTGGGCATTGCAGAGGTACAGTCAATTTGCATCTTTCTCTTTCATTAGTGTAGGTACTTTACATTATGAGCTGAAATAAACTTGGAAAACTACCATTATACTAAAGTTTTATACCATGAATTCAAATCAGCCTATTTCCAAAGCCTTGCCCATCCTAAATGCCTAGGATGTCTTTTCTACAATGACTTCAGGTATAGCGTCGCCCATAATCCTTTGAGTCAGCACTGTGTGAGCCCATTGTACTACTCAACCTCTTGGTGGAAAAAATTAGCAGCAAGTATAAATGAGCAGTTTTGAATAACTTCATTTCCCAAAAGAACTCTGCCCACTTTTTCCTCATAGGCATTCAGGTATACATAGTTTGCTTCAATTGTAATATTTTGTCCCAGGTGGCTGTGTTATTCATTTGCCTTACAGTGTTTTTGAAGGATGCCTACCCCTTTTCCACCTTCAGTGAGTTTTGATTTAGGTGAAAGAAAGTTCTTCAGGTGGCCCTCAGACAGAACAAACAAACACAGTTCTATGAGAGCCACTATCTTAGAGACTGATGCTGACATAGGGAGGGGTCTAGGGAAATGGCACGAAAAAAAAAAAAAAAGCTACAAAGTTATCCTACCATTTTAAGTTGCTTTTATCTTTATTCATCATTCACTTGGTTGCTATAAGCCTTTGACTATTTTCCCTAGTTTTGACAAAGTTGATTCTGATAGCTTTGCCTGACTTGTCAGTGTTTCTAAAGAGCAATGAATCCTTGGAACTACTTATTCTGCAATTTGCCCCAACATCAACCCCTGTGCATTTTATATTTACCAGATGTTTGGTCTTCCTCTTTCAATTGTAAGAGTTATTTATGTATTAATAACATTAGTCTAATCTATGACATATGTTGTAAATATTTGCTCCCAATCTGTCTTGAATTTGCATCTATTTTTTAAAAGAACATTTTGGGTTGCAAAAGTTTGTTATTGCTTGTTATTGTTTTAATTCACCACTTTAAAAAAAATCACATCTTGGTTTAGTGTCACAGAAAGTTTTCCCTTGTACTCGGGAATTTTGGGACATCAACCCTTATTTCTACTGTGTATCTTCATATTTCACATTTGGATTTCAGACCTAATGCAATTTATTCTTATGCATGGTATGAGAAATAGAGTCTAATTCACTAATTTTTTATTTAGAATTTTTGCCTCAATTTTCATGGATGATATCCTATCTAATAGCAGAGTAATATGCAAATTGACCGTCAAACCAAGACACAAGATGGCTGCCCCCATGTGGACACAAGATGGCCACCACAAGATGGCCACCACAAGATGGCCTGCAGGGGACGGCAGTTGTGGGAAGTTAGGGGTGACCAGGCCTGCAGGGGAGGGCAGTTTTGGGCTATCAGGCCAGCAGGAAGGGCAGTTAGGGGTGACCAAACCAGGGGAGGAGGGCAGTTGGGGGAGACCAGCACTGCAGGGGAGGGCAGTTGGGGGGGACAAGGTCTGCAGGGAAGGGTAATTGGGGGGGGGACCAGGCCAGAAGGGAAGGGCAGTTGTGGGAGATCAGGCCAGCAGGGAGGACAGTTAGGGTTGAGCGGGCCAGCAGAGGAGGGAAGTTGGGGGAGACCAGGCCACCAGGGGAGGGCAGTTGGGGGGGGACTAGGCCTTCAGTGGAGGGCAGTTGGGGGGGGGCAGGCCTGTAGGTGAGAGCAGTTGGGGGGCACCAGGCCTGCAGGGGAGTACATTTTGGGGGGGAAGGCCTGCAGGGGAGGACAGTTGGGGGGGACACAGGCCTGCAGGGGAGGGCAATTGGGGAGGACCAGGGCAGCAGCGGAGGGCAGTGGGGGGGACCAGGCCTGCAGGGGAGGGCAGTTGGGAGCCAGCAGTCCTGGATTGTGAGAGGGATGTCTGGGATCTGGCCTAAACAGGCAGTTGGACATCCCTCATGGGGTCCCAGATTGGAGAGGTTGCAGGCTGGGCTGAGGGACCCCCCTCTCTGTGCATGAATTTTGTGCACTGGGCATCTAGTTGGTCTATAATTTTCTATACTCTTTTTATTTAAACTGGGTACAATGTTTGCACTTGCTTTATGAAAATATTTGGAAGTTATTTTCATTTTTTATTCTTTGAAACAATTTATTTTTATTGAAACTATTTGATTTCTAAAGCTTTGCTAGGTTACTTTGTGAACCAGTTAAACTTGGGATGTGTGTTATAATTCCATGATAAATTTCTGTATATTTTCTCTGGAAATTGGTCTTTTTAAATGTTACATTTCTACTGGAGTGAGTAGTGGTGAAATGCATTTTCCTAGAAATTATTTATTTCATATAGCTTTCAAATTTATCTGTACAGTGTATACAACATTGTTTTAAATGACTTTTTATTTGCTGATTGTTAATAATTATATCCTCTTATAATTTACTAGAGGCCCGATGCATGAAATTCATGCAAGAGTAGGCCTTCCTTCCCCCAGCTGCCAGCACAGAATTCCCTCTGGCACCCAGGACCCTGGCTTCCCTTGCAGCCCTGGCTTCATCTGGAAGGTCGTCTGGAAGGACATCCAGAAGGATGTTCTGTCTAATTAGCATATTATGCTTTTATTATTATTTTATTCTTTTTTCCATGTATTTTTTAATTTTTTTTTTCATTTCAATAAATCTTTATTCAGATTATTACAATTGTTCCACTTATTTCCCCCCATAGCTCCCCTCCACCCGGTTCCCACCACACCCCACCCCATGCCCGTACCCCCCACTTCACTGTCTTCATCCATAGGTGTACGATTTTTGTCCAGTCTCTTCTCACACCACCCACACCCCTTTCCCCCCTGAGAATTATCAGTCCACTCCTTTTCTAGGTCCCTGATTCTATTATATTCACCAGTTTATGCTGTTCATCAGATTTTTTATTCACTTGATTTTTAGATTCACTTGTTGATAGTTATGTATTTGTTGTTCATAATTTTTATCTTTACCTTTTTCTTCTTCTTCCTCTTCTTAAAGAATACCTTTCAGCATTTCATATAATACTGGTTTGGCCGTGATGAACTTCTTTAGCTTTTTCTTATCTGTGAAGCTCTTTATCTGACCTTCAATTCTGAACGATAGCTTTGTTGGATAGAGTAAACTTGGTTGTAGGTTCTTGCTATTCATCACTTTGAACATTTCTTGCCACTCCCATCTGGCCTGCATAGTTTCTGTTGAGAAATCAGCTGACAATTGTATGGGTGTTCCCTTGTAGGTAACTAACTGCTTTTCTCTTGCTGCTTTTAATATTCTCTCTTTGTCTTTTGCTCTTTGCATTTTAATTATGATGTGTCTTGGTGTGGTCCTCTTTGGATTCCTTTTGTTTGCAGTTCTCTGCGCTTCTTGGACTTGTAAGTCTATTTCTTTCACCAGGTGGGGGAAGTTTTCAGTCATTATTTCTTCAAATAGGTTTTCAGTATCTTGCTCTCTCTCTTCTTCTGGCACCCCCATAACTGGGATGTTGGTACACTTGAAGTTGTCCCAGAGGCTCCTTACACTATCCTCATATTTTTGGATTCTTTTTTCTTTTTGCTTTTCCGATTGGGTTTTTTTTGCTTCTTTGTATTTCAAATCTTTGACTTGATTCTTGTGATCCTCTAGTCTGCTGTTGTATCTCTGTATATTATTCTTTATTTCAGTCAGTGTATGCTTAATTTCTACTTGGTCCTTTTTCATATCCTCAAGGGTCTCACTAAATTTATCGTCCTTTTCTAGAAAATTCTTGAAAAACCTTATAACTGTGGTTTTGAACTCTATATCCAGTAGTTTGCTTTCCTCCATTTCTTTCATTTGTGACCTGTTTCTTTGTCTCCACATTTTGGCTTCTTCCTTGTGCTGATAGAGTGGCTTTGTGTGCTAGGTGTCCTATAGGGCCCAGTGGCTCAGCCTCCCCAGTTACCTGAGGTGGACACTCTTGGTGCACCCCTTTGTGGGCTGTGTGTACAGTCTTGTTGTAGTTAAGTATTGATTGTTGTTGGTATCACTGGGAGGCCAATTGGCTGTGAGGATCAGCTGTGTCTACGATGGGAGAACTTCTGTGCTGGAGACACCTTATGAGGCAAGACTTGCTTCAGTGGGGATTTGGTGCTCACTGAGTCTGCCCCCTGAGTGTGTCCCTTATGGATCTGAGGAGTTGTAATCTGGATGGTCCCACTATGACCACTGGGTACACTGGCTCTTGGATCTCCAAGGAGGTGCTAATTTAGCCTCTGCCTGAGGCCACCCAGCAGGAGCTACGGAGAGATCTGCAGATTCCTCTTCTTTGTTTGGATTTTGGAGGTGCCCAGATGAGGCCCAGCTGTGAAGCAATGCAAGTTGCTGCAGGGTCTTGGGCCTTCTTTTGGATGTTCTGGGTCTCACTGACTCAGCTGCAGTTTGTTAGGTAAGTTTAGTTTTCTAAGGACCAGGCCATTCTTATGCCAAAGCCTTTGCGCACAGCTGGGGTGGGGCAGAGTCTCAGGGCAGAGCAAACAGCAATGGCTTCCCATCAGCCCTGCCCTAAGAGGCCTGGGTCTCAGTGTCCCGTGGTAATCACTGCAAGCACCTCTGAGAGAAAGCCGCCATCGAGTTCCGCCCGCTGCCTGACAGTCCAGTTTCTCTCCGTATGAGTCTGGGTCCCCAGAGTCTCGCCCGGAACTGGAGTTCAGAGCAATTGGGAGCTTTTGTCTCCCTCCCACTTGACAAAGCCAGCCGCTTACTCAGTTGCCAGCCCTCTTCTCGCGCGCATGTCTCTGTACCTCTGCCTTTACTTCCACAGCTCCTCTGAGTCTCAGTGTGCTTTTCTCTTTCCTTCTAGTTGTAGAATTTCCACTGAGCCAGCCTTCCTGTGGTTCTGGATGATGTCTGTTTTGTCTTTTAGTTGTAGTTTTGAAGTTGTTGTGCGAGGCAGCAGTGCAGGTGTTTACCTATGCCGCCATCTTGGTTTCTCTACGCTTTTATTATTATAGAGTGTTTGTTTTTGATCTTTTTCTTAACCTTGATGAAACTATAATTGCCCATTTTGTAGATTTAAACAAAATAAAACTTTTGGTATTGATGTACTTTTTCTTTATTTTATTAATGTCTATTGCTATCTTGTTTTTTCCTTGTAGTTTCTTTTTATTTACTTCTTTGTTTCCTTTTAAAATTTCGAGACAATTTAATCCATCTCTTTAATTCTTTCTTTTTAAATTAATAAATGTGTTTAAGGCTACAGGTTTTCCTCTTATTATTACTTTAACTGTATCAGATATCTTGATATACACTGCTCCGTTATCACTACTTAGAAAATTTATATGTATTTTTCTGTATATTCACTTTCATCCTAGTATTGAAAGCAGGCTTCTAAATTTCAAGATTGATGGGTCCTTTGTTTCTCAAATTTATTTTCAACTTATAGTTTTATTACACTCTTATCAGAAAATACTTTTTATAATATTTCTACTTTGTGACACTGATGTTTTCTTTGAGAATCAGTGAATGATAAAATTCTGTAAATGTTCCATGTGCACTCGGGAAGAAGGAATATATTGTTTAATAGATATACAAAAGATGAAGGGAAAGAAACTGAAGCAAAACACGACAAAAAATCATCAAGTCTCAAAGGAAGACAGCAAGAGAGGAAGAAGTGGAACAAAACCATATACCAGTCAGAAAACATTGACTAAAATGGCAATAATTAGTCCTCACCTACCCAATGTTAAAGAATTAAATTTATCCAATCAAAAGAACCACTGTCGCCCTAATAAATTTTATAATAAAAAAACCACAACAAAAAACTATAAGCAAAATTAAAGGAAATATGGTCAATTAAAATATATTTAGTAGACTGTATATAATAATGTTTAGAATTTTGGGTGGGAGTAGAAAATAGTAAAACATTTGAAGAACAAATGTTAATATTTATTGAAATAGAAAATGATTCAACAAAAAGAATATATACGTAAAAAATGCACACACATGCACAATCTCTAGCACTGGTGCACTAGAATGTTTATTGCATGAATAAAGATAGAAAAAATAAGGACTAAGAGCTGAATCAAATATAATTAAATATAATGTTAAGTATAATATAGTAGCATATATATATGAGGTAATAGGAAAATTATCTTAATGATTATATAGGGCTAGTTGTTAATACATATTCTGAATGCAACACAACATGTCCATAGTGATCATATTTATATAAATGTAAAACTAACATACACAATCAAAATGCAAGTTTGTTAAAGCAATGCTATGCATCATTCTTGGAAATAATTGTGTGCTGTGTGTGTGTTTGTAACCATAAAAATGGATTGGATTCCAGATAGAGGATGCTTCTGATCAGGGCTGAGATCTGATATATGAGAAAGGAGTGGGGCAGTACAAAAAACTGAACCAAATTGTCACAATTAATGTTCCTTTAACCAGTCATAGAAATACATCCAAGCGATCTCTCAATTGTGCTCATTGAGCACTAGACTTTCCAAGTTTTACCTGAAAAATGTGAGTCGCCTTCTTTGTCCTAAGGGTATGTCACTAAATTGAAATTTACTTTATCTATAACAATGAAAATTTTTCATTTTAATAACATGAAGTAAATATGAAAGAATTTCAAATGTTAAAAAAAGACACTTTGTGACTGAATAGGTTAAAAAAACCATTAGACTGCTATATTTTTGCCTTAAGCACCTTTTACTCTTCTTCAAATTCACTGTGTAAACTTAAATATGCCATTCAAAATCTCTGGGCCTGTTTTAAAAATAAGTTCACTGTATAAAAAGCTCTCCAAAAAAATTCCCACAACTCTTGAGTATGATTTTCATCTTTATGTGAAAGAAATGTCCCAATTAGGTGTCATTTCTTATCATCTTGTCATTTGGTGATTTATAAAAGTCACCAAAGGTAAGTGAAGAGATCTGGAAATAGCTAGCCTGAAATTTGAGTACTGAGACTAATTCTTATAATTTAAAAAGAGGATTCTCAAAATAATCTTCTTGAGTTAAGGGCTATTGTCACAATTTCTTGGTTCATTTAGATATTTTTGCTGTTTCACTGAGTCTAAAGGTGAATTTTTTAAAGAACCATAGTAAATCAATTAACTAAGATAAACATAAAATTAACATATAGATGGCTTAACAAGACAAAGAATAATAATGCTTTAGATGTTATAAAGAGGGGATAGTTTATCACCTATAAGCTATATTGATGATCAATTTTGGAGAAAATATAGGAGAAATACCTTGATTAATAATAAAGACTCAGTTTGTATCATCAATCATTTTATTGGACATCTTTAATTACCATGCACAAGTTAAATCTGAACCAAATTGTCACAATTAATGTTCCTTTAACCAGTCATAGAAATACATCCAAGCGATCTCTCAATTGTGCTCATTGAGCACTAGACTTTCCAAGTTTTACCTGAAAAATGTGAGTTGCCCTCTCTGTCCTAAGCACCTAGCTTAAGAACAGGCACATTACTAGTAAATAAGCTGAGATCTCTGTGGGGTACCTTCCTCTGGGTAATAAGTTCCTTCAAATATGTTTAGAATTGCAGATACTTAAAAGAATGAACCAGGAGATGCTATAAGGAGGACTGCAAAGGTAATTTGCTGTTGGGAAAAATGGAACACAGGCAAATTTTGCATAATGCAAAGTATAGAGTCTATTTGTAAAATCACATTGTCCAAAACACATTGACAATCAAAGACTGAAAAAAATTCTTAAGAGTTATAACATACTTTTTCCTTCCTATTTATCTAACTTAAAGTACAATTAGGATGAGAATTATTTCTACCTTGACTTTAATGTCTGCTAGTTTATATAAACTCATATTTTATCCATTGGATTCACATAATTTCTGTAAGAAATATTAACTGATTTCCAGTGATACTTTTTATCACTATGAACATAGTGAAAAAGGGAAATCATACATATGTACATGTATATATTTATATACACATTGAAAATTAAATGTAGTCATTGATGGTAACTACAATTTAGTTTTGTAGGTTAGATTGAAATACATAACACTATTTTTTAAAATATATTTTTATTGATTTCAGAGTGGAAGGAAGAAGGAGAGAGAGAGAGAGAGAGAGAGAGAGAGAGAGAGAGAGAGAGAGAAACATCCATGATAAGAATCATTGATTGGTTACCTCCTGCATGCCCTTCACAGGCATATGCTCTGACCAGAAATTGAACCGGGACCTTCTGGTTCATAGGCCATTGCTCAACCTCTGAGCCACATTGGACAGGCCATAACACTATTTTTTATAACTAAAAAATATTGAATCTCTATCTAAGAATGAAATTCTTTGACTTAATACTTCTTTTTTTGATAGAATTCTCAGTTTTTTAAAGGCAGTAATGAAATTGTACACATTCCATAGTGTTTATGGTAATCATGAGGGTCCTTTTGGTCCATGATATTCATCTTGTACTCTCATCAATGAACTGTCACATCATCTACCTAGAATTTATAACTTGTCCACTCAGCCTTCTCATTGCCACTTGCATATCTCTGTTCCTTAAAGTATAGATGGCAGGATTTAAGACAGGGGTGACAACAAAATCCACAATGGAAAAAAATGTATCCAATGACTTGGTTGGGAAAGGCCACACATAGAGAAACATGCATGGAATGAAAAACAAAACCACTACAGTGATGTGAGCTGACAAAGTGAATAATGCTTTAGACAAATCCTTTGAAGAATGTTTTCTGACAGTGACTAGAATAAAGATGTATGATATAATTAAGAAAAAGAAGGTTCCCATAGATATGAAGCCACTGTTGGCAATGACCACAAATTCTAGTCTGTAAGTGTCCATGCATGCAAGTTTAATTACCCTAGGAAAATCACAATAAAAGCTCCCCACATTATTAGGGCCACAGAAAGGTAAATTTATGACAAAAACAAACTGAAACACTGCATGAATCATTCCAATGGTCCAAGCAGCCACTATTAAAAGTACACACATTTGGGGACTCATAATAGTTAGATAGTGGAGAGGTTTGCAGATTGCAGTGTACCTGTCATATGCCATAGCTATGAGCAGCACCATCTCCACTCCTCCCATGACATGAATAAAGAACATTTGTGCCATGCAACTGTGGAAGGAAATGATTTTGCAATCACTGAAAAGATCAGATATCATCCTAGGAACTGTGGTAGATGAAAGGCCCAGGTCAATGAGTGATAGGTTAGCCAGCAGAATATACATGGGGGAGTGTAAGTGAGAATCAAAAATCACTGTGAACACAATGAAGAGGTTTCCCAGGATAATTCCCACATAGAATAAAGCAAAGAAAAGAAAAAGAAAAGACTGCATTCCCAAAGATTGTGCAAGTCCCAGTAATACAAATTCTGTTACCACAGAGCCATTTACTTGGTCCATTGAATCAGAAAGAAGGGAAAACTCTGAAGTGACCTGAAAGAAAAGGAAAAAGGAATCAACTTGTAGGTACTGAAAAAATATTGTTAAATGTTGATAATTTAAAACGATTAGTAAGGGGATCCAAGATGACAGTGGAGTAGGTAGATGTTACACTCACCTCCAACCAGGACTAAACTGGAATTATAAATGTAGAGCAATCAACCTGAATAACCAACTAAATACTAGCTAAAGAGAAGTTTTATAACCAAGGATTTATAGAAGAAGCCACATCAAGATTGGTAGGAAGGGCAGAGACATGAAAATGGCTGGCCATGCTCCCACAGCTCCCATGGGCAGCCACTGAGATTCTGGAGAAATATCTCAGCTGCAAAGGTTCCTCCTGACATGTATGGGTCTCAGCCCAGAGCACCAGAGCCTGAAAGAGGTGCCCATATACCTGACTGTGAAAATCAGTGGGAATTCTGTCTTCCAGGGAGAGATGAGAGTTATCTAGAGACACAGGCACTCTCTTAAAGGGCCAGCTCACAAAATCTTGTTCATTCACCCTGGGCTCTGGGGGAGAAAGGGTGAGTGGACTAGAGTTGTGTGAGAGGAGACTTGGTTTGTGGTTCTGGGAAAAGGCTCTATGCCAAGTCCCTGTCTTATACTGTAGACTCCATCTTTCTTAGGTGGAGCACTCCCTTCCATATGGCATCAGCCTGGGAGAATGTAATAGCCCACCCTCTGGAGTCCCAGTCACCCAACCAATGGAACTTGTGCCCTGCTGAGGAGTCAGCTGCCTGGGTTAAGATGTTGAGGTCTGGTCAGACTAAGGGGGGGGTCAGTGACTGAGTTGTGTGGCTTTAAGTCAGGGGCCATTTCCTCCACTTTCTCTGTGAACCTGATTGGTGCCCACCTACTCAAAAGAGATTCACTAGCCCTACCAAAAAAACTACTAGAACTGATAAATGAATTTAGTAAAGTAGCTTGATACAAAATAAATACCCAGAAATCAGTTGCATTTTATACACCAATACTGAACTATCAGAAGGGAAAACTAAGAAAACAATCTCATTTAAAATTACATCCAAAATAATAACATACCTAGGAGTAAATTTAACCAAGAAGGTAAAGCACCTATACTCGAAAAATTGTAAGACACGAAGAAAGAAATTGAAGAAGATACTAATAAGTGGAAGTATATACCATGTTCATGGATAGGAAGAATTAACATCATTAAAATGTCCATACTAATCAAAGCAATCTATGGATTAAATGAAATTCCTATCAAGACACCTATGGTGTTTTTCACAGAACTAGAACAAATATTTAAAAAATTTTTATGGAACCATAAAAGAACCAGAATAGCCACAGCAATCTTGAGAAAGAAGAACAAAGTTGGAGGTATCACACTACCTGATATCAAACTATAACTTAAGGCCATCATAATCAAAACAGTATGGTACTGGCATAAAAACAGACATTTAGATAATTGGAATAAAAAAGAGAACCCAGAAATAAACCCACACCTTTATGGTCAATTAGTACTTGACAAAGGAGCCAAGAACATACAATGGGGTAAAAATAAATGACAGGAAAATAGGACAGATATGTGAGGAAAAAAAAAAGAAACTAGACTACCTTCTTACACCATACACAAGAATAAACTCAAAATGGATTAAAGACTTAAATGTAAGACTCTATACCATAAAAATCTTGGAAGAATACATAGGCAGTAAAATCTATGACATTTCTTATAGTAATATTTTTTTCTGATATATCTCCTCAAGCAAATAAATCAACAACAACAAAAATAAACAAATATGACTACATCAAACTAAAAAGGTTTTTCAGAGCAAAGAAAACCATTGAACAAAACAAAAAGACAACCCATTGAATGGGAGAACATATTTGCTAGTGATACATTTGATAAGGGATTAATAATAAAAATTTATAAAGAAATTATAAAAACACCAAACAGACATACAATCCAATTAAGAATTGGACAAAAGACCTGAATAGCTACTTCTTCAAAGAGGATATACAGATGACTTATAGACATATAAAAAAATGCTCAACATCACTATTCATCAGATAAATGCAAATTAAAACCACAATGAGCTATTACCTCACACCTGTCAGAATGGCTATCATCAATAAACCAACAAACAAGTGTTGGCAAGGATGTGGAAAAAGAGAACCCTTGGGTACTGTTGGTGGGAGTGCAGATTGGTACAGCCACTGTGGAAAACAGTATGAAGTTTCCTCTAAAAATTAAAACTGGAACTGCCATTTGACCCAGCAATCCCACTTCTGAGAATATATCTTAAAAATCCTGAAACACTAATCAGAAAGAATATATACACACCTATGTTCATAGCAGCATTATTTACAATAGCCAAGATCTAGAAACAGCCCAATTGCCCATGAGTAGATGAGTGGATAAAAAAGCTGTGGTACATTTACACAACTGAATAGTGGCTGTAAAAATGAAGGAACTCTTACCTTTTGTGACAGCATTGATGAACCCGGAGATTGTTATGTTAAGTGAAATAAGCCAGTCAGAGAAAGACAAATACTTATATGTGGAATCTAATAAACAAAATAAACCAATGAGCAAAATAGAACCAGAGGCATAGATACATGTAAAAGACAGACAGATGGCAGAGGGGAAGGTGGTGGTGGGGACTCATGAAAGAAGGTGAAGAGATTAATCAAAGAACATATATGTCTGGCCCATTAACACAGACTGCAGTGTGGTGAAGGTCACGGGGTGACAACTGGTTGGAGGTGGGCATTGGAGGGGAGAATTGGGGACATCTATGACAGTGCCAACAATAGCAACAACAACAAAAAGCTGAGGTATATTTACAAAAGGGAATACTACTAGGATATTAAAAAAAGAAAAAAAAGAAAAAGAAACCTTACCTTTTGGAACAGCATGGATGGACCTGGAGAGTTCTATGCTTAGTGAAATAGCTGTCAGAGAAAGACAAGTACCATAGGATTTTACTTGTATGTGGAATCTAATAAACAAAATAAGCTAACGAACAAAATAGAAACAGACTCAGAGAAGCAGAGAACAGACTGACAGTTGTCGAGGGGATGGGGGTTAGAGGCTGGGTGAAAAGATAAAGGGATTAACCAAAAAAACCCACAAACACGTATAGACACAGACAACAGTATGGTGATTACCAGAGGAAAAGTTGAGTAGCTGGAGGAAGAAAAGGATAAAGGTAGAATAAATGGAGATGGAAGGAGATGACTTAGGGGAAGGGGGAGAGAAACACACAATATAATATACAGGTGATGTATTATAGATTATACAATTGTACACCTAAAACCTATATAATTTTTAACCAATTCCTACCCTACAAATTCAATTAAGAAAGAGTTTTAAAAAAGGCAAAAAAGGAAAAGAAAATTGGTTAGTAACAAATACTTTGTTTAATTGATTGTAAACTATTTACAAAATAATGGAACCCAGGTATAAAAAATTAATGTCGTATGATCAAAGCTGCATTCAGAGGCAATCTATTGCTTTAAATATTCTAATTTATTTAAATACATGAACTAATCAGGCATTTAAAAAAGTTGGGAAAGAATGCAAAAAATAAACTCAGAATTCAGGTGAATGTAAATAATAAATATTAAAAACAAAATAAATATCAAATCCCAGAAAATTGGGAGAGTGTATATGAGCATATAAATATGCTTTAAAAAAAGACAACCTTTTACAATATACCAAGAATAATAAAATAAAATTACAATTAGAAATGAGTGTAAAAATGTGTAATGACAGTTAAAACACCCCTGAAGGCTGTTTCTCATATAAACTTAAAACAAACTACCTCCAGAGGGAAGGCAGGGGTGGTGGGGTGGTGGGGAGAGATTAACCAAAGAATTTATATGCACATATGCATAACCTATGGACACAGACTATAGGGTGGTGAAGGCCTGGGGGGTGGGGCAGAGGTCAATGGGGAAATAGAAGGGCACATCTGTAATATAACAGTAAAGATTAATTAAAAAAAGAAAAAAATTCACCTGCCCTCCCCCCCAAAAAACAAAAATCAAACACCAAAACACAATCTACCCCAAGCCAACACATAAATCATACTTGAATGTAAAATGCTGTATAGAGACTAAAGGTTAATATTTTCATAACATAATAAAGAGTTCAAACCACTCAATAAAATCTAATAGGTGAATGACACATGATAAGAGGGAATTCAGAAATGTAAACTATTCATGTATGTATGTATGTGTATATATACTGATTTCTTCCTTTTATTTTCTTATTAAATTAAAAAATAGTTTTACAATTATTATTATCAAAACTGTCAATATCTTAGTGAAATAGTTACCATTATACATTGCTAGAGGTAGTATAGAATGATTCAAACATTAAAAAAAGATTGAAGTCATGTATCAAGAATCTTGAATCCATACCATTTGGTTCAATAATATCTCATATGAAATTCTATTTGCACAGAAAAGAGTTTTTGGGACAAAAATTTTTATCATACTTTACAGTGATAAAACTTTGAACAATTTAAATGCCAAACATTTGGCTTAAAGCTATTATAACATATGTACATGATGGAATGTAATAGAGTTATTAAAATAAGTGTTAATAAAAGTTTATAATAAATAGCATTAGGTTTTTTTTTAAAAATATATTTTATTGATTTTTTACAGAGAGGAGGGGAGAGGGATAGAGAGTTAGAAACATCGATCAGCTGCCTCCTGCACACCCCCCACTGGGGATGTGCCCGCAACCAAGGTACATGCCCTTGACCGGAATCGAACCCAGGACCTTTCAGTCCGAAGGCCGATGCTCTATCCACTGAGCCAAACCAGTTTCGGCAGCATTAGGTTTTTTTCTTTATAATATTAAGTACAGTGAAAGTAAACCAATTGCATAATCCAAATTTTTAAATAATGGTAGTTGACTTTGACATTTTAGAGCTTAAAAAAATCTACTGCCCTAGCTGATTTGGCTCAATGGATAAAACATTGGCCTTTGGACTAAAGGGTCCCAAGTTTGATTCCGGTTAAGGGCACATGCCGGGTTGCAGGCTCGATCCCCAGTAAGGGACATGCAATGATTCTCTGTCATCACTGAAGTTTCTAGCTCTCTCTCCCTTTCCTTTCCTCTTAGAAATCAATAACATATATTAAAAAATAAAAAAATATAATTTCAGATTAAAAGAGACACACTAATTAAAAGTAAATGGATAGATAAAGATATTTTATAAAAATGGAAACAGAAAAATTGGGGTAGCAATACTTACACCAGAAAGACTTTAAAATAAGGGCTATAACAAGAGGCAAAGAAGAACCCAGCAACTCCATTTCTGAGTATTTATTCGAAGAAACCCAAACACTAAATTGAAACCTATAAATTTAAAAGATAAATCTTCATTACGGCATTGTTTACAATAGCCTAGATGTGGAAGCAACCTAGGTGTCCATCAATAGATGAAAGAATAAAGAAGTGGTACTTATATATACAATGAAATATGACAGCCAAAAAAAAAAGAATGAAATCTTGCCAGCTGCAATGACATGGATTGTGCTGAGTGAAACAAATCAGAGAAAAACAAATGCCATATGATTTCACTTATATGTGGAATCTAAAAAAACAAAAAAAAAAAGGAATAAGTGAAACAGAAACAGTCTTATAGATACGGAGAACATTTTGATGGTTGCAAGATGGGAGGAGGGTTGGGGAGATGGGTGAAAAAGGTGAAGGTATTAAATACAAATTAGCAGGTACAGAATAGTCATGGGGATGAAAAGTACAGCATCCTATATAATAAAAGGGTAATATATAAATTGACCCTAAAGGGGGAACAACCGGGAACAACCAGTCACTATAATGTGCACTGACCACCAGGGGGCAGACGCTCAACACAGAAGCTTCCCCCTGGTGCTCTGTGCGTTCCCACTGGGAGCTCTGCTCAACCACAAGCCGGGCCCATGGTCTCTCCCGCCTGCCTCCTCGGCAGCACAGCGCTAAGGATGTCTGACTGCTGCTTAGGCCCACTCCTCTAGTAATCCTATATAATGAAAGCCTAGCAACCATAACGACACAACGACCAGAATGACTGCTTGACCAGTCGCTTAAGGTGCATTGACCACCTCTTGGTCCCTCCCCTTGGCCCGCAGGCTCTGATCACAGCATGGTGAACGGGGAACCATGGGGAACTGGGTGGGTGGCAGTGGGGCGGGACTGGGGATTGGCGAGTGGGCGGAAGATGGCCCTGATCATAGGCTAGGCCTAGGGACCCTACCTGTGCATGATTTTGTGCGCTGGGCCTCTAGGATTATAATAATTGTGTATGGTGTCAGATGGTACTAGATCTATCAGGACTATCATTTTGTAAGTTATATAAATGTCTAATCACTGGGTTGTGCACCTGAAACTATACTGTACATCAACTCTAATTGAAAATTTAAAAAAATATTAAAAATATTTTATATTTTGAAATATATGTCAGTTCACATATATTTATATTAGTTTGTTTTTATAAAACTACCAAAGAGTACAGAGAGTTGAAGGAATGGTTTAGTAAGGATGTTTGAAAACAAGATTGACTAGTTGTTAAAAGACATACCAACTGAGGAAATAAAGCCTTACACCTTTCTCATCCAATTAGCCATTTTCTTAAACTGCCAAAAATTGATTCATAGATGAGATTACTAAGGGGGTGGAGGATATAGCAAAGTAATAAGTAAAGGGTCCTGATTAAACTTGGACTTTGTATAAAACTATCATGAAGTTGAAATTTCTTGGGGCATTCCATCCAGGTAACTGACAAAGCATTCCCTTGCTTCACTTTGGTCAGGGTTGGCCATTGGGAATGAATTCTAATAAAGATTTCACGGCAAAGCAGGAGATGTTTGGTGACTTCCTAAGCTCACCATACAATTCAGTGTCTTTGGAGAAATAAAGTTGAAGATGAAGAATCATGTTGAAAAATAAAAAGAATCATGTTGACTGTTTAAGATCAATTGTTTTATCCTATTCAACTAAGCTCAGGACTCTCATCATGAAATTGGGTAGATGAACATAATGGTTCACCTCTAAAATATTAGGAAGTAATTGATTAAAAACATCCCATTAGCCTCCAGACAGTATTTTACCTACATTAAAGTTTATGATTTAGAGACCTTTTATGCTTTGTCTAACAGTATATAACCTTAAACAGTATCTAAGACATAGAAATATTTGTTGAATGAATTTTCTAGAAATAGATATAAAATCTTCTATATAAGAAACAAAATAGTAGCCCTCACAAATATATAGATAATTTGAATTTAATAATATTTTCTCTATAAGCTTGTACTTCCTGGTAATAACCCAGTTATATGCATATATATGAGTACTTAGATAAGTGAAGAAAGTCCCAAACACTCTTTCTGTTATAAACATCTGGAATTAATATGTATCATTATTGAAGAAATTCTGATGACCTGAGAGAGCTGGGTTTCTCTGCCTTCTTGGGAAACACTGGTGACTTTGTGAGGCTCTCAAGAGTACTTCAGAAGCTAGATCCTGATAGAGCTTGCCATCTCTCCTGTTGGAGATATAAAATTTGTAGTCATTCAGGGCCTGGGAAGACACATCTTTAAACAGAAAATGTAGATAAGTATTTTAAAAAAAAGATGATCAAAATTATAGGTTTACATAGAAGTGGGAAAGAACTTTGAGGTGAACTCAAAGTTATTTCGTTCTACAACTAGAGAACCCAGTGAGGTTAAATGGCTAGTCATGTGTTTATAACAATATGTTCACAGAGCCAGAACTGAAAGTTAGCCTAACTTTCAGTCCAATGGTCTTCCTCAAAAGTTAGAATTATTTGTATTTGATAGGACCACTGTAACTTAATTGGAAGGGCCCAATCTATCCCTGAGTTCCTATTTCATTTAAAATAAAATTGGTCTTCTATTGATAAAACACCATTTCTTTTTCATTAAATATTGCTTTTCCTTGTTCCCTTACCTATTTTTACAACTACCTGGCCAACCCTGAACAGTTCCATTTCAGAACTTATAGTCACCAGCTCCTCTATACCATACCCTGGCTTGGGGCCAGAATATTTTTGGGCATTGGCTGGAGCCTTCAAATGTGGAGGATAGTAATACTGAAGGAGAGAGAACCACATCGAAATCCTGGAGGTCAAGGATTGAGATCTTTCCCCCTCTGATTTAAAACAGAATTTGGCCCTCAGATAGGGTGGGAATGGCTGTTTTACCCAATGAAAAATAAAGTTTAAAATTAGTTGGAGAGCACAAACATCAGAACCATGAATCTTGAAAATATTTACATTAAGGAGATAACTGGAAAATATCAAAAATGTCTTTGTGTGTGCAGAATTAATTTTACAAGACAATGTGATTCAATAATTGAATTTTTAGAATAGGAGAGATGGCATAGAATAAAAGGAAAACACATTTCAAAAAGGAGAAAATTTCTGACACAAATATTTTATAGAAGAGAAGACATTAAAGGGGAGTTGAGGGGGATGGAGAGAGGGAAGAAAACATGACAGAAGCAGTTTTGTAATTTAAAAGCATCTTTCCTACCTGCCTGTTCAGTCACAAGATGTACATTTTTAGAAGAGAAATTCAGAGAGCTTAGTCTTCATTTCTGTAACTAATACCTTCCCCACCCAAGACAAAGCTCTATATGAGATTCTTTATAAAGAAAAAAAGCTAATTAGTGGAAAGGAGAGTGACCCACTGCTGTCATAGAGACAAGCAAGCCCATTATTAGTTTCTCTTGGGGACTAAATCTTTGAATCACATTGATTTCCCCAAGAGAAAAATATTGAAAGAATTGCTTGGTGCCTTCCATACATATGGTTTATGGATGAGAAAACTGAATGCCAAAAGTTTAAATGAATTGTTTAGCCATGAGTGTGTAGGCTTCCCTATTCTTATTTAGTACTTATTTCCCGTATTTATCTATTACTTAAATTTCTCTCTTATTGATTCAGTGAATTTTCAGATGGTTGTAAAGCCAATAGTTTTATACTCAACTTTTATATCTCCATTCTAGAAAACAATCCTAAAAGAGAAGGGTGGAGAAATTAATAACTAGTATTCTAAAGTAAAATTGAAATAATAGACACAGTCAACAGTATGATAGTTATGAGAGGAAAGGGGGTGAGGGATGATAAAGGGTAAAGGGGTCAAATATATGGTGATGGAAGAACATTTGAGTTTGGGTGGTGGGCACACAATGCAATATACAGATGATGTATCATAGAATTGTACACTTAAAACCTATATAATTTCATCAACCAATTTCAGCTTAATAAATTTAATTTAAAAAAGATTGACTATATTGAGAAGAAATACGATTTCCTGCTTAACAGATTTAATTTTGCAGTTAAAAGGTATGTCAGCAAAGCATGAGTTTAGAAAAAAATAAGAAAGCCACTTGAGTATTGTTTATTGCTATCTGAAATGTGAAGGCTGAATTTATAGAGAGACTTAAAAGGTAAAATAAAATTGATAACAATGAGAAAAAATAATTGCCTGCTGATGAAACAGAGGGGGAGAGGGAAAGTTTTGAGATAATATGTTGATTAGTATAAAATAATCTCTTTTTAGGGTGGGTAGTATTGGGGTATGAATTTCTTGGAATGACTGAGATAAGGGTGTGAAAGAAAATATATCCTGAGTGGACAGATATACCTTCACTCATAGTACATGAATGAAAATTAAAGAAATAAATCTAAACACCCTTATATGCTGAGATAATTCTTATAAATTATAACAGGAGAACAAACTAATCATTTTCCTATTATCAATTATAGCAAATGATTACCTGTGAACATCTACTTGTGCTCCCAAACTTTCGACTGTCGGCGATGAAGGTCTTGAATGTATTTGCCCTTTATTTTTCCTGAATTGCCTGGATACAAGAAAGATTTGTATTTTATTGGATCAATTTCTTAAGAGACCATTGGGAAATGGATACAAATATAAAATAAAAAGTGTAGGGAGTTATTTTTAATTACCTGTAACAGGAACATGTTTATCTGAAAGGGAGATAATCATTTAAAGGCCCCATCACAAGTTACTGAGGCAAGCCTAGTGGATCTCTCTGGAGAAACCTGGCTTTATCGTTGATGTGTAGATACAAAGAATGTGGTCTTCAGGTTATCATGGAGGCCTCAAACTTTCAAGGCTCTACTTTATTTAGAATTCTATTTGTTTAAAGCTCTATTTCATTATCTTGTTCAGAAACAAGGAAAAATTATCTTCTCTAGAATAGCAATAGAATAATGTTTGATATCAAATTAATTTTTTAAAAATAGTGACACTCCAAAAATTTATAAGCAAGGATAAAAACTGGAGATAATGTGAACAAAAATGTTTAAAAAACAAATGGGATGCATGGTAAGTTACATGAAACATAGTGTACATATGACAAGGTGAAACAATTTAGTTGCTTAGAAGAAGTACAAATACTCTGAGGTTATTGGTAATTTTTTCTTGTTGCACTCCCAGAGGGCTCTTCTGCAACACAGTGAATAGTACAGATCCTCATAAAGTATTCTACCACACCAGTGTACTGCTGTCTTGATATGCCTTTGTGGGAGACTGGAGTTCCAGGCAGAACAGCTTATTAAGATAAATGAGGAAGAATCTAGGCAGAAATAAAATCCTAGGGAGTTGGCAAATCAGGCACAGAACATGCTGTGATTTCAGGGCGATCTCCTGGAGCATGGATCATGGGTTTTCTCAGCCGTGGAGAAGACTCCTGGGCCAACAGAGGAGCAGTAGTCGTAATTTAGAGTTCAGGAGACCTAGGAATACCAGCAAGGCTGAGACCAAGGATTTACAGACTGCCTCAACTGAGATTGGCTCAAGATTTGAACGACCCTAAGCCTGCAAAAGTAACTCATCAGTAGATTTTATTGCAGATAATTAAGGAGACGCAGGCAGAGAAAATTAATTGAGAAGAGAAAAGAAAATAAATAGGAAGGGAGTCCTTTAATGATATGACCTTTGATTGAATGTAAGGAGAATGCTCAGATACTATTCAATAAATTATGCCTGTTGCTAATGTTTTTACGCTTTGTTGAGTTTATTAATTTATTTAATGACTAGAGGCCCAGTGCACGAATTCATGCATGGGTGGGGTCTGGCTGGCCTGCCCTGTTGGGAGCTGATTGGGCAAGGCTGGTGGGGGGGAGGGACTGTGGGAGGTTGGCCAGCAGGTCCCCACACCCGATTGGGGTTGGGGGGCTGATAAGGAATAGGGGCTTCCCTCCCCACCCCAGAATTGGGCAGGTTGGCCGGCCGTAGTGCACGTCATAGTGACCGGTTGTTCTGGTCATTCCAGTCATTCTGGTCATTGTGGTATTCCGGTCCCTTGGCTTTTATATATATATATATATATATATATATATATATATATATATATATATATATACTTATTGAACATTTTCTATACTGTTATTGATGTTATAGACATAAACATGAGGGACACATGCCTCCTCACATAGAACTTAGAACGTAATGCGGGAGATACACTGAGTGAGAAATTATGGCTGTGATTAATGTTACAAAGTGATCAGAGGGAGTGCTGTAATAATATATAATGAAAGGAACTCTCCTGGACCTGGATTCTGGGAAGTCTTTCCTGGTAAAATGATACTGAAACAGATTTGGAGAATAGATGAAGCATGCAGAACCAACGTTTTAGGCAGAATGATTAGCCAGTGCAAAGACTCACCTGGATTCTGGGAAGTCTTTCCTGGTAAAATGATACTGAAACAGATTTGGAGAATAGATGAAGCATGCAGAACCAACGTTTTAGGCAGAATGATTAGCCAGTGCAAAGACTCAGAGATGAGAGAGCATGAAGTTTTCAGGTAAAAGAAAACAAAATTGGCTCTGGAATGGCAAGGAGAGAGCATATTCTCTGAGTTTGGAGAGGGGGATGGGAGCCACCTCTTGGATGGCATGATAAACCTTGAAAAGGAGTTAGTATTTTAATTTAAGGACAGTGGCAAGTATGTGAAGGGTTTAAGTAAAATAATAACACACTTAGGGTTATATTTTTAAATATCTATTACTAAAATGTAGATAATGAGAATTAAGACAAACAAGATTTGAAGTTGGAAGACTGCATAGATGACTTAATATTTGATAAGTGACATGCGAGGCCTTAGAAAATAATGATGCTATTGTAGATGAAAATAAGGGGACATATTTAAGAGGTGTTTAGAATGTGAAATTAATAGGACTTACTGATTGATTGAATATTGGGAATTAAGGGGGAAGGACTACATTATTACTTCCAGAGCAACTGAATAAATATTGGTGCCATATATTGTGACTGAGGACTCTAAAAAAAGATCAGGTTTGAGGATGAGATGATTAGCTTAGTTTTAGACTTGTTGAGTGGGAGATGCCTGTGAAGCATCCATGTAAGTGGGCAGTTAGATTTGTGAATTAGGAACTCAAGGAATAGTACCTTAACTTTGAGAGCACCTAGCTCTTAGACAGTAACTAAAGCCATGGGAATGGATGTCACCTAGGGACAGAACATAGAGTGAGAATAGGCCACAGATGGAATTGTGAGGAATATTAAGTGTAGTTGAGCAGATGAAGAAAACTGAGAAAACTGACAGAGGGAAAGAATTCCCCCAAAAGCAGGAGGAAAATCAGGAGGCTTTGGTGTTGCAGAAGCCCAATAGCGTATTTGATGGAGAGCATGGTTAGCAATAATTAAGTAAAGAAGAAATTCCTATCCAGGTGAATACCAAAGCATTAGAAAAAAAGTATTATTGATTTATTTACATTGAGAAAACTAGAGATATTATTGGAAAAGTTCTTGGAGAAGCACAGGACGAAATAACACAGGCATTAATTACTTTTAATTGAGCAGATTTTACTTACAGAACAGTAGAAACAAATACATGAAAAAGTTTTGTGCAACTTCAATAAAGTTTTTATTCCAAATGTAGAAATTCTCAAGTAAATTGAGTATGCCTCACCACTGTTGGCGTTATATTTATTCAAGACCATCAAACACAGATGGATAAAACTTGGGGGAAATCTTTTGATTGACCAGGAAACCATGTTCAAGGAAAACAGGACCTTTAAACACACCTCCTGGGTGATTATTCTCCTGTGACACACCTGCCATTTCTATGCCCCCCACCCTTTTTGAGAATATACTAAATAACTGAATATTGAAAGTTCTTCCTTTTTAGAATAACAGAAAGGCAGAGAAAAGTGTACAAATCTCTGGCCTGTATTTACCTAAAGTATTGATGGTACTAAAGAAATTCCTTCTCTACCTGCAATCACTCAGACCTAAACACAAAACTAAAACAGCATCCTAGAATAATAAAGCTCAAAATAAAGTCAAGTCTAGGTTAAGGGCTTAACATAGGTAATACATGGTTGATTTTCTTCTTATTCTAAGTTAAACTAAAATTAAAATAGAAATTTAAAAATATACTTTAATGATTAATGATTTACCCAAACTCACATTTTTACCTATTAAATCCATAAGCTTACTATGAGATATATGTATCAACTTTTTGAGGTATTTATTAATAATTAAGAGCAATTAAAATTAGCAAGTACCAGAAAATGTCATCCAGAAAGTGGTATTTAAATGTTAAGCTTATGCCTAAAAATCAGCTTAGCTTTCTATTATCATATCTTTTTTAATGGAAATAAATGAAGTGAACTTATTCTCTGAGATTGACAAAATAAAGTTATCTCTGACTTGACAATTTCTACCTTTGTTGGACTATCTTCTCAAATAGTATTTCTTACCATAGGAATAATGACAGTCACGTGACTCAGTGTTCTTGGTGAACCTGAAGCATCCTGTACTCTAGATCTGCTCCATTCATTAGGAGATCCTACTAGAACCCACAATCCAATTTCCTCATCTTCTCACAGCCACACTCATGTCTTTGTTTCTTAATGTACTGGTATAGGTAACATAGGTAATATTCAAGACAGGGATGATAGCAAAGTCAATAATAAACACTTATCCAGTGATGCTGTAAGGAAAGGCTACACATAGAAAAACATGCATTGCATAAAAATAAAATTATTACAGTGATGTGAGCTGACAATGTGAGAAATGCTTTGGATAAGTCCCCGGAATGCTTTGGACAAATGTTTTTGATAACATTTCCAGACAGTGTACAAAATAAAGATGAAGGATATAGTTAAGGAGAAGAGTAGCCACGGATATAAACCCCACTGTTAGCAAGGATTACAAAAATCTAGCTTCTAAGTGTCTTCACAGCAAGTTTTATGACTTGAGGAAAATCACAGTAAAGTTATCTACTTTATTATAGCCACAAAAAGGCAAGGTTATGGCAAAAAGAAACCTGAGATGCAGAACAAATTATCCCCACTGTCCAGGAAGCCACTAGAAAGAAAACACACATTTTGAGGCTCATGAGGGTCATCATATGCCATTGCTAAGAGCAGCACCATTTCAACTCTACGCATGACATGAATAAAAAAATATTCATATGATGTATTTTAAAAATTTTATTTATTTTATTTTATTGAATTTATTTGGATGACATTGGTTAATAAAAATATATAGGTTTCAGGTATATAATTCTATAATATATCATCTTTATGTATCGTGTGGTTTCTAGGCCATGTCAAATCTCCTTCCATCACCCTTTACCCTCTTTAGCTCTCCTTACCCTCTTTCCCTCTGGTAATTAGCATACTGCTGTCTATGTCTATGAATTTATTTATTTTTGTTTAATTCCTTCACCTTTTCCACCAAGCGTCCAGCTCATATTCTCCTCTGACAGCTCTCAATCTGTTCTCTGTATCCATGAATCTGTTTCTATTTTGTTTTTTAGCTTATTTCATTCACTAAATTCCACATACAAGTAAAATTATATAATACTTATCTTTCTCCAACTGGCTTATTTCACTAAGAACAATACTTTTTAGGTCCATCCATTCTGTTGCAAAAGGTAAGATTTTCATGCTTTTTATGGCCGAATAGTATTCTATTGTGTAAATTTACCAGAGCTTCTTTATCTGCTCATCTACTGCTTCCAAATCTTGCCAATTGTAAATAACACTGCAATGAACGTTGGTGTGCATATGTTCTTTCTGATTAGTGTTTCGGGGTTCTTTGGATAAATACCCAGAAGTGTAATTGCTGGGTCATAAAACAGTTCTATATTTAATTTTTTTGAGGTAACTCTATACTTCTTTCCACAGTGGCTGCACCAGTCTGCATTCCCACCAACAGTGCACGAGGGTCCCCTTTTCTCTATATCCTTGCCAACACTTGGTGTTTGTTTATTTATTGATGCTAGCCATTCTGAAAGGTGTGAGGTGTGGTATCTCATTGTGGTTATAATTTTCATTTCTCTGATGAATAGTGACATTGAGCATTATTTCATATGTCTATAGGCCATCTGTGCTCTTTGGAGAAGTGTCTATTCAGGTCCTTTGGCCATTTCCTAACCAGATTATTTGTGTGTTTTTGTTATTGAGTTGTATATCTTCCTTATAAATTTTGGATATTAAGCCCTTATCAAATGTATTGGCAAATATATTATCCTATTCAGTGGGATGTATTTTTATTTTTTCATGGTTTCTTTTGCTGTACAAAAACTTATTCGTTTGAATTAATTTTATTTGTTTATTTTTTCTTTTGTTTCACTTGCCTGAGGAGGCATATCAGAAAAAATATTGCTATGAGAAATGCCCAAGATTTTATTGCCTATGTTTTCTTCTAGAACTTTGATGATTTGGAGTCTAACATTTAACTCTTTAATACATTTTGAATTATTCTTGTGTATGGTGTAAGAATGTGGTCTAGTTTAATTTTTTTTGGCATGTATCTGTCTAATTTTTCCAACACTATTTATTGAATAGGCTATCTTTTTTTTTTAAAATATATTTTATTGATTTTTTACAGAGAGGAAGGGAGAGGGATAGAGAGCTAGAAACATCGATGAGAGAGAATCATCGACCAGCTGCCTCCTGCACACCCCCTACCAGGGATGTGCCTGCAGCCAATGTACATGACCTTGACCGGAATCGAACCTGGGACCTTTCAGTCCGCAGACTGACGCTCTATCCATTGAGCCAAACCGGTTTCAGCTGAATAGGCTATCTTTAGCCCATTGTATGTTTTTGCTTCCTTTGTCAAATATTAATTGACTATAAAGGCATGGGTTTATTTCTGGGGTCTCTATTATGTTCCATTTATATGTCTGTTTTTTTATGCCAGTACCATGCTGTGTTGATTTTTATAACCTTGTGATATAGTTTGATATTAGATATTGTGATTCCTCCTGGTTTGTTCTTCTTTCTCAAGATTGCTATGGCTATTCAGAGTCTTTGTGCTTCTGTATACATTTTTGGAATATTTGTTCTAGTTCTGAGACATATGCCATTGGTATCTTGATAGGAATTGTGTTGAATCTGTAAGTTACTTTGGATAGTATGGACATTTTAATGATGTTAATTCTACCTGTGAACATGGTATATGGTTCTACTTATTTGTATCTTCTTCAATTTCTTCTGTGTTTTATACTTTTCTGAGGACAGATCTTTTACATCCTTGGTTAAATTTATTCCTCAGTATTTTATTTTTTTTGGATACAAAAAGAGAAAAAGATCCATCACCCATGAATTTGAAAATACAATCAATGCAAATTGTGATACCACAGTCATTTGCTCCATTCATTGACTTAATCAGTAGAGAGGAATCTGAAATATTCTGACAATAGAAAATAAGGAAGAATTAAGAGATATAGGTACTAAACATTGATACATTGTTTGCCCATCAGTGATTTTGTAGGAACTATGTTGCAAGTGCCAAAATATGAAGTTAGAAAACATACAGAGAGGACAGGTGAAAGGGACGTAAATAAATAGGGAAATGAGATAATCAGAAATTAGGCCATAATTGACCAATAGATATATGAAAAGATGCTAAAATCACTATTAGGGAAATGCAATTCAAAACTACAATCACATATCACCTCACACATGTTAGAATGGCTATTTTAACAAGTAATAACAAGTGTAGGCAAGGTTGTGGAGAAAAAGGAACTCTCATTCAGTGTTGATAGAAATATAAACTAGTACAGCCACTATAGAAAACATTATGGAGGTTCCTCAAAAAATTAAGAATAGCTTGGCTTGCATGGCTCAGTGGTTGAGCATCACAGTTTGATTCCTGGTCAGGGGACATGCACAGGTTGCGGGCTCGAACCCTGGTATGGGACATGAAGGAAGCAGCTGATCAATGATTCTGGGTTATAGAGTTACCATATAACCCAGCAACTCCTCTTCTTGGTATCTTCCTGAAAATTTTGAACACATTTATTCAAAAGGATATATGCACCCTTATTTACAAGAATGTTCACTGCAGCATTATTTATGATGACCAAGTTGTATATAGATACAACTGGTGTTCCTCAATAGATGATTGGATAAAGAAGATGTGGTATATATTTACTGAATACTACTCAGCCATAAGAAAAAATTAAATATTACCACTTGTGACAGCATGGATGGATCTTGATAACATCATGCTAAGCAAAATAATTCAGACAGAAAAAGTCAAGAACCATATCATCTCATTCATATGTGGGATATAAAACTGAAAGCAACAAAAGAACAAAGAAAAACTCATAGATGCAGAAAACAGTATGGTGGCTACCAAAGGGAAAGGTGGGTTGGAGGGTAGTAAAGAGTAAAGAGGGGTCAAATATATGGTGACAGAAGGAGACTTGACATTGGAAAGTAAACAATACAATATACAGAGGATGTATTATAGAATTGTACACTTGAAACCTATATAATTTTATTAACCAACTAGAGGCCTGGTGCACAAAATTCGTGCACAGAAGGGGGTTTCCTCAGCCTGGCCTGCACCCTCTCCAATCTGGGACCCCTCGGGGATGTCCGACTGCTGGTTTAGGCCCGATCCCACAGGGATCGGGCCTAAACCAGCAGTCGGACATCCTTCTCACAATCCTTCTCACAATCCAGGACCACTGGCTCCTAACTGCTCACCTGCCTGCCTGCCTGATTGCCCCTAATCCTTCTGCCTGCCAGCCTGATTGCCCCTACCTTGCCCCCCTAAGGCCTGATCTCCCCTACCTTGCTCCCCTGCCGGCCTGAATCCCCCTACCTTGTCCCTCTGCCAGTCTGATCATCCCTAACTTGCCCCCTGCCAGCCTGATTGCCCCTAACTGCCTCTGCCTCAGCCCCCAGTCTAGCCTCCCTCTGTGGGAGGCGACCTGGCAGATCAGGGGAAGGCACCGCCCCCAATACCCCGCTGTTGCTGCTGTCACTGCCGGCCTGAGCCTCAGCCCTTTGCAGCCACCCACAGCTGCCTGAGCCTCAGCCCTTGCAGGTGCTGCGGCTTTGTCTGGAAGGATGTCTGGACGACGTCCACTCTAATTAGCATATTACCCTTTTATTAGTATAGATTTGGGGACCATTACAACCACGCAGAACTTAAAGAAAACACAGGGCCTTGGCCAGTTTGGCTTAATGGAGCGAGCATCGGCCTGTGGACTGAAGGGCCCCAGGTTTGATTCTGGTCAGGGGCACATGTCTGGGTTGCAGGCTCGATCCCCAGTATGGGGTCTGTGGGAGGCAGCTGATCAGTGATTCCTATCATTGATGTTTCTATCTCTCTCTCCTTCTCCCTTTCTCTCTGAAATCAATAAAAAATATTTTTTAAAAAAGAAAACACATGATCTTCATTTTGAGCTTTGTCATTTTACAATATCCTTTGTGAATTATTTTAACTTCCCTCAACTTTCCTTTACCCACCCTTAAAATGCAATCTATTTTGGGGAAGATGATCAGGAAAGTGATTCTAGTGGGTAGAAGTTTTTTTTGGAGGCGATGGGGTCATGAAAATATTTAAAAATTGAGCATGGTGATGGTTATATCACTTTGAATTTACTTTAAAAAACCAGTTCATTGTACACTTTAGGTGACATGTATAGTATATGAACTATATCTCAACGAAGCTGTTCTTTTATTTCTTTTAAAATAAAGACCAGTCTTATAATCAATTGCAGATGTTTTCAGAGGCCACTAGGATTTGCTTACCATGTCCCAAACTACGACTGACTCCTAGTTGCCTCCAGTTCTGGTGGATCTGGATGGTGTGGTTTGCAAAGGAGAAGGTGGCAAGAGGCTTGTGGAATTTCTCCAACCCCATTCCCGTGGTCTCCTCATAGGGCACCAGGGCCATTTCCACTGTGCCAGCTCCCTGCTTCATTTAACCTGTTGGGCAAAAGAATCCTGCGTGCTCTGGCCAGAAATTGCATTCTCTCTTAGGTGGCCCGAATGCTTTTTTAAAGGTCGTTTTATGGATTCCAAAGAATAGAGATATGGAAAGTTTTTGTCGAATTCCTTTTACATGGTTCTTCCAGTATCAAGGGAAGTGAGATGTGGCTCTGAATTCATCCCAAAGGGTGTCTTTGGGCAAACGCACCCAGAACGGCACAACTTCTGGAGGATGCCCTACACACTTCGCTGTGAGGACTCAGGGGGACTTGAGGGTGAGCAAGGCAGTGGTGCCAGGACAGGACCCCGGAGAAAGTAGCGCTTTCTACACTGCTCAGGCCTGCGTGGACTGCAGCTGCACCCGCTGAGGTGCAGCTGCAGTTTTGTTTTGTTCTGGCCTCTACCCCGTCAGCCACGAACCCATGCTTGCACTGAGACTGTGAATAGTTGGATGGTCCTACTTTTTGGTGGACGGTGGACTCATTCCCACCTCCTGGAGACTGGCAGTTAGAAACTGGTGGCTTCTGAGTCGCTCGTGGGGAGAGCATGGCCCTAGGTCCAGAACAGACTTGGGCATCCTCAGCTAGGAGGCTGCCCCGGGCTAGGGGCTGCCAGTGGTTTGAAGGCTGGCCATGACCCCGATTGTGGCGGGGGATCCCCTCTGGGGCACTGGCCAGCCTTGACTAGGGCCACCTGCGGTTTGAAGGACGGCCACACCCTCCGATCCTGGCGGGGGTCCTCTCTGGGGTGCTGGCCGGCCTGGACTAGGGCTGCCTGTGGTTTGAAGGCTGGCCATGCCCCCGATCCAGGTGGGGGTCCTCTCATGGTGACTGTTTGTCCCGCTCCCTCAGCTCCCTAGCCTGCTGTTTGGTCATCCATCTGGTCGTTTTTGTTGTTACGGACCCTGGCTCTTTATATTTTAGGATATCACCCCAATAAATGTAATTAAGATAGATAAGAGAGAAAGAAAAATTATAGGAATATGGCAGATAAGGTGGAGGAATCAGGAGCAAAGAGTAACATTCTCTTAGGAGAGTGCTTCTTTACCAGGTTTATTGTACAATAATTTTGATGTCTTCAGTCTTGTCCATATATATTTAACAAAGAATCTTCCATGTCATGAATAGTCAGCCATCTTTCAAATGTTCAAATTCTTAGTCACATTTGTCTACACATATTCTAGGTGAACATACTCTCTGATTATTCTTTTATTTCAGACCTGAGAAGTAACAGGCATTAATCACCCAGCCTACCTAATAAAATAGTAATATGCAAATTGACCGCACCTTTGCTATGCCCAAACCACGTCCACCAGCCAAAGCCACGTCCACCAGCCAATCAGGGAGAGTATGCAAATTTCCCAACAAAGATGGCGGTTAATTTGCATATGCTGAGGGAGGGAGGAGTGAAGACTGAAGACAACTTAGAAGGAAGAGGGAGGAAAAGCAGAAAGCAAGGTGGCTGCCAGAGGGAAAGCCTGGGAGGGATGGGGCGGGGTGGAGCGGGGTGGAGCAGGGCAGAGTGGGGCGGGCAGCAGCGGCCCGCGGGTGCAGGCGCGGCGGCCGCAACGGCGGCGGCAGCGGCAGCACACGTGGCCGCAGCGGCCGCTTGCAGGATTCTTCCTGCAAATGGGCTACTAGTAGCATAATAATCAGCCAATGTGGAAAGAATATTAAATTTAAGAGGGAAGGTAGCATTAACATGAAAAGGCTTATTCTTCTGAAAATTTCCAATACTTGTGATTGCAGCCAGTCCCCTGAAGAATTAAGATCATTTTAAATCAAGTGATACTCCAAAGAAACAGTATCAGAAGAATCAGAAAAAAGACTTTTTAGTACCTTCCTAGGACTGAGAGCAATTTGATGCTTTTGAGCTCTGTTCGAGGATTGAGAATTGGCAATTCAAAGGTGAAATTAAGAAATAATGATATCTTCACTGAAATAAAATATTTAATCAGGATATATTAATGTCGGAGACCTGCTCTGACAGAGAACAGGGTAATCCTGAAAGTAGGAGACGGTGACGAGGAAAAAGAAAGAAAGAGAAACAAAAGCGGGGATCAGGAGGACCAATCAACAGTGATGCTGTTGAAGGCAAGTTTATTCACAGAGAGCAGTACATTTATATCCCAAATTTTGGCTCCCCTCCCGAACTCCCGGGCGTCGTGCTATAGGTCTGGGCAGCGAGCCACACGCACCTCCTTGTGGAGACAAAGCAATCCTTGAGTCATGGACTCTCAATCCAATCTTCCTTGAGCAAAGTTCACTCCAAGAACACTTAACCTCTATATCTGTTACTATTACAGTTTGCTTAAATAACATTCATGTGACCCCTTTCCAAGGACAGGCAATCACGCAGCTGCCTTGGAATAAGAACACCAGTTAGAGACAGACCCTTTTCAAGGCCCGTCTATCCAGTGCCCTTATAGGGAGGCCCCATGAATTTTTCCCACATATTAAGAGCATGTAAAAACTACAGGACTTATGAGAATAAAAGATAAAGGTCATTAGAGCTCGTCTTCAAATATTTGAAGCTTAGTTCTGCTAAAATGCTATTTAAAAAGGAGTAAAATTGCTACCAACAACTTTTAAATAGAGAATATCTGTGATTATTACTACAAATAAGTAGAAAGGTTGAAGATGTCTATCTATAAAATATATTCAAGTCCATTTATTATCTAATCTAAAGTGAAAAATTTAAAGTACATTTACAAGAGGTAATAAAATATGAGAAGATATGCAGAAAGGGGAAATTGGTAAAGTTCATCCCAAAATGAATGTGGCAGTTAGAAGTGATGCAAATTTAGATTTGTTGACATATCCACTAAATTATTAAGTTACAATAGTTGGTTACAAAGGAATATGACTTATGGGATGTGTTTTTATATGAATACTAGAGGCCAATGCATGAAATTTGTGCAAGAGTAGGCCTTCCTTCCCCTGGCTGCCTGCACCAGCTTCCCTCTGGCACCCGGGACCAGAGCTTCCCTCGCAGCCCCAGCCTCGTCCAGAAGGACATCCAGTCTAATTCACATATTACACTTTTATTATTATAGATGCTACAAAAATATGTAAGAATATACATCAACACATCATTATAATCAATTTGAGTAATGGAATATTAGTTAATTATAATATTAGAAAGCTTGACTATTTATATTTTATATTTTTCTATGTTGGCCATGCATTTGTAATAAATATTATTAAAAAAAAAAGCAACAAGAGAAAAAGAGGCAAGAAAAGGAAGAAGAATAATACTGTGAGATTCATGGAAGAAGTGAAGCATGCATAGATGTGATAGAGGTAAGTTATTAATTTTTGCACTAGTTTTATACTTCCTTTTTTAAAATTTTATTGTTTAAGGTATTATAAATAGTAGTACATGTCTCTCTTTTTTTCCCCCACTGAGCTCTCCCTGGGCCTCCCCTACTCCCTGGCACTTGCCCTCGTCCCCCTGACCCCAGTGTCTTGCATCTGTTGGTTGTGCTTATATGCATGCATACAAGTCCTTTGGTTGTTCTCTTACCCCCCTAACTCTCCCCTACCTTCCTGCTGTAGTTTGACAGTCTGTTCGATGCTTCTTTGCTTCTGTCTATTTTGGTTCAACAGTTTGTAATGTTCTTTATTATCCATAAATGAGTGACAGAATGTGGTACTTATCTTTCACTGCTGGTTTATTTCACTTAGCATAATGCTCTCCAGATCCATCCATGCTGTTGCAAATGGTAAGAATTCCTTCTTTTTTACAGCAGCATAGTATTCCATTGTGTAGATGTACCATAGTTTTCTAATCCACTCATCTGCTGATGGGCATTTAGGCTGTTTCCAAATCTTAGCTATTGTAAATTGCGTTGCTATGAACATGGGATGCATTTATCCTTTCTGATTGGTGTTTCTGTTTTCCTGGAATATATTCCTAGAAGTGGTATTACTGGGTCAAATGGAAGTACCATTTTTAATTTTTTGAGGAAATGCCATACTGTTTTCCACAGTGGCTGCACCGTCTGCATTCCCACCAGCAGTGCACGAGGGTTCCTTTTTCTCTGCATCCTCTCTAGCACTTGTCATTTGTTGATTTGTTGATGATAGCCATTCTGACAGGTGTGAGATGATACCTCATTGTTGTTTTGATTTGCATCTCTTGGATGATTAGTGAATTTGAGCATGTTTTCATATGTCTCTTGGCTTTCTGAATGTCCTCTTTCGAAAAGTGTCTATTTAGGTCCTTTGCCCATTTTTTTGATTGGATTGTTTATCTTCCTTTTGTTAAGTTGTATGAGTTCCCTATAAATGTTGGATATTAAACCCTTATCGGAGATAACATTGGCAAATATGTTCTCCCATGCAGTGAACTTTCTTGTTGTTTTGTTGATAGTTTCTTTTGCTGTGTAGAAGGTTTTATTTTGATGTAGTCCCACTTGTTTATTTTATCTTTAGTTTCCATTGCCTTAGGAGCTGTATTGGTAAAGATATAGCTACGACAAATGTCTGCTATTTTGTTGCCTATGGCTTCTTCAAAGATTTTTATGGTTTCCCATCTTATGTTTAAGTCCTTTATCCATTTTGAGTTTATTTTTGTGTATGGTGTAAGTTGGTGGTCTAGTTTCATTTTTTTGCAAGTATCTGTCCAGTTTTCCCAACACCATTTATTGAAGAGATTGTCTTGTCTCCATTGTATGCTCTTGCCTCCTTTGTCAAATATTAATTGAGCATACTGGCTTGTGTCAATCTCTGGGTCCTCTGTTATGTTCCACTGGTCTCTATGTCTGTTCTTGTTCCAGTACCAGGCAGTTTTGAGAACAGTGGCTTTGTAGTATAGCTTGATATTTGGTATTATGATTTCTCCAACATTGATCTTCTTTCTTAAGATTGCTGCAACTATTTAGGATCTTTTTTATTCCAGATGAATTTTTGGAGAATTTGTTCTAGGTCTTTGAAGTATACCATTGGTATTTTAATGGGGATTGCGTTGAATTTATAGATTGCTTTGGGTAGTGTGGACATTTTAATGATGTTGATTCTACATCATGAATATACCAATCCATGAACATGGTATATTCTTCCATTTGTTTATGTCTACCTCTATCTCTTTTTTTAGCGTCCTGAAATTTTCTGAGTACACGTCCTTTGTCTCCTTGGTTAAATTTATTCCTAGGTATCTTAATTTTTTTTGTTGCAATGGTAAATGGGATTGCTTTTATAATTTCTCTTTCTGTGAGTTCATTATTGGTGTATAGAAAAGCCATAGACTTCTGGTTGTTTGTTTTTATCCTGCTACAATGCCAAATTCATTTATTAAGTCTAGTAGTTTTTTGATGGAGTCTTTGGGGTTTTCTATGTACAATATCATGTCATCTGTGAATAAGGACAGTTTTACTTCTTCTTTTCCAATTTGGATGTCTTTTATTTCTTCTTCTTGTCTGATTGCAATGGCTAGTACTTCCAGTACTATGTTGAAGAGGAGTGGTGAGAGTGGGCATCCCTGTCTTGTTCCTGTTCTTAGGAGAAATGGTTTTAGTTTTTGCCCATTGAGTATGATGTTGACTGTGTGTTTATCATATATGGTTTTTATTATGTTAAGGTTTGATCCTTCTATTCCCACCTTGCTGAGAGTTTTTATTGAGAAAGGGTGTTGGATTTTGTCAAATGCTTTTTCTGCATCAATAGATACGATTATATGGCTTTTATCTCTCAGTTTGTTTATGTGGTGTATCAAATTTATGGATTTGCAGATGTTGAGCCAACCTTGCATCCCCGAGATAAATCCCACTTGGTCATGGTATATAGTTTTATACTTCCACTTGCCCTGGTTAAACCTCCATTTCTCAGTCAATGAATGATAATTATGGGTATACTAATTATGGGTGTTTTAAGTCAAATTTAAATGAGCACTATACATGCTTCCTTATTTAGCATGAATATATGTGAGTGAGTTTTGAGTTAAGAAATATAAATGATTGGTAACTGGATGGCATTTTATAGAATCCTGGTGTATCCACCCCAGTTATTTGGAATAGGGAAGTCATACACTGAAAATAATGGGAAAATATGTTACCCATTTAGCTTGTCAACCAAATTTTATACTTCTTAAATTTCCATTACATTTTGCTAAAATAGATAAGACTGATTGAAGAAATCTGTCTACAAAGAAAAGCTGAAATCAAATTTACTCATAACTCTTCATACCACTAGAGTTGTGATGATTATCATCTTTAAAGAAAATCACGTCTTTTGTTCAAAACTTATCAAGAGTTTGCATGAGTTGGGGGGGGGGGAATGGGGAGGTAATGGGGGGATAAGGACACATATGTAATAACTTAATAAAGAAATTTTTTAAAAAGTTGGTTCTAACATTTATTTAGTTAATTCTAAAATAATGAGTTCACGTTTAGAGCATGAGGGAAGAGTGAATTCATATCAGTTAAAAAATTAGTGCTTTTGCTTTTTTAGAAAACATTAAAGAATCAGAAATTCTTCAGAGACAGAGTCCCCTAAAAGCTAATTGCTTTCCCTGCTAGATTTTTGGCTTTACTTGACTCTTTTCAAGTAGGTAATGCAGAAAAGCAGAATTTAGATCTTCTTACTTTAGTGACTGAAAATTACCCTTCCTTCTTCAACCTTTCTACTTATTTGTAGTAATAATCACATATATTCTTTATTTAAAAGTTGTTGGTAACAATTTTACTCCTTTTTAAATAGCAATAGCCAAGATCAATTATAACCATCACAAGATTAAAAACACAAAGAAGCAAAGCTGTTCAAACTCATTTTACCATTGTCTTGTTCACTGATGTACCATATTCACTAATTTTTAAAAGTCTACTTTTCAGACTGATGGACAGCAGTTACATTATGACATGTTCATTCTTGTCATTCTCTTTTAAATTTCTGATCCAGTCATTGGCTAATGTTATCAAATGCTTTATCCAAGTGACAAGCAGAGGGAATGATTGACTCCTGCATTCCCAATGTAAGGGCAGAAAATAACTTCCCTGTTACAATCTGTTAGGAGTATGGGAGGGAATGAAATAACAAGACATAAAAATACTTGGTCCTCACAGTGGGAAATGTAAAGTATATAAGATGTTGAAAAAGTGGTGTAAGATACAGATCCTTGATATACCAACTCACCAAAGTGGGACATAAAAAAATTTCAGTCATTTTAGAAACATCTCTTTCTTCAGGCATAATAAAATTTAGTAATCAGAATAGTAAGTATAGTGCCCAAAGGGTTGGAACAACTGGAGACAGAAGGGAAGTAGACCAGTGGAAAAGAAAGACAGAAAATGGAGGGGAAATAGAAGAGATTGCTTTGGTATCATTCAACTTTAGGAGCAATTTTCGGACCTACCTGTTCTGTTCTATGATGTGCATCAGAATTTAGATGAAATAATTTTTTTGTGTGTGTTTTGTAGTGTAAACACCTCCAAGAAAAAAAAATATGTTTCTTCCCACTGGGAATATAGTTCATTAGGTGTTTGTTAGTGACCCATTGATGCTTCTGAGATCCCTAAGAGCCAACATTTTATTGATTTCTCTTGGGAACCAGGTCTAGGAGTCACATTAATTTTCCCATGAGACAAAAATATCAGGAGAGATAGTTGGTGATATTAGGTAAGGAAAGAAGGAAGATGTAAGCATATCTCCTGCATATTGGGTCAAATCATGTGCTGGGGGCATGGGAAATGCATTCCATTTAGGGCCTACTATAGTAAATGTAGACTTATTGAGCTGGAAAGACATCATCCATAATTATTGCATGTTCCCTGATTTGTGGAATGGGAGAAAGTAGCCCTATGTATCAATATTTTATTCAGGAACAAGAAAGAGGCTTTATGCAAAGGGGATAGTCCCACAAACATTTTTGATTCCTTCACATTACTGGTAATGATTGCTGGATTGAATGGTAAGAGTATGATTAGTTTTGTATAAAATTGCCAAACTGTCTTTCAAAGTGGCTGTACCATTTAACATTTCCATCAGCAATATATGAAAGTTCCTGTTGTTCAGGCTGGTACAATATTTGCAAATCAATAAACGTGATACATCACATAAACAAATTGAGAGATAAAAATGACATAGTCATATCAATTGCTGCAGAAAAAGCATTTGACAAAATCCAACACCCTTTCTTGATAAAAACTCTCAGCAAAGTGGGAATAGAAGGATCATACCTCAACATAAAAAAGCCATATATGACAAACCCACAGCCAACATCATACTCAATGGGCAAAAACTAAAACCATTTCCCCTAAGAACAGGAACAAGACAGGTATGCCCACTCTCACCACTCCTGTTCAACATAGTGCTGGAAGTACTAGCCATTGCGATCAGAGAAGAAGAAATAAAAGGCATCCAAATTGGAAAAGAACAAGTAAAGCTGTCTTTATTTGCAGATGACATGATACTGTATATAGAAAACCCTAAAGCCTCCATCAAAAAATTATTAGACTTAATAAATGAATTCGGCAATGTAGCAGGATACAAAATTAATGCCAAGAAATCTATGGCATTCCTTTACACCAATAATGAACTTAAAGAAAGAGAGACTAAAAAAGCAATCCCATTTACCATCGCACCGAAAAAATTAAGATACATAAGAATAAACTTAACTAAAGAGGTAAAAGACCTATACTCGGGAAGCTACAGGACACTGAAAAAAGAGATAGAGGAAGACAAACAGATGGAAGAACATGCCATGTTCATGGATTGGTAGACTCAACATCATCAAAATGTCCACACTACCCAAAGCAATCTATAAATTCAATGCACTTCCCATTAAAATACCAACGGCATATTTCATAGATCTAGAACGAACTTTCCAAAAATTCATCTGGAGTAAAAAAAGACCCAGAATAGCTGCAGCAATCCTTAGAAAGAAGAACAAAGTAGGTGGGATCTCAATACCAGATATCAAGCTGTATTACAAAGCCACTGTTCTCAAAACTGCCTGGTACTGTCACAAGAACAGACATATAGATCAATGGAATAGAATAGAGAACCCAGAAATTGACCCAAACCACTATGCTCAATTAATATTTGACAAAGGAGGCATGAACACACAATGGAGTCAAGACAGTCTCTTCAATAAATGGTGTTGGGAAAATTGGAAAGATACATGCAAAAAAAAAAAAAATGAAACCAGACCACCAACTTACACCATACACAAAAATAAACTCAAAATGGATCAAGGACTGAAACCTATGACAGGAAACCATAGAAATACTAGAGGAATCCACAGGCAGAGAAATCTCAGACATATGCTGAGGCAATTTTGTCACTGATACTGCTCCTAGGGCAATTGAAACTAAAGAGAAAATAAACAATGGGACTACATCAAAATAAAAAGCTTTTGCACAGCAAAGGAAACCATCAACAAAACAAGAAAGCCCACTATATGGGAGAACATATTTGCCAATGATATCAATGATAAGGGTTTAATCTCCAACATTTACAGAGAACTCATACAACTTAATAAAAGGAAGTTAAACAACCTAATTAAAAAAAAATGAGCAACTGACCTAAATAGATACTTTTTTAAAAATAAATCTTTATTGTTCAGATTATTACAATTGTTTCTCCTTTTTTCCCCCCATATCTCCCCATCACCCGGTTCCCTTCCCCCCCACCCCGTTGTCCTTATCCATAGGTGTATGATTTTTGTCCAGTCTCTTCCCATACCCCCCACACAGACACCCCTTTCCCCCTGAGAATTATCAATCCACTCCCATTCTATGCCTCTGATTCTATTATGTTCACCAGTTTATTCTGTTCCTTAGATTTTGAATTCACTTGATTTTTAGAATCACTTGTTGATAGATATGTATTTGTTGTTCATAATTTTTATCTTTACTTTTTTCTTCTTTTTCCTCTTTTTAAAGAATACCTTTCAGCATTTCATATAATACTGGTTTGGTGGTGATGAACTCCTTTAGCTTTTTCTTATCTGTGAAGCTCTTTATCTGCCCTTCAATTCTGAATGATAACTTTGCTGGGTAGAGTAGTCTTGGTTGTAGGTTCTTGCTATTCATCACTTTGAATATTTCTTGCCATTCCCATCTGGCCTGCATAGTTTCTGTTGAGAAATCAGCTGACAGTCGTATGGGTGCTCCCTTGTAGGTAACTAACTGTTTTTCTCTTGCTGCTTGTAAGATTCTCTCTTTGTCTTTTGCCCTTGGCATTTTAATTATGATGTGTCTTGGTGTGGTCCTCTTTGGAATCCTCTTGTGTGGGGTTCTGTGCGCTTCCTGAACTTGTAAGTCTATTTCTTTCACCAGGTGGGGGAAGTTTTCAGTCATTATTTCTTCAAATAGGTTTTCAGTATCTTGCTCTCTCTCTTCTGGCACCCCAAAAATTCGGATATTGGTACGCTTAAAGCCATCCCGGAGGCTCCTTATGTTATCCTCACACTTTTGGATTCTTCTTTCTTTCCGCCTCTCTGGTTGGGTGTTTTTTTCTTCCTCATATTCCAGATCTTTGGTTTGACTCTTCGGGTGCGGTGGTCTACTCTGTATATTCTTTATTTCAGATAGTGTATGCATAATTTCTGACTGGTCCTTTTCCATTTTTTTGGTATTCTCATTTAGGTCCTTGAAGGTCTCTTCAAGTTTCTCAGCGGTTTTTAGAAGATTCTTGAGTAACCTTATAAATATGGTTCTGAACACTGTGTCGTCCATTAGTTTGCTTTCATCTATCTCTCCATCTTGTGACATACTTCACTGTCTCCACATTTTGCTGCCTCCCTGTGTTGATGGAGTGGCTTTGTGTGGTTGGTGACCTATAGGGGCCGGTAGCTCAGCTTCCCCAATCACCCTAGGTGGTCACTCTTGGTACTCCCCTTTGTGGGCTGAGTGGAAAGTCTTGGTGTAGTTAAAAGCCCTGATTGCTATTGGTACACTGGGAGGAATTGACCTCCGGTCCAATTGGTTGTGAGGGCCTGCTGTGTCTATAACTGAAGAATTGCTGTGCTGGAGACACAGTAGGGCTTTGGTGCTCACTGAGTCTGCCTCTTGAATGTGTCCCTTATGAGAGTGGTTGAAATCTGGTGTCGTCCACACCGACAGAAAAGTCACTCTCACTCTCCGACCAATGGCCGAGAGTCCCGTAGGCGTCTGGGTCCCCCGCGTGTCCCCAGAAACTGGAGTTCAGAGTGGTTGGGATTGTTGGTATCACTGACGGGAATTGATCTCCAAGCCAGTTGGCTGTGAGGATCAGCAGTGTCTCCGCTGGGAGAGCTTCTGTGCTCAGCTTGGTTGGGGCGGAGTCTCAGGGTGGCGCAGACAAGCTTTGGTTTCCCATCTGCTCCGCCCTAAGAGGGGCGGTCTCTCCGTGCCCGAATTAATGGCCGCGCGCCTGAGAGAAGGCAGCTTTTGAGCCTCTCCCGCTGCCTAACAGACCAGTTTCTCCCCAGCTGGGGCTGGATTTCAGTGCAGACCGGAGGTTTTGTTTTTCTCCCGAACGAGAAATCCAGTCACTGGGAGGGCTGTGCTCAGCTTGGATGGGGCGGAGTCTCAGAATGGCGCAGACAAACTTGGTTTCCGTTCGCGCCGCCCTAAGAAGGTTGGTTTCTCCGTGCCCTAATCAGTGGCTGTGCGCCTCTGAGAGAAGGCAGCTTTCGAGTCTTGTCCGCTGCCAAACAGCCCAGTTTCTCCCCGACCGCAGCTGGATTTCAGTTCAGTCGGGAGGTTTTGTTTTTCTCCCAAATGAGAAAGCTAGCCACGCAGCGTCTGCTGCCCTCCCTCTCCGCGCTGCGAGCAAGCCTGACGTGTATTCAGCCGCCCGCCCTTTCCGCGCTCACGGATCTCCGCACCTCAACAGCTCCTGAGGCTCAGCATCCCCCTCTCTTTTGTTCTCTAGTTGTAGGTTTTCCACTCTGCCAGCTTTCCGGTGGTTCTGGACGGTGTGCGCTCTGTTTTCCAGTTGTAGTTTCAAAATTGTTGTGGTAGGCAACAGTTAGGTGTTTACCTTATGGCGCCATCTTGGTTTCTCCTCTGAATATATCTAAATAGATACTTTTTGAAAGAAGACAGAAGGATGGCCAAGAGACATATGAAAACATGCTCAAAGTCACTAATCATCCGAGAGATGCAAATCAAAACAATAATTCAGTACCATCTCACACCTGTCATAATGGCTATCATCAACAAATCAACAAATGACAAGTGCTGGCGAGGATGCAGAGAAAAAGGAACTCTCATGCACTGCTGGTGGGAATGCAGACCGGTGCAGCCACTGTGGAGAACAGTATGGAGTTTCCTCAAAAAACTAAAAATGGACCTCCCATTTGACCCAGTGATCCCACTTCAAGGAATATATCCCAAGAATCTAGAAACACGAATCAGAAAGGATATATGCACCCCTATGTTTATAGCAGCGCAATTCACCATAGCTAAGGTTTGGAAACGGCCAAAGTGCCCATCAGTAGATGAGTGGATTAAAAAACTGTGGTACATCTACACAATGGAATACTATGCTGAGGTAAAAAGGAAGGAGTTCTTACCATTTGCAACAACTTGGATGGTGCTGGAGAGCATTATGCTAAGTGAAATAAGCCAGGCAGAGAAAGATAAGTATCACATGATCTCACTCATTGATGGAATATAATGAACAACATAAACTGATGAACAAAAATAGATCCAGAGACAGAGAAACATCGATCAAATGTCAAACCTCAGGGAAAGTAGGACAGGATGGGGGTAAGGGGGGAGATCAACCAAAGGACCTGTATGCATGCATATAAGCCTAATCAATGGACACAGACAACAGGGGCGTAAGGGCATGTATGGGGGGTTTGGGGGGTAATGGGGAATAAGGACACATATGTAATACCATAATCAATAAAGAAATTTTAAAAAATTCAAAATGAGTAAAAGACTTAAATATAAATAAGGAAACCATAAAAATTCTAGAAGAAACCATAGGCAGCAAAATCTCAGCAAAATCATAGCAATATATTTACAGATATATCTCCTAGGGCAAAAGAAACTAATAAGAAAATAAACAAATGGGATTACACCAAAATAAAAAGCTTTTGCACAGCAAGAGAAACCATGAACAAAGTGTAAAGGGAGCCTACTGTATGGGAGAACATGTTTGGCAATGATACATCTGATAAAGGGTTAATATGCAAAATATATAAAAACTCATACAACTTAACAAAAGGAAGACAAACAATCCAATTAAAAAATGGGCAAAAGACCTAAATAGACACTTCTCTGAAATGGACATACAGATGGCCAAGAGACATATGAAAAAATGCTCAAAGTCACTGATCATCAGAGAGATGCAAATTAAAATGACAATGAGGTATCACCTCACACCCATCAGAATGGCTACTATCAACAAATCAACAAATGGCAAGTGCTGGCAAGGATGTGAAGAAAAGGGAATCCTAGTACACTGCTGGTGGGAATGCAGACTGGTGCAGCCATAATGGAAAACAGTATGGAGTTTCTTAAAAAAATTAAATATGGAACTGCCATTTGACCCACTGATCCCACTTCTAGGAATATATCCTAAGAAACCCAAAACACCAATCAGAAAAAATGTATGTACTCCTATGTTCATAGCAGCACAATTTACATTAGATAAGATCTAGAAACAGCCCAGTGCCCATCAGTAGATGAGTGAATAGAAAAACTGTGGTACATTTATACCATGGAATACTATGCAATGGATAAAAAGAAGGATTTCTTACCTTCTGAGAGAGTATGGAGGGACCTGAAGAGTATCATGCTAAGTGAAATAAGTCAGTCAGAGAAAGGCAAATATCACATGATCTCATGGAATCCAATGAACAATATAAACTGATGAATGGAGTGGATCCAGAGACATGGAAGCATGGAACCTAGTATGGAATCTCAGAAGGAAGGTGGGGGAGGGTGGGTGGGTGGGTGGTAATCAACCACAGACCTTGTGCATCTAACTCATGGACACAGACAATTGGGTGGGGAAGGTATGGGGTAGGGGATGGGAGCGGGCTGGAGGGAGTCAATGGTGGAAAAAAGGGGACATGTTCAATACTTTCAACAATAAAGAATTATTTTAAGAAAGTTCCTGTTGCTCAACATCCCTGTCAGCATTTGGTGTTGTCAGTGTTCCAGAGTTTGGCCATTCTAATTGGTGTGTAGTAGTATCTCATTACTGTTTTAATTTTCAATTCCCTGCTCACATATGATGTGGACCATCTTTTCACATACCTATTTTCTATCTTTACATCTTTTATGGTGAGAAGTCTGTTAAGGTCTTTTGCCTTTGTTTTTTGTGTTTTGTTTTGTTTGTTTTTGTGGTTTTTTTTTCTTTGAGAATAGAAAGGAGCTTTATTTACCCATTAATTGGCAAGAAGACAGGAGGCAAGGCTAAAATCTTCTCTCTGATCCAGGATTCAGGATGTGGTTTTAAGGTGTAGCATTTTAAGGATTCACAAAAGTTATTTGTGAGGATTGTATCCAAGATTTAAACTGGATCTGGGTCTTATTTTGTTCTTCATTATATGTATTGGTTTGACTTTGGTTAATAAAATTATATAGGTTTCAAGTGTACAATTCTATGAAACTTCATTGAATATTGCATTGTGTGCCTACCACAAAAGTTAAATGTTCTTCCATCACCATATATTTGACCCCTTATTTGACTTGCCTTATTGCTTTAACAAGGGCTTCAGTATCACCACATGGCCTTTTCCCTCTGGTAACCAACATACTATTGTCTGTTCAGCCCTTTTAAAATCAACTATTTATTTTCATATTGTTGAGTTTTAAGATTTCTTTGTATATTTTGAATAACAGTCCTTTTTCTGATTGGTCTTTTGCAAATATTTTCTCCTAGTTGTGGCTTGTCTTCTTATTCTCTTGATGTTGTTTTGAAGAGCAGACATTTTTAATTTTAATAAAGTCCAGCTTATCAATTGTTTATTTCATAGATCACATTTTTGTTATTATATCTAAAAAGACATACCATACCAAGATCATCTAAGTTTTTTCATATGTTATCTTCTAGGAGTTTTGCAGTTTTTCACTTTATATTTAGGTCTATGATTCATTTTGAGTTAACTTTTATGAAGGGTCTAAGATCTATATCTAGATTCACTTGCATATGGATGTCCAGTTGTTCCAATACTATTTGTTGAAGAGATTATTTTTGCTCCATTGTATTGCCTTACTCCTTTGTAAAAACAGTTGACTATATTTATGGGGGCCTCTTTCTAGGCCCTCTGTTCTGCTCCATTGATCTATTTGCCTATTTTTAATATTTTGCCAATAATACACTGTCCTGATTATTATAGCTTTATAGTAAGTCTTGAAGCCAGTCCTCCAAGTTTGCTCTTTTCCTTCAATATTGTGTTGGCTATTCTGATTCTTTTGCCTCTCAGTATAAACACAAGAACCATTTTGTCAACATCCTTAAAATACCTTGTTGGGATTGAGTTGAATCAATAGCTCAATTTGGAAGAATTGACCTCTTGACAATACTGAGCTCCAGAGACTTTCACCTGAGGACTTCTTTGGATATCAAAAGTGCTCAACCCATTATGTTCGGCAGCCTGAAACTTGCATGAACTTAATGCCCCAGAGCTACATCAATACAAAAATATATGGCTTTCTTGTCTCTCAAGTGGTACAACTATAATTCATAGACTCTATACATTTTCTTAGAGGGCACTCCAACTGTCCACAGTAGTAGGATACCAATTTAACACAGCCTCTATTGGCATCCTCTCTTTGCTTGTCTCCTGTCTTCATTGCTGAATGAGATATTTTTAAATTCACTGCTTTATTTAAAAATAACATATGAATACAGTCTAATTAATAAGATTTCAAACAATTAATTATATATATTTGGAACAAATATTAAAGGCCCCCTTCATCTGTCCTCTTGCAAGCTCTCTTATTCTTGGAGGTAACAACTATCATTCTTATAGTGAGTGCACCCTTCCATTGCTGTTCCTATCAATAGTGATGAGTGTTTTTCTTTATTAGAGTTTTTTCTTTATCTTTCTTTTTTTTGTTTGTTTTCAGTTTAAATTTTAAATGAATTAAATGTAAAAGACTATTATTAAATCATTTCTCTTCTTTTCTCTTGCCCCTTACATTCCCTGCTAGTCTCCTCCATCTTTAATTATCTCATTTTCTCCTTCCAGAACTTTTGCTTATCTTGTTAATTTTTAGATTTGAAAACATTTAAATAAATTTATTTGTTCTATTAGCAATTTTGTGCTCTGAATCTCAAGTTCATAACCATCTCAGTCTGAGAACATAAAGATTCAATGCTTATTCACTTGTTTGGGTGCTACAGTGCCCTTTTCAGGCACCATCTTACCTAATAATAGTCAAACATGTAAATTGACCATACCTCCGCTATGCCCACAGCCAATCAGAGTGAGTATGCAAATTAGAAGGCCAAAGATGGCAGGCACAGAGTGGCCAGATGGGGCAGGATGCCTGCTATGAGAAGGAGGGCGGGGGGGTGAAGGGATCTACAGGAACGGAGTGTAGCAGCAAAGACAAGACTATCTACTCTGGAGTCTGCAGCAAAGACCAAGAAGGCAGACTCTGGCCAGAGTGAAGGCCTGGGTCCCGGGTGCCGGAGGAAAACCAGTGCTGGAAGCCAAGGGAATGAAGGCCTATTGCACTAATATCTTCGTGCAATGGGCCTCTAGTAACATATAATCATCATGTCACTTAGATCCATTTACAGTAAAGAAAATAGGCAAAAAGAGGGTAAGTGACGTTCTTAAGCCTATAGCTATTAAGTGAAAGACCAATGAGAGATATGTTCTGGGAAAGGATGCTGGTTTATAGGAGAGTTTGAAGAAAGTATATGAAGACTAGAAATTATCTAATTTAATCCTATAGCAATTCTATTATATTGATTATTCATTTTTGTTTTAATTCTTCCAGTGACAGATAGCTCATTTCCCAACCAAAACAATAATTTCTTGAAAGCTGATATATGTACATTCTATTCCTTTATCCATCACAATTTTATTAATTACATTTTTATATAGATTTCCATAATTTTTGAGGGACTGTTTTCTATTATTAATTACTTATTTGGTCATTTGATTTGGATAAGTATTATTTAAAAAGTCACACTTTGTTCATTAGATTCCACACATAAATGAGATCATGCGATATTTGTCTTTCTCTGACTGGCTTCTTTCACTTAGCATAATAATCTCCAGGTCCCTCTATGTTGTCGCAAAGGGTAATAGATCCTTCTTTTTCATAGCTGCATAGTATTCCATTGTGTAAGTGTACATAGAAGCATGCAAAAACTGATGAATCTCAGAGGGTACTGTGAGTAGGAAGAGATTAACTAAAGAATTTATATGCATAACCCATGAACATAGACAATAGTGTGGTGAAGGCCTGAGGAGGGAGTCAGAGCAGGGAGGATGGGAGTCCATGAGGGAGAAAAAGAGACATCTGTAATACTTGCAACAATAAAAATAAAAAAAAAATAAAAATAATAAAGTCACACTTAACTCTGGGCCTGTGCAATTTTCAAACAATTAACTTACAACATTTCTCAGATAAGTCTTCATGGAGAACTTGGTATAACATTTAGTAAACAGCTAATGATTAATAGCAACCTCACTAACAACACTTACATTTGCATATTTATTTCAGTTGAAACTATGTGTTTAAAAGGAATTCTTATTATAGATTTGAATGCCCATGATTAAGTTGTGTGAGACTGAATTTAGTGGTTGTTTAGATTTCTTTTTTGAGCAGCATTCCAGGCATTTAGTATGTCTGGGATTAGGGCAGAATCTTAGGGTAATGTGAGTTCTTGTCTCTGTCCTGTTACCAATATTAACCCTTTGCACTCGCTTGCTTTTTTCTCGATTCCTTTATTCTACTCGGGATTTAATTTTTTAAATACCCCAGATTTTACAAAACGCGACAGTAGAATAAAAAACTGGAGTTTCTTTTCATACAAACTTATTTATTTGGATTTTTTTATATTTCAAATTATTGATACATTCAATAACCGTCACACTCGACATCGAGTGCAAAAGGTTAAGTAAATCATGTGCTGTAAGTTATCATTTTTAAAAATATATTTTTATTGAATTCATAGAGGAAGGGAGAGGGAGAGAGAGACATCAATGATGAGAGAGAAACATTGATTGACTGCCTCTTGCACACCCCCTAATGGGGATCGAGCCTGCAACCCTGGCATGTGCCCTTAACTGGAATCGAACCTGGGACCCTTCAGTCTGTAGGCCAATGCTCTATCCATTTAGCCAAACCAGCTAGGGCGGTTATCATTTTTTTAAAAAAATATATATGTTTTTATTGATTTCAGAGAGAGAGGGAGAGATAGAAACATTAAAGATGACAGAGAATAATTGATTGATTGGGGATTGAGCCCGCAACCCAGCATGTACCCTGACATGGATTTGAACCATGACCTCTTGGTTCATAGGTTGACACTCAACCACTGAACCACATAGGCTGAGCTGTAAGTTATCATTTTTAACTTATTAATTTAAAAAAACTGCTCTTTTGCCTCATTGCCTTATTATGTGATATGAAATAGTTGTCATGTTGATTATGAAATTTAAGAACTACATAAACCTGTGAACCCCTGTTCATGTGCTATAACAATGACAGGAAAGGGAGACAGTACAGTACAGTACAGTACAGTTAATTACATGGTCTTGGAAATCAGACAGATCTGGATTTGAATATTGACTCCACAATCAGCAGGGTGGCATTGGCCAAGTTACTTATTTTACCTGAGACTTAGCTTCATTAAAATGGAAATTCACCCTGGCTGGTTTGACTCAGTGGGTAGAGTGTCAGCCTGGGACCAAAGCGTGCCGAGTTTGAATCCGGTCAAGGGCACATGCCCAGGTTGCAGGCTCGATCCCCAGTAGGAGACGTGCAGAAGGCAGCCAATCAATGATTCTCTCTCATCATGGATGTTTCTATCTCTCTCTCCCTCTCCCTTCGTCTCTGAAATCAATAAAAATATATTTAAAAAAATAAAAATTCAAGTGAACTTTCTCACTTAAGCCTTTTCATTGTGAATATGCTTCACAATAGAATTTTAAACCATACTTATTCAATGTGTTAATAACTATTCCCTGTTCACTGATATCAGTTTTAAATGTAACTTATAGACATTCTAATACCATGATATATTGATTCTTCTTTAAAGGATTCCTCAGGTCTGCTAGGTTGCACAAATATTATTTTGTTTTCCTTTAATTTAATTCTGTATCAAACTTTTAATATTCCATCTTTCTTCAGGCCATGGGGATTCCAATGCTAGATTCCCAAGATGAATGGATTGAGAACTGTTAGGTCACCAAAGAATCAGGTGATCATTGAGAGTTGATGAAGTAGCTCTTACTCTAGTTATGTCCCCAAAGTAAGCACAGGGCAGCAAAATGGAAAGATTTAAAAAATCATACAGGCATATCAAAAGATATTGCTTTCTGATATCTTTCTTCTTCTTTTTGTGGTCAGGTAAGTGAATAAGAGAAACTAAAGTTGGCAGTCTGCTGAAATTCCAGAATTATAAGGATTTTATCTCACTTTTTCGATTCAACAAACATTGAATACCTCCTAGGTGCTAACGTTTAGCAGGAGAGAATCAAAACTTGTTTCAGGCTACATGGGTGGTTCTATATGTCCAGTTTATGCCCTGATTTATGGGAAGATTTTTGTGTCTTGATTATAGCATATTCCAGGAAGAATGAGAATGATTTGGAAAGCTGATTATTAGGTGCACTGTTTTGGACTATGCCTAGATGGTTTTTGAAAACTGGTTAAGGCAAGAGCTGTTTTTTCCCCTTCTATGTTCCATACTTTTGGGTTAATTTTATTGGTTGTTTATATCTATTGAAGTGTATTTTATAGAACACTGAATTTTTTTTTTTTACTCCAGAATTGCTATTATATTGTTCTTGAAACTATAGGAAAATCTAAGTGTGACTGTAGAGGTATTCTGGCACTCATGCTTTTCGAGGAGCAGTATAGGCGTGGGGAAGGAGTGAAGTGGGGTAATATTCTATCATTTCAGGTTTAGTGAATACTCCTATGGAAATTAAATGTGTTATGGCATGAATTTCTCTTGATAGAAATATACTTTTTAGATGAGTTAATCATACTTCAGTGCCTTAGAAGTTTTGACATTCAGGTGTAGAGAAAGTAATTTGAAGTTCACAAATTAGTGGATTCGAAATTATTAGAGAAGTATCTATACTTTCACAGAGGGATTGGTTTGCAGAAGGCCGGTCACAGAATCTTGTTGGACACAGTCAGGACCAGTGAGAATAGAATCAGTAGGGGAATGTGGAAAAGACAGAAATGAGAGCAGCTTTCTGTGATTCTTCTTCCTCTGCCAAGATCACACTGTGATCATTGTAATAGTGTGCTTTATTCCCCCCTATTCTCATAGAACTAATGAGAGGAATGAACAGAAACTTTGGTTCCTCTGGCCCAAACCCTAAATTCAATATGCATATTTACTATAGAATTTTCATACTTTGATTTTTTCCCATTGAACAGACATTAGACATGTTGATAAACATTTATTTAATACTTATAATATTGCTTCAAGAGCATGAAAAAATATTTGGGTATTATTGGGTAGGTCATAGAGTTTAGTGATGTTAAAATAAAGTCATCAGATAAAAATTCCTAATAATATATTTGACAATACTTCAAAGTATTTGGAAGAGGGAATTTAAAATAAATATGTAAACTGACATTAAAAAATAATTTTCCAGGAGACTGTTTTATTTGGTTGGATGCCATAAATATCAATTAATAAAAGCATGCCAAAGTTAATTTCAGAAATTTGGGGGGAGTGCAAAGTTAAAAAGTATCATATTTTGTTTCAATTATTTCTAACCTGTATTAAAAAGATAAAGGACTAATAACAAAGGGAAGGCTCATCTAAGGAATGGAAGACAAAAGGTTGTGTATAAACATTTGATCACTTTGAACTGATTAAGGTTAGTAGAAAAGAAGTAATGAATATTGTAAAATATTGATCATTCCTATTTACTTTTTGACTATGTTTTTTTATTGGAGAGAGACAATTCTCACATGTAGAAATAACCATCAGTATAAATGACTTACAAGAGAAGTATGCACTGAGATAATTATATTTATTAACAGAAGAACATGGAAGATAAATCCACAGTTCCAAATATAGTTTAAAAGATGAAGGAAAGTACTTAGTATGTTGATGGTGACTGAGGAAAATCACCATGGTATTGCTTGTGCATTGCCAACAACATTCAAAGAGCTTCTGCTGCTATTGCCATTTCTATCTCCTGATTCATATAATGAGAATTGAAAGATTCATTAGAATCAAGTAAAGTAGCTCTGAGCTACAGTGAGGAGTGTAGTGAGGTCTGGGAAGTTCCCTGAACTGATAGGTTTCAGAGATGAATGGACAAAAGGAATTAAAATTATGGAGGAATTTAAAACATAATGTAGTGAGTTTCCTAAAAAATAATTAAGACATAAATATTTAGGAATATATTTAGCCAATGAAGCAGAACTTGCCTAGACAGTGGGGTGTCTGGAGAGACTGTCAGGAACCAGCCCCACTTCCTGTATATCCCATCCTCTCAATGACATAAATTTAGACAATAACCCTGAGGGCATCAGCCTCCTTAGCACGTGGGTTCCAACAGGACTCTACACTTGTTAGGGCTATCTTTTCTAACTTGCTTATGCATGTTATTCTGTGGAAAATGGCGCTAGATGAAGCCTCTTCTATCAATTTGTTTTAATTAATTGAACCTCTCTTAAACTTGTTGGAGTAACTCTATTGGCTTAGGATAAAGTGACAGGGAGGTTGTGAGGGATTAATTCACACTGCCAGATGCTTAAAACAAATTTTTAATTGAATTTATTGGGGGTGAAACTTGTCAATAAAACTATACAGGTTTCAAGGGTGCAACTCCAACACATTATCTGCATACTGCATTGTGAACTCACCGCCCAAAGTTAAGACTCTTTTCACTACCATTTATCCCCCTTTTGCCCTCTTTCACCTCCCCCACCTCCCTTTCCCTCTGGCAATCACCATACCTTTATCTGTGTCTGTGTGTGCATGTGTGTTTGCTTAATCCCTTCACCTTTTTTACCCAGTCCCCCAACTCCCTCTCCTTGACAGCTGTGCATCTGTTCTCTGTATCTATGAGCCTGTTCCTATTTTATTTTATTTCCTATAATATTCATTGTTTTGTTCATTAGATTATACACATACACTGAGTGGCCAGATTGTTATGATCTCTGAACGCATAATAATCTGGCCACTCAGTGTAAGTGAAATATGGTATTTGTCTTTCTCTGACTGGCTTATTTCATTTAGCACAACACTGTCCAGGTCCACCCATGATGTTGCAAAGGAAAGAATAAACAAATGAGACTGCATCAAACTAAAAAGCTTTTGCAAAGCAAAGGAAACCATCAACAAAATGAAAAGACAACCCACTGAATGGGAGAACACATTCACCAATGATACATCTAATAAAGGTTTAATTTCCAAAATGTATAAAAGACTGGATAAAATAAATTGAAGAGATTAGCCTAAGAATATATATATGCATAGTCAATGGAGACAGACAACAGTGTGGTGAATCCAGGGAAAGGGGAGGCAGGGGCTGGGTGGAGGTGAGCAAAGGGAGGATAACGGGAGACATCTGTAATAGTGTCAACAATGAAAAAAAAAGAAAAGAACTTATACAACTCAACACTAAGAAAATAAATGATCCAATTAAAAAATAGGCGAAGGACCTGCATAGACACTTCTCCAAAGAGAACATGCAGATGGCCAAAAGTCATATGAAAAGATGCTCAACATCACTAATCATCAGCGAAATGCAAATTAAAGCCACAATTGGATATCAGCTCAGACTGGTCAGAATGGCTAAAACAAATTTTTTATTGATAATATAGTTTATTCTATGGACAGGATAAAAAATATATGATAAAATAATTACATACCAAGAAACTATTATCATCAGATTATCCATCATTTATTCATCTACCCATGTACTCATAAATATTCATTAAACACTTACTATGGGCCAGAATTTGTTAATGAGATACTGTCTATCCTTAGAGAACTCAAAGATATGTTAGGAATGACATATAGGATGGTCAAATATCAATTATAAAGTAGCATCATAACTATTATGCTTGTACACCATAACATGAGAAAGTAAAGGAATAAAGAAAATTGCAGTTGGAAGAAAGAGGAAGCTGTACTTGAGGAAGTGATGCATGAATTGTATTTAGAGGTGAGAAACAGCAGAACTAAAAGCCTTCAGTTCAGTTTGCACATGTAAGCAAGCAAACATTTAACAAAAACAGGGTTATCCAAGCAGTTCAAGAAAATTGAAGGATATTTTGTGGGAGTAGGGGAAATCTAGATGTGAGGCTAGGAATAGACAGAGGATAGATAATCACCTCTTTGAAGGAGTCTAAACTTTGTGAAGGAGTAAACTCATTGAAGGAGTTTAAGTAGGACTGCAACTCTCACAGAGACTGCCTTCTTTTTCTTTTACTCTCTGAATTGCTTATTTTTTCTTTTCCCATTTTTATTCTGTCACTTCTCTCCTCTTTCCTCTTTTTCCCCTCAGCTCTATACACACACACACCTCTAGAAAAAGATGGTGTTAAAGACATAGAGGTTATAATTCAAGAGGGACCTCTTATTGAGAACTCTGCTATACTAATAGTTTTGATTTTTGATGAGAAGAGTTAATCATCTACTAGTAAAATTTCATTTCATTTCATTTTACTATTTGTGCTGCCTTCCTTCATTTAACATGCTGTAACATCTCAAATTTTCACATTTGTATTTTAAAAGATCCATAATCTTTATTAACAAGTGTTGATTATTTGTAAAAGACATCTAAAATGCAGAAATAAGGATTTTAGGAAGGAGTTCAAATCATGTATAATCAATCACATTTTACTATGTTAATAATTCTTAAAAGTTGGGCATTTTAATTTTTAAAATTGATTTCAGAGAGGAAGGCAGAGGGAGAGAGAGATAGATACAAAAATGATGAGAAAGAATCATTGATCGGCTATGGGGATCGAGCCTGCAACCTGGGCATATGCCCTGACTGGGAATCTAACTGTGACCTCCTGGTTCATAGGTTGGCACTCAACCACTGAGCCACACCGGCCCGGCAAAAGTTAGGCTTTTAAGATGTTTTTATGAGTATATGCATAGAATCATACTAAAGTAATATTTTTCACAGTTAGGTCTCTGTTATGTAGAACTATTATTATTTTTAATAGCTACATAATAGCTGATGATATAGCTGCATTATAATTTGATTTAAAATTCCATATTCATTTATAATTTGGTTATTTATAACTATTTACTATTGTTATAGAATAATAGAATGCTGAACATATGAAAATACATATCAACACCGTGTAATTAAAATGTGGAATTTCCTTTTGCTTATAATATTTCCTCAATGAATTTAACCCTTTGTTTAGTTTTAGGAGCCCCTCTATGCTTGCTATTGCATAGATTTAAACATTTTAAATTCTAATAAACATTACCAATTCTCACTGTCACCAATCATACATAAGAATTTCTACATATAAGGTTATGTATATTTCCCAGTTGAATGTATTATTGTAACAGTTCCTCATTAATTTAATTTAGGTTATATTCAAATTTTTTCTTTTTATAAATAATTGTATAACATTTGCCCTAATACCTAAATATATTAGCTCATTTGTTGGTATACCTTAAGAAAAACTTATTTAATGGGAGTCTTTAGTCATAAGGGAAGTTTTAAATATTTGATATATATTTTCAAATTGTGTGATGGGTAGTGAATATTTCTCTTTAATATCAGAATTTAAAACCCAGTAACAACTGCTTCTTTCAATATCTCTGGTGCATTCTTTTATAATTATTTTTATTTGTTTTTGTTTTTCAGGTAACACAAAGTCAATGAATAAAGCAAATTATTCTGAAGTGTCTCAATTTGTGTTCCTGGGACTTTCTACCTATAGACCAATGCAGCATTTCCTCCTGGCCTTCTCTACAGTGTCTTATGTAACAATCGTTCTAGGAAACCTCCTTGTTGTGCTTACAGTGACTTTTGACTGTCATTTACATTCCCCCATGTACTTCCTTTTAGCCAACCTCTCAGTGATTGATTTCTGTCTTTCAACTTTAGCAGTTCCTAAGATGATATCTGATTTGTACTCTGGGCACAAAACCATATCCTTCCAGGGATGTGTCATCCAGATGTTTGTCCTTCACATCCTGGGGGGATCTGAGATGGTGCTGCTCATTGCCATGGCTTTTGATAGATATGTGGCCATATGTAAGCCCCTCCATTACCTGACTGTCATGAGCCCACAAATGTGCATTTTGATTCTTTCTGGTGCTTGGGTTATAGGCCTCATTCACTCAGGGGTCCAGATAGCTTTTGTTGTTCATTTGCCTTTTTGTGGTCCTAATGAGATAGATAGCTTTTACTGTGACTTTCCTTGGTTTATCAAACTTGCTTGCACAGACACCTACAGAATGGAATCCATCGTTACTGCCAACACTGGGTTTATTTCCTTGGCCACCTTATTCTTGTTGATTATCTCCTATATCTTCATCCTGGTCACTGTATGGAAACACTCTTTAGGTGGTTTGTCTAAGGCCCTTTCTACTCTCTCAGCTCACTTCACTGTGGTGGTTTTGTTCTTTGGACCATGCATCTTTGTTTACATATGGCCATTGCCCACAGTGGCAGTGAATAAGTTTCTTCCCATTTTGGACTTTCTGATTACACCCATTCTGAATCCCATTATCTACACATTGAGGAATAAAGATATGAAGATGGCAATGAGGAGACTAATTAGTCAACTCCTGAGTTTGAGGAAGATCTCCTAAATAACTCATATGAGCATAAATTACTTTGTAAATTTTCAAGCAACTTCAAGTAATACAAATGCTTAAATAACTATATAAAATTTGGGGCTATTTTTTTCCAAAGGCACCACTCCATAATATTTAGAATAGATAATTTATGATGGGGTCACATTCAATTATCACAACATCTGTTTTTTAAACAACTTGTTTGGCAACTAAATTAAAGTCCCAGAAAATGTTTATGGGAAGTTAATGAAAAAGCATAGATTACAGACTTAGAATCTGCTGAAAGTATGACTTCAGACATCAGCCTTCCTGGATTCAAGTGAATTAACTTAGAACTAATATACTCGAACTTTTGAGGAAACTATGAAATGTGCAACTGTCCTCTGAATCAAACACAGGATATGAATAATCAAATTTATATATTTTTCTGAAACATAAAAAATGTGTGTGAGAGGTTTTAAGAAAGGACCAAGTGATATTTTATAACTGAAAAGGAAACATATGAAATTATGAATTTAAGTAAGCTTAAAAAACAGACTGGACACAGCAGAAGAAAGGATCAATAGATTCAGACAAGTCAATAGGGATTATCTAAACTGATGTACAGAAATTAGAAAAATTTAAAAATCAGAGCAGATAAATATAGGGTGTCTGTAAGAAAGGTATATACACACATTGAATAATTAGAAAGGAAGCATTTATTAAAATAATTTCTTTTTCTCAAAATTGAGCTGTCAGCTGTTAAAGTGTGTATAAATTTTTGGAGACACCGTGTGTGTGTGTGTGTGTGTGTGTATATATATATATATATATATATATATATATATATGCAGAAATAGTGATTGTTTTTTTAAGGGTCTATGCCTCAGACTCTAAGTTAGCAGGACCATGATATCTCTAAAAAGCAATATGAAATTTGAAATACATCTGGCTCCATGAATTTCAAATAAGGGGATGTGAACATGTATATCTTTTTGAGGCAAGGTGTAGGAAGAATTCTTAAGTTTTGTTATATGTAGTAATGAACAATTCACTAATATTGCACATAATCTAGTTGCTTACAGGCCACCTGAACACTACAATGACTTAAACAAATAGTTTATTCTAACTTATAACATTTCCCCCCTCCCTGATTTTATTGGTATAGATATTAAACCCTTTCATCCATTTATAAATAGAAAGAGAAGTAGCAAAATACTCAAAGGTTGTTAGTATAACCATCATTCTATTTAATGTATATCTTCCGCAGACAATTACATACTTTTCACAAATTACTAAAACATGAAGTTGAGGGAACAGCATTCCCTCCAGATTATAGTTATAATTCAATTTTTTATCTGAGTGTGATGCAAAATGAATAATGATTTACCTTTATACCATCTTTTCAGATAGATAGGTAGTTAGAATGTTAACTAATTGAGAAACAAATTTATCCATTAAAAAATAAAGATAGCAATATTCAATGCACTGACATATTGAAAAAAATTTAGAGAAGATCTATGTGAAATTCCTTGCTCAAGAAAATGCTTAGCATAATAAAGAATTTCAAGATATGTGGTGGGTGTTGAAGTAGCAACACCAACAGTAATAAGTAACATTAACATTGTTATCAACTTCAATTGGGCACAACCAAAATCATAGTTATACTGGCCAAATTTCCCAAATCACTTTGCATTCAATAATCAATAAATGATTGTGGACTATAAGAGAATTGATGTAAAACTTACATCTGGAGATACATCTGGTTTCCATGTATGAATTGGGGAATGTTCCCAGTTCCACATAACAGGACAAGAGTGGCTAATTTAGGAAGCTTACAGTGGACATTCTGATAATGTAAGACCCCAAAATATCACAGAAATCCACATGCTAACATCGTAATCTCTTAATGGCATTTTTAATTTCTTTGTTTCTTAGAGTGTAAATAGCTGGATTTAGGAGAGGTGTAATGACCGCATAAAATACAGCAAGAAACTTGTCCACCCAGGTGATGCTGAGTGGCCACAGATAGATGAAGATGCAAGGCCCAAAGAACAGCACCACCACTGTGATATGGGCAGTACAGGTGGAGAGAGCCTTGGATGCTCCATCCTTAGAGTGAAGGCAGACAGTAAACAGAATATAAGAGTAAGATATCAGCAACTGTATGAAGCAGATGGTTGCCAGTACCCCACTGTCAGCATTTATCAACATTTCTAGAACATAGGTATCCATGCAGGCTAGCTTTATTACCAATGGAATATCACAAAAAAAGCTATCCAGTTCCCTGGGTCCACAGAAGGGGAGCTTTATAATCATAGCTAGTTGGCTTACTGAATGCACAAAGCCAACGATCCATGACATCATCACTAACAGAATGCACATGCGCCTGTTCATGATGTTGGAGTAATGAAGTGGCTTACAGATGGCCACATAACGGTCGTAGGCCATTGACACAAGCAGCACCATCTCACTCCCTCCAAAGAAATGTCCAAAGAAAATCTGACACATGCAGCCTCCAAAGGAGATGGTCTTGTTTTCCTTGAGAAAGTCTGTGATCATTTTAGGGGTGGTGACTGAGGAAAGGCAGAAATCAATGAATGAAAGATTGGCTAACAGGAAGTACATGGGGGAGTGGAGATGAAGGTCAGTGATAATTAGGAGCACAATGAAGATGTTGCCTAAAATGGTGATCAAATAAAGTGAAGAAAATATCACTAGGAGGAAGGCCTGGAGCTCCCATGAATTACATAGTCCAAGAATAATAAACTCTGACACCACAGACTGGTTAACTTCTTCCATTTAGTCCAGTTTGTTTTAAATTCATCTGAAGAAAAGACATGAAATTCAATTTTTTTTTGAGTAAACAGTATGTGAATCAGGAGAAGAGGATCTTTTATATATTATTAATAGGGAGGGTATACTGATATAATCACTTTGGGCCTTATCTTGTATACTTCAACATTCACACATTCTATGACCTAGCCATTTAATTCCATTTAAATACTCAAGATAAACTCTTGCATATGTATATGAGGAGAAATTTATAATAATACCCATAGGCAGGACAATGCAATATTATTGTGACAAATAAAATACAACTATATATACTGATATAGTTATATCTTAGTAAGATATAATAATAAAGGGGAAAAATCCAAAGCAAGATCCATTCAGCATAATTTTAATAAGGTAAAAAGCAATAGAAAAATAACAGTATACTTTGCAGGAACTGTATAAATGATAAAACTATGTACAAAAAGAGAAGATGCTAAAATGTAAGTAGCCTCAACTGTGGGAAAGCTGAGGGTCAGCATGAGGATGAACACATAGCAGTTGTATGTTATTATCAATTGTTTAGATCTTGTATTAGGTCATGTTTTCATAGGTATAAATTTTGTAGTAAATAGACAAATACAAAATGGTCATGGAAAAATGGTGAGAATATGTTTTGAATAAAGCATTATAATCAATTCAATACAGTGGACCTGAGATAAAATAACTTTTTAAAAAATGGTGTTTTGTGTAGTGGGTATATGGTAGAAAAATAGTTTTTATATGTAAATTTGAAAAATTGAAATAATATTTAGCACATGACTGAAGGTTAATGATTTTTTATTAATGCTTAAATACATGAATCAATCAGTTAAAAAAGATATTAATACTAGTCTTGCCAAAGAGATGAAACTTTTTCACAGAGTTCACTAAGTAGAAGAGCAGATAAATCAAGGAGAAGGTGAAAGAATCATTCATTCTAGGTATAAAGAAAGGATAAATCATGAGCAACTGGGAGAAATATTCTTTGTTCATAAAACTCAAAGCTTTTGATATTTACAGAGAGGAAGAGAGAGGGATAGAGAGTTAGAAACATCGATCAGCCGCCTCTTGTACTCCCCCTACTGGGGATGTGCCCGCAACTAAGGTACATGCCCTTGACTGGAATCGAACCTGGGACCCTTGAGTCCGCAGGCCGACGCTCTATCCACTAAGCCAAACCGGTTTCGGCATAAAACTCAGAGCTTTTGTAACCTGCAAGAAATTACTCAACGCTTAAAGTATACCTCCACCACAGCTGAATCCTGAAGTTGAGTCTTGAATATCAAACTCTAAATTATGTTTGAAAGCTTATTTTGCTAGACATTATTAAGGACTACAGAATACAGAATCTGGTGTGAAGTTTTCTTATTTGAAACAGCATAGCTTCTGAGAAACTAAACTCTGGAAGTCTCTGCAATGTCTAAAATGATCCAAAAGCTGTGGTGAAAACTGGGAGAGAACTGCGTCACTGTACTTGAGAGAAAGATTTTTTGTGTGTGTTACACATGAGAGGGTCCTTGGGTTCTGAGGCTCTGGCTACAATTTTAGAGTTAGGTAAATTCTTCCATTTCCAACATGTCCATAGGAAGCTACTTTCATTCAGTATCATATGCCTTATCATGATTTTTGAAATATATGTTCTCCCAAACAATCTTTGGCAGAGTAAATTACAAATTAATTAAAGTTCTTATCACAAGTTAGAATTTAAGTTTGTCTCTAAAGGAGTTATTTTTGCTATTTAAATTACTTAAAAAATCTAACAATCCTATTATGCTGTAAAGTAGATCTGTATATTTCTCTTTTAAACTTTTCTCTCTCCTCCCAGTTTTTCTTCTCTTTTCACCTCCTCCTATTCCTTCTTCTTTTACAAATTTTTGGATCTCAGTCTTTGTCATAATAGATCAATTATCTCTAACAGCCATTACTAAGTTCTTGACTGGTGTTCCTAGCCTTCTATCAAAGTTGGGAACAGCTATATAGTTTTAATTTTTTTTCTATATAACTCAGAGCTATACAAAACATTTTAACCACTCACAATAACAATCATACTCATTGTACTGCTGGAAAAACAATGTCAATAAAAGGCAAACGGCAAAACACAGTTAACAGAGGACCTATTAGAATTAGGAAAGAATGTTAGTTTAGAGAAGAGTTTAGTTTGTTGAGAAGAAATATGATTTCCTATAAATCAAGAAAAAAAATAAGATGCTCCTTAAGAATTAATGATCTATGAAAAAGCATTGACATAAGAAGAAATATAAATAGCCAATAGTTGTATGAAATATATTCTCTGTATCTATAATAATTCTGTTATTGCTCTTGGCACCAATTGCTTCAGGATTTCCTCTAATTTAGTCTGGGTTTACCTTCACTGTTGTCTATAATTGAAGTTGTTGTTGATGTTGTTTTTTAAATTCTTTAGAGTTATCAGATATCAAGGATGAAAATAAAAACAAAATTAGAAAGTACTAAGTGCATAAGAGGCTTTTAATTTTTTCTAATATGGCCAACAAGAATTTATAAAATATTTTCTTACTGCACACTCATCACTTCTGTGCTTTTTAGAGGAAAAAAGAAAAAAAGAGAAAAAAAAAAGAAGAAAAAAAAAAAAGGCCCTAAGTTATACCAAAGAAGTAAAAGTCTATGTCTTCTTTTTTAACCTAATACTGGCTTTAAAAAATGTTAATATTGTTTTAGTTGAGTTACTAAAGCAAAATATTACTGCTAAAATAATTATGTTAATATCCATACTAATAATACTTTTATAATAAATTTTCAAGCATATTCTAGGTGGGAGAGATAAATCTCCAGCTTCCAAGAGTATGTATAGAATCAAAAGACTTAAAAGCAGAACTCACCAAAGAGAATCAAAACTTAAAAAAAGAAAAAACAAAAAATGTGAAAAAATTTCCATTTTTCCTTTTGGAGCTGATAATGTCAGGATCATGTCAAGACTAAGTCTCTTTGTCTCTCTGTGTTTCTCTGTCTCTCTCTGAATGCATCCTATGTGCTAGGAACTTTCACTTACTTTGTCTAAATTAATCTTCACAATAAACCCATGAAATATGTCTTACTATTCTGAGGTTGACCCTCAGGGCAACCTGTTAGAAGTCTCAGGGCTAAGAGACAGCATGACAAGGATGCACACCCAATGTTCTCTGACTTTAGTCCTCCTCCTTCTGTGATACCATTCTATATCTCCTGCTGTTCCAAGAGCATCCATTCCACTTCTAAGGTAACTATTGACTGTTAGAGCTTTTGAGATATTTTCCTCCATGTTTCTATTAGGCTTCTTTTTGAGCTAAATCATTAATAATCAAATTTCCCCATGTTGGAAATTTCTGTTAATTATAGCACATATCTGTGCCTGGAAGAGTTACTTAATCCATGAAAATTGTGGAACCTGATGATTGTGGTGCTGTGAGAACATGAAAACTTCCTCAGCCAGGGCACTGAAGGTGCTATGTGACTTTATGGAAGTCCAAAAGTACCAAGATGTAGCTAAGAGAAACAAAAAACCTTTGATATTTCTGGTATCTATGAAGCAATGTATGCACAACTTCCATCCCAATTAATATGTATGGATATATGGTATTAAAACATTGTGAAGTTGTTTTCAATGTGACAGGGGAAGGTAATTAAGGGAGAAATTAAGAAATTTACATAGTATAAATTATATTTTCTTACCCGAGAGACACCATATTTGACCACATTTTTTCCCATGGATAAAGCATTGTTCATATTCTAACTAGAATCTGAAACAAAGTCATATTTCAGCAAAACAATCCATTTTCTGTTGTGACCAGTGATCGTGGGAGAGTGTGAGGCATATATTCACTATAGAGAGTAGCCTCTGGGGTAGGAAACTTTCAAGCTAGTCATGCTATGCTCCTTTGGGACCTCTTAATTTCTGAGTTCCTCTGAATTAAGAGTATTACCTGAAAATGTGCCTATGGTCAAAGACAGACTTGGTGAGTACAATCATATAAGTTCTAATGATGAAATTTAAACACAGTTTTAAAATATTTCTTCAGTTATTTTTTTTTCAAGAGGAACATTCTTTCAGAACTGAGTTGTCATTTCTAGTCCCAGCAGAATTCAGCTGACGTGGATGAGTAGGCAGGAGATGACCAGCAGAGAGAGATGAGCCAGTCACTGGTAGAAGCCAATGGTGCTTTGAATTGCTGGTTTTGTAGGGTTTTCATGAAGAGTAGAAAATATTTTGAAGTTTCAAAAATTTCTGTGTTTATTTGAGCAATGTTCTAGGTTTAACATTGAGTAAAAAGCAGCATTATCAATATTCTTCTAAATAACAAAACAATAATAGAAACCTAGCTGTTATTTGTAATACTTTTACAAAGTATTATGTAAATTCAGTGTTAGTAAGATTCCAACACTTTATAGGTTTGAGAAGGAAATATTATGGTCTGACTCTATTGTCCCTGTTTTATTACTTTCTTTTCACTGAAAAAAATAATGTGTCCACATTTTGGTGGCTGTTGTTTCCATTTCCTTTCAATGCATTTACATAATTTACATGCATTTACTTCTCCAAAGAGCATGTATCCACATATATACCTGGAGGAGTCTTGTTTACTATTGAGTATGTAGAATATAGAAGGTTACTTTAAGTTGCAAATTATTTAAAATAAATGTATGCTTAAATACTTTCATTTAACAATAATGGTTGTCTTTAGAGAAATAAAGAAAAATTAAGATAAAATATATTGAAAACATACCTTATTTTTTGTTGAAAAGTAAAGATACCTTTTAAAAGTGCTTTCCACAAGAACAGGCATATAGATCAATGGAACAGAACAGAGACCCCAGAAATTGACCCAAACCATGATGCTCAATTAATATTTGACAAAGGAGGCAAGAGCATACAATGGAGTTAAGACAGTCTCTTTAATAAATAGTGTTGGGAAAATTGGATAGATACATGCAAAAAAAGAAAGAAAGAAAGAAAGAAAGAAAGAAAGAAAGAAAGAAAGAAAGAAAGAAAGAAACTAGACCACCAACTTACATCATACACAAGAATAAATTCAAAATGGGTAAAAGACTTAAAAGTAACTTAAATTTTTAAGTCGTGAAACCATAAAAATCTTAGAAGAAGCCATAGGCAGTAAAATTTCAGATATATCTCATAGCAATATGTTTATAGATACATCGCCTAGGGCAAAGGAAACCAAGAAGAAAATAAACAAATGGCACTACATCAAAATAAAAAGCTTCTGCATAGCAAGAAAAACCATCAACAAAAGTGAAAAGAGAACCCACTGCCTGGGAGAACATATTTGCCAATGATACATCTGATAAGGGGTTAACTTCCAAAATATATAAGGAATTCATATAACTTAACAAAAAGAAGACAATCCAATTAAAAAATGGGCAAAGGATCTAAATAGACACTTCTCCAAAGTGGACATACAGAAGACCAAGAGACATATGAAAAAATGCTCAAAGTCACTAATCATTTGAGATATGCAAATTAAAATGAATTGCCATCTTAAAAAGACTTACATATGTATATGTTATAGGGATTGTTAGTAATTGGTTGAGAAAGACAGGTAAACATCCATGTCTCAAACCAGGATGCTGAATTATATTAGAAAGGGCTACTCCAAGACCACCAACTAAATAAGAATTATAATTTGGAGTTAAGGAATCATTGGGGGGAAAGACACCTTTAAATAAGGTAGTAGATAGATTTTTTGAATGTTGGTCTGGATTCTCTCCCAGACTGATGGTGTAAAAAGTAGTAGGCTACTGGCATGAATATACTTTTAAATAAGGTCAAGACATCTATGAGCTAAAAATTGTTGTGCAAGGGTAGAGAAAAGAATTAAGTGATGGAGTACTGAATGTACTTCTCTTTCCACATTTTCAATAGTACTATTTTGATGATCTCTTCTTAGACTCAAGAAATGACCCTTTCTGTTTTATCCCTTTACCTTCAACTTCTTCCCAGGCTGTTATGGAACCTAGAGATCTATAAAGTTATTTCTTCAACCTGTTGTTTTCAAAGCAAAGTGATTTTTTTAAAAATGGGATACCACTCTGCATCTTTCTTCTGGCAGTCTGCTCAGGGAAGAAGCTGACATAGGACTCTGTTTTAGAAGAACGTCTATATATAAATACATACAACACATATTCCTTAACTTAAAGAATGCACTATTAGGTTGGTAAGTTAAGATTAAGAAATAAAACATTGAGCAGCAAAAGTTATTATACAATTGGGAGCTATAATATTCAGAGGATTAAAGGATCAACAAGGACAGGACCAATTTGATTGAATAATAGGTAGACTCCACAGAGATGTAGGGGTAAAGGAATGTAATTTCTAATAGTGGGAACCTTATTAGCATAGTGCATGAAAGAGGATAGTGAGTGATGTGAACCAAAAAGCCCAGGCTTTGAAGCTAGGCAGATGTAGTCTGAGACTTGGGTCTATCACTAATGAACTATGGGAACTCAATCAAGTTATAAACTCTGAGCCTCATGTATTTTAGAATGTAAAATGATGGCCACAAGCTACCTGGGCAAATGCAGGGAATTGTGCCCCCTACAACAGGAGTCCCAAGGGAGCTAGAGGGCCAAGAGCCAAGAGGGTGCACTCCTCTGTCCAGCAGTTTAAATATTCAGGTTTCATGCCCTTGCAGTGTCCACGCGTATTCTGGCCACTGACTAGCTCCCAGGTGTGACTGATAGGTAAGCACTTTTCCATATCACCCAGACCTTACTGGGCATGTGTCTATTGTCCAGTCTCTTCCGCCAGGGATCTCCAGGGAAAAGTCTTAGAGAATTTAACTGCAGCTTCCTGGAAAACCTGTATAAATGGCATGCCTATATTATCTAGTCTCCTCTTTACTCCTTTCCTGTTAAATAATAACCATGTTATAACAGTATCATTTAGAGAGCTTTTAGGTTAGTGAAGAGTCGCTTACCCAAACTGAAACTTTCAAATAGTCCTCATGAACTCTCATTATTTATAGTCCAAATGTCCCCTTGCCATAGTTGCTTCTCCATATGATTCTTATTAGTAAACCCCCAGCAGGGCTCCTCAGCAGCTGGGCTGCTGACTGCTTATCATTGACAACAGACATAGAATGATGTTATCCTGACACAACTTCATTTTTATATCAAAGCAACTTTATTTTTATGTCATAAACAAGCAGTTTAAAACAGTTTCATTTAAGTCATAAACAAGTGGAAAAATCTGTTAGGTCAGTTTAGCAAGAATCTTCCTACCCTTGATGTCTCCTCTTAGTAATTTTCCATCCACTCATCCCTCACCTTGCTCCTATAAATAAATCCCCACTGTCTTTGCTGTATTCAGAATCAAGCCCAATTTCATTCCCCTATTGCAATAGTCTTGAATAAAATGTCTCCCTTACCATTAAAAATAAATAAAATCATTCTTTGTATTATTATTTAGTGTTTATTTGTTTATTTATTTTTTATCTCTCTGGACAGTGTCCAAACAAAATAGCACAGATAAAGAAAGTAATGTGTAATCTGTTAAATGGTGATGATAGTATACTAGATTTAGTTTAATCATCACACCAGATATACCCTTTTGCCTTCTTTCTAGCTGGAGTATCCATAACAATGATGGCCTTTGACTCTGCTATATGGCCAAGGGCCCAATGTGGTTGCTTCTACAGGTCTCTCATGTTTCTCTCAGGCATATTAAAATATTGTTTTGTCTCTCACCAGCACTTCACCTTGGACTTCCCACCTCTGGCTCCTGTCTTATTTAAGTTTCCTTGTCCCCAAAAGGAGCTTGAGTTCAAGTGTTGTGTGTAGTCAGTTCCTGTGAGAAGGGGATCTCTGGGAGTAGGAGAGAGCGAGAACAAGGGAGCTGAGTGAGGGAAGAAGGAAAACCCAATATGAATGTACTTTTTTAGGTCACTGAGTAGAGAAAATGTTTATGTGATTTGCCTACAATGTACAAAACTATGGTCTATTAATGGAATAGTGGTTTAACTAAACCAACTAGGTTGACCAGAAGTTAGAATTTGACCATATATCAAACAAATACTTACGTAAATAAATAAATAATTGAAAGCTATAAATAACTTCTGTGGAAGAAAATGTGTACGATGTGCGAGAGATTTATAGAGGGAACAATTTGGATTTGCCACTCAGAGAAGTCTCTTAACAGTTGAGACCTAGATCTTCAAGTACAAACAAGTGGAACTTCAGAGTAATAGTGGCTAATGTTAAATCACAATTCCAGAAAGCTCTAAGAACACCAAGCAGGATAAAGAAAATCTACACCAGAGCATATTATATTCAAAATCAAACTAAAGAAAATAAAAAATAAATCTTGATGGACTCTAGAGAGAAATAAATCATGTTACTTATAGAGGAACAAGGATAAGAATTGCATCAGATTTCTTGTCATAAACCATGTACTAGAAAAAATATATAAAAATCTAGGTTGATTTTTTTAACACTAAATATTTTATAGTGTTAAAAAAATCAATCTAGATTTTTATGTTGTGTAAAATTATACCTCAAAAGTGAAGGATAGAGAAAAACTGAGAGAAGATATTCATTTTCCAAAAAGACAACATTCCTTAATGTATATGCGCCTAACAACAGAGCCTGAAATATATGAGTCAAAACTGAAATAACTCCAAAGAGAGTTATTCAGACCAAGTCATTAGTATAGTTGGAGACTTCAACACTCTGTTTTCAGCAGGCAGAAAATTAGTAAGGACATTGTTGAACTCAACAAAAGCATCAGTCAATTTTATCTGGTTAACATTTATAAACCACTTCATCCAACAACAGTAGAATATACATTCTTCTCAAGTACACATGAAACATTTGCTAAGCTAGACCACTTCTGGGCCATCAACTACAACTTAAATGTAAAAGGTTTCACTCAGAGGGCACACCCACACCCATACTCATTTACAAAGATGTGGGAGGAAACTGGAGTACCCAGAGAAAACCCATGTGGACATGAGGAGAATAGAATGTGCAAACTCCACACAGTCAGTGGACTGGGCCCAGAATTTATTTTTTCCTCACAATGTTATAATAAAATGACCTTGAGTAAAATTATGTTATTCAAGGAGCCAGAGGTAGGAAGGCTGCTGTATACAAAATGAAGCATAAAGAGAATTAAAAACAATCTACAGTAATAAAAGGGTAATATGCTAATTAGAGCGGACATCTCTGGACAAAGCCACAGCAGCTGCGAGGCCTGGGGCTCAGGCAGCCGTGGGCTCAGGCAGCCATGAGCCAGCCTAAGCCGTCAGTAAGACTTCTCCTGAGGGCTCCCAGACTGTGAGAGGGGGCAGGCCGGGCTGAGGGACCCCCCGACCCCCAGTGCATGAGTTTTTGTGCACCCGGCCTCTAGTTTTTATTATATAAATCTCTTTAAAAGGTAAATGACTATATAAAGCAAAAATAACAATATATTAATGAATGTATTATCACAGTAGATAATAGTAGACATTTCATATAAAACAGCACAACACAAGAGCTCAGGGGAGGTAAATGAAAGCTTACTGTAGTAACTTTCTTATATAATACCTGAAAAGATATAATATAGAAATTAGACTGTGATAAGTTAAAAATGTAAAGTATGCATTTATAGCTCTAAAACAACCACTAAAAATCACACAAAAAAGAGATAGCTAAGAAACCAATATTATTAATATGAGTAAGTTTAAATAAATAACAAGTATAAACAAATAATAATATAAAATAACACTCCAGTATATTAAAAAATGACAAAATTGAAAAAAACCCACAGATGGAACACATATAAAATAGAAATTTTAATCAAAATGTAATCATAATATATGCAAATAACCTAATAACCTAACTAAACAGAGATTGTTGTATTATATAAAATATATGTTGCAGGAAAGTAGCCACCATTAAAAAGAAAAACTCATATAGATTAAAAGTAAAAAGATAGAAATAGAAAACTATGCTAATAGGTTACTATTTATTTAAACAGTGGTGTATTAATTTACTGTTCTTGCTGTAGAAAACTATCTTATACTTAGTGACTTAAACTAGCAAATATTTATTATCTTACATTTCTTTAGTTCAGAAGTCTGATGCAAATCTCACTGGGCTAAACTCATAGGGTTGGCCGCGTTGCATTTCTTTCTTGAGGCTCTGAGGGAGAATCCATCTACTTGCCTTTTCAATTACACCAAAAGGAAGCAAAAAGAGTGGGAAAATATAAATAAATATAAAATATCTCACAAGAAAGTAAATTTTAATCCAGCCATAAAAATAATAAACCTATTACATGTAAGTGATATTTTATTTTTTACAATTATCATATATGTAATTATATATATATATATATGACAAGCCCCACAAGACATCATGCTATATTTTTTGTACAGTCAATATTCACTGTATGCTTATTTATATATATCAACATATTTAAAAATCTACTTTCTCTTATTTTTTATTCTTTCTTTCAAATTAGTGGTTTCCTACAGAATTATTTTTTATTACCTGAAGAACAGCAATTAATATTTATTTAGTGCAACTTCTTAGGGAACAGATTCACTCATTTTTGTTTTTTCTGAAATGTCCTTATTTTACCTTCATTTAAAGACAATGTTTTAATCTCAAATAGACTTTCATTTTTACATTTTTTTTCTTTATTTTTTTTCTTTTTTCTTTTTAATTTTTTAAATTTCTTTATTGATTAAGGCATTACATGTGTCCTCATCTCCCTATTAACCCCCCAAACCCCCACTCATGCCCTCACCCCCCTGTTTTTTGTGTCCTTGGTTAGACATATATGCATACAGGTCCTTTGGCTGATCTCTCGCCATTACCCCCACCCTCCCCTACCTTCCCTCTGAGGTTTGATGGTCTGATCAATGCTTCTCTGTCTCTGGATCTGTTTTTGTTCACCAGTTTATGTTGTTCATTATATTACATAAATGAGTGAGATCATATGATATTTATCTTTCTCTGACTGGCTTATTTCATTTAGCATAATTCTCTCCACTTCCATTTATGCTGTTGCAAATGGTAAGAATTCCTTTTTTTTGACCGCAGCATAGTATTCCATTGTGTAGATGTACCACCGTTTTTTAATCCACTCATCTGCTGATGGCCACTTAGGCTGTTTCCAAATCTTAGTTATGGTAAATTGTGCCACTCATATAGACTTTTAGATTGTTTTCTTTCAGCATGTTAAATATGTCACTCCTTTATCCTTTGGCTCTCATGTTTCTGATATAAAAAAGCTGTTAGTCGCTCTAACAGGTTTGGGTCAGTGGATAGATCGTCGGCCTGCTGACTGAAGGGTCCCAGTTTTGATTCCGGTCAAGGGCATGTACCTTGGTTGTGGGCACATCCCCAGTAGGGGGTGTGCAGGAGGCAGTTGATTGATGTTTCTCTCTCATTGATGTTTCTAACTCTCTATCCCTCTCCCTTCCTCTCTGTAAAAAAATCAATAAAATATATATTTTTAAAAACCTGTTAGTCCTACCATTGTTCTTTTCAAATCAACATGCATTTCTCCACCTCAGATGCTTCTAAGATTTTCCTTTATCTTTCTTACATTGATGTGTTTGTGTCTTTTATTGTTCTTTGTTCTGCTTGTGGTACACAGAGTGTTTGTATATGTGGATTTATGTTTTTTTTAAAAAATAAATCTTTATTGTTGAAAGTATTACATATGTTCCTTTTTTCCCCCCATTCTACTCTCCCACCCCCCTCTCACCTGAAGCCTTCACCACCCACTGTCTGTGTCCTTGGGTTATGCATATAAGCCAGTCAGAGAAAGATAAATATCACATGATACCATATGTGCAATCTAATGATCAACATAAACTGATGAACAAAAATAGACCTAGAGACGTAGAAACAAAGAAAAGACTGTCAAACCTCAGAGGAAAGGTAGGGGAGGTTGGAGGGTGGAAGGGATCAACCAATGGATTTATGTCTTTTATCAATTTGTAAATGTTCTTTGTGATTATCTCTTCAAATATTGCATTTCTCCCATCCCCTCTTTTCCCTAGACTACTTGGAAGTCAATTGTACATCTATAAGACATTTCCATTCTATCTCACATATCTCTAATGTCCTTTTCTGTATTTTCTATTCTTGCATTTCAATTTTATTATTTTCTATTGACTTTAGTTCCAGTTCATTCTTTAGTCTTCTCCTGTGTTTAATCTAATTTTAAACTCATCTAATGAATTTAGATTTTAGATTTTTTTCGCTCTATAATTTTCATTGAATTCTTTCTATGGATTCTAACTCTCTGTTCAAATTCTTTTTTTTAACCTATCTATTACATTTTTTCTTTTATTATTTGGAACATACTGATTATTGTAATTATAATGTTATTTTTATTTGATTTCATAGGATAATGTGTGCTTATATTTTAGTTATCGCTCTCTTTTTCTCTTATTTTTTAAATTTTATTTTATTGTTTAAAGTATTACACATAGTAGTACATATATCTCCTCCCTCCCATTTACCTTCCCCGTTTTTCTCTTATTTTTTGATAACATATTTCTATCTTTTGCTATCTCTAGTGATTTACTATTAAATTATGGACACTTCATTAACATTTTAAAAGTATATAGGCTTCCCCAAAAGATCATTCCTTTCACTACTAGATCTATATAGTGGAGGTTAATTCTCTTAATCCAGTGTGTCTCAGTGGGGGCAAGTTTGCCCTCTAGAGGACTGCAAAATGTAGGGATACTTTTGGTGTTACAGCTGAGGAACTTTTACTGACAGCTAGTAAGTGAAAGTCAGGATTGCTGCTAAACATTCTATAGAGCACAGGAAAATCTCTCACAACAAAGAATTGTATGGCCCAAAATGTCCATAATGCCAAGGTTGAGACACACTGCTTAATCCAAACAGAGTTTGGATTTAAGCTGATTTGCGGCCTTCATAAGACTCAGTCTACCTCTGGTTCATCCACAGACCTCTAGAATTAAAATTGAACCCTGATGTATGCTCATGAGTTCTGATTCCCTTATGTGAGATTTAAATTTAGGAATAATGGATGTGGGCATAAAGATAACAGAATGCAAGGCTTCCATTTGTATGGGGATATCTAGTTGGCATTAAAGCAGCTCTGGAGTATTTTCAGGTGCTGTGACCCTGGAACCAGCATGAAAAAAAAAGGACTTCTGTATTTCTTAGCTCCAAAGTTGCTATGTGAACAGTACCTCCCTATGTATACCAATTTGTTGGTAATGTCTTGAGGTTTGCTACTGGTTGCCACATCAAAGGCTACTCTTATAGGTATTTTCATGATTTTGTAAATGCCTAACGCCTTATATTATTCCCATTTTAAAAATAACCAGAGTGATTTAGTTATCTGTAACCAAATAATGACTGTCACACCAAATTCCTATCATCATTGCATTCAGGGTAAAAAGATTTTCAAATAAACTCAAATTCCTCTCTAATATTTAAAAAATAACTATTAGGAATAACCACAAAGCTCTCCAAAACTTTAAAATAGAAAGTTAAATAGTTTCATAACAGTGTCCCATGGAATATAACAGCTTTCTTTTCCTCTCTCCACTAAATTAGGAAAAAGTAACTAGACCTTTAAGTGTCCATAAAAAAATACTTAACAGCATGATACTTTCCACTTAATGATATTTTGCTACAGATAGCCCTTTATTCAGAATCTTCAGGTTGTTGCCTACGTCAAATAGGAAACATCAGGTAGTTATTTTTGCTTAATGTCTTTTAATGGTTTCTCTTTGAAATTTGAATAAATTGAAATTCTTACCATCACCTAAAATACAAGGTTTTGCCCATACCAACTTCTCCAATTGCAATTCCTGCCACTTTTACCTTCATTAACTGCTTTACAGCTACTCTATATCTCTTTATGGTCTTCAAATGTACCAAGCTCCTAAGATCTTTGTGTACTTGTACTAGTCATCATCTCTGCCCAGATATTTCTGTCTCCAGGTGATTGCATGGTTGTTTCTTTCAAGTCATCTGGGTATCAGTTAAATACCACTCAAGACCTTGCTTAACAACCAAAAGCAAAGTAACTATAATTTTCCTGTCAAACTCTATCATAGCATTACTTTTGATTTGTTTCAGAGCACTATCTCGTTTTAATATTATGGTGTTTTCTTTTTAAATTTAGTAGTTTAATCTGTCTTTAGGTACTTGAACGTAACCATAGGAGACTGGGAATCTTACCTGTCTTATTCATACAACTATAATAGAGCCTGAAAATTGGAAGTGCTTAAAAAAACACAATATCTGCTAAATGGTTGACTGATTCAGTGCATAATGAATACATTATTTAATTAATTCAAACTGGACTTTCTCTTTTCTTGCTTTTCTCATTCTTTTGTTCCATTCAGAAAACCACGTGCCAGCTGAGTAACCTCCTCATGGAAGCTTTCACTTCCTGATTGCGTAGGGTATAAATCACAGGATTCATCAAAGGAAAGATCACTGTGTGAAAGAGGGAAACCACTTTGTCAGCTGGGAAAGCTCTGAAGGGGCGAGTGTAGATGAAGATGGCGGGTCCAAACATGAGAAACACAATGATAATGTGTGTGGTGCATGTGGAGAAAGCCTTGTTCTTCCCTTCAGAGGAGTGCCCCTTTACACGGCACAGGATGACTGCATAGGAGGCCAGAAGGCCCAGGAAGCACAGGAGGGTGAGCAGGCCACTATTGGAGACCATCAGGAGCTCCACCACAAAGGTGTCTGTGCAGGCCAGCTTGATGACCTGCGGCACATCACAGAAGAAGTTATCCAGCTGGTTTGGGCCACAGAAGGGCAAGTGGAGAATAAGGGCCACTTGTACAATGGAATGAGTAAAGCCTCCTAGCCACAGAGCCAACAGCAAGGCATAGCAGGCTCTAGGGTTCATAACAGTTGAATAGTGTAAAGGACGGCAGATGGCTATGTAGCGGTCAAAGGCCATCACAACAAGAAGAAACATCTCTCCTGCTCCAAGGAAGTGCAAGAAAAAGAGCTGAGTGATGCAGCCCCTGTAGGAGATTACCTTCTTCTCAGAGAGGAAGTCCACCAGCATCCTGGGCGCCACAATGAAGGAGTAGGATGCATCCAGGAACGCCAAGTTGCCCAGAAAGAAATAGAGGGGCGCTGTGAGGCCAGGGTCTGATCTGATGGTGAGAATGATGAGGAAATTTCCAGGGAGGATGATGAGGTAGAAAATTAAAACTAGCACAAAGACCAGGAGTTGAACATCTTGAGACTGGGTCAGACCAAGGAGGATGAATTCTGTCACCACTGTGCTGTTTTCACTCTCCATAACTCCTCAATATACAGGATAACAAAGCAAAAAATATTGTTATAACCTTCTTTTCATCTGTGCCATAGCTCTTCTCCAAATAAAAACAATATTTGACACATCAAACATTCCCTAGCTGAAAATAACTTATGCCTCATAACTCTCATATGCTTTGAGTTAATCTTTCTACCCTTCATTTTCCCCATTCCCCTAGACACTGTTCTTATGACCACACTATTGTCCCCATTTAAGTGCATCTATATAATTGTGCCCCTTTAGGACTCCGGGCTACTTTGCTTGAGGTATATTAAAAATTTCCTGATTAAAGCAAAACTTAACCATTATCAAAATGATCAGATTTTGTTGTTGTTGCTGCTTGTGGTTATATTACTACCTCCAATGTTTAGATTAGTTGCTGGATTTTGGTCCTCTGTCTTCATCCCAACAGAGCAAAGTGCTTTTGCAGGTGCTTCTTTCCTTCAGTTTCTGTAGAAGGCCTAGTTCCCAGCTGGCAGCTATATGCCTTTTTTTCCCCTGAATTTGTGCCTCAATAGTTCTCATTACATTGTGCTTCTTTGGTGCCCTTGTGCACCTTTAATCCAAGCTGGTCACCGGGATCTCAAGCAAGATATGTACATTTTACCAAACTTAAAGGTATCCCCCCATTACACCCCTGGTAGAGTCCCAGTCCTGCATCTGTTCTACACTGTTCTTAAATCTTAACACTAATCTGCAAATCTGCAAATAACAGGATTACTTCTGTTATATTCTAGGTCTCTTTTGCTCACTATATATCCATAGCCCACTTCTTCCTCAGATCTCATAATGATAGCCAAGTGATTCTTCCCACAAATATTTTTATATAATATAAAATTCATTACAACATGTAAAATTTTTTTTCTGTCTCTATAAAATCAAAGCACATTAGAGCTGGAATTGGTCATATAGCACATAGAGTCTAATATACTCACTTGGCCGATGAGAAAAATAAAGCAATTGCAGTTAAGATTTTTCAATTTGCAATGAGTTTTCTTCTTAATTCTTATTAGGAAATTGTAGGAAAAAAAGGCATCTTTTCCTTAGTTTAAATTGATTAGGAAATTGTTAATGTCCCATCAACTGGAATTATTTTATTTAGGCACTTAAATAATTAACCATGATATTGCTTGTGTAAATATATATTTCTCATTTTGGGGGAATAATCTAGCTTAAATAAGAACTCTATTCATGTTGGAGACATTCAGATGTAAGGCTTAGTCTATGTAGTGGCCTCCAAAGGGGTTGATTATGTTCACCCCAGGAGATACACAAGATAATTAACTAAGGTACATAAAAATAGTAGACTTTGTCTCTGTACTATTATAAATTATGCATTTGCAATGTTTTATATTTGTGATTGTTTTATACTTTTTATATTACTACAATTGTAGAAACATTTTATAAATAAACTAGAGACCCAGTGCACAAAATTTGTGCACTTGGGGGAGTGCCTCAGTCTGGCCTGCATTCTCTCGCAGTCCGGGAGCGGGCCTAAGCCATTAGTCAGACATCCTTAGTGCTGCTGCGGAGGAGGGAGAGGCTCCCACCACCACCGCTGTGCTTGCCAGCCGTGAGCCCGGCTTCTGGCTGAGCGGTGCTCCTCCTGTGACAGCACACTAATTACCAGGGGGCAGCTTCTGCGTTGAGTGTCTGCTCCCTGGTGGTCAGTCCCTGTCATAGTGACCACTCGTTTCGCCGTTCTGTCAATTTGCACATTCTCCTTTTATTATATAGGATATGCATATGTAGTACTGTGATATATGGGCATGTTTGACTGTAGGAATAATTTTAAAAGTGAAAAATTGCTAATTATAATAAAATAATATAATGTGAATACAACACTATTTCCCTGTTTTTTAAATACATGCAATACTTGTATTTCTAAAGTGCAATGGATACAGTGTATCACAATTTAGCAATAAAAAGGAGTGAAGTACTGATACATACTACAACATGGATAAACCTCTAAATATTATGCTATATGAATGAAGTCAGTCACAAAGAGCTGCATATTGTATAATTCATTTTATGAAAAATGTTTGGACAAAGCAAATCTGTAGAGACAAAAAAATAGAGGAGTGTTTGCTTAGGGCTAAGAGTAGGCTGTGGGAAGAACTGCTAATGAGTATGAGGTTTCTTTTTTAGGTGACGAAGATGTTCTAAAATTATATCATGTTGATACTTACATATCTCTATGAAAACATTTAAAACCATTGAATTGTACTTTTTAAATGATAGAATGTATCATTTCTCATGTTGATCATATCTCAATAAATCTTTTTTAAAGTAGAATATAATAGAAATAATCCTGTTACTTGCAGATTTTTAATATTTCCTAAAATTTTTGTGATATTATACTATGTTAGTACAGTTTTGGTAATATTATATTTAAAATCTTTTTTCTTGAAATATTAATGTTTATTGCATGTAACATTATTATATTTAAAATAGTCTTTCTTGGGGGAAAAAAGAAGAAAAAAAAGTACTATTGAATGGGGGCGGGGGGGAGGGTGGGGGGAAAGACCATAGAGAGAATAATTCCCCATTGAAATTTGACAGAAATGATTGTTAGCATCCCTAGAAAGAGAATCTAGGAAGAGAGGAAAGAAGAAAATAATAAAGAAAAGTCAGGCTTAAAAAGTCAATGGAGAACTCATGGGAAATTTAAGCAATACACTGGTGTTCTAGGCACACCTAAACATCAGAACATTTGTTCTATATGATTAGTAACCTTTGTAATTAGCAGCCAAATGTTATGGAACAGGAATTTATAACACATGGGCACATATCCACACATGTAAGCACACACATAGTAAGTTGAAGCAAATTGGAATAGAAAAAAATATCTTTGGAGTCCTTCACATTAGCTTAGGAGCTTCCTCCTGTCTTTTATCCACCTGGACAACTATTGGCTTCCACATTCACTCCTCAATCTGCATACAGAAACCTGCTCTCAAGAAAGTAAGTCAATAGTTCCCATTACCTTTTCTGAAGTGTGATGCATTCCGGGTTTTCAGTTATTTCATGCTTCTTTGGGTTGACAATTCCAGACACAGGCAACACTCTGAGAGTTACAGTCTCTTCCAATCCTCCTTTGTTTTTATTTTCTATCATCCATGTCTATGTCCTGTCTATTATTAACAGGTGGAATTGCTTACCACAGACGTCTTCACTCCACTTTCCTCCTCCCATTCTCATTTATGCACATTCTGTTCTGGTGATTCTCAAATTGTGCTCACCACAGTGGTTGAGGACAGATATGTCTCAGATGGACATTACTCTGTACAAAATGAATTCCTGGCGGGGGGGGGGGGGAACAAAAGCAATGGAGTTTATAGAGACACATTTTTTGTTCTAGTCAGATAAGGCAAAGCAGTATTGTTAGTGTAGGCAAAGATAGAAACTTGAATGTTCCATCTCTAACCTTCTTTATTATGTCAACTGATACAAACACACATCTGGCACCAAAGATGCACAGGTAGAAAGGGTGCCGATGTCCCTCCCTTATATCAGAGTGCAGACACCCAGCATCTGCAGGCTGCCCTGAGCTTGCCAGGATTCCGGATGCTATCAGACCAACTCCTGGAGCGGGTGTTTGGAGACCTGATCACCATGCTAGCATCTCATCCTTTCATCTTTCCCCATTCATTTCCTTTTGCTTCTCTTTATTTTATTTTCCCATTATCTTCCTGATGATTTTACCTTCAGACACTCAGTTTTTTTCTTTTTTAATTTAATTTTTTAATTTTTTCTCTTTATTTTTGTCCATCACCATTTATCCCCCCTATACCCTTTTCCACCGCCACCCACCCCCTGCTCCCTGCAAGCACGACACTATTGTCCATGTCCAGGAGTTCTTTCTCTTTTTTTCTTTTTTTGTCCAATGCCTCCACCTCCCCAACAGCACACTCAGTTTTTTAAATTATTCCTTTTACATGTGCTGTAGTTTCTTTTATTTATTTATTTTTCTTGCAGTTTCTCTCACTTATTTTATCCCTGGCTTTTCCTTCCTTATCGCTCTCTTCCTTCTCCCGTTCTTCCTTCTCTCATTCACCCACATTCTTTCAGTCTTAAATCTTTCCCACTTTGTTCTCTACATGTATTCTACTTCATTATATTCAAGGCCTGTCTTTCCATTAATTCTGAGGCAATAGATTGTTTGTTCATTCCATGGCGGACTGAGCATCGTAGGTGCTTCCTAAGTGGTCCATTCCAATGGATTTTTCTGCAGATTGAAAATTCTTAACCTGCTCTTCAGTGTTAAGCCTTTCCTCCTGAATATTACCACCCTTGAAATTTGCTCATTCTCAACCATGCATTAGTTACTTCTCATTCTCTCACGTATAGTGTCTAACTCATTCTGATAAAAACAAAGTGACTTATCTTTGTGCTTTAAAATGAGTCTCCTTAATATTATTCCTGCCAACAGGAATACAGTGAATAAAAGCTTGAAAATGATAGTGTCTTTTCTGATACGGTATTTATTTCTATATTTTAGGTTGTTAAACTATAGAAATAATACTTAATTGCACTAAAATATTTAATTGCACTATTATAAAAAATGAAAATGGCAATAACTTTGGAAGATTCACCATTTGTATTTAAATTTGGGTATCATACACATGACTGATTTTCCCCCATGATAACTCAGAGATAAAAATGGAGGAAGAAATCAGAATTCACAAGTCAGAAGGGGTAGGCTGAGTTAAGTTGTTAAAATATACTGTTGCCCTACAAGTTTTTAAAAATGTGGATCAGGCTGAAGAACATAAAAAATATTTAATTGATACTAGAGTTGAAGATTATATAAAATTTCATTCAATTGCACAAATCTTCATCCAGATAATTACTTATCAAATATATGGGATAGATAAATTAGATGATGGAAACCTCTATAGTTCTCTCATACTTAAAAGTTTTAGACAGTATCATGAATATTGTAGGAAGAGCATTGGTTTGGGAATTATTCTACAATTTGGAAACTATAAACTTAAATGTCATTTAGTCCTTTGAAATCTGATTTTTAAATCTATAAAGGAGAAATAATATATTCATTCTTTTTACTTCACAGCATTAATATAAAGTCAAATTAGGTGATTAGTAGTCAATTCACATCTACTTAAAATGAACTAAGAAAACATTCAGTGATTAAATAAATTATAGAAAAAAATGCGAAGTAGACACTATGTCACTAGATCTTTTGTCACTGCCTTGCAGTTAATCCCAGAGGAAATGGTGACTGCTTAAATGGGACATTTCAAGGTAGGAACTTGTGGAGGTTCAAGGAAGGGTAAATGTAAAGTTTTCTTATCTAATTCGGCTAAGGTTTGTGAATTGTCTTGTTTTAAGATCCCTAAGTCTGAGCCTTACATTGGTGTATAATAGAACCATATGCAGGAAACTCATCACAGTTGAGTAGGGGACTAAGGGGTTTGCCAACTTGTAAAGTTAGTGAGGGTTGTCTCTGGAACTCAGCCTACTCCTTCTGACTTGGGAATTCTGATTTTCTCCTCCATGTTATCTCTGGGGGGAAATCAGTCATTTGTGTGATACTCAAGTTTAAATACAAATGGTGAATCTTCCAAAGTTATTGCCATTTTCATTTTTTATAATAGTGCAATTAAATGTTTTAGGACCTTTAAAATAATACTAAGCATCAGGAAGACGTAACAGGCGGTGTATTTGAGAAACAGAGTAGGAAGTGCTATATGTATGAATTTAGATCTTACCCTTTCTCTGTTTCTGCAGCATTATCCTGTCCTCGTGCATTTTAAGGCAGATGTCCCAGACAAAGAGTATGAATTTTGTTCTATTTCTTCTTCCTCTCAGTTAAAAAATACTTCAAAGAATGACCAAAAATTTCACCTTGCCAGGAGTCCAATACTACTCTCAAACATACAGCTATCCTCCTCTTTCTTATGATAAAAAGATCAACTGAGTATTTCAGAATTCTTCCTTAAATATATATTCTCATGGTGAATAATCATAAATTGTTAAATGTACGAATTTATGATGCAATTGGGAATATTCCTTGGGGTTTTACAGCAACCTTCAGCCTGTAGATTCCTTCCAATGGTAATTACTCGAATGTAAACTAAAATTAGAAAATTTTAAGGACTAAATATTCAAAACATAGGTCAGCTAAGGCCCCACTGGATCTCATTAGAATATTGGTTTTGACATTTTATCAATAACAGTGATCTTATTAAATAATTTGTATAAGTGGTAAGAAGGCATTGATGTTTTATAAGTTAAAGTACTGAGATTACTTAGTGGTAAGTATGCTGGCATATTTTTGGTGCAGAAGAGCTAGGTAGTAAAATAATATGTTATGCTCAAAAATACTTTTCAGGAGTAAGTCTTCCTGAGTAAGAGAGCGTTATGCTTTCTTATACACTCTCTAGGGCTGTGCCCTCTCAAATAAGAGAAAAATTAATTTGGTGTGATTTTGGTATTCATATTCATTCACTTTTTGAATATGTTGTTTCTGTGTTCTGCTATAGTAAAATGAAGACCTTTCTGTTTTTAATTTAAAAATATTGCTGAGGGGAAATTATTTAATCATACAAAAATCCATTTCATTCATTTTTTATACATTAAAAAGGAAAATTGAATAAATCTGAGTCTAAAAATAAAAATAAAAAACAGTTTTCACAAAAGAAATACAACATACTATCAAGTATACTTTTATTCAAATCTATGTCCAGTTCAGACAGTAATGCAGTGGGAGATGTGGGAAAGTGGAAGAAAGAGGTGAAGAGATGGAGATAATGGTATTTGTAGTTTTTATTCCTATTATAATCTGTGCTGCAAATAAATAATTTTAAACATATGTCACTTTGTTGATGTAAAAGTTTATCTGTAGAATAAGTTTCCAGAAAGACAGAAATTTAGAAATATAAAATAATTAGAAAAAAGAGAAGAACAGAGGAGAAAAATGGAAAAACACATATGGAAAAAAAATAAGAGAAAAAAAATGGAGATACAGAGAAACCATGGCCACTAAGATATGAGGACTGCAAAGTCATATATAATTATACAGAAAATGAAGGGGAGAGGAGGGAGAAGAGAGAGAGAAAAGGAAGAGAGATGAGAGATCTTTGGAAATGCAAAGTCTTTGTTTCGTGTTTGTCGTGTTTTATATAACTAGAGGCCTGGTGCATGAAATTCGTGCACGGGGGGGCGGGGTGTCCCTCAGTCCAGCCTGTACCCTCTCCAATCTGGGACCCCTCAAGGGATGTCCGACTGCCCATTTAGTTGGACAGTTGGTTATCCATTAAATGGGCAGTTGGTTATCCCTCTCACAATCCAGGACTGCTGGCTCCCAACTGCTTGCCTGCTGCCTTCCTGATTGCCCCTAACCGCTTCTGCCTGCCAGCCTGATCACCCCCTAACCACTCCGCTGCCAGCCTGATTGATGCCTAATTGCTCGCCTTCCAGCCTGTTTGCCCCCAACTTCCCTCCTCTGCTGGCCCGGTCACCCCTAACTACCCTCCCCTGCAGGGTTGATCGCCTCCAACTGCCCTCCCTTTCAGGCCGGGTGCCTCCCAACTGCCCTCCTCTGCTGGCCATCTTGTGGTGGCCATCTTGTGTCCACATGGGGGCAGGATCTTTGACCACATGGGGGCAGCCATCTTGTGTGTTGGAGTGGTGGTCAATCTGCATATTACTCTTTTATTAGATAGGATAGAGGCCTGGTGCAGGAGTGGGGGCCAGCTGGTTTGCCCTGTAGGGTGTCCCAGATAAGGGTGGGGGTTCCCTTGGGGCATGGGGCAGCCTGAGCAAGGGGCCTGTGGTGGTTTGCAGGCCAGCCACACCCCCTGGTGACCCAAGTGGAGGCACTGGTATCTGGAATTTATTTACCTTCTACAATTGAAACTTTGTAGCCTGGAGCAGAGCCAAGCCTCCTGCATGCTCCACTGGCAGCCATTTCTGTTTGAGTTAATTCACCTTCTGTAATTGAAACTTTGTAGCCTTAAGCAGAGGCCTGAGCCTGGCCAGGGTGTGTGGAAAGCTTTGCTTTCTCCGTTACCGCGGGCAACCCTGGCCTGGTCTCTCTAGCTCCATGGCTGCTGCCATTCTGTTTTAATTTGTTTACCTTCTATAATTGAAACTTTGTAGCTTGAGTGGAGGCTTAGGCCTGTCATGGGCAGGCGGAAAGCTTGTTTCCCTCTGTTGCCTGGAAAACCTTGCTCTCGGTGGCTGTAGCCATCTTGGTTCGGTTTATTTGCATACTCGCCCTGATTGGCTGGTGGGCGTGGCTTGGGCTGGTGGGTGTGGTGTGGGTGTAGCAGAGGTACGGTCAATTTGCATATTTGTCTATTATTAGGTAGGATTACAGACTTCTCAGGGATCTCACTTATCATAATTTACCATGCCACGATGCTTTAGAATTCATTAAAAGTAATGATATCTAACTAGAAATGAGCTCTCAACAGTAACCCTCTCCTCTATGCCAAGAAACCTTTTTCATCTTAGGCAACTGTATAACATTAAGAAGAAAGACGTGTGTGTTTTAATGGGTGGATCTCGATTGACCCGTGCTAGTTTACTTAAGCAAGACATCCAGTAATAGTGAAAATATCACAAGAATGGAACTCAAAAGGCAAGATTATAGTTCTGGCCCCACCCATGAGGGTTGTTTCTTGGGAAAATGTTGCAATCTGAAAAATTGGAAACGTACAGAGGTTGGCAAAAGTAGGTTTACAGTTGTAAGTATGTGAAACAGTTTATTCTTATATTATTATTATTATATCATTTTACACATTAAAAACTGTAAACCTACCTTTTCCCACCCCTGTATTTCTGTTTTTTATTCCTTTTACTTTTTTTTTAATTAAATTTAATTTTATTTTTCCCATCATGCTTTATCCTCTACCACCTCCATCCATCCCCACAACCACCGCACTGTTGTTCCTGCCCATGAATTCTCTTCATTTCACAGAAGTTTTGAGTATTTATCATTTGGAAGACCTACTGAATAGGTGGGTGAGCAATTTGGCACTGTTTATGATAGCTAAGATCCTTGGTCTCAGGGATTTTACATTCTAGTGGAAGGAGCCAGTCAAAGAGCAAAGAAAATGGCAAAAAAAAAAAAAATGCCAGAGAATAAATGACTATAACAGTGATATTTGTGGGAATGAATGGAGACAAGAAGGGCATTCTTTTTGATTATTAGAAAAGTGCTCTCTGGGGAGGTGACATTTAAGCTGAGGTCTAAATAACCAAACAAATGTAGCTATGGGATACCAGAAAGAGAGGCATTCCAGGCAACAGGAAAAGCAAGAACAATGACCATGAAGAAGGAAAAGAGCTGGTGTGTTGAGGAACAACAGAAAGGAGACCATGGTGGCAGGCAAATGGAGGGAAAGTATAAGGCAATCTCAGAGAGGGAGGCAGATGTTGCACAGGATGTGGCACTTGGTTGTTATTCTAAGTGTGTAATTATAGTGTAATCTGAAGGTCACTCTGCCTACTGTGTGGATAATGGATCGAGGGAGGCAAGGGTAAAGGAAGGACAGTTTGGAGATTTTTCAGTACCATGTTCATGACGTGTTGGGATCTTAGCCTGGGAGAGGGTGAGAGAAGGAGGTGGTAGTAGAAGTGATGAATAGAACTTGATGTCTTTTAATGGTAAAGACATTTAGACTTGCTGATGCACATGATGTCTGAAAAGAGGAAATCAGGAATAACTCATGATTTTAGATGGAGAAGCTATGAATAGTATTGCAGTTTAATAACATGGAAATGACTCAGACAAGATAAGATGAGTGATAGAATAAGCCATGCTGTTTTAAATATATATCTAATTTTTATAGAAAATATATTTTCAAAGTTAAACATTTTTTAAAGTGAAAATCTATATCTATATCTATATCTATATCTATATCTATATCTATATCTATATCTATATCTATCTATCTATCTATCTATCTATCTATATATATATATATATATAGAGAGAGAGAGAGAGGTAATATGCAAATTAGCCTGGACGCCATAACAGTTACAACCGGCTCAGGAGGAGGCTGCACATGCAGATGGGCGGGAGAGGACTGCATGCTGCCCACAGCTGCTGGGACTGGGGGTGGGCCCAGAGCAGAGACACAGCACACAGGGGGGCCTGCCCCCACTGGGAGACAGCGCACCAGCAGTCCTGCCTCTGCACGTGAGCTTCAGAGGAAACACCTTTTCTTAATGCTCATTGGCTAAGCTCCCTGTACGCCACTCGCAGTGTTCTTGGTAACTTGGGTAATAAGAATCCAAGAAGGTGATCTAGGGTTTTTCCACCTCACTCCTGGAGGAAAAAACGAAGGTCTGCTGCTGGAGGGGCTAAGAAATGTCATATCCTGCCCTAGCCAGTTTGGCTCAGTGAATAGAGCCTCAGCCTGCAGACAGCAGCATCCGGGTTCAATTCTTATCAAGGGCATGTACCTAGGTTGCAGGGTCCTCCCTGGCTGGGGCCCAGGTCAGGGCTCATGCAGGAGACAACCAATCAAAGTATCCCTCTCACATCGTTTCTCTCTGTCTTTCCCTCTCTCTTTCATGCTCTCTAAAAATCAATGGAAAAATATCCTCAGGTGAGGATAAAAAACAAAGAAAGAAATGTCATATCCTATGAAAGAGACATCTTGAAAATGCCTAAAGAAAGTTGTCATTTTTTTGTGGTGAAGGTACTGGAGTCCGTGTTGATGAAAACACCTTGGTGGCTGCAGAGGCCGGCAGTGGCAGCAGCAGCGGGGTGATGGGGGTGGCGCCTTCCCCTGATCAGCCAGTCGCCTCCCTCAGAGGGAGGCTAGACTGTAGTTTAGGCCCGGTCCCCGCGGGGAGTGGGTCTAAGCCATCAGTAGGACATCCCCTGAGGGCTCCTGAACTGTAAGAGGGGGCAGGCTGGTTGAGGAATGCCCCCCTCCCCAGTGCACGAATTTTGTGCACCGGGCTTCTAATATATATATTAGTGACTGGTATATATATATATATATATATATATATATATATATATATATATATTCAGTAAGAAATCCTCCCATCATAGTCTCCCATCCATTATTCATGGTTTAAGAGAGGAAACTATCAATTTCTTGTGAAGGAGACTTGACTTTGGGTGGTAAACACATGATGCAATATGCAGATGATGAACTATAGAGCTGTACACTTGAAACCTGTATAATGTTATTTATCAATGTCACCAGAATAAATTTAATAAAAAATAAAAGTAAAGTAAAAAATATAGGGTTCCCCCACAAATGTATACACACACTTTGCATAATTATAAAGGCAGTGTTTATTAAAATATATTTCATTTTCAAAATTGAGCTGTCAGCTGTTAAAATGTATTTTTGGAGATACCCTGTATATTCAGTGAGAAATAGTCCCATCATAGTCTCCCATCCATTACCTGTGCTTCAAGAGAGGAAATTATCAATTTAATGCATAAATTTCAAAACTATGATTATATAAGTAAATTTTTTAATTATTCTTTTTTATTTATTAAATTGACTGGGGTGACTGGTCAACATGAATATATAGGCTTCAGGTGTGAGTTTCTATGTTATAAGATCTGTACATTGCACTGTATGTCCACTACCTAGAGTTATAAGTAAATTTTATGTACATTCTTTCCCCACCATTTGAACATACCTTTAAATCATATTGACAAGAAAAAAGGTCTATGTTCTAAATTAAATTACAGCACCTGGAGAATGAGAGAGAGAGAGTGAGCAGTTAGCCTGTTATTAGCTGAGGGCCAGCTGACAAAAGACTGCTCACATTCCTGAATGGATGCTGGAGCTTTGAATCAACATCCAGGAGTCTAGTGGCCCACCACTAGACCACCACTGCATCCTGCATATGCACAAATTTTCAGGACTGTTGCCTGTAACCAATCAAAAGTAATAAATATTCCTTCCTTACAGACGGTGCTCCTATTATAGAACTGACCCCACTTTACCTATCCTATCTCCTCATCTATAGCAAATATAAATTATTTCAAAACAATTTACATCATTCTTCCCCCAAACATACTGTATAAAAAGCACTCCTCAGCCCTAGCCAGGTCATTCAGCAGGTTAGAGTGTCATCCTGATACACCAAGGTTGTGATTTGATTCCTAGTCAGGGCACATACAAAAAAATGAATTCATGAATAAGTGGAACAACAAATAGATCTCTCTCTCTCCCTCCCTCTCTCTAAAAATCAATCAATAAATAAAAACTTTTAAGTGGTCCTCAACACTTTGACAATGGACACATTGCCTTTTCCACCTACTGATGCTTCTTGTGGTTTAGACTTCACCTGGTCCTTTATGGCCCAATAAATCCTTTCTTTTAAAAAATGCTTTGCCAGCAATTGTTTGTTGATTTATTGATGGTAGTCATTCTGGCAGGTGTGAGGTAATATTTCATTGTGGTTTTAATTTGCATCTCTCTGATGATTAGTGATATTGAGCATCCTATATAATAAAGAGGTAGTATGCAAATTGACCATCACTCCAACACACAAGATGGCCGCCTCCATGTGGTCAAAGATGGCCACTCCCATGTGGACACAAGATGGCCATCACAAGATGGCCAGCAGGGAAGGGCAGTTGGGAGGGACCAGGCCTGCAGGGGAGGGCAGTTGGGGGAGACCAGGTCTGCAGGGGAGGATAGTTAGGGGCAACCAGGCCTTCAGGGAAGGACAGTTAGGGGTGACTAGGCTGGCAGGGGAGGGCATTTAGGGGCAATCGGGCTGACAGGGGAGCAGTTAGGCATTGATCAGGCTGGCAGGGGAGTAGTTAGGGTGTAATCAGGCTGGCAGGCAGGCAAGCAGTTGGGAGCCAGCAGTCCTGGATTGTGAGAGGGATGTCCCAGATTGGAGAGGGTGCAGGCTGGGCTGAGGGACTCACACCCTTCTCCCCCGTGCACAAATTTCATGCACCAGGCCTCTAGTCTTTTCATAATGTCTGTTGTCCATCCATATGTCCTAGGCACAGACATCATGTGCTGATGACCAGAGGAAAGAGGGAGTTGGGGTTGGGTGGAGGTGGACAAAGGAGGGGGAAATAGAGTCATCTGTAATAGTGTCAATAATAAAAATAAAGTTGAAAAATAAAAAGACTTTAAGCCATGGAAGTTAAGATTTTTTAAAACAATATCATACACAATATCTTGCACCTTATTTATAACTTTTTGTATATCTTGGGGAATTTTCCATGTTAATGCTTACAGAATTTCTTTTTTTTTAAATTTCTTTATTGATTAAGGTATTACATATGTGTCCTCATCTCCCCATTAACCCCTCCCCCCCCCACCCCCACCACTCATGCCCTCACCCCCTTGGTGTTCGTGTCCATTGGTTAAGGTTATATTCATGCATACAAGTCCTTTGGTTGATCTCTCCTCCTTTCCCCCACCCTCCCCTATCTTCCCTCTGAGGTTTGGCAGTCTGATTGATGCTTCTCTGTCTCTGGATCTGTCCCTGTTCACCAGTTTTTGTTGTTCATTATATTCCACAAATGAGTGAGATCATGTGGTATTTATCTTTCTCTGACTGGCTTATTTCACTTAGCATAATGCTCTCCAGTTCCATCCATGCTGTTGCAAATGGTAAGAACTCCTTCTTTTTTACTGCAGCACAGTATTCCATTGTGCAGATGTACCACAGTTTTTTAATCCACTCATCTGCTGATGGGCACTTAGGCTGTTTCCAAATCTTAACTATGGTAAATTGTGCTGCTATGAACATAGGGGTGCATATATCCTTTCTGATTGGTGTTTTAGTTTCTTGGGATATATTCCTTGAAGTGGGATCACTGGGTCAAATGGGAGTTCCATTTTTGCTTACAGAATTTCTTAACTCTTTATATGGTGGCTTATTACTCAATCGATAATAAATTATTATCAATACTTCTACTCCAGACATGTCCTCCATGATTCAGGCTGGCTTACTGCTTTCTAGCATTCCAAATGTTCCCTTCTCGTTCATTTATTTTAAGTTCCTAAATCCGTGTGTTATTTTGAAATTAGTAATACTTCATTACTCTAAAATTATGTTGTTCTTGGTTACTGCAAGTTGAAAACATTTTAAAAATATATTTTTATTGATTTCAGAGAGGAAAGGAGAGGGAGAGAGAGATAGAAACATTAATGATGAGAAAGAATCATTGATTGACTGTCTCCTGCATGCTCATTACTGGGGATTGAGCCCACAACCCAGACTGGGAATCAAACTGGTGACCTCTTGGTTCCTGGGCCAATGATCAACCGCTGAGCCACACTGAGCTAGGCAAAAAATTTTAAGACCAATTTCTCTGTAGTTATATACACTGGTGTTTGATAATTCTATTAGACAGTGGACTTTAATCCTAGTTATGTGAAATACAGGGTGACAAAATAAATAGGAGTCTATCTTGCTTATATATAGAGATATGATATTAGGAAAAAAGATAAAAGTGGAGCCCAACATTTTATTATTTATATGTATGCAATTATTTTTTCCTTTTTTTCTTTCTCTTTGTTTAATTAGATGGATGTTTGAACCTATAGAGAAGTCAATATTTTTTCCATTTCTAGGTGAGGAGAAGTCAGTTCAATAATAACTCAATTTAATAATAGATAAGTTAATTCAATCATAACTCAAAACCAGCCTTCAAGTTCTTAAAACAAAAGTCACCTTAGTGTTGAAGAATGAAGCAAATCATCATATAAAAGAATAAACCTTAGCCTGGTACTGCACAAGAAGAGGCATATAGATCAATGGAACAGAACAGAGAATGCAGAAATCAACCCAAGCCACCATGCTCAATTAATATTTGATAAAGGAAGCAAGAGCATACAATGGAGTAAAGACAATTGCTTCAATAAATGGTGTTTGCATGCAAAAAAAAATGAAACTAGACCATCAACTTACACCATACACAAGAATAAACTCACAATGGATAAAATATTTAAATGTAAGCTGTGAAACCACAAAAATCCTTGAAGAGAACATAGGCAGCAAAATATCAGACATCTCATGTAGCAAAATTTTCACTGATACAATGCCAAGGACAAAAGAAACAAAGGAAAAAAAAGAAACAAATGGAACTACATAAATAAAAAGCTTCTGTACAGCAACATAAGCCAGCATCAAAATGAAAAGAAAAACCACTGTATGGGAGAACATATTTATCAATGATACATCTGATAAGGGGTTAATAGCCAAAATATATAAAGTACTCATACAACTCAACAAAATGATGGCAGATAACCCAATAAAAAATAGGCAGGAGACCTAAATAGACACTTCTCCAAAGAGGACATGCAAATGGCCAAGAGACATGAAAAAATGCTCAAAGTCACTAATCATCAGAGAGATGCAAATTAAAACGATAATGAGGTACCACCTCACACCTGCTAGAATGACTACCATCAATAAATCAACAAATGGTAAGTGCTGGCAAGATGTGGGAAAAAGGGAATCCTAGTACACTACTGGTGAGAATACAGACTGGTGCAGCCACTATGCAAATCAATGTAGAGTTTCCTAAAAAAAATTTAAAATGGAACTGCCATTTGACCTAGTGATCCTACTTCTAGGAATATATCCTAAGAAACCCAAAACACCAGTCAGAAAGAATGTATGCACCCCTATGTTCATAGCAATGCAATTTACAATAACTAAGATCTGGAAATAGTCCAAGTGCCCAGCAGTAGATGAGTGGATAAAAACACTGTGGTACATTTATACCATGGAATACTATGCAACTGTAATAAAAGAAGGATCTGTTACCCTTTAAGACAGCATGGAGGGACTGGGAGAGTATTACACTAAATAAAACAAGCCAGTCAGAGAAAGACAACTATTATATGATCTCACTTATATGTGGAATCTAATGAACATAATAAACTGACAAACAAAATAGATCCAGAGACATGGAAGCAGGCAACACACTGAGGCTCCTCAGAGGGAATGCAGTGGGAGAGGGAAAACATCAACCTAATAATTTATATGCATATATGATTAACCCATAGACACAGGCAATAGTGGGGTGAAGGCCTAGAAAGGGTCAGGGGTGGGAAGGAAGGGGGTCATTGGGGAGGAAAAAGGGAAATCTGTAATGCTTTCAACAATAAAAATATATTTTAAAAAAGAAGATCTTATCTACCACCATTCCACATTAGAACATGAGATGCAAATTAAGTTCTCAATTAATATAATTAGGATATTTTTAGGTAAATGGAACCTCTGGGATTCTTCTTGCTCATCATTCATCTTTGTTTATAATGAAACTAGAGGCCCAGTGCATGGGATTTGTGCACTGGTGGGGCCTGCTGCAGGAGCAGCCGCTCAACCCAGTTAGCAAAGCCGCTGTGGACCCACCTTGTGAGTGGCTGCTCCCACTGCATTGAGCATCTGCACCCTGGGGGTCAGTGCGTGTTATCATGACTGGTCATTCTGCCATTCAGTCGCTGGGCTTTTATTATATACTAGAGGTCCGGTGCACAAAATTCATGCATGGAGTGGGGGGATGTCCCTCAGCCCAGCCTGCACCCTCTTGCAACCTGGGACCCCTCAGGTAGGGTCCCTAGGCCTGGCCGGCGATGAGGGTGTATTGGGGCTTTCCTTGCCTGGCTGCTGGCAGCTGGCCCTGCCCCCAATGCTGCCACTGCTTGCCATTTGTGCGGCTCTGCACTCCCTCTCCCTTGCCACTGGTCACCTCCCTCTGCAGGTGATAGGCATGGGGTGCGATCACTTGGCTGGCCTGGGCCTCCTTCTGTGGGGCAATTGCTGGCCAGCCCTGCATACCTGCCAGAGCGTCACTGGCCAGTAGCCTGGGCCACCCTCTGTGGGGCGATCGATCGCATGGCTCCCAGATTGATCGCCCTGCAGAAGGAGGCCCCACCCATTTGCTGCAGCACCGCCAGCCAGGTGACCTGGGTCTCTCTCTGAGGGGCGATTGATCACAGGGCTCTGTGATCAACCCAGTAGAGGGAGGCTGCACCCACTTAGCCGGCGCTCCATGATTGATTGCTGCTCAGAGGGTGGCCTGGGCCTCCCTCTTTGGGGCGAACAATTGTGAAGCCCCCGATCGATTGCCCCTCAGATGGTGGCCTGGGCCTCCCTCTGCGGGATGAGCATGGGGCAATGGCCGGGCCCTCCGACTAATCGCATCACACCCGCCTTGGCTGGCCTGGTACCAGTGCGTGTCATAGCGTGGTCGTCCATTCAGTCGTTCGGTCAATTTGCATATTATGCTTTTATTATTATAGATAATATTGTGACATGAATCTATTTTTCTCGAAAGTTTGACATATTACCTTGTCAAATAAGAGGACTAAAGCTCTAATTAGTCATATTTATTTCTTTATTAGTACTGTAAGTATATATTGAATGCCTATGTAAAAGTACTCAATGATTTTATGTCTGTTTTGCTGCAGGCTGCTAATTATCATAATATGCTATAATTGCATTGTGATCATTAAAATATTTTATTATTTTTTTCTATACTGGTTATGATTTTAACATAAGAAGAGTGAAACCCTGTGTTATGTATAATCTATTCAAGTTCTGTTAGCATAGTATTTGAAAGTAGTGTTAATTTTATTGTGCTTAAATTTAGAAGTTCTGCATAGAGCTAACAAGTAGGAACCGTAATTTTCTCATGGCCACTTGCATTTTCTGATTTCTCAGGGTATAAATGATTGGATTCAGGAAGGGTGTGATAACAGTGTAAAATACAGAAAGGATTTTATTGCCTGCAAAACTACTGAATGGCCAGGCATAGATAAAGATACAAGGTCCAAAGAACAGAGTGACTACAATGACTTGTGCAGACAATGTGGACAGAGCCTTGGAGAGTCCTCCAGATGATCTTTGCCACACAGTGACCAGGATGACAGCGTAGGAGACAAGCAGGAGGATGAAACAGATAAGCGAGAGCAGCCCACTGTCAGCAATGACAAATAGTTCCAGGGTATAAGTTTGGATACAAGCAAGCTTAATCACAAGGGGAAGGTCACAAAATATACTGTCTACCACATTGGGGCCACAGAAAGGCAAATTCAGTATTAGTACCATCTGGCTCATGGTGTGTATAAACCCAATTATCCATGAAAGTATCACAAACCAATTCAGCAAGCGATGGCTCATGATTGTCCTGTAGTGCAGAGGTTTACATATGGCTACGTATCTGTCAAAGGCCATGGCTATCAAAAGAGTCATCTCAGCACCCCCAAAGAAGTGCATAAAGAACATCTGGGTCATGCAGCCCCATATGGAGATGGTCTTATGTTCAGCAAGCAAGTCTGTGAGCATCTTGGGTGTGGCGACAGTGGAGACACACATGTCCAAAAAAGAGAGGTTCCCAAGGAGGAAGTACATGGGAGAATGAAGGGTGCTGCTAAATGTCACTGTGACTATAATGAGAATGTTTCCCAATGCAGTAGCACTGTAGACCAAGGAGAATGTCACAAAGAAGAAAATCTGAAGTTCCCATCGTCCAGAAAACCCTAGTAAAATAAACTCAGTCACTACAGATTCATTTTTGAGATCCATTTATTCAAATCAGAAAATACCCAGAAGTTCTTTTCTACAAAAAGAATAAAAAAAAGAGCCACAATTAGTACCAATGTTTTTCCATTTCTACTTAATGAATAATAGTTGGTGATATGAGAGCATCTGAAATATATCAGCATATCACTATTTATAATTTGAGATTAGTTTATGAGTCACATCACTTAGTAATAGCATTCTTATAGTTACTCAGAAATAAAAGAGCATTTGATGAAGTGAAATCTTGTTTTCTACTGTATTCTATCAAAAAATACTCATCAATTAATCATGACTTTGTCACTAATATGTTCATGTGAAAAATTAGATAAATAACTAGATTAATGTTTATTTTGTCTTTTTATTATAATCTTCTTTATGTGTCACCCTTTGAGATTATGTTATCTCAATATATGGAATTAGGATTTGGAGATGAGAGAATTGTATTGTCCTATTTCTCTGAGGTAATTTGCAAAGGTTATTCTATCATTCTAAAATAAACAAGTGTACACATATAATATTAGAAACTAATTTATACATATAAATGAGTCTTTGAATTCATTAAAAATAATTTTGCTTTTTAGTTTTTGTTGTGTAGTACACTGAGAAACATGGGCTCAGCCTCAGATAATTTTGAGCTTGTTTTCAGTGAGAAGTGTGTTTATTATGTGTAAGTGTACATATGTGGTGTTTTAGAAATAATGAAATAATTCAATCCTAACATATAGATTTTGCCAGGTTGTAATATATCATACTAAATTGTCTTTACTCAACTTTTTAAACATTGTTCATGGTATCTAGAGTGATCAAAATTGACCACTAACATTAGGTGATTATTGTGTGCTAAGTTCTGTTCTGTTTCACATCCATTAACACATTTGAGTCTCATAACAATCCCAAGTATTATTATTATCCTAATTTTTGCATATTAGGAAACTATGGCACAGAAATATTTAATGACTTATTCATGGGTACACAGCTAAGGATCAAAGCTGGTATCAATCCCAGTCAGTCTAATATCAGAATCTGCCCTCATACTAATATACCATATTGCCTCCCAAAGTAAAGAAATATGTATTTATGGTTAAGTTATTATATTACTAAATATTTACTGAATTCATATGTTCCATGTGAATTCCACAGAAGATAAGATTCAATAAGTATATTGGAATCCCTCTATGTTGTAATTAACTGCACTATTTTTTTCTTATACAGAATAAATTGATGCCCTATGGTCTAGAAAGTTTATAATATAGAGAGACATAATTATCAAACAAAAATAGCAATAAATCATATAAGAAAGTATTAAATTATAGGGTATATGTAACATGTATGAATCCTATCTAATAATAGAGTAACATGTAAATTACCATCACTCCGCTATGCCCACGATTGGGCGGCGGGAGGCTGGGGGGCGGGACTCGGGGTGGCCTATCTGGCCATTGAGAGGCATGGATGCGCTGCCACTGAGGGGGGCTACCCTGCTGTTGAGAGGCGCAGGGGGCAGAACTCCCGCCCCCTGTGCCTCTCAACGGCCAGATCCGCGGCCACTGAGGGGGCCTGCTGCGGACACCCAGCTGCGCCTCTCAACGGCAGGGTAGCCAGGTGTCCGCCGCAGCCCCTCTGAGCGGCCTCTGAGAGGCGCAGGGGGCGGGAGTGCGCCTCTCAACAGCAGGGTAGCCCCCCTCAGCGGCTGCGGACCATCAAAAGCATGGCAGCTGGGTGCCTGTCTGCTCCGGCACCAGGCCTTTCAGAAGCCGAGCCGGAGGCTTCTGAAAGGCTTGATGCCAGAGCAGACAGGCACCCAGCTCCACCACGAAAAGTGAAAGCATGTAGGGGGACCCTACACGTGCATGATTCAATCATGCACTGGGCCTCTAGTTTTTAAATAATGGAGACCAAATCCAAGTGACACTTCAGCTATGGCTCTAGGTTATTATCTTCAAAACATTTTAAAAGTAAAAACAATTCTCATGGTCAATAAACAAAAAGGACAGGCTTAGAGAATGTGTGAGAATTTATAGGAAAAAATAATTGAAAGCAGTGAAAAGAAAGAATGGTGTATTTAGAAAAGGGACTGAATTAAGGTATGAAGATGCATAGGAAGTGTCTATTCTCTTTTCTCCAATGACCTTTAATTCTCACCTTATTTTCATTTCTACTCAGGCTCTTGTCAAAAATATCCTATCTCCACTATCCAAACTTAATACCTTCAATTATTTTCCTTACTTAGATACTTTAAGAAATAGATGGTGCCTATAAATTAGGGAAAATAAAGATGAAGGTGGTGTAGTTCCCATAGGACAACCTTCAGGAGTACACAGAGTGGATGCTGAATGAGGGATTGTGGGTTGGAGGAGCACAGAGAGGACCGCCCATCACACCATGCCTTCTCTGAAGGGTTGTGCTATATCATTATCATGTAAGTGAGCAGAAATTTTGCTGTTGAGACTCTTGTGACAGTGATTGCAATAATTAGATGCACTTTGTAGCATGACAAGTCTTGATAATTATTAGATGGAATGAATATGCCAGTTATAATTTGGGAATGAATACCTTTACTACATGGAATTTTATGCCCTATGATACAACAGAAAAACTTGGCTCAGTGGCTGGAGTGTGAGCCCAAACACTGAAAGGTCGAGGGTTCAACTCCTGGTCAAGGGCACCTACCTGTGTTGCAGGTGTGGTCCTGGCCCCAATTAGGGCATGAATGGGAAGGCAACCAATCGACCTGTCTCTCACTCAATGTCTCTCTTTCTCTCTTCCTCTTCCTCCTCCTCTCTCCCTCTCTCCTCTTCCACTCTCTTAAAAATCAATGTAAAAAATATCCTCGGGTGAGGATTAACAAAAATTAATACAATTAAGCATAAATTGATTAAGAAATATTTTATTATGCCCTTTTACTTCGGAGGGAAAGCTGGCATTCATTTACGGGATGGCCTTCCCAGCATTTGTTTCTCCTATTCCTCTCCTTCCTTTCCCAAGCAGGCTTTCTAAAAATATTTCTTTAGTTCTACACTTCATATGCCTATTCTTATATTATGAGTATACAAAGATAATATAAATAGAAGGAAATAAATGATCATACAGTTGAGACAAAAATTCTATTAGGGAAGAAAAATTTCTTTCTCTTGAATAATTAATTGCACGTTTTATTGTAATTATTTTTACTTAATTTATATGCACTTTGGATAATAACATTAGAGCTAGGATGAAAATAGTAATATTTATTCTCCACACCTTATTTAGTAAGTAAAAATTTAAGATCCACATAATTAAGAAAACCCTCACAAGTCTTAGAGACAGGACTACTCCAAAGGGATGTGGTGAGCATTAGGCAGATGTTACATGTATAAACTCTTGGTCAGGCTCAGAATGAGTGCAGAGAGCGTATGTGTTGAATCTGAGTCATTCATGTAAGTAAATCCAAGATTACAATCCTGAGAATTTTCCATATAAATCTCTTTTAGGAATACTTGTTTTATTAAGTACTTGGATAAATACTTGTTTTATTAAGTACTTGGATATGAACATTTTTGTTCTTGCTCATGCATTAATATAATATAAAATATACTAATATACAAATAACTTATTCAAGTAATTATTTTCTTCATCTTTCATTATAGGCATTTTAAGAAAATAAATATAATTTTAATCTTTATTGATTTTATCCTTTTTAGAAATTATAAACAGTTATGCTAAGTTACAGAGGGACTTCAAAAACATAATGCTAAGTAATAGAAGCCTGACATAATAGACCACATGTAGTGTGATTTCATTTATATGAAATGCTTTGGTAACACAAATTCATAGACAGAGGTATAGTGGTGGTTACCTTGAGCTGGGGATTGAGTTCAAATGGGCACGAATTTTCTTTTTGTGATGATGAAAATGATTTAAAATAAGATTGTAGTGATAGTTGGATAATGATGCAAATGTAATAATCATTAAAATGTGTACTTAAAATAGGTGAATTTTATACCATGTGAATTATACTCAATAAAACTTAAACTATTATTTTACTTTTGCTCTTATTCTTAAGTTAAAATTATTTTTAATATATTACTTTAGCATTTTAAATGCAGCTTTCTAGAACTATCAGGCAGCTTGTACTCAAATATCTTGCAGTAGAAGACAATCAACAACATACTGCAAATCCCATCCAATCTAGTTTTAAAGTTTCTTAGTGTCCCCTATTTGAATTTATGTTTTTACTGTCTTATGTATCAGGAAACTTGCATTCTCTGGTTTTGTTTAGCAGTATTGTTAATAATTTCCCAACTATGTAAAATACTCATAATAAATTTCCTGAGTTAACTTATATTTCCCTTCATTCCCCTAAATTTGAATATCTTGTAAGGACTTCTCCCTCTTTATTCATTTAAGATTGCATTTATATTTATGGTCTAATGGCAAGTTTTATACAGAGATTTTTCCAAATATCTAGTTCTAGTCACTAATTCTCCCTCATCAGCTCCTTCTCTAATATGCTTACTTACATGTTCTGTCAACACCTGAAACTTGATAAAAAGGAAAATATTCCTATTCTGCAAAATATTTATGAGTTTCTAGCTTTTCCATTATTTTGATGATGGTATGAGTTATCTGAATGCTCAGGATTTACTTTTCTTAAATTTAGTCATCATTCCTAATAACTTACTACCTACTGTCAAATTTTACTCTGCTACGTCACCTTGAAAGCATATATCCTTTAAATTTTAATAAAAATAGTTGTTTATAGCTCATTGTGAAATAGTTATGTGACCTCCCAGTGAGAGGATTTCATATCTCAAAGTCACTCCTTTCCTTTCAGCGAACACAAAATTAATTAAAATAGCATCTTCAGTACATTAAACTTCTAATGAATTAACTCTCTAGAATATTTTCACTTACCTGTTCTAAAGGCGTAGTATGAGGCATGACATGTTCACAGGATTATTTAATATTGAAAATCTACCTTTCACACTCTGTGACACTCTGTATAAAACTCTGCATGCTATGTTCTGCCTGTTTTGTAGAGATGTGAACCACTTTGGAGGCATATTTTTTGGAGCTCTGGGAATGCAAATTTCAGTGGGAGTTGTTAAAACACTGAAGCTGCTGCCCTAGCATGACCAGGAGAGAGGTTTATACTTAATTTCGGGCCCTGTAATGTGCTGCTGTTGTCTCTGAGCATTGCATGATTAAAATAGGCATGAGAGTATTGGATGATTCGTTGCACTATAAGTGTAGACCTTTTTTATTTAATGACCCCTCCTTTCCTTCAATTGACTCCCAAACTGTCATTTTCCCTTCTTTCTGATAACTTTGTGGGTCATTTTTAGATGAATAATATCCAAAGTTTTCTGAGCATAACATCCACAGTATAATAATTGTTCTACATGTTGTAGATTCATTACTAAAAGCATATATTAGTACAACATTAACATATTCAGAAATTAGAAAGAGAAAGTTAAGATATGTTAAATAAATTAAACTGTGATATACATTAATGGTACAATGAACAGTTTTATGCTTACTAAATTATTAATAACTAGTAGCCCATTTGCAGGAAGAATCCTGCAAGCGGCCGCTGAGGCCTTGTGCCCTGCCACTGCCACTGCCGTTGTGGCCACAGCGCCTGCACCCGCGCGCCGCTGCTGCCCGCCCCGCCCCGCCCCGCCCCGCTCTGCCCCGCCTGGGCTTTCCCTCTGGCAGCCACCTTGCTTTCTGCTTTTCCTCCCTCTTCCTTCTAAGTTGTCTTCAGTCTTCACTCCTCCCTCCCTCAGCGTATGCAAATTAACCGCCATCTTGGTTGGGTAATTTGCATACTCGCCCTGATTGGATGGGAGCGAGTATTAGGATTATCCTACCTAATAATAGACAAATATGCAAATTGACCACACCTTCGCTATGCCCAAGCCACACCCACCAGCCAAAGCCACGCCCACCAGCCAATCAGGGCGAGTATGCAAATTACCCAACCAAGATGGCAGTTAATTTGCATACGCTGAGGGAGGGAGGAGTGAAGACTGAAGACAACTTAGAAGGAAGAAGGAGGAAAAGTGGAAAGCAAGGTGGCTGCCAGAGGGAAAGCCGGGGCGGGGCGGGGCGGGGTGGGGCGGGGCGGGGCGGGCGGCAGCAGTACGCGGGTGCAGGCGCTGTGGCCACAACAGCGGCGGCAGCAGCAGCGCACAAGGCCTCAGCGGCCGCTTGCAGGATTCTTCCTGCAAATGGGCTACTAGTTTTTATTTATTTAGGTATCCTGCTATTGAAACCAGACAACCAGTGGGTCAGAGCTACCTTTCACCATTTGAGCCAATTAAGCAGAGACAGGCTTGAATAATAGATGAGTGGTTATTCCAATAATGCTGGCAGTATGAAAGAGCAGCAGGTCATCCACAAAATCTGCTCTCTACCCCTAGCTCCATAAACCAACTGTTTCTATGGGGTACAAGGACAAAGATTACATGGGGAAATGGGCAAAAGGAATAAGAATGGATATAATGGTTATAGATTATAGGCAATGTGGGCTGGGAGTTTGCAAAGGGCTGGGAGCATCCAGGGACTCCGTTGTTTCCTTTCCACAACAAAGTTGTTAATCTTTCCATGATAATAGGCAGCTCCTTGATGGGGAGGATGGACCACATTTCCAGGTGAGCTCCCAGGCACCCTATAACTCACAGCCAGATTAGAATGTGCTTTCTTTGTCTTTAAAAAAAATTATTTCAGAGAGGAAGGGAGCGGGAAAGAGATAGAAACATTAATGATGAGAGAGAATCATTGATTGGCTGCCTTCTGCATGACCCACACTGGGGATGGAGCCCTCAACCCTGGCATGTGACCTGTCAGGGAATCATGTAATCTCCCAGTTCACAGATCGATGTGCAACTACTGAGCCATGCTGGCTGGCCTGAATATGCTTTCTTAAATCAGGACAAAACAAGCACAGTTAACAGAGCATGATTAAGATTTCTTAGTAGTATTTCTTATAATTAATATCTAGTCCCCAACATTCTATTTCTGCCCATAACACATGAGATTTTCAGAAAATATCTATATGGCACAAAATAGTTTCATAATCATTACACCTTTCACTATAAAATATTACAATAAAGTTTCATTTTACAAGAGGGTGTTGCTCTGGTGCACTTTGCATCACAGACTTCAAAGTGCATTTCAATAACTTGGCAACAAAGCATGTCATGAATAAATTTTAAATTGGTTGATATCTCTGTCACTTAACTCCAGACCTTTTTAAAATTCCAGTCAAATTCACCACTTAACCCATGGATCGATGTGGATTTTTGTCATAGACATTGCTTTTATTATGAATCATTACAGTTGATGAGAAAACATAGGCAGTAAAATCTCAGACATCTCTTGTAGCAATATCTTTGCTGATATATTTCCCAGGGCAAAGGAAACAAAGGAAAAAATAAACAGATGGGACTACATCAAACTAAAAAGCTTCTCATAGCAAAGGAAATTATCCACAAAACGAAAAGAGAACCCACTGTATGGAAGAAAATATTTGGCAATGATACGTCTGATAAGGGTTAATTTCCAAAAGAATTTATACAGCTCAACACCAGAAAGACAAACAGCCCAATTAAAATATGGGCAAAGGACCTGAATAGACACTTCTCCAAAGAGGACACACAGATGCCCAATAAACATACAAAAAATGGTCAACGTCACTAATCATCAGAGAGATGCAAATTAAAACCACAATGAGATATAGCCTCACACTTGCCAGAATGACTACCATCAATAAAGTAGCCAATAATAAGTGCCGGTGAGGATGTGCAGAAAGGGAACCCTAGTACACTGATGCAACCACTGTGGAAAACATTATAAAGTTTTCTCAAGAAATTAAAAATGGAGCAGCCTTTGACCCAGTAATCCAACTTTAGGGAATATAGCCTAAGAATTCTGAAACACCAATTCAAAAGAATATCTGCACCCCTATGTTCATAGCAGTGTTATTTACAACTAGAGGCCTGGTGCACAAAATTATTGCAGAGGGGGGAGGGAGGATTGGGAGGGTCCCTCAGCCCGGCCTGCACCCCATTGCAATCCAGGACTGCTGGCTTCTAACTGCTGGCCTACCTTCCTTCCTGATTGACCCTAACCCCTCTGCCTGACTGCCTGATGGCCCCTAACCACTCACCTGCCTGCCTGATTATCCCTAACCACTCACTTGTCTGCCTGATCACCCCTAACCACTCGCCCGTCTGCCTGATCGCCCCTAACCACCTCTGCCTGCCTGTCTGATCGCCCCTAACTGCCTCTGCCTTTGCCCCCACCACCGCAGTTTTGTCTGGAAGGATATCTGGAATGATGTCCGGAAGGTCATTCGGCTGTCTGGTGTAATTAGCATATTACACTTTTATTATTATAGATAGCTAAGATCTGTCAACAGCCAAAGTGTCCATCAGTAGGTGAATGGATAAAAAACACACCTCTATAATATAATGAACAACATAAACTGATGAACAAAAATAGAGCCAGAAACATAAAAACATCGAACAGACCGTCCAACCTAATAGGGAAGGCAGAGGTGGGGGATGGTAAGAGATCAACCAAAGGACCGGTATGCATGTATATGAGCATAACCAATGGACACAGACAGTAGGGGGGTGAGGGCATGTGCTGGGGGGTGGGAGCTGCTGGGGAGAGGTCAATGGGGGGAAAAAGGAGACTTATGTAATACTTTAAACAATAAAGAATTTTAATAAAGGCTGTGGTATATTTAATGGAATATTATGGAATATTATGGAGCTATAAAAATCAAGGAATTATTACTCTTTTTGACAGCATGGAGATTATTTTGCTAAGCAAAACAAGCCAGACTGAGAAAGACAAATACCATATGATCTCACTTATATGTGGAATCTAATGTACAAAATAAACTCATATCAGAGGGGAGAGTTTGGGAGAGACTGAATGAAATAAGGTGAAGAGATTAGCATAGAATTTATATACATAGCCCATGAACACAGACAATAGTGTGGTGAAGGTGGGGGGAATGTTGGTGGGAGGTGGTCAAAGGGGGGGGCGGTTATCAACAATAAAAAACAATAATAAAATAAATAAACATTAAAAATAAGATTTGTGGAACAGATGTGTGACTTTTCATTGAATTTCAGCTTTATATAAAACTACATATTCTTACTCATTCAGGAGATATTTTAATATAATTCTGCTCAAAGTTTCTATTCTGACAGTATATTCTTATAATTTGTATTGTTATATTACAGACAAATAATTATTGAGATAAAAAATAACACATATACACTCTTTGAATAATTATTAATCCTAATGGGTTAAATATGAAAAGAAAGAAACATCAATTGAGCTATCAGCTATTAAAGTGTGTATACATTTTTGGGCCATCCTTTATATTCACATACATATATATTAATCCCCACACATACACTTTGGAATGAACTCTGCAACTTTCTTTACTTTTCTAAAACAAGATTTTTCTCATTAGCTTATTTTGTCTAAACAATGATATAAAAGTGTCCCACCATTGTGGCTCAGTGGTTGAGCCTAGACCCATGAACCAGGAGATCCCGGTTTGATTCCTGGTCGGGGCATATGCCCAGGTTGCAGGCTCAATCCCCAGTGTGAGGCATGCAGGAGGCAGCCAATCCATTATTCTCTCTCATCATTGATGTTTCTATCTCTCTCTCCCTCTCCCTTCCTCTCTGAAATCAATAAAAGTATATACCACCAAGAACTACATTATTTGGCATCTATTGAGATTAGAGAGTGGAAGAAACTGGCAGGAGATCAGAGAGAAAAAAAAAGAGAGAGGTCTGGGTATTTCTTTACTTCTCACCCTGCCACATCCCTAAAATTCTGGCATAATTACTGACTTGGCTACTCAGTACCTTGTAGTCCCTTTGTGGCTCCAGCTCTGACCTATTATCATTCCCTTCTCTTGTCCCTTCAGGCTAAGGATGATAAGGTTCCCGATGCTGCTGTTGGTTCCTAAATGCCTCATTTAATTCTGCCAAGATTTATTTATTTATTTATTTATTTACTTACTTACTTACTTACTTACTTACTTACGTATTTATTTTTTGTTTATAGTATTACAGATGTCCCCCATTTTCCCTCCCTGGGCTCTTCTCCACCCAGCCCCTGCCCACCCCAGGGCTTCACTCCACTACTGTCCATGTTCATGGGCTTTGCATATATGTGTATAAATTCTTTGGTTAATCTCTTCCTATCCCCCCACAACCTCCCTCCCTTCTGAGATCTGTCAGTCTGTTCCATGAATCCATGCCTCTGGACCTATTTTGTTTGTTCATTTATTTTATTTATTAGATTCCACATGTAAGTGAGATCATGTGATATTTGTCTTTCTCTGACTGGCTTATTTTGCTTAGATTAAAACTACAATGAAGTATCACCTCACACCTGCCAGAATGGATAGCATCAATAAGTCAACAAACAATAAGTGCTGGCAAGAAAAGGAAACCCTAGTACACTGCTGGTGGGAATGTAGACTGGTGCAGCCATTATGGAAAACAGTATAGAGTTTCCTCAAAAACTTAAAATGGAACTGCCACTTGACCCAATGATCCCAATTCCAGGAATATATCCTTAGAATCCTGAAACACCAACCAAAAAGGATATATGCACCCCTATATTTATAGCAGTGTTATTTACAATAGATAAGATCTGGAAACAGCCCAAGTGTGCATCAACAGATGAGTGGATAAAAGACCTGTGGTACATTTACACAATGGAACACTATGTGGCTGTAAAAAAGGATCTCTTACTCTTTGTGATAACATGGATGGACCTGGAGATTATTCTGCCAAGATTTTTATAAATAGTTGGTTCTTATGCTCAAAAGCTCTGCTGAATGTACTTTCAATTTCCTCCTGTGACCTTAATTAATACACTTCTTGACCCATTGTAATCTGATCTTGGACCTCATCATTCTATTAAAACGACTCTTATTTATCTCTTGTTTTAGAAGTCTGCTAAAGCATGCAAAAAAAGTGGCCTGCTGAGATATTTCACTAAAAATAAAAAGGCCTCTGATCTCAAGAGGAATTATATTATTCCCTTGTGAGAAGGGAATAATATAAAGATAGTTATGCTTTTAAATAGCAGGTTTTCTCTCTCATATATATCCAATTACCTACTAAGCATCTCCACTTCAAATCCATTATGTACAATACTGAATTCATCATCTTACCCATATGTGACACATAATGAATGTGTTAAAAATGAATGAATAAACTGCTCTATTCCAAGAGTATGTATCTTCTTGCTAGTTCCCCAGACAAGAAATCTGAGAGCCAATTTTTATTGTCCCTTACTTTCAAATGTGGCCAGTCAATAGGACTTTCCCTCTATAATAAAATCCTAATATGCTAAGTGCCCGGTAGTCCGTTCAACCAATCAAAGCGTAATATACTAATGATTTGCTAAGGCTGCTCAACCGCTCACTATGACATGCACTGACCACCAGGGAGCAGATGCTCCAACTTGTAGGTTAGCTTGCTGCTGGGGTCCAGCTGAGCGAGATGGGCCGGACATGCCTTGGAGCCCTCCTGCAGTCCCTCCCTGGCTGGCCAACCTTCCGCATCCTTCTCCGGCCCTGATCATGCACCCGTGGGGTCCCTCGGCCTCTCACAATCCAGGACTCCTCATGGGATGTCAGAGAGCCGGTTTCATACCCATCCCGCAGGCCAGGCTGAGGGACCCGACTGGTGCACGAATTCATTTACCAGGCCTCTAGTCTTTAAATATCTCTGAATCTGTTCAGTTCTATCTATTCTGCCATCATCTTCAGGTAGCTCAACATCACCTCACCCTAGATTGATGCAATAGATTTCCAGCTTATCTCTTTGGCTTTAAGGTTTTCTATTTCTTACCTATTTTCTTAATCATTCAGATTGATCTTTCTAAATGCTTAACAACAAAACACTTCAAAGTCTTTCCATTGATTGCCCTTTCAAAAAGTCAGATTCCTTAATATGTCTTGTAAAGTCTTTCCAAAATTGTTTTCTCTCCCCAGACTTACTTCTCATTCTCCCTACTTTTAGTATTATTTTGGGTAACTAGAAGTCCGGTGCACGAAATTCGTGCACGGTGGGGGGGTTGTCCCTCAGCCCAGCCTGTACCCTCTCCAATCTGGGGCTCCTGGAGGGATGTCCGACTGCCCATTTAGGCCCAATCCTGGTGGGATCGGGCCTAAACGGGCAGTCGGACATCCCTCTCACAATCCAGGACTGCTGGCTCCCAACTGCTTGCCTGCCTGCCTTCCTGATTGCCCCTAACCGCTTCTGCCTGCCAGCCTGATCACCCCCTAACCACTCCGCTGCCAGCCTGGTTGATGCTTAACTGCTCCCCTGCCAGCCTGTTTGCCCCCAACTTCCCTCCTCTACCAGCCTGGTCACCCCTAACTGCCCTCCCCTGCAGGGTTTATCACCTCCAACTGTCCTCCCTTGCAGGCCTGGTCCCTCTCAACTGCCCTCCCTTGCAGGCCTGGTCCCTCACAACTGCCCTCCCTTGCAGGCCGGGTGCCTCCCAACTGCCCTCTCCTGCTGGCCATCTTGTAGTGGCCATCTTGTGTCCACATGGGGGCAGGATCTTTGACCACATGGGGGCAGCTATATTGTGTGTTGCAGTGATCAATCTGTATATTACTCTTTTATTAGATAGGATAGAGGCCTGGTGCACGGGTGGGGGCCAACTGGTTTGCCCTGAAGGGTGTCCCGGATCAGGGTGGGGTTCCCTTGGGGTGTGGGGCGGCCTGAGCGAGGGGTCTGTGGTGGTTTGCAGGCTGGCCACGCCCCCTGGCAACCCAAGCGGAGGCCTGGTATCTGGGATTTATTTTCCTTCTACAATTGAAACTTTGTAGCCTGGAGCGGAGCCAAGCCTCCTGCTGCTCCCTCTGGGGCGGCAGCCATTTCTGTGGCAGTTAATTCACCTTCTACAATTGAAACTTTGTAGCCTTAAGTGGGTGAGCCCGGCCAGGGTGTGCAGAAAGCTTTGCTTCCCCTGTTGCCTCCGGCAACCCTGGCCTGCTCTCTCAAGCTCCATTCTGCTGCCATTTGTTTGAATTTGTTTACCTTCTATAATTGAAACTTTGTAGCTTGAGTGGAGGCTTAGGCCTGCAACGGCTATGGGAAAGCTTGGCTTGCTCTGTTACCTGGGAAACCTTGCTCTCTGTGGCTGTAGCCATCTTGGTTTTGGTTAATTTGCATACTCGCCCTAATTGGCTGATGGGCGTGGCTTGGCTGGTGGGCGTGGCTTATGTAGCAGAGTGATGGTTAATTTGCATATTACCATTTTATTAGAGAGGATTCTAACTTCTGTAATACATCATGAAAATCCAGACATTTAATTATGAAATTATATTTATGCTTATGTAACTATGCACAGTGGTGTTTCTGGATGGTAGTTGGTCATCCACACATGATTAAGCAACCCAGGTCCCTTCCATCTTCTTGATCTAACAGCCCTTAGGGCCTCAGAATCTTCTATATTCACTTGGCAGGGTAAAGTAGAGTATTAAGGCATATTCAACTATTTATTACCTTAGTTCAAACTATTTCATGTTTTTACATTTTATGGCAAGTGTAAGACACATGACCCTATGTGTCTGGGAACTGTATTCCCTACTAAACAGCCATTTTTCTAATGACAACTAGAGGAGGAAGCATGGCATTTGGTGGATATTTAGTTGTCTCTGACTCACTCCATCTCCTACAATCTAAACTCAGGTCAAACTGAACTTCTTTTAGATCCTCCGATGAGGTGACTATCTCATCATCAAACCTTTACAGGTAGTTTTCAGTGCCAGGGAGAACCTTACTTTCTCTCTTCATCTGCTAACACACCTCAGTCTCAGGTTCTTTTTGTCTGCCCTTAGACTAGGAGAGGTGCTTGAATCATCCATTTGCCAACACTTAATTCTCCATCAGAGCAATTCAGTCTTGATAGTTAGTATTTGTTTAATCTGACCTTCCCACTAGGCCTGGGGTCTTTCCCATCTTGCTCTTCATTGTATTCCCAGTAAGTATAGTGCCTAGGATTTGAGAGATGATGCATTTCATTAATGTTTGTTGAATAAATTCATGCTTTACTTAAGTCTAGTCTTCATGCTTTTAATTTTTATTAAACTATTCCAAGGAGTAGCATACACATAAAATTGACAAATCGTAAGTATATAGCTTGATTAAATAATTACCATATATGTTCGTTTCCTATAGCTGCTGTAAAAAACTGTTATGGTTCAAAACAGCAGACATTTATTATCTCACAGTTCTGGAGGTCAGAAATCCAAAATCAGTATCACTGGGCCAAAATTGAAATGTCAGCAGGGCCATCCTCCTTCCAGTGGCTCTAGAAGGGCTTCCACACCTTGTCTCTTCCAGCTTCTCTCTCTGCCAGCATTCCTTGGCTTGCTGGTACATCACTCCAATCTTCAAGGCCAACATTTATAATCTTTCTGTGCTCCTTCTTGCACCACCTTCTCTTCTGCATGTTTTAAATCTTCCTCTGCCTCTACCTTATAGTAATAAATGTGATTGAATTTGGGGCCTATTTGGATAATCCAGGATAATCTCTCCATTTCAAGATTTTTAATATACTCCTATCTACAAAGATCCATCTTTTCAAATAGATAGCAATATTTGAACATTCCATGGATTAGCACATAGATACCATTTGAGGAACCATCCTCAGCCTATCACACTATAATATAAACACAACCACATGACTATTTCATAGATCAAGATAAAATATTACCAGAACACCAGACATGCATTCCTTTTTGCCTTTCTACCAGTGACTACCTTGGTTGATTTTTTTCTCAATATCCATGCATGTTTTTGTGTACAGTTATGGTTCTTTTATTTTCTTTGCTACATAGTATTTTATTTTATTAACTACAGGCCCGGTGCATGGAATCCTGCATGGGTGGGGTCCTTCAGCAAGGCCTGCAGGGATCAGCCGAAACCAGCAGTTCAGTGCTGCCTGCTGTTCCTGCCTGCTGCTCCTACTCATCCCAGCCCTGCTGTGCCTGCCACCACTGCTGCTTGATAGGCTTGCTGCTGCTCCACTGTGGTCTCCAGGCTGCGGCGGCCAGCTGTGAGCCCTGTGTCTGGTGCCCATTGGTCAGCTGAGTGGTGCTCCCGCTGTGGGAGTGCACTGACCACCAGGGGGAAGCTCCTGTGTAAAGCATCTGCCCCCTGGTGGTCTTTGTGCATCAGAGTTACTGGTTGACCAGTTAAGCAAAGCAGTCAAGTGGTTGACTGGTCGCTTAGGCTTTTATATATATATATATATATATATATATATATATATATATATATATACCTCAATTTATTTCTTCATCCTATTATTAGTGGGTATATGGCTTCTTTACAGTATGGTACTACTAAAATGGGACTTCTGTAAACACTTTTGTATACTTTTTAGTGAGGATCTGTTATAATATTGGGTAAATAACTAGGAAAGAATTAATAGAATTAGTGAGTGATAGAGCATGTGTATATTCAACTTTAGTAGATTCTGACAACAGTTTTCAAAAATGGTTGTACAAATGTATGCCTTCAACAGTAGTGTCTGAGAGTTTCTGTTGCTCCACATTCTTATTAATACCCAGAACAGTAATGCTTTCTTTCACATTGTAGTTTCAGTGATCATATCCCTAATTATTAATGAAATTAAGCAAACTTTCATAGGCTATTTAGCACTTGACTATCTTCCTCTGTAAAGTAGCCAATCAAGTTTTTGCTCATTTTTTATTAGTCTGCTTTTAAAATTTAACTTGTATTCAGTTAATAAAAATATTCTAGATATAAGTTGGTAATATGCATAGTACATACCTTTACCAAATTATGATTGGTATTTTGCTCTCTTAATGTCTTTCAATGACTATTGATGATGTACTTTAATAAAGTCTGGTTTGTCATTTTAAAGTAATTTCTTTTACAGTAATTTGCTTCCTATTTTAAAAATCCTTGCCTAGGATTTCATGTTCTCCACGCAACATAAAAACATCCGCCTATACCATGGTCTAAAATATTTATTTTTTTCCAATTGATACAAAATCCTATATAATAAAAGGCTAATAAGCAAATTGACCGAACAGCAGAACGACCAGTCGCTATGATGTGCACTGACCACCAGGGGGCAGACGTTCAATGCAGGAGATGCCCCCTAGTGGCCATTGTGCTCCCACTGGGGGGCGCACCACTCAGCCAGAAGCTGGACTCACGGCTGGCGTGTGCAGCGGCAGGGGCGGGAGCCTCTCCCATCTCCAAGGCAGTTAGACATCCCTCGAGAGCTCCCAGACTATGAGAGGGTGCAGGCCAGGCTGAGGGATCTCCCCACCCCCCAAGTGCTTTATTGTCATGCACCAGGCTTCTAGTACATATATAAAAATCTGGACTTAATATTTGTTAACTGTGAGGTTAAAACCAAGTTTTTTAAAAATGTAAATATACAATTGACCAAGCACCCTCATTTTGCCCCTGCTCTGATTATCATCTCTTTTTATAACCAGATGACTGTATATATGCATTTTGTTCCTGAATTCTCAATTATGTTCCATTAGCATGTTTCTCTTTTCTTTTACCAATACCACTAAATGTTAATATATGTACAATCTTAATACTAGTTTTAATACAACATTAACATTAAAAGTCTCAATATATGGTAGTATGTCTTCCTTCAAGAGTCCGTTGGTTATTCTTATCTTTTTGCATTTCTATGTAAGTTGGATAATTAGCATGCAAATTTCCTTGAATATATTAGTTGGATTTCATTGAATCATAAATCAATTTGGGGGAAATGAAACTTTATTAAGCAACACTGCTAAATACACAATAATTTCCCAAATACTAAAAAAATTATAAATTCGGAAGTTCAACTAACCCAGTCAAAGGAATTTAAAGAGAAACATACCACCCAGATGGCATGGCTCAGTGTTTGAGAGTCAACTTATGAACCAGGAGGTCATGGTTCAATTCTTGGTCAGGGCACATGCCCAGGTTGCAGGCTCCATCCCCAGTGTGAGATGTGCAGGAGGCAGCTGATCAAGGATTCTCTCTCATCACTGGTGTTTCAATTTCTCTCTTTCTCTCCCTTCCTCTCTGAAATCAATAAAACGATTTTTTTTTAAAAAAAGAAATACACCAAAGCACATCATAACCTAGTTGCTGAATATCAGCAAAATAAGAACATGTTATAATCATCCAGAAAGAAGGAAACACAAATTACATACAGGATCCAATCTATGCTAATCTCTTCTGTGTATTTTGCCTTCAGGCATTGCCATTTTCTTCTCTAGAAATTTTATTTAGAACTTTTTAAAATATTTTTTCATCTTCTACATAACATATTCATCTTTACCTACCTTCTTGAGCATAAGAAGCATATTTATTAGCTATTTCAAGAGTTTTGCTTGATAATTTTATTACATATGTTATTTCTCAGTCTCCTTTTTTTTGGTTGTATTATCTTCTGCTTATAGGTCATACCTTTTTGCTGTTTTGCATGTTGTACTTTTTCATTGTGAATACACTGTGAATTTTGTAATGTTTGTTCCTTTTTTCCCATCTCTACTCATTTCTATAAATGTTATTGGATTTAACAGTGAAATTACTTGAGATCCATTTGAAGTGTTCAGGGCTTCTCTCTTAGCTTTGTTTGTGAAGATCCAGCTTAGCTTTTAGTCTATGGCAGTTCTTCCAGTACTATAAAAGCAAAACATTTCTAAAACTCTACTCTGGAGAGAGAAAACATAAACTTTCCCTTGCCTGTGAGAGGATTGTTTAGCCCACCTCTTTCCTGCTGGTTCTTTCCCTGGTTCCAGATAACTGCCTCACACATATGCACTGATGAATATGTAGTCAAATACTTGAGAGGAGCCCCCTACGACTTTCTCTTGTTATATATCTTTGTAGTTCTTTCTTTTCCAGTATTTTTACTTGGAAATTCCAGCCATCCTTAACACTCTGGACAATAGAATATGAGATTTAGTGGTTAACTTTTATGATATTTATTTTAGTTTTCAGAAACTCTTTCTGGCTTATGCATTTCTGGTTGCTGCTATAATTTTGTCGATCTCAGAACAAGTTCTCAGCTGCTGAGACTGTTTTCACTTGTGATGTTGTAATGAATAGGAAATGGCATTAAAATATTGACTTTCACTAAGCCTCTCAGTTTCATCATCTATAAAATGGGCATAAGCTATGTTACCCACCATACAATGCCACTATGATCAATGTCAAATGTAAAACTGAAAGTCATTGGCATTTATTAGATATTTAAAAAGTGGCCATGATTAGTTTAGGATCATTCTAAATCAGAAAAAAAGCATTGTTTTGCTCAATATAGAGGATGTGATTGAATATATACTAAGTGGAATAAGATCAATCATGATTTATTCTTTGCCCAAGAGTACTTAAGAAAACAATACCACCTGGACCAGAGTTATTAGCTTATGAGAGTATATTTTCTGGGACTATAAAATCAAAACACAATTTATTATGTTATAAAGAGAAAAAAATCTTTAAATAATTATTACTCAAATATCAAACCATGCATATCTAGAGTAACCCATTATCAAATTACAATAAATTTTTTCTCCAGAAATGTTTAAATATAGTTAGAAAAATAATTGATTTTAATAATTGATTTTAATAATCCTTAACTCAAATAGTCCCATTAAAGTCTCCATATTCATGAAACACCTACTAAAACTGCAACCCATACACAAGTCCATAATTCCATAACCTTGCAACTTGGTAGAAGGAAAGGTTGAGGTATATAAATCTTGTCTGTGTCACTAGTTCACGGAAATGTTTGGACAGAGCATTTATATTTTCTGGTCTTGAATTTCCTCAATGAATGAGGAGCCTGGCTTAAATTATCTCTAACAACCCTTTCTAACCAAAAGTCCGTGATGAAGTGTTCCCTAGCCCTCCCTTAAGAAGGAACACTTCTTTTATTTGTAAATTGATAAAAGCCTTACATGATCCCTAATTATTCTTAATAGCTGCACAGCATTCTATTAAATGGATTACCAATAATATAGTTCAGGTGTCTACATTAATAAACATTTAGGTTTTGTATATTTATATTTTTCCATAGTTTGTTCCTAAAAGCAAAGCTTGTAATAAATACCAGGCACATATTTTATTTTACATATGCATGGGAATATCTGTAAGATAAAATACTGTAAGTATAACTACCAATTCAGATTTTTAAAATATTGATGATATTGAAAAATTTCCTTCATATATTGTACCATTTTAGAGATTTGATAATAATGTTTGAGGTTTCCTGTTTTATCAAAGCCTTATCAGCACAGTAAACTATCAGACTTTTAGATCTTTTTCAATCATACAATTGAACAAGGGAATCTCATGCACTTATACCTACATTCTCTTATATGTTAGTTTTATTCATATATTGATGAGTAACTTACATTACATTCATAATAAACTACCTGTTCATATACTTTGCTAATTTTTCTATTGGATTCTTTGGTTATTAAACTTATTGTTTTGTCAGAGCTCTTGACAAATTAAAGATATTACCCCTAAGAACAATACTGCTTTTCACCTATTTTTCCTTTTGACTTTATTTGTGATAGGCTTTATAACAAAACAAAACAGAAATCTCTGTGGAAAATTATATGGTGATGGAAGGAGATTTGATTTGGATGGTAAACACACAATGCAATGTAGATATGATATATTGCAGAATTGTACACTTGATACTTACATAATTTTATCAATCACTCTCACCCCAATAAATTTAATTTAAAAATAAAAATGCATAACACAAAACATAAAATAAAATTATGTAGTTAGATATATGAACTTTTTTTATTTTATGATTTTTGGATTTTTGCCAAACTGAATGTGATAGGTTATGGCTATGTCTGATCAGTAAAAACCTAAATAGAACAATGGTAAATTAAGAATTAGAAAATTGAAGAATATCTCTGGCATGACAAATAATTGACCAAATTAAACAGCCCCTCATAAATTCTAATTTCCCTCCTCTTTCTTCTGCTCTTTTCCTCTCTCTTCCCTTCATTTCCTCCTCATTCCTCTGCCCCTCCTCTCCTTCATTATGGAATTTTGAGAATCAGAGCAGTGAAATGACTCAATTTTGCAAGGGCACTACAACCTCTCCATTTTTACCGGCAGGACAGAATTAAAAGGGAACAAAAATACTAACAACAATACCATGGCTGCTTTCATTTTTATTGTATAATTAAAATGTTTTTGGCACTGCATAAAAATATATAAAAGTTATTCAAATTTAAAAGATCATTATCATGTTTGACATTGTACAAATGAAGTTTACCAAAGACGAGGTTCTAAGAAAACTTAACTAAATAGTATATAAAGACGAGGTTCTAAGAAAACTTAACTAAATAGTATCATGGTTCAAACAGGCTGTATGTCTATATCTAAAACTCAGCTTGCACTAAGACCTAGCATGCAGAGTTAATACCTATGTGCATAGCCACTAACGTATGTCTTATAGTATACTTAAAAAATGAATCGAGAGTACTGAATGTGGCTTTCTATTTTCTGTTGAGCAATTCTCTTTTTCATTGTTAGAATACATTTAGCCTCTCTGTTACAAGGCCTTTTTCATAATGTAAACCCAGAAAGAAGTACATAATAAAACCTTTGACCAGCAAATAAAACAATTATTAATAGATTTTAAAATCCTTATTATTAGAGGTACATGAATTTTACTTTCTCTTTCTGTTTTCCAAGAAATATGAAAAAATAGATTTCAGATTTTTCAGTTGCAAATAATCTTTTGTCACTTTGTGCATTTGTATGTTTTAGAAACATATAAAATTAACATTTTCTCTGAATTTAATTAGTCAACAACTCCCATATTTGCAATCAATTTCAAAGATATTTGCAATTTTCTATGAATAACAAAATTTATTGTAACAAATTATTCTACTTTAAAATAAGTAGACTTTAAAAATATATATGCTGCCGATAGCAACAAATATCTAGAAAAAGTTTTATAATGAGTACAGATGAATATCAGTCTAAAAGAAAACAAAAACTTTTATTGGAACAGAGTAGTAGTAGGAAAAATTATATATAACCAAATGTATAACAACCAAATTAGAAATAACTAAATATGCAATACAAAGGAAAAGATGAGCTAGTAAATGTATATCAATGAGGTAAAGTCCATGTTGTAAAACACAATATTTCTTCTGCTATGTCACTATATTTTAAAATGTTATGAATAAGTTGAATGAAGATATCAGAAACTCAATTTGCTTAAACATTGTAATTGCAAGGTATAAAATATCACTGAAATTGAAGATAATCACAAGTTTAGTAACATAAGTAGCATTTTATGTAGGTTAGACTCTAAATTTTTAATAAAATATCTAAAGGAATTATTAAATATTTTAAGAGAATTTGTACTTTAGAATTATAAAAAATTGGTTTAAATTCTCTTTAAATACTATTAAACCAAGAACTGATTTTATGCAATTTCATTGCACTTAGAACAAAACCAATTCTATATCTCAGTAACCCATGTCATTAGCAAAAGCAATTGGCATGATGCTGTGATCCAGTGGAGGCTCTTCATTCTCATTCAGGATTACATGCCTTCATGGTGATCTCTAGTTTTTCCAGTTCATGTGACGATTTCTCAACCTTCGCATGGCCGATTTAACATCTTCATTCCTCAGAGAGTAGATGATGGGGTTCAACATGGGCGTACAAACAGTGTAGAACACAGAAAGGAACTTATCCACAGAAAGTCTGCTAAAAGGCCATATATAGAAATAGATGCAAGGCCCGAAGAAAAGAATCACCACTATGATGTGAGCTGTTAATGTAGAAAGTGCCTTGGATGACCCACTGGAGGACCGGCGCCAGACAGTGATCAAAATGATGACGTAGGAAATAATTAAAGCCAGGAAACAGCCCAATGATATCAGGCCACTGTTCGTTAGCGTCATAATTTCCATCTCATAAGTATCCATGCAAGCCAGCTCTATCACTAGGGGGAGGTCACAAAAGAAGCTGTCTACCTCATTTGGGCCACAGAATGGCAGATCCACTGTAAAAGCCAAGTGGCTCACAGAATGAAGAATACCCACAGCCCAGGAAATAAACACAAAGGTTATACATAGTCTCCGATTCATAATTGTGCTATAGCGTAGGGGCTTACAGATGGCTACAAATCTGTCATACGCCATAGCGACAAGCAACATCATCTCACTCCCAACAAAACTATGAAGGAGAAATATCTGGGCCATGCAACCCTCGAAGGAGATAGTCTTGTTCTCAACAAAAAAGTCCACAAGCATCTTGGGGGTTGCAAAGTTAGACTGGCAGATATCAATGAAAGAAAGGTTACTGAGCAGGAAGTACATCGGAGAATTCAAATGGGAGTCAGAGGAAATGATAACAATAATCAGGAGGTTGCCCAGCACAGAGGTCACATACACCAGAGAGAAGATGGCAAAAAAGAAAAGCTGGAGATCCCAAGAATTGGAGAGGCCCAAAAGCACAAACTCAGACACCACTGATTCATTTATGTGAGCCATGTCGCCAATCTGCAGTTACCTACATTTAAAAACATCAGGGAAATATCACACAGTGATTAGGACTATATCTGGCATAAATACAAAAGGAACATAACCAGCTTTCAATTAAAAGTCATTTTAATTTAATGAAGCAATATAAAAAATTGACTAATATTTAACATCCAACTGCTGTGAAAAGAGGGATAATGTGAACAAAGAGGATTAGATATGAATCCTATCATAACTAGGAACATAAGATACACACATTAAAATTAAAAATATAAAATTGGAAATGAGCAAATATAAGTGGCACATTAATACCATAAATATTATCAAGATGAAAGAAATTATGACAAAGTGGTAAAGTAAGGTGTCATGGAATAGGTATTATTTTAAGTTAAAACTTTTTAAAAGTATGGGATTTGCTAGCCAAAACTGAAGGAAAGGCTATTTCTGGTGGGGGAATAAGGAGACTAAAGATACAAAGGTAAAAATATGAAAATATACTCAGGGAACTATAGTTGAGTGGCCTGTCTGGAGAAGAGGTCATGCTGAGGAGCAATCACAGTGAAGTTGGGAACGGTAGATCAGCAGCAAATTGTGGATGCAATTAGGTTTGAATGCAAGGCTAAGTGGACTAGATTAATGTTCTTGAAATTATGAATCATAAAGTGCTTGATAGTTTTAAGAACTTAATAGAAGCAATTTGCTTAGGAAGAAAGGGCATGGTGTCTCTTTCTAAACACTCCTGACACACCTGGATTTATAAAAATCTGCAACACCTTTCAGAAACAGCCCTTACATGACCCGTTTTAAACACACGGTAGCTTTTCATAAAAGAAAAGTTAAGTAGTGTGTAAATTGCCTCTTGAATGTTTTTTGACACTTTGCTTAACACATTGGACACCATGTGGCCACTTCTTCCCAGAAAAGAGCTCTATACAACCTCCAATGTTTCAGAAAACACTTTTGGCTTTAGCCCTGTATACCCAACAGTGTATGATAATCATTTACTTGTCCTTATACTGATTAAAGTTATGCACCCTATATTTTTCAATAGTTTGTTAGGACCTGGTTATTTGGATATAACTAACATAATAAATATTTAAAAGTTAAAAGCCAAAAGTGTATAGGTATTCATAATTTAACCAATGAAAATGTTTAAAGTATTTACAAGTTTTTATGTTATTTTAACTTGGTTGTTGAAGCACTAAATCCTACCCTCTAAGAGCTTTCCTCTCGGCACTTAAATTTTGATACTTGGTTTTAAAATGAACGCAGAAGCTTATGTTACTCAAGAATATAAATACATCAATAAGGTATGAAGTGACCTCAGCACAATTGTCCATCATGAGCTTCTCATCTTCATGTGGAAGATTTGGCCAATGCTGGTTTGTCTGATTATGTATGTTCATGGGCAGTGGAGAGAAAAAGGCAACTAAACATGGGAGAGGAAAGAGATTCCCATTTCTAAGACTACAAAAGACCCTAAAGAGCTACATTTTTTTTTAATTTTAAAAAGATAAAGTTTGACTCTATGAGGACCTTTTAATAGCGTTTAATCCGTGTGTAAAGCCTACCAATACTAAGGTAATTTACTATAGGATAATATTGAAGAGAGGAGCAGGGAGAGAGGTAGGGGAAACAAGGAGGGTAAGAGAGAAGGAGGAGAAAGAGAAGGAGAAGAAAACTAATGGTTAACAGCATGTTAGATAAAGTTAGTGGTATTATACATTTTTAATAGATCATCTTATCTTTAAAAAATTATTTTCTAAAAATATTCAGATTTCCTAACAACTTTATTTTCCCCATCCTATATAATAAAAGGCTAATATGCAAATCTACCAAACAGTGGAATGACCGGTCACTATGATGCACACTGACCATCAGGGGGAAGATGCTCAGTGCAGGAGCTGCCCCTTGGTGGTCAGTGCACTCCCACAGGGGGAGCACCACTCAGCCAGAAGCTCTGAGCCAGGCTCACAGCTGGTAAGCTCAGTGTCCATGGCGGGAGCCTCTCCTGCCTCCTTGGCAGTGCTAAAGATGTCTTTCGTGGGGAGTGGGCCTAAGCCATCAGTCAGACATCCCTCAAGGGCTCCCAGACTGCGAGAGGGCACAGGCCAGGCTGAGGGACCCCCCAAGTGCATGAATTTCATGCACCAGGCCTCTATTATCTAATAAATGATAAGGTTTGTCAGTCTTCATTTTTCAAAATATAGGAAACAAGTAGAATATCCTCTCCACGCTAATTCTCTATGATTTCTTAATCCAAGTAGAACAGACTAGGTTCAATGCTCTATCTTATTTTCTTCTTCATAATTAAGGTAAGTACACATTAGTAAAGATAAATAGCATTGGCCACTTACTAGCTGTATGACTGACTTTGGAAGATAGAACTAAATTATCTCCAAAGCTATTTTTACCTCTAAACTTCTAAGTGCAGAGGCAGTGCCTGGCTGCTGGAGTTGCTCAGTTGGTTGAGCATCATCCTGTGCACCAAAAGATTGCCAGTTTGTTTCCCAGTCAGGGCATATACTTGGGTTTTGTGTTTGATTCTCTCTCTCTCTCTCTCTCTCTCTCTCTCTCTCTCTCTCTCTCTCTCTCTCTCCTCTCTCTCCCTCTCTCCCTTTCTCTCTCTAAGCATGTCCTCAGGTGAGGATTAAAAAAAAATTCTTTAAAGTACAGAGGCAGTTATGTTACAGAAATATATGTATTTTTTAAAAGTCACTCAGAATTCCTTGGACTATACACAGAGCATCCAGAAGCTTCTTCATTAATGAATCATTAACTTTTTTTTATTGTTAGCATACCTTAATATAGAAGTGTTTTTAAATTGTAAAATACAGCATAAGAGAATTTCCCTATTTCTGGTGTAAAACCAACTTTAATACTTAGAAGGTGATATTATATTAATATTCTATAAAGTATGTCAACAGAACTCCAAAACCATAAACAAGCATACTTTTGATTTTAGTATTTTGTCTTATAATAAGCCTAACAGTAAAAAGCAATGAAGGATATCCTTGTTGACCATGACACTACCTTGTGTAGCTGCTCCTTCTTCATTCCAGGCAAATTTTGATAGTCAACAAATATTTGCTTAACAGATGGCTAAGTATTCCCTGACTAGAAAGCATAAAAGGGGCAGAGAAGGAAGAGATAATCCTATAGCATACTTCCCTTTCTTTGTCAGATACTGATCCTATTATTATCAGGGCTGCCCTAAGCCAATGCAGTGGGAGAGTCACATAGACAGAGAAGCGGAGAACAGAGATTCCTTCTTCCAGATGGAGTTTCCAATTTGACTGAGACAAGAATACTTTCTCCTTTGCTATCTTCTGGTTTCTGATTTTGCATCTAGAAGGCAATTTACCCATCATATCGAGTTCAAACAATATTATCATATGCATATATAATACTTACATTTATATTACTTTTAATAATTTCTCCCAGTCTTTCAGTTCTTCCTTATTTTCTCCAAATTTGGTCTCCTTCAGTTTGTTTCTAAGCTTCCCACTTTCTGCTATGAGTTTTCATACCAGAAATATTTGCAACATACTCTTGACGTGATGCATTTTAACGTGGTCCCTGCACTAAGCTGTGCAGAAACAAGCTCTTCAGGTTCTTCCCTGCAGTAGGGAGGACTCTGGTCCTGTTGTCCCTGACCATCAAATTACAATATCCTAAGGGAGGGCAATATAAAGTCTTCCATCCTCATTCCAAGAAAATTATTTCATTGGAGAAGTGAGAAATCACCCTTTAGAGATCTGAGGTCACACTGCAGTGAGAGTAATTATATTTTAAAAAATAATTTTTCCAGAAATAGACAGGAAAAAAGTTTGTGTGTGTGTGTGTGTGTGTGTGTGTGTGTGTGTGTGTGTGTGTTTTACCAATTTGTTGGTACATATGAGAACAGCAGATTATTTGATTTTCATAGTTTCCCAGTCAGTGAAATAATTTTTTGGCACCTACATTCCTGTCAATAAAATAATTACACCATCTTACAAAATGATCAAAGCCTCAGGATGTTTACTGCCAATCATAAGGAACCCACTACTTCACAAATCTGATGAATCTAGTTAGAGTGCTCAACAAGTTCTGCCATCTGTGGTTCAATAGAATAAATTTATTCTCATTTTAACATAATGATTCCTCAAATTTTTAAAGGTGCTCTCACTTTTTCTCCATGATAAATCTCCTATTTTTCCCTCAAATATGTCAACAGTCTTTTCAACTGTATTTTATATAATACATTTTCTAGATTTCCAAAGGTTGTAATGTAGATGTAATTTTCAAATGGTCACCTTTACAGAAGAAAATTGAAAATAAAATTCTCTACCACTTATGTATTTGTATATTTCCTAGTAAATATTCATATAACAATGGCATATGCTTGAAAGAGATAGATACTGAAAAAAAGTTATTTATAATTTTAAGAGTGAAAAATATTTTACTGATGGAATACATTCCATGTTTAAAATTATTAATTTTATATATGAATATGTGTGTAAGATTAAAAACACAATATCAAAGGAAAAATGGAAGATTGGTAAAATTATATTGTGCACACTTTTATAAGCCAAAAAATATGGACACATTTATTTGTTTATTTATTTATTTTTATTTTTATTTTTTTAAGAATGATTCATTTGCATTTTTATTATTTCACCAAGAGAAGAAACAGAACTTGTCTAGCTTTCTTCACACCAACCAAAAATTTCGGATTTGAAGTTTGGGATATTTTCCATGATGAGCTGAATCAAAAGTCTATTTGAAAAATATATATTTATATAAAAAAAGATTTGGGTTGTTTGCACGTAAAACATCAATTGATAAGTTTGTCTTTGATCCCATGTTGCTGTGGACACATTTATTAAAGAAAAGTTTTTAAATATCCAGAGGAGTGTAATAAAAATACGAAGGAAGGAGTCAAAAATTGTATAAAAGGGACTTAAACTGAATTAATGATATTGCATATTTTTTAAATTTTATTTTTATTGTTGAAAGTATTAAAAACGTCCCCTTTGCTTGTTTGTTTTTCCCCATTGACCCCCTACACCCTGCATCAGCCTCTCACAGGCCTTCGCCACTCTATTGTCTGTGTCCATGGGTTATGCATACTAGTATATGAATATAAGTTCCTGGGTTAGTCACTCCCCTCCCACCCACCTACCTTCCCTCTGAAATTCGTTATTCTGTTCCATGCTTCCATGTCTCTGGATCTATTTTGTTCATTGGTTTATTTTTCATTGCCAGTCTTTGTCTTTTCTTTAATTCTTTATTGTTTAAAGTATTACATATGTCTCCTTTCCCCCCATTGACCTCTCCCCAGCACTCCCACCCCCTAGTAAATGACCTCACCCCCCTAGTGTCTGTGTCCATTGGTTATGCTTATATGGATGCATACAAGTCCTTTGTTTGATCTCTCACCTCCTCCCTGCTTTCCCTCTGAGGTCAGATGGTCTGTTCGATGCCTCTCTGTCTCTGGGTCTATTTTTGTTCATCAGTTTATGTTGTTTATGATATTCCACAAATGAGTGAGATCATGTGATATTTATCTTTTTCTGACTGGCTTATTTCACTTAGCATAATGCTCTCCAGGTTCATCCATTCAGTTTCAAATGGTAAGAGTTCTTTCTTTTTTTAAAAAATATACTTTATTGATTTTTTACAGAGAGGAAGGGAGAGGGATAGAGAGCTAGAAACATCGATGAGAGAGAAATATCGATCAGCTGCCTCCTGCACACCCTCCACTGGGGATGTGCCCGCAACCAAGGTACATGCCCTTGACCAGAATCAAACCTGGGACCCTTCAGTCCGCAGGCCCACACTCTATCCACTGAGCCAAACCAGTTTCAGCAAGTTCTTTCTTTTTTACAGCAGTATAGTATTCCATTGTGTAGATGTACCATTGTTTTGTGTTGTTGTTGTTTGCTTCAAACTTTAAGGTACTTATTTATTTTATTTTATTTTATTACACATGAATATATATTTTTTATTTATTGTCTAAAGTTTTGCATATATCTCCATTTTCCCTGCTTGATCCACCCCCCTCCCCCAGCAATTCCCACTCCGGGCAAGCCCCCACCGCCCCAGTGTATGTGTCCATTGGTCATGCTAATATGCATGTGTACAAGTCCTTTGGTTGCTCTCTAAACCCCCCTCCCCTGCCATTAGTCTCTGGATCTATTCTTGTTCATCAAATTATGTTGATCATTATATCCCACATATGAGTGAGATCATGTGATATTTATCTTTCTCTGACTGTTATTTCATTTAACATAATGCTCTCCAGTTCCATCCATGCTGTTGCAAATGGTAAACGTTCCTTCTTTTGTATAGTGGCATAGCATTCCATTATGTAGATGTACCACAGTTTTTTAATCCACTCATCTGCTGATGGGCATTTAGCCTGTTTCCAAATCTTAGCTATTGTAAATTGTGCTGCTATGAACTCAGGCGTGCTATATCCTTTCTGATTGGTTTATGATTTCTTGGGATATATTCCTAGAAGTGGGATCACTGGGTCAAATTGGCATTCCATTTTTAATTTCTTAAGGAAACTCCATACTATTTTCCACAGTGGCTGCACAGTCTGCATTCCCACCAGCACTGAAAGGGGGTCCTTTTTCTCCACATCCTCACCAGCATTTGTCGTTTGTTGATTACGGCCATTCTGACAGGTGTGAGCTTGCACCTCATAGTTGTTTTGATTTGCATCTCTCGGATGATTAGTGACTTTGAGCATGTTTTCATATGTCTCGTGGCTTTCTTTCTGTCTTCTTTGGAAAAGATTCTATTTAGGTTTGTTGCCGATTTTTTATTGGATTATTTATCTTCCTTTTATTAAGTTGTATGGGTTCCCTGTAAATGTTGGAGATTAAACATTTATCAGTGATAACATTTGCAAATATGTTCTCCCATACAGTGGGCTTTCTTCTTGTTTTGTTGATGGTTTCTTTTGCTGTGCAAAAGCTTTTTATTTTGATGTAGTCCCATTTGTTTATTTTCTCTTTAGCTTCCATTGCCCTAGGAGCAGTATTGGTGAAGAAATTGCTTCGGCATATGTCAGAGATTTCGATGCCTGTGGATTCCTCTAGTATTTTTATGGTTTCTGGTCTTATGTTTAAGTCCTTTATCCATTTTGAGTTTATTTTTGTGTATGGTGTAAGTTGGTGGTCTAGTTTCATTTTTTTATTTTGCATGCATCTGTCCAATTTTCCCAACACCATTTATTGAAGAGACTGTCTTGACTCCATTGTATTTTCATGCCTCCTTTGTCAAATATTAATTGAGCATAGTGGTTTGGGTCGATATCTGGGTTCTCTATTCTATTCCATTAGTCTATATGTCTGTTCTTGTGCCAGTACCAGGCTATTTTGAAAACAGTGGCTTTGTAATACAGCTTGAAATCGGGTATTGAGATCCCACCTAGTTTGTTCTTCTTTCTCAGGATTGCTGTGGCTATTCAGGGTCTTTTTTTATTCCAGATGAATTTTTGGAGAGTTCTTTCTAGGTTTGTGACGTATGCCATTGGTATTTTAATGGGGAGTGCATTGAATCTATAGATTGCTTTGGGTAGTATGGATATTTTAATGATGTTGATTCTACCAATCCATGAGCATGGTATGTTCTTCCATCTGTTTATGTCTTCCTCTACCTCTTTTTTCAGTGTCCTGTAGTTTTCCGCATATAAGTCTTTTACCTCCTTAGTTAAGTTTATTCCTAGGTATCTTAATTATTTTGGTGCAATGGTAAATGAGATTGTTTTTTTAGTCTCTCTTTCTGTAAGTTCATTATTGGTGTATAGAAATGCCGTAGATTTCTTAGAGCTAATTTTGTATCCTGTTACATTGCCAAATTCATTTATTAAATCTAATAGTTTTTTGATGGAGTTTTTAGTTTTTTTATGTACAATATCATGTCATCTGCAAATAAGGACAGCTTTACTTCTTCTTTTCCAATTTGGATGCCTTTTATTTCTTCTTCTTGTCTAATTGCAATGGCTAATACTTCTAGTACTATGTTGAACAGGAGTGGTGAGAGTGGGCATCCCTGTCTTGTTCCTGTTCTTTTAAATGGTTTTAGTTTTTGCCCATTGAGTATGATGTTGGCTGTGGGTTTGTCAACATATTATGTTGAGGTATGATCCTTCTATTCCCACCTTGCTGAGAGTTTTTATCAAGAAAGGGTGTTGGATTTTGTCAAATGCTTTTTCTGCATCAATTGGTATGACTATGTGATTTTTATCTCTCAATTTGTTTATGTGCTGTATCACATTTATGGACTTGCGGATATTGTACCATCCTTGCATTCCTGGGATAAATCCTACTTGGTCATGGTGTTTGATCCTTCTGATGTACTGCTGCATCTGATTTGCTAGAATTTTGTGGAGGATTTTGGCATCTATGCTCATGAGGGATATTGGCCTGCAATTCTCTTTCATTGTGTTGTCTTTATCTGGTTTTGGTATTAGGGTGATGCTGGCTTCATAGAATGAGCTTGGAAGTGTTCCTTCCTCTTGAATTTTTTTGGAATAGTCTGTGGAGGATAGGTTTTAGTTCTTCCTTGAATGTTTGGTAAAACTCCCCTGTGAAGCCATCTGTCTCCAGGCTTTTGTTTGCTGGAAGCTTTTTGATGACTGCTTCAATTTCTTCCATAGTTATTGGCCTATTGATACGTTTAGATTCTTCCTGATTGAGTTTTGGAAGGTTGTATTTTTCTAGGAATTTCTCCATTTCCTCCAGGTTGTCCAGTTGGTTGGAATAGAATTGTTCATAGTATTTTTTAACAATCCTTTGTATTTCTGTGGGGTCTGCTGTTTTTTCTCCTCTTTCATTTCTGATTTTGTTTATTTGGATCTTCTCTATTTGCTTCTTGGTGAGCCTGGCTAGAGGTTCATCAATCTTGTTTATCCTTTCAAAGAACCCGCTCTTGGTTTTGTTGATCTTTTTTATTGTTTTTTTGGTGTCTATGTCATTTATCTCTGCTCTGATCTTTATTATTTCCTTCCTTCTGCTTACACTGGGCTATTCTTGTTGCTCTCTAATTCTTTGAGTTATAGGGTTAGGTAATTCATTATCATTGTTTCTTGTTTTTTGAAGTAGGCTTGTAGAGCTATGAACTTCCCTCTGAAGACTGCTTTCACTGTGTCCCATAGACTTTGGATTGTTGTGTTTTCATTGTCATTTGTTGCCATGATGTTTTTTATTTCTTCTTTGATCTCTCTGGTAACCCAGTCATTGTTTAATAGCATGCTATTTAGCCTCCAGGTGTTTGATTTTTTTTGGATTGTTTTTATTGTAGTTGATTTCCAGTTTTATGCCATTGTATTCTGAGAAGATGCTTGATATAATTTCTATCTTCTTAAATTTGAAGAGACTTTGCCTGTGACCCAATATATGGCCTATCTTTGAAAATGACCCATGTGCACTTGAAGAGAATGTATATTCTGTGGCTTTGGGGTGAAATGTCCTGAAGATGTCAATTAATTCCATCTGGTCTAGTGAGTCATTTAGGATTGATGTTTCTTTGCTAATTTTTAGTTTAGAGGATTTGTCCAATGGTGATAGTGGGGTATTAAAGTCCCCTACTATGACTGTATTGCTGTCAATCTCTCCCTTGATATCCTCCAGGAGGTTTTTATATATTTGGGTGCTCCTGTATTGGGTGCATATATGTTTACCAGAGTTATTTCTTCTTGTTGGATTGCTCCCTTTAGTATTATGAAGTGGCCTTCCTTATCTCTTGTTATGTCCTTCACTTTGAGATCTAATTTGTCAGATATAACTATTGCTACCCCAGCTTTTTTTTCATTTCCATTCGCCTGGAAAACATTTTTCCATCCTTCACCCTCAGTCTGTGTGCGTCTTTTTTTCTGAGGTGGGTTTCTTATAGACAGCAGATATATGGGTTTTGTTTTCTTATCCAATCCGTTACCCTATGTCTTTTGATTGAGGCATTTAATCCACTTACATTTAAAGTTATTATTGATAAGTATTTGTTTGTCACCATTTTTATTCTTTACCCCTGTGTTCCTTCTTCGCTTCCTTTTTCTTCTTTTTACAGCAGACCCTTTAGCATTTATTGCATTGATGGTTTGGTGGTAATAAACTCCCTTAATTTTTTTTTTTGTCTGTGAAGCTCCTTATTTCACCCTCAATTTTGATTGATAGCTTTGCTGGGTACAGTATTCTTGGATTCAGACCCTTCCTTTGCATGACTTTGTATATTTCATTCCATATCCTTTTTGCCTGATGTGTTTCTGTTGAGAAATCAGTCATTAGTCTGATGGGGGAATCACAAAATTTTATTTATCTACCTCAGTAACTATTACCTTATCTATGCATCTACTTTTATTTTCCTTAATAATGTGGAGGGTCAAGCATCATCATTCTAATTCTGCCCAAAATTATATTGAAAATCCATTCCAAAATCAATAATTCATTAAATCAATTTAATAATTGCTCATTGTAAACACATACTGATTGAACAACAATTTGAAATTTATCTTGATTCATAAATGTGATGAGCAGTGGGAAAATCAAGCTTCTATAAGCTTGAATTAATATACAACCCAGTGTAGTTTTCTAGTGGAAGTTACTTTTAATTTTCCAAATTAATCCTGATGTATCTTAATTTCATGCAAATATATCCTACCTAATAAAAGAGTAATATGCAAATTGACCCTAACTCCGCTACACCCACAAGCCATGCCTACCAGCCACGCCCACCAGCCGATCAGGAGCAAATATGCAAATAAACCCAACCAAGATGGCTACAGCCACAGAGAGCAGGAGGGAGGCTTGGGTTTCCCCGGTAACAAAGGAAGCCAAGCTTTCTGCCTGCCATTTCAGGCCTAATCCTCCACTCAAGGCTACAAAGTTTCAATTATAGAAGGTAAACAAATCCAAACAGAAATGGCGGCAGCCACTGAGCTGGAAGAGGCAAGGGTTGGCCCCGGCAATGGAGAAAACAAAGCTTCTGCAGCCCTGGCTGGCCTAGGCCTCCGCTCCAGGCTACAAAGTTTCAATTATAGAAGATACATCAATCCCAAGAGAAATGGCTGCCGGCCACGGAGCGAGCAGGAGGCTTGGCTCCGCTCCAGGCTACAAAGTTTCAATTGTAGAAGGTAAATAAATCCCAGATCTCAGGGCCTCTGCTTGGGTCGCCAGGGGGTGTGGCTGGCCTTCAAACCACCACAGGCCCTTCACCCAGGCCACCCTACACCCCAAGGGAACCCCCACCCTGATCCGGGATACCCTTCAGGGCAAACCTGCTGGCCCCCACCCATGTATCAGGCCTCTATCCTATCTAATAAAAGAGTAATATGCAGATTGACCATCACTCCAATACACAAGATGGCTGCCCCCATGTGGTCAAAGATCCTGCCCCCATGTGGACACAAGATGGCCGGCACAAGATGGCCAGCAGGGGAGGGCAGTTGAAAGGGACCAGGCCTGCAAGGGAGGGCAGTTGGGGGCAATCAAGCCTGCAGGGGGAGGGCAGTTAGGGGTGGCCAGGCCAGTAGAGGAGGGAAGTTGGGGGTGACTGGGCCTGCAGGGAAGGGCAGTTGGGTGGGACCCAGGCCTGCAGGGGAGGGCAGTTAGGGGTGACCAGGCCTAAAGGGGAGGGCAGTTAGGGGCAAACACGCTGGCAGGGGAGCAGTTAGGCATCAATCAGGCTGGCAGGCAGAAGCGGTTAGGGGCAATTAGGAAGACAGGCAGGCGAGCAGTTGGGAACCAGTAGTCCTTGATTGTGAGAGAGATGTCCGACTGCCCATTTAGGCCCGATCCCATCAGGATCGGGCCTAAACGTACAGTCGGGCATCCCTCGAGGGGTCCCAGATTAGAGAGGGTGCAGGCTGGCCTGAGGGACCCCCCTGCCCCCGTGCACAAATTTCGTGCACCGGGCCTTAGTATAGATATAAGTAATTAAAATTTATAAAATAAAAATTTACCTTTCAAGTTAAACATGTCAATTGTTAGCTCAGGAAAATATCAAACCCCTTAAACAAGGACACCCAGAGTTGGTCAGAATGCTATTAAAACAATTAATATTTATTAAATATATATATTATATCCTTCAAGTGATTTTCTGTGGTATAAGTATCATTATTATCTCCCTTTACACTTTATGAGACATTAAGTGTCTTTTCAAGTTCACACCACTAACAATCTGTAGGACTGGCATTAAACACTGGTAAAGAGATACATGGGCCTAAGATTTTACTACACTCCAGGTGGGTTGAGGTTCTGCAGAACCTAAAACTTATAAATTATGAGGGAACTTCTGTAAGAAAAGAAAAAGAGTAAAAATAATGAATAAAAGGTTGTGAGGGCCCATTCCATGATCCTGGGGGAAACTCATGCAATGAAGAGAGTATGAAACAGCATTTTTTCCCCCTCAAACATTTTTGGAAGTATACATCACTTATAGTTTTTATTTCCATTTTATTTACATAATTCCACCACATAATTATAATTATATTTTATCTGTTTTTATCTATACCTGATTTTTTAAAAAAATTATCTTTATTGTTGAAAGTATTACAGATGTCCCTTTATTTCCCCATTGGTCCCCTCCACACCACACCTACCGCATACCTGATTTTTCCCATCTGCATCAATTCTTCTGCTTAATTTTATAAGACAGTTTTTCACAATTTTTAAAAGCTCATAGATTTGGCATTACCAAACTTCATGGCTCCCAAAAACCTAAAAGAAGCTGAAGTTGCTTATCAACATAGTCTTTTTGTAAATTCTTAGTATCTCAATACTCCTTCAATAGTGTTATTGGAAATTTAGACCATTTAAAACTTTCCTCTACCTGGTATGTTCATCTGGCATGCTTTGCAAAATATTATTCTACCTCCAGATGCCCTGGTGTCAAAGAACACCATCTTTACTGCAGTTTAAGTAGCCTATAGCCATGTCACTGCATTTATCCTTAGTAAGAGGATCAGCAGCATGTTGAGATGACATGGTGATAAAATCATCAATCTGTAGCTCCTGATTAGGTAAGTTTTAGGTGTTTATTTAAAACTAGAGGCCTGGTGCACAAATTCATGCATGGGTGCATCCCTTGGCCTGGCCAGCAATCTGAGCCAACCTGCCCAGTCCCGATGGGGGCCGATCGGGGCCGGCCAGCTAGAGGGAGGGATTGCAGGAGGTTGGCTGTGGGAGTGCACTGACCACCAGGGGGCAGCTCCTGCATTAAGCATCTGCCCCCTGGTGGTCAGTGTGCATCAGAGCAACCGGTTGACAGGTTGTTTGGTCGACTGGTTGTAACAGTCGCTTAGGCTTTTATATATATAGACTAGAGGCCCGGTATATAAAATTCGTGCTCGGGTGGGGTCCCTAGGCCTGGACGGCAATCAGGGCCTATTGGGGCCATCTCGCCCAGTCCCAATGGGTGCTGGGCCAGCCAGGGCCTGCCGGCTGCTGGATGAGGCCTGCCAGCTGCTGGACGGGGCCTGCCAGATGGGGGGAGAAATAAGGGAGAGAAACCGAAGGAGGTTTGCCAGATGGGGAAGGGACCAGGGCCTGCCAGCTGCTGGACGGGGTAGGTTGGCTGGCCAGGGGAGGCTGGCTGTGAGAGCGCAATGACCACCAGGGGGCAGCTCCTGCATTGAGTGTCTGCCCCCTGGTGGTCAGTGCTCATCATAGCTACTGGTCAACTGGTCGTTCCAGTTGTTCCCATTGTTCTGGTTGTTCGGTCGTAACTGTTGCTTAGGCTTTTGTATATATAGGTGTGGTGCTGTCTTGTGAGTTGACTCTCCATCCTGAGCCATTGGCGAAGCTGGTAGGTAGTTTGCTTTATAAATGGAAGTGCTCCAAAGAGCCTCACTATAAATCTAACTACTCAGTCTTGTTGCTGACTACTCAATCTCATTGCTGACTTGCTTCAGAGTTGTCTTCTATTCAGTCACACCTTTGAGGGTTTTGGCAAACATGTCCTTGACTTTTATAAATCTCCACACAAGCACTGAAGACTGATGATATCCCTTTAAAAAGACTCCAGTTTTATATTGAAAAACAAAAAACCACACACCTCAATTCATTAAAGAATATATTTCCCTTTCAAATAAATGTTATTTGAAATAATTACTGGGGGCATTTATAACACACCAGTTCAACATTTCTACATAAATGAGTTCCATGATCTTGAACATTTTTGCATAAGTAACTAAAACTGAGATAAAGTCCACACACACAACCTAAATTGGTCCATTTATATCACTATTTCTAAAAGAATTATACTTTTATTTTGAGGACATAAAGACATTTCATTCTCAAATTAATACTGTAGACATTTTACCCAACAATTCCAACACAACTAGGTCTTTTTTTTTATTGTTTAAAGTATTACATATGTCTCCTTTTTCCCTGATTGATGTACCCCCTCACCACATCCACCCCCCAGGACAAGCCCCCACTGTCCCAGTGTCCATGTCCATTGGTTATGCTAATATGCATGCATACAAGTCCTTTGGTTGATCCCTTACCTCCCTCCCCTGCCTTCTCTCTGAGGTATGATGGTCTGTTCAGTCAAACATGAGTAGTTTTGAAACACAGTGTCAAAACTTTTAAACTATAAAGTTTTTCCCTTGTTTGCTTAACACATTAATAAAGAAAAGAAAAACACTGATTAAGAAAAAACACATTTTTTCTCATATGGTTTAAAATGAAAAGTTAGAAATTTCTTTTGTAACTTCTTTCTCATCAGTGATAATTAGTGCATTATATACTCCTTGGTTTTCTCTTTTTACTCAAAATGCCAGAAAAGAATAACAATTACATATTTATCAAATACTGTGGTTGCAACAGACCCTCATTCCTGTGGATATGAGTTGGATAATATACTGGACCTCATATTTTATAAATATAACTCACCAAATTCTAAATAACAGTTGATCCTTTAATGGTTACCATCATTTAAATAAGATAATCTGTGAAACAACTCATCCAGAATTATTTCTGACCTTCAATGCTTGCAATTCTAGTACTGAACAGCAGGTGGTAGTAATACCTTGTGTACCTTAAAGCTAATCTTCAACCTAGCATTTAAAATGATAACAACAAAAATAACAAAAAAACCTGATTGTATATAGAAACATGCTTACTATAATAATGGTGTATTACTAAGCACAAAATTCTTATTTTTGCATCCAAATATTAAAAGGAAAATGTGGTTTAACCAAAGTGTAAAGCAATATAATACTTTTAAATGAAAGCATAGGCTCCCCATAATTTTACTTATTATCATAAATGGTATCTTTTAATTTAATTCTAGCTTTAACTTTCCACACATTAAGGAACCAGGGTTTTTGTATGAAACAAATTGTACTGCTTTGAAACTCATTTCATAATATTTTCTGATTTGCTGAATTCTCCAGGCTCTTTACGCATTCTGCATTATTAGGAGTTATGGCTGTGTTTATTTCCTTGCTAACTAAAAGTGAGCGGTGTAGATTCCTCTACTTATAGCATTTTCTTTGGAACTCATCAACATTTGTAATGAAATATAGCAAGGACTTTCTTTAATAGAAGAGATCACAAAATGATTTAAATGTTAAGTAGTAACACTCGGAGATATATGTAGATAATCACAACTTGTCAGAGGCTACTCTTATGGCAGTATTGAGTTTCTAAGGCTTATAGATATAGAAATTTTCCTCAATTCTCTGAATAACTCAATTGTTAGTGTTATGTAAATGTTATCTCCTAGTTTTCTTTTAATCTATACTTCCTCTTCTCATTTTCTTTCCTTTTATCAGTGAACAAGATATTAATCTTGAATTTCCTAATTGGAAAAGTCACTCTTTGCATTTTTTAATCCTCACCTAAGGATGTGTTTATTGATTTTAGAGAAAGGAAGGAAGAGAGATGAGAGATAGAGATAGAGAGAGAGAGAGAGAGAGAGAGAGAGAGAGAGAGAGAGAGAGAGAAGAGAGAGAAAGAGAGGGGGGAAGAGAGAGAGGGAGAGAGAAAGGGTGAAACATTGATGTGAGAGAGAAACATTGATTGGTTGCCTCTTGTAAAATTTGGTTACTTCAACAACCAGGGACAGAATGTGAAACCTAGGTATATGGTCACTAGGAATTGAACCTGTGACTTTTTGGGGTATGGATGATGCTCCAATTAACTGGGTCACTCTGGCCAGAGCACTCTTAGCATTTTTATAAATATTCTTTGCTTCTAGAAGAAATTGCTTTTGTCTACTTGCTTTTCTAAAATTTAAAATGTATTTTAAACATATTCATATTTAAATATGAACTTACCTTGTACTTTCACAAATTTTGGCAATTACAGTTTAATAAGAAGTAAGAGCATAGCATGTGCTGTGTATACAAAAACTGTGGTACTTAATGCCTAGGATGCTAAAACTAAAAGATAACCACACTAGAAGTTAACTAAAAAGAATGCAAAGGAGCTGCTTTGTTGGAATTTAGAAGTCTATTTTTCAATTTTCTCATGGCTGCCTTCACTTCTTGGTTTCTTAATGTGTATATTATTGGATTCAGAATGGGAGTAAAGATGGTATAAAACACAGACAAGATCTTATCTATTAAAAAACTGCTTAGTGGCCACATATAGATGAAGATGCATGGCCCAAAGAACATGAAGACAACAATGAAATGAGCTGTGCAGGTAGAAAGAGCCTTAGATGGCCCTTTTGAAGAATGATTCTTGATAGTAACCAGGACAATAACATAAGAATTAAATAAAAGAATAAAGCAGGACAAGGCAATTATGCCACTTGTTGAGATCATAAAGAGTCCTAGGACATAAGTATCCACACAAGACAACTGGAACACCACAGGAAGATCACAGAAAAAGCTGTCTACATCATTGGGACCACAGAATGGTAAAGTGAGAGCAAATATGACCTGGCTCATTGAATGCATGACTCCCACAACCCAGGAAGCCACCACGAGGGCAACACATACCTGGGGACTTATGATTGAAGCATAGCGGAGAGGCTTACATATTGCAATATATCTATCAAAGGACATAGCCATAAGTAAAATGATCTCTGTACCAGTAAAAAGGTGTAGAAAAAAAATCTGAGTGATGCAGCCATCAAAGGAGATGGTTTTGTGTCCAGTAAGGTAGTCTATAATCATCTTAGGGGTGGCAAAGGAAGCAAGAGACATATCAATGATGGAAAGGTTGGTAAGCAGGACATACATAGGAGAGTGTAGGTGAGAGTCAGCTATAACTGTGATGACTATGAGGCTATTACCCACCATTGTTGCCACATAAAACAATGAAAACACCACGAAGAAAAATATCTGTAGTTCCCAGGAATCAGAGAGTCCCAGCAAAACAAATTCAGAAACAGTAGATTTATTAGCCACATCCATTGTCCTGAATGATAGGTGGAAGCCTGTATTTAAAAAAAAAAAAAAGTCAAGAGAAAGTATGAGTCTATTGCAGCAAAATATACATTTCCAAGAAATCACTTTCATAGCTTTATTTCCTCTATGAAAACTTACATTTAATATTCTTTCCAACCTCATTTGGTATATTGATTTGAAAGATAATTATAGGGTATCAGGGATCATAGTGGGATACCATTTAAGTCATAGGTGCTGAAAATAACACTTTCTTTTCTGGTACTAATGGGCAATCAAATTGAGATAATATCATCTTGAACAGATCTACTTATCTACATATTTGCTCATCCACATATTTATACAATCCTGAAGATAATAGCTAACATTAAGTGAGCCCGTACTCTGGGCTGATGAAGTGTTAAACACACACATTTAATTATTTAGATTTTATCCGTAACAATATCCTTATTAGAAGAACATATAAAAATTATATCACATACAAATGACATAGGCTGTTAAGCAACATTACAGAAAGACTTTAAACAGTTGCAAGAACTCATAAATTTTCAGAGAAAAATTGTTAATATATACACAGATAGAAGTTGCCTGGCTGAAACAGAACAGAAATACAGAAAAAAAATAGTTTTGCTGACATTTATCCAGCAGAAGACTGTTATTGTCAACTATACTACAATATAACCAACCATATAGCCCAGGGGATGGCATTTAATGTTTGTTTCTTCTCAATTTTTGTTTTGTTAAAATAGAAATCTGTTCCTCTTACAAATATTTATAATTCTATGGCTTAAAATTTTACCTTGTCTCCTGGAAAATATAGCATAAGTTTTATGGGAATAAGCTATTTAGTCTCACACCTGTTTGAATTCTTCTTTCATATATACCAACACATGCAAGCTATATATTGATCTTAGCTCCATGGGATAAGGGTTAGGAGATGGAAGTAGGAAGGGCAGGCACATAAAAAATTTAATAAAAACCATTGGTGAAACATCTTTGCTTACCAGATCTATAGCAGAATCAGCGTTTTAGATTATTCAGGGTGTTAAGCAGACTCTGACAGAGCACATATAGGAGACGATTTTAAATATAAATAAATGACCTAGATGAATCATTAGTTGTTTAGCAGCTGTAGATAAAATGGATGTGGCAGGGACTTGGGAATTGACCAAGAAATAGTCATGCAATGGGATTTATTAAACAACTAAGATGGTATTATTTGTTTCACAACAGAAAGATATTTCAACAGTCTTAAGGGAATTTACAATGATTGTTTTCACCTGGACTTGAGAGATTCAGGGAACAGAAGTTTGGAAAGCCATCATTTAAGAAGCATCATGAAGTATTAAATCAATAAGTTTTATCTTGGTTATCTAACCTTGTTCTAGAGGCAGTGGAGAATAAAATCCAGAAACATTCACTTCTGCTTTAAGGAATTTATAGTTTCTTAGGAGACATTGAATACCTATAAATAAAACAATTGGTAAAAAACACACACTGTGACATCAATCAAATGTTTGAACAATTGTCAGAGATAATGAGTGAACTGGATTTTAGATAAAGAAAAATGTATAATATGCTTAATCAAGAAAGTATTGCCGAAACCGGTTTGGCTCAGTGGATAGAGCGTCGGCCTGCGGACTCAAGGGTCCCAGGTTCGATTCCGGTCAAGGGCATGTACCTTGGTTGCGGGCACATCCCCAGTGGGGGTGTGCAAGAGGCAGCTGATCGATGTTTCTCTCTCATCGTTGTTTCTAACTCTCTATCCCTCTCTCTTCCTCTCTGTAAAAAAAAAAAAAAAAAAAAAGAAGAAAGTATTCTTGCAAGACAAATGTCATGAACTTGACCTGCAAGGAAAACTAAAGTTTTGATTGGCAGGGGAAAATGTACGTATGTAATAAAATAGTGGAACTTCTTTGCATGAGTAAGTTATTCAGTTAGAAGGTTAGAAGAATAAGAATGCCACTCTAAAATATAACTTGATGTGAAGGCTACCAAAGACCCATTGTAAGATTGTAGGCAGGGTTATGATGATGTAAAATCAGTATTTTGTAAGGATACAGATGGTTTGGAGAAGAGAAAAGTTAAGACAATATATTATTTTTAAAAAAGTATAAGGAGATCACTTTGACTCTTTAGGTATTAGTAATGTGAATGTAATTAATAAAATTAAAAATTTAGAAAGTTTAATATCCCACTGACATCACTGAATAGATCTTCCAGACAAAAAATCAACAAGGAAACAATGACCTTAAGTAACACACTAGATCAGTTGGATCTAATTGATATATACAGAACGTTTCATCTAAAAGTGGCAGAATATTTATTCTTCTCAAGTGCATGTGGATCATTCTCAAAGATAGACCATATGTTAGAATATAAAATAAGTCTTAACAAATTCAAGAAGATTGAAATCATATCAAACATCTTCTCAGATCACAATGGGATGAAACTAGAAATCAATTACAATTAAAAAACTCAAAAACATTCAAACACATGGAGGCTAAGTAGCATGTTATTAAACAATGAATGGATTACCAATGAGATCAAGGAAGAAATAAAAAAAACTTCCTAGGAAAAAATAAAATGAACACACAACAACCCAAAATCTGTAGGACACAGCAAAAGCAGTTCTGAAAGGGAAGTTCATAAATAAGCCTGCCTCAAGAAAAAAGTTATGTAACAATCTAACCCTACAATTAAAGCATTTGGAAGAGAACAACAAGGAAAGCCCAGAATAAATAGAAGGAAGAAAATGATAAATATTAGAGTGGAAATAAATACATAGAGACAAAAAAAAACAAACAAACAAACAAAAAAAAGATCAATGAAACCAAGAGCTGGTTATTTGAAAAGATAAGCAAGATTGATAAACCTTGAGCCAGACTCATCAAGAAACAAAGAGAGAGGACCCAAATAAATAAAACACAAAATTAAAGAGGCAAAATAACAATTGACACTATAGAAATTCAAATGATTGTAAGAAAATACTATGAACATCTATATGCTAACTAGCTGGATAACCTGGATGAAATGGACAAATTCCTAGAAAAATACAAACTTCCAAAATTGAATCAGGAAGAATCAGAAAACCTGAATAGGCCTATAACAACTGATGAAATCAAAGCAGTAACTTAAAGAAAAACAAACAAACAAAAAAAAACTGCCAACAAACAAAAGTCCTGAGCTGGATGGCTTCACTGGTGAGTTTTACCAAACATTCAAAGTCGAACGAACACCTACAAAGAAAGATAATAATAAACCAATATCCCTGATGAATATAGATGCCAAAATCCTCAACAAAATATTACCAAATGACCAAGTGGGATTTATTCCAGGGATGCAAGTTTGGTACATTATATGCAAATCAATAAATGTGATACATCACATTAACAAAATAAAGGATAAAAATCACATGATCATATCAACAGATGCAAGAAAAAGCATTTGACAAAATTCAGCACCCATTTTTGATAAAAACTCTCAGCAAAGCAGGAATAGAGGGATCACACCTCAACATAATTAAGGCCATATATGACAAAACCTATAGCCAACATCATACTCAATGGGCAAAAACTAAAAGAACAGGAAAAAGACAGGGATGTCTGCTTTCACCACTCTAACTCAGCATAGTACTGGAAGTCCTAGCCACAGTGATCAGTCAGGAAGCAAAAATCAAAGGCATCTAAACTGGAAAGGAGGAACTAAAAATGTCATTATTCGCAGATGACATGATATTGTACACAGAAAACCTTAAAGACTTTGTGGGGAAGCATGGGACTTGGTTGAAAAGTCTGTAAGGAGGATTCTCCGAAAGGTTGGGAGCCTGTAGGGGAAACTTGCAGGAAGAAGCAACCCCTACCATGACTTTTCCAAACAAGTCCGAGCTCCCGGGTGTTTTGCTAGAATCTCTATGTTTAGTCTTTAAGACCTGACCTTGTAGAAGAATGTGCTTTCTCAAGGATACTTACCCTGCTGATTGTATCTAGAGGTTAATTTTAGTTCAAGCTGTTGTTACAATAAAAGGCTAACAAGGCAGGCAATCGAGGCTGTTTTTGGTGCCTAATGCCAACCAACCCCTTAGCCTCTCTTTCACAGAAACATGTGTCAGAGTAATATATTCATCTGTCACTCTGGGTCTGCTGGTCAGTCCTGGCAAGACTCCACCAAAAAACTACTAGATTTAATAAATGTATTCATCAAAGTAGCAGGATACAAACTTAACCAGAAATCGATGGCATTTTTATACACCAATAATGGACTATCAGAAAGAGAATCCAAAAAAAAAAAAAAACAATCCCATTAACCATTGCAATAGTAACAACAAAATAAGATTCCTTGGAATAAACTTAACCAAGGAGATAAAAGACCTGTACTTGGAAAACTACAGGACATTGAAAAAAGAAGTAGAGGAAGGTACAAACAAGTGGAAGCATATACCATGTTTATTGATTAGAAGAATTAACATCATTAAGATGTCCATATTACCTAAAGCAATCTATAGATTCCAAGCAATTCCTATTAAAATACCAACATCATATTTCATAGATCTAGAATATATATTCCAAATATTTATATGGAACCAAAAAAGACCCTGAATAGCCATAGCAATCTTGAGAAAGAAAAACTAAGTTGGTGGGATCACAATACGGGGTATCAAAATCTACTACAAAGCCACTGTAATCAAAACAGCCTGGTACTGGCGCAAGAATAGGCAAATCGATCAAGGAACAGAACAGGAACTACAGAAATCACCCACATCATTATGGTCAATTGATATTTGACAAGGAGGCAAGAACATACAATGGAATAAAGACAGTTTATTCAATAAATGGTGTTGGGATAATTGGACAGGAACATGCAAAAAAATAAAACAAGATCCCCAACTTACACCATACACAAGAATAAACTCAAAATGGATGAAAGTCTTCAATGTAAGTTGTAAACCCATAAAAATCCTACAAGAAAACATAGGAAAATACCAGGCATCTCACATAGCAAAATTTTCACCAATACATCTCCTAGGGCAAGAAAAACAAAGAAAAAAATAAACAACTGGAACTACATCAAATTAAAAAGCTTCTGCACAGTAAAAGAAACCATCCTCAAAATGAAATGGAAACCCACTGTATGGGAGAACATGTTTGCAAATGAAATATCTGATAAGGGGTTAAATTCTAAGATATATAAATAACTCATATAGCTCAAAAAAAGGAAGACAAATAACCAAATTAAAAAATGGGCACAGGACCAGAATAGGAACTTCTCCAAAGAGGACATACAGATGGCCAATAGACATATGAAAAATTCTCAACATTACTAATCATTAGAGAGATGCAAATTAAAACTACAATGACATGTCACCTCACACCTGCCAGAATGGCTACCATCAACAAATCAACAAACGAAAAGTGCTGGTGAGGATGTGGAGAAAAGGGAATGCTAGTACATTGCTGGTGGGAATGCAGATTGGTACAGCCACTATTTTTTAATTTACTCAAAAAATAAAAAATGGTACTACCATTTGACCCAGAGATCCCACTTTGAGGAATATATCCTAAGAAGCCTGAAACACCAATCAGAAATAATACATGTACCCCTTGTTCATAGCAGCATTATTTACAATAGCTAAGATCTGGAAACAGCCCAAGGGCCCATCAGTAGATAAGTGGATAAAAAAGCTGTGGTATATTTACACCATGGAATACTATGTAGCTATAAAAAAGGATTTCTTACCCTTTCAACAGCATGGAGGGACCTGGAGAGTATTATGCTAAGTGAAATAAGCCAGTCAGAGAAAGACAAAATATCACAGGATCTCACAAGTGGAATCTAATGAACATAACAAACTGATGAACAAAATAGGCCCAGAGGTATGGAGGCATGGAACAGACTGACTTATCTCAGAAGGGAGTAGGTGATGGGGAAGAGGGGATAGAAAGAGATTAACCAAATAACTCATACACATATATGCATAACCAATGGACATAAACAATTATGCGGTGAAGGCCTGGTGTGGAGCAGGGCTTAGGGGAGGGCTTAAAGTGTGTGTGTGTGTGTGTGGGGGGGGGGGGGGATTATGGGACATCTGTAATACTATCAACAATAAAATAAAATAAAAATATATACTTGAAAATGTATGAAACCTTCAGGTTCTAACCACATCGTGTTCATCAGTCTTTTAAAAATGTATGGCCTTGATGGCATAGAACAAGGATCGTTCATATCTGCATAACTGAAATGAATAACTTTTATTCTAGACAATCTTTATTAGAAAATTGAAACAGGTTATGTTCCTCTGCAGCCATTTTCCTTCCACTCATAACCTATTCCTTTTTTCTACCCACTATAAAGAGATCAGGGCCCATATTCCTTTCCACTATTGTGTTCCCACCAATAATCCATCATTATTCTCAAACATTGCTCACTCAGCCTTTCACTATCATCATGATGTTTTGAAAAAGGTTACCATTCCCTTTGTCTTCAAAACTACGATTTAATCATGTGGAATATAAAACTGGAAGCAACAAATAAGCAAGCAAGACAAACAACTAAAAATTCATAAACACAGACTGCAGTATGGTGGTTACCAGAGGGAAAGGAGGGTTGGGGTTGTGAAAGGTAGAGGGGGTAGTATATGGTAACGAAAGGAGACTTGACTTAAGATGGTGGGCACACAATAAATATACAGATGATGTATCATAGAATTGTACACTTGAAAGCTATATAAGGTTATTAACCAATGTCACCCCAATAAATTTAATTAAAAAAAAAACTTGTTGGCAGCTAGCTGTGCAATTTTTACAGTACTATTTCACAAACTGGGAGTAATTATTAAAATAGTTTAATGATTATTTCTTTTTGTGAATATTTGCATTTACTTGTAAGCAAACTGCTAAATCATAAGAACCGATCTTTAATCAAATCAAATAGATATCTGGAAAGACCATGAGGCCTGTGAACAGGAGAGTGATGCAACAGGGAACTAGCCGGTGGTAGGCTGCTATTAAATTATTTCACGCCAAAAAAAAAAATCATTTGGAGTGTGAGCACTGTATTTGTTCCTAGTTCTCCTCCTGTCAGAGTACTTCCAGAAAGCAGAGTGAGTGGCCTATAGTAATTAGACAGTTGTAACTGAATTTGTATTGCAGGGTCTCTCTTTGGAAATTCAGATCTTCCATTTCTTCTTTTTCTCCTTGTTCTATGCAGCCACTGTAAAGGGGAACCTCCTTATTTTGTTCACCATAATGTCAGAGCCATACATACACTCTCCCATGTACTTTCTGTTGGGCAATCTCTCCTTCATTGACATGTCTCTAGCCTCATTTGCACCCCCAAAATGAATGCAGACTTCCTAAGTGAGCACAATGCCATCCTTTTGAAGGCTGCATCACCCAAGCATTTTTTTCTGCAAACTCTTAGGGGACTGTACTGCTGATATCCATTTTTTTTTTTTTGATGGGTAAGTGACTATATGTAAGCCTCTATGTTACTTAAGCATCCATCATCTGGAGAATGTATGTTGGGCTTGTGACACTTTCCTGGATTTTTAACATCTTCCATGCTGAGTCAGTTAGCATTTACTATGAATCTGCCCTTCTGTGGACCCGATGAACTGGGTAGCTTCCTTTGTGACCACCCCTTGCTGATTAAACTTGCTTGCATAGATAGATGCATTCTGGAGTGTTTGTGATTTCAACTCTGGTGTGATTGCCCAGATGTGCTTTATCCTCTTGGTGATCTCCTCCACCTATCATCCTGGTCATCATTTGACAACATTCCTCTGGTGGGTCCTCAAAAGCCTTCCCACTTGCAGTGTCCACTTCACTGTTGTGACCCTTTCCTTTTGCCTGTGTGCTTTCATCCATGTGTGGCCTTTCACAAATTTCCAGTAGACAAAGTGGTCTCAGTATTTTACACCATTTTTATTCCACACTTGAATCCAGTGAGCTATACCCTTAGAAACAAAGATGTCAAGAATTCCATGAGATACTTACCGCCGTATGTATCTTTAAGGCTAGGAAGACTGGTAACACTCCTTGATTTCTTCACACAAAAATGAAATACTGGGAGCATTATCTCAATTCATTGAGGTTCTGCTTTCCGGCATATGTCGACAGTTTGGCTCAAATAAACTCACAAAAATTCTTTACAGGTTTCAATGTGTTTTTTGTGTTTTTTTTTTTTTTACGTTAACATTACTTGGCGTAGTTGTGGCAGGATTCCAAAGAAACTCACCCAGGACCATCCCTTGGACTTGGACTCAGTGCTATGATCCAGCAAAGGGCCCATTGAGCCCGCCAGTTCTCCGCCCATTGGGAGAACGTGGGTGAGTTGTCTCTTGGATCCAGGACCTTCCCTTGCTTTGGTAGAGGGTCTGACTTTATTTGAGCTGTGTTTTAAAATCCTCGAGGTGGAACCAGGGTTGACAGAACCCCAGGTTAAGGGTTGACAGACCCTGGCTAAGGCGGGACTGGAGGGAAAAATGGGTGGCTGGTTTTGATTTGGCTTTTCAATTGGAATTGCTGAGAGTCTGAGCAAAAAATACCTTCGCCATATAAATGAGCTGAACTCATTCAGCTCCTAAGATGAAAGGGGCAAAAAAAATTTTTTTTAGAATAGTCCAATTCTGGGGTATTCTTAGGTGACTAAGAATCTTTGTGGAGGTGACAGAAATGCAGGAGCCCCATAGGGAAGTCTCAACACAACTGTAATTATATAAATGGCTCATCTAGGGGGCCACCATGAGGCTTGGTCAGCCCAGGTCCCAAACCTTTCCTGTGGTTTTAGATAGCCAGGAGAGAAACTGAGGCCACATTTGACCCACTACATAACATGTCTAGAAAGTTTGCTCAGACTACAGATATTCAAAATTTAAAAAAAAATTAACATGGGAAATTGTGCCTCCAAGGCAAGAAGCTCCCAAGACCCCAGCCCTCATTTAATACTCCTGACAGGAAGCCTTTACTTGCAAGTACTTTACAGAAATGGGAAGATTTAACTAGAAAATATTAACTGAGAAATGGCCAAAAATGCAGTTTGTTTGGGGTATCTATGTTAATACTTTGCATGCAGAAATTAGAAAATGCCGGCTCTGAAATTAAACTGAATGAGTATATGGGAAGCATGTCTTGATTTGGAAATTAGAAGCTTCTAAGGAAAAGCATAAAAAAAAATTTGTTCCAATAAGATGGAAATTAACAAACAATTTTAGAGACTGTCTCAGAACTCTTCTGAAGTTAATAAATGTCTACACCCTGTTTTTCCCTGTAGAAAGCATGCCTCTGATTTATATTCATAGAAGATTCCCCCAGACCAGTGATGGGCAACCTTTTGAGCTTGGAGTGTCAAACTTCGCCAAAAAACTGAGCATAACTCGGGTAGTGTGTCACTTTGAGGAAAAAACATTATTTTGCGATATTTATAGTTTAAATAACATAAATGTATAATTGTTATATATAATTGTATTTAATAAACCAAAAACTAAATATTTAACTTACCTGCTTAGTGACTTCTTTGTTCATCTGTCAGTCGGTTTCTTTTGTTGGTCTTGATATTATTTAGCTTGTGTGGGGTGCTGTGAACTAAGATAAGTGAGAGGGAGGGGGAATTCTTTAACTAACCTGCCTATTAGTGACTTTTTTGTTGCTGAATTTCATTGGCTAAATCTTCAATTGAAGGTTGGTATTTTGTACACTTCAGGCCCAAGCAAGCGCTACTAACTTCATCTGTCAATCTGTTTCTTTTGTTGGTTTTGATATTATTTAACGCTGAGACTAAGGCCTCACAAAAGTATGTAGAGGGAAAAATTGTGAGTAAAGCCATTGCTATATTTTTCAGGGTGCTAAAAGTGTCTGGTAGTCAGTTCCAGGCACTCCAAATTTCCTGTGGCACTCCTCTTGATTCTCCAAGCGGCACCTTTCCAGATTCTCAAGCTTTGACCTCAAGTCGACAAACACCTGAGCCCAGATACTGTCTTGAAATTCTGCAAGTTGCATCTCCAAATCATCAATTTGCATCCATTGGAAACCATTTAATTCCAAACTACTGTAGACTACTACATCAGGATACTTAATGATTTTCATGGTCTGTTCTAGACTTCTAAATTAACTAAATCTATCACTAAACTGGTCAAGTAACGAGTCTAAAACATGCTGGTACTTCATATGCAAGAGTTCCATTTCATTTTGTACAGCTGCACTGGCCTTCTCACAATACTTTGTTACTCGAGGAAAATACTTATAAGTTTTAGTTTCTACATCTTGCTTGAAAATTTTAACTTTACTTTCAAAAGCTTTTATGTATCCAAACATAACGTCAATACTTTTGCCAAGTATTGTAACTTTAAGTTCAGTTCAGTAATATGAACAGAGAGATCTGTAAAAAACATCAGGGTGTTGACCCACTTGTCATCATTAAGCTGAGAAAAGTTTCCCAGATCCTTATCGTCAAGAAATACCTTAATGTCTTCAAAGCACTCCACAAAGCGCTCAAGAACTTTGCCTCGGCTCAGCCATCTTACATTATTGTACATCAGCAGTCCACTGTAGGTGGAATCAACCTCCAGTAAAAGTGCCGAAAATTCTCGCTTGTGAAGGGGGTGAGCAGCTATTAAATTAACTATTTTTGTAATAACTGACATTAAGTCGTTTAAGTCGGTGAATCCTGCCTTGGCACATAAAGCCTCCTGATGGATAATACAATGAAAAGGCACAATCGGATATCCAATAGCTTCTGTAAACAATTTGACAAATCCGACTTTTTCCCCCAGCATATTTGGTGCCCCATCTATAGTCACTGACACAACTTTACAGATATCAATGCTTAGGTCACGAAATGTTTGTATAACAACCTTACATATTTCGCTTCCTGATTTACTTGTTGACACTGATACTAACTTTATCAACTCTCCTCTCATTGTGAGACCATCAGAATATTGACCAATAATGGCCAATTGAGCATGTGATGTGACATCAGTAGTTTCATCAAGAGAGATTGAAAAATATTTATACTTCCTTATGTCTCTCTTTAATTGATGTTGTACGTTTGTGTTCAGTCTCATTATTCGGTCTTTTATGATATTTCTACTGAGTGGAAACTCAGATATTCTCTTAATAATTGCATCTTTATTCTGCATATCATGAAATAGAACTGGTGCACACCTTAGGAGAGTTTAATAAATTCTCCCTCACTGAGCGCTTTTCCATGCTGAGCTATAGAGTGAGCAATGCTCAAACTTGCAGATGTTAAATTTGTAGAGCCTTTCATAAATTTAAGGATGGAATTAGATTGGCTCTTATAAAGGTGTAGCTGCCTGGAAATGTATTCCTTCCTTTCATCCTCACTTTTTTCCAAGAGCTGGGAATGATTAGTTTCAAAATGTCTATTTATATTCTATGTTCTGCTTACTACCGTTTCAGTACATAGAACGCAAAATGATCTGCCATTTTTTTCTATAAAGCCATACATCTTGGTCCATGTCTCTTGAAAGGGTCGGCCACTGCTACTACCACTTCGTTTACTTAACCTTAGTTTTTTATTTTTTGGGTTCTCCATCAGGGGGGCAGTGACAGAAGATAGAATTATAGATAGCTTGTTAGGCCTGCAGGCAATTAGGGGTTAACTAGCCTAACTAACCACAAAATGGTGCATATAACTGTCTTTTAGGAAAGGCCAGGGTTAATAAGCAGAAATAGGGGTTAATAAGGATGCACAACAGTAATAGTGGTGAAATGGAGTCTGCACTATGGAGCAAGATGGTGTTCCTTATGTGAATTAAAATGGCTGCCGCTATTTCTAATGGCGGGAAACGGCACCCATAGCACGCCACAAACCCTCGCCTCTCCCAGCCTCCCCCTCACTTATCTCAGTAATGATGGATTAGAAATCCATGACACCCCAGAACAGTAGATAATGGTTGCTGTGGTTAACTGTTATTTGGTTACTGGTAATGGCAGGGCCCCCAGAGATGCGTCCCCCACTGAGTTCCGCTGCTCCCTGCTCTGCCGGCGGAAGTGAGGGCACAGATCCCGGCTTAACTGGAAGTCCCAGAACTAGACGCTCTGTGCCGGACTTCTGTTGTTTTGGCCTACAGACCTCCAGCACAGAATGTCTAATAGGGGAGGATGAAAAATTTGTTTCATCCTCAGGAGCAGCAAATGTTTCATCCTCAGGAGCAGCAAATGTTTCATCCTCGGCATGCAGCCGCCTCAGTGGCTGCGTGTCATTAGAAATGGCTACGTGTGTCAGTGCTGACACGCGTGTCATAGGTTCACCATCACTGCTCTAGATTATTGCTGTCAGAATTTAAGCAGATAAAATAGCATGTGCAAAGGCCCCAACAGAATCAAGCCCAGCACATTGGTGGAAAAGGAAAATCAGTGTTTCAAGGGGAGAAAAGGGGGCTGAAGAAATAAGCAGAATCCTGATATTCGTGTCCAACATTGTAATATGTTGTTGTATATTCCCCAATCACATTGGTATTCTTTTTCTGGGATCTAGAGAAATGAAGCATGCCACATGATAAGGTTTTAGTAATAAATATTTGAGAATAATACATATATGATCTTAATCAACAGTGTAATGAGCAATGTCAAACCCAGTATCAAATCAAAATACTTCGCTCCTGGAGAGACAAGTGTTAAGCAGTATTTGCCTCACCAGGGATGTCCTGTTCTCTTCTGTAATCCTTCCTGCTGCCTCCCCACCCCAGGTATTCTCAATCACCTTAATGTAAAGGCTTCCACCAACTTCCATGTCATCCCCCAATAAAAATTCATCCATATGCCATCAGGGAAGCAAGCATCAATAAACCAATAAGGTTATTTTAGGGTATGGAAGGAGAAGGAATTCTGGGAAATAGCTTCAATGTGCAAGATGATGGAAAAAGAAGAGAAAAGGCAAAAAGGACTCCTATTCCCAGAAATTGCTGGGCTAACAGTAGCAAGTCAGCTGTTTAAGCTTCAGTATGCTGGTCAAGTAAGCAAATTAAAGGTTATACAGGGGAGATTGGAAAGAGATAAGAACTGGGATAACTTTTCTTCTGTAGCTCCAATATAAAGTGCTGCTACATGTTTAGCATATTTTATCCACCATAGAAAAAATAAACAAGAAAAAACTTCCATCAAAGAAGAGTTTTTATCATAAATGGGTGTTGGATTTCATCAAATGTTTTTTCTGAAAAGGCTATAAAAAGTTCTCACAACAGGAACTGGATAAAAGTTGGCCTGTGGCTTACAGGATAAAAGTTGACCTGTTGCTTACAGTCTGCCCTCAGCTACTCAGTGCTTTCCCATTACTTCTGCAATATATATCTAGCATCCAACCCTCTGGCCTCTTTCAACACAATCTCTCTTTCCACTACTCTCAATTTTACATCTTGTTCTCTAGAAATAGAAAATGACATGAAACTCCTGAGTTCACTGGTATTTTTATCATTCTCTGCTGTTCCTGCCCTCTGGCATATTTCCCCCCAACTTGGCCTTTCCAGTATCAGACTCAGATCAGCACTTTGAGAATATTTCTTTGACTTCTGCAGGCACATTTGGATATGTGTTTTCCAAAGTCTTCTTATTACTGCAAACTTACATCATGTTAATTATGATACTGCATTTTATTAGCTTTCTTCTTATTTGGTATAATATAATCTCTTTGAGTGTAGGTATTATATCTTACTAGAAGCTCGGTGCACAAAATTTGTGCACGGAAGGGGGGTTCCCTCAGCCCAGCCTGCAATTGGGGACCTCTCCAATTGGGGACCCCTTGGGGGATGTCCGACTGCCGGTTTAGGCCCGGGATTTGACATCGCTCTTGCAATCTGGGACCGCTGGCTCCTAACTGCTCACCTGCCTGCTTGCCCGATCACCCTTAACTGCCTCTGCCTACCAGCCTGATCACCTCTAATTGCCCTCTCCTGCTGGCCTGGTTACCCCCAACTGCCCTCCCCTGCCGGCCTGATCTCACCCCTAATGGCCCTCTCCTGCAGGCCTGATCTCACTCCCAACTGCCTTCCTCTGCTGGCCAATTTGGTTCTGATTGGTCGGTTACTATGCCAGTCAGCATCAAAATCTCCACCTCCTAGGCAGCCATTGGCTCCCCACAGTACCCACGTTTGGTTCTGATTGGTCAGTTCCTATGCCAGTCAGCATCTCAGGGCCTGATCAGAAAGGCGGGGCTGATCAGCAGCCCCTGTGGCAGCCTGGAGAGAAATGGAGGCGAGGCTGCTGGCCAGACTGGGAGAGAAAGAGAGAGGCAAGTGTTGATCAAAAGCTGCCTTAGAGGCAACGGATCAGTCCCTGCTTCTCTCTTTAGTCCTCTCTCTGGCCCTGATTTGCAGCCTCCTCAGCAGTCAGTCCTGGGGCATAGCGCCTGCAGCAGAAGCTGACTGCAGGACCAACTTCCAGTTGGTCAAGCCTTGGTCTTTACTGGTTGTTTCTACTTGGGGTTTTTATATATTAGGATTATTCTGTTTACTAAGGACAGAGAAATTCCTGATATGTAAAAAGGGGCAAAAAAAATTCTTGGATTATCTTTACTGAGAGAAGAGAATTAGGTGCCATCTATTTGACAAAGGCAGAAAATTCAACTTATGACAATTCATCTCTACTGACTAATGCTGAACTATGTCAACAAGAAGCTGATCCTATCCAACTGCAATTAAAGATACACTTGGAAGAACTAATATAGCTTTTCAATGTATAATGAAATGTAAACAATTAAAAGCAGATTTCTATTAAAGTGCAGTCAAGGAAAGAGAATCAGGACACAGGAGGAGAAAGACATTAGAAAATAGAAGTATAGCTAGAACTTCTAGTACTATGTTGAATAAGAGTGGTGAAAGCAGGCATCCCTGTCTTATTCCTGGTCTTAAGGGAAACACTTTTTTAGTTTTTGCCCATTAAATATGATGTTGGCTGTAAGTTTTTCATTTACAGCCTTTACTATGTTGAAGTATGATCTCTCTACTCCCTCTTTGCTAAGAGGTTTTATCATAAATGGGTACTGGATTTTATAGAATGTTTTTTCTGCATCTACTGATATGATCATGTGATTTTTATCTTTCATTTTGTTTATGTAATGTATTACATTTATTGATTTGCAAATATTGTGCCAGCCTTCATCCCTGGAATAAACCTCACTTGATTATGTTGTATGATCTTTTTAATGTATTGCTATATCTGATTTGCTAATATTTTGTTGAGGATTTTAGCGTCTATGTTCATTGGGGATATTGGCTTATAATATTCTTTCTTTGTAATGTCTTTATCTGGTTTTGGCATTAGGATATAAACGTCCTCATAAAAAGAGCTTGGAAATCTTCCCTCCTCTTGAAATTTTTGGAATAGTTTGAGAAGGATAGGTATTAGTTCTTTTTTGAGTATTTGGTAAAATTCACCTGTGAAGCCATCCAGTCCAGGATTTTTTTTTTCTGAGAGTTTTTTAAATTATTATTGCTGCTTCAATTTCACTAGTCGTGATTTTTCTGGTCAGAGGGAGCTCTTACCCTTTTCAACAGCATGGGTGGACCTGAAGGGTATTATGCTAAGCAAAATAAGCCAGACAGAGACAGACACATATCACATAATCTAATATGCGGAACAAAATAAACTGACAAACAAAATGGAACCAGTAGCATGGAACAGACTGGCCAGTGCCATAGGGAAAGGGATGGGGTGACAGTATAAAGAAAGTGAAGGGATTAGCTAAAGAACATATATGCAAATCACTTGGACACAGACTATAGTTTGGTGAAGGCTGGGGTGGCGGTGGGGGTGAGGGAGAAGTGGGTGGCAGTAGGCAAAGGTATGGAGGGAGAGGGACACCTGTAATTGTGTCAACATTAGAAATTTTTTATTAAAAACAAATAAATTAATTAATTAAAAAAGAAGTATAACAGATTTTATACTACACTTTGACTTAAATCCTCAAATAGGAATAATTTGTAGGAATATCAATGTTCCCAGGTGATTCAATAAATGCTGTTTGTTAAGATTTAGTCATCGAAGGTTGGAGGCAAGAGTGGATTATCTCAAAGCAGGGATTAGAGCTGGACAAGTTATAGGTATGGCAATGGAAAAGGCATATTAAACCTTTTAAGTTCTTTATTAAGGGTGACAAACTGCTGAGGTAATACACATGAATGGAGTGGTCTGGTGTAAAACAAGAGATGAGATATCCAGTACCCGCCTTATCAAAAAACAGCTACAGCTTAGAATTATGGCTCAATGTTGGAGGGTTTGTGTTTGTGTTTAGTTTTTTAAGAAAATACATCAAACTATATTTCTAAAAATATTTTTTTATTGATTTCAGAGAGGAAGGGAGAGGAAGAGAGAGATAGAAACATCAGTGATGAGAGGGAATCATTGATTGGCTGCCTCCTACATGCCTCCTATTGGGGATTGAGCCTACAACCTGGGCATGTGCCCTTGACCAGAAATCAAACCATGAACTTCTAGTTCATGGGTCTCCACTCAACTACTGAGCCACATTGGTTGGGGCAATCAAGCTCTATTTTTTATGTGAAAAATCCCACCACCTTATTTTATTAACTAGGGGCCCAGTGCACGAATTCATGCACCTTGAAAGGAACTGTGGGGTGTGAGGCTGTAGTGGACACAGGGGCGGGACTTGGCCCATCCTTCATGCCCCTGCCTGGTCCCTCCCACCACAGACCTTGGTCCCCTGTCTGCCAGCAGCCCTGCTCCTGCCGCTGCTGCTCTCACACGCTGATGGCACAAGTCCCGCTTGCACCCACTGACAGTGTGGAGTGATTGGAGCCGGTGTCAGCAGTGAGTGCAAGTGGCAGCTGCTTCCCTGATTGCCCCTCAGGAGCAGGGGGATGTGGAGAAGCCCTCAGGGGTAATCGGGCCAGCAGCCACCACTTGCACCCACTGATGGTGCTGAGGGATTGCAGCCAGAGCCTGGTGCCAGCAGTGGGTGTGAGCACCGAGCAAGGCCGTGGCGCACAGGAGCTAAGAATTTTCAGTAACCACCAGAGGCTCGGCCCAATGACAGCGACCTGTGCCCTGCCTTGTTCTGGTGCCCCCGCTCACCTGCTCCAGCATCCCACCTTGGCTGATGCCTGCCATGTTCCACACTCTTCCACCTGCTGCTGAGGCCCGCCATGTTCTGCTCACACACCCTGGTAGTCAGCACTCATCACAGAGACTGGTTGTTCAGTTATTCTGCTGTTCGGTCTATTTGCATATTAGGGTTTTATATATATATATATATATACATTAGTTTTATCCTATATAATAAAAGGATAATATGCAAATCAACCGAATGGAGGGACAACTGGTCACTATGATGCACACTGACCACCAGGAGGCAGATGCTTAATGCAGGAGCTGCCCCCTGTGGTCAGTGTGCTCCCACAGGTGGATCGACTCTCAGCCAGAAGCCAGGCTCATGGTTGGCAAGTGCAGTGGCAGTGGTGGGAGCCTCTCCTGCCTCCTAGGCAGTCTCTCCCACCTCGTTGGCAGTGCTAAGGATGCCCAGAGGGGAGCAGGCTTAAGCGGGCAGTTGGACATCCCTGAAATCTCCTGGACTGCAAAAGGGTGAAGGCCAGGCTGAGGGACCACCAGTGCACAAATGTTGTGCACCGGGCCTCTAGTCTTATCTAATAAAAGAGTAATATTCAAATTGACTGTACCTCTGCTACACCCACAAGCCACGCCCACCAGCCAATCAGGAGTGAGTATGCAAATTAACCCAACCAAGATGGCTGCGGCCATGGAGCAAGCAGAAGGCTTGTGTTTCTCCAGCAATGGAGGAAGCCAAACTTCCTGGCTGGCCCTGGCCTCTGCTCAAGGCTACCAAGTTTCAATTATAGAAGATAAATAAATCCCAGATCCCAGGGCCTCTGCTTGGGTCGCCAGGGGGCATGGCCAGCCTGCAAACCACCATAGGCCCCTCGCCCAGATTGCCCCACGCCCCAAGGGAACCCCCACCCTGATCCAGGACACCCTTCAGCCAAACCAGCTGGCCCCCACCTGTGCACCAGGCCTCTATCCTATCTAATAAATGAGTAATATGCAAATTAACTATCACTCCAACACACAAGATGGCTGCCCCCAGGTGGTCAAAGATGGCTGCCCCCATGTGCACACAAGATGGCCGCCACAAGAAAGCCAGCAGGTGAGGGCAGTTGGGAGGGATCAGGCCTGCAGGGGAAGGAAACTGTGGGTGATCAGGCCAGCAGGAGAGGGCAGTTGGCAGGGACCAGGCCAGCAAGGGAGGGCAGTTGGGGTTGATCAAGCCTTCAGGGGAGGGCAGTTAGGGGTGACTAGGCTGGCAGAGGAGGGAAGTTGGGGGCGACCAGGCCTGCAGGGGAGGGCAGTTAGGGGTGACCAGGCCTGCAGGGGAGGGCAGTTAGGGGCAATCAGACTGGCAGGGGAGTGGTTAGGGGGTGATAAAGCTGGCAAGCAGAAGCAGTTAGGGGCAATCAGGAAGGCAGGCAGGTGAGCAGTTGGGAGCCAGCAGTCCTGGATTGTGAGAGGGATGTCTGGCTGCCCGTTCAGGCCCGATCCTACCGGGATCCTAAATGGGCAGTCGGACATCCCTCGAGGGGTCCCATATTAGAGAGGGTGCAGGCTGGGCTGAGGGACACCCCCCCTACCCCGTGCATAAATTTTGTGCACCGGGCCTCTAGTTTCTTTATAAACCTTTGAGGGAAATGAAAACATATTGGGGATGCAGGCAGTTGCAGCTTGCAGCCTATTGACCTGCAAAAATGATAAATCAACTTGCTCCAAACCACAAACCCAGTAAGTGATGCACAGTTGAATTTAGGTCAGGCAATCTGTCTTTCATGGGGCTACTCACCATACTCACTCTAGGAGTTCTTAGTAGTGTGAGCGTAAGCATGTGCATACACAGAAACACACACACACAGAAACACACACACACAGATAAATGTACCACAGACTTCTTTGGAAGTTCAGTGAAGCCCAAAGTTTTTTCATTAGAATAATAGCTCAAAACCATGAAATAAAATACATAAGAGCTCAAAGAAAACCAATTACACTGAAATATATTTATCAAAATGAGCAATGAGGACATAGGAATGGGCTTTACCACCGAGAAGTGTCCAGATAGGGATTAGATGTTAATCCTGGAAATTCAGAAATATTTTAGCCAGATGTAATGTCTGATGCTATAATTTTATGATTGCAATTTTAACAATTTCCTGCACAATACTTTCACCATGTCTTTAAATAAATAGTTCTTTAATATTTTCATATATCTAAACAGTATTTCTGCCTTTAATTAAAATGTATTTATTAGTGTGCTGTATATAAAATGAATAGATAATTGTCATTATTCATTTTCCATTTGATGCTTTTAATAAATACAGTTATAAGAATTTAAAGCATTTCATTACTATATTTTCAATAGGTGAAAGACACAAAATATGTGAACAATATTTTATCACTTTTTAATTATGTACTTTTATTTTAAAATGTTACTGTGACAAAACAAAATAGTGGCCTAATTAACATTGTGTATTTATTATTTTTCCCCTTTCACACACTCTTGAAAAATATTTCAACTTAAAATGAATAAGAAACCTTAAAAATATAATACTTCTTTTGAAAAACACATGCATATGAAGGATAATATTAACTATAGAAATACACAAAAAATTAATAATTGGCAGAAATCCAATATTTCAACATTAGTTTATAGTAAATAAATTGACACATCCTACTGTAGTTTTAAAACCATGCCCTTTATGTTCAAGTAAGCACATCTATTTCAATTCCAGTCAACCAATGATTTTTACATAAAAATTTAACACAATAACAATATTATTAATATTTAGTAAGACCTTAATGAGTGCCAAGTTCTGCTAGTTTGTTACTTGTGTTTTGGCTTAATTTTCACAAAATCTCTAATGGTTAAATACTATGTGCACATTTCATAGGTTAAGAAAACATGAAAATGATTCTTGGAAACATTAAAAATACTTGTTCAAGGTTGCACAATGAGGAAGTGTGGCACTGGAATTCAACCTACAGCGGATTGATCCTATCTAATTGCTAAAAATGTGTCACTTAAAGACAGAGGAACAATCTTGTACTTTAATGACTCCCAGAACCCAGCAAGGGCTTAAACAAAGAACGTGCTCAAGAAGTAATTATTGAACTAAAAATTGAAATTTTAGAAGTGAGGTTTATATTTAAAACAAAGATGATAATTTTCGCTGAATAATGGGAATATGGCAAAAGTTATTTCTACCTTACCTTTTTTCATTCATCTGACTGACTTTGAAGCAAGAAGTAATAGCTTATGATTTGATTAAAAATGAAACAGTATTTCAAATTTAAAATGTGGTTTTATACGTAACTCCAACATTACATTTCTGCATAAATTTCTGTATATTATTTAACTTCAGATATTTACTATTTGGCTTGGATGTTATCTAAAACACATAGAGACCTTAAGAGTTGAAAAAAAAAAATGTAAGAAACTATTAATGCCATTTCTGATTTTGCAAGAGAGGGGCTTGTGTTTTCCTCAAAGTACTTACATAGTGTCTGAATCCATGATGACAGGTTGCTTTCTGCATTCTTTTCATATACTTCAGTCAATTCAAGGAGATACAACTTATCAGTATTGTTTTTCATAGAAATCTCAAAGTATCAGGCAATTTAATATAGTTCCACACCTCCAAGCTAGCAATGGAAAACTGGAAAATGTTCTTTTTATTTTTCTGCCATATGTCTCAACAAGCTACAGTCTTAGAGACATCCTAAAACTAAAATATCAAATTTTGTGTGCTTGTGGATTGGCCTGAATGCAATTATTCTTCAAAGGCATACTACTTAAAAATCAGATGCATTTTGTGTAGAAGTCCATGGGGATGGGAAGGGAACAGCTAATGACATTTTTTAGAATCCATTCTGTCCACTTTATATAAAATAGTTACATCAAATAATTAATCCACTTTTATTATCCTTGTATTAGCTACTAAAAAGGGACAATGAGGTAAAGGGAATCTTCCAAAATAACACAATTAGGAAATGGCAGATCCAAGATTTAATTCTGAGGTCCATTCATATTTGGAGCAATGATCTTTGCCCCTTACAGTGATTCAGGCTTGAGCGAGCTCTATAAAATCTCAGGACTTCAGGTTCTTTAGCTGTTAGGGAAATGGGTTGGTCAACTGATTTCCAAACACTGTCTTATAATAAAAATACATTTAACATATTAATAAACCAATTTGGGGAGAATTCTGCTCTATATTTGTTAAATTATTTTCATCTTTTCTTCCACAGGTTATGTTAAATTGAAAATAAGACCCAAAACTCATACTAAGACTAATAATACTTTTGAATATTTTATTTGAGCTGAAAATGTCACAAATTTAACAGTTAATAATTTTCCAAATGTTTTATCTTAGAATTAAATGAATTAATCATATCTATGATATTCAGCTAAATTTTAATGGTTTAAACTTTTAAAAGTTTGATTAATTATCTGCTATGTCAATTACCAAGTATGATAATTATATGCCTATTAAGAAACCATATTGTTAAATTTCAGGTTCTCCAAACTGGTCTCTTTTGTTCAAAGTTGACTCAGAACTCAAACAATTAGACCCATTGAATCAAGATTGTTCAACAATATTCAAAAGAATCTCTTTATGATGTCAATTTTTTTCATGAAAATATTCTACTGCTATTGAAAAAAAACCACCAGCCTATTATGCCTAAAACTCTAAGTTAAAGCTCTACATGTGGATACCATCAGAGTACCACAAGGTTACACAGCTCAGTGGTATGGTCTGAGTTAGTATACAAGTGAGCAGTATTTTATCTCAGCCTTCTCTAAGTAGTCTTAATCTAAGAATGTTTGAAGGGTTCGATCAATGAAACCCTGAATTCATGTTCACAAATTTGCTGTGCACATTTTTCTATGGGAAAAAAAAAACCACAACAGATTTTTGACAGATTTTTAAATGGATTCATAATCTTAAAAGGATTGCAAACACTGCACTGACTTTTAAGCAAGATATTTTATATTTTCAACCTTGGCTTTTTATTTTCATGAATTTGGACTAAATAACTTGAAAGGTGGCTACTAAGTTTAATTTTTCTATTGCACTAAGGACAAAACTCAGGATACTGAATCTCAGAGAGGGGATCTCTGTTCACTGCACTGGATATCTTGGGGTCGTTTTCCCAAGATATAAATATTGATTACTTAGTTTCTTCATCACAGCTGTTTTCACTTCCTGATTTCTCAAAGTATAGATAAATGGATTCAAAAACGGGGTAAAGATGGTGTAGAAAACAGAGAGAACTTTGTCCACTAGGAAGTTTGTGAAAGGCCACACATAGATGAAGATGCAGGGCCCAAAGAACATGAACACAACAATGAAATGTGCAGTGCAGGTGGAAAGAGCCTTAGATGATCCTATGGAAGAGTGGTCCTTGATAGTAACAAGAACAATAATGTATGAGGTGAGCAAAAGCAGAAAACTTATAAGAGCAATCACACCACTGGTTGAGATCATGAAAACCCCAAGAACATATATATCTATACAGGCCAGCTGGATGACCAAAGGAAGGTCACAGAAGAAACTATCTATAACATTGGGGCCACAGAAGGGTAAATAGAGAATAAAAGCTAACTGGCTCATTGTATGCAGGAAGCCCACCATCCAAGAAGTTACCACAAGCCCAACACATACTCTTTGGCTTATAATAGTTGAATAATGGAGAGGTTTGCATATGGCAATGTACCTATCAAAAGACATGGAGATCAGCAGCACAATCTCAGTCCCAGTGAAGAGGTGCAATAAGAAGATCTGAGAAACGCAGCCCTCAAAGGAGATGGTCTTGCGTTGAGCAAAGAAGTCCATGATCATCTTTGGAGTGGCAAAAGAGGACAGGCACATGTCAATGAGAGATAAATTGCTGAGTAGGAAGTACATGGGGGAGTGGAGGTGTGGGGTGGACAGGATCGTGAACAAAATCAGGCAGTTACCAAACATGGTCATTAAATAGAAAATGGAAAACACCACATTGAAGAAAATCTGGAGCTCAGGAGAATCAGTAAGTCCAAGTAACACAAATTCAGACACTCTGGAATGGTTGAACCCCTCCATTGATCTTCAGACTTTGCTCTATAATGACAAAATGGAACAGAATGATAGAGCTAGAAAATGGGATACTTCTATAAGTACATAATAGGAGTTATAGTATTAGTTAATACTTTACTAGAATATTACTTAAAATCCAACTAATAACTATCTCAGTAACATTTTTTTTGGAATCACTTAACAATTGCTATGAGATATCAATTCAAATGGACAACTTCTTGGTTTTGCCCAGCATTAGTACATGTTGGTTTATATTCATCACATACCCACATAATAATATTCCTGTTCTGAATGTTGCATAATCTATATTTATAGAGGAAGATTACACTGAGTTAGTGTGCTCTACTTAATAAATCAGATAAATAAAATTTAAATAAAGGTTGAAATCACAACAGTTTCTTTTAAACCAAAAGAAAGAAGTCTATATTATATTGAATCCACTATTTTTGAGCACTGGATTTAACTAACAGTTTAACAAGATTTCAGAGGACTCAGTTAGTTTACGAGGGTGCGCAATGATTTTCATTTAAGTGAACTCCCAATCTCCTCAGCTACAGAAAAATCCAGTTTCATTCTCATTTCACTTGCCTACTTTCAAAGTGTTTTGTCAGTATTGATAAGTACTCTTTTTATCTATTAATATATAAATGATAAATTAATGTCTAATTCCATGAAACTACTAATGACCAAAAGGTGTATCCATAACATATGAGATTTAAAATTTGTCAGAGAAAAATATTCCAGAAATTTTAAGACTGAACTGTGGCAAAAGGGCCAAAGGTTAAAGTATTTTTTTTTCTTGACTTACTCTGTGATCTTGATCATTCCTCAGTAGTCTCTCTGAGACTTGCTTCTTTGTCTGTGAGAATTAAATTAGTTGGTTTATATAAAGCAGTAAAAATATTTTCTGGGTAAGATTCATGAACTCTCCAGGTTTCCCAATGAAAATTTAAGAATACTATTCAAAAATAATCAGTTTGACTTATTTTATTAATAGTAGTAGTAATAATTGCAGTAAAAATATTCTAAGTTTCAATTCAGAAATTAGAAACAGACATATGCTTCCAAAACAACTTCATCTTTTTTAAGTTAAATTACTTCTTTTCATATGAAAATTATATGAGCACCTTAATATATTAAATGCAATGAAAATTCTCAGCCTTATATATTTAAATATTTCTCCTACTTTCCTGACTTGATAATATAATTATTAATGAGAGCGTGGGAACTCTTACTATACCCAGTTTACATATATAATGCATATATTATGTATTCATTGTCAGTGGATAAACAGTTGTCAGGTTTTTACCTCCTTTCATTTCAGAAGGGTACCTCTATTTAGTGGAATCATTCATCCTTATGTCTTCAAGTTATATATATATAACAAGTTATATATATAACTACCATACCTATTCCACATTCCTCACAGGACTAGCAAATGAGCCCAAGAAAGTCACATTCCTTTATGACTTTGAAATAAGAACACAAGTGACTATGTCTTTAAGATCTTTAAATTTTTAATATATATATACTAACTTCTCATCTATTATTTTTGCTTTATATAATTATAAATGAATATTTTTTGCTAACTAAGGAACACAAACTACAATTGCTTCTCAAGATCCTTAATATTATTTCCAGCTGTTAACCTACCAGCTACTCATCAGGGATCAAAAACACCACATCCTGCAAGATTCACAAGCCTACTGAAATCACCATGGTCCTTAGTAAGCATCAGAAGTGTGGAATATGGATATATATTTTCTCTAGTCTTGGTATAAAAGCCACTCGAAGACAGCAACATTTTGGAGATCAGGGATTAGACACTACAATCTATTTGCAGTGGGAGTTATTAAAATGTTGAGCAACTTTCCCCAAAGTTGCAAGAACTGTGAGGTGTGTCTTTACTATTTAAAGTGAAGATGCATATTCATGTTGAAAGAATGTGAGTACAGAAACAGCACAATTGGCACTGGCCTAGGAGGAGGAGAGCTTTGCAATTTAAGAAAAAAAAAATTGCTCCTTTGAATATGGAAATATTGCCACCTTTCTGCCCCAGTATTCTATGTCTGAAAGTTGGAAAATTGCTCTTTTATGGTAAGGACATTAAAAATTAGTACAGGCTAGTAGGTAAGACAGCTGCTACCACAGGTGGCTGAAATCTGGGTAAGAGGTAGGGAAAGTTGGAAAGCCCAAAGTAACTGGAAGAAATGAACCAGTTACTATGCAAGTACTCTAGAGGGATGATGTAAGAATTAAATTATACAAATAAATATAAAGCATTCAGCACAATGCCTGCACAGAGGAATTGCTGGATAAAATATGGTAGAAGGAATAGTGGAGATTATTATAATTATTAACATTTTTTGAAATGTCAATGAAACATAATCCAGGAATATACTAAATGTGGATTCTCAACCTAAAACTATAACTGAGAATCTTGCCATGTTTACCTGAAGGCCAATCATTTATCTGTGACTTGCTCTCCAAACCCAACTTTCTTCCCAAATACTTCAGTGATTTGAATTCTTCACAACTACCATACCTATTCTACATTCCTCACAGGACTAGCAAATGAGCCCAAGAAAGTCACATTCCTTTATGACTCTGAAATAAGAACACAAGTGACTATATCTTTAAGATCTTTAAAATTTTTCATCTATTAAAGAGAGAGAAAGGAAATGACTAAAAAGACCCCCAAAAAGAAAGAAAAAGAAAAAAGCCAACCAACACACACAAAGATTTGGTAAATTCTAAAGTATTTGCCCTGGTTTAAAACAAAAGGTAAGTGTATTACTGGAGTTATCAAGGAAAAGGCAAGATAATTAACAGAAAAGTAATAAAAATAAAAGATAATTTAGAAAGACAAACAATCCAATTAAAAAATGGGCAAAGGACCTAAATAGACACTTCTCCAGAGAAGATATACAGAAGGGCAAGAGATATATGAAAAAGTGCTCAAAGTCACTAATCATCCAAGAGATGCAAATAAAAATGACCTACATCTGTCAGAATAGCTACAATCAATAAATAAAAAAAGCAAAAAGTGCTGACCAGTATGTAAAGAAAAGGGAGCCCTAGTACTCTGGTGATGGGGATGCAGACTGGTTCAATCACTGTGGAAAATATTATGGTGATTCCTCAAAAATATAAAAAATTGAACTGCTGTTTGACGCAGTGATCCCACTTCTAGGAATATAACCTAAGAATCCCGAATTAGAAAAAATATATGCACCTTATGTTCATAGCAGCATTATTTACAACTAGTGGTCCAGTGCACAAAATTCATAAAAATTAAAAAGGAAATAATTAGAGGAAATTTTTTAATATTGTTATTTGCCCTTTCTCTATAATAGAAGTGTCAGAGATGAAAGAAAATTAGTAAAATGTATATGAAAATCTCCCTCCTGTCAGAGTCTTGGGCAAGCCTCAGGACCCAGAGTCAAGTGTCCGCCCATCGGCGTGTGCCTCAAAATCATGTGAAACCCAGACCCAGCTGACCCCACCCCTGTCAAGCCCCGCTGGGCAGGGGGTGCAGACTCAGGTTCCCCAGCCCGGCGCCTACCAGGGGGTGCGGCCTCAGGTCCCCTAGCCTAGCCTCAGGTCCCCAGGACCCAGCACTGGGGCGGGGGGAGCGACCTCAGGTACCCAGGCCCAGCCTCAGCCCCCCAGCTCCAGCGCCAGGGTGGGGGGACGGCCTCAGGTCCCCAGCCCCGTGCAAGGGCACAAAGGCACAAAGGCACGAGGGCGGGAGGGTATGATGACCATTTGCATATTAGCTCTTTATTATATAGGACTAGAGGCCTGGTGCATGAAATTCATGCACGGGGAGGGGTGTCCCTCAGCCCAACCCGCACCCTATTCAATCTGGGACCCCTTGAGGGATGTCCAACTGCCCATTAGGCCTGATACCACTGGGATTGGGCCTAAACGGGCAGTCAGACATCCCTCTCACAATCCAGGACTGCTGGCTCCCAACCGCTCACTTGCCTGCCTGCCTGATTGCCCCTAACTGCTTCTGCCTGCCAGCCTGATCACACCCTAACCACTCCCCTGCCAGACTGATAGATACCTAACTGCTCCGCTGCTGGCCCAATTGCGTCTAACTGCCCTCCCCTGCAGGCCTGGTTGCCCCCAAGTGCCCTCCCCTGCTGGCCCAGCAACCCCTAACTACTCTCCCTTGCCATCCTGATCCCCCACAACTGCCCTCCTCTGCTGGCCCAGTCACCCCTAACTGCCCTCCCCTGGAGACCTGATCACCCCCAACTGCCCTCCCCTGCAAGCCTGAGTCCCCCCCCAATGGCCCTTTCCTTCAGGCTTGGTCCCCCCCAACTGCCCTCTCCTGCAAGCCTGGTCCTCCCCAACTGCCCTCCCATGCAGGCCTGGTCCCCCCAACTGCCCTCCTCTGCAAGCCTGGGTACCCCCCAACTGTCCTCCCCTGCAAGCCTGGGTCCCCCTCAGCTGCCCTCTCCTGCAGGCCTGGTCACCCTTAACTGCCCTCCCTGCTCGCCTGGTCCCCCCCAATGGCCCTCCCCTGCAGGCCTGGTCCCTCCCAACTGCCCTCCTCTGCTGGCTTGGTCACCCCTAACTGCCCTCCCCTGCTGGCCTGATTGCCCACAATTTCCCTCCTCTGCCGGCCATCTTGTGGTGGCCATCTTGTGTCCACATGGGGCAGCCATCTTGTGTCTTGAAGTGACGGTCAATTTGCATATTACTCTTTTATTAGATAGGATAGCTAAGATCTGGAAACAGCCCAAGTGCCCATCAGTAGATTAGTGGATAAAAAAGCTGTGGTACATTTACACCATGGAATACTATGCAGCAGTAAAAAAGAAGATCTCTTACCCTTTGAGACAGCATGGAGAGACCTGGAGAATATTATGCTAAGTGAAATAAGTCAGTCAAAGAAAATCAAGTATCACATGATCCTCACTTATATGTGGAATCTAACGAACAAAATAGGTCCAGATGCATGAAATCATGGCACAAAGTGACAAATATCAGAGGGAAGGTGGGCTGGGGAGAATAGATTAAACAAAGAACTTATATGTGTGTGTGTGTGTGTGTGTGGCCCATGGACATGGACGATGGTATGGTGGGGGCCTGGGGTGGACAGGGGCTGGGTGGAGGGAGGTTGTGGGGGAAGAGAGGGGACATCTGTACTACTCTCAACAATAAAGATAAATATAAATTTTTTAAAAGACCATAAAAGAGTTCTGGGGCATTATGAAATGGTTTTGTAATTGGTTGTGGTGGTGGTTACATGAATTTATACATGTGTTAAAATTCATAGAACTGCATACCAAAAGAAACCAAAATCAACTTTACTTTAAGATGATTTATAAAGTAGAATTTAAAAAAGCAAAATCAGGTAATTCAGTACAGTGGCCAGTTATAAAATAAGCAAATAAAACCAATAGATTATTTATAAATCAATTACCTGTTAAAGTATATAATAAAACACAGCCTATTCAGATGAACAATAAGATATACAAATAGGAATAACATGATTCAGAAATATGTTGTATTTGTGTGACAACAAACTATATTACTTTATAAAAGAAATAAAACGACTAGAATAAGTTGAAACGTATACTGTGTTATTGGATGGAAAAAATCAATAACATTCAACACATAAATTCCAATAAACTAAGTATTTTGATTTAACAAAATAATTTTCAAAATATTTGTGGAAGAAAGTCAGATATGAGTAGTCAAGAATTAGAAATAATATTTCTAATATGCAAAAGTATTATAAAACCATAATATTTCAATGACACATGAGAAGCATGTTACACAATGAAAAAATTAATATAAGGGACCTGAAAGTACCAAAAAATAGATATGGATGCAAAAATACGTAAGAATATATTATATTACTAGTGGTCTGGTGCATGGATTTGTACACATTGAAAGGAAATTATTTAGAAGAAATATTTTAATACAGCCATTCACCTTTTCACTATAATAGAAGTGTCAGAGAGGAAAGAAAATTAGTAAAATTTATATGAAAATAATATATAAATTGATTAATAAATAAACAATAACAACATGATATAACAACAAAGACATGATATAAAAACAACAAAAACAACATTGATAAAAAATGACTGATAAATTGATTAAACTTATTCTAATATCTCCCTGTATACCATATTAAGAGTAAAAACAATTTCAGAGTGCTTGACTAATTTCCCTTGTGATGAAGTATTTACAAGTTTAACTTTAATGTCACATGCACTTCGAACTTGAGAGAAAGCAACATAAGACTGACCATGTCCGAAAACAGGTTCATGTAGGAATATTCCTACTCTGTCTAGAGTTTGTTCTTGTGATTTATTAACAGTCATTGCAAATGCTGGCATCATGGGAAACTGCCTTTGAGTTAATTTAAATGGGAAGCTGTGGGAAGCCACCACTTGCTATTACTGTCAGTGCACCAAGGAATGTGGAAGCCTGATGGAACTTGGGTATTAGCAGGGCTGTTGCTAAGCACCGAGTGTTGAGATAGTGGTGGCTCAAGGTAATTTCCTAACCTGATAATCCTTTTACTACTTGCAAAACTTTACCTTTGATATGCCTGTATGTATTGCTAAAGGGAAAATGTATAGTCAAGTAAATAAAAAACAGATCAGCCAGAGGTCAGGGTGCCTCTTCAAGAAAGAGGTCTCTACCTGGCCCCCAATGCCTTCTAGATTCATATTTCTTGGATAGCATTTTCATTTGTGTGTTGGCCCCTTCTTCAGATCCTGAACCTTGCTGTGCAGGTCACCGCAGAAGGCTAGTGTCAGACGGGGACAAATCAATTCTTGAAATTAGAACCACCTCTCCTTCTGCAGATCCTATTAATATTTCAGCTTTGATTATGTTATGCCACAATTTTTTGATAATAAATCTAGTACCATTACAATGATCCCATTTACTATTAAGATTTCTCAGTAGCATGATGCTTGCACCAACTATCAATTTTAATTTATGCCACGTCATAAATTTGATGGGAAATTTTCCCTTTTCGGCATCATCCATTGAATGGATAGAATTATTACTCAAATAGGTGTGAAAATCTCCATTGATTTTTAAATTGCCAGTGTGCATCATATGTACTGGCCAGTCGGTCAGTCAGATGGTCATTTAAATTGCCAGAGCTCATTATATCTACCAGCTGGCCAGTCGGACAGTCAGATGGACATATGGTCAGTCACTTAGCCTTTTATATAGATAGATAATGTTTACAATATTATAAACTTAATTGGAAAAAGAGATTTTTCAGATAAAATTAAGGCTGCTGATAAACTAAACTTAGAATAGGGAGATCATTCAGCATTATCCTGGTGACTCAATATAAATGCAAGAGTCCTTAAAAGTGAAAGAGGGATTTTGTAGATATCAATGAAATAGTTCTAAAACATATAAGGGAAGACAATAATCTTGGAATATCCAGCCCAGTACTAAAAAAGAACGAAGTGGCAAGACTCACACTAACCATTTTAAGACATATTTTGAAGAAACTTTAATCAAGACAGCATAGTATTATTGAAAGAATACAAAGCTCAATAAAACACAATACAGAGCCTAAAAATAGACCCACACAAGTATAGACAATGATCATTGACAAAGGAGCAAAAGCAATACAGTGAAGAAGAAGGTGTTTATGCCTGTAAAATTGACAAAATTTTAATATTAGATATTTCTCAATGGTGGAATCATATGTACGTTTCACTTTATTTTAAACTAGAGGCCTTGGTGCATGAAATTCATGCATGGGGGTAGGGTCCCCTCAGCCCAGCCTGCACCCTCTTCAATCTAGGAACCCTCAGGGATCGAGCCTAAACCGGCAGTTGGAAATCCATTTCACAATCCTGGACTGCTTGCTCCTAACCGCTCACCTGCCTGCTGGCCTGGTCACCCCTAACTGCCCCCCTGCTGGTCTGCTCATCCCTCATTGCCTCTGCCTGCTGGCCTGGTCACCCTCAACTGCCTTCCGCTGCTGGCCTGGTCACCCCTAACTGCCCTGCCCTGTTGGTCTGGTCACCCCACGCAGCCTGCTGTTCGGTCGTCCATCCAGTTGTTTTGATAGTGACATCCCCTGGCTTTTTATATATTAGGATTAATTTATTTAATAAATATTTATGAGCACCTACTTTGTGCCAGGCAGTTGACAAACAACTCCCTGCTTTCATGGATATTATATACTGTACTGGAAAAAGACAAATAATAAAATAAATATGTGGAACATATATCATGTTAATAGGTTATAAGTACTGTGGACAAAAGTAAAGTAGGGAAGAGAGAAATGGATAATTGTGAGAGTGGGTTGCAAATTTGAAGAGGGTGGTCAGGGAAGGTCTCACATGGAAAGGTGATATTTGAGGAAAGGATTGAAATAAATGATGAAGTGACTCATGCCAACCAACACCTTGGGAAAGCACATTCCAGACAGAGGAAAAAGTAAGTCCAAAGTCCTGGGAGGGGCAGGGACAACATGGCACATTCTAGGAGCAGAAGGCCAGTAGGGGTGAACAGTGTGGAATGGAGTACAATGACAGGTCAGAGAGAGGAATGGGAGAGGAGTTGGGATAGATAAAGGGATGTACGGACCTTTATGGTAGATAACAAGGGAGGACTTTAGCTCTTACATTAAGTAAGATGGGAGTTATTGAGGGTTTTAAAAAGAGGAGGCTGATGATGTGACTGTATTTTAATTAGGTGATTCTGGATGCTCAGCTAAAAATAAACTAAAATGGGACAAGAATAAAATTGAGACTAGTAAAGAGGATACAGCCATAAGAGATGATGGTTTGGGCCCAGCTGGTAGAATTTGAAGGAGAGATCATTTATTCAAGCAGTTTTGTGATGACAGAGCTAGTACAGACTTGTTTATATATTGCATGTGTAATATGAGAGAAAATGTTTCTAAAATATTATGAATCCAAATTTTTGGACCAGAGATTGGAAGGATGGAATTACAATTCACCAAGATTGGTTGTGGGGTGGGGAGAAGGGTGTAGTGAAGATGAAGCATCAGTCTGGAATATTATGTGTGAGGTGATACTAATACATTAAAGTTGAGCTGTGGCAGTGGCATAGGAGGCTGGCTATGGGACAGGAGCCTAGAGCTCATAAGAAAGATATGTAGAGAGTTAATCAACATGCAGATGAAATTAAAAGGTGGACAGCTAAGGAGAAACTCTCAAAGAAAAATGAGAAAACAGCTGGTTTGGTGGAAGGAGACTATGAAAGTGGATTCCTGAGAAGGCAGTGACCCACTGTGTCAGATGCTGCTCAGGAATGACATATGAGACCTAAATAAAGGTCATTGATATTATTGATGATCATGACAAGAGCTATTTTATTGGCCTGATCAGGTGAGTTGAAAAGGAAAAAAATTGGAAGCAGAGAGCATAAACATGCAACCTGAAAAGGCTAAATACTGTGTGTTTAAACGATATGACATTGCAAAAGGCAAAACTACAAAAGGCAGTAAAACGGTCAGTGGTCACCCCAGGCTTGAGGGTAGAGGGAAGGGAGGGTGGAATGTACAGGCAGAGCACATGGGATTTTTAGGACAGTAAAAGTACTCTGTATGATACTATAATGGTGGACATATGACAAGGCCATTTGTCAAAATCCATAGAAATGTAAACAACTGACATTTTAAAATAATGTATCAATATTAGTTCATCAGTTGTAACAAATGCTGCACACCAATGCAAGATATTAATAGGGATAAATCCATGGATATCGTGGGGGGCAGATTATATGGAAACTGTATTTTCTGCTTAACTTTTCTATAAAGGTAAGGTTTTAAAATATCTACTACTTTTCTTAAGTGTAAACAACTATGAGAGCTTTGCTGTGGAGAGGAGAGAAATTGGTAATATGTGGAAGGAGAACGGTGACAAAGGGTCCTATTTAAGGTGAAAGAAATGTAGTTATATGCTAAGGGGGAAATTCAATAGGGAGAAAAATATTAATGGTGCAGAAGAGACAGAAGAATTACCAAAATAAATGCCCTGAGGAGTAAAGAGGGGTTGGATTCTGACGCTCAGATGAAGGACTCGGCTTCTGTAGGAGCATTTTACACCACCCAGTTTCAGGAGCACGGTCCAGATGCAGGTGTATCCTTTTCTTGTTTTTTGAGATAGGCCTGCAGAGCTATGAACTTCCCTCTCAAGACTGCTTTCTCTGTGTTCCATACATTTTGGATTGTTGTGTTTTCATTGTGGTTTGTTGCCATGATGCTTTTTATTTCTTCTTTGATCTTTCTGGTAACCCAGTCATTGTTTAATAGCATGCTATTTAGCCTCCAGGTGTTTGATTTTTTTTATTGCTTTTATTATAGTTGATTTTTAGTTTTATGATCTGAGAAGATGCTTGATATGATTTCTATCTTCTTGAATTTGAAGAGACTTTGCCTGTGACCCAATATATGGTCTGTCTTTGAAAATGACCCATGTGCACTTGAGAAGAATGTATATTCTGTGGCTTTGGGTTAAATGTTCTGAAGATGTCAATTAATTCCATCTGATCTAGTGAGTCATTTAGGATTGCTGTTTCTTTGCTGATTTTTAGGTTAGAGGACTTGTCCAATGGTGTTAGTGGGGTATTAAAATCCTCTACTATGACTGTATTGCTGTCAATCTCTCCCTTCTTAGCCTCCAGAAGTATTTTTATGTATATGTGTGCTCCTGTATTGGGTGCGTTTACCAGGGTTATTTCTTCTTGTTGGATTGCTCCCTTTAGTATTATGAAGTGGCCTTCCTTATCTCTTGTTATGTCCTTCACTTTGAGATCTAATTTGTCAGATATAAGTATTACTACCGCAGCTTTTTTATCATTTCCATTCACCTGAAAAAACTTTTTCCATCACTTCACCATAAGTCTGTTTGAGTCCTTTCTTTTGAGGTGGGTTTTCTATAGGCAGCAGATATATGGATCATGTTTTCTTATCCACTCAATTGCACTATGTCTTTTGATTGGGGCATTTAATCCATTTACATTTAAAGTTATTATTGATAGGTATTTGTTTGTTGCCATTTTTATTCTTTACTTCTCTGTTCCTTCTTTGCTTCCTATTTCTTCTTTTTATAACAGATCCTTTAGCATTTCTTGCATTGCTGGTTTGGTGGTAATAAACTCCTTTGACCTTTTTTGTCTGTGAAGCTCCTGATTTCCCCCTCAATTTCGATTGATAGCCTTGCTGGGTACAGTATTCTTGGATTCAGACCCTTCCTTTGCATGACTTTGTGTATTTCATTCCATTCCCTTCTGACCTGAGGTGTTTCTGTTGAGAAATCAGTCGCTAGTCTGATGGGGGATCCTTTGTAGGTAACTTTCTGTCTCTCTCTGGCCACTTTTAAGATTCTAACTTTGTCGTTGGTGTTTGCCAATTTAATTATAATGTGCCTTGGCGTCGGTCTTTTGGCTTTCATTTTTTTGGGGACTCTGTGAGTTTCTTGGATTTGTGTGGGTTTTTTCTTCCCTATATCAGGGAAGTTTTCTGTCATTATTTCTTCAAATAGGTTTTCTAATCCTTGTTCAGTTTCCTCTCCTTTTGGCACCCCATTTTTCAGATGTTGTTTTGTTTCTTGTTGTCTCAAAGTTCCCTTAGGCTCTCCTCCTGTGTTTTAAGTTTTTTTTGTAGGTGTTGCTCTCCTTGGGTAGTTTTTTCTACCTTGTCTTCTAGCTCACTGATGTGGTCCTCTGCTTATTTTAGTCTACTTTTGATGATTTCTTTTGAGTCCTTTATAGCAGTTATGTCATTTTTCATTTCTTGTTGGTTCTTCTTCATTTCCTCCTGGTTCTTACACATATTATTGAATTTGTCTTCCATTCTTTTCAGCGACCTTATGACCATTTCTCTGAATTCTTTCTCTGACATATTGCCTGCCTCCATTCCGTTTACTTCCTTTTCTGGTGATGTCTCCTTTTCATTCATATGAGGGCTGTTTCTTTGTCTTCCCATGATCTCTCTTATCAGAGTATCTGGTTATGTAGCTCTCTCTCTCCTGCCTTGACTTAAAGGCACAAAATACAACACAACAAGGCACAACACACAAGGCACTGAACACAAATGTATTCACGATACTAACAACCCCAAATAAAGGTGTCCACCAGAAAAAAGAGAATTAGGGGATAAGAAAAAAAAAGGAGTGCAAAAATGATATTGAGAAATGGAAAAAAAGTAAGAGAGAAAATAAAAAGAATATAAAAGAAGGGTGGGGGATGATTTATATGAGGAGAAAATTCCAATAGAACAACCAATAATCCCAAAAAATGCAAACAACAAGTACCCAGAGATTAATGCAAACTAGAAACAACAACTAATAAAAAGCAATGAGAGGAAAAACAGAAACAAAAAACAAACAAAAACAAAAAAAGAGAAACAATCTCACAAACAAGAACATAAAAAAACACAATCTAATCAAGAACCATGCAAACAACAACAATAGGACAGAGAGAAAGCAAAGAAAAACAAAACAAAATAAAACAAAAAAGCCTAGAACAAAAAAACCAAACCAAACCAAGAAAAAACAATAACAACAACAACAAAAAAAAAAAAGAAAGAAAGAAAAAAATGAGCAGAGAGAAAAAAAAATTTGGATAGACCAGAAAGAGAATAGAGACGTGTGTATGAACTTAGAGCAGGAGATTGGAATTTAGATATATAAGTAGGGTGAATTTTTAACAGGGGGTCAAAAGAAGGAATAGGGAAAATCTAAAACAGGAAGAGGGTAAGAAAAACAGGACAATTAAAGGGGAAAAGTGAGGAAGAGAGTGTTGGCATAAAGGTAAAGTTGAGATAGAGTAAAATGATGCTAAAGGAAAAATGTAAATAGAATGTAGAACACTAATCCCAAAATAAAATAAAATAAAATAGAGAAAATAAAAAGACTTTTTTTAAAAAAAAGGTAAAATAGTAGTAGTAATAATACTGATTAAAAATAAAAATATAATAATGAAAAAGGTAAAATCAAGTGGGGAAAAAATAAAAAAAATTAGTTTCTTAAGTAAAAGATGAAAAAGTAAAAATGTGCAGTAGTGAAGGTCATTCACTTCCTCCACTGTTCTGTTTGGCCTGCCTGTTTCCTATGCAGTAGTCAGGACAGTATTAAAGTTCTCTGCGTTCCACTGCTCCTCTGTGTTGTAAGCCACACTCCTGATTTTTCAGCAGGCAGTATTTCTTTGTTTCTTAGACTCCTTTATTTGTGTTTACACAAGAATCAATTTGTGATTCATCCCCTGGGTTGCAGTGTTTCTGGATTGTCCTCTATGGCTGTAAGTCCTCTCTAGCCAGTATTTAGATTTTGTTTTCCCTGTTGCACTTAATATTGGTTTGGGAGAATGGACTGCCCCAGAGCTGGTTCTCTCTGATCATTACTCCCTGCTCTGACCCCAGGTTCCACAAAAAACAACTTTTCCCTGCCGTCTCTGAGGGTGTTCCCAATTGGGTGATCCTATGTGCTGAAGTAATCAAAAGCAGGGATTTCAAGAGAAAAAAAGAGCCAGAGTAAGTGTGCGAACTCATGACTTTTACCCTCCAGCACTGTGCGCAACTCTGTGAACATCTCTGTGCATGTTTTTTTTCCCCTGGCACTAAGTAGCCAGCACACTGGTAAAATTTCAGGTTGCCTTTTTGCACCCAGTCCAGCTATGGGTTAATTTTTAGAGTTCCCTTCTGCTAGCAGCCCTGTGGATCCCCTTCCACATTCATGGATCACGCTAGCCCCAATGGCCACGGATTTTGTGGAGTACAGTCTGCCCCTGAACCTCTAGATCGCATTGTAGACATTTCTCTCTCCAGCCTGGATTGCAGACCTCAACTTTTCCTAGACGAAATCTGACCTTTCCATGAGAAGGTGCAGAGCTCATCCGAGTCCACATATTTTCACTGCTGGAGATCCGGTGTTCCTGGGTTTGCAGCTGTTCCCTGGGCGTTGTGGTTGTAGAGTCCCGGGATGTATAGGCTGCCGATAACAGCCACTCTTCCCTTCAAGATGGTGTGGTCTCTGTGGCAGAGCTGGATGCTCCGGAAGAGATTTCAGCAGCAGTGGAAGCTGCCCAGTCATGGGAGCCCAGTCCGGCAATCCCCAACAGTCCCTTGGAGCATAGCTGTCCCTCACCCACATGTCCCCATACATCCATACACTCCCCGTACGTCCACACACTCTCCTTTCGTTCTCTCACTCACACACTATCTTATAGTCTGCCTTCCTGTCAGCAGACGTCTTCTCAGGCCCCTCCCCATACTATTTATCTAAATAGTGCAGTTGTTTTAACTAAGTTATGTGGAACATGGGGTGCAAATAGGAGGGAAATCTTTGACAGAAAATGTTACTGAATCAATATTTAGAAAATAAAGAAAAAGTAAAGGGTGAGAGTGAGAAAAAAGAGGAAATAAATTTAAAGAAAAAAAACCAGTAAGTCTGCACAGTGCATTGTTAAAGTTTCATCATTTAGAAAACATTAAAAGTATCTGCATTAACTATGCCTAGTTCTGAATAGAATGGTTAATATATGTTTCCATGTACTACTACTAGCAACCAGAGGAACTTATGAAAGTCATACCTCAACATATCAACAGATATGAATACAAACACTCCAGGCATGCACGCGCGCGCACACACACACACACACATACACACACACACACACACACACACACACACACACACGAGGTGGGGGAGTGAACCCTACACAAAATTTTAATTAAAAAATATTTTTTAGGCTCTCCAATTAGATTCTCTGCTTACTTCTTTTATCCATTAAGGCAGCCATTTGTCTCAACATTCCTTCCATTATCTGCCTATAAAAACACACTCAAGAATGTTAGTCAAGAGCCCTCTTCTTGTGAATTGTACAAGCTTACTCTGAGCAGTATTTCATGATGTGTTTGTGTTTAATAATACCTCTAAGACATCAGAGGATTTTTGAAGGGCTTTGCATACTTGATCTATTTTCCTTCCATCTCCCATGCTCATCTATGTACCTTCTTTGCCTGTGATTCTGAAATGGTGATTGGCATAGACAGAATTTTTCTAGGTAAAATAAAATGTTTCTTTAAAAAAGTTGACAAATTACAACCCTCTTCAGAATAAAATATACAATTTGACCATTAGTGGGAAAAGTATTGTCAGGAAAGGTTGAAACAGAAATCAAAATCCTTGCTACTATATCTCTAATTTTCTTTGCCATTTAAGCTAATTCAGAGATTCATCTGATTCTGGCAATAATGATAGAGGGATAGAAGGTGAGGGAGATGGGCTCTCCTCATTCTTAAGATGGAGACAAAAACATTTGCAAGCACCACTGTGCATGCCTGGGTTAAAAACAGTAGTCAGACTTAGCTCCTGGAACCAGGTGTTTAGAAGAGACCTAAGGAGTACATTTCTCTATTTCTTTGAAACATTCCTCGTGCGTCCTTTCTAATTTTTCCTCTTCCCTTTCACTCATCAATAAGCCTATTTTTTACTAATTTATTTTTCTGTTTGGTTATATTTTTCCTGTTGAATTATTGTTTCTTATAATTCCCTAATTTTCTTTTTCTATTTGTTAAGTTTCCTTTAAATCTAGCTCTATCATTTTCTCTTTCCTCTCCCTATCATTTAATCATGTTCTTCCACTCTGAAAGTTTTTCACTCTTTCCACTTGTCCTCATGTTCATTGCTACTCAATTATATCCCATGCCTATCTTGTCATCATATCTAAAAACAGAAACAAAACAAACTTTACTCTTGTTTGCTTTCAAAAACGAATGAGCAATATGTGTGCTTTCCACCATCTTTCATTCTAAACATTTGGTGTATAAAATAAAAATGTATAATTCATTCTTCATTACTAACCATTTTCTCTTGAATGGTATTTTTTCTGGATATAAATGAAACTCATAAAATTAGTTGATTTTTTTACTTTTTTTTGGACTTTACTACCATATTTAGAGTCTAGCTTATTTTTTGCATATATATTAATGCATAATTTTCAAAACTATGACTACGTAAGTAATTTTTTTAATTATTATTTTTTATTTATTAAATTGATTTGGGTGACTTTGGTCAACATGAATATATAGGCTTCAGGTGTGGGTTTCTATGTTACAAGATCTGTATATTGCATTGTATGTCCTCCAACCAGACTTATAAGTAAATTTTATGTACATTTTTCCCCACCATTTGAACATACCTTTGAATCATATTGACAAGAAAAAAAAAATCTATGTTCTAAATTAAATTATCAGCAACTAAAGAATGAGAGAGAGAGTGAGCAGTTACCCGGTTAATTGCTGAGGGCCAGCTCACAAAAGACTGCTCACATTCCTGAATGGGTGTTGGAGATTTGAATCAACATCTAGGAGTCCAGTGACCCACCACTAGGTCAACACTGCATCCAGAATATGCATAAATTTTCAGGACTGTTGCCTGTAACCAATCAAAATTAATAAATAGGAGAAACTAATATGGCAGCATAGGTAAACACCTGAAATTGCTGCCTGGCACAACCACTTCAAAACTACAACTAAAAGACAAAACGGACATCATCCAAAACCACAGGAAGGCTGGCTGAGTGGAAATTCTACAACTAGAAGGAATGAGAAAAGCACACTGAGACTCAGAGGAGGTGCGGAAGTAAAGTGCAGAGGTATGGAGGCGTTTGTGCAGAAAGGACTGGTAATTGAATGCGCTGTTGTCTTTTTCAATTGGGAGGGAGACACAAGCTCCTGACTGCTCTGAACTCCAGTTCCGGGCGAGACTCTGGGGACCCAGACACATATGGGAAGAAACTGGACTGTCTTGCATCAGGCGGAACTTGAGGACAGCTTTCTCTCAGAGGTGCATTCAGGGATTACCACAGGACACTGAGACATGGGGGGCCCTTTTAGGGCAGGGCTGAGAATCAGCCATAGCTGTTTGCTCCACCCTGTTGATTCCTGGAGACCCCCCACACCCAAGCTGTGTGCAGAGGCTTTTGCATATGAATGGCCTAACCCTTTGCAATCTAAAATTACCTAACAAACTGCTGCTGGGTCAGTGAGACCCAGAACATCCAAAAGAAGGCCCAAGGCCCCACAGCAGCTTGCATTGCTTCACAGCTGGGCCTCATCTGGGCACCTCCAAACCACAAACAAAGAAGAGGAATCTGCAGATCTCTCCTTATCTCCTGCTGGGTGGCCTCAGGCAGAGGCTAAATATGTACCTCCTTGGAGATCCAAGAGCCAGTGTACCCAATAATCAGAGTGAGGCCATCCAGATTACAACTCCTCAGATCCATAAGGGACACACTCAGGGGGCAGATTCAGTGAGCACCAAAACCCCACTGAAACAAGTCTTGCCCCATAAGGGTGTCTCCAGCACAGAAGTTCTCCCATCATAGACACAGCTGATTCTCATAGCCAATTGGCCTGGAGGTCAATTCCTCCCAGTGACACCAACAATAATCAAGGCTTAACTACAACAAGACTGTGCACACAGCCCACAAAGGGGTGCACCAAGAATGTCCACCTCAGGTAATTGGGGAGGCTGAACCACTGGGTCCTATAGGACACTTAGCACACAAAGCCACACAATCAACACAGGGAAGTAGCCAAAATGCGGAGACAAAGAAACATGTCACAAATGAAAGAAATGGAGGAAAGCAAACTACTGGATATAGAGCTCAAAACCCCAGTTATAAGGTTACTCAAGAATCTTCTAAAAACCTCTGAGAAATTTAGTGAGACCCTCAAGGATATGAAAAAGGACCAATTAGAAATTAAGCATACACTGACTGAAATAAAGAATAATATACAGAGATCCAACAGCAGACTAGAGGATTGTAAGAATCAAGTCAAAGATTTGAAATACGAAGAAGCAAAAAACACCCAACCAGAAAAGCAAAATGCAAAAAACATCTAAAAATATGAGGATAGTGTAATGAGCCTCTGGAACAACTTCAAGTGTACCAACATCCGAATTATGGGGGTGCCAGAGAAAGAGGGAGAGCAAGATATTGAAATCCTATTTGAAGAAATAATGACAGAAAACTTCCCCTACCTGGTGAAAGAAATAGACTTATAAGTCCAGAAAGCGCAGAGAACCCCAAACAAAAGGAATCCAAAGAGGACCACACCAAGACACATCATAATTAAAATGCCAAGAGCAAAAGACAAAGAGAGAATATTAAAAGCTGCACGAGAAAAACAGTTAGTTACCTACAAGGGTGCACCCATACAATTGTCAGCTGATTTCTCAACAGAAACTATTCAGGCCAGAAGGGAGTGGCAAGAAATATTCAAAGTGATGAATAATCGCAAGAACCCACAACCAAGATTACTCTACCCAGCAAAGCTATCATCAGAATTGAAGGTCAGATAAAGAGCTTCACAGACAAGAGAAAGCTAAAGGAGTTCATCACCGGCAAACCAGTATTATATGAAATGCTGAAAGGTATTCTTTAAGAAGAGGAAGAAGAAGAAAAAGGTAAAGATAAAAATTATGAACAACAAATACATATCTATCAACAAGTGAATAAAAAATCTGATGAACAGAATAAACTGGTAAATATAATAGAACCAGAGGCACAGAAAGGGAGTGGACTGACTATTCTTGGCGGGAAAGGGGTGTGGGAGTGCAGGAAGAGACTGGACAAAAATTGTACACCTATGGATGAGGACAGTGGAGGGGGGGTAGGTCAGAGGGTGCAGTGGGAACCGGGTGGAGGGGAGCTATGGGGAGAAAAAAGAGGAACAACTGTAATAATCTGAACAATGAAGTTTTATTTTTTTAAAAGTAATAAATATTCCTTCCTTACAGACGGTACTCCTATTATAGAACTGACCCCACTTTTCCTTATCTCATCTCCTCATCTATAGCAAATATAAATTCTTTCAAAGCAATTTACACGTTTCTTTCCCAAAACGTAATGTACAAAAAGCACTCCTCTGCCCTGGCCAGGTCGTTCAGTGGGTTACAGCGTCATCCTCATACACCAAGGTTGTGGTTTGATTCCTAGTCAGGACACATACAAAAAAATGAATCAATGAATAAGTGTAACAACAAGGTGATCTCTCTCTCTCTCTAAAAATCGTTCAATAAATAAAAATTTTAAGTGCTCCTCAACTCTGACAATGGACACATTGCCTTTTCCACCTACTGCTGCTGCTTGTGCTTTAGATTTCACGGCCCAGGACCTAGTCCTTTATGGCCCAATAAATCCTTTCTTTTAAAAAAGGCTTTGCCAGCAACTGTTTGTTGATTTATTGATGGTAGTCATTCTGGCAGGTGTGAGGTAATATCTCATTGTGGTTTTAATTTGCATCTCTCTGATGATTAGTGATGTTGAGCATTTTTTTCATAATGTCTATTGTCCATCTGCATATCCTAGACACATGCAACAGTGTGCTGATAACTAGAGGAAAGGAGTTGGGATAGGGTGGAAGTGGACAAAGGAGGGGGAAATAGGCACAACTGTAATAGTGTCAATAATAAAAGTAAAGTTAAAAAATAAGAAGACTTTCAGCCATGGAAGTTAAGATATTTTTTAACAATATCATACACAATATCTTGCATCTTATTTTTAACTTTCCATATATCTTGGGGAATTTTCCATGTTAATGCTTATAGAATTTCTTAACTCTTTATATGGTTGATTATTATTCAATTGATAACAAATTATTATCAACACTTCTATTCCTGTCATGTCCTTCATGATTCCAAAAATTTCCTTCTCTTTCTTCTATTTTAAGTTCCTAAATCCATGTGTTATTTTGAAATTAGTAATACTTCATTACTCTAAAATTACTTTGTTCTTGGTTAGTACAAGTTGAAAACATTTTTAAAATATATATTTTATTGATTTCAGAAAGGAAGGGAGAGGGAGGGAGAGATAGAAACATTAATGATGAGAAAGAATCATTGATTGGCTACCTCCTGCATGCCCACTACTGGTGATTGAGCCCGCAAGCTGGACTGGGAATCAAACTGGTGACCTCTTGGTTCCTGGATCAATGATCAACTGCTGAGCCAACCAGGCTAGGCAAAAAAATTTAAGACCAATTTCTCTGTAGTTATATACACTTGTGTTTGAAAATTATATCAGACAGTGGATTTTAATCCTAGTTAAGTGAAATACAGTGTGAAAAAATAATTAGTAGTCTATATTGCTTATATATGGAGATGTGATATTAGGTAAAAAGAAAAGTAGAGCCCAACATTTATTATTTATATGTATGCACTTATTTTTCCTTTTTTTTCCTTTCTCTTTGTTTAATTAGATGGATGTTTGAGCCTATGGAGAAGTCATTTTTTTTCCATTTCTAGGTAAGGAGAAGTCTGTTCAATAATATCTCAATTTAATAATAAATAAGTTAATTAAATCATAATTCAAAATCAGCCTTCAAGTTCTTAAAACTAAAGTCACCTTAGTGTTGAAGAATGAAGCAAATCATCATAAAAAAAGAATAACCCTTAGACTGGTACTGCACAAGAAGAGGCATATAGATCAATGGAACAGAACAGAGAGTGCAGAAATCAACCCAAGCCACTATGCTCAATTAATATTTGACAAAAGAAGAAAGAGCATACAATGCAGTAATGACAGTCTCTTCAATAAATGGTGTTTGCATGAAACTAGACCACTGACTTACACCATACATAAGAATAAACTCACAATGGATAAAACATTTAAATGTAAGCTGTGAAACCATAAAAATTCTTGAAGAAAACATAGACAGCAAAATATCAGACATCTCATGTAGCAAAATGTTCTGACACAATGCCGAGGGCAAAAGAAAAAATGGAAAAAAGAAAAAAATGGGACTATATAAATAAAAAGCTTCTGCACAGCAAAATAAGCCAGCATCAAAATGAAAAGGAAAACCACTGTATGGGAGAACATATTTTTCAATGATACATCTGATAAGGGATTAATTGTGGAAATATATAAAGTACTCATACAAGTAAACAATAGGAAGGCAGATAACCCAATAATAAATAGGCAAGAGACCTAAATAGACACTTCTCCAAAGAGGACATACAAATGGCCAAGAGACATGAAAAAATTCCCCAAGTCACTAATCATCAGAGAGATGAAAATTAAAACAACAATGAGGTACCACATCACACCTGCTAGAATTACTACCATCAATAAATCAACAAATGATAAGTGCTGGCAAGATGTGGAAAAAAGGGAACCCTAGTACACTATTGGTAGGAATACAGACTGATTCAGCCACTATGCAAATCAATGTAGAGTTTCCTAAAAATATTTAAAATGGAACGACCATTTGACCTAGTGATCCAACTTTTAGGAATATATCCTAAGAAAACCAAAACACCAATCAGAAAGAATGTACGCACCCCTATGTTCATAGCAGTGCAATTTATAATGGCTAAGATCTGGAAATAGTCCAAGTTTCCATCAGTAGATGAGTGGATAAAAATGCTGGGGTATATTTACACCATGAAATACTATATAGCTGTAAAAAAGAAGAATCTGTTACTTTTTAAGACAACATGGAGGGACTGGGAGACTATTATGCTAAGTGAAACAAGCCAGTCAGAGAAAGACAAATATCACATGATATCACTTATATATGGAATGTAATGAACATAATAAACTGACAAACAAAATAGATCCAGAGACATGGAACTAGGCAAAACACTGAGGATCCTCAGAGGGAAGGTGGTGAGGGACGGAAGGGATCAACCTAATAACTTATATCCCTATATGAATAATCCATGGACACAGTCAGTAGTAGGGTGAAGGCCTAGAAAGGGGCAGGTGTGGGGAGGAAGGGGTCATTAGGGAGGAAAAAGGGAAATCTGTAATGCTTTCAACAATAAAGATATATTTTTTAAAAAGAAGAAATCTTATCTACCACCATTCCACATTAGAACATGAGATGCAAATTAAGTTTTCATTTAATATAATTAGAATATTTTTGGATTAATGGAACCTCTAGCATTCTTCTTGCTCTTCATTCATCTTTGTTTAAAATGAAATTATGACATGAATATATTTTCCTCAAAATTTTGACATATTACCTTGTCAAACAAGAAGACTAAAGCTCTAATTAGTCATATTTATTTCTTTATTAGTACTGTAAATATATATTGAATGCCTATGTAAAAGTACTCAATGATTTTATGTCTGATTTGCTGCAGGCTGCTAATTATCATTATATGCTATAACTGCATTGTGATCATTAAAAGTATTTTATTATTAATTTTTTCTGTACTGGTTATGATTTTAACATAAGAAGAGTGAAACCACATGTTATGTATAATCTATTCAAGTTCTGTTAGCATAGTATTTGAAAGTAGTGTTAATTTTATTGTGCTTAACTTTAGAAGTTCTGCATAGAGCTAACAAGTAGGAACTGTAATTTTCTCATGGCCACTTGCATTTTCTGATTTCTCAGGGTATAAATGATCGGATTCAGGAAGGGTGTGATAACAGTGAAAAATACAGAAATTATTTTATTGCCTGCAAAACTACTGAATGGCCAGGCATAGATAAAGATACAAGGTCCAAAGAACAGAGTGACTACAATGACATGTGCAGACAATGTGGACAGAGCCTTGGAGAATCCTCCAGATGATCTTTGCCACACAGTGACCAGGATGACAGCGTAGGAGACAAGCAGGAAGATGAAACAGATAAGTGAGAGCAGCCCATTGTCAGCAATGACAAATAGTTCCAGGGTATAAGTTTCGATACAAGCAAGCTTAATCACAAGGGGAAGGTCACAAAATATACTGTCTACCACATTGGGGCCACAGAAAGGCAAACTCACTATTAGTACCATCTGGCTCATGGTGTGTATAAACCCAATTATCCATGAAAGTATCACAAACCCATTCAGCAAGCGACGGCTCATGATTGTCCTGTAGTGCAGAGGTTTACATATGGCTACGTATCTGTCAAAGGCCATGGCTATCAAAAGAGTCATCTCAGCACCCCCAAAGAAGTGCATAAAGAACATCTGGGTCATGCAGCCCCATATGGAGATGGTCTTGTGTTCAGCAAGCAAGTCTGCGATCATCTTGGGTGTGGCGACAGTAGAGAGACACATGTCCAAAAAAGAGAGGTTCCCAAGGAGGAAGTACATGGGAGAATGAAGGGTGCTGCTAAATGTCACTGTGACTATAATGAGAATGTTTCCCAATGCAGTAGCACTGTAGACCAAGGAGAATGTCACAAAGAAGAAAATCTGAAGTTCCCATTGTCCGGAAAACCCTAGTAAAATAAACTCAGTCACTATAGATTCATTTTTGAGATCCATTTATTCAAATCAGAAAAGTCACAGAAGTTCTTTTCTACAAAAAGAATTAAAAAATTAAGCCACAATTAACACCAATGTTTTTCTATTTCTATTTAATGAATAATAGTTGGTGATATGAGAGCATCTGAAATATATCAGCATATCACTATTTATAATTTGAGATTAGTTTATGAGTCACATCACTTAGTAACAATATTCTTATAGTTACTCAGTAATTAAAGAGCATTTGAAGAAGAGAAATTTTGTTTTCTACTGTATTCTATCAAATAATACTCATCAATTGATCATGACTTTGTCACTAATGTGTTTATGGGGAAAAATTAGATAACTAACTAGATTAATATTTATTTTGCCTTTTTTATTATAATCTTCTTTATGTGTCACCCTTTGAGATTATGTTACCTCAATATATGGAATTAGGATTTGGAGATGAGGGAATTGAATTGTCCTATATCTCTGAGGTAATTTGCAAAGATTATTCTAACATTCTAAAATAAACAAGTGTACACACACAAAATTAGAAACTAATTTATACATGTAAAGAAGTATTTGAATTCATTAAAAATAATTTTGCTTTTTAGTTTCTGTTGTGTAGTATATTGAGAAACACGGGCTCAGCCTCAGATATTTTTGAGCTTGTTTTTAGTGAGAAGTGTGTGTATTATGTGTAAGTGTACATATGTGGTGTTTTAGGAATAAATAATGAAATAATTCAATCCTAACAAATAGATTTTGTCAGGTTGTAATATATCATACTTACTTGTCTTTACTCAACTTTTTAGACATTGTGCATGGGATCTAGAGTGATCAAAATTGATCGGTTACATTAGGTGATTATTGTGTGCTAAGATCTGTTCTGTTTCACATCCATTAACACATTTGAGTCTCATAACAATCCCAAGTGTTATTATTATCATAATTTTTGCATATTAGAAAACTATGGCATAGAAGTATTTAATGACTTACTCATGGGTACACAGCTAAGGATCAAAGGTGGTATTAAGCCCAGTCGGTCTGATGTCAGAATCTGGGCTCATACTAATATACCACATTGCCTCCAAAACTAAAGAAAGATGTATTTATAGTTAAGTTATTATATTACTACATATTTATTGAATTCATATGTTCCATGTGAATTCCTTAGGAAATAAAATTCAATAAGTATATTGGAATCCCTCTATGTTGTAATTAACTGCACTATTTTTTTCTTATATAGAATAAATCAATGCCCTATGGCAGTGGTCGGCAAACTCATTAGTCAACAGAGCCAAATATCAACAGTACAACGATTGAAATTTCTTCTGAGAGCCAAATTTTTTAAACTTAAACATCATCTAATGCTACTTCTTCAAAATAGACTCGCCCAGGCCATGGTATTTTGTTGAAGAGCCACACTCAAGCGGCCAAAGAGCCGCATGTGGCTTGGGAGCCGCTGTTTGTCGACCACGGCCCTATGGTTTAGAAAGTTTATAATCTAGAGAGACATAATTATCAAACAAAAATTGCAATAAGTCATACAAGAAAGTATTAAATTTATTACAAGGTATATGTAACATGTATGAATTTTAAAATAATGCAGACCAATTCCAAGTGACACTTCAGATATGGCTCTAGGTTATTATCTTGAAAACATTTTAAAAGTAAAAACAATTCTCATGGTCAATAAACAAAAAGGACAGGCTTAGAGAATGAGTGAGAATTTATAGGAAGAAAATAATTGAAAGCAGTGAAAAGAAAGAATGGTGTATTTAGAAAAGGGACTGAATTAAGGTATGAAGATGCATAGGAAGTGTCTATTCTCTTTTCTCCAATGACCTGTAATTCTCACCTTATTTTCATTTCTACTCAGGCTCTTGTCAAAAATATCCTATCACCACTATCCAAACTTAATTCCTTCAATTACTTTCCTTACTTAGATACTTTAAGAAATAGATGGTGCCTATAAATTAGGGAAAATAAAGATGAAGGTGGTGTAGTTCCCATAGGACAACCTTCAGGAGTACACAGAGTGGATGCTGAATGAGGGACTGTGGGTTGGAGGAGCACATTGAGGACCGCCTATCACACCATGCCTTCTCTGAAGGGTTGTGCTATATTATTACCATGTAAGTGAGCAGAAATTTTGCTATTGAGACTCTTGTGACAGTGATTGCAATAATTAGAGAATGACAAGTCTTGATAATTATTAGATGGAATGAATATGCCAGTTGTAAATTGGGAATGAATACCTACCTTTGATACATGGAATTTTATGCCCCAAGATACAACAGAAAAACTTGGCTCAGTGGCTGGAGCAAGGGCCCAAGCACCCAAGTGTTTCGGGTTCAATTCCTGGTCAAGGACACCTACCTGGGTTGTAGGTGCAAACCAGGCCCCAGTCAGGGCATGTAGGGGAGGCAACCAATTGATTTGTCTCTCACTCAATGTCTCTCTTTCTCTCTTCCTCTTCCTACTCCTCTCTCCCTTGCTCCCTCCCTTCCACTTTCTCAAAAATCAATGTAAAAAATATTCTCAGGTGAGGATTAACAACAACAACAATAACAATTAATACAATTAAGCATAAATTGGTTAAGAAATATTTTATTATGCCCTTTACTTCACAGGGAAAGCTGGCATTCATTTATGTGACAGCTTTGCCAGCATTTGTTTCTCTTATCGCTCTTCTGCTTTTCTCAAGCAAGCTTTCTAAAAATATTTCTTTAGTTCTACACTTCATATGCCTATTCTTATATTATGAGTATACAAAGGCAATATAGATAGAAGGAAAGAAGTGATCATACAGTTTAGACAAAAATTCTATTAGGGAAGAAAAATTTCTTTCTCTTGAATAATTAATCGCACGTTTTATTGTAATTACTTTCACTCAATTTGTGATGCACTTTGGATAATAATATTAGAGCTAGGAATGAAATTAGTAATATTTATTCTCCACACCTTATTTAATAAGTAAAAAAATCAAGATCTATCAAATTAAGTAAATTCTCACAAGTGTTAGAGACAGGACTACTCCAAAGGAATGTGGTGAGTATTAGGCAAGATAATACATGTATAAGCTCTTGGTCAGGCTCAGAATGAGCACTGAGAGGGTATGTGCTGAATCTGATTCATTCCTGTAAGTAAATCCAAGATTATAATCCTGAGAATTTTCCACATAAATCTCTTTTAGGAAAGAAATGAGCCAATACTTGTTTTATTAAGTACTTGAATAAGAACATTTTTGTTTTTGCTCATGCATTAATGAAATATAAAATATATTAATATATAAATAACTTATTCAAGTAATTATTTCCTTCCTCTTTGATTATAGGCTATTTAAGAAAATAAATACAATTTCAATCTTTATTGATTTTATGGTTTTTAACAATTATAAATAGTTATGCTAAGTTACAGAGGGACTTCAAAAACATAATGCTAAGCAAAAGAAGCCTGGCATAATAGACCACATATAGTGTGATTTCATTTATATGAAATGCCTTGGTAACACAAATTCATGGAGACGAGGTATAGTGGTGGTCACCTTGAGCTGGGGACTGAGTTCAAATGGGCACGAGTTTTCTTTTTGTGATGATAAAAATTATTTAAAATAAGATTGTAGTGATAGTTCGATAACTATGCAAATGTAATAATCATTAAAATGTATACTTAAAATAGGTGAATTTTATACCATGTGAATTATATTCAATAAAACTTAAGCTATTATTTTACTTTTGCTCTTATTCTTAAGTTAAAATTATTTTTAATATATTACTTTAGCATTTTAAATGCAGCTTTCTAGAACTATCAGGCAGCTTGTACTTAAATATCTTGCAGTAGAAGACAATCAATGACATACTGCAAATCCCATCCAATCTAGTTTTAAAGTTTCCTAGTGTTCCCTATTTGAATTTATGTTTTTACTGCCTTATGTATCAGGAAACTTGCATTCTCTGGTTTTGTTTAGCAGTATTGTTAATAATTTCCCAACTATTTAAAATACTCATAATAAATTTCCTGAATTAATTCACATTCCCCTAAATTTGAACATCTTGTAAGGACTTCTTCCTCTTTATTCATTTAAGATTGCATTTATATTTATGGTCTAATGGCAAGTTTTATACAGACATTTTTCCAAATATCTAGTTCTAGTCACTAATTCTCCCTCATTAGCTCCTTCTGTAATATGCTTACTTACATGTTCTGTCAACACCTGAAACTTGATTAAAAAAAAAAGGAAAATATTCCTATTCTGCAAAATAATTATGAGTTTCTAGATTTTCCATTATTTTTGATGATGGTATGAGTTATCTGAATGCTCTTAAATTTAGTCATCATTCCTAATAACTTACTACATACTGACAATTTTACTCTGCTATGTCACTTTGAGAACATATATCCTTTAACTTTTCATAAACATTGTTGGTTATAGCTCATTGTGAAATAGTTATGTGACCTCCCAGTGAGAGGATTTCATGTCTCAAAGTCACATCCTTTCCTTTCAGCGAACACAAAATTAATTAAAACAGCATCTTCCGTACATTAAACTTCGAATGAATTAACTCTAGAATATTTTCTCTTACCTGTTCTAAAGGCATAGTATGAGGCACGACATGTTCATAGGATTTTTTAATATTGAAAATCTACCTTTCACACTCTGTGGCACTCTGTATAAAACTGCATACTATGTTCTGCCTGTTTTGTAAAGATGTGAACCACTTTGGAGGCATATTTTTTGGAGCTCTGGGAATCCAAATTTCAGTGGGAGTTGTTAAAACACTGAAGTTGCTGCCCTAGCATGACCAGGAGAAAGGTTTATACTTAATTTCGGGACCTGTAATATGCTGCTGTTGTCTCTGAACATTGCATGATTACAATAGGCATTAGAGTATTGGATGATTCGTTGTGAAGTATGGTAGCAACCTGTCCCAATTTCTCCTTCAGGGACATAAGCACAGGTGACCAAGGGTGCCTCAGCCAGTCTCTAAACAGATACTGACATGTACGACCCAAGGTACTTACTTAATATTGGCCGAGCATAAGTTACACAGGAAACAGACATGCAATGCACGAATCACTCACGGTTTATTTACAGAGTCCTGGTGGTTTCCAGACCTCTGCAGGCCACCTGGGGATCCGCACCGACAGACACACACACTGGACGTTGGACGTTGCAGCTGCAGCTCGGCGTCTTGCTTGAGGCCTCAGTTTCCGGCTCACTGTTTGGACTCACAGTCCACGGCAGAGCTTGGGCAGATTGCAGGAAGGGGGATGGAGAGTGACCATCTGTGGAGGAGCAGAGCAGCCTCTATGATCTTCCTCTGGTGCTACCTCTTTTTATGTGCCTAGATGGGCGTCTTCAGTGTGTCTTATCAGCGAGTCCCAGGAGCCTTGTATACCTGGTTTTACATATGGGGAACAGATCACTTTATCTATTTTTTACATACAGGCCACTCAAGGGTGTTTATCAACCTGTTTACATTACATTCAATACTTTTTAATATCACACTTTAATATCACACTGTAATTCCACACTTTGATACTTGTTCTATATTATCCTTATTACTATTACTATAACACAACCATACTTGGTTAAAATTTTCTGTTTAATATTTTAACCTTGCTGTTTTGGGGTCTGTTCTCATTTAAAAGTTATTTTTATTTTCTGAACTTATGTATGATTGAATACTCCCTTGATGATGGTTTGAATATCCTATTGATTGTGATCTCACTGGTTACTGAAGCACATTTTTCTGGGAACCAAGACAGATCAATTATTCTAAATTATCTCAGTAACTACAGATATCTGAGTTTCGGTTGACTCAGTGGTCCCGGAATCAGAAGAGCACAAACTGCCCAAGCAGCTACAGATAGTGCATTCCTGTTGACTCAGTGATCCCAGAGTCTGGACAGCACAATTATTCTAAATTGTCCAGGTGGTCCCAGATAATTATAATGTGTTTCCGTTGATTCAGTGATTCGTAGATAACTAAGTTGCTCAGATTCTGCTCTTGTGAAAATGCTTTTTTGCGAAACAGGTTCCTCATTCCAGACCCAAAGATGTAATCAATACTTTTGTGACTTTCTGCCAATATAAGCCAGGCGTGGCAACCTGTTCGGGGCTGCGAGGTCTGGCGCACTTTTGCTCCCTCGTATGCGGTCGGCTTTTAATAAATGACTCCATAATTCGACTTTTTTTGAGGCGTCCTTTGTAAGATGGGGGTACACCACAGAGTTACACTATAAGTGTAGACCTTTTTTATTTAATGGACCCCTCCTTTCCCTCAATTGACTCCCAAACTATCATCTCCCCTTCCTTCTGACAACTTTGTGGATAATTTTTTAGATGGATAATATCCAAAATTTTCTGAGCATAACATCCTCAATATAATAATTGTTCTACATATGTTATAGACTCATTACTAAAAGCAGATATTATGTACAACACTAACATACTCAGAAAATAGAAATTAGAAAGAGAAAGTTAAGATATGTTAAATAATTTAAAATGTGATATACATTAATGGTACAATGAACAGTTTTATGCTCACTAAATTATTAAAAATAATTTTTTAATTTAGGTATCCTGCTATTGAAACCAGACAACCAATGGGTCAGGACTACCTTTCACAATTTCAGCCAATTAAGCAGAGACAGGGTTGAATAATAGATGAGTGGTTATTTCAATAATGCTGGCAGTATAAAAGAGCGGCAGGTCATCCACAAAATCTGTTCTGTACCCCTAGCTCCATAAACCAACTGTTTCTATGGGGTACAAGGACAAAGATTACATGGGGAAATGGGCAAAAGGAATAAGAATGGATATAATGGTTATAGATTATAGGCAATGTGGGCTGGGAGTTTGCAAAGGGCCAGGAGCATCAAGAGTCTCCATTGTTTCCTTTCCACTACAAAGTTGTTAATCTTTCCATAATAATAGGCAGCTCCCTGATGGGGAGGATGGACCACATTTCCAGGTGAGCTCCCAGGCGCCCTCTAACTCACAGCCAGATTAGAATGTGCTTTCTTTGTCTTTTTTTAAAAAAAATTGATTTCAGAGAGGAAGGGAGAGGGAAAGAGATAGAAGCATTAATGATGAGAGAGAATCATTGATTGGCTGCCTCCTGCATTGAGGAGGAAACTGTTATCTAAATGAACTTGTTATCTAAATGCAGAGGCCAAGGAACTGTGAACAATGCACTGCCCTGGGAGAGGAGGGATGTTATGCTGGTGCCAGAATGGACCATGGGATGTGGCCTGACACCTGGGGGCCTTCCTGCAGGGCCAGGAAGGGGCAGGGGCAAATCTGCAAGACAAAGAGCCCAACAGGATATATATATATAGAAAGGCTCTCTGCATGTTTCTTCACTCTGATTTGGAAATTATTCCCGGAGTCCACTAGTGTTAGTAAACGGGGTCCCTCCCTTTCTCTAGGAAGTGTGCTTGGTATTTCTTTGGTCTTCTGTAACTTATGGTTCCCTCTGACTGGGAAGCTAACCTCATTTTGGCTTTGTTTAACCTCCCGTGAATGGACAGGGTTTGGGGCCTGGGGGGAGGGGGGGGCGGGATAGGCCTCCAGGAGGCAGGCCCTACTGATTTTAGCAGAATTGAAAGGGTGGGGGGGTGGCGGGGGCAGATGACCTTTAGGCACTCCCGGACCTCAGCCCAGGACCTGGCCAGCAGCTGGAGAAAGAGAACACACACCTCTTGACCTGTTGATAGAATCTGTAAGGTAGGGGCCCCAGTCAATCAGGCCCACTCCAAGTGAGTGTAAGGGGGAGCTTCATCACCTCCCCAGAAGTCATAAGACTTTGTCAGGTAAATCAGGAATCAGGACTCGGAGGTGATGAATTCAGATTCAATTAAGGAATTATGGGTTCTCTCTTCTGTTTGTTTGTGTGTGGGAATAGCCAATTTGCTACTGAGAAGGGGGCTGGATGCAACCTTATCTCCTCCGGTAGGTTCTTACTGAGACTTCAGTCGAGAATTCTGGTCTGCGGCGTGGGTGCCAGGAGTGCCCCCATGCCATCTGGGGAGTTGGGCATTATCTGCTCAGCTCCAGTCTGGGCTAGTCTGAGAGAGTGTGAGTACGGATGTTTGTCTGTCTTGGCATAATTATCTGCTGATTAACTGGTCTGTGTGAAATTCACCACTTAACCCATGGATTGATGTGGATTTTTGTCATAGACATTGCTTTTATTATGAACTAGAAGCCCGGTGCACGAAATTCGTGCACGGTGGGGGGTTGTCCCTCAACCCAGCCTGTACCCTCTCCAATCTGGGACTCCTGGAGGGATGTCCGACTGCCCGTTTAGGCCCGATCCTGGTGGGATCGGGCCTAAACGGGCAGTCGGACATCCCTCTCACAATCCAGGTCTGCTGGCTCCCAACTGCTTGCCTGCCTGCCTTCCTGATTGCCCCTAACCGCTTCTGCCTGCCAGCCTGATCACCCCCTAACCACTCCGCTGCCAGCCTGGTTGATGCTTAACTGCTCCCCTGCCAGCCTGTTTGACCCCAACTTCCCTCCTCTGCCAGCCTGGTCACCCCTAACTGCCCTCTCCTGCAGGGATGATCACCTCCAATTGCCCTCCCTTGCAAGCCTGGTCCCTCCCAACTGCCCTCCCCTGCTGGCCATCTTGTAGTGGCCATCTTGTGTCCACATGGGGGCAGGATCTTTGACCACATGGGGGCAGCTATATTGTGTGTTGCAGTGATGATCAATCTGTATATTACTCTTTTATTAGATAAGATAGAGGCCTGGTGCACGGGTGGGGGCCAGCTGGTTTGCCCTGAAGGGTGTCCCGGATCAGGGTGGGGTTCTCTTGGGGCGTGGGGTGGCCTGAGCGAGGGGCCTGTGCTGGTTTGCAGGCGGGCCATGCCCCCTGGCAACCTAAGCGGAGGCCCTGGTATCTGGGATTTATTTTCCTTCTACAATTGAAACTTTGTAGCCTGGAGCAGAGCCAAGCCTGCTGTTCCCTCCGGGGCGGCAGCCATCTCTGTGGCAGTTAATTCACCTTCTACAGTTGAAACTTTGTTGCCTTAAGCGGGTGGGCCCGGCCAGGGTGTGCTTTAAAGCTTTGCTTCCCCTGTTGCCGCCGGCAACCCCTGGCCTGCTCTCTCAAGCTCCATTCTGTTGCCATTTGTTTGAATTTGTTTACCTTCTATAATTGAAACTTTGTAGCTTGAGTGGAGGCTTAGGCCTGCAACGGCTATGGAAAGCTTGGCTTGCTCTGTTACCTAGGAAACCTTTCTCTCTGTGGCTGTAGCCATCTTGGTTTGGGTTAATTTGCATACTCGCCCTGATTGGCTGGTGGGCGTGGCTTGGCTGGTGGGCGTGGCTTATGTAGCGGAGTGATGGTTAATTTGCATATAACCATTTTATTAGAGAAGATCATTACAGTTGATGAGAAAACATAGGCAGTAAAATCTCAGACATCTCTTGTAGCAATATCTTTGCTGACATATTTCCCAGGGCAAAGGAAACAAAGGAAAAAATAAACAGATGGGACTACATCAAACTAAAAATCTTTTCATAGCAAAGGAAATTATCCACAAAATGAAAAGGGAATCCACTGTATGGGAGAAAATATTTGGCAATGGTATGTCTGATAAGGGTTAATTTCCAAAAGAATTTAAACAACTCAACACCAGAAAGACAAACAGCCCAATTAAAATATGGGCAAAGGAACTGAATAGACACTTCTCCAAAGAGGACACACAGATGCCCAATAAACATACAAAAAATGTTCAATGTCACTAATCATCAGAGAGATGCAAATTAAAACCACAATGAGATATAGCCTCACACTTGCCAGTATGACTACCATCAATAAAGTAGCCAATAATAAGTGCTGGTGAGGATGTGCAGAAAGGGAACTCTAGTGCACTGATGCAACCACTGTGGAAAACAATATGAAGTTTTCTCAAGAAATTAAAAATGGAGCAGCCTTTGACCCAGTAATCCCACTTTAGGGAATATAGCCTAAGAATCTTGAAATACCAATTCAAAAATTATCTGCACCCCTATGTTCATAGCAGTGTTATTTACAACTAGAGGCCCAGTGCATGAAATTCTTGCATGGGGGTTGGAGGGGTTGGGAGAGTCCCTCAGCCCCGCCTGCACCCTCTCACAATCCGGGAGCCCTTGGGAAATATCTGACTTCCGGACATCTCTCTCGCAATCCAGGACCACTAGCTTCTACCCGCTGGCCTGCTTGACTTCCTAATCACCCCTAACCCCTCTATCTGCCTGCCTGATTTCCCCTAACTACTCACCTGCCTGCCTGTCTGATGGCCCCTAACCCCTTGCCTGCCTGATCACCCCTACCCACTCACCTGCCTGCCTGATGGCCCCTAACCATATCTGCCTGCCTGTCTGATTGCCCCAACCACTCACTTGCCTGCCTGATCACCCGTAACTGCCTCTGTCTGCCTGCATGTTCACTCCTAATCACTTGCCTGTTTGCCTGATCCCACCTAACTACCTCTGCCTTGGCACCTACCACCACGGCTTTGTCTGGAAGGATGTCTGGAATGATGTCTGGAAGGTCATTCGGCTGTCCAGTTTAATTAGCATATTACACTTTTATTATTATAGATAGCTGAGATCTGTCAACATCTGAAGTGCCCATCAGTAGCTGAATGGATAAAAAAAACTGTAGAATATAATGAACAACATAAACTGATGAACAAATATAGAGCCAGAAACATAAAAGCATCAAACAGACCATCCAACCTAAGAGGGAAGACGGGTGGGGGATGGTAAGAGATCAACCAAAGGACCTGTATGCATGTATTTGAGCATAACCAATGGACACAGACAGTAGGGGGGTAAGGGCATGTGCTGGGAGAGAGGTCAACGGGGGAAAAAGGAGACTTATGTAATACTTTAAACAATAAAGAATTTTAATAAAGGCTGTGGTATATTTACACAATGAAATATTAAGGAGCTATAAAAAAGAAGGAATTATTACTCTTTTTGACAGCATGGATGGACCTGGAGATTATTTTGCTAAGAGAAACAAGCCAGACAGAGAAAGGCAAATACCATATGATCTCACTTATATTTGGAATCTAATGAACAAAATAAACTCAGGTCAGAGGGGAGGGTTTTGGAGGGACTGGATGAAAGAAGGTAAAGAGATTAGCCAAATAATTTATATACGTAACCCATGAACACAGACAATAGTGTGGTGAAGGCAGGGGGATGTAGGTTGGAGGTGGGCAAAGGGGGGGGGGAGTTGTCAACAATAAAAACAATAATAAAATAAACATTAAAAATAGGATCTATGGAACAGATGTGTGACTTTTCATTGAATTTCAGCTTTATATAAAACGACATATTCTTACTCATTCAAGAGATATTTCTTTAACATAATTCTGCTCAAAGTTTCTATTCTGACAATATATTCTTATAATTTGTATTGTTATATGACAGATAAATAATTATTGAGCTCAACAAAAATAACACATATACACACGTTGAATAATTATTAATCCTAATAGGTTAAATATGAAAAGAAAGAAACATCAATTGAGCTATCAGCTATTAAAGTGTGTATACATTTTTTGGGCCATTCTTTATATACACATACATATATATTGAACCCCACACATACACGTTAGAATGAACTCTGCAATTTTATTTATTTTTCTCATTAGTTTATTTTGTCTAAAAAAATGATATAAAAGTGCCGCGCCAGTGTGGCTCAGTGACATGCAGGAGGCAGTCAATCAATGATTCTCTCTCATCATTGATAGCTCTCTCTCTCTCTCTCTCTCTCTCTCGCTCTTCCTTTCTGAAATCGATAAAAGTATATATAAAATGATAAAAAGTGAAATTTTCATTTCCTAATTATAGTTCAAGACAGGAAGAGCTATCAGTTTATAGGCAATAAGACATGACACATTTGGCACAGGGTAGCTAACAGAGTAAAAAATGCCCTGTGAATTTTTGTCCTGCTTTTAAAAGCCTGAGAAGAAAGCAAATACACTATTTCAGGATCCGATTGATTTAAAAGTATATTTTTTCTTTTGAATGTGAATTATGATTAATCATTTTATATAAAAAAATGAATGCATGCCAATGATGATAAATTACAGCATAGTATTATTGAAAGAATACATAGCTCAATGAAACACAATACAGAACTGAAAAATAGACCCACACAAGTATAGGCAATAATCTTTGACAAAGAAGCAAAAGCAATTCAGTGAAGAAGAAGGTGTTTTTACTTCTAAAACTGACAAAATTTTAATATTAGGTATTTCTGAGTGCTGGAATTGTATATACTTTTCACTTTATTTTAAACTAGAGGCCTGGTGCATGAAATTCGTACACGGGGGTGGGGTCTCCTCAGCCCATTCTGCACCCTCTCCAATCCAGGACCCTTCAGGGATCAGGCTTAACCTGGCAGTCGGACATCCCTCTCACAATCCTGGGCCTCTGGCTCCTAACCACTCACCTGCCTGCTGGCCTGGACACCCCTAACTGCCCTCCCCTGCTGGCCTGGTCATCTATAACTGCCCTCCCCTGCTGGCCTGGTTGCCCCATGCAGCCTGCTGCTTGGTCGTCCATCCGGTAATTTTATTCATGATGGCCCCTGACTTTTTATATATTTGGTTTCAATTATTTAATAAATATTTATGAGCACATACTTTGTGCCAGGCAGTGGACAAACAAATAACTCCCTGCTTTCTTGGATATTATATACTGTAGTCGAAAAAGACAGCTAATAGCCAAAACCGGTTTGGCTCAGTGGATAGAGCATCGGCCTGCGGACTGAAAGGTCCCAGGTTCGATTCCGGTCAAGGGCATGTACCTTGGTTGCAGGCACATCCCCAGTGGGGGGTGTGCAGGAGGCAGCTGATCAATGTTTCTCTCTCATCGATGTTTCTAACTCTATCCCTCTCCCTTCCTCTCTGTAAAAAATCAATAAAATATATTAAAAAAGAAAAAAAAAGAAAAAAGAAAAGAAAAAGACGGGTAATAAAACAAATATGTGGAACATATATCATGTTAATAGGGGATAAATACTGTGGACAAAAGTAATGTAGAGAAGAGGGATATGGAGAATTGTGAGAGTGGGTTGCAAATTTGAAGAGGGTGGTTAGGGAAGGTCTCACATGGAAAGGTGATATTTGAGGAAAGGACTGAAATAAATTATGAAGTGAGTCATGTCAATCAACACCTTGGGAAAGCACATTCCAGACAGAGGAAACAGTAAGTCCAAAGTCCTGGGAGGGGCAGAGACAACGTGGCACATTCTAGGAGCAGGAGGCCAGTAGGGGTGAACAGTGTGAAATGGAGTAGAATGACAGGTCAGAGAGAGGAATGGGAGAGGAGTTGGGATAGATAAAGGGTTGTACGGACCTTTATGGTAGATAACAAGGAAGGACTTTAGCACTTACATTAAGTAAGATGGGAGTTATTGAGGGTTTTGAGAAGAGGAGGGTGATGATGTGACTATATTTTAATTAGGTGATTCTGGATGCTTAGCTAAAAATAAACTAAAATGGGACAAGAACAAAATTGAGACTAGTAAAGAAGATACAGCCATAAGAGATGATGGTTTGGGCCCAGATGGTAGAATTTGAAGGAACGATCATCTATTCTAGCAGTTTTATGATGGCAGAGCTAGTACAGACGTGTTAATATATTGCATGTGTAATATGAGAGAAAATGTTTCTAAAATATTATGAATCCAATATTTTGGACCAGAGATTGGAAGGATGGAATTACAATTCACCAAGATTGGTTGTGGGGTGGGGAGAAAGGTGTAGTAAAGATGAAGCATCAGTCTGGAATATTATGTGTGAGGTGATACTAATACATTAAAGTTGAGCTGTGGCAGTGGCATAGGAGGCTGGCTATGGGACAGGAGCCTAGAGCTCATAAGAAAGATATGTAGAGAGTTAATCAACATGCAGATGAAATTAAAAGCTGGACAGCTAAGGAGAAACTCTCAAAGAAAAATGAGAAAACAGCTGGTTTGATGGAAGGAGACTATGGAAGTGGATTCCTGAGAAGGCAGTGATCCACTGTGTTAGATGCTGCTCAGGAATCACATATGAGACCTAAATAAAGATCATTGACATTATTGATGATCATGACAAGAGCTGTTTTATTGGCCTGATCAGGTGAGTTGAAAAGGGAAGAAATTGGAAGCAGAGAGCATAAACATTCCAGCCTGAAAAGGCTAAATACTGTGTGTTTCAACTATATGACATTGCAAAAGGCAAAACTACAAAGACAGTAAAAAGGTCAGTGGTCACTGGAGGCTTGAGGGTAGAGGGAAGGGAGGGTGGAATGTACAGGCAGAGCACATGGGATTTTTAGGACAGTAAAACTACTCTGTATGATACTATAATGGTGGACATATGACAAGGCCATTTCTCAAAATCTATAGAAATGTAAACCACTGACATTTTAAAATAATGTATCAATATTAGTTCATCAGTTGTAACAAATGCTGCACACCAATGCAAGATATTAATAGGGAAAAATCCATGGATGTTGTGGGGGTCAGATTATATGGAAACTGTATTTTCTGCTTAACTTTTCTATAAAGGTAAGGTTCTTAAAATATCTACCACTTTTCTTAAGTGTAAACAACTTTGAGAGCTTTGCTGTGGAGAGGATAGAAATGGGTTATATGTGGAAGGAGAAAGGTGACAAAGGGTCCTATTTAAGGTCAAAGAAATGTAGTTATATGCTAAGGGGGAAATTCAATAAGGAGAAAAAAATTAATGGAGCAGAAGAGACAGAGGAGAATTACCAAAGTAAATGCCCCAAGTACTAAAGAGGGGATGGATTCTGACACTCAGATGAAGAAATCCGCTTCTGAAGGAGCAGTATCCACCACCCAGTTTCAGGAGCACGGTCCAGATGCAGGTGTATCCTTTTCTTGTTTTTTGAGATAGGCCTGCAGAGCTATGAACTTCCCTCTCAAGACTGCTTTCTCTGTGTTCCATACATTTTGGTTTTCTTTTATTTTTTTAAAATATATTTTTTATTGATCTCTTACAGAGACGAAGGGAGAGAGATAGAGAGTTAGAAACATCAATGAGAGCTCGCGGCTAAGGTGGCTGCCGAGGTGGGCGGGGAGGTCAGGTGACCCGGCTGGCGTCCCAAGATGGCGGCGGCGGCTGCACCCGTGAGGCCGAGGCACCGTCCCGGCTGCGAAGCGGGTTTCGCGTGGCTGGCAGCAGATGGGCTGGGGTCGAGAGCCGGCCAACGGGTGGCCACCGCGTCAGCACACCCCGCGGCCGGGTCTGGGCTGAGCAGCGGCGGAACAAGGGAATGCTCGCAGGCCCTGGCCTGTCCCTCCTCAACTTAGGGCGGCGGCGGGCCCGCGCTCTGTATCCGGGGCCATGGCGCTGAGAGAGCTCAAAGTGTGTCTGCTGGGGGACACAGGTGTGGGTAAATCAAGTATTGTATGGCAGTTCGTGGAAGACAGTTTTGATCCGAACATCAACCCAACTATAGGATGAATTTCAAAAATACTGTTCAGTGGAAAAAGCTAGACACAGAGGATGGCGGCATAGGGTGGACGCCTGATTGTTGCCTACCACAACAATTTTGAAACTACAACTGGAAAACAGAGCAGACACCACCCAGAACACTGGAGGGCTGGCTGAGCGGATGCTCTAAAACAAGAATAAAAGAGAGGGGGACGCGGGATGATGCTGATGCCGGTGAGCCAAAGATCACACTTTAGGAACTACGGCTCAGGCGACACAATGGCGGCTTGGAACGTGCTCAGCGCGGTTCCCCCGGCGGTCTCCAGCTGAGAAGACCGCTCTGCTCGCTGCCGAGCACGGACAGAAGAGCCCCTGGGGGCTATGGGGTGGGAGACTCCGCGCTTGCTGACCTCTGAGTCCTTCGAGAATCTCTGTGCCCCGGAAGCGGCCAGGTGCGCACGTCCGGCGATCTGCTGCCTCTGCCGACCTGAGCACCGTCACAGCGACTTCAGACCAGCCTGCCGCCGCGCACCAGGTGCACCGGAGCTTCGCCGAGCCCGCTGCCCAGCGAGTTCCGCTGCAGCCGCCCCGGAGCTTTGAGAAAATGGCCGGAGGAATTGCTGAGAGGGAATTGACCGATGGGAGTTGGGATCGGGAAGACGAGGCACCGCTGGGTCCCGGATCCAGGTGCCCTCGCCTGGCGACTGGTCGCCTCTGCAGACCCGAGTGCCGCCGCAGCGACCTCGGACCAGCCCGCCGCTGCACACCGGGCGCACTGAAGCTTCGCCGAGCCCGCCGCCCAGTGAGTTCCACTGCAGCCGCCCCGGAGCTTTGAGAAAATGGCCGAAGGAATTGCTGACAGGGAATTGACCAACAGGAATTAGGATTAAGAAGACGAAGCCCCGCTCGGTCGCGGGTCCGGGTGAGGCCACACACCTCTTGATCAGGGCATGTGTGGGTGTGGGGTGGGGGGGGGGGGGGTAATGGTAAGATATGTACACATATAATACCTCAATAAAAAATTAAAAAAAAAAAAAAGACAGCCTAAGTCCCCCAGAGGCTTGCACTGCTTCACAGCTGGGCCTCATCTGCACACCTCCAAACCACAAACAAAGAAGAGGAACCTGCAGATCTCTCCTTATCTCCTGCTGCGTGACCTCAGGCAGAGGCTAAATATGTACCTCATTGGAGATCCAAGAGCCAGTGTACCAGGTGGTCATAGTGTGGCCATCCAGATTACAACTCCTCAGATCCATAAGGGACACACTCAGGGGGCAGACTCAGTGAGCACCAAAACCCCACTGAAGCAAGTCTTGCCCCATAAGGGTGTCTCCAGCACAGAAGTTCTCCCATCATAGACATAGCTGATCCTCACAGCCAATTGGCCTGGAGGTCAATTCCTCCCAGTGATACCAACAAAAATCAAGGCTTAACTACAACAAGACTGTGCAAACATCCCGCAAAGGGGTGCACCAAGAGTGTCCACCTCAGGTAATTGGGGAGGTTGAACCACTGGTCCCTATAGGACACCTAGCACACAAAGCCTCTCTATCAACACAAGGAAGTAGCCAAAACGCAGAGACAAAGAAACATGTCACAAATGAAAGAAAAGGAGGAAAGCAAACTACTGGATATAGATTTCAAAACCACGGTTATAAGGTTACTCAAGAATTTTCTAGAAACCTCTGAGAAATTTAGTGAGACCCTCAAGGATATGAAAAAGGACCAATTAGCAATTAAGCATACACTGACTGAAATAAAGAATAATATACAGAGATCCAACAGCAGACTAGAGGATTGCAAGAATGAAGTCAAAGATTTGAAATACGAAGAAGCAAAAAACACCCAACCAGAAAAGCAAAATGCAAAAAGAATCCAAAAATATGACTATAGTGTTACGAGACTCTGGAACAACTTAAAGTGTACCAACATCTGAATTATGGCGGTGCCAGAAGAAGAGAGAGAGCAAGATATTGAAAACCTATTTGAAGAAATATTGACCCATACAATTGTCAGCTGATTTCTCAACAGAAACTATGCAGGCCAGAAGGGAGTGGCAAGAAATATTCAAAGTGATGAATAATCGCAAGAACCCACAACCAAGATTACTCTACCCAGCAAAGCTATCATTCAGAATTGAAATTCAGATGAAGAGCTTCACAGACAAGAGAAAACTAAAGGAGTTCATCACTGGCAAACCAGTATTATATGAAATGCTGAAAGGTATTCTTTAAGAAGAGGAAGAAGAAGAAAAAGGTAAAGATAAAAATTATGAACAACAAATATATCTATCAAGAAGTGAATCTAAAAATGAAGTGAATAAAAAATCTGATGAACAGAATAAACTCGTGAATATAATAGAACCAGAGGCACAGAAAAGGAGTGGACTGACTATTTTCAGGGGGAAAAGGGTGTGGGAGGGCGGGAAGAGACTGGACAAAAATTGTACACCTATGGATGAGGACAGTGGAGGGGGGGTAAGGTCAGAGGGTGCAGTGGGAACCGGATGGAGGGGAAATATGGGGAGAAAAAAGAGGAACAACTGTAATGATCTGAACAATGAAGTTGTTTTTTTTTAAAAAGTAATTAATATTCCTTCCTTACAGACGGTGCTCCTATTATAGAACTGACCCCACTTTGCCTTATCCCATCTCATCTATAGCAAATGTAAATTCTTTCAAAGCAATTTACACGTTTCTTTCCCAAAACTAAATGTACAAAAAGCACTCCTCTGCCCTGGCCAGGTCGTTCAGTGGGTTACAGCGTCATCCTCATACACCAAGGTTGTGGTTTGATTCCTAGTCAGGACATATACAAAAAAATGAATCAATGAATAAGTGTAACAACAAGGTGATCTCTCTCTCTCTAAAAATCGTTCAATAAATAAAAATTTTAAGTGCTCCTCAACTCTGACAATGGACACATTGCCTTTTCCACCTACTGCTGCTGCTTGTGCTTTAGATTTCACGGCCCAGGACCTGGTCCTTTATGGCCCAATAAATCCTTTCTTTTAAAAAAGGCTTTGCCAGCAACTGTTTGTTGGTTTATTGATGGTAGTCATTCTGGCAGGTGGGAGGTAATATCTCATTGTGGTTTTAATTTGCATCTCTCTGATGATTAGTGATGTTGAGCATTTTTTTTCATAATGTCTATTGTCCATCTGCACATCCTAGACACAGGCAACAGTGTGCTGATAACTAGAGGAAAGGAGTTGGGGTATAGTGGAAGTGGACAAAGGAGGGGGAAATAGGGACAACTGTAATAGTGTCAATAATAAAAATAAACTTAAAAAATAAAAAGGCTTTCAGCCATGGAAGTTAAGATATTTTTTAACAATATCATGCACAATATCCTTCACCTTATTTTTAACTTCCCATATATCTAGGGAAATTTCCCTTTTTAATGCTTACAGAATTTCTTAACTCTTTATATGGTTGATTATTATTCAATTAATAACAAATTATTATCAACACTTCTACTCCTGTCATGTCCTCCATGATTCCAAAAATTTCCTTCTTTTTCTTCTCTTTTAAGTTCCTAAATCCATATGTTATTTAGAAATTAGTAATACCTCATTACTCTAAAATTATGTTGTCCTTGGTTAGTGCAAGTTGAAAACATTTTTAAAATATATATGTTTTATTGATTTCAGAAAGGAAGGGAGAGGGAGAGATAGAAACATTAATGATGAGAAAGAATCATTGATTGGATACCTCCTGCATGCCCACTACTGGGAATTGAGCCCGAAACCCGGACTCAGAATCAAACTGGTGACCTCTTGGTTCCTGGGTTGATCAACTGCCCAGCCAACCAGGAAAGGCAAAAAAATGTAAGACCAGTTTCTCTGTAGTTATATACACTTGTGTTTGATAATTCTATCAGACAGTGGACTTTATTCCTAGTTAAGTGAAATACAGTGTGACAAAATAAATAGTAGTCTATATTGCTTATATATGGAGATGTGATATTAGGTAAAAAGACAAAATTAGAGCCCAACATTTTATTATTTATATGTATGCACTTATTTTTCCTTCTCTTTGTTTAATTAGATGGATGTTTGAGCCTATGAAGAAGTCGATTTTTTTTCCATTTCTAGGTAATGAGAAGTCTGTTCAATAATAACTCAATTTAATAATAAATAAGTTAATTAAAACATAATTCAAAACCAGCCTTCAAGTTCTTAAAACAAAAGTCACCTTAGTGTTGAAGAATGAAGCAAATCATCATATACAAGAATAAACCTTAGCCTGGTACTGGCACAAGAAGAGGCATATAGATCAATGGAACAGAACAGAGAATGCAGAAATCAACCCAAGCCACTATGCTCAATTTATATTTGACAAAGGAAGAAAGAGCATACAATGCCATAAAGACAGTCTATTCAATAAATGGTGTTTGCATGAAACTAGACCACCGACTTACACCATACATAAGAATAAACTCACAATGGATAAAACATTTAAATGTAAGTGTGAAACCATAAAAATCTTTGAAGAAAACATAGACACCAAAATATCAGACATCTCATGTAGCAAAATGTTCACTGACACAATGCTGAGGGCAAAAGAAAAAAAGGAAAAAAGAAACAAATGGGACTATATAAATAAAAAGCTTCTGCGCAGCAAAATAAGCCAGCATCAAAATGAAAAGGAAAACCACTGTATGGGAGAACATATTTTTCAATGACACATCTGATAAGGGGTAATTGTCAAAATATATAAAGTACTCATACAACTCAACAATAGGAAGGCAGATAACCCAATAATAAATAGGGAAGAGACCTAAATAGACACTTCTCCAAAGAGGACATACAAATGGCGAAGAGACATGAAAAAATTCCCCAAGTCACTAATCATCAGAGAGATGAAAATTAAAACAACAATGAGGTACCACATCACACCTGCTAGAATGACTACCATCAATAAATCAACAAATGATAAGTGCTGGCAAGATGTGGAAAAAAGGGAACCCTAGTATACTATTGGTGGGAATACAGCTGATTCAGCCACTATGCAAATCAATGTAGAGTTTCCTAAAAAAATTTAAAATGGAACTACCATTTGACCTAGTGATCCCACTTCTAGGAATATATCCTAAGAAAACCAAAACACCAATCAGAAAGAATGTACGCACCCCTATGTTCATAGCAGTGCAGTTTATAATGGCTAAGATCTGGAAATAGTCCAAGTCTCCATCAGTAGATGAGTGGATAAAAATGCTGTGGTATATTTACACCATGGAATACTATACAGCTGTAAAAAAGAAGAATCTGTTACTTTTTAAGACACCATGGAGGGACTGGGACAGTATGATGCTACGTGAAACAAGCCAGTCAGAGAAAGACAAATATCACATGATCTCACTTATATGTGGAATCTAATGAACATAATAAACTGACAAACAAAATAGATCCAGAGACATGGAAGCAGGCAAAACACTGAGGATCCTCAGAGGGAAGGTGGTGGGGGAGGGAAGGGATCAACCTAATAACTTATATCCATATATGAATAATCCATGGACATAGTCAGTAGTAGGGTGAAGGCCTAGAAAGGGGCAGGTGTGGGGAGGAAGGGGTCATTAGGGAGGAAAAAGGGAAATCTGTAATGCTTTCAACAATAAAGATATATTTTTAAAAAGAAGAAATCTTATCTACCACCATTCCACATTAGAACATGAGATGCAAATTAAGTTTTCACTTAATATAATTAGAATATTTTTGGATTAATGGAACCTCTGGCATTCTTCTTGCTCTTCATTCATCTTTGTTTAAAATGAAATTATGACATGAATATATTTGCCTCAAAATTTTGACATATTACCTTGTCAAATAAGAAGACTTAAGCTCTAATTAGTCATATTTATTTCTTTTCTAATACTGTAAGTATATATTGAATGCCTATGTAAAAGTAATCAATGATTTTATGTCTGTTTTGCTATAGGCTGCTAATTATCATTATATGCTATTATTGCATTGTGATCATTAAAAGTATTTTATTATTAACTAGAGGCCCGGCACACGAAATTTGTGCATGGAGGGGGGTGTCTCTCAGCCCAGCCTGTACCCTCTCCAATGTAGGACCCCTCGAGGGATGTCCGACTGCCCGTTTAGACCCGATCCCAGTCGGATCGAGAATGAACAGGCAGTCGGACATCCCTCTCACAATCCAGGACTGCTGGCTCCCAACTGCTCGCCTGCCTACCTTCCTGATTGCCCCTAACCACTTTTGCCACCAGCCTGGTCACCCCCTAACCACTCCCCTGTCAGCCTGTTTGATGCCTAACTGCTCCCCTGCCAGCCTGTTTGCCCCTAACTGTTGTCCCCTGCAGGCCTGGTCACCCCTAACTGCCCTTCCCTGCAGGTCTGGTCACCCTTAACTGCCCTCCCCTGCAGGCCTGGTTACCCCTAACTGCCCTCCCCTGCAGGATTGATCACGCCCAACTGCCCTCCCTTGCAGGCCTGGTCCCTCCCAACTGCCCTACCCTGCTGGCCATCTTGTGGTGGCTATCTTGTGTCCACATGGGGTTAGGATCTTTGACTATATGGGGGCAGCCATCTTGTGTGTTGGAGTGATGGTAAATCTGTATATTACTCTTTTATTAGATAGGATAGAGTCCTGGTGCATGGGTGGGGGCCCTGAAGGGTGTCTCAGATCAGGGTGGGGGTTCCCTTGGGGTGTGGGGCGGCCTGGCCGAGGGGCCTATGGTGGTTTGCAGGCCAGCCACGCCCCCAGGTGACCCAAATGGAGGCCCTGGTATCTGGGATTTATTTATCTTCTACAATTGAAACTTTGTAGCCTGGAGTGGAGCCAAGCCCCCTGCTTGCTCCATAGCGGCAGCCATTTTTGTTGGGATTTATGTATCTTCTATAATTGAAATTTTGTAGCCTGAAGCGGAGGCCAAGGCAGGCCAGGGCTTCAGAAGCTTGGCTTCCTCCATCACCTGGGGCAACCCTAGCCTCCTGCTCTTTCCAGCTCCGTGGTTGCTGCCATATGTTTGGATTTACTTACCTTCTATCATTGAAACTTTGTAGCCTTGAGTGGAGGCCTAGGCTGGCAAGGGCAGGCGGAAAGCTTGGCTTCCTCCATTGCCAGCAGAAACCCAAGCCTCCCTCCTGCTCAGTGTGGCTGCAGCCATCTTGGTTGGGTTTATTTGCATATTTGCTCCTGATTGGCTTGTGGGCGTGGCTTGTGGGTGTGACAGAGGTACAGACAATTTGCATATTGCTCTTTTATTAGATAGGATTTTTTCTGTACTGGTTATGATTTTAACATAAGAAGCGTGAAACCACATGTTATGTATAATTTATTCAAGTTCTGTTAACATAGTATTTGAAAGTAGTGTTAATTTTATTGTGCTTAAATTTAGAAGTTCTGCATAGAGCTAACAAGTAGGAACCGTAATTTTCTCATGGCCACTTGCATTTTCTGATTTCTCAGGGTATAAATGATTGGATTCAGGAAGGGTGTGATAACAGTGTAAAATACAGAAAGAATTTTGTTGCCTGCAAAACTACTGAATGGCCAGGCATAGATAAAGATACAAGGTCCAAAGAACAGAGTGACTACAATGACATGTGCAGACAATGTGGACAGAGCCTTGGAGAGTCCTACGGTTGATCTTTGCCACACAGTGACCAGGATGACAGCGTAGGAGACAAGCAGGAGGATGAAACAGATAAGTGAGAGCAGCCCACTGTCAGCAATGACAAATAGTTCCAGGGTATATGTTTTCATACAAGCAAGCTTAATCACAAGGGGAAGGTCACAAAATATACTGTCTACCACATTGGGGCCACAGAAAGGCAAACTCACTATTAGTACCATCTGGCTCATGGTGTGTATAAACCCAATTATCCATGAAAGTATCACAAACCCACTCAACAAGCGACGGCTCATGATTGTCCTGTAGTGCAGAGGTTTACATATGGCTACATATCTGTCAAAGGCCATGGCTATCAAAAGAGTCATCTCAGCACCCCCAAAGAAGTGCATAAAGAACATCTGGGTCATGCAGCCCCACATGGAGATGGTCTTGTGTTCAGCAAGCAAGTCTGCGATCATCTTGGGTGTGGTGACAGTGGAGAGACACATGTCCAAAAAAGAGAGGTTCCCAAGGAGGAAGTACATGGGAGAATGAAGGGTGCTGCTAAATGTCACTGTGACTATAATGAGAATGTTTCCCAATGCAGTAGCACTGTAGACCAAGGAGAATGTCACAAAGAAGAAAATCTGAAGTTCCCATCGTCCATAAAACCCTAGTAAAATAAACTCAGTCACTACAGATTCATTTTTGAGATCCATTTACTCAAATCAGAAAAGTTCCAGAAGTTCTTTTCTACAAAAAGAATAAAAAAAATTAAGCCACAATTAACACCAATGTTTTTCTATTTCTATTTAATGAATAATAGTTGGTGATATGAGAGCATCTGAAATATATCAGCATATAACTATTTATAATTTGAGATTATGAGTCACATCACTTAGTAACAATATTCTTATAGTTACTCAATAATAAAAGAGCATTTGAAGAAGTGAAATTTTGTTTTCTACTGTATTCTATCAAATAATACTCATCAATTGATCATGACTTCATCACTAATGTGTTCATGGGGAAAATTAGATAAGCTACTAGATTAATATTTATTTTGCCTTTTTTATTAAAATCTTCTTTATGTGTCACCCTTTGAGATTATGTTACCTCAATATATGAAATTAGGATTTGGACATGAAGGAATTGTATTGTCCTATATCTCTGAGGTAATTTGCAAAAGTTATTCTACCATTCTAAAATAAACAAGTGTACACACACAAAATTAGAAACTAATTTATACATGTAAATGAGTCTTTGAATTCATTAAAAATAATTTTGCTTTTTAGTTTCTGTTGTGTAGTATACTGAGAAACATGGGCTCAGCCTCAGATATTTTTGCGCTTGTTTTCAGTGAGGAGTGTGTGTATTATGTGTAAGTGTACATATGTGGTGTTTTAGGAATAAATAATGAAATAATTCAATCCTAACATATAGATTTTGCCAGGTTGTATTATATCATACTTACTTGTCTTTACTCAACTTTTTAGACATTGTGCATGGGATCTAGAGTGATCAAAATTGATCAGTAACATTAGGTGATTATTCTGTGCTAAGATCTGTTCTGTTTCACATACATTAACACATTTGATTCTCATAACAATCCCAAGTATTATTATTATCCTATTTTTTTCATATTGGGAAACTATGGCATAGAAGTATTTAATGACTTACTCATGGGTACACAGCTAAGGATCAAAGCTGGTATCAAGCCCAGTTGGTCTGATATCAGAATCTGGGCTCATACTAATATACCACATTGCCTCCAAAATTAAATACGTATTTATAGTTAAGTTATTATATTACTACATATTTATTGAATTCATACATTCCATGTGAATTCCTTAGGAGATACAATTCAATAAGTATATTGGAATCCCTCTATGTTGTAATTAACTGCACTATTTTTTTCTTATATAGAATAAATCAATGCCCTATGGTCTAGAAAGTTTATAATATAGAGAGACATAATTATCAAACAAAAATTGCAATAAATCATACAAGAAAGTATTAAATTTATTACAAGGTATATGTAACATGTACGAAATTTAAAATAATGGAGACCAATTCTAAGTAACACTTCAGATATGGCTCTAGGTTATTATCTTCAAAACATTTTAAAAGTAAAAACAATTCTCATGGTCAATAAACAAAAAGGACAGGCTTAGAGAATGTGTGAGAATTTATAGGAAAAAAGAATTGAAAGCAGTGAAAAGAAAGAATGGTGTATTTAGAAAAGGGACTGAATTAAGGTATGAAGATGCATAGGAAGTGTCTGTTCTCTTTTCTCCAATGACCTGTAATTCTCACCTTATTTTCATTTCTACTCAGGCTCTTGTCAAAAATATCCTATCACCACTATCCAAACTTAATTCCTTCAATTACTTTCCTTACTTAGATACTTTAAGAAATAGATGGTGCCTATAAATTAGGGAAAATAAAGATGAAGGTGGTGTAGTTCCCATAGCACAACCTTCAGGAGTACACAGAGTGGATGCTGAATGAGGGACTGTGGGTTGGAGGAGCACAGAGAGGACCACCCCTCACACCATGCCTTCTCGGAAGGGTTGTGCTACATTATTATCATGTGAGTGAGCAGAAATTTTGCTGTTGAGACTCTTGTGACAGTGATTGCAATAATTAGAGAATGACAAGTCTTGATAATTATTAGATGAAATGAATATGCCAATTGTAAATTGGGAATGAATACCTACCTTTGATACATGGAATTTTATGCCCCAAGATACAACAGAAAAACTTGGCTCAGTGGCTGGAGCAAGGGCCCAAGCACCCAAGTGTTTCGGGTTCAATTCCTGGTCAAGGACACCTACCTGGGTTGTAGGTGCAAACCAGGCCCCAGTCAGGGCATGTAGGGGAGGCAACCAATTGATTTGTCTCTCACTCAATGTCTCTCTTTCTCTCTTCCTCTTCTTCCTCCTCCTCTCTCCCTTGCTCCCTCCCTTCCACTCTCTCAAAAATCAATGTAAAAAATATTGTCAGGTGAGGATTAACAACAACAACAATAACAATTAATACAATTAAGCATAAATTGATTAAGAAATATTTTATTATGCCCTTTTACTTTGGAGGGAAAGCTTTCCCAGCATTTGTTTCTCTTATCATTCTGCTGCTTTTCTCAAACAAGCTTTCTAAAAATATTTCTTTAGTTCTATACTTTATATGCCTATTCTTATATTATAAGTATACAAAAGCAATATAAATAGAAGGAAAGAAATGATCATACAGTTTAGACAAAAATTCTTTAGGGAAGAAAAATTTCTTTCTCTTGAATAATTAATTGCACATTTTATTGTAATTACTTTTACTCAATTTGTGATGCACTTTGGATAATAATATTAGAGGTAGTAATGAAATTAGTAATAGTTATTCTCCACACCTTATGTAATAAGTAAAAAAAAATCAAGATCTATCAAATTAAGTAAATTCTCACAAGTCTTAGAGACAGGACTACTCCAAAGGAATGTGGTGAGTATTAGGCAAGATAATACATGTATAAGCTCTTGGTCAGGCTCAGAATGAGCACTGAGAGGGTATGTGCTGAATGTGATTCATTCCTGTAAGTAAATCCAAGATTATAATCCTGAGAATTTTCCACATAAATCTCTTTTAGGAAAGGAATGAGTCAATACTTGTTTTATTAAGTACTTGGATATGAACATTATTGATTTTTTGGTTTTGAAAAATTATAAATAGTCATGCTAAGTTACAGAGGAACTTCAAAAACGTAATGCTAAGCAAAAGAAGCCTGACATAATAGACCACATATAGTGTGATTTCATTTATATGAAATGCCTTGGTAACACAAATTCATAGAGATGAGGTATAGTGGTGGTCACCTTGAGTTGGGGATTGAGTGCAAATGGGCACGATTTTTCTTTTTGTGATGATAAAAATTATTTAAAATAAGATTGTAGTGGTAGTTGGATAACTATGCAAATGTAATAATCGTTAAAATGTATACTTAAAATACATCAATTTTATACCATGTGAATTATATTCAATAAAACTTAAGCTATTATTTTACTTTTGCTCTTATTCTTAAGTTAAAATTATTTTTAATATATTACTTTAGCATTTTAAATGCAGCTTTCTAGAACTATCAGGCAGCTTGTACTCAAATACTTGCAGTAGAAGACAATCAATGACATACTGCAAATCCCATCCAATCTAGTTTTAAAGTTTCCTAGTGTTCCCTATTTGAATTTATGTTTTTACTGCCTTATGTATTAGGAAATGTATTGCATTCTCTGGTTTTGTTTAGCAGTATTGTTAATAATTTCCCAACTATTTAAAATACTCATAATAAATTTTCTGAATTAATTCACATTTCCCTAAATTTGAACATCTTGTAAGGACTTCTCCCTCTTTATTCATTTAAGATTGCATTTATATTTATGGTCTAATAGCAAGTTTTATACAGACATTTTTCCAAATATCTAGTTCTAGTCACTAATTCTCCCTCATCACCTCCTTCTGTAATATGCTTACTTACATGTTCTGTCAACACCTGAAACTTGATAAAAAGGAAAATATTCCTATTCTGCAAATTAATTATGAGTTTCTAGTTTTTCCATTATTTTTGATGATGGTATGTGTTATCTGGATGCTCAGGATTTACTTTTCTTAAATTTAGTCATCATTCCTAATAACTTACCACCTACTGTCAAATTTTACTCTGCTACGTCACTTTGAGAGCATATATCCTTTGAATTTTCATAAAAATTGTTGGTTATAGCACATTGTGAAATAGTTATGTGACCTCCCAGTGAGAGGATTTCATATCTCAAAGTCACATCCTTTCCTTTCAGCGAACACAAAATTAATTAAAACAACATCTTCAGTACATTAATCGTCGAATGAAATGACTCTTTAGAATATTTTCTCTTACCTGTTCTAAAGGCATAGTATGAGGCACGACATGTTCACAGGATTTTTTAATATTGAAAATCTACCTTTCACACTCTGTGGCACTCTGTATAAAACTCTGCATACTATGTTCTGTCTGTTTTGTAAAGATGTGAACCACTTTGGAGGCATATTTTTTGGAGCTCTGGGAATCCAAATTTCAGTGGGAGTTGTTAAAACACTGAAGCTGCTGCCCTAGCATGACCAGGAGAGAGGTTTATACTTAATTTCGGGACCTGTAATATGCTGCTGTTGTCTCTGAGCATTGCATGATTACAATAGGCATGAGAGTATTGGATGATTTGTTGCACTATAAGTGTAGACCTTTTTTATTTAATGGACCTCTCCTTCCCCTCACATGACTCCCAAACTATCATCTCCCCTTCCTTCTGACAACTTTGTGGATAATTTTTTAGATGGATAATATCCAAAATTTTCTGAGCATAACATCCTCAATATAATGATTGTTCTACATATGTTATAGATTCATTTCTAAAAGCAGATTTATATACAACACTAACATACTCAGAAATTAGAAAGAGAAAGTTAAGATATGTTAAATAATTTAAAATGTGATATACATTAATGGTACAATCAACAGTTTTATGCTCACTAAATTATTAAAAATAATTTTTTTATTTAGGTATCCTGCTATTGAAACCAGACAACCAATGGGTCAGGGCTACCTTTCACTATTTCAGCCAATTAAGCAGAGACAGGGTTGAATAATAGATGAGTGGTTATTTCAATAATGCTGGCAGTATAAAAGAGCGGCAGGTCATCCACAAAATCTGTTCTGTACCCCTAGCTCCATAAACCAACTGTTTCTATGGGGTACAAGGACAAAGATTACATGGGGAAATGGGCAAAAGGAATAAGAATGGATATAATGGTTATAGATTATAGGCAATGTGGGCTGGGAGTTTGCAAAGGGCCAGGAGCATCAAGAGTCTCCATTGTTTCCTTTCCACTACAAAGTTGTTAATCTTTCCATAATAATAGGCAGCTCCCTGATGGGGAGGATGGACCACATTTCCAGGTGAGCTCCCAGGCGCCCTCTAACTCACAGCCAGATTAGAATGTGCTTTCTTTGTCTTTTTTTAAAAAAAATTGATTTCAGAGAGGAAGGGAGAGGGAAAGAGATAGAAGCATTAATGATGAGAGAGAATCATTGATTGGCTGCCTCCTGCATTGAGGAGGAAACTGTTATCTAAATGAACTTGTTATCTAAATGCAGAGGCCATGGAACTGTGAACAATGCACTGCCCTGGGAGGGGAGGGATGTTATGCTGGTGCCAGGACGGACCATCAGATGTGGCCTGACACCTGGGGGCCTTCCTGCAAGGCCACGAAGGGGCAGGGGCATATCTGCTAGACAAAGAGCCCAGCGGGATATATATAGACAGGCTCTCTGCATGTTTCTTCACTCTGATTTGGAAATCATTCCCAGAGTCCACTAGTGTTAATAAACGGGGTCTCTCCCTTTCTCTAGGAAGTGTGCTTGGTATTTCTTTGGTCTTCTTAACATATGGTTCCCTCTGATGGGAAGCTAACCATGTTTTGGCTTTGTTTAGCCCCAGTGAGTGGACAGGGTTTGGGTCCCAGGGGCGCAGGATAGGCCTCCATGAGGTGTGCGCTGCTAATTTTAGCAGAATTGAAGGGGAGTGGGGACCTCCAGGCGCTCCCTGACCTCAGCCCAGGACCGGCCAGCATCTAGAGAAAGAGGATGGACACCTCTGGACCTGTTGATAGAATCTGTAAGGTAGGGGCCCCAGTCAATCAGGCCTACTCCAAGTGAGTGGAAGGGGGAGCTTGATCACCTCCCCAGAAGTCATAGGACTTCGTCAGGTAAATCAGGAATCAGGACTCCGGAGGTGATGAATTCAGATTCGATTAAGGAATTATGGGTTCACTCTTCTGTTTGTTTGTGTGTGGGAATAGCCAATTTGCTACTGAGAAGGGGGCTGGATGCAACCTTATCTGCTCCGGTAGGTTCTTACTGAGACTTCAGTCGAGAATTCTGGTTTGGGGCGTGGGTGCCAGGAGTGCCCCCATGCCATCTGGGGAGTTGGGCATTATCTGCTCAGCTCCAGTCTGGGCTAGTCTGAGAGAGTGTGAGTACGGATGTTTGTCTGTCTTGGCATAATTATCTGCTGATTAAGTGGTCTGTGTGAAATTCACCACTTCACCCATGGATTGATGTGGATTTTTGTCATAGACATTGTTTTATTATTAATCATTACAGTTGATGAGAAAACATAAGCAGTAGAATCTCAGACATCTCTTGTAGCAATATCTTTGCTGATATATTTCTCAGGGCAAAGGAAACAAAGGAAAAAATAAACAGATGGGACTACATCAAACTAAAAAGCTTCTCATAGTAAAGGAAATTATCCACAAAATGAAAAGGGAACCCACTGTATGGGAGAAAATATTTGGCAATGATACGTCTGATAAGGGTTAATTTCCAAAAGAATTTTTAAACAACTCAACACCAGAAAGACAAACAGCCCAATTAAAATATGGGCAAAGGAACTGAATAGACACTTCTCCAAAGAGGACACACAGATGCCCAATAAACATACAAAAAATGTTCCATGTCACTAATCATCAGAGAGATGCAAATAAAACCACAATGAGATATAGCCTCACATTGGCCAAAATGACTACCATCAATAAAGTAGCCAATAATAAGTGCTGGTGAGGATGTGCAGAAAGGGAACTCTAGTGCACTGATGCAACCACTGTGGAAAACATTATAAAGTTTTCTCAAGAAATTAAAAATGGAGCAGCCTTTGACCCAGTAATCCAACTTGAGGGAATATAGCCTAAGAATCCTGAAACACCAATTCAAAAGAATATCTGCAACCCTATGTTCATAGCAGTGTTATTTACAACTAGAGGCCCAGTGCATGAAATTCTTGCATGGGGGTTGGAAGGGTTGGGAGGGTCCCTCAGCCCCGCCTGCACCCTCTCACAATCCGGGACCCGTCGGGGAATGTCTGACTGCCGGACATCCCTCTTGCAATCCAAGACCGCTGGCTTCTAACTGCTGGCCTGCCTGCCTTCCTGATCACCCCTAACCCCTCTGCCTGCCTGCCTGATTGCCCCTAACGACTTGCCTGCCTGCCTGATCGCCCCTAACCCCTCTGCCTGCCTGCCTGATTGCCCCTAACCACTCGCCTGCCTGCCTGATTGCCCCTAACCACTCGCCTGCCTGCCTGATGGCCCCTAACCACTTGCCTGCCTGCCTGATGGCCCCTAACCACATCTGCCTGCCTGTCTGATCACCCCAACCACTCACTTGCCTGCCTGATCACCCGTAACTGCCTCTGTCTGCCTGCATGTTCACTCCTAATCACTTGCCTGCTTGCCTGATCCCACCTAACTACCTCTGCCTTGGCTCCTACCACCACGGCTTTGTCTGGAAGGACATCTGGAATGATGTCTGGAAGGTCATTCGGCTGTCCAATCTAATTAGCATATTACACTTTTATTATTATAGATAGCTGAGATCTGTCAATATCTGAAGTACCCATCAGTAGCTGAATGGATAAAAAAAACTGTAGAATATAATGAACAACATAAACTGATGAACAAATATAGAGCCAGAAACATAAAAGCATCAAACAGACCATCCAACCTAAGAGGGAAGACGGGTGGGGGATGGTAAGAGATCAACCAAAGGACCTGTATGCATGTATTTGAGCATAACCAATGGACACAGACAGTAGGGGGGTAAGGGCATGTGCTGGGAGAGAGGTCAATGGGGGAAAAAGGAGACTTATGTGATACTTTAAACAATAAAGAATTTTAATAAAGGCTGTGGTATATTTACACAATGAAATATTATGGAGCTGTAAAAAAGAAGGAATTATTACTCTTTTTGACAGCATGGATGGACCTGGAGATTATTTTGCTAAGATAAACAAGCCGGACAAAGAAAGGCAAATACAATATGATCTCACTTATATGTGGAATCTAATGAACAAAATAAACTCATGTCAGAGGGGAGGATTTGGGAGGGACGGATGAAAGAAGGTGAAGAGATTAGCCAAATAATTTATATACATAGCCCATGAACACAGACAATAGTGTGGTGAATGCGGGGGCAATGTTGGTTGGAGGTGATCAAAGCGGGGAGGAGTTGTCAACAATAAAAAACAATAATAAAATAAATAAACATTAAAAATAGGATCTGTGGAACAGATGTGTGACTTTTCATCGAATTTCAGCTTTATATAAAACTACATATTCTTACTCATTCAAGAGATATTTCTTTAATATAATTCTCCTCAAAGTTTCTATTCTGACAGTATATTCTTATAATTTGTATTGTTATATTACAGATAAATAATTATTGAGCTCAACAAAAATAACACATATACTTTGAATGATTATTAATTCTAATGGGTTAAATATGAAAAGAAAGAAACATCAATTGAGCTATCAGCTATTAAAGTGTGTATACACTTTTGGGCCACTCTTTATATACACATAGATATATATATTGAACCCCACACATACACTTTGGAATGAAATCTGAAAATTTATTTTTTTTTCTCATTAGCTTATTTTGTCTAAAAAAATGATATAAAAGTGCCCCGCCAGCGTGGCTCAGTGGTTGAGCCTAAACCAGTGATGGGCAACCTTTTGAGCTTGGTGTGTCAAACTTCGCCAAAAAACTGAGCATAACTCAGGTAGTGGGTCACTTTGAGGAAAAAACATTTTGCGATATTTATAGTTTAAATAACATAAATGTATAATTGTTATATATAATTGTATTTAATAAACCAAAAACTAAATATTTAACTTACCTGCTTAGTGACTTCTTTGTTCATCTGTCAGTCAGTTTCTTTTGTTGGTCTTGATATTATTTAGCTTGTGTGGGGTGCCGTGAACTAAGATAAGTGAGGGGGAGGGGGAATTCTTTAAATATCCTGCCTATTAGTGACTTTTTTGTTGCTGAATTTCATTGGCTAAATCTTCAATTGAAGGTTGGTATTTTGTACACTTCAGGCCCAAGCAAGCGCTACTAACTTCATCTGTCAATCTGTTTCTTTTGTTGGTTTTGATATTATTTAATGCTGAGACTAAGGCCTCACAAAAGTATGTAGAGTGAAAAATTGTAAGTAAAGCCATTGCTATATTTTTCAGGGTGCTAAAAGTGTCTGGTAGTCGGTTCCAGGCACTCCAAATTTCCTGTTCGTAGTGGCACTCCTCTTGATTCTCCAAGCGGCACCTTTCCAGATTCTCAAGCTTTGACCTCTAGTCGACAAACACCTGAGCCCAGATACTGTCTTGAAATTCTGCAAGTTGCATCTCCAAATCATCAATTTGCATCCATTGGAAACTGTTTAATTCCAAACTACTGTAGACTACTACATCAGGATACTTAATGATTTTCATGGTCTATTCTAGACTTCTAAATTGACTAAATCTATCACTAAACTGGTCAAGTAATGAGTCTAAAACATGCTGGTACTTCATATGCAAGAGTTCCATTTCATTTTGTACAGCTGCACTGGCCTTCTCAAAATACTTTGTTACTCGAAGAAAATACTTATAAGTTTTAGTTTCTACATCTCGCTTGAAAATTTTAACTTTACTTTCTAAAGCTTTTATGTATCCAAACATAATGTCAATACTTTTGCCAAAACCTTGTAACTTTAAGTTCAGTTCATTAATGTGAACAGAGAGATCTGTAAAAAACATCAGGGTGTTGACCCACTTATCATCATTAAGCTGAGGAAAGTTTCCCAGATCCTTATCGTCAAGAAATACCTTAATTTCGTCAAAGCACTCCACAAAGCGCTCAAGAACTTTGCCTCGGCTCAGCCATCTTACATTATTGTACATCAGCAGTCCACTGTAGGTGGAATCAACCTCCAGTAAAAGTGCCCAAAATTCTTGCTTGTGAAGGGGGCGAGCAGCTATTAAATTAACTATTTTTGTAACAACTGACATTAAGTCGTTTAAGTCGGTGAATCCTGCCTTGGCACATAAAGCCTCCTGATGGATAATACAATGAAAAGGCACAATCGGATGTCCAATAGCTTCTGTAAACAATTTGACAAATCCGACTTTTCCCCCCACCATATTTGGTGCCCCATCTGTGTCACTGACACAACTTTAGAGATATCAATGCTTAGGTCACGAAATGTTTGTATAACAACCTTACATATTTCGCTTCCTGATTTACTTGTTGACACTGATACTAACTTTATCAACTCTCCTCTCATTGTGAGGCCATCAGAATATCGACCAATAATGGCCAACTGAGCATGTGATGTGACATCAGTAGTTTCATCAAGAGAGATTGAAAAATATTTACACTTCCTTATGTCTCTCTTTAATTGATGTTGTACGTTTGTGTTCAGTATCATTATTCGGTCTTTTATGATATTTCTACTGAGTGGTAACTCAGATATTCTCTTAATAATTGCATCTTTATTCTGCATATCGTGAAATAGAACTGGTGCACATCTTAGGAGAGTTTCTTTAATAAATTCTCCCTCACTGAGCACTTTTCCATGCTGAGCTATAGAGTGAGCAATGCTCAAACTTGCAGATGTTAAATTTGTAGAGCCTTTCATAAATTTAAGGATGGAATTAGATTGGCTCTTATAAAGGCATAGCTGCCTGGAAATGTATTCCTTCCTTTCATCCTCACTTTTTTCAAAGAGCTGGGAATGATTAGTTTCAAAATATCTATTTATATTCCACGTTCTGCTTACTACTGTTTCCGTACATAGAATGCAAAATGATCTGCCATTTTTTTCTATAAAGCCATACATCTCGGTCCATGTCTCTTGAAAGGGTCGGCCACTGCTACTACCATTTCCTTTACTTAACCTTAGTTTTTTTATTTTTTGGGTTCTCCATCAGGGGGGCAGTGACAGAAGATAGAATTATAGATAGCTTGTTAGGCCTGCAGGCAATTAGGGGTTAACTAGCCTAACTAACCACAAAATGGTGCATATAACTGTCTTTTAGGAAAGGGCAGGGTTAATAAGCAGAAATAGGGGTTAATAAGGATGCACAACAGTAATAGTGGTGAAATGGAGTCTGCACTATGGAGCAAGATGGTGTTCTTATGTGAATTAAAATGGCTGCCACTATTTCTAATGGCTGGAAACGGCACCCATAGCACACCACAAACCCTCGCCTCTCCCAGCCTCCCCCTCACTTATCTCAGTAATGATGGATTAGAAATCCATGACACCCCAGAACAGTAGATAATGGTTGCTGTGGTTAACTGTTATTTGATTACTGGTAATGGTAGGGCAGCAAATGTTTCATCCTCGGCATGTGGCCGCCTCAGCGGCCGCGTGTCATCACAAATGGCTACGTGTGTCAGTGCTGACACGCGTGTCATAGGTTCGCCATCACTGGCCTAGACCTATGAACCAGGAGATCCCAGTTTGATTGCTGGTTAGGGCATATGCCCAGGTTGCAGGCTCAATCACCAATGTGAGGCATGCAGGAGGCAGCCAATCAATGATTCTCATCATTGATGTTTCTATCTCTCTCTCCCTCTCCCATCCCCTCTGAAATCAATAAAAGTATATATAAAAATGATATAAAAGTGAAATTTTTATTTCCTAATTATAGTTCAAGACAGGAAGAGCTATCAGTTTATTGGCAGTAAGACATGATACATTTGGCACAGGGTAGCTAACATGAGAGTAAATAATGCCCTGTGTATTTTTGTCCTGCTTTTAAAAGCCTGAGAAGAGAAGAAAACAAATACAACACTATTTCAGGATGCCATTGATTTAAAAGTATATTTTTTCTTTTGAATGTGCTTTATGATTTATCATTTTATTTAAAAAAATGAATGCATACCAATGATAATAAATTAAAGCATAGTATTATTGAAAGAATACATAGTTCAATGAAACCCAATACAGAGTCGAAAAATAGACCCACACAAGTATGGGCAATGATCTTTGACAAAGAAGCAAAAGCAATTCAGTGAAGAAGAAGATATTTTTACCTGTAATACTGACAAAATTTTAATATTAGATATTTCTGAGTGGTGGAATTGTATGTACTTTTCACTTTATTTTAAAGTAGAGGCTTGGTGCACAAAATTTTTACACGGGGGTGGGGGTGCCCTCAGCCCATTCTGCACCCTCTCCAATCGTGGACCCCTCTGGGATTGGGCTTAAATCAGCAGTCGGACATCCCTCTCACAATCCTGGACTGCTGGCTCCTAACCACTCACCTGCCTGCTGGCCTGGTCACCCCAAACTGCCCTCCACCTCTGACCTGGTCACCCCCAACTGCCCTCCTCTGCTGGCCTGGTCATCCCTAAGTGTCCTCCACTGCTGACCTGGTTGCCCCACACAGCCTGCTGTTGGGTCGTCCATCCGGAAGTTTTGTTCATGACGGCCCCTGGCTTTTTATATATTAGGATTCATTTATTTCATAAATATTTATGAGCACCTACTTTGTGCCAGGCAGTTGACAAACAAATAACTCCCTGCTTTCATGGATATTATATACTGTAGTGGAATAAGACAGGTAATAAAATAAATATGTGGAACATATATTATGTTAATAGGGAATAAGTACTGTGGACAAATGTAATGTAGGGATGAGAGATATGGAGAATTGTGAGAGTGGGTTGCAAATTTGAAGAGGGTGGTTAGGGAAGGTCTCACATGGAAAGGTGATATTTGAGGAAAGGACTGAAATAAATTATGAAGTGAGTCATGTCAATCAACACCTTGGGAAAGCACATTCCAGACAGAGGAAACAGTAAGACCAAAGTCCTGGGAGGGGCGGGGACAACGTGGCACATTCTAAGAGCAGAAGGCCAGTAGGGGTGAACAGTGTGGAATGGAGTAGGATGAGAGGTCAGAGAGAGAAATGCGGGAGGAGTTGGGATAGAGAAAGGGTTGTATGGATCTTTATGGTAGATAACAAGGAATGACTTTAACACATACTTTAAGTAAGATGGGAGTTATTGAGGGTTTTGAGAAGAGGAGGGTGAAGATGTGACTGTATTTTAATTAGGTGATTCTGGATGCTTAGCTAAAAATAAACTAAAATGGGACAAGAATAAAATTGAGACTAGTAAAGAGGATACAGCCATAAGAGATGATGGTTTGGGCCCAGATGGTAGAATTTGAAGGAGAGATCATTTATTCAAGCAGTTTTGTGATGACAGAGCTAGTACAGACTTGTTTATATATTGCATGTGTAATATGAGAGAAAATGTTTCTAAAATATTATGAATCCAATTTTTGGACCAGAGATTGGAAGGATGGAATTACAATTCACCAAGATTGGTTGTGGGGTGGGGAGAAGGGTGTAGTAAAGATGAAGCGCCAGTCTGGAATATTATGTGTGAGGTGATACTAATACATTAGAGTTGAGCTGTGGCAGTGGCATAGGAGGCTGGCTATGGGACAGGAGCCTAGAGCTCATAAGAAAGATATGTAGAGAGTTAATCAACATGCAGATGAAATTAAAAGCTGGACAGCTAAGGAGAAACTCTCAAAGAAAATTGAGAAAACAGCTGGTTTGGTGGAGGGAGACTATGAAAGTGGATTCCTGAGAAGGCCGTGACCCACTGTGTCAGATGCTGCTCAGGAATGACATATGAGACCTAAATAAAGGTCATTGATATTATTGATGATCATGACAAGAGCTGTTTTATTAGCCTGATCAGGTGAGTTGAAAAGTAAAGAAATTTGAAACAGAGAGCATAGACATGCCAGCCTGAAAAGGCAAAATACTGTGTGTTTAAACGATATGACATTGCAAAAGGCAAAACTACAAAGACAGTAAAAAGGTCAGTGGTCACTGGAGGCTTGAGGGTAGAGGGAAGGGAGGGTGGAATGTACAGGCAGAGCACATGGGATTTTTAGGACAGTAAAAGTACTCTGTATGATACTATAATGGTGGACATATGACAAGGCCATTTGTCAAAATCTATAGAAATGTAAACCACTGACATTTTAAAATAATGTATCAATATTAGTTCATCAGTTGTAACAAATGCTGCACACCAATGCAAGATATTAATAGGGAGAAATCCATGGATGTTGTGGGGGTCAGATTATATGGAAACTGTATTTTCTGCTTAACTTTTCCATAAAGCTAAACTGTTCTTAAAACATCTACCACTTTTCTTAAGTATAAACAACTTTGAGAGCTTTGCTGTGAAGAGGAGAGAAATTGGTAATATGTGGAAGGAGAAAGGTGACAAAGGGTTCTATTTAAGGTGAAAGAAATGTGGTTATGTGCTAAGGGCGAAATTCAATAGGGAGAAAAAAATTAATGGTGCTGAAAAGACAGTGGAGAATTACCAAAGTAAATGCCCTGCGTAGTATAGGGGATGGATTCTGGTGCTCAGATGAAGGAATCGGCTTCTGTAGGAGCAGTGTCCATCACCCAGTCTCAGGAGAGAGAAAGGGAAGCATGGTCCAGATGCAGGTGTATGGGTAGATGTAGTGGTAGGAGCTTGAGGAATTCTCTTCTGCTCCTCTCTCAGTGAAATAGAAAGTGAGATGATAAGCTAAGAGTGAGGATGGGAAAGAAGACATTAGAACACTTGCTATACTCTGAATATTATACCATGCACATGATTTATATTCATAAACACTGTAATTTTGATTATTTTAAAAAATAAAATATAAAAATTAATCCCTTGTATTTCTGGTAACAGATTTTCTTTGGATGCTGCCCTTTCAGTGTATTCATGAGACTTGATTTGATTAAGTTAATTAGTCAGGGGGCATTAGCAGAAAAGGCTTTTGTTTGGCTAGGGGAGACCTGATAGGTACACATTGGCTCTGGATCATCATCTTGATCCCATCCCAGTTCTGTGGCTAATGTGGTGGCATTTTTTCCAACAACAGATGGCAAAGATTGTAGGTAAAACAACTGTTTTGATAGTCTAGGTCTTTGTATTGTTCTGGAAGTCATCTCTGGATGCCTAGCATATTGTATGTTCTTCTGGACTTTTCAACTATTTTGTAAGCACATAACAGTCTATATTATATCATACTATATATGTGTTTAAAATAACTAGAATGCAATAGCTTCCCGACTGATCCATTAAAGAACTATTATCATTATATGCAGTGTGAAATCAACAGAGGATGAGATCAACAAACAGCTATGAGTCATAAAAATCTGCTAAAAGTAATCATGACATCCTGGAGAAAAGAAAGTGAAATGTCCATGACCTTTCCACATAAAAATGACCAGCTTTCTTTTCTCTTCCTCTAATTATGGGGGGAAATATATTTATAAACATAACTAGAAGCCCGGTGCACGAAATTCGTGCACGGCGGGGGGTTGTCCCTCAGCCCAGCCTGTACCCTCTCCAATCTGGGACTCCTGGAGGGATGTCAGACTGCCCGTTTAGGCCCGATCCTGGTGGGATCGGGCCTAAACGGGCAGTCTGACATCCCTCTCACAATCCAGGACTGCTGGCTCCCAACTGCTCGCCTGCCTGCCTTCCTGATTGCCCCTAACCGCTTCTGCCTGCCAGCCTGATCACCCCTTAACCACTCCGCTGCCAGCCTGGTTGATGCTTAACTGCTCCCCTGCCAGCCTGTTTGCCCCCAACTTCCCTCCTCTGCCAGCCTGGTCACCCCTAACTGCCCTCTCCTGCAGGGTTGATCACCTCCAACTGCCCTCCCTTGCAAGCCTAGTCCCTCTCAACTGCCCTCCCTTGCAGGCCTGGTCCCTCACCACTGCTCTCCCTTGCAGGCCGGGTGCCTCCCAACTGCCCTCTCCTGCTGGCCATCTTGTGGCAGCCATCTTGTGTCCACATGGGGGCAGGATCTTTGACCACATGGGGGCAGCTATATTGTGTGTTGCAGTGATGATCAATCTGTATATTACTCTTTTATTAGATAGGATAGAGGCCTGGTACACGGCTGGGGGCCAGCTGGTTTGCCCTGAAGGGTGTCACAGATCAGGGTGGGGGTTCCCTTGGGGTGTGGGGCGACCTGAGCGAGGGGCCTGTGGTGGTTTGCAGGCCGGCCATGCCCCCTGGCAACCCAAGCAGAGGCCCTGGTATCTGGAATTTATTTTCCTTCTACAATTGAAACTTTGTAGCCTGGGGCGGCAGCCATTTCTGGGGTGGCAGCCATTTCTGTGGCAGTTAATTCACCTTCTACAATTGAAACTTTGTAGCCTTAAGCGGGTGAGCCCGGCCAGGGTGTGCAGAAAGCTTTGCTTCCCCTGTTGCCGCCAGCAACCCTGGCCTGCTCTCTCAAGCTCCATTCTGCCGCCATTTGTTTGAATTTGTTTACCTTCTATAATTGAAACTTTGTAGCTTTAGTGGAGGCTTAGGCCTGCAACGGCTATGGAAAGCTTGGCTTGCTGTGTTACCTGGGAAACCTTGCTCTCTGTGGCTGTAGCCATCTTGGATTGGGGTTAATTTGCATACTCACCCTGATTGGCTGGTGGGCGTCGCGTATGTAGCGGGGTGATGGTTAATTTGCATATTACCATTTTATTAGAGAGGATTTCCCCATTGGTAGGTTTACAGTTGTGAGTATGCAAAACACAAAGTTTACTATTATATTATTATTTATTAATTATTGTATTATTTTTTAAATAAGGAACTGAAAACCTACTTTTGCTCCACCCTTATTTTTCAACTCTTTGATATTTGCACAGAATCATGTGTTACAGCCCTAAGTAATTTATAAACTATATTAGAGAAATCACTCTGTTGCTTCAAACCTTAGAATGACATTATTATTACCAAAAAAATCAAACTCTATATTCAGTTCATAGACCCATTTGTATGTTATACACCAGCAGTATTTCTAACTTTAACTCTAATTGTTTTCACATTCACTTATTATATACCAGTCAATTTAAATTTTGTTGTGTTTCTCAAATATACCTAGTTCATTAGTATTTTCAGATTGTTGCATTGTTTCCTCTGCCTAGAATGCTCTACCTGTAGATATTTGCATGTTTTGCTTTTTTTTTATATCAGCCAAAATATTACCTCCTCAAGAAGACCTGTCTTGGCACAGTTGCAGAGGGGCCATCAGGAGAGAACTTGGGGGTCAACAGAGGTGGGGCACAGACCCTCACCCCCCCCCCCATCTTTGCAGGGGCCTGAACCCTCACCCCTTCTGAGGGAGGTCTCCTGCCCCCATGGCTGCTCAGCTTCACATGCCCAGCTCAAATCGGGACCCAGGTAACAGACAGAGACTAGGCCGACAACAGCTGCCCTCTCACTGCAACAAGACTTGTTTGAGTTGTCTTGTACCCATGGTGTGGGGAAGTGGGTTTTTGATATCTAAATCCAGCCTAGCACCAGGAATGCTCAGGGCCTACTCAAGAAGGCAAATAATCCTTTCCACTAGTATCTACAGGGTAAAATAAGATTGTTGCTAGAGTATTAAATTTGACAGTAAAATAGTAGTCAAGTTTTCAGGCTAATTTAAATTGGCTAATTGAAATAAGCAAATATTCTAGAAAAATTAATTGTACTGGACAAAAAGCTGTTCCTAAAGTGTTAACTAAAATTTTTATTGGTAGCCCTAGCCGGTTTGGCTCAGTGGATAGAGCATCAGCCTTCGGATTCAAGGGTCCCGGGTTCGATTCCGGTCAAGGGCATGTACCTTGGTTTGCGGGCACATCCCCAGTGGGGGGTGTGCAGAAGGCAGCTGATCGATGTTTCTCTCTCATCGATGTTTCTCACTCTCTATCCCTCCTCCCTTCCTCTCTGTAAATGGTCAATAAAATATATTTTAAAATAAAATAAAATTTTTATTGGTAGTTCATCTCATGGTAAAATTGCATAACATGTAATGAACCTAAAGCAGGCATATTTTAGTGCAAAAAAATTAAAATTTAAAAGCTATCAAGACTACATTATAAAATTTCCAAAAGCCTCCTAATATTTAAATCAAAAAAGGGGGATAGTAGAAGAATATCATATAAGGAAAAATATCCTGTAAGTAAATTACATTTAGAAAATTTTTACTTTAGAAAATTAACTTTCATTTGTAATGCTAACAGCAAGACACACATGTAAAACATACATGGTGTCAAAACAAGCAAAAGGAAAATCGTTTGGCAAAAAATGAAAAAGGATCGCGAGTCAAATTTATAGAAAAGATTCCTTCATTAAATTTTGTTCGAGAATATGTTTGTATATTTTCAAAAAACAACTCCGAGACCATGTGGATTCCTGCAACAGAGAGGAATTGACAGGACTACTCCAGCCATGAAGACAGAAGAGAAACAGTCCAGAGATAGAAAACTCTGACGACACCTTGCCATACTAGCAGTCAGCAGCTGTGCATCACTGCAGGTTGCCCAGGACCAAATCAGAGAGGGTCATACCTGCATTACCACCATTTGTCCACCATCCAGAACTGAAATATCATTGCTGACATGTACACATAAGGAACTGTTTGACATTGGCCCAGAAAGAAACTCACTACAGACTGATTCATTTGCCTTTCAGCATAACCATTATTGCTTGTCTCATTTTCGGTTCTTATAAGTGTATTTCTAGTAGCACATGATCTCACTCATCTAGGGGAAATGATGAACAACATAGACTGATGAACAAGAACAGACCTGGAGACAAGGAAGCATAGATCAGACTGTCGGACCTCAGAGGGAAGGTAGGGGAGGGGAGGGATAAGGGGGAGAGATCAACCAAAAGGACTTGTGTGCATGCATATGAGCCTATCCAGTGGTCACGGACAACAGCGGGGTGGGGGCATGCATGGGGAAGGTTTTGGGATGGGAATGGGGGGATGAGGACAAATATGTGATACCTTAATCAATAAAGAAATTTTAAAAAAAGAAGACCTGTCTTGATAAACTGGAAGTAAACTGATTACCCCCTCCCACTCCACACTCTCTATCTATCATTGCTTTTTAAATTTTTTAGGACACTATCCTTCCTGAAACCATGCTATTTATTTTCTATCTTAATGGCTGTCTACTTTCACCAGAGGTAACTTTAAGAGATCAGTAACTTTACTTGTCTCATTAATAACTCTTTCTCCCCACCCCCCAAGAAAAAATTAATAAAAATAACTTTTTCTCCCAGTGCCTAGAATAGTTCTGACAATGGGAGATGCTCAATAAATGAAGTGTTTTGGGAATGTATACATTAATTTCAGACAAAATTCTCCAGTCTTGATTTTCATATTCTTCCCTTCCTCCCTTTTATCAGGCTAAGTGCTGATTAAGCAACCTCCTCATGGAAGCTTTTATTTCCTGATTGCGAAGAGTATAAATCACAGGATTCAACAAAGGGAAGATCACAGTGTGGAAGAGAGAAACCACTTTGTCAGCTGGGAAGGCTCTGAAGGGGCGAGTGTAGATAAAAATGCCAGGCCCAAACATGAGAAATATAACAATGATATGGGTGGTGCATGTGGACAGGGCCTTGTTCTTCCCCTCAGAGGAGGACCCATGTGCTAGTACACGACAGATGATGACTGCATATGAGGCCAGAAGGCCCAGGAAGCACAGAAGGGTCATCAGACCACTGTTGAAGACCATCAGGAGTTCCACCACAAAGATGTCTGTGCAGGCCAGCTTGATGACCTGTGGCACATCACAGAAGAAGTTATCCAATTGGTTTGGACCACAGAAGGGCAAGCGGAGGATGAGGGCCACCTGAATAATGGAGTGGACAAAACCTCCTAGCCACAGAGCCAACAGCAAGGCATAGCAGGCTCTGGGGTTCATGACAGTTGAATAGTGTAAAGGACGGCAGATGGCTATGTAGCGGTCAAAGGCCATCACAACAAGGAGTAACCCTTCCCCTCCTCCAAGGAAGTGCAAGAAAAAGAGCTGAGTGATGCAGCCCCTGTAGGAGATTACCTTCTTCTCAGAGAGGAAGTCCACCAGCATCCTGGGCGCCACAATGAAGGAGTAGGATGCATCCAGGAATGCCAAGTTGCCCAGAAAGAAGTAGAGGGGTGCTGTGAGGCCAGGGTCTGATCTGATGGTGAGAATGATGAGGAAATTTCCAGGCAGGATGATGAGGTAGAAAATTAAAACTAGCACAAAGACCAGTAGCTGAATATTTTGAGACTGGGTCAGACCAAGGAGGATGAATTCAGTTATCATTGTGCTATTCTCACTTGCCATCTCCTCTGCCTGCAGTACATCAAGAAGCAGAATTTATTATTATGATTATTTCTTCCATAGACTCTAGTTTTTTTCCAGTAAAACATTTTACATATCTGTTGCTTCAATTAAAAACATGTTTCAACCCTCTCCAATATCCTGGGTAAATTCTGAACCTTTCCTCTTCCAGACTTAAAGCAAGAAAGCAAATAAAAATGCTGTTCTTAAAGCCAGACTCTTATTGCCATTCACCCATGGGCTTCCATAGAACTGCTCTCCACTTTAAGAGTCTGGCATTCTAAACCTTGTGATTCCTACCTGTTTTAGTTATATGAGAAGCTTCTGATTGATATACAACATAACTCCAATTATCAAGTTCTTTTCTCTTTTGTGGTTGTACTGTGCTTGAGGCTTAGCTGGTTTCTTGGAATTACAACCCTCATTCATTAACTCAAAATTTTTACTAAGTATTTCCTCTGCTCAGTTCCTCTGAATTCCAAATTTCTGCCAGCTAACTCTTTGCTTTGCTCTCTGTTTTCTCTTAGTAATACTCTTATTGCCCTTCCTCTGGTATCATTGCATTACCCTAACTCCAAACTGATCATCAGGATCCCAACAATAACTCTAGTTTTCACCTAACTTAGAGGTAGTAACCTAGCTGTATCCCTGGTTAAGTACCACTGTGTAGCCATTTCATAACTTGTTCATGCAGCTTAATAGTCACTATCTGAATCTCAGTTATTCTGTACTCCAAATCTTCTTTCTCTGAGTCTCAGTATGGTACCCAAGGGAGAGTCTTTCAACAAACAATATAGTATAAGACAAAATTTTCCAGTATAAAAATATTAAATTAATTATCTCTAATCATAAAAATTATAGCATAATAGAAGTGGAAGTAACCATAAAGAACCTATAGTCTAATACATTCCTTTCAAAGAAAAGAAAACTAAGATGGCTGTGGTTACATTATTTAAGTTTAGAATGAGATATTTTTCATTATATTGACAAGTATTGGAAGAATGCAGGTGTTTACTATTGAGTTTAAACAAATAAAAAATTATTTACACAGCTTTATTAATTGATGATTTTTGTGTATTTGAATAACTAAAAATAATATTTCTAGTCTAAAATCACTCCTTTACAGAGCTTAGAATTAGAAGTTGAACCATGTCTAAGAAATAGAACACTAGTTATTGTGGAGAAAAATTCACATTTAAGGCTCAGTCTGTTTAGTGCTGGGAGCTAATTCCAGAAGGGCCACATGATTATCCATTGATTGGTGGAAAGAAAATAGTATTTTATAAATATTTATTACATGTATATAGTTAATCGCATATGTGCATATCAGTGCATTTTAATTTCATTCTTTTTAAACATTTATAATATATACTGAGTGGCCAGATTATTATGATCTCTGAACACATAATAATCTGGCCACTCAGTATATATATATATATATATATATATATATATATATATATATATATATAGAGAGAGAGAGAGAGAGAGAGAGAGAGAGAGAGAGAGAGAGATTAGAGGCCTGGTGCATGAATTCGTGCATGGGTGGGGTCCCGCCAGCCTTGCTAGGAAGAGGGGACATGGGCAGTTGGCTGGCCTGCCTGCTGGTTGAACTCCTGGTTGAGGGGACAATTTGCATATTAGCCTTTTATTATATAGGATGCTTTATAAGTAAATATGCATATATTTTAGGTACATACTCAAAATATTTTTTGTTATAGGTATGAAATGTTCTTAAAGTTTGCAAATTGATAATCTGCAAAAAATACAATATAATGCATACCAGTGTTCCCCATACTATTTAACTAAATAGTGCAGTTGTTTTAAGTAAGTTCTGTGGAACATGGGGTGCAAAGAGGAGGGAAATCTTTGACAGAAAATGTTACTGAATCAGTATTTAGAAAATAAAGAAAAAGAGAAGGCTGAGAGCGAGAAAGAAGAGAAAATTAATTTTAAAAAGAAAAGAAAAAAAACAGTAAGTCTGTACATGCATTGTTAAAGTTACATCTTTTAGAAAACATTAAAAGTATCTACATTAACTATCCCTAGTTCTGAATAGAGTGGTTTATATATGTTTCCATGTAATACTACTAGCAACCAGAGGAACTTATGACAGTCATACCTCAACATATCAACAGATATGAATACAAATACTACATGAGTGCCCACACAAACACACACACACACACACACACACACACACACACACACACACACACACACCAGAGAGGGGGGAGAAAGGAACCCTACACAACATTTTAATTAAAAAAATATTTTGTAGGCTCTCCAGTTAGCTTCTCTGCTTACTTCTTTTCTCCATTGAGGCAGCCATTTGTCTCAAGATTCGTTCCATTATCTGAATATATACAGAGGTAATGTGAAAATTAGCTGGGATGCCATAAGACGTCATGACCGGCTCAGGAGGAGCTGCGCAGGCAGATGGACGGGAGAGACAGCATGTAGTCCCCAGCCCCGGCAGACACACACCAGGGGTGGGGGTGTGCTCCAAGTGGCCACCCCCGGTGGGTGACAGTGGTGGCCAGAGTGAAACAACCCAGGTCCTGGTGGGTGGCAGTGGTGGCCAGAATGAAGCAGCCTGGGTCCCAGATGCCTGGCAGTGGCAGGAGCAAAGCAGCCTGGGTCCCAGTGGGTGGTGGCGGCGGCCAGAGCGAAGCAGCCGAGTCCTGGGTATTGGCGGCCAGGGGCAGGAAGGCCTATTCTTTTTTATTTTTTTTTAATATATTTTTTATTGATTTTTTACAGAGAGGAAGGGAGCGGGATAGAGAGTTAGAAACATCAATGAGAGAGAAACATCCATCAGCTGCCTCCTGCACACTCCCCACCGGGCATGTGCCTGCAACCAAGGTATATGCCCTTGACCGGAATTGAACTTGGAACTCTTGAGTCTGCAGGCCGATGCTCTATCCACTGAGCCAAACCGGTTAGGGTGGAAGGATTTCTTGCACAAATCTTTGTACATCAGGCCTCTAGTCTGCATATAAAAATACACTAAGGAACGTTAGTCAAGAACCCTCTTCTTGTGAATTCTACAAGCTCACTCAGAGCGGTATTTCATGATGTGTTTGTGTTTAATAATATCTCTAAGACATCAGAGGATTTTTGAAGGGCTTTGCAATTGAAGGTTATAGGCTCTTCCCTTCTCCCTTTCACTTGTTTTTCCACTCGTATCTAACCAATGGGATTCCATACACCTAACATACTTGATCCATTTTCTTTCCATCTCCTATGCTCATCTATGTACCTTCTGTACCTGTGATTCTAAAATGGTGGTTGGCATAGACAGAATTTTTCTAGGTAAAATAAAATGTTTCTTTAAAAAAGTTGACAAATTACAACCCTCTTCAGAATAAAATATACAATTTTGACCAAATTAGTGGGAAAAGTGTTGTCAGAAAAGGCTGAATCAGAAATCAAAATTCTTGCTACTATATCTCTAATTTTCTTTGCCATTTAAGCTAATTCAGAGATTCATCTGACTCCAGCAATAATGATAGAGTAGAGGGATAGAAGGTGAGGGAGATGGGCTCTCCTCAATCTTAGGATGGAGACAAAAACATTTGCAGGCACCACTGTGCATGCCTGGGGTACAAACAGTGGTCAGATCAGCTCCTGGAACCAGGTGTTTAGAAGAGACCCAAGGACTACATTTCTCCATTTCTTTGAAACATTTCCTCATGCGTCCTTTCTAATTTTTCCTCTTCTTTTCTCTTTCTCTTCCCTTTCACTCATCAATAAGCCTATATTTTACTAATTTATTTTTCTGTTTGTTTGGTTATATTTTTCCTGTTTGTTTATTGTCTTTTATAGTCCCCTAATTTTCTTTCTCTATTTGTTTTGTTTTCTTTAAATCTAGCTCTATCATTTTCTCTTCCCTCTCCCTAGTGGAAAGTTTATCACTCTTTCCACTTATCCTCATGTTCATTGTTACTCAATTATATCCCATGCCTATCTTGTCATCATATCTAAAAACAGAAACAAAACAAACTTTACTCTTGTTTGCTTTCAAGCAAGAATGAGCAATATGTGTGCTTCCCACCATCTTCCATTCTAAACATTTGGTGTATAAAATAAAAATGTATAATTCATTCTTCAATACTAACCATTTTCTCTTGAATGGTATTTTTCCTGCATATAAGTGAAACTCATAAAATGAGATGATCTTTTTCCTTTTTTTTAAATTTGTTTTTGGACTTAACTACCGTATTTAGAGTCTAGCTTATTATTTTTTTGGTAGCATCTGTATGGTAATTCACATACCATACCCTTTACACACATTTTAAGTACACTTCAATAATTTAGCATTTTCATATGAAAAGTCAATTTCAGTATCATTTTAATGAAATGAATATATGTAACAAGTTTTCCAAAAATTTGAGTATAATGTCTATTAGCATGTTGATTGAAGCTTGTAAATTATTTAAGTATAAATTAACAAGTTTTATATATACTTAAAAACCTTGATAAGGTTGAATAATATCATCAAATATTTAATTTACACTGATGCTGATGAAAGACATATAAAGCCCTGAGCAAATGTATAGGTCTTGAGCTAGGAAATTCCCACATCAATAAAATGGTATGGTTAGAGTAAATTACCTCTGAATTTCCTTCAAATGCTAGCTTTTATAGCAATGTTAGAAATAACCTTGGTTTGGGATCATTTTATCTGATCCTAATGCCTTGGCTCAGCAATTCATTAACTTTATGACCCTAGAAAAGTCACTTACCTTTCAAAAGTCTGAGTTTTCATCTATCAAATAAATAATGTGTTGACTTTCTATTTGATAGGGGTGATAGATAAGGATCATATGAGGTGACAATGGTAATAATAAGTAATTCATTCAAGTATGCTTCAACCAAAACCAAACCTGAAAATATTTAGCTGCTAAGAGGTAGCTCTATTAGACACATATCTCCAAAGAAGATATAAAGATGGCCAACAGAAATAAGAAAAGATGCTCAACATCACTAATCATCAGGGAAATGCAAATCAAAACCACAATGAGATATCACCTCATACCTGTCAGAAAGACTATTATCAATCAACAAATAAGTGTTCATGGGGATATGGAGAAAAGAGAACCCTTGTGTCTTATTAATGGAATTGTAAATTGGTGCAGCCACTATGAAGAATAGTATGGAGGCACCTCAAAAAATTAAAAATTGAACTACCATATGACTCAGAAATTCCACTTCTTGGTCTAAAGATATCAAAAACAATAATTTAAAAAGTTATATGCATCCCTATGTGCATTGCAGCATTTATTTACAATAGCCAAGATATGGAAGCAACCTAAGTGTGCATTGATAAACAAATGGATAAAGAAGTGGTAAATATATACAAAAGTATATACTTCGTTATTAAAAAACAACAAAGAAATTTGCTTTTTATAACAACATGGATGGACCCAGAGGTTATTATGTTAAGTGAAATAAGTCAAATATATAAAGCTGTATACTATATGATTTCACTTATATGTTGAGTCTAAAAAACAATATAAGTTAACAAACAAAGCAGAAACAAACTCATAAATACAGAGGACAAACTGATAATTTCTAGATGGAAGGGGGCTTAAGGGGATGGGTGAAAAAGATTAAAAGAATTAAGAAGTACAACTTGCCAGTTATAAAAAAAAATAGTCACAGGGATGTGAAGTTACAGCATAGTGAATATAGTCAATAGTATTGTAATAATTATGTATGGTGTCAGATGGGTACTAGACTTACCAGGTGATCACTTCATAAATTATATAAATGTCTAACCCCTATGTTGCACACATGAAACTAATATTGTATTCCAACTATTATTGAAAAAATAAAATTTAAAAATAAGTAAATAAAAAAACCAAGTAAATAAATAAATAAATAAATAAGAAGCAGCTCTATTGAATGGAAAGATTTGCCACTAGATCTTTTCTCAATGTCTTTACAGTAAACCTTTGGTAATGGTAGCTGCATTAATAGAAGAAATTGTGGCAATGCATTAAAGCATTGATATAAAATTACTAATGCACCCAGCTGTTTGTCCATAAAGCTTTTCTCAGTTTCACAACTTTCTCTCTAACTGCCAAAGTCCTATGTTGATCAATAGTGGAACCATAGACAATAGAAGAAACACAAACATATTGAGTGAAAATTCAGAGATCTGGGCTAATCTGCAAAACTATAAAATCTGTTAAATTTTTCTCTGGAGCCTTTAGCCTACGCTGTCTGCACCTTCCTCTCTTTCATCTGTACTTTACAAAGAAAATAAAACATGTCAGTATTTGTATGCTCCTTGGTGTTAACACCGGACATCAACTCTCTGAAGCCTATTGATAATTTTACTTAATTGTGGTAATAGAATGGGAGTTTTGACCAACGTTAAAGTAATACTAAGCAATCAATAGCAGACAGAGATCTACGGGGGAAGGGGAGTTGAGAATGCCTCACTACTCAGCCTCTGGCTATACCTCCTGAAACTCTCACCTCTATTCCATTGCATTTCAATGCAGCCAGTAGAAAAGTTGCAATCCTTTTCTATTGTCTTCTCCTTCTTGTTTCAAGTCTGCTTCTGGAAATTCGAGTCTCCAGAAGTTTTATATAATTCTCACAAAATAGCCATACTCCCAGCCTGATGAAACATTAACTGACCATTCTTGTCATTGTTCATAAATACTTATTCTCACATAGGGGAACTTAGATTTTGAAATCTCCTTTACCTCTTTAGGATGCAGTGGAGAAAGTGCTTTGGAGAATTGAGACTACAACTACCATACTGAATATCTCCAAAGGGAGTTAGAATGTCAACTAAATTAGGCAAGGGAATATAACAGGACATTATATAGGATGGATATTTTAAAATGTGTTACCTAGTGTCAACTGGGTTAATTCTGAATTCTGACACCAGAATCCTATCAGTGAATGAGATAATAGAACACTATTTGGAAGCATATTTATTAGCTCAAGAGTAAATAGGAGGTTAAGAAAAAGTTGATTTATATCTTATAATTCAAAAAGAGAAAAAATGCAGCAGAATGATAAAAGGATATATATATATAAAATCTCCAACATGGCCAGAATGAGGGTGGGAAAAGTAAGGTACTTGTCTCAGGTGCAAAATTTACCAGAGTAACAGAAACTTTAAAAATCAAAATATATAATATTTAATGCAATATTTTAAAAATAAAATTTAATGTAAAAATTATAAACCCAATATCAAATTTTTTAAATGAAGACATCAACATGGCAGATTTTTCCTTTTGCCTCAGGTTCCAACGTGGCTCAGCATGACACTATTACTGATCCTGCCTTTAGTTAAAATTTGGCATTTTTTTAAAAATATATTTTATTGATTTTTCACAGAGAGGAAGGGAGAGGGATAGAGAGCCAGAAACATCGATGAGAGAGAGACATCGACCAGCTGCCTCCTGCACATCCCCCACCAGGAGATGTGCCCGCAACCAATGTACATGCCCTTGACCGGAATCGAACCTGGGACCTTCCAGTCCGCAGACCGACGCTCTATCCACTGAGCCAAACCGGTTTTGGCTAAAATTTGGCATTTATGCCCAGTCAGTGTGGCTCAGTGGTTGAGTGTTGACCCATGAACCAGGACGTCATGGTTTGATTCTCAGTCAGGGCACATGCCAAGGTTGCAGGTTCAATCCTCTGTAGAGGGCATGAAGGAGGCAACTGATCAATGATTCTCTGTGATCATTAATATTTCTCTCTCTCCCTCTCCCTTCCTCTCTCTGAAATAGATAAAAATATATTTTTAAAAAATTAAATATATTTTTTTAAATGTGAAGAAAGAAAACATATTGTTTTCCTTCCACTGGAAAATGAAATGTTTAAAAATGGTATTTATTTTGTTCATCATGGATTTTTAAAAATTAATTTTAATTTTTGAATCTTGACCCTAAAAGCAAGTAATGTGGCCCAGTTAGTAATGTATGTGTAAGATTTAGGAGATAGACTGTGAATAATGCTCATGAAGATTTTCAAGGCATAATTCTTCTTAAAGAAAATGGAATATTAAAAAACTCAACTAATATTTGAAAAAAGGAAGAGAAATGCAAAGGAACAAAGAGATGGGACAAAGAGGAAACAAAAATCAATGTGGACATAAACTCAAATATGAACAATTATGTATTTTACATAAGTATTTTGCAAAAATACAAATTTTTATCTTCTTTTAAATCCTTTGTGCTATTGTCACATATTTAATTTCCACATTAGTTATATGTCTCATGGTACTTTATTATTTTTAATTTAAGCAGCAAATTATCTTCATAAGTAAATAAGTACAGATAAAGATAGACTTTTTTCCATATTTACATACTTACTATCACTTCTATATCTTTTCATTTCTGCCCATAAAATCAGATTTCCATCTGGTATATTTTCCCACCAGAATGAAGAATTTCCTTTAACATAACTTTTGTGTAAGTTTACTCACAATGAATTTTCTCTCAGCTTTTATGAATATTAAAATAGCTGTTGCACTTTTTAAAAAAAAATGTATCTTTATTGTCAAAAGTATTATAGATGTCCCCCTTCCCCCCCACCAATGGCCACCTCCACCCCGCTCTAGCCTCCTCTCCAGGCCTTCCTCACAATATTGTCTGTCCATGGGCTATGCCTATCTATATATATAAAAGCCTAAGTGACCATTTGTTCGACCGATAGCTATGATGCACACTGACCACCAGGGGGCAGATACTCAACGCACAGGCATGGAAACATGGAACAGACTGATGAATCTCAGAGGGAAGGGAGGAGAAGGAGGGTGGGAAGAGATTAACCAAAGATCTTATACTAGAGGCCCAGTGCATGGATTTGTGCACCCGTTGGGTCCCTCGGCCTGGCCTGCGGGGATCAGCTGAATCCATGCACCAGGCATCTGACATCCCCTGAGGGGTCCCAGATTGTGAGAGGGTTCAGGCCAGGCTGAGGGACCCCACTGGTGCACAAATCCATGCACCAGGCCTCTAGTATGCATATAAGTTCTTTGGTTAGTCTCTTCTCCCCTTCATCTCCCCCTCCCCTCTGAAATATGTCAGTCTGCTACAACCTTCAATATATCTGGATCTATTTTGTTTGTCATTTTATTTTGTTCATTAGATTCCACATATAAGTGAGATCATATGATATTTGTTTTTCACTTACTGGCTTATTTCGCTTCATAATACTCTCCAGGTCCATCCATGTTATCTCAAAGGGTAAGAGATCCTTCTTTTTTATAACTGCATAATTTTTCATGGTGTAAGTGTACCAGTTTGTTTATCCATTCATCTACTGATGGGCACTTAGGCTGTTTTCAGACCTTAGCTATTATAAATAACTAGAGGCCCAGTGCATGAAAATTCATGCACTGGAGGGGGATCCCTCAGCCCAGCCTGCCCCCTCTCACAGTCTGGGAACCCTCAGGGGCGGAAGGCGACCCAGTGATCAGGGGAAGGTGACGCCCCCATCACACCTCTGTTGCTGCCATTGCTGGCACTGGGTCAAATGACAGTTCAATTTTTAATTTTTTGAGGAAAATCCACTGTTTTCCATGTGTTTATACCACTATGGATTCCCACCAGCAATGTACTAGGGTTCCTTTTTCTCCACATCCTCACCTGCACTTGTTTCTTGATTTATTAATGGTAGCCATTCTGGCAGGTGTGAGGTGGTACCTCATTGTTGTTTTAATTTGCATCTCCCTGATAATTAGTGAGGTTGAGCATTTTTTTCATATGTCTCTTAGCTATTGGTATGTCCTCTTTGAAGAAGTGCCTATTCAGGTCCTCTGACCAATTTTTGATTGGGCTGTTTGTCTTTCTTTTGTTGAGTTGTATTAATAATTTACACATTTTGGAAATTAATCCCTTATCAGATGTATCATTGGCAAAAATGTTCTCCCATACAGTGGGTTCCACTTTCATTTTGATGCTGGTTTCTTTTGCTGTGCAGAAGCTTTTTAGTGTTATGTAGTCCCATTTGTTTATTTTTCCTTTGTTTCTCTTGCCCTAGGACCGTGGTCGACAAACTGCGGCTCGCAAGCCACATGTGGCTCTTTGGCCCCTTGAGTGTGGCTCTTCCACAAAATACCACAGCCTGGGCGAGTCTATTTTGAAGAAGTGGCGTTAGAAGTTTAAGTTTAAAAAATTTGGCTCTCAAAATAAATTTCAATCTACTGTTGATATTTGGCTCTGTTGACTAATGAGTTTGCCAACCACTGCCCTAGGAGATGTATCTGTGAAAAGTCTGATATGTGAAATGTCTAATACTGTGCTGTCTATGTTTTCTTCTATGATTTTTATGGTTTCTACACTTACATTATGTCTTTTATCCATTTTAAGTGTATGGTGTTATTTGGTAGTCTAGTTTCATTATTTTGCATGTATCAGTCCAATCTTCCCAACACCATTAATTGAAGAGACTGTCTTTACTCCATTGTCAAATATTAATTGAGCACAAATGCTTGGGTTGATTTCTGGGGTATCTTTTCTGTTCCATTGATCTGTATGCCTGTTCTTGTGCTAGTACGGGCTGTTTTGATTACAGCAATTCATAGTATAGTTTACTATCCAGTATTATAATACCTTCAACTTTGTTCTTTTCTCTCTCTCAAGATTGCTGTGGATATCCAGGGTCATTTTTGGTTCCATATGAATTTTTGGAGTGTTTGTTCTAGATCTGTGAAATATGCCATTGGTGTTTTAATAGGGATTGCATTGATCTATAGATTGCTTTGGGTAATATGGCCATTTTAATGATGTTAATTCTATCAATCCATGAACACAGTATATTTTTCCACTTGTTTATATATTCTATCTCTTTTTTTCAATGTCCTGTAGGTTTCTGAGTATAGGATTTTTTTATCTCCTTGGTTAAGTTTATTCCTAAATATGTTAATTTTTTTGTTGCAATGGTAAATGGGATTGTTTTTTCAGTTTCTCTTTCTGAAAGTTCATTGTGGATGTATAAAAATGCCATCCATTTCTGGGTATTAATTTTGTATTTTGCTATGGTGCCAAATTAATTTATTAAATATAATTTTTTTGGTGGAGTCTTTAGGATTTTCTATGTACATTATTACATCATCTGTGAATAATGACAGTTTTTCTTCCTCCTTTCCAAATTTAATTTTTTTTATTTTTTCTTCTTGTCTGATTGCTGTGGATAAGACTTCCAGTACTATGTTGAATAAGAGTGGTGAAAACAGATATCCCTGAGTTGTTCCTGTTCTTAGGGTGAATGCTTTTAGTTTTTGCCCATTGAATATTATGTTGGTTATAGGTTTGTCATATATGGCCTTTATTATTTTGAGGTATGATCGCTCTATTCCCACTTTTCTGAGAGCTTTTATAAAAAACTAGAGGCCTGATACATGAACTTGTGCACCCGTGGGGTCCCTCAGCCTGGCCTGCGGGATCAGGCTGAAACCGGCTCCCTGACATCCCCTGAGAGGTTCTGGATTGTGAGAAGGCTCAGGCCAGGCTGAGGGACCCCACTGGTGCACGATCAGGGCTGGGGAGAGATGCAGAAGGTTGGCCAGTCAGGGAGGGACTGTGGGAGGGCTCCAGGGTATGTCCGGCCTGTCTTGCTCAGTCCTGATCAGCCAGAACCCAGCAGCAAGCTAATCTACTGGTTGGAGCATCTGTCCACTGGTGCTCAGTGCACATCATAGTGACTGGGCAACTGGTTGACTGTCTGCCACCTAGTGGTCAGTGCAAGTCATAGCGAGTGGTTGAGGGGCCTTAGCATATCATTAACATTATTATACTTTGATTGGTTGAACGGAGGACCGGACGACCGGACACTTAGAATATTAGGTTTTTATTATATAGGATGGCTGTTGGATTTTGTCAAATACCTTTTCTGTATTTATTGATATGATCATGTGATTTTTGTTTTTCAATTTATTTATGTGATGTATCACATTTATTAATCTGTGAATTGTATCAGCCTTGCATCCCTGTAATAAATCCCATTTGGTCACGATGTATAATATTTTTAGTATATTGCCAGATCCAATTTGCTAATATTTTGTTGAGGATTTTAGCATCCATGTTCATTGGGGATATTGGGCTGTAATTCACTTTCTTTGTAGGTCTTTATCTGGTTTGGGGATTAGTATAATGTTGGCATTGTAAAAAGAGCTTGGAAGTATTCCTTCCTCTTGGATTTTTTGGAATAGTTTGAGGAGAATAGGTGTTAGTTCTTTGAAGGTTTGGTAAAATTCTCCTATAAATCCATCCAGCCCATGACTTTTATTTGCTGAAAGTTTTTAAATTACTGCTTCAATTTCATCAGTTGTTATTGGCCTACTCAGGTTTTCTGATTTTGGAAGATTGTCTTTTTCTAGAAACGTATCCATTTTTTCCAGGTTGTTCAGCTTGTTGTATACAGTAGTTCATAATATTTTCTTACAATCCTATGTATTTCTGTGTTGTCAGTTGTTTCTTCACATCTTTCATTTCTGACTTAATTTATTTTTATCCTCTCCCTTCATTTCTTGATGAGTCTGGCTAAAGTTTCATCAATCTTATTTATCCTTCAACCAGCTCTTTTAACCAGCACTTGGATTCATTGATCTTTTGTATTTTTTTTAAATCTCTATGTCACTTATTTCTGCTGTGATCTTTATTATTTCCTTCCTTCTACTTATTCTGGGCTTTTCTTGTTGTTCTCTATCTAATCCTTTTAGTTGTGTTCGATGGTTTATTAGAGCTTTTTCTTATTTCTTGAAGTAGGCTTGTATTGCTCTGAACTTCCCTCTCAGGCTGCTTTTGCTGTGTTCCATAAATTTAGGGTTGTCATGTGTTCATTTTTGGTTTTTACCAGGAAGTTGTTTTTCTTTTAATTTGTATTCTTTTTTTTAATCTTTATTGTTCAGGTTATTACAGATGTTCCTCTTTTTTCCCCCCATAGCTCCTCTCCACCCAGTTCTCACCTCACTCCAGGCCTTCCCCCACACACACTGACCTCATCCATAGGTGTAAGCTCTTTGTCCAATCTCTTCCCACACCCCCCACAACATCTTCTCCCTGAGAATTGTCAGTCTGCTTCCTTTCCATGCCCCTGATTCTATTACATTCACCAGTTTGTTCTGTTCATTAGGTTTTTTATTCATTTGATTTTTAGGTTCACTTGTTGATAGATGTGTATTTGTTGTCACTTTATTATTCATAATTTTTTATCTTTACCTTTTTCTTCTTCCTCTCTTAAAGAATACCCTTCAGCATTTCATATAATACTGGTTTGATGGTGATGAACTCCTTTAGCTTTTTCTTATCTGTGAAGCTCTTTATCTGACCTTCAATTCTAAATGATAGCTTTGCTGCGTAGAGTGATCTTTGTAGGTTCTTGCAATTATTCATCACTTTTTGTATATTTCTTGCCACTCCTTTGGCCTGCATCAATTCTGTTGAGAAATCAGCTGACAGTCATATGGGTACTCCCTTGTAGGGAACTAACTGTTTTTCTCTTGCTGCTCTCTTTGTCTTTTGCTCTTGGCATTTTAATTATGATGTGTCTTGGTGTGGTCCTCTTTGGATTCCTCTTGTTTGGGGTTCTCTGCGCTTCCTGGACTTGTAAGACTATTTCTTACACCAAGTAGGGGAAGTTTTCCGTCATTATTTTTTCAAATAGTTTTTCGATATCTTGCTCTCTCTCTTCTTCTGGCACCCCCATAATTTGGATGGTGGTATGCTTGAAGTTGTCCCAGAGGCTCCTTACACTATCTTCATATTTTTGGATTCTTTTTTCTTTTTGCTTTTCCGGTTGGGTGTTTTTTGCTTCTTCGTATTTCAAATCTTTGACTTGATTCTTGGAATCCTCTAGTCTGCTGTATATTATTCTTTATTTCAGTCAGTGTATGCTTAATTTCTCATTGATCCTCTTCCATATCCTTGAATGTTTCTATAAGATTCTTGAGTAACCTTATAACTGTGGTTTTGAACTCTATATCTAGTATTTTGCTTTCATCCATTTCTTTCATTTGTGGCTTGTTTCTTTGTCTCCGCATTTTGGCTGCTTCCCTGTGTTTGTTTCTATGTACTGGGTAGCTACTAAGTCTCCTTGAGTTGATAGAGTGACTTGTGTGGTAGGTGTTCTATAGGGCCCAGTGGCTCAGCCTCCCTAGTCACCTGAGGTGGACACTCTTGGTTCACCCCTTTGTGGGCTGTGTGCACAGTCTTGTTGTAGTTAAGCCTTGATTGCTGTTGGTATCACTGGTAGGAATTGACCTCCAGACCAACTGGCTATGAGGACCAGCTGTGTCTACAACGGAAGAGCTACTATGCAGGAGACACCCCTATGAACAGGACTTGCTTCAGTGGGGCTTTGGTGCTCACTGATTCTGCCCCTTGAGTGTGTCTCTTATGGATGTGAAGAGTTGTAGTCTGATATGGTCTCACACTGACCACTGGATATACTGACTCTTGGATCTCCAAGGAGGTTCAAGGTCAGCCACTGTCTGGGGCCATCCAGCAGGAGCTACAGAGACATCTGCAGATTCCTCCTCTTTGTATGGGGTTTGGAAGTGCCAGACGAGGCCCAGCTGTGAAGCAAGGCAGGCTGCTGCTGCCAAGCCTTGGGCCTTCTTTTGGAAGCTCTGGGGCTCTCTGACCCAGCTGCAGTTTGACAGGTTTTAGGCAGAGAAAGGACAAGCCATTCATATGCAAAAGCTGATGCACACAGCCTGGGTGGGGTTGTTAATTGGGTGGGGTGGGGTCTCTGGAAATCACCAGGGCAGAGCAAACAGCAATGGCTGCCAGTCAGCCCTGCACTGGACAGGTCCCCAGGTCTCTGCATCCCACGCCCCTATGCAGGAACAATGATTGCTGCAAGCACCTCTGACAGAAAGCCGCCCTCGCATTCCTGTCCCGATGCCAGACAGTCCAGTTTATCCCTATATGTGTCTGGGTCCCCCAGAGTCTCGCCCGCAAGCAGGAGCTTGTATCTCCCTCCCGATTAAAAAAGCAGCACATCCAGGTGCCAGCACTTTCCGCGCCTCCGCACCTCTTACCAGTCTCAATGTGCTTTTTTTCACCTCTCTAGTTGTGGAACTACCACTCAGCCAGTTTTCTCATGGTTCTAGGTGGTAGTTGTTCTGCCTTTTAGTTGTAATTTTGATGTGGTTGTGAGAGGCTGCAAGTACAGGCAAGGTCCCCCCCCAACTGCCATCCCCTGCCAGCCTGGTCCCCCCCAACTGCCCTCCCCTGCAGGCCGGCCCCTCCCCCAACTGCCCTCCCTTGCTGACCTGGTCCCTCACAACTTCCCTCCCCTGCTGGCCTGATCACCCACAACTGCCCTCCCCTGCTGGCCATCTTATGGCAACCATCTTGTGTCTACATGGGGGCAGCCATCTTTGACCACATGGGGGCAGCCATCTTGTGTTGGAGTGATGGTCAATTTGCATATTACTCTTTTGTTAGATAGGATGAGATAGTCTTCCCTGTTTTATTTTCTTGGCATAGCTTCTAATTCTTTTTAATTATATTCTTCACACAATTTAGTGGAAGATGAAGAATTATATTTATTTTTCTTAGTTTTTCACATAGTTTTATACCCTTCCTCTGTCCTGAAATTAAAATGCTAATCTAATCATTAGAATTGCTTCAAACTTTAATTGACCTGAGGCTTGGAATCATCCTCTCTAATAAAATGGTAATATGCAAATTAACCATCACTCCACTACATAAGCCATGCCCACCAGCCAAGCCAGGCCCACCAGCCAATCAGGGCGAGTATGCAAATTAACCCTATCCAAGATGGCTACAGCCACAGAGAGCAAGGTTTCCCAGGTAACACAGCAAGCCAAGCTTTCCATAGCCGTTGCAGGCCTAAGCCTCCACTCAAGCTACAAAGTTTCAATTATAGAAGGTAAACAAATTCAAACAAATGGCGGCAGAATGGAGCTTGAGAGAGCAGGCCAGGGTTTCCAGCGGCAACAGGGGAAGCAAAGCTTTCCGCACACCCTGGCCAGGCCCACCCGCTTAAGGCTACAAAGTTTCAATTGTAGTAGGTGAATTAACTGCCACAGAAATGGCTGCCGACCCGAAAGGAGTAGCAGGCTTGGCTCCGCTCCAGGCTACAAAGTTTCAATTGTAGAAGGAAAACAAATTCCAGATACCAGGGCCTCCGCTTAGGTTGCCAGGGGGCGTGGCCAGCCTGCAAACCACCACAGGCCCCTCACTCAGGCCGCCCCACGCCCCAAGGGAACCCCACCCTGATCTGGGACACCCTTCAGGGCAAACCAGCTGGCCCCCAGCCGTGTACCAGGCCTCTATCCTATCTAATAAAAGAGTAATATGCAGATTGATCATCACTGCAACACACAATATAGCTGCCCCCATGTGGTAAAGATCCTGCCCTCATGTGGACACAAGATGGCCACTATAAGATGGCCAGCAGGAGAGGGCAGTTGGGAGGCACCCGGCCTGCAAGGAAGGGCAGTTGTGAGGGACCAGGCCTGCAAGGGAGGGCAGTTGGAGGTGATCAACCCTGCAGGAGAGGGCAGTTAGGGGTGACCAGGCTGGCAGAGGAGGGAAGTTGGGGGCAAACAGGCTGGCAGGGGAGCAGTTAAGCATCAACCAGGCTGGCAGCAGAGTGGTTAGGGGGTGATCAGGCTGGCAGGCAGAAGCGGTTAGGGGCAATCAGGAAGGCAGGCAGGCAAGCAGTTGGGAGCCAGCAGTCCTGCATTGTGAGAGGGATGTCCGACTGCCCGTTTAGGCCCGATCCCATCAGGATCGGGCCTAAACGGGCAGTCGGACATCCCTTCAGGAGTCCCAGATTGGAGAGGGTACAGGCTGGGCTGAGGGACAACCCCCCGCCGTGCACGAATTTCGTGCACCGGGCTTCTAGTCTTAATTATATTGAATTTAGCTCATATTAGTTTTATCTTCAACATCTGCCAAGTACTACCAAGGAACTAATATCTTTGATCTTGTCAGTATTTGTAGCTGGGAGGGATTTCAGTCACAATTTAGATAATTTTGTTCCCCTTAGAATTCAACTCTGTAGACATCAACATTGAAGCACTACAGTAATGTCTAAGAATGTGCAAATTCCCTCTGGTTTTTATTTCTTCCTCTAATACCCCTTTACTGAGAAAATCACTGATAAAGATATCAGGGGGCAGGAATTTATAAGTGAGCTATTTATTCTTGTGTTTGAAAATTTTTAAGATTCTAATCTGGCTAAATTCCATGTGTCATTAAAATTCAGCTTGTTTTTTCTCATTCCTAAAAAATATCTCAATCTATGGCAGGATCACTTTTCCATCTGCCAATATCCAGACTAGATACTTTCCCACTGATATGGAAGCTGCCATGGATCTCTGTTCATCTATACAGGCCTTGTCTCTCTATGGAGCTCAAGACAATAAGGCTTCCTTGCTTCATTCACTCTTTGATAGTCTTACAGAAAAGTACAATTTTGATTTTGTACTTCTCTTTTAAAAAAAAACATTTTTATTAAATTCAGAGAGGAAGGGAGAGGGAGAGAGAGATAGAAAAATCAATAATGGGAATCATTGACTGGCTGCCTCCTGCACACACCCTACAGGGGATTAAGCCTGCAACCCAGGCATGTGCCCTTCACCGGGATAAAACCTGGGACCCTTCAGTCCACAGGCTGATGCTCTATCCACTGAGCCAAACCAGCTAGGGCAATTTTGTACTTTTCTTATTGTTGCTAATACATGAGCAACATTCTTCTACAGACTTACCAGAATCAGTGATCTTTATTCTCATGGTTGGTTTTTGAGAATAAAATTATTTTTATTTTTATATTTATAAACCTTTTCATTTTTTCTTCATTAATTCATTATTAGTTATAATTGCCCATATTTCCTTCTGAGCATGTATCTACTTCATATTCACTTATGAAGCATTAAGTGAATTAACTTTTTATCATTTATTTTAATTTCCTTAGTAAATGGGGTTTTTAATTTTAATTTTTATGTATGGATGCCTCCTTGTAGCATCCTGTGGTAGGAAAGGAACATTCAATTCCATTTCCATACAAACCTCTATAATTGTGCAGATATTAATCCACACATCCATATGTGGTGGGCAGAATTTCATCACTTTTTTACCTTTGCTTACACATATGTTTTTTACTGTGTCAAATGTAACTTTTTTATTTTTATTTTCTATTTTTATATTATACTTCACTGAACTTTCTCATCTATAAGATTATAAATCTATCAATGGACACACACACCAGGGGGGTGAGGGCATAAGTGGAGGGAGGGGGTGGGCAATGGGGGATAAGGACACATATGTAATACCTTCATATCTAATAAAACAGTAATATGCAAATTAACTATCACTCCGCGACAAAAATGGCGGCGCCCATGGCCACAAGATGGCGGCGCCCAGTCCTCTCATCCCTGCCTGAGTCCCCCAGTCCGCGCAGCCTTCGCAATGCAGGTTGTCCAGCTCGGAGGCGCCTGTGCCCCCACACCACGATTCCCGCCCAGCAGTGTCAGCCTGGGCTGGGGTCTCAGCCTGCGAGGGGCACGCACCCCAATGGCATGATCCCCCTCCCAGCAGCCATAGCCTAGGCTGAGTCTAAGCCTGCGAGAGAGGCGCGCACCCCATGGCGCGAACCCCTCCCAGCAGCCTTAGCCTGGGCTGAATCTAAGCCTGAAAGGGCGTAAATCCCAATTGCACGATCCCCCTCCAAGCGGCCATAGCCTGGGCTGGGGTCTCAGTGCGAGGGGCGCGCACTCCCACAGCGCGATCCCCCTCCCAGCAGCCATAGCCTGGACTGAGTCTAAGCCTGTGAGGGGCGTACACCCCCACAGCACGATCGCCCTCCCCGCAGCCATAGCCTGGGCTGGGGTCTCAGCTTATGAGGGGCACGCACCCCCACAATGCGATCCCCCTCCCAGCAGCCATAGCCTGGGCTGGGGTCTCAGTGTGAGGGGCGTACACCCCCACAGCACGATCGCCCTCCCCGCAGCCATAGCCTGGGCTGGGGTCTCAGCTTATGAGGGGCACGCACCCCCACAACGCGATCCCCCTCCCAGCAGCCATAGCCTGGGCTGGGGTCTCAGTGCGAGGGGCGCGCACCCCCACAGCCCGATCCCCCTCCCAGCAGCCATAGCCTGGGCTGGGGTCTCAGCCTGCGAGGGGCGCGCACCCCCACAGCGCTATCCCCCTCCCAGCAGCCATAGCCTGGGCTGAGTCTAAGCCTGAAAGGGCGTAAATCCCAATTGCACGATCCCCCTCCCAGCGGCCATAGCCTGGGCTGGGGTCTCAGTGCAAGGGACGTGCACTCCCACAGCGCGATCCCTTCCCAGCAGCCAAAGCCTGGGCTGAGTCTAAGCCTGCGAGGGGCGTACACCCCCACAGCGCGATCCCCCTACCCGCAGCCATAGCCTGGGCTGGGGTCTCAGCGTATGAGGGGCGCGCACCCCCACAATGCGATCCCCCTCCCAGCAGCCATAGCCTGGGCTGGGGTCTCAGCGTGAGAGGGCCGCGCACCCCCACAGCGCGATGCCCCTCCCAGCAGCCATAGCCTGGGCTGGGGTCTCAGTGCTAGGGGCGTGCACCCCCACAGCGCTATCCCCCTCCCAGCAGCCATAGCCTGGACTGGGGTCTCAGCCTGCGAGGGGCTCGAACCCCCACAGCGCGATCCCCCTCCCAGCAGCCATAGCCTGGACTGGGGTCTCAGTGCGAGGGGCGCGCACCCCCACAGCGCGATCCCCCTCCCAGCAGCCATAGCCTGGGCTGGGGTCTCAGTGCGAGGGGCACGCACCCCCACAGCGTGATCCCCCTGCCGGCAGCCATAGCCTGGGCTGGGGTCTCAGCCTGCGAGGGGCGCGCACCCCCACAGCGCGATCCCCCTGCCGGCAGCCATAGCCTGGGCTGGGGTCTCAGCGTGTGAGGGGCGCGCACCCCCAAAACGCGATCCCCCTACCAGCAGCCATAGCCTGGGCTGGGGTCTCAGCGTGCGAGGGTCGCGCACCCCCACAGCGCGATGCCCCTGCCTGCAGCCATAGCCTGGGCTGGGGTCTCAGCCTGTGAAGGGTGCAATCCCCCTCCCAGCAGCCATAGCCTGGGCTGGGGTCTCAGTGCGAGGGGCGCGCACCCCCACAGCGCTATCCCCCTCCCAGCAGCCATAGCCTGGACTGGGGTCTCAGCCTGCGAGGAGCGCGCACCCCCACAGCGCGATCCCCCTCCCAGCAGCCATAGCCTGGACTGGGGTCTCAGCCTGCGAGGGCCGCACACCCCCACAGCGCGATCCCCCTCCCAGCAGAATCGAACCTGGGACCCTTGAGTCTGCAGGCCGATGCTCCATCCACTGAGCCAAACCAATTAGGGCTGTCCAATATGTTAAAGAAAAAACCCTATCTAATAAAGAGGGAATATGCAGGGGAGGGCATTTGGGAGTGACCGGGTTGTCATGGGAGGGCAGTTGGGGATGATTGGGCTGGCAGGGGAACAGTTAGGCATCGATCAGGCTTGCAGGGGAGTGGTTAGGGGGTGATCAGGTTTGCAGGCAGAAGCGGTTAGGGGCAATTAGGCAGGCAGGCAAGCAGTTGGGAGCCAGCACTTCCAGATTGTGAAAGGGATGTCTGACTGCCTGTTTAGGCCCGATCCTACAGGGATCGGGCCTAAACAGGCAGTCAGACATTCCCCGAGGGATCCCAGATTGGAGAGGGTGCAGGTTGGGCTGAAGGACACCCCCTCCCCCAGTGCACGAATTTCGTGCACCGGGCCTCTAGTAATCAATAAAGAAAAACAAAAAAAGATTATAAATCCATAACCCTATATTTACCACTATTTTTTGCCTTGTGTAGTTTTCCAAAGAAGCTGTGAACATATAAACACATTCTTCTAGAACTTTTGTATCTAAGGTTCATATCAAATGTTTTCATGTAAAGCTTAAATTTAGAAAAAAAATTAATTGGAAAAAGGCAATAACATGAAAGGCATATCATTCTCTTGATCCCAGACCACAGTTAAGTGATATGTTTCTTCAGACAGGAGCTACCAAAGTGGCTTCTTGTTTTCCCAGTCTCCTAACTATTGTAGGTATGGATCGCTGGGCAGCTTAGTTTTATTGGCAGTTATGTATATTTTTGGGCAATTATGTCTGGATGCCCAGCGTAGAGAGTGATTTTCCACCTCTTAAAACAATTTCTATATACCTAATTTCCTGCATTAAACTCCATTGTATTAAAAATAACTGGTTTGATTTATGTAATCTCCAATATAATCTGTAGTACTAATTAACTATCACTATCATAAGCAGAGTGAAATTAATTAAGGACATGTTTTAACAACCAGGGAGTATTTGTAAAAACCCACTAGTAATAATCCTGAAGCTCTAAAAAATTAATGAAATCAATGTCATAATATTTTTCCATAAAATCAATAATCATTGTATCTTAGTCCTCTACTAAATTTGAGCAGAGGGGAGGAAAATATATATAGAAAGAAATATATATAGGTCTGCAAATAATATTTTGCTCTTACTAATGTTTTGCAGCTTATTGATCTCTGCCCAGAATCTGATGTTGCTCAATCTAAACCATAGAAAAGACAATTGTGAATGAGTGACTTCCTTGCTTAAAACATTAAGATGAACTCTTACTGCAATTAAAACAGAATAAAACTTCTTATCTTAGCCTAAAAGACCTTTGTGACTTGATCTTTCTAGTCAGATAAAATTTAACTCCTCTATCACCCTTTATACATCAACCACTCTGGTGTTTCTTTTATAGTCTTCAAAGATATCAAGTTTTTTCTCTTGTTACACATAACTCTCCCTCATTGCCTACAATAATAGCTGACAAATGGGAGGGAATCAATGCAAAAAATATATTTATTAAATGAATAAATAATGTACACCCAACTTCCCCTGTTTTGACTTACTATACAATCCATTCAGCAGACCACATACTGACTCAATAACCTCCACATGGCAGATTTCACTTCCTGGTTGCGAAAGGTATAAATTACAGGATTCAACAAAGGAATGATCACTGTATGGAAAAAGGAAACCACCTTATCCACTGGTAAGGCCCTAAAGGGGCGAGTATAGATGAAGATGGCAGGTCCAAACATGATAAGTATAATAATGACATGAGTAGTACAAGTGGACAGGGCTTTGTTCTTCCCCTCAGAGGACGACCGATGTACACGATGGATGATGACTGCATAGGAAGACAAAAGGCCCAGGAAGCACAGGAGGGTGAGCAGGCCACTGTTGAAGACCATTAGGAGCTCCACCACAAAGGTGTCTGTGCAGGCCAGCTTGATGACCTGCGGCACATCACAGAAGAAGTTATCCAGCTGGTTTGGGCCACAGAAGGGCAAGCGGAGGATGAGGGCCACCTGAATGATGGAGTGGACAAAGCCTCCTAGCCACAGAGCCAACAGCAAGGCATAGCAGGCTCTGGGGTTCATGACAGTTGAATAGTGTAAAGGACGGCAGATGGCTATGTAGCGGTCAAAGGCCATCACAACAAGGAGTAACCCTTCCCCTCCTCCAAGGAAGTGCAAGAAAAAGAGCTGAGTGATGCAGTCCCTGTAGGAGATTACCTTCTTCTCAGAGAGGAAGTCCACCAGCATCCTGGGCGCCACAATAAAGGAGTAGGATGCATCCAGGAACGCCAAGTTGCCCAGAAAGAAGTAGAGGGGCGCTGTGAGGCCAGGGTCTGATCTGATAGTGAGAATGATGAGGAAATTTCCAGGGAGGATGATGAGGTAGAAAATTAAAACTAGCACAAAGATCAGTAGCTGAATATTTTGAGACTGGGTCAGACCAAGAAGGATGAATTCTTTCACGACTGTGCTATTTTCTATCTCCATTTCTTCTGCCTACAAAACATCAAGGAATAGAGTTTATTTCCATCTTTTTCATCTAGATCATACTTCTTCTATAACTAACATCAGTGTATGCCACATCTATATGATGTCCTCATTCTCCCACAACCTAAGACATATTTTTCCCTTTATTTATTTATTTTTTTACTTTATTTAACTTCAAGAGTATGGTCTTGAAGCCACACTCTTTTTCTGCTTCAGTCCTATGCTTTTGTTTATGTTCCCTTATGTGGGAGTCTGGAATGCCTCTGTCCTGGATTGATTATTTGCATTAGGCAAACGAAAATTTTTCTGATTGAGAAAAACATAACCACAATTATTAAGTTCTTTAGGTTTCCTTTATTTAAATGGTGGTGAAGTGAAGATTGACAGCAAAGAGAAATGACAAATCGTTTTAAGGTGACAGATTTGTTCTATACCTTAATTATGTTACAAGTCTCTATTTGCCAAAATTTATTAAACTATACAGATATTTGAATATTTAGTCAATGTGAATTATACCTTAGAAATATTTACCTAAAATGCTAAAAAACAAACAAACAAACTTGTATTTACCTGAAATATTTCATTTTTCTCTATAGAATATCAGCCTATCAACTTAATCTAAATAAGAAGAATCCTGGACATCTGTAATACTTTCAACAATAAAGAAAAATCTTTTTAAAAATAATCCTGATTATTCCGGAGAAATTAAAATTTGAGGCTGACCTGTACAGTGGTTTTCATATTGAGATTGTGCTGACCCAACAAACATTATGTTATTGGTATGAAAACAATAATAGTAAATTTTCTATACATACATTTTTATATCCCATTATTTAAAGTTTATTTTTAGAAAGTCCTACAGTTTATATAGAAACAATCAATATAATTGAATATAAAATATACAAATAAAATATATATCTTGCTAGTGCACACTCAAATTGGCTTATTATTGAGATAAAAATTTTAAAAGATTGACATCTCAAACTAGAGCAAAATATAAAACAATATTTCACATACTTTCAGTTAGATGGCACACTTGTTTTTAAATAGTGTTGTGGAACATGGAGTGTAGAGAGGAGGGAAAATAAGGATCCACTCACTAATTGCAAGGGGAGACAGAATGAAAGAGAAGAGATGGAAAGAAGGAAAAGAAAATAAAAAAGTCTCAAATAAAAAAATATTTACAATGACACACATTTAAAACAAAAATATCTGCTTTGTGTACATTGAAACCCAAATATATTAAAAATAGAGGTTTTCTTATATAGTCAAAATTAGGAATTATGAAAAACATATTTTACATCACAAAGGCACATATATGTGAATACAAATTTGTGTGCACACACATGCATACACATATACACTAGCACACACATTGCTTCCTAAGCAAAACTGAAGCATGAAAATTTACAAATGGAACCATTTAAATTAGCTTTTCTGTTTCCTTCATCCTCCCCCCACCCCAGTTCCTTCCTTCCTTCTTTCCTTCCTTCCTTCTATCCTTAGGCATTTATTGGCTTTGATATTTATCATTCTTTCAATGTATAAAACTTGCTGTTAGATAAGTAAATTAGGAATTCCTCTGTACTTACTCCTAAGTATTGCACATCTTGAAAACTATTATACTGTTGGTTTTTTCACACTCTTGCAAACACTGAGACTGTCTTTAGGACATAGAAGAAACCTTTAAGTACCTCTAAGGTTAAAAGTTGCAGGCTCTTCCACTGTGCTTTGTATTTTATTTCCTATCATGTACTTCTGTTCTATTTATTTTTCTACTTTATTTAATGGTCAAACAATTAAATAACTCACTCTTTAACAGGTGGGATTCATTACCATCTAACATCCCTCACTTCTTTCAGTTAATATATGATATATAAACTTAAGACCAAGTATTAACATCCCCAAGACAATCGGTATTTTAATAAGGGTTTTATATATCCCCAATAAAGTCATTGTCACTATTAAAAGGAACTAGAGCTATACTACTAAAAAACAGATAAAAGGTGCTATTGTATTGTTGAATTCCGATTTCATATAATGGTCTACTTCTACTGTCATTCTGGTCATTTCATTTCAAGACAGCAGATGTCCGACCCAAAGAGTTGTAATATGTTTCCAATTAATTTCTTCTCTTCGTTCCTTATAAATATGAAGAATGACAAGAGCATTTACCTCTCTAGCAATGTCACCAGATAGGGACCAAACCCAAAGCAGGTCTGCTTCAGGCCAGCCTGTAGAGTGTGGCTTCTTGACTTTGTGCAGGAAAGAGTTCATAATACGAGTCCGGGTGGTTTTGAGAGTATATTTATTAAAGTTGGGGACAGTAAAACTAAGGAAGGACTTAGGGCAGAAAAAGCAACAGGAGAGAGCCTAGGAAGTGCTCTGCTTTGGCTCCCTAGAAACCTTAGAGGAAAGAAGCCAAGGCTGGGCTGCTTTGGCTCACTGGAAAGTCAGAGAAAAGGGGGGCCTTGGAGAAAGGTTCAAGGGGGTAGCCTGGGACAAGCTGCCTCTGGCTGATCCCCTGGTTGCAAGTCTCGTGGGGATCTTTAGAGCTTAGGAGAAGAAAAGTAAAAAGTTCATGCCTGAGAACAGGCATGGGCGTGCTCCAGAGCAAGCCTGTGCAGGTATCCTTTGTCTTGAGGGTTTTTATCTTTCTTCTGCAGGCAAGAATCTTAGGGGAGGGTTTCAGCAGAATATTCATTAGCCTTCCAAGATCGTTTTCAATATGTTGATGCATCCAAAGGAGCATATAGGGGAGTTCGGAATTGTTCTTTGGCGTTACTGTTTTACTTTTATCTTGGGTCTGTCTGGCTCTAATTGGGTGTTTATTATTTGTTCCCCTGACTTCATCTGTCCTTGGGTTTGGCTGGCACAAATGACATTAATTGGGTCTCTGTTATCTTTCTCCCTGACCAGGGTGATTAAAGCTATGTATTCTCTGGTTAGGGAGGACAGGTATAAACTATTTGCTCTCAAGTGTGCTTTGTTAGGGAAGATAAGGTATTGTGATTCACTAGCTGGCTGTAAACTGGTCAAATTGTTTGACCTTGTTTAATTATCTTGTCTCAGTTTCCCTATTCCACTCACCCAGGATTTTTCCTAGCTTCTGACTATTCTGCCTCAACAATCTAACACTACTCTCACACAGCAGACATCACCTTCTAATGGAAGGGACAATTGCTAGTAATTTCTACCTTTGCTCTTAAATATCTTTTTTTCACAGAGGGGTCTCTTACCTTTTGAAATACACAACCAATTTGTGATGCAACAAAGAATGTGCTTTGGGAATTTGAAGACTAACAAAGCTATAGAACACTTTCAATGGGAATTATTGGAATACCAACAAGATATAGTAAAAAAAATTAGACTAGCGATCTGTTAGGAACAAATATACAAATATATATCAGTTAAAAAGACACCATGTCACTTGGGGTTCTAAAATCAACATTCCATCAATGACTGAGATAATGGAATATCAAGCATGTTTATTAGGTCTGAGTGAGTAGACTGCTAAAGGAGGTGATTTATGTTTTACACAGCAATTCAAAAAGAGAAAAAAATAGTATAATTGAAAGGAAATCATTGATATGTTAAGAACAAAAATAAAGTGGTAAAGTAGGGAGTAAATATGTTAGATTCAACATATTACTGGTGGATAGGCAAAAAGAAAATAAATGATGCTCACAAAGACTTCTTTACATAATCCTTCTTAGGAAAAAAGAACTGCATGTTGTAAGACTGACACTTCCTATAGGGGAGATGTCCTCCTAAATAGACCCTATTGCGGTCTTAGTATTTGTGTCTTTCATTTTAGGAATAATTGCCTCCTTTGTTCTGCTAAAACAATGATGAGGAACTACTTCTTCTTTAATTAAATCATTTTATTTTTTTTTAATTTATTTATTGATTAAGGTATTACATATGTGTCCTTCTCCATCCATTCCCCCCCCTCCACTCATGCCCTCACCCCCCCATTGTCTGTGTCCATTGGTTAGGCTTATATGCATGCATACAAGTCCTTTGGTTGATCCCGCTTACCCCCACCTTTCCCTACCTTCCCTCTGAGGTTTGATGGTCTGATCGATGTTTCTCTGTCTCTGGATCTATTTTTGTTCATCAGTTTATGTTGATCATTATATTCCATAAATGAGTGAGATCATGTGATATTTACCTTTCTCTGACTGGCTTATTTTGCTAAGCATAATGGTCTCCAGTTCCATCCATGCTGTTGCAAATGGTAAGAATTCCTTCTTTTTTTACCGCAGCATAGTATTCCATTGTGTAGCTATACCAGTTTAGCTAAGATTTGGAAACAGCCTAAGTGCCCATCAGCAGTTGAGTGGATTAATTAAATCATTTTAAATAGAAGAAAATTATTTAAGAATCATGTAGCAGGAGGAAATTTTAACTTAAATAATTTAAATTTTAGTATTTGATTTAGTTTTAAAGAGGTTTTCTAACTATTTAAAAAAGTAAATGTTTGACATAAAATTTTAAAAATACATACAATGCATAATAAAACATATTTCATTCTAATTTATGTCCAGTTCAAAGTGAAATGGGAGTAAAAAATGGAAGAAAGAGAGAAAAATATAAAGAGAAATGGGAAATTAAAAAACAGGAATAACAGACTATATGAAGAAATTAGAAAATGAACATGAGAAGACAGGCATAGAAATACATATTCTATAAAACATAAATACAAATAAACTCAACTGATAAAAGAAGTTTTTTATTAAAAAATATGGGGAGAAAAATCCAACCTTGAAGTATGTTGCAATCTTTATTGCCACCAAAGATTTTATTGCCACCAAAATGTAGTTTTTGTTCATAACTATAGACATAATCTGGGACCTTGCTTCCTAAAGTTTGCCACAATACTTAAAATTAAATAAAAGTTTTCTTCAGAATGGAAACTTTTTATTTCTGCTGGAAAAAATTATCATCTTAGACAATTTTATAAGCTAAAAGCAGGCTGTATTGTATGTAGTACTTTCTAATGTGGTAGCCACTAACTATATGTGATTATTGAGCACTTAACATTGGCTATGAACTGAGGAAATAAATTTCATTTTTTTATTTTCTTTCTTTTTTAATTGAAAGTGACATTGGTTAATAAAATTATATATGTTTCATGGTATACAATTCTATAATATACCAACTATATATTGTATTGTGTGTTCATGACCCCAAGTTAAGTCTCCTTCCATCTCCATTCATTCTACCTATACCCTTGTACCTCCCCCGCCCCCCTTTCCCTCTGGTAATCACCATGCTGTTTTCTGTCTCCATGATATGTTGTTTGTTTGTTTTTAATTCCTTCACATTTTTCACACTGTTAATTAATTAATTTTAAAAGTCACATGTAGCTACTCTATTAGTATATCTCTAGAATAATACAAGAATTCTTATTCACTTAAAATAATAGTTTTTCTAATTTATATGCTATTTTTTTTTTTTTTGGTTAAACTTTTTCTTTTTTCTTTGTTATAGAGAGTCACCCAAACCAGCAACAGGCTTTGCATAATAAAGAAATAAACTTTTCATGTATAAACCCAATGAAATTTTATGGATTGAAAGGATCAGCATATTACCTACCCAAAACAATATACAGGTGTGTGTGTGTGTGCGTGTGTGTGTTAAAAATATTTATTGTTGAAAGTGTTACATAGGTTCTCTTTTTTCCCCTATTAATCTCTTTCAGCCTGCTCCTGTCCTCCATCCCCCCTCACCGTCCCATTGTCTGTGTCCATGGGTCATGCATATATGCATACAAGTTCATTGCTTGGTCTCTTCCCACCCATCCTCCCTTGCTTTCCCTCTGAGATTCAACAGTCTGTTCATGCTTCTATGACTCTGGGTCTATTTTTGATGATCAGTTTATTTGGTTCATTAGATTCTGCATATGAATGAGATCATGTGATACTTATCTTTCTCTCACTGGCTTATTTCCCTCAGCATAATACTCTCCAGGTCCATTCATGCTGATGCAAATGATAAGAGTTCTTTCGTTTTTAAGCACTATACAGTTGTTGTTTTTTATAATTTTTTTGGTCTAAAGTTTATATATGTCTCCTTTTTCCCCAATTGACCCCCTGCCCTGCAGCCATTCCCACCCCGGGAAAGCCACACTACCCCAGTGTCTGTGTCCATTGGTTATGCTAATATGCATGCATACAAGTTCTTTGGTTGCTCTCTAACCCTCACCTGCCATTTGTCTCTGGATCTATTCTTGTTCATCAAATTATGTTGATCATTATATCCCACATATGAGTGAGATCATGTGATACTTATCTTTCTCCTTCTGGCTTATTTCGTTTAGCATAATGCTCTCCAGTACCATTCATGCTGTTGCAAATGGTAAAAGTTCCTTCTTTTTTATAGCGGCATAGTATTCCATTGTGTAGATGTACCACAGTTTTTTTATTTATTTATTTTTAATTTCTTTATTGATTAAGGTGTTACATATGTGTCCTTATTCCCCCATTACCCCCCATATCCCCCCCACTCATGCCCTCACCCCCCTGTTGTCTGTGTCCATTGGTTAGGCTTATATGCTTGCATACAAGTCCTTTGGTTGATCTCTCCCCCTTACCCTCACCCTCCCCTACCTTCCCTCTGAGGTTTGATGGTCTGATCGATCCTTCTCTGTCTCTGGATCTGTTTTTGTTCATCAGTTTATGTTGTTCATTATATTCCATAATGAGTGAGATCATGTGATATTTATCTTTCTCTGACTGGCTTATTTCACTTAGCATAATGCTCTCCAGTTCCATCCATGCTGTTGCAAATAGTAATAATTTCTTCTCTTTTACCACAGCATGGTATTCCATTGTATAGATGCACCACAGTTTTTTAATCCATTCATCTGCTGATGGGCACTTAGGCTGTTTCCAAATCTTAGCTATGGTGAATTGTGCCACTATGAACATAGCGGTGCATATATCCTTTCTGATTGGTGTTTCTAGTTTCTTGGGATATATTCCTAGAAGTGGGATCACTGGGTCATGGGAGTTCCATTTTTAGTTTTTTGAGGAAGCTCCATACTGTTCTCCACAGTGGCTATACCAGTCTACATTCCCACTAGCAGTGCACGAGGGTTCCTTTTTCTCCACATCCTCGCCAGCACTTGTCATTTGTTGATTTGTTGATGATAGCCATTCTGTCAGGTGTGAGATGGTATCTCATTGTTGTTTTGATTTTCATCTCTCGGATAATTAGTAACTTGGAGCATGTTTTCATATGTCTCTGGGCCTAGTGTATGTCCTCTTTTGAAAAGTGTCTATTTAGGTCCTTTGCCCATTTTTTTATTGGATTGTTTATCTTCCTCTTGTTACGTTGAATGAGTTCTCTGTAAATTTCGGAGATTACACCCTTATCTGAAATATCGTTGGCAAATATGTTCTCCCATGCAGTGTACTTTCTTGTTGTTTTGTTGATGGTTTCTTTTGCTCTGCAGAAACTTTTATTTTGATGTAGTCCCATTTGTTTATTTTCTCCTTAGTCTCCATTGCCCTAGGAGCTGTGTCTGTAAAGATATTGCTACAACATATGTCTGCTACTTTGCTGTCTATGGAGTCTTGTAGGATTTTTATGGTTTCCCGTTTTACATTCAAGTCCTTTAGCCATTTTGAGTTTGTTTTTGTGTATGGTGTAAGCTGGTGACCTAGTTTCATTTTTTTTGCATGTATCTGACCAAATTTTCCAGCACCATTTATTAAAGAGACTGTTTTGACTCCATTGTATGCTCCTGCCTCCCTGTCAAATATTAATTGAGCATAATGGCTTGGGTCAATTTCTGGGTTCTCTGTTCTGTTCCATTGGTCTATATGTCTGTTCTTGTGCCAGTACCAGGCTGTTTTGAGAGCTGTGGCTTGGTAATATAGCTTGATATCTGGTATTGTAATCACTACAACTTTGTTCTTCTTTCTCAGGATTGTTGTGGCTATTTGGGGTCTTTTTTTATTCCAGATGAATTTTTGGAGAGTTTGTTCTAGATCTTTGAAATATGCCATTAGTATTTTAATGGAGATTGCATTGAATCTCTAGATTGCTTTGGATAGTATGGACATTTTAATGATGTTGATTCTACCAATCCATGAATATGGTATGTTCTTCCATTTGTTTATGTCTTCCTCTATCTCTTTTTTCAGTGTCCTGTAGTTTTCTGAGTACAGGTCTTTTACCTCCTTAGTTAAGTTTATTCCTAGGTATCTTAATTTTTTGATGCAATGGTAAATGGGATTTTTTGTTTGTTTGTTTCTCTTCTTGTGAGTTCATTATTGGTGTATAAAAAGGCCATGGATTTCTGGGTGTTAATTTTGTATTCTGTTACATTGCCGAATTCATTTATTAGGTCTAGTCATTTTTGTATGGAGTCTTTGGGGTTTTCTATGTATAGTATCAAGCACTATACAGTTTTAATGCAACCCCCTCAAAATTTCAGTGGCATTTTTTAAAGCAAATGATGAAAAAAAAACACCAAAAAACCAATCCTCAGATTTGTATGAAACCAGAAAATAGCCCAAACAGCCAAAACTATCCCAACAGAAAAGAATGGACTCTGATGTATCACACTCCCTTACTTCAAACTATACCACATAGTGACAATAATTAAAACAGCATGGTATTGACACACAGACCAATAGAACAGAATTGAGAGCCTAGAAAGACAACCATGTGTATATGGGCAAATACTTTTCAACAAAGGAACCAAAAATATACAATGGAGAAAAGAAAGCCTCTTCAATAAATGGTGCTGGAAAAATTGGAATGTCACATGCAAAAGAATGAAACCAGACTACAATTTGTCCCCATGTACAAAAATTAATTCAAGATGGATCAAAGATCTAAATACAAGATCTGAAACAATAAATTACATAGCAGAAAACATAGGTGCTATTAAACCTTGGTCTTAGAGAATATTTTTGTGAATTTGACTCCACAGGCAAGGGAAGTAAAAGCAAAAAATAAATAAATGGGACGATATCAAACTAAAATGCTTCTTCACAGCAAAAGAAACCAACAACAAAACAAAAAGGCAACTGACCAAATGGGAGAAGACATTTGCAAACAACAGCTCCAACAAGGGGTTAATATCTAAAATATATAAAGAACTCATACAACTCAACACCAAACAATCCATTTAGAAAAATGGGCAGAAGGCCTAAATAGATACTTCTCTCAAGAAAACACACGAATGTCCAGCTCATATATTAAAAAAAGCTTAACTTCACTAGCAATTTGAGATATGTATATTAAAAGTACAACATACTATCTCACACCTGTTAGAATGACTGTTATCAATAAGACAAATAATAGGTGTTGGAGGGGTTGTGGAGAAAAAGGAACTCTTGTTCACTGCTGATGGAAATGTAGACTGGTAAATACACTATAGAAAACAGTATGACGTTTCTTCAAAAAATTAAAAATAGAGTTACCATATAACCCAGCAACCCCTCTTTTGGCAATCTACCCAAAAAATTGAAAACATTAATTTGCAAAGATATATGCACCCCTATGTTTTTTGCAGCATTATTCATGGTGACAAAGACATGGAAACAACTGAAGTTTCCTTCAACAGATGACTGAATAAAGAAGATGTGGTACATATACACAATAGAATACTAGTCAGTCATAAGAAAAGAGGAGATATTGCCGCTTGCAACACCATGAATGGAACTTACTTCCCCTAGTAAGTCAGATGGAGAAAGTTAAGAACCATATGACTTCACTCATATGGGGGATATAAAACTGAAAGCAACAAATGAACAAAAAAGAAAATCAAACAAAAACTCATAGACACAGACAACAGCATGGTGGTTACCATGCCCCTTCCCTCTGCTCATTGATGTTTGACTGTAAGCTCTTATTTCTTCAGAGTTTATCTGTAGAATACTTTGAGTCATGGAATAAAGGATATTTGTGTTTTCTTCTATCAGGAGGCATTATAACATTGGAACCAGAAACTGTGAACAAAATTATTAGCTAGCAGTGAATCAGAGGACTCAATAATGTATTTAGACAATCTGAGTCCACTTATAGTTCACAATTCTTTTTCCCTTTTCATCTTTTTGGGTGGTGAGTTTTTAAAAATCTATTTTACCCTGAGAATATGTTTTTTGAGAGCTCAGCTTGCTGTGTAATATATCCTTGGGTGAGCTGAACTTTGTCTCATATGCATCTCTGTCTCTACCATCAATACTTGTGGCCTTGAAAACAGAGCACAAGTCCTCACAGTGAAAGCTGCTTTCTATTCACCATATATTTCCCTGGATTCCCAATTTCATTTGATTTTTAGATTCTCCATATTCCATATCATCTCCTTTGTGGGGAGGCAGCTCATCAACGTATTTCCAAAAATGTTTATCCAACATGTGAATTTGTTTCTTAGTGAAAGGTTTGGTAAAACTAATGTGACAGTGGAGTGCAACTATATAGTGTCTACGTTGTTGAGGCATGTGACATTTCATACTGGTTAGTCATGCAAATCCTCACATTAGTTTTGGTCTTAGATATAGTTTACAATAATATTCAGTGCCTGCCTTTTGTCTTAGTTTCTCAGTCTTCACATGGTTGAAGTTTGTTCTGGTAGTTTCTTCAAAAGGGTTCTTGGAAACAACATTCACAGGTTTTTGTTTAATGTTGAAAATTATTTGTAGATCTTTAATTTAAATGCCACTTTTGCTAGAAATAAATCCTAAGATTTACACTTACTGATCTGAAGAATTTTGTACCTTTTATACCACTTCACCTCCATTTACTTAAAGATAGATAATTATATTGCATAGCAATGCAAGATAGGCAAACTAGCCTGCTTCCAATGGAGCTGGTGGGCGAGACTTCACAAACTTTGTTAAAGAGAAACCCTAATCCCTGAGGAGAAGAAATTGCCAGTAACAGTTGTGGGGTTTTTTCATATAGTTCATATATTTTTTAATCTGTAATGAACATGTATTATTTTAGTAATTTAAAAAATCACAGGAGAACTTTATTTTTGTTCATATAATAAAGTTTTTTCTTTTTTACCAGATGCAATATAACGTCCATTTTGTTAATATTGAGATTAGAAAAAAGCTATGAGATGTGTGAAACTTGAGTTCTAAAAATCTCAGGCAGGTCAGTGAGTAATTGAAAGTATAGCCATTATCTGGAACTAAAGATACTAACTTACTCAATCCAAATATTGCTGATATTGAAAATAGAAGCTCAACAGTAGTTTTGGAAGGAAGAACTAGAAGAAACTGAAAGACAAAAAATAAAAGATTAAAAGACATTTAGATGTAACAGGGAAGAAATAAGGAGGGGTTATATAGGGAGAAGGAGTCTACCCATGTAACTGAGGATATAGGGTTTTTTAGAAGCATGAAAAGATTATACATGGTATTAATACCTGTTTTCCCTACAATAGCCTGCCTTATATCCCCGTTCACTGTCTAAGGCAGTATTCAAAATATTGGCACTATTAACATTTTGGACAGATAATTTCTGGGACATGATTAGCAGTATCTCTGGCTTCTATATACAAGATGCCAATTGTATTCCCCAGTTGTGACTGCCAAACATGTCACCAGACAAGGCCAAATGTCCCCTGGAGGTTGAAATTGCCCCAGTTGAGAACTACTGACCTAAGTTTTTATAGCAATTGTATCTTCCATGAATCAAGCTAGGTCTCTGCTCACCAGCATACCAAAAGCTCCCACTTCTCTACCAATATTAATTCCAGATAGTTTTCCTAATTAAGAAACTCTTCATTACAGTACTATTTTTGATGTCTTTTCTTCTTATTCCTAGCTTTAATAATTTCCACAAATATGCTCTGTAGCAATATACTAATGTTTGAAGAACATATTAAGTCAGTAGTCTTTTTCTCAAGAACATCAGTCTTAGCTAAATGAAAGATAAGTGACTACATGAATAGAAATCTGGCTTATTCAGATACAGAGAAATAACAATAAGGTAACATAAAACCTAGAAACAACTCATCATTTTTATTATATATGTGTATTTTTATGTTCTTTTTTTCATATTCTGTTGTAAAATGTTAAAGAAGTCTACTGTTTTATACATTTCCAGGCAATGGGAAATCAACTCAAAATTCAGGAATTATAATTTTAATCAATGCCTTTGGGTGCTTTGAAGGAAAGTCACTGTAATATGGAAGATGAAAGAGTGTCATAATAGAGAAAAATTCCCAAAGCAAAGAACAAACTTTATACACCATCATTCCATCCTGTGTACCTGAGGTGCACTGGGTCAGGCACAAATTACTTCTTCAATTAATAAATTGAATATAAGTAAAGACTATCCTAGAACTGTTTTCAGCATTCACTTACATATCTTTATTCCTGATGCTGACAGGAATCTACTTTCCTCAAAATATAGTCATGTTATGTTATCAAATAAAATATAAGACTAAAGCTCAAACCACACCAAATGTTTCACCCTTAGATGGAGAGACCTCTCATTCTGAAACTGAAAAGTTAACTTAAGTAAATAAATGTGTATAAACTAAAATATTCTAATCAGTCTTTTACATTCTGAAACATAGTCAATAGGTGGAATCTGAGTGCCAGGGAGTAGCACACTGATCATTAATAAATAATTCACTGGAGGATTATGAAAACCAATATATCTAGGTTTCTTCCATGTGTACTAAAAATGGTTTCATGAACGATAACTCTGAATTATAGTGCTAATAAAAGCAGAACCGTACTTATTTAATTTCAACACAAAAGGCAGAATTAGCAAAATACAGAAAACACACAAAAATGGCAAAGGTGATATCAGTCTTTTTAAAATCACATAGCTAGATGTCTATCATTCCCAGTCAACCTAGAATCCCTTTCCTCAAAGTCTGCTTTCATTCTGGAGGATGTAAGTAGAGACTGGCTATAAAAACCACTAATTGGCTAGAGACTTACTATGGAAAGAGAGGGGTCTCTGGTACTATGCTCTGTTCTGAATTAATAAAATTTGTTTCTAGCAAATTTTATGTTCTGACACCAATACTATGTGGCTTCCACCTGAAATATCAGTTGAAATAACTTATATAAATGAGTCCTAAATTTTGATCATTAATTCTGCCAAGGGGAAGAGATAAAGGAGAAAATCATCTGTTTTTATAGTCCCAGGAAGATGATTCACCATGCCACTAGGCTAAGATTAAGACATGACAGCAATAGATAATTTGGCCACTTAAAGCTACTTACTTCTTCATATTCATAGTGGGCATGCCTCCCAGGTCTTAAGCGTTTTATTATTTCTCAACACACATTCTCCTCGCAGTCAAAGCCTCTCCAGTGTAGTCAATCAGTAAACTATTAGTAAAAAATGTGTAGTCGAGAATGATTACATTGTAAATTCTAACAGTGATCTAGCAGAAATTTCAGGGATGGTGTGAGTAAATTTATTTCCATGTTAACTTCCTTGTAGGTTTTTTTCTTTACCAAATAGAGAAAAAAGTAGTGCTATTTTAAGAACTCAGACGAAAGGAGTTAGCAAAAGTAGCATTCTTACCACTGCAAATGCTTCCTACTTTAGAACAATGACCTCAGAAGGACTATAGAATATGACATTTATCTTTCACTTCTCTTTACATAGAATATATCTGTTACCAACTTCCTCATGGCTGTCTTTACTTCCTTGTTTCGTAATGTGTAAATGATGGGGTTAAGTAAAGGGAATATCACAGTATGGAATACAGACACCACTTTATCTAGGGAAAAAGAGTCAAATGGGCGAGCATAAATGTAGATGGAAGGCCCAAACATTAGCACCACAATGGTGATGTGGGAATAGCAGGTGGATATGGCCCGGCTGGTACTCTCACCTGAGCCTGAATGTTTCTTGAGCATGGCCAGGAGGAAGGCATAGGATATCAGTAGAGCAATGAAACACACTACAGAGATCAGACCACTGCTAAAGATCATCACTAACTCCTCTGGGAAGGTGTTGGCACAGGCAATCCGGACAACCTGTGTGATGTCACAGAAGTAGCTGTCTAACTCATTGGGCCCACAGAAGGGAAGTCGAACAATGAGAATCACCTGTATTATAGAATGAACAAAGCCTCCCATCCAGGAGAGAGCAACCAGAATACAGCAGAGACGTCGATTCATGATGGTAGCATAGTGGAGCGGACGGCAGATAGCAGCGTAGCGGTCAAAGGCCATTACTGTGAGCAGGAACATCTCTGAGGCCCCAACAAAGTGCAAGAAGAAGAGCTGTGCAATGCAACCTCCAAAGGAAATTATCTTCCTTTCCACAAAGAAATCTACGAGCATTTTAGGGGCTGTAACGGAGGAATACCAAATGTCAAGGAAGGCCAGATTAGCCAACAGGAAATACATGGGTGAGGTCAGATGGGGGTCAAGCCTGATGGTGCAAATAATAAGAATATTTCCTGGAAGAATGAACAAATAGAATAATAGAAATATAGCAAATAGAACTAGTTGTACCTCCCGAGTCTGTGATAGACCAGTGAGAACAAATTCTGTCACCCTGGTATAATTTGCAGGTTCCATTTCTTCACTTTCTTTCATAATATGGCTATGAAAAATAAAGAAATTATAATTATTCCAAATAGTATTAAACTAGAATTATATTACTGCTTTCAAAATCATTTGCTGTTTTCTGTCATTGAGAGATTACACAAGGACACATTTGTTTTATGTCTGATAAGCCAAGATACGCTACTTCTTCAATGAAGGACTAACCAACACATATATTTTCCACATGAACATGACTATGACCTGAAATGCTATAAAATCCATAACAATTTTACCCTGGCCTGAATTTGTGATTTAATGCATGTCAGAACAAAACTTCACATATGAAATTGAAATCTCTACACCAAAATGTATATCTTCTGTGTCACTTCTAAAGTTACTCATTTGTTCATTCAACAAATATTTAGGGAGTATCAATTATGTGCTAACTGCTGAGAATGCAACAATGAACAAGGATGACAGTTTCTGCCTCACTGAAGTTACATTTTAGAAATACAGACAGAAAATAAATTATTAAACAAACAGTAAATGAATGAAATGTAAGTAAGTAAAATAAATAATTACCACTATTGACAAGAGACAAGAAGGAAATGAAAAGGGAATTATGATAGAGGATAAATGATGGTGGCATGTTGTAGTGATGCATGGTATTGGCATTTTTAGACAAGCTTCTCTGAATTGGTGACATTTCATCTAACTTTAAGGTAGGAGAGAAGCTTCCAAATCTTGGCTATTATAAATAACACTCAAATGAACATAGGAATGCATATATTATTTCAAATTAATGTTTCACATTTCTTTGGATATATTTCCAGAAGTGGAATAGCTGGGTCATGAGGCTATTCTGTTTTTTATTTTATTTTTTATTTACTTTTTTCTAGAACACTTATTTTTAAAATTAAATTTATTGGGGTGGCATTGGTTAATAAAATTATATAGGTTTCAAGTATACAATTTTATATCATATCATCTGTATAATGTATTGTGTGTTTACCACCCCAAGTCAAGTCTCCTTCTATCACCATTTATCCCCTCTTTACTCTCATCTGCCTACCCTCAACCTCCTTCCCTAAGGAAACTCCATACTGTTTTCCACAGTAGCTACAGGCATAAATACAGACATAAAAATCAAAGGAACAGAATAGAGATCCCAGAAAAAAAAAACCACCTCTTTATGGTCAATTAATATTTGACAACGGAGGCAAGAACATACAATGGGATAAAGACAGTCTATTCAATAAATAATGTTGGGAAAATTGGACAGATACATGCAAAACAAATGAAACTAGACCACCTCCTTACAGAATACACAAGAATAAACTCAAAATGGATTAAAGACTTAAATGTAAGAATTGAAAATGTAAGACTCCTAGAAGAAAAAAAAGGCAGTAAAATCTTGGACATTCTTCATAGCAATATTTTTCTGATATATCTCCTTGTGCATGGGAAACAAAAGAGAAAAATATACAAATGGGACTAAATCAAACTAAAAAGGTTTTATACAGTAAAGGAAACCATCAACAAAATGAAAAGACAATGCACTAAATGGCAGAACATATTTACCAATAATACAACTGCTAAGGGGTTAATACCCAAAACAAATAAAAAAAAACTTATGCAATTTAACACACACACACACACACACACGCACACACACACACACACACACAAAAAAAAACACAAAAAAAAAACAAAACAGAAAATAAAACAATCCAATTAAAAAGTGGGCAAATGATCTAAATAGACATTTCTCCAAAAGGACTTACAAATGGTCAATAGACATACTGAGGCAGGAGGTAGAAACATTGCTAGGCAAATAGAATGGGGAAACTGAGACAAAATAGTTTAGAAAGTCCAAACAATTTAACCAATTTATAGCCAGCTAGTGAATTGTAAGACTTTATCTTCCCCAACCAAGAACACTTGAGAACAAATAGCATATACCTCTCCTCCCTGACCAGAGAATAAACCACACTGATGAGGGAGATAGAGAACAGAGACCAAATTAATGTCATTTATGCCAGCCAAACCAAGGATGGATGAAGTCAGTGGAACAAATAACAAAAACCCAACTAGAGCCAGACAGACCCAAGATAAAAGTAAAACACTGAAGCTGACCAGAGAATAATCCCAAGCTTCCCTATATGCTCCTTTTGATGCATCAGCATATTAAAAATGAACCTGGAAAGCTGTTGGATATTCTGATGAAACCTAAGATTCTTGCCTGCAAAAGAAAGATAAAAACTCCCAAAACAAAGGATACCAGCATGGGTTCACTCTGGAGCATACCCATGCCTTTTCTCTGGCATGAAATTTTACTTTCTTCTAAACTCTAAGGCTCCCCAAGAAACTTGCAACCACAGAAGCAGCAGGCAGCAACAGCTTACCCTGGGCTTACCTCCTGAACCTGTCTCCAAGGCCCCCCATTTTCTCTGACTTTCCAGTGAACTAAAAGCAGCCCCATTTTAGCTCACTTCTGTCACTGTGACTTTCACTTCCCAGTGAGCCACCAGCAGCCCCACCTTGGCTCACTTCTTTCCTATAACATTCCTAAAGAGCCAAAGCAAGGTACAGCCTAGTCTCTCTCCTGTTACTACTTCTATCCAAGTTGTTCCTTTGTTTTACTATCCCTAGTTTAATAAACTTAACTCTCAAAATCACCTGGACTTGTGTTGTGAAATCTCTCCTGCACAAAATCAAGAATCCACGCACTACAGGCTGGCCTGAGGCAGACCCGCTCCTGGCCTGGCCCTCATCCAGTAAAAATATGAAATGATACTCAATATCACTAATCATCAGAGAAACGCAAATTGAAAACACAAGGAGATACCACCTCACACCTGTCAGAATGCCTATCATCAATAAATCAACAAACAAGAGGTGTTGGCAATGATGTGGAGAAAAGGGAAATCTTGTGAACTTTAGGTGAGAATGCAGACTGGTGTAGCAAAAGTTAGAAGCAGCCCCAAGTGCCCATTAGTAGATGAGTGGATAAAAAAGTTGTGGTACATTTACACAATGGAATACTACTTGGCTGTAAAAGAGAGAGAGGAGAGAGAGAGAGAGAGAGAGAGAGAGAGAGAGAGAGAGAGAGAGAGAGAGAGGAGGAAATCTTACCTTTTGAGACAGCATGGATGGACCTGGAGAGTCAAATAAGCCAGTCAGAGAAAGACAAATACCATATGATTTCACTTATATGTGGAATTGAATGAATGAAATAAATAAATGAAAAACAAATTCATAGATACAGAAAACAGACTGACAGCTGTCAGAAGGGAAGGGAGTTGGGATGCTGGGTGAAATACATAAAGGAATTAAGAGAAAAAGAAAAGAAGACACAGACAACAGTATAGTGAGTACCAGAGGGGAAGTAGGTAGGGGGAGATAGAAGAGGGTAAAGGGCAAATAAATGGTGATGGAAGGAGACTTGACTTTGGGTGGTGAACACACAATACAATATACAGATGATGTGTTATAGAATTGTATATTTGAAACATATGTAATTTATTAACCAATGCTACCCCAATAATTTCAATAAAGAATATATCTATACTAGTAAAAGCCTAGGTGGCCCTCATGCCCTCTTGCGATGCCCTCATGTCATTACAAGATGGCCACCCCCACATCATCACAAGATGGCCACCACAAAATGGCTGGCAGGGGAGAGCAGTTGCGGGTGATCGGGCTGGCAGGGGAGGGCAGTTGGGGGTGATGGGCCATAGGGGAGCAGTTAGGCATCAATCAGGTCATCAGGGGAGTGGTTAGGAGGCAATCAGGCTGGCTGGCAGAAGCAGTTAGGGGCAATCAGGCAGGCAGGCAGGCAAGTGGTTAGGAGCCAACAGACCCGAATTGTGAGAGGGATGTCCCAGATTGGAGAGGGTGCAGGCTTGGCTGAGGGACAACACCCCCCCAGGGCACAAATTTCATGCACCAGGCCTCTAGTATTAAAAATAATAAAGTAGGAGAGTAGCATTTTGGAAATAGAGAAGAACAAATGCAAAGGCCTCATGGCAGGGAAGAGTTTCTAGGAACTGGAGAAGACCTGTGACTGATCAAAACACAAGAACAAAATAAAGAGATAGTCAAAGGCCCAGAAATGTAGTCTATGGTGAGAAAACTAGATTTTAACAGCTTCCAATATATTTTAGAAAAAAAATCTAAAGAATAGCTTAACAAGATTTGCAATTTAGAAATGTCACTCTGGTTGCTACACAAATAAATTAAAGTGGGATTATGGCCGGAGGGGAGATGATATGGCTTAAATTAAAGATATAGCAACAACTATTTAGAGAAGTGAATTGTTTGTATAGAAAATATTTAGGAAATGCAATTGGCAGGATTAAATGTTGGTTGCATGTTTTTATTGTCATACTAGTAAAGTCAGCTGGAATTTGAGCACCGTAAGTGCAAACTTTTAAGGAACCTATCTTTCTTTATATATTGTGTCTAAAATGAGGTTTTCCCAGCACATTCCAGATTCTTAATAAAATTTGACTGAATCTTCCATAAATATTTAGGAATGCCCTGTCACACTCTAAGAAAAGCTTGGGATTATGCCAATAAAATCCAGAGCAAGGAATTATGTTTTAAGGGATTTCTTGGGGAGATAAGCCATCCATGGAGACTGAGGGAATTTCTTTTCAAGGCTGCCATTTAGAGAGGGCTAGCTATTCCATACCAGTGCTTATTCTTTTTTTTAAAGCTTAAGTTTTGTTTATAAGATTACTAGTAGCCCGTTTGCACGAAGATTCGTGCAATAGACCTTCATTCACCTGGCTGCCTGCACCAGTTTTCTGCCGGCACCAGGGACCCAGGCCTTGGCTGTGGCCACCGCCTTCTGCCTTTTTCAGGGTCGGGGCTTGGCCCCGGGCGGTGGCCTTGGGCTCCGCGGCACCCAACATCCTTGCTAAGGATCGCAGGAGCCGACCCCCAGTGGTTTCCTGCCATCCTTGCAGGCTACCCACTGGTGCCCAAGGCCGGGAAAGCCTCCGCCCCAGGCTTTCCTGGCCTTGGGCTCGCCGCAACGTCCCTGCTACTGATCACAGGAGCCGACCCCCAGTGGTTTCCTGCGATCAGTGCAGGCTCCCCGCTGGTGCCCAAGGCCCGGAAAGCCTCGGCCCCTGGGACCCCCGGGAGCGGCGGGAGGGGCGGGATGGGCACGGCCAAGCCCCCCCAGGTGGCCGATCGACCCCCGGGACCCCCGTGAGCGGCGGGAGGGGCAGGATGGGCCCGGCCACGCCCCCCCGGGGTGCCGATCGCCCGGCCACGCCCCCCGGAGTGCTGATCGCCCCAGGCACCCCGGGGAGCGGCGGCATGGGCCCGGCCACTGGGCACCGCCATCTTGATCTCAACGGCGGATATGCCACCCGGAGTCCCGCCCCCAGCCTCCTGCCGGCCCAATCGTGGGCATAGTGGAGGTGCGGTCAATTTGCATGTTTCTCTATTATAAGGTAAGATACAGGTTTCAAGTGTACATTTCTATGATACATGATCTGTATATTGCTTTGTGTGCCCACCACCCAAAGTCAAATAATCTTTCTTTACCATATATTTAACCCCCTTTACTCTTTACTATCAACCCTCCCATCCACTTCCCTCTAGTAACTCTCTGTATCTATGAGTGCTTACTCTTAAAGCATCCGTATCAGTTAGTCAAGAGGGTTTTAGTTCATCCTACATTCACCCATCTACACCTCTTAAGTTTCTGGATGCAAGCCTACTTCTCTCTCTCTCTCTCTCTCTCCTCTTTTTTGCTATTTTTTTAAAATTAAAAATTGTATATATTTCAGGTGTATAGCACACTGATTAGATATACATATACATTATGCAATGAGTACTACCTAATGAATACAAGTTAATTAACATCTTTTCACATAGTTCCCACTTTTTTCTGTGATGAAAATATCTGAAATCCATTCTCATAGCAAATGTTCAGTATTTAATATGGTATTGTTAACTTAATCATAATTCTGTACATTAAATCTCATCATACATAACTGCAATTTGTACCTTGTGACCAACATACCCTTATTTCCCTTACCTCTCCCCCATCCAGTAAGCACCATTCTACTCTTAAATGTATAAAAATATGAGGTAGATGATAAATGGATAGATGATAGATAGATGATAGATAGATAGATAGATAGATAGATAGATAGATAGATAGATAGAAGATACTGCCTTTTGAAACAACCTGGTGTTATGCTAAGTGAAATAAGCCAGACATTGATGATTTCACTTACGTGTGGAATCTTAAAAAGCCTGCTCCTCCTTTCACAACATCTAGTGGATTCCCATTCTGTACTTAACCTGCAGGGATGTAGTATCTAGAGGATGACTATGGAGATACCTAGGATTGCGGAGGCCATTCCCATAGGTGAATGAACTATGAACTCTCCTCAAGGGAACAAAAGCTTTGGTGGAAAAACAAGAACCTGTGTAGAAATTCTTCCTTACTAACAAGGCGATGTTCATCCTTGCATCTAGTCAAGCTCTTGGTAATCACATGGAGAATAGTCACTTTGCTAATTTGAGAAATTTAGGGAGGCTATTACATAGATCCTGAACTAGTAAAAGATTAAATGACTCAAGGGATACTGGGTTACATTCATGCAAGAAGTTTATTAAAAAAAAAAAAAAGCTATCATTTGTAACCATTGTCCACTCTTTTTTCTTAGATGATGTGACTGGAGAAGCCCATATCTCCCTGAGAAAAAGGCACTAATCCTAACCCCTCTTGAAAAATCCCAAAATACCTCATAACTGAAGGAAATGCTTTTAGACATTACCTCAATAACTTCAGGTAGGAGGATTAAGCTAAAACTGGAAAAGCAGGAAAATGGAAGAAAAGAAAAAGTTTGTATTGATGAAGAGAAAGAATGCTATAAAAGAAAAAGGAAGTTATTAGTCCTGTATTTCTTCTGAAGATGAAAACAGCCCATCTTTATGGGTTACATTGCCATTTTGTTATTTAAATAAAAAAGTAAAAAATCCTACATAAGAAAAGGGTAATATGCAAATTAACCTTCACTCCTCTACGCCCACGATTGGGCCAGCAGGAGGCACGGGGGCGGGACTCGGGGTTGCCAATCGCGCTGGCAGGAGGAGGTGGGAGCGGGGACTCTCGAGTGATCCCTGGCAAGCTGTGCCGGCTTGGGCTGGGGGTCTCAGGCCACCAGGGCCACGCCCCCAAGCCGCGCGATGGCTTACAAACTGTGCTGGTTTGGGCTGGGGGTCTCAGGCCACCAGGACCCCGCACCCAAGCCGCAGGATCCCCTGGCTGTGAGGACAGCTTGGGCTGGGGTCTCAGACCTGCAGGGCCTGGAACCCAAGCTGCATGATCCCTTGGCCGAGGCGGCTGCCTGGGCTGAGGTCTCATGCCTGCAGGGCCGGGCACCCCCACTGCATGATCACCCAGCCAGCAGCAGCAGCCTGAAGCGGCAGGGCAGTGCACACCCACCAAGCTATCTTCAGGCCAGTGAAGGCAGCCTGGGCTGGAGCCGCACACCCTCACCGGGCTATCCACAGCCAGGCTGAGATGGCAGGCTGGGCAGGGGTCTCAGCTTGGCTGGGCTGAGGCGGCAGCCTGGGCTGGGGTCTCAGCCTGGCCAGGGCCCCATCCCCTGCCAGCGGTGGCAGCCTGGGGTCCCAACCATTGAGTCAGACCAGCCAGGCAGATATGGAGGAATCTTAAATGTTTCTTTTTTTATAATATATATTTTATTGATTTTTTACAGAGAGGAAGGGAAAGGGATAGAGAGCTAGAAACATCTATGAGAGAGGAACATCGATCAGCTGCCTCCTGCACACTCCCCACTGGGTATGTGCCCCCAACCAAGGTACATGCCCTTGACCAGAATCGAACCTGGGACCCTTGATGCTGCAGGCCAATGCTCCATCCATCCACTGAGCCAAAACAGTTAGGACTGTCCAATATGCTAAAGAAAAAACCCTATCTAATAAAGAGGGAATATGCAAGGGAGGGCATTTGGGGGTGACCGGGGTATCAGGGGCTGGCAGGGAAGTGGTTAGGGGGTGATCAGGCTGGAAGGCAGAGCGGTTAGGGGCAATCAGGAAGGCAGGCAGGTGAGTAGTTGGGAGCCAGCAGTCCTAGATTGTGAAAGGGATGTCTGACTGCCTATTTAGGCCTGATCCTATGGATCAGGCCTAAACAGGCATTCGGACATCCCCCAAGGGGTCCCAGATTGGAGAGGGTGCAGGTTGGGCTGAGACACACACACACACACACACACACACACACACACACACACACACACACACCTGTGCATGAATTTCGTGCATCGGGCCTCTAGTAGTTTTATAAAATAAAAAAGGAAAGTGTTTATAAATATATTCAAGTGATGATTTATTGAAAACCCTTTCCCAGAGAAAATACTTAGTCTTTCAAAACTGCTGATCATGGGAATATGGTGAAGGCAGTAGAGCTTTAGCTCACCTGAACTATGGCAAGGAGCAAAGGAAACACAGAAATTTGGAGTGAGTCCAGGCAAGGGAGGGAGTGTGAAGGTAAGTACAATAAGAAGGTACTAAATTTTTAGAAAATAAAGATATGTGAAGTTTTATTTTTTTAGAGAGTATTCTACTTCCATAAGATCCATGTTAGGGAAAATCATTCAAATATATATATATATATATATATATATATATATATATATATATATATATCATACCTAATAAAAGAGAAACATGCAAGTTGACCGTACCTTCGCTATGCCCACAGCCAATCAGAGCGAACAAGATGGTGGTTAATTTGCATATGCAGGCGCTGAGCGGCCTGGGTCTGGGAAACATCCTCTGGACCCAGGCCTCTCCTAGCCTGTAGGCCTGTACTTAGGTCCTGAGCGGCAGGGATCCCAGAACGCCCCCTGGTCACTCGAAGCCTATGGGTGCAGGCCCCAAGCCGCCTGGCAGGCGGGAACATCCCCAGCAGCTTGCAAAGGCTCACGCACCAAGCGGCGGTTTGGGGCCACGCCCCAAGCCAGGCGCCCAGGACCGGGGGCTGGCTGCTGGCCTCTGGATTGTGCCGAGACCCTGGTGGCCACCACTGCGTGCTGCCCAGGGTCCCTGGATGCCCCAAGCCTGGGGCCCATGGTGGGGCTGGCTGCTGGCCTCTGGGGTGTGCTGAGACCCTGGTGACCACCGCTGCATGCTGCCCAGGGTCCCTGCATGCCCCCAGCCTGGGGCCCATGGTGGGGCTGGCTGCTGGCCTCGGGGAGTTTGGAGACGGGGATGTTCCCGCCCTGCCCCAGAGGCTTTCCAAGCTCCAGCACCAAGTGGTGGTTCGTGTCCACAGTGGGAGAGCTGCTGGCCTCTGGGGTGTGCAGAGACCCCGGCATTCACCACTGGGTGGCAGGGACATGCCTCTAGCTCAGTGGTCACAACCCAGGGGCTGCATGAGCTGCAGAGGATACACCTTTTTAAAAAAATATTTTATTGACTTTTTTTTTAGAGAAGAGGGGAGAGGGATAGACAGTCGGAAATATCAGTGAGAGAGAAACATTGATTAGCTGCCTCCTACACACTCCCCACTGGGGATGTGCCTCCAACCAAGGTACATGCCCTTAGCAGGAATCAAACCTGGGACCCTTCAGTCTGCAGGCCCACGGTCTATCCACTGAGCCAAACCAGTTTGAGAGTAAATACCTTTTCTGACAACTCATTGGCTAAGCTCCCTGTAGGCTGCCACTTGCAGTGTTCTTGGTAATTTGGATTATAAGAATCCAAGAAGGTGATCTAGGGTTTTTCCACCACACTCCTGGAGGAAAAAACGAAGGTCCCTTGAGGGGTCCCAGATTGAAGAGACTGCAGGCTGGGCTGAGGGACAACACCCCCCCACACACACACCCCACACCCCGTGCACGAATTTCGTGCACCGGGCCTCTAGTATATATATATATAAAAGCCTAAGTGACCGTTCGACCAGGTTGTGCACTGGTGGGGTCCCTCAGCCTGGCCTGTGGCCATCGGGCTGAAACTGGCCTGGTGCACAGATTCTTGCGCCGGTGAGGTCCCTTGGCTTGGCCTGTGGGGATTAGGCTAAAACCCGCAGTCTGACATCCCCCGAGGGGTCCTGGATTGCAAGAGGGCACAGGCCAGGCCAAGGGACCCCACCGGTGCACAAATTCGTGTACTGAGCCTCTAGCATTTTTATAACTAGCTAAGAAATCACATAAACAAAGTTGTTATTTGAAGGCTTTTGTTTTATCTTTACAACTATATAAATGTTGCATATATGCACACACATAATAATTTTTAAATTTCTCCAAAATCTTCATATAGAATTTAATTTCAGGAAGTGCAGTATACTTATCTGATTTTTACTCCATATTGAGAAATGGCTATAAAGAGCATTGAGCAAAAATTGAGAGACTTGGATTCTCATCATAGCTCAGCCACCAGTCTGTGTCATGTTGGGAAGATCATTCAACCTTCCTCTATAGCAGTTTTTTCCTAACAACATAAGAGATTTTTTTAGAACTTTAAAGAATATTCTAGTTACATAGTACTAGGATTCTATGAAAATGAAAGTGTGTTGAGAATAGAAGTCCCAGAAATGTAAATTAAAAATAATATGGCCTGGCTGGAGTGGCTCAGTGGTTGAGCACCAACCTATGAACCAGGAGGTCACGGTTTGATTCCTGGTCAGGGCACATGCCCAGGTTGCAGGCTTGATCCCCAGTACAGGGTGTGCAAGAGGCACTGATCCATGATTCTCTCTCATCATTAATGTTTTTCTCTCTCTCTCTCTCTCTCTTCCTCTCTGAAATCAATAAAAATATATTTTAAAAGTAATAAAGTAAAATAAAAAATAATTTTATTATTTGGTGATAATGTGGAGAGACAGTGTTATAATCACCATTGTGGATCTGCCCAGCACATAAAAAATAATTTGAATCAATTTTTTCTATTCTTAACTTTTCAAACTCACCTATCTTATCCTGTAAGATAGTGAAGAGATAGTGTACAAAAATATCTTCACCATATAAATGGGTATATGGAGACCAGAAACCTTGAGTCTCATAAATAAATCAGTAGCAGAAAATGACAAGATGTAGTCATTTTCTTGATTTGCTATATACTTTGCTGCCCACAGTATACTAGGCAAGAAGAAAGCATTAGGATCACTCAAGGGCTGATCTCAATATTAGAGTTTTGAGGATCATTTACTGGTTGAACATTTCTCTTATAATATACTTAAATATGAAGCATGAGTGCCTTCATTTTAACAGAGCTGACCACTTACTAGCTGTCAGATCTTGAGCAACTCACTTCTCTCTGACTTAATGTGCCCTATCAATAGACAGGATATGATAATAGTACAATAATAGTATTATTGTAAGGATTAATGAACTAATGCATGTAAAGCTCAGAAAAATAAGTGGTACATAGCTTACATTTTTATTGTTGTTGTTGATGTTATGTTCTCTTGGAAAGTAGCAAGTTTAAGAGAGAAACTATCATGCTAATTAATATATGATTTCCAAAATATTACCCTTTAATTTTCTATTCATACTTCTTTATCCTTACTCTATCCCCAAATACTACCCTTAGAGAAGAGGGCAAGAACATCTGACTTCTAAACACTGGCATCTCCTCTCATTTTCTCTAGACAACAGTCCTATGTGAGTGTTGATAAATCATTATTATTAAATCTTCCAGCTATTCTCAAGAGGATTTTTTTCCAAAATGCCTGAAATTTTAAATGAATAACCTTTAGCACCATAAAAATTTGGGCTCCCATAGTAGTACTTTGTTCACATCCCCTATAAAAACTTTACTGATTGCATTGTAATTTTTCAGTTTATATATTGGCCAACATATAACAGAAACGCTAAGCCCCTCAAGGTCATGAAGCATGCCTTACTTGTATGTCCATCTAGTGCCTAGGATAGCTCCTGGCACACTAGGATCCTTAATATGCATTTATTGAATGAATGAATGAATGAATGAATGAAAGAATGAATGATAAAACAGATTTTCAAGTAAAAAAATACATTAATTAATGACTTAGTAGAAAAAATTGTCAAATCCTTCCAAATAAAATTATTTTATATTCCTTTAGTGTTTTCTGCTTCATTGTTTCTAATTTTATTTCCTGGAACCTCTTTTTAAAATACCTATTCTATCCATATTAATTTCAAATAAGAGGCTCTTTGCTTTTAAGTTTCTTTTTTTTCTTATTTACTTCCAAAGTAATTGCTACTACCAACTCTAATCCCTTCAAAATGAAACATTTCAGTCTCTATCTCCCCCACCTTCTTCACAGTGGGAATCTTGAAAAACCATCATAAGTTTGTTTTTTCCTGATTTCATTTCAGGAGTGACAGGATTGAAATTTTTGGAAAGTTATTTTAATTATTTGGCACTCTGAAGACCCATAAACCAAAACAACCTTCTCTGTTTGAGGTTGTTTAAGAAGGCTCATTCTTAATTATGAGATGACCAAGGTGTCTTCTCAATGCTCTTTTCAGCCTTGAGTTTAAATAGGTTAGTTGTGGGTATCAAGCAAGAAAAGAATGTTTGTTAATTAACTCTATGTTTAAGATCTGCTGTATTCAATCTCTACATTTTTCTAACACCTTTCCTTACTGAAGGTTTTCTGACTTCTTAACATTATTACATGAAGATTTTATATAGTTATTCCAATCATTATATTCATCACATTGTCCCCAAAATAGAGTGGTTGATGTAAATATTATTACACCATTTTTCCACCTACCAATTATTGGTGCTAGTCTTGGTGCAGTCAGGAACAATAGAGGAGGTAGAAGATGCCTTTTTCCCCATCCACACAGAAAGCTTTGTCTTCTATATTGGTATATATCAGTTTCTTCCCTGATGTAACAATGAGTTAACTAGCACCATGGATTGTGACTAGGAAAATCATTTCTCAGGAGGCCAGGTCTACCCAGCTAGGAATCAAAACCCTGAGGGAATAATTTAAAAGTTGACTTATGCTTCATCCAAGGACCATAGAAACACAACATTTGCATTGCCCAGAACAAGATAAATGGCTAATTTCCTTGGATGAGGAGAGGAAAATATTATGATGTGTGATATGCCCTCTACAATATGATGTGCATTTCCCATTCTACTGTCCCAAAGGACTGTATTGCTTAAAGATGTTGTATACTTAGGAAAACAGAAATCTTTTCAAATCTAATATAAATACTACATAAATTGCTTGAACAATTTAAACATGGTTGTGATGAAGGCCTTAAGTAATAATTCATTATTTCTTTTATCCAATGTCTTATCCAATATGCTTACTCAATATCTACTACATGTCAGACACAGCATGAGGCAAGGCATATAATAATGAACAAAAAATAGTCCTTATTTCCCTAAATCAACCTATAGTTAATTCTCCCACCTATGAATCTACAAATACTTGTCTGTATCTCTGATCTAGAAATATTCTATGAGAAATAAAATTAGGTTCTATCTCAATTTTCTATCAATATGATCTCCACCTCAAATCTTTCAGAAATTTGTCCCAAAGTGATCTCCAAATTATGCTCTCAATGACCATACTTGACGTTTATAAAATGAGGATGAGAATTACCTTGTGATTTTAAAATATTGTATTCTCAGTGATCCACTAAAGTCTATCAGGTATTTTCCCATAAATTTCTGATGCCTTGTGAGATGGAAAGAAAGAATCAGAGAGAGCTTAAATGTAATTTCTTTTGAATGACCTCAACAGGACAAATCTAAACAAATGTGTATTTTTATTATTTTTTAAATAAGTCTTTATTGTTCAGATTATTACAGTTGTTCCTCTTTTTTCTCCCCATAGCTCCCCTCCACCCGGTTCCCACCCCACCCCATGCCCTTACACCCTCCCATTGTCCTCGTCCATAGGTGTTCAATTTTTGTCCAGTCTCTTCCTGCGTCCCCCACACCCCTTCCCGCCCCCCGAGAATTGTCAGTCCACTCCCTTTCTATGCCCCTGATCCTATTATATTCACCAGTTTATTCTGTTCATCATATTTTTTATTCACTCGATTTTTAGATTTACTTGTTGATAGATATGTATTTGTTGTCACTTTGTTGTTCATAATTTTTATCTTTACCTTTCCTTCTTCTTCCTCTTCTTAAAGAATACCCTTCAGCATTTCATATAATACTGGTTTGGCGGTGATGAACTCCTTTAGCTTTTTCTTATCTGTGAAGCTCTTTATCTGACCATCAATTGTAAATGCTAGCTTTGCTGGATAGAGTAATCTTGGTTGTAGGTTATTGCTGTTCATCACTTTGAATATTTCTTGCCACTCCCTTCTGGCCTGCATAGTTTCTGTTGAGAAATCAGTTGACAGTTGTATGGGTACTCCCTTGTAGGTAACTAACTGTTTTTCTCTTGCTGCTTTTAATATTCTCTCTTTGTTTTTTGCCCTTGGCATTTTAATTATGATGTGTCTTGTTGTGGTCGTCTTTGGATTCCTCTTATTTGGGGTTTTCTGCACTTCCTGGACTTGTAAGTCTATTTCTTTCACCAGGTAGGGGAAGTTTTCTGTCATTATTTCTTCAAATAGGTTTTCAATATCTTGCTCTCTCTCTTCTTCTGGCACGTCCATAATTTGGATATTGGTACGCTTGAAGTTGTCCCAGAGGCTCCTTACACTATCTTCATATTTTTGCATTATTTTTTCTTTTTGCTTTTCCGGTTGGGTATTTTTTGCTTCTTTGTATTTCAAATCTTTGACTTGATTCTTGCGATCCTCTAGTCTGCTGTTGGATCTCTGTATATTATTCTTTATTTCAGTCAGTGTATGCTTAATTTCTAATTGGTCCTTTTTCATATCCTTGAGGGTTTCACTAAATTTCTCAGAGGTTTCTAGAAGATTCTTGAGTAACCTTATAACTATGATTTTGAACTCATTTGTGACATGTTTCTTTGTCTCCGCATTTTGGCTACTTCCCTGTGTTGATACAGTGGCTTTGTGTGCTAGGTGTCCTATAGGACCCAGTGGCTCAGCCTCCCCAGTCACCTGAGGTGGACGCTCTTGGTGCACCCCTTTGTGAGCTGTGTGCACAGTCTTGTTGTAGTTAAGCCTTGATTGCTGTTGGTATCACTGGGCAGAATTGACCTCCAGACCAATTGACTGTGAGGACCAGTTGTGTCTACAATGGGATAACTGCTGTACAGGAGACAGACACCCTTATGGGGCAGGACTTGCTTCAGTGGGCCTTGGTGCTCACTGAGTCTGCCCCCTGAGTGTGTCTCTTATGGATGTGAAGAGTTGTAATCTGGTGTGGTCTCACTTTGACCACTGGGTGCACTGGCTCTTGGATCTCCAGAAAGGTGCAAAGTCAACCCCTGCCTGAGGCCACCCAGCAGGAGCTACAGAGAGATCTGCAGATTCCTCCTCTTAGTTTGGGGTTTGGAGGTGCCCAGATGAGGTCCAGCTGTGAAGCAAGGCAGGCTGCTGAGGAGCCTTAGGCTTTCTTTTGGAAGCTTTGGGGTCCTTTGACCCAGCTGCAGTTTGTTAGGTTAGGTTGCAAAAGGCCATGCCATTCATATGCAAACGCCTCTGTGCACAGCTTGGGTAGGGTTGTAAATTGGGTGGGGCGTGGTCTCAGGGAATCACACGGTGGTGCAAACAGCAATGGTTGCCCGTTGGCCCTGCCCCGGATAGGTCCCTGAATCTCTGTGTCCTGTGGCCCCGTGCAGGAACAATGAACGCTGTGACCACCTCTGAGAGAAAGCCGCCCTCGTGTCCCGGCCCGATGCCAAACAGTCCAGTTTCTCCTTGTATGAGTCTAGGTCCCCAGAGTCTCGCCCAGTACTGGTGGAATTCAGAGCAGTCGGAAGTTTGTTTCTCCCTCCCAATTTAAAAAGACCACAGCATACCCAGTTGCCAGCCCGTTTCCACGCCTACGTACCGTTGCTCTTTTGCACCTCTGCACCTCCTACCAGTTTAGATGTGCTTTTCTTTTTCCTTCTTATTATAGAACTTCCACTCAGCCAGCCTTCCCGTGGTTCTGGATGATATCCATTTTTTCTTTTAGTTGTAGTTTTGATGTGGTTGTGCGAGACAGCAAGTTCAGGTGTTTACCTATGCTGCCATCTTGGTTCTTCCCACAAATGTGTATTTTTAAAGAATTTGGTTAAACAAAATATTTTCAAAAAGTTTAGCTTATATTCAATTTTAAATGATTGAAAACTTTAATTTTTCTTCAACTTTTTTATTAAATGCACATAAATATACACAAACAATGAAAGTGTGAGATTACCTACAAATCTACCAGATTATCACAAAAATAATAGAAAATTTTGAGTTTCTTTCCAACTGATTTTTCATTTAGAAGGCTTTCTAACTCAATTTCCTTGGGCAAGTTCCTACCTCTTGGAAAATCATTTTTCTTATTTGTAAACTGAGATGCTAAAAGCATATAAAAGTATGAAATAAAATCAAGAAAACATATGTCACATACCCAGAACAGAGTCTGGCACATATTAATGCCATAAATTATAATCATGATAATGAAAAAAAAATGAAAGTGTTATTAAGACTAATAAATAATGTATTCCAAATCCTAGTGAGAATAAATGTTAATTAATAAGAAAATAATGCTGAATTCATTATTTAATCTAACTAGATTTTAACATGTAAAATGCCCTAGAACTACTTCATGAAACAGAGACCAATTGAAGAATGCATGGCAGTTGCTCTAGGTCAGAGAACCTAAGTAATCATCCTGTTGCCCTTCCAAATGTTCTCTGAAAGAGAAACCTTCTGGTGAGGGTTCCAGAGAGAGGCAGCCATTTCATTTGTGATCTCCGAAGGTAGAATGTGAAAGACTTTTCTCTAATATCATTCAATTTCTATACTGCAAATATGTCAACACTCTGTTTGGGAAGCATATGACTGTGTAAGCATCTGGGAGTGATGGGTAGAAAGAGAGAATGGGAGATTGAACCATTAATATTTCTTACTCTCTCTATTACTAGCCATGAATGCCACCATCTTCCTTCCCCGGAGTCTTGACATCCCAAAGATGCCAGAGATTCTGGTATAGAAATCTGTATTTCTCCTGAGTATTCCTCTTGGTTGCTACTTTACAGCCTTGCCTACTCTGTCAAATCAGTAACCATACTTTTGTCTACTCTTTTCCAAACATTTGTTGGAATCTTTTGCCTGCATCTAACTTCTGTCTTGTTTTCTTTGTTCTTGTGAGTCTAAATTTTCCCCCCTTTTATTGTTGTTTGTATTATTATTACTATTATCATTATTTGTTTGGCTCTTAGAAATAAAAACTAAAGAGGTGGGGAGGGGTATTAAAGGATAAAGGTGGTCAAATATAAGGTAACAGAAGGTTTGACTTTGGGTGGTGAACATACAATGAAATATATAGATGATGTATCATGAATCACACACTTGCAACCTATAAAATTTTATTAACCAATGTCACCCCAATAAATATAATTTAAAAAACATAAATACAGTGAGATAAGTGAGGGGAATATGGGGGAAAAATTAGATATTTACTTGCCCTGGACAGTTTATCTCAATGGTTAGAGAGTGGGACTGCTGATTGGAAGGTCGCAGCAATCCGATTGGCAGTCAAGGGCACATACCTCAGTTACAGGTTGGATTCCCTGCCCAGGTTGGGGTGTGGGGGGGGAGGCAACCAATCTGATGTGTCTCTCTCATGTGGATGTGAGGTTGTTTTTCTCTCTCTCCCACCTCCTCCCTCCCTTCTACTCTCTCAAAAAATCAATGGGGAAAAATATCCTTGAGTGAAGATTTTAAAAAAAAAATAGGTATTTATAAAGAGGATAGAATGTTCATTTTTTGTAGAGGAAAGGCAATATGAAAAATAACTATAGGGAAACACAACAAAGTGGTGATCATGTATGGAAGGGCTGAAGGTGCAGAAGAGTTTTAAAGAGGTTTCAAAAGTCCCACTCACCAGCTACTATGAACATCATATTTTCCACCCCATAGCTGCAAAGGGGATACTGGTAAATGCAATATTTTAGTGGGGTCACCATAAATAATGTTAAGTCTCTATTACTAAGGGGGAAAAAAGGAACAATGAGTATTGTGTGACAACCAGCAGACTCTGTCACAAGTATCCGCTGTGCATCCAGTGCTATGCCATTCTCGGGGAATAACAAAGAAGATACATTATTTATACCCTCAATATATGGAAGTGAGATTAAAAAAATATTAAAAAATAAAAAAGAAACAGAAAAAAATAAGCATGTAATACCATTTTACAAAATATATACAGAATGCTTAAGAAGTACAAAAAATAAATGTTAGGTTAAAAAATCAGGCAGAATTCTTGAAGGATATGAGTAATGAAATAATATCTAGAAAGTTCCTCAGGACAAAAATGTCTGTTCTGAAGAATTTAGAATATCCAGATGTTTTCCAACTTTACTAAGAACACAAAGAAAAAAATGTGCTTAATCCATTTTGTCTTTTAATTTTAATAATATATGTAATTATTCTATTCTAATAAAAATGATTAGTAAATATTTTTAAAGAAAATATTTTAACTAAAATTTTATAATAGAAATATATCTTCTTGACTTAGTAACTTTAATAGTTCAAATGTCAATTCTTTTTAGTTCTCATAGTCTTTTCCATGTATTGAAAAATATAAAATAAGATTACTTTTAATAAAATAACATGATACTGGGATGATATAGAGTATTTGAGTTCTCCAAAAGGATCTTTTAAAAAATGCTCAAGACCAAAACATGTAAAATGCTCCTTTCTTCACCTCCCACTCATACAGAAACCATCCATTGTGCAGTTTGTCAGTTAATATTAGCCTCTTCCATGCCTGCAGTGTATACTTCTATGTCTGCATGTTCTGCATTTGTTATACTGTGTTATAATTCTCTCTTTATGAATCTATTTCCTCTACTTTATTATAGAATATTTCTGGAGGAAGTCTAGAGAAGAAAGAGTGAGAGAGGATAGACAAGTTGGACTTTTGATTTTAGGAGAAATTATTAGATTCCTCAGAGATATATTTCTCTTGTATCCCCATTCTAAACCATTAAATGATAGCTTAAGAGAGCTTGATTTTGAATTGAAGGGACTAAATGAAATACCAAGTAGGTGTGTTTACTCTCCCACTCTAGAAGTAAGAGAGGATAAACCTTGCCAATATGGAAAGATTTAAGGTTAAACCCACCTAAATGCCCACACCCCCCTGGTGTCTGTGTCCATTGGTTAGGCTTATATGCATGCATACAAGTCCTTTGGTTGATCTCTCCCCTTTACCCCCACCCTCCCCTACCTTCCCTCAGGTTTGACGGTCTAATCGATGCTTCTCTGTCTCTTGATCTGTTTTTGTTCATCAGTTTATTAGGGCATGAATGGGGGGCGGGAGGGGCAATGGGGGGATAAGGACACATATGTAATAACTTAATCAATAATGAAAAAAACCCACCTAAATGCAGAGAAATGAAATATTCCCTGTTAAATTAAAAGTATGAGATAATTGAATTTTAGAGACAATTCCTTAAAATTATTAATGTTAGGGATGGCTGAATGTATCAGCTAGTTCTCTGATTTTGCAATTCTGACAATCTACCCATGCTGCTTTTCTCTCAAGGAGACCATGCGACTCCATAGCCGTTTCATGGCATTCTTTACATCCTCATTCCTCAGAGTATAGATGAGTGGGTTTAGCATTGGGGTGATGGTTGTGTAAAACACAGAGACAGCCTTATCCAGTGGGAAAGTAGTAGATGGACGAAGATAGATAAAGATACAAGGGACAAAGAAGAAAGTTACCACAGTAAAATGAGACCCACAGGTAGAGAGAGCCTTGCGCCGGCTTTCTGCAGACCGCTTCCGAAGACTCAATAGAATGACTATGTAGGAGGCTAGAAGAATGAGGAAACATCCCAGGGAAATGAGACCACTATTGGCAATCACCAACATATTTACCAGGGTTGTATCAGCACAGGCAAGTTTTAGAACTGGGTGGACATCACAAAAGTAGTGGTCAATGACCTGAGCATTGCAGAAGGGCAGCTGAAAGGTCAGGAGGGTCTGAACAAAGGAATGACCCAGGGCTCCCAACCAGGACAGTGATGCAAGCACAATACAAGCATTGGCACTCATAATAGTAGTATAACGGAGAGGTTGGCAGATGGCAGCATAACGATCAAAAGCCATGACAGTCAAAACGAAAATCTCTGCACAACCAAAAAAGTGGAAGGTAAACATCTGAGCTACACAGCCCCAGTAGGATATAGTCTTTTCGTCAGAAACAAAGTCTGCAATCATCTTGGGTGCCGTGGCTGAGGAATAGGCAATATCCACAAAAGACAGGTTACTGAGGAAAAAATACATAGGTGTGTGGAGCCGGGAAACAGAGAAGACTGTCAGCAAAATGAGTAGATTTCCCACCATGATCACGATGTAGAAGAGGAGGAAGAGGGCAAAGAACATCAGCTGCATCCCAGGATCTTGGGAAAGTCCTAGGAATATAAACTCAGTGACATTGTTGGCCACATCCATGGGGACCCAGGTAAGACTGGTAGAGTGGCTCTGGTTCTCTGCAAAAATAAATGTTTATGAACCACTGTAAGTGTGGTAAAGCCTAAAACAAACAGTCTTGTAAAATATTTAGGTGATGCTAAATATAGTAGAAAAAGTTATTCATATTTCTTGAATTTAGTTAATGGACATTTTTTCTCATTAATTTTCTGACTACATTATTGACTTACATTTGATTTTTCAGTTACATTTAGACTGACAGCTTCTTTTTCCCAAACAAGAATCTAGAGAATATGAATTCTTTTCTATTGAATTTAATGGCTTTTTTTCCTAATCATCTCTCTCTTTTCTTCCCTCCCTCTTTCTCATAGAAATTCTCATTGAGATGAAAAACTTAAATTAATTATTAAATGGGAAAATTAATTTTTGAAGCTGGAGATAAAAGCAAGAAGTTGGAATCTGAGATATGATTTCTAAAATTCCTAGCTCAATCTTTTTTATATAATATATACAGGTGAACTTTAAAATAATAACATTCTACTTAATCAAGTGAGAAATACTCCATTTCCAGTTTCTAAATTAGGTTGGAATTTTCAACACAATTAGAAATTAAGTCATTTTTAGTGACTGAAAATAGCATATACAATGGCCTCCTGCTTATCAACAACCTATGCTTATTAATCAACATTGGAGCAGTTTGAGTCCTAAGATTTGAACTGCATGTAAAAATTCAATTTTGCTTGCCAGGAAGGACTACATGAGGAGTGGTCAAACTATACAGAGAAATACTTTTTCCTATGTTGCTCTAAAGACTTGAAAAGTTTAAAAATTATCGAAGTCCCTATCATCCTTAATCCTTTTGCCTTGAAAAAGCCCCAGATAATTCTCCATCCTTGCAATCTTAGGTAAGAATTTGTATTAGTAATAAAAATTTTTATACAGATGATGTTATAAATGGCATTTACAAAATAAGTGTCTGATGCTGTTTTACAAACTATATACAAAAATACCTAAGGCATACAAAAAAACCTATTGGATAAAAACAATCAGGAAAGAATTCTTAAAAAGATGGATTATGAGACAAGATCTAAAGAAATTCCTTACAGGGGGAAAAGGACATCTGTAATACTTTCAACAATAAATATAAAAATTTTAAAAATAAAAATAAATAAAGAATTGTTCAGAATAAAGATAACACTTCTGAATCATGCAAAGTATTAACTATTCTTCATCTTTAGTAGGAACATCTCATTGCTGCATGGACAGTGGAAAGAGCACTGCCCAGGAGCTGAGTGAATCCAAGTTTGAGCACCCTCACCAACTGGTACCTTTGGCTAAATCCATTTTTGGCTTTTTGGTTTTTTTTCTGAATCTTGGTTTTCTCATCTATAGAGCTAGTTATTGGCAGAGTTAGCATTTGAACTTAGGCTATGGGACTTCAAATTTTAATTTTTAATGAATATGCATACTCCTGAGTTTGATGGTATTAAAGTCACCTATCTCCTGCTAATTATGAAAGTTGGGTGTCTTTTTTTAACTACATCCTGTATTTAGAGACAAAGACTATAGTTGCAACTGGCAAGATCATCACAACATACAGTTTTCCCCAAGTTTGCTCAAATTAAGCTTACAATAAGAATGCAGTAACAAGTATGTGAATTAACTGTTAATCTAGACATTATTTTATTTGACATGTGTTGACTATCAAATAGAGGAGGCTGTGTGTAAACTCACAATCACAGTTACCTGAGATAAAGGTAAAAAAGCCAGATGAGTCAGGGACACCTTTCCAGAGAAGGTCTTCATTGAGTAGAACCTGAAGAGACTGCAGGGTGTGGGCACAGAATAGTGGATGGGGCAGGAAGGACATTCCAGGACTAGTGAATATGAAGATAAAGAGTAAAAATCATCATAGCATCCTCTATGAAGAATGCCAAACTATTTTATATGACTCATCACAGAATCCATGAAGAGGTGTGTCAAGAAATGAGGCTAAAAAAGACGAGTGCTCAGATCATAAAGTCTAGTTTAAAAAGTTGAGGAGCTGAAATGTATTTTGAATGATTTGAGGGATCATAAAGAAAGATCTCTCCCATGGCAGGGGGCAACAGCAATAGAGGTAGTAGAGAGTATTTGCTAAAGAATAAAAAATAAAAAAAGAAGAAGCTTGAAACCAAGTTTGCCTAGGTTCAAATTCTCTATTACTTGCTAACATTATGACATCAGGTAAATTACTTAACTTTCTTTGGCCTCAGTTTCTTCAAGTGTAAAATATAGGTAAGAATATCACATACCACATAATTTCTATAGTTTAACAGTGTGCTACATATAAGGCACTTATGTACACAGCACACTGTAGGTAAATATATAATTATCATTACCTATTTTAGTAACTAGGAAACATGCCAACTGCAAGAAGGGAGAGAAGCCTGGATAGGACTCATCTTAAGACACTAAACTCCTTACCACGTTCATCTCCTAATTCCCATTATGTATATTTCCATGCTTGTCAAAATCACAGAAAATTTTAATCTGCTTCTGAAATCCACTCTCTCAAATATATTCCATATCCTTGCATGGCTGTCTTTAACAGGGATACCCAAAAATGCTTATGCTGCTGCTCTATTCTTCCAGAATGGTGATAATCATGACTTTATCTGGGATATCCTTTAGAGACCCAAAAAATTAATCCAAGTCTAAGACCCAAGAATTTTCTACTTGCTTCACTGAGAAAAAGAGCACAGGATTTAAAGATAGAGTTACTGGGCTTGCTCACAGCTCTTCCTCTTACAGACTGTGTGATCTTAACACAATTTTCCTCACTTCTGTTAACCTCAGAGTCCTCCCCTGTTAGACAATAGTTACAGTAATAGACATAAAGCAATAAGTGACCTGCGCATCTAGATCATGATCACTTTAGTGGTGGGATTTCAAAAGCATTAGAATCAGACATCTGAACTCTGTAGACCAGTCTCCATGGGACTGATTATCCCAGGTTCTTAGGTCAAATTTGACCTTTCTAGGATGATGCCAAGGAATATATACTAGTTATAATAGTATCTATACTGTTAAAGAAACAAGGTTGCTCTTTTATTTACCACCATGAGCCCAGCTAAATTATTTCAAATAGAACAAATAGCAAGACTGCACCTCCCTGAAATCCTCTGTAAAGAGATTGAGTCACAATTTCTCCTATGAGCAATTTGCAAAGGGCAGAGATCAAATATTCTGGATCTCTCCCCTAACAGCAAGCTTCACAGTAAGCTCTTTGTGCAATAATGTCTGAGCAAGTGAAGTCTTGAGACACCTGCAAATAAGTTAATGCAACACAATATAGACCAATATATACATATTTATACATTTCACACAGCAGCAATATTTATTTATCTTTTCACTTAATAAATATTTATTACACATATTCTGTGTTTGGTACTGTGCTGTAAATATAAAAGGATAAATAAAACCATATTCCTGACATAAGTCATTCATTTTAGAGTAATACCTTTAAATAACCTCCTCAAATCATCTTAGATTTATGTAAAGATCAATATTCATATATGTTAAAGGGATCTTAAAGGTCACTTTGCTTTATTCCAATCATTTAGGAGTAGAGAAGAAATTGAATTATCTAGCTTTCACTGTTAGTGTTACAACAAGGGCTAAATTCCAATTGAAATAATATTATACACACTTAAAACTACTTTCTGCACTATTTAATAGAATTACTAGAACATATGTTGTAAAGTATATAAAATTTTTGAAAATTCCTCTTTATCTTTGAATATGATTTGAATCAAAGAAAATTTCACTTGTCTCTTTCACTGGCTAACTTGCCATTCCAATTGGAAAACTTACTTCAGCTGTCTTCTTGAGCGTGGTCCCACCACTTGGATTTAGACAATCTAAGATATGGGATCAATAAACTTTTCTGAGATAGAAATGTGATCTATTTCCAGATATTCATACTAAAAAATTTAAGTACATCTAGTGATGATTCTTTGACATCTGTGCCACATTTCACAAAAAGGATTATGCCTGCAGCCTAACAAGAGGTCCTGACCACCCCTGCCCCCTCACCCACCCTGCCTCGATTTTATAAGTTTACTAGTATCATCATACCATGGCTTCTGATCTTGGTCTGCAAGAACTGCTTTTTATGTTCCTGATTTCAAGAGAGAAAAACGATAAGCAAGCTTTATGCCTCGTAACAACCTTGCGGGAATTGTTGGGCCAGTGATTGGGTAACAGCTGGAAAGTATTGTTAAGCAGAGAAAGTGCAAGTGTAATTACCACTAAATGACTCCTAATTAAAGTATATAAAAGGCTACTTGGTAAGTAGTTGATAAATAGTGAGGCTATTTCTACAGTTTGCCACCATACTGAACCACTAACTGAACAACAAAATATTGGTTTATTAGAACTACTAAAATATTTTACTTTATTTTAAAACTAGGGGCCCAGTGCACTAATTCATGCACCTTGAAAGGAACTGTGGGCCGTGAGGCTGCCATGGGCACAAGGGTGGATCTCAGCCCATCTTCCGTGCCCCTGCCCAGCCCCTTGGGCCGTGACCCCTGGTCTCCTGTCTGCCAGCAGCCACTGCCTCTGCTCCCACGTGCTGATGGCGCTGGTCCTGCTCGCACCTGCTGATGGCGCGGAGTGATTGGGGCTGGAGCCAGCAGCGGGTGTGAGCAGTGGCTGCCAGCCCCAATCACTCCTCAGGAGCAGGGAGAGGTGGAGAAGCCCTCAGGGGTGATCAGGGTCAGCAGCTGCTGCTCGAACCCACTGATAGTGCTAAGCCATCGGGACCAGCACCAGGTGCCAGCAGCGGGTATTAGTGATGGCTCTGGCACCAGCTGTAGTTGCGAGTGGGGCCAGTGCTGACAGTGGGTGCAAACAGCAGGTGTGGGCACCAGGCAGGACCGTGGCGCACGGGAGCAAAGAATTTCCAGTAACCATCAGAGGCTAGCCTGGATGACAGCGACCCCCTCCCCCCTGCCTTGGTCTGGCAGCCCGCTCACCTGCTCCACCATCCCGCTGCACTGACACCCTCCATGTTCTGCACATGCCCTATGGTGGTCAGCGCACATCATAGTGACCGGGTGTTCGGTTGTTTGATTGTTCTGCAGTTCGGTCTATTTGCATATTAAGGTTTTAAATATACAGATTTGCTAAAGCTCAAGTAGGCAAGCACAATGTTTAATTTCAAGGCACTGTGAAGATACTGCCTCAGTCCTATTACATGAATGAGTTTCTAAAGTATGTAGGTCAAGGGAGCTTGTTGGAGATGAGGATTATACTTCTGGAATCAATTGTAAAATATATCACTAAATTACAGCATAAACTTTCAATTCAAGCCTAAAATTCCATGTGTTTGAATAGCACAACCATACAATAGAAAATATGTAGTAATACAAATAACATTCACTTAGTTAGTGACTTTTTAAGACAAAAAGGATTGTCATGTTGCAGCATAAAGTGCTTTTTTGTTGTTGGCAACAGTTTATTATCCTATGCCTCTGTTTTATAAGTAAAAGGGCTGTTTATACAAGGAAATGGCTAACTGTGGGAGTCCTGGTTTTACTGGGTTCTCTATTCAATTCCTTTTGAGATGAAGGAATTTATCTTGTTCTGTTTTCCTTCCTTCCTATCTTCCTTTCTTTCTATGTTCCTTCTTTTTTTATTCCCTTCCTTTCTTCACTCAAAAAGAATTTATCAAGACAAAGGTGAATAATGTATAATATCACTTATATGTGGCATCTGAAAAAGCCAAATTTGTAGAATCAGAGAGTAGAATGTTGGTTACTAGGGATTAAGGGAAGAAGAATTGGGGCAATATTAAAAGGGTACTAACTTGCAGCTAGAATATGAATAAATTCTGGAGATCTAATGAACAGCATAGTGATTACAATTAACAATACTGTACCATGTATTTCTTTTTTGTTGTTGTCATTTTTGTTTTTTGTTTTTGTTTTGTTTTGTTTAATCTTTATTGTTGCGAGTATTATAGATGTCCCTCTTTTTTCCCCTCATAAACCCCCTCCACCTGGTTCCTGCCCTACCCCAGGCCTTCGCCACCCTATTGTCTGTGTCCATAGGTAATACATATATGCATATAAGATCTTTGTTTAATCTCTTCCTGCCCCCCACTCCCCTCCCCTCTGAGAATCATCAGTCTGTTCCATTTCCATGCCTCTGATTCTATTTTATTCACCAGTTTACTCTGTTCATTAGATTTTTTATTCATTTATTTGGATTTTTAGATTCAATTGTTGATAGGTATTTATTTGTTGCCATTTTGTTGTCCATATTTCTATCTTTTTCTTTTTCTTCTTCCTCTTCTTAAAGAATATCCTTTGACATTTCATGGAATACAGGTTTAGTTGTGATGAACTCCTTTAGCTTCTTGTCTGTGAACTCTTTATCTGACCTTCAATTCTAAATGGTAGTTTTGCTGGGTAGAGTAATCTTGGTTGTAGGTCCTTATTATCCATCACTTTGAATATTTCTTGCTACTCCCTTCTGCTCTGCATAGTTTCTGTTGAGAAATCAGCTGACAGTCGTATGGGCATTCCCTAGTAGGTAACTAACTGCTTTTCTCTTGCTGTTTTTAATATTCTCTGTCTTTTGCTCTTGGCATTTTAACTATGATGTGTCTTGGTGTGGTTCTCTTTGAGTTCCTCTTGTTTGGGACTCTGTGCTTCCTGGACTTGTAAGTCTCTTTCTTTCACCTGGTAGGGTAAGTTTTCTGTAATTGTTTCTTCAAATATCTTGCTCTCTCTCTTTTTCTGGCACCCCCATAATGCAAATGTTGGTATGCTTGAAGTTGTCCCAGAGGCTCCTTACACTATCTTCATATTTTTTTTTTCTTTTTTCTTTTTGCTCTTCTAGTTGGGTGTTTTTTGCTTCCTCATATTTCAAATCATTGATTTGATTCTCAGGATCCTCTAGTCTACTATTGAGTCCCTGTATATTATTCTTTATTTCACTCAGTGTATGCTTAATTTCTGACTGGTCCTTTTCCATCTTTTTTATTTTTTATTTTTCTTGGCATTCTAGCTAAGATCCTTGAAAGTCTCACTAAGACCTTTGGAGGTTTCTAGCAGATTCTTGAGTTAACCTTATAACCGTGGTTTTGAACTCTATATCATGTAGTTTGCTTTCTTCTACTTCTTTCATTTGTGACATGTTTCTTTGTCTCCTCATTTTGGCTACTTCCCTGTATCTCTTTCTATGTATTTGGTAGAGCTGCTATGTCTCCTTGAGTTGGTAGAGTAGCCTTGTGTAGTAGGTGTCCTATAGAGCCCAGTGGCTCAGCCTCCCCAGTCACCTGAGCTGGGCCCTCTAGGTGCACCCCTTTGTTGGCTGTGATCACAGTCTTGTTGTTGTTGAGACTTGATTACTGTTAGTGTCACCGGGAGGAATTGACCTCCAGACCAACTGGCTATGAAGACCAGCTGTGTTAACAATGGAAGAGCTGCTATGCAGGAGACACCCCTATGAACAGGACTTGCTTCAGTGGGGCTTTGGTGCTCACTGATTCTGCCCCTTGAGTGTGTCACTTATGGATGTGTAGAGTTGTAATCTGGCATGGTCTGACACTGACCACTGGGTACACTGGTTCTTGGGTCTCTAGGAAGGTACAAAGTCAGCCACTGCCTGGGGCCACCCAGCAGGAGCTACAGAAAGATCTGCAGATTTCTCCTCTTTGTATTGGGTTTAGAAGTGCCCCGATGAGGCCCAGCTATGAAGCAAGGCAGGCTGGTGCTGGTGCCAGGTCTTGGGCCTTTTATTGATAGGTTTGGGGCTCCCCAACCCAGCTGCAGCTAGTTTGATTTTAGCCTGAGCAAGGACTGCACTGTACCAGTATATACCAGTATTCACTTACGAGATAGAAACTGAATGCACTGTATTTACATTATATATTTTGCCATTTCCTTTAAGTAAAAGAAACTCACCACATGTCTGTGTTTGTTCATGGAATAATTGCAAAATGCTTCTTAGGAACATAAAGAGCATAAAGACAATAAATCAATAACTATCACAAAAATAAAGCTAGATAATTTGGGTAAGCGTATTCAGTAAGTAAAAACTATTGAAATATAAATAAAATATGGAGTTTAGTTGATAATAATGTATCAGCATTGGCTCATTAATTGTGACAAATATACCAGAGTAGTATAAGATGTCAACAAAAGGAGAAATGGACTTAGGTATGCAGAAACTCTATGTACTTATCTTTGCAACTTTTCTGTGAATTTAAAATTATTCTAAAAATGTTTTTAATTATTTAAATTTAAAAATGATGGTCTTTTTGTTCTCTATTACATTCAATTCTGCTATAATTTTTATTATTTCATTTCTTCTGCTGACTTCAGGCTGCTTTTGTTCTTCTTTTTCTAGTTCTTTAGGATGTAATGCTATAATGTTTATTTGGGGTTTTTCTTGTTTCTTGAAATAGGCCTGAAATTATATAAACTTCCCTCTTATTACTGCTTTGCATACCAAAAGTTTTTATATGTTGTATTGTCATTCTCATTTGTCTCTCTATATATTTTGATCTCATCTTTTATTTCTTCTTTGACACAGTCATTTTTTAATAGCATGTTGCTTAATCTCCACATATTTGTGGGGGACTTTTGCTTCCTTTTTGCAGTTGATTTCTAATTTTAAAGCCTTGTGGTTGGCAAATATGCTTGGTATGATTTCAATCTCATTAAAACTTTTGAGGCTAATTTTGTGTAGCAACAAAGCAAAATATAAATGAATGGGACTATATCAAACTAAAAAGTTCTTCATAGTAAAGGAAACTGAAAACAAAACAAAAAAGCAAACAATCAAATGGGAGAAGATATTTGCAAACAACAGCTCCAACAAGAGGTTAATATCCAAAATATATAAAGAACTCATACAACTCAACACCAAACAAACAAACAATCCAAATAAAAAAATGGGTAGAGGACCTGAGCAGATACTTATCCCAAGAACACAGAACATTTAATTTTTAAAAAGGACTTATAAATGTGACTTTTTACATAATTTTGTGGAAGCATATACTATCACCTAACACGAAATGTCTTGTTTTGGGGCTGATTTTAATATGGATGGGGGAGTTAGGGCTTTTACTGTCACATGTCAGGGTTCTGGAGTCAAAAGCTCTAATTCAGCATTTTGTCCGGTGGTTCTCTAAGATCAAACAATTGTGCAGTCTTCTTTCAGTCTCTATTTCCCTTTTAATGTCACAGAACAATTAGCAATAATAATAACATAAGCAGTCAATTGAGTTCTGAGTTATTGAGTTCTGACCATATGCAGACACGCTTATGAGAGGTTAACAATTATTATTTTGTTTCGTTTTGCTGAGAATCCTATGAAGCAGATACTATTGTTTATTTTACAGTCAAAGGGGTGCTGAGAGATTAAGTCACTTGCCCTCTGGAAAGTGATAGAATTGGATCATGATGAGGCTACCTGACTCCAGAATTCATGCTTCTGATCTCTCTGCTCTACTCCCCCAGTCATCTGGGCTCACATATTGTCTTGGAGTGCTATTTACCTTCCTCTTGTGAATACTGAGAGATCTTTAATTAGATATTTCAGTGGTCTATTGATGCATGGAGGAACGCCCAAATGAAAAGATGTCTCCCACATTTCCAGGAACATAAAAGATACTCAGCAAACAGTTGTTAGATTAATAAATGGATAATAAATTTAAATTAATATTAAAACATCCAAAAAACCATTATGAGTTATCTATTAGAGGAACATCTCACAGGAAATGTTGTTGTTTTTTTAATTTGAGGTAAATGTGATGGCATGCTGATTTCTTTCCAATAATACTTCCTAGTTTCTAAGAATTTTAGAGAGAAAAACTTCTCCTTCTAAAAATCCCCACTAAATTGTTCCTTATAAAACTATATTAAAGGGTAATTGGTAAATAACTATTTAGTAAATATTTAGGTCATTTTCATATAATTTTGCACAATTTACTCAAAGTTGGGGCAAGGAAAGTGGTATAGTGTTGCTATATTGGACCACTAAGTATTACTGTATTGACCGCTAACCCAACACAACAATAACAAATAAAACACTACTTTTTCTTATTATTATTGGCCTCTTTACTATTATTGCCCTCACTATTATTGGCTCATTGACAATGTGTAGTTTGAAGCTAGGCTATAAATATTCATTCTTCATTCCCATGTGTTCTGAAAATATGAAGTCAATAATCTTATCACAATGATCACATAAAGCAGGATTCTCTTTGTCTCCTTTCAGTTATTTCAGTAGCCCAAGGACCACAAGAGCTAGAAGAAGGGGAAGGCCCACCCCAAATATCTGTGGGACTCAGAGCAAGAATACAAATGGAACCCAGGTACATATATCTAAAAACTATAAATCAAAGTAATAAACTTTAAATGTCCTGTCTCTAACAAAGCCTGAAAACATTCTGAGAGAATAGTGTTCTCATACTCTTGTAATTACTGGAAGTCTAGTTTCAAATTTAAAATCTTTAGACTCCTTGAAATATACAATAGGCATGGCAGTGTGGGTAGAGCAAGTGTTGGTTCTCAGTCCCCAGCCCGCCTCTTCTCCTGGTTCCAAATCCCAACACAAGAAGTCCCCATGTATGATTGTGGACTCTGCATCCCAGATGGCTCTACCCACACTCTTTACATACAGTGCCCTTCAGCTACACATCAGTATGATCCAACCTCAGAAGGACAGGCCCAAGGAAGAGACTCAGGCAGACCCTGGAAGTGAGCTCAGAGCATTTGAGCAGGGAGCTCTATAGATAATATCAATCATGTACAGTCTAAAGAACAGAAGTGTTATCAGCTTATTAAGATAATTAATATTGGCCATTGATCAAGTAAGTATTGGAGGATTGAAAATGCCAAGAGGAATATACAAAGTTCTTGTTTTTCTGAATATTATGCTACCAATCCCAACTATCAACAAGACATTTAAAATTATTCCCTAAGAACTTAAGTTTTGCTGTGAAAGAAGGACATTAGAAAAATGAGGTTTTGCAGTCAGCTGATACAAAAAGAAAGCCTGTTCCCGCAATGTGCCTGGCTGGCTCACAGCATCACTTAAGCCTTCCTGCCAGCCCATGTGCTCCTTTCTGTCTGGCAGCTTCCTCCTGTCTGCTCTTCTAGATATTAACTGTGGGCAATGGATCTCTATGGAAATGCTGTGGAGTGAACAAGAAAGAGGAGAGTGTGATCCATACCAGGGATGCTACTCTCACCCTCAATCATTCTCTAAAGAAATCATCTAAGAGGTAGCCTTGTTCCTGGTCTGTTAAGAGTCCTTCTGTAGCAATACATACAAACAAATATACATACAGATATATACATGTTTTCTTAAACATAAAGTCACTAACTTTCAGCACAAAAATGAAAGTCCATTCTTTATTTCAGTGTAAAGAAAGCTCTTATGTGTTGAAGGGTATTACAAATTGCATAGTAAAATCCTAGTATTCGGATTTTAGAAATTTTTTTTCTGAGGTATGTTTTTCAGCTAAGCAATCAGAGAAGTCTCTCTATAGCAATTGATTAGGAAATAAAGCAAATATAAAAATACTCCTAAAAGTGCATCATTATGTTATTATCCTATATAATAAAAGCCCAGTGGCTGAAAAGGCAGAACGACCAGAATGACCAGAGACCAGAACAACCACGGCCCCTCGCCCAGGCTGGCCCCATCTCTAGTGGGGACTCCCACCTTGATCGTGGGAGTGGCCAGCCTGCAAACCAGCTGCAGCCCCTCACCCCAGCTGGCCCCGGCCCCAAGAAGGGACCCCCACCCCGATCCTGGGCCCCCATCAGGGCAGGCCAGCTGGCCCCCACCCATGCACGAGGCCTCTATTCTATATAATAAAAGGATAATATGCAAATTGACCCTAATGGAGTAACAACCAGAAGGACTGCTGGACCAGTCACTATGAAGCACACTGATCATCTCTTGGGCCCTTCCCTCAGCTGGCAGGCTCCAATTGCCTGATGGTGAATGGGGAACTGAGGATGGGTGGTGGGGGACCTGGGCAATGCCAAGCCAAGGCCCTTGCCCTGCCGGTCGTCCCACACACAGAGGGCAACCTACAGTGGGAGCAGGGGTGGGGGCAGGGCCGGCTGCAGGCAGCTGGGGAAGATGGCCCTGATCACAGGCCAAGCCTAGAGACCGTACCCACACGTGAATTTTGTGCGCTGGGCCTCTAGTTTAGTAAATAAATGCCTTTCACTAGCCATAAAGTTGCAAAGAGCCTTATATCAGAAATAGATAACCTTAAATATAAATGTTTAAGGGAAAGTTTTTAGGGACATCCTAGTTCTGGAGCTCCTATACAGATATAATCAAAATTAAGCAATTAGTCCATGTACTTGGGATAAATACTCTTTCTGTGGAGAAAAAATTAGCTTAATCTTAACTATAATACAATTACTAGCTTTCCTGGTTGACTACATTTTTTCTAAGTGATCTTGTGCAAGACACTTAACAAATCTGAGTTTATTTATAAAAATGAAGTTGAATAATATTATCTACTCCTCAAAGCACTTTTGAGACTGAGAGGTAATAACTATGATAACCTCAAGGGCAGGGACAGCTCATTTCTTTTTCTTTTTTTCTTTAGACTGTGTAGCTCTTAAATATTATAATCAGTTAAAGAGTCAGGTTATCAACTTTCCCTCACCGTAATTCCACTCAAAGAAAACCTCAAAATGAAATGGGGTGCCTCTTCTAGAGCAGAATACTAAAAAGCTGCCATCACCCAATACTCCCCAGATTCCTTTTTACACATAAACTTTGTGAGTTGTTCAACTTCATTTCTAAAACTTGATACAATACAGAACACAATTCCTGGGTGATCCCTCCTATTCAGGGAGTTAGTGATGTTTTCAGGCTTCATTAGAGACAGGACAAAAGGGAGTCACACTGCTTCTGAAAAGACTCTGATGAGACATCAGAAGGAACTTCCTGACACCAAACCCCGGATTCTGAAACCCTGGAGCAGGACACCAAAGGAGATGTGATATCTTTTCTCACTTGGATAGAGTTTAAAAGTAAAGTGAATTAAATAAAGTAAGACTACTAATAGGCAAAGGATAGAAGAGTTGATCTTTTAAGGCATCCTCTTACCTCTAGTATTCAATTAATTACTGCTCTTATTTGTGGGGCAGTAAGCACTCCTCTATTCCCTGCTTAATATTCAACACCTGAGACAGTAACGTATACCTCCAACTATAATCAAGAGTGATAATTTTATGCTGGTTTCTCTTTTCTACCAAAGTCACCAAATTGATTTTCATGCATGTACTCAGGTAACAGGATGAGTTAAGAGTGTCCCAAGAAAGAGTATGGTTTCTGAATCACCGCTTCCTGCTCAACCTTCAACATGGCAGCAGCAGGATGCCACATGCTTTTTGCTCAGTTTCTTCATGGCTGTCTTCATTTCAGCGTTTCTGAGTGTGTAGATGAGGGGGTTCAGCATAGGTGTGATCACCGTGTAGAAGACGGAGAACACCTTATCCACAGAGAGGCTGCAGAAAGGCCTCAGGTAGATGAATACACACGGCACGAAGATCAGGCTGACCACTGTTAAGTGGGAGGCACAGGTAGAGAGTGCCTTTCTCTGGCTCTGGCGGAAGCGAGTTCTCAGGGTGATGAGGATGACAGCATAAGAGAAGAGCAAGACTAAGAAGCAGACAAGAGACAGCAGACCACTGTTTGAGACCATCAGTACCTCTACCACGTATGTGTCCATGCAGGCTAGCTTGATGACCTGTGGGACATCACAGTAGAAGTTGTCCAGTTCATTGGGGCCACAGAAGGGGAGCTGGATGACCAGTATGACCTGTGTGATAGAGTGGATAAAGCCCCCACACCAGCAGGCAAAAACCAGCTGAAAGCAGAGTTGGCAGTTCATGACTGTTAGGTAGTGCAAAGGATTACATATGGCAACATACCTATCATAGGCCATGACTGTCAGCAGAAACATCTCCGTGGCTCCCAGAAAGTGCAGGAAGTAGATTTGAGCTAGGCATCCTGGAAAAGAGATGATCTTGCCCTGCTGTAGAAAATCCCCTAACATCTTGGGCACAGTAACACAGCCCAGGCATAGGTCAATGAAGGACAGATGGCCCAAAAAATAGTACATAGGATATTGGAGTAAGCGGACATCAGCTCGCACTGTTACCACTATCAAGAGATTTCCCAGGACAATAGCCATGTAAAACAACAAAAATAAGAAGAAGAGAAATAGCTGCAGCTCCCACGAGGATGATAGGCCCAGAAGAACAAATTCTGTCACCTTTGAATTGTTTTCTTTTTTCACTAAGTCAAGAAGACCAAGTGACCTAGAAGAATTAAATTGGAACAAGAGAGGTTTAAGTTAGACAAAAGGGGAAAAAGTCATCAGATTTTTAATCTGGTGTTTATAAATCATATTCTAAGACTGAAAACTTAAGCAACTTCTGTGAGGTAGGAAATATACATTTCTATATAAATAAGAACAAGGAATATTTTGTATCTTTTCCAACTTTTTATTCCTGCAATGCCTCTAAATTGTATTTACAACAAACTAGGAAGATAGACAATAACCTGGGCATGAGATGATGAGAGCATAAAAATAATTTCATTTTTTAAATAGATAGAATCATATTCTTTAAGGACAAGAGTTCTGGAATGAAGTATCTGGATCCAATGCCCAATTCTAATGCACCAATGGAGTAATCTCAGGCAAGGTATTAAACCTGAGTTTTATTCTTTGTTTATTCAGTCTAACACAGGGATAATATCTCCCAAAGTTGCTTTGAGAATCAAATGTAATCTGTCTTTGAGCAACAAACACTTTCCCCAAAAATGACTGAGTCCCTCAAAGTGAGGAAATATTTCTTATTTGCCTTTGTACTGGTACTATAGTGCTTACTGCATCATAATTTGTCAAATTGATGGAAGAATATTTTATGCTGTGAATTGTAATGTACAAAGGTTAGTAGTTATTAAAAATGAGCATGTTAAGAAACAAATTATTTAGGAAGGAAAAATTGGGAAGTTTGTAGAGATTAGGTTAGAAGAAATAAATCTTTGCCTTTAAAGTTTAGAAAAACAACAAATTCAGGATGAGTAGGATAGTTGCTGGGACACACTAATTACCAAAATAAAAAACATTGAGGCATGTACAAAAGAGGCTCACCATGACCCATTTTGTAGGGAAAGATAATAAGATAAATGAGAATTATGCTGCTTTTGGACTTTTCAACACCCATTTAAGAGAAATAAAGAACATACTAAGATATTGTATATCCACTTAAGAGAAATAAAGAACATACTAAGATATTGTATATCCATTACTCCTGCTCTACACCTACAGTCACCCCCAACATGGGGTGGGAATATCTTGGATTACAAATGAAAAATCAGGAAACATTGATACATTTTTTCCATTGAAGCACTTAAGAATTAGTAGATGCTGTCTGTCCAGATTAGGATACTTTCCATCTAGAACTAGCTCTAGGCAAAATGTTAAGTGAGACAGAATTTGTATTTTTCTGTCCTCAGTACTAGTTACCTATTCAATGTTGCACTTGGTTCTTTCAAATCATTCAGGGAAAGTTATCTGATAGTCATTCAAACTAGGTGTCAAGGATTTACATAGACAATGCAGAAAAGTACCTGAATTTCAAAAAGAAAAATTCTTAATATCAAGAAATTTCTCTGTGTACATTATTTCAAGATAAGAAGGCAGAAGACAGATTTGGAGGCCTAAGGAACTTTTGGATGTCTCTTTCACACCAAATATGGGACCATCCTCTTTACCTGCTTTAGAGCAAGGAAATGAAAGTCTCTGTGGAAAGACCCAAATGTGGCATGAAGGGGAGAGAACAAAAATCAAGCTCTTTACCCAGTCGAGGACTATTTGTGGATAGCTGAGCAGCTATTCTCTAGTTTTTCTAATCAGGGAACTAGGGAGATCTGTGCAGAAAATACTAAAAATGGAAGTAAAGTTTTCCTCCTGAAAGTTGTTAGGGATTTTTTTCAAATAGAGCACATATTTTGTTAGTTTGCCTGTTTATTTTTGCCTATTGTGAACTAAAACATTCTCAGAAAAAGAAACTTCAAAACAATGGTGGAAAGTGATCGTCTAGTTGGAATTTAAGTGCCATGTGAACTCCTTTTGAAGATATCTGATGTGTTTTCTAATTTCGTCTGAAACACCAAGAAATAGACATCATTCATTGAAGATAGACATCATCTTTATGCTCTAAATAAACATTTTTGGCTTTGAATTATTGCATTTTAAATTGTGGGAAGTGAAGAAGATTTTTTTTAAAAAAAAAGCAACAAAAAGGATTTAAGAAATAGAAAATAGAATCTAGGAGGAACTATTGTAGAATTAGGTAGTCTTATCACAATATTGCATCAATCCATTGCCTTGTTATATACAGTTGATCCTATTGAATCCAAACCTTGTAACCACCTTCGAAGACACCACCAGTCCTAGAACTCCCTGCTGCTATAGGAATTTCATTATTATGTGAATGCGCCTAAGAGTATAAACCTAGAGGAAGAAATCTCCAATGATTTCTTAAATGTAAAAATAATGAATGACAGAGTGTATACAGAAAAAAATACAGACAACAGGGGGTATAAAAATGGTTTCAGAGACAAAAAGAAGAGCAAGGGGTGGTGAGTGGATCTTTTAGTAAATATATCTAAGAAACTTACATCATTGCATGTCAGGAGCCATGCGGGTTTAAGGGAGGGATATGTTACCCTGTTATTCATCTCCCAGACCCTTCTTCATAGTTCCAAGCCAGCAAAATGAGAAATTCTGAGATAACCATCACAGTTGCCCAGTCTGTGCCTAACTGCTTTCTGATACTAGTAAGTCAAGCCCTAATGGAGAGCTGGCTGTACAGATTGGAAAGATCTCTCATCCTAGGGCTCTGAGTATGTCTGAGGATTTTATAGTCCTTACGCCACTGCTCAGCTTAATGAGCCCTGGGATTCCCAAGGCTGCTGCTGTTTGAATTGTCTGCATCTCAGTTCTTGCTGGAAAGGTGACCGTAGGCCCTGCAGGTTCTGAAACAGTCAGACCTCATTGCATAACACAACTCACCCCTTTTACCTACCTTGGATTGACTAATTTGACGCAAGGTATGCTACCAATTTTCCACATGTCAATCTGTACCTGAGTAAAATGTTTCTCACTGGTTTCTATCTCAACCATACATCCTGGAGTGGGCTAGGCTGGATGATATATTCCGAGTTATCACTGGAAACTGTAGAAGCAGAAATACCCTTCAAGGTGCTACAGAGCCTTAAAACAATACCCAAGTCTCCTGGCAACACCTCAACATTTTACCTAATTGGTGCTTGGATCATATACAGAAAATACAGCTGTTGTCATTAGCAATTTAATATTTTTATAAATTGCTGCTGTCGAAGTACAATTTTTAATTGTTACAAAATGTAATTCTCAAGCAAATAGGTGATGAATACATGTCAAAAACTGCACTTGAGCCCTAGCGTGGCTCAGTTGGTTGGAGCATCGCCCTGTGCACTGAAAGTTCGCTGGCTTAATTCCCGGTCAGGACACATGTCCAGTTTGCAGGCTCGACTCCCTGTTGGCAGCTGATAGAGGTTTTCCTCTCACAGCTATGTTTCTCTTTCTCCCCCTTCCTTCCTCTCTCTCTAAAAAAAATTTTTAAAAATAAAATTGTTTTTAAAAACTGCATCTAACTCCTTAAGAGGGATGGTAAGATGAGAAAGCCAATTCAAAAGACTTGTGTGACTTTATATGTCAGAGTATAAAAAAGAACACTGAAGTAATTTATATGTAAATCAGTTAATGTTCTAATGGGCAATACGGCAATACAACCATAACCTTTGGGATTATCTTTTCTGCCATATTGAAAAGGAAATTAACATAATTTAGCAATTTTCTATTACCTCTAACTCTGTAATTGTTTGACATCAGAGATCCCAGCACTAGGAAGGACTAAGTTAAACAAAATTACATCCCCTAGAGTTAGATGACCTTGAGTAAGCTTGTTAAACAATATTTTAATGTGACAATATGAATAAAAAGTCACATTTATACTTGGATTTCACTTAGGATAAAGACAGGAAGCACAGCCTACCAGCAGAGCAGCATCAGACATTTCTCTTTTGCAGAGTTGTCACAGCGTTCCAGTTGTCAGACTTTTCCTCTTTTCTGCAACGTGACAGCTCAGGGGGACAAGATGAGATATACACAGGTGAGTGTGTAGAATCCACCTTGATTAGAAGATCCAGGCCCGTAGGAGTCCATAGCTCCTGTCCCAACACTGTCAGATTAGCTTCCAAAATCCCTGAAAGAGACATGTTCAGTCACTGGAGTCATTGCTCTCAGGAAAACCCAAATCTTAGACTTTTCACCAAGAAGTAATAAGTCATTCATCATCTTACTCCAGATAAAAAATTTACCAATTAACTCATTTTTACCTAAGAAATATTTCCTAGTAGACTACTTAACATTCTACCATTATTAGGTTTCCAATGAACAGAGCTAGGAAATTAACCTGAAGTAAAATTTCTTCTAAGAAAAAATTCTTTGTGGGTACTTTAAGGTAAATAAAATGTAATTTCCTTGAAACTTCTATCTTTTATCATTTTAGCATTTACCACTTTATTTCACATCCTGGCACAACCAGACACTTACACCTTAAAACAAATAAGTCTTCTTTGCTCTTAAAACTTACACATAAAACAAAAACATATTCATTATTTTGCATATACATTTGTGTTTCCTTGCCACTGATGTATTTAGCAGTTTCAACCACTCATAAATAACTTTTAAGCAAAATAATTGCTATAGATTGAATGCTTGTGTTTCTTCAAAATTCATATATTGAAACCTAACCTCCAGTGTGATGGTATTTGGAGGTGAAGGCTTTGGGAGAGGATTAGGGCATAAATGTGGAGCCTTTATAAATAGGATTAGTGCCATGATTAGAAGAGACCTCCAAAGAGCTCCCTCACTTTTTCTCCATGGGAAGACACATCTATTAAACAGGAAGCAAGTTTTCACAAGACACCAATATGTGGGCACCTTGATCTTGGACTTACCAGCCTCCAGAAACATAGAAACTGAATGTCTGTTGTTTATATGCCACCCCATCTATGGTATCTTTGTATAGCAGCTCAAACAAGCTAACACAGTAACTCACTTTTATTTCCTCACCAGCATCAAGAAAAACAGGAGTTGATACTTATTTCTGTCACACACAAGCATTTCAGCAGATCAGCAATAAGCATATATTTTATGAATGCCTATAGTCACACACATCCCTTTTTATGTTTTGTAAAGATACCAAAATAAATATGTGCTTTAACATTCTCTAAAGATAGTTAATCACTTCATCAGTGGTAACCATTCTATAATATGTTAAAATAGAAAGAAAATTTAAACTATGCCTGATAATCAATGTTTTTGCATTCTATCTTACTAAAAATTGTCTAGGTATCTAATATTAAGAAAGAATATTGGAAATTATGTATCAGATAACACATTGCAGACCAACACAGTTGATAACAGAAACATTTGTCAAAAATAAAATTCAATTTAGTTGAACACATAATTTTACATCTATACTAATAAAAGCGTAATATGCTGATTAGACTAGATAGACCTGACGTCTTCCGGACGTTATTTGGGACATCCTAACTAACAAAGCCAGGGCATAGCGGGTGTTCAAACCACCCGCAACCCCTCACCCAGGCTGAGCCTGCCCCCTAGCGGGGAGCCCCAACCCTGACCAGGGTTGTGGCCAGCCTGCAAACCCGCGGTGGCCCCTCACCCAGGCCAGCCCCGCCCCCAGTGAGTACCCCCACCTTGATCTGGGGCGGGGCCGGCCTGCAAACCCCTTGGCCCCTCCCCCAGCTGGTCCCACCCCTCAGCGGGGACTCCTCACCCTGATCCAGGGCCCCCTTCAGGGCAGGCCAGCTGTCCCCCACCCGTGCACCAGGCCTCTATCCTATATAATAAAAGGGTAATATGCAAATTGACCTTAATGGCAGAACAACCACTAGATCAGTCACTGTGAGGTGCACTGACCACCTCTTGATCCTTTTCCCCTGCCAGCAGGCTCTGATCACCCGATGGGGAACCAGGGGTAGGTGGCAGTGGGGAGTGGGGCCAGCTGTGGGCAGCTGGGGAAGATGGCCCTGATTGTAGGCCAGGCCTAGGGACCATACCCACATTCAAACTTTGTGTGCTAGACCTCTAGTTTATATATATAAAAGCCTAAGTGACCATCGCAACCGAACTGACAACCAAACAGGCTGCGAGGGGTGACAAGGCCAGCAGAGGGCTTAGTGAGGGATGACCAAACCACTGAATGAGCAAACTGCATGGGGTGACCAGGCTGACAGGGGGGTTAGTGAGGGACGACCAAAGGACTGAACAGCAGGCTGTGTGGGGCAACCAGGCCAGCACGGAGAGCAGTTGGGGGCCACCAAGCCAGCAGGGGTGGGGCAATGAGGGGCAATCAGCCAGCAGAGGGGAGCAATGAGGGGCAACCAGGCTGGTGAGGGGGGCAGTTGGGGGTGACCAGGTTGACAGGGGGGGCAGTAAGGGGCAACCAGGCCAGCAGGGAGGGGCAGTTAGGGGTGACTAGGCCAGCGGGGGGTACAGTTAGGGGTGATCAGGCAGGCAGGCAGGTGAGCAATTAGGAGCCAGTGGTCCCAGATTGTGAGAGGGATGTCCATCTGCTGGTTTAGGCCCAATCCAGCAGTTGGACATCCCCTGAGGAGTCCCTGATTGGAGAGAGTGCAGGCTTGGCTGAGGGTACCCTCCCACCCCCATGCACAAATTTCATGCACTGAGCCTCTAGTTTATATATATAAAAGCCTAAGTGACCATTATGACCAGTCGACCAGTCACTATGACACGCACTGACCACCAAGGGGCAGACACTCAATGCAGGAGCTGCCCCCTGGTGATCAGTGAGCTCCCACAGCCAACCTCCCGTGGTCCCTGCCCCTGGCCAGCCAGCCCCAATTGGCCCCGATTGGCCCCGATCGCTGACCAGGCCGAGGGACCCCACCCATGCATGAATTCACACACCGGGCCTCTAGTTTTTGATAATGTTAGATATGCAGAAGGAATGCTAGCTCATCTGATAAGTGAAACTAGTAGAGGAAGTTTATGAAGATCATATTAACCAGTATTTCTATGTGAAAACAAAGCAAAATCACACAAAAAATAAAATGCATGTTTGTTATATTCCAACCTATTATAAGATGATGGAGAAAAAATATATAGCTCTTTCTAAACCAAAATGACCAAACCAAACTGATTTATCCAAGTGTTCATTATGAATACCTCTATCTCCTGGAAACTGGCTCAAATGAAAATATATTTTTATTCAACAAATATTACTGAGCTGAAAATATATGCCAGGCACTGACTAATGTCTGAAGTGATTAAGGTTTTAAATAGGATAGAAGAGGCACTCGCAGAGTAAGCGTTCTAATATGGAAGACAAGCAACACACAAAATAATTACAGATTTTTATAATTGCATGAATTAATTTGATAAGAGGCAAGTTAGATAACATAGTGACTAAAATACAGTGAACAAGAGAGAGCATGAGTTTGAAAAGGTAACCAGAAGTCAGAACCTGCAGAGTTTTCTAAGTCATAGTGAGGAATTATTTGCTTTGTTCTAAGAGGAGTTGAAAGAAATTGGAAAGGTTTTTAAAAGATGACTGCAGTTATTTCATAAATATTTTTGTAATATCACTGGAAAATCCAGATAGGGGAAAACAGGAAAGCAGGTAACTGGCTGCCTCCCCTCTCCAAAAAAAAAAGAACCAATAATAGCTTACACTAGGGTACTGGCAAAGAAAATAGGCATAAATGGATAGATTAGATATTTTAAAGCGATTAGACATTCTTAGGTATGGATTAATAAGTGAAATATAAGAAAACAGAAGTAAAGAGAAATTGCCAAACTAAGATTTTTTTTTAGAAGTAGAAATGACAGAAGTAATGAAGAACTAGATTATTTAGACCTACTACCAACAGAAAAAAAAATGTATCAGTAAGTTAACAGATAGAAGGGAATAACAATGTTGGACTCTTTGGGTAATTCAGAGTCAGAGAGATGAGCAAAAAACTGGAGTATCAAACCTTCATTTTCCCTGAGAGCATTCCCAACCATGACAAATTTGGGATTCACTTCAGAAGCTTTGTAAACAAGATCAGAGTTAAGGCCCACGATCTCCCCTAGATGAGAAGCCTTACAGGAGATACTCTGCAACTTAAGCTGACATACAAAGAGCTAAGCATATTTTACATCCCAATTCTAGAGAACTGTAGGGAAGGTTGCTTTGACAATGAGTACAGGGGGAGAGAAAAAGGGAGAGAAAATAATCCTTGAGAAATTAGGGCCACAGAGAAGCCCTCACAGATGTGGCAGCCTTGGTGTACATAGTGGGAATCTCAGACTTTGCCTTGGCTTAAGGATGTCCCTAACAAATAGTGTCCTCACGTGCCTGACAGTCACAAACCCAAATCCTCTGAGGAGGAAGGCGTGTTCCTCCTAGGCCTCAGAGAATCCCACAATGACTTTTTGAGAACAATGAGCAGGAAAGACAAAAACAACTGTATTACTTTTCTGTTGCACGGGACTGTAACAAATTACCACAAATTGGTGGCTTAAACAAATAAATTTATCATCTTACAGTTCTGTACGTTGGAAGTTTGACAAGGTCTCACTGGGCTAAAAATCAAGGTGTAGGAGGGGTGCAATCATCTAGGGAGAACCCACATCCTTGCCTTTTCCAGTTTTTAAAGGCTTTGATGTGAGAAGTTATCGAGCTCTTTAGTTAATCTTATCAGAATGCTGCCAAATATCTCCCAGTTATCTGGTCTACTGAGGATGTTTTCTAACTCCACACCCTTTCCCAGGGAACATGGTTTTTAAGTTGCCTGAGATCAGATAAGCAAAGGGTTCAAGAATAGGTAGAAACAGCTGGAACTATGTCCCCCATGTCAGCACTCTCTGCCTTGAGTTACTAAGCGCATATGTTTCACTGGCTTTTCAAGAGCCTCTTTTTGCAACCCCAAACACTATGATTGATTCACAAGCCTTTCCACATTAAATATTGGACATACCACTATAACTTCTATGTGATTGGTTTTTGTTTTGTTTTTTTTAAGCCAACTGCATCCCAAAGAGAAAGATGGGGAGAGAGAAAGAGCATTAGGGGTGGCTGTAAGAAAATAGTGTTCTTTTTTGGTTCTGAACAGTTAAGCTTTCAAAAGGACACAGCAAGGTGATATTTTAAAATAGTTGTTCTGGTTAATGGTTTCTTTCAGAGGAAATGAAAACAGAAAATATTTTTTACTTTCAAATATGAGTCATTGTGTTTATTAGCTGCCTTCAAACCCTTGTTAAGCTGACCAAACATAGAATCTCTCTCAATTGCAACTAACTCCCTCACAAAGTAATATTTATAAAACAAACATTTTGTATGTACAGGATTTCAGGAAAAATAAGGGCATGGGGCACATGGTAGAACAATATTATAAAAAAACGAAAAGGTGAATTTATTATTTTAGCAAGTTTAGATGTGCAAATTCACCACTACAACATTGGAAGGAATAATAACACTGTGAGCCACTGGTTTTGTTTGGTGCCAGGCACCATTCTAAGTCTTTTACATGTGTTACTTTATGTACTACTCATGACAACCCAATGATTTCAGGTCAGAATTATTGTATTTCCAGTTTACTAAGGATGAAACAGGCACCCAGAATAACTTAATTAGTTGGAGATGGTATTCGACCCCAGGCAGGCTAACCAACTACAGAGCCCACACCCTTCTACTGCCATAGGGAAGAAGGACCAACACTCTGGAATCAGATAGACTGGTTTCAGACCTAAGTACTGTCACTAACTGTGTGGGCTTATGCAAATTACTCGTGTGAACTTAATTTTTTAATCTATAAAATAGAGCTATTGACAATACTTTTGTCACTGTGATGAATAAATTAGGTTAACCAGAATAAGATCTTATAAATACAGTGTAATTTATTTCAGTTAATATTATAAATATCTTTCTTTTGTGAAACTCTTTGCCATTTACAAAAGACTGCATATTCTCTCAGTTCATCCTCACAAATAATTTGTATAGTAATTTGTATAATTTGTATATTACACTTTTCATTTTTAAGACAATTACTATACAAATTATTAAAAATATTTAATAAGTAAAATATGTCCCAAGTGAAAAAGGCATATCATGAAACACTATTATCATATAAGCTTACTTAAGTATTGCGTGATGATATTATGGGCAATTTAGATTCTTTTTTTTTCCTCTTTTATGTTGATGTCTGTTTCCTCATTTTTTCATGATAAACATGTATATTTTATCTAATGCAAAGAAAAAAGAATGGGAAGTTTAAAGCATAATGATTAGCCCTACCTGGTTTGGCTCAGTGGATAGAGGGTCGGCCTGAGAACTTAAGGATCCTGGGCTTGATCCCCAGTGGGTGGCATTCAGGAGGCAGCCAATCAATGATTCTCATCATTGATGTTTCTATCTCTCTCCCTCCCTCTCTGAAATCAATAAAAATATATTTTTAAAATGTAATGTTTAGAAAGGGATATGTAATTTAGAGTGGTACTTTCAGACGTATTACTTACCTAAGCTTTCCCTCTACTTTATGAATTAGGAAAAAATAATGCAACTGTCTTTTGGAGGTCCTTATAACATATGCCTTTCCAGAGCTTCTTATAAGACTTTTATATAGGGTTCACTTTGTGGAAAAGAGTAAATGTGGCTCCCTCGTGCTTTTATTTCGCTCAGAATCAGCTCTTTCTCTAAAAGAGAGAGGGGTTCTTGGCAGAAAACTCTGGATTTACAGTTTTTGGTCTGGATGCTTGGGACAGAAAAAGAGAGGAAATAAAGAAACATATCGTGCAATAAAATGAATCTTTCCAAACAGGAAAAATTTCCCCAGAGACCTCCTATCTACATTTTCCTATCTCTCACCTGAGCCCCCTGCTTGCCACTAGTATAAGAACAAATTTTCACTAAAGAGAGTTTGAATTATGATGCTTTGAACACCTATATTTTATTTACTTTTGTTTCTTTTTAACAACCTATTTCAAATGTTCATCTCTTTAAAAAAATATAAGCCAATATATATATATATATATATATATATATATATATATATATATACTCTAATCATCTTAATAAAAACAGACACACTTTTTAAAAAATGACCATTCCACTACTTCAAAAGAAGAAAAGAATTCAGACTTAAAAGAACAAATAATATTTTGCATTAAATAATTCAGTTAATCTACATTTTACCCACTTGAATGATGAAAACAAAAAGGAAACTCAAGATCTATCCATGGACCCAGAGTTGTCATAGACATTAGACATTAGACTTGGATTTAGCTCCTTATAATAAAAACCCAAGTAACAGCAGCTAATGCAAAATATTTAGCTTTTTTTCCTCCCACATAAACTTGTAGAGATAGGCAGTCCAGAGTTAGGCAGTTCTAAGATGCCACCAGGGACTCAGGTTCTCCTGGCTTTTTGACAAACCATTTTTAGTACATATTTTCATTCTCAAAACCACCTTATTATCTGAAGATGGCAGCTAAAGCTTCTAACAGCAAAAGCTTTTGATTGAACTGAAGTGTCAATGACCCCTACATACAAGGAAGGCTGTCATAATATCATTTTTCCAGCTGGGCACATTGCCACCAGAATAGAATTGAGGCTGTATTAATCAGGAAATAAGAAAAGTGGGTAGTAAGTATGCAGCTAACATACTCTGATACGCATGTATTAGCTGTAAAATAAGTAAATAAATGATGAAATAAGTAAAAAAAATGATGACATTTTAGAAATAGCCCCTTTTCTCAATGTTATATTTTGTTTATATCCAAAAAACACAAGAAGAGAGACAGATTTAGTGGATAGAAAAGTTTTGAAAGACAAACATATTAATAAAAACAATAAAATGAGGCTCTATAGAGCCTAAGATTTTAGTCAAAATTGATGAATGGGTGTGAAAAAATAAACGTAAATTTGTTTCTCCAATCCTGAATAAACAAAAGCAACTCATGTGATACTTTTTAAAAAATGAATGCTTGGGATAAATGATGAGAGAAATATTTTAATATTGCCATAATTAAGCTTATGCAATTGTTACTCCAAAAAACAAAGCCATAAAACTATATATCCAAAAAGAGTTTTAGTCAAGTCAAGCATGATATGAATTACAATGTGGGGGACACTTCCCTTTTGGGAATATTAAATTACCAAACCCAGTCCTGGCTCCGATTTCATGACTTCCTCCCAGAAATCTCAAAATGGCGTATATCTTCTGGAAAAGAAGATCCAGCCATTTAGATAGAAATGCTTTCTCTTTCTTATTTCTTCTCCTCTGCACTCCTAACCTCGAATTGAAGGTCCAGTTCCCTCCAGTACCTCTTCGATAGTCCTGCTACAAAGGAGCTTAATCTTAAGAATATTGTGAGGACTGAGAGGAAAGAGGTAAAAAAAATGGTGGAATAGTGGGTCACTCTTGTGAGAAAGAAAGAATATGATCCTGGAAAATGGAGAAAAAAAAATTGTTATTTCAGGCGTTAGGAGGATATGATACAATAGTGAGAACCGAAATCCCCAAACCAGACTGAAAAAGAGGAAATAATAAAATAGAAAAAGTTATTGAGAGGGAAGAGAGAGAAGAGTGAACTTTTGGGGAGAAGTTAAGAGCTTAGCAAACCACTCTCCTCTTTGCCCTGGCTGGTCCCATGTGGGAGAGAGGGCACAGCCACTGGAGTGGAAAGAACCACGGAAGAAAGGGCTTTTACGCCTTTCCTGCAGGAGAAGGTGAGAAAAAATCCTGAGAAGTTTCAACTTGTCTCGGCTGCCCTCCATTTCCTCTGCTCAGTGGTAAACAGAGTGCCAGGTAAGTTTTGTGGACAAGGTGGGTGAGCAAGTAGTGAAATTAGCAAGCAAGAAAGCAAAAGTGGGGACCTTCCCCCTACAGTGCCCCTGGCCTTTTTCAGGGGAGGCTGGAGGCCTCAAGCTAGGCAGGGGTTAGACAGAACTTAAGGGGAACATTTGGGTTAAAGTTTGTCACAATCGAACTGTCCAAATGAGGAAATGTCAATGTGGAGCTTTTCAGTGCTGCCTCCAGTAATACCATCAAAGCTGATTTCCTACGGACAACAGACCATTCCACAACCCGGAATTGTTCTGTATTCCTAGGATCTCTGCCCCAAGGCCATGTGTCTCCTTGGTTTGAGATCTATTCCAGATCCTAAAATCCCCCTAAATACTAGATTAGAGAGGCTAATTCAAGAGGAACGGGGCACGCTATTAGACAAGTCAGGGACTGCAGTGTGGGCTCAAGAAACAGCCTTTCAAACATTCCAGAGTAGCCATTGAAATAGAACGGTGCAGCATTTGAGCACATTGAGTGACATTCGCAATGAGACTGGTAGTTTTTCAAGGTTGAGTCACCCAGATGATGAATTCCCCAGCCCTTCTCAGACTTCCTCTGAACTTTTCACTGAAGTCTGAGGCGCATACAGCTATGATGCTCTTAGCTGAAGGAATAGGACTTGAGGAAAGGCAGTTTTATGCGATCACCCAGGCAGGTTATCCTCATGACAAACTCAAGGGGAAGTGTCCAAATCCTCCTTTGCCAAAGGCATGAATTCTGAATAATCCCAAACCCTGTCAGGAGGACAGTGCCCTTCACTATGGTTAACTATCCTCTAATTCCCCCCGAGGACCAGTCTGCTCTCCTGCCTCTTCCTATCTTTTCAGTGACCTAGATTGGAGATATATGATTACTGCTCATTTCACGATAGGGAATTGGAGGCCTTACCATTGGAAAGGAATAGTCAGTAGTGAGAAAGGGTCAGTGGGACCTCCTCCCTCTGCACTATGTTCTCAACACAAAAGTATCACGGCTTTGTTTTTCCCTTTTACTGCGTTTTGTACTTCATTCTCCCACCCACTTTCTCTACTTGCTTTATATTTCACCTGAACTAACTTTTACTCTCTATATATAAATTCAACATAAACTCAATGGTAGAATTCATTTGGAATGTTTCTTTAGTCCTGCCTGAGGACTTTTGAGTGCAAAGACCATCAGATTTGGAGGCAGAATACCTGGACTGTAGCCACAGCTCTACCACTTTTACTCCTGTGACCTCGGGCAAGTCACTTAACTTCTTTGACATTTGTGAGTAAAATAAGGCTAATATTGGGCCCATGTATATCACTTGGCTAAGGATCAAATAAGAGTGTATGTTAAAAAAAAAAAAAAACACCAAAAAAACAAAGAAAGAAAGAGTGTGCCCTAACCGGTTTGGCTCAGTGAATAGAGCATCAGCCTGCAGACTGAAGGATCCCAGGTTCGATTCCAGTCAAGGGCATGTACCTTGGTTGTGGGCACATCCCCCGTAGGGGGTTTGCAGGAGGCAGCTCATTGATGTTTCTCTCTCATCAATGTTTCTAACTCTCTATCCCTCTCCCTTCCTCTCTGTAAAAAATCAATAAAATATATATATTTTTTAAAAAGAGTGTATGTTCAGATCTTATTATGTTTGTATCATTACCATTTGTTTCTCCTCCAATCTACTTTGTAATAAATAAAGTTGCTGCCCAGTCTTGAAAGTAGCCCATTTAGAGCTCACAGCTCCCCTCCAAAGAAGTTAGAAACCTGAGCTGATCGTCCCCAGCAGTGGAATTGGGAAGTGACACCAATTTCTCTGCTGAGATCTCTCACACGTTGCAGGCTCTTCTTGCTGGTCTGTCTCTGTTTCATTCTCCACTGGCTTTCTGTCTGCACAGGGGCATAGTTAAGCGCTCGAGCATAGCTTGAGTCCTCTGCTTGGCCAAATGTCTCCTTTATATGGTAATCACAGAACTGTCCCACACATATTGTGTTTTGTCAGTATCAGAAGGCCCAGACCTGGGATTGTTGGCTTTTGTAGGATTTGACGCTCATCTTCTGTCCCCTCTTTCCCTAGAAGTAGGACCAACGATGGAAAGACCTCGGTTCTTCTTCCCTCTCCTCTCACTCTTACTGCTGGCCTTGATGAGCCTCGGCTTGATGAGCTGGGCATGGACTGCTCCCAACTGCACCATAGGAGACAGCTCCTTATTACCTAACATCTCCTACTACATCCCATTCTGTACCTTGGCCCCAGGACTGCACCTTTTCGCATCATGCTCCAATGTTAAAAACCTGGCTCAGACCCTGAGAGCAGTGCCCCGGGATACAGAGGCATTATGTCTCCAGGGCACAGTTACCATCCTGCCTGCCGATGCCTTTGGACACTTCCCCACACTACAGCTCCTGAGACTGCAGCTGGGCACCATCAGGATTACATCTGGGACATTTCAAGGATTGGGCCAGCTACAGCACCTTTCCTTTGAGCATCAAGCTCCCTGCTGCCTGAGCCTGTTTCTCCCTCCAGATGCACTGGAGCCCCTCGGATTCCTCAACACCCTTTCCTTCCATGGCTACTGCCTGAATTATAGCCAGGATGTCCAGTTGCCCATCAGCCTTAGTCGTCTAACCCTGAGGCACAGCTGTCTGACAGACCTGCAGGAATTGCAAGGGCTCTTCCCAAACCTTGTCTCTGGCTCCTCACACACACCCAGCCCCAGCCCACGGACTCCCTTCCTGGAGTTGCTGGATCTGTCTGCCAACCTGCAACTGAGCAGTGTGGGTAGCCAGGCTCTGCGTGGCCTCCAGCTCCATTCCCTGATATTGGATGGCACCCCATTAAGTGCATTAGACCTTTTAGGCTCAGGACTGCTCCACTTGGACTCCCTCTACCTTGTGGGGACTGGTGCACAAAAACTGCCTGGGAATGTGACAGGTTACTTTGCACTTCGTGCACTTGACCTCGGGAGGAACCAAATCCGGAACCTAGAAGGTGGAGATCTCCTAAGGTGCCACTCCCTGGAACTCCTCAGCCTTCATGCCAATGGCCTTCAGTTACTTCCCTCCAGTTTCCTGAGTGCCCTGCCCCAGCTTCAGAGGCTCAATCTGTCAGTGAATAAGCTGGGCCCAACCTTGGTGCTCCCAGGAGGGCTGGCCAGCTCAAATCTGAGAGTGCTAGATCTGTCTCACAATGAGCTCTGCGTGCTGCCCTGCAGGGCCTTCTCCTCTCTTCCTCAACTCCAGGAGCTCTGGCTGAGTGGTAACAACATCTCCAACTTATCCAGGGAGAGCCTGGAAGGACTGAGGTGGCTGAAGACCCTAGACCTGAGTTGGAACCAAATTAAGATGCTAAAGCTGGACTGGCTCTCCTCTCTTCCTGCCCTTACTTCACTGAACCTCCTGGGCACCCATTTAGAGCATATCTCAGGCAGACAGCTCCAGGGTCCCCTGAAGCTGAGCCATCTGAAGCTGGGTTCCTCTAATATGCTGGAGATCTACCCTCCCTGGCCTCCAGCACTGCTCAGCTTGGAGTTATGGGCAGAGAGTTCTATAGAGTTTAGGGTCCCCAAGGCAGAACCCTTCTTGTTCTTGGAGAACTTTACCTTACAAACTACCTATATGTTGTTGCGTCCGGTCAACGCCACACTCCATTTCCCTTCCCTGCGTCATCTCACTCTGCGAGGCTGCAGCACCTTCATCTTCTCTCAGCCGAGAGTCTTCCTCGGGCTCCCTCGCCTGGAGCACTTGCACTTCTGGTCTGATCACAATGGCGCAGGAGATCTGCGTCTATCTGGAATGCCCAGGCTGCGAGTGCTGGAGCTGGGGGACTTGGATTTCTTCTATAATGCAAGACCCGTGCAGCTGGAGATGCTACTGAAAGAGCTGCCTCAGTTACAGGTACTGGCATTGAGCAACCTGAACCTCGGGAACCTCTCCGTCTCCAGCTTCAGGGGCTTGGGCCTCCTTCGCCTGTTGCTGCTCAACTCCGAATGGGCCCTGGGGTTGGACAGCAGCCTCCAGGAACTAATCCCCCAGATGCCGCAATATGTTTATTTCTCAGATGTCACCTTCACCTGCCAGTGTGAAAGCTCTTGGGTGGGGCCTTGGGCAACACGGGCCCCAAACACCTTTGTGTATGGGCTGGAGAAATCCATCTGCAAGGCCAATGCCTCTGATTACTCCAAGACGCCACTGCTCACCTTCCTTTCTGGTCACTGCTCACATGATTCTGAGTTTCAGGCCTTTCTCACCAGCACCACTCTGGTGCTCCTGCTGACCTTCCTTGCACTGCTTAGCTGTCCTAAATGGCCCTGGCTTCACCGCCTGCGGACACTATTTCATGCCTGGTGGTGGAAATTGGGTGGCCAGCACCCCAGAAATCAATTCCACTATGATGTCTTCATATCCTATTGTGAGCAGGACCAAGCCTGGGTGCTGGAAGAACTGGTTCCTGCGCTGGAGCAGCCTCTTCCAGATGGCGAGGGCTTGAGGCTATGCTTGCCTGAGAGGGACTTTGGGGTTGGGCAGGACAGGATGGATGCTACGGCTGCCAGCATGGAGAGCAGCAGAGCCACCCTCTGTGTGCTCAGCCACCAGGCCCTGGGAAGCCCCTGGTGCAGTCTGGAGTTGAGGATTGCCACCCACAACTTGGTGGCCAAGCCTGGGACTGCTTGTCTTCTGCTCCTGTTTCTGGAACCTATTGATCGGCGGCAGCTGCATAGCTACCACCGCCTGGGCCGGTGGCTGCAGAAGGAAGATTACTTTGATTTGTCCCAAGGGAGGGTTGAGTGGGATGCCTTCTGTGAACAGCTCCGGAAAAGGCTAAGGAAAGCTGGGCAAGAGAGAGAGGACTAGGGACTCTGGAAAGGAGTTTCAGCCAAGCCAGAGGACTCCCAGCAGGGACCTGGACCCAGCACATCTCGGGAGGGCAGGCTCAGAAGGCAGTGCTCTACAGGCAATGCTCAGCTCAAGCCGACTTGCCACACTAAAAGTGATACACGGAGAAACCAAATCCCAATGGGATAACATGTTAGCACTTGGAAACGAGATATTCATTCAAAAAACAGTTGTGATACCTGCTAGTCCTCTGAACACAAGGCATCCCCTAAAAAATAATACATAAAATGTTTTCTAGAACCACGTCTGCATTACACATAATAAATTCATTCTGCCCCATGAAAGTAATGTATTTGCTTGTTTGTTTAAAAAAAGTACTTTATTCTAGTGGAATGGGGCAAGAATCAATGAGGTATTTGTGTTGAAGCTAAATTGAAGCCATATTTTCAATTCACCAAAGATCCAAAATTTCGAAGAGGCTCTCACAATAACAGTCTTGCATGGGGAGAACAATAGTTTTGATTCTATATTACTTGTGAGGAATCTGAGTACATAAAGTTTATGTGATTTTTGACCTTGGTACAGCTGTATATCACAAAGTTTGGCTTTGGCCCCAGTTCCTCTGAGTCACATCCAAGTCTACATTCTCCACTCTGTCTTTCAGTTATCTCTAACCAATGACAACTTACCTTCCTACAAAGGTAAAGCAGGCAAACAGCTTCCCCTGCCCTCAAATCTGTCAAAGCAAAGGCACCAAATAAACTGTGTGTGCTACTGCCACCTCGTGGTCATATCTGTTTTCCTTGTTCAGTTGGGGAACACCAACCCCCCTTCTCTCCCCCCCTCCCCCCACCCCCACCCCCCCCCCACCCCGGGCCTTGCCCCCCCCCCCACCCCCTGCCCCCCGCCACCCAACCCCAGTCTTTGGCTCATTGAGTGAAAGAGTTCCACACTTTTTTTTCTTTTTCAGGAAAAAATAACAATTTCTTCAGTTAATAGCAGACTATTTGTAGTCCCATGGCATAATTCTGGGATTTTGCTGACCAATCCGCAATCCAGAATGCCTTCCAGAATTCCTTCCCCCTGCCCCTTTGTCTGCTGTCAACTAATGATCCTTAGAAAATACGGTTCATTTTTGTCAGTGTTGATAAAAACCTCAAGTTCTCATTAACCTTACTGTTTCCCATTACATGTTTGTTTTTGTTTGTTTTATTTCATTGACGTTATCTGGATAGTTTTCTTTTTTTCTTGACACATCTTAGATTCATATAATGGAATTTCAGTATTAAAAGAAATTTGCTTCTGATGCTTAAATCCTTTCTACTACTTTCCCAGCCTGTATCTAACAAAGTCATGATATAAAGTAGTCTTCTGAAGCAGCCTGTGCCATCACTGGGTAGGTTTCTCTGTAAGAAAGTCATCCTCCATATTGAGTTACAAGGTGTTTCCCTATAACTTTTAACTATTATTTTTAATTCTGAACTTCAGGGATCAAATGGCACAAATTGTATTGCTCTTAAATAATTACCCTTCCACTGTTCCAATAGAACAAAGGGATTGTATGGTTCTTAAATAATCACCCTCCATTTATTTCAGCAATTTAAATATCCCAGTACCTTCCACTGTTACTCATTTTTCATACTTCTCAGCCCCTCTAAGTCCAAGTGCACTGCAGTTTGCCCAGGTACTGCTTAACCCCAGAACTTGTAAAGGCACAGTGTCTGATCTCTGTAGAATCAAACAGGATGAGATCATTCCCTCCATTTATACATTCTGAAGTCACATTGTGGCAAAAAAAAAATGTTGATTCAAATGTTTTATTTGCTTTTCTTTGGCTCAATTGAGATTAAAAGGGCAAACTCACAAAACAAGTGAGGCAGTAGTTGACAGTCAAGTCCTCATGAAACTAATGCAAAAATCCCAACATTACCACAGCAGACCTGGGGCTGGGATATGTATAGAATTATGGAAAGAATAGAATAGATGAAGAGAGTCTTTGAAGTGTTTTATAAGTTACTATAGGTGCAGTATATGAAAACGTGCACTCAGGGGGTCCCTCAGCCTGGCCTGTGCCCTCTCGCAGTCTGGGAGCCCTCAGGGGATGTCTGACTGATGCGGGGAGCAGGCCTAAGCTGACAGTTGGACATCCTTAGAGCTGCCGCAGAGGCGGGAAAGGCTCCCACCACCGCTGCTGCCCTCACCAGCCATGAGCCTGGCTTCTGGCTGAGCAGCGCTCCTCTGTGGGAGTGCACTGACCATCAGGGGGCAGCTCCTGCATTGAGCATCTGCCCCCTAGTGGTCAGTGCGTGTCATACGACCGGTCGGTCTGTCATTCAGTCAATTTGCATATTAGCCTTTTGTTATATAGGAAGGATTTGCATTAACTAACTTCTGCCTTTCTGTTCTTGGGATTTGTAGAACCCTTTGCTTTTACATCTTCACTTCTAAATCCAGTATCATATCTTCTGTGGGAAAACACAGCTGCCTTACTATAAATATATATATATATATATATATATATATATATATATATATATATACACTTCTGCTTATAGTTCAGGTTATTTTTTTATTCATGTGTCTATATTTGTATAGTTCATATTCTGCTCTAAGGCTTAAGGCCAACTTATTCTTCGGCTTAGACCCAAGCCTCATCATCTTTCCTGATTCCCCTGGAAGTTGGACCAATTTAGACCTCAGTTAAAGGAATACTTTCTGAGATCTGGCCAAAATGTTCTCATTGTTATCCCTAGTTGAGGCCACTGGGGAAAGTTGGGTAACCCAGGAGGGCCAGAAGCAAACCTTGACATGTTTATTAAAAAGTGTACATGGCCTGGAGCTCAGCGGAAGGCTTATGTGCTCACAGAGTGCTCTGGGGCACCACCCCTCCAAGATGGGCTGCCCAGGACAGAGCAGCCATGGCTCAGAATGTGTTGGCCACGTACTCTCCTTTAGAGGTAGCGGTGTAATTGGTCCTTCCCAGATCAGGAAAGACCACCATGCCCTTTACAACTGCATGTAACTATCTTTTCATCCTGTTTAAACAATATGCTCATTCTGTAAGCGTCAAGTAATTGCTAATCTTGATATTACTTTCCAACACTCACCCCCTTTGGAAAACCTTCTAAGAAACTTGGATGCCAGCACCATTGTGTTGGTTTTGCCGCACACTTTCTCCTGCTGAAATGAGAGAACAAGAAAACTGAGGCTGACTGCACTGTCTGGGAAAAAGAAACCCAAATTTGGATGTCTGCCCTCTACTGGATTCTGTAATTCTCAAACAACAGCTTCAGGTAAGGCACAGCTTAGATTATATATAATGTCTTTTTCATCTTCCTCTAAAAGTGTTGTATTTTCTCCACATAAAATGTAAATTAGGGTTAAAAAGGTGAAAAGTGTCCAGAAAATCGTCATGGTATGAAAAGTATAGCATAGGGAATATGATCAATACTATTGTAATAACTATGTATTTTGTCAGATGGATACTAGGTTTCTTGGTGTGATTACTTGATAAGGTATATAAATCTGTAATCATTATGTTGTACACCTGAAACTAATATAATATTGTATGTCAACTATAATTGGAAAATAATTTTAAAAAATAAAGTTAGTCTAAGATTGAAAAAAAAATGTAAATTAGCTTTCCTATATTAGAAGTTGATTAGATTCTCAACTATATAACATAATCTCCAGAATCAATTCTGGTCTCAATAAATGTTGTTATATATGTTTTATTTATAAGTATTTAAGTAAATATATTTAATAAAAATAACAATATTTTACTTGACTTCAGATATTAACTGAACTAAAAACCACATAAGCCAGGAAAATTTGTGGAATGGCAACTTTATTCTATAACTTATTACTTATTCAAGTCATATATACCAGATTTCCTAACTCTGAATATGGGGCAGAAGAAAATATCAGGCAATAAGAGAAGAACATTTTTCTATTAAAGCACATTGGCTAGCTACATGGGAAGTAAATGTCAGTTACAGACTATACCCACATGGTCTTTAAGAGGGAGCAATCTAAAACAGTTCACTTACCTATTTAAAATAAGAGGAAAAGATTATAAAAGCATTCAATAAAAATATTTGAAGATATGGACAACCAGTTATAGAAACAGACAGAAGATAGCAAAAAGCAGTGCATATACTGGTACATACACACATACATACCCTTAGAGCATGATTACAACTTAGCAACAGTAAGAAAGCATGGAGCACACCTGGCGTGGATAAAGGGGACACAAAGAAAGATGAAGTGATTAGGAGAGAGAGGTAGCTTGGATGGCGTTGCCTGAAGTAGGCTCCTGTCATGGATATCCCCCTGTTTACTTAGACTGAGGTGTAGCCCCCTAGCAAAGTCCTTGTTACCTTGCTTTTCTTTTTATTTGTTTGGGAAGTGGGGGGGTGGGGAGGTTGCTTGTTTGTTTTTGTTAGTAAACTGGAGATTTCAATCTTTGTATTCTTTTTTTTTTTTCTTTTTTCCCCTCAGTCCGAGCAATTGTTTTCCTATTTGGTTACATATAGGGCATGTTCATTGATTAAGAAAACAAATATTTAGTAAATACCTGTAATATACCAGACACTGACCTTGATTCTGGGAATAATTCAATGAGCAAAAAATGTCCCCCTCCTCTTATTTCCAGGTGGTTGAGACCAAAAAATACATACTAAGTATTTAATACAATGCCATGTGGTGATATGTGCTTTGAAGAAAACTAAAGCAGGATTGGAAAACAGGATAGCAAAGATGGGCTAAACTGGGATGGCCTCTCTGAGTCTCTGATTTTTACCAGAAATCTGAATAAGGCCAAGTAAGGCATGTGAATATTAGTGAGGAAGAGAGAGAGAGATTACAGGCATTGGTATGGGCCACACTTAACAAAGTCAAGTATCAGCGGCTGGAGAAGGAAAAGTGGTAAGAAATGAGGGCATGGAGGAAGGCCTCATTGTCTGTATAGACTGGGTAAAGAATTTTGGACTTATCCTAAGTGCGTTTAATTGGAAGCAAGTAATTGACATCAGATTTTAAAAATTATCCATCTGGGTACTATGCAGGTAATAGTCTCTAAGTATACTAGTATAAGTATGGAAATAGGTAAGTTAAGAGGCATTGGCAGTAGTTTGAGGATTTAATGGTGAAAGCTGATGGGACTGCTAAAAACTATTCAGATTCTGAATGTTTTGAACATGAAGCCTAATGGATTTGTTGATGGTGCTGATGTAGAGTATTGGGAGAGGTGGTAAAGATGTAGTCAACGTTTATGGCCTGAGCAACTGAGCAAATGGAGGTGCCATTTAATGATGTGGCAAAGCAGTAGGAGTCAATCAGTTTGAGGTTGGAAGAACCAAAAGTTTAGAAAAGGGCATATTGTGTTTTAGTTATGTTATATTCCAAACAGAGATGTTGAGTAAGAAATTGGGTGGATAAATCCAGGTTGCAGAAGAGACTTTATAGGTAGGGAGACAAAATTCGGCTTCATCCCACATGGATGGTTTTTCGTCAAGGGCTAGATGACAGATCACATACAGGGAGAGCACAGTAGGAGAAGGAAAATATCAAGGATTTGGTCCTACAAAACACATTTATAGGTCAGGTAAACCAGAAGGAACTCTACATAGGAGCCTCATATAATGTGTGTATATGTGTGTATAATATATGTGTGTGCATATATACATATATGTACATACGTGCATACGTATATATGTATACAGTATGTGGATATACATATTATGTATATGTGTATATGTGTGTTTATATATGAGAGAGAGAAATGAGAATGAATAGTCCATGGACAGTAATGTAATTCAAATCCCAGAGTGTTTTCAATGATGTAACACTGTAGTTTTATTTTGTTTGCTCTAGGTGGCAAAATGTAGATATTGTCACGAGGTATCTTACAGGTATCCGATAAATTACAACTGAGGACTGAAGCCTGTGTACTGTAGTTAAGGTGAATTTCAGTTAAAAGAGAACCATGTTGGTTTGTAGTCTGAACCTCATTCATTCACACCAATTTCATGTAAAATGTTTATTTAAGATGACACTGCATGGAGCTTACTCCTCTTCAGCAACAAGATTTTAACTGCAAAGAGGACCAATGTAAAAACAAAGAGTATTTTATAGAATTGTGTATATGTCACTAAACACTGAGAGAAATTAACAATGAAAATTGTGGAATTTCTTTCATGGAATCTTTCCAAATAAGAGGGCACACAAATGTTGGAATTGACCTTGCTGTAAACAATCACTGATTAAAGGTGATTTTCCTTATCTCTTTCCCAACATTCCTAATACTACCTAGAAAGAAACCCTATATGGAACTATGCATATGATAGCATTAAAAATTACCATTGTAAACAAACTCTTCTTTGTGGCTATTCATTCTTGCAATGTTTTCTTCTGTTAACACGGAGCTTAAACTGTACAATTGTTTGAACCTCCCTATGTTGGGCCCAGATTGATGTTTCTGAATTAGTTGAAAAGCCTCTGAATGGCAAGAGAGGATCTACCTTATTTTATATAGTGTTGAGGATACCAAACACAGGCAGGTATTTAATGGATCATTATGGGCATGGTGATCACAATGGTAAGGCTGTAATAAGCACCCACCCACTCCCAAATTTTTTATTTTCTCCCACTACTGGTATCACATTAGGACAAAGAATGCTGAAAAATCTTTAAGTAATCTAAAACTATGGTGCTAACTGAATTGTAAAGAAATGCAGAGAACATCTTAATGAGAAAATTCCTGTAGAGTAATTTGTAACATGGCAATGTCTTGTTATTGCAATTTTAGGAGAGAAAAAATGAAAAACCTCGAAAGGAATAATAAGTCTGACCCTGTGAGCATATTCATTCTTCTTGGATTCCCTTGTACCTGGGAGATCCAGGTCCTCCTCTTCTCACTCTTCTCTGTGATCTATGTCCTAACGCTCATTGGGAACCTTTGCATTATCTGTGCAGTGTGGTGGGACCACCATCTTCACACACCCATGTACATCCTGCTGGCCAATTTTTCATTCCTGGAGATCTGGTATGTCACTTCTACTGTCCCCAATATGCTAGCCAACTTTCTCTCTGAGACCAACACCATCTCCTTCTCTGGCTGCTTCCTCCAGTTCTACTTCTTCTTCTCCATGGGCACCACTGAGACCTTCTTCTTGTCTGCCATGGCCTTTGACAGGTACCTTGCTATCTGCAGGCCCCTGCACTACCCCACTGTCATGACAGTTCCACGCTGCATCAGAATAGCAGCCTGCTGCTGGGTGTGTGGCTTCTCCTGTTTTCTCCTCCCAGTTTATCTCATCTCCCAGCTTCCTTTTTGTGGCCCCAATATTATTGATCATTTTTTGTGTGACCCAGGACCCCTTATGAAGTTGTCCTGTGTGCCAGCTCCTGCCACTGAGATCACCTGTGCCGTCTTTAACTCGGTCCTGATTTTCTCCACCTTCCTCTTCATTACCGGCTCCTACGCCCTTGTGATCAGAGCTGTGCTGAAGGTCCCCTCAGCAGAAGGCCGGCAGAAGGCCTTCTCCACCTGTGGCTCCCACCTGGCCGTGGTGTCCCTGTTCTATGGCTCAATCATGGTGATGTATGTGAGCCCAACAGCAGGCAATCCAGCAGGGATTCAGAAAATTGTGACTTTATTTTATTCTGTGTTAACTCCATTTTTCAATCCCTTGATCTACAGCCTCCGGAATAAGGAAATAAAGAAGGCCCTGAGAAAACTGCTGAGGATTGTGAGATTTGGTCAAAAACAGCTTATCAAGAACTAGAATCCATATATGTGCAGTACATATAGTGATATAAAATTAGAGGAGGTTAATAGTCTTGAGTAAATTTGAGAGACAAATATGTTTCCTATATTTCCTGGAATATATTTAGGGATGCGTTTCAATAAAGCAAGTAATAAACAAGATCTTACCAGACTGTTCATAAATTATTTATTTGTACTAGGCTTCACTGTATTGATATTCCTGTGTATATCATATGAAAACAGAAAAATGCCAGATATTCTCAGGCATTTTTGAAGAAGAAAAAACATATACAATCCAAAGGTCAACTGGTCCATTACTATCTTTTGCAGATTTCAGTAAATTTGTCTTCAGCCCCCAGTTTCATAGTGATTAAATGTCCAGAGTCCCATCACTATCTACTTACACACACCACACCACACACACACACACACACACACACACACACACACACACGTACATGCACACACATGCACCATACAAGCATGGTAATATGTGCTTCTCCTCCCACTCCTGAATCTACCTGCTGTCTTGATCAATCACACCAATCTGCATGTGAGACTCATACCCTCCAACATTTTATCTAAACCAAACTCATTCCAGCTCTGTGTGAGTTTATTAGCGTGACTGCAGGTTGGGGCCAGGGAAAGTCAGAGGAAGGGCCACCGTGATGAACACCCATCAATCTCTCATAGTGCACCTGAAGCTGCCTTTTCCTGTCTTCCTCATCCTCTTCTCACCACCCACAAGAGTCGCCAGAACATCTTTTCTTTATATTTATTTTTTTAATTTCTTTATTGATTAAGGTATTACATATGTGTCCTTATTACCCCATTACCCCCCACCTCCCATTCATGCCCCCACGCCCCTGTTGTCTGTGTCCATTGGTTAGGCTTATATGCATGCATATAAGTCCTTTGGTTGATCTCTCCCCATTACCCGCACTGTCCCCTACCTTCCCTGAGGTTTGACATTCTGATTGATGTTTCTCTGTCTCTGAATCTGTTTTTGTTCATCAGTTTATGTTATTCATTATATTCCACAAATGAGTGAGATCATGTGATATTTATCTTTCTCTGCCTGGCTTATTTCACTTAGCATAATGCTCTCCATCTCCATCCATGTTGTTGCAAATGGTAAGAACTCCTTCTTTTTTTACCACAGCATAGTATTCCATTGTGTAGATGTACCACAGTTTTTTAATCCACTCATCTGCTGATGGGTATTTGGGCTGTTTCCAAATCTTAGCTATGGTGAATTGTGCTGCTATGAACATAGGGGTGCATATATCCTTTCTGATTCGTGTTTCTAGTTTCTTGGGATATATTGCTAGAAGTGGGATCACTGGGTCAAATGGGAGTTCCATTTTCAGTTTTTTGAGGAAACTCCATACTGTTCTCCACAGTGGCTGCACCAGTCTGCATTCCCACCAGCAGTGCACAAGGGTTCCTTTTTCTCCGCATCCTCGCCAGCACTTGTCATTTGTTTACTTGTTGATAATAGCCATTCTGACAGGTGTGAGATGGTACCGCATTGTTGTTTAGATTTGCATCTCTCTGATTAGTGACTTTGAGCATGTTTTCATGTGTCTCTTGGCCTTCCTTCTGTCTTCTTTCGAAAAGTGTCTATTTAGATCAGTTGCCCATTTTTTGATTGGGTTGTTTATCTTCTTTTTGTTAAGCTGCAAGAGTTCCCTGTAAATGTTGGAGATTAAACCCTTATCATTGATATCATTGGCAAATATGTTCTCCCATGCAGTGGGCTTTCCTGTTGTTTTATTGATGGTTTCCTTTGCTGTGCAAAAGCTTTTTATTTTGATGTAGTCCCATTTGTTTATTTTCTCTTTAGTTTCCATTGCCCTAGGAGCAGTATCAGTGAAGAAATTGCTTTGGCATATGTCAGAGATTTTTCTGCCTATGGATTCCTCTAGTATTTTTATGGTTTCCTGTCTTATGTTTAAGTCCTTGATCCATTTTGAGTTTATTTTTGTGTATGGTGTAAGTTGGTGGTCTAGTTTCATTTTTTTGCATGTATCTGTCCAATTTTCCCAACACTGTCTTGACTCCATTGTATGTTCATGCCTCCTTTGTCAAATATTAATTGACCATAGTGGTTTGGGTCAATTTCTGGGTTCTCTATTCTATTCCATTGATCTATATGTCTGTTCTTGTGCCAGTACTATTGCCAGAACATCTTGCCTTTTCTTATTCAGAATAATTTTGTTCATCTGCAGACCCTTTGGGGTTTGAAATTCTTCCTCAAATGGACTTTTCAAAAAATTTCTTCTCAGCAAAACTAGTTCTTGAGCAGGATCTTATGAAAATAGTTTTCTCCAACTGGTCACTTTTTTAGGTTCTTATAACTTGATGTATTCCTTCTTTATCTTAGTACCACCACTCAGTGAAAAAGAATAAATATACTGAATCAAAATAGAGGTGAGACCTGGAAACAATATTACTTGGAAAAAATTAAAACAATATTATATATTAAGTGCTTTATAATTTTAAAGTACTTTCTATTTTTATTAGAATGAACATTAACCATGCAGAGAGGATAGTGTGTGTGAGTCTGAGGATAGAAATAAGATAGAATTGCCAATGTCTGAAATGAGGTATATTACTCTCCAGTTAATTTTCAAAGTGGCCTGAAATCATCATATTGAATCTTAGTTAGTAAGTCCTACTCTGAGAGAACACAGATTCATTTACTAGTGAAATTATGCCCAGTTTTTAGGAGCACAAAAGACCAAATTCACCAGTCTATCTTAATTTTAGCTATACAAACATGAAAGTCAGGCTCTATGTGGGATAATAGCATGACTTATTTTAAAACTTGGGTGCAGGGCCAAAGCTAGTCTATGAACTCTTTACATAAATCACAAAAATAACACAGTAGCCCTAGCTGGTTTCGCTCAGTGGATAGAGCATCAGCCTGCGGACTGAAGGGTCCTAGGTTCGATTTCTGTCAAGGACACATGCCCAGGTTGCAGGCTTGATCCCCAGTAGGGGGTGTGCAGGAGGCAGCCAATCAATGATTCTCTCTTATTATTGATGTTTGTATCTCTCCCTTCCTCTTTCTGAAATCAATAGGGGACAGTCGCAAGTCCTTCTACTGAACAGATTCCCTTATGCCAGGAACAACTTGCAGAGTCTTATCTAATATCCCTTGGTAGAGGAGAGAAGAAGTGAGCCACAGGCAGCCTTTCCACATTCTTTCTTAGAGGTATTGAATGAAGGGAGAAGGTATTTAACCCCCCAACTCTCCTAAAAGAAAGAGGGAGAAGAAGCTAGGGATTAAACACAGCACACCAATACTCATCATTTATCTCTTGAATTGAAACTCAGAATTTGCTCTCATCCTAGTACTTATTTTTTTTTTACCAAAGACCAGTAAATATTGGATGTGAATTCTCATAAAAATAATTTCAAAAAGTTATTAAAATCAATAAGAAAATTTAAAATGATGGCCAGATGCAAAGTAAGTCTATAAAAGATAATAATCAGAAAGAAAATATAATGGAAGTAAAAGGTCATTTATAATAACAATGAAAATGTAATACACCTCTAAATAAATTCATCAAAGAGGAGTAAAGTGTATGAGAAGAAAACTGCGAATACCTTGAAACAGTAAAATAAAAACATTAATAAATGGAGATATCTACCATGTTTCTAAATGTAATGAGTAAATGTTGTAAATTTGTCATTTCTTCCCAAATAAATTTATAAATTTAATGAAAATAAAGTAATAATATTAGAATTATACCTATTCAAATGTTCACTAATTGGAGAGTAGTTAAGTGAATTATCATATGTCCAAATTATAGAATAACATACAGATATTAAAAATCATGTTTTAAAATATATTTGATGAGTTGGGAAAATGCTCACACTATAATGTTATTTAATTTTTATTTTTCCAAAATAAAAACTTACATAATTGTTTCCAAACTTATTTTGTAATTAAGAAAATACAGGAAGAAGCATGAACAGACTGTTGAACCTCAGAAGGAAGACAGAAGAGGGTGTGTGGGAAGAGAACAACCAATGAACTTGTGACCTCTTGATTCATGGTTGACACTCAACCACTGAGCCCACTGGCTGGGCTATAAAGCAAATCTTGATGGACATAAAAGGAGAGATCAACAGGAATACAGTCATAGTAGGAGATCTATCCCATTGGCATCATTGAAACAATGGCTTTAAATGACATACTGGATGGATTTAATTAATTTTTAGAGCATTTCACCTCAAAGCAGCAGAATATACATTTTTCAATTACAAATGGCATATTTTCCAGGGTAGACCACATGTTGGACCACAAAACAAATCTCAATAAATGTAAGAAGATTGAAATCATATCAAGCATCTTCTGCAACCACAATAGTAAGAAACTAGAAATCAGTTACACTAAAAAAAACAAAACTGAAAAACACACAAACACATTGAGGTTAAATAACATGTTACTAAAAAATAAATGGGTTTTGCCCAGCTGGTGTGGCTCAGTGGTTGATCATCACTCCAAAACCCAGGAGGTCACATTTCAATGCCCAGTCAGGGCACATGCCTGGATTACAGTCTCGATCTCCAGTAGCGGGCATGCAGGAGGCAGCTGATCAATGATTCTCTCTCATCATTGATGTTTCTATCTTTCCCTTCCTCTTTCCAAAATCAATAAAAAATATATTAAATAAATAAATAAATAAACAAACAGATTAACAATGAGATCAAGAAAAAAAACAAGATACCTTGAGACAAATGAAAATGACTATTGTGCTAAGCAAAATAAGGCAGTTAGAGAAAGACAAAATATCACATGATCTCACATATGTCAAATTTAATGAACAAAATAAACTGATAAACAAAATAGGTCCAAAGTCATGGATGCATGGAACAGAATAACAGATCTCAATGGGAAGGGAGGTGGAAGGGATGGCAATAGATTAACTAAAGATCGTATATGCATAACCATGGACACAGACAATAGTGTGGGTAAAGTGGGGGTTGGGTGGAGGGGGGTCAAAGGAGGTAAAGGGGAACACCTGTAATACTGACAATAATACATTTTTTAAAAAGAAAAAACACAATGATCCAAACTCTATAGACACAGCAAAAACAGCCCTAAGAGGAAAATTCATAGCATTACAGGTTTACCTCAAGAAATGAGAAAAATCTCAAATAAATAATCTTACATTTCTTAAAGGAGCTAGAAAGAGAACAGCAAACAAAGCCCAAGGTGAGTATAAAGAAGGAAATAATAAAGATCAGAGCAGAAATAAACAAAAGAGCGTTGAAAAATATATGCATCCCATGTTCATTGCAGCATTATTCATAATGGCAACAACCTAAGTGTCCATCTACAGATGAATGGATAAAGAAGATATATATAACAGAATATTATTCAGCCATAAGAAGGAAATCCTTTCTCTAACTGCCTTATTTTGCTTAGCACAATAGTCATTTTCATTTGTCTCAAGGTATCTTGTTTTTTTTCTTGATCTCATTGTTAATCTGTTTGTTTGTTTGTTTGTTTATTTAATATATTTTTTAAATAAATCCTACCATTTGTGACAACATAGGTGGACCTTAAAGGCATTATGCTAACTAAAATAAGTCAGAGAAAACAATATTGTATGATATCACTTGTTTGTATAATCTTAAAAGTTGAATAGAAACAAAGAGCAGATTTGTGATTGCCAGAAGGTGTGGGATATGGGAAATGGGGGAATGTTTGTCAAAAAATATAAACTTGCAGTTATGAGTAAGTTTGAGGGACTTAATATAGATCCTGGTGATTATTGTCAACAACACTGTATTATATACTTAAAGTTGCTAAAAGAGAACATCTTTACTATCTCACCACAAAATAGAAATGATAATTCTGCAAGGTGATGGAGATGTTAGCTAATGCTATGGTGGTAATTATTTTGCAATATATATGTGTATCAAATACACTGTACATCTTAAACTCACATATTGTTATATGTCAATTGTATCTCGATAAATCTAGAAAAAAACTTTTTAAAACAAAAAAAGTATAATGGAGTGCAAATGTTATAAAAAGAAGAAATGGAGATAATGGACTGGGTACCACACAGGGGGCATTCTCCCCAGTTTACACTTCTCTAGCACACTGGCCTCCCTGTTCTTTCCCTGACATGACAAACACACTCCTACCTCTTGTTCCTAGAATTAGTTATTCCTTCTGCTGAAAATCCCTCTCCATGTTCTTCATTTTTTCAAGCCTCTGCTCAAATGTTAATGTCTCTGTTAGGCTTTCCTTAAAACCATATTTAAAAGTCTAAGTCCTGCTCTAGCTGGTTTGGCTCACTAGATAGAGCGTAGGCCTGTGGACTGAAGGGTCCTGGATTTTATTCCAGTTAAGGACATATATCTGGGTTGCTGGCTCAATCCCCAGTGGGGGGCATTCAAAAAACAGCCAATCAATGATTCTTGTCATTGACATTTCTATTTCTCTCTACCTTCTTCTCCGAAGTCAATACAAATATATTTTTTAAGTATTTTTAGAAAGTCCAAGTCCTGCCCATTTCCAATCTATCTCATTTCTACACTTCATTTTTCTCAGATGAAAAATATATATAATACCTTTTATTTTTATTAAAATTTCTTTATTGATTAAGTAAAGGCAGATATATATATATATATATATATATATATATATATATATATATAATACACTTATTCATTTACTCATTTTATTTATTTTCTGTTGCTTTTCTCCCCGCCCCCCATTGAATTTTTCTAGGTAAGCAGGATTTTTTTTCTATTTTGTTTACTCTATTATATCTCTAGTACCTGTTGAGCACGCTATAAACATTATTAAATAGTCTATACAAGTCTTAGCACTTAAAATGTCATTTTTCTATCATAAAATTGCAACTGGAATGTCTCTAAGTAACAAATTTTAGAATAATAGTTAATAAAGAACAGGTTTTTTTTCTTCTTCAAAATATAAATGGGGAACTTAATGGTACATCTTTTTGTTGTAACTATTACAGCAAACTATTACTATTTCATTATTCCCTAGGAACCTTTTGCAATGCCTGGTTACTAGAAGCACAAGAGATGATAAGAAGCTAGTTTGGTAAGCACATTATTCCTCAGGGATAGCAGGGCTTGGGATTTCATTATCACTAAATAAAATTCAAAACTATCTCATCTGTTGAACAGATACTTTAAAAATACCAGGGAGAGGCTCCCAGATCTCAAAAGCCATGACAAGGAAATAAATTTAGATGAAACCTTCATCTGTGCTTTCATCTTTACAATAAATATGAGTTTTCAATCTGGGAAGAAAAAATTTTTTTTTTAATTTACTCTTTGCAACTCATGGAAGGTTACACCCTGGATCATCCAACTCTGCAGAAGTTCCTCACATGCTTTTCACTCTGTGGGGCAACATTTTATTCCCCCTTTCTGACTTCTCTTCTTAGCCTGTATTCAAGGGGTGAGTTAAAACTTTGCATGCCCAATTATAAGAGCTGACTTTTCTGCATAAGTAAATTTGCTGGGAAGTGCTTTCTTCTTGTTCTGAAAGTGTAAATATCTGGTTAAAAACAAATTCAAACAGAAAAGTTTTAAAATATTAATTATTCTCTTGTTTCTGAATCTTTGGAAATGCATTCATATAGCTTTCTTATCCTTTTTAAATATTAATGGCTATTGTTTACAAAGAGACCTGGAGATTTTATGTAAAAATGTATAACTAATAAATTTCTGGAGGAGGATTTATTATCAATATTACAATCAATTTTTTCTCAATATAGAAAATATGACAAATTTCCGATACCACTCATATCATATCTCTCCAATACATATATTGCTCTTAATTAAATGTATTGTTAATAAGATTATGTGAAATAACTCTTCCTTAAATGACAAAACCATTCAGTATCTGCATGCTCTCTGTTTCTTGAATTTATAGTATCTTCTTTGGATTGTGACTTTCTACAGTTTGTACTCCCAAGAAATACTGTAACAGGAGACCAAAGCAGGGTGAGTATTGACACTCATTTACCACTATTAGGGGTCCAATTATCAGTGAAAATGACTAATTAAGAGTGCTTAGAGTAGGGTATAACAAGGTATCAGAACACAGATCAGAGTGTGAAAGATAGCAACGAAGACCTGTGTGGCAGCTAAGTGAGCTTTTTCTTCAATAAAAGCAGCAAAATAATTTGTGGGCATCCCATCAGGGTAGTTTTGAAACATTCATATAAATTGCCTCTTACATCAATATAATGCTTTTTCTCTCTTCTGTATATTTTGTACTCACTCTATGTACCTAAGTATAATTTAAATGTTCTTTAAGTTAAAGGCACTCTATTTTCCAAACCTAGCAAATGGCTAAGATTCACTAGCTCCATAGGTTGTGTCTCTGGACAAGATGATATTCGTTCCTTTTCAGATAGGGTACAACCACCTCAGGTGAGAAAAATCATACAATTATTCACAATAAAAAATCCTAAATATTTTTTTAATCTTACTTCACAATCACAACAAATCAAGAGGAATCTATGTCTTCCAGGACAAAACACACACACACACACACACACACACACACACACACACACACACACACCAAAACAAAGCAAGAAAGAAAAAAAAACTCTTACAATTTGAGAAATTCTGGTGCCTGCCCTACATTGCCACCTGGTATGATATTATTGCTATGGGAAACCAATAGACTGACCTATCACATTGCCTTCAGGCTCAATACAATCTACATATCCCAAGAGCAATGAGAATACACACACAGCAGTTCTTCTACTTTAGATGACAAACATTATAGCCAAGAGTAGGCTTCTGAAGAAACAAGATGTATAAAAGCTTTGATTGAGTAACAACAAACTGGGAGCAAGGGGACAGCAGGCATGAGTGAAGCAAGCCATTTCATGTTTCAAGGTTGTCTCGAAAGAAAATCCCTAGAATAGGTATACATATGTGCGAGAGGTATGTGTAAAAAGAGAAGAAAGACCAAACATAGAAAGCCGCTATGAAAGTAATATGGAAATGTCAGGCACACAATCAAAACACTTTTCTCTACTTCACAACATTTTGTGGAACTTTGGCCAACTCTAGTCACAGTCAGCAGTCCAGTCACTCAGAGCAGTGCTCTGCCTATGTCAGATGCCCCACGTGGCATGTTTCGTTCTCACATTCACGAGAGACTGTTTCAAAATGTTCAACCAGCAAATTTTAGGTGCCAAAGTGTAGGGCTCTGCCCCAGGATGTGAGGCTGAATCCAACAGCTGAATAGAGAGAAAGCATGTCTTGTGTTCCAAACATATATAATATACCATCTGCGCGGGCCCCAGAGACGCCCTTTGGGTCATTACTTTACAATACCATTAACAAGCACAAAAAGGAGTATTCTCTGTGCCCTTTCACTGTATCTCAGTGAGACAGAACCTTTTGAAATGTCTTAATGTAAGTAGTATTTTATTTGGTATTATTATCAATAATACTAATCATCATAAATTACTTTTGTGTAATGCTTTAGAGATAAATTTTGCATGCACAGATTTGAATGTACTATAATCTATATGGTAAACAGATGAGAAAATAGACAAGTAGAAGTGACATACTCAAAATTACAAATGTAGTACTCCTGTGTAATCCAGTATCCTCACCCGGTTTAATGATTGCCCCGAGCCAAGTTTTTACTTATTTGCATCTTACCAAAATGAAATCATACTTTGGGAAACAGGTTGTGGTGATCACCGTTTTGTTGCTTTAACTGAAACCTCATTGTTTATTTTAAAAATTGTAAGGGAATTTGGTGTTTTCAGGGAGAACCAGCAATCTCCATTAAAGTGCAATAGCCAATGTCATCTCCATGTCTTCCAGACTGATGAATGTGTCCGGCAGAGAAACCAACTCCGTGAGTCACTTTATCCTCATGGGCTTTCCCTCGAGCCCAGAAATGCAGCTCCTCTACTTTGGGCTCTTCTTAGTAGCCTATACCTTGACCCTGATGGGGAACACAGCCATTGCCTGTGCTGTGCGGTGGGACTGGCGCCTTCACACCCCCATGTACATCCTCTTGGGGAATTTCTCTTTCCTGGAAATATGTTATGTCACCACAACCATCCCTAACATGCTGGCCAACTTCCTCTCCACAAGCAAGTCCATCTCCTTTGTGAGCTGTTTTGCACAGTTCTACTTCTTCTTCTCTTTAGGGTGTGATGAGGGCTTCTTCCTTTGCATCATGGCTTTTGACAGGTACCTTGCCATCTGCCGTCCTCTGCATTACCCTCACATCATGACTAAACAGCTCTATACCGGCCTCATCATCTTTGGATGGTCGGGTGGATTCATTCTTTTCTTAACCCCGGTTGTTCTCATTTCACAGTTGCCCTATTGTGGCCCAAATATCATCAACCATTTTATATGTGACCCTGTGCCACTGATGATGCTGTCCTGCTCAGAAGATACCACGACACAGTTCATTTACTCTACTTTCAATGCTGTCTTCATGGTCGGCACCTTTCTCTTTATCCTTTGCTCCTACGCTCTGGTGATTCTGGCTGTGCTGCGGATGTCCTCAGCAGCAAGCAAACACAAGGCTTTCTCCACTTGTGCTTCCCACCTGGCTGTGGTGATCCTGTTCTTTGGCTCTGTTATTGTGATGTATCTTAGTCCTGGACCTGGACACCCAGTGGAAGTGCAGAAAATTGTGGCCTTATTTTATTCTGTGATAACACCCCTCTGTAACCCTCTGATTTACAGCCTCAGGAACAAGGAGATGAAGGATGCCCTAAGGAAAGTCTTTGGGACTGAAATACACAGTCATAAAACATAAATCAGAAATAAGAGTAAAGCAAGTTCCGCCACAACCTATCGTAATAAGATAGAAGCAAGTTTGTTTTCTAGAGAATTCAATAGTTTTGGTTAGGGAACAATAAAGCCCGTTGTCATCTTAAATATCACCACTACAGAGTGGGTTAGTCTTATTTAAGAAATAAAATTGCCTTAAGAAAACGGAACTGCTCAAAGTGTGTGTATACATTTCAGGGGACACCCTATATTTAAGATCAACAAACTCAGCTCAACCATTCAAGCCAGGGCACATTGCCTCTAAAATAAAAGACAAGTTTCTCTATTTTGCAACCCCTGCTACACAGAACTTGGTGGGACTCATGATATTTAGGAGGCAGATAAAACCAAATTTGCTGAATATGGCTCTGACATATTAATCAAGTGACTGATGTGGAAGACTGCTGATTTTGAGTGGGCCCAGTGCAAAAAGGAACCTTTACAATAGGTTCAGGCTGCTATTCGTGTCGTCCTGCTTTCAGGCTAACTAGATAAGAATATGGTGTGATAAGCAGCATTAGACTTGTAGTGCATTTCCCTTGAGTCTTAGAACAAGGCCATGCTTTCTACTGCATAGAACTACTTATTGTTTGCAAAGGATGTCCTGATTTCCATTGGTTGAAAAAAACTGAACATTTTACCACAGGAAATTGAGTGGCTATGCAAATAGAACTTCTCAGAATGAGCTGGATATTGTAACATAAATTCAGTTAAGAACAGCAACGCATTAGAAATGGTACCTGAGTGAGTGCCCAGGCACGTTCAGAGGACACTTCACCTACCTCTGCTATACCAGCACCTCTTCCTGAGTTTACACCTATGGCCTCATCAGGGGTTTCCAACAACCAGTAAATAATGGAAGAAGCTCAGTCCTACTTCATGAATGAGTTGACTCAATATATTCATGTGAGCCAACAGTAGATGGCTGCTGCATTCAGCCTAACTCAGAGGCTGGCTCCAAATGATGATGGTGAGGCCAAGTTCTTCCAATATGCAGATGAAAGCAGTAAACTTCATAGGAAAAAAGAGCCTGAGGTAAGGATATAAATGGGCTCTTCGGCTGTAATACTTGGTTTTTCTAGCCAGTCGAGGATCTGGAAAAAGTAAAATTGGAAAATTAAGAGGTAGGAAGGAGGCCTGTGGATGGAACTGTGGGATTGGACACAAAATGTGCAAATCTTGGTTATTCGTAGGCATTGATATTTTCAATTCTACATCTGATAATCTCAAGCTATAATCATAGGCCTAAACATAAAGTCAAAGTATCAAACATAAAGAGGCGCCCTAGTCAGTCTAGCTCAGAGGATAGAATGTTGGCCTGTGAACCAAAGGGTTACAGATTCAATTCCAATCAAGGGCATGTACCTAATTGCAGGCTCCTCCCTTGCCAGGGCCCTGGTTAGAGCTCGTTCAGGAGGCAGCCAATAGATGTGTTTCTCACACATCGATGTTTCTCTCTGTCTTTCCCTCTCTCTTCCACTATTCCTAAAAATCAATGGAAAAAAATATCTTTGGGTGAGGATTAACAAAAAACACACATAAATTGTCAGGGCCAGCCTGACAGGTTGAACTGGGCTGAGGTAGGGAGGTGTGAATTAAGAAAAGAAAGAAAGACAGGACAGCGGGATCGGGAGGACTACAAGAGACTATAGTAGTTCTATTAACTGTGTAATGCCTTTTATACACAAACACTGAATAGGAGGTCTGTGAAGAGGAATGTATTCTTTGTTGCTCTTAATCTCTAAGGGAGAGACAGAGTAGAAGGACAAATTCTCGGCACAGCAAATCAGGCAGATTCTCTGTACAGCAAATCTCAGTAAATAGTTACAGACTTCTTGGTAAGCCATGAATGGTTGCTCTCATTCTACTGATAACCGCCATCCAAACAGGCCTGGGAAAACTGTGTGGGTAGGGTGCCAAGGCTTGCTAGCCCCTTCAGGTGCAAGGACCGTGTCAGCTTACACCCGGTCTCCAACAATAAAGAGGAAGCATTAGACATATCCTATCTAATAAAAGGGTAATATGCAAATTAACCATCACTCTGTCACAAATATGGCTATGCCCATAGCCACAAGATGGTGGTGCCCAGTCCCCTCAGCCTCGCCGGAGTCCCCCAGTCCTGGGGGGACTGCCGCTGAGAGCGGGCAGCATGAGTGGCCTGGCGGAATGCTTGCTTCATCACTGAGGCGATGGAGGGCCTCTGGGCAGCGGGCGTGGAGCGGCCAGGGCAGGACGCTTGCATCATTGCTGCAGCGATGCCTCAGGGCTGTGGAGGGCCTCTGGGGGATGGAGGGGGGCCCAGCCCACAGCCTTCACAGCTGAGTGCAGGCCCAGAGAGGAGATGGCAGGCCCGCCTCCCACAAAAGCAGCACGGCTCCCCTGGAAGCAGCACGGCTCCCAGCAGTGCACTGCAGTTCCCACTGGCTCCCATGGGAGCAGCGGGCAGCCTACTGTGTGCGATATCGTGCAATGGGCTGCTAGTGTCTATATAAAAAATAACTTGGGTTTAAAAAATTACTATACATATATTGAACAAGCAAATGCCCAAAATAACAAAAGCGAATATTCACAAAATATGAAACATTATTTTAAATTCATAAAAATAAGCACATAAATAGAACAATGAATTACATACATAATGCAATTATGTAATTATGTAATATACATAAATGGGAAGAAATGGGAGAAAAGACAAAATGACCAATAAAATTTTATTTTAAATTCAGCCCAATTACTAATGAAATAAATACACGTTGAAATAATAAGGCTACTTTTAAATACTTATCATGGTAATTTTTAAAAAGAATTATAATAGTGTGTGTGTGTGTGTGTGAGTATGTTTCAAACTGAGGAAAACTGAGCGTTCTTTCAACTCGCTAGTTGAAATGTAAGTTGGGACAGCACTTTTGGAAATCAACCTAGCAATATGGCAAACAAAAGCCTTGAAATTATAGATACATTTTGATCAGCTAATCCATTTTGAGTAATTCGTCATAAGGGAACATCATCACAGAATTTTAATAGGAAAAAAGACAAACCATCTAAATGTCCAACAGGAGAAAAGTGCTTCAACAAATATGCTGTAGTCATAAAATGCAATATTATGCTACCATTAGTGATTAGGTAGACTTGTTTTTACTAACATGGCAAAATATTCTCTCTGGTTTGTAGGTTTGTATACTTTTTTAGTATGTTCCAAAGCAACATGTCTGATTTAATTTAATTTTTATGTAAATACTAGAGGCCTGGTTCACGAAATTCGTGCACGGCGGGGGGGGGGAGGGTGTTCCTCAGCTCTGCCTGCACCCTCTCCAATCTGGGACCCCTCGAAGGATGTCCTATTGCCGGTTTACTGGGATCGGGCCTAAACTGGCAGTCCAACATCCCTCTCGCAATCCGGGACAGCTGGCTTCTAACCGCTCACCTGCCTGCCTGCCTGCCTGATTGCCCCTAACCACTCTGCATGCTGGCCTGCTCGCCCCCAACTGCCCCCCCCACTGCCAGCCTGCTCGCCCACAAATGCCCCCCACCCACCTGATCATCCCCAACTGCCCCCCATGCCAGTGTGCTCACCCCCCAAAAATATCTTCTCACTCACCCTGGCCAGCCCTGGCCTCCACTCAAGGCTACAAAGTTTCAATTGTAGAAGATAAATAAATCCCAGATACCTGCTTCCAACCAGCCTGCTCACCCCCAACTGCCCCCCCCCCACTGGCCTGCTCACCCCCAACTGCCCCCTGCTGGCCTGCTCACTCCAAACTGCACCCCCCCCCCCCCCCCCGCTGTCCTGATCACCTCCAACTGCAAACAGCCATCAGCCCCTCACCCCGTCAACTAACCCCCACTGATGGGGTGAGAGGCTGATGACTGTTTGCAGGCTGGCCATGCCCCCTGGCGCCTAGGCTCCCAGCCCCTCCTTCTTTTCTTTTCTTTCTTTTTTTTCAGCGCCTCCTTGAGCGGAGGCCAAGGCTGGCTGGAAGCAGGTATCTGGGATTTATTTATCTTCTACAATTGAAACTTTGTAGCCTTGAGCGGAGGCCAGGGCAGGCCAGGGCGGGCTGGAAGCTTGGCTTCCTCCATTGCCGAGGACAACCCAAACCTCCTGCTCGCTAATTTGCATACTTGCTCCTGATTGGTTGTGGGTGTAGCAGAGTGATGGTCAATTTGCATGTTTCTCTTTTACTAGTGTAGATAAATATAAGGGTAAATACCATATAATAATGTTATGTCATTTTTTGTTCTGATGTTTTTTAGGTTTCTATAATGTATATAGTCTAACTTACATAATTTAAAAGTTATTTTTAAATAAATGAATATTTGAGGAGACCCCAAGAGGGAAAGAAATTCTAAAACAGTGCTCTAAATACTGTGTGAATGTAAATGAAACAGCGGAGTGAGTGAAGACAGTTATGGGTATAATTGAAGCATTTTCAGCATAAACTATGGTCCAACTGGGCCACTTCCTCCAAGTGTGTTAAAATTATATTTCTGCCCAACTTCTAAGTCAGGGATAGTCAGGGATTCATCACTCAGATCTGAGATCAACAGTCATATCAAAGATGCATGTGAGGCTCTCAGAATCCCAGAAAAATCTAAAAATTAAATTAACTCACTTTCACTTGGATATTCAGTAATTAATGTATTAGGGCATTAAGCACTAGTTATACCAACTCCAAAAGTTTGGATATCATCGATCTAAAGTCAGCTAGGAAATTACCAAATATGTGTATTTGGCCACTGTATTTTTTGCCCAAATTCCACAGGGGACATAGCAATTCTAAGAGCCTTTACACATGACCTGGGGAAGACTGTATAGAGACTGGGACCTGGGTGTCCTGAGACATAGTGCCCAAAGCAGAGCTTAACCCAACACAGCCCAGGAGCTTAGCTGTCATACCTTCTACAACATCCTCCTGACAAAAAGAGAGCCTCAGACGGTCAGATTTACTCCAGGTGCATGACTTCCTGCCTGGCTTTCAGGTCCAGTGCTGATTTCTTCCCAGAGTTTGAATCCAAAAACCTAATCAGTACCTGGTTTCCCTTGGTTTTCCTTAGCAATGACTTCCAGGCCCAAAGGGCATTTTTCTCTTTAGCAGTGAAACATATTATTTGGCTGAAGCTTGGCATAGTAGCAGACTCTCCAAATTGGCTTCATCAGGGCACCTGCAGAGTGAGCTGTATGAGCTAAAGTGCCCACTGACAGGCTGAGTGGTCAAACAGAAGCAATGAGATCATTGGTGATATCACAGAACCTCAGTTGCCATGACACCAATTCTAAGAAGAAAACACATAGAAAGAAAATCAGAGAATGGGAAGAGAGAAAAAGAAAACATTGAAGAGAGAAAAACATATGGGTCCAAAATTACATTTGGGGAATTTATCTGAAACATTTAGAAAGTTTTAGGTTTTTGTTTTTGTTTTTCAGAATGGCTTTCATTCTTGGGCAGGTGAATGTGAGAGAGGACGGGTTTCTGAGGTACTTCTGAAATTAAAAAGGGAAAGAACAGATTTGGAAGGTTACATACTAATGGGATACCAACTTAAGTATTAATAACAAAATATTTTAAAAGTTTGTAACAAAGAGGTTAGACAGCCATCATCAAAGTGACAGAACCAATAGAATTTTTTCATAAGCAAGTCACTGGAGGTTAAAACTGAGTCTCTAAGTGTGATATGAAAGCATCAATGGGTCTAAGATTTCCAGATACATCAGTGATACAACCAAAATGGAAATTAGAGTATCCTTCAGTTAGTATGAGAAGAAGCAGGAAGTTAGGGCAGCTAAAAGTTAACGCTATTAAGAAGTATTTACCCTCTAGTTACTTTCTATAGGGACTGATGAACATTGAACAGAGTGAGTGAGCTGCTTCCTTTGTCAGCTGCATTAAAACATTCTGGAGACAACATGGCAGGACCTGGAGAGCATTATGCTAAGTGAAATAAACCTGTCAGAGAAAGACAAATATCACATGATCTCACTTATAAGTGGAATCTAATGAACAAAATAAACTGACAAACAAAATAGACCCAGAGACCTGGAAGATGCAACAAACTGACGATTCTCAGAGGGAAGGATGCGGGTGGGCAGGAAGAGATTAACCAAAGAATTTATATGCATATATGCATAACCCATGAGCACAGACAATGGTGTGGGGAAGGCTTGAGGAGGTAATGGAGAAGAGGGAAGGGCAAGGGGAAGAGGACACCTGTAATACTTTCAACAATAAAGATAAATTTTTTTAAAACACACATTCTGGCTGGTTCCTGCCACTTCATACCACTGTAACAAAATGACTAAAGCTCAGAGAATAGAGAAGAAGCCTAATGAGAGTTAAAGTTCTAACAGAAGAAGGTAACATCTGAGACTGGTCTGACCCTCATCTTCCGATGAACCATGCCCAAGAGTTCAAATGCATCTCACCATCAGTGTAAGACTACCATGTATCCACTTAAACAGCAAAGAAAAGAAAAAAGGGACTTAAGTTTTGCCTTTGCACAGGGTTTTTGCTGGACCATTTGCCACAGTAGGTCTTTACCCTGAAAGCTCCTTGTGGGCAATAATTGTTTTGAATAAATCTTTGTTCACAGTGAGCACTCATTTTTCAGTGAAATCTCTTTTACAGAGATAAACAGAAAGTTATATCATAGAGCACAGTTTTAGAACAACTTTATCAAGTATAGTGTTTAAAGTAAAAATATTTAAGGAAGGCTCTGGCCGGTGGCTCAGTTGATTGGAGTGTCGTCCCATACATCAAAGAGTTGCAGGTTTGATTCCCAGTTGGGGCACATACCTAGGTTTTGGGTTCCATCCCCTGCCAGGGTGCATACAGGAGGCAACTGATCAATGCTTCTCTCACACATCAATGTTTCTTTCTCTCTCTCCTTTCTCTCTCTAAAATCAATAAAAACATAACCTCAAGAGAGGATTTAAAATATATACATACTAGAGGCCTGGTGTACAAAAATTCATGCAATTGGGGGAGGTGGTCCCTCAGCCTAGCCTGCACCCTCTGGCAGTCCAGGACCCCTCAAGGGATGTCCACCTGCTGGCTTAGGCCTGCTCCCTGGGGGATTGGGCTTAAGCTGGGAGTCAGACATCCCTCTGGCAGCCCAGGAGCCCTTGGGGGATGTCTACCTGCCACCTTAGGCCTGCTCCCTTAGGCCCGGTCTCCCTGGGAGTGGGCCTAAGTCGCAGTTGGACATTCTTAGCGCTGCTGAGGAGGTAGGAGAGGCTTCCTCCACCACCACTGCACTCACAGTCCTCAACCCGGCTTGTGGCTGAGCAGAGCTCCTCCCGTGGGAGCACACTGACCACCAGGGGGCAGCTCCTGCGTTAAGCATCTGCCCCCTGGTGGTCAGTGTGCATCATAGTGACCGGTCATTCCCAGTCATTCCACCCTTAGGGTCAATTTGCATATTACCCTTTTATTATATAGGATATTTAAGGAATAAAAGAAGCCAAAATAGTAATGTTAATAGAAATTTAACAGAGTGACCAAAAGGTATAACAATGGCAAGAAGAGAATAATAGGTAGTAGCCACAGGCAGATTATACTTTTTCACTTTAGGCACCCTATTTATAGAAATAAAATAAACAAAGTTGAATCACCACCAAATATAAACTTTAACCTTCTGTGGACTTCGGTTTAATTATTTTTAAACTAGAGGCCCAGTGCACGAAATTTGTGCATGGGGGGGGGGGGTGTCCCTCAGCTCAGCCTGCACCCTCTTCAATCTGGGACCTCTTTAGGGATGTCCGACTGCCCCTTTAGGCCTGATGCCAGTGAGATCGGGCCTAAAGGGGCAGTCAGACATCCATCTCACAATCCAGGACTGCTGGCTCCCAACCGCTCACCTGACTGCCAACCTGATTGCCCCTAACTGATTCTGCCTTCCAGCCTGATCACCCCCTAACCACTCCCCTGCCAACCTGATCAACACCTAACTGCTCCCCTGCTGGCCCAGTTGCCCCCAACTGCCCTCCTCTGCAAGCCCGGTCATCCCTAACTGCCCTCCACTACAGGCCTGATCACCGCCAACTGCCCTCCCCTGCAGGCCTGGGTCCCCCCCTCAACTGTCCTCCCCTGCAGGCACAGTTCCCCCCCCCCAACTTCCCTCCCCTGAAGGCCTGGTCCCCCCCAACTGTCCTCCCCTGCAGGCCTAGTTGCCCCCAACTGCCCTCCTCTGCCGGCCCAGTCACTCCTAACTGCCTTCCCCTGCAGGTCTGGTCCCCCCCAACTGCCCTCCCCTACAGGCCTGGTCCTCCCCTGCAGATTTGATCGCCCCCAACTGCCCTCCCCTGCCGACCATCTTGTGGTGGCCATCTTGTGTCCACATGGAGGTGGCCATCTTTGACCATATGGGGTCGGCCATCTTGTGTGTTGGAGTGATGGTCAATTTGCATATTACTCTTTTCTTAGATAAGATGGTAAGACTTGCCTTTTTGGCTTTCTGAGCAGCACTATGGTGATGGACAAGAACAAGTGCCTTATGAAAGTGCCAAAAAGGGAACCAAAAAAGAAACTTTTTGATCCACTTTTTAAGAAAGATTCGTATAATGTGAAAGCACCAGCTATGTTTAATATAAGAAATGTTGGAAGAACACTAGTCACAAGAACTCAAGGAACAAAAATTGCATCTGATGGTCTCAGGGGTGGTGTTTTTGGAGTGAGCCTAGCTGATCTGCAGAATGATGATGCTGCATTTAGAATATTCAAGTTATTACTGAAAATTTTCAAGGCAAAACTTCCTAATTAATTTCTATGACACAGATCTTACCTATGACAAAATGTGCTCCATGGTCAAAAAATGGCAGCACATAATTGAAGCTCATGTTGATGTCAAGACAACTGATGGTTATTTGCTTTGTCTATTCTGTGTTGGTTTTAATAATAAAATGCGACAATCAGATTCGGAAGACCTCTTGTGCTCAGCATCAGCAGGTCCGCCAAGTCCTGAACAAGATGATGGAAATCATGACCCGAGAGGCGCAGGCAAATGACTTGAAAGAAGTGGTCAATAAACTGATTCCAGAGAGCGCTGGGAGAGACATAGAAAAACCCTAGCATTCTATTTCTCTGCTGTATGATGTCTTGTTAGAAAAGTCAAAATGCTGGAGAAGCCCAAGTTTAACTTGGGAAACTCATGGAGCTTCCTGGTGAAGGCAGCAGTTCGGGAAAAGCTACTGAGGATGAGACAGGTGCTAAAGTTGAATGAGCTGATGGATATGAGGCCCTAGTCCAATAGTCTGTTTAAAAGTCATACTTTTAATGGTGACAAATAAAAATCCTATTTGTGAAAAAATGATAATAAAATGGTAAGACTTTCTTTGAAAGAATTTTATGAGAATTGTATACTGGTATTGTATAATGCATGTAAAAGCTGCTGCCCAGTAATCGATCATAGCAGATATGAAAAACTGTCCTCTAAGCATGATATAAAGCTGGGTAGAGTGTCCTTGAAACAGGGGGAAGATAGTTTAAAAATATAGAAAGACATTGAATCCTTGGGGTTGAGGGTATGAGAGGATATTCAATGTTAAATGAGACCCCAGGTTTTCTTACTCTCATGAAGCCTGGAAACTGCCAGCAGTTCCAGCGGCTTCAGTCCCTGCTGCCAGGAGTCTGCAGGGGAAATGGGAACCAACTTTAATCACAGTAGACTCAGTGATAAAGATGGGCAGGGACGCTACTTTTATTTTATTTTTTTTAAGCATAGTAGGCTCTACTTTATTTTTTTAAAATATTTTTATTTATTTCAGAGAGGAAGGGAGAGGGAGAGAGAGATGATGAGGGAGAATCATTGATTGGCTGCCTCCTGCATGCCCCCTACTGGGGATCGAGCCTACAACCTGGGCATGCGCCCTTGACCAGAATCAAACCTCAGACCCTTCAGTCTGCAGGCCAACACTCTATCCACTGAATCAAACCAGTTAGGGCCAGGAACGTTACTTTTAGTGATGATTGGAAAGATACACAGTATTTGGGGTTTTGTTAAAGTGAACTTTAAATGTCATTTGAAAAAGCACATATAAAAGAAGGGTTGCTCCAAAAGCCTTGAAGAAACTGGTGACATCTAACATGTGTCTGGTTTTTAAAACCCAGAACCTGTCTGGAGGTGTCAGGTGAGCAGCAAACCAGAGGGGCCATTACTAGGCAACCATCTCACCAATGGATTCAGGGAGGGTCTTTCACCTTGGAGCTCATCACTGAATGTAAAACACACTTAGGAACTGAGTGGTGCACTGTGAAGCTGCTGCTCCTGAGGGATGGCCTCCCTTAAAACAAAGGCTTTTTCTCAAGGTCTCCCTATTCTCTCCGTAATTTTGAATTTAAAAGGGGGTGGGGTGGGGTGGGGGTATTTCTTATTCAAATACAACAACTCTGAAACACATCTTCCTTCCACTCTTGTTCTTTCCTTATCACATTTTTGTCCTGTTTACAATAAAAATTTAATTATAAAATAGATTACTTATGTAATTTTAAAAAATAGAGAGAGAAAATGGAATATGACTCAATTTAAATGTGGCACATATAACTTAAAAATCATGATAAAGATTTCCATCTTTTAACTAATAAGGCAGTGTACAGTAGTAATATTAGCTCTTTTTTGAGATAAGCTATCAAGCCTGTCATTTCTCCCTTCTTCTTAATACCAACAAAGATCATTTTTGTTCCAAGAATGTATTTCCTGGAATTCTCAAGTGATGTTTTTACTCTTATCAGCATCTATGTAAGAAAATTCTGAGGTCTGACACATCTTTGATTCAAATGACCCATGAAAAGGATGAGGATCTACAAACTAAATGTCACAGATGTGGCACAGAGCAGTGGCTATGGAGAGTCCTCCAGCTCTCTGGTTATATGAGGAAAACATATACATATGAAGTCTCTCTTATTTACAGCAGTTGTTTTAGGTATGCAGAAATTTCCCACATGCCCCTTGACTCCACACAAGTGTAGCCTCCCCCACTATCAACATCCCCCACCAGAGTGGCACATTTGTTACAAGTGATGAGCTTACATACATTATCATCACCCAAAGTCCATAGTTTACATTAGCGTTCACTCTTGGTGTTGTACATTTTATGGGTTTGAACAAAGTTATAATGACAAGTATACACACACAAAAAATAAAGATTGTGATTTGACCCATAAATCTATGTAAGTAGAAGGGAAATAAGTGTGAGGACTGATGGAAAGGATCTTTGGTTATAAAGATGATTCTGAAATTTGACATGGGAGATATCAGAGACAGAGAGGCCATTTATGAATTTATTATGCCTTCATAGGTATAATGTAGTGCTAGAACCTGGAAAAAAATGAGTAAAGATGATGAATATCACAGGGAAGATGCCACATAATTTAATAACATTAGTATTGGGTATGAGGAGATGAGGGATTGTAAATGTTAAGATTTTAAGTTCAGGTTAACAGTAGAGCCACTGGCAAATAAGGATGGCTAGAGCTAATTTAGTTGTTTGTCGTTTTTTACTTTTTTCTTTTTTTTGTTTTCTCTTTTCCTTTATTATTTTTTTCCTTGTTATTGAATTAGTTGGGGTGACTCTGGTAAACAAAATTATACAGGTTTCTGGTGCCCAATTCTACAACACATCATCTATGCACTGTATTGCATGTTCACCACTGTCAGGAGCCAAGAGTTGGTCAAAGGATTAACTCTGACCTTACTTCAGTAAGTTACTGAAACAGAAACTCACGGAAACTAGGCCCACTTCCTCTTGCCCGAGGACAAAGCATTCCTTCTGTAGCCGCCCTTCAACCGCCACACCCTTTATCTATAGTCAGCACCCTTTACGACTTTAGCCGATTATCTAAGTCCACATGACCCGTTCAGCCCCCACCCCTCCTAGGCATCTCCCCTTCTAGAAACCACATATAAGGAACACTGTAAGAATAAAATTTCGAGGCTTGATCAGAAACCCTTTTGTCTTGCCTCCATTCTTCGCGTCCCTTGTCTCTCTCTCATTCTCTTAGGTGCGCCGCCTCACCCCAAGTCAAGTCTGTCCATCACCATTTATCGCTCTTATAGCCTCCTGCACCTTCCCCCTGCCAGGCAATCACCACATTGTTGTTGCATTCATTAATTATTTTTTTAAAGGAAATCTTACCCTTTGAGACAGCATGGATGGATGTGGACAGCATTATGCTAAGTGAAATAAGACAGTCAAAGACAAGTACCATATGATTTTACTCACATGTAGGATCAAATAAAATGAACTAACAAGCAAAATAGAGACAGACTCATAGAAAATGGGCTGACGACTGGGGGTGGGGAGTGGGAGCTGGCTTGGGGAGATTGAGCAAAAAAGAAAAAGAGAGAGAAAACTTTTTGTTTTTTAGAGCTAATTCAAAAGATTAGCAAATTTAGGATTCAATTTTTTAATTTGAAATGGGTCTTTATGTAAAAATATCCAGCAAGAAGTTGCAGATGTTTGACTATGGTTTAAAAATAAAGTTAGTGCTCCCCTGTCCAGTGTGGCTCAGTTGGTTAGAATGTTGTCCCATACACAGAAAGGTCATGGGTTCAATCCCTGGTCAGGGTGCATAATGTCTCTCTCTCTCTCTCTCTCTCTCTCTCTCTCTCTCTCTCTCTCTCTCTTTTTCTTCTTCTTCTTCTTCTTCTTCTTCTTCTTCTTCTTCTTCTTCTTCTCTCTCTAAAATCAATAAAAACATCTTCAGGTGAGGATTTAAAAAATAATTAATATGCCTGGCAGGTGTGGCTCAGTGGTTGAGTGTTGACCTATGAACCATGAGGTCACAGTTCAATTCTTAGTCAGAGCACATGCCTGGGTTGTGGGCTTGGTCCCCAGTAGAGGACATGTAGGAGGCAGCCGATCAATGATTCTCTCTCATCATTGATTTTTCTATATCTCTCGCCCTCTCCCTTCCTTTCTGAAATCAATAAAAATATTTTTTAAAATAATTAATAAATAAAAATAGTGTTAATGCTGGGGTTATCTCAGAACAAAGTTTTTGCCTAAGGTTTCCTCATGAAGTATAATACTGTAAATTAAATTACTACTCTATAGAAAACAAGAATAGAGAATATTAATTACTTCTGAGAGACATGTATCCAAAATTTGACAAAGAACTACATGAAAATAAGTGCACCTTAGGTCTGGATAGTAGTGATCTCACAAAGTCTATAGCTCTTTGGCTTACATTGAGTAATTAGCTAGCCTTTGTGTGTCTGAATATGGAAGATTTGGACCTACTTCCTAAAGTGTAGTATTAGCAAAGTGCAGGGAGTCAATGAAGTTAGCATAACCCTACTGAGGATTCTTGTTTGTTCTCAAAACTATACTTGCCATTATAAAGTATTTTTAAGTAGTGTTTTTAAATAGTCCCTGATATTGAGGTGTGTTTTTTTTTTTTTTAATCTGGTTACCTAAAGGGTTGTTGGTTAACCATTTGTATATTTGCAATACATTAGACATTTGCTATGCTCTAAGAAAGAACAACTGGCTTTGATAAAGGTCAAATTTGAGGATGTTGAAGTACATTAAGAAGCATGTTTCCAAATCTTACTATTGTAAATTGTGCTGCTATGAACATAGGGGTGCATATATCCTTTCTGATTGGTGTTTCTGTTTTCTTGGAATATATTTCTAGAAGTAGGCAGCACAATTTATCATAGCTATGATTTGGAAACAGCCTAAGTGCCCATCAGCAGATGAGTAGATTAGAAAACTGTGTTACATCTACACAATGGAATACTACACTACTATAAAAAAGAAGAAATTCTTACCATTTGCAACAGCATGGATGGAATTGGAGAGCATTATGCTAAGCAAAATAAGCCAGTCAGAGAAAGATAAGTATCACATGATCTCATTCATTTGTCGAATATAAAGAACATCATAAACTGATGAACAAAAATAGATACAGAGACAAAGAAGCATCGAACAGACTGTCAAACTTCAGCGGGAAGGCAGGGGAGGTGGGTGAGGGGTAAGATATCAATAAAAGGATTTGTATGCATGCATGTAAGCATAACCAATAGACACAGACACTAGGGGGTGAGGGCATGTGCTTGGGGGGGGCGGTGAGGGAGGCGGCGGGGAGGTGAATGGGGGGGGGAGAGACATATGTAATACTCTATGTAATACTTTAAAGAATAAAAATAAAAAATAAAATAAAAAGAAGCATGTAATAGAAACCAAAAGAGAAACTTGAAACTCAATTATAGAGAAATATATGAAAATCTTATTAAATTGTATTTAAAAATAAAGAAGTTTTAAGTATAGACATATCTGGAACATAAGAGTAATAACTTCCTGAGGCTTAAATCATGAGTCTAATGAATTTTTAAAATCACCTTTCCAATATATGAAAATAAAATAAACCAAAAGGGGGAAAAATCATCCTATTCATCTCATGATCTTCCATATTTATTTACCTAAATATTAATGATACATTATATTAAATTTGGCTTTGAATCTTTTAGAGATTTGTCACAATAATGCATTCAGAATTTTCTTTAGTGCATCCTTCATATCTTTGTTCCGGAAATTATAGATAATGGGATTAAAGAATGGAGTTGCCAAAGCATAGAACAAGGTCACAAATTTCTGCATACCAGAATAGGTCTCAGAACCTGGGCTAACGTACATCACCATGACTGAACCATAGAACAGAGACACCACAGCAAGGTGGGAGGCACAAGTAGAGAAAGCCTTACGCCTTCCTGAGCCTGAGGGCACCTGTAGCACCACACTTAGGACACAGAAGTAAGTGCCAAGAATGTACAGAAAAGTGAGAAAGATGATGAGAGAGCTAATGATACCACAGACCAGAGTAATTCCAGCTACTGGAGTACAGGACAATGCTAGTAAAGGTGCCAGATCACAAAGAAAATGGTCAATGGTGTTTGGGCCACAGAAGGACACCTGAGATATTAGAGTCAAAGGTGTCAATAACCAGAGAAAACCACCTACCCAGCAGAAGACCACCAACTGAGCACATAGGCGATGGGTCATAATGTTGGGATAGTGCAAAGGTCTACAAATGGCAAGAAATCTATCAAAAGACATCACTGACAGAAAAAAGCATTCAGCAGCACACATGGAGAAAAGGAAGTAAAACTGGAGCAGGCAGCCTGTGTAGGAGATGCTCTTGGTCTGAGAGATGATATTGGCCAACATTTTGGGCACATCAGAGCTGACATAACAGATCTCCAGGAAGGAGAAGTTGGCCAGGAGGATGTACATGGGTGTGTGGAGTTTCCTGCTTGACCATACCGCACAGATGATGGATGTGTTCCCCAGGAGGGTCAGAAGGTAAATGAAGAAGAAGAACACGAAGAGGAAGATTTGGATGTCTCTGCGACAGGGAAAACCCAGGAGGATGAACTCACTCACGAACCCAGAGATATTAGTAGTGTCCAAAGTCTTCATTAATCTGACCTGTGGAAGTGACAGGGACAGTAAAAGACATAGAAATACTTACACTAGTTTTCTTCTTCCTGGTGAAGAGATATATCTTTATTTTCCTCAATTTGAGTTACAATATTACTATCTTCCCTTCAGAAGGTGAGTTGTTCTTTCTTCTTTGTCTCCTGCATTTATTTAATACACATTTTTGCACATATTACTGCCAGGCACTAGGAAATAGGGGGTAAGGGAAATGATGAATAAAAAAGCAGAGACCCTACTCTTTTGGAGCTTATGTCAAAGATCAACAGTGCGGTGACGGCCAAAGGGGAGGAGGAAAGGGGCAGGGTGAAGGTGGGCAAAGGGAGGTAAGGGGTGACATATATAATAATATAAACAATAAAAATAAAGTTTTAAAAAAGATCATATCTAAAAAGGAGGAGGTGACTTAGGGATTCTGTCCTGTTTGAGCTCTCTGGGAATGACACCCACCCCATGTCCCATTCCCACACAGACACAATAGTGAAGTTTATTGGGCACTTTGCAATAGCACAGTGTCTTCTTCAGAGGGCATGATGAATAAAAGTGGACAGTTGCTTTGCTTGGCCTCACTTGAGGTCAGCACCTGAGATGTTTCAAAGCCCTCCCCCCCAAAAAAAAAAAAAAAATATGGGACCCACATGACAGAGGACTCACTGCCAGTCTGACTAGTTCAGACTTAATTTGCTAGCCAATGAAAAACTGCAGCTGGTCTAGTATAAGAGTAAAACGATCTAGGTTTATGGAAGCTGCATTTGAAAGACCATTTGTCAGACAATTACAGGGCAATGAAACTAGCAGGAAACTATTAGAAAGCTATTTCAGTGGTCCAAGTAAAAATTGTTTATTGAATGCTGACCTAAGGTAATGTGTAAGCAAAAAATACCAGGGATGGATTCAAAAAAATGTATAGAAACCAAATCTCTTGGTCTTTAAAATCAGCAGAGGTAATTAAATGCTGCTCAAGGAGCAGAGGAGAAAGACAAAATAAAGAGACCTCACTTTCCATTTGCCACATTAATACTCTTGAGCTCTCTTCTGATTGTCCTCTCACCTGGGATGACTCATAGGAGAGAGCCACTCACTCCAGCACAATAGTCCCACTCAGAGCCTTTCTGTTCCCACGGGTCAACTCCTGTTGTTGCCTTTGGGTATCTCTCAGATCCCACTGGATTCCCCAGTCCCCTGCTTTCTTTTGACGCTTTTGAATCTGAGTATTATAGCTCATTAAATAAATGATCTTCTATTTACATGGTTTTTCTTTCCTACAAGCCACACACAATGACTATGCTGTCATCTGTGTGAAAGAGAGCAGTAAACAGAGAGCTATCTAAATTATTTCCAGGGTGCCCGGCTAGCTCAGTCGGTAGAGCATGAGACTCTTAAATTATTTCCAAAGTCTTAAAGAAAAATTTTCCATTTTCTTGTTGGCTAAGAATGCAATTCTTTTGCAGATGACCTGCACAAACAAAATGATACTTTGACAAAAAATATTTCCTTAATCTCATGTCTAATAAGGTTTATATAATTGGAATAGTGTTTGTAAAGGAAAATAATCATGAAAATTTATGCTCCTTTTTCATATCTATCCTATCTAATAAAAGACTAATATGCAAATTGCCTGTCACTCCAAAACACAAGATGGCTGCCCCCATGTGGTCAAAGATGGCTGCCTCCATGTGGACACAAGATGGCCACCACAAGGTGGCCAGCAGGGGAGGGCAGTTGTGGTCAATCAGGCCAGTAGGGGAGGGCAGTTGGGAGGGACCAGGCCTGCAAGGGAGGGCAGTTGTGGGCAATCAGGCCAGTAGGAGAGGGCAGTTGGGAGGGACCAGGCCTACAAGGGAGGGCAGTTGGGGGAAATCAGGCCTACAGGGAAGGGCAGTTGGGGGTGACCAGGCAAGCAAGGGAGGACAGTTGCGGGGGGGACCCAGGCCTACAGGGGAGGGCAGTTGGTGGAACCAGGCATGCAGAGGAGGGCAGTTGGGGGGACAAGGCCTGCAGGGGAGGGCAGTTGGGGACAACCAGGCCTGCAGGGGAGGGCAGTTGAGGGGGACCAGGCCAGCAGGGGAGGGCAGTTAGGGGTGACCAGGTCTGCAGGGGAGGGCAGTTGAAGGAAACCAGGCCAGCAGGGGAGAGCAGTTAGGGGTGACCAGGCCTGCAGGGGAGGGAAGTTAGGGATGACCAGGCCGACAGGGGAGGGCAGTTAGGGGTGACCGGGCATGCAGCGGTAGGCAATTAGGGGTGACCGGGCCAGCAGGGGAGGGCAGTTGGGGGCAATCAGGCAAGGAAGGGAGGACAGTTGGGGGGGACCCAGGCCTGCAGGGGAGGGCAGTTGGTGAGAGCAGGCCTGCAGGGGAGGACAGTTGAGGGGACCAGGCCTACAGGGGAGGGCAGTTGGGGGCAACCAGGCCTACAGGGGAGGGCAGTTAGGGATGACCGGGCCAACAGGGAAGGGTAGTTGGGGGGGACCAGGCCTGCAGGGGAGGGCAACTGGGGGGGACTAGGCCTGCAGGGGTGGGCAATTGGTGGGGACCAGGCCTTCAGGGGAGGGAAGTTAGGGGTGATGGGGCCTGCAGGGGAGGGCAGTTAGAGGTGACCGGGCCAGCAGGGGAGGGCAGTTGGGGCAACCAGGCCTACAGGGAAGGGCAGTTGAAGGAGACCAGGCCAGCAGGGGAGAGCAGTTAGGGGTGACCAGGCCTGCAGGGGAGGGCAACTGGGGGGGACTAGGCCTGCAGGGGTGGGCAGTTGGTGGGGACCAGGCCTTCAGGGGAGGGAAGTTAGGGGTGACGGGGCCTGCAGGGGAGGGCAGTTAGAGGTGACCGGGCCAGCAGGGGAGGGCAGTTGGGGCAACCAGGCCTTCAGGGGAGAGCAGTTAGGGGTGACCAGGCCTGCTGGGGAGGGCAGTTAGGGATGACCGGGCCAACAGGGAAGGGCAGTTAGGGGTGACCGGGCCTGCAGGGGAGGGCAGTTAGGGGTGACCGGACCAGCAGGGGAGGGCAGTTGGAGGCAGCCAGGCCTGCAGGGGAGGGCAGTTGAAGGAAACCAGGCCAGCAGGGGAGAGCAGTTAGGGGTGACCAGGCCTGCAGGGGAGGGCAGTTGGTGAGGACCAGGCAGTTGGGGATGACCAGGCTAGCAGGGGGGGGGGGGGAAGTTAGGGGTGACCAGGCCGGCAGAGGGGGGCAGTGAGGGGCAACCAGCCTGGCAGGGGGGCAGTTGGGGGCAACCAGGCTGGCAGACAGAGGCGGTTAGGGGTGATCATGCTGGCAGGAAGGGCAGTTAGAGATGATCAAGCAGGCAGGCAGGTGAGCAGTTAGGAGCCAGCGGTCCCAGATTGTGAGAGGGATCCTGGATTGGAGAGGGTGCAGGCTGGGCTGAGGGGACACCCTCCCCCCCCCATGCACAAATTTCGTACACCGGGCCTCTAGTAGATAAATAAAACAGAATAGACATTCAGTTATAGGAAAGAAGTTACTGTTCCTAAGGCAACCCATGAGTCTGAGATGTCAGCTACTTGATTTAACACCCTTTCTTCACATGGATCCCTCTCAGGTTTTACTTAGAGAATAGAATGTGCCACAAATTTGTCCATTCCCCATTGCTTGTCCCTTCCCGACTCTGAAGCCTGTCTCTGCAGACCTCAACCCCAGGAGCATGAAGGCAATTAACATGCATCATACAGACTAGAGCGCGTCCTCAAACTATGGCCTGCGGGCCACATGCGGGTGTTTTTGCCATTTTGTTTTTTTACTTCAAAATAAGATATGTGCAGTGTGCATAGGAATTTGTTCATAGTTTTTTTTAAACTATAGTCCGGCCCTCCAACGGTCTGAGGGACAGTGAACTGGCCCCCTGTTTAAAAAGTTTGAGGACCCCTGGACTAGAGTATGTTTCATCTCTAGTGATTGTCATTTTGGAGATTAAAACTACATGAATGTGCACACACTCATATGTACCCTCACTTACAAACACATGCACATACACACATATTCCAGACAAACACAGCATCATTCCCTCCAGAGTTGCCTCTCTTAACCTTAATAAATTACTTCTAAGCTAACAAAGTTTTTGACATGAGATGCATTATTATTTTCAAACTTTGTTAGATTTATAGTCTCCCATTCCTGTTTTCCAAATGATAATTTAAAGAGCTCATCCACTACATCCAGAATGAGCCTATTCTCAGATAACCACAGAACTACCTATCTCCATTGTTTACAACAGTGATGGCGAACATATGACACGCGTGTCAGCACTGACACGCGTAGCCATTTTTGATGACACGCGGCCGCTGAGGCGGCTGCATGCAGAGGATGAAACATTTGCTGCTCCTGAGGATGAAATATTTGCGACTAGAGTCTTGGAGCTAACTCCAAGACTCTAGTCGCAAATATTTCATCCTCCCCTATTAGACACTCTGTGCCGGAGGTCTGTAGGCCAAAACAACAAAGTCCGGCACAGAGCGTCTAGTTCTGGGACTTCCGGTTAAGCCGGGATCTTTGCCCTCACTTCCACCAGCAGAGCAGGGAGTAGCGGAATGCAGCGGGGGACACATCTCTGGGGGCCCTGCTATTACCAGTAACCAAATAACAGTTAACCACAGCAACCATTATCTACTGTTCTGGGGTGTCATGGATTTCTAATCCATCATTACTGAGGTAAGTGACAGGGAGGCTGGGAGAGGCGAGGGTTTGTGGCGTGCTATGGGTGCCCTTTCCCGCCATTAGAAATAGCGGCAGCCATTTTAATTCACATAAGGAACACCATCTTGCTCCATAGTGCAGACTCCATTTCACCACTATTACTGTTGTGCATCCTTATTAACCCCTATTTCTGCTTATTAACCCTGCCCTTTCCTAAAAGACAGTTATATGCACCATTTTGTGGTTAGTTAGGCTAGTTAACCCCTAATTGCCTGCAGGCCTAACAAGCTATCTATAATTCTATCTTCTGTCACTACCCCCCTGATGGAGAACCCAAAAAATAAAAAACTAAGGTTAAGTAAAGGAAGTGGTAGTAGCAGTGGCCGACCCTTTCAAGAGACATGGACCGAGATGTATGGCTTTACAGAAAAAAATGTATGGCAGATCATTTTGCGTTCTATGTACTGAAACGGTAGTAAGCAGAACATGGAATATAAATAGACATTTTGAAACTAATCATTCCCAACTCTTGGAAAAAAGTGAGGATGAAAGGAAGGAATACATTTCCAGGCAGCTACACCTTTATAAGAGCCAATCTAATTCCATCCTTAAATTTATGAAAGGCTCTACAAATTTAACATCTGCAAGTTTGAGCATTGCTCACTCTATAGCTCAGCATGGAAAAGCGCTCAGTGAGGGAGAATTTATTAAATAAACTCTCCTAAGATGTGCACCAGTTCTATTTCACGATATGCAGAATAAAGATGCAATTATTAAGAGAATATCTGAGTTACCACTCAGTAGAAATATCATAAAAGACCGAATAATGAGACTGAACACAAACGTACAACATCAATTAAAGAGAGGCATAAGGAAGTGTAAATATTTTTCGATCTGTCTTGATGAAACTACTGATGTCACATCACATGCTCAGTTGGCCATTATTGGTCGATATTCTGATGGTCTCACAATGAGAGAAGAGTTGATAAAGTTAGTATCAGTGTCAACAAGTAAATCAGGAAGCAAAATATGTAAGGTTGTTATACAAACATTTCGTGACCTAACCATTGATATCTCTAAAGTTGTGTCAGTGACGACAGATGGGGCACCAAATATGGTGGGGGGGAAAGTCGGATTTGTCAAATTGTTTACAGAAGCTATTGGACATCCTATTGTGCCTTTTCATTGTATTATCCATCAGGAGGCTTTATGTGCCAAGGCAGGATTCACCGACTTAAACGACTTAATTTCAGTTGTTACAAAAATAGTTAATTTAATAGCTGCTCGCCCCCTTCACAAGCGAGAATTTTTGGCACTTTTACTGGAGGTTGATTCCACTTACAGTGGACTGCTGATGTACAATAATGTAAGATGGCTGAGCCGAGGCAAAGTTCTTGAGCGCTTTGTGGAGTGCTTTGAAGAAATTAAGGTATTTCTTGACGATAAGGATCTGGGAAACTTTCCTCATCTTAATGATGACATGTGGGTCAACACCCTGATGTTTTTTACAGATCTCTCTGTTCATATTAATGAACTGAACTTAAAGTTACAAGGTTTTGGCAAAAGTATTGACGTTATGTTTGGATACATAAAAGCTTTTGAAAGTAAAGTTAAAATTTTCAAGCGAGATGTAGAAACTAAAACTTATAAGTATTTTCCTCGAGTAACAAAGTATTTTGAGAAGGCCAGTGCAGCTGTACAAAATGAAATGGAACTCTTGCATATGAACTACCAGCATGTTTTAGACTCGTTACTTGACCAGTTTAGTGATAGATTTAGTCAATTTAGAAGTCTAGAACAGACCATGAAAATAATTAAGTATCCTGATGTAGTAGTCTACAGTAGTTTGGAATTAAATGGTTTCCAATGGATGCAAATTGATGATTTGGAGATGCAACTTGCAGAATTTCAAGACAGTATCTGGGCTCAGGTGTTTGTCGACTTGAGGTCAAAGCTTGAGAATCTGGAAAGGTGCCGCTTGGAGAATCAAGAGGAGTGCGACTACGAACAGGAAATTTGGAGTGCCTGGAACCGACTACCAGACACTTTTAGCACCCTGAAAAATATATCAATGGCTTTACTCACAATTTTTCCCTCTACATACTTTTGTGAGGCCTTATTCTCAGCATTAAATAATATCAAAACCAACAAAAGAAACAGATTGACAGATGAAGTTAGTAGTGCTTGCTTGGGCCTGAAGTGTACAAAATACCAACCTTCAATTGAAGATTTAGTCAATAAAATTCAGCAACAAAAAAGTCACTAATAGGCAGGTTAGTTAAAAAATTCCCCCTCCCCCTCACTTATCTTAGTTCACGGCACCCCACACAAGATAAATAATATCAAGACCAACAAAAGAAACCGACTGACGGATGAACAAAAAAGTCACTAAGCAGGTAAGTTAAATATTTACTTTTTGGTTTATTAAATACAATTATATATAACAATTATACATTTATGTTATTTAAACGATAAATATCGCGAAATAATGTTTTTTTCTCAAAGTGACACACTACCCAAGTTATGCTCAGTTTTTTGGCGAAGTTTGACACACCAAGCTCAAAAGGTTGCCCATCACTGGTTTACAAACTCCTTATCTCCACATACAGATCAAACAAGATACATGCTGGTCAAACAGGAAGTTATGACATTGTGAGAGAGAAAAGTCCATTTCCTCTTCAAAAACTACATTTTTTTCTAAGCTTTCTTGCAGGTAGGTGTGCTCATGTAACTGAGCTCTAGTCAGTAGAATACAATTAAAACATGTGCAACATTCCAGGCCATACCCATGCATGGTCCTTGATGACTGTTGATGTAATTGAGCATGTTAACGTAGGAAGCTGAGTTTGAAGGTGATGAACTCAAAGATGGAAAAAGCCTGGGTTCCAGAATTCGCACTTGAAGAATAACCACCTGTCAATTAGGAACATCCATTTGGATTTTAAGTGAACAGTAAATAAATGCCTTTCATAATTGATCCACTAAAAAAGAATCTTGTTTGGAGAGCAATAATGTGAATAAAAAATTAACATTTTGATAAATGTATAAAGAAAACAATCTGTGGGTGACTATATCAAAAAGTATATTTGCAGGCTTATTTCCTTCAAATCTAAAACAGCAGGGGGAAAATTTAGGAAACAATGTTTATGAAGGACAAATTCTGATAAGTGAAAAATTCGAGTCATAGAGTGAGTACATTTTAAATTTTGGTAAATGAGGCCGCATTTCCTTCCGAAGAGGCTTCAGAGCTTTCCTCATTACAGTTACTTTTCTCTCTGTCCTTAGCATCAAGGCCTAGCTTTTCATACTGTGCTGCTGGCCTAGCTCTTCAAACTGGGGCTCATAGTGAATATAGAAACACTATCAGATGCCTCCATTATGACGATATATGTTGGTGTCAATTGAGAGAACATGCAGTATATTCTTCGGTTTAAAACTCTTTCATCCAACGTGACCGAATGTCTACACTTTTAATTGAATACCTTCCCAATTGAAATATCAAGCTACTAAGCTTAAACTCTGACAATGTTGGTGTAAAACAGAGATTCCCTGCCTTGATTCTGTAAGACTCTAATATAGCAGAAGTATTTTCAAGGGGAACTGTGATATTCTCAAAATATTGAGATGATACAATTAATTTTAATTCATCTTTTCCTCAAAGCTGATTGGATAACTTACAACACATTTGATGATAGAAATAGCATTAAACAGCACAGACTCTAAACTTAAAAATATGATTTTTTTTTAAACTTTATTGTTGAAAGTATTACAAATGTCCCTTTTTTCCCTGGTTGACCCCTCCACTCTGCTCCCAACCCTTCCCCAGGTCTTCCCCATAGTATTGTTTGTCTGTGAGCTATGCATATATGCATAGAAATTCTTTGTTAAATCTCTTCCTGTACACACACACACACACACACACACACTTCTGAAATACATCAATCTGTTACATGTTTCATTGTCTCTGGATCTATTTTTTTTTCATCAGTTTATTTTCTTTATTAGATTCCACATATAAGTGAGATCATGTGATACTTATCTTTCTCAGACAGCTTATTTTGCTTAGCATAATACTCTCCAGGTCCATCCATGCTGTCTCTTCTTTACAGCTGCATAGTATTCCATTGTGTGAATATACCAGTTTTTTAATCCATCATCTACTAATGGGCACTTGGGCTGTTTCCAGATCTTAGCTATCCTATCTAATAAAAAAAGTAATATGCAAATTAACCATCACTCTACTACACCCACAAGCCATGCCCACCAGCTAATCAGGAGCGAGTATGCAAATTAACCCAACCAAGATGGCTGCAGCCACAGAGCGAGCAGGAGGCTTGGGTTTCCCCAGCAATAGAGGAAGCCAAGCTTTCCGCACACTCTGGCAGGCTCAGGGCTCCACTCAAGGCTACAAAGTTTCAATTATAGAAGATAAATAAATCCCAACAAAAATGGTGGCAGCCATGGAGCTGGAGAGAGCAGGAAGCTTGAGTTGCCCCCAGCAATGGAGGAAGCCAAGCTTTCTGCACACCCTGGCTGGCCTAGGCCTCCACTCATGGCTACAAAGTTTCAATTATAGAAGATAAATAAATCACAACAAAAATGGCTGCAGCCACAGAGCAAGCAGGAGGCTTGGCTCCGCTCAAGGCTACAAAGTTTCAATTATAGAAGATAAATAAGTCCCAGATACCAGGGCCTCCGCTTGGGTCGCCGAGGGTCATGGCAAACCACCACAGGCCCCTCGCCCAGGCCACCCCATGTCCCAAGAGAACCTCCACCCTGATCCGAGACACCCTTCAGGGCAAACTAGCTGGCCCCCACCTGTGCACCAGGCCTCTAGCCTATCTAATAAATAGTAATATGCAAATTGACCATCACTCCAACACATAAGATTCTTGCCCCCATGTGGTCAAAGATAGCTACCCCCATGTGGACACAAAATGGCCACCACAAGATGGCCAGCAGGGGAGGGCAGTTGGGAGGAACCAGGCCTACCAGGGAGGGTAGTTGTGGGTTATCAGGCCAGCAGGGAAGGGCAGTTGTGGGGGACCAGGCCTCTAGAGCAGGGCAGTTGGGAGGGACAAGGCCTATAGGGGAGGGAAGTTGGGGGTGACCAGGCCTGCAGGGGAGGGCAGGTGGGGGCCACCAGGCTGGCAAGGAAGGGCAGTTAGGGCAACCTGGCTGGCAATGGAGGACAGTTAGGGGTGACCGGGCCAGCAGGGAAGGGAAGTTGGGGGCGACCAGGCAGCAAGGGAGGACAGTTAGGGGCAATCGGGCCAGCAGGGGAGCAGTTAGGCATTGATCAGGCTGACAGGGGAGTGGTTAGAGGGTGATCGGGCTAGCAGGCAGAGCGGTTAGGGGCAATCAGGCAGGCAGGCAGGCAGCAAGCGGTTGGGAGCCAGCAATCCTGGATTATGAGAGGCATCCCAGATTGGAGAGGGTGCAGGCTGGGCTGAGGGACACCACCCCCCATGCACGAATTTCATGCACCAGGCCTCTACTATATCATAAAAGGGGTTGATGTCCAAAATATATAAAGAACTCATACAACTCAACAGGAAAAAACAACATGTAATTCGATTTAAAATGGGCAAAGGAGACCAGCCAAGGTGGCTCAATGGTTGAGCCTCAACCTACAAACCAGGAGTCACAGTTCCATTACTGGTAAGAGCATATTCCCAGGTGTCAGGCTTGATCCCTTGTGTGTGTGTGTGTGGCGGGGGGGGGGGGGGGGGGGGGGTGCAGGAGGCAACCAATCAATGATTCTCTGTCATCGTTGATGTTTCTATCCCTCTCTACCTCTCCCTTCCTTTCTCTCGTATCAGTAAAAACATATTTAATAAATAAATAAAATGGGCAAAGGATCTGAATAGACATTTTTCCAATAGATATTTTAAGTGAAATAAGTCAGAGACCAATACTATATTACCTCACTTATATGTAAAAATCTAAAAAATATATATTTTTAATCATAGAAAAAGAATTCAGATCTGATGTTACCATAGTGGGAAAGGAAATCAGATGAGTATGATCAAAAGGCACAAACTTCCAAAATAAGTACTCAGGGTGTAATGTACAACATGTAACTACAATTTACACAGCTGCATGATATATATATATATATATATATATATATATATATATATATATATATATATATATGTAAATTGTTAAGAAAATAAATCTAAAGAGTTCACATCAAAAACACTTTTTTCTTTTTGTATCTGTATGAGATGATGGATTTTCACTAAACTTATTGTGGCAATCATTTCATGACATAGTAAATCAAATCATTATGCTGTACACTTTTAACTTACACAGTATGTCAACTATATGATATGAGTAGTAACAAAGAAATGCAACTACAAAAATGTGATATAAATAGTTTTCTATCAATGTAGAGATAAATGTTTTAAGTACCATCTTTATGTTAAAAAGGATACCATAATATGACATATTCATCAACAAATCTTTTGAGAATATATGTTGGAAAATAATGTGGCAATATAATTAAGAAAAATGTTTTAAATATCTTTTGACATTATAATCTTTCAAGCAGTCTATTCTAGGGAGATATTCTAAAATTAAACAAATATTTAAACCTAAAGATTTTTATTGTGTTACTTGAAGATTAAAAAATGTAAATAGCCTAAATAAATATCACCCTTATAACACTGGGGGGGTGTTAAAAAATAACACTATTCTGCAGCTTTTACAATATTTAAAAGAATTTTAATTACAAAAAAATGCTTATTGAAGCAAAAGATTAAATTGTAAATGGTGTCTGACCTCATTTTTTTTCATTTATCTTTATTGTTGAAAGTATTACAGATATCCCCTTTTTCCCCTCATTGACCCCTCCGTCCTGCACCCACACCCCACATCCCACCCCAGGCTTTCACAGCATTATTGTCTGTGTCCATGGGTTATGCATGTACGAATATAAATTCTTTGGTTAATCTCTTCCAACCCCCTCCACCCTACCCTGTGAGATTCTATCCTCCCCTCCCCACTCCTATCAGGCAACCAATAAAAAGTTCTGTGTATCTATGAGTCTGTTTATGTTCTGCTTGTTAATTTTGTTTGTAGATTCAATTGTTGATAGAAATGTATTTATTACCATTTTATTCTTTTTTTAATATTCTTCTTCTTCAAGAAAACCCTTCAATATTACATATAATACTGGTTTGGTAGTAATGAATTCCTTTAGCTTTTTCTTGTCTGGGAAGCATTTAATATGTCCATCAATGCTAAATTATATGTTTGCAGGACATAGTAATCTTGGTTGTAGGTCATTGCCTTTCATCACTCTGAATATTTCTTGCCACTCCCTTACGACCTGCAAAATTTCTTTTGAGAAATCAGCTGACAAGTCTTATAGGAGCTGCCTTGTAGGTAACTAACTGCTTTTTTCTTGCTGCTTTTAGGATTCTCTCTTTGTCTTTAAACTTTTGCATTTTAATTATGATGTGTCTTAGTGCAGGCTTCTTTGGGTTCAGCTTGTTTGGGACTCTCTGTGCTTCCTGGACTTGTATGTCTGTTTCCTTCACCAAGCTGGGGAAGTTTTAAATATATTTTTATTGATTTCCAAAAGGAAGGGAGAGAGAGATAGAAACAACAATGATGAGAGGGAATCATGATTGGCTGCTTTTTGCACAGCCCCTACTAGGGATCGAGCCCACCACCAGGGCATATTCCCTGACCAGGAATTCAACCATGACCACCTGGTTCATAGGTTAATGCTCAACCACTGAGCCACACCAGCTGAGCTCTGTCATTATTTTTTCAAATAGGTTTTCAATTTCTTGCTCTGTTTTTTCTCCTTCTGGCACCCCCATGATGTGAATGTTGGTACGCTTGAAGCTGTCCCAGAGGCTCCTTACATTATCCTCATTCTTTTGGTTCTTTTTTCTTTTTGCCGTTCTGATTGGGTGTTTTATGCTTTCTTATATTCCAAATTGATGGTTTGATCTTGGCTTCACCTGCTCTACTGTTGATTCCCTTTACATTATTCTTTATTTAAGCTAGTGCATCCTTTATGCTGACTGATTCTTTTTTATGCTGTTGAGGTCCTTAATAAGTTCATTGAGCAACCTTATAACCAATGTTTTGAACTCTTCATCCAGTAGATTTCTTGTCTCCATTTTGTTTCAGTCTTCTTCTGGAGTTTTGTTCTGTTCTTTAATTTGAGACATCTTTCGTTATCTCCTCATTTTGGCTGCCTCCCTGTGTTTGTTTCTATGTATTATGTCAAACTGCTATGTCTCCTAGGCTTAGTTAGCATGGCCTAATGTAGTAGGTGTCCTATGTATAGGGTCCAATGGCACAGTCTCCCTGATCACCCTAGCAGAGCATTCAAGATGCAACCCCTGTGTGGGTTGAACATCCTTCTGTTGTAATTGAGTCTTTTTTTTTCTCTGATTTTATTTTATTTTTTTAATATATTTTATTGATTTTTAACAGAGAGGAAGAGAGAGGGACAGAGAGTTAGAAACATCGATCAGCTGCCTCTTGCACACCCCCTACTGGGGATGTGCCCGCAACCAAGGTACATGCCCTTGACCGGAATCGAACCCGGGACCCTTGAGTCCGCAGGCCGACGCTCTATCCACTGAGCCAAACCAGTTTCAGCCTGTAATTGAGTCTTGATTTCTGTTGGCACATCAATGGAAGGGATTTACTCAGGCTGATCAGGTGCAAGGACTGGCTGTGACCACAGATCACTGACCTCCAACCACCTTGGAAGATCACCTGTGTAGAAGCCCACCACACAGAGCAAGACTTACTTCAGCAGGGCTCTCGTACCCACTGAGTCCACCCCTTAAGTGCATTTATTGCTTATGAAGGTGTTTGGGTGGTGGTGCTTTGATGTGGTCTGAAGCTGTTTACTGGTCATGCTGGCTATGGGGCCTTCTAGGAGGTGTAGGCCTAGGTCAGCCACCACCTGTGTTCTTCCTTGGGCCACCAGTCATAAGCTACAAAGAGATCTGCAGATGGCTGCTTCTTGTGTTGGTTTTGGAGGTGCCCAGGCAAGGTCAATACTGGCAGATACTAGTGCCAGACCTGGGACCACTTAATGAGAAGTATGGGGCTTGCTGAGGCAAGATGCTTCTTGTTTGAGATATTTTAGGATAATCTGAAGCCTGAGCCAAGACAGGCCATTCCTATGGTGAAGCCACCAGAAACAGTTTAGGTGGGCCTGAAAGTTTGGTGGAGCAGGACTTCAAGGAATTACCAGGGTGGGCAGTGTGAGCTAGGTTGATAGAGTCTCAGATTATGGCACCCATCTGCTGGTTCTGTGGAGGAAGATCTTCAAAGTAGCAATGGCCTCTGCCAACATTTCTGTCTGGGGGGAAAATGTTGCCCCTCCAGCTCTTGCCCTGATGCCAAGCAATTCAATTCTTCCCCATATATCTTTTGTGCCTTTCAAGCTACTGCCCTGCACTGGAGCTTAGAGGGAGAGAGTTCAAGTGAGTCCGTGTGCAGGCTCTTTATGAGAAACTGCCTGGGACTCCAGCAGACTCAGCCTCCCTCCTCAAACCATGTTGGTTTTTACAGCCAGAAGTTATCGGGACTTCTCTTCCTGGCACTGGAACCCTGATCTGGGGGTCTGGTGTGGAACTGGGATCACTCATTCCTCAGAAGAATGAGTTTTTTATCTGCCACACATGGGTATGGGAACAGCCTTTTTGTGCCTCTGCACTGATGTGGCTTCTTCTTTAATTTCACAGTTGCAGGACTTCCATTTAGCTCAATTACAGGTGACTCTGAATGATGGTTGTTCCGTAGTTTAGTTGTAATTTTGATGTGGATGGAGGAGGAGGCGAGTATCATGTTTAACTACACTGCTATCTTGACCAGAAATCCTCTGACCTCATATGTTTAAAGAAAAAGTGTTGAAGCAAGAAAGACCACAGGAAATATGCCAAGTTTTTACATGAATTTCTACCTGCTTCATAGAATTTTCACTAATTTTAGCTCCCTTAATTCTTCTGAATCTTCTAAATTTTGTTTAAACACATATTACTTTTATAATCAGAATTTTTTTAAATTATAGCAGTGATCACCTGGCACACAGGGTGTTGCAATAATTAAATAAAATGATTTTTATAAAAGAATTTGCCATGATGGCTGGCATGAGATGAATTATCAATAAGTAATGTTTTCTTTCACTGCCAAGTAAAGGTTCAGGGTAAATAGTTTAGTATTTGAGAACTCAAGCTCTGCTTTCAGAAACAACTACATTCATATATTTGCATTCCCATTTATAAGATGTGACACTTTGAACAAATGATTTATCTAAGCTTCAATAACTTTACCTATAAAATAAAAATCATAGTAATATCTAACATATTGAATTATTATGGGAGTTAAATGAGCTTATTTATAATAGTTACATCTTACTGACTGGCAAGTAATAATCTTTTACTAAATATTAACTACTTATATTTGTAAAAGGCAAAGTAAAAGGGCAGCTAGGAACAACATGATTTGATGAACAAGAATAGACCCAGAGACAAATGGCAGGGGAGGGGAGATGTTAGAGAGCAACCAAAGGACTTGTATGCATGCATATTAGCATAACCAATGGATACAGACAGTGGGGCGGTGGGGGCTTGCCCAGGGTGGGAATGGCTGGGGGTGGGGAGTCAATTAGGGAAAAAGGAGACATATGTAAAACTTTAGACAATAAAAATTATTTTAAAAATTATATATATATATATATATATATATATATATATATATATATATATATCCTACCTAATAAAAGGGAAGTATGCAAATAACCATCACTCCGCTATGCCCATGATTGGGCCAGTGGGAGGCTGGGGGCGGGACTCGGGGTGGCTGATTGGGCTGGCGGGAGGACCCATGGGGCCGGCAGAAGGTGCCGGTGGTGGAACTCAGGGTGGCTGATTGCATGGCTGCCAGCACCAGTTTTCCGCCAGCACCAGTTTTCCTCTGGCCACCCACCAGCCACAGTGGGAGGCACTCCGATCGATCAGCGGGTGGCCAGAGGAAAACTGGTGTTGGAGGAACTTGGGGTGGCCGATTGTGCTGGCGGGAGGCGGTCCGATCGGCAGGTGGCCAGAGGAAAACTGGTGCTGGCGGAAAACTGGTGCCGGCAGCCAGGTGAAGGAAGGTCTATTGCACGAAACTTCGTGCAATGGGCTTCTAATATATATATATGTATGGCATTTCAGAAAGGCAAAAAAAAGGGGGGTGGGCAGCTAGAATAAACAAGATAGGTGTTTCTTTAATCAGAGAAAGAGGCTCAGAATTGCATGCCAAATGGGCAGTGCAAATGGAATAGAATCTTTGTTCTAATGTGAAAAAATGACTTATCAGATGTTTGAAATAAACTCATCCAAAGCTGGGTCCCTGGGGTAATGTCCATCCAGCTGAGAGAATCTCAGCAAAGAGGCCCTTTAGGGAAGTTGGCTGTGGTCCAGTAATAGTTTCACTGGGGACAAGTGGAGAATCCAGGCTTTCATTCTTATTATTGCTGGAGGGGAAAACACATCTTTTCCAACTTCAAAAAAATTTTCCCCAAGTGCACTGCCCCAGGGACAGAACTCTGAGATCCAGACAAAGTGAAGAGCAGGGGAAGGCTTATCTGCAGACAGTTTCTTGTTCCTAATCAGTGACTGAATCAACTCCAACAAAGGGCAAGTACCAATATTTCATGCATATGGGGCAGAGAAAAACATGTGCTATATTTTGAGTGTGGAAATGTAAGTTTGATAAAGTGCCTTTCTAGCTGAAAAAGAAACTATTACTTTCAAATTTTGTCAACTGAAAGTCAAAATTATTATTATTATTATTATTATTATTATTTTGTCTTCATTTCATCCTTTCTACTATCTGCCATGGGTTTTGTGGCCTTTATTCTAAACTACAGGGTGCTCCTTAAAATAAAACTCGCTGAAGAAAAGTAAAAGCCCAATTAGAAACTAATATCATTTTCCTTTTTGTTTCTTGGAGGGAAGAAAAGTAAACTGAGGATGAGATGTGACTCTTTCCGCTGGGAAAGAAGTAACCACACAAATCCTCTCCAGAAGGTGGGGGCTATTATTTCCCACAACACTGCATTTCAATTTTTAAACTTACCTTCTGATTCCTGTCCTAGGAATATGAAATGGGGTTGGTCACCCAAAAGTAAAATACAGCCTGCAGACGCCCTGTGGGAAATTTTCCCTTTCTCCTGAACGCTGGCACAAAGGCTGACTTCATTGGCATGTGAAGGGGAGATGGCACCCTGCACGGTAAGTCAATCATGACCCAAATAGTGAGGAATTTGCTTATTATTAATTTTTTCTTGGCCTCTGATTGTTACTTAATGGGTATAAATGTTTTAAAGATCTGGGTATTTCCAAATTGCCTGCCAGAAAAAAAAAATGTATGAGTTTATATCCTCTCCAACAGTTCTTCTGAATATCATTTCATTGCACCTTCACCAGCACTGCTATCATGATGATTTATCTGTGCTCACTTGAAAAGCAAAAGAAAAATTATACTTCTCAAACTCAAATTATCCACTTTCATCCAGAAATCTAGAGGTCATATAAACTTCACCCCCACAATTTACACTAGGACTTCCTATATTCACTTCTGAAAATGGCCCTTCACTTTACTGAGAATAATATTTCTAATTGTTAAGACATTTCAACATGCAGGAATATAAGTATACATCTTTAAACATCCCTTACATGGAAAAGTAAACAAGAATACAGTAGGCCCTCCATAAACTTTCACTCAGTTCTTGAAATGCTTTAGGCCAGCAAGCAACTACGAAGTTTAGAAGATAAGCTTGAAAAGACTGTACCCACCACATCGATGTTCAATAAGTGGTGGCTACATGACAGTTAATAGAAAATGAACTTAAATTCATGATGGACAGTAATAAACAAGTTAATGCTGTTATTTAAAAATATTTTACCAAAAATGTTACGAAATATTGTTCTTTAATGATATTAAGTACTGAAACTATATAAGATGGGTAGTATTGTAGCCAGTTCTTAAATTTTCCAGGGTCAGAAATCCAAAGTCATATTGTCATCTTAGAAGTAACTCTAAAGAAATAAATAACTGGAGAGAGAGAAAGAAAGAGACAAACATACTAGGAGACAAGTGAAATAAAGTGATTATAAAGAAAGAATGAGTTTCTCTAAAGAATTTAGTGAGCTTTTCACTGGGTTAATACCTGAATAAGAAAGTATTTCTATGCAATACCTTAATCAATAAAGAAAAAAAACCTGAAGAAATAAAAAGAATTTCTAGCACCACCTGATAGCATTGTGGTGAAAGTCTCCTTATTTGCAAAGTTTATGAGATGAAAGGAAAAGACTGGGCCATGCCTTGCCCTCTGGAGAGAGAAAGAGATGCAACCCATCAGTTTAAAATAGAGTATGGACAGCTCCAAAGGAAGATCTTTCCGAAAGGAGAAGTGCTTGAAATGTCTGAACCGATATGTGCTATAAGCATAAAACACATGACAGATATTGTAGACCAGGCATTTAAAAATGCAAAAGAGCACATTGGTAGTTTTTAAAAGTAATTTCATGTTAAAATGACATTATTTGGGATAAATTGGGTTAAACAATATATATTATTAAAATAATTTCAGCAGAAAAAGGGGGGATTAACATGACAATAAAGTAAAACAGCACTCAATTATCCTATATAATAAAGAGCTATATGCTAATTAGATTGGGCTGTGGAAGGACCTTCTGGAACAACCAGTGGGCTGGGCCGAGAGGCAGCTGGGGCTGCTGCGAGGGCCAAACCCCTTGCACAAATTTTGTGCATCGGGCCTCTAGTTTTAAATAAGCTTAAACTTTTAGACATAGGCAAATTATATCCCAGGGTGCAGAGGGAATTTAAAGATATGATTTAAAAATCACTAATGGTGTCTTTAAAGAATTCTGAAGACTAAAAGAACATTTTTAAAAAACTAAACAAGGATACCAGTTTAAAGTTTAAAACTTGTTTTTAAAAATTTTCATAAACCATTTGTTTTATCATTTTTGCAAGAATGTTTTCCAGAAATACAAGATCATTTTCATCACCTTTGTATTATTTTCTATTTTTAGCTTAGCCATCTTTCTACAATTGTTGGTAATAATAGGTGTTAATTAGAAAAAGTTTTAAGAGATCTGAAAAACATTTTATCATGTTCTACATGATATTTTAATCAAAGATGTAAGGGAAACACACAAGAAATTTTATCAAATTTATAGGCAATAAAAATAGAGGGGAAGGCTAATATTTGAAAGTATTAAGATCTTAATAGACTGAAACACTTGGGTGAAATTCAGTCATTAACGTCCCTCACTTAAAAATATTAATGACACAAGCATCAGATGGGACCAATCTGGTTTTAAAGAAATACTTGTGAACAAACTCTAAGGGCTTTGGTAAAATGAAAATTCAATAAAAGTAAAAGTATAAAGTTACCGCCAATGTTAACTAAAGTAGGCATGACTTTCTAGAGATTACTAGAATACCACTGTGCACTGCGTCAGTCACAGTGTGAGGAATATTGTGTTCAGTTTTAGTAAGATCACATCTTAGAAAGTATAGAGCAATCACAAGAAGGCAACTAGGATGGTGAGCACCCTGGGAAGTATGTCATATTCAGCTGAAGAAACCAAGAGTGCTTGGTGTAAATAGAGAAGACTCAAAAAGCACATGTGTACCTTCCTTAAATACATTTTTTAATCTTTATTGTTGAAAGTATTGCTTGTATTCCCTTTTCCCCCATTGACCTCTCCCATCCCCTCCCACCCACCCTTCAGACCTTCACCACCCTATTGTCTGTGTCTATGGGTTATGCATGTGCATATACGAGTTCATTTGTTGATCTCTTCCCCCTCCAAAACCTCCCCTGCTTTTCCTCTGAGGTTTGACAGTCTGTTTTAAGTTCCTCAAATATTTTTTTTTTTTTTTAATTTCTTTATTGATTAAGGTGTCACATATTTGTCCTCATCCCCCCATTCCCATCCCACACCCCTCCCCTTGGATGCCCCAACCCTCTGTTGAACTTAAGCATTGGTTAGGCTCATATGCATGCACACAAGACCTTTGGTTGATCTCTCCCCCCTCCCCCCACCCTCCCCTATCCTCCCTCTGAGGCCCGATAGTCCGATCGATGCCTCCTTGTTTCTGGTTCTGTTCTTGTTCATCAGTCTATGTTGTTCATCATTTCCCCTAGATGAGCGAAATCATGTGTCACTATAGATATACTTATAAGAATTGAATGTGCGACGAGCAAAAATAGTTATGCTGACAGGCAAATGAATCAGTCTGTAGTGAGTTTCTTTCTGGACCAACAGTTCTTTTGAGACCCAATATCAATGTCCACCGGTTCCCTATGAGTACATGTCGGCACTGACCCCTCAGCTCTGGATGGTGGACAAATGGTGGTAATGCAGGTCCGACTCCCTCTGGTTTGGTCTCGGCTGGACCCAGGGGCACTGCTTCACCCGGATCCAGGGGCCCACGGCCTCGCCCGGACTCGGGGCCAGGCTCACCCGGCTCCAGGGGCCCGCGGCCTCGCCCGGACCCGGGGCCCAGGGCTCACCCGGCTCCAGGGGCCCGCGGCCTCGCCCGGACCCGGGGCCCAGGGCTCACCCGGCTCCAGGGGCCCGCGGCCTCGCCCGGACCCGGGGCCCAGGGCTCACCCGGCTCCAGGGGCCCGCGGCCTCGCCCGGACCCGGGGCCCAGGGCTCACCCGGCTCCAGGGGCCCGCGGCCTCGCCCGGACCCGGGGCCCAGGGCTCACCCGGCTCCAGGGGCCCGCGGCCTCGCCCGGACCCGGGGCCCAGGGCTCACCCGGCTCCAGGGGCCCGCGGCCTCGCCCGGACCCGGGGCCCAGGGCTCACCCGGCTCCAGGGGCCCGCGGCCTCGCCCGGACCCGGGGCCCAGGGCTCACCCGGCTCCAGGGGCCCGCGGCCTCGCCCCGACCCGGGGCCCAGGGCTCACCCGGCTCCAGGGGCCCGCGGCCTCGCCCGGACCCGGGGCCCAGGGCTCACCCGGCTCCAGGGGCCCGCGGCCTCGCCCGGACCCGGGGCCCAGGGCTCACCCGGCTCCAGGGGCCCGCGGCCTCGCCCGGACCCGGGGCCCAGGGCTCACCCGGCTCCAGGGGCCCGCGGCCTCGCCCGGACCCGGGGCCCAGGGCTCACCCGGCTCCAGGGGCCCGCGGCCTCGCCCCGACCCGGGGCCCAGGGCTCACCCGGCTCCAGGGGCCCGCGGCCTCGCCCCGACCCGGGGCCCAGGGCTCACCCGGCTCCAGGGGCCCGCGGCCTCGCCCCGACCCGGGGCCCAGGGCTCACCCGGCTCCAGGGGCCCGCGGCCTCGCCCCGACCCGGGGCCCAGGGCTCACCCGGCTCCAGGGGCCCGCGGCCTCGCCCCGACCCGGGGCCCAGGGCTCACCCGGCTCCAGGGGCCCGCGGCCTCGCCCCGACCCGGGGCCCAGGGCTCACCCGGCTCCAGGGGCCCGCGGCCTCGCCCCGACCCGGGGCCCAGGGCTCACCCGGCTCCAGGGGCCCGCGGCCTCGCCCCGACCCGGGGCCCAGGGCTCACCCGGCTCCAGGGGCCCGCGGCCTCGCCCCGACCCGGGGCCCAGGGCTCACCCGGCTCCAGGGGCCCGCGGCCTCGCCCCGACCCGGGGCCCAGGGCTCACCCGGCTCCAGGGGCCCGCGGCCTCGCCCCGACCCGGGGCCCAGGGCTCACCCGGCTCCAGGGGCCCGCGGCCTCGCCCCGACCCGGGGCCCAGGGCTCACCCGGCTCCAGGGGCCCGCGGCCTCGCCCCGACCCGGGGCCCAGGGCTCACCCGGCTCCAGGGGCCCGCGGCCTCGCCCCGACCCGGGGCCCAGGGCTCACCCGGCTCCAGGGGCCCGCGGCCTCGCCCCGACCCGGGGCCCAGGGCTCACCCGGCTCCAGGGGCCCGCGGCCTCGCCCCGACCCGGGGCCCAGGGCTCACCCGGCTCCAGGGGCCCGCGGCCTCGCCCCGACCCGGGGCCCAGGGCTCACCCGGCTCCAGGGGCCCGCGGCCTCGCCCCGACCCGGGGCCCAGGGCTCACCCGGCTCCAGGGGCCCGCGGCCTCGCCCGGACCCGGGGCCCAGGGCTCACCCGGCTCCAGGGGCCCGCGGCCTCGCCCGGACCCGGGGCCCAGGGCTCACCCGGCTCCAGGGGCCCGCGGCCTCGCCCGGACCCGGGGCCCAGGGCTCACCCGGCTCCAGGGGCCCGCGGCCTCGCCCGGACCCGGGGCCCAGGGCTCACCCGGCTCCAGGGGCCCGCGGCCTCGCCCCGACCCGGGGCCCAGGGCTCACCCGGCTCCAGGGGCCCGCGGCCTCGCCCCGACCCGGGGCCCAGGGCTCACCCGGCTCCAGGGGCCCGCGGCCTCGCCCGGACCCGGGGCCCAGGGCTCACCCGGCTCCAGGGGCCCGCGGCCTCGCCCAGACCCAGGATTCAGCCTCACCCGGACCCAGGGGCGCACGGCCTCGCCCGGACCCAGGATTCAGCTTCACCCGGACCCAGGGGCGCATGGCCTCGCCCGGACCCAGGGGCACGTGGCCTCACCCGGACCCGGGGCCCAGCCTCACCCTGACCCAGTTCCCAGCCTCACCCATACCCAGGGGCACGCGGCTTCACCCGGATCCGGGACCCAGCGGGGTTTCGTCTTCTTGATCCCAATTCCTGTTGGTCAATTCCCTCTCAGCAATTCCTTCGGCCATTTTCTCAGAGTTCCAGGGCAGCCACCGCAGAACTCGTTGGGCGGCGGGCTCGGCGAAGCTCCGGTGTGCCCGGTGCGCGGCGGCGGGCTGGTCCGGGGTGGCTGCGTCGGCCCTTGGGTCTGCAGCGGTGGCCGGTCGCCGAGCGTGCGCACCTGGCCGCTTCCGGGGTGTTGAGATTCTTGAAGGACTCGGAGGTCAGCAAGCGCGTAGTCTCCCGCCCCATGTCTCCCAGGGGCTCGTCTGTCCGTGCTCGGCAGCGAGTGAAGCCTTCCCCTCAGCCGGAGACCGCCGGGGGAACTGCACCGAGCACGTTCCAGGCCACCATTGTGTCGCCTGAGCCGTAGTTTTTAAAGTTTGGTCTTTGGGTCACCGGCATCAGCTTCATCCCGCGTACCCCTCTCTTTTATTCTAGTTGTATAGCATCCGCTCAGTTAGCCCTCCGGTGGTTCTGGATGGTGTCTGCTCTGCTCTCCCGTTGTAGTCTCAAAACCGTTGTGGTAGGCAGCAATCAGGCTTCTGCCCTATGCCTCCATCTTTGTCCTTGTTTGTATAGTTAAGTCTTGATTGTTGTTGGTGTCACTGGGAGGAATTGTCCTCCAGGCCTATTGGCCGTGCGGACCCTCTGTGTCTATAAAGGAAGAGTTGCTGTGCGGAAGACACGCCTATGTGCCGGGTCTTGGTGCAGCAAGGCTTCGGCGCTCACTGCGTCTGCCTCTTGAATGTGTCCCTTATGGGAGTGGTCGAAGTCTGGTGTCATCTCACACCGACCACTAGATGCCCTCATTTCTGGGTCTCCAATGTAGTGTAGGTCAGCTACTGCCTGTGGCCCCTCAGCAGGAATTACAGCATCCCTTATATTCGTGACCTGTTTCGGTGCCTTCCCCTTTTGGCTGCCTCCCTATCGCTCAGCTTCCCCAATCTCCCTAGGTGGTCGCTCTTGATATCCCCCTTTGTGGGCTGAGTGCAAAGTCTTGGTGTTGTTAAGCCTTGGTTGCTGTTGGTACACTGGGAGGATGTGACCTCCGGCCCAATTGGCTGTGAGGATCAGCTGTGTCTATGCCGGGAGACAGCCCCATTCAACTAGACTTGCAAAATTGTAAAAGCCTCTGTGTTCAGCTTTGATGGGGCGGAGTTACAGGGCGGAGCCTACCGCCTTGGCTTCCTGTCAGCCCCGCCCTATGAGGTTCCTGTGTCTCAGTGTCCCTCTGTACTCCCAGCAAACACCTCTGAGAGAAAAGTGCCCTGGAGTTTCGCGCGCTGCCAAACAGTCTAGTCTCTCCCCCAATGAATCTGGATTCCCAGATTCTCTCCCGGAACTGGGTTTCCGTGTAGTCAGAATTGGGGCTCACCTCAGTCTGGCGCTTTTGTCTCCTTCCCTCCAGGGCGACTCAGCGGCACAGTCAACAGCCCATCCTCCGCGCACAATCCCCTGCGCGCCTCCGGTGCTCTGTTCTTCGCCGCCTCTCTGCATCTCTGCCCCACAGTCCAGTTTTCCCCAGTATGAGCCTGGTTTCCCCGGGTCTTTCCCGGAACTGGGGTTCAGTGCAGTTGGAACTAGGGATTCAGCACAGTCCGGAGCTTTTGTCTCCTTCCCGCTAGGGCAATCCAGCGGCACAGGCAACAGACCCTCCTCTGCGCACATTCCCGTGCGCGGCTCCGGCGCAGCTCCTCTGTGTCTCCGTCCCACAGCTCAGACTCCCCCAGCATGAGCCCGGCTTCCCAGGGTTTCGCCGGGAAATGGGGTTCAGTGCAGTCGGAGCTGGGGTTCAGCACAATCTGGCGCTTTTATCTCCTTCCCGCCAGAGAACGCCAGCCAGGCCGTCAGCCGCCCCTTCCTCTCCGGCTCCGTCTTCCCCGCACGCTCGCGGGCTCGTGTCTCCGCCCGTGTCTCCATACCTCAAGCTTTTACGGCTTCTCTGATTTTCCTTGTGGTTTTCTTTTTCCTTCTAATTGTGGGCATTTCAGTCAGCCAGCTTTCCTGTGGTTCTGGATGATGTCCGTTTTGACTTTTAGTTGTGTTTTTGATATTGTTGTGCCCGGCTGTAGGTTAGGTGTTTAACCTATGCCGCCATCTTGGTTTTCCCTCAAATATTTTTTAAGTGCTACTGTGTAGACTTAGTCTGAGCAATCAGTATAATGTGGTTGAAAGAACTCAAATATGCCTAGCTCTGCTACTTGTGGCTTTCATGTGGCTCAATCACTACTTCTGTAATTGTTGGAAGAGGAAGAAAGAGAATGCATGTTCCAAATCCTAATAGAGTCTGTGCATATGATGGTCACATATTGTTAACCTCTCTTCCCTGAGGCAGAAGTAAGACCAACAGGATAAATCAAGATGGCAAAATTACCCAGGAATGTAAGAGAGAACAAGGAAGTTTATTACAACTTTTAAAAATAAAAGCTGTTTGCCTTTCAGTGAGCGATTTGTCATGGATTATTCCAGCAGAAGCTAGATAACCAACTAGCAAGAAGGTGGAAGAGAGAGGGTCTTACTGCTGGTTGAAGGAGAGGCTAGAGAACCCCTTAAATCTATTCCTGCTCCAAGATTCAGTGAATTCAGATCAATAAGAAAATGTGATTTTGTATATCCATTCTAATCCATGATATGTCTGAGGCTAATGACTATGAGCAATACATTATTCCAAGAAACAGAAGGCTTGACTTGACAGATTTTTTATTTCTTCCAGAGTACAGGAGCACAGAACTCAACTATTCCCTTGAGTCCTTAGGACATAGCACATTGACTCAATCGTCCTTTATGCTACAAAAACAACTGGAAAATAAAGACTCAGGAAGGCAGTGGTAGAAATGAAATAGCATCTAACTGGTAAAAAATTCTTAAATGATGAAAGTAATGATAAATCAAAGGCTCCAACAAATAGAATTATAACATCCCAGAATGTAAGGATATATATGACTGCACGCCCTTTCTATTTCTCCTCAGCAACTATCATTTCTTCCTAGTTTATTTTCTCTATTTTTTAAATCTTCTTTTTATTTTACTTCATTTATCTTGATTTTGTATAAGTGGATGAAAGGTGATTTGCCTCAGATTATGGATAATGACGGGGAGCTGTATATTGCAGATCACAAAGGTAAGATAAGAGTGAAATAACTCTACATATAGCTGCCTCTCTGCCCTTCTCACATCAATTTATTTGAGAGGGATCACCTCTCTTTTTTTAATTACTGCCAGGAAATAACACCTTCAACATCTCATTTTCAATGGTCAGTTGATGCCATTTTACGACCATACTTGGGAATACATTCAGTTCAGCTCTTGAAATATGTATATGTTTTATAACTTATTACAAAAAAATAAGATAGCCATATAAAAATGACAAGAACATAATTCTACCTAAGTGGTATCATTGAGGGGTGCTAGAAAGACCTCACCTTCTTCCCCTCAAATAATGTAGTAACGCCTGTCACGCTAGCTATAGTTACTCATTTTATTAATCCAATTAACCTTTTCCCCTGGAATGGGTGGCATTTTGGACACATTTATGCTGGAGGTCCTCTAAAGCAGTAAAAAAAAAAAAAAAAAAAATAGGAGCCGAAAAGCATGGAATCTTGTCCTGGGCCTGTCACTCACTGGTTTGGGTTTAACCTCTTTGAGTCTTTAATCTCCTCATATGTAAAATAGAAGCCATAATCCTATCGTTCTCCTACTGAGTAATTAAGAAAGCCCCCTCCCAAAACAAAATACATGTTAGACATAAGCATTAACTTGTTCAAAACTAATCTCTTTCAAACTGCCCTCCCAAAGAGGAAGTTGCCTCCTGTTAACCTCCATAGAAATGGAGCATCTATTGCCCAGGGTTTAAGGCAATTACTTTCTCTGTCACATGGCTGATGTAAAGAATCTTGCTATTAGCTTTTTCATTTCCTACAACTGCAGCTGCAAAGCTTGAACCATAACCCCCAATCACACCAGCAGAAGAGCTGGTGTTCCCTTTTCCCCCAGCCTCGAGCTCTGAGCCTGGGAACAGGACTAGAGCCAAGTTTTCTTCATCTTGACATTAAAATAGCATTAAGGGAGAGGTTAGCACTTTCCTAATGACACAGTTAAAAGAAAACTCACAGTACAAAGGTTGGGGTGTCCTCTTGGAATGGAGTATCCTAGATCTCTGTGTGCCATTGTAGTTACAATGCGCAAAAGGGACCTGCAAACCTGTGACAGGTCTACAAGTTTTCTCCAGTAAATGCCACTCCAATAAATTTGGAGAGTGTGCCATCTGCCAAAATCTGCACAGATGCTGGATTTAAGCCTATGCATGTGTTTATTGGATTTCTTTTCCCCCGGATAAGAAAACCTGAACAGAGAATGTGAACTCTGAGCACTTAAAAATGGGAAAACGGCGGGGCGGGGGGGGGGGGGGGGGGGGGGGGGGCGGGAGAGAAGAAGAGGTGAAACAAAGATGTAAACCCATATTCCAAACTTCATCTAGATTAAATTTTTGCCTAGGCCAAAGCCTATATTTCAGAAACACTTCTCTGTATTCCCCTTTATTCAAAATAGTTATGCTTTCTCCAGGGCTGAATAAACCACAAAATCAAAGAACACCAGGAAGAAAAAAAGGTTGCACCAAAAACCTGATTTCCAGAAGGCTGCCTGTGTTGAAATAATATCTATTGGTGTTCCTCTGTTATGATCATTTGAGCACAGTCTGATCCTCACTTCCCAGGAAATCCCACAGGTGTGTGTGGAGGGTGGGGGTGAAGTGTGGGAAAGGATTGCTCAGGAAGCATGGCAGATTCCACTAGGTGGCCTAAATACAAGCTACAGTGTAACTATCAGGGACATGATCCTATCATTTATTTTGTTACTAAATTTGTTAGAGGCCCAGTGCACGAAATTCGTGCACAGGTAGAGCCCCTAGGCCTGCCGGGCCAGCAATCAGGGCTGATCTGTGGGGTGACCAGTGAGGCGATTGGGGGGCCCCCTGCTGGCACCTGCCTTGGCCAGCCTGGCACCACCCACTCACCGGCCCTGGCCCCCACTGCTGCCACCATTCACCTCCCTCTGCGGGTGGGGGTAATCGGGGAGGGGACCCTTCTGGCACCCACCTTAGCTGGCCTGGGGCCTGCAGGCTGGGGGCAGCTCCTGCATTGAGCGTCTGCCCCCTGGTGGTCACTGCACGTCATAGTGACTGTTCATTCCACCAGTCGTTCCACTGTTTGGTTGATTTGCATATTAGGCTTTTATTATATAGGATTGGGGCAACATTGGTTTATAAGATTTTATAGGTTTCAAGTATACATATCTATATACATTATCTGTATATCGCATTGTGTGCCCACCACCCAAAGTCAAATATTCTTCTGTCACCATATATTTGACTTTGACCCCCTTTACCCTTAACTATCCCCCACCCCCTTTCCCTCTGGGAACCACCATACTGTTGTCTGTGTGTATTAGTTTTTGTTTGTTTTTCTTGTTTGTTCATGTGCTGCTTTCAGTTTTATATACCACATATGAGTGAAATCATATAGTTCTCAACTTTTTCTGTCTGACTTATTTTGCTTAGCATGGTGTTCTCAAGGTCCATCCATGCTGTCTCAAATGGCAGTATTTCATCTTTTCTTATGGCTGAGTACTAATCCATTGTATATATGTATCACATCTTTAACCACTAATCTATCGAAGGACACTTCAGTTGTTTCCATGTCTTGGCCACTGTGAATAATGATCATTTAAAACTATAATGGTAATCCCTACAAGGAAGGCAGTCTATACAGAATAACATGAGCACTCTGGTGTGTTTGGTGAGTAAAAAATTGTCTTAAAAGGAAGCTTATTAGGAAATTGTAGTGGGTGTGGTTTGCGAGGACTGAGGAGTGCCCTCCTATTCATACACACACATACATACATGTACTTAGCCTGTCAAGTGACTAAAATTCCACAAACAAAAACATTCCTTGGCATTTTCAAATTAGCTTAATTTATAAAGATTAACAAGGGATAGTTAATAAGCTAGCATCATAATAATAACATAAAATCCTATATAATAAAAGGCTAATATGCAAATTGACCAAACTGTGGAATGACTGGTCGCTATGACGTGCACTGAGCACCAGGGGGCAGATGCTCAACACATGAGTTGCCCCCTGGTGGTCAGTGTGCTCCCACAGGGGGAGCACTGCTCAGCCAGAAGCCGGCAGTGGTGGGGCAGGCTGCATCCATGGCAGCACTAAGGATATCCAACTGATGGCTTAGGCCCGCTCCATCCCCTGAGGGCTCCCAGACTGTGAGAGGGCATAGGCTGGGCTGTGGGACACCCCCCATCTGAATGCATGAATTTCTTGCACCAGGCCTATAGTAATAACATAAAATCCCTGAATAGTTTTTAATAATTTAAATTTCTGTAGCATTTTATAATTTGTAAACTGCTTTTGTACATATCATTTTATGCAATTCTCATGCCATCCTTGCTATGGAGGTATTATTATTCATATTTTACAGAGCAAGTAACATAGTCTCAGAGCTTAAGTCCTTCCCTGAGAAAATGCTCCTCAAGAAGTGGCAGAGCCAAGATCTGTAATTCCAAAGCCCATGCTCGGCTATGCCAGTGGATCCCAAACCTGAGCTGGAGCCAAAAATCTACACCTTTCAAAGGTTCCTCCACAAAATTCTGATAATATCAAAGTCTGGAGCCGATGTACCCACCATCCTACAAAGAGAGAAATCTATATATATATAAGCCTAAGCAACCGAACAACCGAACGAAGAACAACCAGTCAACCGATTGCTAGGATGCACACTGACCACCAGGGGGCAGACGTTCAACACAGGAGCTTCCCCCAGTGGTCAGTGCACTCCCACAGCAGGAGCACCCCTCAGCTGCCCGATGGGTGCCAGCCTCAGGGTTCATGGCTGGCGAGCCTCTCCCGCCTCTGCGGCAGCGCTACCAAGTGGCAGCGGCAGGCGCAGTGGGGCCGGGATGAGCGGGAGCGGCACAGCATCCAACCTGGGCTTGGGCTCCTCCCCGGCCACCTGCTGCTTTATGCACTACTATATCCCTTGGGGGATGTTGGACTGCCGGTTTCAGCCCGATATTCGGCCTGTCCTGCAGGGACCGGGCCTCTAGTATACTAATAATGGCCTGTAAATGGTCACTTAATGTAGCCAAATTGTAACGTGCTTAAAGTCACGCTGTAGTTATTTTCACTCCTGGCTATTGAGCTTCATGCTCCCTCCTTTATGTCACGTACCTGATATTACCGTTTTGTTCGGTATATTTGTCAGTTCTAGTTGTTTTAGGATTGAATTGCCCATGTTAAAGTTTACATCTCATTTTTAAAATGTATCCTTATTGTTGAAAGTATTACAGATGTCCCCCTTTTTTTTCCTCCATTTACATCTCAATTTAGCTTTAGCCAGCCACCTATCTGTATTGTATAGACCAGTGTTCTTCAGAGTTGGGTGGACCAGGGAACCCCATGAAGGATGCAGAAAGGAAGTATCTGAATTGCTATTTTTATTTTAATTCTAAGAAAGTTTTTTTCAAAATATTTACCAATATTTACCATAGTGATTGATAGTAGTTTGTATACAGTTTAAAAGCAAAGAGTCACATATAAGAGACCGTACTCAACAACTGTATTGTTGGGGTGCCCAATCAAAAACAGAAACCACTGGTCTAGGCCACTTTCCCTCTGAGCAGGAAAATGTGCTCACTCTCCTGGGGAAGAATCAGGAGGCAAAATTCTCTTTGTATATGTAATTTCTGTTGTAATCCTCACAGGATGGAAGAAAATGACCTCAGAGCGCAGTAACATTTCTCACACTGTGAGCGAGTTCATTCTCCTGGGCTTCCCTTGCCGCTGGGAAATACAGATCCTCCTCTTTTCCATATTCTTCGTGACTTACATCCTGACCCTCTTTGGAAACATGGCCATCGTGTGCGCAGTGTGCTGGGACCACCGGCTCCACACCCCGATGTACATTCTGCTAGCTAACTTCTCCTTCCTGGAGATCTGCTATGTGAACTCTGATGTGCCCAACATGCTGGCCAACTTCCTCTCCAAGACCAAAACCATCTCCTTTGCACGGTGCCTGCTCCAGTTGTACTTCTTCTTCTCACTGGGCACAACCGAATGCTTATTTCTCTCCATCATGGCCTACGACCGGTTCCTGGCCATCTGCCGCCCCCTGCACTACCCCACCATCATGACTATTAAGTTCTGCAGCAGCCTGGTTATTTTCTGCTGGGTGTATGGTTTCCTCTGGTTTCTGATTCCGGTGATACTCGTCACACAGCTACCATTTTGTGGCCAGAATGTGATTGATGACTTTCTGTGCGACCTGGGTCCTCTGCTGGCCCTGGCTTCAACCTGTGCCCCAATTCCAGGGACTGTTCTTCTGTGTGGCACCATGAGCTCCCTCCTCATATTTGCCACCTTTTTCTACATTATTGGCTCCTATACCCTGGTGCTGAGGGCCGTAATCCAGGTCCCCTCGGTTGCTGGCCGGAAGAAGGCCTTCTCCACCTGCTCCTCACACCTGGCTGTTGTGTTTTTATTCTATGGTTCTGTGATGATGACATATGTAAACCCAGGGAAAGGACAAGCAGAGAGCATGCAGAAGTTCACAACTTTGTTCTACTCAGTTTTGACCCCTTTTTTCAACCCCATGATCTACAGCCTTAGGAATAAAGAAATGAAGGATGCCTTAAAGAAAGTTCTAAGCTGTTCCTAAAATTGGTCTGTGACTTAGTGACTTATTCCCCAATGAATTAAAACTGTTTGCCTCCTGTCAGTGAACAGGTAAGAAACTGGAAAATAGGCGTGAACTTTTTGATGGAGCCATTTCAAAATCCTAAGTGCCAGGACACTAATAAAGTCTTTCCTTGGGCAGAATTAATTGCCTCTCCCACAGCACATTACTTATACTTCTATTTAACATGTCCTTCCTTCTTTCTTGTATTATAGTTAGCTGTTCACAAGTCCGTCTCCACATGCTTCCCCATCCTTATTAGACTGTGAATTTCTTAAGAGCGGAGACTATGCTTTATTAATTTCTATACTCCCAGAACCTAGCACAAAAATGTCAATAATGTCAATTTAAATAAAAATATATATACTATTCATAGTTCCTCACTAGACTATCATTCCTGACATTCAGGACAATATATAAAGAAGCTATACAAATTCTGTAACAATCTGTATTTTATATGTCTTATGGATGAAATGAAAAAAACTTTCCTAGAAAAATGTAAGATTGACCTGGATTGGTTGGACCAGTCATTACATGATAATCCGATCAATGGAAAAGTCTCACCAAATGAAAATTAATGTCTAAGAAATTATCTGCTTCCTGCCCTTCACCAATCCCTTTTACCTAATAAGGTAACTACTCTGTTTCATTTTCTTCTTACTAACCATACTTCCACTACTGCATATTTTTAAACATTATGCAACCCTTATCACTGAAATATGGTTTGGGGATCATTTTGCCAGACATCACTAGGAAACATTTATTTATTTATTTTTATTGAAAACAATTTTTCTTCATTTTTTAAATTTTATTTTTCAATTACAGTTTACACTCAAAATTATTTTGTATTAGTTTCTGGTGTACAGCATAGTGTTTGGACAGTCATATACTTTACAAAGCGATCCCACTAGGGAGCTTTTAGAAGGTGGGATTTCAGGGCCCCATCTCAGGCCTATTTGCAGAATCTGCTTTTTATCTTCAGTAGATTATTATGCACGTTACAGTTGGAAAGCCACTGATCTGCAGCAGGTTCTCTAGAAGGCTGACAGTAATCACCCCATTTGTAGGATTTTCTACTGACACCGACCTCCACCTGAACAGTGGTTCTCAACCAATTGACTCAGAGTTAGGCACAGGTGTTTTGAAAAGCTGTCAAGGAGAGTCTTATACACAGAGAGGGTTGGGAACCACTGCATTCAAATTTAGGAATTTTTAAACTCTAGAATAACGCAGACTGAGACTATGCCCACATTTCTTTTCTTTTCAAAAGCCATCTTGGTGCAAACAACCAAACTGAATATTAGATAGCAATCAAACATTATAGCACAAGTATAATAATCATTGCTTTGCCAAAAAAATTTATACCCAAGATAAGTAAGTATCATTTGAATGTTTTTCACATTCTTATTTTTGGGAGATTATGCATAGGAAAGAGAAAAACAACTGCTCTCAAACTGTCTCCTTCTCAACTACAAGACGATGAGTTTATCTTAAGAAGATATTAGTGATAATGGTAGTGGTAGTAATTGTGTTAACTGGTTTTCTGCAGCAAGAGAGAATATCCCATGGACTCAGACATTTTGCTAAGGTCCCTTTTCTTTTTCATGGAAAGTGATATTTGAACCTGAGATCACTAGGTATGTTCGTAGCCACTAAGGTGTCATTGCTCATGTCCTTTCAGTGGACAGACAGGAAAATAGCCATTTCATATTATTCTTTTCTTTCACCATTTATGTTTATAGCTCCTTTCTCTCACCATGAGAGCCTGGCTCCTTAGAAAATAAATGTATTTACTCCTTTTCTCAATTCTATAATGCACATAGACTTGTTTCAGAATTCCTATACCCATACCACTATTAACAATAAACCTACTAACTTATTAAGCTAAATTAAAGTTTTCTTTGGAGTTCTTTTGGTTCTTTTATCTTCAGACTGAGTGGGGTGAAAGTACTGTAGCTAAAATTTACTTGGACTTGTCCTTTTTCACTTTTCTTTAAGATGATTGTTACCTATTTGATATATAGTTTAAGTTTATTTGATTGTTTGTTTACAACTTGGAAGTTTTTAAAAGATCCTTGTTGATTTAACTTTTGGCATTTTAATTATGATGTGTGTTGGTATGGACCTCTTTAGGTTCATTTTATTTGGAACTCTCTGCACTTCCTGGACCTGGATGTCTGTTTCCTTTACCAGGTTGGGGAAATTTTTGTTCACTATTTCTTTAAGTAGGTTTTGTGTGTTTTTCTGTCACTTTTTCTCTCTCTCTTCTCCTTCTAGTACCCCTATAATGTGAATGTTGGTATGCCTGATGTTGTCCCAGAGGTCCCTTAAACTATCCTCATTTTTTTTCTTTTTTCTTTTTCCTGTTCCAAGTGAGTGGTTTTTGGTACCTTGTCTTCCAAATCTCTTATTTGACCCTCTGCTTCATCTAATATGGTGTTGATGTCCTCTAATGTATTCTTCATTTCAGTTATTGCATTCGTCATTTCTGACTGGTTCTTTTTTATGTTTTCTATCTCATTGCTGAAATTCTCACTGAGTTCATCTATGCTTCTCCCAAGTTCATTGAGCATTCTTATAACCAGTGTTGTGAATTCTTTATCTGACAGATTGCTTGTCTCTGTTTTATTTAGTTCTTTTTCTGGGTTTTTGTCTGGTCTTTCATGTGGGACACATTTTTCTGTCTCCTTATGTTGGCTGTCTCTCTACATTTGTTTCTATGAATTAAACAAAAGAGTGACCTTGTGTAGGAACTACTTCTTTGTAGAATGTGGATGCTGGGTATCTTTGGTGGGCCAGCTGGAGCTGGAGCATGTGTAGGTCACAGGGGACAAACCTTACCAGGGCCTGGACTGGTAGCTAGAATGGAGAGGGGCCAAGGGCAAGCTGCACTGGAACCATCTTGACAGGCCAGTTGGAGTTGTAGATGGAGTGGGTAGTGCCAGGGGCAAGTCACACCAGGACCTGGAGTTAAAGCTGGATTAGGTGTGACTGGTAGGGATTCCCAGAGGTAAGCCACTGGGACTGTACCTGAAGCTAATGTGGTCTACAGGAAGTCCAGGTTACAAGCCACACCTGGGCAGAAGCTGTAGCTAGAACTACAGCTGAGGGAAGTCACATGGCTGGAAGCTGGAGCTAGAGCAGGCTGCAGAGAGACCTGCGTCTGTGTCGTTTCTCTCTCTCATGTGCAGAATCTGTTCATTTGACCCTCAGTAAATTAGATGCGTTCCTGGGAGGAGGCGAGTTCAGGATCTTCCTATGCCATCAGCTTGGACTGAAAGCCAAGCTAATTTTTAAATTCATGTGGGAATGCAAAGAACTTAGACTAGACAAAACGAAGTTGGAGGAGTAACACTATCTGATTTTTAAAAGCTTATATAAAATTACAATGATCAAAACAATGTGGCATTGACATTAAGTTAAACAAATAGATCAATGGTACAAATAGAGAGTCCAGAAATAGCACCATATACATGGAAAGCTGATTTTCAACAAAGGTACAAAAGCAATTCAGTGTAGAAAGTAGATCATTTTTAATAAATAGTGCTAGAATAGATATCCACATAAAAAAATAAACTTTAATATTTCAACACCTCACAAAATACACAAAAATTAGCTCAAATGGTTCATAGGTTATAAAACCTAAAACTATAAAATATCTAAAATAAAATATAAGGGAAAATTTTTGTGACTCTAGCATAAGCAAAGATTTCTTAAACACATCACCAGAAGCACAATCCATAAAAGAACAAATTGATAAACTGGACTCCACAAAATTTAAAATATCTGCTCTTCGAAAGACACTATTAAGAGAATGAAGAGGGAGCTGCGGGGAGGTGGGGGGGCGGGGCGTCTGGGAGGAGCAGACATGGGGCAGCAACAGTGGTAGCAGCTCCGGAGGCGGTATCCGCCCGACCTCCGGCTTTCCTCCCTCCGTCCCACCCCACAGCAGCCAGAGCTCCCTCCTCTCCTCTCCCCTGGTCGTGCCTGCTCGGCCCTACTCTCTTCTTCCCTCTGATTCTCTAGCAGCAGAGCCCTGTGCCAGGCGGCAACCACCGCCACCATGGGGAGGGGGGTTGGACGTGACAAATATGAGCCTGCGGTCATTTCAGAGCATGACAACAAGAAAAAAAGGCCAAGAAAGAGAGGGATATAGATGAGCTGAAGAAAGAAGTGTCTATGGATGACCATAAACTTAGTCTTGACGAACTTCATCGCAAATACGGAACAGTCTTGGACTGAGGCTTAAACTCTGCTCCAGCTGCTGAGATCCTGGCCCAAGCCTGTCCCAGCACCCTCACTCTGCCTCCCACGACCCCCAGATGGGTCAAATTCTGCCGGCAGCTGTTTTGGGGGTACTCAATGTTACTGTGGATTGGAGCGATTCTCTTTCTTGGCTTATGGCATCCAAGCTACCACGGAAGAGGAGCTTCAGAATGATAATCTGTACCTCGGGGTGGTGCTGTCTTCTGTCGTCATCATCATTGGCTGTTTCTCTACTATCAAGAAGCTAAGAACTCAAAGATCATGGAATCCTTCAAAAACATGGTTCCACAGCAAGCCCTGGTGATTTGAAATGGTGGGAAAGTGAGCAAAACAGGGAGGAGGTGGTTATTGGGGATCTTATAGGCGAAGATCGGATCCCTGCTGACCTCAGGATCTTATCGCCAGCGGCTGCAAGGTGGATAACTCCTTGCTCACTGGTGAATCAGAGGCCCAGACCAGGTCTCTGGACTTCACAAACAAAAACCCCCTGGAGACAAGGAACATTGCCTTCTTTTCAACCAACTGCGTTGAAGGCCTGCCCATGGCATCATCATGTACACTGGAGACCACAGTGTCATGGGAAGAATGGTCACGCTGGCCTCTGAGCTGGGAGGCAGCCAGACTCCCATCACTGCAGAAATTGAATGTTTTAGTCAGCTCATCACAGGTGTGGCCGTGTTCCAGGAAGTGTCCTTCTTCATCCTCTCACTGATCCTCAAATACACCTGGTTTGAGGCCATCATCTTCCTCATTGGTATTATTATAGCCAATGTGCCCGAAGGTCTGCTGGCCACTGTCACAGTGTTTCTGACCCTTACTGCCAAACGCATGGCCCGGGAAAACTGCTTAATGAAGAAACTTAGAGGCTGTGGTGACCCTGGGGTCCACATCCACCATCTGCTCCCATAAAACTTGATCTCTGACTCAGAACCGGATGACGGTGGCCCACATGTGATTTGGCAATCATATCCACGAAGCTGACACCACGGAGAATCAGAGCAGTGCCTCCTTCAACAAGTCTTCAGCTACCTGGCTCGCCCTGTCCAGAATCGCGGGGCTTTGTAACAGAGCTGTGTTTCAGGCAACCAGGATAGGAAAACCTGCCTATCCTGAAGTGAGCAGTGGCCAGCGAGCCTCCGAGTTGGCATTCAAAATGCATCAAGCTGTGCTGTGGGTCTTTGAAGGAGATGAGAGAGTGGTACCCCAAAACCATCAAGATACCCTTCAACTCCACAAACAAGTACCAGTTGTTCATTCACAAGATCCCCAACATGGCTGGGCCCCTGGTGGTGATGAAGGGGGCCCCGGAGAGGATCCTAGACCGCTGCAGCTCCATCCTGCTCCCCAGCAAGGAGCAGCCGCTTGAGGAGGAGCTGAAGACCGCCTTCTAGAACGCCTACCTGGAGCTAGGCAGCCTGGGCAAGTGTGTGCTGGGTTTCTGCCACCTTCTTCTGCCAGATGAACAGTTTCCCGAAGGGTTCCAGTTCCACATGGATGACGTGAATTTCCCTGTGGAAAATCTCTGCTTTGTGGGGCTCATCTCCCTGATTGACCCTCCCCAGGCTGCCGTCCCCGACGCTGCGGACATGTGCCAGAGCGCTGGGATTAAGGTCATCATGGTCACTGGAGACCATCCCATCATAGCCAAAGCATTGCCAAAAGCGTGGGCATCATCTCCGAGGGCAACAAGATCATGAATGACATTGGTGTCTGCCTCAACATCCCCATGAGCCAGGTGAACCCCAGAGATGCCAAGGCCTGCGTGGTCCACGGAACTGACCTGAAAGACATGACCTCCGAGCAGCTGGATGACATTCTGAAGTACCACACAGAGATCGTGTTCGTCAGGATCTCCCCTCAGCAGAAGCTCTTCATTGTAGAAGGCTGCCAGCGGCAGGGCCCTATGGTAGCTGTGACTGGCGATGGTGTCAATGACTCTCCAGCTTTGAATAAGGCAGATATTAGGGTTGCCATGGGGATCGCTGACTCGGACGTGTCTAAGCAAGTTGCCAACATGATTCTCTTGGACGACAACTTTGCGTCAATTTTGACTGGAGTTGAGGAGGGTTGTCTGATCTTTGATAACTTGAAGAAATCCATTGCCTATACCCTGACCAGTAACATTCCAGAGATTACCCACTTCCTGATATTCATTATTGTGAACATTCTGCTGCTGTTGGGGACTGTCACCATCCTCTTCATTGACCTGGGCATGACATGGTTCCTGCCATCTCCCTGGCTTACGAGCAAGCTGAGAGTGACATCATGAAGAGACAGCCCAGGAACCCCAAAACGGACTAGCTGGTGAACAAGCGGCTGATCAGCATGGCCTATGGGCAGATTGATATCATCCAGGCCCTGGGGGGCTTCTTCACTTACTTTGTGATTCTGGCTGAGAATGGCTTCCTCCCGATTAACCTGCTGGGCATCCAAGTAGACTGGGACAACCGCTGGATCAACGACGACGTCGAGTACAGCTACGGGCAGCAGGGGACCTATAAACAGAGGACGATCGTGGCATTCACCTGCCACATGGCTTTCTTTGTCAGTATTGTGGTGGTGCGGTGGGCCAACTTGGTCATCTGTAAGGCCAGGAGGAACTCCGTCTTGCAGCAGGGGATGAAGAACAAGATCTTAATATTTGGCCTCTTCGAGGAGATGGCCCTCACTGCTTTCCTTTCCTACTGTGCTGGAATGGGAGTAGCCCTGAGGATGTATCCCCTCAAACCTATCTGGTGGTTCTGTACTCTCTCCTCAGATGGACCTAATTGACATCTTCAGAACATTTCACCCCAAAGCTACAGAATATACATTCTTCTCAAGTGCACATGGGACATTTTCAAAGATTGACCACATATTGGGTCACAAGTAAAGTCTCTCCAAATTCAAGAGGATTGAAATAATATCAAGCATCTTCTTAGACCACAATGGCATAATATTATAAATAAACTACATCAAAAAAATTCAAACACTTGGAGGCTGAATAGCATGCTATAAACAATGATTGGGTTACCAAAGAGATCAAAGAAGAAATTAAAAACATCCTGAAAATGAATGACAATGAAAACACAATCCAAAATCTATGGGACACAGTGAAAGCAGTCCTGAGAGGGAAATTCATAGTTCTACAGGCCTACCTCAAAAGACAAGGAAAAAATGGTAATAAATTATCTAACCCTGCAACTTAAAGAATTATAAAGAGAGCAGCAAGAAAAGCTCAGAGTAGGGAGAGGAAGGAAATAATAAAGATCAGAGCAGAAATAAATGACATAGAGACCAAAAAAGAAAAAGAAAAAAAAACAATACAAAAGATCAATGAAACCAAGAGCTGGTTCTTTGAAAGAATAAACAAGATTGATGAACCTGTAGCCAGGTTCACCAAGAAACAAAGATAGAGGGCCCAAATAAACAAAATCAGAAATGAAAGAGGTGAAGTAACAACTGACCCCACAGACATACAAAGGATTGTTAAAAAGTATACGAACAACTCTACTCCAACAAACTGGACAACCTTGACAAAATGGACATATTCCTAGTAAAATACAGACTTCCAAAACCCAATCTGGAAGAATAAAAAAATCTAAATAGTCGGATAACTACGGATGAAATTGAAACAGTAATCAAAAAACTTCCAGCAAACAAAAGCCCTGGACTGGATGGCTTCACAGTGGAGTTTTACCAAACATTCAAAGAAGAACTAAAACCTATCCTTCTCAGACTATTCCAAAAAATTCAAGAGGAAGGCACACTTCCAAACTCTTTCTATGAAGCCAGCATTACCCTAATCTCAAAACCAGATATAGACAACACAAAGAAAGATTATTATAGGCCAATATCCCTGATGAACATAGATGCTAAAATCCTCAACAAAATGCTAGCAAATGATATCCAGAAATATATTAGAAAGACCATACACCATGACCAAGTGGAATTTATTCCAGGGATGCAGGATGGTATAATATCCTCAAATCAATAAATGTGATACATCACATAAATAAATTGAGAGATGAAAATCACATAATCATATCAATTGGTGAAGAAGAGGCAATTGACAAAATCCAACACCCTTTCCTGGTAAAAACTCTCAGCAAAATGGGAATAGAAGGATCATACTTCAACATATTAAAAGCCTTATATGACAAACCTACAGCCAACATCATACTCAATGGACAAAAAATAAAACCATTTCCCCTAAGAACAGGAACAAGACAAGAATGCCAACTTTTACCACTCCTGTTTGACATAGTACTGGAAGTGCTAGCCATAGCGATCATACAAGAAGAAGAAATAAAAGGCATTCAAATTGGAAAGGAAAAAGTAAAATTGTCATTATTCACAGATGACATCATATTGTACATAGAAAACCCTTAAAAGTCCATCAAAAAACTACTAGAATTAATAAATGAATTCAGCAATGTAGCAGGATACAAAATTAACACCCAGAATTCTATGGCTTTTTTTATACACCAGTAATGAAATCACAGAAAGAGAAACTAAAAAAACAAAAAACAAAAACAAAAAACAATCCCATTTACCATTGCAACAACAACAAAAAATTAAGATACCTAGGCATACATTTAACCAAGGAGGTAAAGGACCTGTACTCAGAAAATTACAGGACATTGAAAAAAGAGATAAAGGAAGACATAAGCAAATGGAGGAGAGCCTAAGGGAGAGCTCTGCCACAGAGCTCATGGATTGGTAGAATCAACATCATTAACCTGTCCATACTACCCAAAGCAATTTATAGATTTAATGCAATCTCCATTAAAATACCAACGGCATATTTCAAAGATCTGGAACAAACTCTCCAAAATTCATCTGGAATAAAAAAAAGACCCTGAATAGCTGCAGCAATCTTGAAAAAGAAGAACAAAATTGGAAGGATCACAATACCAGTATCAAACTATACTACAAAGCCACTGTTCTCAAAACTGCCTGATACTGGCACAAGAACAGACATAGACCAATGGAACAGAATAGAGAATACAGAAATCGACCCAAGCCATTATACTCAACTAATATTTGACAAAGGAGGCAAGTGCATACAATGGAATCAAGATAGTCTCTTCAATAAATGGTGCAGGGAAAATTGGACAGATACATGCAAAAAAAAATGAAACTATACCACCAACTTACACCATACACAAAATTAAACTCAAAATGGATAAAGGACTTAAATGTAAGACGGGAAATCATAAAAATCTTAGAAGAAGCTATAGGCAGCAAAATAGCAGACATTTGTCGAAGCAATATCTTTACTGATACGGCTCCTAGGGCAATGGAAACTAAGGAGAAAATAAACAAATGGGACTACATCAAAATAAAATGCTTCTGCACAGCAAAAGAAATCATTACCAAAACAACAAGAAAGCTCACTGCATGGGAGAACATATTTTCCAATGTTATATTTGATAAGGGTTTAATCTCCAAAATTTATAGAGAACTCATGCAACTTAACAAAATGAAGATAAACAATCCAATCAAAAAAATGGGCAAAGGACCTAAATAGATACTTTTGGAAAGAGTATATACAGAAGGCCAGGAGACATATGAAAACATGCTCAAAGTCACTAATCATCCGAGAGATGCAAATCAAAACAACAATGAGGTATTATCTCACACCTGTCAGAATGGCTATCATCAATAAATCAACAAATGACAAGTGCTGGTGAGGATGTGGAGAAAAAGGAACCCTCATGCACTGCTGGTGGGAATGCAGACTGGTGCAGCCACTGTGGAAAACAGTATGGTTTTTCCTCAAAAAAATTAAAAATGGAACTTCCATTTGACCCAGTAATCCCACTTCTAGGAATATATCCCAAGAAAACAGAAACACCAATCAGAAAGGACATATGCACCGCTATGTTCATAGCAGCACAATTTACAATAGCTAAGTGCTCATCAGCAGATGAGTGGATTAGAAAACTGTGCTACATCTACACAATGGAATACTACACTGCTGTAAAAAAGAAGGAATTCTTACCACTTGCAATAGCATGGATGGAACTGGAGAGCATTATGCTAAGCGAAATAAGCCAGTCAGAGAAAGATAAATATCACATGATCTCACTCATTTGTGGAATATAATGAACAACATAAATTGATGAACAAAGATAGAACAAGAGTCATAGAAGCATCAAACAGACTGCCCAACCTATGAGGGAAGGCAGGAGGTGAGGGAGTAAGAGATCAACCAAAGAACTTGTATGCATGCATATGAGCATAACCAATGAACACAGACAATAGGGGGGTGAGGGCATGTGCTGGGGGGTGGGGGCGGCTGGGGAGAGGTCAATGGGGGGAAAAGGAGACACATGTAATACTTTAAGCAATAAAAAATTTAAAAAATAAATAAATAAAAATAAAATAGCAGTCACTCATTTTAGCCAAGAGTGGAGGATATTTGGTAGTGTATGGGTGGTACAGTGATCTTGCTTTTTCTGTGCTTAGACAAAATTATAAAGTAGTCTTATTTTGTCTCATTTTTATCATGGTCCTAGATGAACCTTGACTGAGATTTTACTTGTGATATTATGTCCAATACCAGAACAGCATGACCTATCTGAGAGTGGCAGACTAGTTTGTAATAATTTTGAGGCCTAGTTGTGAATGTCAGGTCCATTATAAACATCTGGAGCTGCTTTTATCCCCTCCAGGTTTGTAAAATTCTTCATTGACCACATAGTAAGCACTTAGGGAAGTTAGAGATAGGCTTACTGGTGTGTTAATTTATCAATCAATCAATTTATTTGTTAATATTTCATTCCACCTGCAAGAGGTTTAAAGCAAAGGCATTATTTAAACTTGAACAGAAAAAAGAAAAAGAAAAAGAAAAAAAACAGAAATTAAGGCAGGCCCCAAGGGAAGTGAATAACAAGCATAGAGATGTCTCTTGACACTGTTCCTTTCAGGAAGCGGTAAAGGAATCCTCAAGGACCAGGAAGAACAGGGCTTACTTCCTGGCAGGCTGTGCTTATAAGGCCTCCCTCCTTCAGCAGACACAATCTAGGATCCTTATCAGAACCATTTCCCCTCTCCAATTATTGCCAAGAAGACTACCTCTTCTCTCTATGAAAGTAAAAGAGAAACTTTTGAGAAGTTTCAGTTTGGAATTTCCTTTGCTGATCCAGGTAATAAGGTAATGTAGTGTTTAGAAGAGTAAAAAATATAATCTACTAGTCTTTACTGATAGTTCTTTTTGAATTTGCTATGGTCATATACATATAACCAATATTTCTTAAGCATGGGTCAGGCAATTATCAAGGTACTTACACAGATATTTACCTCATTTAGTAATCTTTATAACAGCCCTTTGAAGAAGGCATAATTATGCCCATTTTATAGCTTAGAAATCTGAGTATTAATTTCCTATAACTAGTTTTTTAAAAATCTCTTGACTCTAAATTCAATGCTTTTCCTATTATATCCAGCTGCTTACCAGTCATCTCAATCTTAAAAATTAACCTTATTTTAAGTATTTTCCAGAAATAGATTTCCCAGGGTTACAGATGTGGCAGCCCCCTCACAAGCTAGCTAAAGGAAAGAATTGAGTTGTCATCAGATATCTCTGGACTGGCTGTGGAGAGAGAGCCAACAAATTAACATACCAAGATTTCTACTGTACTGAACTTTGAGGGAAAATTAAATTATCAGGGAATGTCTTCCTCACAATGACATAATCTACCTCAACCTTTCTGGAGTTAACTAATTTAACAAGTAAACCATAAAAAGGTGATGGCTGTTAATTGACTCTACTGGTGTGCACAGCGCCCTCTGCAGTCGATGAAGGATGACTCAACCAGCCTAAGGTGAGTAACAATACAATCTGGTTAAATATATTAGATTGAGCATAAAATGGTGATGGCCATTCCTGTATTCTAGAATACCTCCCTGATTTCTTAAACAGCTTTGTAAGACTTTCTGACAGAGTTGTTCTGAGAGGGTACGGCTTTACTCAAAAGTCTAACACTATCATTTGTTTTTGGTTGGTTTTGCTTTGTTTTGTTTTTTCATTTTTAAGGCATAATCTGCTGTTGTGTGGAAATGGAGGGTACAGAGGTAAGTAGAGGCCAGGAGCTCTGTTAGGATGCTTCTGCAGAAGTCCAAGGAAGAAAGGATGATAATTTAAACTTGGGAGATGACAGTGAAGACAAAGAGAAGAGAATTGTATGTCATATTTTAGAAAAAAAAGCATCTTGCTGGTGAGCTGGATGTGAGGGGTAAAAGAAAGGAAGACGTGTAACATTAAAATAGACTAGAGCAGGAAAATAAGTCCTTGAATATTAACTAAACTATTCAAAGTGCTAAAAAATATTTTGAGATGATGGACAAAGTGATTATCACACAAAATAACCATTTAGAAACACCCTGCAGAGCACTTTGATTAAAGATGCCCCAACCAGCCCTCCTGGTTTGGCTCAGTGAATAGAATGTCGGCCTGCAGACTGAAGGGTCCCAGAGTCAATTCCGGTCAAGGGGACATGCCCAGGTTGCTGGCTTGATCCCCAGTATGGACAATGCAGGAGGCAGCTAATCAATGATTCTCTCTCATTATTGATGTTTCTCTCTCTCCCTCTCCCTTCCTCTTTGAAATAAAAAAATATATATATTCTTTTAAGAAAGAAAGATGCCCAACCACAATTAGTAACAAATTATTTTGACCTATTGAAGACTAAATGACTTTTCGTCTGAGTTGGTGGTAAGCCTATAGGCCTAAAAGGGACTTTTTTTTAACATTGTGGAATTTAAAGTCCATAAGTGACCATCACATGTTATAGCAAATTTTCTTTTGAGTCACTCCTACAATTCATTAGCAGTTGATGTATTCTTATGGCCCCAACATTGTTAACAGCCCCATTCAAAAAATGGGGCATTTGGTAAAATGGTTGCCTCAGAAAAGATCATATTCTGAATATTTTTGTCCAGAATGAGACTAATGTAAAATAATGGAAATATTTATTAAATATTTTATGTCTGGTTTAAGTTCACTTTCAAAAAAGATGACTATTTGGTATCTGAAACTTAATCTCAGTCCATAGTCAGATATCCTTAAAATGGAAAAAAAGGAAAGGGCATTTAGAAAGTGTAAATTTATGGTACAAGAACCAAAACCAGTTCATCCCACAGCTAAGCCACTAAAAGATCCAAGGTAATATAAGTTAATACATAGACTAGTAGGATCATGGTAAATTTTTTTGGCCACATGAGTCACCCATGTCATAGAAATATAAAACTAGATCTGGCTCAGAGAGGGAAGTTTTTGTACATATTTTATAAGTTCCAAAATATTATTAATTTTGCTGGTCCCCTGTCACACATTTTCTTGCTCTCCAAAAACAAACAAAAAAGTACATTATAGTCAACTAGCTCTCCCTTGGTACCTTCTGCCATTTATCCAGGGAGGTCTTACTGTTTTTGACTATTCCAAAGAGACCACTGGCAGACTCCTTGGATAACTATGCCAACACTTGAAATTAACTTATTACTGATTAATTGATGTTATAGTCGAGATAATGGAAAATAAGTTATTTTTCATGTTTCTATTTACAGATGCTATAATAGCCGAAACCAAGTCTAGAATTATTTAACAAAGGTTGGGGTGGGGATTTTTTACTCAGAAAAACATAAAGTCATTATGCAAATGTATAACCATCCAAAGTTATTCTGCCTTGAGGTGCTCCCAAGAAGTGATTAGGAGAGAGAGCAAAAAATTTAAAGTTTTCTCTTCTTTACAAGTTTCCTGCTACATGTATCTTAACATTAGATCCATAACATCAGGTTTCACAGTTTATATGGAATTTTCAGCATCATATTTTCAACCTAGACAATCAGAGACCTATTTCAGCAAGACCAGATTAGTGCTAGTCTACCCTGGATAAACCAGGACAGTATTTCAGGTTTAGAAAAAATAGTAACTATTAATACATAAGTGTTTATTGCATTCCCCATGGTGGTGTCATGTATGTATATACAGTCATTCAATGATTTGACGGTCTTTTTACAGTTCACAAACCCATGAAAATTTTCAACAACTCCAGCACCATCACTGGCTTCATCCTCCTGGGCTTCCCTGGCCCCAGGGAGGGGCAGGTCCTCCTCTTTGTGCTCTTCTTTCTTGTCTTCCTCCTGACTCTCATGGGCAATGGTTCGATCATCTGTGCTGTGCACTGGGACCAGAGACTCCACACCCCCATGTACATCCTGCTCGCCAACTTCTCATTCCTGGAGATCTGGTATGTCACCTCCACTGTCCCCAACATGTTGGCTAACTTCCTCTCTGACACCAAGGTCATCTCCTTCTCTGGGTGCTTTCTCCAGTTCTATTTTTTCTTCTCCTTGGGTTCTACAGAATGCTTTTTCTTGGCTGTTATGGCATTCGATCGATACCTTGCCATCTGCCAGCCTCTACGCTACCCAACCATTATGACTGGACGTCTCTGCACCAATCTTGTGGTCAGCTGCTGGGTGCTTGGCTTCCTCTGGTTCTTGATTCCTATCACAGTTATTTCCCAAATGTCCTTCTGTGGCTCCAGGGTCATTGACCACTTCCTGTGTGACCCAGGTCCTCTGTTGGCCCTCACCTGTACCAGATACCCTGCAATAGAGTTAACTAGCTCCACCTTAAGTTCTCTGCTCTTATTTATTCCCTTTATTTGTATCATGGTGTCCTATTCTCTGGTTCTACAAGCTGTGTTGAGGGTTCCCTCAGCAGCTGGACGAAGAAAGGCTTTCTCCACCTGTGGATCCCATCTGGCTGTGGTTTCTCTTTTCTATGGCTCAGTGATGGTCATGTATATAAGCCCAACATCAGAACATAAAGCTGGAATGCAGAAGATAATGACTTTACTTTATTCTGTAGTTACTCCACTCATTAACCCTGTAATATATAGCTTGAGGAACAAAGATATGAAAAATGCGATAAAGAAATTATTTGGGATAGAAACAGAGGCATGGATACATGAAACAGTCTGACAGCTGTCAGAGGGAAGGTTGGGAGGACTGAATGAAAGAAGGTGAAGGGATTAGCCAAAGAACATATATGCATAACTCATGGACACAGACAACAGTGAGGTGATGTCAAGAGGGAAGGGGGGACTAGGTCAAAGGGGTAAAGGGGAGGAATGGGGACATCTGTAATAGTGTCAATAATAAAAATAAAGAAAAAGAAATTATTGGGGACATAAAAGTAAGAGTCTTGGTTTAAAATATTTGGGGGGACATAATCTGTTTTTAATTTCTTGATTAAAAAAGACTAACTGGCCCTGACCGGTTTTGCTCAGTGGATAGAGCGTCAGCCTGCGGACTGAAGGGTCCTAGGTTCAATTCTAGTCAAGGGCATGTACCTTGGTTGCAGGCACATCCCCAGTAGGGGGTGTGCAGGAGGCAGCTGATCAATGTATCTCTCTCATTGATGTTTCTAACTCTCTATCCCTCTCCCTTCCTCTCTGTAAAAAATCAATAAAATATATTTTTAAAATAAATAAATAAAAAAGACTAACTGACATCACTCAGAAAATTGTTCATTGCTTTGGGCAATAAGCACATGATGCAGTGTGCAGATGATGTTTTGTTGAGTTATACACTTGAAACCCATATGGCTTTGTGAACTGATGTCACTCCAATAAATTCAATAAAAAGAAAGAAAAAAATTTAATAAGAAATTTTTTAAAAAGAAAATTGTTCATGTTTTTTTGTGTGTGGTTTTTTTTTATTTCCTAGAATTTATAGGGCTATAAAGAATCTCAAAGATGTACTCCATCTCCCTAACTTTACAAATGATAGAACATATATTGAAAAACTGAGTTGAGTTTGTTAGGAAAATATAATTAAAAACAAATCTCCTGCCAGCCCAGAAAAACCTCTCCACATAGATAGAAAAGAATAAAATAGTTTTATTATTAAATAAGCATGAAAGCAATGGAATATGTACATCACAGGCAATCTACTAAGAGACGGCAAAGACAGAAAGAAAGCCTATCCTTTTATATAGTCAGGCAAATACATCCATTACATACATGGTCTCAAGATAAACAATAACTGGTCCTCGAAAGACTTGACTGCATCATTTATCACACAGAGTTAATCCTAGGTTCACCGGGTAATTGGCTCATACAAATGAAAAATAAACACATCTGAATGGACAGAAGTTAGTTTTGCAACTTGGACGTTAGGGCACCAAAGTTAGACTCCTACCCTCCATAGAAACTGGGACACTGGGTGCTGCTACCTACCTTGATGATTACATTTCAAAGTGACTTGCCAGGTCTGTCCTTGACAAAGACATTCTGGAGTCAAAGCTGGCAAGAGGTTTTTTTTAGCTTTTTCATGTATTTCAAAGATTTCATGTATTTCAAAGATAAAGAACTTAATTACATGTTTTCTTGAGTATGTTCTAAAAATTAAATAAATAAATAAAAGGAGAGAAGAAAGTCTCTTCCCTTGTTTTCAACCGAGATAACTTTTTATGTGTATTTGCCCTTACAAATTACACAAGGTTATAACCCTAAGGCAAAACCTATTACTTTTTTAACAACATTAAATTGTCTTTTCTAGCTGAGCTTATAGCATTGTCCTTGAGAACATCTGGTGTCCTTGAGAACATCAGTCATGGTAGCATCAATTATAAACAAAAGATAAATATGCATAGTATGGATAAATATCTTCAGATCAATAATGAAAATAACACCCAGCCGGCATGGATCAGTGGTTGAGTGTTGACCTATGAACCAGGAGGTCACCATTCGATTCCCCGTCAGGGCACATGCCTGAATTGTGAGCTCAATTCCCAATAGGGGGCGTGCAGAAGAAAGCCCATCCATGATTCTCTCTCATCATTGATGTTTCTATCTTTCTCTCCCTCTTCCTTCCTCTCTAAAATAAATGAAAATATATTTTTAAAATAATAATAATGAAAATAACATCAGCACAATAGGAAAGGTGCCAAATAGATGAAAAAAGACATTCTATTTCATTCAGAATTAGAGAAAACAAAGAAAACTATAATACATCTACCTATTTTCCCTAAAAATTTATAAAGATCACAAATGGTGTTGTGAAAAAACAGAAACCAATCCTTTGCTCATAGGGCATAAATTGGTACAACATTTATGGAGGACATTTTGCCTAAAACCATGAACATTTAAAGGGCATTCCCTTTGACTTAGCAATTCCACTCCTAAATATTTGTTTGAGTAATATTCTCACACATAAGAATAATGGTGTGTGTACAAGAATATTAACTACTGTTTTTAATAACAAAATATTGGAACAATCTAAATTTCCATTAATTAATAACTGATCAAGTAAATTATTGTATATCCATAGATTGGAATATGCTATATCACTGTTAAAAATGAAGATCTGGTCTAGCCAGTGTGGTTCAGGGGTAGAGCATTTACCCAGGAACTAAGAGGTCTCTGGTTCGACTTGGTTTGATTCATGGTCAAGGCATATGCCCAGGTTGTGGGCTCCATCCCCAGTAAGGGTTGTGTAGGAGGTGGCTGATCAGTGATTCTCTCTCATCATTGATGTTTCTATCTCTTTCTCCCTCTTCCTTCTCTCTTTAAGAATCAATAAAAACATTTTTTTAAAAAACAAAGATCTGTACATGTCTGTTGATATAAAAATATCCTCAAAGTGTACTGTAAATGAAAAGCAAGATAAAAGAGATCTGGATCTTGGGCTATCTTTCTTTCATGGGAAGAAAAATTATGTAAATATGTTTATGTTTATAAATATATTGTATGCTTCTTAAATAAGAAAAAAACTAGTAACTGAATGCTTTTGAGAAAGAGAATTGGGTATCTGGAGACAGAGAGGGAAGGAGGCATTTTCATTTTATACGCCTTTATATTTTTAAAATTTCATTCTATATGCATGTATCACTATTAAACATACATTTAAACAACATATACTATTTACATTAAAAAATATATTTTTTTAAGTATTTCACTATAAAATTAGAACCAGGGAGGTATTTCTTCATAATTCTTTGATACTTTGGGAAACTAGAAAGAGGACTAATTGTTGATGGAAAATGAAAAAGAACAAAACTGATAACCTCTGGGTATCATCACACTAAAATTCTTTGGTTCTGTTGGAACAAAGTAGTTAATGTCTTTCTCCTATGAGAGTAAATAAAGTATAAAAATTGAAAGTAGCCTTTTCTTTTTTTAAATCTTCACCCAAGGATATTTTTCCATTGATTTTTAGAGAGAGTGGAAGAGAGAGGGAAAGACAGAGAGAAATATCTGTCATTCCCTCTCTCAAAATGAGAGAAACATATAAATTGTGTTGCCTCCCGCATGAGCCCCAACCAGAACCTGGGACTCTTCAGTTCCCAGGCTGACACCCTTACCTACTGAAACAAACTGGCTTGGGTGAAAATGGCCATTTTTTTCATAATTATTGTATCAATTTCCTCCTCTGTCATTTTTTTCATGTAAACAGTTGAACACATTCAATATGCTAGGCACTGAGCTAGAATGTAGATACATAGTAAATGTTGATTAACTAGCTGCTAATGGATTTCTGGAAGTTGCATGCTCAGTCGGCCATAAACCACAAAAGATTTGCTGTGGTTTAAGAGCTGATTCTAAAAGTGACCTTGAGGCACTAAAAACAAAAGCTCCTAATCTGTTTTTTATGCCAAATATGTTTTTATATGATAATAAAGTGACAAACTCAGTGTTCTAATGTAGTTTTCTAAAAGTCAAATCACTCCTTCAAGAACATGTAAAAATGTAAAAGCATCAGAATTCTACAAAAAAAGTACATTTCTACTTTAAAAATATCTTTGACATTGGAAAATAAAACTGGCTGCTGTGCAACATAAGTGAGTTGCAGAATGGAGTAAGAAACTCTGAATCCAAACTGTCAAATATTCATCAGAGTCTACTTAAAAGTTTTTGTTTATTTGTTTGTTTTTATAAGGAAAATAAAGTACTTTCAGGTATTACCCAGAACTTATTGGTGAACACTAAACTGAGTGGCTCTGCTAATTTAGTTTCATAATTAGGATAAAGAAAAACAGAAAATTTGCCCATAATTTAATATTTTTCAGCTATCATAACCAATAGAAAGGAGATAGCAGAATTAGGTAAAGCAAAAATGTTTTTTAGTTTCTCCTAAAAAGTGTATGTGTGGGGAGGGAGGGCATATGAAGACTACGTATAGATGACATATTTAGAGACATTATTTTTTTTAATCTTTATTGTTCAGATTATTACAGATGTCCCTCTTCCCCCCCCCCCCGCCCCCCATAGCTCCCCTCCACCCAGTTCCTACTCCACCCGAGGCCCTCGCCACCCCACTGTCCCTGTCCATAGGAACTGCATACATGTATATAAGATCTTTATCTAATCTCTTCCCGCACCTCCCCATACCCCTTTTCCCCTGAGAATTGTCAGTCTGCTCCATTTCCATGCCCCTGATTCTATTACATTCCCCAGTTTATTCTGTTCATAGATTTTTTTATTCATTTGATTTTTAGATTCACTTGTTGATAGATATGTATTTGTTTTCACTTTGTTGTTCATAATTTTTTATCATTCCCTTTTTCCTCTTCTTAAAGAATACCCTTCAGCATTTCATATAATATTGATTTGGTTGTGATGAACTCCTTTAGCTTTTTCTTGTCTGTGAAGCTCTTTATCTGACCTTCGATTCTAAATGATGAGCTTTGCTGTGTAGCGTAATCTTGGTTGTAGGTTCTTGCTATTCATCACTTTGAATATTTCTTGCCACTCCCTTCTGGCCTGCATAGTTTCTGTTGAGAAATCAGCTGACAGTCGTATGGGCATTCCCTTGTAGGTAACTAACTGTTTTTCTCTTGCTGCTTTCAAGATTCTCTCTTTGTCTTTTGCCCTTGGCATTTTAATTATGATGTGTCTTGGTGTGGTCTTCTTTGGATTCATTTTGTTTGGGGTTCTCTGTGCTTCCTGGACTTGTAAGTCTATTTCTTTCACCAGGTAGGGGAAGTTTTGTCATTGTTTCTTCAAATATCTTGCTCCCTCTCTTCTTCTGGCACCCCCATAATTCGGATGTTGGTATGCTTGAAGTTGTCCCAGAGGTTCCTTACACTATCTTCATATTTTTGGATTCTTTTTTCTTTTTGCTCTCCCAGTTGGGTGTTTTTTGCTTCTTCGTATTTCAAATCTTTGACTTGATTCTTGGGATCCTCTAGTCTACTGTTGATTATTCTGTCTGTATATTAGTCTTTATTTCAGTCAGTGTATGCTTAATTTATGACTGGTCCTTTTTCACTTTTTTCTGGCATTCTCACTAAGATCCTTGAAGGTCTCACTAAGTTCCTCAGAGGTTTCTAGAAGATTCTTGAGGAACATTATAACTGTGGTTTTGAACTCTATATCCAGTAGTTTGCTTTCTTCCATTTCTTTCATTTGTGACATGTTTTTTTGTTTCCACACTTTGGCTGCTTCCCTGGGTTTGTTTCTATGTATTGGGTAGAGCTGCTATGTCTCCTTGAGTTGATAGGGTGGCCTTGTGTAGTAGGTATCCTATAGGGCCCAGTGACTCAGCATCCCCAATCACCTGAGGTAGACATTCTAGGTGCACCCTTTGTGGGCTGTGTGCACAGTCTTTTTGTAGTTGAGCCTTGATTGCTGTTGGTGTCACTGGGAGGAATTGACCTCCAGGCCAATTAGCTGTGGAGACCAACTGCAACTACTATAGGAGTGCTGGTGGGCAGGAGACACCCTTATGGAGCAGGATTTGCTTCAGTGGGGCTTTGGTGCTCACTGAGTCTGTCTCTTGAGTGTGTCACTTATGGATGTGAAGAGTTGTAATCTGTTATGGTTTCACACTGACCACTGGGTACACTGGCTCTTGGGTCTCCATGGAGGTGCAAAGTCAGCCACTGCCTGGGGCCACCCAGCAGGAGCTACAGAGAGAACTGCAGATTCCTCCTCTTTGTATCAGGTTTGGAAGTGCCCAGATGAGGACTAGCTGTGAAGCAAGGCAGGCTGATGCTGGTGCCGGTCTTGGGCCTTTTATTGATAGGTTTGGGGCTCCCTGACCCAGCTGCAGCTTGTTTGACAGGTTTTTAGCCTGAGAAAGGACCGGTCATTCATATGCAAAAGCCGTTGCCCATAGCTTGGGTGGGGTTGTAAATTGGGTGGGGTGGGGTCTCAGGGTGGAGCAAACAGGTCTGCCCTGCAACAGGGGAGGTCCCAGCATGAGAACAATGACCACTGCAAGCACCTCCGCCTGGAAGAAAGCCGCCCCTGCGTTTCTGCCCTGATGCCAGACAGTCCAGTTTCTCCTCTTATGTGTCTGGGACCCCAGAACCTCGCCCGGCACTGGAGCTCAGAGGAAGTGGGAGCTTGTAAATTCAGTATGCGGTACTGGCCATTTAAGAGGAGCAGCTGGGTCCCCAGCAGCCTGTGTGTCACTGGGCTCCAATCTGCACTGGTTTTTACAGCCCATAGTTCTTTCTGCCCAGAGGGACTTCTTTTCCCAGCTCTGAGATCCTGCGCTGGGTGTCTGGTGTGGGGCTGGTACCCCTTGCTCCTCCAGGCGGCCTCCACAGAGGTGATCTCTCTCCCAATTAAAAAAGCCACATACATGGGTGCTAAATCAGCCCATTCCATGCCTCCACACCTCCTACCAGTCTCAGTGTGCTTTCTTCTTTACTTCTCTAGTTGTAGTACTTCCATTCAGCCAGCTTTCCAGCAGTTCTGGATGATGGTTGTTCTGTATTTCAGTTGTAATTTTGATGTGGTTGTGGGAGGCAGCAAGTACAAGCATTTGCCTACACCACCATCTTAGTTCTCCCCAAGCCTTATATTTTATGGGAGGTGCTCAGCAACTGCAGATCAATAAAAATATTTACTCTGGATTTCCATTAGTAACTTGGGCTAGTTCTCCTTAAACTCCCTCCTACGCCTTGAATAAAAGGCCATCCTGTTATTAAAGTGTCTTTACTAATTCAACTACCTGATTCTACAGATGAAGAAAATAAGAATTTGAAATCAGGAATGATAATAACTTTAATGGTAAAAATTAATAATAATTTCCTATCTACCACCCTTTTTACTAGCCCAAGAAACCTGGGGAGAAAACTCCATGACATTGGATTTGGCAATGATTTCTTGAATGTGACACAGAAAGCACAGGCAACAGCCCAGCCAGTGTGCCTCGGTGGTTGAGCATTGACCCATGAATCAGGAGGTCACGGTTCAATTCTGGTCAGGACACATGCCTGGATTTCAGTAAGAGGTGTGCAGGAGGTAGCCAACCAATGCTTCTAGCTCTCTCTCTCTCTCTCTCTCTCCCCCCTTCCTCTCTCCAAAATCAATAAAAACATATTTTTGAAAACAGAAAAAAATAGGTACATTAGAGTACACCAGAATTGAAAACTTCTGTGCATCAAAGGACACTATGAACAGAATGAAATGGTGGGAGAAAATATTTGCAAATCATATACCTGAATATTCAGAATACAGTGGTGGACAAAAGTAGGCTTATAGTTGTAATTAATAATTAATAAGTAATAATAATACAAGAATGAACTCTGTTCATTTACTCACAACTGTAAACCTACTTTTTCCCACCTCTGTATATAAAGAACTTTTATAACTCAATAAAAAAAGAACACATCTTTTTTTTTAATAAGGCAAAGGACTTCTCCAAAGATGTACAAATGGCCAATAAGCACATGAAAAGATGCTCAGCATCGCTAATAATTAGGAAAATACAAATCAAAACTATGATGAGTTACCATTTCACACCCATTAGAATAGTTATTATCAATTTTTTTTAAGTGAGAAAGAATCTAAGGCCATACCACCCTGAACATGCCCTATTTCTTCTGATCTCAGAAGCTAAGCAAGGTCTAATCTTCTTAGTACTTGGATGAGAGACCATCTGGGAATACCGGGTACTGTAGGCTTTGCCCTAGCCAGTTTGGCTCAGTGGATAAAGCATTGGCCCATGGACTGAAGGGTTCCAGGTTCAATTTCTGTTCTTGAAAAATAATTAAACATAGGAAGAATTACCATATGATCCAGTAATTCCAGTTCTAGGTATATACTCCAACGAACTAAATGTAGGTAATCAAATAGATATTTGTACACCCATGTGCATAGCAGTGTTGTTTACAATAGCCAAAAGGTGGAAGCAACCTGTGTTATTCAATAGATGAATGGATTAAAAAATACTATATACACAAACAATAGAATATTTGTATGTTTTTAACTTTAATTCTTTTCATCACCATTTATCCCCCCAAACCCACTTCCACCTCCACTCACCCGCTTCCTCCCTGCAATCACCACACTGTTTGTGTCAATGAGCTCTTTCTCTTTTTTTTTTTCCTATTTGCTCAATCCCTCCACCCTTCCTTACCTTCCCCAGCTGTCAGCCTGCTCTCTATCTATGAGTCTGTCTCTATTTTGCTTGTTCATTCAGTTTGATGGCCATTTAACATATGAAAAGATGCTCAATGTCACTAGTCATCACAGAAATGCAAATTAAGATCACAATAACATATCACCTAACACCTGTCAGAATGGCTACCATCAATGAATCAATAAACAAGTGTTGGCGAGGATGTGGAGAAAGGGAACTCTCTTGCACTGTTGGTGATAATGCAGATTGGTACAGCCACTGTGGAAAGCCGTGTGGAGTTACCTCAAAAAGTTAAAAATGAAACTGCCTTATGACTCAGTGATTCCACTTCTATAAATTTATCTGAAGAAATCCAAAACACTAATTTGAAAGAGTAGATACACCCCAATGTTCATGGCAACATTATTTATAATAGCCAAGATTTGGGAGCAGTCCAAGTGTCCATCAGTAGATGAGTGGATAAAAATGCTGTGGTACATTTACACAATATAGTACTCCTCAGTCATAAAAAGAGAAGGAAATTTTACCCTTTGCGACAGCTTGGATGGACCTGGCGAACATTATGCTAAGTGAAATAAGCCAGTCAGAGAAAAACAAACACCATCTGATTTCACTCATATGTAGAATTGAATGAGCTAACAATGAATATTATTCAGCCTTTAAAAGGAAGGAAATTCTGCCCTAGCCGGTTTGGCTCAGTGGATAGAGCGTCGGCCTGCGGACTGAAGGGTCCCGGGTTCGATTCCGGTCAAGGGCATGTACCTTGGTTGCGGGCACATCCCCAGTAGGGGGCATGCAGGAGGCAGCTGATCGATGTTTCTATCTCTCTATCCCTCTCCCTTCCTCTCTGTAAAAAAATCAATAAAATATATTTTTTAAAAAAAAAAAGGAAGGAAATTCTGACACATGCTACAACATCAGTGAACCTTAAAGAGATTATACTAGGTGAAATAAGTCAATTACAAAAGGACAAATTTTGAGTGATTCTAGTTATATGAGGTATCTAAAGCAGTAAATTTTAGAGACAGAAAGTAGCAGTGATTGCCAAGGGTTGGGGTAGAGTGGATTTTGTTTTCTTTACTCTGGCCACCCCTAGGAACTGGATGAGCCCCAAAGATTGGAGAGAGGCTGCACTCCAGGGGACACTTAAAGAAGCCACTGAGATCACTTGGGGAGAGACATGGAGTTTTAGAAAAATCCCTGAGAGGAAACATAGATTAAACCACTGCTTCACATGTTAAATGTCTCAGCAAACTCCTAGAACACAAGCATCTGGACCCTCCAGAAATGAAGGAAGTCCAATGAACCACAGAGAGTGCCCTCAGCTGGACTTCTCATCATTGGAGCCAGTGAAAAGGAGATGCCTTTATGTTCAGCACCACTGCGCCCATGCCTCTCTCCAAGATGAGCCAACAAATCCATCACTGTATGTAGGAGAAAAAGGATTAATTATCCACATTACAACCACTGCTGTGATACAGTGCAGAGTGCCTTTTACTTTATAAAATCTGGTTAATCATTGTTCCTCTACAGTGGGATAGACATTCCATATGTGAATACAGGACACTTAATGTTCATTGGGTGAAAAGTCATGCACCCTCTGTGAAGCCAGTCTGTAAAATGAGTAGTTAAAATAGATCATCTGCACCATTTTTTCCCAACTTCTATGATTTTGTTTATTAGGGACCATCTTTCTGAAAATAATCTCACTTCCCAGGAATAATGAGGTGGTATACTCTTCTCTCAGACTACCTGAGAAGACAGTATACCAAGTGAGGGAGATTTGGAAGAAGACTATGTAATCAAGTTATTATTCTTGAGGTGGGTAGACTGGTGAATTGATTGATTGATTGATTGATTGGTTTCTTTTATTGGAAAGGAGAGTATGAAAGAGCTGGTCCCCTAGGATTGTAGCTCATATGATAATTTATGAATCCCAAAAACATAAGAAACAGTATGTTTATGGCATAAAATGGTGAACATTCCATTCTAATACCCTAACTATTCCCAGCAAGTAATTTTGGAGGCTTTGGAGGGTAGAGTTGTGCTTGATAGGGTCATTTTATTCTATCAATGGTTAAAATGAAAATTGATTACTCTTTTCCACTAAGCTCCTCACCCTTTGAACATCTCATTACTTATCTACACTTTCACCAACGGCTACAAGAAAAATAATGTTGCTAGTAATAAACCTTATATGGACTGGTGGTAGAAAAGACAAAATGAGGTATGAAGTTGTCCGTGTATAATGGAGAGTGTCCTGAACTGTTATTCACAGTAAGCAGACATAGTCCATTTTTCAGAAAGAAGAACAGGAAGCACAGATCTCATGAATCTGCTTCCTGGTTTAAATCTATGAGCTGGACTTAGTTCATGACTTACAGAAAAGTGGTTTGTTTATGCTTCATAAATAACAGTTTGAGAATCATATATTGAGCACCTTATTCAGTGAAGGTGGCTTTTAAAAATGTCAAAAAATGCCTTTGGCCCTGGCCAGTTTGGCTCAATGGGTAGAGTGTCGGCCTGCAGACTGAAGAGTCCCATTTTCAATTCTGGTCAGGGGCACGTACCTCGGTTGCAGGCTCCTCCCCAGCCCGGACCCTGGTCGGGGCTCTGCAGGAGGCAACCAATTGATGTGTCTCTCTCACATCAATATTTCTCTCTGTCTTTCCCTCTCTCTTCCACTCTCTCTAAAAAAATCAATGGAAAAAATATCCTCGGGTAAGGATTTTTTTTTTTAAATGCCTTTAAATTCAACGTTGATTGGAAAACTGTACTTTAGAATTTGGATGCTAAAATCTCCTTTTTTATTATTTTTTATCCTCACCCAAAGATATGTTCTTCATTGATTCTAGAGAGAGAAGAAGGGAGAGGGAGAGAGAAACATTGATGTGAGAGAGAAACATAGAACAGTTGCTTCTTACATGTGCCTAGACCAGGGATCAAACCTGAAATCTAGGTAAGTGCTCTGACTGGGAATGGAAACCATGACCCTTAGGTGCACAGGACTTCTCTCCAACCAACTGAGCCATACTGGCCAAGGCTCAACCCTCCCTTTTTTTTTTTTTTTATGCTTCTTAAAAACCACCAACAGGGGACTAGTGATACTGTATTGAAGTTCAAATCTCAGTTTCTTCTCTGTTCTTTACCTTTCAAATTTCTTTATCTACCATTTTTGACAAAGTTATGACTGATGACCTTAAATATATAAGGCAAGAGATCTGAATTTAAAAAGAAAACTCAATATTGAAACTATTTTTTAAGACTAATAATCAATGCCTTTTTAATATTAATCAAGTGCAAGATTACTCTGTTGATAAAACACAAAGATTTGTACTTTTTGTTTAACTCTTAAATATAAATTCTTTAAATATTACAGAAAAGTATCCACCTGTGTAAATATTTGAAAATGTCCTCTCTTCCCTTTCATAGAACAAAATTAATTTTACAAGATAAAACTGCAGATAAAACCCCATTTGATCTCTGATCCTTTTGTTTTTATCACCTAAAAATACTTACAATATGAACTAAACCTTTGTATTGAAAGCACCATTTTCTTTATTTTATCTAGATAAGATCTTAAGATGAAAAGTAAGACAGTTCATTTTGTATAGTATGTGTAAAAACATGAAGATAAACATTTGCAAATAATATTCTCATTCATCCTTTAGAGCAAAGGTATTTTATATGTTGGGTCTTTAGTACATTTTTTTAGGTATCACTCAACTGGTTAGAGTGATATTTTAAAAGAAAATCTTTGAAGTAAAATTTAAGAACATCCTTGAGTCTTGAGTGTAGTGACATCTGTAACAATTAATTCAGTTGATTAGACTATTCTGAAAAGCCAGTGTCTTGGAGTAAGTTTTATATCCCTGTGCAATTCAACTAATTCTGTTTGGTTGCCAAGGGTTTAATACACAATTACACCAGCTGCCCTCAAAATATATCCCCCCCCCCTTTTTTAACAATGTAAGCTGAATAAGAAAGTGGATGAATTTGTGCATAAAGATCTTTAATAACCTTTAGGAAAACAAACTCAAATCTGAAAATGTCTTCTTAAGGACCAAAGCAAAAATGAAATGAATTTGTCTGGTTGTACTACTGGTGTGGAAAATTACTGCTGCATTTGGATTCTAGGAAACTAATACTGAGATTTAGAACCACAATCATTTCAAAATAAGGGGATTTAGTCCCATCTGGTCTCAAAATATCTCATATACAGGGTGTCCCCAAAAAATGTACATGTACTCTAACAGCTGATAGCTCAATTTTGAAAATGCAATGTATTTTAATAAACACTGCCTCGATAATTATTCAAAGTGTGTGCATACATTTTTGGGGACACCCTATATTTTTCCTGTAGAGTTTAAGTACCCTTCTCAATAAAGTCCTTGAGATATGTAGGAAGCAAGTCAACTTGGGTTTACACTCATGTCTTTCTTCTTCATAGATTTAAGACCCATGAACAGGTCAGCAACACACCTTGTGACTGAGTTTGTTCTCCTGGGATTCCCTGGTTGCTGGGAGATACAGATTTTCCTCTTCTCGCTGTTTTTGGTGATTTATGTCCTGACCTTGCTGGGGAATGGAGCCATTATCTGTGCAGTGAGATGGGACCCACGACTACACACACCCATGTACTTTCTGCTGGGAAACTTTGCCTTCCTTGAGATCTGGTATGTTTCTTCCACTGTTCCTAACATGTTAACCAACATTCTCTCCAAAACCAAGGCCATCTCATTTTCTGGCTGCTTCCTCCAGTTCTATTTCTTCTTTTCCCTCGGCACAACAGAATGTCTCTTTCTGGCAATAATGGCTTATGATCGGTACCTGGCATCTGCCACCCACTGCACTACCCCACCATCATGACTGGGAAATTCTGTGGAATGCTGGTGTCTCTATGCTGGATCATCGGATTCCTTGGCTACCCAATCCCCATTTTCTTCATCTCCCAACTCCCCTTCTGTGCATCCAATATCATTGATCACTTTCTGTGTGACATGGACCCACTGATGGCTCTATCCTGTGCTCCAGCTCCCATTACTGAATTTATTTTCTATACTCAGAGCTCCCTTGTCCTCTTTTTCACTATTATGTATATTCTTCGATCCTATACTCTGTTGCTCAGAGCTGTTTTTCGGGTCCCTTCCGCAGCTGGTCGGAGAAAGGCCTTTTCCACATGTGGTTCTCATTTAGCTGTGGTGTCTCTTTTCTATGGGACAGTCATGGTAATGTACGTGAGCCCTACATATGGCATCCCAACTTTGATGCAGAAGATCCTCACCCTGGTGTATTCAATAATGACTCCTCTCTTTAATCCCCTGATCTATAGTCTTCGCAATAAGGACATGCAGCTTGCTCTGAGAAATCTTCTATTCAGAATGAGAATTAGTCAAAATTCATGAGCCAAAAAAATGTGCCTTACTTCCAAGTTCTAATAAGTAATAAGGTGAAGATGTATAAGTTCTTTCAATGGTCTCACTCTGAGTAGTTAGAGGCCATATATTTTTTTCCTGGAACTGTACCCAATTAAATACCTATGCTGACTACAAAAGCCTGAATTCACTGGACTGCAACATACAATGAAATCTTTTAAAGGATTTCCTTAACGAAATAATAAAGTGGAAATCCTATATGAGGGAAATTAGACTTCCCTGAAAGGTTTATTATCAGTTTTAGGACAAGTATAGGTTTCCCCACTATCCAAAAGTAGAGCATCCTTATGAACCCTTTCTTAAGACTCTGCTATAAAGTGAAGGAGCAATTATCATTCATTTAAAGTGAAAATCTTCGAATTTCTTATAGTTAGCAAAAACAGGTACTAATGTAGTCATTTCATAAAAGCAAAGTAGCATAATGCAAACTTTTGAAGCATGGGAGATACCTTAGTTAAATGTGCAGTGACTTTTTTACAAGTTTTATTTAGGTATAATTGATATACAAAACAACTGCACATGTTTAATGTATATTAAAGGTGCAGTGACTTTTAACTTGCCATGAGACCTTTCTATAATCTTTGACACTCGTTGCTTATACCTAATCTAGAATCTTATCTAAACATACTTTCTCTCTATTAAGAGAGAAAGAAGAAAAAAAAAACTTATCTTGACCATAAGAAACTCAGTTGCCCTAGCTGCTTTGGCTCAGTGGATAGAGCATCGGCCTGTGAACTGAAGGGTCCCAGGTTCTATTCCAGTCAAGGGCACACGCCTGGGTTGTGGGCTCGATCCCCATTAGGGGGTGCGTTGGAGGCAGCCAACAAATGATTCTCTCTCATTGATGTTTCTATCTCTCTCTCCCTCTCTCTTCCTCTCTGAAATCAACAAAAATATATTTTTTTAAAGAAACTCAACAAGTTTTCTTAGAGATATAGTTTCTTTGTAATAAGTTTAAAATAAAACTTGGATACATGCTAAATAATAATTTGTCGAAGTTGCTTTCAACACTTCTGTTACTACTCGTACCACAATGTAGTGTAATTTCTGTATTTACATGTACTTCCCCGGAGGGGAAATTGACCAGCACACAGAGAGGAAAGCAGCCCCTGGTGGTTGGGAACTGGCCTGGCATCATCAGTAGGCCTTGGTGCCCAGGAGCTCCTGGCACTCATAACCGGGCCGAGATGTAACACAAAAATAATATTGAATGTAAACTGTGATTGAACAATAAAAATTTAAAAAGAATCTACAGACAAAAATAAATAAATAAATAACATCAGCGGTCACCAGGGGCTGAAGGAAACGGGAAGGATGAATAGGTGGAGTACAGAGGATTTTTAGGGCCATGAAACTGCCTGTACATGATAATGGTGGATACAAGTCATTATACATTTGTCAAACCCCACAGAATGTAAAACATCAAGAGTGAACCCTTATATAAACTATGGACTTTGGGTGATAATGTGTCAATGTGGGTTACTGGTTGTGACAAATGTACCACTGATGCAGGATGTTGATAATGTGAAGGCAGGGGTATATAAGGGAACTCTCTATACTTCCCACTCAATTTTGCTGTCAACCTAAAACTGCTCTAAAAAATAAAGTCTATTTAAGGAATATTTTTTAATGTAACCTAATAATGATTATTGGCCAAAGCTATACAACTAGTGTTTACTCTACTTGGTCAGTGACAAACGAAAGCAGACAAAGTATGTTCTCCACAAGGCTTTCTGCTAATAGAGAAGCAATCTGTGGACCAATATATCGAGGCTCACATTACTCAAATGATAAGGTTTTCACCTTGCTTCTCCCATCATTCACTAGGTCCTTTTGGACACCTCAACCAGACATCATCTTCTCCCCTCTCTGCTAACAGGAACAAAATGCGTCAGGCCAAACAGTAGTTGGCAAAGTCTAGAAGTTGGCACCATCCAGGTGCTTCTGTGAACGCAATGCCCAAAGGACCCCTATCCCCCAGGCCTAATTCGAAGACGAAGTTGTTTTAACAGATTAGAAAAGAAAGTTGAAGAAACAGAGTTGTGGCAGAAGAACCTGGGGTCCCCAGATGCCAGTTTAGGACTCTGCAGCAGCTCTGCCTTGGTTGATTAAAGCAAGTGTTGAAAGCCCCTGAGAACAAATTAGAAAAGGAAGTCAGGGTGAGGGAGGAAGAAATTATTCCAGCAACTACCAATTAAAAGTGAATGGATCCCACAGCACCAAGGGACCATGACGCAAACTGTTGCATCAGCCAAGTTCCAATACCAACTCCCTAAACATGAAGAGGGAGCAAAGAGGAGGGGTGAGGGAGGGTGGCAGAGGTGTCCCGCTTCTTATCCCAAGTGCTTACACACCTGACAATTAAAGTGCAAGTGCTATCTCTTGATTAGTCGTTTAGAAAACCCAAGAACATGCCACGAGAGACAAGACCTGGGAAACACACCCAATGGAGTTAGGCTACTGACACAACAACTCTGCTACCAATTCAGAATTGCTCTTATCAAATCAGATCACGTGACTCATTGTCCTTTGCGAAGCACAATGCTACTTCCAAGGCTACCCTCCCCTCCATCCTGTACTTGTAAAATACCTGCTGATTTTCAAAGCATGTTCACAAGCACTACCTCAATGGTTGCCACAAAATCTCTGTGGGTTTTGTTGGGTGTTATTATTTCCATCTAGGATTTTAAATAAGTTAATGCTGAAGTTCAAAGGATTTGCCTAAGGCAGTATTTTTGTATATTTTTAAGTGATATGCCACTATGCTTATATATATACACAGAATATCTCTGGAAGAAAAGAAAATGGAGTGGACACTAACTATAAGGGAATTAGGGGGTCAGAAGTTGAAATGTTCTTTTCACTGTTACTTTTTTTTGGTAACTTTTTTTAAAATATATTTTTCTTGATTTCAGAGAGGAAGGGAGAGAGAGAGAGATAGAAACATCAATGATGAGAGAGAATCATTGATCGGCTGCCTCCTGCAAGCCCCCTACTGGGGATCAAGCCTTCAACCCAGGCATGTTGCCCTTGACTGGAATCAAACCCAGGACCTTTCAGTCTGCAGGCCAATGCTCTACCCACTGAGCAAAACAGGCTAGGGCTTTTTTTATAACTTTTTTATTCTACACTATTGTATATACAACTTCCTGAAGTTAAATGAAAAAGGAAGTTATAATTAGGGAGCAGAAAACCACAATTCAATTCTCCTTCCCAATATAATGCTGCCTCCCATGTTGGTTAAGAGACCAGAGCAGTATTCTTTCTCCTGTATCTTCCCACTTATTCCCCATTCCATCACCTCCACCCACACATACAAATGTTCTACGATAATTTTCCCATGATTGTCTGCTCTGCACAAATCTGAAAACCAAGTGATAGAGAAATTGAAAATGTGATTCTGATTTATGTGTTCTGATTTTTATATATTTATCTTAATAAATTTCATTTGAAATAGTGTTTTTGTTCAAACACTTTAAGAGAATAGAAAAACAAGCTAACACTACAGCATAAAGGATCAAGATTAGAAAGAAAAGGTCATAGAACCTGCCAGTACCAGAGACTGTGTTTCCCAATGCTCAACAGGATGGCAAGCCGCTGATAGAGGGGAAAACTTCCTTTCCTGGATATTGAGGGAGATTAGTTGGCCTGATACAAAGAGACAGGTTCCCACAAGAAGAAAGGGGAGAGGATACATGACACAATGGGGAATGCAGCTGCACACATTTAGAGATAAAATATATCAAACTAGCCCGGCCTGTGTGCTCACTGGTTGAGCATCGACCTATGAACCAGGAGGTCACGGTCGATTCCCAGTCAGGGCACATGCCTGGATTGCGAGCTCAATCCCCAGTGGCGGGGAGCTTGCAGTAGGCAACCGATCAATGATTCTCTCTCATCATTGATATTTTTGTCTCTCTCCATCTCCCTTCCTCTCTGAAATCAATAAATATATCTATAATAATATCTATAATAATAAAAGCATAATATGATAATTAGACGAGATGGCCAAACAGTGGAACGACCATCTGGACAATCTTCCAGCCGAAGCCGGGGCCAAGGGCCAAGGCAGCCAGGACTGCAAGGGCCGAGCCCCTTGCACGAATTTCATGCATCAGGCCTCTAGTATGTATATAATCAATAAATATACACATCAAACCAAACTGAAGTTGCCTCTCAGGTCACTTTCAACACTTACACTCTATAGGTAGATCAGTAAATAAAGTGCTAACAGAATATAACACCAAGGGATAGTCATTAATGTGGACTAAAATGGGAGACTACAATGGGAACAGCATAAATATTCTTTTAAAGTTCATTCATTTGTTCCATATAACTTTATTGTGCACATGTGCCAGGTACCAAGCTAGGACTGAAGACCACAAAGATGAGGACCTTCAGTAAGCTCATAGCATAAGGAAACTGGCAAATATTTAAAAGACAATGTCATAGGTACTCTTAAACACAGATACGTCAAAATTTTCCTTAAGTATGCTCAGGAAGGACTTACAAAGGTGGTAACATTTTCCCAGCCAGTGTGGCTCAGTGGTTGAGCATGAACCCATGAACCAAGAGGTCCCTGGTTTGATCCCTGGTCAGGCTCCATTCCTGGTAGGGGACATGCAGGAGGCAGCCAATTGATGTCTCTCTCTTATCGATGTTTCTATCTTTCTATCCCTCTCCCTTCCTCTCTCTCTAAAATCAATAAAAAACATATCCCCAAAAAAAGAGGAAACATTTGAGCAGATTCTCAGAGGACAATTAGGAGCTCTCCAGGAGTGAGAACATGTTTCAAGCAGAAAGAATCACATGTGCAATAGTACTGAGATATGAAAGAGCATGGAATTTTCCAGATATTAAAAATATTTTGGGGTTGTCATGCATTAGGATTATAAGGAGAAGAGGGCAGAAATGAGGTCATATAGATAAGCAGATCAACACATGAAGGTCATGGCCCATGTGAAGGAGTGTCTTACTGAAATTAATAGAATTGCTAAGTGTTCTTAAGTAAGGAAACAATATGTCATATCTGTGTTGGGGAGAAAAGAAAATGTTGGCAGCATTACCTACTTCTGAAACAGTGGAAAAGCACATTAGCATAATGAACAAGAGTAGAGGCTCTAGAGTTGGGATGCCTGGGTTCAAATTCCAGCTCTAATGACTCCAGCATAATTGAGTGTTGTCCTGCTTGTCTCTGCTTTATCTACACCCCATGTACAATATATGTTAGTTCATTTATCCTCACAACAATCCTACAAGGTAAGTAGTAATATTAACTCCATTTAGAGATAGGGACACAGAATCTCAGAGGTAAGGAACTTGCCCAGAGCCTTTGAATCAGAGTAACAGTTGAGATTTCAAATCCTGGCTCTGCTACTTTCTAGCATATAAACTTTGACAATACTATTATTATGATCATTACTAGAGGCCCGGTGCACAAAATTCACGCACGGGTAGGGTTCCTAGGCCTTGCTGGTGATCAGGGCCGATCAGGGCCCTCCTTCCCCTGGCTGCCAGCTTTGTTCCACTCCGCCCCCTGGTGGTCAGCACATGTCATAGAGAGTGGTTGAACTCCCGGTCAGTCGAACTCCCAAGGGGACAATTTGCATATTAGCCTTTTATTATATAGGATTATTAAAAGTGAAAAAATGGAGAAAAGATGTAGGGATAGAAAAAAATAAAAAGAATAACATTGTAACAGTCGGGCAAGAAATGCTAAACTATTGAACTAAGACAATATGAATGGAAAGAAAAATAAATGAAGAGCTATTTAAAAGATATGATCAACATATCCAATGACAAAGTGGATACTGAAAATGAAGAATTGTCAGAGGTGCCTTCCAAGATTTCTGGCTTGGATAACTGAATACATGTTGATGTCAGCTGCTGATATGGAGTAGTTGCTAGAGATGAATTCTATTTCAGACATGTTGGATTTACATAGTCTATGGCACATACTGCCTAGTAAGCTGGTATAAAAATAGCATTAGTGCTAAGCAAAAGATCTGAAAATATAGATTTAGGAAATTGGTACTTAGTTTGGTAATTGAACACAGGGTACGAATGAAATGGTCCAAGGAAACTATTTTGAAGAAAAAAAGCAGCAGGCCATGAGTAGAACTCCTAAGGCCACCATAATTTAAAGATAGGATGAGGAGTCTGGCCAACATGCACAGTGGTTAGGGCGTCAGCCTGCGCACCGGAGAGTCAAGTGTTCAAATCCTGGTCAAGGGCACATATCTAGGTTGCATATTTGGTCCCCATCCCTGGTCTGAGGCAACCAATTGGTGTCTCTCTCACATTAATGTTTCTCTCTTTCTCTTCCTTTCTCTTTCTCTCCCCCATCTCCCCCTCCCTTCTACTCTCTCTAAACATCAATGGAAAAAATATGCTCACTCCTCAGGTGAGGGTTAGAAAGAAAAGATGGGATGAGGAAGAAGCGTCCATATAGGAAGCAAGATTCCAGATTCTGACTTCTTCATTAGGACTATGATCATAACAACATGTCAGAAATAGTTTATGGTTTGTCATTTAGCTGAGTTCACTATGTTCATGGTACCCTCTCAGATTCAACACCCTGGCTTTCCCCCCTTCAGTTCTTCCCCTAATCACTGTAACTAGACCTGTAGTCATGGAGTATTATCCTGGAACTTCGGTGTTGGATTTTTACTGTTTTGACCAGACAAACTGGAACTACATTTCCAAGAATCCTGTTCCCTGTATAGTCTAGTTAAGAGTTGGCCAAAAAGGAATGTTCACAAGACCTGGAAGGTGGAAATGAATCAGTAGCCATTAGTCTGAAGGTCATTGTGGTGAGAGGTGGTGACAGACAAGAGGTGCCAATATGGTCCAGCTTGTTCCCACTCTCCTCCACTCTGTCCTGCTCTTCTTTCCTGCTGACCTGGCTGACCAACCGTGGCTGCAGGCCCACTAGTCTCTTGACAGCAGACCCACCAAGGCTGTGTTTATAGAGGCACAGCCTCCCGGCCCTCCCTACAAGCTTTCCCTCTGTAGTCCCATTCAGTGGTTGGTTTCTCATATTGACTGGCTGGTGGCTCCTGACTTCCTCCTAGACCTTCACTCCCTCAGCTCTTCTGACAATTGCATAAGGTCTAATTTGTATAATAAAGCCCTTATCCTATACTTCATAAAGATTCTGCTCCCCTGATTGAACCATGACTGATATATTCCATCCATTTCCCTAATTCTGACCTCCATGCTTCATCCTATATAATAAAAGGCTAATATGCAAATCGACCGAACAGCAGAACAACCGGTTGATATGGCTTGCACTGACCACCAGGGGGCAGACGCTCAACGCAGGAGCTGCCCCCTGGGGGTCAGTGCGCTCCCACTGGGGGAGTGCTGCTTAGCCAGAAGTTGGGCTCACAGCTGGTGAGTGCAGTGGTGGTGGTGGGAGCCTCTCCTGCCTCCACTGCAGTGCTAAGGATGTCTGACTGATGGCTTAATACAGTTTCTCAGTCTTGAATGTCCTCTTTTACATTTCACATCAAATTCATAAGTAACTAACAAATATTTTATTTTAAAATGTTCAACATCACAAAGGAATGCTAATTAAAAACAATGAAGTGTCAAGTTGCCTATCAGATATAAAAATAATATCCCAGCTCATGAACAGGCAATCCTTATAACAATTGGGAAGGAGAAAAAAAGGATATCATGAAGATAAAAATAAAAACTAATGAAATAGAAAAAAAAAACATACAAAAGATAAAGGTCAAAGTCAAGTTCTTTTAAGACTTTATGAGAGACAAACTGCTAAAAAGAAAAGAGATAAGGTTCAAATAAAGGGGAGCAGCCTGAGGTCCCACGGCCCAGCACTGGGGTGGGGGGGCGCACCTTGAGGTCCCCCATCAAGCCCCACTGGGCAGGGGGTGGGGTGCGGCCTCAGGTCCCCTGGCTTGGTGTGGGGGGGGGGGGCACAGCCTGAGGTCCCTCAGGCTGGCACTGGGGTGGGGGGCGCGGCTGAGGTCCCCAGGCCTGGCGCTGGGACGGGGGAGCAGCCTGAGGTCCCCTGGCCCAGCACCAGGGCGGGTGGGGCGCACCTTGAGGTCCCCTGTCAAGCCCTGCCAGGCAGTGGGCGTGGCCTGAGGTCCCCTGTCAAGCCACACATTGGGGGGAGGGTGATCGTGCAGCCTCAGGTCCCTGCTGATTGCTCATTAAGGCTCGTTACAGGAACTCATCCTCCGCTGTGGGTGCAGCCATCTTGTGTTATGGAAACCCCGTCTCTGCTGTGGGCGCCACCATCTTTGTGGCAGAGTGATGGTCAATTTGCATATTCCCTCTTTATTATTAAAACTATAAGACAATGTAGTACTGACATAGAAATAAACAGACCAGAATATATAAGGACAGAGAACTCAGAAACAGCCCTACATATATATATGGAAAGTTGGTTTAAGACAGATTGGGCTTTAAAGATCAGTGGTTAAAGAATCAGGGATTAGAGCCTACAGATTTGCATTTCTAAGGAAGTTCCAGGTAGTGCTGATGCTCTAAGAACCATCACTATAAAAGGAACTCTTGGACTTACACATCAGGACATGTACAGAATATTAATAACGTATTGCGTTGATAGGAAAAAATATATATCATTTAACAGTAAGATGAATAAACTGGCATACAATGAGATATTATACAGCTATGAAAACAAATGAGGTCATGAAAAGGCACACAGGACTTCTAAGATACTAGTGATGTTCTAGTTTTTTAAGCCAGGTGGACATTTGCACAGGTATTCTAATTACTCTTTAAACTGTACAGACATATTTTGCATACTCATTTGTTCATATATTTCATCATAAAATCTTTCTAGTTGTGCTTCTACCATCTACTGGCCATTTTTCTTTTGTTTGGCCCAACACAGAATATGTCAAATCATCTCAGGACTTGAGTAGAAGGGGAACAGTTATTGAATCTCATCTAACTGACTCTACTGGCATCCATCACCCCCACAACACACCAGTTCCTTTCAACTGCTTCTCAAGATATTTTACACCCCCTCCGCAAGTTCCTCATCACTCTTCATGACTGCAATCCTCAAAATCAACATCCAGAACTGAACACAAGGCTCCACCTGTGGTCTGACAGTTTATTGAAAACTCTCTGGCCTAGCCGGTGTGACTCAGTGGTTGAGCATCGATCTACGAACCAGGAGTTCAGGGTTCCATTCCCAGTCAGGGCACATGCCCAGGTTGCGGGCTCGACCCCCAGTAGGGGGTGTGCAGGAGGCAGCCGATCAATGATTCTCTCTCATCATTGATGTTTCTCTCTCTTCCTCTCCCTTCCTTTCTGAAATTAATAAAAATATATTTAAATATCCTATCTAATAAAGAGGGAATATGCTAATTGACCATCACTCTGTCACAAAGATGGCTGCACCCACAGCTGAGGCCAAGTTCCCATAAGGAGCCTTAACGAGCAATCAGCAGGGACCTGAGGCTACGCCCTCCCCCGCCCCCGTGGGGCTTGACAGGGGACCTCAGGCTGTGCCCCCCACCCGGCAGGGCTTGACAGGGGACCTCAACGTGCACTTCCCGTCCTGGTGCTGGGCTAGGGGACCTCAGGCTGCTTCCCCTGCCCCAGCGCCAGGCTGGGGGACCTGAGGCCGAACCTCCCACCAGGTGGGGCTTGACAGGGGACTTCAGGCCGCACCCCCCACCCCAGCACCAGGCCAGGGGACCTGAGGCTGCACCCCCCACTCCCAGTGCTGGGCCGGGGGACCTGAGGCTGCGCCCCCCCACCTGGCAGGACTTGACAGAGGACCTCAAGGCATGCCCACCACCCGGGTCTGGGCTGGGGGACTTCAGGCCACGCCCCCCATCCTAGTGCCAGGCCAGGGGGCTATGCCCCCTGCCCAGCAGGGCTTGACAAGGGTGAGACTGGCCGGGTCTGGATCTAGCCCAATGCGGGGGAGCCAGCCAGGTCTGGGTCTCATGTGATTTTGAGGTGCATGTGGGTGGGCGGGGACTTGACTCTGGGTCCTGTGGTGTGCCCCAGACTCTGACAGCTGGAAGGTTTTCATATACATTTTACTAATTTTCTTTCATCTCTGACACTTCTATTATAGAGAAAGGGCAAATAGCAATATTAAAATATTTCCTCTAATTAGTCCCCTTTTAATGTGCACGAATTTCGTGCACCAGGTCACTATATATATATATATATCCTATCTATAAAACAGTAATATGCAAATCATCACTCCGCTACACTCACAAGCCACGCCCACCGGCCACGCCCACCGGCCAATCAGAAAGGGAATATGCAAATACACCTAACCAAGATGGCTGCAGCCTCGGAGAGCAGTTGTTGGAACTGGGATATTGGAGCCGAAGATCAGAGGGGAAGATCGGAGCCAGCGGGGGTCCTCCACAGGTGATCAGAGCCAGCTGGGGTCCCCTGCAGGCGATTGGAGCCAGCTGGGGGTCCCTGTCCAGGGCCCGAGCCTCAGCCAGAGGCTTGCGGCATTGGCTGGGGGTGGAGCTGGGCCACTGGAACCAGCTGGGGTCCCCTGCGGTGATTGGAGCCAGCTGGGGGTCCCTGACCAGGGCCCAAGCCTCAAACAGAAGCTTGAGGCCTTGGCCTTGGATGGAGCGGGGGATAGAGCCATCTGGGGGTCCCTGCCCAGGGGCCGAGCCTCAAACAGAGGCTTGCGGCATTGGATGGGGGCGGAGTGGGGAGATCAGAGCCAGCTGGGGGTCCTGCCCAGAGCCCAAGCCTTGGTCAGAGGCTTGCAGCCTTGGCCGTTGGGGCGGAGCCTGGTGATGGGAGCCTGGCGATCAGAGCCAGCTGGGGTCCCCTGAGGGCGATCAGAGCCAGCTGGGGGTCCCTGCCCAGAGCCCAAGCCTCTGCCAGAGGCTTTAGGCCTTGGCTTGGGGTGGAGCCCTCCAGCGGAGCCAGCTGGGGTCCCTTGCAGGTGATCCGAGCCAGCTGGGGGTCCCTGCCCAGAGCAAGCTGGGGTCCCCTGTGGGCGATCGGAGCCAGCTGGGGGTCCCTGCCCAGAGCCCAAGCCTAGAGGCTTGCAGCCTTGGCCGTGGGTGGAGCCGGGCGATAGAGCCAGCTGTGGGTGTCTGTGGGTAATTGGAACCAGCTGGGGGTCCCTGCCCAGGGCCCGAGCCTCAAACAGAGGCTTGCGGCCTTGGCTGGGGGTAGAGCAGGGCGATCAGAGCCAGCTGGGGGTCCCTGCCCAGGGCTGGAGGCTTTAGGCCTTGGCAGGGGTGGAGCCGGAGATCACAGGAGATAGGTGTGAACTACAGAGGAAATACCTTTTCTGACCACTCATTGGCTAAGCTCCCTGTATGCCACTGGTAATATTCTTAGTAACTTGGGTATAAGAATCCAAAAAAGTGATCTAGGGCTTTTCCACCACACTCCTGGAGAAAAAAATGAAGGTCCACTGCTGGAGGGCTAAGAAATGTCATAACCTGCCCTACACGGTTTGGCTCAGTGGATAATGTCTAGGTTTGCCAACCGCAGAGTCCAGGTTAGATCTGATCAAGGGCATGTACCTAAGTTGCAGGCTCCTCCCTGGCTGGGGCCCAGGTCAGGGCTCAGGAAGGAGGCAAGCAATCTAAGTATTCCTCTCACTTTGATGTTTCTCTCTGTCTTTCCCTTTCTCTTTCACATTCTCTAAAAGTCAATGGAAACATATCCTCAGGTGAGGATAAAAAAAAAAAAAAAATGTCATCCTATCTAATAAAAGAGTACTATGCAGATTGATCATCACTGCAACACACAATATAGCTGCCCCCATGTGGTCAAAGATCCTGCCCCCATGTGGACACAAGATGGCAACCACAAGATGGCCAGCAGGAGAGGGCAGTTGGGAGGCACCCGGCCTGCAAGGGAGGGCAGTTGAGAAGGACCAGGCCTGCAAGGGAAGGCAGTTGGAGGTGATCAACCCTGCAGGAGAGGGCAGTTAGGGGTAACCAGGCCGGCAGAGGAGGGAAGTTGGGGGCAAACAGGCTGGCAGCAGAGTGGTTAGGGGGTGATCAGGCTGGCAGGCAGAAGTGGTTAGGGGCAATCAGGAAGGCAGGCAGGCAAGCAGTTGGGAGCCAGCAGTCCTGGATTGTGAGAGGGATCCCAGATTGGAGGGTACAGGCTGGGCTGAGGGACAACCCCCCTCCGTGCACGAATTTCGTGCACCGGGCCTCTAGTGTGTATGTATGTGTGTGTGTGTGTGTGTGTGTGTATATATATATATATATATATATATATATATATATATATATATATATCTGGTTACCAGATTCATGGTGTAGTCTAAGAGTATTTTTTGTAATGATATCATACTGGTTATTCATGCTAACTTTATCTTATCTACTAAAAATCCTTGTATTTTTTTCATACATGATGTTAAAGATATACCTCTAAAATTGGCCTTTTGGACCAAAAGAACAGACTTCCAAATTTTATCCTAGATTCAGTCCTTGTATCTTCTTTAGATAGCTAGGTGCTTATTCTATCATCCATTATGAGGAGTCTCTGTATTTTATTCTTTATAAATTTAATGAATTATTAATGATATCCAAGTCACTAATTAAAAGTTGAACAGGAATACAATAAAATAAAAATTTTTTAAAGAGTTGAAAAGGGTTGCAGGTTTGATCCCCAGTATGGGGCATGCAGGAGGCAGCCAATCAATGATTTTCTCTCATCATTGATGTTTCTTTCTCTCTCCCTTTCCCTTCCTCTCTGAAATCAACTAAAAAAAAAAAGTTGAACAGAACTGGATCAAGGACAAAGACCTGAGCCATATTACTAAAAGTCTTTCTTCCAAGTTAAACTGTATCCAGTAAAGTACCATTCAGATGCCTATTAATCCTCCCTCACATTTTCCCATTTTTCCACAAGGATATTAAGAGAAACTGTTATAAATGTATCACTGGCATATTAAAAACTGAATACCTAGCTCTCTCTGGTCTTTCAGTCTAATAACACTATTGGAAGTGTGTGTCATCTTGGGCCATGCTAATGACCACCCCTAGGATGGCAGAATGGGAGAAACGAAAGACCTGGCTCCCAGAGACTTTGAGGAGCTGCCACTCCTGCTCTGGACTGCCTACTGTCAGAACACTTTTAACTGGAAGGGAACTAAACTACTCCGTATACAGGGGAAAGGTGGTGGGGTGTTATTCTAACGTCCTGAAGTGATCCTAAAAACCAAGAATCCAAGCCTAGAGGGAATGAAGCAGGCCAAACAACACAGTATTATTTTTTTCCAAACAAATTTAATTCTTTTCCAGCCCCAAAGAAGGGGATAAATCTAAATTTTAAAAATAAAAATAAAAATTGCTCAAAAACCAAGCCATTAAAAATTTAAGCCCCCTCCCTTAGCAATAAATACTGAAATGATATGTACACATGAGGCTCAGGAAGGAGGCAAGAACAGGAACTTTGGGGACTCTGTCCCATGGCAAGATCCCAACACTTCTACCAATTCCATGCTCTTTGCCTAAAACATAGAAGAGCAATGAAAGAGGCGGGAGAGATATACCAGGAGAATGTGTGGCCCCAGAGAGAGCTAGAACATGATAACAGGAGAGAAAGAAAAGACACAAAGAGTCTTACAGGGCAGAGGAAGGAAAAGTTATCTAAAACATCCCCCCCGTTCCGGCTGAGCCACTGGATGCGGCCGGTCCAGCTGACGAGTGCCCTTGAGCTTGTCTCCGTGCCTCTGCTCCCTCTTCGGCATGCAGGGTAAGGGAGGTCATTCACACTGTGGCCGAGATGCCACTGTGGCAGCAGCCTGGCTGCTGGAGCCCTGAGGCTTCCCATTCACCACCAGCAGGAGGGGCGTCTCTACGCGGACACTGGAAAAGGAATAGTCCTAGAAAAGACAAACATACAGAGGTTCGTTACAGACCCTAAGGTGGAACAAATTCCAACACAGGGGATACACCACCTGTGACAATCTCCTCCTCTCTCCCCCCTTAGTATATGGCACCCTTTACCTCCATCTCACATTCAACAAAGCTGAGCTAACAAAGGAGATATACACTGAGTGGCCAGATTATTATGATCTTTGAACGCATAATAATCTGGCCACTCAGATTATTTATTGTATATCCTATATAATAAAAGGCTAATACGCAAATTGTCCCCTCAACCAGGAGTTCAACCAGCAGGCAGGCCGGCCAACCGCCCATGTCCCCTCCCCCTGGCCAGGCTGGCCAGACCCACCTATGCACGAATTCATGCACCGGGCCTCTAATACACACGGACACACACACACACAGACACACACACACACACGCAGACACACACACACACACACACACACACACACACACACACACACACACACACTGAGTGGCCAGTTTATTATGCATTCAGAGATCATAATAATCTAGCCACTCAGTGTAATTTTCCCAAAGTTTTTAACCTTCAGAAGGAAAACCGGGGGCAGGGAGGGTGCCAGTAGTGTCACTACAAGAATGCGACAATTCTGACTCAAAAAAAGACAGGTTCCTGGCACTGGCTAGCAAAGGATGCCACCAGCTCTCACAGAATCTGCCCTTCCCACAGTGTTTGCTGACAATTATAACTAGATATACATAGTAGCCAGCCAGGTGGAAATGCTGCGAAACTCTCAGTTCAAGGGTTTGTAAGGCCCTAAATTGACCTGTCAGATATAAATTAAGTTACTTCTCCCTTTATATCAGGAGGAAGAGACAGAATGTGTGGTTTAGAAGTTCTCCTAATAACAGAAAAGAATCAGCTCATTTCATCAGTTCAAATGTACTTTAAAACCTGTTTTTAAAAGATCTTCATCCAAAAAAGATTGTTCCATTGTCGACGGTGAAGGAGGCTTAAGTCAAACTACAGAGGTAAATTAAACAGTTCTCACAAATCAATTTTTAAAAAATTTCCTAGCAGTACTATGGGCACATGACCAAAAAAAAGTCAATTTATAAAAGGTATATAAATAAGATAGCTCAGTTGGTTAGAGCGTCATCCCAATATGCCAAGGTTGCACATTCAATCCCTGGTCAGAGCACATACAGTATCAACAAATAAATGCATAATCAGTGGAACAACAAATCAATGTTTCTCTCTAAAAATCAATCAATAAATTTAAAAAATTTTAAATAAAATAAAAAAAGTCAATAGAGGAGATGGAAAAAAGATGGCGACCGGCAGGAAGGTAGGGAGAGAGAGAGTGTGAGTGAGGAACCCATAGAGGAGAGTGTAGACGTGTGTGGTGTGTGTGTGTATGAGCTAGGGTCAGTTAGATTCTGTAGGTCTTCCAAGGGGCTGCCTAACCAGGCAGTCCTAGACGGCGCCCGCGCACAAAGTGGACACTTCTCGGCGGCTGGTGCAGACGCGGAGACCACGCCATCTTGAGAAACAGAGCTGCCTGAGACTAGGATTCTGGCTTCAGACACAAACCAGGACCCTGCAGCCACTGGGGACAGAGAACTGCTATCACAGCTTCAGACCAACAAACAACAAGAATCCAGACTTCCGGGCAGCAGATTTCCATGAGTCAAAGAGCCTATCCCCCTCCCCGCAGGCTCGCGGATAGCGCCATAGTAACTGATAGACCCGCCCCTCGCCCAAGCTGCAGAGCGCCCGCGCACGGACGCGCTCCCCTTTAAGGAATTTGGCGCGTGGGACAGAAGCACAGAAGCAGCTCCCCTTCTGGGAAATCTGACAGCGCACACAGAGGGCTCCCCTTCGGGGAATTTGGAGGAATTTGGCTTGCAGGACACAGCTCCCCTTTAGGGAATCGTAGAGCGCGCACAGAGGTGTTCCCCTTTGGGGAATTTGGCGCGCAGGACGGACTCCGCCACCCTTCCGGGACTCTGGGAGAGTGCACGGAGGCAGCTCACCTTCAGGAAATTGAGAGTGTGTGCCCTAGCCGGTTTGGCTCAGTAGAGAGAGCACACATAGGACGCAGCTCCACTTCAGGGAATTTGGCATGCTGGACACAGCTGCCTGGGATCCCTGACTCACAGCGCATTCACACTAAGAGCCAGCGACCCCAATTGTTGGTGCATGCACACACAGGGACCCTGATTCTCACGGGGCAACAGAGACTCTGACACTCGAGTCTTGGTGCAGACACAGGGAAACTCTGACTCCTGGCACATGCTAAGGATCTCATTTTCGGCACATACCAACAGTGTGGTGCAGACAGGGCCCCTGATTCTAAATGTGCACACGAGACCACACGGAACACTGGGGACACTGACCCTGGGCAAGTCTGGTTCCCACCAACCAAAGGCAGCCACACGTCCTAGTGTCAGAGCACTTCAGTGAAACTCGGGTGAAGCGAAGTCCCCACAGCACATGGCCCAGGTCCACGCAAACAGAAGCTTGAGCTTTCTGGTGATAGTCAGAATGGGGAGACGAAATAACTCACAGAGGAAAGAAAATGAGGAGTCGCCAAGAAAGGAAATTAGTGAAACTGAAGCTTGCAACATGACCGAAAAAGAGTTCAGAGTAATGGTTGTGGAATTTATACATCGGATGGATGAGAAAATCAACAACTTATGCAAGAATCAGGAAGAAATGAAAAGTGATATAGCTACAATCAAAAACACCATGGAAAGTTTCAACAGTAGACTAGAAGAAGCAGAGGACCGAATTAGTGAGTTAGATCAGGTACAGAAACAAGCTCAATCTGAACAGCAATTGGAGAAAAAAATTAAAAAGCAGGAGGAAAGCCTAAGGGAGCTTCGGGACAACATGAAATGAAGTAACATGCGTATATAGGGCTGCCAGAAGGACAAGAAGAGCAGCAGGGATTAGAAAATCTATTTGAAGAAATAATGACAGAAAACTTCCTGGATATGGGAAAGATAAAAGTTACGCAAGTAAAGAGAGTCCCAAGCAGGATCAACCCCAAAAGACCCACACCAAGACATGTCATAATTTCAATGGCAAATATAAATGATAAAGAGAGAATCTTAAAGGCGGCAAGAGAGAGACAGAGAGTTACCTACAAAGGAACACCCATCAGATTGTCAAATGATTACTCATCAGAAACACAATAAGCTAGAAGTGAATGGAAGGAGGTATACAAAGTGTTGCAAAGCAAAGGACTGAATCCAAGAATACTATATCCAACAAGGCTATCAATCAAAATTGAAGGGGAAATCAGGTCATTCGAAGACAAAAAAAGGCTCAGGGAGTTTATCACCACCAAACCAGCAATGCAAGAAATGCTAAAGGAAATACTGTAAAAAGAAGAAATAAACAGGTAAGAAGGAATACAGACAAAAAAATAGATATGACTACAAACAAATACCTGTCAGTAATAACTTTAAATGTAAACAGACTAAATGCTCCAATCAAAAGACATCGAGTGGCTGAATGGATAAAAAACATGATCCATATATATGCTGTCTACAAGAGACCCACCTCAGAACAAGAGACTCACACAGATTGAAAGTGAAGGGATGGAAAAATATCTTTCAGGCAAATGGAAATGAAAAAAAAAAAGCTGGGGTAGCAATAATTATATCTGACAAAATAGACCTCAAAGTAAATGCCATAACAAGAGATAAGGAAGGTCACTTCATAATACTAAAGTGAGAAATCCAACAAGAAGAAATAATTCTGGTAAACATATACGCTCCCAATATAGGAGCACCCAAATACATAAAAAAACTCCTGGAGGATATCAAGGGAGAGATTAATAGCAATACAATCATAGTAGGAGACTTTAATACCCCACTATCACCATTGGACAAATCCTCTAAACAATATATCAGCAAAGAAACAGCAATCCTAAATGACTCACTAGACCAGATGGAATTAATTGACATCTTCAGAACATTTCACCCCAAAGCCACAGAATATACATTCTTCTCAAGTGCACATGGGTCATTTTCAAAGAAAGACCATATGCTGAGTCACAGGCAAAGTCTCTTCAAATTCAAGAAGATAGAAATTATATCAAGCATCTTCTCAGATCACAGTGGCATAAAACTGGAAATCAACTACAATAAATACAATCCAAAGAAATCAAACACATGGAGACTAAACAGCATGCTATTAAACAAGGACTGGGTCACCAGAGAGATCAAGGAAGAAATAAAAAACATCATGGCAACAAATGACAATGAAAACACAACAATCCAAAATGTATGGGACACAGTGAAAGCAGTCTTGAGAGGGAAGTTCATAGCTCTACAAGCCTATTGCAAAAAAAAAGAAACAATGGTAATAAATTACCTAACCCTACAACTCAAAGAGTTAGAAAAAGAGCAGCAAGAAAAGCCCAGTGTAACCAGAAGGAAGGAAATAACAAAGATCAGAGCGGAAATAAATGACATAGAGACCAAAGAAACAATACAAAAGATCAACAAAACCAAGAGCTGGTTCTTTGAAAGGATAAACAAGATTGATGGACCTCTAGCCAGGCTCACCAAGAAGCAAAGAGAGAGGACCCAAATAAACAAAATCAGAAATGAAAGAGGTGAAATAACAACAGACCCCGCTGAGATACAAAGGAGCGTTACAAAATACTATGAACAACTCTATTCCAACAAACTGGACAACCTGGAGGAAATGGACATATTCCTAGAAAAATATAACCTTCCAAAAATCAATCAGGAAGACTCTAAACAGCTCAATAGGCCAGTAACTATGGACAAAATTGAAGCAGGTCATCAAAAAGCTTCCGGCAAACAAAAGCCCGGGGCCTGGCAGCTTCACAGGAGAGTTTTACCAAACATTCAAGGAAGAACTAAAACCTATCGTCCTCAGACTATTCCAAAAAATTCAAGAGGAAGGAACACTTCCAAGCTCCTTCTATGAAGCCAGCATCACCCTAATACCAAAACCAAATAAAGACAACACAATGAAAGAGAATTACAGACCAATATCCCTCATGAACATAGATGCCAAAATCCTCAACAAAATTCTAGCAAATCGGCTCCAGCAGTACATCAGAAAGATCATACACCATGACCAAGTAGGATTTATTCCAGGAATGCAAGGATGGTACAATATCCGCAAATCCATAAATGTGATACATCACATAAACAAATTGAGAGATAAAAATCACATAGTCATATCAATTGATGCAGAAAAAGCATTTGACAAAATCCAACACCCTTTTTTTGATAAAAACTCTCAACAAGGTGGGAATAGAAGGCTCATACCTCAACATAATAAAAGCGATATATGATAAACCCACAACAAACATCATATTCAATAGACAAAAACTAAAACCATTTCCCCTAAGAACAGGAACAAGACAGGGATGCCCACTCTCACCACTCTTGTTTGACATAATACTGGAAGTATTAGCCATTGCAATTAGACAAGAAGAAGAAATAAAAGGCATCCAAATTGGAAAAGAACAAGTAAAGCTGTCTTTATTTGCAGACGACATGATATTGTACATAAAAAATCCGAAAGACTCCGTCAAAAAACTAATAGACTTAATAAATGAATTTGGCAATGTAGCAGTATACAAAATTAACGCCAAGAAATCTATGGCCTTTCTATACACCAATAGTGAACTTACAGACAGAGAGACTAAAAGGCAATCCCATTTACCATCACATCAAAAAAATTAAGATACCTAGGAATAAACTTAACTAAGGAGGTAAAAGACCTATATGCGGAAAACTACAGGACACTGAAAAAAGAGATAGAGGAAGACGTAAACAGATGGAAGAACATACCATGTTCATGGATTGGTAGAATCAACATCATTAAAATGTCTATACTACCCAAAGCAATCTATAGATTCAATGCACTCCCCATTAAAATACCAACGGCATATTTCACAGACCTTGAAAGAACTCTCCAAAAATTCATCTGGAATAAAAAAAGACCCCGAATAGCCACAGCAATCCTGAGAAAGAAGAATAAAGTAGGAGGGATCTCAATACCAGACCTCAAGCTGTATTACAAAGCCACTATTCTCAAAACAGCCTGGTACTGGCACAAGAACAGACATATAGATCAATGGAATAGAATAGAGAATCCAGATATTGACCCAAACCACTATGCTCAATTAATATTTGACAAAGGAGGCATTAACATACAATGGAATCAAGACAGTCTCTTCAATAAATGGTGTTGAGAAAATTGGACAGATACATGCAAAAAAATGAAGCTAGATCACCAACTTACACCATACACAAAAATAAACTCAAAATGGATACAGGACTTAAACATAAGATGGGAAACCATAAAAATACTAGAGGAATCCACAGGCAGCAAAATCTCAGACATATGCCAAAAGAACTTCTTCACCGATACTGCTCCTAGGGCAATGGAAGCTAAAGAGAAAATAAACAAATGGGACTACATCAAAATAAAAAGCTTTTTTACAGCAAAAGAAACTATCAACAAAACAACAAGAAAGCCCACTGTATGGGAGAACATATTTGCAAATGGTATCACTGATAAAGGTTTAATCTCCAACATCTACAGGCAACTTATACAACTTAATAAAAGGAAGATAAATGATACAATAAAAAAATGGGCAATGGACCTAAATAGAATCTTTTCAAAAGAAGACAGAAGGAAGGCCAAGAGACACATGAAAACATGTTCAACGTCACTAATTATCCGAGAGATGCAAATCAAAACAACAATGCGGTACCATCTCACACCTGTCAGAATGGCTATCATCAACAAACGACAAGTGTTGGCGAGGATGCGGAGAGAAAGGAACCCTCGTGCACTGCTGGTGGGAATGCAGACTGGTGCAGCCACTGTGGAGAACAGTATGGAGTTTCCTCAAAAAACTGAAAATGGAACTCCCATTTGACCCAGTAATCCCACTCCTAGGAATATATCCTAAGAAACTGGGAACACCAATAAGAAAGGATATATGCACCCCTATGTTCATAGCAGCACAATTTACAATAGCTAAGATCTGGAAACAGCCTAGGTGCCCATCAGCAGATGACTGGATCAGAAAACTATGGTACATCTACACAATGGAATACCATGCTGCCATAAAAAAGAAGGAATTCTTACCATTTGCAGCAACCTGGATGGAATTGGAGAACATTATGTTGAGTGAAATAAGCCAGTCAATGAAAGAAAAATACCACATGATCTCACTCATTTATGGATAATATAGAACATTATAAACTGTTGAACAAAAAGATAGATACAGAGGCAGTAAAGCATCAAACAGTCTGTCAAATTACAGCAGGAAGGTTAGGGAGAGGTGGGGAAGATAAGAGATCAACCGAAGGACTTGTATGCATGCATATAAGCATAACCAATGGACGCAAAACTCTGGGGGTGAGGGCATATATGGGAGTGGGGGGGGGGGGCAATGGTAAGATATGTACACATATAATACCTTAATAAAAAAAAATTGAGAAAAAATAGTCAATAGAGATATAATAAAATGTTCAACCTCACCAATAATCAAGAAACCAAAGCCAAACAATAGTGATGCTATATTTTTCACATAAAATCAGCAAATAACTTTTCAAAGGTTTCTACAATGAGTTGAGAAGAAAACTACAGGGAAACAATTACATGCACTTTTGGTATTAACTGGTGCAACCTTCCACAAAATTATTTGGCAATATGTATCAAAAATCTTTCTGCATACCCCTTAGGGCCAGGATTCTACCTTAGAAATGCATTTAAGAAAATAATCATGGATATGGGCAGATATAAAAATATTATAAAAATATTATAACATCATCCAAGAGATGCAAATCAAAACAACAATGAGGTACCATCTCACACCTGTCAGAATGGCTATCATCAACAAATCAACAAACGACAAGTGCTGGCGAGGATGCGGAGAAAAATGAATCCTCGTGCACTGCTGGTGGGAATGCAGACTGGTGCAGCCACTGTGGGTAACAGTATGGAGTTTCCTCAAAAAACTAAAAATGGCCGAAACCGGTTTGGCTCAGTGGATAGAGCGTTGGCCTGCGGACTGAAGGGTCCCAGGTTCGATTCCGGTCGGGGGCATGTACCTTGGTTGCGGGCACATCCCCAGTGGGGGTTGTGCAAGAGGCAGCTGATCGATGTCTCTCTATCATCGATGTTTCTAACTCTCTATCCCTCTCTCTTCCTCTCTGTAAAAAAATCAATAAAAATATATTTTAAAAAAACACACAAAAAAACCCTCAACCTTAAAAAAAAAAAAAAAAAACTAAAAATGGATCTCTCATTTGACCCAATGATCCCACTTCTAGGAATATATCCCAAGAAACTAGAAACACAAATCAGAAAGAATATATGCACCCCTATGTTCATAGTAGCACAATTTACCATAGCTAAGATTTGGAAACAGCCTAAGTGCCCATCAGCAGATGACTGGATCAGAAAACTATGGTACATCTACACAATGGAATACTATGCTGCGGTAAAAAAGAAGGAATTCTTACCATTTGCAACAGCATGGATGGAACTGGAGCATTATGCTAAGCGAAATAAGCCAGTCAGAGAAAGATAAACATCATATGATCTCACTCATTTGTGGAATATCCTATCTAAAAATAGAGTAACATGTAAATTACCATCACTCCGCTACGCCCACGATTGGGCGGCGGGAGGCTGGGGGGCGGGACTCGGGGTGGCCTATCCGGCCATTGAGAGGCACGGATCCGCTGCCACTGAGGGGGGCTACCCTGCTGTTGAGAGGCGCAGGGGGCGGGACTCCCGCCCCCTGTGCCTCTCAATGGCCAGATCCGCGGCCGCTGAGGGGGCCTCCCGCGGACACCCAGCTGCGCCTCTCAACGGCAGGGTAGCCAGGTGTCCGCGGCAGGCCCCCTCAGAGGCCGTTGAGAGGCGCAGGAGGCGGGAGTCCCACCCCCTGCGCCTCTCAACAGCAGGGTAGCCCCCTCAGTGGCCGCGGACCATCAAAAGTGGGGGAGCTGGGTGCCTGTCTGCTCCGGCACCAGGCCTTTCAGAAGCCTCCGCTGAGCCGGAGGCTTCTGAAAGGCCTGGTGCACCAGCGGATAGGCACCCAGCTCCACCGCGAAAAGCGAAAGCGTGTAAGGGACCCTACACGTGCATGATTCAATCATGCACTGGGCCTCTAGTAATGAACATAAACTGATGAACAAAAACAGATCCAGAGACAGAGAAGCATCGATCAGACAGTCAAACCTCAGAGGGAAGGTAGGGGAGGATGGGGGTAAGGGGGAGAGATCAACCAAAGGACTTGTATGCATGCATAGAAGCCTAACCAATGGACACAGACACCAGGGGGGTAAAGGCATGAGCAGGTGGCGGGGGGGGGGGGGGGAGGAAGAGGGGGCGAATGGGGAAATAAGGACACATATGTAATACCTTAATCAATAAAAAAATAAAAAAATATTATAACAGTAAAAAGTTGGAAATAATCTGGATCTGTGATCAGCAAATTTTTACTGTAAAGGGCCACATAATAAGTATCTTAGGGTCTGTACATTATGAGGTCTGTCACAGAACTATTCAACTCTGACACTAGTGCAAAAGCAGCCACAGACAATAGTAAACAAATGAGTGTGACCTATTTCAAAAAACTTTACTTATGAACACTGATATTTGAAATTCCTGTATCACAAATTCTTCTTCTTTTGATTTACAAATACAGAAGTTATTCTTAACTTAGAGGCCATACAAATATCAGGCAGTGAGCCAGATATGGTCAATGGCACCGTAGTAAATATTTTTATATCTGCCCATATCCATGATTAGGCCCACCCCTGACCTAAATGGTAAAAAACTGGTTAAATACCTACTCTCAGTGAGTTTTTATGAGGATTAAATGAGCTAGTGCAGGAAATAAAACTTAGTACAGTGTCTAGCAGTCAGTTAAGTGTTCAGTAAATTTTAACTATCATCATCATCTTCGTCACCATTTCTATGTGTCAATTTAGACCAATGTTGTAAAAGTTTAAAAACACAGGAAATGTTCACAAACATTTGCACATAATAGTCTATTCATGATTAAAGTTACACATATAAACATGTGTATATATATTTATCAAAAACAAAAGAACTGGAGGTATACACACCAAACTGTTAACAGTAATACCTCAGTGACAATATTTCAGTCCATTTTTTTTTTAATTTGTTTTTGTTTTTTCTTTTTTTATTTTATCTTTATTGTTGAAAGTATTACAGTTGTCCCTTTTGTTTGTGTTTTTCCCCCATTAATCCCCTCCACCCCGAACCTGCCCCTTAGGCCTTCACCAATCTATTGTCTGTGTCCATGGGTTATACATATAAGTTCCCTGATTAATTACTCCCATCCCACCCTTCCACCCCCACCTTCTAAAATTTATTTTGAGATAAGTGACTTATAACATTATGTAAGTTTAAGGTACACAACATGTTGATTTGATAATTCATATTTTGTAGTATGATTACCATCCTGGTGTTAGCTAACACCTCTGTCAAGTCACATAATTATCATTTCTATTTTGTGGTGGGAACAATTAAGATCTAGTCTCTTAGCAACTTTAAAGTTTATACTACCATTTTTGTCAATAATCACTAGTGCTGTGCATTAGATCTCTGGGACTTATTTATCTACTATAAGTTGGTACCCTTAAACAACATCACCCCAATTCCCCAACTCGACAGTAACCACCATTCTACTCTGTTTTCTACAAGTTCAGCTTTTTTAGACTCCACATATAAGTGATATCATACAGTATTTCTTTGCCTATTCAGTCCATTATTTTTCATTCTTTTTTTTTTAATATATTTTATTGATTTTTTGCAGAGAGGAAGGGAGAGGGATAGAGAGTTAGAAACATCGATGGGAGAGAAACATCGATCAGCTGCCTCCTGCACACCCCCTACTGGGGATGTGCCCGCAACCAAGGTACATGCCCTTGACCGGAATCGAACCTGGGACCTTTCAGTCCGCAGGCTGACGCTCTATCCACTGAGCCAAACCGGTTAGGGCTATTTTTCATTCTTTCTGTTTACCAGTAGTTTCCCTTTTCAGTAAAAATTACATATATATGTTTACTAGTAAATATATAATACCATACACACAAATGCATCCCTTTACATATTTTTAAGAGATAAACTTGGCCCCACTTTCAGAGCCTAGCATGTGAGAAAGAATCCTCACCATCACCCACCTTTCCCTTGTGCTGAATTCGGTGAAGCCGAAGGCTGGGCTCAGGAATGGCTACGGAGTCCCCGATGAGCACTCCCCAACTCTGCACCATGTTATACACCATCACTGCACAACAAGGGCCATCTGAATCCACCAGGCCAAATGTACTGCCCGGTTCAAATGAGTTAAGAGGAGAGGGAAAAAAAAAAGAAAAGTGGGCAAGAAAGAACAGAAACAGCGGTGTTTTTAAATACCAATAAAATAAACAAGTGATTTTTTAGTAACTTATCTAGAAAACCTATGATCGGTACCATCATCCACTATGGACATCGGAGTCCTCATTTATCTTAGATAAATAATATCTTTAGAGAACATGCACATGACTCATCGATCTGTCACTTTGCCAAGAATTAGGACACATGCACACTGAGACCATTCGACAATCCTATATAATAAAAGGCTAATATACAAATTGAGCTAACGGTGGAATGACTGGTCACTATGATGTGCACTGACCACCAGGGGGCAGATGCTCAACGCAGGAGCTTCCCTCTGGTGGTCAGTGCGCTCCCACAGAGGGAGTGCTGCTCAGCCAGAAACCCTGAGCTCACGGCTGGCTAGTGCAGCAGCGGCAACGCTAAAGATGTCCGACTACCAGTTTAGGAGCAGGCCTAAGCCAGCAGTCGGACATACCCCGAGGGCTCCCGGACTGCAAGAGGGTGCAGGCAGGGCTGAGGGATCCCCCGAGTGTACGAATTTCATGCACCAGGCCTCTAGTTATTAATAATGAACTAGCTCAAAATGTTCATTACTAAACATTATTTCCTGGTCTATCAGTTTAACTACTACAACCTTTATCAAACTCTCTAACCATAACTGTCAATTTAGTTTAATTCCACAAACTTTTACTGAATATTATATGTCAAGCATTGTGCTTAGCAGTAAAACACCAATCCAGCTATGTGAGCTAGCAGTCTAGCAGGAGTCAGACAGTTAAACCAACACCTACAGTACAACTGTGATAGGTGCTAGAATAACTTTTCCCTTGTGACGAATTCAGTAAAGCAAATGGTTGGACATGGGAACTCAAGGAGAAATGTCGAAATCAAAAAGCAAGAAAGGTTTCCTTAAAAGGACTGAATCTTAAAGAAATGAAAAATAGCTGGGTCAAAACAGGAAAACAAATCCTCAATGATGAGGAAAAGAACAGGGACTGCTTGGGAAGGAACACAAGAGAACATCCTGGAAGTGAGTGAAGGACCAAGGAGCGAGCCCAGCCTGTGTGGCTCAGTGGTTGAGTGTCAACCTATGAACCAGGAGGTCATGGTTCCCTTCCCGGTCAGGGCACATGCCCGTGTTGTGGGCTCAATCATTCCCTTGTGGGGCATGCAGGAGGCAGCTGATCAATGATTCTCTCTCATCATTGATGTTTCTATCTCTCCCTCCCTTCCTCTCTGAGATCAATAAAAATATTTTTTAAATTAAGAAAAAAAGACCAAGGAGCGATGGCACTGATAAAACCCTAATGTTTCAAGAGTTAAAAATTTTCTAAATGAACATTCTTAACTCATTTCCTCTGCTAGACTATAAGCACCCTTAGTTTGAGTCCTTTACATTTCTCTCTCTTTTTTTTTATTCTCTATAGCACATAGATGTTCAATAAACATCTGCTGAAACAGTGAAAAATGGATGGTACAGAATCTACAGAGATTGTCAGACATCACCTAGACAATACCTGCTCATGGGACAGCCAGAGAAGGGAAGCAGAACTCACTGACCTGTGCCCACTAATTGTCTTCTACTGTCAGAGAAAGGCCAGGAAGTGGCAGTACTAGTTCCGAGGATAAAGAAGAGGAAAGGCAAAGATAAACTCACAAGGGGACTTTCTCCTCTGTGGTGAGGCTGAACACCACCTTCCCCAGGACCACAGCACCACTGTTCACACCAGGCTGCAGTGCACTCAGCGGCTTGAGCTCCAGGGTCACCTTCTGCCCAGAGGCTGACTGATAGCGCCCATCACCACAAGGGCCTAGATGGGCTGGGCGCAAGCTTCCCAGCATGCTCTGCAACTTTTTGGTCTTCACCTTTCCCTGCCAAGGAAGGGGAAACAGATTAGAAGCTAGGAACTAGTCACTCCCCTGGAGAGTCTAGTCCTTCCCTCCCACCTACCACTTCTATAGGATCACTACTACCAAAGCCTATTCTAGTCTTATTTTACTGACGTACAGCAGAATAAAGAAGTAGGATTCAGCCTTTAGACATCTTTACCTTGCTCTCAAGGAGGCTGGTTAATCTATTCAAGAATTCCAGGAGTTGTTGCTCTCGCTGTTGAGGTTCTGGCCAGGCAGGGTCCAGCACTGCAGCTCGAGAGAAGCCATCCAGGGCCTCCCCATAATTCTCTTCGTATTTATGTAACTGCATAAGAAGTAACCCAAAACCTCCCAATTATAAGTATTTTTAACACAAACTATGCTGGGGGGAAGTAATGGCATAATGGATTAGAAACCTAATAAACTGTTTTCCTATCCAGTTTTTTTCCTGTGCTACAATGAACATCCTGAAGAGATGGTAACACCTTAACATCCTTTTACCTGACCACGGTAATCACAACCCCAAAGATGGTGTCATTTCAAAGAACCCAACTTCCAAACTCTAAAACAGTTAGAGTTGGGTCATTCTATTTTTATAAGCATTTCAGAAGAGTCTTCTAAGCTGCCCCCCATTCCCTATGTACCCTTCCACACCCTCACCCCCTTCTCCTTTCCCTCCAGTGACGCCACCAGCTACTGAAGTTAAACTGAGCTAGTTCTTCCTAGAAATAATGTTACTGTTACTTTTCTCTTGCAGTCTGTACCCAACCTTGTTCCTATGAATACTCAGTTATCCTCACAGGCTAAGACCTAAATTTGACTTTCAGATGACCTCCACCCCACAGCCACAGGTCTTACCGTTGCCCTGTTCAGATGGAGATCAGGATTGCTGGAGGCTGTCCTGTCAACCTTCTCCTACAGCCGGATAAAAAGATCATGAGTGGATCCTGTCTCAGTCTTACGGATGGCCACGCCCAGTATGTCCTAACCTCCTCTCCCTGAAAATATTCAAGTTTCTTCCTTGTTACCTATACCCACACTGATACATAGTCATTGTTTGTGTGGTACATTACACAGCCCCTGAAACCTCAGGATGCTAGGGGTTTTGCATGTGTGTGAAACTTTAAAAATGATTATAATTTATCTATACAATAGTATAAAGAGAAGAAATGTGTGAAAGCACTGTCATAAAAAAATTTTCAATAGTGAGATGATGGTATAAATGAGGAAAGCCTACAAAAGAAATTATGTCAATTTAATGCTTTTCCTCTGCCCATAAGCCCAGCTCCAGACACAGGCAGAATCATGTTGTATGTCCCCTTAAAACACACATTGAAAGTAAAATCTGATTCTCTAATATAAATAGATGGCCAGAAACCACATGACAGTGCAGACAAATGTGCTGTGAAGAAACTGCTGATGATGTTTATGGCTATGTTCATTTTGTTTTATTATTATTTTTTTAATCCTCACCCAAGGATCTGTTTATTGATTTGAGAGAGAAAGAAACATAGACATGAGAGAGAAACCCTGATCAGTTGCCTTCTGTATACACTCAGACCAGGGATCAAACCTGCAATCTAGGTATGTGTCCTGACCAGGAATCGAAACCGCAACGTTTTGGTGTAAGAGACAATGCTCCAACCAACTAAGCTACCCAGCCAGGGCTCATTTTATTTATTTTTATTTTTTAAACTCTATTCATTGCCTGGCACAATGCAAAAGCACAAACAGCAGGAATTAAAACTGTTTAAATGCTTGGTTCAAATATGTTTTAAAATGCAAGTTTGGGTGAAGAAATGAAGAGTTAAAAGTAACTCTTTAGCAGAAGCCAAATATAAAATTTTAAAGGAAGTACATACAACCATAAACATTATTTTTTAAAATATAAACATTAACCAAGTTAAGAAATTAGAGTAAAAAATAATTCCTCTGCCTGAAAGTTCAAATTGAAAAAAAACCACAGTCCTTAACTTGCAAATATAAATATAAGGTAGCTGTATTCTTTACTCTGCCATACAGAGCAAAATAAGTAACGGCAAGTTAAAAAGCAATTCTGTGTCAAGAGAAACAAGAAAGCAAACGAGCCCTAGCCAGTTTGGCTCAGTGGATAGAACGTCGGCCTTCGGATTGAAAGGCCCCAGGTTCAACTCCGGTCAAGGGCACAAGCCCACATTGCAGGCTCGATCCCCATTGTGGGGCATACAGAAAGCAGCTGATCGATGATTCTCTCATCATTGATGTTTCTATCTCTCCCATCCTCTCTGAAATCAATAAAAATATATTAAAAAGGAAAAAAGAAAGCAAACGAAGAAAGGTGAGTATAAGGCCTAAATAAAAAGTGCTCAGAAGACCAATGTGAAGCTTTCAATAATGAGCAACCAGGCAGTCAAGGCCTGAAGAAACCCCAGTGCAGGTGGTTACTGATTAAACATGGCCTGAACGCCTAAGCAAAGCACAAGCTCTAGTGCAATAGTTCCTAGGAAGTGATGCTAAATGGGTTGTACGCTGTTTTCTATTTTAGCCTGTGGGAAATCCAAAGCCATAGTATGTAATGGTCAATGTGGGGATAGCATTTAATTTATACTTAAGATTTAGGTTTAATTTTTCTTAAAATACACACACAAATTTAATAAGCATTATTTTAATACTAGAGGCCTGATGCACGAAATTCATGCAAGGGGCTCGGCCCTCGCAGCCCCGGCTTCGTCTGGAAGAACATCCAGTCTAATTAGCATATTATGCTTTTATTATTATAGATTTTTTTTCCCATTTAAAAAAGATGAACATGTTGGCATGGGCTCTGTGATTTGGATACATGCCTTTAAAAAGTCTAGACAGCTCAAGGAGCTATCTAGCACTAAGGCACCACACTGCAAGTGGTTACTAATACTCAGGGGATAAGCAGAAATGTCGCCTCTATAGACACAGCTTTGCAACACCACACACATCGGATGCCAGCAAACAGTGCCCATCCTACTTGCTAAAGAGCCACAAGGAAGACTGAACAACACTCTTGTTTCTGTCTCTATTCATCTGGCCAGGGCGACCATAAATACTTACTGCTTGGGCATAGGCACTGAGGGCTTGCTGGGAGATCTTAGGATTCTGGCCAGTATTGAAGTAAAGAGAAAGGTATGCATTCCCCAGAATATCTGGAAAAGAGACACAGGGTTTACATTATGCATGTGAGGAACTTGGAAGTTACCACTCCATCATAGTAAGAAAAAGTTGAAGAAACAAAATAATCACAACTCTTCTTGGATTCATTAGAGGGGACAACACCAGGCAAACCACTGCCCCCAAAATTGGAGCGACAGACAGGTAAATACAGGGAGTTGTGGTGTAAAGGAACAGAAGCTCACAAGCTGCCACAGGAAACAGTGCTGGAGTATGAGAACCTGAACTGATGAATTACTGGAGGCTCAGCATGCACAAGTCTGGGAGTTAAAAAATGCAGGGGTCTCAGCCATAAGGGGAGCCCCACAATATTTTGAGATCCACCTCCAGGAGTTAACCAGATTCCCAGAAGTATCAGTGAAAAAATCCCCTCATGCTTTTAGCAGAGGGATTGTAAAAGGAACATTCTGAAATATGTTAGAGCACTCTGGTTTTTTTGTGTTTTTTTTAAATATATTTTATTGATTTTTTACAGAGAGAAAGGGAGAGGGATAGAGAGTTAGAAACATCAATGAGAGAAACATCGATCAGCTGCCTCCTGCACACTCCCAACCGGGTATGTGACCGCAACCAAGGTACATGCCCTTGACCGGAATCGAACCTGGGACCCTTGAGTCTGCAGGCCAACGCTCTATCCACTGAGCCAAACCGGTTACTAGGGCAAGCACTCTGTTCTTAAAAGTAAACACGGACAGCCCTCAGGAGAAACTAGTTAACCAGAATCTAACCGACCTGAAGAAGGGAAATACCCAATTCCATCCCACTCTAGCCATCCTGCCCCACCTAAGGGAAGAAAAAAAAACTGAAACAGCGGTGGAGCATCTCAGAGCCAGCATTTAAGATAAGATCTGTTTGCCCTAGCCAGTTTGGCTCAGTGGATAGAGTGTCAGCCTGCGGACTGAAGGATCCCAGGCTCGATTCTGGTCAAGGGTACATGCCCAGGATATGGGCTCAATCCCTAGTAGGGAGCATGCATAAGGCAGCCAATCAATGATTCTCTTTCATCATTGATGTTTCTAGCTCTCTCTCCCTCTCCCTTCCTCTCTGAAATCAATAAAAATACATTTTAAAAAAGAAAGATATGGCACTAGCCAGTTTGGCTCAGTAGACAAGAGTGCCAGCCTGCGGACCAAAGTGTCATAGGTTCAATTCCAGTCAAGGGCACGTACCTCTGTTGCAGGCTGGCCTGTGTCCTGGTCAGGGCGCGTACAGGAGGCAACCAATCGATGTTTCTCTCACATCGATGTTTCTCTCCGTCTTCCCCTCTCTCTTTCACTCTCTCTAAAATCAATGGAAAAATATCCTCAGGTGAGGAAATAAATAAATAAACAAACAAACAAATAAATAAAATCTCACAAAAGAAATATAATATTTAAAAAATAAAAAAGATACGACCTGTTTTGATCACCCTGAAAAGTCTATTAGAAAGCCTGGCACAGCCCTGCCAGAGTGGCTCAGTTGGTTGAGCATATCGACCTGTGCACTGAAGGGTTACCGGTTCAATTCCCAGACAGGGCACATAACCTGGGTTGTGGGTTTGATCCCCAGTTGGGGAGCATACTGAAGGCATCCGGCCGATGGATGTTTCTTTCTCTTTCTCTTTCTTTCTCTCTCTCTCTCTCTCTCTCTCTCTCTCTCTCTCTCTCTCTCTCTCTTCCTTCGACTCTCTAAGCATGTCAAGTGAGGATTTTTTTTAAAAAAAGGCCTGACACAAACTACTGATGACACTATATTTAGTACACCCCAAATACCGCTGGGATAAAGAGGCAAACATAGACCTAAAGGAGAAAGGTGAACAGCCCTGCCTTGCTTATGTGGAAACATAAAACTCCTCTCTTGAATGAAAAGATTCAAGAGTTCGTAGAATAGTGGCTCAACAAAATACCTTTCGGGCTTCTTCAAAACAAAGATGCCCTGGCTTCACAGTCAGAGGCAGACTCCATAGGTGGGCTCCAGATGACTCTGGCTACATGGTTGAGAACCACTGCTCTAGAAATTGGGTGGAGATATTTGAGAGCACTCACACCAGGAGCGGCCATCGTGGACATCCATCTGCACAGCCAATTTAGCCTGTCGGACACTGTCCATGACGTGGCGAGAATGCTCATCTCCAGAGTCAGTCCGCAGCTGGCGAAGCACCATTGACAGGTTTTGAAGGGAGACTTTGTTCTTGCACTGCAAATGGAGAAGACACATACTCAACCTTCCTGATTCTAGTTCCCCTTTCCAGATCTATTCTATCCCCATCTTCTTCTGAATCTGTTTTGTCATCAGGGGTTCTGGTCAAGATGGCAGCGTAAGTAAACACAGTACTCGTCACTTCCCACAACCACATCAAAATTACAACTACAATACAGAACTACCACCCTCCAAAACAACCTGAAATCTAGCTAACGGAGGTCCTACAACTGGGAATTAAAGAAGAAGCACATCGAGACTTTGTAGCTCAAGCACATCATGGTAGGAGGGGCAGAAACTTGGGATGGAATCACAGAACCAGCTGTTCCACACACACACATGTTGCAATTTAAAATCAGGAGAGATATCATGGCTGCGGAGGTTTCCTTGAGGAGTGAGGGGTCCCAGCCCCACACCAGCCAAGGGTTCCAGTGCTTGAAGAGAAGTCCCCACAACTTCTGGCTATAAAAAACAGTGGAGATTGTGGCTGAATGACAGGGAGGCTAGAGGAGTCCCAGGCAGTTCTTCTTAAAGGGACTGCACATGGACTTACTCAGACTCACTCACTTCCTCTGAGCTCCAGCACTAGAGCAGCGGCTTGAAAGGAACCTGGGACATTTGGGGAGGGAACTAATTTGCCTAGAATCAGAGCAAGAGCTGGAGGGGCAGCTTTCTCCCAGACAGAAGTGCTGGCAGAGGCCAATGTTCCTTTGCTGAACTCTCCCTCTGCACAGAGCCAGCAGGCAGGTGCCAAATCTGAATCTCCATCAACCTGGCTCACACTTTTTGCCCTGCCGTGGTGATTCCCGGGGACCTCTGCCCCTCCCTACTTGCAGGCTCATCCAAGCCATTTCCAGTGGCCTTTCATACAACTGGTCTCTCTTGCCTCATGCTTCAGTCTTTCTTGAAATCTCTCAAACAAGCAGCAGCTGGCCTCAGCATGCCCCGCACCTCTCCATAAGTGGCCCCAGGCCAAGCACTAGCGGCAGCACACTTTGGTTCACAGCTTGGCCTCTCCTGGGCACCTCCAAGCCCAACACAAGCAGCAGTCATCTGCAGATTGCTTTGTAGCTCATGCTGGGTGGCCCCAGGCAGGGCACAGGCAGTGGCTAACTTTGTACCTCCCAGGAGGCTCCAGAGCCAGTGTACCTGGTGGTCAGCTTCAACCACACCAGATTACAACCCTACCACCTCCACGAGTGACACCCTCAAGGGGCAGACTTAGTGAGCACCAAAGCCCCACTGAAGCACGTTGGCTCCTGCACAGCAGCTCTTCCACTATAGTTGCAGCCAATCCTCGCAACTGACTGACCTGGGGTCAATCCCTCCCAGTGTCACCAACATCAATCAAGGCTCAACTACAATAGGACAGTGCACACAGCCCACAAACGGGCACACCTGGAGTGCCCAACTCAGGTGACTTGGGAGGCTGAGCCACTGGGCTCTAGAGGACACCTACCTCACAAGGCGATTCTACCAAGTCCAGGAGACATAGCAGATCTACCTAATACATAAATCTGTTTTGTCATCTTAATTCTTATTGCCATGTGTATCTTAGACCCACATCTACAAGGATCAACTTGGTTAACTTTTCATCTACCCCTGAACCTGACCCCATCATCTTCCTTTTTCAGTCCCCTATCCTTGTTTTCCTCATTAAGGTCTGTTCCCCCTCCCTTCCTCCTTAATGATTCTTTTCTCCTAGTTCCAATATAGTTCTACTCTGGTATTCATATCCTAGGGAGATGCATAGAACCAAAGAAATCCCATCTGTGTTTTCTGAGTGGACAGTGGTCAGCTCACATGGGTGAGGGCTCCTGAGAAGCAGGTGTGGGCAGCTGCAACATCCCCTTTCTTCCAGTACACCTCCCCCAGCTGGTTCCAGGCTTCCACCAGCTTGGGCTCCAACTTCACAGCCTTTGACAAAAGCTCCTCAGCCTTAGGGCTATAGTCAGGAGTCACATTCAGTGCCTTCCCAGTTAGCATCAGAACCTGTGCTTTGCCCTGGACAGAACCTAGGAGAAAGAGAAAAAGATAGAGGAAAGTGGAAAAACCCAGGCAGTCTTACAGATAAGACCAGAACACTTTCTCTCAAGGAATAACCCCACATCAGATCTAGAAATAAAATATCTGAGGAAAATCTTTATGAACAAACCCCTTATTGAAAGCCTACCATAGGCAGAGAACTATGTTATATAATCAGGTAACAAAGAAAGCACTATCCCTACCTTTGAGGGGCTTATAATCTAGCGGAGAGGACAAAGCATATATGTGAAAAATTAAAACAACAATGAAAAGGAGCATGTACTGCCTGGACGGTGTGGCTCCAGAGATTGACCCATGAACCAAGAGATCACTGGTTGGATTCCCAGTCATTGCACATGCTCAGGTTGCAGGCTCCATTCCCAGTAGGGGGCATGCAGGAAGCAGCCGATTAATGATGTTTCTCTCTCTATCCCTCTCCGTTCTGTGCTCTCTCTCTCTCTCTCTCTCTCTAAAAAAAAAAAAAAAAATCAGTCAAAACATGTGCATACAATCAATGAATGGGCTTTAAAAGGTAAAAAAGAAAAAAAGACCTTCCAGGTAGCCAGGTAGGAAAATGATGTAAACAAAAAAAGGTATGAAACATGTGGCATGTTCATGGGAGAATGCATGATCCAACCTGAATGAAACAAAAACTTCCTCTGTAAGTATGCCGTCAGAGATAAGGGTAGGGAAAAAATAGAGTCAGAAAATGGAGACTTAGATACCAGGTTAAGGGGTTTAGAGTTCAACCATTCAATAGTAGCAATCTTTGAAGACACTTAAGCAAAGAAGCAAACAAAAGGATAAAATTAAATGCTTTAAGTAATGCTTTAGAAAGATAATGGCCACAGTCATTAAGTAAGTTCATTTGGAAGTAAAAAAAAAAAATTAGAGGCAGAAAGGTCAGTTAAGAAGATCACTGGAATAGTTCAAGCAACAATTATGTTGTTTTATTTCATGGCATTTACTATAATCAAACTTTAGGAAAATTAGAGGACTGAAAGGTTGCCATCCTGCAAGGGGTAATATTTTGTTGTGCCATGCTGTAGCAGCCACAAATAGGATATCCCAGAGTACACAGAAAGAGAAAAACCATATCACATGTCAGTGATGGGCAAGGGGTTGCATGCTCTTTTGGAACTCATACCCACGACTTCCTTCATCTGCTGCAGGGTTTTCTCCATCTCCTCCCGCACATCCTGTTGCTTCCTCCCAGCATCCTCAACACTGTGTGTATCGAAATAGCAGTCTCGAAATGAATAGAGTTGATCCACCAGTTCCTAGGAAGCACAAGGATGGTTCGATTATGTAGAGAGAACACCAGACAAGACTTAATTGAATGAATTAAAGAATAGTCCCTGTCGCTAACAAATAGTACTTATGTCCTATACTTAATTTAAAAGCCTACCCAGAACAAAGAGAATGGACCAGCACCCTGTGCATCCGTGCTTTCCAAATTTTATTGTGTATATTATTTCCAGGACCCGGCCTGCAGAGATTCTGATTTTAGTAATTTTAGCAAAACTCAAAATACTGCATTTTAACAAGCATTCTAGATGACTGTAATAAAAATGGTCCGTGAAACACACTTTGAAAAATACACTTTTCCCTTGTACCCTAAGATGTCTATAAGAATGAAATCAAAGCTTGCCACCATTCCCATGGATAGCAACATCACTATTCTTTTCTTCTCCTCTATCCCATATAATATATATATATGTATATATATGTATATATATATGTATATATATGTATGTATGTATACACACACACACACACACACACACACACACATATATATACACGCATACACACATACACACACACACACACTGAGTGGCCAGATTATGATCTCTGAACGCATAATAATCTGGCCACTCAGTGTGTGTGTGTGTGTGTGTGTGTGTGTGTGTAGAGAGAGAGAGAGAGAGAGAGAGAGAGAGAGACATCCATGCACACAAACATATACACACTAATAATATTTCAGCCAGTCATACTAGGAAATAAAGTTCAGTTAATCCGAATCGACTGGAAGTAAAGCTCACATTCTAAAAAGTGTTTATCATATAAATCTGCTCAAAAAACAACAACAAAATCTCACCAATGTTTAAATTTTTGCATGAGAGACTTTAAGCAAGTTACAAGCCTGTCACAGGTCTAATGTTTAAATTACAAGCTGTTTTATAACACAAAAAACTGAGTTTCTGTGATTTAAGAAAAAAATCTTGGGTCATTGAAAGAAAGATAAGAGTCAAGTCAGCGAGTTAGCTCCTACCTACCTAGTACAAAACACAAGTCCTATTCAAAACTGCAGTCACTGTGGACTGGGTGGAGTCTGGACCCCTCTGCATCAGATCCCAAAGAATAACAAAACCATGAAGTACTAAAAGGAGTAACCAGGACACAGGCGGTGCAAGCCATTACTGTGATTATTGCCAATTTCAAAGCAGAGAAGTGAGAAACGGCCTTTGTGGGGATCAAAACAGCTCCTGGAAATCTGCCATAAACATGTGTACGCAATTTGTTATGGGTGGATCGAGGAGGTGGAAAAAAAGCTTCCTAAGAATGTGCAGGAATAAAATTAGGAGCAACAAATCATCTTCCATACAGGACAGAAATTAAGTCAGGTCCGCGCCCCTCCCCTGGCCGGAGAGGCTCCCCTGGCCCGCGGCGACGGCACGGTGGGAAGTTGTTAGAGTAACCACACCGACGCACGCGGCGTCCTGGAGGTGCCAAGGAATTCGCAGGTACTGCATCAACTGGGCTCCCTGCGTCTCCCGGATAACAAAAGCGCATTCAGGTTTTATCCTACAGCCCACCTGCAATTTCTGCAAGATCTGTTTGCCTTCTTCCTCTTCATCAGCCATCGTTTCCTGGACACTCTCGGCTACTCCGCCCCCAACTTTATAACCAGAGAGAGTCATACCTACGCTCATCATGGAGCCACAGCGACATCTAGGGCGCTGGAGGCTTGCCTGCACCTAAGTAGAGGAGCTGGTTTCCAAGGAAGGATATCGCTCCAAACCAACTTAACCCAATGCCTCAAGATCAAAGGAGATGCTCTCTAATCACGATACAGTTCATAAACTTAATTTCTAACATCCTAGAAACAATCTGTTCTCAGCTAATTGCATGTACTGTATATTTTCGTCTCATTTTTTCCTACTTATTTATGCCCAGATTATAATACCCCCAAAAAGAAGACAGGTTGAGTGTAGATGCCTGTGTTACAAATTTAAAATTTGAAGGAAATGTAGTACAACTTTACAGTGATTTTCTATGTATGAGGAATTTATCATTTTGAACACACTATCCTAATAAATCTACTACATTTGGGGTAGTATGAAAGCCATCACTAATATACTACTGCTAGAGGCCTGGTGCACGAAATTCGAGCACTCGGAGGTGGCGGAGGGTCCCTCAGCCGGGCCTGTGCCCTCTTACAGTTCGGGAGCCCTTGGTAGATGTCCAACTGACAGCTTAGGCCCGCTCCTTGCCAGCTGTAAGCCTGGCTCAGAGCTTCTGGCTGAGCGGCACTCCCCCTGTGGGAGCACAATGACCACCAGGAAGCAGCTCCTGCGTTGAGCGTCTGCCCCCTGGTGGTCAGTGTGCATCATAGTGATTGGTCATTCCACCATTTGGTATATTTGCATATTGGCCTTTTATTATATAGGAAGATATTAGTGCACAAATAATGCTTATTGACAGACTATATATCCAGGATACATAAGAGACAATGAATGTCTCTGAAGAAGGAAATAGTGGGACTGAGAATTGTTGGTAGGCAAACAAAATTTCACTATATACACTTTTGAATTTATTGTTATGTACATGTATTAGTTACTGAAAAATAAGCATAATCTTTAAATTAAAAAATTACTTACTTCCACATAGACTCTGAAAGAGACACAAGACACCTGCAACAATAACTGTTTCCAGAAAGGTGGAGCCAGTGGCTGGGAGACAGGTGCCTTTTCTGTACCTTTTGAGTTTGTACCATGTGATTATATTCAACTTTTCAATAATAAGTAACTATTTTTAAAGTTGCATGTAATAGTCCTAACAAAGTTTCTCTTTACTTTTTAGTTTTAATTATAGCTTACCTGTACTCCAGATTGATTCTGTGAATCTACAGGAAGAAACAAAAGTTCAAGGCAGAGCTTGGTTGGCTTGGCTCAGTGATTGAGTGTGGACCCATGAACCAGGAGGTCATGGTTCAATTCCTGGTCAGGGCACATGCCTGAGTTGTGGACTTGATCCCTAGTGGGGGGCATGTAGGAGGCAGCTGATCAACGATTCTCTCGCATCCATGTTTCTCTCTCTCTCTCTCTCTCTCTCTCTCTCTCTCTCTCTCTCTCTCTCTTTCTCCCCCTTGCTCTCTAAAATCAATGTTAATTTTTTAAAATATATTAATTAATATAACCTCTTGAGATTAATATCATATTGTAAGTTTTCTATGATAGAAGTGCATTACTAAATAGCCGGTTTGGCTCAGTGGATAGAATGTCAACCTCAGACTGAAGGGTCCCAGGTTTGATTCCAGTCAAGGGCACATGCCCAGGTTGCAGGCTCAATCCCCAGTAGGAGGAGTGCAGGAGGCAGCCAATCAATGATTCTCTGTCATCATTGATGTCTCTATCTTTCTCTCCCGCTCCCTTCTTCTCTGAAATCAATAAAAATATATTTAATAAAAAATAATAAATAAACCCAAGACAACAGCTGACAAAACAGTAAAGAAGGAATAATTTTATTTTTAAATAAATGGCAAAAAAACAACTTTACAAAATAACTTTGACAATGTAAATTATTTTTAAATAGAAATAAGAACTGATCATATGTACATCAAATTGTACTCTCATTCACTGAATGAGCACATACATTCAAAACAAGTTAATACAAGGGCAAATATATAAATATATAGGAATAAATGTATACACCCAAATAACAAACTACAGATATACATTACCATTTCCTGAGACATAAATCTTCTCATAAATATACTGGAAAATATAGCAAAATATCAATATAAAGGAACATGCATATACATATATGCATAAATACCAAACTCCAAAATGACATGTAGACATATAACATAGGTGCTTTTATACATATGCATAAACATATAGCTCAGTCAGAAACACCCAGACAAAAACAAATTGTGATCTACAAAGCACCCTATAATATTATAACCTTCCTACTACTGGTAAAAACTCAACAGTTCACAATGAAATTGAGTTTAATAAAATGCTCATGCTTTAAATAATGAAAACAGAAAAAAGAACCAGACTCTAAAGCCACTCCTCATTGCTACTCAATTTCTTAAAAATTGAATATATGAAGACAACTTCAAAACTTAGTAGCAGAGGGAGGTTGGTGACTCCTATCTAGAATAAAGATTATTTGATAAAATGAAATCACTGGAAGTGAACAGAGAAACATTTTGTAAAGTGCATTAAATTCTTTTTACTTTAAAGGCCCTGCTAGAGACTTGCTGCTGCTCTAATTCACGACTTGGAGATACAAAACTAAAAAAGTTGTTGCTGGGTTCAGGTGCTGTGGGAGAACCCATAAAAAATGGTCTGAACTGAAAATCTCCGTCTCCACCACCCTGGTTTTGAACTGGTGCACTGTCCAAAGGAAACTTGGATTTGTTCCCTAGGGGGGAAAGAAGGGGAAAAGTTAAGCATCTATTTACTTACAAATCTTTAAAACCAAAAAGACAAAAGTCATTCAATAAATATTTTAACAGAACTCAATTCATACAAGACAAATAAAATATAAACCTAATGTTAGATAGAAAAAGGACCATGATGGTCCCCAAAAAGGTATACTGTACCTTCTTCTGTGATGCAATTTCCAATTACAGCTATGACCTCATCACCAAAAGTAATTTGACACAATGAAATACATTTTTAGCCTTGGCTGGTGTGAGTCAGTTGGTTAAAACATTGTCCTGTGCACCAAAAGTTCATGGATTTGATTCCCGGAGGGCACATACCTAGGTTGTGGGTTCAATCCCCACTCGTCAGGGCATTTATAGGAAGCAACTGATATCTCTTCTCTCTCTCTCTCTCTCTCTCTCTCTCTCTCCTCTCTCTCTCTCTCTCTCTCTCTCTCTCTCTCTCTCTCTCTCTCTCTCCCTCTCCCCCCTCCCTCCCTCCCTCCCTCTCTCTCTCTCTAAAAATAAATTTACCAAATAATAAAAATAAATAAATAAATAAATAAATGGCAGCTAATATTATTATTACTGCAACTAAATAGCTTTTCATTTAAAGTAGCAATTTGTGAAATTTTATTTTGAAGATATTTACTTTCTGTTCAAATTGAAGCTGTAACTTAAACATAAACAAATATAATAAATAAAAAATAAGAGATAAATGACATCCAGAATGAGACATGGATGAAGAATCTATAGCCTATCACCATTCTCGGCCTTTGGAGTCTCTACTGACTACTTGGAGCCATGCAGAACACAATGTGAAAAAATCAGTGATTTAAAGAACAAATATTAGATAATTATATGTTCTTTCTTACCTAATGGGAAGCCAAAAATACCAGAATTGGAAATCATGGATGGTTCAAGGTTACCTTCTTGATTAGCAATAGTGATGTTTCGTAGCCTAAGGCTATCATAGAGGCCTTGGAGCTTTTGATACTGACGATTTCGCTCCATAAGTTTCTCAGAGATGTCACTGAACTTTTTCTTGTATTCTTCTAGCACTTTCTTCATTGAGGTGACCTCCCCTTTCATAGAGGTCAATTCTACATCCTTGCTCTGTATTTGCTGAGTATATATCTTCTCCATCTGCTTCAGATGGCCCTCAGCTTTGCTGAATTTGTATTCTTGATAGAGACGCTCCTGATGTACCTGTCCCAAGAGAGGAGAAAAAAAGATTTTTAAGGTAATAAATATAAAACTGACATATTGTAAAATTTTACAAATGCAAAAAGAAAAGAAAGATGCTTATCCTGGGGTATTATTAACATTTAGAACCATGTTAAAAAGTAATCAGGGTGGACAATAGGATGATTATTATAGAAAATAATATGTTATGTCACTAAATGCATAAACAAAATCTGGAGGAATACTATCACACCATTACCATTACACCAACAAAAGAAGTAACCATTTGTCTTTTACAAATGATATGTAGTCCAAAACTTTTTAGGAAATATAATCCGCCCTAGCCTGTTTGACTCAGTGGATAGAGCGTTGGCCTGCAGACTGAAGGGTCCCAGGTTCGATTCAGGTCAAGGGCACATGCCCGGGTTGCAGGCTTGATCCCCAGTAGGGGGCGTGCAGGAGGCAGCTGATGGGTTCTCTTTCATCATTGATGTTTCTATCTCTCTCTCTCCCTCTCCCTTCCTCTCTGAAATCAATAGAAATATATTTTTTAAAAGAAATATAATCCTATGTTTTAAGTAAATCATAGTACAAAGAACAGATTATAAGATAGCCCCGAATTATTCCTGCCTCTTGGTATTTATAGTCCCTCCTTGAGTGTGTATGGGAGACATGTGACTAAAACACAGAAAAAAATTACAAGATGTGGGGGGGGGGGGGGTGGGATGAGGGCATGCGACAGGGGGTAGGGGAGGCTGGGGGAAGGTTAATGGGGGGGAAAAGGAGATATATGTACTACTATATGTAATAATTTAAACAATAAAATAAAAATAAAATTACAAGATGTCACTTCATGAGTACACTACATAAGAATATGAAATCTGTCTTGTTAGCACACTCTCTCTTGTTGGCTTTGCAAAAGCATGCAGCCATGCTGGGAAGGCCAACAAGGCAAGTAACTGAGAGCAGACTCTGGCAATAGCCAGCAAAATACTTAGGTCATAATGAATCTACTCATAGATTTTACACTTTTCACAAAATTAAATCAAAATGGATCACAGACCTGAATGTAAAACATAAAACTATAAAATTGCTACAAGGTAACATAGGAGAAAATCTAAATGACCTTGGGTTTGGTGGTAACTTTTCATATACAACACCAAAGACAAAATGTATGAAAGAATTGATAAACTGGACTTCATTAAAATTAAAATTTTCTGCTCTGTGAAAGACAATGTCAAGAGAATAAAAGATAAGCCACAGACTAATCTATATATATAAAAGCCTAAGCGACCGAATGACTGGTTGACTGGTCACTATGAAGTGCACTGACCACCAGGGGCAGACACTCAACACAGGAGCTGCCTCCTGGTGGTCAGTGTACTCCCACAACCAACCTCTGGCAGGAGGCCAACCTCCCATGGCCCCTCACCTCCCTGGCCAGCCCAAATCAACCCTATGGGGCAGGCCAGCCAACCTCCCATGGCCCCTCCCCCCAGCCAGGCAACCTCCCATGGCCCCGCCCCCCCCAGCAGGCCCAAATGGCCCGATTGGGACTGGGCAAGATGCCCCAATCGGCCCCAATCGCCGGCCAGGCCAAGGGACCCCACCCATGCACTAATTTGTGCACCAGGCCTTTAGTAGAAAATATTTGCAAAAGGCATATCTGGTAAAAGACTGTTATGCAAAATTTACAAAGAATTTTTAAAACTCAACAATAAGAGCACAAACAATCCAATTAAGAGGCACAGGTGGCAAATAAGAAAATTAAAAGATACTACACATCATATGTCATCGGAGAAATGAAAATTAAAACAATGAGATAACACTACATACCTATTAGAATGGCCAAAATCCAGAATACTGACAACACCAAATGCTTATAAGGATATGGAGCCAAAGGAACTCTCATCCATCACTAGTAGGAATGCAAAATGTTACAGCCACTTTGGAAGACAATTTGGCAGTTTCTTACAAAACTAAATCTACTCTTACCACACAATCCAACAATCATGTTCCTTGGTATTTATCCAAAGGAGTAGAAACGTATGTCCTGTACAAAAATGTTTACAGGAGCTTTATTCATAATTACCAAAACTTGAAAGCAACCAAAATGTCCTTATGAAGATGAATGGATAAATAAACTATGGTGCAATGGAAAATTATTCAACACTAAAAAGAAATGAACTGTCATACTATAGCAAAGCATGGAAGAAACTTAAATGCATATTACTAAGCAAAAAAAGCTGATCTGAAAAGGCTACCAACTTCATGATTCCAGTTTTATGACAGTTTGGAAAAGGCAAAACTATGGAGACAGTAAAGAGATCAGTGGTTGAGGGTAAGAAGGGATGAACAGCCCTAGCCAATTTGGCTCAGTGGATAGACCGTCAGCCTTTGGACCAAAAGGTCCCAGGTTTGATTCTGGTCAGGGGCATGTACCTTGGTTGCAGGCTCCTCCCCAAGCCTGAGCCCTGGTCAGAGCTCATGCAGGAGGCAATCAATCCATGTGTTTCTCTCACATCAATGTTTCTCTCGGTGTTTCCCCTCTCTCTTCCACTCTCTCTAAAAATCAATGGAAAAATAACATTGGGCAAGGATTAACAACAACAAAAAAAGAAAAGAAAAAAAGGGATGAATAGGTGGTACATGGAGGATTTTTAGGGCGGTGAATCTACTCTGTATGATACTATCATAGTGAGATACATGTCATTATATATTTGTCCTAACTCACACATGTATAACAAAAAGAGAGAACCCTAATATAAATTATAAACTTTGGATAATAGTGATATGTCAATGTAGGCCAGGAAATATCTGAACCTTCTCAATTTCTCAATTTTGCTATGAACTGCTTAAAAAATAAAGTCCATTAAAAAAAAAACAACAAAAAAAAACAAGTCCTGGCCAGGTGGCTCAGTTAATTGGAGTGTTGTCCCATACAGCAAAAAGTTGTAGGTTTGATTCCCCATCAGTTTCAGTCCCATCAAGGTACATACAGGAGGCAACCTAATGATATCTATGTCTCACAGAGATGTTTCTCTCTCTTTAATAATAATTTAAAAAAAAATACTTGGGTGAGGATTGAAAAAAAAAAAAAAAACCTGAGACCCTCAGTCTAATAGTCCACTAGGAAGTGACTATTGCCAACAACAACATGAGCTTAAAAACATCCTTCTGAGTCAAGGTTCAGAGATTGCAGCCCCTTATCAACACCTTGATTGCAGCCTTGTGAAACACTGAGCAGAGTCCAAGACTGAACTCTTGATCCACAGAAACGAAGATGAGAAATGTGTGTTGTATTAATCCACTGAATTTGTTTAAGCTACTAAGTTTGTTACACAGGAAAGACAACTTACTACAACAACTTATTATACACAGAAACCAATTTTTGCTTATCTTTGGATTCACTATCCTTTAAATATTGACAGAAAGTGAAATATGAGTGCTCTTCTTTTCTTATAACCATTTTTAATTTGCCTATTCTATGTAGTTATATGTAACTCAACCAAGTCTGGGTTACTTTCCCTACTATGTGGTCTCACAGCACTCTGTACTTTTCTTATCATTGTAGGCATTAAAAATGTGTGTGTGTGTGTGTGTGTGTGTGTGTGTGTGTGTTTAATATATGTTTATTGGTTTCAGAGAGGAAGGGAGAGGGAGAGATAGAAACATCAATGATGAGAAAGGATCATTGATTGGTTGCCTCCTGCACACCCCCTACTAGGGATAGAGGCCGCAACCTGGGCGTGTGCCCTTGACTGGAATTGAACCCAGCACCCTTCAGTCTGCAGGCCAATGCTCTATCCACTGAGCCAAACCAGCTAAGGCTAAAAATGTGTGTGTTTTTAAAGTTTAGCAACACTAAACTGTAGCATACTTGAAGCTCATATGTTTTGTTTATTATTGTCACCCAGCACCTAAAAAGGTGGATAAAATATGTTTCCTGGTACTCAAAAAATATGTTGAATGACTTAATAGGAAAAAAATTAATAAATGAAATAAAGAAAAATTCATTTCTGGCTACCTTACTAACTCATTCATTGGTTTCCTCCATATCTGAAATGATGAAAACAGTATCACATGTACATGTTCAAACAATACTATCCCCAAATTAGGGATCTATTCATTCAGTCAATAATTATTTATTGAGACTTAAGACCAATAACTATGATGGTCACTGAGGACCCAGAGATATACAGGAATCCAAACCTAACCTAAAGCACTCTCCCAACTAGAAAAGATGAACAGTATGTAATTACAATACAGTATTAATAATACAATAAAGGTAAGCATAAGATAACACAGGAGTAATCCTGGCTGGTGTGGCTCAGTTGGTTGGAGCAACTGCCAATGTTTCTCTCACATTGGTGTGTGTGCGTGTGTGCGTGTGTGCGCGCGTGTGTGTGTGTGTGTGTGTGTGTGTGTGTCTCCCTTCCTCTCTCTCTAAAATCAGTAAACATATCCTCAGATTAGAATTTTTAAAAAATGATACAGGAGTATGTAAGAGGGACATCTTACCCAGAAAAATATAGCAAAAATATTTACTTGACATACGACAAATAAAAAAACCTTTGAAATGCATTATTATAAGTGGGCTCAATCCCCAGAGGGGGCATGCAGGAAGCAGCCGGTAGATGTTTTACTCTCACATCAATGTTTGTCTCTCCTTCTGCCTTCCTCTCTCTATAAAGATCAATATTTAAAAAAATCTTTTTAAAAAAGCACATCCTATATAATAAAAGGCTAGTATGCAAATCGACCGAACAGCAGAACGACCAGTCGCTATGACATGCACTGACTACCAGGGGGCAGATGCTCAATGCAGGAGCTTCCCCCTGGTGGTCAGTGCATTCCCACAGGGGGCGCACTGCTCAGCCAGAAGCCAGGCTCACGGTGGTGGGAGCCTCTCCCACCTCCATGGCAGCGCTAAGGATTCCCAACTGACGGCTTGGGCCTGCTCCCTAAGCCGTCAGTCAGACATCCCCCAAGGGCTCCTGAACTGCGAGAGGGTGCAGGCCGGGCTGAGGGCCCCCCCACCCCCACGAGTGCACAAATTTTGTGCACTGGTCCTCTAGTGAAAGATATAAGAATATAAATCAAAGATATGATTGAAGTTCTCCACAGGAAGGTTTTTCTAAGAAGGCACCAAAGGCAGAAATCATAAAGGGAGTTATGGATGTGAATGTGATGACAAAAATTTGATAACCTAGAAAAATTATGACACAATGCAATCATTATAATGATGATTACATAGCCTGGCCAGTGTGGCTCAGTGATTGAGCATCAACCTATCAACCTGGAGGTTATGTTTCGAATCCCGGTCAGGGCACATGCCTGGGTTGCAGGCTCAATCCCCACTGGGGGGCAAGCAGGAGGCAGTTGATCAATGATTCTCATCATTGATGTTTCTATCTCTCTCTCCCTCTCCCTTCCTCTCTGAAATCAATAAAAATATATTTTAAAATAAACAAAAATGATGATTACATAGAATACACAAAAATTTTCAACTTCACTATGTCAAAAAAATCAATGAAGACCAATAAAAGATAAGTGGAAAAAACCAAAAAATTTCTTGCAAGATCTGAGTTAAGTATATCCATAGAGAATTCTTTCAAAACAGTAGGGGGGAAATTTACAGCAGCTAAAATAAACAAACTGAAAGGCAATTTACAAAAGAAAAATACATGAAAAATACAAGAAAATGTATCTATCTAAAAGTCACACAAGAAATGCATATTTAAAGATGCATGAGAGTCTATTTTACCTACATCCAATTTGTAAGTCCAAAGTATGGAGAACCAAGCACCTTCATATACTTCTTAATAGAACACACTGATATAACTTAATTTGAGGGCAATTTAAAAATACTGCAATTTAGCCCAGCCGGTGTGACTCAGTGGTTGAGCATCAATCTAGGAGGTCACTGTTTGATTCCCGGTCAGGGTGCATTCCTGGATTTCGGGCTCAACCCCCAGTGTGGGGCCCTGCAGGAGGCAGCCAATCAATGATTCTCTCTCATCATTGATATTTCTATCTCTCTCTCCCTCTCCCTTCCTCTCTGAAATCAATAAAAATCTTTTTTAAGCCCTAGCCCATGGACTGAAGATCCCAGGTTAGATTCTGGTCAGGGGCATGTACTTCGGTTGCAGGCTCTATCCCTGGTCCTGGTTGGGGTGCATGCAGGAGGCAACCAATTGATGTGTCTCTCTGACATCGATGTTTCTCTGTTTCCCTTCCCTTCTACTCTCTCTAAAAATCAATGGAAAAATATCCTCGGGTGCCCGGCTGGTGTGGCTCAGTGGTTGAGCGTTGACCTATGAACCATGATCCCCAATGGGGAATGTGCAGGGGGCAGCTGATCAATGATTCTTTCTCATCATTAATGTTTCTAGCTCTCTCTCCCTCCCCCTACCTCTCTGAAATCAATAAAAATATTTTTTTAAAAAGAAAAATATCATTGGGTGAGAATTAACAAAAAACAATATATATATATATATTTTTTAAATACTGCAATTTAAAAAGCATTGAAATTGATTTATCTGTCTTTAGGAATTTAATCTTAGCAAATAATTAAAGACATGAATTTGATGTTAATAATGTTCATCAAAGCATTTTTAATAGCTTGGAAATAAATTATGATACAAGGTAACCATTAAAATTATAATTACATAATGCTTACTTTAAAAATATTTAATAAACTATTCATAATAGGCATAATATATTGTCGACTTTAACTGGCCACAAAAACAGTATGTGTGGCATTATCCTTTTTTTGTAAAGACAAAAATATATATTTATATATAAAATACATATTTATATACATAAAAGTAGTAATACACAAAATATCAGCAATAATTATCTCTGAGTGATGGAATTATGGTTTTTTTAATTTTTCTTTCTTTTGGATTTTCAAAAATAAACATATTACTTTTAAAGAAAAGAAATTATTAAAAAGAAAGTTTTCCATACATTCATAAAAAATAAGTACAAACACAAGTGAAGGAAAAACATTAGAAACTTCTACATATACCTCAAATCATACTCTCCAAAGAAACTAGCCTAAGCACTAACCTGGTATGTCCAGAAGGCCAGTGCTCGGGAGCTAATGTCCAACACAATCTCTGGTCGAAGTCCTGCCAGTACCATGGCTTTATATTCCTCTGATGGACTGAGTTCTGTACGGACAATATCTAGTTTTCCAGAAAGGGTACTGTTGCAAGCAGGGCAGATAGCTGGTGAACGACTAAACTCACCGCTGCCATGCTGATCACAGAAAATGTGAGAACAGGCAGTGACCCACGCATAACCAGAGAGTTTGATGCGACACTTTCGATAATTACAAAGCAGCATGTCGTCACACAAAGACATAGTATATAGTGAGGTCCCAGATTCTGAAATGAATCCTAATAAGCAGTAAATAAAAAGGCCAAATAAATCAAATTGCAGTGAAAATGAAATAACAAATAAAGAAACCATGTTTTAATTTTATAATAATGTACATTTATGTTTTTGCCTTTATTACATTTAATAAATTGTGTTGATTTTAATCACTTAACCATATTAACTTTGCTCCTTTGTGCAAGCCACTACAAAGGCCTTGAAAAAAATATTTAATGAAAGTTAAGACACAGGTGGTTCCAAATTTTAGTAAAATAATATGTACATGGGGGGAAAGTTTAGGAAAGTTTACAAAGTACAAATAAAAAATTAAATTAAAGCTTTTTGTCATTCCTTAACACATAAACAAAAAATTCCAATTTATTACCCATTCTTAGTTTGCTAGGATATTTTAGTATTACTTCTCACACTTGGTAGATATAAAGGTCCAGGAACTGATTTCAGCCATTCTTTAGTGCAAAGTACTTTAAGGTTTTTCATATATGCTGATTTCTCAGATTCTTTACTTAGAGTAGTAGTAACCTGATAATATTAAATGGAAACTAACCTAATTCATCTAAATAATTGACCATGATGAAGCAGGAAAAACTGTCTTAAAGCAGATATTTTTATCATGAGATCAACTTTCACTGGTTATTATAAATACTATTCAATGCTATGCTTCTATTTAAAACATCTGTGACACTAAATATACTCTTAAGTTACTTTTCAATATACTGTTCACTCTTACTGGAATTTTGCTAACCCGCACAGGGCAGCAATCTTCTGGATATACTAAAATAAGTCATATATTGTAAAAATAATAATAATAGTGATACACCAATTAGACACCAAGAAAAAAATGTCCACATTTTCTCCAGTGACAAATTCTGTCAAGAAGGTTGCACTGGGCCCTTGCCCGTTTGGCTCAGTGGTTAGGGCGTGGCCGCCCCCCACCCCCAAAGGGTCCCGGGTTGGATTCTGGTCAAGGGCACGTGCCTCCATTGCAGGCTCCATCCGGCCCGTCTGGGGCGTGGGGGAGGCAACCAATCTCTCTCACACCGATGTCTCTCTCTGTCTCTCCCCTCCCTTCCAGTCTCTCTAGTAATCAATGGGGAAAATATTAACAACAAAAAAGGTTGCATTGGTCACAGGGTCGACAAGGACACTCCGACACCTTGACCCTCAGGGGGAATCTCCACAGGTACACGGCCAGGCTGCCGGGGTTACGAGGCCTGTTTTACCTCCGCGGGGTAATGGGCAGAGGGGAAGCAGAGGAGCTGGGAACAGTTTGGAAGCTGAGACCGTTCTCCAAGAGCGAGAGGTAGAGGTAACACCAACTTTCCCACGAGATGGGGAAAGAGCCCATTTAGTGAGCTGTACAGTTATCAGGGGCCCAGTTTTTGAGATTTGGATTCACAGAAACATCACTCTGAAATTCTCCGCCTGCTTTCCGCGCTGGACACGGAAAATAATTCTAATTACATACCTCACCGGAGGCGACACAAGCAAAGAAAAAAGCGCGGGAAAACGCAGTTCTCTCCACCACACCAGCGCCAGAAAGCATTCGTTGCGCGTGCGTGTCGCCACTACCTCTGAGAGCGCCTGCGCAGCGTCGCCCGGAGCCTGCCGGGAGTTCCAGCCGCTCAGGATGCTGGGACCTGCCCGCTGTGACACCGGCTTGGGCCACGCACCCACCCGGCGTGCCTGTCTCCGGCGCTGCGAGGACGCGAATCCCACTGAGCCTGGGCTAGGTTTCCGGCTTGGGGGCCCCACGTCATCGGGTGACCTTTACTGCCCTCGACCAGCCTGGAGTCCCATCCTAGCTTACAAGGGGGTGACATTTGATGTCAGTCTCCTGAGGGTCAGAGCAGAGGGGCCAGTTGAGAAGCACGGGGCCGCCTCCGAGTACACACAGGTGTTTATCCAGGAAAAATATGGGGAGTGCCTACTGGGCAGCACAGGCTTTCTTAGTTTCAGAAAAAAATTCCCCAAAATCGTGATACCTAAAACTGGACAGCTATCACCTACCTATTGAGGTAGATTCTGCCATTTCATTTTTTGTCCATCTTGAAATAGACGTATTTCCAGCTTTTACACATCCTCTATATACGGTAGACTTAAATAGAATTTTCCTTGGTTGAGAGTCCACGTTATACACATTCATTATAACGCTTTATGAAGCAATAGGATCAGGCACCACAGGTTGTTTTTTTGTTTGTTTGTTTTTTTAGGTGATCTGCCTGTGTACTCTCCTGGATCTGCTTGTGATTTTTTAAAAATGTATACCCGTTTGACCCTAATGTTTTTACCTATTTCTTTTTTCTGCCAACTGTATGATTTTTTGCTCAATGCGTGTATTAGAATTCATATTAGAAATTAAGCTGGGGAGGGCTTGAGGGTTCCTCCTTATATAAGCCTTAACACTGTCTTTTGTAGCCACCTTTTCAGATGATGTGATTCCAGTATGAATCTGTAACACACAATCCAATGAATCAGCAACAAAATGGATACCAAGTCCTGCAAACCCTTTGTGGGTTGTGTATGTTACTAAACCTTTCTCCTTCAAACAAAAACCTATCCTAATTAAACAACTTCCTACTAGTTTTTTGTTTTGTTTTGTTTTTTGAAACTTGTTCACAGTAACTAGAAAGGCTCATCTTGGCCTTTGTATACATTTCCCAAAATGTCTATCTTCTGAGAATTTACAAAGGTAACTTAATACTAGTGGTACAAATTGGATGAAAAAAAAATGTAGCCCTTAACTTCTATTTTGGCAATCTGAGCCTTTTGTGCATTTTCTGGATTTGACTATGCCAAATGTAGAAATAAGTACAAAAGGATAGTGTCATTTAAAGTTCTAAACACAAAGCAATCAAATTCCACCAGCACAAGTACCTAACATTGTGATCCTAGCCATTACCTTTGTTCTACAATATCCCTTCCTACTTCATTAAGATCATCCCACAGATTTCCCAAACCTAGTGTCCCCTACACCATTTTGTTTCCAACTTCCAACCCATTTGGCTAAAAGCCTGTATGAGTTACTATATCTATTATTTCTCTCTGATACACACACACACACACACACACACACACACACACACAGTGGCCATATTATTATGCTCTCTGAACACATAATAATCTGGCCACTCAGTGTGTGTGTGTGTGTATGTATGTGTATATATATATATATATATATATATATATATATATATATATATATATTAGAGGCCTGGTGCATGAATTCGTGCATGGGTGGGGGTCCGACCAGCCTGGGGAGAGGGGATATGGGCGGTTGGTTGGCCTGCCTGCTGGTCGAACTCCTGGTCAAGGGGACAATTTGCATATTAGCCTTTTATTATATAGGATATACACTGAGTGGCCAGGTTATTATGCGTTCAGAGATCATAATAATCTGGCCACTCAGTGTATATATAGTGTGGGAGCTACAAAGTCTTAATATTGCAGAAGTCGAGAACACCAAGAACTAAATTGGTTCTTGGTAGTATGTGTCCTGTTCTCACAGCATAGATAAACCCTTCCCTGGCTTATTTCTAGGATGCTCTGGAGATGAGACCACTGAAATCAAGGTTGAGATACAGAGACCCATTCACCAAGTTTTTAAAATAGTTTTTTATTATTAAATATCAAGCATATAAAAATATATGAATGACCATCACTCAGCTTTAATAAACCCAATCTTTTCTCATATTTGATATTTAAATGAACACATTATATACAATTTTCGGCACCCCTATGTACACCTCAACCCCATTTTCTTCCTACCTCTTCAGAGGTAAAACTTGATTTTGGTGTTTATCATTCTCATACATGTTTTTAGTATGTGTACACATCAGTCTTTGTTTTCATGATCTAAAATGACTATCTTATAGCACATTATCACTAGGCCATTTTAACTCGTTTTTGAAATGTAGTCAATATACAGTTTGTATTAATTTAACAGTTAAATATTACACATATACCACCATTTATCCATTTCCTAATGAACATAGGTTCCTAAGTTTTACAATAAAAAACAATATTGAAATGAACTTTCAGTACATGTCTTCTTGAGTACACAGGCCAAGAATTCCTATAGAATGTAATACGCAGAGACTGGGTTAGTGTATAAACATTTTCAAGAAATCTAGTTGTTGCCAAACCATTCTCCAAAATATAAGTTAAATTTCTTTGCCACCAGCGAAGATGAGATCCTCTTGTTCCAGACCCATCAACATGTGAAAGTGTCAGGCTTTTTGTTTCAATGTTTGCCCATCTGATGGCAGTGAAATGGTATCTCACTGTTTTAATTTGTAAATCTTTGATTAAACATCTTTTCAAGGGTCCTCATCTGTGACTTGCCCACTCATATTCTTTGATCATTTCCTTGGTTTATGGTATATGGAATCCTTTGTCAGTTACATGGCACACAAAGATAAGTTTGAATTTTACTATACACAAATCAATCACTCCTTTGGTGCTTATATCTATCCCAGTGTTATATTCTTGGCTTTTCTAGAATTTTAAAGTTCGAACTTTATTCCATTTTTCCTAACATAGAGGAGTCTGGATAAACTGACAGCACAATTTGTGATTATATATCACCTATACCATTTAATTACAGGTTACTTTCACCTTTCAAAAATGCTAGTTACCATGAAATTTGATTTTGAATAGATATTCTAAGTACCTATCAGCTGTATTATGATAGTACTTTTCCCTCATTATCATTGAATATTAGACTGTTAGCATCATCTACTCTATAAAGAACAGGCTTCATATTCCAACAGATTATTATAGTTGCATACCATTTGTATGGTTCTAATATAAGTATGAGTATTAAATTATATTCCAAACCAGTGAAGTATAGCCAAATTCCAATATTTGGATGTGCATTTTACACACTTTGCATGTACTCTACATTCTCATGGATATAAGTACAGTATATGGAGCAAAAAATTCCCTGTACTATAATTTAGCCAGAACAACTGAGAATATTTCAACATCTATATATATAAAAGGCTAACATGCAAAGTGTCCCCTCGGGAGTTCGATCACTTGCTATGACATGTGCTGACCACCAGGGGCAGCGCAGAACGAAGGAAGGCCCCGGCTGGCAGCCAGGGAAGGAAGGCCCCGATCAGCCCTAATTGCTGGCCAGACCTAGGGACCCTAGTATGCACAAATTTCGTGCACCAGGCCTCTAGTTACATATAAAGCAGAAATGACTTTAAAAAAACTTTATTTTTTTCCCCATCATCATTTATCCTCTCTATGCCCTCTTCCACCTCCTCCCCCAAAATTAATGACTTTTGAGAGAAACCAAGATGGCGGCATAGGTTAAACACCTAACCTACAGCCGGGCACAACAATATCAAAAACACAACTAAAAGTCAAAACAGACATCATCCAGAACCACAGGAAAGCTGGCTGACTGAAATGCCCACAATTAGAAGGAAAAAGAAAACCACAAGGAAAATCAGAGAAGCCGTAAAAGCTTGAGGTATGGAGACACAGGCGGAGACACGAGCCCGCGAGCGTGCGGGGAAGACGGAGCCGGAGAGGAAGGGGCGGCTGACGGCCTGGCTGGCGATCTCTGGCGGGAAGGAGATAAAAGCGCCAGATTGTGCTGAACCCCAGCTCCGACTGCACTGAACCCCATTTCCCGGCGAAACCCTGGGAAGCCGGGCTCATGCTGGGGGAGTCTGAGCTGTGGGACGGAGACACAGAGGAGCTGCGCCGGAGCCGCGCACGGGAATGCGCGCAGAGGAGGGTCTGTTGCCTGTGCCGCTGGATTGCCCTAGCGGGAAGGAGACAAAAGCTCCGGACTGTGCTGAATCCCTAGTTCCAACTGCACTGAACCCCAGTTCCGGGAAAGACCCGGGGAAGCCAGGCTCATACTGGGGAAAACTGGGCTGTGGGGCAGAGATGCAGAGAGGCGGCGAAGAACAGAGCACCGGAGGCGCGCAGGGGATTGTGCGCGGAGGATGGGCTGTTGACTGTGCCGCTGAGTCGCCCTGGAGGGAAGGAGACAAAAGCGCCAGACTGAGGTGAGCCCCAATTCTGACTACACGGAAACCCAGTTCCGGGCGAGAATCTGGGAATCCAGATTCATTGGGGGAGAGACTAGACTGTTTGGCAGCGCGCGAAACTCCAGGGCACTTTTCTCTCAGAGGTGTTTGCTGGGAGTACAGAGGGACACAGGAACCTCATAGGGCGGGGCTGACAGGAAGCCAAGGCGGTAGGCTCCGCCCTGTAACTCCGCCCCATCCAAGCTGAACACAGAGGCTTTTACAATTTTGCAAGTCTAGTTGAATGGGGCTGTCTCCCGGCATAGACACAGCTGATCCTCACAGCCAATTGGGCCGGAGGTCACATCCTCCCAGTGTACCAACAGCAATCAAGGCTTAACAACACCAAGACTTTGCACTCAGCCCACAAAGGGGGATATCAAGAGCGACCACCTAGGGAGATTGGGGAAGCTGAGCGATAGGGAGGCAGCCAAAAGGGGAAGGCACCGAAACAGGTCACGAATATAAGGGATGCTGTAATTCCTGCTGAGGGGCCACAGGTAGTAGCTGACCTACACTACATTGGAGACCCAGAAATGAGGGCATCTAGTGGTCGGTGTGAGATGACACCAGACTTCGACCACTCCCATAAGGGACACATTCAAGAGGCAGACGCAGTGAGCGCCGAAGCCTTGCTGCACCAAGACCCAGCACATAGGCGTGTCTTCCGCACAGCAACTCTTCCTTTATAGACACAGAGGGTCCGCACGGCCAATAGGCCTGGAGGACAATTCCTCCCAGTGACACCAACAACAATCAAGACTTAACTATACAAACAAGGACCAAGATGGAGGCATAGGGCAGAAGCCTGATTGCTGCCTACCACAACGGTTTTGAGACTACAACGGGAGAGCAGAGCAGACACCATCCAGAACCACCGGAGGGCTAACTGAGCGGATGCTATACAACTAGAATAAAAGAGAGGGGTACGCGGGATGAAGCTGATGCCGGTGACCCAAAGACCACACTTTAAAAACTACGGCTCAGGCGACACAATGGTGGCCTGGAACGTGCTCGGTGCAGTTCCCCCAGCGGTCTCCGGCTGAGGGGAAGGCTTCACTCGCTGCCGAGCACGGACAGACGAGCCCCTGGGAGACATGGGGCGGGAGACTACGCGCTTGCTGACCTCCGAGTCCTTCAAGAATCTCAACACCCCGGAAGCGGCCAGGTGCGCACGCTCGGCGACCGGCCACCGCTGCAGACCCAAGGGCCGACGCAGCCACCCCGGACCAGCCCGCCGCCGCGCACCGGGCACACCGGAGCTTCGCCGAGCCCGCCGCCCAACGAGTTCTGCGGTGGCTGCCCTGGAACTCTGAGAAAATGGCCGAAGGAATTGCTGAGAGGGAATTGACCAACAGGAATTGGGATCAAGAAGACGAAACCCCGCTGGGTCCCGGATCCGGGTGAAGCCGCGTGCCCCTGGGTATGGGTGAGGCTGGGAACTGGGTCAGGGTGAGGCTGGGCCCCGGGTCCGGGTGAGGCCACGTGCCCCTGGGTCCGGGCGAGGCCATGCGCCCCTGGGTCCGGGTGAAGCTGAATCCTGGGTCCGGGCGAGGCCGTGCGCCCCTGGGTCCGGGTGAGGCTGAATCCTGGGTCGGGGCGAGGCCGCGGGCCCCTGGAGCCGGGTGAGCCCTGGGCCCCGGGTCCGGGCGAGGCCGCGGGCCCCTGGAGCCGGGTGAGCCCTGGGCCCCGGGTCGGGGCGAGGCCGCGGGCCCCTGGAGCCGGGTGAGCCCTGGGCCCCGGGTCGGGGCGAGGCCGCGGGCCCCTGGAGCCGGGTGAGCCCTGGGCCCCGGGTCGGGGCGAGGCCGCGGGCCCCTGGAGCCGGGTGAGCCCTGGGCCCCGGGTCGGGGCGAGGCCGCGGGCCCCTGGAGCCGGGTGAGCCCTGGGCCCCGGGTCGGGGCGAGGCCGCGGGCCCCTGGAGCCGGGTGAGCCCTGGGCCCCGGGTCGGGGCGAGGCCGCGGGCCCCTGGAGCCGGGTGAGCCCTGGGCCCCGGGTCGGGGCGAGGCCGCGGGCCCCTGGAGCCGGGTGAGCCCTGGGCCCCGGGTCCGGGCGAGGCCGCGGGCCCCTGGAGCCGGGTGAGCCCTGGGCCCCGGGTCCGGGCGAGGCCGCGGGCCCCTGGAGCCGGGTGAGCCCTGGGCCCCGGGTCCGGGCGAGGCCGCGGGCCCCTGGAGCCGGGTGAGCCCTGGGCCCCGGGTCCGGGCGAGGCCGCGGGCCCCTGGAGCCGGGTGAGCCCTGGGCCCCGGGTCCGGGCGAGGCCGCGGGCCCCTGGATCCGGGTGAGCCTGGCCCCGGGTCCGGGCGAGGCCGTGGGCCCCTGGATCCGGGTGAAGCAGTGCCCCTGGGTCCAGCCGAGACCAAACCAGAGGGAGTCGGACCTGCATTACCACCATTTGTCCACCATCCAGAGCTGAGGGGTCAGTGCCGACATGTACTCATAGGGAACCGGTGGACATTGATATTGGGTCTCAAAAGAACTGTTGGTCCAGAAAGAAACTCACTACAGACTGATTCATTTGCCTGTCAGCATAACTATTATTGCTTGTCGCACATTCAATTCTTATATCTATAGTGACACATGATTTCGCTCATCTAGGGGAAATGATGAACAACATAGACTGATGAACAAGAACAGAACCAGAAACAAGGAGGCATCGATCGGACTATCGGGCCTCAGAGGGAGGATAGGGGAGGGTGGGGGGAGGGGGGAGAGATCAACCAAAGGTCTTGTGTGCATGCATATGAGCCTAACCAATGCTTAAGTTCAACAGAGGGTTGGGGCATCCAAGGGGAGGGGTGTGGGATGGGAATGGGGGGATGAGGACAAATATGTGACACCTTAATCAATAAAGAAATTTAAAAAAAAAAAAAAATTAATGACTTTTTAACCATTCTTGACTGGGATGTGCAATTTAAACCAATAATAAATATCCAATAAGACTATAAAATGTTAATAATAAAAGATTGCCTATTAAATACTAGAGGCTCAATGCACGAAATTCGTGCATGGAGCGTGTGTCCCTCAGCCCAGCCTGCACCCTCTCCAATATGGGACCCCTTGAAGGATGTCTGACTGCCCTCGGACATCCTTCTCACAATCCAGGACTGCTGGCTCCCAACCACTCGCCTGCCTGCCTGCCTGATTGCCCCTAACCACTTCTGCCTGCCAGCCTGATCACCCCCTAACCACTCCCCTGCCAGCCTGATCACACCCTAACCACTCCCCTGCCAGCCTGATCAATGCCTAACTGCTCCCCTGCCAGCCTGATTGCCCCTAACTGCCCTCCCCTGCAGTCCTGGTCCCCCCCCAACTGTCCATCTTGTGTGTTGGAGTGATGGTCAATTTGCATATTACCTCTCTTTTTTTCTTTTTTTCTAAAATATATTTTATTGATTTTTTACAGAGAGGAAGAGAGAAGGATAGAGAGTTAGAAACATCGATGAGAGAGAAACATCGATCAGCTGCCTCTTGCACACCCCCTACTGGGGATGTGCCTGCAACCAAGGTACATGCCCTTGACCGGAATCGAACCTGGGACCCTTGAGTCCGCAGGCCGACGCTCTATCCACTGAGCCAAACCGGTGTCGGCTGCATATTACCTCTTTATTATATAGGATGGTGATGAAAGTGCTATACACATGGGTATAATTATTAGAATTCTTTGAGTTTTTACGTCCACAGAGTCCCTACTAATTCTATGGTCTGTTATCTGGGATTTGTAATCTTATTCTGAATGTAGACATATGGGAGCAAGGAATGGGTGGCTTTCCATCCTGTTGGCACCTGAAAGGTACAGAACAGTTATGATTTTCAGATTGACAGTCTCTAGTTTTCTGGGTCAGAAGCACAGGTAGTTGGGAAGGACAAGTATTTTGCTGCCTATATTTTTTAGGTAGTCCTTTTATTTCCCCATAAATTGAAGCCAGTGTATGTCATTTGCTGAAATCTGAATTGCTTTTCTAAACCTAGTCCTATCAGCCTTGCAATTGTTGTGAATCCCTCCAAGATTATAGTGTTAGACAGGCTGATAGTTATATTTTTCTTTGTGGTTTGGGGTATTGGTATTTTTTCTGTCTTTGGGTATTTTAGTGAGAAGTTGAAAGGAACTGAGCCAGCTGCCAGAATGAACTGGAAATATTGCCTATTTATTGAAAAATAAATCCCCAAGGCCAATTAGTTCACCGATATGTTTTAATCCATTATTAACCTTAAAAATAATAAGGCAAAATGAAAGGCCACAAGGCTTTTTAATTTGAAATCACAAAGAATATCTATTCAGGAAGATTGATTCAGGCAGAAACACAAATATTGTTCTAATTATGAGGTGAAGATAAGGAGCCTTTATAAGAAAGGGGGAAAATGATATGAATATAAGAAAGGAATTTCTTTAGATGCAAATATGCTGTTATTGTTTAGCTATATACGGTGGTGCTAATTCTAAAGAATGTCCTTAGTTTACAGAATATCTGCTTTCCGGTTAGCTTTGCAAGCAGTTGTTTTAAATCTAACGCTGGTTTGGCCCAGTCCAAAGTTATTTTTCCCACTTCAAACATTCCAAAGGTTCAAGGACTAAGACTTGCCAGGAGTTCCTCTGGATTGGCTGCCCTAGTTCTATTTTAAAATGGCTCCATTTGTGTCAGTTTTTCAAGATGAAACAATATTAATTTTTGCATCAAAACTTTTTATTTCTAAAAATGTTTCTATTGTTTAAAGACTAAGCACCTTTTCTTTATTACTTATCATAATTATGTTTCTTTACAGAAGCACTGCCACAGTATAATGTGAGCTGTGGTTTGAATTACTCATATACACTGAGTGGGCCAGATTATTATGATCTCTGAACGCATAATAATCTGGCCACTCAGTGTGTGTATGTGTGTGTGTGTGTGTGTGTGTGTGTATATATATATATATATATATATGAGGCCTGGTGTATGAATTCGTGCATGGGTGGGGGGTCTGGCCAGCCTGGCCAGGGGAAGGGGACATGGGTGGTTGGCTGGCCTGCCTGCTGGTCAAACTCCTGGTCGAGGGGACAATTTGCATATTAGCCTTTTATTATATAGGATCAGTAAGCTTTTGTATATCTATTCCTCACATATATAGTTTTCACAGCCATTCTTTATTGCCTCTTAAAGGATAAAAAAAAACATAATCAGATATTAAGTTTTAGGTCCTGGCTGGGTTAGAGGGTCATTCTGATATGCCAAGGTTATGGGTTTGTTACCCAGTCAGGGCACACACAAGAATCAACCAATGAATGCATATATAAGTGGAACAGCAAATCGATGTTTCTCTCTCTCCCCTTCCTCCCTCTCTAAAAATCATTAAGTAATTTTTATTTCAAAAAAAGAAAGATTTTAAAGTAGACTCACTGGTACCCAGAGAATTTAATGCACCTATATATACAGTTTACATCAAAGTCAAAATTAAGTCCCAGTTATTCTATTTAAATATCTTGCTGAAATCCCATTAAAATGGTTGCCATTTTCCGGGGAATTAAAAAATAATAAAATTAATGGAAATTGATTCACTTCAAAAATTTTTTTGAGTATTTATTCTAGGCCAGATGTTAAGGATAGGGAAGTTATCCTGCTTTCATGAAGTTTGCAATCTAGCAAAGTACCTAAGGATGATAAAAGAAATATAATACTCTTTCCTTTGTTTGCTGCCTCATGTTTTTAAGTTGATTCTATAAACCACTTTTGGTGAGAAGTCAGCTTCCATCTACACCTTCATACTGCAAAAGAAAAAACAATTTTTTATTATTTCCTTGAATATGTGAATAATCACTCAGTAAAAAACTGAGTAAACCATTTAAAAATGCATGACTACAGAATAGTATATTTCAGCAATTTACTAGAGCTCTTATATAGCCCCAGATCAGTGTCATTCAAATATTATTACAATTAAAAATTTCTCTATAGATTATATCCTCATGTTTTAAAATTAATTTATAGTTTTTTTTAATCACAGGTAAATTTTTTTAATCCAACATTACCACCTGGTTTGTAATTGTTTGACTCCGCAAAAATCAGAAGGCACTAATGGACAGCCAACCCATCCCATGGTGCTCTGAGTGAAGACAAGTCAGCTTATATATATGATGGACTAAAATCCCACTACTTAAGGCTGCAAGCAGTGAGAGGAACAGCCATCAGTTTATCTCCAACCATTTTTTATAAAATATATTTTATTGATTTTTTTACAGAGAGGAAGGGAGAAGGATAGAGAGTCAGAAACATCCATGTGAGAGAAACATCGATCAGCTGCCTCCTGCACACCTCCCACTAGGGATGTGCCTGCAACCAAGGTACATGCCCTTGACCGGAATCGAACCTGGGACCCTTCAGTCTGCAAGCCAACGCTCTATCCACTGAGCCAGACCAGTTAGGGCTCTCTAACCATTTTAACAAACATTTTAATAAATGGTCTAAGAAGTATTTATTAAAAACATCAAGTGACTCTTATAGGAATCACTACCTCTAAATTTTTATAGTCAGCCAAGAACTCAACAAACCATTAAATATCAATTAGTCCAGTTAGATAGGTAAAATGAGGAACTTGATGATAAAATAAATTAGTGGCAAAAACAATTAACTAAAGAAAATGTTACTGGACCAATTATATAGGAATACACAGACTTTGCCTCTAATTCTAGAATTAAATTAGGCTTTAGGGTAAAAGATAATGAGGGATAGGCTAATTGGAAGATACAGATAAGCAGTGAACAAAGAATATCCGACAACCTGTTATGCAGATACTAGGGACCCAGTGCACAAATTCGTGCACCTTGAAAGGAACTGTGGGTCATGAGGCTGCAATGGGCACAGGAGTGAGTCTTGGCCCATCCTCTGCACTCCTGCCCAGCCCCTCTCACTGCAGCCCCAGTCCCCTGTCTCCCAGCATCCCCGCTCCTGCCGCCACAGCTCCCATGCAGCGCTGATGGCACCGGCCCCAAGGCCCCACTTGCACCCGCTTATGGTCAGCGCACGTCATAGCAACCGATTGTTCAGCCGTTCAGTCTACTAGTATTTGCATATTAGGGTTTTATATATATTGATAAGAAATTGCCAGGTAATGCAAAGTCTAAGATAAATGTACACATGGGCACTGAAAAAATATCTAGCATCTACTGAGCATTTATCATATGCTTAACAATGTTCTAAGCCCCATACCTATTATCTAATTTAATCTTCAAAGTCAAACACTATTCCTTTGAGACTGATACTAGGATTATCTTCTTCTAAGATATAAAGACAGACACTGAGATATTAAGAAACTTGACAAGGTTACATAGCTGGTTAAGTGATAGAGGAAGGGTCTGAACCTAGTCTGACTCCAGAACCCATATATAACTACTATACTATGCTACCTCTCAACATCTTTAATTGACTTTAAAAAAAAATTAAACTTGTTGCACCTTATCAGAACTAGCCTTGTCACGATGCTGAATTTTCAAAGATTCATATGTATGTCAAAACTTCTCAATTTCAGCATAATCCTTACCATAAAAGAAAAATATTGTCGTCATCTATTGTATATCCAGGATTCATAGCATCCAAGAGTTTCAAGGCTGGGAAAGAAGTTTCTATAAAGAAACTCAGATCTAGTTTTGGTCTCCTGAAATTTCATTTCTGCAAAAGACATAGCCAAAAGCTAAAACAGTACTGTAAGAGCTGATGTTAGTTTGAATTATTTGTAATTCCTATTTTTCACCCTTATGTGAACCCCCCTTTCCTTGCTGAAACATGCAGGCACAGGTAAAAAAAATACAAGCCTGTCTTATATAGGTTGCTTAAAAGTAACTTTTTAAATTATATAGCACATAAATATAATAAAGTCAGAAAATACAGGTTAACAAGATCACCCATAGAACCCAATTCTAGAGACAATAATCCCTAGTATTTGAGTATATCCTTTCAGGTGATTTCTCAGTAAGTACATACAAATGTTCTAAGCAGAAAAGGATTAAATGTATTGCTCTGTAACTTGTTTTTAACTTAATGTATTATAAATATCCTTCCATTTCAAGAAAGCTAAATCTGTACCATAACTTTTAAGTGACTGTATAATCTTGCATTATATGATCTTGACAAAATTGATTTAACCAACACATGGATTCTCTTAATCTTATAGACTAGTAAAATAGTGATTAGTTAAAAACTGCTAAGTGGTTGATGGAATTATATCAGTTACGAGTGCTTTTTCTCTACTGTTTGAATTTTTAGATTAAAAGTTCCTCTAAGATTTTTTTAAATTGATATTTTACAGAGAGGGAAGAAGAGGAAGAGAGAGAAACATCAATGTGAGAGGGAAACATTGATTGGCTGCTCCTGCACACCCCACACCTGGAATCGAGCCAGAGACCTGGGCATGTGCCCTGACCAGAATCGAACTGACAACCTTTCAGTGCAGGGGATGACATCCAACCAACTAATGAAAAATTCTTCACCTTATTTCTGTCTATCTCAGAGAGGTTTTTTTGGTCAAAAGATCCTATCACAATGAAGTATTGTGGTATCAAATTAATAAAGATTTAGGAATTACTTGGGATCATGGGATAGATCCCAGTAAGTATTCCAAGAATCAGAATTCAATTCCAGGTGTTTGCCCTAGCTTTAGTCTGCTCAGAGCATGTGTTTAATCATGATAATCAGCTGAAACACGGACTTAACATGCATTTCATCATGGCAAACTGTAAATGACTGGTGAAGGGCAAACAAACACGAGCTCCTTGTCCCTAAACCAGGAAAACCCTATTGAGGTTAGAACTAAGGCTTTTTCAACTACCAAATTTCAGCCACTAAGAACACTGAGCCCCAAGACTTGCTGGGTGATTGGAAATCCAAATGAGGTAAAAATGAAGATTTTTCTTTCACACTTACCTCTGATGTCAGATGAATCCAGCTTCTATCTAGGATAAAGTTGAACTACAGGATCTATCAACTATCAGGCATCATCTCTGGAAAATTAAAAAATACACAAAGGTTACAATTACAAGATTTGAATGTACACCAGCCTACTCCACTCCAAATCACACCCATACAGCATCAAGGAAAATTACATCAAGGAAAACTGCTCATTCTTTTACTCAAATCTCCATTCACTATTATAAATTGACCCATCTATTTGCAGGATGTCATCAAATGCTCAAACTCAGTATCAGATTAGGGCAAACTTCTATACCAGCTCTGCTTTTTGTATAAATGTAAAAGTTTGGGTAAAACTATACAATAAGTCTAACCATCCCCTGCAAGTTTATAACAGTCAAGTCTCTCAATAAGAGAACGGGTATGCAAAACAAGAGCCGTGTGCTGGCTGAGAGCTTGGCAGTCATGGGAACAAATGCAGGGAGATGCAGTAAAAATGACATGGGTTACTGCCAGCTTCTCCACTCTGTGGGTGTGTGACTGCAGAACACATGTAACCAGTCATTAAATTTACAAAACTCACTTTTTAAAAAAAATTTTAAGGGAAGGAAAGCTAAGATTCAGGTAAATGAGAAGGTAATCCAAAATAGCTTTCCAAATCATGTTTCAATTTCATTTGAGCCAATATAGATTATATTTAGCCTTTACTATTGGTAAACTTTTTATCACAGTAAACCTTCCCTTGACAAAGCAAAATTGAATTCCCATCACTTGGAGCCCAAGTTGGCCACAAGATGGCAATATAAGAAACTCATTTCCTCTTCCAGAGCTTTAGTGTAATCTGAATTTTCAGGTGAAGCATACTAGACAATAAGTTCATGGCTGCAGGCAACTTTCAGACTATTCCCTATTCTTCACATCATTTACTAACGAGAATATTTTTTCTCTTACATTTACTTTATTTAAAACGTATTAACTAAAAATATTACAAGTATATTTTTACCATGTTCCTTTTTATGCAGCAATGTAAAGATTTAAAACTTCCTAACCTCAAAGACAATCTAATTGGAGAGACAAGATTAATGAAAATTAATGTCTATGGTAAGTACCAAACAAGTGGTAGAGACAATAAGTAATGTTAAGAATCATTGGGCCCTAGCTGGTTTGGCTCAGTGGATAGAGCGTCGGCCTGTGGACTCAAGGGTCCCAGGTTCGGTTCCGGTCAAGGGCATGTACCTTGGTTGCGGGCACATCCCCAGTGGGGGGTGTGCAGGAGGCAGCAGATGGATGTTTCTCTCTCATAGATGTTTCTGGCTCTCTCTCCCTCTCCCTTCCTCTCTGTAAAAAAAAAAAAAAAGAATCATTGGGCAAGGAACACTTCATGAAGAAAAAGGTAGGTCTTGAATGAGCCTTAAAATTGCACTTAAAATAATACTGTATTATATATATGAGAGTTGCTGAGAGTAGTTCTCCATCACAAGAAAAAAGTTATAACTGGGTGTAGTGATAGATCCTAACCAGATTTATCGTGATGATCATTTTATTTTGCAATACATACAAATATCAAATCATGTTGTACACCTGAAACTAATGTCACTTATATCTCAATTTTTAAAAACTGCACTGTCCAGTATGTTATTCCACACAGCCATGCAAATTAAAATTAAGTTAAAAGACAAAATTCTTCAGTCAAGTCACTTTTTTTTTTAGTCACTTTTTAATTGCTTAATATCCACATTTGGCTAATGGTTACCATATTGGACATTACAAATATAGAACATTTCTATCACAGAAAGTTCTGAACAGTAGTGCCTTGAAGGATAGGTATGACTAAAATAAGCTAATAAAACCATAGAAACCATTTTATCCAAACTTTACAACAACCCCATATTTATAAGAAAATTTTAGTCTCAGAGAAATTTAATAAATTTCCTAACACCACCCAGCTATTAAGAGCTAGGATTTAAATCCAGTTCTGTCAAAACTCCCTATTTTCACTTCAACATGAAATAAGCAAAGCTACAGAAGATGGTTTGCTTTAGAATGTAATGAGACATAATCAAAGTGTTATTTTACTTCTTTGTTGTCCTATAGTTAAAGACTTTATAATTATGTAAACTGTTTTCAGAACAGCAGCATTTGAGATTAGCTAAGGGAATGTAGACAGAAAGCAAGACATAAAGTCAGAGATTTCCATAGCTTTAATGTCTACCTCAAAACTTCATGATCCAAATAGATCTTATAGGAGAATAATTATAGATTTAAAGGTACAACTTCTGTATTTGTCTCATCTCACAAAACCCAGATTGCAAAGAGCCTGGTCTTTGGTCTTACCATATAGCACAAAACCCAGCACATAAATCCTGATGTTAACCCTTTGCACTCGCTTGCTTTTTTCTCGATTCCTTTATTCTAATGCTAACCCTGTCGAGTCACACTCGACATTCGAGTGCAAAAGGTTAAATGTGATGCCTTTCCCACATTCCAGTCATGCTTCAGCAAGTGTCATTCTACCACATGAAGGCCACTTCACATTTACCGAGTATTTACTTAGTATTAAAAGTAAATACCCCATAAACAATCTATGACCCACTCATTTGGTTCCCTGTAAGAAGTGCTTCAAAGTACTGGAGCTCATAGCCAAAGGGTTCATTTTATATATGTGAACAGACACTTCATGAAGGCCTGATACAAACTAAAAATTGTTAATAATCAACTGATGCTTCTGTGTAATTATACTGCCACTCAATTTTACTCAGTTCCTACTGTGTGTCTAGCAATTTGGAATACTACAGTAACTCACAGAACTTCCTATCTTTTGAGGGGTTGTAAATAATTTTTGTTTTTGTATTATTGATGACAGAGAGAGAGAGAGAGAGAGAGAGAGAGAGAGAGAGAGAGAGAGAAAGGGAGAAAGTAACATTGATTGACTGTCTCTTACCCCGACTTGGGATGAGTTAGAAAACCTGGGCATGTGCCCTGACTGGGAATCCAACTAGAAACCTTTTGGTGTACAGGATGATGCTCAACCAACTGAGCCACACCAGCCAGGGCCCTCCTATCTTTTTTTGATAGAAAAGACATATATACACGTGACAGAGAACACTGAGAGTTGAAGTACCTACCTTTATGGTCCTATCAGCTTATAACCATTCCTGCTGAGAATGTCCAAATCCAAGTCTACTTGTTTAGGGGGTCTGCAGCAGATGTAACAGGCTTTCAAATAACACTTCTGGGCTAGCACACAGAGTGCTGAAGACCCAGGTCTTTCTTCTCCAGTGGATCCCATTTTTAACCTGAAGCAAAGGAAAATAAATTGGTTGCTTGGCATAGTTCTCTTTTAGAGCTAGCTTTATAGGGCACTACTCTCAAAACAGACTCCAAAATGTTTTGTTTTTAAATATATTTTTATTGATTTCAGAGAGGAAGGGAGAGGGAGAGAGATAAACATCAATGACAAGAATCACCAATTGGCTGATGCACGTCATACTGGGGATCTAGCCCGCAACGCCGGCATGTGCCCCCACCAGCAATCAAACCATGACCTCCTGGTTCATAGTTCAGTGCTCAACCACTGAGCCATGCTAGCTGGGCAGACTGTTTTGTTCCCCAGGCACTATCAGCTAATTTAGCAAATAACAGTGAATGTTATAACCTCTCAGTGCAGGAGGTATGCACTCAGAGCATAACTATATGTATAAAAGCCTAAGCGACCATCACAACCGAACGGACAACCGAACAGGCTGCGCGGGGCGACTAGGCTGGCAGGGGAATTAGTGAGGGGTGACCAAATGACCAAGCAGCAGGCTGCGTGGGGCAATCAGGCCCATAGGGGGGACAGTTGGGGGCAACCAGGCTGGCAAAGGGGGGCAGTAAGGGGCAACCAGGCCAGCAGAGGAGGGCAGTGAGGAGTGAACAGGCCAGCGCGGAGGGGGGGGGGGGCAGTTGGGGATGACTAGGCTGGCAGGGGAAAGTTGGAGGTGACCAGGCCAGCAGGGAAGGGGGGGAGAAGTTAGCGGCGATCAGGCAGGCAGGTGAACAGTTAGAAGTCAGTGGTCCTGGATTGTGACCTAAACCAGCAGTCAGACATCCCCCAAGAGGTCCCGGATTGGAGAGATTGCAGGCAGGGCTGAGGGACCCTCCCCCGGCACAAATTTTGTGCACCGGGCCTCTAGTATGAAATAAAAGTGGTGAGATCAGAAACATCACTAACCATGCAGTTTATCCCAAGAGACCACCATTTCACCCAGTCCCATTGCTGGTGAAACAAATGAAAATATAGGACCTAGGGCTTTGGGTCAAAACAGCAAACAGGAATAATTTGAAATCAGGATGCAGGTGGAAGTAAAGACCTACTCTGTTAACTTGCTATTTTATTTCATCCTTTGCCTATCTTGAATATATATAAAGCACTTTTCAGATATTACCTTTTTGCAAGTACTATGTCATCTCCATTTTACAAATAATGCAAGCAAGGTTAGACTAAATGATAGGCAATTTAGCTTAGTGGATGAGATAATGGATGTAAGTTGGACAGAACTGAATTTGAATCTTGGGTCCCCTACATATTTTCTGTGACCTTGGGCAAATCATGCAATTTCCATAAGCCTCAGATCCCCCCCCCCCCTTTTTTTCTTTTTTAAATATATTTTTATTGATTTCAGAGGAGAGGGAGGGAGAGATAGAAACATCAATGATGAGAATCATCAATCGGCTGCCTCCTGCATAATCCCCTACTGGAGATAGAGCCCACAACCGGGACATGTGCTCTGACCAGGTATCGAACCATAACCTCCTGGTTCATACTAGTAGGTTGATGCTCAACTGAGCCACACCAGCCAGGCCTCAGATTCCCTTTCTGTACAATGAGGACAACTACCACCTACCTCTTATAATTGTTATGAAGAGTAAGTGAGGCAAAATATAAAATTTTAATTTTGAATATGTTGTTTCTATTAACTGTCCAAACTCAACCACCTTAATGAATAGAAATGCAGTTATTCTGCCTAAAAATTTCACTTTTTGTAACAATCTTGAAGCCAAGAAAATCACTGATATGCTCATAAGGTCCCTTCCAAATCCAAGATTTGGCATATTTTAAGAAAAAATTTACTTCTTCCTTTCCCTCATTCCCTACTTAACAGTGAAGATTCCAGTGTAGTCTATATAAAATTACTGAACAAAAGCATACTTGAATTGGAAAGAAACTAATTTTTCTCCCAATCAGCAAAGCCTAACTGGAAAACTAGATGTTTCACAAGACATGATCTTAGCCTTCTCTCAAGACTTTAAAAATGAACTCACATTAAAACCATCAACATGGTGCTGCTTTTAATAGAAAATTCTTTATCACTCAATCAAGATGTTTATGGTGTTGGTTTCTAGTCATTGCTATGTGCACAAAATAAATATAACAGAAGGCATGCATAGAGTCCTTATAAACAAGTATATAGCAAAACCCAACTGAAATGTCTAATGTGACAACTGAGTTATGTATAAGGCTATTCAATTTGGAGGAAATAACATTGTAAGCTACTTAAATGTCCAATGATAAAAGATTAAATAAATGATGGTTATGCACATACATTCGATTACTATGTAACCATTATAAAGAACGCAGTCACTCTATATTTAGTCATTTGGAAATCTTAAGTTGAAAAAGTAAGGTACATGGTGGTATATGCATACAGAAGAGGGGAGGGAAAGTACATATATCTGCATAAAATATCTCAGGAAGAAACTGCTAACAGTGTTATTGGGGAGGGGAATAAACTGGCTTAGGACTGCATTGTATATACTTTGATCCTTTTGAATTTCGAACCATGTGAATGTATTACCTATTCAAAAAATAACATTAATTTAACAATGCTCGAGAATTATTAAAATTCCATACAGATGTCTTTCTTACACCTTTTGCCTGTAAGAATAACAAACACATACATTTTATTCAAAATAATGTATATTAAAGAGACAAATGGGAATCGGGTGAAATTATACTCAAAGACACTAGGCAAAACATTTTATGAGAAAAAGATATACTAAAAAAATAATGTATTGCTTACTTTTAAAAGTTACCTAACATTTATTATACACCAACTAATGCCTGGCCTTCATATGTTTTGATCCTCAAAAGCTGAGCCTCAGACTGAGTAGTTCAGTTGGTTACATAGTGTCAGCTGGATACGTCAAGGTTGTGGGTTCCCAATGAGTGCAACAGCAACTGTGGTCTCTCTCCTTTCCTCTCTAAAATCAATTTTGAAAAATAAAATAAAATAAAATAAAATAAAATAAAAGCTGATCCTCACTGACTCACAAAGGTCACTGGAATGGTAAAGTGTGGCACAAATTTGATTTAAGCTTATATCAAGCTAGGCCCCTGATCTTTTTTAGTATATCCTAAGCTTTCTAGGGCACCCTCCCCACAGTGAGGACATTAAAATCGGGAGCTCTCTTGGAGCTCACTAAAACCATCGGACTTCAGAGTTTGCTGCTTAGTCTCACTAAAAAAACTGGAAGGCTCTGGGCAAAGACAACATCCACTGCAGCTCCCACAACCCAGTAAGGTCCTGGGCCCTGCAGACACCGAAGAATTAAAATGTACTGGTCTGAACTCCTCCCAAGATCTACCCTCTCAGCCAGGGAGATAACATTCAAACCAGCACTAGGCTAATAGCAACACCTTTTTCTTCAAGTAAAAAGAATCCAAGTGTGTTCCAGGAACACGTGCACTGTGTGCATAAAGCCGAGTCTATCGTTCCTAGGTCACCAGTCTCGGGAAGGAAGGCAGACCCAGGACTACAGAAGCCCACGTGGAAACAAGCCAGGCAGAGCATTTCACTGCCTTCCTCCCATCTCCACCAGCCCCACTGAATCGCCTTATGCCTCACACACACACTCTCCAATTCTGTCTTGAAATCAAGGCCTGCCAACGGGAAACGTGGCTCAAATGGAAGAGATATTCAAAACAATTAGGGGACAAAATTAAGAGCACACTTACCAGTCTTTCACCTACAGGAGAGAGAGAAAGTGGAGAGACAGGAAGTGGCTTTAAGAAGGGGCCTCAGAACCTGATTGGCTAATGAGTTAAAGGCAGATGCCCTCCTCTTCTACCTTAAAAGGTACTAAAATAACACAAACCCCTCCTTCACCAACTTTCCTCTTAATGAACCAAAAATGCTACCTTAATTGTTTTAGGGTGAACTTTTTTAACCAAGTTTCCTTTTGAGTTAATGTCGGTAGCACAAGCAAACACTGCCTAATTGAGGCTATTTATAAATATTCTTGTTTAGATGGGCCTACTGCAATCAATTTTCATTCCTTTAGAATCAGGGGTGGGGAACCTTTTTTCTGCCAAGGACCACTTGGATATTTATAACATCATCCGTGGGCCGTACAAAATTATCAACTTAAAAATTAACCTGCGCCCTAACCGGTTTGGCTCAGCGGATAGAGCGTCGGCCTGTGGGCTGAAGGGTCCCAGGTTCAATTCCGGTCAAGGGCATGTGCCTTGGTTGCGGGCACATCCCCAGTGGGGGGTTTGCAGGAGGCAGCTGGTCGATGTTTCTCTCTCATCGATGTTTCTAGCTCTCTGTCCCTCTCCTTTCCTCTCTGTAAAAAATCAATAAAATATATTTAAAATATATATATATATATATATTTTTTTAAATTAACCTGCTATATTTGGCCAAACATTTCATTAACTCACCCCTTTTGGCAGGGCAGACCAAATGATTTCAGGGGGCCTTATGCGACTCAGAGGCCAGACGTTCTCCATCCCTACTTAGGATAATTTCCTATCCTTTGTGACGCCAACATGGTTAATTTATGCATGGTTTCATTATAAACAGTCTAAGTCTGTTCACCTTAGAAGTTACCTTCAGGGTAACATTTAAGTTAATAGGCTTAGTGGTTAAAACATGGGTGGTTAAAGGCCTAGGCTTTGAAATAAAATTTAGCTGTATTAGCAAACCTTGCTAAACTAACCCTTTCCGTTCTAGTTACTTTTTCATCATTTACTACCCCTAGTTCCTACACCTTAGACTTGTCAATTCTTTTTTAAATTATTATTCTTTTAAATCCTCCTGCTAGGCTATTTTTCCATTGATTTTAGAGTGGAAGAGAGAGGGAAAGACAGAGAGAAACACTGATGTGAGAGAAACACATTGATTGGTTGCCTCCTGCACAAGCCCTGGCCATGGCCCCGGCAGGGAGGAGCCTGCAACCAAGATACATGCCCTTGACCGGAATCAAACCCGGACCCTTTGGTCTGCAGGCCTATACTCTATCCACTGAGCCAAATTGGCACGGGATGACTTGTTAATTCTTTACAAACTTATCATTGTCTAGAAGGCATAAAAGGTTCCTGTCCTAGACATTTCTTTGGATCTTCATTCTCTTGTGAAGTCTCCCACGTCCATGTAAAAATTCAATAAAATGTGTATGCTTTTCTCCTGTTAATCTGTCTTTGTCAGTTTAATTTTTAAGCCTAGCCAGGGACCCTAAAGGGGATGAGGAAAACTTTTTTCTACCTTATAGTAGCAAATGAAAACCTCTATTTCAGGGTGCTGCACACAGATATTCCAGGATACTTTCTAGCTGCACAATCTGGAATAAATTTCTTAAAATCTCTGAGACTCCATTTTCTCCTCTGTAGCATGGTGCCAGTAATACCGATCGAGGACTTGTAAGAGCTTTAATACCAGTATCATAAATTGCGGACCAAAATTTGGATTTTTGCAGCTTGAGCTCTGAAGTTGCTTGCAGAGCATAACTTTGTCCTTTTGGGCTCCGGAACTGTCTGCAGAGCCTCCTATGCTGACTGTACTGTTTGTTAATAATACTCTCTGTACTATAATTGTGTGATCAGAGACAGCCTATTTATTCTACAGGCCTGGCTGAAACTAGGACTTGATAAGTGCTTAATTATATATTACCCATTGTTCTCACCTCACAACCCCAACCCCGCCAGTTTGATCAGAGTCACCCAACCATTGAAAGTCCAGTTGCCCCCACCAATCAGAAAACAAACTATGTAAATTTATGGTCTGTTTCCCCTAGCAATCCATTTCTTTGATCAACAGTTCCTTCCAATTTTTGCCTTTGTAAACCCTGCCCTATCCCCTCCATTTTGAACATATGCTTGGTTCATACTGAAGACTGACTACATGTCCCATTTTGCATATTGTTACCTGAATATATTCTCTAAATTTCTTTAAAAAGGTATCTCCAGATTTTTGTTTACATATTTCCCTAACATATATACATATATATGAAAGAGTCTAGCTGCTAGCATGATGACTAATCTATAGTACATGCTCAATTCATATCCTTCTTCCTTCCTTGTTCATTACCCATTCTTGTGACTAGAGGAAATGCAAAAGTAAGAAAATGCTTGCATGAATTTACTTATACTATTCTATTTGTCTATACATCATACAATTCTTTCTGGATACAACTAAAGCAATGGAAATCAATTTTTGCTGTAATTCCCATATGGTTATAAACCTACACTTACCCATGCTGTTCTACTTTAGCACTAGCAAGGTTACTTTGCAAATTTTCTTCTCCAATGAAAGGTGCAGGTGATCATTTTGGAATTCCAGAAGGATGATTGTAGGGCTCTCTGAAATCACTATGGGAAAACTACTTTATTTATTTTATTTTATTTTTTTAGGGAAAACTACTTTAGTTAACAGCTTTAAAATACCAAGATAACATATATAGACAGAGATTAACAGACCCTATGTGTTTTAAAGATTGAAAAGGAAAGCTGCCCAATCTCTAAAGTGGATTCCTGGAGAGGGAAAGAAGAAAGACTGGGTTGCAAATGCTGAAATTAGCTGACTCTACAAACCTAGAGAGGGTATTAAAAATGTGGAGCCTTGAGTGGCTCTAAGTGGGACATTTTGGGCTGTGCTTAGCACTAAACAAGTTGGATCATCTGCCCTTAGAAAACCTTGCTGACCTATACATTCTACTTGAACAAGATGATCATTCCAGCACCATAAGCCAATGCAACCACACCATGTGACAGTGAGTGAAACAGACTCTGTGTTTTGGAATGTATTTGGGAGTCCATAGGCCTAAATATTCGTAGACAATTCAGGAGAAGAGAAAGGTGTGTTCTTAGTAAGGTGTTGGAAAACAACCATCTCCCCACCCTCCACACACATCCTGAATTTGTGGAAGAAATCATTTTGATTACATATCTATAGTTACCAAATGATATAATGATTATAGAGTATCACAGATTTAGCCCATTATCCCCAATTCTTCATGGTGCCATTATAAAGAAAAACAAAACAAAAGCAAAAGAAAGCAAAACTCCCCACCTCAAAACACCATTCCAGAAACCCCTTTCATCCTCACTCTAATCACCTCCTGTGACAGCTACTCTTCATCTCTGCTGGTCCTGCACTTATATATCTGTTCATCTCTTTTCCACTTCCATTCTTCCTTGGGGCTCATCTCATTGTATATAATCCCTGACCTTGAGATTCCTGGGACCAATTTTAGGCCCCTTTGCTTTAATCACAGTCCTTCTTCACCAGGCTTTTTGGCTAACTCCTTCTTTCTTCTCTGAACCTATAATTCCTTCCCCTTCCCATCTTTTCCCATCAGTACCTGTGCTGATATTTCTTTTCTTTCTTCCCCATTCATCAGGGACTGGGGATCTCCTGAAACCTGGCTACTATTTTGCTTTCCAAAAGTTCAACAAATTTATGATGCCACAGCAATATGAGCAGTGCTGGTAAATCCATGGAAATGGTATCTTGTTTTAATGTGCTTTATAAATTACAAACACTCAAAAACTTTAAATACTTAATTACAATCACAAATTTAAAATATTGGATTTTTTTCTAATGATTTAAGCTCCTTAGAAAACATACTAATTACAAAGCTAAGCAGTAAAACTCACATTTACACTCCACAAATGGTGAATGAAAAAGGGGCTATACAACAAACCTGACAAGCTCCTAGGACCACAAGGCAGGCCTGACAAGCTCAGTGACCAAAAGTAACCACACAGGATGGTCTGATTAAGTTCCTAACTGGGCAGGTCCTGGCAGGTAGTCGTCCTAGGCCTATAGCCTCCTAAACAAAGGGCACTCTTTACCTTAAGTGAGCTCTGTCCATGGTTCTTAAGCATCTAGGACAACAAACCTTTGGAATGTCACAGTACTTTTCTTTTCCTACCCGTCAAAGTCACAACCACAGGATTCAGACTCAAGGCCACCAGAGGCTAGGACCACAGAACTCCACACTATTATCTTGTTCCCTGCATACTCTCTCTATGTGCTTCGAATCTTTTTTTTTTTTTTGATTTATTACAGAGAGGAAGGGAGAGGAATAGAGAGTCAGAAACATCGATCAGCTGCCTCCTGCACACCCCCTACTGGGGATATGCTCGCAACCAAGGTACATGCCCTTGACCGGAATCGAACCTGGGACCTTTCAGTCCACAGGCCGACGCTCTATCCACTGAGCCAAACCGGTTTCGGCTATATGCTTCAAATCTTAATTAACTATCCTGTACCCACCGATGTAAAACATGTGTTTCTCCATTTTGCCTTTTATCCAGTCCTGTTATGCTCCCTCCCATCCCCTTAATCTACCACCAGTAGATTTCATGTACCTTCTCTATGTCTTATCCTTTTATTCAAATGTATAAAATAAGCTGCAAAAGTGCCATTCTCCAGAGAATCTGAGATCTTGCTCCCTGGCATATGTCATCAGTTTACCTCCAATAAACACATAAAAATTTTCTACAGGTTTGGATGTTACTCACGTCAACAAAATACTTTTGTTTAAATTTTTATTTCTTCTTTTTCCCTTTTCTTCTACCTCCTGTCTTCCTCGTGTTTCTTCTGCTCCTGCTATTTTTCCTAATTTTATTTTATGTATTATAGGATTTCAGAAATTTTACTAGAAAATAGTTTTATACCTTTTGGGGACCCACATAAAAAAAATAACTCATCTATTTATAGATTGCTTCAGCTGCCTGAAGTTGCATAATCTTATGTATGAACTAAATGATTATTTACCAGGACATGGGTGCTAGTTGCTTAGTCAGATATGATACAAAGCCATACAACTGGTCACTAGGAAGACTCCCTATTTTAAAGACCTATTTGTTTAATCTTGGCTTCATAAATTCCCACTTACCATAGGTTTTACTTTTTGAAACGTGAACACTTCCCCAGTAATAATGTACCTGTATTTTAGCTTAATAATCAATTTTCCTGTAATTTTAATATGTTGTTCTAGAGTACAGATAAAAGAGAAATTTAAATAAATCTTAGGAATATCACATCAAAATCAGTGATACCACTTAAAATGTTCACTTATTAGGATATGAAATCTTGATTGGCACAGTTAATTATTCTCTTTAGTTATACTTTTTTTGATTAGTTTATCATTTTTGTTAATATTTTTAAATTTATTATGACTATTATAAGCATACAGAAAAACAGGAAAAAGAATATAATGAATATCTCTATGCCTATTACCTAAATCTAACAATTATTTATATTTTGCCATATTTGATTATTTTGACTGAAGTATTTTAAAGCAAATTCCATATACAATGACATTTTATCCCTAAATACTATAGCATTCATTTAAAAAATATGTTTTTATTGATTTCAGAGAGAGGAAGGGAGAGGGAGAGATAGAAACATCAATAATGAGAGAGAATAATTGATCTCAGCTGCCTCTCACACACCCTCCACTGGGGATCAGCCCGCAACCCGGGCCTGTGCCACAATGGGAATTGAACCATGACCTCCTGGTTCATGGGTGGATGCTCAACCACAGAGCCACACATGCATTTTTAAATCTTAACTATAATACCATTATCACATCTAATAAATAGTTCCCTAAAGTCATCTAATACTCAGTCCATACCTACATATCCTCATAGGTCTTTTATTGCTGGCTTGTTTAAACCAGCACCCAAATATCAAATGCTGCATTTGGTTGCTATGCCTCAAAAGTCTCTTTTAATCTAAAAAAGTACCAACCTTATTATTTTTTTTCTTATAACAATAACTTATTGAGAGAGTAGGTCAGTTGTTCTGTGGAATATGCATTTGCATTTTTATGCCACGTGAGTCTGAATATTTTTCCATGTGCTTGCTTATCATAATACAAACTGTTTATTCATACCTTTTGTCCACTTATCTACAGAGGTTTTGATTTTTCTTATGATTTTGAGACAGCTCTTTATATGTTAAGCACAGTTAATTCAACTTTTAAAACACTCTGCAGCTTTCCTTTGGGCTTTGTCTCAAATTCTTTCACTTTCTTTTTTAAGAATAGTCAAATATGTTATTTTCCTCTGTTTTCTTGTATTGTCTAAATAAAACCTAAAAAAATTATCAATCACTTTGTTATGGCCTGAATTGTCCCCCCCCCCGCCCCCCCACTGCATATGTTGAAGTTTTAACCCCCAGTACCTCTGAATGTAACTGTGTTTGGAGGTAATGACTTTAAAGAAGTAATTAAAGTGCAATAGGCCATGTAAGTGGGCCCTAATCCAATATCACTAGTGTCCTTACAAAAAGAGGAGACTAGGACACAGACTCACACAAAGGGAAGAACATGCATGGGAAAATACAGGAAGAAGATAGCCATCTACCATCCAAGGAAAGAGATCTTGAAAAAAAAAATCAACTCTGCTGACACCTTTATCTTGGATTTCTTCCTAGCCTTTAGGTAAAGGTAAGTGAGATGGCATACTTTTGTTTGAGCCACCCACTTATTTATGACAGCCCTAGCAAACAAATACACTGTAACATTTAGTAAGTCACTGAAATTTTTGTAAAGATCAATTTAATAACACCTACGCTATACGGGTGTTGTGAGAATTAATATAGTAAGCATTAAATACTCTAGCTGTTATCCTCATGAAGGTTAAATAACATTTCCCAGGCAAAACTGAGCACTCCGTGCAGCAAAAGAGGACGGGGGGAGAGTAGTCTGAATTGGGTTATGAGGCCCCCTGGCGGAGTGCCTCACCTCAGCCATTGAACTCACTTGGCTGGCCGTGAGTCTGTTCCAAGCTCCGCTTGAGGAGGCATCCGCCAGGCCCCTCCCGAGGGCGGGGTCCGTGGCATCTCCTGCCCAGTCTGTCCTCGCGCGGAGACCCGTTCTCTGGGAACTCACCTCCCCGCAGCTCAGGGAGGGCCCTGTTGGGGCCGCTCTTGGCCCTAGTCTCAGACCTTCCCAGGGGACATGGGTAGAGTGACGAGGTGCACTCAGCGCGTAGCCCCACCAATGAGCTTCCCTCCGCCCTGGGGAAGCGAGCGTCACACGGCGGGTATATAAGGCCCCCTGACCTAAAGGCCTTTTACGGTTAGGGTGACTTCCCACAACACCTAGCGACATGCAAATTTAGATGGGCGTGCCTCCCCGTCCCTGTGAGCATCTTCTCTCCTGGACGCGCGCGCTCGCGCTGAGTGTTCCCGCCTTTTGACTCCAGCCGAGCGAATCCTGGGAGAGGGCAGATGACGTCAATAGTCCGGCTCCATGGCGGCGCGGCGGCGGCTGAGGGGGACTAGCGGCAGCAGTCGGGCGTCAGGTTCGGAGATCATTGTTGGGGGGCGGAATGCTGGGCGACGGGAAGTCGGGAACCGAACGGCGCCTCCTACTCTAGCCCCGCCCCCTTCGTCGCCCCCTGTCCCGCACTTGGCTGCCAAACTAGTTTTGGTAATAAACTTACAGGATTTCGGTTTTCAGAGCTTTTTTTTATTATAGAATTGTGGACCTAACAAAGTGCCAGCTCTATTGGGTATCTGTCTAATGTCATCCAACCAAAACAAATTTAATTGTAAGATGCATTATTATTTTATGTAACAGTAAGAACGGAAAAACGCTTCCGGTTAAAACATGATTCATGGTTTATATGTCATCCGTGGTAAGATGCAAGTCTCAGAATTGATGAGATCTTTATTCTCTGTGTTACATATTCTTAAATGCATAGTCCCGTCCAGCAGGTTCGGTATTATTGTCATCCTGTGGATTTTGCATTTGGGGCAACTGATGAGATAACTTCTGCAAGGTTCCACAGCTGAGAGACAGAGCTGGGCTCAGCTCCACACAGACTCCAAAGCGCTTTACTAAACGCTAGCTCATTCCACCACAGGTATTTTTATAATAGGTATTGGGGGTAACAAGTAAACAGAACCGATACGCATGCCTCAGCCTATGAACTCACAAGAGTCCCATGGCTCCCGTTTATTTATTTATTTTTATTTTTTAACAACTGCTAGTCAATTATTAAAAAGGTTGATTTAAGCATCGGCAGTTGTGACTCAACCTTGACTCCTGGCTCATTACTGATGGCAGTAATCTGCTCAACAATCTCAGAAGGGCTGTGCAAGTCTATGAGTCCTCTGGGGATCCTCACCTGAAACCATCCCAAATCTTAGAGCCCTCCCACACGGAATTTTTCTTGTGATTCTCAGAGTTTTGGTAGGCATCTCATCTGGTCCTTTCACTTTGAGATTCTTTTCCTTTGCACTTCTGATCAAGTCAGCACACACCTTCTCCAAAGACCTTACCTTGGGGCTGGTTAGAGTAATTCTAATTCGGTGAAGCACAGCCGCCTCTGGTTCCACGGGTGCCTTTCTGGAATCTTCAAAAGCCATGGCTGTGGTGGGGTTTCCTGACTGACTTGTTTGAGCGAATAGTGGTGAGTAAGGAGCAGGGGTGGGCAGGACGGAGCTCTGCTGCAGCTGCAAAGAGCCTTTTATTTTACTTTTTTATTTGGCCAGAAGAGCAATTTCGGATGCGATTATTCAGACTGTTATCAACAGTTGTCATTATTTCTTTGTAACCTTACAAAACCATCCTAAACCATTTCCTTAAAAAGGCGGTGCTTTTTCAAAGTAGGATTATATTCACTGTACACTCATTCTTTGTTTTGCTTCTCTGTCTGCCCATTCTTGCCCTTAGCTTCTAAAGCATCAAATGAAACCGACAATACAGAAGACTCTCCTCCTGCCAAGAAAACTCGAAGATGCCAGAGGCAGGAGGTGAAAAAAGAACCTGTGCCTGGAGGAAAGGCTGATAAGGACAGAACAGAAGACAAGCAAGGTCAGCCGAGTGTGGGAGGCCAGGGAGGACATGGGCCAGCAAGAGGTCTCTGGGAGGGGTAAACGTGGAGGATATTCTGTTCTTTGAACTCTCATTTCTCCAAGGCACAATAATTTTCTATCTTTTGGGTTTGCTATTTCTTAGAACCTTCAGTTTCATGATTTTTAAAAAAAAATACATTTTATTGATTTTTTACAGAGAGGAAGGGAGAGGGATAGAGAGTTAGAAACATCGATGAGAGAGAAACATTGATGAGCTGCCTCCTGCACACCCCTTACCGGGGATGTGCCCACAACCAGGATACATGCCCTTGACTGGAATCGAACCTGGGACCCTTCAGTCCGCAGGCCGACAATCTATCCGCTGAGCCAAACCGGTCAGGGCCAGTTTCATGATTTGAAACAGATTGAGGCTTGGGCAGATCAGGATTCCTTGGGAAGGACAAAGTTAATTATGAAAAGTTTCTTTCTAACCAGTTTGATCCCCATACAAGTAGACATAGTACATGCCTGTCTTTCCTCAGAGACTGTGAAGACCTTGCTGTTAAAGGGCAAAGCTCCCGTGGACCCAGAGTGCACCCCGAAGGTGGGGAAGGTGAGAGACTCCTCAACCCATTGATTTCTCAGAGAGCAGTGGTCTATTGTTATTGGGATTCTCACTGGAACATTGCTAGTATTTATTTCACGAATCCTCACTAAAATATTACTAGTGATTCATTTTCTGCAAGGCTAAATGATGGGAATGGTGGTGTTAAGGATTAATAATCAGGTTATTAATAAGTCAACCTGGTTAACTTATGGGGCTGTCATCAGCTTTCCATACATCATTCTCTTTTTCAGTTAGAAAATTTTATCATTATCAAGGGAAAAATGAGAAACTATGCCTTGGTATGGCATGAATTACTGAGTATAGGTTTTCTTTAACTGAGAATCATTTGTATTGTATTTATGTAATTATAGAAAGGCACCATGTTTGTTTGTTTTTAAAGTATGTTTTTATTGATTTTAGAGAGGGGGAGGGAGAGGGATAGAGAGAGAGAAACATCGATCAACTGCCTCCTTCATACCCCCTACCAGGGATCTACGGGGGATAGAGCATGCAACCCCGGGGATGTGCCCTGGCCGGGAATTGAATAAGTGACCTCTTGGTTCATGGTCGATGCTCAACCACTGAGCCACCCTGGTTTTTATTATAGGAATGACAGCTTATGTGTGAAAGAAGATACTTTTGCATTTCTTTCCCTGGAAGATGGGTGTTGGTAGTGCTGGAGAATGACCTTTTATGCCTTCTGCCGTGTGCCTTATGCCTCACTTAGGATCTCATCAAGACTACACAAATGTCAGTTTCTTCTTTTCTCTCTAGGCCCATATCTACTGTGAAGGGAATGATGTGTATGATGTCATGTTAAATCAGGTAAGGAGAGAAGCCATTCTATTTATGGGAATTACTTTTTGACAGTTATTGATGACAGTGTTCCAATGCCCAGATCATAATTCTGGAGTCCCTTATGTTAGGCACATGCTCTTTAAAGTAGGATAAAGTCTACCTGATAGCAGAGTCCTCAATAAGAAGCAGATTTTTAAAAAATATATGTATTTATTGATTCCAGAGAAGAAGGGAGAGGGAGAGAGAAATAGAAACATCAATGATGAGAGAGAATCATTGACCGGCTGTCTCCTGCACGCCCCCCACTGGGGACCGAGCCCACAACCCCGGCACGTGCCCTTGGCCGAATCAAACCTGGGACCCTTCAGCCCACAGGCCAACGCTCTATCCACTGAGCCAAACCAGCTAGGGCAAGCAGATTTTTTTGCAGATTTCTTGTCTTTTATTGAACCTATGGACGCTCTATTCATATCATTTTGCACATTTCACGACAGGTTGTTGGTCTTTTTCTTACTGGCTACAAGGAACTTTATATAATATGAGAATAGTGTTTCAACTATAACAGCAATTTTCAACCTCTTTAACCTCTTGGCACATAAACTAATTACTAAAATTCAGTGGCACACCAAAAAATGTATTTTTGTCCACCTGACAAAAGAAATAGGTATTGATTTGATTCATTCACATTGGACAGCTATTGTGTTGGCTGTTGTCATAGTTTTATTTGGCAATCAAAGGGAAAAGAAGTCAGTGCCCCTAACTGAATAGTCAAGTATTGCATGTTTTAAAAATTTTGGGGGACACATCATTTGAAAATCAGTGGTCTGTAATATAAATTGCCAATATGTTTTCCAAATTTGTCATTTGCCTTTTGATTTTCTTTCTGGTATACCTTTTGCCCTTATTGAAGTTTACATTTTTATGTTAAATTTATGAATTTTTTCTTATTAACCTTTTCCTCTTCGTTTATTTTTGTTGTTTTGAATAGATAATACATTTGCCTGGTTAAAATATATATCCTAATTATGTATCTTCACATTTGAACTTATACACCCATCATATATAATTTTAACGGCTACCTAGTAGTCCTTTGTTACTACTTCTTTTACATGAAATATGAGCAGATAGGAAAGATCTTACGGCTCCTTTTTGTTCTAACATCCCATGACTTCACAGGGTGAATAGGTATAAGGTAGGAAGGGGCAGACACTTAACAAAGAAGAGTGCCTGGATAACCAGGACGCAACCTTATCGCACAAACTACTATTCCCTATCATGGACTACTCCCGCTCTTCACTCTGAGTAAGTTACTTATCGTATTACCTCTTTTAAGATTCTAGTCACAGTCTCTCTGAACGTCTCCAAGTCATGGCAGGGACTGATGTGGCAGTGGTTTCTGCCGTCCTCTACCCCTTCCTACCATTGTCCTGCTCTCAGCTCATTGTCAAATCACTGCAGTTGACAAAACAAACCTTAATTAAAGCTATTAAACAGTAAATTGTCTAAACAAGCATAATAGTTACAGACCTTTGAGGCATCAAAATTGTCTTCATTTGAAAAACAATTATTGAGAATGGATTGGGAGCTGGAAAACACATCTGAGATTGGGTAGAAAGTTTGAGGAAGCTTCCGGGCTCCATTTTTAATTCCTAGAAATTCAAAGTTTAATGTAGAACCTAATCCTTCCTTAAATCTTCACTCTTACAGGAACCTGATTGCCTTGCCCCATGCTATTCTTTGCCTTATGGCAATTACTGGCACCTCTGTCCAAGGAAGCGTCATTGGTTTATGCTTCTTCTATTTGCAAGCCTGTTATTTTATGTTTCTATTTGTCTCACTCATCATAGACCAATCTCCAGTTCAACAACAACAAGTACTATCTGATCCAGCTGTTAGAAGATGATGCTCAGAGGAACTTCAGTGTTTGGATGAGATGGGGCCGAGGTAATGACTTATGCATTTTCTGAATTGTCATTCAGAAAGCCAGAAGCAACTTAGTGAGTGGCCGAGGATCCTCTAAGCTTAAATTGGTGGGAGGGAGGTTCTGTAACTTGGGGCGGGGCTTAAGAGTCAGATTGTGCTTTCTGTAATTGGGCAGTGGCAGGCATTTTCAGTAGGAAGCTCTCACTGGTAAAACTATGAGCAGCCTGTTGAGAGACAGAACTCATAGTGCTGCTCATGAACTATGGCAGTTAGTAGGAGGTAACTAATAGCAACAAGATATATTCCCTAAGCCCTTTCACTTTTTCCTGTCCATTTGTTAGAAGTTAACCAGACCCTAGAGAACTGGCTTGTTACTATTAGAGAACTCTTCTTGGGTCAGGTTACCAATCTTATATGTGGCATTTACTTTGCAGTTGGGAAAATGGGGCAGCACAACTTGGTGGCTTGTTCAGGGGACCTCAACAAGGCCAAGGAAATCTTTCAGAAGAAGTGAGTACTAAGAAATGAGTGTAAAAATATACCCTTCTTCTTCTTGGATGTATCTTCTTTAAGAATTTTATAAATGTGATTTGGCCTAAATGTGTTTTTTTTAAAATATATTTTATTGATTTTTTACAGAGAGGAAGAGAGAGGGATAGAGAGTTAGAAACATCGATCAGCTGCCTCTTGCACACCCCCTACTGGGGATGTGCCCGCAACCAAGGTACATGCCCTTGACCAGAATCGAACCTGTGGCCCTTGAGTCCACAGGCCGACGCTCTATCCATTGAGCCAAACCGGTTTCTGCTGGCCTAAATGTTAATGTCTTTCCACTATAACACGCTGTGACTAGAACACCAAACTGCATCCTTAGTGATTACATCACCTGGAACCTTGAAATTGACTAAAAGTAGAAGATGTAATATAATTTAGCACATGATCAACATTTAGGAAATTTGGGAAAAGTGGTATGAGAATATATAGCTAGAGTTTAAAAAAAATACTTTTCCTATGGATGGATGAAGAACTTTTCTGGAGTCTCTAGAAATGTTTCCTTCAGAGAAAGGGGTTGGATAGGGATCTTTTTGTCTTAAACTTCCAATGGCTTGTGTGGTGTTCCGGAGGCTTTGGGAAGCCCAAAGGTCCGTTTTCCCCTTTTTACTTATTTTTTTGTTCCCTTTATAGCCAGAGCCTTACTGTTATTCAAGGCTTTAATATAAAATCCAGATTTATGGAAAGTTGATGTGTAAAAGAGCTCTGTTGTGGGAAATAAAGTTTAGACCCTTATTTGTAAGATTTTTCTCACCACCTTGGACTCTACAGATTCCTTGACAAAACAAAAAACAATTGGGAGGATCGTGAGAAGTTTAAGAAGGTGCCTGGAAAATATGATATGGTACAAATGGACTATACCACCAATACTCAGGTAAACTGACTGCATGTTTAGGGGGAAAACTGTTTCCTCTTAACCAGGGTGAAGTCTAAAAGAATGACTTAGATCAGGTCCTAGATCAGAATGGGCCAAAGTATCCTGAGTCTTGCTATTTCCTACCTAAGAAAAGATTACAGTTCCCTCATGGGTTACCTTCACTCATCTTTGTAATCTTCAAGGGACTATAGAATGAGGATAAATGTGCTTTTTTCTAGTCTCTATTATTGACTAAGTTGCTATAAAATCTTAGGTCCTATTTCCAGAAGTTTAATGTTACAAATCAAGAGAGGAATAATTAATACTCAAATGGATAAAACTACATTTAAAGTTGTATTCACTTCTGGTTTTATAGGGTGGGGCAAAAGTAGGTTTACAGTTGTTTGCATGGAAAATAATACAATCCTATCTAATAATAGAGTAATATGTAAATTACCATCACTCCGCTACGCCCACGATTGGGCCAGCAGAGGCGCAGGGGGCGGGACTCGGGGTGGCCGGGGTGGCCGATTGGCGACGCTGGGGTGCGACAGATGGCAGGCAACTGGCGGTCGGCTCCTGCGATCCAGGATGCTGGGGTGCAGCCGAGCCCAAGGCCGGAAAAGCCTCCATAGGAGGCTTTTCCGGCCTTGGGCAAAAGCGGAGAGCCTGCGACGGATGGCAGGGGATGGCAGGGGATGGCAGGCAACTGGCGGTCGGCTCCTGAGACAACCAGAGGCTGACCAACTGGAAGTCAGTGCTGGCCCCGCCCCCAAGCAAGCGGTTAGGGGCAATCAGGCAGGCAGAGGGGTTAGGGGTGATCAGGTAGGCAGAGCAGTGGTTAGGGGTGATCAGATAGGCAGGCAAGTGGTTAGGGGAGATCAGGTAGGCAGACCAGCGGTAGGGGTGATCAGGTAGGCAGACAGACCCTCACTGGGCTGGCCCCGCCCCCAAGCAAGCTGTTAGGGGCAATCAGGCAGGCAGGCAGAGTGGATAGGGGTGATCAGGTAGGCAGACCAGTGGTTAGGGGTGATCAGGCAGGTAGGCTAGCGCTTAGGGGCAATCAGGTAGGCAGACAGCCCCTTGCATGGCTGGCCACACCCCCCAGCAAAGAAAGAGGGAGGCCCAGGACAGCCAACCCATTGCACCCCAGCCTGTCGCCTGCAGAGGGAGGCCACTGGTGGCAGGGGAGGGGAGGCAGTGCTGCACAGATGGCAACCAGTGGCAGCGGCGGGGGTGGGGCCAGCTCCCTGCAGACCTGGGAAGGAAAGACCCGATAGGCCCTGATCTCAGGCCAGGCCTAGGGACCCTACCCAAGGGGTCCCGGATTGTGAGAGGGTGGTTGGGTTGAGGGACGCCCCTGAGTGCATGAATCTTCATGCACTGGGCCTCTAGTAATTAATAAACCAGGAACCAGGATGTTGAAAGCTGTCCTGGAGAAATCTTAGTCTTAAGATGAGAAGATTTAAGACAAAATAGGTGTCTTTACATACTGATTATATTATATTGTGTTTTTTTGAGGCTTATTCTGAGTGTTTACCTATGGGAGGCAGAGTAGGACTAGAAGGTGGAAGTCATATTGAGTACTCTACCTAGGTAATAATGGTATGGGCCTGTGTTCAAACAGAGGCAGATGTTCACCTGCCAGGAATATTGTACAGCCAGTCCTTGCAGAGAGCTTAAAATAGATCCTTTTAGATTTTATTGTTTATATTTTGGCTGTAGAATGAAGAGGAAACAAAAAAGGAGGAATCTCTTAAATCCCCTTTGAAACCAGAGTCACAGTTAGATCTTCGTGTACAAGAGCTGATAAAGTTGATCTGTAATGTCCAGGCCATGGAAGAGATGATGATAGAAATGAAATATGATACCAAGAAAGCCCCACTTGGTAGGACTTCAGGTTCTATCCTACATTCTCTCTTCATATTTCCTAGTTCCTTTAATGGGATCTTTCATCACTATCATGATTGAAAACTTGCTGATATGAATGAAGAAAAAGAGATTTGGGGTGAGGGGCAGTGTGGAAGGAGGAGGGTCTATTTTGAAAATTGAAAGGTGAGAGTCTGTGTTGGGCAGGGCATAAATGTAGTTTACAGGATAGGACTTTAGTTGTGGAGTCTGATCTCTTGCTGGGTCTGCAGGGAAGCTGACAGTGGCACAAATCAAGGCAGGTTACCAGTCTCTTAAGAAGATTGAGGACTGTATTCGGGCTGGCCAACAAGGACGAGCTCTCGTGGAAGCATGCAATGAATTCTACACCAGGATCCCACATGACTTTGGGTAAGGCCTGTGCTGTTACTTCACTTTGGAAGTCTTTCATTTCTAAGGACATGATCATCTTGAATAGATACAGAGCCAAAATGATTTATAGATAGCCTAACTAATCAGCTTACAAGTATGGAATGCAGTCTTCTGGCCTGATTACAACCATATTCTCTGACCAAGTGGAAGTTACCAACTCAAGCGAGAATGAGTTTAGCTATCCAACCAACAAGTAACTATCCAACCACCTTCAGGCATATCACCCCCCCCCCCCCCTATTTTCTGTCCTTTAAGGCGACTATAACCACACACCATTTCTGTGAACTTAAATATTAGGTATTTACATACCTTTATCTTTGTTGATTCTATATTCTTGTGCTTATTTTATTCCTTCCATTGCTTTATTGAGCTCTGTGAACTAGAAATAACCCTGAGTGGTCTACTGCTTCTAGACACAACGTTCTAGTATTCCTTATTGATAGCCATATATCTTCTTTTTATTTTTTTTAATATCTTTTTTTAGAAAAGCATCCTGTAAAGAAGAATTTCAACTCTAGTCTCAAATGTCAAAATCTATATGTTTTATCCTACTCAGAGTATATACATCATATCTCTCTATATTTGGAAGTTAAAATATCTTTACGGATCTCTCTCTCTCCTTCTCTCTTTCTCTTTCTCTCTCTCTCTCTTTCTCTCTCTCTCTCTCTCTCTCTCTCTCTCTCTCTCTCTCTCTCTCTCTCTCTCTCTTTCTCTCTTTCTCTCCCTCCCTCCCTCAAGAGAAAAACCCCAGTTTCTTATATCTTTTTTCTAAATGGCCTATCTTTAGTCTGTTATTTTTAGTCATGTGCCACAGATCAGAGACTTATTATGGGTTATATCTCTATCCTTAGACTCCGTACTCCTCCATTAATCCGGACAGAGAAAGAACTGTCAGACAAAATACAACTACTAGAGGTGAGAGATGTATGGATTGGCAAGTATTAAATCTCTTATCCCAGGTTCTTCCTATATTGATTCTGTATCTCATCTTGTCAGGCTTTGGGAGACATTGAAATTGCCATTAAGCTGGTAAAGACCGAGCTGCAAAGCCCAGAACATCCATTGGACCAACACTATAAAAAACTGCATTGTGCCTTGCACCCTTTAGACCATAAAAGTTATGAGTTCAAAGTAAGAAAAATGTTAATTTATGTTCATACCTTTAAAACCTACCCTTCCCCACCCCACTGTTTTCTGGCTACGTCTGGTTAAGAGCAAACTTTTGTATAGGACAGAATTTCTATTTCCTAGAAATTTGAGAAGGTAGAGCTCTTTCTGACTGCCCTGTGAGACCATTTGGGAGCAGAAAGGTCTGTCAATTTATACCAGAGGCCCTGAAGTTCTCAGCTTAGTCTGGTCTATTATAGAGTCCACATTAGCCATTTCTTTCATTTTTTTTTCACAGATAATTTCCCAGTACCTCCAATCTACCCATGCTCCCACACACAGTGACTATACCATGACCTTGCTGGATGTTTTTGAAGTAGAGAAGGAGGGTGAGAAAGAAGCCTTCAAAGAGGACCTTCATAACAGGTGTCAGTTTAGCTTTGGGTTTGGGAAGATATTCCCTTGCCTGAAGTGCAGTTATGGAACTAAGGGAAGGATGGCACAGAGAGCTGTTGGCTTTATGCTTAGAGCCTATGTTTGCAGGAGAGCACCAGAGACAACAATAATAATGGCTTTTCCTTAGGATGCTGCTATGGCATGGTTCCAGGCTGAGTAACTGGGTAGGAATCCTGAGCCATGGGCTTCAGATTGCCCCACCTGAGGCTCCCATCACAGGTTACATGGTGAGTAGAAATTGAACCTTAGAAGGAGGCACAAGGTAAAAGGATACAATAGTTTTCTCAGTCCTAGTCCTTTTTCCCCCTAGATCAGTGGTCGGCAAACTGCGGCTCACGAGCCACATGCGGCTCGCGAGCCGCGGTTTGCCGCTCTGTTGACTAATGAGTTTGCCGACCACTGCCCTAGATTATGATTAGTGGTGCCCTTTCCAAGCATTGAACCAGCTCACTTTTTTTTTTTTTTTTAATTTTAGAGAGAGGAAGGGAGAGACATTGATCAGTTGCCTCCCACACATGTCCCAACTGGGGATCAAACCCACAACCTGGATATGTGCCCTGACTGGGAATTGAACCCGCCACCTTTTGGTGTATGAGACAACACTCCAACTGAGCCACACAGGCCAGGGCCCAGCTCACTTTTTACTATGTCCCTCTTTTTTTAAATTCCTAAATATATCCATCCTTTCCCCCCAGAAGCAGAGAGTCACCAATGCTAAGCTTCTCTGGAACATAACTGTGAGGGGAAATGGGAAAAGGTCTCTATTGTGTTTAAGGTTATAGAAACGCAGGGTTAGTGATGTGAGCCTCCCTTTTACCACCATACGTTAAGCTGCTGACGTTGGTGTTTATATATTTCAGTTTGGAAAAGGAATCTACTTTGCTGACATGTCTTCCAAGAGTGCCAATTACTGCTTCGCCTCTCGCCTAAAGGATATTGGATTACTGCTCCTGTCAGAGGTAGGGCAAGAACACCTCTATGATCTCTAGTTTATTATCCCTATTTTTCCAAAGAAAAGTTTGACCACCAGAGAACTTGAGTGGGGAGCCAAGTACAATTTCCACTGCATTCGATTCCCCTGCTATAGGGGAAGAAAGTACTGGTGGGCTTTTCTGTTGGCTTCAGAGCCATCCAATCCTTGGTAGGGGGTGGGCGTTCACAGATCTTTTGCTTTGTAGGTAGCTCTAGGTCAGTGTAATGAGCTACTGGAGGCCAACCCAGAGGCAGAAGGGTTACTTCAGGGCAAACACAGCACCAAAGGACTGGGCAAGATGGCTCCCAATCCTGCGAGCTTCGTCACCCTGTAAGTACTCAAAGCTTGGAGGACCAGAAAACTCCTTTTGGCTAGATAGGGCTCTACTTTCTCTGTTTCAACTTCTGAACCAGAGGCAAATGTTGACATGCTTTCCTCTATTTGGCAGGAATGGGAGTACAGTGCCCTTAGGACCAGCACATGACACAGGAATTCTGAATCCAGATGGTTATACCCTCAACTACAATGAATTTATTGTCTATAACTCCAACCAGGTCCGCATGCGATATCTTCTAAAGGTTAAATTTAATTTCCTGCAGCTGTGGTAACATTAATATTAAATAAACCAAAGAAGATATCTTCAAGCAAGGAAATAAACAATGTTGTACTTTTGAACTTTTTCTTATTTTATGTAATAAAAATAGTACAAATCTATCACTGGCTTCTTTGGGCTTTACTCCTACAAGCACATATTTCTTCTGATGTTAGTGTATCTTCATTTCCAGGACAGAAAGTATAATTCTTGATATCTCACACCTAGCTAGCTGCAGGTTACTCAGGATGATGGGGTTGTTGTTTTCTTTTTCTTTTTTTTTTTAATTTTTTATTAAAGTATAGCTGACATAAGTTTCAGATGTACAACATGGTTAGTCAACATTTATATACCTTATGAAGTGATCACCATAATAAATCTAGTAACCATCTGAAACAAAATTACTATGATATTATTGACTATATTCCCTATGCTATACATTATATCCCTGTGGGATCCTGTTCTTTCACAGCAGAATAGCTACTGTGCATTGAGGAATACTAATTGAAGCTATTACTTTTTGCCATTTAATTCAATTTTTCTGCAAACTGGAATTTGTTGGTTATTATTACAAGAAGAATAGAGGCAGCAAAGGCTGAATTGGTCCTTTTTCCCCAATCAGATCTTCTCACTTGCCTTTTTCCCTGTTTATCAACTGCATACCAGGTCTCCCACCACCTTTTTCCCTGTTTATCAACTGCATACCAGGTCTCCCACCAGGTCTCCCAAAACTAGCTAGCTGTGTTTTAGGACTCAACAGATGTCCAGAATATAGAAACAATTCTTACAATTCAAAGATAAAGACAAATAATCCAAATAAAACCAAGGATTTGAATGGACATTTCCCCAAAGAAGAAATACAAATTCCAATAAGCACGTGAAAAGATGTTCAACATCATTGGATATTAGGGAAATGCAAATCAAAACCACAATGAGATACCACTTGACACCCACTAGAAGGCTATAATAATAAAGACTAATAACAATAACAAGTTGGTGAAGGTGTGGATGAAGTGGAACCCTCATATATTACATGAGAATGTAAAATGGTGTAGCTGCTTTGAAGAATAGTTTGGCAGTTCCTCAGTTACCACATGACATACCAATTCCACTCCTAGGTATATAACCAAGAGAATTGAAAAATGTCTACAGGGTGTTCCTTATGTCTTTATCCTCTGGGTGAGGGAGACCACGAGGCATGGGGAGAAATAAGGTAAAGTCCCTCAGGTGATTTCTCCATGTAAAATCTGGAATTGGTGAAATAAAAACAAAATATCCCACTCAAGTCCCCAAATCTCATTTCTAGACTAGAGTGCAGTTATATTTCTCTGAAAGAACCATAATGGCTTATCACATACAAGTACTTGAATTCTTGGACACAGAAGACCCTTAAGCCTTGTTTCACCCATAGAAAGAACAGATAACTTCTTCCATAGGACAGAATTACAGGAAAATAAGAAGGTTCTAGAACTTTTAAGAGGATCACAGTCTCTGGTAAGTCCGTAAGTAAAAGCCTACCCCTTTCAACTCATTTTAACCTTTGTGAACTTGAATTTGAAAAAGATACACTTTTGTGATCTCTTCCAAGAATGCAGATGATCCCGGCTGGTGTTGCTCAGCGGTTGAATGTCAACCTATGAACCAGGAGGTCACGGTTCGATTCCCAGCCAGGGCACATGCCCAGGTTGTGGGTTCGATCCCCAGTGTGGGGCATCCAGGAGGTGGCCAATCAATGATTCTCTGTCATCATTGATGTTTCTATCTCTCTCTCCCTCTCCCTTCCTCTCTGAAATCAATAAAAAAATATATTATATATTTAAATAAAAAAAGAATGCAGATGATTGTTACTGACTTATGCTTGCAAGCCACGTGGCTGCTGCTGTTCCAGCAGAGGCTGTGAAAGCCAGAAGAATCCGTCTGCTTTCAGTGCTCATCTGGGCAGTTAGTTCTGAGTACATGGGACTGTTTCTCTAAGATGAACCTAGTGTTTTCCCACTTCTATCCCAGTTCTTTCTAAAGGCCCTTGCTAGGGGCTCAATCAACTTACTCTTCCTTCCCTTGTTTTTTCTTGACCAACTGAGAGGTCTCCAGTTCAGTGCTGGCCACCATCACTTTCATTCCTCCTCCAGGCAGGAGTGGTGTCTTGGGCTCCCCAGCCCAGCAAATGACACAAGAATTTTGAAGCCTAGTTTCAAAGAATATCTACTAAAGATCTGGTTCACTTTCTTGCAGTTCTAGTAAAAATTCATCTTAAATCAGAAAAGAAACATTATAACATCCATTTTCTTCCCAGTTGGTCCAAATCCACATGAGAACTCAGGCAGGACTGCACTTGAAATTTCTTGATACTTTATTTTTATAATTTTATCAAGAAAGTTTCCACCGGTGTCTTCAGGCTTGCACCTCTAGCACAAATGGTACCTCTGCCCTGAGTAATGCATCTTCATTCCCAGGACAGAAAGTATACATTGCCCTGTGTGTCTCCCACTGCGAGCTGCAGGGTAGAGTCAGGCCCCAGCCAAGGTTCCAGGCAGCTCACTGCCCCTTCGCACAGAAACAGGCCCAGCTACAATGAGAACAAAAAAGAGGGAGATGAGAACTACAAGCCTACGGCCTCCTTACTACCTTGTTCTTCTCTCACATTAGTGCTTTTTATTTAGAACAGGTTAGCCCCATATTGCAAGAAGGGCAGAAGAAAATAGAATTTTGATCTTCTGAACTTTCTTATCCCAATTTTGCTTCCTTGTGACATCCTTTCATCCCTCCTTGCACATACACACACTTACCAGTTGCATGCTGGGTCTCTCCCACAGCTTAACATCTCTGTCCTTCGAAGCTGTCACCAGCAACTCAGGCAGCACATGGAGGGCTGTGACAGAGCCTGAGTGAATCTTAGAGAGGAAGGGGAAATGTATGGTGAGTTCTCGCGGGCCCTCCTTAGTCGAGAAAGCATCAGGATCAGACCTAGAGCCTCATCCCCTGTATTTGTAATCCTTCCCTCAAACTCACCTTTTTAAGCTGCCGTGTCTTTAGACATGGGGTTGTTGGCCAGTACTCCATGTCACTATTCACAGATGAGTCTGTTTCTGAAGTTTGGGTTTCAGGCATTTGTACTGTTTTCTGCCAGATGTTACCTGTGGTCCATTCTCCTTCAAAGGTGCATTTGGCTAGGTTCCACAGCATCCCGTCGGAGCTGGCACACAAATATGAGGACTCTGCCATTCCAAGGGCAGCGTTAGAGCCAGGTCTCGGTCTTTGAAGGGTCCACCATCCTCCCCTAGGCCACCTCTAGGTTCCTTGGGTCCTCCCCTCGCCACTCACCAGATTCAGGTTTGGCCTGAGTTACTGATATTAGGGTCCCACTGGGATTCTCTAAGTTCAGATCAAAGTCCAGGCGCTCTTCAAACTCTCCAGACTCCTTTTGCCTCTGTGAAAGGACAGGTCATTTTGTTTAGCCTACTTGTGTCACTTACCCCGGCCCAGACGAAAGCAACTGTTTTCTCTTCTGGACTGGTCAGGATTTTTTTTTTTTTTTTAATTTATTTCAGAGAGGAAGAAAGTGGGAGAGAGAGATAGAAACATCAATGATGAGAGAGAATCATTGACTGGTTGTCTCCTGCACGCCCCCTACTGGGGATCAAACCCACAACCCGGGCATGTGCCTTTGGCTGGAATCAAACCTGGGACCCTTCAGTCCCCAGGCCAGTGCTCTATCCACTGAGCCAAACCAGCTAGGGCCGGTCAGGATTTTTTTAAAACTGTAACCCAGATATAGTAAAATGCACAAATCTTAACTGTGCATCTCAATGAATTTTTGCACATCCATGCAATCATTGCCCAGATCAAGACATAGAACATTTCCATCACGTTGGAAAGCTGCCTTCATGCCTCTTCCCAGTCAATACCAGAGACCTCTACCCTGAGAGCTAACAATATTCTGACTTCTGTCACTATAAATTAATTTTGCTTGTTCTTTTTAAAATATATTTTATTGATTTTTTACAGAGAGGAAGGGAGAGGGATAGAGAGCTAGAAACATTGATGAGAGAGAAACATCGATCAGCTGCCTCCTGCACACCTCTTACTGGAGATGTGCCCACAACCAAGGTACATGCCCTTGACCGGAATCACACCTGGGACCTTTCAGTCCGCAGGCTGACGCTCTATCCACTGAGCCAAACTGGTTAGGGCAATTTTGTTTGTTCTTAAGCTTCATTGAAGTGAAATCGTGTAATACGTACTCTTTTGTGTCTGGCTTCTTTCACTCAAAATAATATCTATGAGAAATGTCTGCATCATTCCAGACACTAATATAGTTGTAAGAGACAACAAATGCAATTAAGAAAACACCTAGATTTATGGTTTCCTATGATTTTCTTAAACACTAGAATTTTTTTTTTTTGTATCCATGAAATCTTAGAGGGAAAGTCAATATACAATGTGTTTAAGTATAGCTGCTCCAGTTGAAGGAAAAGAAGGAGGTTTGGAACCAACCACCTTTCCTTTTCTCTTATCCTCCATCATGTCCCCAAGGTTTTAAAATATTGGTTCTGGACAAATCTTTATTTTCACACACACCCAAACAGGACTTACTAAGACAGAAAGAATTCCAGGGGCCGTTGGCTGCAGGGCAAACACACCATAGTCCCGGTGGGTGGACAACATCATAGGATGTTCTGTGTAGTCGTGCCTGGTGTACAAGGAAGAAAGAGGCTGAGCCCAGGAACACCTGACTGTAAGACCCCAGTGCTTGTTCTCAGTCAGACCCAACCTCAGGGTAACCACCAACCCCTTTTCCCTCTTTCTCCAGCCTGAGAGGAAACTACATTTTGGATCTTACCAGATTTCAGAGGGAGCATCCCCTGGCTTCAAGTGCAATAACTGCAAATCCGCCGTAGCCAAGATGAGGGAGTGGCCATCAGGGGCCAGGCCCACACCTGTCAGGAACCCTAAGTCCTCCTGCAGAACTCGGTTCAAGCGGAGACTGTAGCTCAAAAAGGCACATGGGAAGAGAAAGAGCCTACTTCAGTCCACCTCTCTGAGGCTCCTCAGTGAAGTGGAAAACAAAATGTATTCTCTTCCCTACAAATTCTATTCCTCATTCTGTTTTTATTATATCAGTATTCATCATTAACATCCCCTTACTTGCTCAAACTAGGAATCTCTAACATTCTTGCCTTTTCCTTCCCTCCTGACCTCCAAGTGATCAGTAAGCTCTGTGGATCCTACTTGTAGCACATGCCTAAATCTGGATCTCTCCTTCTCACCCCCACTGTCCCTGGCCAGGACCCACATTATGTCTTCCCGGACTATAGCAACTGCTATAACAGTGGTCTCCCTACCTTTAGCATCTCTCTACTACTATCCATCCTCCTTACTGCCACCCAAGTTATCTTTCTAAAATCCAGATAATTATCCAGATAGGGACTGTTTTCTGCCTAACAACTTAGCATCCTATTGACCTAGTTCAAAAGCAGAGGTGCAGTGATTTGAGTAAAATCATGAGCGTAAGGAGACTACCGTTCCTACCACATTAACCCGGCTGCTTTGTTTCACCTGAAATTTCTGGGTGTTGAATCCCTCTGCAGTTCCACTTGCCACTCGCTGACTTTTTCATCAGCACTGACAACGATCAAGGTGTTTGCCGAGTACCAGATTAGAGCACTGATGCGGCCAGGAGCCTGGTGTGCACAACTTCATTTCAGTATTTCTGAGAAGCCAGGATTCACTCTCTTTCCTCTCCGAGGCACCTATGCAACCTCCAACCCAGGCCATTAAACACATAGCAGGGGCAGAATTCACATAGACAATGAACTGAGAGTGCCCAGCTCACCTGTACTGTGGCCACCGCCTTAGCTTCTTGCCATAAGGTTAATTCTCCAGCTTGATTCCCAGACACTGCCATAGAACCATCTGGGGCCCAGGCCACAGCTGTGATGGCTGCAGGACTCCTAGGTATATTTGCCTCATCTGGAGAAGACAGCAGTGGGATTCATTAGGAGCTGGACCTCTGCTGGGATACAAGAGGAGATATCGGGCTACCCTTGACCTTCATGATCCCAGTTACACAACCCTCTTTCATACCTTGCCTCTCTCCGCACCTCACTCACCTGCTTCCTTGGGTACCTGCCAGAGCCGTATGGAACCATCCTCCGAGGAGGTCAGCAGGAGGCCTGAGGCCTCTGAAACAGCTGCTGCATTGATTGGGCCACTGTGTCCCAGTAGGGTATGTGTTTGAAACACCTAGGAAGAAAGGATGGAGATGGGACAATAGGGGATGGGACACACAGAAGGTTATCCCGCTACACCTCCTCCACCTCCCCCACCTATCCTTTCAGGAAACTCACCAAGAGCGGATGCCACAACCGTGTGAGCCCATCCAGTCCAACAGTCACCACCAGAAGCTCTGACCCAGGCTGGCAAGCTGATAAGACACGGAGAATGAGTGAGAAGAAGAGAAAAAGAGGAGACACGGGGGAGAAGGGAAGAGGCAGCAGGGGAGGGAAGGTGGCTGACATCTCATCACCTGCATGGGGCTCCAGAGCAGCTGCACAATGGCTGATGGGTCCTGAGTGAGCAGGGATGCTGGTCAGCTCCACTCCCTGATGGTCCCACACTTTCAAGGTTCCATCCCGGCCCACAGACACCACGTGCTCCTCCTGCCCCAGAGCAGAGTCACACTAAGCAAGACATGGGAAGTCCAACCCCACCACAGAGCTATGGGCTGAGCTCTAGGGGCTTAGAAGACTTTAACGAGTGAGGAGAACTGGGGACCTAAAGCTGGGGGGTTCATGGCTGCAATCCTCCCACAAGGTCATAAATTTAAGATGCTGTGTTTTCATGCTTGCCCTCCCGTCACACCAACTCTCAGCCTCAACACCCTAATCCTGCTCTAATCCAGGCCCAAACACCTCATTCTTTATACCCCTTTGCCTTTGGGGTTAGATACCCAATGCATCTAGTCTCCCAAAGCACCCTTGGCCTTCCCAGAGACCCCAGGAAACTCTGTATTGCCTTCTCACCACGGCCACTACGGCGCTGACAGCACTCTGATGACCCAGGAACTGACCAAGCTGCTGTCCCAACTCTGGGTCCCACAGCCCCACAGAGCCATCACTGGAGCAGGAGATCTGCAGAGTCAGAGGAGAGGGAGAATCAGCATTCCTCCAGCATTTTTGTATATATATAATGGAGGGCAGTACACCTTGTGACTGAGAGCTCGGCTATCCTGGGTTCAAATCCTAGCTCCACCATTCATTACTTCGTGACCCGGGGCAAGTTCATCTCTCTGAGCCTTAGGTTTTTATCCAACCAGGATAATGACAGCTCGCCTATCTGCCTTGGTTGCTGTGGGGCTGATGCATCTATAGAGAAGGATTTAGCACAGCTGCCAGGTACACAATGAGCAATGAATACATAGTAGCTATTGTCCTTGGTATTAACATAATGTCAGTCAACAAATCTAGACACAGGTGAAAAGTCTGCAATGGAAAGGTGTGGCTGCCTAGAAGGCAGGAGAAGGACAAACTATGACAAGTCTATTCATGTTACTCTCTCCTTTCCCATCTCTTTTTGAGAACATGGGGACTCTCCATTGGAAAACTAGGCTTCTCCAACCTCGAGTGTTGCCTTCGAACAAAGAAATAACAGTAGCACCCTTTACTGCAGGGATGGGGCATCCTAAACTCTTGGGAGACAGTTTTGTGTTCTTGTCAAGAGCATGAGCTTTCTTATCTGAAAGTTTACTGGTTCAGCTTTATCACTTCCACGGCCTTGGAAATGTCCTCTAATCTATCTGAACTCAATGTTCTTCTCTGTAAAACAGATGATAGCAGTATCTACTTTACAGGGCGTTGTAAAGATTAAATGAGACAATATGTGCAAAGAGCTTAATCCAATGCATGGCACATACTCACTGCTCAATAAATGTTAGCTATTACTATTTCTTCAAATATATATTTTATTGATTTCAGAGAGGAAAGGAGAGGGAGAGAAATATAAACATCAATGATGAGAGAGAATCATTGATCGGCTGCCTCCTACACGACCCCACTCAGGGGATAGAACCAGCAACCCAGGCATGTGCCCTGACTGGAAATGGAACCATGACCTCCTGGTTCATAGGTCGGCGCTCAATCACTGAGCCACGCCGGGTGTTAGCTATTGCTATTCTAACCGGGTGTCAGGAAAGGATCAGATGGGGAGTGTTGTCCTCCCCCAGGAACCCTGCTGAGCTTTACACCCTTCTACTCCTCACTCACCAGTAGGTTGTCTTTGGTCCAGGTGCAGCCAGTGACCCAGTCACGGTGACAGGCAGAAAAGGAGTGAATCAGAACAGGGGCTGTGGGCGTCCTCACATCCCAGCAGAGGAGACTCTGGAGAGGTCCCAAAAGATGAAGAGTCAAGACCATGGGAGGGAGGGAGGAACACCAGGACCATTACAGACAAGAAGTTTCAAGGAGAGAGCGAACGTATTAATGAAGGAAGGAGGGCAGATCAAGCAAAAAGCCGGAAGAAGCAACAGAAATTGGGCTGTTGAGGAACCGGGGGTGGAGGGAGAGGGGCTCACCCGATCCCGGCCCCCGGTGGCCAGGCGGCACCCATCAGTGCTGAAGCTACAGCAGTTTACGGGGCCCGTATGTCCCCACAGTTCGGTGGCACAGGGAAAGTGTTCTGCCTTTTGTGGCAGTGTCAGCAACTGCCGTGGCCATAGCCGCACTGTGGAATCCTCTGCAATGGGAAGAGGGAGAGAGGAAGAGTCCCTGAAAGAGGAGGCAACACTAGCCCGGGCGGGGGTGGGGGGGTGGGGCAAAGACAAAGGCAATCACGGGGACTGAGGGCCAGGACTGAGGGCACAGCTCCAAGGGAGGGAGGAGTGATCACAGGCTATGCAGAGGCCCTGGACAAGGGTCAGCCATCACCTGAGTACACAGGATAAGATGCCAGGCTCTCCCAGCCCCGGCTCTGCAGCTGTCTCTCTAGACCCGCCCCTTCCCAGTGTTCGGTGTCACTGGGACCAAGCCTTCTACCCAGAGAGGACTGAGGCCACTCTGCATTTTCACCTCCACATTTCTCTCACCTCCTTAGGGAAACCCATCCCTTTACACAGTCAAGTCCCCCACTGGGCAGGAACTCAAAAGGATCATAGACATTGCAAAGAGGTCCCAGAATCAGGGTTAAAGAACAAGAAGAAACAGTCTAGACCAATTGTGCAAGATAAATGCATTTAAAAAGACTTTTAAAGTTGTTTAAAAAATGTGGAAAATGTGTGTGTGTGTGTGTGTGTGTGTGTGTGTGTGTGTTTTCAGTGATTCACAGCCCTGCCCACTGCCCAGCAGTACCTGAGGCAGAAGCCAAGAGTTCCTGGGAGGAGGCCAGGCCCAGCACGGGTTTCTGGTGTCTGGACATGAGCCAGAGGGACTGAAAGGAGCTCTCCTGGAGGGCCCAGCCCTGCAGGGATCCATCTTCTGCACCACTCACCAACACCTCAGGGCTTAGCCAGGCCAGTGCCGTCACTGCCACATCTAGTGCTTGACCCTGAGCCCCCTGAGAACCTAGAGAATGAGAGAAAACAAGAGAGGAAGACACCTGGAAAGGAGGGGGTCTCTTTCCAAAGGCTCAAACACCCCATCCTTTCTCCCTTTGTACCTGAAGATATTTTGTAGATCCTGATGCCATCGGCTCGGTATCCAACAGCCACCTGATGACCATCTGGGCTGAGAGCCACGGAGAGGGCCGGAGAGAGAGAAAGGGAACCCAGGCACCCACGGGGCCGACCCAGAGACCCGGACCACACCTGAACCTGAGGGCCGATAAAAGGGCTTAAAGATACCCCACTTCCACCCCAGAGTTATAGCCACCCTGTTAAAGTCCTCCTTCCAAACAGTCTTCTGAGAGCTGCCTGTACGCACACCCACACCTTCTCCCTGAAGCTCACACCAGCCACAGTCCCCTCAACCAAGGCCCACCCTCAACAAACATTCCCTGCCTTTGCCACTCCTTCCCTGGAGCCCACCCCCAGCCCTCTGACACCTGACCTTGCCATCCTCTCCGGCTGTCAGTAACTGGCACCCAGCACGCAGGAAAAGGGCAGCAGCCACAAAGCCATGGTGGGCAGGGAAGGCAGCCAGCCGCGCCCCCTCCTGCCAGGCCCACAGCTCCACCATCCTGTCCAGCCGGCCCACGGCCACAACCCGCCCAGGCACATTGAAGGCCAAGGTGCAGACGGAGGCTCCTGGAGCTCCCAGTTCCTACCCGGGGAGGTAGAAACAGAAATGTCAGGGCTGCTCTCAACACAGCCCGAAGTGACACAAAATGTGGACGTCCATCATTCCCCGCCTTCCACGCCCACCTCTGTGTTCCTCCCCCTGGGCCACACTGGACCTTCTCACCTTGGTGACTCTGAGTCCGTCCACCTGGAAGAAGCTGCAGCTGCCAGCCCAGCTGCCTATGGCTATCACCTGCCCCTCTGGGTGAAAAGCAACACAATTCACGGGCTTGGGAGAGGTGTGCTGGGAGGCCAGCTGCCCATGGACTGTGTCCCACAGCTGGAGGAGAGAGAGGGGAGGAAGACAGAGGCGTGAGCCCCTCAGTCCCACAGCTCCAGGGACCACCCTGTCCAGTCCCCACCCTCAGCAGGAAAGGCCTCCCCAGGCCAAGCCGTCAGCAGCCCCTGCCATACTGACAGAGCAACCTCCCAGGCTGATGCAGCACTTAGGGCAACTCTGACTGCCACAGAGCCCAGGCATTACCTTTAGGCACCCCCCCAGGCACACAGTGGCCAGCAGCCGGCGGTCTGGGCTCAGGCAACAGCTGGTGATTTGGTACTGGTGAGCCTTGGTCTGCAGCACCCTACCCCAGGGAGACAGAGTCAGGCCCTGGGGCCATCTGGCTACAGGCTTCCCCTCATTCCCCCCCTCCCTGGGCTTCCCACCCACAGGGAAGGCCTCCACTCCGAGACATGGGAGAGCCCTTACCGACAACCATGCTGCAGGTCCCAGAGCTCCAGGAGCCCGTCAAAGGCAGTAAGAAAGAGGGAATTGTCCGAGAGGAACAAACAAGAGGAGATCCCATCACAGCCGCTTACCAGAGACTTCTCCTCCTGTGAGAGTGAGCGGGGAAGCGCGCTCAGAACACTCCCTCGAACCCCCCCCTCTCCCTCCCACCATGTCCAGCCAATCCAAGCCCCAAGCAAAAAGGATATCATGGCAAGAAGGGCTGGCATCCCTGGCTCTCTACGTTCTCTACATAAGCCTCCACATGTGGCTCTCTGGCCCCACATCTGGAACACCTGCTTAAAGTACAAAGCTTTGGGCCCCACTGCAGACCTAGGCCAAGCTCAGGTCCAGCTAGAGCCTGGTAATCCAAGTGGGGTCACACCCTGTTCCCCACTCCAAATTCCATACATATCCCTAATCAGAGAACACTTTGATGCGTCTGGGTAGGGGATGGGTGACTGTATGCAGACATATGGGAGGTGTGATATGGGCAGAAAGATGAGAGACCCACCTCTCCAGCCTTTAAGCGCTCTCTGCTGCAACTGTTCCCAAAATCTACAGACGTTCTTCCCCATGTCTTTGCTCAGGCTCCTCCTCAGCCAACCCTGAAGGACCGCTCTTCTCTGTCTAATATCCTCTGGTCACTGTACAACTTAGCTCTGATCTATGAGACACGGCTATGTTTTGGTTCCTCTTTATGTGCTATGTCTCATCTTTCAACCAAAGTAACCACTAGGCAGGCAAAGACAATGTCCTAGGCCCTGTGTTCCTTGCAATGCTTATAACAGTGCCTTGAACGGAAGGCATATGACAAATATTTGCTGTGTGACTCATTTTTGCCCAAGCCCTTTTGATCTGCTGTGAGGGAAGTAAAGCTGCTAAATCAAACAGGGTGGCAGCAGGTGGGCTTGGCCTGTTAGGGTCTCAGGGCAGTTTGTGAGGCATCTCTGAAGGTAAACTGCCCCACCGTGCGTGTCATACCTGCCAGGTTCTCAGGTCCAACAGGTAAACTGTCCCACTGGCAGTGCCCACGGCGGCTCTTTGCCCACTGGGGGAGAAGGCCACCGCTGTGGGGGATGAGGAAACTGCCAGGGACAGGCTGGAGCTAGAGAAAGAGCAGGAAGAAAGGGAGGAAATGAGGAATGAGGGGAAGGAAGCAAACAGGAATTCATTTCTGCATTTCTGTGCCTGGGTTCCCCTCGCCCACGGTGACTCTGGCTGATCTCTCCTTCGTTGTCCCATTTCAGAAAGGCTGCAGATTGCTCTCTGGTGGGCTTCCAGAGTCTGGGATTAAGTTTCTTACCTTTGCTGGCCCCCCATGGTGTGGGGTTTATTAAGCCATTTTAGCATGCGCTGGAGGTGCCATCGCTGGGAGAGCTGGGGGGCCTGGCGGCAAACAGGCGAGTCCAGAGGCTGGTTGGCTGCCTGCTGAGGCAGGAGCAGGGGGTACTGACTGAGGACCGGAGCCTGCTGCTTCAGGAAGGTGTGAAATGCAGCGATGTCAGCCGCAGGAAGCTGCTGGTCCTCTTCAGGAACTGAGGACGCTATGGGAGAGATGCAGATTGGGGAGCCAGCCTGGACCCCCATGGACCCCAGCACCAATACCTGTATCTAAAATGGTAAGTCTCAGAGTGTGGCCCTCTGGCCCACATCAGGAACATCTGTTAAAAGTACAAATCTCTGGGCCCCACTCCAAACCTCGGCAACCAGAATCTGTGGGCCCAGAGCTCTTCATTTTGAACACGTTTCCCAGGTAATTGTTGACCCACTAAGTAAAGTTTGAGAACCTCTCATCTAAGAGATCTAGGCAAAAGGTCTCTCGAGACTCACTTGCTCATCCTCTTGGCATTTCCCACTTGGAATGGAAATTGGACTGTTCTTTCCATGACACCTCTCTCTGAGCAGGCCCCCCAGGAACACACCCAGGAGCCCCATATCTCAAAGAAGAAGCCACCGGTGACCCATCTCACCGTAGAGGGCATGGGCTTCCAGCAGCCGAGGGAGCAGACCCAGTTCCAGGTGTGCAGCCACCACATGGAGATTGGTGAGGAACTTGGCGAGAAGGCCGCGGTTCCCGCTCTGCAGCTGAGGGGACCAGAGTGGATTCGTAGGGCTGTTTTAGAGGCTGGCGAGGGGGGTCTTGGACCTGCCTGAGCAGCTGGGACCTAGACTTGGGATCTGGGACCAAGGACCCAAAAGAGGTGGGCAGGAAAACCAAAAGGAGAAAAATAGAGGGAGTTTGAAGGGGCAATGGCAGTGGTGATAGGGGTGGTCAAAGGAGAGAGGGGTCTCAGAACTGTTCAAGTAGGTGCTTGGGAGAAGGCGCCTGTGGGATGTGGGGACTAACCAGGTGGTAAGGCAGGTCTCCCAGAGCCTCAGGGGGGCAATTGCGGAAGGTGCATGAGGCATCAGGGTCGCAGGTCTTCCAGAGCTGAGCTGGAGGTCAGAGGAAGGACACTGGGATGATTCAGCCCTGGCGCATCTCCAGAGATCGCATCCTTCAGGCTATAGCAAGCCATCCACCCGCCGAGGTGCTGGGGAGGAGGCCAGCCCAAAGGGAGCGGCAGTGCGTGGTCCTAGCCTTGGGGCCAAGGCCCCACACTCAGTGCCCCGGGCTAATGTGAGCCATAGTTACCTGCTGTGAGGACGTGTGCTGTGCTCTCCAGCTCCAGCCTCTTCCCATATCGACCTTTAGCTGCTGTCCTCAGGGGCCCGGCAGGGAGGCAGAGCCGGGCACCAGGCCGCTCCAGGGGGCCCTCGCCTAGCAAACTGTGTGGGAGAGAAGGAAGGAGAAGAGAGGGAGGCCTGTCAGTGAGCATCCTGGCACAGCTGTGAACTCCCATCCCCACCTCAAATAGTGGGAAGTTAACCTGGGAGACAGGTGTCAGTGGCTATGCAGAGGAAGGGTAGGGTGAAGAAGAGACCACATGGGGCCCTTCTGACGGGAAGACACAGGAGGTCAGCTGGGTGCACCTGTACCTGCGCAGACTCTGGACGAGGTAGGCAAATGGCCCCATAGGGTAGGGGTCCCCACTGTTCCCAGCAGCCAACGCTTCTTCCCAGGTCTTGGTCCCTCTGGGAAGAACCTTCCATGCACTCAGCACTCCGTGCAGCTGGGCCACAGTGAGACCTGAAAAGGCAAGCTCTCTGAGGCCCCCACCAAACCACAGTGTCCCCATCCCCAGGATACCTAGTCCCTCCTTGCACTGCTTGGGAAGACCCCAGTTCAACCAAGGTCATCCAACCTCTGAGCCCTCAGCCTCCCAATCCACCCCAAACACTGACCGCTACGTGTGGCCCCAAGGGTGGCCAGGGCTTGGCAAAGTATGTGAGGGTCATGCTCTTTCTCCAGGGTGCCCAGGATATACTGCAGCAGCAGGGGGACAGTGGCCGGCAGGGTCCGAAGTCTCTCAGACACCTGGGAGAGGAAGAGACAGGCCAGTCGGTGGGGGAGAGGAGAGGCAGCTTCAGTTGTAGGAAGGGGAGGGGGCAGCAGGAGAAACCATGGGAAGGGATGAAAGGGAAAGAAAAACAGGTGAGAGAAAAGCAGGGTTGGGGTTGATCAAAGATGGCAAAAGATGAGGCTGGGCGAAGGCGAGGGATGGGAAGGAAAGAAAGCTGAATGGAGACAGGGAGGTGGGATTAGGACTTAGAAGATGAGCAATGGGGGTTACATCCTCAACCAACCTGCTCATAGAGGGTGAAGAGCCTCAGGTGATCAGTGACCAAGCGCAGGTAGAGAGGCAGGGCTGACCCCCGCTTCACCAGCAGCAGCCGCATCTGGTGAGACTCAGAAGACTCAACATGGGTACCAGAGAGCCTGCCCACGGCCAGCCCTCCGCCCCCTGCTCTCCAGTCCAGCACAAAGCCCACTGCAAAGCGGCCCCCTCCTCTGAGAATCCCCAGCCGTGGAAAGATCCACGGACGGCATCACCTCGGGCATAGTCATCCCTTCCCTACGCTGCTCTGCCCAGCCAAGCCGTTTTCTGGGAATCCCCTGTCTACCCCACCCAGTAACCACAGCTTCACTCCGCCCCTCGCCGATGGGCCTGGAGAGGCCATTCGCCAGGGAGAAGGCTGGGGAATGAGTTATCTTATTAACAACTTTCCCTTACACAGGGTTCCTGAGAAAATGAAGAAGCAGCTGGTCTGTGTGGGGCAGCTGGCTGCCTCAGCACCCTGGTCCTCACAGCTCCCAGCTTCACCCCACACACCCACCAGCCCTGGCCTCAATCCAACCTGGTTGTTAAAAGGCGACTCATCCAGCCGCTTCCCGTACAGAGCCAGCTCCTCTCTCACCAGCCGGGCCCGCGCAGAGGGATCCAGAGGCCCCAGGGCCACCACATGGGCACCTTGGCTCTGCTCCAGGGTCTCCCCCAGGCTCGAGTCACTAGACACACTGAGCACCAGGTGCACCGACTGTGAAATTTGGGCAAAGAGTATGGAGGTAGAAGGGAAAGAGACAGGGTTGAAGAGGCCCCTTTCCTCCCTGCTGCCTCCCACCCCCACCTCCTTCTCAGACTCACCCGGGGAAGGGTCTTTGGGATCCAGTCGGAGATCAGCTGCCCATGCGGGTCCACCAACCGGTCAGCCCCGTCGATGATCAGCACCAGGCTCTGGCCAGACTGCAGGGACTGAGCAGACTTGGGCAGCAGCCTCTGCTGCAGCTCCCACACCAGGCCCCTGAATGTGCAGGGGAAGGACCAGGGTCAGCAGAGAGGGAGAATCAGGGGTGACAGCATGTGGCATCAACGAGGCAGGGTTAACGGGGAAGATACACACCGGTAAGTACTGGGGAGGGCACTCGGCTCTTGCAGTTGCCTATGCAGAGAGGCACAGAGGCGTCTAAGCAGGGTGAGGGCAAGACCCTGGTCAGGGCGAGCCCCTGAGAAGTGGAAGAAGACCAAGGGGGCCACCTTGGCCCCATCAGGAACCTGCAAGGCTGACACAAGGGATGCCTGTATGAGAAGGGAACAGAAAACATGGTCACATTTTACATGCACAAGCTCCCACCTCCCCGACCCCCCTCAGCCCACATGGCCCGCCCTTCCTCCTGCCCAGGCCTGAGACTCTGTACCAGGAAAGCGGTCTTGCCCTGTCCCGACTGCCCGGTCACCAGGCTCAGCCTCCCTCGGTGCAGCAGCAGCTGCTGCACTGTGTCCCGGAGAAGGCGAGGTCGGGCAGAACTCGGAGGGCGCTGCAGCTGCTGAAAGGTGGCCTGGACCACGTCATCATCTGGGATGGACACCGGCTGCTCCGGCTGGGCCCCAGGCTGAGGGCACAAGGGGCAGTGACTATGTTTCCATGCCCTCAGGACCCCAGGCCGAAGACTCACAGAGCTCCCACAAAGTTACTTCCCACCCAGGAGTAGCTAGACCACCTCACCCCCTCTCAATTCCCCTGGCCGCCAGTGCTCCTGCTGACCTGTAGGTAAAGCTTCTGGATCATGCTCCATACATCCTGCAGAACCAACTGCCCGAACTCCTCCAGCCCCCCAACATAGGGCAGGCCGGCGGCCACACCCCCCCACTCACAGGGGTATCTGTGGGCAAAGCAAGCACAAGCAGAGTTACAGAGACCTGGATCCCCTCACCACATCTCTCTGCGCAGGGATTCTCCACCTCCCCCAGCTCACCTGTGACAGGTAACCCCTTTCTGTTTATTCAGGTAGCTCTTCAGTTCTGAGATCCGATGTACAGCCTCTTCAGACTCAGGAGTAAAGTCAGGTTTCCAGGCACCTGGCACAGAGCTGACCACCAAAGAAACCCCAAGAGTGGACTCAGACCCCAGCCTCTCTCCACACCACTCCCCTCTCCTCTCACCCCTTCCCCCTCCTTCCCGCCCCTCCATCAGACCTGGCTGTGTTTCCCTGAAACTCCTCAAGGGGAGCTCTCCCTGCTTCAGCTCCGAGGCTGATCTGGTGCCGCAAAGGCAGCCCTCCAAGCCGTTTCCCTCTACTAGCTCCCCTTCCTCTACCAGTACTCTGACTCTGGGGAAAAAGACATGGCCACTGAGCCTGTCTGGCCTTCTGTAAAGACCGAGGCCTGGAGGCCAGAGAAGGTACCTGAGGAAGCTGGAATCCCGGAAGTAGATAAGTGCTTGGGCGGAGGGCTGCAGACGGAGGCCCCGATCCAGGAACTGCATCACCTCCATCTCTGTCACAGAGCGACCTGAAGGGTACTGCTGGGCCTGGGGGAGAGGGCAGAGAACAGGCGGGCCCAGTTCAATATCACACTAACCCTCCCCTGCGATCTGCCAAGACCCCAGAGCTCCTTCATCTCAGGAATGTTCCTCCCCGCCTCCCTCCAGACACAAGCCAGTAAAATATAGCTAACAGCTAATACTTACTGAATGCCCATCATATATTGAGTATTTTTTATAGACTAGCTAATTCTCATATAACCCTGCAATGTGGATGCCACTGTTTTTCTTTAGTATATGGGGAAATTGAGGCCAGATTAGAATAAGCTACTTCCCACATCTAATGGCTGAAGGGAGATCAGCACCCAGATCCATCTGATGGCAGAACCTAAACAGACCTACCCTCTTAATTTTGCGTCCCACAGACAGCCCAGAGGTACTTCTCAAAGGAACTACCTCATCTAGGTCTTGGCAGCTCAGAGAACCGTCTGCCTGTGTTCCACTTCCAGTCTCAAGGACCTGCCTGTGCATAGTCCCAGGGTCTCAAGGACCTGCCTGTGCATAGTCCCAGGGTCTCAAGGACCTGCCTGTGCATAGTCCCAGGGTTCCTGACAAGCCATGGCTTCTCCCCACCCCTGTCCCAACCTTTGCTTCCTCCCTAGGCCCTGCTCCAACCTTGTCTGCCTTACCCAGCGGAAGTGAGGATGGTCAGGAAGGTTGTAGGTGGGGGGAACGTAGCCATAGCGGGAGCCCAGAATCCCCACAAACAGCTGCGAATTCTCCACCTCCCCGAGGCACACTTCCAGTTGTCTGCAGGCACATATCAGGGAACATAGGCACAAATGTGGAGTCAGGGCCCTGGCTCACAACCGAGTGGTGGTGAAAGGCAGGCTGCTCGGTAGCATCCAAGGAGCCATCCACTACTCTCAGCCCTCAGGCATCCTTGCAGCCCCAAGCCTGCCTACCATATGGCCCTCACCCCGCCCCTCTTCCCTATGGTCCCCACACCTGTTCCTACGGGTCTCCTCCTCAGTGATGCCCCAGCGCAGGTCGATGGCGTGAAGGCTAATGCGGTGGGGGGCCGCTCGGGCCTGCAATGCTGGTAGCACAGACCTCAGCAGCAGGTCCCGCTCCCCGTGCATGTCCCGGAAAGTAGAGGAAATGAAAATCCGGATGCTGTGCCATCTGGGGGTAAGCAGAGGGCATGTAAGCAGAGGGCTGGGCTTGATCTAGGGATCAGCCCCACAACCCAATTCCCCAGACACAGCTGCGATCACCCTTCGGCACAGAGCATGAGCCAGGTACAACAGACAGTGTGTGTGTGTGTGTGGGGGGGGGGGGGGGTGTCCAGCAGGCCTCCAGAAAATAAGCTGCTTGTAGCCCCAGCTGCAGAGCCCAGGAAATTAAACCCCACTTGCCATTTTTCAAGCACCCCTCTTCTGTCAAATAATAATTATTATGCACTTACTATCTGCCCAGGGAAAGCTCAGGACAACACTTGAGATAAGCACAATCTTTATTCCCAGTTTACTGATCAAGAAACAAAAGCTTAAAAATTGAAGCAACTAGCCCAAGATTCAAGCGACTATTTGGCAAAGTCAGGATGAGAAAGCCAGAGCCCGTGCTCCTGAGCCCTCTGCCTGAGCTCTGGCTGCAGGCTGCCTGCCTCACATTCTGAGCCCCTTTCTCCACTAGAGAAAGGGACATGCTCAGAGTCTGCCGATTCCCTGTGTTAGAGAAACCCCTGCCGGGGAAAGCAGAAGCACACCTCAGTGAACAGAGCAAGAGCATCTCGACAGCAAGAATTTCAGTCACCTGAGATTCTTCAGGTTTTGAAGGCAGCCCCTCCCAATGCACAAAAGCATGAAACATAGACTGACCCAGGCTGGGAAATAGGAGCCAAGGGGCTTGGAGTATTCTCTTCCAGTGGCCGGATAGCTAGGGCTCCTGTCTTTCCTGGGGGAGGTGGAATCTTGAATATTTTGTCCATTTGGCCCACATGTTCTAGAAGACGGGAGGCCCCACGCTCTGCAATGAACCTGAAACAAACAGTGACCAAAAAAATGAGAGCAGAATACCACAGTCAGAATCAGCAAGGTCTTCTAAGGGGGCAAGGGACAAAGACATGGCTAGGTTAGGTCCCCCAGTTAACTGGAGCTCCTGAAGAAGAAGACCATAAGCAGTGAATTTAGGCTTAAAATAAATGAGGGTGTGGATCCACAGGAATGAAGGAAAAGAGAAAAACCTAGTTCTGGCCCCATCATGCATAATTCTCCTAGGCTTTCTATAGGGCCAGGGGAAATTGGGCTGGGTGAAGGTAGAAAGATGAAGGCCATCCCAGTCTGGGCTTGATCAGCTCTATCAGCCTTAAAAGCTCCCTGAAGAAGGAGGAATTGCACGAGGCTTCCTAACAGGAGTTGGGGCAATGGATGGCATCCAAAGAAAAAGGCAGGGAAGTAAACATGTAAATAAGGAGGCTAAGCATGGAGGGGGAAAAAAAAAGTAAAAAGATTTCTGTAAATTTGGCATAAATAAATAACTTTAGCATTGGCTTTCCTCTGGATCAAGAATGGAACAAATAGAAGTAATGTGACCAACTCCTGAGTTGTTCACTTAAAAGCAAACAGTATAATCCCCTATATCCCCTTTTCCTACTAGATGTAATACAAAAATGATGGCTGGAGCTGGAGCAGTCATGTTGTACCATGAGGTGGAAGCAGAGTATTTGATAATGGTGGAGCAATAAGACAGAAAGTGTTGCTGCTATGCCTAAACAGCTGTAAAAGAGGAATACACTATGATCTTCCTTGAAAAAACAAATAAATGGAGTAGAGACCACAGAGCTCTCTGAAAAATGCTCTAACAAACTCCCAACCCCTTTAGTGCCCGCCTGTACTCACTTCAGTATCCCGTCAGTACAGCCTGAGAGTGTCACGTCATTGGGATTCAAATCTTGTAATCTGGCAAAGGAAGAAGAAGCCACTACCTATCAGAAACAGTGCCAGAAACACAATCATACCCGCCCCCTCCAACATCCTAAGCTAAACACCCTGCCTCTGCACTTTTAATGGGGTAATGTGCTAGGCTGGGGCTAGGGTGGCCCCTCACAAACGGGCATGAGCTAGGCTGAATACTTCAGAGAAGTTTCTTGCACCTGACGTCAACAGACATAAGAGGAAGAGCTGGGGAGGGTCTGGCGAGCGGGAGGGTCCACACTTATTAAGGTAGAGATTAAATATGGATCACTGTCTTCTGACACTGGGCAATGAGAATGAGCACCCTTACGTGTCACATGTCCTTCCTAGGAGAACGCCAACAAAGAGGCACTTGGAATTCACATGCTGCCAGAAAAGCTGTTTGGCCTTGTTTATCAGTTTCTCATTCATAGTTTGGCCAAAGACAATGACCCTGTCTACCTGAAAGATAAAAGGGGAGGGGCTGAGACCAGGGAACAAAGGCACAGAAGACAGGCCAAAGAGCTAAGGACATCAAGAGATCTCTGAGCACAAGGGGAATTAGGAGAATTCTGAGCACAAAAGAAAACTGCTTCTCCTGAGAGCACTGAGGACCAGGCAGCCATTACACCCCGACTTGGAGGGGCATCAAAGCGGAAGTCGGGGTAGGGGCAGTGGTGTGGGCAGCTGGCTCAGTCAGGTTCCCAAGAGCTGGTTGCCAAATATTTAGGAATTTTGTGAGCCAGTTGTGAAACATGACCGTTATTAAATATTCAACTGTATGAACTTACAATTAAGTAAATTATATTAAAAACAAAGGTAATAAATAAAAACATATCACTTCCTAATTATTTTATTACATCTTACCATTGTGTAGTCTTGATCTTACTCACATGTACTTTATCTGTATTGTGGAGAATTACACAATAGTGTGATACTTACCATCTCTTCCCAACTCTGAGTTCACTGATATCTTGAAATCAGCCATGGAAGGAAAATTTACACCATGGAAATTAGCAAATGCTACTAACCAAGACTTATTTTCCCAGATTGCTGGTTGCTATATATTACCAGCATACCACTGGTTAGGAAGTTGCAGCCAGCAGGGAGCCGATCTGGGTACTGCACTTAGTTTGAAAGGTAGCTTTGAGGAGTGAGATGCATCAGTTGTGGAGGGAAATGTGGGGGAGGGAAAGGTTTCTCAGAGACTGGGCAGTACTCACAGGAACCCTCTGTGCAGCCAGAGACAGCAGGTATTTCCCCAAAGTATGCAGGGACCATTCATAGCCTCCATCTAACTCCTGAAGGAAAAAGGCTCATGTTATGTGGTTGCCTGGGAGCTGATCAGTAAGCAACAAACACCATAGTCTGCTTGGGAAATCTTCCGAACTGCATTTACTAGTACAAGCCTTTCTCAGCTTTGCAGGCTGTTCCCAGGCCTGTGACCATTCACATATTTTTGCAGGGCAGGGGTGGGTGGCTGACCTGGACTTGAGCCTGGAGTTCGAGGGCAGTCTTCAGGATCCCATCTTCCGCCTTAACCACCGCAGGCTTCAGCGCACCTCTTCCGCACAGCAAGAGATCCGCGTGCTCCGCCCGCGCAACCATCATGCCCATCAACAGCAACACGTAGTTCAAGGGGGGCTGATGGGACAAGCGTCGGGGTGAAATAAGGCTCCCCTACTTTTAAAACTACTCTTGTCTATCCAGCCCTGAAGGCCCAACACCTCCACTGCTTGGGGAAAGAGACAAATCCCCAGGTCAGGAGGGGACCTTCAGCAGCCCTCAGGAAGAGCTGCCCAGGAAGAAAGTGGAGAGAGGCCAGGACCCCTGCCCAGAATCAGTTCTCGGATGTAGGGAGGTAAAGTGAATATTTTGGTGGCAGAAATTTAGAAAAAGATTATGTACCAGCTAATTGTGAAATGTTGGAATTATAATCCACGACCAGGCTTGAGATCACGTTCTAGGAACTGTCCCCAGGGACCAACGTCTGGCACTGGGAAGCAAATGCAAGTCATTTCTTTCAGTTGCTTGCTTGCTTATGCATGTTTGCTTGTGAGAACCAGGTCTGCACACAGGATACCTCTCGGGAGCCCCAGCATCCTAACAACCTCCTGTTTTTTAATTTTTTTTTTACCCCTTCTGGGTTGCTCTTGGGACAGATCTTGTCCGCATCAGCATCTGTCAGATAGACCAGCAGGGTGCGGCCCGGCAGCGGGGGCAGGCTGTGCTTCACGGAGAGGTTCACAGCTGTCTCCAGGGCCTGTCGATATCGAGCCAGCATTTCACTGTCATATTTCCACTGCCTGCAGACAGGAAAGGCACAGACACAAGGACTCAGGAGCTTCTCTGTTTGTCACTTTAAGGCAGATGGGAAGATGAGAACTGGCCACTTACGTGTTGAGTTTCCCACCCTGCCCGCCCCCCGGCCCCCGCCACCTTCCAGAGCCTGCCTCCACTGCCAGGAGAGAAGACAGGGACAGAGCTTCCCTTTGCTCGAATGCTACAGGACTCTCCTAATCCATTCTCATGGCAGGAGAGAAGTCATCTGCAGGCCCATTCTCTGAACTCACTTGCCACGCTTAACACGTCAATCCATACTTGCTTCACGAGGCAAGATTTAACTGCTACATATTTTTTATTGTGTTTTAAAGAACAAATACTACTTCCTTACTCTGCAAACTGGCAGTTAAAGAGGAAAGAATTGAGCATTCATTCCACCTTTCCAATACAATCGCTATTACAGGGTAACTAAATACCTTTAGTTGATGAGGCAAGTTCTTTTTAGAATTCCAACTGATAAATATGAGGAATGACAGAAAACCTCCATCTGCAACTGCTAATGAAACCATTGGTTCAGGCAAAGATCATCAATGCATGAACCATTAACTTTATAGTGGAGAGATCAGGCTGTCATCACCTAAGAGCACTGATCAATCTTAGCATCTTAGCATCACTATGACTGGGACCACCAGACTTTTTGTGCCTCCAGATCCTGTATCCTATTAGGAAGCAAAAAAAGACTGATAGTCTCTTTTTTTTTTTTTTTTTTACTTTTTTTAAAAAAATATGTTTTTTATTGATTTCAGAGAAACAGAAAGGGAGAGGGAGAGAAAGAGAGAGAAACATTGATGTGAGAGAGAAACATCGATCAGTTGCCTCCTGCACACCCCCTACTGGGGATCGAGCCTGCAACCTGGGCATGTGCCCTGACCAGGAATCGAACCAGGGACCTCTTGGTGCATGGGATAACCCTCAACCAACTGAGCCACACTGGCCAGGACTTTTCCTTTTTTTTTTTTTTTTTTAAGTCTAATGGTCTTATTATAGTGTACAAAGAATCACCTATGAAATAGTCTTATAAGAAAAAAAGTTAAATCTGAATTATTCAAGCCTTTGGAGTTAATGGCCAGGGTGCATGCAATAGAGGAACAAGTTAGATGACATCACGAGGAAGTAGAAGAATCTAGAATGTGGGACATTCTGTGGGGCCCCTGAACCTGGTTTCTACAGCAAGTCATGACATGAAAACAAAAGAGATTTAAGAGAATTAATAACCAAATGTAATGTGTATGCCTTGTTTGGGTCCTGATTTGAATAAAGCTGTGAAATATTTTTGAGACAAGTTAAAATTTTTAATATTATATTAGATAATCCTATATAGTAAAAGGGTAATATGCAAATCGACCGAACAGCAGAACTACCAGTCGCTATGATGCACACTGACCACCAGGGGGCAGACGCTCAACACAGGAGCTGCACCTGGTGGTCAGTGCGCTCCCACAAGGAGAGCGCCACTCAGCCAGAAGTCCAGAAGCCGGGCTCATGGCTGGCAAGCACAGCAGTGGTGGCAGGATTCTCTTCCTCCTCCACAGCAGTGCTAAGGATGTCCGACTGACAGCTTAGGAGCCTAAGCCATCAGTCAGACATCCCCTGAGGGCTACCAGACTGCAAGAGGGCACATGCTGGGTTTAGGAACCCCACTGAGTGCACGAATCTCGTGTACTGGGCCTCTAGTTTTACATAAAACCATATCTGTATACAATTTGCTATCTTCTTTTTAAAATTTATATTAACATCACGAGCATTTTGGCATTACATTTTTTTGTGTGAAAATACCATTTTTTATTGGTCACACTATAACTCTGCCACATGGATCTACTATCATTCATTTCATTGCTCTCCCAATGTTGGAACTTTCTATTCTATATAATAAAAGCCTCGGTGGCATCACGCCCTCATGCGACACCCTCGCATGATGCCCTTGTGCGAGGTCATCACAAGATGGCTGCACGCACAGGGGAGGCAGGGCCTGGTGGCCGCTCTGCACAGTGAGGCCTGGGGGTCCCATGGCTCTATGCCGCGCAGCGGAGGCCAGTCCCAGCGTCTCCGCCGCCTCACGGGGAGGAGGCGGGTCCCGGCAGAAGAGGCAGGTCATGGCAGGGGAGGGCAGTTCGGGGCCATCGGACTGGCAGGGGAGGGCAGTTGGGGGCAATTGGGCCGACAGGGGAGGGCAGTTGGGGGCGATTGGGCCAGTAGGGGAGGGCAGTTCAGGGCCACTGAGCCAGTGGGGGGCAGTTGTGGGCGATTGGGCCAGCAGTGGAGGGCAGTTGTGGGTGATCGGGTCAGCAGGGAAGCAGTAAGGCATCAATCAGGTTGGCAGGAGAGCAGTTAGGGGGCAATCAGGCTGGCAGGCAGGTGAGTGGTTAGGAGCCAGTGGTCCTGGATTGTGAGAGGGATGTCCAACTGCTGGTTTAGGCCTGATCCCAGGATCAAGCCTAAACTGGCAGTCGGACATCTCCCAAGGGGTCCCAGATTGGAGAGGGTGCAGGCCGGGTTGAGGGACACCCCCACCCCTGTGCATGAATTTCATGCACCGGGCCTCTAGTAAATGATAATACCAAGAAATTTTTTTCAATTTTGTTAAGTATATTAATGACACTCTGATTATATAAGAAAATGTCTGCTTTAAGAGATACATGACAAGTACAGAGGGGTGAAATAAAATGCATCATATTATTTGGCATTTGTTTTTAAAATCATCTTCAAAAATAGGAAAAAGAAAAAGAAGAGAGGGGTCAGGAAAGGAAGTGTGGTAAAATGTAGATAATCACTGAATATGACTAACAGTTCTATAGAATCCATTATACTATTCTCATTACTTGTGTAGATGTTTAATTTTTTTCATAATAATTTTTAAATCTATAGAAGTCAGTAGTTTCTACCAGTATTATCCAATAAAATTAAATTATAGTTAATTAAATTAAAATATTTTGATTTCGACATTCAATTAATACAAAAATTATGAATAAGATATTTTATATCCTTTTTTCATACTGTCCTCAAAACCCAGCACATCTCAGTTCCAACAAGCCACATTTCATTTCAAGTGCTCAAAAGCCACATGTGGCTAGTGGCTACCTTAATGGCCAGCAAAGGTATACTGTTTGGACTGTACGCTAGGCTTGATACTTAATGAACCGTGTTCAACCACTGGTCACTGATTCAGGATATTCCTGGCCACCAAGTTCTACCAAAAAGTCAGATGATCCCTGCCTTTGCCTTGAATGAAAATGAATGAAGATACTGTTGAAGCATCTGAAAGGACAGGGTGCTGGGACTTAGGACAGATTTCATGTCTGCATTTGAGCCTGCTTGATGATAACAATATACGTGTCAAAAGAAAAAGAAAAGTGAAGTGGTCAGAAAATACAGAGAGAGAGAGAAACAAAAAGAAAAACAGATGCCACAGAGAAGAAAAAGAAAGAAACCTGAACCAGAGCAGAAGCAGAGAAGACCCTAGCACCCACAGGAGAAAGGGAGATGCTACACAGACTCACAGAATCCATAGAAACCAATGAAACAATCACAAGAATAGGTTTTGTTTCATGATATCTGTATAGGACAATGTTAAAGGTATGTTTTCCTGTGCAAGAGACGATTGGAATCAGACAAGTCTAAGCCACTGGGATGACTGACAAGCATGTCTTTAAAAAATAAAAGTTGGAGTTCCCAGATGACTCCCAAGCCTTGTTAAGGTACCTTTTGTTGCCCATCCTTTGCTTCCACATCACACACACACACACACACACACACACACACACACACACACACCCCTACCTGATCCTGTGTACTCTCAGCTGCTCCCGCTTGAGTTGCTCATAAAACACAGGCACCATCATTGCTGCCCGAAGTTTCTGACGATTTAGGTTTTGAAGTTCCCTTTTATAGTCCCGTCTCTGGACATTTCTTGAGTGTCTAATCATTATCCGCCTCATCAGTTGTGTGTTGGAAGGAAATGGCAATTCTGTGTGGCAACAGGTAAGGACCTGAGTCAGGCAGCTTCTCTTCTCTCACCTTGTCTTCCCATCAATATTTGTCCTGCATCCCAGCCCTGGAGGCTGGCAAGCATCTGACCTCTGCCCACCCCAGACCCTGAGGCTGAAAAACACCAGTGCTGCTGCTCCATCTATTCTCAGACATGAGAGACAAACAGGAGTCGGAAGAAGAGATCATACCTTTATTTTTTAGCTGAGCCTCAAGGTCATTGATGGAATCATGGGCATTAAGAAATCTGAACGGAAACTGCCGACTGTGGATCACGGACTTCTGTAAAGCAAGGGAAGGGTCTGAGTACGGGAGGCATTAGGGGCCAAGGGACCAGGAATTTGAGATAACCGCTCTAGATTTGTGGGAAGGTGAGGAAAGACAAGATGAATACTAGAGGCGAGATGCAGAGAAAGGGGGAGGAGATTAAAGGAAAATGGAAGTCTATGTGAGAATATGAGAAGAAGGAAAGGAGAAAGGAGAGGAAGTAACAGAAGGAGCTCTGTGTTTTATATCAGACTCCTTCTGAAGTCAGTTAAATCACAGGAGTGCCTCCTCCTGGTAGAGCAGAAAACAAAAAGGAAAGTTATTTTTTCTTTAATTTATTGATTGTAGAGAGAGAGGAAGTAAGAGAGAGAGAAGCATCCATTTGTTTTTCCACTTATTTATGCATTCATTGATTGCTTCTTGTATGTGCGCTGACCAGAGATTGAACCCTCAACCTTGGCACATCAGGACAATGCTCTAACCAACTGAGCTACCCAGCCAGAGCAAAAGGAAAGTTCTTATACTCTAATTTCTCAAAGGGTTGATGAACCCCAGACCTATCTCCCCCATCCTATCTGTATCCCCTTACCTGCCCACATGGAAATAGCTTGGCGGCCATGACCTTTCCCAGCCACTAAGAAAAAAGCCCAGTTCCCAAAACTGCAACAGCATCTCCACACCCACCTTCCGGCTCCCTGCCCCTCACAAATACCGCTTGCTGGAGTCTCTGCAGTACAAGCTCGTGGTGGCGGGCACTGATCCCAACCCGCAGCAGGTTGCACAGATTCCGAAGCATGGCCATGAAGGGAAGCTTCCCATTGTCTGCAGAAGGTCAGAAGGTCGGGCAGGGGTGAGAAAAGGAAACAAAGGATAAGTGAGAGAGGTCAGAAATCAGAACAAGAAGTTCAGAAGATGTAGAAAATTCAGGATGGAGGGAATGAGGTATTAACATATGATCTATCCTACTCAAAATGATTTAAAGGTCCACAAAGAAAAAAACAAACACGGTTGGCCTGAAGTTTGGAGCAAAATTTATACAACACTGTTTATGGGACAGCTGTTTCAATAAACAACTTATGCTATCACTTTGTCTTTTGGCTCCAGCCCTGAAACTGGGCTCAACTGGCAAAATATATTCTCTAATCAAAAGTAGTGATTTCCCTAATGAACAAAATAAACTGATGAACAAAAAAGATCCAGAGACACAGAAGCATGGAACAGACTGATGAATCTCAGAGGGAAGGCAGGGGTAGGTGGGTGGGTGGGGAGAGATTAGCCAAAGAATTTATATGTATATATGCATAACCAATGGACACAGACAATAGTGTGGTGAAGGCCTGGGGGTGGAGTTCAGGGTGGAGGGGGTCAATGGGGGAAAAAGGGGAACATCTGTAATATTTTCAACAATAAAGATACATTTTTAAAAAATATATTTTATTGATTTTTTACAGAGAGGAAGGGAGAGAGATAGAGAGTTAGAAACATCGATGAGAGAGAAACGTCGATCAGCTGCCTCCTGCCCACCCCCTACTGGGGATGTGCCCGCAATCAAGGTACATGCCCTTGACCGGAATCAAACCCGGGACCCTTCAGTCCGCAGACCGACGCTCTATCCACTGAGCCAAACTGGCTAGGGCTAAAGATAAATTTTTTTAAAAAAGAGTAATGATTTACAAACTTTTTAGATGGCTAAAAGAGAAATATCCTGGTGTAAGTTTGTTTATTAATAAATTATATTCATGTAGTACTATCATTAGTTAATATTTCAAGGCACAATATACACTTAAGATAAGGTTCATCATCATGATAGTGAATGCAAACCCCTATTTCAAATAGTCTTCTTGATCCTTTTAAGTTTTCTGGGAAACTTGTGCAATCTGATTAAGCAGACAGAATTTCACCTCTGTCACTTCCTATTTTACCTGGGTGCCCCCACTTTAGAGACCAGGTCTGTCGGCCCCAAACCCACATCCCATGCTCTAGTCTGCATTTCTCAGCAGCTTTCATCAGGAGAATGGAAAGAGGAGGGTGTGTACACAGTATAAGTGATGTGTGATAGCTGATGAACTATTGTATCCTTTGTAAAGTCATGTTTTCTCAACTGTTATGTATGAAAGGTCTTCTAGATATAAGAACTTAAGTCAATATCATATTTATGACTCTAGAAAATAAACTGAGTATTTATCCTATAAATTGGGAAATTTGCTGTTTCATTCCAGTGAAATTGTTCATAAGTTAATGAACCAGTGGTCTTCAAAGAGGGGTCTGTATATCTAATTACATTTTATCTTTTTAAAAAATATATATTTTATTGATTCTCCACAGGGATGAAGGGAGAGGGATAGAGAGTCAGAAACATCGATGGGAGAGAAACATCGATCAGCTGCCTTCTGCACACCTCCTACTGGGGATGTGCCCGCAACCAAGGTACATGCCCCTGACCAGAATCGAACCTGGGACCTCTCAGTCCGCAGGCCGACGCTCTAGCCACTGAGCCAAACCAGTTAGGGCATACATTTTATCTTATATTTTATATTTATGTTTATATATTTTAATATTTTCTTTTATTTACTTATATTTACTTTCATACCTATATTAAAATAATTATATTTTCTATATTTTTAAGTACATTAATTTATTAACATATATATGAAATTTTTATAAATACAGGGTAGGGAAAAAGTAGGTTTACAGTTGTTCATATGGAAAATAATACAATAATTAATAAATAATAACACAAGAATAAACTTTTTCGTACTTACAACTATAAACCTACTTTTCCCCATTCTGTATATATACATATTCTGCTGTATCCCAAAATTTGTTTTGTAATATATAATTAAAAAAAAAAAGTCTGGAGTCCAGTGGGTTAGACTATGGACATTTGTCTCAACCAAGAATATTGCCACAGTTTTGGTTTTCAGGGGCAGAGAGAGGAAGTGGGGATGATGCATACAAGAGTCATCTACATATACTGGCTGCCATCCAGGCTTCTTTATTCTACTCCACCCAAAGTTGAATCAAGACTGGGGAAGAGGTTGCCAGGCAAGTGTGTGCATTTGTGTGGAACATGTGATTGTGACAACCACAAAGTGAGTGGAGTGCTAGCAGCTGAGCAGTTCGGGCTTCCCTGAGCATAATCTATAAACAGCAGCCCACAGAGAAATAAGGTAAAAGCCAACTTGGGCTCCCAAGGCTCTACAATGTGAAGTCTACAAAACTCAAGCAGATAAAAGGTCTAATTAGATATTTCTCAACAGAAGGAAGTTGACTTTAAATTGTCAAAGATGAGCCAAAACCGGTTTGGCTCAGTGGATAGAGCGTCGGTCTGCGGACTGAAGGGTCCCAGGTTCAATTCCGGTCAAGGGCATGTACATTGGTTGCGGGCACATCCCCAGTGGGGTTGTGTAGGAGGCAGCTGGTCGATGTTTCTCTCTCATCGATGTTTCTAGCTCTCTATCCCTCTCCCTTCCTCTCTGTAAAAAAAAAAAAAAAAAATTAATAAAATATATTTTAAATAAATAAATAAATAAGTGAATAAATTGTCAAAGATGAAAGAGGAAATAAAAGAAACCAAAATGGAATAGAAAGAACCTCCTATAGTCAAAAATTTAAAAACAGAAAGAGAAGATTGAGAGTAATTTGGTCCTCCCTGATTTGAAGTTTTTTAACTCAATATGGGCAAATTACCTAAAATTCCATGTTCTAAATATGAATTCCTGTGGAGATTCTACTATGCCACGTGCCAGAAAGTTCTATCTTATTTGAATGAATTACACAGATATGGATACAAGTGAAATCAGAGAGAAGTTACCACTTTTGTCATGTGTTGATAAAGACCTAACCACATCTGGAATAATGATCTATCTACAATTGCAATGTTACTCAAAGCAGGCACCCCTGTCCACTTGGGTGTGGTCGATGGCAGACCTTATAAGTCCAATAATTTTTAGTGACACAACTACCAAGCAATAGAATAACTGCATCATGTCATGGAAATCCTCTAGTCTAAAATGGAGAGGCATAAACCGGGAAGAGCAGAAGAGGGTGTGATGGTCAAGGTTACTGTACCAATGAGTTCCTCCCAGACGGAAGCTTTGTTCCCCCGCAAGCTCAGCTCCCGCTCCCAGGTCTCAGGCTGAGATAGCTTCATCCGCTTCCCAGCTCTGCAAGAATCCCATGGCCCGGGGAGGCGACTTCGAGAAAAGGCCTGCAGGTTGGAGGGGTATCTGGAACGGAAGAGGAAAAGCTTATCATTTCAAAGCCAGCTGAAAATAACTCAGGAAAGGAAAGGTGAGCCAGTCAACGCTAGTCAGTCATGTTTTCAGGCCACATCTGCCCAAACTAATGTTGCTGGGGTCAGAAATACAGGGATTGGGGCCATGAATGTAGAAGAGTCATGGGGTTTCCCACATGGAATGTATGTTCGGAGTGTATCTTCCCACCTGTAGCCTAGCAAGGCATGCACGTGCTGGGCAGGCTCCTGGATGTGCAGTCGCTGTACCAACTTCTTCAGGGTGAACCTTGGTGGCTTCTTTCTTTCTGGCACTGCATTGTAAGACTTCTCAAACTGTGGAAATATCCCCAAATCCCACTGGGGTCATTTAATCTATGACCATGGTCACTTTCTTCAGAAAGCAGAACCTAAGACCATCCTATACCTATGAGATCATTTCTTTCCCAAAAGCAGATTTGGGCAAAGAGTAGGAATAAGGGGTAAAAATCTCTATCAACAAGAACTCCTATGGTAAGCATAATATAACAGTGTTTTGGGATCACCATGTTTTATTTACATAATATTGAACTATTAATGGTAAAATGGAGTGATTGACTTGTGAATAGCAAAATGGAGGTAGGATGAACAGAGGATACCTTGTTCTCCAAGGGAGGAAAGAGAAAAAGGGCTCTTATTTAAATCACTGAGACTTGGACCAGGAGGAGACATCAGAATAATGCAGGCTGTGAGGAGTTAAAAAAAAAACAAAAAACTGAAAGAAGTTGCTTTACAGAATCTTCTATGGTGGAAGAGCTAAGTTTGGAATGTATTAATAGGATGAAGAGAAAAGATCAGCTGACCGACTGAGAATGTATTTTCTTATAATGCTTACATCTTCCTAATAATCTATTCCAAAGATGATGGTGGTGGTAGCTCACATTTATTCAGGGCCAGGTGTTGTTAGAAATACTGGAAATACAATAACTGATTTAATCCTCACAAAACCCCAATGAAGTAGGTACTATTATAATCCCCATTTTATATCTGAGGAAACTGAGGCAAGAGAGGGCAAATCATTTGGCCAAAGTCAGGTAGCCAGCAGTGCTGGTGGTGGAGGGATTCACACCCAGGTCAGAATCCAGATTTTATGCTCTTAACCACTAAGTGCAATGCCTTATTTGTCATTAATGCAAATTAAAAAAATGGTTTGGTTTGTTTTTAAAAATTCCCATGGAAGGTAAACATTTCATATCTTTAACTCATTTATCCAGCTGGACATGCCACCAGTCATTAAAGAAATGGGGGGGAAATTTCTGTAATTTATTGCTTTACTTGTGATCAAGTATTAGTAATCAAATTTTAAAAAGACTGTAATGAAACTAAACAGATATTAAATCCAAGTTTTAGAGAAAAAAATAAGAAATGGGGGCAAAGCCCTAGCCGGTTTGGCTCAGTAGATAGAGCATCAAGCCTGTGGACTGAGGGGTCCCAGGTTTGATTCTGGCCAAGGGCACATACCCAGGTTGTGGGCTCGATCCCAGTAGGGGGTGTGCAGGAGGCAGCCGATCAATGATTCTCTCTCATCACCGATGTTTCTATCTCTCTCTCCCTCTCCCTTCCTCTCTGAAAGCAATAAAGATCTATATCTATAAAGAGCATTTCCCAGTGCTCTACAAACCTGATCCCATAATCACAGCTGAGAATTCCCCAGGTAGGAAATTGGCCTGCACCTACCATACCCTCTATTCATATTTCTAAACCAAATGGAATTCCATTTCTAATTATCAGCTGAGAAGATTGTTCATCTATACTAATAAAAGCCTAGGTGGCGTCTCGCCCTTGTGTCATCACAAGATGGCCACCCCCATGTCATCACAAGATGGCTGCCACAAGATGGCCGCCCTCACATCATCACAAGATGGCCACCACAAGATGGCCACCCCCATGTCATCACAAGATCAGGGTAGGGCAGTTGGGGGACATCAGGCTGACAGGGGAGGGCAGTTGGGGGCAACCAGGCCAGCAGGGGAGGGCAGTTGGGGGCAAGCAAGCTGGCAGGGGAGGGCAGTTGGGGACAATCAGGCCAGCAGGGAAGGGCAGTTGGGGGTGATCGGGCTGGCAGGGGAGCAGTTAGGTGTCAATCAGGCCGGCAGGGGAGTGGTTAGGGGTGATCAGGCTAGCAGGCAGAAGCGGTTAGGGGCAATCAGGTAGGCAGGCAGGTAAGCGGTTGGGAGCCAGCAGTCCCGGACTGTTAGAGGGATGTCCGACTGCCGGTTTAGGCCTGATCCCGTCGGGGGATGTCCCAGATTGGAGAGGGTGCAGGCTGGGCTGAGGGACACCCCCCAGTGCACAAATTTCGTGCACCAGGCCTCTACTGCACATATAGAACCCCAGAACAAGGCACTCACCTTCTCCTGTTCATCTTTAAGAAGATTAAACATTGGCGAATATTTCTGTGTCTTAGGAAATGGATACTTCGTCTTCTGTAGGGACAGGAGAAGCGGTTTCAAAAAGGGAAATGGAGGTTGTCCCTGAAGAGATCCATTTCAATAGCCCCAAAGGCCCATCTCTATCCAAAAGGAAGCCAGCTAGGAAAGAGGCAGGCCCTGCCTTCTCTGACTCCTGAGCTCTACCCGGCTCCTCTGCATTTTTCAGACTATTTGTTCCTGATCGTAAGAACATGCCAGACACTTAGTGTGGGATCCCCCTGGATCAGCTTGTTCCTTCGTCCCTCCCTTTCCAGAGAAAAGGGACCTGGGCTGTGAATGACCAGAGCTGAGATAGGGACTAACTGGAGGCCGGGGGGGTCGATGGGGGCGTCTCTTGGCCCGGTGCTTCCGAGGGTTGTACTTGGCCAGCTGGTACTCATCAAACTGGGTGAATTTGTCAGTCATAGCAGCACGCAGGCAGGCAGGCAGGGGCACCAGCTTGTCCTCCTCTCCTTCAGCCAGGCCCTGCCAGAGAGAGGAGAGACCATCAGGAGTAAGACCCAAACAATCCCTCCAAAACAAAACAAGACCCATCACAGGGTTAAATGAGAATAGGGAGCAAGTTCTCAGCCCACGCTCTAAAGCAAGGGTGGGAAACCGTTTTTCTGCCAAGGGCCATTTGGATATTTATAACATCATTCTCAGGCCATACAAAATTAACAATTTAAAAATTAGCTTGCTATATTTGGTCAAACATTTAATTAACTCATCCTTAGTGCCTTGGCAGGGCCAGACCAAATGATTTCCTAGATCTTATATGGCCCGCAGGCCAGATGTTCCCTACCCCAGCTCTAAAATGACAATTTCTAGGGTACTGGGCTAGTCAACAGACTTCCATGGGCCTCATTTTCTTCATTGTAAATACAAGGTCCAGAATAAGACCAATTTTTTCTTAAACTGTGATCCAGCCCTTCTCAATCATATTCTCCCTGTTGGGCAACCCAGCCTGGTAGAGGGAGATGCTGTCCTGTCTGGGCACTAAGGTTGAGGGCAGCAGAGGGGAGGCCAAACTGTCCGAGAATTTTCTCCAGGGATGCAATGAGCAAAAGAGAGGAACCTACGTGAAGGCCAAAGTTCAGGGAAGTGAGTGCCATACCTGGTAAAACTCGGCTACCTGAATCCAATCAGAAGGCAGATGGACAATAGCGCAGAAATATCGTCGCAGGTGGGGGCGGCAGACTGGCAAGAAGGCAGCAATGGCCAAGACTTGGTTGGCTACATCCCTGATGTTCAGCTGCTGCCTGGCATACAGAGATGCCTAGGGTGCAGGGTGGGGAGAGTTAGCATCTTGGCCACTTCTCCCAGAACCTCATGCCCTAAACTAACTTGCATATCTAATCTACCTGCATAAAACCTTTCCTGATCCCTCCAGACTGTCTATGAAATATCAAGTTCAACTTCTGAGCTTTGCATCCTAAATCCTCTGTAATTTAGTCCATTTCTGCCTTTGCAGCATGTCTTCTTCTAGGTCTATGGATCACCTCCCGCATCAACCAGGCCCTTTCCCTCTTTGGAAGACCTCCCACCTTCAACATCTATCAAAGACTTACCCTGGGTTCAAAGTGCTGATTAAACCTGACATCTTCCAAAGTCTCATCAAAAATATCCTCCACCCTTTTCTACTTCTGAAACAGTCACTTATCTACTGTGCCATTTGCATTTACATATTTGGGAGTGTTTTGCTGACCTAACAGTACCATAAGCTCCTTAAGAGCCAGATCATGTTTCATTCTGTTGGTATGACCCTCAAGACACTGTATACTCGCCCTAACCAGTTTGGCTCAGTGGATAGGGCATCGGCCTGCAGACTGAAAGTTCCCAGGTTTGATTCCAGTCAAGGGCACCCCCAGTAGGAGGTGTGCAGGAGGCAGCTGATCGATGTTTCTCTCTCATCGATGTTTCTAACTCTCTATCCCTCTCCCTTCCTCTCTGTAAAATATCAATAAAATAATTTTTTTAAAAAAGAAAAGACACTGTATACTTAAGCCTGTGTACTTCCCTTCCCTAGCATACTCCTTCCCAATCCCATCTTCTCCACTCCTCAAAGAACCCTAGGGACCAGGCCACAGACTCACCCAGAGATCATATTCACTTCCTAAGTGAAGCTCCCTCCACCAACAGCACAAAGCTGGTCACCATCCCCCTCACACACCATAAGCACATTCTCTAGCTCCCAGCTTTCCAAGCAGCAGCTGAGCATCAGGGATGTAGCCACCCATCCACTCTCTCACACCACAATACCTTGAGGATAAACTCAGGCTCCAAGGGGGCAAGTTCACTACAGATTTCCAGGAGGGCAGTCTTGGTAGGGTTGGCTGCATCTTTCATGTTTACCTTTGATGCCACAGTGGAGCACAACAAGCTCATTAGAGCCATCTGGGAATTGAGAGAGGTAAGGAAGGAGGAAAGAGGTAATAAGGACCAACTTAAGCATCCCTCAGGCCAACCTACAAAATCATGGACAGAGAAAATGGATCCCAGATTCAGAAGATGTTTTTTCAACCAAGAGGTTGGAAAGGGGATTAGGAGGTGAGAAATAAGAGCTGGGTGATGCCCCCTCCCTCCCCTCCATCAGTGAAAGGGATCTGGTTCAGTCTTTGGGCACTACTCCTCCCACCCTCCCCACATCCTTCCCTCCACCACCATCAACCTCTTTCCCACACTGGAACTTTTACCTTCTTCTCCTGAAGGACCTGGTCAGTGGGCTCAGACCAAGACTCAGAGTCTCCAGGGGTGAGCTTCAAGGCCAGTTCCTCCACCTCCTCCTCCTCTCCCAAGCTTAGACTGTAAAAAGGCATTTGAGCCTCTGTCCATTTCTTCTCTCCTGGCTTTTTCTCTTCTGAAGAGGACCAATGACCCTGGGGATAGTGGCAATTATTAATCACAGTCTCTCAAACATAGATACTAGTAGATTTGAAGGCAGCTCCCAGGGATAGGAAGTGTCCACATTTATCTTCTAGCACAATGGTTCTCAACCTTTCTAATGCCGCGACCCTTTAATACAGTTCCTCATGTTGTGGTGACCCCCAACCATAAAATTATTTTCGTTGCTACTTCATAACTGTAATTTTGCCACTTTTAATGAATCATAATGTAAATATCTGTGTTTTCCGATGGTCTTAGGCTCTACAGCAGTGGAGAACCGCTAGCAGGGTCGCCTAAGACCATCGGAAAACACAGATATTTACATTACGATTCATAACAGTAGCCAAATTACAGTTATGAAGTAGCAACGAAAATAAGTTTATGGTTGGGGGTCACCACAACATAAGGAACTGTATTAAAGGGTCGCGGCATTAGGAAGGTTGAGAACCACTGTTCTAGCACCTCAACTCCTCTCCCTTCTTGACATAGGGATCTCTCATTATCACACACACCATCTTTCTTGGCTCAACCTTCTGAGCATTTGCTCAGGTGCTTCGTGATCAACCTGCTTTCATCTCCTTATTGATGTCACAGCCTAGGAGCCCTCCTATGATGCTATTAAAGTATTCTGGAGTCACCCTGGCCAGTGTGGCTCAGTTGGTTGGGCATCGCCCCATGCACCAAAAGGTTGCCGGTTCGATTTCTGGTCAGAGCACATGCCTGGGGTTATGGGCTCAATCCCCAGTAGGGGGCTTACAGGAGGCAGCTGATTGATCTTTTGCTCTTACATCAATGATTCTCTCTCTCCTCTTCCTTCCTCCCTCTCTAAAAATCAACAAAAATCTTTTCTTTTTTAAATGCATTTTGGAGTCAGAAGAAAAAGGGCCAGTCCCTGATCAATCTCCCAGCAACTTTGGGATCCCCCTTAACCTTTAAACCTCAGCTACCTCATTCCCTTCTAACGGTTTCATCAGGTAGGGTTAGGGCTACCTGATGGGGTCATTTAGATTAAATGGGATAATGCATGTATGACTCTTGGCAAATTGAAAAGCCCTAAATAAGTGTAAGATAGCAGTAGCTATAATCCTGACAATAACCCTATGAGGTAGATTTTCATTGATCTTGTTTTAAAGGTGAGGAAATTATGGTGGGTGGTAATGGGGAGAAAAAGGGGGACATCTGAAATACTCTCAATAAGAAAGATAAATAAAATAGATAAATAAATGTGAGGAAATTAAAGTTTCAAAAGGCTAAGAGTCTTGCCCAAGGTTGTGCTTGTAATAGGCAGAGACAGTATAGGGCTCAGATTAGTCTTTGCCTCAGTCCGAATCCCGAGGCTATCCAGAGGAATGTGTGTTTGTATACTGATTCTGACCTGTGCTCATATATGCGAGTATACGTGAACATGTATCTGTACATGCACCTCCAGGGAACTGGGTGAGGGTATAGCAGATGTGTCTCATGCCTGTAAAGGATCTCAAAAGCACTTGACTGACGGTGCTACTGCAACATCATGATGGCTCTCCTCCTGAGCAGAGGCTTTCTGAGGACAGGGCCTGTTTTTGCTCTACTGTCCAGAATGTCTGAACTAGATATGTAATGAGAGTAATGATGCTGATGAAGCCAGCCCTGGGGTAAAGGGCACCTCAGGAAGAGACTTCAAAGAGAGACGCTGTGGCATGAAAGCTAGGGACTAGAGCATCCAACAGACATGGCTGCAGTCAAGACGAGCACCTAGAGCTATTACCAAAGCTGTTTCCTGAGCTCCCCGGGTGGCAGAGATGGATTTCAGGGCTCTGGGGCAGGTCAGAGGGCCTGGTCCCTCAGAGAAACACTGGGTCCTCCAGGTTGGAGGCTCAGAGAGCAGGTGGTTACTGGTGTCCAGGCTGCACAGATCAGCTTGCACCAGCTGAGATGTCTGGACACACTGGAGAAAGGAGCTGGCAGACATAGTGCTCTTCAGAATAGAGTGTGTAGCCAGGCACCGGTTCTCCAAGGAGAGAATGTCTGGGTGGGCAGATACATGTCCATGTGGTTTCTCCATGACCTTCATGTCAGGAAGTGTGGCCAGGCACCGATTTTCCAAGGAAAGGATGTCTGGGTGGGAAGACACATGTCCATGTGGTTTCTCCATGATCTTCACATCAGGAAGTGTGGCCAGGCACTGGTTCTCCAAGGAGAGGATGTCTAGACGGGTGGACATATGCCCACATGATTTCTCCATGAGCTGCAAGTCAGGGAGCATGGCCAGGCATCGGTTCTCCAAGGAGAGGATGTCTGGGTGGGCAGACACGTGCCCATAAAGTTTCTCCATGGCTGGAGCCCAACCAGTGTATCCTAGATGGAGAGAAAAATGTGATGAGCACTTGGCAGCACTGGGAGTGTTTCTTTCCTATAGCACTCCTGGTAATGCCTGTGACCTAAAGGCAGAGAACAACCAATACTTCTTTTTCCAGGACTGGGTTTATTATAAGGACTAGAGGCCCGGTGCATGAAATTCATGCACGGGGGCGTCTCTCAGCCCGACCTGTACCCTCTCCAATCCGAGAGCCCTCATGGCATGTCCTGCTGATGGCATATGCCCGCTCCCTGTGGTTCTCTGCTCTCTGCGGGGCTTGCCTGCTCCACACCATAGCGATGGGCAAGCAAGCCCTGCTGGGTGCTGCCTGCAGCTGTGCTTGTCTGCTCCCGGGTCGCCGCGGCAACAGCCAAGCAGGCCCTGCTGGGTGCTGCCTGCAGGCCCACTTGCCTGTTGTGGGTCGCCAGCAGCTACTGCCAAACAGGCCCTGCTGTCTGCTGTCAAGCTGCACCACTGGACCCACCCCCAGGCCCACCCTGAGGTTGCCTGTCCAGCCCTGCCTGGCTCCCCGGGCCCCGCAGCAGCTGCGGCCGCTGGGGTCTGGCACTGCCTCCCTCTTTGGCCCTTGAAGCAGCTTCGGCGGCTGTTGACCAGGCCCTCCCCCAGTGCAAGTGCATGGAGGCGGGTCCGGGAGCGGGCGCCGCCCCGACCCGTGAACGTTGATGGGGGCGGGTCCGGGCCGATTGGCCGTTGAGAGGCCACCCCGAGTACCGCCCCCCAGCCTCCCGCCGGCCCAATCGTGGGCGTAGCGGAGTGATGCTTATTTGCATGTTGCTCTATTATTAGATAGGACTAGAGGCTCAGTGCATGAAATTTGTACACGGGGGGAGGAGGGGGTGTCCCTCAGCCCAGCCTGTACCCTCTCCAATCTGGGACCCCTCGGGGGATGTCCAATGCTGGTTTAGGCCCGATTCCTATGGGATCCCTGTGACATCCCTCTCACAATCCGGGACTGCTGGCTACCAACCACTCACCTGCCTGCCAGCCTGATCACCCCCTAACCATTCCCCTGCTAGCCTGATCGATGCCTAACTGCTCCCCTGCTGGCCGATTGCCCCTAACTGCCCTCCCCTGCAGGCCTGGTCCCCCCCAACTGCCCTACACTGCAGGCCTGGTTGCTCCCAACTCCCCTACCCTGCAGGCCTGGTTGCTCCCAACTCCCCTCCCCTGCAGGCCTGGTTGCCCCTAACTGCCCTCCCCTGCCAGCCCAGTCACCTAACTGCCCTCTGCTGCTGGCCCGGTCTCCCCCAACTTCCCTCCCCTGCCGGCCTGGTTTCCCCCAACTGCCCTCTCCTACCAGCCTGGTCGCCCCCAACTGCACTCCTCTGCCGGCCCAGTCACCCCTAACTGCCCTCCCCTGCAGGCCTGATAGCCCCCAACTGCCCTCCCTTTCAGGCCTGGTCCCTCCCAACTGCCCTCCCCTGCTGGCCTGATCACCCCCAACTGCCCTCTCTTGCAGGCCTGGTCCCTCCCAACTGCCCTCCCCTGCCGGCCATCTTGTGGTGGCCATCTTTGACCACATGGGGTGGCCATCTTGTGTGTTGGAGTGATGGTCAATTTGTATATTACCTCTTTATTATATAGGATGTATTCAGGGAGTATTCTACAGAGAGAATAGAGGGAGTATTCTAAGGGAGAAGAGTAGGGAAAGGTAAGGCAGAAGCTTAAGAGCAGGAAGTTGCTGTTTTAAAAAAACTAAAAAAAAAAACAGACATGTCTTCTTATGAAGGGGTAAAGGGACGCCCAAGGGCTGTACGCGTGATCCCAACTTAGTACAGGGGCCACACTTGTAACTTGGACTCTGGATTCTTAGCTCCAGAAACAAACGTTTTGATTAAGCTGTCTACATGCACCACTTCAATTTCTTTGCCTCCTACTCACTCTTCAACCAAATAAATGGGATTCTGTCCCACTATTCCTGCAAGGCTGTCCTCTTAGGTAACTAGTGGAATTCTTGTTATACAAGAACAGACACATCTGGGAACTTATTTTCCTTCAACTCTCAAGTACAATATGAGACTGTTGATCCTCTCATTGAAACTCTCTTTTCTTTTGGCTTCCATGATGCTACTGTCCTGGTTTTCCTCTTACAACTCTGGCCAGACCTTCTTGGGGGTTCCTTCTCTGCCACTGCTTGAATGTTAATCCTCCTTAGAGTGCCAATCATTCTGTATACTTTCCCAACATAGTCTCACCTATTCTGTGGCTCCAAATAACATTTCTATGCTGGCAACTCACAAATTTATTCCTTGACCTAGGTCTCGTCTGAGCTTCATACTCATTTACCCACTTGCCTGTTGGACATCTCCACTTGGGTAACTCAAAGGTATGCAAAGCTCCATAGATCTCAAATGTATTGTCTTTCTCACAATCCCACCTCTTCTCCAAATCTATCCCCCCTCCTTTGCCACCTCTGCTTACAGAGGTTTGGAGTGGAACAGACTTGAGTTTAAATCCTTATGGAACCTTGAGTCTACTTGGGACCGTGGGCTTCCTTGTACTTTCTGTGCCTCAGTTTCCTCATCTACAAAATTGAGATAAATGTCTCCCTCCACAGAGTTGTTAGAGGAATAAGTGAGGGGGAAAAAAAAGCACTTACAGCAACACTTAGTAAGTGTTCAATAAATAAAATCTATTGTTATTTTCATCCAATAAACTACTGAATCCTATTGATTCTACTCTATCAGTGTCTCTCAAACCTATCCAGTTCTCTTCATTCTGCCTGCCACCACCTTTGTTAAAACCCTGCAATCCATGTGGACCCCAGTATATAGATCTGTTTAAGTAAAGGAGCACCGCTCCAAAAAAGGAGCACCCTCATACATACCCCAGCCACTGTTTAATACATAGCCTTGTTTATTTTATCACTAGAGGCCCGATGCACGAAAACTCATGCAAGAGTAGGCCTTCCTTGCCCTGGCTGCTGGCACCAGCTTCCCTCCAGCCCTCGCCACCAGGCATCTGCACCAGGGCTTCGCTCTGGCTCCAACTTCATCTGGAAGGATGTCCATAATGATGCCCAGAAGGTCTAATTAGAATATTACCCTTTTATTATTATAGATGGTAAAATTTTACCTTGTTTGCTTATTTGCCTCCTTGTTCACTCTCTCTCCTTACAAGAATAGAACTCCCTGAGGGTTCCTTTATCTTGTTTTCCTTTATATGCCCTGCATCATACATGTAATCTGGCTTCTGATTGTTAGGTCTGGTCAAATAATTGAATCAACACCCCCTCCCCTTGGAACTGACCTGTAGGCCACTTCACAATAGACATTCCACTTGCTAAGACCATTATCTCTCCGCTCTGGAGTTTCCCAGAATCCGGACCTGCACAGAGAATTCTCCGCCCAGAAGAAGCCCACCTGGAGTCCTTTAAAAACCTCTGACTCCCCACCATTGGCTGCTGGCGCCATTTTGGGGCTCAGACCATCTGGTATCCAGATGACCTAATAAATTCATGATTCTTCACCTCTTTTGGCCTCATGCATTCCTCCTTCGGCAACCCTAACACTGATCATGTTTCAGCCTCATCTCTTACCGTTATTCCCATCTAACTCTAAGTTTCCACTTTATGTAATCACTCTAGATTACATAAAGGCAGGTACCTGGAACACTCTTCCTTCTAGGAAGACCACTCCCTCCCCATCCCTTCCTTTACCAGGCCTAACTGTACTTTCCTCTCACTCAGCAGGCTTCAGTTTAATAGTTCCTCCAAGGAGCCAGCCAGTCTAATTTAGGTGGCCCTGTGTTCTCACAACATCGTACCTCCTCTATCATAGAACATATCCTCTGGTTTGTAATTGCCGGTTTGTCTTTCATTCCACCAGATTATAAATTCCTGAGAACAAAAACCCTTGTAGCCTTGTTCACTATTGTTTCTACAATACCCTCATCAGTGGGATTCAGAGACTTTTGACAATCTGGTGAAAGCTATGGAGTTTTTCTTAGAAAAACATGAGTATATACTATTTTGCACTCAATTTTCAGGGTCCATCCATGGATCGCTTAGAATCTCCATTAAATGCAAATTAAGAACCTCTGCTTGACAGAATGCTTGATCTTATACTATTGGAATGTATTTACTTATTTGGACAAGTGGTTATCTTCTATTTGCATTTAAGTATCTTAGGAATAAGTACGTTGTTAAATGAATCAGTTAAACCTCAAATGCAAGAGCTTATGGAGAGGAACGTAGAATACTTCCAAGAAAATCTGAATGGACAGACAGTCCAGAACCAGAAAGGACACGGATAGCTCACTGGACGTCAGTGTGGGCAAACTACATCGCGAATGATGGCCTCTGTGCCCTGTACACGTCCCTCATATCTTGGTACCACATAAGCCCCAGGGAAAGGAGTGGGGAAATCTCAGAATTAACTCAAGGGTTTTTTATAATGTCTCAAAACAAAAATTAAGTTAACAGAAAAACACAGTTCAATATTTTTTGCACCCTGGAATTTGGGCAGGGAGAGTCAGCTGTAAACTACAAATGAAAAGTCCCCGCCCCACACCCCCATCTCTAGATCCATTCTCCAGGGATACCACTGCTGCTGTTTTATATGAATAGTTGCAGATATTTTCTATGCTTATACAAATATACATATACATATATATACATATATATATATATATATATATATATATATATATATATGTATATATATATATATGTGTGTGTGTGTGTGTGTGTGCTTCTTCTCCCCACCCCCTTTTTTTTCTTTGCTTTACATAAAGAGGATCATACTTTAGACACCATTCTGCACTCAGTGTGTCATGGAAACCTTGTGTTGACACATTAACACCCACCTCACTTTTACAAAAGTTGGCTGTCTGAGATTCTTTCCTGTTTAAGCACCGCCCGGGTTCCTGTGATGACAAACTGCGCTCAAACTCCCTTGTTGGTGGCAGTTACTGTCTCCTTCCAAGGAGCCCTGAGCAGGGAGACTCGTTCTCACCCGGCCTCTTCCTCCCTCTCACGTCCCTTCTACGCCCTGCCCCGCCCTGGCCCGCACTCTCTCCACCGGCTTTCCGCGGGCCGTCCTCACTGTCCCTTCCACACACGCACACACCCTCCCGGAGTGCCGGGAGGAGCCGGTACACGCACCCACCCGCGTCCGCCCCACCCGGGCCTGGGCCGCGCTCGGCCCTTCGCTCCGGCTCTCCGTGCCGAGCCCAGTGCTCCCGACGCCGGGCCAGGGCGGCTTTTACCTGCGCTCGGACGGTCCCCGGAGCCGGGCGGTCCCCGGAGCCGCTCCGGGCTGGAGAAGCCGGCTGCCTGGGATCTCCGTTCTCCGAAGCAGGAAGCAGGAGCCGGCTCTGGGCTCCGCGGGTCAGAGGCACTGGAGCCGGAGGAGGAGCCGGGCGGCGCGGGGAGGGCACTGCCGCGGGCGGAGACGCCGCTGGGCTGGGCTGGGCTGGGCGGCCGCTGGAGCTGCGAGCGGAGCGGGGCGTCGCCGGCAGGAAGAGCAGGTGCCTGGCTGGTGGTGCGAATGCCCGGATGACATTGCAGCCTTTTGGGGGGCCTGGGTTTGGTCCCCTCCCTTTTCCCCCTTTCTTGTCCTCCTTTCTCCTGCCCGTCAGGCTCCCCGTCTACCAAGGTCCCCTCTTTTGCTAAATTTTCTCTCCTTTCTTGTGACATATCTTCCAACACTGTTTCTTGAAAAAGATTTTTGGCATGTCCCTTTCCTGTCTGGACACTTTTTTTCCTGGTGTCAAGGATAGCTGGACTCTTAATTCACCCACAAGTTACTTTGTGGAAATAGAAATAAAAGGAGACAGAATATGGGCTAATTGGGGCAGGGTGAGCTGAGAGCAGCCCATGCCCATCTGGAGGAGATTGTCGATTACAAGGAATCTCTCTGAAGCCGTCAATTGAATCGATACTCCCTCCCCTGGGAACTGACCTTTAGGGCACCTCACAATTGACATTCCACTTGCTGAGACCACATTCCACTGCTAAGACCATTATCTCTCTCCTCCAGAGTTTCCCGGGATGCAGACTTGCACAGAGAATTCTCCACCTAGAAAAAGCCCACCTAGAGTCCTTTAAAAACCTCTGACTCCCCGTCTTTAGGTTCTGGCGCCATTTTGGGGCTCAGCCCATCTGGGTACCCAGATGACCTAATCCTATATAATAAAAGCCTAATATGCTAAGTGTCCAGTCGTCCAGTTGGCAGTTCAACCAATCAAAGCGTAATATGCTAATGATATGCTAAGGCCACTGAACTGCTTGCTGTGATGTGCACTGACCACCAGGGGGCAGATGCTCCAACCCGTAGGTTAGCTTGTTGCTGGGGTCCAGCCGAGCGAGATGGGCCTGACATGCCCTGGAGCCCTCCCGTGGTCCCTCCCTGGAGCACTCCGTGTTCCCTCCCCGGCTGGCCAACCTCCCACATCCCTCTCTTTGGCCCTGATCGTACACCAGTGGGGTCCCTTGGCCTGGCCTGCACCCTCTCGCAATCTGAGAACCCTCGGGGGATGTTGGAGAGCTGGTTTCAGCCCAACAGCGGAACAACCGGTTGCTATGACAAGCACTGACTACCAGGAGGCAGATGTTCAATGCAGGAGCTGCCCCCTGGTGGTCAGTGCACTTCACAGGGGGAGCACTGCCCAGCCAGAAGCCGGGCTCACAGCTGGCGAGTGCAGCGGTGGTGGCAGGAGCCTCTCCCACCTCCGTGGCAGTGCTAAGGATGTCCGACTGACGGCTTAGGCCCGCTCCCCACAGGAGAGGGCTCCCAGACTGTGAGAGGGTGCTGGCCGGGCTGAGGGATCCTCCCCGAGTGCATGAAATTTTGTGCACTGGGCCCTCTAGTCTATATATATAAAGAGGTAATATACAAATTAGGCCAGGAATTCTCTCTTTCAGACCTACATATTCAGATTGCTGTCATTGATTCAATCAGGGGGAGTGGGGGTTGCTAATCAAATAACTGTAGCAGAGTTGAGGAGACATTCTGTTCCCCACTGGAGTAACTCTCCTAGAGTTTATTTTTCTTACTTCAAAGTTCTTAAATTCACTTTCATCTCCATATGCATCCTACACCCCTAATTGTTGATCAGTGGCATTGAGCTCCAATGTCCAATTGATGAGTGTAGTATCCAGACTGGTTCCTTTCAGAGGCCAAGGAATGCCCTCAGCCCTTAGAAGCCCCTTTATGTTTTTGTTAATTCTCACCCAAGGATATTTTTGCATTGATTTTTAGAGAGAGTGGAGGGAGGGGGAGAGAGAGAGAGAAACATCTATGTGAGGGAGACACATTGATTAGTTCCCTCCTACACACACCCCAACTGGGGCCTGGGATCGAGCCTGCAATCGTGGTATGTGTCCTTGACTGAAATCGAACTTGGGACCCTTCAGTCCATGGGCCAACACTCTATCCATTGAGCCATACCAGCTAGGGCTAGAAGCCCCTTTATTGAAGGCCCTACTGGGACTATTAAAATTGCTCACCTCTTCTAGTCAGTTTAATTGCAAACTTCTTATTTCCCCCCACTTAGATTCAATAAACATCAGTTAAGCATCTATCAAATATGAAGGACAGTGTGTAAAATGTATACAACATGCCTCCTTCTAAAGTCTTCATGGTCTCACGAAGGAGACAGATATATGCAGAAGTCACAAAATTACAAAGTGGAGCCTTGGCCAGGAAGCTGAGTTGTTTGGAGTGTCATCCTGATACTCCATGGTTTCAGGTTCAATCCCCGGTTAGGGCACATACAAGAATCAACCAATGGCCCTAACCGATTTGGCTCAGTGGCTAGAGCATCAGCCTGTGGACTGAAAGGTCCCAGGTTCGATCCCAGTCAAGGGCATGTACCTTGGTTGCGGGCACATCCCCAGTAGGGGGCGTGCAGGAGGCATCTGATTGATGCTTCTCTCTCATCGATGTTTCTAACTCTGTCCCTCTCCCTTCCTCTCTGTAAAAAATCAATAAAATGTAAAAAAAAAAAAAAAAAAAAAGAATCAACCAATGAATGCATGAATAAATGGAACAAGAAACTGGTGTTTCTCTCTCTCTCTCTCTCTCTCTCTCTCTCTCTCTCTCTTTCTCTCTCTTTTCCCTTCCTCTCTCACAAGTCAATACATAAAAAAAAATTTTTTTTAATGAGGTGGGTATTGGGAAGTACTATATTCCACTAAGGAAGAAACTACAGGGTTATGTGAAGGAGGAACCTTCAGCAATTTCCTGGAGGGGTAGACTTTGAACTGGGAAGGGAGGCTTCTGGTAAGAAGTGGAGAGGAGAGTGAGAGCCTGGAGATTATAGAGGCCAGTTGGTTCCACCACAGTTTTTTCCCCTTTGTGGATAATTACCTTTACATTCACAGCTTGTGTTTCTGTTCGGTCTAATCACTGCCAACTTCAAAGCATTGCACAGGCTGTGATGGACAAGCACTTACTGCGTAGTACTTGACATCCCAGAGGAGCCCGTGGGGGCCAACTGAAAGCGCCAGAAGCCAGTCAGCAGGTTACATGAACTTCAAATATTAAGGCCTTCTCCATTCTGACTCCTCTGACTCAAAACAAACCTGCATTTGGTCTCTGGCCTATTGACATTTACTAACATCTCTCTTCACCTTCCTTCAAGGGCTATGTTCCCCTGTGAGCCATCCTTCCCCGACTAGTCTTCCTTACCAGATATGGTAGATTAAAGCAGGCCACAAGTTCTTTGCTTCTTTTCCCATTGGAAAGTGGAGTCTGATTGCTCATTTCTTGAAACTGGACTGACCCAGTGACTTGCTTAACCAATATTTGTAACCGAAGTGACATTCTGGCACCCCTTGGACCTTCCACCCAGGACTCTGGAATACTCCTTCTGGGAGCCCTGAACTACCAAGTAGGTCCAACTACTCTTAGATTGTCATGCTGAGGAGATCACATATAGGTGCTTCAGCTAACAATCTCAGCTGAGCTCAGCTTTCCAGCCATCCCCATCAGGGCACCAGACATGTGAACAAAGCTGTCTTGGGCCCTCCAGACCAGGCCATCTACCACTTCAGTACAACCAAGTAATTCCCATCAATGAACATGGAACAAAAGAATCATTTAGCTGAACCCTGCCTAAATGTAAGTGAAACCAATGACACATAAGATCATGAGAAATAAAGCAAAACTAGAGGCCTGGTGCACAGGTTCGTGCACATTGAAAGGAAATTAATTAGAAGAAATATTTTAGAGGCCGGGGCGGGACCATGGAATGTTGGCTCCAGGGCATGTCTGGCCCATCTTGCCCAGTCCCAATTAGCCGGACCCCAGCAGCAAGCTAACCTACTGGTTGGAGCATCTGCCCCCTGGTGGTCAGTGCTCGTCATAGCGACTGGTCTAATGGTCAAACAAAACAGTCAGACACTTAGCATATTAGGTTTTTATTATATAGAATGATTGTTATTTGAAGTCACTACATTTTGGGACAGTTTGCTATGCAGCATTAGATAATTGGCATACCACACCTGCAACATTTAATGCTAAGTTACATCAGATTACATTGTTGTCATCCTACTCTCCTTAAACCTTTTATATATTTTTTAAAATATATTTTTATTAATTTCAGAGAGAGGAGAGAGAGGGATAGAGAAATAGAAACATCAATGACAAAAGAGAATCATTAATCGGCTTCCTCCTGCATGCCTCCCACTGGAGATTGAACCCACAACCCGAGCATGTGCCCTAACTGAGTATTGAACTATGATCTCCTGGTTCATAGGTCAACACTCAACCACTGAGCCACACCAGCGGGGCTCTCCTTAAACATTTTAAATCACCTAATTCCTAACACATTGGTACTCTGCAATAGTTCCATGTAGTGAAATGCTCATTTTGGGAGGTAGGTTAGCTGAGATAGATGCCAACTTATATGGCAAATATATCTGGAAACTCATATCTATGTAATTAATTGCACTCCCTCCTACACATGCCCTGACCAGGACCCAGGCTGGAGAGGAGCCTGCAACCAATGTACGTGCCCTTGACTGGAATTGAACCTGGGACCCTTTGGTCTGCAGGTCGATGCTCTATCCACTAAGCCAAACCAGTTAGAGCTAAGCCACCTTTCTTTTCTTTTTTTTAATATATATTTTTATTGATTTTTTTTTTACAGAGAGATGAAGGGAGAGGGATAGAGAGACAGAAACATCAATGAGAGAAACCATCATCAATTGGCTGCCTCCCACACACCCCACACAGAGGATCAGGCAGCAACCTGCACATGTGCCCTGACTGGGAATTGAACCGGTGGCCTCTTGGTTCCTGGCTCAATGTTCAGCTGCTGAGCCACACAGGTTGGGCTGAGCTACCTTTCTTATGCACACTCTGGAGGCTGCTGTGAGACCTGCTGGACCTGTGCAATCATTTAGGTGATGCAGGGGCTGGCATTGTTACTTTAGCTTTTGGCAAATTCATAAAGAGAAAGTGAAACTATCTGGTCTATAGAGGAGGGATTAGAATATGTATTACAATCAGATAATCTCTTAGTACTGCCTCTTGTGAGGGCCTGAGGAGTTCCATGCTGTGGATTGGTGGTCCTGGAGGCTCTAAACACTCACCAAACTGTAGCCTAATCCCTGGATTGCCATGATTCCCCAGTCTGTGAATGGTTTCTGTTCCAATTCCTGATTCTTACTGTACTTCCCTTCTGGGTCCAAATTACTATCCTGAATCTCAGTCCACTTGGCAAGGGACCCAACTGTTAAATGGCCTATATCAGGTGACTCTCACTCAAGAGTAGATCATTAACCAGGGTCCTTTTTCAAATCAGAGACTTCCTCCTCTCTTCTCACTCCACTCTCAATTTTAAAACTAAATAATGAAAGCCAGAGACCTCTACAACTAACTGCTCCCATCTGTATACTTTTGGATTCTTGGCTGTCAGCTTCACGTGGGATGGAGCCATGTCCTCCTGGACACTATGATTTGGCTTTCTGTCACCTCTTCAGATTGAAGAAAGAAGGCTCAGGAGAGTGTGCTATAGCTGGAGCCAGGGAAGGAGAAATGTTTAGAGTAAGAGCCAGTTTTCAAGCCAGTCAATTCCTGCAGAAACATGAGTAAGAATGAGAATGGCCTTACCTGATTTGATTGGTGAGAAGTAGGTCATAATAACAATGATGGAGGATGGTTTCAGTAGTGTGTTGGAGACAGAAGTCAGATTACAGGGAATTTTAAATGCTTTTTATAATAAACTCAGACAAGAATAATTCAATCATAGGAAAACCTTTATTTAAGCCTATCTTTGCATACAAATCATAAACATATGTTCACAGTTCACCCTGGAGACTCAATTCTTCTTCTTTTTTTTTTTTTAAGAATAGTTTATTGATTTTTAGAGAGGAAGGGGAGGGAGAGAAATAGAAACATCAATGTGAGAGCACAATATCTATCGGCTGCCTCCTGCATGCCGCCTACCAGGAATCAAGCCCAACACCCAGGCATGTGTCCTTGATGAGGGAATCGAACCAACAACCTCCTGGTGCATGGAATGATGCCCAACCAACTGAGCCACACCAGCCAGGGCAAGACTCAATTTTTATAGTTTCTCGGTGCTTCCAATTTCCTTCTTTCCCTGTGTTCTTCGATCTTTCTTCTCTTTTCTCTTAAAAATCCTACTTACCCCTCCTCATTTTCAACTATGCTCCTAAACAGATATAGAAAATAACCTTAATAAAATAATAATATCTAAAACAACAAACATTTCAAGTACCCCTCGGGCCAGGATGAAGAGAGGTACAATGAGGCTCTTCTCACCCGTAAGAGTATGAGATTCTTAATGAACAATGGCAGCAGAAGATTGATCTATGCAAAGAACTTGCCCTTTGTCCTAAGCTGCTCAGGGGTGAGAAATGGAAATATCATACAGAAAAGATTTAGAGGGGTTGTGGAGGGAGGGAATATACAGTCATTAAGTGAAAGCCATTGTCTTCAGAAAGGCTCCAGAGAACAAAGACGGTTGGCCACAGCAGCAGAATTCTCTGAAGAACCGCTGGAATTCTAACTTCCGCTTTGCTATGGAGACACAGAGCACTACATTCCCCACTTGCTTCCTTTCTCTGTCAGGAATGCCTTCCTCCTTTTCTGACTGGTGAACCAGGCAGCCTTCCAGATCCAGTTCAAACTACGCCCATCTGATGATGCTGCCTTCTGTAACAGAAGCCTTCCCGGGGCAGAGTTCACTCTTCCATCCTCTGGGCTCTCACAGGCTAAGTGTGTATGAGAGGTGTGAGGGAAATGTCCATACTTCTAAGTCCACTGAAAAACTAGTATTTGTTTACAAGTCTGTCTGCTGGTCAGGAGCTCTCTGGCCTCTGTGTCCTTAGTGTCCCATATCGTTCCTGACATACAGTAAGGAATAAATAACTGTGAGGGAGAAAGGAGGAGAGAAAGAAAGAAGAAGAAGAAAAAGGAAGGAAGAGCAGGGTGGAGAAAGTGAGAGAGAAAGCATCTGACTCAATGTTCCCTGGCCAAGAAAACGGGAAACTGATTCAAAAAAGTCTGGAGGAAAGGCACAGAACAGAGGAAAACCAATTTTCCATGTCTTCTTTGTCTCTCACTCTTCTCCCTACCACTTCCTCCCACAACCTCATTCCACACTGTCCTCCTTTCGCTCCTAATGCCTCAATTGACTCCAAAGGGAAGGAAAGAAGCCAGTTAAGCTTCTGACTTCTTCTAACCCATCCCCTCAAACCCTTTTCCACCGTGGTGCCTCCCACTTTGCCTCTTTCCTCCTCATCTTCCCCACATGCAGCACTCCCACCTCAGCGCCATGGAATCTCACCCCTGTTCTGTGCCAGGTCCAGATGGGAACTTCCGCCTCAGATTAAATACCAAGAGGCTCTTAGGGGTAGCCTGTGGCGTCTGGACTGAGGAAACACTAGATTGGGCCTACAAGTCACCTGAGAAACAATATTGTCAAAGGGTTCAGGTGACCCAGGGATTGGAGAGTAGAGAGGAGCAAAAACTGGACAGGAGAAGGGCTCAACAATTACAGTCCTCCCTGCCCCATGCCCCTGACTCCTCAAACTCATTCATGGATGGCCTTTAAATGATTTTCTCCTTGTTCCATGGGTCAGAATCATCGTTTTCCCAGCTGTCCTCTTATAGCCCCTATACCATGGCTACTGGAGCTTCTTGACTATCTTCCAGCTAAATGTACTTTTCCCGCTAGAAATAGTACCAGGATCCCCAAACTTTGTACAGTTGCTTCTGAGCCTCCTCTTCTTAGCTAGGTATTCAGCTGCTCCCCTTCCTCAATGCTCTTTCCCTGGCAATTCTGGAGCCACCTTTTCTTCCATGAAGATCACATATTCAAAAGCAGTTTATGCGTTGTAAAGCACTGTACTAGAATAAAATACTATCCCGAAAAAAGACTTCTCTTTGTCCCCACTTCATCTCTGTCCTTCTCTCATGATATATCTTATCCCTTCCTCCCCCATCCACTGCTGCTGCTCCATGCTCACCCGGCAGGTTTGGTTTGGTGCCCTGTGGGACCCAAACCTATGTGCTGCACTGTGGGCCGAGTCAGGATGCAGGCAGGCATCTCAGCCCGAGGCCTTGGCAGAGTTCCCAGGCAGAGCCATCGGCCCAGGCCAGGACAGTAAGCATGGATAAGGTGGGAGAGGGCGTAAGTAAGGTGGCTGTAGCCCCCCAGCACCAGGAACTCTCCCTGCAGCACAGCTCCTGCAGCTCCCACGTGGGGGGAGGGCAGAGGTACCAGGTGAGTCCAGCTATCAGTCTTTGGATCATAGGCTTCAAAGCTCAGCAGGTCCCCAGTCTCACCTAACCCACCTGCTGCATACAACCGCCCACCCAGAGCAGCCATGACATGGCCAGCTCGAGCTACCCCCATAGGGCTCAGAAGTGTCCCTGGTTTCTTGAGTTTAGGGTCATAGTGCAGTAATGAGGTCAGGAATTGGCTAGTCCCATTGCAGCCCCCGCTGATGTACAATCGGCCCTCCAAAATAGCAGCTGCATGGGCAAAGCGTGGTGCTGGAAGTGCAGGTGCTGGCCTAAGGGAGAACAGAGCACATGATCAGGCAACAATCATCCTTGACTCTCCTCCTCCAAGTCTGCTAGTCTCTCCCTGATGCCTAGAAACTTGCCCTCCCCCCCCCACCCCCCACTTTCCCTGCTCACCTCCAGACGTTGAGCTCGGGGTCATAGGTCTCCACAGAGTTTAGGGCAACACCATTGGCTCGTCCACCCAGGGCATAAAGTAGTCCATCCAGTACCACCAGAGGGAAAAAACTCCGAGCCTGGCACAAAGGTGCCATCTCCTTCCAGTCCTCTTGACTGGGGTCCCACCTGGACACAGTGTGACAAGAGATAGGAGGAGTGAGTCTGGGAGTCTGTGGTTGGCCGGGCCAGCAATTTCCCTCAGCTGCCCACCTTCGGGTCTTGGGGGGGTGCCTACCTGAGAGTGGAAGCCAAGGTGTTGGAGTGGCTGTAGTAATCCTGTCCCCCACACACGTAGATTTCACTCCCTGCCAGGCTCACAGCCCCATGCCGGAAGCGTCCTGGGGCAGGCAGGGCCGGCAGCCGGCCCCACTCCACGGTTCGGACCAGTCCCGTGCCGCAGCGGAAGGCCCGGGCCCACCACACTCCTCGGGAGGGCTCTTTTATGGCCATGTCTGACCTGAGCCCGTCCCCGCCAATCACCACCAAAGCCTGGTCAGGCTCCCTCCGCCTCTCTCGACCTGGAATCTCAGACTCCACTATCAGTTGCAGCAGCAAGTCTGGGGGCAGGGGTGGAGGCAGCCCAGCGGCCCGTACTCTCCGAAGCTCCTTGGTGGACATACGGCCAAAGCGGACACATCGAAGCAGGGCCTTGGCCTCTGACTCCTGGGTCTCAGGGTTGGCTGCAAGCCAGCATCGTGCGGCTGCAAAGGCCTCAAACTCCTCCTGCAGGTGCAGTTCATCATTTTCCAGGAGTTGAGCCAGGCAGGCAGCCGGCAAAGAAGGGAAAGTAGGGCACAAGGTCACAGCGGGCAGGTGGGTGAGGAGGTAATGACGGGCTTTGCTCCAGAGCCTCTCCAATCCAGGGACTTCCGCCATGGGGAAGAGCGCCAGGCAACGGGCAGGGCTGAGGCCCCGGGCCAAGGCTGTCTCGCACAGAGCTAGGCAGGAAGAGCTCTGGTACTGCAGGGCCGCCTGGGCAGCTCTCAGCAGTCCTGGCCATCTTGCCCGCACCACCCCAGAGTAGGCAAAAGAGACGAGGAGTCGCAGGTCCTGGGCAGAGATGGTGCGCAGAGACACCTGTGTGCCCTGGGATTCCTTCATCCCACTCAGGAGCATGGCCCCAAAGAACTCGCTGCCACAGGCCAGGGCTGCTCGGTGCACTGCAAGAGGGAGAAGAAGGAGATGGGGATCCCGTTTTGCAAACTGCTAGGTACTATCCCAACTTCACAGCCTCAACTTTGAATCAACCACCCAAGGCCAACAGCCAAACTGTGATGTGTAACAGAATACCATGGGGTACTTGTTAAAATGCAGGTTTCAGCCCTAACCAGTTTGGCTCAGTGGATAGAGCGTCGGCCTGTGGACTGAAAGGGCCCAGGTTTGATTCCGGTCAAGGGCATGTACCTTGGTTGAGGGCACATCCCCAGTAGGAGGTGTGTAGGAGGCAGCTGATCAATGTTTCTCTTTCATCGATGTTTCTAACTCTCTATCCCTCTCCCTTCCTCTCTGTAAAAAAAAAAAAAAAAAAATCAATAAAATATAGGTTTTTTTTTTTTTTTAAAAAATGCAGATTTCAGGAACCTACTTCTGGAGATGCTGATTCAGAAGGTCTGAATGGAGTTCCTAGAATTTTTATTTTAACATTTTCAAGCACCCTGCATGACTCTCATGTTAGTGGCCTGTAGATACTTTGGTAAACATTGCTTTAGTCTTTTTGATCCAGGTCAATTAGAAAAAGTCTTGATAGATCAAGTACAGAAGATGCTTTAGACAGCATTTGCTAACAGGGGGCAGAAAATAAACTTCAAAGACCAATGTTCAACTTGTATAGGTCTCTATATTGTGTACAGAATAAAATTCTTTCCTTGACAATGGTAAGGGCCACTGACATAAGCCATTCTGTTAGTCAGGTTTTACTCAGAAAGTGGTATGACAACCTACTCAGACTACCATCTCCTCTTGCCCAAGGTTTAGTGCTTAAGATTTCCCATCTGTTCTAGCTTTCCTCTGCACACCCCCACTACACATCTCGGTATTTTTTTAAAATATATATTTGTATTTATTTCAGAGAGGAAGTAAGAGAGAGAGAGATAGAAACATCAATGATGAGAGGAAATCATCGATTGGCTGCCTCCTGCACACCCCCAAGCCCAGGCATGTGCCCTTGACCGGAATCAAACCCAGGACCTTTTAGTCCACAGGCCAATGCTCTATCCACTGAGCCAAACTGGCTAGGGTTCGGTATTATTTATGGAACATAAAATGTTAAACTGGAAACCTTCAAAATCATCTCGTTAAATTGCTCCCTTTAAGGTAAGAAAATGAGCAAAGAGAAGTGATTTATTTTCTATTGCCATGCAGTGGCTTTCTGGGCAGATCTTCACCATCCACTGTCACTGATGCCAGGCTGCTGTGTATCGATGCCCTGCTTATCTGCATGGGTGCCCTCACAACACTGAAACTGTCCTGTTAACAGATGCTGTTAAACAACTATATCTCAAATGCTTCCTAACATAACTCAACTGGAGGTCTTGGCATCACCTATGGAGTATTCTGACTGATATATTTAACCTGAATCTAATCAAGACTTAAGTTCTAAATTCAAATTTATAAGAATTTGAGAGGCTAAAGGAAAAAATTAAAACCATGGTGGCTGTGGCTCAGTTGGTTGAGCATTGTCTCGTGCACCGAAAGGTTGCTGGTTTGATTCCCGGTCAGGCATATACCCAGGTTGCAGGTTCGATCTCTGGTTGGGCACGTTCAGGAGGCAGCTGATTGATGTTTCTCTCTCACATCCATGTTTCTCTCTCTCTCCCTCTCTTTCTAAAATCAATAAAAACATATTAAAAATTAAAAAAAAACATGAGGGGAAACACATACAAACCTAGAAAATGAAACATTCTATAGGATAACTAATCTTGTTTCTTCAATAAGTCAAGTCATAAAAAGGGAAGGAGGACTATGCAAGAGGAAAGGAACCTTAAGAGACATACATCTGAGTATACAGCGCAGTCCTTGATTGGCTCCTGGGTTGAGCAGACCAGTACTAAAAGACATTTTTTGGACAAGTAGGAAAATTTCAATGTGGATTAGGTAATATTAAGGAATTGTTATTAATTTTGTTAGACTTGGTAAAGGTATTGTGGTTATATGAGAAAATGTTCTCTTTTAAAGAAAAACATACCCAAGTATTTATGAGTGAAATGTCACAGATTTATAAGTAAATTAAAATATTAATTGTTAAGTGTGGGTGATGGGTGTTCATCTTTTTTTTGTTTGTTTGTTTTTGTTTATTGTTAGTCCTTACCCAAGGATATTTTTCCTTTGAGTTTTAGAGAAACTGGAAGGACGGGGGAGAGACAGAGACAGAGAAACATCCATGTGACACATCGATGTGAGAGACACCACATGCCCTTGACAGGAATCGAACCTGGGACCCTTAAGTTCACGGGCCAATGCTCTATCCACTGATCCAAACCAGCTGGGGTAGATGTTCATCCTAATATTATCCTTACTTTGCTATGTGTTTGAAATGCTTCATAATTAAAAAGGGGGGTGAGGGGGATGCTCCTCGAAGTCCTCAATGGCAGGTGACACAGGGCCAAGCTCCCAGTGAGGTTTATGAACCTTAGGGTGCTTTGACCAGCTTTGCCATGTTCATCTCTCTCAAAGGGGAGGTGATGCTGCTATGGCTTTCCATTGCCTTTTTAAGCAGTAGGTAGTGGCTCGGTGCTTCCCAAGTGGTAAACATCAGTGGCAGCTTTCAAATATAGTATTGCCTGAGAAAATCTGCCTTCCTTGAGGCAGGTAAGCCATCTCATCTTCCATATCACCATTCAACCTATAGCTCAGAGTCAACTGTGAAAGAGCTCACAACCATTTGTATTCTTCTTACTCATCATTAGTCTCTAGAATTTTAAGCGACAGGCTCCCACCATTAAGCTGGAATGTCTCTTAGAGAAATGAAAACAGTGTGTAAATTCCAAACCCTAGTGGGAATTTTATATGAAATTTAAATAACTATGAAATTTTAAATCCTCCCTCCACGTATTCTACCTGATGTTATCAGAAATGATAACAAACACATTAGAAATCTGCTAAAGACGGAATGTTTTGTGTCCCTGCAAAATTCATATGTTGAAGCCCTAATCCCTAATATGATGATATTTGTAGGTGGGGCCTTTGGGAGGTAATTAGGGATGAGAGTGCCTCTCTACCATGTGAGCACAGTGAGAAGGTGGCTTTCTGCAAACCAGGAAAAGGGCCCTAACCAGAACCTGACCACGCTAGAACCTTGATTTTAGACTCCCAGCCTCCAGAACTGTGAGAAATAACTTTATGTTGTTAAACCACCCAGTCTCTGGTATTTTGTTGTTGTTGTTATTTTTGTTACAGCAGCCCAAATTGACTAAGACAGGATGCTTTTCCTTCTGGGAATCCCAGAAGCACTTTGGGTCTCAGTCATTCCTCTCATGAGCAGTAGCTATGTGACTTTGGACATGTCTTCAAGTCTGATTTCTTTATCAATAAAGAATAAGAGCTGAACTAGATAGTCTCTAAACTAACCCCTTTTAATTTTAAACAGGTATGCATCTGCATTCCAACTCCAGTTCCGATGTGTCTTTGGTTTGGCTGCATAGGAGGCATTGCATGGCCTGATGAGAGTAGGCTGGGCTAGCGGATGTAGACTTGTATCCTGGTTCTCACCAGTTAACATGTCTTAGTTTAATGTACTTTACCTGCACCTAGGAATAATGGTACCTACCTCACTAGTTTTCAGTGAGAATTAAAAGAGATAGCAGCCGAAACCGGTTTGGCTCAGTGGATAGAGCGTCAGCCTGTGGACTGAAGGGTCCCAGGTTCGATTCCGGTCAAGGGCATGTACGTTGGTTGCGGGCACATCCCCAGTAAGGGGTGTGCAGGAGGCAGCTGATCAATGTTTCTCTCTCATCGATGTTTCTGACTCTATCTCTCTCCCTTCCTCTCTGTAAAAAATCAATAAAATATATTTTAAAAAAAGAGAGAGAGATAGCAAATGTAACAATTCATGGTACTCAGCACCTCACTAAATGTTAGTAGAGTCTGAACTCCACTTATTCAACCCTCCTTGGCTTTTCTGGTGATGAGCAGAGTTAACTTCAAAGTGCCGTGGTCTGAGAACCTTAAGATTCTGGCAAAACAGTACCAGACCTTGCTCATTAGCTGTAGGACCACATCAGCCATGTTGTCCAGCACACTTAGGTGAAAGAACACACCATGCTCCTCTGGCTTTTCCTGTGTCCTAAATACAGGAAGGGCCTTTGGTTAATTCCTGTTTGAGGCAATCGCTTTCTGCCCGTTCTACTGGCAATGGCTGCACCTTAGCTCCAGCCAGCTGGCTGTTCATTCCCTGTTACTGGGCCCAGGAAGCTAACGCGTGGAGAGTCGGTTTAAATTTGTCAGTGCTCTTAGGCAAACAATCCAAGTGCGCATGCTCCACTCTCAAGTGGCTCCAGAGAGGCCCCGAAGACCCCCCAGGGGAATTCTGACGGCAGCAGAGATCAAAACCACTGTGGTAGGCATCAAACCACCTGCTGCTTGCACACACCATTCCGGTAGCATTTGCACCTACGGTAAGGAATGCCCCACCGGCCCTCACCCCTCAGCCTGCAGCCGCCTGCCTCCAGCTCCAGGTCGCACCCGACGCCCTCTTGGTAGAAGAGCTCCATGCTGCGCAGGCTCTCCCTCAGCTCCTCCGCCTGGCTGGGCGGCTTTTCTTCGTCCCGGGCGCCTCCAGCCTTCTTGGGTTGCCGCCTGGCCGCGGCCTCCACACGGGGTGCTCCCAGGGCCTTGGCTGCCGCCAGCACCTGCCCCAGCGGGGCGGGACTGAGCACCCCCTCATAGGCAAAGGTCAGCACGGCCTCCCAGGCCTTGGGGGCCACGTCGAGGCTGACGGGGGGTCGCGGACCAAGGCCGTCCCGCAGCCTGCCTCGAAAAAGGCTGCTAACCGCGGCCAAGATCACCCGATGCACCCCGTACACTCGCCCCTCCACGGACACCTCTTCATCCAGCAGCAGCCTCTGCTCCCGCAGCCGCTGGGCCTCCGCGAAGAACTGTCGGGGATGCTCCTCGCTGCGCAGCCCCTCGGGCTCCGCCGCGTCTTCCTCGTCGTCTTCCTCCTCCTCCTCCTCCAGGGACAAGGTGGGAGAGGGGAGGTCCCCCGGGGCCACGGACCTGGGGCCGGGCTCTTCCAGAGGAAAGGGGGGCAGACTGGGATCCTCGTCCGGGGTCTGGGGCCAGGACGGGTTTCTGCGGCCGGGCGAGGGGAGGCCGCGGCCCTCCTTCTGGATGGGGAGGGAGACGCGCGCCCGGTCCGAGGGACGACGGTCCGAGGCCGAGACGCTCATGGCCCGAGTTCACTGGGCTGCTGCAGAGGCGCGGAGGAGGGGGAGGAGGTCAGGGTGGACCCCGGAGGTCAGAGGAACCCCTGCCTCCAGCCGGGCGACGTCAGGATCTCCCCCTGCTGCAAGCCATTCAAACCGCCGCCGACCCTCAACCCCGCACCAGTCCCTCCACCCCCCCACCCCCCAGCCCGCACCGTCTCCCCTCCCCCGCCCCTGTTCCTCCCCCGCAACCCCACTCGCCACTCCAAGGCTCCAGCAGCCAGGCGATACCGCGCAAGTATGGGGCTCATGAGGTGCAGCGGGGCGAGCAAGAAGCGTGTGTAAAGGTCCAGCACCCGGGCAGTGCCCGCCCGTCTCGCCCGCATCCCCGCCGTCACCTTCCCGAGACGCCGGCGGCGTCCGCTGGCCCTCTCGCTCGAACTTGCTCTGCTCCGGGCGGCGCGGCAGCGGGGACTCGCCCGCCACCGAGCGAGCGGCCGCATCCGCTAATTTTAGCCGGCGCTGGGCTGGGCTCCGGGTGTCCGAAGTCCGACACCCAATCCTCCTGGGCCCGGGCCTGAGATGACCGCCTCTCCCCATCCGTCTGTAGGTCACGTCCTGCAAACTCGGATGCTGGAGGGCGCGGGGGTTGGGTGGAGGGAGCCGGCCCGGAAAGGCGGCGCTCCTCGGGACCGCGCTGGAGCGGGTGGGCGAAGACCGGACTGCGTAGACCCGCGGGAACCCGGGGCGAGAGGAGTGAAGCATGTTTGGGGTCATTCCTGGGTTTTGACTTGCATTTTCCCTGCACGATGAAAACTGGGACCCTGGAGCGAACAGTACCGATGTGACAGGCAAACGTAACCCGGCGGGGTCCGTCGTGGGTGGGGAAGATGAAGGGGCTTGTGTTAGGGCTACCGCCCGAGGTGGCCCACCCCCAGCAGGGGGTTTCCTTCAGGACCGCGGTAGGGTCCCTGGTGAGAGAGCGAAACCCAAAACCCTGTGTCTTCCTAGGTGGTTGGGGTGACGACCAGAGAGTGGGGACCAGAGTCCTGGACTGGATGGGCTAGGGACACTTTAGAATTTTGTTTGGGGCAAGACACCAACAGCCACTCCCTCTGCCCGGGACAATGCCCCTTTCTCATCCCGAGACCTTTAAATCCAGTTGCAGATATCCTCATGGACGAAGAATTTGGAGAAGGGACAGCATTCACCCTTCCCCTCCCCTCTACCAGGGCGGTAGGACAGGCCAAGGGCTGCTGGCGCTGGCTTCTCTGGATGATAGAAAGGCTGGTCCAGGCTGAGTAGCTTCACTGGACAAGCTGATTTAACCAGGGAGTGAAGCCAGGTAGTTCCTTAAGACTCAGGTGTGAGGAGTGGTGTTTGCATGGGGGGAAGAGGGGAGGGGTACAGGAAGGTGAATTGCTGGGGCACAGCAATCCCTCTGCTTTCATGGCTGCCCCTGCTCTCCACTTGAGGCTTGGGTACCCCCACTCACCAGGGGTTGCACTCCCCAAAATGGTTTGACAGAGAAAGGCAGCCAGCCAGGGGGTGTCCTGGCCAGAGAAGGGGTCCATAGTGACCAGCCTCTGTCCCTTGTCCCCCAGTTCAGACATTTCATGGCCTCCTGCCAGGGAGAGGAGGCCAGCACCGTGAGCCCCCACCAGGAAGAAGGGGGACTATTTTCCCCGATAAGCCAGTGGAAACATCCCTGAGGTGGGTCCCTGCTCCAGCCCCACCTCCCCAAGGAGGAGGACACTGGACCCCACTCTGAGTTCTATGCCAGCTCCCTGGTGCTGGGACTGAGGCAGCTGCCTGTTTGGAGACCCTGTGTGGCTCTGCCACAGTGAGACACGTACCCCACAGTGAACACCGAAGACTAGCTAAACCCTCTCTTCTGGGCCATCATCCACCCTCCATTAAAGCCTTGGGACTGACATGCCCCACCCTCACAAAACCTCCAGGTCTACTGGCCTTCCTCCTGGTTGCCGATGAGGGGTCTGGGCACCTCAGCCTCATCTTCGCTGTCTGTCAGGGGCTAGCCGGGCTTCCACCTCTGCAGAGGGGCCCCACACTCCCAAGATGATGGGAGAATGTGGGGGCTGGGGCTGGCAAAGCCCTAGTGCACTTCCACTGGGTTATGGGAGCCGTGGTGGCTCAGGGTTCCCGAAGGTTGAGGGTCTAGACAGGGGAGAGAGAACTTCGCTCAGAGTTCTCAGAGGGTATTTCTGTGGGGAGGAGAGAGCTGAGGGTGTCCTGTTTCTCCCTCTCCACCCTGCCCCACCAGGTCTGCTGCATGCTCAACACCTGTGGCATCCTCCTCTACCTGCGGCTGCCTTGGATCACTGCTCAGGTGGGCATAGGCGTGAGCTCAGGGCTCTGCTGGGCAGTAGGAAGGAATTGCAGGATTCGGCCTGAGTGAATTTGCCCTGCCGGTTTGGCTCAGTGGATAGAGTGTCGGCCTGCGGACTGAAGGGTCCCGAGTTTGATTCCAGTCAAGGGCACATGCCCAGGTTGCAGGCGTGAACCCCAGTAGGGGGCATGCAGCAGGCAGCCAACCAATGATTCTCTCATCATTGATGTTTCTATCTCTTTCTCCCTCTCCCTTCCTCTCTGAAATCAATAAAAATATATTAAAAATAAATAAATAAAGGGGCCCACTCCTATCCCCACCCCAGGGCTCACATGGCTCATTATCCTGCTCTCAGCTTCAGTCACTACCATCACCAGCCTATCTTGTCATCTCCACTGTGGCAACATCAAGGCTGATGTCTTACCACTCGGTTAGCTCAGGGCCTGTAAGGAATCGCTGAGACCACAGACTGTCCTGATCAGGTGACATGTACTTTTTTATCTCATACAGTTTGGGTCCCAGACTTGAAAGCTCCTTCAGGATCATTTTCACTTTTCTCAACCCAGTAGCTGTGGCTTTGCACATGGCAGGCTTCGTGGACACGCTTTTGGACCTGCTCTGAGTACTGCCCATCCCCTCCCTTGGTGCATCCTTTCTCAAGTCAGCTGACCACCAGCCTGCATTTTTTGACTCTAGCCTGGGCGAGTCATTTTAAGAATTAGATGGAGGCATCAAATTGGTCAGTTAAGTCTCCATGACCTCTGCCTCTGTGTTCTATACTTCTAGAAGCATGGGGTGCAGCTGCGAAACATGGATCCCGAAAATGAGTTGTAGGTGGTGGGCATGGCGACTGTGACCATCTTTCTGGGCATGGGAGTCTAAGACAGGTGCTGGAATTGAAGTCGGGGAGGGGGAGAAGGCTGAGGGGATGGCTGTGAGATCTGCACAGATCTGGGAGGGGCCAAATGTGGGGAGATGTATGTTTGTGTGTGTGTGTGTGTGTGTGTGTGTGTGTGTGTGTGTGTAGCTGGCAGAGCAGATTTCCAGGGACCCAGATCTGAAACTGGACAGTTTTGCTGGAAGAAACTCCACATGTCAGTTCTTGAAAGGGAAGGTAGGACTCATTCGGAGAGTCTGTTGGGATGAGCACCAGATAAGACTACCAGATGAGAAATTCTGTTTCTTGCTCCCAGATATTTATAACCTTGAGATTCACCCCTCTGGAATGGGAAGGGACACTGCTGTTTGAGGCAAGAAGGAAAAGAACTCCCATTTAGCCACACTCATGGAAAAGACTGGTGGGAAAAGAGGGGAGAGTTAAGATGGGACAAAGAAAGGTGAAGTAGATTGTTACTCCTTTCCTTCCATTCACATTTCTCCTTTTTTTTTTTTCTTCACTCATGGTATTTTAGGTCCAAATTATCTTCTTCCTGATCCTCCTCTATCAGCTACCAGCTTGCAACATTCCACCCACAAACCCCAGCCACTGGCTTCATTGGGTACCAAGGTGAGATAGTGGGAAGATGGCTGAGAAATGAGAAATGCACTAAAGGGAATGAATGCCTCCCCTTGGAGCAGGGACCTCATTAGCCCAAACCTCTTCAGAAAAGACCCCTTGACTTTTGATTCTGTATTCAATTTGCAAACTGACCATCAGACCACTCGAAGTCCTGTAAGTTCCTAGGCTGGCAAGTTTGCAAAATTCTTTTATTCTTTCCACCATCACCTCAGTTACAGGCACTAAACTGAGTAGAGGGGTAATAATCTTGGCTGAATGAAGGGAAGCCAGAGATACTCTAAAACCCCATCTTTTCTCCCTGCACTTTTATGTTGGAAGCATTTTGGGAAATAATGGCATGGTCTGGAGGACAGTTTCTTTGGTATGTCTCCCATCTTCTCTTTAGCCATGGAGTATTCATTGGGACCAATATCTCTGGGGACCTCAAGGTGAGAAGGATGTCTAGACATAAAGCATACTCTTCCTCTTCACTAATGGATCTTTTGTTATCAGAACCCTGCGACAGCTCTCCCCAAAGGAACCCTCTTTATCACGCTTTCTTACCTCCATCAGTAAGGTAAGGCCCGCCACTCCTGCCTTCTATCCAGAATAACCTAGTGTCCTGGTTTCTGCCTCTCTGAGGTGCTAGGGTATAAGTGATGAAAAGAGAAAGAGCACCGTCCTACTCAGTGAGCCTGACCAACATGCAGGACCATGTCAAGAACTTCCGGTGAGGGAGTCTCTAGACCAGGGTTTGAAAACTGATAGCCTCTGAATTGGATCTTGCCTTCAATGAGTTTGGTTCATATTGCACAGCATTTACAATTTTAAAAAATTAATTGGCAACATTTAACATACACCTGGTAGTCTTGGGCCTCCATCATATATGACATACTTATCTGGTGCCTGGGTGCTGCTGTTCCATGCGACAGGGCAGGTGCTCTCCAGCCCGGGTGATTTTGTGCAGGTCTTCACAAGAACATGAATCTTGTAATCTGTGGGAATGTGGTCTCGATAAGAGAAGAAAGGACTCCCAGTGGGAAGGGACTAAGTACAGGGAAGAAAAAGGGGGTGGGGAGATCAACAGGTCAGTGAGTGAGTTCAGAGAACTTAGAGAGTGGTGAGGGTTGTTGGTAGAAGGATGCTTTAAGGAAGGGACAGTCACAGCCTATATTTCTGCCTCCCCCTCTTAGGAGCCCCAAGCCATTCAAGGCTCTGAGGATTATGTCAACTGGCTAAATGTCTGGAAGACTCATTCATTCTATATAGCCATATCTAACTCCAGCCTATGTTCTAGCCTCATGCAGGTCAGCCTGCCAAACTGCATCAATGTCGCCCTGTGCCCAATGTCACCCCACCCCCTTCTTTCCTCGTAGCCTCTCCTTTCACATCACAGATTTGGGCCAGCAGAAGCCCAATGTACTAGTTGTGGAATATAAGCAAAATTGGCAGGAGGTGCTGATATCAGCTGTGGAGGACTGTGTTGGCATTTTATAGCAAGTGGAGGGTGGAGGGCATGGGGAGGTGAAGCTGGGCTTAGAAATGGTCAGAAACCAGGGGAAGAGGAAATGGAATCATGGTGAAACCGTTCCCTCCAGCTGCCAAGCAGTACCTGTGTCCCCAGGAAGGAGAGCTCCCCTTTCTTCAGCTCTCATTCTTCATCTCCTTTTTTCCTAATAAAGGACTTGGACTACAGCTATGATGTCTGCCTCTTAAGGATGCCACAGGGGTTCAGCCTGGCTATCCAACATCATCGAAGTGTGTCAAACAGGGACGGGTCTAAGCGAAGGATAAGGTGTCAAAAGTGGTGTAGAAATTGGCTGCCAAAGACAGTGTGACAGGAGGTAAGTGTACTTATTTAGTTACCAAGACTTGAGTCCTAGGTAACACAATGTGAGAAAAATGAACTTTGCTTAGAAGTTCCTACCTGTTATAGTAAGTTCTCCTGAAACCTTAGGAATGGGGGAAAGCTTTGAAGTTATCTCCTAAATTCAGGTGGCAGGAATATGGATGAAGAAATACAGTAGCAGGGTGAGGGTGAGCTGGAGTGTGGTCAGGAAGGGGTATGACCCAATACCAGAACAGGGTTTCTGAAAGTACTCCAATTCTAATAATAGCATACATCTATACTTGATCTTAGCCAAAGGCTGAGAAGCAATTAATAATAGCACACATTTAAATAGCTTACACTTGGGGTGTCCTCATTGATTGGGTGGGCTCCAGGAAGGATGCAACAAGACATTTTCTATTATACCCCTACATTTCTCAGTAAATCCAAGGTTTCTGGATACCACAGGAATGGATTCTCAGAAGGGAGAGGAGACCAATTCTAAAACAGATCCTGTTTTAGGGGGAATAGAGTTGGGGAGAAAGGAAGAGAAGAGCAAGGAACCCAGTCAAGTGAACACAAAAAGGAATGTGAAAGAAGCTACGTGACATTTCTCTGGCATAGCAACCGTTTTCTTCTGGGAGGGGCAAGGTCTGATATTGAGTTGGGGGCAGTTGCTAAGCTGGATAAGGAATCTGACTTGTTCTTGTCCTTCCTCTTCTTGTGTAGTATCTTTACACTGGCAGCCTCAAATCCCATTCCAGTCCAAGCAGGGCTGGTGGACATATACTGGCTCAGTGATGATGGAGGTAGGGACTCTTGCTAAAAAGCCCAACTCTTCTGCAAGTTCCAGAGGAAAGGGAGGGTAGGGATATAAAGTTGAGGGAGGACTTGCGAACAGGCTGCATGTACAAAGCACCCAATACCCTTCTCCCACCTCCGAGGCCATCACAGCGTGCTCCCTTGTCCCTAGGAGAAGGCAGGCGGGGAGGCTACCATCTGCTCTCTTATAGTCAGAGGGCTGACTGTGCTGATCTCCTACTTACTGGCTCCCAAGAAAAATGGGATGTCCAATAACAGTTTTTGTGAGAAGTCCCCCTGAGCAGCTGGAGGAGAAACACCAGGAGTAAGCACGACACAGAAACCCAAGGTTATGGCCTAAAATACAGAAGACAGGAAGGGGAGGAGAGGGTACTGGGCCACTGTTTCAGATGAAGGGATAGAAAAAGCTATGAAATGTAGCCAACACTGTATGGGAGAACATATTTGCAAATGTTATCACCGATAAAGGTTTAATCTCCAACATTTACAGGCAACTTATACAACTTAATAAAAGGAAGATAAATGATCCAATAAAAAAATGGGCTACGGACCTAAATAGAATCTTTTCGAAAGAAGACAGAAGGAAGGCCAAGAGACATATGAAAACATGCTCAAAGTCACTAATTATCCAAGAGATGCAAATCAAAACGACAATGCGGTACCATCTCACACCTGTCAGAATGGTTATCATCAACAAATCAACAAATGACAAGTGCTGGCGAGGATGCGGAGAAAAAGGAACCCTCGTGCACTGCTGGTGGGAATGCAGACTGGTGCAGCCACTGTGGAGAACAGTATGGAGTTTCCTCAAAAAACTAAAAATGGAACTGCCATTTGACCCAGTAATCCCACTCCTAGGAATATATCCGAAGAAACTAGAAACACCAATCAGAAAGGATATATGCACCCCAATGTTCATAGCAGCACAATTTACAATAGCTAAGATTTGGAAACAGCCTTGGTGCCCGTCAGCAGATGACTGGATCAGAAAACTGTGGTACATCTACACAATGGAATACCATGCTGCCATAAAAAAGAAGGAATTCTAACCATTTGCAGCAACCTGGATGGAACTGGAGAGCATTATGCTAAGTGAAATAAGCCAGTCAATGAAAGAAAAATACCACATGATCTCACTCATTAGTGGATAATAAATAACATTATAAACTGATGAACAAAAAGATAGATACAGAGGCAGTAAAGCATCAAACGGACTGTCAAATTACAGCGGGAAGGTTAGGGAGAGGTGGGGGAGATAAGTGATCAACCGAAGGACTTGTATGCATGCATATAAGCATAACCAATGGACGCAAAACACTGGGGGGTGAGGGCATGTATGAAAGTGGGGTGGCGGGGGGCAATGGGAAGATATGTACACATGTAATACCTTAATAAAAAAAAAAAGGAAAAAATTAAGCATAAAAAACAAACAAACAAAAAACAACTGGCTTCAACACTAGTTACCTAATCCCTTTTTGTCCCCTAACAAGAAATCCCTTGGATTACCTGAAGTTAATTAGAAGCTACCAAACATTAAATATGTATTTCTTTTTGGAAAAATAAAAAAAGAAATGTAGGCAAAATGTCCAGTTCCTCTCTTGTCCTGCCCTAGGATACGTTCATCATCACAAGGTTCAGGCTTGGCTTCCAACATGTGCCCACTACCTGAGCTCACAGGCAAACCACAAGAGGTGTGGTCAGAACCAACCCCCCACCCCCAACACTGCTCTTCCTGCCTTCCCTCCTTCTTCATAGCTAAGTACTATAGGAGCAAGTAAGTGTCGGACAAGCTACACTTTCACTGAATATTTTGGCAAACAAAAGGAGAGAGGGGGAGGAGGAGCCGGAATCTGATGAAACAGGACTGCAGTGGGAGTACTGGCTGAGGGAAAAGAGAAGCTGTAGAAAAGGGACTGACAATGGCATTTACCTTGTCCTCTGCTTCTTCTTCCTAGCCATGTGATTGGAGTGGCACATGTGTCTTCATGAAGTCCTATGGCAATGTTTCCTCAGGGTGTGGCCCTCAGTCATGTGAGTCTGGGAAAATCCCAAACTGCAGGGCATAGATGCTAGGATAGGGCCAGTCCAATGGCTAAACTGAGGAACAGCACCCGAACTCCCTCAGTCAGCCTGCCCTGGGGCCCGACACCCCCCACCGCTTCGTTCCTGTTAATCAGCAGGACACACTGGGCCTGGAGGAGACTCAGGAGACTGAGCTAGAAGGAGGACCCCATAATTTAGGACTCACAAAGCCATGATTTTAGTCACTTGGCTCCACAAATGTTAAGACTAGTCTTGGGAAGCCTCAAGCAAGAGCCCAGTCCAACCAGAGTGGCTCAGTGATTGAGCGTCAACCTATGAACCAGGAGGTCAAGGTTCAATTACCGGGTTCAATCCCCGGTGGGTGGCATGCAGGAGGCAGCTGATCGATTCTCTCTCATCATTGATGTTTCTATCTCTTTCTCCCTCTCTGAAATCAATAAAAGTACATTAAAAAAAAAAAAGCAAGCAGCCAAAGCTTGCTAAGGTAAGAATGCCCCTACTACAGTGCCAAAGGTCCTCCCTTCAAGATCCATTCCACCCCATAATATTAATAAAAAATTACACATAAATACCCAAGGCAAATGTTAATAACTCACTTGATTCCCAATTATAAAATTAACTGCCCAAGCCTAGAGAAGCAGAGATCATTCCTGTTCTCAAATATATTCGAGGGGAATTTATCTTCTTTCTACTTGTATCCCGAACACTCTATCTTCCATGCCAAAGTTTCTGATTTTAAACTTCATTATCTTAATGCATTTTCAACCCATTTATGTGTCTCTTCTTTGTAAATAAAAGTGTTTGTCACTACTTTCTACTTAGTAAGTAATCAGAAACTTACTCTTTTCCCAAGCTCATATAATCCCAATTCTTTTTTATTTTATTTTTGCCTGTCTTACTTTACAGTCCTTTGATTATCTCTTTGCTTTACTTCCCCATCAACTTATTCATCCCTCGGCAAATACTGATTGAATGGCCATTCTAAGTACTGGAAGATAATATGGCAATGAATAAAATAAGATAATCCCCTCCTCTCATGGAGTTTCTTTTTTAAAATTTATTCTTAATTATAGTTGATACACATTATATTACTTTCTGCTGTACAACATAATGATTAGACATATACCTCACGAAGTGATCATCCTGAAAGCTTATGTTCTAATGGGAGGAGGCAAGCAATGATCATAAAACCATTAGATTAGAAGGTGGTAAGTGCTATGAAGAGAAAGAAAACAGGGAAGAGAGCTAGGAAGTGTTGGAGGAGTGCAATTTTAAGTAGGGTTGTCAGGAAGACCTCACTAAAAGAAAAAGAAAAAGTTAAGCAAAGACTTAAAGACTCTGATGGAATAAGCTACATCTGGAGGAAGAGCTTTCCAGGCAGGAGCAAGAAATATAAAGACCTTGAGGGGTGGGCACACCTTCGGTGTTGAAGAAAAACAAACAGGCCAATATTGCTGGAGCAAAGTGAGCAAGGTGAGTAGCAGGAAGCAAGGTCAAGCAATAAGTGGGGAAGGGTGGGACCGCTCATGGAAGGCCTCACAGACCTTTAAAGGACTCTGGTTTTTACTCTAACAGAGGAAAACATGGAGGGTTTTGAGTGTGACTGTCACAATCTGCCTTCCACATTAACACTATTCACTCCGGTTGCTGTGTTGAGAACTGACTGTAAGTGGGCAATGGTCGAAGTAGATAGACCAGCTACTGCAGTAATGCTGATTTTGTCTCGGGTTGGGGCAGGGGAAGTGAAAAGAAATGGGATTCTGGATATATTCTCAAGGTAAAGGCAACATGATTTGATAAACTGGAGAAGATGAGAGAGGTGTCAAAGATAACACCAAGGTGCTATGACACAGAAGCTGTCATTAACTGCAATAGGACACTGCAGCAGTAAGTTGGGAGACAAAGAAGTTCAACTTCAACATGTCAAATTTGAGATGCCATCCAAATCCAGATGTCAATGGGCAACTAGATATTCAGGACAGAAGTCCAGGTTGGAGCTAAAAAATTGGAGTCATCCACATTAAAATAGTCTTAATGTAAAAGACTGAATGAGCCCTGGCTGGTTTGGCTCAGTGGATAGAGTGTTGGCCTGCAGACTGAAGGGTCCCAGGTTCAATTCTGGTCAGGGGCACATGCCTGGGTTGAGGCCTCGATCCCCAGTGGAAGGCATGCAGGAGGCAGATCGATGATTCTCTCTCATCATTGATGTTTTTCTCTCGCACTCCTCTCCCTTTCTCTCTGAAATCAATAAAAAAAATATTTTTTAAAAAGATCAACATTTAAAAAAAGACGGAATGAAATCACTGCAGGTATGTGTGTAGAAGTGGTCCAAGGACGGAACCCTAGAGTTACTAGTTTGTAGAGATCAGGAAAAACCAGAAAATGAGACTAAGAATAGTCAGTGAGCTGGGAGGCAACAAGAGCCCATGTCCTAAAGCCAAGTAAAGAAAATGTTTCAGAGGGAGTCAAATGCTGCTGACAGCTTGTGTAAGATGGGACAGAATGTGCCTTTAGGTTTGTCCAAGTCATTGGTGACCGTGATAAGAACAGTCTTGGTGGAAAGGACTAAATAGGGAATTGGTGGGAATTGGTGGAGAGGAACTGGAGACAACTTTTAAGATGTTTTACTGTAAAATGGGGCCGAAAAACGGGAAGCTATTGGAAGTGGCAATGGGGTCTAGGGGTTCATGTATTTGTAAAATGAGAAAAATGATAGCATCTTTGTGTGCTGATAGGAAGATCCAGGAAAGAAAAGGAAATACTAACTAAAGGAGGGAGAATTGTTGAGAGACATCCTTAAAAGCTAGAGTATGGAGTGTACTGCTCAAGGTTTTGGAGAGGAGCAGGGTTTCCCAACCTTGACACCAATGGCATTTTTACCCAGATAATTCTTTATGTGGGCAGCTGTTCTGTGCATTGTAGGATATTTTGCAGCATCCCTGGCCACTGGCCAGTAGCACTGCCTCCCAGTTGAGAACTACTGGTATACAGTAACAGGAGGAAAAGCAGAATATATGGGGTACAAGCACTGAGATAGTTAAATGTAGTGGTGGGAGCTTGTGAACATTTTCTGATTGTTTCTATTTTCTCATTAAAATAGGAACCAAAGTAAGATTGAGAATGAGGAGAGATGTTGGAGATGTAGGGAATATTGCTAGGTAGTCTAAAGGACTCACTTAAGCTTCATGGTGATGGATTTAAAGTAAGACAAATCAACCTTTTGGCCACCCCTTTCAGCTGCATGGGTCTAGGCGTAAAGTAGGTGAAGAGTTGACTATTACAAACAGAGAGAGGCAAGGGAGGTGAGGTGTTTGCAACAAAGTGCTCATAATTAAAATTTAGATGGAGGGAAATGAAGACACAGAGGGGATGAGGTCAGTGGAAAGGAAGATCAATGGATTATAGGTCCTGGTGAAGGGATGAATTGTTGGATTCAGTGCACTAAAGGGGATAAACTGGAAAGATCGGAGGTAATGGTGGGAGAGTGGGATATTTGGGAATGATTTATGAAGTGGTCATAGTAGACCGTCTAGAATATGACCAAGGGAATGAATGGCTGAAGGAGGGGTGGAGGACAAAATCACCGAAGGAACAAAAAACTGAGAGCATTAGAAAGTTAATCCACATGGATACTGAAATCAAGATTCATGACAGGAGTGGTATTGACATTGTATAATCGAATGACAAGCGTTTCAAAGCTGAAGAGTGTTATGGATAAGAGAGAAGTCTAAAAATGGTGTAAGGAAAAATGAGAAAAATTCACTGCCTCTAGGACCAGTGGTACAATGGATGTGAGAGAAAACACCACCATTGGAGGTGGTAGCAGAAGCAGAGTCCTCAGGAGAAAGCAGGGCTCAGAGCAGGAATGTAAAGGGAACATTCAGAGGAGAGGCTAAGGGTGTAGGGAATTTTGTTAGTAACTGGCCATTAGTTGAAAAGAGCACAAAAGAATTCCAGAAGTTAGGAGAGGAAGGTAGGTGGGGACAAAAAAGAGGGTGAAGAATAATGGTTATTAGCCTAAAAGATGAGAGATGACTTGGTAGTTTGGGACTTCTTATGGTGATTGACATAAACAAGACAAAGAGCATGATGACATTCATTCTCATAAGGTTTGTGTATCTGGGGCCCCCCTTCAAGCCTGCCAATGTAAGTGCATGTAGGAGTGACAGTTTTATTCATTCTTTTATCTTCACCAGAGGATATGTTTTCACTGATTTTAGAGAGGGAGAAAGGGAAACACTGAGGTGAGAGAGAAACATTGATCGGTTGCCTCCTGTACCAGGGATCGAACCAACAACCTAGGTATGTGCCCTAACAGGGAATCGAGCCCACATGTAACCTTTGTGTACAGGATGGCACTCCAAACAACTGAGCCACCTGGCCAGGGCAGGACAGTTTTATTCTTGCGTTTTAAATTAGTATGCAATTAGACCTGGCTCCAGGCTATTTTGAAGGAAGTCCTGAGCACCTATTTCAAAGAATTTAAATGAGATGATGAATGTAAAGCAGTTAGCACAAGGCCTGAAACTAAAATATTAGTTATGATACCACTATTAAGGGGATGTTAGAAGAGGGCCTAAGATATCCCCTCAATCTTCGCTTCAGAGTAGCAACCCCCAAGGCTACGCTGCTCTGACCTCTGCCTCCTTATCCACTCACACCACCACCACCAATTTATTAGTGCCATCTCTATATCGTTCCTGAAAAAATACAAGCCCATTACCAACATACAAAACCAAAAATATTTTATTGCTGAGTCATCTTGAGGTTCAAATGATGGGAAGGGGAGTCCACAGCCTGGCCAGGACTCCCATCAGGATGGAGATAATGGGCTCCACTTAGGGCACTATCTACTCTGATCCTGTCCACCTTGTCAGTCCCTCCAGGTGACTTCTACTTCATCTGTGCGATACCTGTGAAAAAACAGGAAAAACTTGGTGGATGGACTATCCTTTAACATCGTCCATTCTTCTCTGCTCTCATGATTCTGGACCCACTGATGTGCTGATTTTTGCCTACCTCCCATATAATCCTATCTACACCCTCCAAGGGGGTACCTACCTCTGCGTGACCCCAGATTCACTGAGGGGAGTCCTGTGTCCTGCCCGAAACATCTCCCAGCCAGCCTGGGCTATCATGGCTCCATTGTCAATGCAGAATCTGGGAAGGAAAAAGAGATATGAAATTTGGGGTCTGAAGGTAGAAAACTACAGTAATTGGAGAAAAAAATCAAGAAAGGACAAGGACCTTTACCTCTCATCTGTGGCAAAAAGCCGGGCTCCACGTTCCTGGCACATTGTCTCCATCATTTCCTGTAGCCTCATATTACCTATGATGAGGTGGTGGGTAGGATTAACTTAGTTTAGCCATTTCTCCAGTCTAGCTGTATGCCGCATGTGCATTTAATTAGGAAATTGAAGTACGGGTCCTAGGGGGCAAGGATTGGGAAGCATAGGATAAGAAATAAAACTAGTAATTTCCCCAAACCCTCAGATTTAAACTATCAGGAGGAAGATGCACATGCCCAAGAATAGGAAGAGTCCAATGATACATACACCCCACACCTCCCACGACGAGGGCCTCCTGGGAGCCACAATGTGCCATGGCCCGCTCTGTGATCTCTACCAGCATTGCAAACACTGTTTCCTGTGGGGGACAGACAAGGAGTAAACATCAGAGGGAATCCCAACTTAGCCCCAGCTTTCTGTCCTAGCTTTTTACTCCATTACCTGCAGGGAGAAACACAGATCCTCAGGAGTACACTCGCCTGTGGCCAACATCCGCTGGGCTACATCCTATTATTAAAGGGGGAAAAGAACTCATAAAACTCAAAACCAAACAAACAAACAACACAATCAAAAAGTTGGTGGAGGACTTGAAAATACACTTCTCCCACGATAACATACGAACAGCCAATAGGTATATGAAAAGATGTTCAACCTCACTGGTAATTAGGGAAATGCAAATCAAAACCACAATGAGATACCACCTCACACCTGTTAGAGTGGCTATTATCAACAAGACAAGCAATAACAAGTGATGGAGAGGTTGTGGAAAAAAGGGAACCCTCATTCACTGCTAGTGGGAATGCAGACTGGTACAACAACAACAGAAAGCAGTCTGGTGATTCCTCAAAAAATTAAGGATAGAGCTACCATATGACCCAGCAATCCCTCTCCTGCGTATATACCCGAAAAACTCAAAATCATGTATTCACAAAGACATACGCACCCCTATGTTCATTGCAGCATTATTCATGGTGGCCAAGATATGGAAACAACCAAAGAGTAAAGAGGACTGGAGAAAGAAGATGTGGTACATATACACAATGGAATACTACACAGTCACAAGAAAGGATGAAATACTGCCATTTGCAAAGATATGGATGGACCATGAGAATATTATGCTGGACCTGGAGAGCATTATGCTAAGCGAAATAGTCAGTTGGAGAAAGATAAATATCACCTGATCTCACTCATTTGTGGAATATAATGAACATAAACTGATGAACAAAAACAGATCCAGAGACAGTGAAGCATCGATCAGACCGTCAAACCTCAGGCAGGGGAGGGTGGGGGTAAGGAGGAGAGATCAACCCCAAAGGACTTGTATGCATGCATATAGGCCTAACCAATGGACACAGACACCAGGGGTGTGAGGGCATGAGCGGGGGGCGTGGGGAGCAATGGGAGAATAAGGACACAAATGTAATACCTTAATCAATAAAGAAAATAAAAAAGTAGCTTAAAAAATATTAAAAAAAATAAGTCAGGCAGGAAAAGCTAATAACTATATGATTCACTCATATGTGGGATATAAAACTGAAACTCGTGCACACAAACAGCAGTGTGGTGGTTGCCAGAGGGAAAGGGCGGGGGGGGGGGAGGGGAGAAAAGGGTCCTAATATATGGTGACAGAAGGTTTGACTTTGGGTGCTGGGCTCACAGTGCAAAATACAAATTTTGTAACATATAAAAGCCACACCTGAAACCTATTATGATCATGTCGACCAATGTCACCCCAATAAATTTAATTAGAAAAAAAAATGGTGGGGAAACAAACAGATAAAACAACGAACAGTGGTTTGGCAGATGCCATGAGAATAAAAGTTCGTGCACTTAGAGGATCACCATGTTTCACCACAATTCAACTGACCACACACTTTGTCCTTCACTGGTACCAAACTACAGAATGGGCAGCATTCATTCAAGATTCAATAATTATGAATATCCTCCCACCACTCCCCACCACTCCCGTACTCTGCTGCATTTCTCTTCATCACTTACCACTATGCATCCTTTATATTTTATTATTTTCCCCGCTTCCCTTTTTGTTTTGTTTCTTTATCCATCTCCTGTTAGAACGCAAGCTCTGACCACCAGGGGGCAGATGCTCTGACCGGTAGGTTAGCTTGCTGCATGGGTCTGACCAATGGGAACTGGGGTGAGAGGGCTGGACACACCCTGGAGCCCTCCCTCCGTCCCTCCCTCCTGGCCAGCCAGCCCCCATCCGCCCAATCCCACTGGGCGAGATGGCTCCGATCACCCGCCAAGGAGAGGGACCCCACCCATGCATGAATCAGTGCATGGGGCCTCTAGTTCAATAAATATTTGCTGAATGAATTTATTCAGCATCAAAAATGGGCCAGTACTATGCTATATGCAGGAAATACAATGGTGAGCAAAACAGTTATGCTTCATTAAAAAGCATGCAAGTGCTCGTGTTCTCACCTCTTCCACACTCACCTCAATGAAAGACAGGATCCCTGAGAATGAGACGTCCATTCCTTTTACAGTGTATGGCAGTTCAACTAGCTTCTTGCCTCTATGGGAGTACATGAGGCACTAAGCCTGTAGTCAGCTGGTTGCTCACCCTCCAAAGCCCCTCCCGAACCTCATTAATGTGTACATAAGAAAAGGCCAGAAGCCCCACCAGCCAGCCTCTTTCCACCTTATGGCCCCTTACCGCTTTGCCATCTGTTCAATGTTGTAGCCCGGACTTGGGTCATTGGAAATCTAGCAGATAAAAAAAGACGATAGTCAGATATCCAGGAAGCATAAGAAATGAATTTACTACTTTCTCCCTCCATTTCCATGGCTCCCCAAAAAGTCACCCACATCTTATGTTCTCAACGGCTTACCTTCAGCACTCGAGCAAAACGATCCAGACAATTACCCACAGCAATATCGATGGTTTCCCCAAAGATGCGGTAACGATGTTCTGAATATGCAATCACCTAAGGGTGATGAGGATGTCCATGAAAACCTCAAGTCTGTAAAGAGGAGTAGTTGGCTTTGGGGAAGAATATAGCAGAGGAGGATCAACATGGCCACTAGAGCGTCCAATAAGAAATAGAAAGTGCTTTGCCAAACTCTGAGTGGATATTTTCTGTAGCTCTTATCTGAGAAGAAGCTCACATATACCTTGAATATTCCCAGAGCAGATTCCTAATCTATAAAGATGGTTAGAGCAGAAGCAAACTGTCACTTCAAATACATTTTTCTAGCTTGGAGATTCCTGACATGTCCCTTAAAAGCAGTCTTGACAGGGGACAGACTAAGGAACAGGCTTTCCTGCTTAAGACAGGGAACCAGAGTCCTTTTAGAGCATCCTATCAGGGCAGTACTATTTGTAAACATGAGAAGAAGTAGTGGTAAAAAAAATCACCTCAAAAATCCTATATTGGGTCAGACTGATGGCTGATCCAACTCAACCCTGGAAATCAACTTATGTCCATTCTTCCTAAGTGACCAACTTCTAGCACAGAAACATAGAACCCACTGACACATATGCTTCATATTTTTGGCAGTGAGTGATTCCTAGGGACCAGAGACGTCTCTTTCCCCCTGGTGCTGCTCAGGATTTCCTTGCATTCTGATGTAGATTTTACTCTGCTGTCAAAAGGGTGGTGAACAGCCTTGGCTGGGTGGCTCAGTTGGAGTGTCATCCCGTGAGGCAAAAGGTTGGGGGTTCAATTCCCGGTCAAGGCACATACCTAGGTTATGGGTTCGGTCTCCAGTGGAAACAACCAGTTGACGTTTGTTTCTTTCTCTCTCTGCCCACCTCCTTCCCTCTCTAAAAATCAACAAAAACATATCCTCAGGTGAAGATGAAAAAGAAAAAACTAGTGACAAAAGGGGAAGGAAATTTTCCTGCCTTTGTTCTTCTTCTTCTTCTTTTTTCTTTTTTTTTTTTTTTTTTGTTATTCCTCACCCGAGGATAGTTTTCCATTGATTTTTTTTTTTTTTTTTCCTAGAGAGAGTGAAAGGGAGGGGAAGAGACACAGAGAAAGAGACACATCGATTTGCTGCCTCCTGCACCTGCCCTGACCAGGGTCAGGGATTGAGCCTGCAACAGAGGTATGTGCCTTTGACAGGAAATGAACCCTAAGCCTCTTAACTCTTGTAAGCTTCCATTGCTACTTTCCACACCCCAAGTCCCTAACCTTGCATGTCATCCTCCAGGCCTCACACAGATACGTGCCCTCTACCTGTTAAAGTTCCCACATTATATTCGTGGGAATGTGTGCTTCATCTTTAAAAACTATTTCACACAATGAAGTTTTAGAACATAACCCTTTCATAGGCTGGGGACGATGACTATTTCTGACAATAACTCCATCAGGTGTTCTTTGAGAAAAAAGGTTGGAGTTCTCCAATCCCAACCTAAAAAGGTCTTATAAGGCATCCCAAACAACTATGACTTCCCCTATAAACTTAAAATATCTTCAACCATTTATAAAGTGTTTTAAAAAGTGTATGTTTACACCCTTAAAATAACAACTTCTATATATTTCTACCAGTAATGCAAACAAAACATATAATTGTCATAAAGAAATAAATCGTGTAGTGCCCTTTAGTTTTAATTGCTAAGATCTGTACAAAAATTAGCTTCAGAATAATGACATTGAAAATCCTTTATTTTGAGGGCTTCAATCCTTACCCTTCTTTCATTTTCTAAGGAAATTCCTAAGAAATTCCTTATCTTTGTATATAAAAGTCATTTGATTCTGATTTTCCAGCCCAAATCTGCACTGTTACAAACTGTATTGTGGCTTTTCTAGTGTGCCACAGCTTAGGTTCAGACGAGCCCAGCTTTGTTCTTGCAGTTCCTGCCACTCAGGTAGAGCATGAAAGGTGCCGGTGTAGTTCCTTAGAAATTAAGAAGAAATGGTGCAGTCTGCTAAATACCTGTGTGTTTCCTCCACTGACATACAGCACAGTTGGGCTGGTGGCTCCAGTGATGAGGCGGCCCATTTCAATGTGCCCTATACAGTGGTTCACTCCTAGCAATGGCTTATTCCACAGCTGGGCCACAGTTCGGGCCACAACAGCCACAGAAACCAGTGGGGCTCCCATGCCAGGGCCTAGGGAGATTGAAATGGGAGTTAGAATCCTGTAGAGATTGAGGAAGCAGGAAATACGAGCGATAGGGCTGAGGCAGTGATGGTAGCAGAGGCAAACGGCAGGCTATTTTGATACAGCCAAGTTCCAGGTATATTCTTCCACTGCCCACCACTCACCCCGCCATACCTTTGGTGTAGGCAATGCAGTCAATATCCTGGGAGGTTAAGCCAGCCTCTGTTAGCGCCTCCTGCAGCAAGTCCAGGACAACAGCTCGGTGGTGCCTGGCAGTATCACCTGGAAGAAATCCTAGGAGATGAACAGAAGTCAGAGATCAGAGGGGGTTTTGGTAGAAAAGGCAGATAGCAATCCAAGACAGGCGTTTTAGTAGTAGGAAGAGTCCCTTTCATTCTCCCCAAGCATCCTGTCTTCCAGGTGCTCAGACATACTATTGCCAGTCAGCTAGGATGACCACCCCTCCAAAATGCCCTTCTTCATATCCAACTTCTTCTCAGCCTTTAGGACTCAATCCAAGTGACACCTACCTCATATCCTTTGGTCTTCTCTATAACCCTACAAACCCTGTGCATGACCACAATATTGTATTTAACCATGCCCAGTATTTTCATCATGAGCCTGTTTACTGTAACATCTTTGCCACAAGCATTTCCTCCACAAACATTTTCGCAGCCCAACTACTTGGCCTTAAGGTAATTGCACAGTAAAAGATAAAATAATGGAAAATAACAGAGGGGCACTGAAACATGAAAAATTAATACCAAAATTAAAAACACTTTATTGTGAAAAATAAAAATATATTGTCTTCTAAGTCTTTTGTTCATAGTATTATACTTTTTTTTTTTTTTTTGCTTTTTGATTTCATCTCCTTGTTTGGCATCACATTTTTCCTTTTTCGCTGTAATTCTTTCTTCATTAAAAGGTATCAGTTTCAGCTAAAGAAATCAATATTTTTTTAAAAAATATTTTTATTGCTTTCAGAGAGGAAGGGAGAGGGACACAGAAATAGAAACATCAATGACGATGAGAGAGAATCATTGACCGGCTGCCTCCTGTATGCCCCCTACTGGGGATCAAGCCCGCAACCCGGGATGTGCCTTGACAGGAATCGAACCTGGGACCAGTCCGCAGGCTGACACTCTATCCATTGAGCCAAATCGGCCAGGGCAAAAGAAATTGTTAACTAATGCTCTTGAAGACTGTTGTGAATTAGTAGCTGCCTCTTTTGTATTTGCTATTGTTTGGTAAACTTTTGGTTTTGATGGGTGGGAGGGAAGACTGCTCACAAAGGATTTGCAAACTGATAAATTATCATTTTCTAGTATAGTATGCAATCTGACTTTCACAGAGCTGTGCAATCTGGCTTATACATAGTTGTTATCCACTATTTGAAGACTACCATATCTACTCATCACTGTAGAGACCATTATGAGGACTATGATTTCTTTAATATAAAAATGGAAGTAACTGCAACAATTTCCTCAATGGAGAAATGAAACCAAACTGTCAACTACCTGAAATACATTAAGTCTGCCAAATGTTAACCAAACTGTCAACCAGTTATTTTACCTTTTATAGTGAAATTGCCTTAAGGTCAATGGCTTGTGCAGTGAAAATGTTTGTGGCAAAAATACTTAGAACTGCATGTAACAATTATAGCATTATGATTACCGGTAGTTTCTCCAGTTCAACTGTGAGCGTCTCAAAACATTGGCCCTTTTATTCATCTTTGCATTCCTGTTGCTAAAATGCCTAGAAGAGTGAGTGCTAAACATACATGTATTTCTAATGAGTAACCTGTCACAACATCACCGGCTCAGGGAGCCGTTTCGGGTGCACACAAGTCAGTTGCCCTCTCCTACACGTACACAGGTGATTTGGGAGAGGGTAGGCATGATATAACATCATAACTTACAAATAATATTTATTAAAAGTTGTAACGTGACAGGTACTTTAATTCTCAAGACCCCATGATGCAGGTATTATTCCCATTTTAAGAGACAAGAATTCCCAAAACACATTATTGACCATGAATATTGTAAAGCCAGCCAGTTCTGTCTGATTACCTAAACTGGGAGTCTTTACACTCATTCTGGAATTTTTTTTTATTACATCTATATGTTATACTATTTATCACACTGTAAAGTTCTGTTTACAGGTCGATCTCCATAGCAGGCTCATCACATCTGCTTTTGTATGCAACTATTTTTTTTTTATCCAACAGACACTTAGCACATAAAAGGCACTCAATAAAAGCTGAACGGACAATGAAGGTCCAGGTACAAGTGCCTGTGACTCACACCCATCAGCTTTGTGACGTTAACAGACGTCACATAACCTCAGAGCCTCCAATCAAAAACCCTGCGAGGGGACAATGGGAAGATGGGAAATGATGCCGGGCGCTAAGTCCCTACTCACCGGTGCCCGGAGGCGTGACGTACGTGCGCCGCGGGTTGGCCAGCACCGCGCCGTCCCGCACCACTCCCACGCCAATCTTGTTGGCGCTGCCTTCAAAGCCCAGCACAGTGGGCATGGCCGAAGCGGGGAGACAACACCCGCCGGGTCCCGGCTGACACGGCGGCCGCGGAATCCCCACCGCTCCGCGCGCAGAGGAAGGAGCCCGCGGCAGCTAAGCGGCGGGACGCACACTGACGGGCACCGAACCACTCCGCACGTCGCGCCGTCCCGCCCCCCGTCGTCACGGCGACCCGTCAAGGCCCCTTCAAGAACCTGTCCTCCTAACTGCCAGGGACGCGGAGCCGGCATCCGCTCCTCACACGCCTACCCGCTCCGGCGCCTCTCTCCGGCGGTCCAGCCCAGCCTTCTCCACGGGCTGTTCTTCTCGCTCGCACAGCGCCGGCATCTTCGGCCGGGGTGGCGGGAGGAGCCGTGCAGCGGGCACACGGATAAACAGTCCGGGAATGGAGGGCTGGGGCCTTTCGTCGCCTGGAGACTTTGGAGAAGGGCGGGCCTCGGCTCTCCGTCACGTGGTGCCAGGCAGACTAATCGCCGGCGTTCCTGCGCTGCGCGGTGAGACCCCGGGTCACGTGACCACGCCAGTTACCCACGTGGGGGCGCAGCGTGCTCCCTTCTTTGTGCTCGGGTGAGAAGGATCCCGGCGGCAACTTTGGCAGGTCAGGCACCGGGTTGCTGTTCCTTTGCCCATCAGAAGGGCGTTTCTGGACGTCTGACCGGCTAGCGTAAGCCGGGTCCCTTGACTACGGCCCCCGATTGGCCTGAGGGAAGATCTTGCAGGAGGGTACATGGATGGCTGTGGAAGGATCTGGTGTTGTGGGTGCGGGGCTAATGAGCCCATGGCGCAGGGAGGCGGGGAAGGGATTCGGAGATAGCGCGCCGCTCACGGGAGGAGCCTTTCCCCCAGCGCTGGCTGCCTTCACCATTTGTTTGCATCTGTAGGCAAGGCGGTGGGAATACTGCTCCGCCGGGCGACGTGGTGCAGGAGGGCGTGCGTTTCAGGGATGCCGAAGCGTGGGAAAAAGGGAGCGGTGGCTGAAGACGGGGAAGAGCCCAAGATTGGTAAGGGCGTGAAATGAACCCCTCTCCCTAGAGGCTGTGATGGTGGTGCTTCTAATTTATTCGATAAACGGGAAGTACGGGCCGACGCACCCCATTTTTGCAGTTTGAAGAACTCGCGGCAACTGCAGGCTCTCAGGGGGCCTATAGTTAACCCCGGATGAAAGTTGGTTACCGCCAACTTTGATCGCTATGTATTACTTATTTTATAGAACCAGAGGCCAAGAAGCGTAAGGCGGGAGCAGGAGCAAAGAAAAATGAAAAAGAGGCAGCAGGAGAGGGGTCAGTCCTATATGAGGACCCCCCAGATAAGAAAACCTCGCCCAGTGGCAAATCAGCCACCCTCAAGATCTGCTCCTGGAATGTGGATGGGCTTCGAGCCTGGATTAAGAAGAAAGGATTAGATGTGAGTGGAAATCAAGGAGGGGAAAGAGATAGTTTTTAGTATTGAATGATTTTGAAGTTTAGTTACCTTTTCCCATTTTAGTATCCACCACGCAGGTTTATTTTTTTATAGTTTTTTTTTTTTTTTTTGTGGGAGAGGTATAAGGAGGGGCTTCACCAAGTCATACCAACCATTTCTTGCCTATCCATTCCATTGCCATTGCCTTAAATGTCTAATGTCTTCATCTCTTCCCCAGCATATTGAAAAAATCTTACTGGACTTGCTCCATTTTTATCTCCAGCGTATTTTGTTTTTAAATAACAAGTGCTTACACAATGCAATTCACAGATGCTATATTATATAATTGTACTATTGAAACATATAATCTTATTGGCCAATATCACCCCAATAAATTTAATAAAATTTAAAAAACTAAATAACTAAATGCTTTAAAAATCTTAGCTATCCACTCCCTATAGAAAAAAACACACAATCTCCACAGGGTTGTAAGCAATCCTTCTTCAATTAGTTACCAGTTATCTAATTGCTTATTGTGCTAGACTGTTAAACTCCTTATGCACAGGGACCCTGCCTCCTGTTTATCACTAGTACTTAGCATACTTAGCACAGATTCAATAAATATCTGCTGTATTAATACTATCTTTTACACCTTTCATTTTACTCAGTGGGTAAAGGAAGAAGCCCCAGATATCCTGTGCTTGCAAGAGACAAAATGTTCAGAGAATAAACTACCAGCTGAACTTCAAGAGCTGCCTGGACTATCCCATCAGTACTGGTCTGCTCCTTCAGACAAGGAAGGGTACAGTGGTGTGGGCCTACTCTCTCGCCAGTGCCCACTCAAGGTCTCATATGGCATTGGTGAGAGCCTACTGATTCCTAATGCCTGCGCACTTTCAAACTAATTGCTAATACCCCACTCCAGCCCCAATTCTTGATTCCTTTATTCTCTTTCCCTTTGCTTATTTATACTTCAAAAAAATTTTTTTCCCCTTATGCTTTTTTTGTAATGATACTGTTTCATTTCTCCAGGTGAGGAGGAACATGATCAGGAAGGCCGAGTGATTGTGGCTGAATATGACGCATTTGTGCTGGTAACAGCCTATGTACCTAACGCAGGCCGAGGTCTGGTGCGCCTGGAGTACCGACAGCGCTGGGATGAAGCCTTTCGCAAGTTCCTGAAGGACTTGGCTTCCCGCAAGCCCCTCGTGCTGTGTGGGGACCTCAATGTGGCTCATGAAGAGATTGACCTTCGCAACCCCAAGGGAAACAAGAAGAATGCTGGCTTCACCCCGCAGGAGCGGCAGGGCTTTGGGGAACTGCTGCAGGCCGTGCCACTGGCTGACAGCTTCCGGCACCTCTACCCCAACACCGCCTACGCCTACACCTTTTGGACCTACATGATGAATGCTCGATCTAAAAACGTTGGTTGGCGCCTTGATTACTTTCTGGTGTCTCATTCTCTGTTACCCGCATTGTGTGACAGCAAGATCCGTTCCAAGGCTTTGGGCAGTGACCACTGTCCCATCACCCTATACCTAGCACTGTGATACCTCCCCCAAATCATTTTAAGCCTGGGAAATAAGCCCCTAAATTAGCTTTAAAACTTCTTTGCTTTCAAGAGAATTCTGCACTGTATTTCCCTTCAGCCAGGCTCCTAGTGACAGATGGGCTTCCTTTAAGCCCAAGGCTTTGTGTTTTTGGTGTGGAGGGGTTTTTGTTTTTATTTTACATTGAACAAGCTACTGATGACTTCCTTTGAACTGTCCATGTGAAAATAAAGAGCCATAGTTTCAGCCTTGCTGTCTTTGTATTCTACCCCTCTGTGGAGCTACAAATTCCCCTCCTCATTTTTGTCTTACATACAGATTGACAATTAGAAAAGGGCAGAGTCATGACCTTATTTATTTACAAGCACAGGATGAGTCCTTAACTTCCCCCAACACAGCAACCCTACCTAGCCCAGTGAAATACTACTGCTGGGGGGTAAGGTTGGAAGGAGGAATTAAGGGGAACACAGGACTAGGGGAACATACCCCATATTAAATAGTTATATATACACCAGTTCCTGTGGTTCTGTACAAAGCAGCGGTTAGCCCCACCCCCACAGGACATGGAATGGGGAGAGAGGAGACTGAGGGGACTGAGGCCAGAGCCAGTCCCTGGTGAAGTGCAATAGCAGCAAGGTCCTAATGGTGCACAAGAGGGAGGGACACCCCCAGGGCAACCCACCCCAACCCTGCCCTGGAATGTACAAGGGACAGGAATGGCTCAGGGAGCATACAGGAAGGACAAGGCTAGAACCATCTTTTTTAAGATCCAGGTTTAGGAGCAACATTTCCCCTACTTCACCCTAAGTACAGCAACCCTAGGAGGAAAGCAGATGGCCTGCAGCAGTCTTATCTACCCTCCAAACTTAGGTGAGGGCCTGGTTCCTTCCTACTCCCCAGGGAAAAGGAAGGCAGCTGCTTGGCTCCTCTTAGAGAAGCCCAGGGAGCCTTTTGTCCTGGCTCCCTTTTGTAGTGTCACTGTCCCCACCAGGGAGGGGCCAGGCACAGTCTGTGGGTCATCCTGGGGCTCAGGAGAAGTTCTGGACAGGGTGGCTGACCTTCATACAGGCCCAATAGAGGGCCCGCCCTAAACACAGAACAGCCAACAGGATGGCAAATGCCCAGGCTGCATAGATGCCTCCATATCGCCGTGCTTGCTTCCATGTCCCAAACTGACAAAGAAAGAGAAAGAAGGATGGGGTTACTGTGATCTCTCACCACCTTCTAGCAGCCCTAATAACAGTAACACAAGCTTCCATCCCTGTTCCCTATCCATGTGCAGCCACCTTCAGGGACCTGAATATACTCATACCATCCCAAACATCTGTCCGTCTTTCTTAATGTCTTACAATTGCACCAGGTTTCCTAAATAGCAACTCCTATCTTAAGCCACTTCTCCACTGTCCTATCTTCTGCATAAAGAAGATGGCTGGCCCAGCCAGCGTGGCTCAATGGTTGAGCGCTGACCTATGAACCAGGAGGTCACTGTTCAATTCCTGGTCAGGGCACATGCCCGGGGGATTGTGGGCTCAATCCCTAGTGTGGGGTGTGCAGGAGACAGCCGATCAATGATTTTCTCTCATTACTGATGTTTCTATCTCTCCCTCTCCTTTCCTCTGAAATTAATAAAAATATATTTTAAAAAAAAGATGGCTGTTCTTTACTCCTATAGTAACGAAGAAGACTATTATTCAGTCACCTCAACTTCAGCTCCTCTATACATTAAGACACAAAATAAACACAACGCCCTTGATTTCTTTCCCCCCCTTTTTTTAGGTTAGCCATTCCCAAATCTTAGCCTACAGAGATGAGGCTGAAGAATCAAAGGGGTTGGATCACAGTTACTCACAGCAAGGCCAGTGGCAGTGACTGCCAAGAGTAAACCAAGCAAGAAGCAGCAGACACATCTCTTTCGTGGATATCTGCGCCCAATAGATGACCTGTGGGGAGGCAAACAGAAATGGATGTTTGAAATGGTCCTGTAATTTTTACTCTAGCCCTTACCCGATCACCAGCTCAATGATGCCGTTCAAAATCACTTACACTTTCCTGCAGTGAGGACAACGGGCCAAGGTTCGGTCTGTGAACTCTGTCCACTATGGAGAAAAAAGGGAGAAACCAATTAATAGTAAAAGCAGGGTCATCTATATTGAGAGTCCTAGGGCAGGGGAGGGTGGGAAATGGGTTCTCATGGAACAGGCCTGTTCAGGATTCATTATCATAAGTCAGAAACACATTCATGATTCCCCCTGGGGTTTTCCCCCAGGACTTCCCAGTACCCCTCCTCACCAGAAACGTGTTCTTGCAATGTCCACAGATGACCCTGACACCCACGGGTTGAGGTTCTGGACTTAGAGGTCCTGGGTGCACAGGCCCCAGATTAATGATTCTTTTACTGTCCAAGAAAAAAAAAGTGTTTGAAAAGTTTTTAATCCTAAGGACCCCTCCTTCATACCCCCCACTCCCTGCCTCACTATGTTCCTCTACTTCTCTGTACATTTCACATACTCTGCTCCTCAGTGCTACCCCAGAGATCCCTTGAGGAAGAGCATTGCTTTAACTACAGGTCTCTAATTTCCCTTTTATCTCAGGATAACTGACGCAGGCCCCAAAACTCTCCGTCTTCCTAGAGTACACCATTTCATCCCAATCTTTTTATTCAGAGATGAGAAAGATGGCTACGACATTCTAGAGGCACAATAGTCCTTAGCCTTTTCTCCTTCTAAATAAACACCAGGCTCTCTCACCTTGACATTCTCTACAACCATTCATCCTTTTTGGGCTTTCCAGGTTTCCCCACTGATGCCCTTCCCCACCTGATGCCTCTTACCAGTAGGGTCGAGGACAGGCAATTCGCTGCGAAGTCACTTTGCAGATAAGGAGACAGTTACAGGGGCATCGAACATATTTTTTCCCCGGGGGTGCATTCTTGATTGGCTAGAGAATAATGGGAATATCAGTAAGCAAACCTCTAATCCCAATCCCTTTCATTTCCTCCAAAAACACCTTCTGAGGAGAGATCAGATAAATAAAAGTCTTAGCCAGAGCAGAGAAATGAAAGAAAGGCATACAGCACGAGACTGGCAAATGAAAACGAGACTTAAGTAACTGGGATAGGTATGAAGGTGAAGGATGGTAAGCATTAGCTTTGGTGAGTGGCTGCTGGGGAGAGGGCTGTATGAGACTCCTCCAACTGAAAGCTGGGTTTTATGAAGAGCTCTGGCTGAAGGTCAGGGTCTAGAATCAAGGAATCAGAAAAAGGATTCAGGAAACAGGATATATATATATGTATGTGTGTGTGTGTGTGTGTGTGTGTGTGTGTGTGTATATATATATATATATATATATATATATATATATATATATAGTGTATATATGTATATATATGTGTTTAACTCACGGTGGCTTCGTTGCAGACGCCACATTTGACTACATGCTGATGCATCTTGCCTTCCACGTTGATGAGAGACTGGCAGACTCGGCAGGTGATCATGGGGGCATTCCCACTGTCTGGGCTGGTCAGAGGTGAGTAGGGAGGTGGGTCATCCCCAGGCAACACGGCTGGGTGTCCCTCGGGGAACGGGGGAAATGCTGGGGAGGAAGGTAAAGAGAAGGGCTGGCATCACTTGCAGACACCACCATTGATGCTCCACGGGGTCAGGGATCGCTTTCTGGTCCTCAATCCTTCTGACCACACTCGGCGGGCTCCTTATATAATATAGACCGTCCTGCCCTCAGCTTCCTCCGAAACCCCTTCCGTTTTCAAGATCGGGTGGCGATCGGGAAGGAAGAAAACCTCGCCCTGTCACAAGTGCAGCAGCTCCGCACCTGGCGCTGGGGCCCCGCCCTCCCCCTGCGGCCCCGCCCCTCCCGCCTCTCCGAGTACCCCCGGGAGCACCTCGGACCCGCCCGGCTTACCCTGGGGTGGGACATGTTTACCGGCTCCGTAGGGTGGTGCTGAGGGGGTCAGGCCTCCCCCGGGCCCAGTCCCACTCCCGCCTGGCCCCGCTAATCCGTTGCCACCGGCGCCACCGTCGATAGGCTCGGAGAGCAGCGGGGATCGCTCTCCATCGGCCGCCATGGCCGTCACCACCGCCTTCAGCTTCGGCCAAGGGTCCGGCTCCTGTCGCCGCAGCCACAGCCACCGCCGCTACCGGGTCCCCAGGGCGCCTGCGCGCCGCGCGCCCGGCTCGCCCCGCAGCCCGCGGCCTGCCCCGCCCTGGTCTGTCCCGCAGCACGTGATAGGCTATCCCCGCCCCCGCCGGGTGATCATTCGTGGAAAGGATCGAATTCCCGGTCCGGTGGCGGCAGCTCTTCTCTACCATTGGGGAGCGCTGCAAAAACGTCAACTGTCACATGACCTTCCGAAAGGCCGCTGGGCCTGCCAAAGCTGCACGTGACGAGAGGATGAGCACGCCATTGGCAGCGTGGCCATCGCGCTACCTCCGGGCCAGCGGGTGGGGCGGGGCAGCCCCGACTCACGGGTCACGTGTCAGGAAGCCGCGAGTCCTCTGTTACGCGCCCAGAGCGGGGGGTATAATCATTGCTCCTCATTGGTCCAAAGACACCATTAAAAAGTTTTCTCCCTCTTTGCGGTTATGATCGGCATCCCATTGGCTGGAGGCTTCCATTCCCTCGTCCGGCGATCCTCGGGCGCAAGTTTATTGGCCCGAATTTAGCTCCAGAACCCGGAGACGTGGCTCAAGGGATGGGCGGTGGAAGAGTGCGGAGCTGGGGATGTCTGCGCAGCTAGAGGAGGATCTGTAAGACACTGAGCTCAAAGAAAACGTGTTAAAAAGTCAGTGAAAGGTGTACCATGAGGAAATGATTTAAAACGTTAAGATTATTACCCCAGTCTTTCTTTGGAGTCACTTCTGGAACAGGACACAAGACGGGCTTCTCCTGGAAGCTGGTCTGCAGATTTCACCTTTCCCCCTATCCCTAACTGAATTGTGAGATTATCTTTTTATGAGTCTGCATCTACCACTTAAAGGAGATCTCAAAGTTTTACTCAATTTTCTGACCCCTCAATCCTAAACACATCAGCATGAAAAATATTTTTTTTTAATATTTTTATTGATATCAGAGAGGGAGAGAGAGAGATTGAAACATCAATGGTGAGAGAGAATCACTGATTGGCTGACTCCTGCATGTCCCCTACTGGGGATCGAGCCCGAAACCCAGGCATGTGCCCTTGATCACAATCAAACTGGGACCCTTCAGTCCACAGGCTGACATTCTATCCATTGAGCCAAACCAGATAGGGTGAAAAGTATTTTTTTTTATCGAGTTAACCAATCAAGCCCAAGGGTATTTTTGTCACCTGGTTTGGCAGATGAGACCGTCTTGAGACTTTCTAAAGTCAACTTTGCCCCCAGGCACCAGACTGCAATGGAGGTTGTTCTGACAAGTATTGGAAAAGTTCTTAAGTAACTCAGGCATTTAAACATAAAGCCAATCCACTCACCTGTTCTTCCATATTCATCTATACTCAACTTGCACAGCAGCTAAAGCTTAATAGGTGCTCTATTAAATAGGTACCCAGGAAAGGGAACTTTTTTCTTTGTTTCAATTTTATTGGGTGTTTCAGGGTAGAGCAAGGGCAGTCAGTCAAGGTGAATGGCTTTGTTATGCAAATAATAATTTAGGAGGATTTCCTTGATTATGTAAGGGTAAGGTGAGTAGGCTGTTATTCTGGAATTCAGAAGTGAGTCACTTTAGCCCTAACTGGTTTGGCTCAGTGGATAAAGCATTGTCCTTCGGACTGAAAGGTCCCAGGTTTGATCCCAGTAAAGGGCATGTACCTTGGTTTTGGGCACATCCCCAGTAGGAGGTGTGCAGGAGGCGGCTGATCGATGTTTCTAACTCTCTATCCCTCTCCCTTCCTCTCTGTAAAAAAATCAATGAAATATATTTTTTTTAAAAAAGTGAATCACTTCAGCGAATCTTTGTTTTATGATGTTAAGTAATATCCTTTAGTTAAGCCAGTACAGGATAGGAAGGGCCATTGTCATAAGAGAAGGTAGAACCAGGAAATCAAATGGAAATGGTTCCAGCTCCTGCTCTTGGAAAATATCTGATTGTTACGAATGGGAATACTTTAGCTCAGGTCTATTAAATGTAAGGGTTCCTTGACTGAGAATAATGCTGGAATGGCCACTTTTCCCTGAAGAGCCCCTCAGATGAGGGTTCTATCTTAACCCTTCCAAGAAATCAAAACAGAACTCTGAGAGTCTATCAGTAACCTCTGAACTCAACCGTTTATGATAGTGCCCTGCCAGGCCCCTTCCCTAACCTTCTGTGGCCTTTATGGAAGCTTGAACCATACCTGGTTTCCCCACCCCCCAGCCCCAGCCCCAGGTCATAGCCCAAGTTGTGACTGTCCTATACAGGAGAGGCAACAAGGAATTGAAAAAAACAACTTGGAGGATGAAGACCAGTTTAGCTAGAAGCCTCTTCACTGAGCCTAATATTGGGGAAAATGCAGCCCTTCCCAGATATTTAATAATAAAGGTATTGTTGTTGTCCCAGCCATTATGGCTGCTATAGGTGCTGAAGCCTTCACCTGGGTTCTGAGTTTTAGACACAGAGTTTTCAAGTAAGCTTCTACTTAGAAGTAAATATCCATCTAGCAGTTCTGTCCCACAGACACTTAAAGAACTATAGGATCTCTGGATACAAAAATAGGCAAGGGGTTGTAGCTATACAAGGGGACAGGCCAGTCTGCCGCTTTTTCTGATGTTTGTGGCACACAGTTGCTCAAGTGTTCACTCTGGGGTGGAGTAGGTTCATTATTTGCACCTTGGTTACACATATTCCAAAACCTATCCTAATGTGACTCTTCCACCCTCACCAAAGCCTTACTTAAAGTTCATTTATATTTAGTATTATGTGTATCAAAATGTGGGAGAGATAGAGGATTAGACACAGTACCAAGGATCCTCTAGGAATGAGTGAGTAGAATGGAGCCTTTTGTTGTAGTAGTAGTAGTAGTAGTAGTAGTAGTAGTAGTAGTAGTAGTTTGGGCTTCTACAGGTGAAATATAGGGATGTGGCTAGAGAAGTAAATGGAGAAGTAAATATTAACAAATAGAAAGAATATTCTCTCTGACAGGTATGTGAGGCACTGAAGGAAAGGTGTAATGGAATAATCCCTGAATGTGTCCTGTTATAGATCCCTTTTAATGCCAGACTAACCTCTTTTCATACAGGTGTGGGTTAAGGAAAGGACAATGGCTGTCTAAGTGCTCTCATGATGAAACTTCTTTTTTTTTTTTTAAATATATTTTATTGATTTTTTACAGAGAGGAAGGGAGAGGGATAGAGAGTTAGAAACATCGATCAGCTGCCTCCTGCACACCCCCCACTGGGGATGTGCCCGCAACCAAGGTACATGCCCTTGACCGAAATCGAACCTGGGACCTTTCAGTCCGAAGGCCGACGCTCTATCCACTGAGCCAAACCGGTTTGGGCATGAAACTTCTTTATAATAAAGAATATATTTATTTATTTATATAATATAATAAATTCCTTTGAAACTTGAGTTCCAAGGCTCCATTGGAAGGAGCCATTACTTATTCTACAAATGTACTCAACACCCACTCCCTACAGTTCTGGGCACAGTACTTTAGCAGAGATCTAAGATCAATAAATTCTGTCTCACCCCAGTGACATAACAATCTGGTAGTGGTTAGAAGACACATGCCCAGAAAGCAAGGTAAGTTGTGAAAAAGAGGTAGGAAATAAACCCTGTCAGTATGGAAGAGAGAAATGCCTCTTCTGGTCTTCAATGATCTATTCCTGTATAATGAACAACACCCAAAGTACTGTTTTTTCCCCCTCATGATTCTGCAAGTTGGCTGCATGGTTCTATTATTGGTCTCCCTGGGCTCATTCATGATCATGCAGTCAGAGGTAACTGTAACAACCAAATGGTCCAAGATGGCCTCATTCATATGTCTGGTAGTTGTATGTGTGGGCTTGGTTGGTGGTATTTTGAAGGATGGTCGAAGAGGGTGAAAGGAGAAGATAAAAGGCATCTTAAGTCCTTCATTCCTACCACATTCTAGTGGTCATATCAAGTCACAAAGCCTGCACAGATTCAAGGTGTGGGGAAATGAACTTCAAATCCTGGTGAGATATTTTAGTTGTTTTTCAACCTACTATAAATGGTAGAATTTCAGCAATCAATACATCTGCAAAATATTTGTTAAATATTTTCTCTTTGTGAAAGAAGAAACTGACCCTCTGGGTAGGGTGACATAATAATGTAAAAATTAACAGTATACAATATAAGCACTAGTAATCTTTTATTACATGGAAAAATCAATATTAGAAAATCATGATAAAAAAAAAAAGAAAATCATGATACAACATGTGCTTCATAACAAATGAATTCAACAGTATAATATGAATTCAGAGAAAGAAATCATTTCTAGTCAGAGTAGACAGAGAAAATTTTAAAAATATAATGAAGGGCCCTAGCCAGTTTGGCTCAGTGGATAGAGTTGGCCTGCGGACTGAAAGGTCCCGGGTTTGATTCCCAGTCAAGGGCACATGCCTGGGTTGTGGGCTCCATCCCCAGTAGGGGGCATGCAGGAGGCAGCGAATCAATGATCCTCTCTCATCATTGATGTGTCTTTCTCTCTCTCCCTCTCCCTCTCTGAGATCAATAAAATATTTTAAAAAATAAATAAGAATATAATGAATACAATGAAGAATTATTCTATTGTTGTTCATGGATAACTTGGATTTGAGCTCTGTCTTGAGTAGGTCAATTGGCAGAGAAATGCAAAAAGTAAAGATAATATCTGTAATTTGATCATAGTTAATAAAACACTTTTATAGTCATACTTATTTCAAATCCCCTTATGATACTGCCCTTTGCTAAGCAAAATAAATCAATCAGGAAAAGCCAAGAACCATGATTTCATTTATACGTGGGATATAAAACTGAAACTCATGTGGCAGGCATGGCTCAGTGGTTGAGGTCAACCTATGAATCAGGAGGTCACACGTTTGATTCCTGGTCAGGGCATATGCCTGGATTGTGGGCTTGATCCCCACAAGGGGGTGTGCAGGAGGCAGCCAATCAATAATTCTCTCTCATCATTGATGTTTCTATCTCTTCCTCTCCCTCCCTCTCTGAAGTCAATAAAAATATATTTAAAAAAATAAAATAAACTCATGGACATGGACAATAGTATGTATGGTGATTACCAGAGGGAAGAGAGTGGGGATGTAGTAAAGGGGGCCAAATATATGGTGATGGAAGATTATTTGACTTTGGGTGGTAGGAACACAATGTAATATATATCATGTATCATAGAAATGTACATTTGAAACCTATATGATCCTATTAACCAAAGTCAACCCAAGAAATTTAATAAAAAAATAATAAAGTAGGTTCAAATGCCCCTATGAGATGGACAGGGAAGGCAAGACTATTATTATTTTACAAATGTGGAAACTGAGGCTCTGTGAGCTAGTCACTTAAGCTGAGAGAGATTGAAGTGGGACTAAAATCCTAAGTCTTATGACTATTGTTTAATACTTTTGCATTCACATCATCTGCTAAGCAGATTGAAAAGGACAGAAAAACAGAGGTGGTAGAATGTAGAGAGCACCTGGGAAGGCACATGGGCATTCTTTATTGTCAGCTGGGAACACACTTTGCCAAAAAGGCAAGGGTGATGTCAGCTTGACCTTCATTTCAGCCCAGGTATCAGGAAGTGGGTTTTGATATCTAAATCCAGCCTAGCACCAGGAATGCTCAGGGCCTACTCAAGAATGCAAATAATCTCCTTTGTCTTGACCTTTTGGTGAAACTTCCTGGTATTTGGAAGTATAAAATAAACAGGCTGCATTGGCTCTGGGTCACTGTCTCTCCATCAGAAGAGGGCAGCGGTCCACCCAGTCCCAGCTTTTTCCTTCTATCTCTGTGTCTTGTTTCTTTCTTTTATGTCTCAATCCCCAGCTGCCCCTACTCAGGAACTGGACCCGCTCTCTAGCCGCACTGGACGCGGAAAAGAGAGAAATATTTACAGTAGAATGCATGGTATTCAGACTGAAGCCCTTTTTATGCTCAATATCTGGCACATAGAAATTGCTTGATAACTGGCTATCAATCAATTAATTAACTCAAGCTCCATCTTTTCTTAAAATATATTTTTATTGATTTTACGGAGAGGAAGGGAGAGATATAGAGAGTCAGAAACATCAATGAGAGAGAAACATCCATCAGCTGCCTCTTGCATGCCCCCTACTGGGGATCCAGCTGCAACCAAGGTACATGCCCTTGACTGGAATCAAACCCAGGACCCTTCAGTTGGGGACCAATGCTCTATCCACTGAGCAAAAGCGGTTAGGGCACTTGAGCTCCATCTTGAAGTCAATTTATGTACCAAGCAGTATTGTGAGCTGTAGTACCAAGCAGGGTGAATATTCAGCTTGGGACTCTAGCACAGCTGACATCAGTTGTTAAAGGCTGGCATGGGGTTTTATTCGTTGGTAGTCCTGTATCATGTAGGTAAATCATTTCAATAATACCCCTGGTACTAGATACCTTATTTATGGGGTGGGGACTTCTCACTTAGATTGAGAAAAATCAGGCTATGGAGATGTATTAGTTTGCTATGGCTGCCATTATAAAGTATCATAAACTGGGTGGCTTAAACAACAGAAATTTATTTTCTCACAGTTTTGGAGGCTTGAAATTCAAGATCAAGGTGTCAGCAGGCCTCTCTCCTAGGCATGAAGATAGCTGCTTGCTCCTTTGTGGCCTCACATGGCCTTTTCTGTGCATACACATCCCTGATATCTCGTCTACTTCTTGCATATCCTATATAATAAAGAGGTAATATGCAAATTGACCATCACTCCAACACACAAGATGGCTGCCCTCATGTGGACAAAGATGGCCACCACAAGATGGCTGGCAGGGGAGGGCAGTTGGGGGGGGGGGTCCAGGCCTGCAGGGGAGGGCAGTTGTGGGGACCAGGCCTGTAGGGCAGGGCAGTTTGGGGGGGCCAAGCCTGCAGGGGAGGGCAGTTGGGGACAACCAGGCCTGCAGGGGAGGGCAGTTAGAGGTGACCAGGCCAGCAGGGGATGGCAGTTAGGGGTGACCAGGCTGGCAGGGAAGGGCAGTTAGGGGCAACCAGGCCTGCAGGGGAGGGCGGTTGGGAGCGACCAGGCCTGCAGGGGAGGGCAGTTAGGAGGGATAAGGCAGTTAGGGGCAATCGGGCCAGCAGGGCAGCAGTTAGGCATCAATTAGGCTGGCAGGGGAGTGGTTAGGGGGTGATCAGGCTGGCAGGCAAAAGCAGTTAGGGGCAATCAGGGAGGCAGGCAGGCAAGCGGTTGGGAGCCAGCAATCCTGGATTGTGATAGGGATGTCTGACTGCTCATTTAGGATCGGGCCTAAACGGGCAGTCAGACATCCCTTTGAGGGGTCCGAGATTGGAGAGGGTGCAGGCTGGGCTGAGGGACACACACACACACACACACACACACACACACACACCTGTGCACGAATTTCATGCACCAGGCCTCTAGTATATATATAAAGAATGTTTTTGGTAATATGCAGAGTGAATTAACCAAGACAAGGGGTAGTATGGAAGGGTTGGATGAGGTGGGGTAGGGTGTGGTCTGGTTTTAAGGGGTCAATTACTGTTTATTACACTGAGCCTTTGCTTCCTGGTGTTCCATGCCCTTTCTGTGCCCAGTTCTTTGCCCTGTTCTTTTGGGTATAGTCTGCCTCCTTATCTGGGTATTCAGGTTGTTGGAATTGAGGGTAAATAGTTTTTTAAAAAATCCTCACTCAAGGACATGTTTTTATTGATTTTTAGAGAGAGAGAGGGGGGGGTGAGAAGGAGAGAGAGAGAGAGAGAGAGAGAGAGAGACATGGATGTGAGAGAAAATCATTGACCGGTTTCCTCCCATGTGAGCCCTGATCTGGGATGAAATCCACAACCTAGGTATGTGCCGTGACCAGGAATCAAACCCTCAACCTTTTGGTATATGCTCCAACCACAGGCCAGGGCTTAAAAAAAAAAAAAGTGTTTTAAAAAAAATCTTCACTCTGTTTCTGCCACTGAGTGAGGCAAGATAGGAATCTCACTCTTAGAGAAGAGAAATAAAAATGATCCTTTAACAGGAGAAAACCTCCACCTAAAATAAAATAATATTTTAATTTTAGGAATTAGATAAAATAGAGGGTTTAAGGTTGGTAGTGGTGGTGGAATAAGTATTTAAAGAGGAGAACATCTACTTCTGATCTAGAGGGAATGAAACATCTCAGTGGAGAGAGCAGGAATAAAATAGATTTTTCACCTAAAGGATCCTCAGCGGCTGAGTCTCCTATAAATGTTGATGTCGGAAGTCACTATCTGGAGACATCTTTTCATTCTGTAAGGCAATGCTGAGTGACTTAGAACCTGTCCCTTCTGTTCTTCGGTTTCCTTGATCTTGAGTGTGGGGGATGGGCGGGTTAATGAGTACATTTGGACAAGAGAGTCCCTCCGCAGTTAGAAGGCATGATAAGATAGAAGAAAGGGTAATAAGCAGTAATAGGCTATAACCACCCCTTGATGATTATTTGATTCCTGACTACGGGAACCCTAAATGTATAGAATAAAACATAGTTCCAGCTTCTTTTATGTGGGTACAGGGCAGCGTGACCAGAAAAGATAAGAGCAGTGTTGGGCAGTAGACCTTTATGTAATGATGGAAATGTTTCTATGCTTTGCAATATGGTAGCCACTAGGCACATGTGGCTATGGAGCAGTCAAAATGTGATTAGTATAACTAAGGAACGGAATTTTTATTTTTATTTCATCTTTATTTTATTAAGTTTAAATTGTTACATGTGGCTAGTGGGTACTGTTTTAAATAGTGCAGGATTAGAATTGCTGTTGATGGGCTGGGTGTACCTCTAGCTTTTCTTCTGATCCAATTCACAGTTAAGTGGTCTAGAGAAAGAAAAAAAGAAAAAGAGACAATGGGGAATAACAATAATAGACAACATTTACTGTGTGCTTACTATAATTCCAGGCATTATCTAAACACTTAAGCATTTTATATAATTCTTGCAACAATAGTAAGTACTATTATTATCCCATTTTACATATGAGGAAACTGAGGCATAGTGAGAATTTTACTTGCCTTGGGTCACACAACTGGTATGTAAGGCGCAGAGATAAAATTCATACACAGGTAGTTTGATTGCAAAGTCCATTCTTTTACACTATACAGATTCAAGATAACAAGGTGGCATTGAATGATTAAGGCCATACTTGCCAAACTCTGTGCCAAGGTAAAAAATCACAGAGGCACCATGGGATATTAAAATTTTTTAAAGGAGCCCTGGCCAGTGTGGCTCGGTTGGTTGGGTGTCGTTCTGTGCACCAGAAGGTGCTGGTTCCATTTCCCTTCAAGGGCACATACCTGGGTTGTGGCTGGATCCTCGGTAAGAGGTGTGGAAGAGGTAGCCAATGGATGTTGTGCTCTCACATCGGTATTTCTATCTCTCCCTCTCCCTCTCTCTCTCTAAGTCAATAAACTATTCTTTTAAAAAAAATTAAAGGAAACACAGCAATAGTCAATATTTCCTGTATACAATGCAAATTAGCAGCTGGAGGTAATTCACAATTTGAACATTAGATTCTGCTACATTCTTTTTTATTTCAAAATATCTTTGCAAAACCTGGTTTTCGATCCCTCTGATAAAAAAGTAAGTACTGCCGAAACCGGTTTGGCTCAGTGGATAGAGCGTCGGCCTGTGGACTGAAAGGTCCCAGGTTTGATTCCGGTCAAGGGCATGTACCTTGGTTGTGAGCACATCCCCAGTAGGGAGTGTGCAGGAGGCAGCTGATCGATGTTTCTCTCTCATTGATGTTTCTAACTCTCTATCCCTCTCCCTTCTTCTCTATAAAAAAACAATAAAATATATATTTTTTAAAAAGTAAGTACTATGTGAAAATCACAGAACAGGAAATGGGGGTAGCAGTGTTGGATTCCAAGGTTTGAGAAGTTGTGCAGTCTCCAACAGGCACATCAATTCCTTCAGTAACTATTTGCGGCTATTTAAGAAAAAAAATTTTTTCCTTCCAACTTGTGTATATTGTTTTTTTAAAAATGGTTATTAAATTGTTATGAACCAACTACTTAAAAAGCAAAACTGTTAGGTATTTCTTATGACCTAGGGTTGCTATAAAAAAATTGTTGTGATACTAAGCTCATTATAAACTAAGAAATTGGTAACCTCTGACTGGGGTGCTGAAAATAGATCAAAATGGTCATAAAGGAGCAGAGCAGCAATTTTCAACTGGTGTGCTGCAAAAAAATTTTAAAGCATGCCATACATGCTTTGGCACTGACCTCTTTTCCCTTAGATTGTCAAATAAAAAAATGACAAGGGCCAACACAACAACCGCTGTCCGGTGTGAATGAATCAAAATTACAACTATTTTTTTAAAGTCAGATCGGTAAAAAATATATTTTTTGGTATGCCACAGAATTTTAGGGATTATTGTACATGTGCCTTGAGATGAAAAAGGTTGAAAATCACTGGAATAGAGTATGGGGCCTTCGCTTGAGATGACTATAAAAACTAATATAAACAGAGTCACTTTACGTATGAGTCAGAACTGCTTGCGCAGGGGGAGTTCCCGTGTATGTCTTACTCCTCAAACTCCTGAAATGTTAAAACTGGCAAAATAACCGTTGGACTAAAGAAACATTGTATCCCCAACAACTGTTTCTGTATATAAGAAGAAAGCAGATATTATGACTACAGGCCTAAAAAACATTCCTTAGAATTAACATCACTGCATTAGCTTATCTGCACCTAAAGAAATTCCTTCTGTTTGTGTATGTGCTCCCGTTTCCCTTTCTCACAAACACCCTTTCCTCTCACCTCCTACTTGGGTTTCTGCCTGAGTCAGTGCTTCCTGAATAGCTATTCTTTTGGATCTTAAATGCTTGTTTGCTTCTCACATTTGCCTATTATTATTATGTCCAAATTATAAGAGGAAGTTTATTTAGAAAGTTAACAGAGGTAGTAGAAGTGAGCCCACGGGGCTTTGTGGACTCAGGAAACAAGTTACAGAGGCAAAAGAAGGGCCCTTGGAGCTTAGGAGAGAGAAGGGTAGTTACCACGCCTGGGGGGAAGTAGAGGGGGAAGGGAAAGACGGCAGGCTCCGAGAGGGACAGCCACTGGCCTATTGTTTTTTATTTATTTTTATTTTTTTAGAAATTGCTTCTGCATGTGGCAGCTCCTTCTTTGCTATTTTTTATTTTTTTAATCCTCACTTGAGGATATTTTTCCACTGATTTTTAGAGGGAGTGGAAGGGAGAGGGAGAGACACAGAGAGAGAAACATTGATGTGAGAGAGACACATGGATTGGTTGCCTCCTGCATGTACCCTGACCGGGGCTGGGAGCCTGCAACTGAGGTATGTGCCCTTGACCAATATTGAACCCGTGGCCCTTCAGTCCGCAGGCTGATGCTCTATCCAACTGAGCCAAACCGGCTGGGCCCTATTATTTTTAAAATAAATATTTTTTTGTTGATTTCAGAGAAGAAGGGAGAGGGAAAGAGAGATAGAAACAACAATGATGAGAGAGGATCACTGATCGGCTGCCTCCCATATGCCCCCCACTGAGGGTTGAGCCCTGCGCATGTACCCTGACCGGGAATGGAACCCTGACCTCCTGATTCATAGGTCAACGCTCAACCACTGAGCCAAACCGGTTGGGCTGGCCTATTATTTTTAAGTTAACGTGGCCTAAATAGAAATAATAGACATTTTATAGTTTTGACCATTAGGTATCTGCTATACACCAGTGTTCGTAGTGCCGCAGATGCACACAAACACAGAACACCTGAATCTGTACCATTTAAAGGTCAAAACCTGTGAGGATAGCAGTAAGAGATGTAAATAAACCAAAGTTAGGGATAGGACAGGATCCAAGGTAGGGCTTAATGCAACCTAGAGGCTGGGTCCTCTTGTTGAATAGACCAAGATAAAGATGTGGCTTGAGAAGATCTGCTGGACCTTGTAGGGTAGACTCCTCTCTGGGTCATAGGTGAAACAGATTGAAGAGATTGGGGCTTCAAGTGAAACTTGGCACTCAGGCCTTGAGTTGGCCGGGAGAGGGAGCATAACATTGGTTGCTGAACTTGAATTCAGAATAAAGTATGTTGTGTAGTTCTGAAGGTTATACCATCTGACCAAGGAGGCGTCTGATAAACTGTCCTTGCCTGTCACATAACAGTACATTTCTTGGGTGACGGGAATGTTTATATATAATGCAGGTTCTTTCCCATATGATGCTGTAGAATTACTATAGAAAATTGAGACTTGTCCCTGAATGTTTCTTTTGTAGATATATTGTAGAGCAAACTTTTGGTTTCTATACACTAACTTTTAGAGAGTCCATTAAAACGAATTAAGTTTGCACTTTTAAAAAAAATATTTTTTTTATTGATTTTAGAGAGGAAGGGAGAGGGAGAGATAGAAACATCAGTGATGAGAGAGAATCATGGGTCGGCTGCCTCCTGCACATCCCCTACTAGGGATCGAGCCCACAATAATTAGCATGTGCCCTCGACTGGAATTGAACCCAGGACCCTTCAGTCCACAGGCCAATGCTCTATCCACTGAGCCAAACCAGCTAGGGCTGCACTTTCTTATATATAATCATGTTCTAATCTTGTCTTTTGTGTAAATTGGATTGGATTTGGAGTGGTTTCTTTTGTTTGTTTGTTTATTTTTTGTTTTTTAAAAGCTTTTCAGCAATCAAATGGATAGATATTTCCTTGGGCTGAATTTTACCAGTGACTGATCTTATCCATCATCTATAATAATAAAAGTGTAATATGCTAATTAGACCGGGCATCCTTCCGGACAACCTTCCAAATGAAAGCTAGGGCTGCGAGCGAAGCCTGGGTCCTGGGTGCCGAGGGAAGCCGGTGCTGGCAGTTGGGGGAAGGAAGGCCTACTCTTGCACGAATTTCGTGCATCAGGCCTCTAGTTTAATATAATGCTTTTGATGTCTCAATTGGTCATAGTCTCATTACTAAGATCATTAAGATTTACTTTATTTTTTAAAATGTATTTATTGATTTCTAGACACAGAGAGGAAGGGGGAAGAGAGAGAAACACCAATTTGTTGTTTTATGCATTCATTGGTTGTTTCTTGTATCTGCCCTGACTGGGGAACCCACAACCCTGGTGTATCAGGACAATGTTTTAACCAACTGAACTACAGGGTTAGGCCCACTAAGATTTACTTTAAATCAGCCTGTTATCTTTGCTAAAATTACTGGATGAATAGGAATAGTAATAATAATAAAAAAACCAATTATAAAAATAATGATAGAATAAAACATTCATTTGGCACTGTTTCTGTCCTTTTATATATATACTAGAGGCCCAGTACATGAAATTCATGCACGAGGTGGGGGAGGGGGGGTCCCCTCAGCCCAGCCTGCACCGTCTCCAATCTGGGACCCCTCAGTGGATATCTGGGATGAGGCCTAAACCAGCAATCAGACATCCCTCTCACAATCCTGGACCACTGGCTCCTAATAGCTCACCTGCCTGCCTGCCTGATTGCTCCTAACTGCTCCCCCTGCCTGCCAGGTTGCTCCCAACTGCCCCCCCACCTGCCGACCTGGTCACCCCCAACTGCCCCCCCACCGGCCTAGTTGCCCCTCACTGCCCCCCTGCCAGCCTAATCGCCCCCAACTTCCCCCCCCTGCCAGCCTGGTCACCCCCAACTGCACCCCCTGGCTGGCCTGCTTGCCCCTAACTGCCACCTCACTGGCCTGGTTGATTCTATTGCCCCCCCTGCTGGCCTGGTCACCCCTAACTGCCCCCCCCCCCTGCTGGCCTAGTCACCCCTTACTGCCCCCCGTGCCAGCCTAATCGCCCCCAACTGCCCCCCCTGCTGGCCTGGTCACACCTCACAGCCCCCCACCGGCCTGGTCATCCCACGCAGCCTGCTGTTCAGTCATTTGGTCATCCCTCACTAACCCCCCTGCTGGCCTGGTTGCCCCATGCAGCCTGCTTGTTCAGTCATTTGCTTGCCCCTCACTAACTCCCCTGCCAGCCTGGTTGTAGGCAGCCATCTTGTGAGGGCGTGAGGGTTAATTTGCATATTACCTCTTTATTATATAGGACTAGAGGCCCAGTGTACGACATTCATGCACTGGGGCGGGGGGGGGATGGTCCATCAGCCGGCCTGTGCCCTTTAGCAGTCCAGGAACCCTCAGGGGATGTCCGACTGATGGCTTAGGCCCATTCCCCCCTGGACATCCTTAGCACTGCTGCGAAGGCAGGAGAGGCTCCAGTCACCTCCACTGTGCTCAGCTTGTGGCTGAGCGGTGCTCCTGGGTTGAGCATCTGTCCCCTGGTGGTCAGTATGCATCATAGTGACCAGTATTTCTGCTGTCTGGTTGATTTGCATATTACCCTTTTATTATATAAGATTAGATTTTAGCCCTAGCTGGTTTGGCTCAGTGGATAGAGCGTCAGTCTGGGGACTGAGGGGTCCCAGGTTCGATTCCAGTCAAGGGCACGTACCCGGGTTGTGGGCTCGATCCCCAGTGGGGGGTGTGCAGGAGGCAGCTGATCAATGATTCTCTCTCATCATTGATGTTTCTAACTCTCTCTTTCTCTCTCTGAAATCAATAAAAATATTTAAAAAAAAAAGATTAGATTTTAGGTGAGTGGAAACAGATGGAAGATTCCAATAGCTAAGCAAGGGCCATTGTTTTATGATTTTATGTGAGGCTGGTTAAAATTGTAAAAGTAGGGAGAGGAAATAGCTGAGTTTATATATGTATATGTATATATATATATGAAGATATCCTATCTAATAAAAGAGTAATATGCAAATGGACTATCACTCCAACACACAAGATGGCTGCCCCCATGTGGTCAAAGATGGCTGCCCCCATGTGGACACAAGATGGCCAGCAGGGGAGGGCAGTTGGGAGGGACCAGGCCTGCAAGGGAGGGCAGTTGTGGGCAAACAGGCCAGCAGGGGAGGGCAGTTGGGAGAGACCAGGCCAGCAAGAGAGGGCAGTTGGGGCGATCAAGCCTGCAGGGTGTTAGGGGTGACCAGGCCGGCAGAGGAGGGAAGTTGGGGGCGACCGGGCCTGCAGGGAAGGGCAGTTGGGGGCAATCAGGCAGGCAGGGGAGCAGTTAGGCATCAATCAGGCTGTCAGGGGAGTGGTCAGGGGGTGATCAGGCTGGCAGGCAGAAGCAGTTAGGGGCAATCAGGAAGGCAGGCAGGCAAGCAGTTGGGAGCCAGCAGTCCTGGATTGTGAGAGGGATGTCTGACTGCCTGTTCAGGCCCAATCCTACCAGGCAATCGGACATCCCTCGAGGGGTCCCAGATTGAGGGTGTAGGCTGGGTTGAGGGACACACACCTTCGTGCATGAATTTCGTGCACCGGGCCTCTAGTATATATATCTTTATTAATTTCAGAGAGAAAAGGAGAGAGAGAGAGAGAAACATCAATGATAAGAATCATTGATTGGCTGCCTCCTGCACACCCCCTACTAGGGATCAAGCCTGCAACTTGAGTATGTACCCTTAACTGGAATGGAACCCAGGACCTTTCAGTCCACAGGCCAACACTCTATCCACTGAGCCAAACCAGCTAGGGCAATAGCTATATTCTTACAAGAATGTTATATTACCGGTATGTAGTTTGTTACATGAGTCCTTCTCTAGTTGTCTGTATTGCTTGGATCCAGTATTGTGTAAATCAAGGGATTGTCTGGTTTCCCATCTCATACCCCTCTTCGAGTTGAGGATCCAGGAATTCTTTCCCCTAAAAGTTTTATCTTCTCCCCATCTGGGCCTAGATTTAGACACAGATCCCGTAACCTCCAGGTCAGCAATGTTGCTAAGGTCGACCCAGTTTGCTTTGTCCAGGAAGTAACTCAGACACAGACTCGCTTAATTTTCTTCTGGGACTGCATGATCTAAGGTTTAAATTTTTCTCTTTTTAATCTCTCACGGTGTGCTGCAGACACAACCTGGCATGGGGTTACAGATTCAGGGGCGGGGGATGGGGGGTGTTGGCAGGGAGGGGAGCTCCCCCTCCTGGCTTCTAGCCTTCTTCCCACACCGTTTCCTTCTTGCTGGAAAACCGGGGGAGGGGGGGGGGGGGGGGCTCTGCGGACCGGAATAGGTGCAGGGAGGAAATGCTGGAGGTGCTGGGTGAGGCCCGAGTAAGGGTCCAGCCCTGGGAAGAACTCAGGTTTACAACCCAGCCTCCAGCAATTGAAACTGGGTGTGTCACCATGGAGATGGGGCCGGCCCTCGTGCGTGGCTGCCATTGGCTGGGCACTCCCGGGCTGGGGATATAAGCCCGCGCCCGGTTTACAGAGCCGAACGGGTGGCGGCAGCCCAGCTCAGCGGAGCAGAACCCTGAGAAGCAGGGCAGGCTCATCGAGAGAGCCGAGAGAGCGTCCACGGGACCATGGAGAGCCGGTGAGGCGGGCACCAGGCCCGAGGAACCCCGGAGGCCCCTGGGGAGGGGAAATAGCTGTCACGGAGACCTGGAAACTTGGCACGCCGCGCCCTGAGGTGGCCGGGAGAGTGCCCTGGAGATGCAGAGGCCTGGCATGGAGCCGGGTGCCAAGGACAAAGCGACAGAGCAGCGTGGGGCGGCTCGGGCCGGCAGAGTCGCACGTGGGCACAGGGTTGAGGTGGCGCCACCAGAGCAGGGAGGGACCGGTGAGCACCAGTGTAGTCTACACCAAAAGGAAGCCGGTGTCTGGGCGCGCGCGCGCGCGCACGCCCACACGTTTGGGGTGTAAGTGTAGAGGGAGGCATGCCCCCATCCCCATGTGCTCTTCACCGAGTCCCATTCTAGAGTCTAGGTTGAAGCTGTAAGGTACTTTTTGTGCCCATATCTAGAGTTCCTCCTTCAGAGGAGATACCGCTCACGTCCCTCGCCAACACAGCCTTTCCCTCCAAATTGGAGGTTCAATTAAGTTGGGGATGGAGTCTCCAAGGAGAAAAGGAAATCTTTCTTTATTGAACTGAGCAACAGACCCTGCCCACTACCCCCACCTCACATCTTTGAAAACCCTTCTCTTTGCTTTGGTCCTGGAAATCTAAGTCCAAGTTTCCAGTGGCTTTTGGATGCCCAGGGCTCCAGGGTGTTCTTAGGGGACTGACGGCCAATGAGGAAGTCCTATAGTCTGTGGCTAGATATGCCAGGTGTCTAGGTCTTACTTCTTTCATTTCCTTTGCACCTCTTGGGGATGCTATTTGATGAACTTTTTACCATCTTACTGCTTCTCTTCTCCATCATCCCGTGGCCCCAGCTCCATTGTCCTCGCCCCTATCCCTTACCTAGCTACGTTCCTGGTGTACTGTAGAGCCATCTTGTTTCAAAGGTTCTTCTTTTGAAGGATAGGATTTCCTCTAGAGGCTTCCTTAGTTATATTCAGCTCTGTTGCACCTCAGTTTGACTTTTATTTTTTCTTCTTCTTCTTCAATCTTTGGTCTTTCCAGATGGGTGTGAGAATTGGACTGGACCCGTGAGAAAAATTCTAGGTTGATTAGGGGGGAGGGGGGAGAGGCAAGTGTATGGGTTATGGGTAAGTGTGTGTCCTTAGGTCTCTGAAGGGCAAAGGACCTTGGTGCAGAGAATGGAAAATGGGAGAAGCCTGGGAGGAGAACACAGCAGGGGGGGAAGTGGGAGAAAGGTTCAAGAGCTGTGGAGCAGGAGCAGGATTTATGGAGTCCTAGGTATTTGGAGCTGATTAGCAAAATTAATTAATTTTCAAACTGAGCTGTAAGATAGGAGGGTCTCTTTACCCTCCTTGATTTGATTATTTCAACTATACGTGTGTGGACTCTGGTCCCTTCTTTAAATCTTTGTCACAAGGAGAGATATTAAATCTGAAAGTGATAGCAAAACTTAAGTTGGGGCTGGTGGTGGAAACATTAACTTTTGTCAGGCTTTCGAATGAATTTCTTATCATGCTTTCAGTGGGTCTGATTCCGAAAGGGGAGTGGGCAGGTGGACGAGCTTAATGTTGCCTTTCCCGAGAGAGAGGAGCCTCCAATCTGGGCAGCTCTTCGGCTAGCTTCCCTGTCCCCTGCCACCTCGGTGTACCTGCCAGCCTTTCTGTAGTAAAGGTCATTAGTCTCTCATGCCCTTTGTATGGGAGCAAGACTCACCTTGACTTTTTCTTTTTTTCTAGATTCACATATGAAGATTATCGATATACTGCAGAATGGCTTCTGTCCCACACCAAACACCGACCTCAAGTGGCAGTGATCTGTGGTTCTGGCTTAGGAGGTCTGACTGACAAATTAACTCAGACCCAGATCTTTGACTACAGTGAGATACCAAACTTTCCCCAAAGTACAGGTACTGGCAAGGAGAGAGGGATGGGACTGAGGGATATTGATGGAATTCTTTTCTTTTTTTAAAAAATCTTTATTGTTGAAAGTATTACATATGTCACCTTTTTTTCTCCCACTGACCCTTATACCCTGCCCCTGCACCCCTACCCCTTGCCTCTACCAATATTTTGTCTGTGTCCATGTGTTATGCATGTAAGTTCTTTGGTTGATCTCTTCCCACCCACCCCCACCTTTCCCCTGAGAGTCAACATTGATGGGATTCTGATGGGAGGGCAATGCTTCTATGCCCAGACCTTTATAAGCAGGGGTGGGGAACATCAGGCCTGCGGGCCGTATAAAGCCCATGAAATCATTTGGTCTGGCCCTGCCAAGGCATTAGGGGTGAGTTACTTAAATGTTTGACCAACTATAGCAGGCTAATTTTTAAGTGGATAATTTTGTATGGCCTCAAATGATGTTCTAAATATCCCAATGGCCCTGGGCAGAAAAAGGTCCCCACCCCTGCTCTATAGCCTGGGACCTAAGACAACTTGTAAGAGTAGAAAATAAACCACCATAAATCAGAATGACTTTAGAATGAAATTCCCCATAGAAGGACTGTCATAATAGGGCATGTGTGTGTCAATGGTACTAGATGATGACACATTTCCTCTGCTTTAATGACTCAGCCCTCCTTAAAGCTCTACAACACCTCCCCCATACACACTGTAGTCACCACATACATACTCACACACCTACATCATCACTGCAGCTTAAATGGAAAAAGCCTTGCCTGTAACCTCCCAGGACAAAGTCAGGCCTCCTCTGTCCTGTGTCCTCCTGCCATTTCTAATCTCCCCAGCTCTAGCTTCAGTCCTAGGATAAGGCACAGGCTAGAGCACAACAACAAATGGACACACAGACGACCATGTTCTTGAAAATAAATATATAAATAATCCATGAATACACAGAACCTAACACACTGGCCCTTTTGAGGGGGGGAAAGGGCAGATGTCCCCTATGCACAGAGGGACCCAAGGATAACATACCCAGCATCCTAATAGCAGCTGGAAAGCTCTACAGCGAAGGCTTCCAAAAGGGCCAAGTGAAATAGAGGCAAGTTTCAAGTACAGTACAAGGGTAGCTTACTTGGTTTACTTATTAATTTTTCAGATAATTAACTTCCATTGGTTAATTTAATACTTCTTTGGATTTCTACCTTCCTCTTTTTCCTGGAGAGTTATGATTTTTAACAGATTAAAAGAATGTTTTTGTTGATTTTAGAGAGAGGAGAAGGGAGAGGGATAGAAAGATAGAAACATCTGTGGGAGAGAAACATCAATCAGGAGTCAAACCAGTGACCTCTTGGTTCTGGGTCAATGCTCAGTCACTGGCCACCTTGGCCAGATGACTAAACAGGTTTTTCAGTTATTTTTCAAACCCTTTGGAGCAAGACTGGGAGACCAGAGCAGGAAGGTGGGGATGGGGGTTGGAGAAGGAAATACTAAAGAGAGAGATGGAGAGCAAAATTTTGTAAGGGAGACAGCAGTGACATTGGCTCCACCTGCCACTTCTATCTGCAGTGAGAAGGGCGCTGTATTAAGTAATAAGGGGATTCATTTTTTAAGCTTTATCAATTTATTATGTATATTCCACTTGAGTTTTCCTAACCTCACCTATGTTCTATTACTGGTAATTAAAAAAAAATAAACTTCTCTATTTCTAAATATCTCTCAACTCTTCCCCTTGCTTTTGGTTCCTCTCCCAGACCATCCATTTTTTAAAAAAATATATATTCCATTGATTTCAGAGAGGAAGGAGGAGAGAGGAGAGAGAGAGAGAGAGAGAGAGAGAGAGAGAGAGAGAGAGAGAGAGAAACATCAATGATGAGAGAGAATCATCGATCGGTTGTCTCCTACACGCCCCCTACCGGGCATCGAGCCTGAAACCCAGGCATGTGCCCTTGGCCGGAATCGAACCTGGGACCATTCAGTCCACAGGCCGACGCTCTATCCATTGAGTCAAACCAGCCAGGGCAGACCATCCATTTTTTGAAAGATAAGTTGGCCATGTTCATTAGAGGAGAAATGTCAGATAAAGAAAATGGTAATGATGGTTATTACATCTGTGTGGGAGTTATTTTTGCATTCCCACGCCCCATCATGGCATGTGTTCCCATAGGACAGTTTGGGAGTCCTAATGGAGAAGACTTTGTGTGGGTCCAAACTCAGCTCCTTGCCCTTATTGAGTAGCCTCTTTAGGAAGAAGAATATACTATGAGCGTCCTTTCAGGAGTGAAGATGCATATAGTTTAGTTCGGGTAATACATAGGAATACATACTTTGAGAATTTGGGGAAAGCAGTCTATAATTATTGCATTCATTATTACCCACTAATTCTATTTTTTGCTCACTTATTCTTTTACCATATGGCTTTCTCATTCTTTGGAAATTTCTTTAAAAATTTTTTCCCCTTTCTTTGATATATGTTCACATTGAACATTCTTATCCCCATAGTCCTAATCTTTGAATGTACTTAAGTATTTATTTGTAAGTTTATGATTAATTTCTATCACCACCGACCTAAATTTCTGAAAGTGAACATATTAATATCTTCTTTTGCTTAATTATATCCTCACATGTTGAGCACAGTGAGATGACTCATAGCAGGTACTCAATGTTGTATGAAAACATCATCCCATTCATTTCCTTTTCTTTGTATTCAGTGCCAGGTCATGCTGGTCGACTGGTGTTTGGGGTCCTGAATGGCAGAAATTGTGTGATGATGCAGGGCAGGTTCCACATGTATGAAGGCTACCCACTCTGGAAGGTAAATTCGGGACATAAGTCTGGGTTGGATCTGGAAGAAAGGAAGAGAGCTCTCTATTCCACTTTATTGCCTAACTAGGCAGATTTTTTGTTGACTTTTTTTTTTTTTTTAGAGAGGAAGGGAGATGGAGAGAGTGATAGAAACATCAATGAGAGAGAATCATTGATTGGCTGTCTCCTGCATGCCACACACTGGGGATCAAGCCCGCAACCGGAGCATGTGCCCTTGACCAGAATCGAACCTGGGACCCTTCAGTCCGCAGGCCGATGCTCTATCCACTGAGCCAAACTGTCCAGGGCTACTAGGAAGATTTTTGGTTCCCTCCTTTCATGATGTATAGCATGCATATCGGTATAGTGGATTGGTGAAATTTTAAAGAACACTTTCTGATCTTTTATATTTTGCTTCTAAGGTGACATTCCCAGTGAGGGTTTTCCATCTTTTGGGTGTGGACACCTTAGTGGTCACCAATGCAGCTGGAGGGCTCAATCCCAAGTTTGAGGTTGGAGATATCATGCTGATCCGTGATCACATCAACCTACCAGGTCTCTGTGGTGAGAACCCTCTCATAGGACCCAATGAAGAAAGGTACTTATTTTGCTCCTTTGTTTATAGATGGGGGCGGAGGGGTGATGTAAGGATTTGTCTGGAAGTGAGGAGAGAGCTCATTGTATTCCATTAATCTGAGATAATCCAACCTGTACCCTAGGTTTGGAGTTCGTTTTCCTGCCATGTCTGATGCCTATGACCGGGAGATGAGGCAGAAGGCTCACAGTACCTGGAAACAAATGGGAGAGCAGAGAGAGCTACAGGAAGGCACCTACGTTATGGTGACAGGCCCCAGCTTTGAGACTGTGGCAGAATCTCGTATGCTGCAGAAGCTGGGTGCTGATGCTGTTGGTGAGAAGGGGTACTTGGCTAGAGGCTTGAAGAGGGAGCGATCTGGTAAACTAGAGAAGGGAAGGAGTAAAAGATTATAGACCTGATAGTGGATTGGGAGAAGATTTGACTTGAGAAAGATTGAATTTCTAGAAAGTGATTTCTAGAAAGGTATTAAGGTGGTGAAGTTTGATGTGTTACAGCATCAAACCTCCCCACTCAGCATCAGGGGCTTAAACAGCTGTACTGCTAATGACATATAGTCGATTTGATCACTGTTTGTAAAGATTATTCTAACAAATGTCATAGTCACCTTCTGTACCTCTGGCTGGAAGATGGAGCTGCATCATTTGAACTGACTTCAAAATTACCACAGACTGTTATAGATTAGGTTAAACGGTGAGGAAAAGAGTCATTCAAGGATCCTGACACATGGCTTTCCTTTCTCTCCATCAGGCATGAGCACAGTACCAGAGGTTGTAGTTGCAAGGCACTGTGGACTTCGAGTCTTTGGCTTCTCCCTCATCACTAACAAGGTCATCATGGATTATGAAAGCCTGGAGAAAGCCAACCACGAGGAAGTACTAAATACCGGGAAACAGGCTGCGCAGAAATTGGAACAGTTTGTCTCCATTCTTATGGCTAGCATTCCACGGCCTGACCATGCCAGTTAACCCACCCCGGAGTGGCCTGGCCCTCTACCTTATGGGACCCAAGTAGCTGCTACCTACTTTGGACCATTGCTGAAGTGACACGCCTCTGGTGTTAGATAGTGGCAGAAAGGAAAGGAAGATTCCTATCCTTCACTTTCCCCACTTCTCCCACCAGACCCTTCTGGTGCCTAGTGCTCTTTTACTCAACTGTCTTCTCATAACAGTTTTCACTTCCATTATTTTCAAGAGCTGGAGCCCAAGCCAAACCCTACTACACATCCATGAACGTTCCCAGGATTTGACTCGGGCTACTGACTTCGACACAACAATAGTTGCTGCTAGCTTTCTGAGGTAATGCTTTCACATTCCTGGGGATTTAGGTCTACCTCCCACAAAGCACTGGAGACCACACAGGGACCAGCTCAATACCTCTTGGACCTTAATACTATCATATTTTGAGAATAAAGAGAAAGATGAAATAATTTATTTTTATTTTTTGTGTGCAATTTGGGATAAGGCTTGGGGCACAGGCCAAGATTGGCATAAATGGCTATGAGAGCACATGTCTTGTGAGACTACCTGCTTCTCAGCCCAGTAGCTAAGGACTGAGATGATGTATGTAAATTAAGGAAAGGTTGAAGAAAAGGCAAGATGATGAAAATAGAGGAAGATGTTAGAAAATGATAAGGAAGAGCCAACTTATGGTCTATAAAGGCCACTTCTCTCAGGCCAGTCTTGCCTCTGTCCCTTGCCTTCTGAATGTTTTCCTGTTTATGCTCATGAATATCTGAATCATTTTACTGGTTTCCACTTCTGTTCCATTGTTGCCAGTTCCTTGTTAAGCCCTAATTATATTTCCTCTTGATTTCCTTCTCTCCACTACTCTAACTTCTTTCATAATTAATAGCAACTGTACTCTTCTTCACTCCATTCTGACAGTGCAGTGGCAAATACCCCTTTATCTGCTGCCAGCCACTTCACTGCTGATTAGTTTTGTCAGCCCCGGGTAAGTTGGGTTGGCTCTTACTCAACTTCTATTTGAGCACTTTCTTTTCCCCTGTTGCTCACGTTCTGGGCTCTAGTCTTTCTTTCTTTCTTTTTTTTTTTTTTAAAATATATTTTATTGATTTTTTACAGAGAGGAAGGGAGAGGGACAGAGAGCTAGAAACATCGGTGAGAGAGAAACATCGATCAGCTGCCTCCTGCACACCCCCTACTGGGGATGTGCCCACAACCAAGGTACATGCCCTTAACCAGAATTGAACCTGGGACCCTTCAGTCGGCAGGCATCGGCTCTATCCACTGAGCCAAACCAGTTAGGGTTGGGCTCTAGTCTTTCTCTTCATTTTTGCTTAGTCAGAACCTCTCTGTGACGCAGCTGCCAGACATGGCCCCTTTTTTGGCTCATTGCGCTGTTTGTGCTTATCAACTTGCAGTCAGCTGGCTGGCATATTTGACAGCCACACTACACTCCCAGCCTATTTGCCTTTTGAGAAAGGATAGGGCTGGATGAGCTTCTAATGGTGACATGTCAATTAGTAGTATAATATGGAAAAAGCATTTTGGATGGAAAGCTTATGAAAACTCTTTCAAATAGTGTTAAATTAAGAATATAAAAATGGTCTTTTCTTAAGTGCCTATTCTTTTTTATTCTTCAATTACAGTTGACATCCAACACTTTTGTATTAGTTTCTGGTATATAGCACAGTAGCCAGACAGCCATAGAATTTATGAAGTGGTCCCCCTGATAATTTAAGTTCTTGGCACCATAGATAGTTATTACAATATTGACTATATTCCCTGTGCTGTACTTTATATTCTCATGACTATTTTGTAACTACTAATTTGTACTTCTTATTTTTTAAAAAAATACATTTTTATTGATTTCAGAGAGGAAGGGGAGGGAGAGATAGAAACATTGATCGGCTGCCTCCTGAATGCCCCCAAGCGGGGACTGAGCCCACAACCTGGGCATGTGCTCTTGACCGGAATCGAACCTGGGACCCTTCAGTCTGCAGGCCAATGCTCTACCCACTGAGCCAGACCAGCTAGGGCCAATTTGTACTTCTTAATCCTTTCACCTTGTTCACCCAGTCCATCAACCCCCTCCCCTCTGGCAACCATCAATCTGTTCTTTGTATCTATGAGTCTGTTTCTGTTTCATTTGTTCATTTATTTTGTTCTTTAGATTCCACATAGAACTGGAATTTGTGTCTTCCTCTGACTTATTTCACTTAGCCTGATACCCTCTAGGTCCATCCAGGTGACAGATAAGATTTCATTCGTTTTTATGAGTACCCTACAGTCTTAAGAGAGATACATTGGTGAAACTATTAACTGTTAATATAAGATGGTATAAAATAGGTAGTGATGGGAGCCCAAAGGACAGAGAGATTGTATACATTGGACCATGAGAATTGGTTCAGCGAAAGTTTTACAGAAAACTTTGAGCTCAGTCTAGGTGGAAGGGAGGAAGAGGATTTTGCCCCAGGGTATGAAAAGCACAGAGCTATGTAAAGTAATAGGCATGTTCGTGGGTCATTGTCACCACAGGTGTGACGAACAGAGGACAAGAGAGGCTCTAGGGAGACTTGGGCAGACAGCTATTTGGAGACCAGAGGAGGGCTGCATTTGGTGATTGGCTTAAATTTTTTTAAAATCCTCACCCAGGAATACGTTTATTTTAGAGAGAGAGGAAGGGAGTATACATCCAGACTGCGGAATTGAACCTGCAACCTGGGTATGTGCCCTGACAGGGAATGGAATTAGTAACCTTTTGGTATATGGAGCAACACTCCAACCAACTGAGCCACACTGGCTAGGGCTGGTGCTTTGCTTTCTTAGCCCTGATCTGCCTCTTGTGAGATGGATCAGGAACCAGAATGCTGCCACCTGAAGAATATCAGAGAGAGAGTGGAATATTGTTTTTGTAGCTTTTTAGGTTTAGTAGAGGGTGTTGTGTTTCATGATAGAATTCTTGATTCAAGAGGAAAATTATGCATTTGATGTCCTAATTCAAAAGTCTAATTTCTTAGTTCTAACTTACAGCATAAAAAGTAGGACTCACCTACTTTATGTGTGTTTGCATACATCAAGTGTAAATATTATTATATTCATGTTAGGGCATTAAATATACCCCCAAAGTGACATAAAACAAAATTGTGCATTCTTTGTAATAAAAACTAGGTGGTATGGCAAGGAAAGTAGCTACAGGCAAGTGATAATTAATTATGGACCTTGAGAGCTTGTTTGGAGGTTCTAGCAGGGGAGCGCAGCTACTCGTATACCCTTGACCGAAGACCGGTCCTCTCCTCTGGGGGGAAGGTCGTCCTCTTCGACCGAGCGCGCAGCTTCGGGAGGGACGCACATGGATCGGTGAGGGAGGAGGGGGACACCCGCCTAGCCAGCCAGATCAGCCGAATCAACCCTGGCGATCAATGGGGTGACAGATGTCGCAGCCAGATCGCCCTCACATCCTAATTATGGATAATAAGTATTAATTCAAAGTTAATTCATTCGAATTTTTTGGTTTGAGGGGTATATGGGTTGGGGAGAGAGAACATGAACACAACATGTCTTCAATTTCTATTTTAAAATAGCTTTACTCAGATATGATTCATATATAATAAAATTTACCCTTTTAAAGTATATAGATAAATGATTTTTAGTATATTCAGAGATAAGTGCAATCACCACTATAGTCAATTTTAGAACATTGTCATCTCCTCAAAAGAAACTCTTGTATCTTTTAGCTATCATTCTGCATGCCCTCCCATCTCCCCAGCCCTAAGAACCACTAATCTACTTTCTGTCCTTTTAAAAAAAATATGTATTTTTACTGATTTCAGAGAGGAAGGGAGAGGGAGATAGAAACATCAACGATGAGAGAGAATCATTGATCAGCTGCCTCCTGCACACTCCCTACAGGGAGTCGAGCCCACAACCTGGGGATGTACCCTTGACTGGAATCAAACCCAGGACCTTTCAGTTCGCAGGCTGACGCTCTAGCCACTGAACCAAACCAGGTAGGGCTACTTTCTGTCTTTATAGATTGAACTGTATGGAATCTTGTGGATTTTTGTTGCTGGCTTCTTTCACTGAGCGTAATATTTTCAAGGTTCATCCAAGTTGTAGCATGTATCCATACTTTCTTTTTTTAAAAAAAATATATTTTATTGATTCTTTACAGAGAGGAAGGGAGAGGGACAGAGAATCAGAAACATCGATGAGAGAGAAACATCGATCAGCTGCCTCCTGCACACCCCCTACTGGGATGTGCCTACAACCAAGGTACATGCCCTTGACTGGAATTGAACCTGGTACCTTTCAGTCTGCAGGCTGATGCTTTATCCACTGAGCCAAACTGGTTAGGGTCATACTTTCTTGTTATGACCAAACTAAAGGCCCAGTGCACGAGATTCATGTACTCGGGGGGTCCCTCAGCCTGGCCTGCATCCTTTTGCAGTCCAGGAGCCCTCAGGGGATGTCTGACTGATGGCAGTCGGACATCCTTAGCCCTGCTGTGGAGGTGGGAGAGGTTCCTGCCACCGCCCGCTGCACTCGCCAGCTGTGAGCTCGGCTTCTGCTGTTCAGTTGATTTGCATATTACCCTTTTATTATATAGGATAATATTCCATTGCATGGATACACCACTTTTAAAAAAAAATCAAATGTCTTCAATTTCGAAGTGCCAAATAATTCAGCCCAAATAGAATGTATCAGTTTAGGTAACCAAGAGAATAAAGGCACAAAGTCAGGGGGATAGATCTTGGAGGGACACCTAAAGAAGGATTGTTCTTGGGGGGAAAAACTGATGATGAGACTATTCTCCAGAGGAGCCTGCAGAACGTCTGCAAAATGGACTGTTTTTCCTGAATCTCATGATAGGTGTCAAAACACATACACTCCATCAAGTTAGGCTTTCTACCCTGACCCTATCATGGTCATCTTTATCAACATCAATAATGCTTGTTAATCATGTACTTTGAATAGAACATTGTCCTAAAAACCCTAACATAAACTGATAAGACAAAGTGCTTGCAATCTAGATGGGAGACAGGATATATGTACACAAAAGCCTGAATTAGTTGTGTTCTCTCTGCCTACTTGTAGTCTTTTCCTGCATTATCTTGTCATTGTTTAGAATTGGCTTCCCCTTATGAACTATGAGTAAGATGGACTTTTTTTTTTTTTTTTAAATCCTCTCCTGAGGATATTTTTCCATTGGTTTTTAGAGAAAGTGGAAGAGATAGGGAAAGACAGAGAAATATTGATGTGAGAGAAATACATGGATTGGTTGCCTCCTGCAGGAGCCCCGACCAGGGCCTGGGCCAGGGAGGAGCCTGTAGCTGGGGTCCTGCAACCAAGGTACATGCCCTTGACTGGAATCAAACCAGTAACCCTTTGGTCCACAGACCAATGCTTTATCTGAGCCAAATAGAGCAATGATGTATGAAGAGTAGCATATCCTGGCTTGTGCTATAGGATTTCAGAGGAGAGAACCAACACTGGGGATGGGGAGTGGGGAAAAGATTGCTGAGACTTGAATTAGGTCTTACAGGAAAGAGAGGTAATGCGGATTGGCAGAAGGTACTACATGCAGGTAAATTAAGGAATGTTTAATCATTTAACAGATTGAAATAGTTAAATTGAAGAACTCATTGGAGGGAGCAGTGGGAGATAAGATGGTGTTAACATAAGAAACATTCAAACCTGTGAAGAATTTTTGTGAGTTTATTTGAGCCAAATCGTTGACAAATGTCAGGAAGCAGAACTCAATGGATTGAGATAAAGCTCTGGAGAATGGCAGTTTTGTACCTTGTTCTATACATTACAATCAAAAGGGGAGACGTAAGTGGGTTACATAAAATCCATTGATGATAGATTAGGGAGGTGGGAGAAAGCAAAGCAGGCAAACCTCTGGGTTGGATAAAAAAGTAAAATGATACTTTTCTTACATGGATGCAGGATAGTTAACAATCAACAACTAACTGAGTAACAATGAGGGCATTTGTGGTCTTTGCAGAGCAATGCCTGTGCCTTGAGGGGACCAGAAAAAGGAAAATTACTTTGACATTCCAATGATATGTTATCTTAGATGCAAAAAGTCGATAGACAGACCTTTGTCAGGGAAGACACTGGCCTAAGACATGATTAGCCACCATAAACTGCCTTTTAGTTTAAAAAGTTTTAATTTTGGACCATCCTTTGTGGTTAATTTAGGTCTCTAAGTTTGCAAGGCTGCCATGTAGGCCTTCCCTGAGTTAGTCAGGGTAGCAAGTGGCCCCTTTTGGTCCACACATAGCCCTTTTGGTCACAAATCAATCCAAAGGATTCATTGATAACCAACCTTTTGGTTAGATAACGGGGTCCTATGGTGCTAGGAAGGCTCATTATTAGGAAGTCTCAATGTCAGCATTTGTCTTGCTGAATAGGGTGGACCACTGGGGATGGGCAAGACTATAACCTTAGATGGCATTCAAGGTCAAATTATTATCCTATCTAATAAAAGAGTAATATGCAAATTGACCATCACACCAAGACACAAGATGGCTGCCCCCATGTGGTCAAAGATGGCTGCTCCCATGTGGACACACATGGCCACCACAAGATGGCCAGCAGCAGGGGAGGGCAGTTTGGGGGCACCAGGCCTGTAGGGGAGGGCAGTTGTGGGGAATCAGGCAAGCAGGGAGGGCAGTTAGGGGTGACCGGGCTGGCAGAGGAGGGCAGTTGGGGGGGACCAGGCCAGCAAGGGAGGGCAGTTGAGGGAGACCTAGGCCTGCAGGGGAGGGCAGTTGGGGTAGACCAGGTCAGCAGGGGAGGGAAGTTGGAGGGGGGGGCAGGACTGCAGGGGAGGGCAGTTGGGGGGGGCAGGTCTGTAGGGGAGAACAGTTGGGGGCAACCAGGTCAGCAAGGGAGGGCAGTTGAGGGGGACCAGGCCTGCAGGGGAGGGCAGTTGGGGGTGACCAGGCCTGCAGGGGAGGGCAGTTTGGGGGCACCAGGCCTGCAGGGGAGGGCAGTTGTGGGGAATCAGGCAAGCAGGGAGGGCAGTTGGGGGGACCTAGGCCTGCAGGGGAGGGCAGTTGGGGGGAACCAGGCCTGCAGGGAAGGGCACTTGAGGGGGACCATGCCTGCAGGGGAGGGCAGTTGGGGGGGACCAGGCCTGCAGGGGAGGGCAGTTGGGGGGGACCAGGCCTGCAGGGGAGGGCAGTTGGGGGGGACCAGGCCTGCAGGGGAGGGCAGTTGGGGGGGACCAGGCCTGCAGGGGAGGGCAGTTGGGGGGGACCAGGCCTGCAGGGGAGGGCAGTTGGGGGGGACCAGGCCTGCAGGGGAGGGCAGTTGGGGGGGAGGCAGGTCTGTAGGGGAGAACAGTTGGGGGCAACCAGGTCAGCAAGGGAGGGCAGTTGAGGGGGACCAGGCTGCAGGGGAGGGCAGTTGGGGGTGACCAGGCCTGCAGGGGAGGGCAATTTGGGGGGGACCAGGCCTGCAGAGGAGGGCAGTTGGGGTAGACCAGGTCAGCAGGGGAGGGAAGTTGTGGGGGGGGGCAGGACTGCAGGGAAGGGCAGTTTAGGGGGCAGGCCTGCAGGGGAGAGAGCAGGGATCAGCCCACTGGGATCGGGCCTAAATGGGCGGTTGGACATCCCTCAAGGGGTCCCAGATTGGAGAGGGGGTGCAGGCTGGGCTGAGGGACACCCCCCGCCCCCGTGCACGAATTTCGTGCACCGGGCCCCTAGTTTAAAATAAAAAGACAGGTGAATTGGAGGCAGTCAGATTCTATATGTCCTTGTTAAAAAATATTCTGGGTTATTTCTAATTTTTGAGTGACCATGAACTGAATCTTTTTGCTGCTTATCTTAACTTTTGTTTTTCTTTCTTTTTTAATATATATTTTTATTGACTTCAGAGAGGAAGGGAGAGAGAGATAGAAACATCAATGATGACAGAATCAATGATCAGCTGCCTCCTGCAACCCCACTCCCCCCTTACTGGGGATCAAGCCTGCAAGTCTCTGGGCCGTTCTGAGTAGGGCAGGTACTCTGTTTAGCTATCTCTCAGGTTCTCATGGAAGTTAATAATGAAAAAAAGATGGTTAGCAGACATTCAGTCAGTCTCAAAATTTTTTCCCTCTTGGGAGGTTCCCTTTTTAAAATCATCATTTTCCCTTTTAGGTTCTGTATCTGGTTCATTTAGCTCTAAATACATATTACCCTTCTGAAAAAAGCATATGTGGATATCATGGGTTTCAAGAAAATCTCCCCCTATCAGGTGAATTGAGGTTGATCTGACCAGTAAAATACACTGAGTGGCCAGATTATTATGATCTCTGAATGCATAATAATCTGGCCACTGTGTGTGTGTGTGTGTGTGTGTGTGTGTGTGTGTGTATAAATTAGAGGCCTGGTGCATGAATTCGTGCATGGGTGGGGTCTGGCCAGCCTGGCCAGGGGGAGGGGACATGGGCAGTTGGCTGGCCTGCCTGCTGGTTGAACTCCTGGTCGAGGGGACAATTTGCATATTAGCCTTTTATTACATAGGATATACACTGAGTGGCCAGATTATTATGCGTTCAGAGATCATAATAATCTGGGCACTCAGTGTATATGCTGCCTCATAACATCCCCTAGTTCAGTGGTTGGCAAACTCATTAGTCAACAGAGCCAAATATCAACAGTACAACGATTGAAATTTCTTTTGAGAGCCAAATTTTTTTAAATTAAACTTCTTCTAACACCACTTCTTCAAAATAGACTTGCCCAGGCCGTGATATTTTGTGGAAGAGCCATACTCAAGGGGCCAAAGAGCCGCTTGTGGCTCGCGAGCCGCAGTTTGCTGACCACGGCCCTAGTTGAAAGGGGACAGGTTCTGATATAAAAACAGTTGGTTAGATATACCTACCATTTGCACAGAAGCTTTACTCTGAGAGGGAAACTCAGTTGGGTAGGGTTAAGAATGGACAAAGTGGCCCCAGTATCTACAAGGGTTTTAATAACTTCCTCTTTTATGATAATTTCAATTTCTCCTAAAGTATTAGTAAGGAGAAGGGGAAATACCGTCTTATAGTCCTTAGAGCAGCCCTATATTTGCTTTCTCTTTGTAAATCCCATTTCAATTTTCTACAATCTTATGGTGACCTGCCTTTTTTTTTTTTTTTTTAAACCTGGCTTTAATAGTAAAAACAGACTCCTCTACAGTTTCACAGCAGACCTTATTTAGTAATTCTGTTGCCTTGCTCTCAGAAACCAGTAGGTGTATTAATTGGAATAGGTCAGAATAGCCAGGATTACATGTTTTAACAGTTAAATTTCTTTGTGAATCCATCAGTGTCCCGGATAAAATCGGGAACAGTTGCTGGTTCCTGTCTAGCTGAGACAAGCTTTTTTCCAAAGGGAGCTTAGAATTCCTATTCTCATTTTCCCATAAGTCAATGGTAGTAGAAGGAAGAAAGGAGGGTAAAGGACAAGAAAACTCAGAAAGAAAAGGATAACATGGGGGAGTTATAAAAAAAAAAAAAAGAATTTATTTGTGTTTCTCCTTAGAAGCTCCTAATTTCCAAAATCAAGATACTCTTTCCATTCATTCATTCAGTTTCATTTTAGAGCTGGCATTTTTTCTGATTTTTTCTTTTCTTTTTTTTTTTTTTTTTTTTTTTGCATGTACCCAAAGACAACTGCATTTTTAAGTTATTTTCTGGTTAAACCTTCCCATTTCTGTAAAGCACTTGCGAGTAAAGACTTCCTATCAGGAGTATTAATGAGGGCTGAGGCCTGGGAGTTTCCAAACTTGGAGGCACAATTTCCCATGTTAATTTTAGTTTTTTGTTTATTTGCCTGAGCTTGTTTTTATATTTGCAGTCTGAGCAACTCTTCTAGGGTTGTTACGTAGTGGGTCAAAGTGTGCTGCTTATGGGTTGAACTCTACGAAGCTCTCATCCCTCAAGTCCCATTTAACCTTCGTATGAGCCTCAGTTTCTCCCCCGGCTGTCTAAAACAATCGGAAGGGCTTGGGGCACTGATCCACTAAAACTTCTGGCTGCTCCACTGGAAGAGCCAATCAGTTTAATTACAGTTTAGTTGGGATTTCCGTACGGGGCTCCTGCATGTTGTGAGGAATGACCTCTGACACCTCCACAAGGATTCTTTGTTGCCTAAGAACATCTGAGATTCGGGCTGGAGGGAGGATGTGCCCCTTTATCTCTGGAGTTGAACGAGTTTAGCTCTCATTTATACAGCGAAGGATTTTTGCTTAGACTCTCAGAAAGCAATTCCAACTGAAAAGCCAGAGTTAAAAACCAGCCACCCATTTTTTTTTCCTCCTGTCTTGCCTTAGTCTGGGTTCTGTTAACCCTTAGCTCCACCTCGAGTATTTAAAAATACAGCTCAAATAAAGTCAGACCCTCTAACAAAAGGGAAGTTCCTGGATCCAAGAGACAACTCACCCAAGTTCACCCAATGGGTGGGGAACCGGTGGGCTCAGTGGGCCCTTTGTTGGATCCTAGGACCAGTCCGGGTCTGCAGGGTGGTACTGGGTGAGCTCCTCCTCTTCCTCCTCCTCCTCCTCCTCCTCCTCCTCCTCCTCCTCCTCCTCCTCCTCCTCCTCCTCCTCCTTTTTTTTCCCCCTGGGGGAGGGGAAGGGAAAGGATGGAGAGGGAAGGGTGTGCTTCCTGGAGTTCCTGGAGGGAGAATGTCAGGATGAGCCTCTTTAGAATCCTGCTGACTACTCCACGTAATGTTACTGTGAGAAACATTCAAGCCTGTGAAGAATTTTTTGTGAGTTTATTTGAGCCAAATTATTGACAAATGCCAGGAAACAAAATCTCAAAGGATTGAGATAAAGCTCTGGAGAATGTCAGTTTTGCACCTTGTTTTAGACACTACAATCAAAAGAGGAGATGTGAGCGGGTTACGTGAAATCCATGGTGATGGATCAGAGAGGTGGGAGAAAGCAAAGCGGGGAAACCTCTGGGCTTGGATACAAAGTAAAATGATAGACACATTCTTCTTTTAGTTAGGTGGGTACAAGATAGTTAACAGTCAACAATTAACTCAATACCAATGAGAGGATTTGTCGTCTCTGCAGAGTGTGCATGTGCTTTGAGGAGTCCAGGAAAAGAAAAATTGGTTTGACATTCCAAAGATTTATTACTGTAGATGCAAAAAGACATAGACAGGCTCAGTTCAGGTAAAGATTGTCCTTTGTCAGGGAAGATACCAGCCTAGGATATGACTTGCCACCATAAACTGCTTTTTAGTTTAAAAAGTTTTAATTTCGGACCATCCTTTGAGGTTACTTTAGGTCTCTGAGTTTGCAAGGCTTCCATGCAAGCCTTCCCTGAGCTAGTCAGGTTAGCATGTGGCCTCCTTTTGTCCACAGTGAAGAGGGACTACATGGTTTAGGGCTCTGATGCCAGGTGAGGAGTAAGAACTTTATTCTTGAGGCAAGTTGGCAGTCATTGAAGGCTTTTAAACTTAGGGCTGACAGGTGAAAATCACACAGTAGTATTTTGATGAATTGAAGCTTAACTGAAAGCAGGAAGGCTTGTTTTGATTGGGAGAATTGCTTTCACCCCAAAATAGCTGTATAGAATAGCATAATTGGTGGTGTTAAGAATTTAATTTTTAATCAGGTTGAGGTATTTTGTACTGTTTGAAAGAAGTTGCTGTTGGGAGCATTTGAGATCTTGATCCCCTGCATATGTGTCAGTTTGGCTCAAATAAACTCATAAATGTTCTCTAAAAAGTAAAATAAGAATAATAAGCTGTTATAAAGTAAAATGTAAAGGCAAAGTGCAAGAATTAGAAATGAAAATATACATTTAAGTTAAATTAGTTTTCTCTTTTTTAGGTTAAAATTTTGAATAGGTGATATAATTACATAATTAAAAAATTAAGGAACTTTAAATGTATATAGTGAAAAGTTTTACCTTCATTCTGTCCTCCATCTGCCCCATCCACTGGTAACTACTTTTATTAGTTTCTTGTGTGTTCTTCCAGGATTTATAAAAACATAAACAAATAAAAATACGTATTCTTATTTTTTTCTTCTCTTATTATTACACACAGAAGTTAGCATGTTATAGGTACTGTTCTGCATCTTGCTATTTTATTGTATCTTAATATATCTTGGAGATCTTTTCACATCAATAAATCAGTGTGCTTTCTTGATGAGTTAGGTCAGTGCTGTCAAAGATGCATGTCTGTCACCTCAAACTTTTTAGAAGCAAAGGAAAAACATGGCCTTAATTGTTTTTTTAGCCATTTCCTACTTTGCTTGTTGATTACTAATAAGAATACAGACAAAGAGATAATGTTACTTGCAGCTCCTTCAAAGCCAGAAGATGAGGAGACTGGAACCATTCATTCTGCACTGTGCCTTCTGCTTAAATTCATTTGGCTTAGATCTGCATTGCCTTTTTCTTTGTAACTAGGCCTCTGCTTTTCACAATGACTTTTATTTCTAAGGGACACCATTTGAACAAACATTGGCTACCTGCCTGCATTTTCTGTCGTTGTAAATTTGAATTTTAATAAAAATGAAAAATTCCCTGTCTTAAATCTTTATGCCAGATTTTAAATTTTGGCCTAAATTAGATTTGATGTTGTTTGGGATTACTCTGCCTTTGTTCTCTTGTATTTAGGTCAAAGGAGCCCCATTCTTCTATCAGGTTTTCACTTTCACTTCCATCTCAGTTTGTTCATTTTAGGAAGCTTACTTTATCTGACTTGTCAGTCTTTTTGTTTTCTCTTTTCTTATTTCTGTTATTCATGTTTTTTTATGCCATTTTGTTTGTCAGCCTTAGTCTTTCCTTTTTCTATTTTATTTTGAACTGTTTCTACTGAAGCTCCTGCTATCATCTATAATAATAAAAGGGTAATATGCTAATTAGACCGAACGTCCTTCCCGGCATCATTCTGGACATCCTTCTGGACAAAGCCAGGGCGAGATTGAAGCAGCCCGGGTCTGGGGTGCCAGAGGGAAGCCGGTGCCGGCAGGCAGGGGAAGGAAGGCCTACTCTTGAACGAATTTTCATGCATCAGGCCTCTAGTTTTATAATAAAAGACTGGTAGAAATATAATGCTACTTTATGTGTAGCCTGACCTGTTCCAGTTCTATCAGTGTTCATTTTACCATCAAAAGTTGTCTAAGGTCAATTCCAGTTAATAATATTAATCCCCACGGCTCCTCCAAATAATAATATATAGCTACCACCACTGTTAGCATCCCACCAACTCCATCAAACAAAGTATGAAAATAATTTAGTCTCCAGTAAGGGACCAAGTTGATACTTTGCACAGTGGTTGTTTTGATATGCTTGTTTTGGAGGTGGGAAGGGTCTCACTCTGCACATCTGTAGAGAGGCTGTTAGGGATCCTGTGAAGCCTCTGAAATGCAAGATTTTGTGTGTGTCTGAATTTGGGAGGACAGGAGAAAGTTATTCGGTTTCCTTGGATGCTTACTCGGCCAACTCTCCCTCCTTCTTCACAAAAGGATAGAAACCACTTTCCCCCTCTCCCCTCCCCGCTTTGGTCTTCTTTTTTCTAAATTTTTCATTCTTTATGGCTACCCAGCTTCTAAAATATTTTCTATCTACTGACTCTTCACTTCAGGATAACTCAATGGCTGGTCTGAGGGCTTGTGAGCAGGACTCCCAAGGACCTAGGAAACTGGTCTTCATTATGTTTCCACAGTACAGGGTTCAGGAATGCTCTCAGACCAGAATGTACTAGCCTGGAGAGTCTGAACGAGATACTTTAGAGAAACTAACTGTACCCTGCAATAGTATTGTGCATTGTATAAATCTGACACATGAGGGACCCAAGGAAGGGCTCTGGACATTTGCTTATGAGAACAAGTAGGCTGGACTGAGAGACTGTTATATTTCTGTAGTCTAATATGACTGTCACTTAGAGTTTTCAGTAACAATGCACTCTTCTGGTGAAGATGTTGGAGTTAAGATGTTTATACTTCTGTCTGAATTGGAAAACTTGTTCGTCTATCTGAGTCAACTGGCTATTCTGTGATTTTTTTTGGATAAAGAATCCTGTTTGATTTTTTCAAGTGATGTCTGTGTCAGGTATTGTCATCAATCTGTACCTAGTATTGATATTTTTCAATATAGTGGGCACTCAGATGACCATACATTTACTTGACAACCTTGTGTTGCATTTATATTTGTCCATTTTTTTCTATTTATTTTGAACTTTGTCCTTTTGATAATTAGATCTATTAAGCCTTATGTAGAAATGATGGTGTGTGTGTGTATGTATGTATGTGTGTGTATGCATATATACAATGCAAACCCCCAAATTATCAACTTGTAAACTCTGTTTGACTGTGAAACATGGAGGAAGCTTGAAGCTTTGCAATATCTCAAGTACAACACCTGTAAAGTGTTTCTTTTTGGGCTGCTGAGCAAAGAGAAATGAATACATATGGAGGGCATGTTTATCTCTTTATTTAACAAACTAGTAGCCCGTTTGCACGAAGATTCGTGCAATAGACCTTCATTCACCTGGCTGCCTGCACCAGTTTTCTGCCGGCACCGGGGACCCAGGCCTTGGCTGTGGCCACCGCCTTCTGCCTTCTTTCAGGGTCGGGGCTTGGCCCCGGGCGGTGGCCTTGGGCTCGGCCGCACCCAACATCCCTGCTAAGGATCGAAGGAGCTGACCCCCAGTGGTTTCCTGCGATCCGTGCAGGCTCCCCGCTGGTGCCCAAGGCCGGGAAAGCCTCAGGCGGCTTTCCCGGCCTTGGGCTCGGCTGCACCCAGCGTCCCTGCTACAGATCGTAGGAGCCGACCCCCTGGTCATTGCCTGCGACCCGTGCAGGCTCCCTGCTGGTGCCCAAGGCCTTGGGCTCCGCCACACCCCAACGTCCCTGCAACGGTTTCCTGGTGGGCGTGGCTTGGTGGGCGTGGCTTGGGCGTAGCGAAGGTGCAGTCAATTTGCATATTTGTCTATTATAAGGTAAGATGTTCTAGGGATTAGGATATAGAGAAGAAAGACAATGTTCCTGCCTTTATGGGGTTTACATTAAATTGAGGAAGTCAGGCCACAAATAAATATGAATAAAAAAGGAAGTAATTGTAAGTGTTAAGAAAAAATAATAAAAATAAAGGGATACAAAGTAACAGGAAGAAAAGGCAAGGTAAAACTGCAATGAAATTCACATGCACTGAAATGTCTATAATAGATAAGACAGACATTAACAGATGTTGGCAAGGACACAGAGGAACAAGAACCCTCATATAGTGCTGGTGAGGATGTAAAATGATGGAGCCACTTTGAAAAACAGTTTGGCAGTTCTCAAAAAGTTAAGCATAACCCATCAATTCTATTTCTAGGTATCTATCCAAGAGAAATGAAAACATATCCACACAAAGACTGAGACACAAATGTTCACAACAACATTACTCACAATAGCCAAAACCAGAAACAACTGCTAATGAATAGACAATGTATGTCCATTCAATGAAACACTATTCAGCAAAAAAGGGAACAAACTACTGACATGCTATGTCATGGATGAGCCTCAAAAACATGCTAAATAAAATAACCCAGATACAAGAGAACATGTATCTTATGATTCTATTTATATGAAATGTCCAGAAAATGCAAACTTCTAGAGATAGAAAGTAGATTAGTTTGTTTCCTGGGGCTCAGGGTAGAGAGAGAGATTAATGAAAATGGGCACAAGGGATCTTATGTGAGGATGGTGGTGAAAATGTTCCCGAACTGATTTATGGTAATGGTTGCAACAGTGAGTAACGCCAGTAAAAATGATTGAATTGTACACTTGAAACAGGTAAATGTTATATGTAAAATAGACCCCAGTAAAGCTGTTAAAAAGAAAGTAATAAAGGAGTGAGCAATTTCAAACAGGCTGGCTCAGGGGAGGCTTTCCTGAGGAGCTGGCATTTGAACAAAGGCCTGAACTAACGAGGGAGTGAGCAATTCAGTGATTAGGGAAGAGTGTTCAAGCGGAAGGTGCAGCTAGTATAAAGGTTCAGAGGGAACTTAGCAATTTAGCAAGAGCAAGCAGACCAATATTATCAGAGCAGAGGGAACAGCAGGAGTAGTGGTGGGAGATAAGGTTGGAGATGTAATCAGGTGTGGGTCATGGTAAAAAGGTTGGTTTTTATTTTGATCATGGAAAGAAGCTACTGAAAGGATTTTGTAAAAAATACATATTTGTTGATTTCAGAGAGGCAAGGAGAGGTAGAAACATCAATGATGAGAGAGAATCATTGATGGGCTGATTGAGCCCGCAACCTGGGCATGTACCGTTGGCCGGAATTGAACCTGTGACCTTTCAGTCCACAGGCCAACACTCTATCCACTGAATCAAACTGGCCAGGGCCTGAAAGGACTTTTAACTGATTGATCTTTATTTTATTTTATTTTAAAACTAGTAGCCTGTTTGCACGAAGATTCATGCAACAGACCTTCATTCACCTGGCTGCCTGCACCAGTTTTCTGCCGGCACCGGGGACCCAGGCCTTGGCTGTGGCCACCGCCTTCTGCCTTTTTCAGGGTTGGGGCTTGGCCCCGGGCGGTGGCCTTGGGCTCGGCGGCACCCAACATCCCTGCTAAGGATCGAAGGAGCCGACCCCCAGTGGTTTCCTGCGATCCGTGCAGGCTCCCCGCTGGTGCCCAAGGCCGGGAAAGCCTCCGCCCGAGGCTTTCCCGGCCTTGGGCTCTGCCACACCCCAACATCCCTGCAACGGTTTCCTGGTGGGCGTGGCTTGAGCATAGCGAAGGTGTGGTCAATTTGCATATTTGTCTATTATAAGGTAAGATATATTTATTGATTTTTTACAGAGAAGAAGAGAGAGGGATAGAGGGTTAGAAACATCTATCAGCTGCCTCCTGCACACCCCCTACTGGGGATTTGCCCACAACCAAGGTACATGCCCTTGGCCAGAATCGAACCTGGGACCATCACTCCGCAGGCTGACACTCTATCCACTGAGCCAAACCAGTTAGAGCTGACTTTTTTTTTTTTTTTAAATCCTCACCCAAGGATATTTTTCCATTGATTTTTAGAGAGAGTGGAAGAGAGATGGAAAGACAGAGAACTATTGATGTGAGAGAAACACATCGATTGGTTGCCTCCTGCACACGCCCTGACCAGGGCCCAGGCCGGGGAGGAGCCTGCAACCGAGGTACATGCCTTCAACCAGAATTGAACCCGGGATCCTTCGGCCCACAGGCTGATGCTCTATCCACTAAGCCAAACCAGTTAGGGCCTGATTGACCTTCTAACAAAGCCTCACTGGATACTTTGTAGAAAATCAACAGTATGAGACAAGAATGGAAGTAGGGAGATCAAATAGGAGACCACTGTAGTAGACCAGACTGAAGGTTGGTTTGGGCTTGGACCAGTGGTGGTGATGGAGGTAATAAGAAGAGATCAGATTCTGGAGATATTTTGAAGGTATAGCAGATATGACTTAGAAGTAGGAAATGAGAAAAATAGATAAATCAAGAATATCTCCTAAGTTTTCAGCATGATTCATCAGGTGAATGAAATTGCCATTTCCTGAGATGAGACCCTTAAGGAAAGAGTAATTTTGCTTTTTCAGCTGTTATGTTCGGAAAGTCTAGACCTTCAGCTGGGCATGTGGAGTGTGCAGTTGAATAAATTAGTCTTGAATCAAAAATAAGAGTTTTAAGCTAGGTATATAAACTTGGAAGTCATTGTCATATAGGTGGCATTAAAGCAAGTGATCTGGATGATATCATCCAGGGACAGAAATCAGGATGAGGAGAAGGACCCAGCAAAGGGGTTTGAGAATGACCCATTAGTAGGGTAGGAGAAAAATCAGGAAGTAGGATGTCTTGGAGGGCAAGTAAAGAGAGTGGTCAAGGTCACTGCTAACTTTGACAAGTAGTCTCAGTGGAGCAACACCTTGATTGGAGTGAACACCAGAGATATGAATCATGAGGAAATAGAGACAGCATGTACAAACAACCCGGTTGAGAAATTTTGCTATATAAGGAGAGGTAGTTGGATGTGGAGTCAAGAGAAGGGACTTATTTTTATTTTTTTGATGGGAAACATTTTGAAATGGAAAGGAACCAACTAGGACTTGGGTGGGATTTGAAGGAGGAGAAAAGATGGATAAGAAGCCTTGATAGTGAAAGAAAATGAGTCCACATTGGGAGTTTAACTTTGGCTTGATGCCTGTCCATAAGAGGGCAGAGAGCTAAGAAACAGAAACTGCTCTGTAAGGTGGTCCCCGCAGGGACTAATGACTCTGTTTATACTCTTCAAAGGTATTAGAGAGAACACATTCCTTCCTTCCCAGAACCTCAGTGCTAAAATCTAGCTTTGAGACCCCAAAGGCTACTTGTATAATGTCGCCAGGCTTTAAGAGCTGGAGGGAGGAAAGCAATTATAAAGTTGATTGTGTGTGGAGGAATGGCTAGTACAGAGAAAAGTTGTAGCTTTTATGTTGAAGCATTTAAAAAAATGAGGCTGTATTATAAATAGGTTGATTCCCCTGGGAGTAACCACTGCCACTATGATTTCAAAAGGGCCATTGATGCTGAACCAAAAGTGTGTGGCCACATTTTAACAAAATAGCCAAATAGAGAAAAACCTAATCTGTGATGAGAGGGAGGAAGACAATACACCTTTTATGTGAATAAACACAGAATGTACCATGTACATAATGCATTACAGTTTACAAATGATTTGCATTCTTTGTCCTTTTTAGTTTTTTAAAAAATATATTTTCATTTATTGCAGAGAGGAAGGGAGAGGGATAGAGGGATAGAAACATCAGTGATGAGAGTTAGAACCCTCAATCAGCTGCCTCCCGCATGCCCACCTTTGGGGATCAAGCCTGCAAACTGGGGAGGAGGAAGGGATTGAACTGTGACCTCCTGGTTCCTAGGTTGATGCTCAACCACTGAGCCAGCCGGCCAGGTTCCATTTTAGTTTTGATATTTATAGAGACTACTGAGTAAGTATCATTAATTTTATTCTAATTTTCATTTTTCAGATGAAGAAAGAGAGGCATAGAATAAGATTACTTGATTTTTCCACCATCACACAAAGCAAAGGAATGGCTAAGCTAGGACTCAGATTCAGGACTTTTGTCTTGGTATCTTTGAACCTACAGAGAGTGATGTGGCTGGATGATGTGTCAAAACACATCACATATTTAGGCTGAATATGAAAGGTCTCAGGGAAGTTAAGGTTGGTGGCACATTAAAGATGAATCAGGTAATGAGGAACTGTACTCCATTATTTAATCAATCAATTAATTTTTGTCTTCAATAATTAAAAAAAAAATTGTGGAGCCCTGGCCCGGAGGCTCAGTTGGGTAGAGAGTCATCTCATTATGCCAAAGTTGTGGGTTTAATCTTTAGTCAGGGTACATGCAAGAATCAACCAATGAATGCATGGATGAGTGGAACAACAAATTGATCTTTTTCTCAAATCAATTAATAAATTTTTAAAAAAGAATGATATAAATGAGAACCAAATTTATTCCATGCAACTTTGAAGAGTTAGGACCAGAACAAGGAGACAGATTCCACTAAATATTAGGAAGAGCTCCACAAAAAATAAATTGTTATGTTCTTGAACTGTTGAAGCTGGTGCTAGATGAATATTTAGCAAAGCTATCAAAGGGAATCTTTGACCTTACAACCTCTAAAATTGTGTTCCAATCAAGTCTCTTAAAATATTAGGACTTGTTTGCAAAAACCTAAATAACAGTGGTACAGTTTCTCAACATTCTAGTTATACTAGTACAGAAGGAAGGCAGGATGTTTTATTGTACTTCCATGTTGCAATAATTACATATTCAAGCATTTCCATTTCTGCAGACCAGCTGCAGGCTGGTAGGTGAGGAGTCGGGTGGGAGAGGGGGATGGCAGGTGGCTAGGTTAGGAAGAGTAGGGAACTGTGACTGATCCCAGGCAAAAGTAAAAGCAATTCACTGCTTTATCAGGCAGGGAAGGCAACTCTTAGTTAAGCAATTGAAAACCCAGCAGCAGCATACCAGCAGGAGTTTGCCAGGGTGGGGACCAGCGTCTCAGGGAGGATGGAAGCAGTAAGGGTTACACAGGAACTTTGGGGTGGAAGCCTTGCACAGAGTTTCAGTCAGTTGGTGAAAGAAGCCTTTTGTTCTGAAAGGCAGTTTAGAGGGAGGGTGTTTTGTGGGCAGTAGTTTGTGAGGAAAGTGTTGGTCAGGGAGAGAGTATAGGGCTAGCACTATGAATAGCAGGGCTTGTTGAGAAATGTGCTTTGTGGGGAACTTGCTTTGCTGGGGCTGTGTCTGGTGCGGTGAGAGAGGCTACAGGGGCAGAAGGAAGCAGCCCAGCGATGGGTTTTAAATATATGTATATAATCCAAAACTTTAATTTAAAATCTTATGGGATTATAAAAATACATATTAAAGTAGAACAATTGGACAATATAAAGAAGAAATAAAGAGCTTCTTTGTCCCCTCACTGTTACCAGTTCGGTGTACTTATTATGGGTTTGATATATTTTTTTTGAAATTTTAAGTTTCCACTTTGTCTCAAACTTTTTACTTTGAAAATCTTCAAGCCTAGAGAAAAGTTGAAAGAACAGCATGATGAACATTAATATTCATACCTTCTACCTAAGTCATCAATTGTTAACATTTTGCCACATATACACCCTTCTGTTTTCCTGAACCATTTGAAAGTAAGTTGTTGCAAACATCATGTCAATTCGCTTTGAAATACATTGGCATGCATCTCTAAGAATAGGGACATTCTCCTACATGGCAACATTACCGTTATCTCACTTAAGAAGATCATTATAGCCCTAGCCGGTTTGGCTCAATGGATAGAGCAGCAACATGTGGACTGAAGGGTTCCAGGTTCGATTCCAGCCAAGGGCACATGCCTGAGTTGTGGGCTCCATCCCCAGTAGGGGGCGTGCAGGAGGCAGCCCATCAATGATTCTCTCTCATCATTGATGTTTCTATCTCTCTCCCTCTCCCTTCCTCTCTGAAATCAATAAAGAAACATATATATATATATATATATATATATATATATATATATATATATATAATTTAAAAAAGAATATCATTATCAATTCAGTCAGATCTGCATTGCATATGTCTTGTTTATCAATATGTCTTATTACAGATTCTGCATGCTTTCCCTTTTCTTATTTCTCTTGGTCATTTTTTTAATAATACATTTTATTGATTTTTTACAGAGAGGAAGAGAGAGGGATAGAAAGTTAGAAACATTGATGAGAGAGAAACATCGATCAGCTGCCTCTTGCACACCCCCTACTGGGGATGTGCCCGCAACCAAGGTACATGCCCTTGACCGGAATTGAACCTGGGACCCTTGAGTCCGCAGGCCGATGCTCTATCCACTGAGCCAAACCGGTTTCGGCTCTCTTGGTCATCTTTGAAGGCAGAACTTCAATCATTTATCTGGCTGGCCAGCTACACCAAAGCAACTGTATACTGGGGATGGTAAAAAAGGGACCCGCCAAGAGCATGAGAACCTGGAAGCCTGTCAGAAGGGCATCTCTCAGAGTTCAGGATTCTTTCTTTCTCCTGTGTTTCCTGGACCTGTATGTCTATTTCTTTTACCAGGTAAAGGAAGTTTTCTGTCATTATTTTTTCCAATAGGTATTTTACTTCTTTTTGAAAAAATATATTTTTATTGATTTCAAGAAGAAGGGGAAGGGAGAGAGAGATAGAAACATCAATGATGAGAGAGAATCATTGATTGGCTGCCTCTCACATGCCCCTGGTCGTGGATCAAGACTGCAACCTGAGCATGTGCCCTGACCAGGAATCAAACCATGACCTCCTGATTCATAGACCAGTGCTCAACCACTGAGCCATGCCAGCTAGGTGGTTTTTTATTTCTTGCTCCTTCTCTTCTCCTTCCAGCACCCCCATGATACAAATGTTGGTACACTTGAAATGGTCCCAGGGGCTCCTTACATTATCTTCATATTTTTTATTCTTTTTGCTGTTCTAATTGGGTGCTTTTTGTTTTCTTATATTTCAACTTCTTGATTTGATTCTCAGAGTCCTCTACTCTCCTGTTGATCCTCTGTAAATTATTCTTTATTTCAGTTATTGTATGCTTAATTTTTGACTGGTCCTTTTTTGTGTTGTTAATGCTCTCATTAAGTTCCTTGAAATTCTCACTAAGTTCCTTGAAATTCTCATTAAGTTTCTTGAGCATCCTTATAAATTGTTTTGAACTCTGTATCTTGTAGTTTTCTTGCTTCCATTTCATTTAGTTCTTTTTTTCTGGAAAATTTTCCTGTGCTTTCATTTGTGACATGTTTCTTTGTCTCTGCATTTTGGCTGCTTCCCTGTGTTTGTTCTTAAGTATTAGATAGAGCTTCTATGTCTGCCAGACTTTGTATAATCACCTTGTATAGTAGGTGTCCTGTAGGGCCCAGTGGCTCAGCCTCCCCAGTCACCTGAGTTGGGCATGCCAGGTGCACTCCTGTGTTAGGTGTGCTCTGTCCTATTGTAGTTGAGCCTTGATTAATTTTGGCGTCACTGGAAGGGATTGACCTCCAGGCCAATTGGTTGTGAAGATCACCTGTGACTACAGCGGAAAAGCTGCTGTGCAGGAGGCTACCCTATGGAGCAGGACTTGCTTCAGTGGTGCTTTGGTGCTCACTGAGTACACGCCTTGAGTGTATCACTGGTAGATATGGAAGAGTTGTAATCCAGTATGGTTAAAGTTGACCACCAGGTGTACTGGCACTGGGGCCTCCTGGGAAGTGAAAAGTCAGCCACTGCCTATGCCCTGCCTGGGGCTACCCAGTATGTGCTACAAAGCAATCTGCAGATGGCTGCTATTTGTGTTGAGCTTGGAGGTGCCTAGGAGAGGCCAAGCTGTGACCCACTAGTGCCAGGCCTGCAGCCACTTATTGAGAGGTATAGGGCATGCTGAAGCCAGCTACTGCTTGTTTGAGAGATTTTAGAAAAGTCCAAAACATGAGGCAAGAGAGGCCAGTTATATGGAAAAGCCACTGGAAATGGTTTGGATGACCAGCAAATAGGGACAACCAGGATCTAAGGGAATTATCAGGACAGGGGGAAAAGTGTGAGCCAGATTGATGGAGATTCAGATATGGAGCAGCCTGTCAGCTCTGTGGCAGGAAGGGCTCAATAAAGGAGCACTGGCTTCTGCCAACACTTCTTTTGGGAGAAAGCTCTTGTCCTGATTCCAGACAAGTTAGTTTGTCCCTGAATGTTCCAGGTTCCTTTCAAGCTGCTGCCCAGTGCTGGAGCTCAAAAGATCAAATAAGTCCATGTGCAGGCCCTTTAAGAGGAACTGCCTGGGACTCCTGCAGCCTCTGTGTCACTCAGTCACAATCCCCACTGGTTTTTATAGCCAGAAGCTGTGAAGACTTCTCTTTCCAGTACTGAAACTCTGGGTTGGGGGGCTGGTATGGGACAGGGACCCCTCTTCTAGAAACCCACACAGCCAAGATATTCTTCCCCATTTTAAACCACCACATGTGGATATTGGACCAGCTGGTTCCAAGATTCTGCTTGGTGTCTCTGTCCTATCAGTCTCCATGTGCTTCTTTAATTACCTAGTTGTAAGACTTCCATTCAGTTAGACTCCAGGTGGTTCTGAATGATGATTGTTCTATATTTTAGTTGTAAATTTTGATGTGGTTGTGGGAGGCGGTGAGTACCAAGGTTACATAGTATGCCATCTTGACCAGAAACCTCGGCCTCTTTCTTCCTTTCTTCCTTCCTTTCTTTCTTTCAAAACTGTCAGTTATTCTGTGGTTAAGACTTCTATCTTCACCCTTGAAAAAACCCACATTTTATCACAGCAATACATGGTCAGACTTAACAGCCCCAAATTTAAACACTTGTATAAAGTCATAACCAGTTTTATTGCAAAAGGACCCTGTACATATTTACCAATTCTAGTACCTTAATAGCTACGCAACAAGTCAATATACAGAAACATGATCATGAGAAGCAAGAAGTACCACCCATCCCTTCTGTATATTAGCAACTTGTCCCTCCTGAGCAACAGTATTCACCTCACTGAGGTCTGTGAACAGTCACTTTTTGCATTCATCCTGAGTGAAAGATGGGTTGACTTAAGTATAAATGCAACATATTATAAACAATTTCTTACCAAAAAAAGTCACAAATTAAACCAAAGTATTTTAAGGATTTGCCTTCACTTAAGCTCTCTCTCCCCTTATCCTGCCAGCCAACTGGATGTCTTTGAATATGAAGGTGACTCTCTTAGCGTGGGTGGCACATAGATTAGTATCTTCAAATAAACCCACCAGGTAAGCTAAGTAGCCTCCTGCATCGCATGGATGGCGGTACTCTGAAACTCAGTGGATTTCTGGTAACAATGGATTTCTCCAAACCCAATGGTCCTGGGCCTGTAGTGATGAGATTTTTTTCACCCCACTGCTAGAGGGGGCACTTTTCCTGGCTGCTTTAGTGGCCAGATGTGGGGCACTTTCCCAGCCATGGATTTGTGAGCAGTCTGTCTGCTTTGGGCCATATTCTTTACCCAGCTCTGAAGTCTTCGGCCGCTTCTTCAGTGGCCATGCTGCTTCTGCTGCCCAAGTTGGACCCGCAGTCATAAGCAAAGTAAAGAAGCTGCTCTGATGAACAACCAAACTGTTAGGGGCAGAAATAGAATATTGAGGACTAGCTATTATAAGAAATAAAACAAGAAATATTAACCATGCTCTGTTAACTGTGATTGTTTTGTTCTGATTAAGGAAAGCCCATTCTAACCTGGCTGGGAGTCAACCTTGGACCTGGTAGTTAACCTTGGACCTGAGAGTCAATCTTTGAATTTGGTCCATCCCCTTTCAAGAGAACTGCCTCTCATCATGGAAAGATTAACAACTTGTTGCCCAAATAATGCGCCCCAGGCCACATCACCTATTTCCCATGCCTGTAATTCCTACTTCCCCAAGTAATCTTTGTCCTACCCAATAGAAGCAGCTGACTTATGAGTGGTTGCAGATTTTTGTTGATGACCTGCTGCTCTCTTATGTTGCTTGCATTATTGGAATAAATGCTCAGATATGATTCAACCCTGTCTCTGCTTAATTGACTCAAGTAGTGACAGGCAGCCTGGACCTATTAGTTGTCCAGTTACAAAACCACTTTGGGGATGAGAGTAATTTCATAAAAAACAACAACACAAAAGTCAGGGAAAGAAGATGACTGTTAAAGGAATGTATCTCAAATGGTGAAATCTTAAACAGTGAACAGCTAATAGGAAAGAATATTTTTTTGGAGTGCAATAGAAAGAACCCTCAAGAATCATGTCATTAGGCAATTTATTTTTATCCAACAAGCCTGGCCCTGTGTGAGCCATGGGGCCCTGAAGAGAATCTGAAGGCATTTTTGGAGGCTCATGCAAAATGAGCAACACCCATTCTCTCTTCTGCTTCCTCTCTCCCAGGGCCAGGCTGATTCCACTTGCTCGTGATTCCCTCCAGAGTCACTCTTGGAGGTAGAGAATGACAAATAGGGGCCACAGCGCTTCTAACCTTCCTGGTGTCTCTCCCCTGATCTCCAGCACTGATTTCCCCCACATACATTCACCCCTCTCCCATCTCTCCCTCAGCCTTTTGAGAATTCCATTTTAATTCTGCTCATGGTAGAAAAGAATAAACAAATAAAAAGAGTCATTATTGTCAAGCTACTAACTGTGAGAAATGCTCACCTGTCTGAATTCAAATAATGGACTTGGAGGCAGAAGTATGGCGAAAACGAGACTTAATGTTTTTGAGAGTGGGTGTTTGTCTGGTTATACAGGCACACCTGGGGTGGTGAACACAGTCTATTTATTCAGTCCATCCTCCGGTTCCTCATTGGCTGAGTACTATGGGGTCACCTGTGTCCTCATATGTCCCCTAGGCCTTATTGTCTCCTATTGGGTCATTTATAAAAATTGGGCTGAGGCCTTTTCTAATTGCCTTCACCTCCCTTTGTCTAGTGGACTCTTCCTGGAAAATGCACTACCAGCCATGTGCACAGTTCTCATACCCTCTCCCCACCCACTCCCCACATTCTGTTTGCCCTGGGGAAATTCGGTAACCAACTAGCCACATACTGTTTCTTTTCTATGAAGATGAATCATAGAGGCCTGTCTCCTACACTAACTAAAATCAAGTAGGCTGAAGTATAAAGAAATTATTCTTTTCTTATGCTAACAAGCCTGGGAACGTAAACTTTTGAACTCTTCCTGTAGATAACCTTCTGACAACCCCTGAAAGATTTGGGAGAGAATGTTCATATGTCCAGATCACCTGACATTCATTATCCAGACCATCAGACATCTGGAAGATTATAATCTTGGGCCAATCCAGAAGGCAGGGTTGATACTTCTCAAACATGAATGTTTAACCATAAGAACTCTTAGCTGTTTGTTCTTTTTTGGAGCACTCTTGGTTTTGCCTAGTTGTGTTTCTGGTTTGCAAGATACTTGAATAAATCTTTATCAACTATGTCTAGTCAAGTCCTCCTGATGCATATTTGGTGGACAGCAATACCTGGCTACTGCCCAGTTTCAGACCTGATATGGCTCAGCATTAGGACCAGTGTGTAAGGTGAGGCTAGCCACTACCCAGGGCTGAAATAGTGCCACTTGTATACTAGTACTTGCCTCCCTAGGCTCACTCTTCCTTGAAACCTCTGCTGTTTTGCAAAGTATCTCCCAGAACTGGGCAGTGGGAAGTGGAAAGCAGATATAGGTCAGGAAGTGGTTTGAACTACTGGGTGCAAACCCGCGCCCCCCCTGCCCCCCTAAACACACACACACACACACACACACACACACACACACACACACACACACACAACAGCCTGAACTCACTCATCCTTCAATTCTTTTTTCACAAAGCCCACAAACTTCCCTTTTGTAATTTCCTTCTCCTTCAAGGTGATTTTCTTTTTATTTTTTATTACGAAAATTTTCAAACGTACACTGAGGTAGAGAAGACTATAATTAATCCTTAAGTGCCCACCAATTTCAACAATAATTAACATTTTGCCTATCTTATTTCATTTCTCCTCCCTATCTTATTATTTTTATTAACATATTCATTTACTGTTAGAGTATTTTTAAAGATAATTATAAGTTTATTTTAAAACGGGGAGTCAAGCAGAGAAAACCAAGCTTAATGTGTTCAGCCCTCAACCCTAGCTCCCCATTGCTACCTCAGAGTCACACCAGGTGCAAATACAATTTCATAGCCTGATATTCATTCTTCTAATAAATAATGTTGACTACATTCTTTATGCCAGAAACTGTGCTAGGTACTGAGAAAAAGAAGAGACCTAGGATAAGAACCTCTCAGTTCAGTGGGAAAGAAAAAAAGCAAAAGGGTAATACTGTTGGTGTGGCTTGATTATTTATATACTAGAGGCCCGATGCACAAAATTCGTGCAAGGCGCTCGGCCCTCGCAGCCTCGACTTCATCCAGAAGGAGGCCCGGAAGGACATTCCGGTCTAATTAGCATATTATGCTTTTATTATTATAGATTATTATAGATTATAGCTGCAGCATGAGTGTTAATTTGCTATACAGGTCTCCTTACATCTGCTTTGTGAATCTAGAGCCATATATTATTGACAAGGCCACAGAATTAACTTCTTTCTGGAAGTTTTCAAAAGGAATCTCAAGTTGGCCTTTTAAAAGCCTCTGTTTTTTGCTATCTTAAATATAGAGAAACCAAGCCAAATAAATCCTTTCCACCCAATTTCACCCATAATACAATTCTTCCCTCAACCCCCACAATGTCTTAAAGTTCCTGGTGTGCCAGGAAGTTATCTTCCTTATCTCCTGCAAAGCTGGGGTGGTATAAGTCAGGTCCTTGGCAAGTTTTTCTGAGAGCCTTTGTAGGAATTGGTTCATTATAATGGACTAGAGGCCTAGTGCATGATTGAATCATGCACGTGTAGGGTCCCCTACACGCTTTCGCTTTTCGCGGTGGAGCTGGGTCCCTGTCCGCTGGTGCACCAGGCCTTTCAGAAGCCTCTGGCTCGGCGGAGGCTTCTGAAAGGCCTGGTGCCGGAGCAGACAGGCCTGGTGCCAGAGCAGCTCCCCCGCTTTTGATGGTCCGCGGCCGCTGAGGGGGGCTACCCTGATGTTGAGAAGCGCAGGGGGTGGGACTCAATGGCCGCTGAGGGGGGCTGCTGCGGACACCTGGCTACCCTGCCGTTGAGAGGCGCAGCTGGGTGTCCGCGGCAGGCCCCCTCAGTGGCCATGAATCTGGCCGTTGAGAGGCACAGGGGGCGGGAGTCCCGCCCCCTGCGCCTCTCAACAGCAGGGTAGCCCCCCTCAGTGGCAGCAGATCCGTGCCTCTCAATGGCCGGATAGGCCACCCCAAGTCCCGCCCCCCAGCCTCCCGCCGCCCAATTGTGGGCGTAGCGGAGTGATGGTAATTTACATGTTACTCTATTATTAGATAGGATTAAGTGAGCATCATTCCCAAAATAACATTCTGGCCCTGGCTGGTGTGGCCCAGTTGGCTGAACATCGCCCTGTGTACTGAAAGGTCTCTGGTTCTATTCCTGACCAGCACACATGCCCAAGTTTTGGGTTCAGTCCCCAGTTAGTGTATGGGAGGCAACTGATGGATATTTCTCTCTCTCTCTCCCTCTCTCTCTCTCAAATCAATAAAAAATTATTAAAATAACAAAAATAACATTCTGGACAAAACCTTGGTTGCATAACTTATTTTTCCGTTATATCCTGGTAAAAAGGAGGGCAAGTTCTTACTGAACCTATGCAAATAACTATGATGAAATGAGAACTAAGGAGCCTTTTTAAGAGTTTTTGAATTCTTGGCTGGGGTATGTGGGGCAATGAGAATCAGATAACATTTAAAAATGTTTATTTCACTCAGAAGGAAAGGGGGAGAAGGTTGAAGAGGGTAAAGGAGAGATAAACGGTTATGGGAGAAGATTTGACTTGATACAGTACAAAATATAGATGATGTATTATAGAATAATTGTACACCTGAAACCTATATAATCTTTTTATTTTTAAAATTTTTTCTATATAATCTTTTTAATCAATAGAATCCCAATAAATCCAATAAAAAGAAAATAGTTATTTCAGTTAAAAAACAAACCCAGAGCCTAGTAATTTGTTATGAATTACAGAGTTTAAGAAGAAGAAAAAAGCCTTTTTTATATATCCAGAATAGAGTGTTAAAACAACAATAACATTAAAGTGGAACATTTAAACAATATTCCAAATGAATAACTACAAATTTTCCTTTTATGTTCATAAAAGAATTAAAAACTCTTTTTATTTTTTCTTATATTTTATTGATTTTTTACAGAGAGGAAGAGAGAAGGATAGAGAGTTAGAAACATCAATGAGAGAGAAACATCAATCAGCTGCCTCTTGCACACCCCCTACTGGGGATGTGCCCACCACCAAGGCACACACCCCTGACCGGAATCGAACCAGGGACCCTTGAGTACGCAGGCCAACGCTCTATCCACTGAGCCAAACCAGTTTCAGCAGAATTAAAAACTCTTAACAGCAGCTCCTTAGTTCTTATTTCATTTAGTCCTATATAACTAATTCTTGTTCTGCTAAATATTGAGCTAGCAATTTCATGAAACTATCAGCTTTTTTATTAAAAAGAGTTCTGGAAATCTTGTCTTAGTCAACTGGTTTGGTGTGAAAATTATCTAAGTAATGTTAACTCAAAACCCATACTTAGGAGTCTCTGCTTCAAAGCATTAATAGTGTGAAGTATATGGTTTGGTCCTTTTTCATGGGCCCTTCTTTGTTGAAGATACAAATTCTGGCCTGTAATTTATAGGAGAACCTTCAGGCAAATATTAGAGTAAAACAAAAACTATTTGTAAGTGACAGAACCTTAACATGCTCAGGGTTAATTTATATCTGATAAATTGCAAATGTGAAAGGTTATGAAGATTCTTAAGAAGAACAATGCAACTTACAGGGAAATTTGGTTGTTTATTTGGCATGCAAAACTGTCACAGGGGATGGATATACTATACTTATATAAAGCTATCCATATAATTTTAGTAAATATTAAACCCAGTGTGTTACTCTAACTGGATTTTCTTCTCAAAACTGGAGTTTACATGCTAAAAAAGGAAGTTTCCACCTCCTGAATTCCCACCAACTCCCTAGAGGAATCACTGGCTGGACCAGAGATTTTTTTTTTTTTACCAGAGATATTAAGATGGGTTTTTGAGACACAGGAGGTCCCACCCCCTGCCCCCATCCCCCATCTTCTCAAGTTGTGGACACTTGAATAAACCTCTTTCCCTCTCAGCAGCACCTATCTTACAAGTTTGGCTTTCTTAGTGGTAGGCAGCTGGACCTGAGGGTCATTTCCCCAGTTCCAAACCAGCTAATAAAGCCATTTCAAAAATATTTTTAGATAAAATGTCTCTAAAGATTATTATTAAGCTTATTTCATAGAAATCAGTGAATGTCACACTGATTCATAAAAATGGATGAACAGAACTTTTATAGAGCATGCAATCCAACTTTCCTAGCATAGGTGTAGGCTGTGAGAAGACAGAGAACTTGGCAAAGGAATTCATAAGTTTGATATGATTTTGGATAGTTCTTTCTGTAACCTTTGTTCTGAAGAGTGGGATGGCTGTGGTCTCTTTTATTGATCGTATGCTATTACTAAAACTCCTCCAACTCTACAGAAGATGCCAAAATCACTCAGAAAGAACAAGACATAGTGTGATAACTCCCCCAGAAGATCATCTAACAGGTAGACTTGGGACTATGCAGGGCCTGAACGAGTGAGAGCCCAAATCAGGGCGAACTGCAGTGGTTAGAGATGGGATAAGAGGATTATAACTGAAAGATCTGGCAGAGGTTGGAAGGGTTGGGTTCTGTGGATTGTAGCAGGTTTGTGTGAATTCATTTTACAAATGTGAATTTTTATGATTCCTAATAATAACTGAAAATATCCATCTTAGATATGCAAGATAGTTTTGGGCATTGATGGTAACCAATTGTTCTCTAGATCCTTGAGGAAATGACCTAAACTGAGCAGGCTATCAAGGGCAAGGCCAGAGTGTAAAAGAAGGAACAATGGGTGGGAGTTAATGGATCAGGGTTCCATTCTTGTTCTGCCTTAGGCAAGTCACTTAACATCTCAGGGCCTCAATTTTATGGTAAAACAGGAGAAATAATTCTTGCTTTTTTTACTTGGTGGAGGTGTTGTGAGGGTTATATGAGGTCATTTATGTAAAAATGAAGTAAAATGTAAAGCCATCTATTTAGCTTCCTAGAAAACCGAAACAACATTTTTGTGTGCATTGGAAGAAAAGCTCCTTCTCAGAGTGAAGTCAACCCTGGGCCAGTCTGTATAACTTGGTGAGCAGAGCATGGGTTAGGTTTCAGTCTCTACTTACCCCCTTGGCTGGACATGCTTGAATGGAGCATAATCTTCAGAATTATTTCTGCAAGAAGAATCACACTATGTAATATTATAAGGAAGCATCACTGGCAAGATGGGTTATTTTTTTAATCTTTATTGTTCAGATTATTACATATGTGCCTCTCCCCCCCCCCCCCCCCCGCCCCATAGCTCCCCTCCACCCAGTTCCCACCCCCTCCAGGCCCACACCTCCCCCACCACTGTCCTCATTCATAGGTGTAAGATCTTTGTCCAATCTCTTTCCACACTCCCCACACCCCTTTCCCCCCCCCCGAGAATTGTCAGTCTGCTCCCTTTCCATGCCCCTGATTGTGTTACATTCACCAGTTTATTCTGTTCATCAGATTTTTTATTCACTTGATTTTTAAATTCACTTGATAGATATGTATTTGTTGTCACTTTGTTTTTTATAATTTTTTATCTTTACCTTTTTCTTCTTCTTCCTCTTCTTAAAGAATACCCTTCAGGAGAGAAACCAAGATGGTGGCATAGGTAAACACTTGAAATTGCTGCCTCACAAAACCACTTCAAAACTACAACTAAAAGACAAAACAGACATCATCCAGAACCACAGGAAAGCTGGCTGAGTGGAAATTCTACAACTAGAAGGAAAGAGAAAAGCACACTGAGACTCAGAGGAGGTGCGGAAGTAAAGTGCAGAGGTACGGATGCTGGCAACTGAGAACACGGTTGTCTTTTTCAATCAGGAGGGAGACACAAGCTCCCAACTGCTCTGGACCCAGACTCATATGGGGAGAAACTGGACTGTCTGGCTTTGGGCGGAACTCGAGGGAGGCTTTTTCTCAGAGGTGCTTGCAGCAATTACCGTGGAACATTGAGACCTGGGACCTCTTAGGGCAGGGCTGAGGATCAGCCATAGCTGTTTACTGAGCCCTGAGACCCCGCCCCACCCAAGCTGTGCACAGAGGCTTTTGCATATGAATGGCCTGGCCCTTTGCAACCTAAAATTACCTAACAAACTGCAGCTGGGTAAGAGAGTTCCAGAGCCACCAAAAGAAGGCCCAAGGCCCCACAGCAGCTTGTATTGCTTCACAGCCGGGCCTCATCTGGGCACCTCCAAACCCCAAACAAAGAAGAGGAATCTGAAGATCTTTCCATAGCTCCTGCTGGGTGGCCTCAGGCAAAGGCTAAATTTGTACCTCCTTGGATCTCCCAGTGGTCATAGTGGGACCATTCAGATTACAACTCCTCAGATCCATAAAGGACACACTCAGGGGGCAGACTCAGTGAGCACCAAAGCCCCACTGAAGCAAGTCTTGCCCCATAAGTGGGTCTCCAGCACAGAAGTTCTCCCATCGTAGACACAGCTGATCCTCACAGCCAATTGGCCTGGAGGTCAATTCCTCCCAGAGATACCAACAACAATCAAAGCTTAACTACAACAAGACTGTGCACACAACCCACAAAGGGGTGCACCAAGAGTGTCCACCTCAGGTAATTAGGGAGGCTGAGCTACTGGACCCTATAGGACACCTAGCACACAAAGCCACTCTATCAACACGGGGAAGCAGCCAAAATGTGGAGACAATGAAACAAGTCACAAATGAAAGAAATGGAGGCAAGCAAACTACTGGATATAGAGTTCAAAGCCACGGTTATAAGGTTTTTCAAGAATTTTCTAGAAAACACCAATAAATTTAGTGAGACCCTCGAGGATATGAAATAGTACCAATTAGAAATTAAGCATACACTGACTGAAATAAAGAATAATATACAGAGATACAACAGCAGACTAGAGGATCGCAAGAATCAAGTCAAAGATTTGAAATATGAAGAAGCAAAAAACACCCAACTGGAAAAGCAAAAAGAAAAAAGAATCCAAAAATATGAAGATATTCTTTTTTTCGAAACCGGTTTGGCTCAGTGGATAGAGCGTCGGCCTGCGGACTCAAGGGTCCCAGGTTCGATTCCGGTCAAGGGCATGTACCTTGGTTGCGGGCACATCCCCAGTAGGGGGTGTGCAAGAGGCAGCTGATCGATGTTCCTCTCTCATCGATGTTTCTAACTCTCTATCCCTCTCTCTTCCTCTCTAAAAAATCAATAAAATATATTTTAAAAAAAAACAAAACAAAAATATGAAGATAATGTAAGAAGCCTCTGGGACAACTTCAAGTGTACCAACATCCAAATTATGGGGGTGCCAGAAGAAGAGAGAGAGAGCAAGATATTGAAAACCTATTTGAAGAAATAATGACAGAAAACTTCCCCCACCTGGTGAAGGAAATAGACTTACAAGTCCAGGAAGTGCAGAGAACCCCAAACAAGAGGAATCCAAAGAGGACCACACTAAGACACATCATAATTAAAATGCCAAGAGCAAAAGACAAAGAGAATCTTAAAAGCAGCAAGAGAAAAACAGTTAGTTACCTACAAGGGAGTACCCATATGACTGACAGCTGATTTCTCAACAGAAACTATGCAGGCCAGAAGGGAGTAGCAAGAAATATTCAAAGTGATGAATAGCAAGAACCTACAACCAAGATTACTTTACCCAGCAAAGCTATCATTCAGAATTGAAGGTCAAATAAAGAGCTTCACAGATAAGAAAAAGCTAAAGGAGTTCATCATCACCAAACCAGTATTATATGAAATGCTGAAGGGTATTCTTTTAGAAGAGGAAAAAGAAGAAAAATAAAAAGATAAAAATTATGAACAATAAATACATATCTATCAACAAGTGAATCTAAAAATCAAGTAAATAAAATATCTGATGAACAGAATAAACTGGTGAATATAATAGAATCAGGGGCATAGAAAGGGAGTAGACTGACAATTCTCCGGGGGAAAGGGGTGTGGGGGTGCAGGAAGAGACTGGACAAAAATCGTACACCTATGGATGAGGACAATGGGGGGAAGGGTAAGGACAGAGGGTGGGGTGGGAACTGGGTGGAGGGGAGCTATGGGAGGAAAAAGGGGAACAACTGTAATAATCTGAACAATAAAGATTTATTTAAAAAAGAAAGAATACCTTTCAGCATTTCATATAATACTGGTTATAGAGTTCATCTTACCTAACTATTATAACATCAAACTAGGCAATTGACATTAGCATAGTGTGTGTGTGTGTGTGTGTGTGTGTGTGTGTGTGTGTGTGTGTGGTTTTATGTCATTTTGTTTCATGTGTGGATTCATGTAACCACCACTGCAAGTCAAGATACAGAACTATTTCATCACCACAAAAATATTCCTTGTGGTACTTCTTTATAGTCACACCTACATCCCCATCCCCACCATCTTTTTTTTTTTTTTTAAATATATTTCTTTATTGATTTCAGAGAGGAAGGGAGAAGGAGAGAGAGATAGAAACATCAATGATGAGAAAGAATCATTGACCGGCTGCCTCCTGCACACCCCCCACTGAGGATGGAGCCCGCAACCCAGACATGTGCCCCTGACCAGAATCGAACCTGGGACCCCTCAGTCCGCAGGCTGACGCTCTATCCACTGAGCCAAGCAGACCAGGGCCCCATCTCTATCATCTTAACCCTTGGCAACCACTACTATATTCTCCATGTCATATAAATGGAATCATACAGTACATGACCACTTGATTTCTTCCTCCTCCCTCCCCCCATTTATCAAAATGCCTTTGGGATCCATCCAATTTGTTGTGTGTACCAATAGCTCATTCCTGTTTATTTTTATTTATTTATTTATTTATTTATTTATTTATTTATTTATTTTCTTTCAGAGAGGAAGGGAGAGGGAGAGAGAGATAGAAACATCAGTGATGAGAGAGAATCTTTGATCAGCTGCCTCCTACATGCCCTACACTGGATATCGAGCCCACAACCCAGGCATGTGCCCTGACTGGGAATGTACCCCTGACCTCCTGGTTCATAGGTTGATGCTCAACCATTGAGCCACTGTGGCTGCCTCATTCCTTTTTGTTCCTGAGTAGTATTCATGGTATATAAGCACCAGTGTTTGTTTAGCTCTTCTCCTATTGAAGGATATTTGGGCTGTTTCCAGTTTTGGGCTAGTACAAATGAAACTGATATTAACATTCATGTACAGAGTTTTGTGTGGACATGTTTTCATTTCTCTGGGATAAATGCCCAGGAGTGTGATTGCTGGGTTGTAAGTATATATTCAGTATTTTAAGAATCTGCCATACTATTTTCTAGGATGACTGTATCAATTTACATTCCCAACAGTAATGTATGAGAGATCTGCGGGGTTCTTGATCCAGCATCTAAAAGGGTTCAGGAATCTGGAAAAGTGCTGTGTGTAAATTAAATAAGAGTTCAGAGACAAAACATAATTTTGAAAGGCATTTGGGGGGCCAGTGGAGCTTGGCTAAAAATATCAAGTTTTCTTTGTCTTAGGATCCCTTGCTTTTTATTAACACAAATTGTCCAAAGGCAAGGTAGATATACACTTCAAAGGCCAGGGTTTGGTACACAGAATCCATTGTCAGATTGGAAGAATTACCTCTGGCTGTTCAGGTGTTTGGCCAGGAGGAGGCAATAACATAAAGATTAAGATGCCCTCAGCTGTCTGGCAACAAGCAACCCTTTATGCAAATATTTTTGGTGTGGGGAAATGCCCTCAGCCATCTCCAGATGATTCAGCCCTGCTGACATGCTAGAATTGGCTTCTGGCAAGATCCAGTTTCTCCGTATCTTTGCCAGTGTTTGATAGTGTCACTATTTTTTATGTGAGCCATTCTGATAAATGTGTAGTGATATCTTTCCACTGCAGATCTCTGGAGTTCTTCCTCTGCAGTCTTGTACTCCCTCTCATGCTCTGCCCTGTGACCTCTAATTGCATTGACCTCCTTGGACTCCCAATCTATATTCCCAACTTAGTGTGACCGATAGACTCAGCCTGGGTTCCTTTTCTCTTTGCCACATGGCCCAGGAACTCCAGGGAGTAAGCCCCTCTTGTTTCCCATCTCTCAGTGATCACTATCCTGCATTGCCTGTTTGCCAATATCTTGAAAATCTGTTTTTGTTTTTTTATATAACTTGTTCATTTTTATAGGAGTTTCAGGCAAATTCCAGTTGCTATTATTCCATCTTGACTGCAAGTGAAAGTCCATATTTTAGATTAATTTGAAATGAGAAATAGTGCTTATGCTTAGAATCTAAGTCTTAAAATGCTTCATTATCAATTTTCTAATCAGAGTATCTATTTCTCTATATATATCTCTATTATCTATCTATCTATCTATCTATCTATCTATCTATCTATCTATCATCTATCTATCTAGCCATCATCATAAATTTTGCTTAACTAGAAGTCAGAAGTTCTACTATAACATCTGAGGCATTAACCTCTTTGAGCCACTTCCTTATTTGTAAAATGAAGTGTCAGTCTATATAAGCCTTAATTCCTACTTTGAGATTCTAGGACAGTGATGGGCAACCTTTTCAGCTTGGTGTGTCAAACTTCGCCAAAAAACTGAGCATAACTCAGGTAGTGTGTCACTTTGAGGAAAAAACTAACTCCAAGACTCTAGTCGCAAATGTTTCATCCTCAGGAGCAGCAAATGTTTCATCCTCGGCATGTGGCCACGTGTCATCAGAAATGGCTACACATGTCAGTGCTGACACGCGTGTCATAGGTTTGCCATCACTGTTCTAGGCTATTGTTTGACTTATTCTAGAAGCAGTGAGCAGTGTTGGTAGGTACGTTACTTAGTGTGTGTTATTTCTAAATAGGAAAATGGCATTGATAGAATAATGAGCATGTGTTGGTAATATGTAATAGCAATAACAGCTATGGAATACATTTATCCTTTTATATGCAGTATCTTATATAACATTCACAATATCTCTATGAAGTATTATTCAAATTTGGAAGAGGAGAAAACTCTAGTCATAAGAGGAAAAAACAAAACTAAAAACCTGTCCAGTCTAAAGGTTATATACGTAGACTGAACACAGAGGTCATTTCTTCATATTTAATTAAGGATTACTTTCAAACAATCCCTAATAGGAAGAAAACTACTGGAGTTATAAAGAGACAGGTGATACATGTAGTTGAATATGTTACCCCTGCTGACGCTAGGCAGCCACAGGTTCATCGGAGGAGTCTTTATTCCCTCTCCATGTTGCAAATAGACCTCACCAAAACGAATGGGCAAAATGGGCACTAAAGAAGAATACCACAAACAAATTGTGAGGATGAAATGAAATAAATGCCCTACATGAAGTAAGTGCTCAATATTGATAGTTGTTTTTATTATTATTGCTGTAAATTGTCAATATCAGCACTGCAAAAGACCAACTTGGTAGACTTTGCTGATCACAGAAAAGGCTCCCAGACCACCATTTGAAAACTCTAGCTTGAATGACAAAATAAAACATTCTCCATCAAGGGGCTTGCTTATGTCTTTGAGAGGGTTTGTATGGTGCTTTATTAGTTTCCGAAGTGCTTTTAAAAATATTAACTCATGATGTCACTTTTAGTTAAAGAAGTGATTGAGTAAGCATTGTAAACTTCCTAGTTTTACTCATCCAGGTTATAGGGACTGATAGTGATGGTGCAGCTTTGGATATTCTCTTTTCTAGGGCTAAATTATCAGAATTGAAAAATCTAGATATTCTTATGGGAAATTGGCAGAGGAGTGGAGAGTGGAAAACTCAGATAGGCTGCATAGGAAAGATATGTAAAAACTTATGATTGACTCATACTCCAAATGTTCAAATGTTCTAAAATGTGAAAAGCAAAATAGCCATTTTGGTGAGATGACCCAAATAAAGGCCAAAGATTTTGACATTCCAGAAGTGACAGGAAATAATTAAAGGATATGGAGAATGTAAGGAAATGGCTTGGTTTAAAATCCATGGGCAAGATCAGGGTGCTGTGAACCACAGAAGAGTGGGTGTAACTCAGGAATAGAACAATTTATTGGCAAAATCAAACTGCAGTTTCCCAGGGTCAAGACATTTCCTGCCTTGGATGTCTGGGTCTGTCTCAATGCCAAAATAGCCTTACTTCAGAGTGCCTGTGGGAGCAGAAAGGAGAATTGGCTTAGTGTGTTTACGCTGAGTGGGGGAAGTGAGAGGGGCGTAGGCTTAGGAATAAGTCTGGGTTTAAGAGCATGTGGACCACAAGGTGGTAATCACTTTTCTGAAGACCAACATCCAATGCACTTCTCAGCGGGAAGGCAACCCTGGGAGAGAAGAACTTGTTAAACAAGAGGAAACAATTTTGGAAGCTACTTAAGTGTGCAGGTAAGTCACAGTGGTGTTGGGTGCCCCAGGGAACAACATAGACTATACTTTCTCTTTTAAAAATTAAAAAAAAATTGAAATATTTTCAATTTTAAAGAAAAATTACAATAATGATATAAGAAATCCTGAATATTTTTTATCCAGATACATTATTAAAAAAAATCTTTTTCTACTTTTTAAAAATAATTTTCTTTCTCTCTAAACACTTGTACCCATATGCATATATACATAGAACCTATATTGTGAACCGCATGGGGTTTGAGAATAGTTTGAATACACCATGCCCCTTTGCTCCTTAATATTTCAGGGTTCATTTCCTAAGAACAATGATTCTCTTAAATAATGATAATACAATTTTACAAATTCAGTATATCAAGCATTGATACAATATTCCTACCTACTCAACAGATTATAGCAATTTTTTTTCTTTTAGGGAAGGCCTTTTTTTTTTTAAATACATTTGTGGTTTTTTATTATTTATTTATTTATTTATTTATTTATTTATTTATTTATTTGTTAGGGTTAGGATTAGGGTTAGGGTTTGGCTCAGGTTAGGGTTAGGGTTAGGGTTCGGGTTAGGGTTCGGCTCAGGTTCATTTGTGGTTTTTAAAAATATATATTTATTGATTTCAGAGAGGAAGGAAGAGGGAGAGAGGGATAGAAACATTCATGGTGAGAGAGAATCATTGATCCACCAGGGAGCGGGCCTACGCTGGCAGGTGGACATCCCCTGAAGACTCCCAGGCTGCCAGAGGGATGTCTGACTGCCAGCTTAGACCTGATCCCCTGGGGAGTGGACCTAAGCTGGCCAGTGGACATCCCCTGTGGGCTCCCGGACTGTGAGAGGGCACAGGCTGGGCTGAGGGACCCATCCAGTGCACAAATTTTTGTGTACCGGGCCTCTAGTCTATAATAACTTCTCTCAAGGAAAGTGTGACACTGTAGTTGTTTGTCTTCTCAACCAGCTTCTTGGATTACTTGGAACTAATTTCTGTTGAGAGTCAACTTCCCTCTACTGTTGCCCCACAGATGAACCAATTTTAGAACCACTTCCCCTGGTTCTTCCTGTTCTGTAGGATCCACACGTCATTACACAACAACAGGGAATGTGGTGTGGAGGGACAGGAGGTGACTTGAGGGGCATGGGGTAATGTAGGGAAAGGGAGAGGCGATGCCAAAGGCTTTGCTGTCAGGGTTTAAGGAGCCTAGGGTCTTTTTTTTATTTTTTTATTTTTTTTTATAATATATTTTATTGATTTTTTACAGAGAGGAAGGGAGAGGGATAGAAAGCTAGAAACATCGATGAGAGAGAAACATCGACCAGCTGCCTCCTGCACACCCCCTACCGGGGATGTGCCCGCAACCAAGGTACATGCCCTTGACCGGAATCGAACCCGGGACCCTTCAGTCCACAGGCCGACGCTCTATCCACTGAGCCAAACCGGTTTTGGCGGAGCCTAGGGTCTTTAGTGGAGCCAAGTTTCATCTCAAAGTCAGTCCTTCCTTTTCCCTCCTTCCCTCCAGGAAAAATGAAGCTGACTCTGGTGCAAATCTTTTTTATGATGTTGCTGCTGTTGCTGGGCCTTGGGATGGGCCTAGGTTTGGGCCTTCGGATGGCTGCAGCGGTCCTGGAGGATAGTGATCAATCCCTGAATGAATTTTGGTCCAGTGACTCACAGGACAAGGCTGGAGCCACTAAGGAGGGAGAGGGCACCCGAACAACAGAAACCCTGCTGCTTAGCAACAAAGGAGTGGTACAACCTGGCTGGCCTGAAGAGACCATCGTCAATGAAGATGAAGTTGGAGGAAACAAGATGCTCAGAGCTGAGGCTCTTTCTCAGAGTAACAAAGACTATCCCAGGCTTGACCTGATGGCCCGGGAATGCAATTCCATGATGGCACACAAGATGAAGGAGCACAACCACACATGCATCACCCAGTACACATTCATCCACGAGGAGCTAGATACAGTCAAAGCTGTCTGTAAGGGTCCTGTCATTGCCTGTGAGCTCCAGGGAGGCAAATGTCACAAAAGCTCTCGTCCTTTTGATTTGACATTTTGCAGGTTATCCAAACCAGGCCAAGTCACTCCTCACTGCAATTACCTAACTTTCATTTTTGAAAAGTTCATTATTATATCCTGTAATGACATGAAGGTCCAGGTAATGCCTAGATAATGAAGCAACTTACTTTCTTCTTTTTCTTCACCTTCTCCTCTTCCTCTTTCCACTTCCTCTTTTCCTGCTGTTTTCCTCTTCTTAGGTATTCTGCAATAAAGGTTCTGGGAAGAAAGACTGGCCTATTTTTTTATTATCCCCTCATGAAAACACAATTCTTCTTTGCCCCAGGTTTCACATCACTTGTATTGTGTTCCTGGGATTAGCAGTGGTAGAGTAGGTTAATGATATCTAGATAGGTTCTTCCTCTCATCCTATCTCCTCCCCTGGAAAGAGATTGGTGAAGAAATAAATGTATTCCTGTGGTCCTGGTCATTAGTCTGTTCCTGGTCTGTTTGCCTTTGGTTGTGGACTACAAGAGTTTAATGCATCCCTTACCCATGTCTTTCCCTGCTACCCACCCTGAATCTCTAGGGTGATAAACCTGGACTTTCCACACAGCACTTCTCTGCTGCAGATGCAAACTAAAGTAATTGCATCTCTGACTGCATCTGGAGAACTATGTGGAATGGGTGTTTTTCTTTCTTTTTTTTCCTTTTTATTGGCTTTATTGGGGTAACACTGGTTAACAAACTTATCCAGGTTCAGTTGCACAATTCCACAACATATCATCTGTACGCTGCATTGTGCGTTCACCACCCCAAGTGAAGAGAACGGGGTCTGAATAGGGCCTAGATTTAGGAATTTAGGGGTCGGCTGGTAAGGTGTTATGTTCTTGCAGACCAAGACAGAACTCATTCTAGTGTCTTAATAGTTCACCATACAATGAATTGTGTAGCTTTTGGTTAAGAAGAAGTCAAACTTGGGACGCTTTCACATTTCATTACCAACCCTAAATGCTTTTGGTTCCCCCACTGGACAGATTCCCAACTTGGCTAATAGTCTCTGACATGCACTCTTCTTTCTTCTCCTCCCACCTCACATAGAAAGTCGCCCTCTGGTGTCTGGGACAAACAGTGACATCTAGGTAAGGTACCCTGAGCTTGGACTGACACCTGTTGCCCTGAGTCTCATTTCTTTCAATCAGCTGCCTTCAAAGCTTTCTGAAACTTGTGCCCAGGGGGTCATCATAGGCCCCTGAAGCCAGACCCCAGTTCCAGGAGGGTGTCCTGGCAAGTGGATGGCTCCTTCTAACTGGTGTGGTATTTCTTTTGTGGGATCACCTGATAGCACTTCACCAGAATGGTGCTGACATGTTGATTTGGGGTGACTCAAACACAACCTGTATATAGGATAATTTAGGACTCTGGGTTACCAATGGTCACTACTGATCTTTGGACTTGAGCACATGTGTTGGAGGCTTTCAGCCATCCAAGTGCTACTCCTGTTCTATAGCACTTGACGGTGGCAGGGGTAGCAGTACACGTTTCTTTTCCTTTGAACCCCCCAACTGCTGGCACCAGAGTGGTTACTACACCCATTTGCAGGCTCCACACCACATGGAAGAATGGGGGGCTACTCCTGTCTCCTGCAAGAACTTGTGAGACCATTGTTTTGCAGTGCCAATGGGGCACTTCAATCAATGTCCTCTCTTGGCTCTGATGGATGGGTGATGGTATACTTTTTTCGAGTTGGTCTTAATCTGTGCAAGATGAAAGATAGTCATTACTTGCATAAACAGGACTGTTCTTTCACTCTGCCCAGGGGCCCCTCGCCTGTCCTTCTGGCTGGTGGCAATGTGTGCAAGGCAGGGATGTGGTGTGGTCAGTTATGAAAGAGGTCGCATCCTAGGAATGCAGTGATCATGGCCTAAAGAGTTCAAGAGAAGATATAATTAGAAGATGTGTTGTTTTATGTTTACACTATATAATTCCGAAAGGCAAATTCCCCATGACCAGCAAATGAATTATTATTCTCATTCTCCTGCATACTCCAGGTGCTATGGTCTGAATGTGTGTTCCCCTGTCTCCAATTCATGTTAGAATCCTAAACCCCAATGTGATAGTGTTAGGAAGTGGGGCCTCTGGGAGGGGATTAGGTCATGGAGTCTTCATGAACAGGATCAGTGCTTCAATAAAAAAGATCCCCCAGAGCTCTCTAGTCCCTTCTGCCATCTGAGAATTATACGAGGATCTTCCAGCCAAAAGAGGGCCCTCCCTGACCATGCTGACACCCTGGTCTTGGACTTCCAGCTTCCAAAACTATGAGATATAAACTTCTGTTGTTTATAAGATGGCCGGTCTATGGTATTTTGTTCCAGCAAACTAATGGACTATGGTGCTAGGTAAGACTTGCATTTGAGGCCATTATCAACAATGTAACCTTTATATATATACTAGAGGCCCGGTGCACAAAATTCATGCACGGAGGGGGGGGGCGTGTCCCTCAGCCCAGCCTGTACCCTCTCCAATCTAGGACCCCTCGAGGGATGTCCGACTGCCGTTTAGGCCCAAACCGCTTCTGCCTGCCAGCCTGATCATCCCCTAACCACTCTGCTGCCAGCCTGATTGATGCCTAACTGCTCCCCTGCCAGCCTGTTTGCCCCCAACTTCCCTCCTCTGCCGGCCTGGTCACCCCTAACTGCCCTCCCCTTCAGGGTTGATCGCCTCCAACTGCCCTCCCTTGCAGGCCTGGTCCCTCTCAACTGCCCTCCCTTGCAAGCCTGGTGCCTCCCAACTGCCCTCCCCTGCTGGCCATCTTGTGGTGGCCATCTTGTGTCCACATGGGGGCAGGATCTTTGACCACATGGGGGCAGCCATATTGTGTGTTGGAGTGATGGTCAATCTGCATATTACTCTTTTATTAGATAGGATATATATATATATAAAAGTGCTGCCTTTTTCTTGTGGCGAAAGATACAAAATTATCCAAGAATGAAGAAATGGTTCCTAGATTTAACAGGGAGAGATAGTGCCTGCATACCACAAAGAATCTGCCTGTGTACTGATTGGACAATAAACAAGTATGCATCTTTTCTCTACCCATAATTCTAAATCTTCATTTAATAAGTCATTATACTTCACTTGGGCCTACAAAATTTATAACATCTAAAAATCAAATTGTTTATATACATGAGGGTCCCATGCCCCTTTCCCTTCCTCCCCCATTTGGCCAGGGCCACCCACACCCAAATCCAGGGAATGTCTCATGTTCGTGTCCATGACAGGCTCTCCTCAAACCCCTCGAGTGCTCTCACTCTTGGCAGACGATCCCAAGGTGGAAAAGCTATATTATCAGGTGAGACTTACTCCTGGTAGGATGAAAAGGGACTCCCAAGAAGCAGAGTTGTTGCTATTTTTAGTAATACTTTGATTTAGCAAGTGATTTCCTGCTGTTCCTGCCTCTGTGCCCTGCATCCTCCCCATAAGCCTGCCATTTCCTCTTTACATTTGCAAACTGGGCTTCAGTTAGTCTCTAGAAAGTGATTCCAATCACAGAGATTTCACCTCCAGGAGAGCTGGGCTAGCTCTCTATTAGAATTGTGATTCAGAAACCAGGTAAAAGTTGGATTTAGGAGAAGAATAAAGGGAAGAGGAAAATGGTGGTTTTAAGGCTAAGCAGAGGGACTGTGAGTGAAATGTGTGTTCACATCGAGGCACAACAGCCTTACCTATTTATGTAGGATTTTAGGAGGCATTGGGATGCTCCACTGTTTGAAAATGTCAGCTCTCCAGCATCAGCATGAGGCTGGTGTTCGGAATTGCATCTTTATGAACTTATTGTGTATCCCTATTCACAAGGATATAAAATGTTCAAAGAATGAGCAGGATTTTCAGCACTTTTATAGGTGACAACAAGAATACCAAAGAGCAAAAGAGCACTTATTCTGGGAATGCTTTTGCATGAGGTTGGCAGTGTGGTAATTACTGGGTAGCCATTCATTTAAAAAACAACACACCATCAACAAGAACAAAACTAAAACTAGGCATTGTATCTGTCCTTATAACACAGCTACAAATGAGACCTGTAGGGGATAATTAAGTGAGGAAGAGGGAAGGTGATGTAATTAGATGCAGCATTTGGCACTGCTCTAGAAAGCTGGTTTGGCTAAGTTAGGCCAACAGACAGCAAGCAACTGCGTTAGTAGTCTGGGGTCTGGATGATGTATTTCCAAGGTGAAGGAAAGGCTATCTAAAGGGTAAGCTGATAAACATAAATATTCTTTACAGGGGAGGGGGAGGTGTAGCCATCCCCCAGCTGCTGGGAGCTTGTTGAGAATTCACGGTGTGGACTCGCCTCCAGCCTGAGGGGGCCTCCTCATTGGCAATGCCTAAGAGGTTTTGTTCCTCCCTCAAGGGTGGCCCACAGCCAATACAGATACAAGAACCTGGACCTCTGGTCTTAATTTTATGTCAATCATGTTCTAGAGCTTCCAATGGGATCAGGTTTGAGGCTAGACTTGAAGCTAAAATCACATCTATGTTAAGCTTTTTCTTCTACCCTATCCTGCTTCCCTTACGTCCTTAAAGGTTTCTCCAGAGAGCATTCTCTCAATAAATCACTAGTTCAAGAATCTCCATCCTGGCTCTGCTTTTAAGCCACTTGGCCTAATTCCTTTGCTAAGAGCAAGGCAAACAGAGGCTGGTTCTTTAAGATGTGCATCAAGCATGTCAAACTCAAAGGCTAACACAGGCCAAATAAACAAGGATTAAGTTTATGTGAGCTGCAAAAAAACAAAAGCTTCAATTTTCATAGAAACAAAGGTTTATTTCAATAGAGACATGCTGAATATAAAGGGTTGAAATAAATGAGAAATCCTATATAATAAAAGCCTAGGTGGCGTTGCATGACACCCTCGTGCGACATCATCACAAGATGGCCACTGCGACATAGTCACAAGATGGCCAGCAGGGGAGGGCAGTTCTGGGTGATCAGGCCAGCAGGCGAGGGCAGTTAGGGGCGACCAGGCCAGCAGGGGAGGGCAGTTGGGAGTGACCAGGCTGGCAGGGGAGGGCAGTTGGGAGTGAGATTAGGCCAGCAGGGGAGGGCAGTTGAGGGTGACCAGGTCAGCAGGGAAGGACAGTTGGGGTTGACCAGCCCTACAGGGCAGGGCAGTTGGGGGCCATTAGGCCAAAAGGGGAAGGCAATTGGGGGCAATCAGCCCAGCAGGGGAGCAGTTAGGCATCAATCAGGCTGGTGGGGGAGTGGTTAGGGGGAGATCAGGCTGGCAGGCAGAAGCGGTTAGGGGCAATCAGGCAGCCAGGCAGGTGAGCAGTTAGGAGCCAGCAGTCCCGGATTGTGAGAGGGATGTCTGACTGCCGGTTTATTCAGACATCCCCCAAGGGGTCCCAGATTGGAGAGGATGCAGGCCAGGCTGAGGGAACTCCCTCTCCCATGCATGAATTTTGTGCACTGGGCCTCTAGTCTATATAATAAAAGCCTAAGTGGCCATTATGGTAGAATGACCAGAACGACCAGTCGCTATGATGTGCACTGACCACGGGGGTGGGGGTGGGGGGGTGGGGGGGGGCAGACTCAGTGCAGGAGCTGCCCTCTAGTGGTCAGTGCACTTTCACAGGGGAATTGCCGCTCAGCCAGAAGCCGGGCTTATGGCTGGCAAGCGCACCTGCCATGGTTTCTGGAGTCTCCCAATGCCACAGCACCAGGCGTAGTGGGCCAGGATGAGCACAAGCAGCAAGTTGCCCAGCTTCAATTCGGGCTCCTCCCTGGATGCCTGCCACTTGGCCCACTGCTACATCCCCCGAGTGGTCCCAGACTTCGAGAGGGCACAGGCTTGGCTGAAGGATCACTCCCCTCCAGTGCACGAATTTCATGTACAGGACCTCTAGTCATTAACATAAAATAATAGAACATTTTAATAAAAATTAATATTTTTTTGAATATTATCAGACACTGAATAACTACACAAATTAATAAGCATAATGCAAATAAACTTATTTTTCTTGTTCTCCAAAAGCAAAATATTTCCTGTTGCGTACACCAAACAGGTCAATTCAAGACTAATGACATGGCAATCAGCTACTAAAATATTCGCTGCTAGTATTAGTGGAGAGAAATGGTGCGCCTGCGCATAAGGCACGTAAGGGAACTGAATGCAACACGATTATAGTAATGGGAACTGAATGCAACACAATTACAGTAATCAGTCATTAATGAAAGTTGTAGTTCGTTATTAAAAATTATGAATAACAGGATATTATAAAAATTAAGTTACAAAATTTTTATTAAAACATTTTTTATATACTGTTATATTGGCTGGGCCACAAAAATATTCATTGTGGGTCGCATGCAGCCCATGGGCAGGGAGTTTGACATGCTTGTACAGATTCTAAGGAAAGGATGGAAAATTCATTTTACTTGAAGATCTTCAAGGAGCTGAAGGCAAGGGTTCAGGTTGAAGGTCACTTCAGGTAGGCAGCCAAGGTAGACTCTAGAATGTCAGTGTCTCATAGTAGTTAAACACACAGAATCTGGAACTGCACAGCCTATCTTCAGATCCTAGTGCTATCATCTGCTAGCTGACCTTGAGTAAATAAACTCTCGGTTCTTGTTCATCAGTAAGTGGGAAATATCCTGAGCAGAACTAACAGAATGTCTTGTACATTTTAGGTGCTCAATGTATATGTATTGAATAAACTCATATTTTTTTGCATGAATCATTCTCAATCATTGGCTAACATGCCCCCATCTTCCTTTTATGTAGAGTTACCACCACTCACAAGAAAGATGGATTAGATCTCCTGGACCTTAAATCAATAGTGTTATAACTACACCATATTTTCAACTTTCTTGATCTGGGGACAGTCAGTTATCTCTCATCAATATCGGAAACTTACAGAAGTTGCTTGATAAGAGCTTTATGGTTTTTCATTACTGTGGTGGCATTAATGTCCACATATTCATCGATACTCTTTCCTTCAAAAGATGGGCTTAAGTCTTGGGGGGAAGGGGCAGATGTAGGGGGAGGGGGTCAATGGGGAATAAAAAGGGGACATTTGTAATACATTCAACAATAAAGATAATTTTTTTTTAAAGTGAGCTTAATTCTCCTCTCCTTGAGTGTGGGCTCAACTTAGTGATTCAGTTCTAATCAATAGAACATGATCAAAGTGAGTGACAGCATGCTGCTTCCAAGATAGGTCAAAGAAAGCATTCGACTTCTCCTTCCTCTCCTTCTCCTTCCCCCTTCCCCCTTCCCCCTTCCCCCTTCCCCTTCTTCTCTTCTTTTTTTTTTTTTTTTTGTTAGAACAACTCAGCAAAATAAAAGTCCTATTTATTGTTGGACAACTTTGTTTCACATATACATCAAACAGGCTAACAACAACAACAAAAACCCCACAATAAATAGTAATATCATAGACAAAAAAAAAAAAAGGATAAAAAAGAAACCTTTTTATCTTTGGCCTTCTTAACCATCTCATACAAACCAACTACTTATAGTATAGCTAAGTACATACACAAAAAGTTACTGGAAAACTCGGAATAAGATTTTTGTTGTTGCCTTTTAAATAAGGTTTTTTTCCTCCTTTGAGATTTTAATGAACACGGTCACATCACAAATAAAGCCAGAAATTGGACAAAGAATGCACCAAAGCCTGGTTTGGTCATCCCAAGATCATTAAAAATGGCTGACCCCTAACAATATATACAAAAATACAAAAGGTCACTACAAAATACAAACACATTTTCCTTTTTAAAGTGATTTTTTTTTTTAAAGCAGGGCCCTGATAGTTTTGGTTCTTTTTTCTCTCCCCTGTTGCAAATTCACGTTGTGGGTTTGAGTCATTTTAATTTCATGAACAAGCTTTAAGGATCTTGTTACGCCTGTGTTCTCAATTTTCACATCGATGTGAGCATGTATAGGTCATATTGCACTGGAAGAGGAATGGTGATGGTGATAAGGCAGGATAATAAGAAGCTAGGAAAATTCCTAGGGCCTGGCCTTGTGATTCAGTGGTTGAGAGTTGACCTATGAACCAGGAGGTCATGTATTGATTCTCAGTCAGGGCCCATTCCCAGGTTATGAGCTCGATCTCCACAGGGATCAGGCCTAAACTGGCAGACAGATATCCCTCCAACAATCCGGGACTGCTGGCTCCTAACCACTCACCTGCCTGCCTGCCTGATCACCCCCTAACTGCTCCCCTGCCAGCCTGATTAACACCTAATTGCTCCCCTGCCAGCCCGATCACCCCCAACTACCCTTCCCTGCCGGCCTGGTTGCCCCCAACTGCCCTCCCCTGCCAGCCTGATCTCACCCCCAACTGCCTTTCCCTGCCTGCCTGATCACCCCTAACTGCCTTCCCCTGCAGGCCTGATCTCGCCCCCAACTGCCCTCCTCTGCCGGCCAATTTGGTTCTGATTGGTTGGTTTCTATGCCAGTCAGCATCAAAAGCTCTGCCTCCTAGGCAACCATTGGCTCCTCACAGTTGACCCAGATTTGGTTCTGATTGGTCAGTTTTTATGCCAGTCAGCGTCTCTGGGCCTATCAATGGGGCCTGATAAGAAAGATGGGGCTGATCAGCAGCCCCGGTGGAGGCCTGGAGAGAAATGGCATGGCTGCTGGCCAGGCCTCAAGAGAAAGAGAGAGGCAAGTGCTGATCAACAGTTGCCACAGAGGTTACGGATCAGACCCTGCTTCTCTCTTCAGGAGTCTCTCTGGGTCTGATTTGCAGCCCCCTCAGCAGTCAGTGCTGGATCTCCACGGCAACCCAGCGCTGACTGCAGGGGTGACTTCTGGTTGGTTGAGCCTCCGGTCATGACGGATCCAGGATTTTTATATATTAGGATTCCCAGGCCATACAAATTTATCAACTTAAAAATTAGCCTGCTATTGCCCTAATCGTTTTGGCTCAGTGGATAGAGCGTCCGCCTGTAGACTGAAGGGTCCCAGGTTTGATTTCTACCAAGGGCATGTACCCTGGTTGCAGGCACATCCCCAGTAGGGGGTGTGCAGGAGGCAGCTGGTCAATGTTTCTCTCTCATCGATGTTCCTGGCTCTCCATCCCTTTCTCTTCCTCTCTGTAAAAAATCAATAAAATATATATATTAAAAAATTAGCCCGCTATATTGGTCAAACATGTAATTAACTCACTTCTAATTCCTTGACAGGGCCAGACCAAATGTTTTCATGGGCCTTATGTGGCCACGGGCTGGACGTTTCCCACTCCTGGTTTGGATTATCATCACATCTCATGAATGTGTGTGGTATATGCATTATTCACATTTGTAGTAAAATGTTATGGCAAATGTAATGTGCTTGGTGTTTAAGTTTATACTGTGTTTATTAAAACTGGGTTAAAGATTAAAAAAATATAAGAAAGTGGAATTGAATTTGTCATGCATCATATGCTAAAAAGATTTCACATGAGTTAAATATTTTAAATGTAATACAATTAAAAATCACATTATAAACACACATGCAGAAAATATAGAAAAATGTATTTATGATGTTAAAGACTATGCAAAATTGTAATTCAGTGCATACATTTTAAGACCTCTGGATGTCAAAGGATATCATACACAAATTTTAAAAGAAACATCAAAATAAAAAAAATATTTGCAGCATATACTGAAAAAAGGATTAATGTTCCTTGTATAAAACGTGCTCCTAAAATAAACATAACCAACCCAGTGAAAAAATATGCAGAGGATATCAATAGAAAATTCATAAAAGAAAAGAATAAGTTGACAGTAAACATTTGAGATGTTTAACCCCATTAATAACCAGACAAACAAAATCAGAATTTTTATATTATAATGGAATATGATATATTTGATATTAATGTTAGAAGAATTTAGACGAACTCTTTATGCAAGTATGTATTGATATAACTTTGAGGGAGAAAACTGGTCAATGTACCTTGGGTTTTAAAACGTAATTTTGCTTTGATCCAGAAAAAATTTAAATGTATTAAAATGGAAAGATAACACAGTTACATTAAAGTACATAAAATGTAAATGCACATTTCAGTGACAATCACAAATCAAATACTCATGTAGTTCATACTCTATCCTTTGGAAATACCCTCAAAGGCAAATAAAAAGGTTTATATAGTATAAGAATGTTAACTTCTGCATATTTTATTACTGTTTGAGTTGTTAATTCCAATTTTCTTAAAATTTAATTTAAAGATATTTCTAGCCTGCAGGTGTGGCTCAGTGTTTGAGTGTCGACTTATGAACCATGGTTCAATTCCCAGTTAGGGCTCATGCCCAGGTTGTGGGCTCGATCCCCAGTGTGGACGTGCAGGAGGCAGCCAATCAATGATTCTGTCATCATTGACATTTCTATATCTCTCTCCTCCTCCCTTCCTCTCTGAAATTAATAAAAATATTTTTCAAAAAAGATATTTCTATCTAGCCCTAGCTGGTTTACTCAGTGGTTAGAGCATCGGCCCCTTGGAATGAAAGTTTTTGGGTTTGATTCTTGTCAAGGCACATATCTCAGTTGCAGGCTTGATCCTGGCCCAGGGTGGGATGCATGCAGGAGGCGACCAATCGATGTGTCTCTTTCACATCAATGTTTCTGTCTCTCCCCCTTCCTTCTACTCTCTCTAGAAATCAGTGGGGAAAAATATTCTCAGGTGAGGATTAATAAAAAAAAATAAAAATAAATTAAAGACATTTCTATCTAATTGCAGCTCTGCTCTGAATAAAGGAAAGAACAGTGTATCTTGGGATCTAAAAGTAAAGGGGAAGCAGTGTGCTCTCCCTAAAGCTGAGGTGATGTTGGAAACAGCATCACTAGAGTGGAGACAGGCCTGTGACAGGACAATCAGTGGCTATGACCCCTGGACAGAGAGAACAATGGGAAGGATGGGAAGTACCTGTCTGCACTCCCAGTGGATTCAAAAGTTACCCATGGACATAAAAGGGAGATTATATTCCTGATTGGGGACGTGGGCATTTATAGTCTTTAAAAAATTTTTTTAATGGAAGTGTAGCTTTATTTTATAGGCTACTGAAGCCCGGACTTGTTTCTTTCATGATTTTTATCATTACTCTTTGAAATAAGAAGGAAATCAGTACCTGTTCCCATTCAAGATACACAGTTGAACTTTGATAGGTCCTGAATAATGAGGTTAATGTGTGCAGATACTACTCATATCAGAATGTTCCTTATTGCCTCTATTATTTTTTTAATTTGCCAACTCTGTCTTTTCATCATGACCAAGCTGTGTCCCAGGGTCTCCCAGGAAGGTTATCATTCTACCTGTCTTAGCTCTCAGCCAGAAACCGAAGCATAGGCAGGCTCCAAGCCGTTCACCATTGGGATTTTTCTGTACTGCTAAGCACTGGGCAGAAACCAAGGGCATGGCAATGGTATAAGAATATTGAGGAGCAGAAGGTATAAGGGTTGATTCAATTTTTTTGGTGCCCTCAAAACAGTTTTCCAGAATACCTATTAAGATGTTTATTTTGGTTTTAACAATGGGAATTAATTTGGTTAAAATACAAATTTAAAGCCCATAGTTCTTCCTTTGCCTTTAAATTTAACTTGAAAATTTTATTATTAAACTAGAAGCCCGTTGCACAAAGTTTCGTGCAATAGACTTTCACCTGGCTGCCGGCACCAGTTTTCCGCCAGCAGCAGTTTTCCTCTGGCCACCCGCCGATCAGAGCGCCTCCTGCCAGTGCGATCGGCCACCCCGAGAGGAACTCCGATCGGGAGGTGCTCTGATCGGCGGGTGGCCAGAGGAAAACTGGTGCTGGCGGAAAACTGGTGCCGGCAGCCACGCAATCGGCCACCCCGAGTTCTGCCACCAGCGTCTTCCGCAGCGCCGGCCTAAGCAGTGCTGGCCGTTTAAGCCGGAGGGAGGAGCGGGGGTTGGGGACTCATGAGTCCCGCCCCCCCCCTCCCCGCTCCTACTGCCAGCCAATCGGCCACCCTGAGTCCTGGCCCCGCACCTCCAGCCGGCCCAATCGTGGGCGTAGCGGAGTGATGGTAATTTGCATATTACCATTTTATTAGGTATGATTCATAAATTCAGTAGAAACCTGGTTGCACTTTGGATATCTCACAAAGCTTCTTGTGACCCGTGGTAGTAAATCATTAGGTGAATAGGAGGATGCAGAGCACTGAGAATCTCAGTTTGGGTCTTGGCTAGGGGCTTAGATGGCCAAAAGATTGACCAAAGAGGCTCATGTCTGGCTGTAATAGTCTCAAGATTAAGAAGAATTATCTGAGGCTAATGAAGCACAAAGGATTTCTGTAGTTCTCTGGGCTTATAAATAGCTCAGGGTCAGTGATGCATACCCAATTATAATTCTCAACTAAGAGTTGTTTTTACTAATCCCGATATTTGAATTTGCTTTTGTTCTCCTTTGAGGTAAAGAATGGGGACTGGACAGTAGTTAGAAGAAGACTTTAGCCATTGTCTAACAGTGTCAGCTGTTGTGCTTCTGTTTTTTATAACTATACTAGTGGCCCGGTGTGTAGATTCGTGCATACTGAAAGGAAATTAATTAGAAGAAACACAACGTTGTAGAGATACAACATTTATTTTTAAATCACCAGTGGGCATTGGGCTTATGGCCAGTCACTTAGCCTTTTATATATATATATATAGATAGATAGGGGTCCCGGAGTGCGAGAGGGCACTCTGCAAAGTTGCTGTTGTACAGGGTGTGGAACGCAAACTCAAGTGTGCAGAAACCAGATTTGAGGCTGACAGTGCCCCAGCAGCAACATAACCCATGGCTGAAGGTGGAATTGCACAGCCCCACGAGGAATCGGGCTCCCTCCTCTCTGGTTCCGGGGTGTGTCACCTGAGAACCGCCACTGCCAAGTCACTGCAGCTCCTGCATTGAGCGTCTGCCTCCTGGTGGTCAATGCACATCATATGTACTGGACGGTCAGATGGTTGGATGGTCACTTAGCCTTTTATATATATGGATCATAACATGTAATTCTTAAAATTTATACCAGGCCTATGCTTGGGCAACATAAATCTCCTCAGGCCTCATCAGTCTGGGGTTACTGATAGGCTAATTTAAATGGTAACAACCTACACCTCACATAATTTTTCTCCCTCTCCCCAGTTTCTGTATATATTAATCAATTTGTTTGACAGTGACAAAAACTTCAAAAAGCAGTGGATGAAACAAGACAGGGACTTGTTTCTTTCACATTTCTTTTCCTAAAGTCCAGAGATAGTCTGTTCAACTCTGGTATGGTGTTCCATGGGGTTAGATACCCAGGCTCTTTCTATTTTGTTGCTCTGCCAAACTTAGCACAGGGCTTCCATGTCAGGATCTGAGATAACTGCTCTAGCTTCAATCAACATGTCTATCAACATGCCAGTCATTTGGAAAAAGAGAAGGAAAAATAAGGGGATTCCTCTTCCCTTCAAGGATATATCCGAAAAGTTTTACTCATTTTACTGTTTTCCGAAGACACTCCATTGTTTAGAAATTAGTCACATGGTCAATTTTAATTGAAAAACAACAACAAAAACACACACACATCTGGGAAATACCTCTTTTATTTTGGGTGGCTATGTGTTCAGGTAAAATTTCAGGTTTCTATTATAACCCCTAGATAAAAAAAGGGATTACGCATATTGAGGGACAATGGGTAGTGTCTGCACTACTATAACCTTCTACATGCTTGAAAATCTTATTCATGTCATATCTCTTGTATTTAACATTCTCTAGGGGAAGTCTCAAGATGGTCCCAGACTAGTAGGCTATGTATATCAGGTAGTATCTTTTTTTCTTCTACTCCATGCCTTCTTGATGGTGTCCTTTACCTTTGAAGACACATATGGGAATTTGATCAATGCCGTGGTTGCCAGTGCCTCCATGACACTTGGCTTCTATACCAATACTAGAGGCCTGGTGCATGGATTCGTGCACAGGTTGAGTCCCTTGGCGTGGCCTGCAGGGATCAGGCCAAAACTGGCTCGCCGACATCCCCAGAGGGGTCCCAGATTGCAAGAGGGTGGTTTGCAGATGACGCATGCCAGAATTGGACTCCCTCCTCTCTGATTCTGGGTGCATCACCTGAGAACTGCAGCTGCCAAGTCACCACAGCTCGGCAGCTCCTGCATTGAGCATCTACCCCCTGGTGGTCAGTGTGCATCATAGCTAATGGTTGGAGTGTCTGCCTCCTGGTGGTCATTGCGTGACATAGCCAGTCAGATGGTTGGATAGTTGCTTAAGCATATCCTCTCTAATAAAATGGTAATATGCAAATTAACCATCACTCCGCTACATAAACCACGCCCACCAGCCAAGCCACGCCCACCAGCCAATCAGGGCAAGTATGCAAATTAACCCCATTCAAGATGGCTACAGCCACAGAGAGCAAGGTTTCCCAGGTAACAGAGCAAGCCAAGCTTTCCATAGCCGTTGCAGGCCTAAGACTCCACTCAAGCTACAAAGTTTCAATTATAGAAGGTAAACAAATTCAAACAAATGGCAGCAGAATGGAGCTTGAGAGAGCAGGCCAGGGCTGCCGGCGGCAACAGGGGAAGCAAAGCTTTCCGCACACCCTGGCCCGCTTCAGGCTACAAAGTTTCAATTGTAGAAGGTGAATTAACTGCCACGGAAATGGCTGCCGCCCCGGAGGGAACAGCAGGCTTGGCTCCGCTCCAGGCTACAAAGTTTCAATTGTAGAAGGAAAATAAATTCCAGGTACCAGGGCCTCTGCTTGGGTCGCCAGGGTGCGTGGCTGGCCTGCAAACCACCACAGGCCCCTCGCTCAGGCCGCCCCACGCCCCAAGGGAACCCCACCCTGATCCAGGACACCCTTCAGGGCAAACCAGCTGGCCCCCTCCCGTGCACCAGACCTCTATCCTATCTAATAAAAGAGTAATATGCAGATTGATCATCACTGCAACACACAATATAGCTGCCCCCATGTGGTCAAAGATCCTGCCCCCATGTGGACACAAGATGGACACTACAAGATGGCCAGCAGGAGAGGGCAGTTGGGAGGCACCCGGCCTGCAAGGGAGGGCAGTTGTGAGGGTCCAGGCTTGCAAGGGAGGGCAGTTGGAGGTGATCAACCCTGCAGGAGAGGGCAGTTAGGGGTGACCAGGCTGGCAGAGGAGGGAAGTTGGGGGCAAACAGGTTGGCAGGGGGGCAGTTAAGAATCAACCAGGCTGGCAGTGGAGTGGTTAGGGGGTGATCAGGCTGGCAGACAGAAGCGGTTAGGGGCAATCAGGAAGGCAGGCAGGCAAGCAGTTGGGAGCCAGCAGTCCTGGATTGTGAGAGGGATGTCCGACTGCCCGTTTAGGCCCGATCCCACCAGGATCGGGCCTAAACGGGCAGTCGGACATCCCTCCAAGAGTCCCAGATTGGAGAGGGTACAGGCTGGGCTGAGGGACAACCCCCCGCCGTGCACGAATTTCGTGCACCGGGCTTCTAGTATATATATATGCTTTCTTCCAACAGCACCAAAACTGTGTAGTTGGAGGATTTAGAGGTGTATGGTTTTTCTTTGGGAAAGGTAGAGATTATACCTTTATAATTCTGTATTACTCGTCACCTCCTGAAAATCAAAACCGTATTGTTTGTTTCTCAGTCTCTCATCAAAATAGCTCTAATATATTTTACTTAAAACTTGTCTCACCAGAGATTAAAAATGGTGGCAGAGTAGGAGGATGCTGCACGGACATGCTCCCAGGAACAAGCTGGAATTACAACTGAAATGGAAAGACTTCCTGAATAATCAATGGAAAACTCACAGGAGAGAACTCTGACACCCAAGGACCAAAGGTGGAGACCGCATAGAGACTGGTAGGAGGGGCGGAGGCACAAAAAGGCTGGCTGGGCACCCACAGATGCCAACTGAAGTCCCGGAGAGATATCTCAGCTGTGGGGGGTGTCACTGAGAACTTTGGGATCTAATCCTGAAGCTGGGCTCCTCAGCAGAGAGCACCAGACTGAGGAGGGTACCCACATAACATCTAGCTGTGAAAAGCAGTGGGGTGCTGTCTTCAAGGGAGTGGCAGTTGAAAGTTCAGGCACCCTCTTAAAGGACCAATGCACAAAATCCCCTGTGGAGCTACCCACCTTGTGCTCTGGCAGAGGGAAGGTGAAGTGGACTGGAGCTGTGAGAGCAGAACCCAGGACTGGGAACTTGGGGGATAGAGCTCAGAAGGCAGACACCCCAAGTTTCCTGGGTTGAGTCATTCCCTCACACAATAGAGGACATCTCTCCCACATAGACATCTGCCTTGCCTGGGGGGAAGATAGTTGACACACCCTATTGGAAAACACCTTGCCCTGAGGCCACTTAAGAGATTAAAAGTAACAATTAGCCTCCATGCAGAAGCAACTGCCCCACTCTGCTGAAAAAACTCTCACCACACTTGAGGATGATTGCCTGGGGACAATTCAAGTCAGAATTCGGTTAGTCTGTAGACAGAGGAGGTCTCTGGAGGCTTTGAGTCTTTGCCTGATCCAATTAGTCAGAAACAGCCTTTAACACTGTCCTTCACTAGAGATTGAGAGGTATAGAGGATCTCCCTAATACACGGTCACAAACCCAAACAGACAACCAAAATGAGGAGACAAAGAAACAACCCCCAAATGAAAGAACTAGCGAATTCTCCAGAAGAAGAGATAAACGAAGCAGAGATAAGAAATTTATCTAAAACAGAGTTCAGAATAATGATGTTAAAAATGCTCAACAGTATGAAAAAAGATACAGTAAGTATGAAAAAAGAACAGTCTGAGATAAAGAATGACATCTTATCTAATAAAGAGGGAATATGCTAATTGACCATCATGCCCTCACAAAGATGGCAGTGCCCACAGCCAATAAAGAGGGAATATGCTAATTGACTGCCATGCCCTCACAAAGATGGCAGCGTCCAGTCCCCTCTGCCCCACCTCATCCAGCCTCATTCCCCCAGTCTCCTCAGGCCTGCCTCATCCAGCCAAAGTTCCCAAGTCCCCTCAGCCCTTCCTCACCCAGTCCCCACAGCATCCAGCCTCATCCAACCTAAGTCCCCCAGTCCCCTCAGCCCTGCCTCATCCAGCCAGAGTCCCCTAGTCTCCTTAGCCCCACAGGAGAAGGCAGTTGGGGGCAATCAGGCTTGCAGGGGAGGGAAGTTGGGGGAGATCGGACTGGCAGGGGAGGGAAGTTGGGGACGATCATGCTGGCAGGGGAGCAGTTAGGTGTCAATCAGGCCAGCAGGGGAGCGGTTAGGGGGCTATCAGACTGGCAGGCAGAGTGTTTAGGAGCAATCAGGCAGGCAGGCAGGTGAGTGGTTAGGAGCCAGCAGTCCCAGATTGTGAGAGGGATGTCCAACTGCCACAGGGATTGGGCCTAAACCAGCAGTCGGACATCCCCCGAGGGGTCCCACATTGGAGAGGGTGCAGGCTGGGCTAAGGGACAAACCCCCTCCCCCCGTGCACGAATTTCATGCACTGGGCCTCTAGTAACACAAATAAAGAACACATTGGAAGGAATACACAGCAGATTAGGGGAAGCTGAGGATTGAATCAGTGAATTAGAAGACAGAGTTGAAAATATCACTCAATTAAAGAACCAAAAAGAAAAAACAATTAAAAAACAGGGGGACAGCTTAAGGGAGCTGTGGGACAATGTGAAATGTAACAATATTAGAATAATAGGTGTGCCAGAAAAGGCAGAAAGGGAGAAAGGAATAGAGAAGGCGTTTGAAGAAATAATGATAGAAAACTTCCCTAACCTGGTAAAGGAAAAAGTCACACAAGTTCAGGAGGCACAGAGAACCCCAAACAAAAAGAACCCAAACAGACCCATGCCCAGACACATCATAATTAAAATGCCAAAAATAAAGACAAAGAGAGAATCTTAAAGGCAGCAAGAGAAAAGAAAACTGTTACCTACAAAGGAGTTCCCATAAGGCTTACACCTGATTTCTCATCAGAAACTCTACAGGCCAGAAGGGAATGGCATGAAGTACTCAAGGTAATGGAAAGCAAGGATCTGAGACCAAGATTACTATATCCAGCAAGGCTATCATTCAAAATAGACGGTCAACTAAAGAGTTTCCCAGAAAGGCTAAAGGAGTTAATCACCACCAAGCCAGCATTACAAGAAATGCTAAAGGGATTGCTATAAGTAATAGCTGAGAAGAAGAAACAGAGAGAGAAACCTAGCCATACAGAATTAAAATGGCTATAAATAAGTATCTCTCAATAATAACCCTAAAAGTAAGTGGGTTAAGTGCTCCAAACAAAAGGTGTAGGGTAGCTGAATGGATACAAAAACATGACCCAACTATATGCTGTCTACAAGAGACCCACCTCAAAACAAAATACACTCACAGGATGAAAGTGAAGGGATGGAAAATTTTTTTCCATGCAAATGGAAAAGAAAAAAAAAAAGCTGGAGTAGCAATACTCATATCCAACAAAATAGACTTTAAATGCATCATGTTAAGTAAAATAAGCAAGTCGGAGAAAGATAAATATCATATGATCTCACTCATTTGTGGAGTATAATGAACAACATAAACTGATGAACAAAAATAGAGCCAGAGGGGGAGAAATATTCTAGAATATAATAGAAGTAATCCTGTTATTTGCAGATTTATAATATTTCCTATAACTTTTATGATATACCATGTTAGTACAGTTTTGGTAATATCATTATATTTAAATCCTTTTATTCTTGAAAGATTAATGTTTATTGCATGTAATATTATTATATGTAAAATCATTTTTCTTGAATAATTGGTGTTTATTGCATGTAAGATTATCATATTTAAAATTGTTTCTCTTGAGATATTAATGTTTATTGCATGCAACATTATTATATTTAAAATAATTTTTCTTGAAATAAAAAAAAAACTGGAAAAAAACACACACACACACACACACAAAAACCTGTCTCACCATAGTGCTCAAACACTGGTCAAAAAGGCCAGGTGTGTATTATGTGTATGTGGAGTATGGGATGGAGGGGTAGATGGAAGTGAAACACCATTCTTGCTTTTCTGTCCCAGTTTTCATTTTCTTTTCTTTATCATGCAGAACATTTCCTCTTCAGTATTTTTCCTCACAAATAAGGAGTAGTGAAAGGACTGAGGCCATAAATAAGGAGTAGTGAAAGGACTGAGGCCATGTTTGAAAGGATTCTAGTAACTCTAGAATGGCCTCACCAATTAACTATGTATGCCTAAATCTGATTGAATTGTGGTTTTAGGAACAACTTAACCTATAACCAGATGGTTCTTTTTCACTTTGAGGGCCCAATAGCTGGAAAAGTGACTGGCATACATAGACATTAAATAAATACTTATTGAATAAATGAATGAATCCTAGGCCCTTATTTACATCAATTGATGATGAATTAGGACCTTAGCTCTGAGTCTGAAGACAAGAATAGGAATGGTAAAAAGATGAGCAGATTGGATTGCAGAGAAGTATGCAAGAGAAAAAGACACTCTCCCTACCATCCTCCATCACTACTCCTTACTCCATTTTTCCTATCCTACCTAATAATAGACAAACATGCAAATTGACCATACCTCCGACACACCCACAAGTCACGCCCACCATCCACGCCCACCATCCAATCAGAGTGAGCATGCAAATTAACCCAAACCAAGATGGCTACAGCCACAGAGAGCAAGGTTTCCTAGGTAACAGAGGAAGCCAAGCTTTCCGCCTGCCATTGCCAGGCCTAAGCCTCCACTCAAGCTACAAAGTTTCAATTATAGAAAGTAAACAAATTCAAACAAATGACAGCAGAATGGAGCTTGAGAGAGCAGGCCAGGGTTGCCACCGGCAACAGGGGAAGCAAAGCTTTCCGCACACCCTGGCCGGGCCCACCTGCTTAAGGCAATAAAGTTTCAATTATAACCCCAACAGAAATGGCTGCCGGCCTCGGAGGGAGCCCCAGGCTTGGCTCCGCTCCAGGCTACAAAGTTTCAATTGTAGAAGGAAAATAAATTCCAGATACCAGGGCCTCCACTTGGCCGGCCTGAAAACCACCACAGGCCCCTCGCTCAGGCCTCTCCACGCCCCAAGGGAACCCCCACCTGATCCGGGACACTCTTCAGGGCAAACCAGCTGGCCCCCACTCATGCACCAGGCCTCTATCCTATCTAATAAAAGAGTAATATGCAGATTGATCATCACTGCAACACACAATATAGCTGCCCCCATGTGGTCAAAGATCCTGCCCCCATGTGGACACAAGATGGCCACCACAAGATGGCCAGCAGGAGAGGGCAGTTGGGAGGCACCCAGCCTGCAAGGGAGGGCAGTTGAGAAGAACCAGGCCTGCAAGGGAGGGCAGTTGGAGGTGATCAACCCTGCAGGAGAGGGCAGTTAGGGGTGACCAGGCTGGCAGAGGAGGGAAGTTGGGGGCAAACAGGCTGGCAGCAGAGTGGTTAGGGGGTGATCAGGCTGGCAGGCAGAAGCGGTTAGGGGCAATCAGGAAGGCAGGCAGGCAAGCAGTTGGGAGCCAGCAGTCCTGGATCGTGAGAGGGATGTCCGACTGCCCGTTTAAACGGGCAGTCGGATATCCCTTGAGGGGTCCCATATTGGAGAGGGTACAGACTGGGCTGAGGGACAACCCCCCTCCGTGCACGAATTTCATGCACCGGGCCTCTAGTTTTAATTATAGGGAATAATTATAAAAAGATGTTAAGGTCCACAAGAGACATACAAAAAAATGCTCAAAGTCACTAATGATGATTGTCGTTTTGATTTGCACAAGAGATGCAAATCAAAATGACAATGAGGTACCATCTCACACCTGTCAGAATGGCTACCATCAATAAATCAACAAATGACAATGCTGGTGAGGATGTGGAAAAAAAGGAACCCTGGTACACTGCTGGTGGGAATGCAGACTGATGCAACCATTATGGAAAACAGTATGGAGTTTCCTCAAAAAATGAAATATGGATATGCCATTTGACCCAGTGATCCCACTTCTACGAATATATCTTAAGAAACCCAAAGCACCAATCAGAAAGAATGTATGCACCCCTATGTTCATAGCAGCACAATTGACAATAGCTAGGATCTGGAAACAGCCCGAGTGCCCATCAGCAGATGAGTGGATAAAAAAGCTGTGGCACATTAATACCATGGAATACTATGCAGCAGTGAAAAAGAAGAATCTCTTACCCTTTAAAACAGCATGGAGGGACCTGAAGAGTATCATACAAAGTGAAACAAGTCAGTCAGAGAAAGACAAGTATCACATGATTGCACTCATATGTGGAATCTAAGTAACAAAATAAACTGATGAACAGAGTGGATCCAGAGATAGGGAAGCATGGAATAGAGTGTGGAATCTCAGTGGGAAGGTAGGGGAGGGTGGTGAGTGGGAGGTAATCAACCAAAGACTTTGAATGCATATATGCATAGCCCATGGACACAGACAAAAGGGTGCTGAAGACCTGAGGCAGGTAGGGGGCAGGGGTGGGGCTGGAGGGAGTCAATGATAGAAAAAAAAGGGGACATATGTAATACTTTCAACAATAAAGAATTATTAAAAAAATATGAAGAAGCTCAGCTGGAGTGGTTCCGTTGAGTGTCAACCCATGAATCATGAGGTCACTGTTCTTTTTTTAAAAATATATATTTTATTGATTTTTTACAGAGAGGAAGGGAGAGGGATAGAGAGTTAGAACACTGATCAGTTGCCTCCTGCACACCCCCTACTGGGGGATGCGTCTGCTACCAAGGTACATGCCCTTTACCAGAATCCAACCTGGGACCCTTCAGTCCCCAAGCCGACACTCTATCCACTGAGCCAAAGTGGCTAGGGCAAGGTAACTGTTTTGATTCCTGGTCAAGTCATAGGCCTGGGTTGAGGGCTGGATCCCTGGTGGGGGGACATGCAGGAGGCAGCCAATCAATGTTTCTATCTCTTTATCCCTCTCTCTTTCTCTCTCTAAAATCAATAAAAATGCATTTTCAAAAATTAAATTAAAAAATATAAAGAAGTTTCACAGACAAAAAGAGAGACATTATTATCTAAACCAGACAGATAGATTTCTTTTATCATACTGATTCTTCATCCTTTTTTGGAAGTGAAATAGTCTTAGATAAAGTCACATCTACAGAAAGTGAGAAATGGAATTGTGAATAAATGTGACTATGTCAGAGAGTGATGAATTGTTTGTAGTTTTGTGAACAGCGATGAAGAAGCTCAGTTACGTGACCTGTTTGAATCAAAGGTATGGGAATCCACAAAGTACTTTGGAGAGTTTACTATCCTGAATATTTAGGTATTTATTCTGAGATGTCTCCTATTAGAATCTACACCTTCATTTTCCCATGAATATTGTGTTGTATGAAAGAACGGAACACACAAACTATCTATGAATATAGCAGTAGAAAGATGAATCACACTTTCTGAAGGGGCTTTGAGATCTTTTTGCTATAAATTGTGTCGCAGAGAAAGATAATTCCAAACTCAGAAACCCCCAAGTAACCATACCAGAGACACTTCGCTAGGGCAATGCACTTTATTATTTCTGCTCAACTAGAGATTCACATGAATACAACTTCGGAACACACTTCAGGCAACCATTTTCTGTTTTTCTTGGTAGTGCCCATCCTTTCACTACAGGCACTCATCCTCCTAACTCATTCAACATGTGCTCAGTTACATGACCTGTTTGAAACCACACCTCAGAGCACTGTCTTTGAACCTAGCCTACGATGCCTGTGCATGGTGTTAGGAGAAGAGAGGGAGGTGGATGATTAAAATGAATAGATTAAAATTACCATTCTCAATTTTGACCTAGAAGACTCAGTATGGAGAGGGGTATATTCCTCCCACGTTCAACTCTGAGACAATACTCTTCTAGGGTTGTGGGAGGAAGATATCTTCCTAATGGCTGGAACTTTTCTATTTGCCAGGTATTTCCAAAATAGTATTTACATAATCAGGAATAATTTCTCCAATATCATCTTGCCATCGACATGTAATAAGAGCATATCCCTTCTTGTAAGTCGTTTCATACTCACAGCCTGGCATCGTACTTCCCTCTGATAACGCACAGTGCGCTCCTTCTATTAGTTTCTTGGTCTTGTGACATTTCCTAACTCCATTTTTACATGCCACATACATGTTGTAACAGGTCTTTTGCAACTCCTCATATGGTATGTAGAGGAAGAAATGTTCTTTCCTACAGTAAAGATTGACGTGAATATTTCTTGATAACATTTCACGAGTACACAGTTCTGACTCACTAAACTTGAAATCAGCATCAAGCAGGACATGCTTTTGGAAACTGTCTTTGGTAGGTGCTCTGGTAGGCCCTGAATTATGTATTTCATCCCAATAATCTTGAAATTTTTCTTCCACCTCTTTAGAGAAATCAGGATATGTACGAAGCATTAGGACCTGCAGTGGAAGTGACTGCAGCAGCAGGAGCAGCAGAGGCAGGGACTTCGAGGTGAGCAGGGTGCACATATTTTCCTGTTGGGAATACAGGAGATATAGAGATACGTTCTGCTGTGATACTGTGCTCCTTCTATCCCTGGGCAGGCTCCATTTCCACCACCTATTGCCTTTGTGAGCTCTAAGACTTCGAACCATTTTAAAATTGACAACTCGGAATCTAAGTACCTCTGAAATATTGACTAAAATCTGATCTTACAAGACCTACATTCAATCTAGAAGACTGTGGATAAGAAAGGGAAAGGTTGACCTAACCGGTTTGGCTCAGTGGATAGAGCGTCGACTTGCGGACTGAAGGGTCCCAGGTTCGATTCCGGTCAAGGGCGTGTGCCTTGGTTGCGGGCACATCCCCAGTAGGGCGTGTGCAGGAAGCAGCTGATCGGTGTTTCTCTCTCATCGATGTTTCTAACTCTCTATCCCTCTCCCTTCCTTTCTGTAAAAAAGCAATAAAATATATATTTTAAAAAAGGGAAAGGAAGAAAAATGAAGAAAGGGAGGGGGATAAAAGTCAGAAGGTAAGGAAGGAAACAAGAAAGGAATAGTAGTGATAGAGAGCAAGGGATAGACAGAGGGCAGGAAGGAAAAAGGACATCAAGACAGCAGTGGGCAGATCCGGTCAAGGGCATGTACCTTGATTGCTGGCACATCCCCAGTAGGAGGTGTGCAGGAGGCAGCTGATTGATGTTTCTCTCTCATCGATGTTTCTAACTCTCTATCCCTCTCCCTTCCTCTCTGTAAAAAAAAAAAAAAAAAAAGAGAGCAGAGAGGGAGGAAGGCAGAAAGGAGGCTCCTGTGCTCCCTCCAGCTGGAACAAATAAATCGGTTCCCTTTTTAGGAGTTAAGAACTTGTGATGAAAAGAGCTCAAAGTGATCCACCCTCCCCTCATTAACATCCTGCTGTTATGAGAAAAATTCTTCATCTTGTGACGTTCTCCACTTGCTCACCTCTGACCAGAGATGCCCTTGGAGGAGGGATCAGCCAGGGTCCATAGGGTCAAATGAACACCATATGCTGAGCTTCTTCGTGTTTTTTACTACTACCCCATGCCTGAAATGGCTCAGTCCATTTTGCAGCCTCCTCTGCCTCCTCTTACCACTTGGAATAACTTTTCCACTAGGTGGCATCATTTATCTTGTGTTTTGTTTTTTCTTTCTCTCCTGTCCGCCCCCGCCCCCCCCACCCCCCCGCCCACCCTCCCGCTCCTATGTAGACTTTATGGTTTTTGCTATGATCAGGTTTTTGCATCCTTAAACACTCTCCAATCTTGTGCACCTGTTTGCAATTACAGTAACCTCATCATCAGAGATGTTAGCTATTACATTACTTCCCTCTCAGTGTGTTTCTATGTCTATTCACCCCACAGTAGGCCGCACCAATATTTCCCCAGTACTTTAAATATGTATGAGCAAGAGTCTTTGCTACACAAATGTGTAAAACTGGGTAGATGACATATTTTCTAAAATAATTGTATTACTTTAAAAATATTTAATTTGGTATACACTGATGAAACACGTTATTATGATGCTTCCTGATAATTGTTAAATGTTAACACATTAAAACAAAACAAAACACCTCGCTGAAACTGGTTTGGCTCAGTGGATAGAGGGTCAGCCTGCGGACTGAAGGGTCCCAGGTTCGATTCTGGTCAAGGGCATGTACATTGGTTGCGGGCACATCCCTGGTGGGGGGTGTGCAGGAGGCAGCTGGTTGTTGTATCTCTCTCATAGATGTTTTTAGCTCTCTATCCCTCTCCCTTTCTCTCTGTGAAAAATCAATAAAATATATTAAAAAAACAAAAACAAACAAACAAACAAAAACACCTTTCCTTAAAAGAGCCTGAGCAGAAGTAAAATGTGTCCTAGAGATCATGCCCAGTTGCTAGGCATCATAGCACAGTCTACTTTTTAATAGTCACCTTTCATAGAGAACTCCTATGGTCCTAGTAATCATTTTCCCTTCCCATTCCAAATTTGACTGTTAATCATTAATTTTCCAAGGAGTCTTTCTTCCCAGAGAAAAACAAGTACTTCAGATGTACTGAAGAGGCTTGCAAGTCTACCTTTGCCCGTGGTCCTTACCTCTTTCAGTCCTTGTGTTGTCTATGCTTCAGAGAATGAATGTTTCAGGGGCTGGGCTGGAGAGAGCCTGATACTGGGGATATTGACCTTTCCTAAGAGTACAGGAGCTAGAAGTAGGAAAAGAGAACAAGTGTGAGCAGCTGAGATAAATACATCCTTAGGGTCACCCTAAAATAAAAATAATAAACAGTAATGGTGAGCACAATGAGCTATTATTTGCCAAGCACTATGCTAAGGACTACCCACACATTATCATCATCAGCATCCAAACAACCTCATGATAAAGGTATTACTTTTTAAAAAAAAATGTATTTTATTGATTTTTTTAAAAATTTTTTTTACAGAGAGGAAGGGAGAGGGAAAGAGAGTTAGAAACATTGATGAGAGAGAAACATCCATTAGCTGCTTCCTGCACACCTCCTACCAGGGATGTGCCCACAACCAAGGTACATGCCCTTTACTGGAATCGAACCTGGGACCTTTCAGTGCTCAGGCCGACGCTCTATCCACTGAGCCAAACCGGTCAGGGCAAGGTATTACTTTTATATTTTTATTTTTTAACATATTTTTTATTGATTTCAGAGAGGAAGGGAGAGAGAGAGAGAGATAGAAACATCAATGATGAGAGAGAATCATTGATCGGCTGCCTCATGCACATCCCCTACTGGGGATCCAGCTCACAAACTGGGCATGTGCCCTGACCGTGAATTCAACTGTGACCTCCTGGTTTAGAGGTTGACGCTCAACCACTGAGCCATGCTGGCCGGGCAAGGAATTACTTTTAGCATTGTATTTGTTTTTATTATAATTAGCATCTCTTTGTGAAGGAAGGTTGGCTTAAAAATCTTATGTTAGGCCCAGCTGGTGTGTTTCAGTGGTTGAGCATGGAACTATGAACCAGTAGGTCACTTTTTGATTCCCAGTGAGGACACGTGCCTAGGTTTTGGGCTTGATTCCCAGTAGGGGGTGTGCAGGAGGCAGCCAATGGATGATTCTCTCTCATTATTGTTGTTTCTATCTCTCTCTCTCCCTTCCTCTCTGAAATCAATACAAATATTTTAAAAAATAAATGAAAATAGAAATATATTTTAAAAAATTTTTGTTAGGTCTGGCAGAGTTCCGGTTCAAGCCCAGGTTACAAGTCTGTCTTTCCACATTTCTGATCTTAACTGCTATCCTCTGTCAGTCTAGTTTCCATTCCTGAGCTAACTGCACATCCTTTTCTGGGCTGTCTTTGTACCTCTATGATTAGAGACTAACAGAAGCAGTAGCCAGTGCTAGGATTGTCTTTGAGCCCCTAGAAAGCTGTGATAAACTGGCCCACACTCCATGAAACCTACTTGCAGAAGGACTTTCCCGGGTTTTCTTACTCCACTGTGCACTTGGTATAAGAGAAGTCCTCCCTTAAAGCAATCTGAGTGATTCTCCGGTGCTGGTAACCCAGAGACCCTGACTTACATGGAGATGGAGATGGAGATGGACAGCTTCTGATTCTAGGTTAGATCTAAGACTGTATATAACTGAGTGGAAAGGGTCAGAGACTGGCGGAGTTCAAGAATCCTTTCTTGAACTCCGCGGAATATGAAAGTGGAAAGTGGAAAGAGTAGGAAAATTATTTTTCTGAGGATGGGACAGGAAAGAAAAAAATGGTCTAAAAAATGGTGATGTGAGAGTGGGCACTCTGGGTGTGACCATGTTCCTCCCATCCCTGCCCTCGCACTCTCCTTAGTCTCCTCGGGAATCTCTTCAGAGGAGTGATCCCATTATGACAGTCCGGGGAGCTCAGTACACATTTCCACTAAGGAGACCCTGTAGCCCCTGTGGCACCTTTGGTTGCAGAGAACAGGACAACAGAGTTCAAGCTCCTGTAGTCCTTGTAACCTACTGAGGACACACTGCAGGGCCTGCCAGGACACCTCTTCATTCTATATATCCTCCAAGTTCTTAATCTTTATGAATTTGACTTGTGGTTTTATGCTTCTCAAAAATTTTTTTCCGCTCCAAAAGTATATGCATTTTCACTTACATTCTATTTTATTACCTTAATGGATTATTAAATTTAAGTCTTTCATCCATCTGAAATTTATTTTAAAGTATAATGAGAGGTAGTCTTTTTTTCCCATATGATTTCTACATAATTCCAGTAGCAATTATTTGGGGGAATAAAATCCATTCTGTCATCCTTAATTAAAAAGTTACCTTGTACATTAATTCTGTTTCGGAATGACCTATTGTGTTTTGAGAATAGATTATCTACTCAAGTGCTGATAATATGCGTTTACTTATGATCATTTTATAAAACACCAATATCTACTGAAGAAATTACATTCATTCCTCGTGTGCAAAAGTTTAGTACTGAAATAGAACACAGAGGCACAGTGTAGGAATGGGGATTAATTAAATATATACATATTTATATATACACCGAGAGAGAGAACACAGAAAGATAGTGCTGAAACATGCTCATGCCAAGTTTCTTAAGTTTTTGCCTAGTTATCTCACACAGCAGAATCACCTGGCTTATCTGGCCTCCTTGTTGTTGTTTTCCCCCTCAGACCTCATTAATCAAAGTCTCTGTGAATGGGCCCAGAAATTTGCACTTTAAACAAATTTACAAAGTGATTCTTAGTCCACTAAAGTCTGAGAAGCACTTTCTTACTTTACCGGGGTGGGGCAAAAGTAGGTTTACAGTTGTTCGTTTGAGAAATAATACGATAATTTATAAATAATAATATAAGAATAAACTCTGTGTTTCATGTACTCACAACTGTAAACCTACTTTTTTCTCTCACCCTGTACATAAAAATGTGCTTTGTGATAAAGAAAACATCCCAAAATGGGGGAGAGGGAAGCCCTTTCAGTAAATGACTTTGGGAAAAGATTGAGATGAATTACTTTCACTTTTTGGCTTTTGTGAATAATGTTGCTTTGAATATGAGTGTACAAATATCTGTTCAAGTCCTACCTTTTTTCTCCGCTTTTAAACTTGACTGGGAGGGAGAGAGCAGCTTAGGTTTTGTAGGCTGGTAAGGGCCTGAGGAGGTTGTCTGTCCAGGGCCTCTCCTCCTAGCATGCAGGTCCTGAGTTCCCCGTCAGTATTCTATATTTAATCACAATTAAAATTAAATTAAAAAATAATGAGTCATAAGCACCTTAGGCAGACAAATATATATGTATTTCTGAGGGATTATGAACTGGTTAAAAGTAAATGGTTTTTGGTGTTTTTTTAAAACAAAAAGCAGGATTTATAACAGATCTCATGCACCGGGTCTCTAGTATATAATAATGACATAGCCTCAATCACAAAGGGAAAAACTAAAATTGTATTTTTCAAATTGGCAATAATTATAATACCTTACAAAGTCATTGCTGGCAAGAATGTGATAAGGTAAGTAATCATGCATATCTGATTAGAATAAAAAAAATTGGCAAAAATAATAAAAAGCTTTAAAAACAGAAACTTTTACCCCCAGTTTTAATTGATAGAATTTTAAGCATGCAAATATGGATAGCAAATTTTTCTTAATGGAGACAACATTTTGAAATTTGAAAATATAAATTTCTGAAAATTATGGAAAAGTTTAAATTGAATTTGATATGTTTATAGAAATGACAAAAATAGTATGATAATAATCATTGCAACAAGAACTAACATTTGAGATAGCATTCTATAGTCATAGAATTATGCATTCTTAAAATACATTGTTTTCTAGAATTTACAAATATATTAATGAATTGAGTTTTACAGATATGAAACATTTTTAATATTATAGTAGTAGGGCTGTCTGGTTGCAAGTGACAGAAGTACCAATCAAATTTACTTAAACACAGGAGGAACTATTTGACTCACAGAAAACAGAAGTCCAAGAGGCACAGCACAGCAGGATGAAGAAATTAAATTCTTCACCAGACTTGTTTTCTTTCTCTCTTAAATCTACTCTGCTTTCTTTACTAACTCATTCTCATGCAGGGGCTCTTCATGTAATGGCAGAGAAAATCATTGTCACCTTTATAGCCTATATTTAAGGTCACGGTGGAAGGTGTCATTCTTTTCCACTTTCCTCCAAGGAAAATAACTTTTCTGATAGGCCCTGTTTCTATCACAGGAATAAACCTAGGCATGTGGAGTCCTCTGATTGGCTGACCTGAAAAACAGAAAGACATGAAGCTCATGTCTTTCTTTGAGAAGTAAAGGCAAAACCAATGAAAACCCCAGCAGAATTCCAATTGCTGACAGAAGGGTTGTTCCCTACAACACGAAAAGGGAATGGAGACCAATACAAAAGCAACAAATGTCCATTACAAATGGCTACTGAAAAGTCAAAACACGGAACTATATCTACAATGTTATTCCAATTAATGGAATGCAGAAAACATGGGAATCCAAACAAAGCTTTACTAAACTGTTATTTCTGAATGTTTAATTTTGTATTGTTATCTTTAAAGGTGCCTATTTTCCTAATTTAAAATAAGTAACTCTAAAGAAGTGCCACTTGATTTTTAAGATCTGGTTTGTTCATGTTCTTAATGTTAAGTGCCAACTTCTCAGAATGCCACATTTTGATATCAGTGAACTTCCACTTTTATCAGCATCAGGAAGTCAGTTCCTTCGTTTGAGTGGTTGAGCTCAGATAGATTCAAAAGCTCCATCCTTAGAATTAGACTTACCTTGTGAGTAAATCTCATAGTGGCTCTTAGTTAAATTGTATAAGAGAAATGTAGGTACCCTTTGCTTGGTTGCTCAGTGCTTTAGAGTGGTGGACCACACACGGAAGTGTCGGGGGTTCGATTCCTGATCAAGGGCATGCACTTGGGTTGTGGGTTCACTCATGCCCCCAGTCAGGGTGTGGGTGGAAGCAACCACTGGATGTGTCTCTCTCCCATCGATGTTTCTCTCTCTCTCTCTTTTCCCCTCCTCCCTCTCTTCAACTCTCTCTGAAAAGCAATGGAAAAAATATCCTCAGGTGAGGATTAACAAAAAAAAGAAAAGTGTAGGCCTTAACTAGCTTCATGTATACATTTCACAAACATTTTTAGACAACATTTATGTTTCAGGTCTTCATACCCAAACCAAATTGAGAATTGTATCAGATTGAGAAAGTCTGGGGGGAAAATGTGAATCTTATGGGTCATAGGAGGATCAATGGGTTCTCTGAAATTCACATCTTTTGCTCAGTTAAAGACATTTCCCATTAGGGCCACAGTACAGACTTGATAATCAGATTTTACAAAGGCACACAGAATAGATATATACAAACTACATGTTATTCAATAATTAAAAATCAACCTTCAGAGCACAATGTAGAGTAATTTTGACATCTTATTTTGCAAAAATGGAGTCAAACCAGCTCTGGGATGACAGGAATCTCTTCACAATTGATTGCAATTTTCTACAAATTTATATTTTCTCTTGCCCTGTTTATTTTTTAATTGTGTGGTTCTACACAATTTTTAAAAGGATTTGTTATATTGATACCTGATATTTTTCTCCTGTAATGCCAGTGTGGGTTTAGAAGGTATAGACAAAACCCTGACTGGTTTGGCTCAGTGGTTAGAGTGTTGGCCTGCAGACTGAAGGGTCCCAGGTTCGATTCCAGTCAAGGGCATGTACCTTGGTTGTGAGCACATCCCCAGTAGGGGGTGTGCAGGAGGCAGCTGATCAAGATATGGCCACTGGTTTGATCGAATTTTATAGTTAGTCTTTCCCAGAGATCTTAAATAACAGGCAAATAGAGGTATGAACTATGTTAGGATAGACTATCATAGATTTTGCTTAAGAAAAAGAATAAATCTAGTAACAATGGGCTCTATATAAAAAAAAATAACAGAGATTCCAGTGTTCATAAAACATACACACACACACACACACAGTACTTAATGTATGATGGACTGGAGATTAAAGTAATATTTTTAAAACATCATTATGTTTACTACAGATATATACACTGAGTGGCCAGATTATTATGATCTCTGAATGCATAATAATATGGCCACTCAGTGTAAATCTATCTATCTATCTATCTATCTATATCTATCTATCTATACCTATATCTATATACATATCTATATATCTATATATCTATATATCTATATATCTATATATCTATATATCTATATCTATATCTATATCTATATCTATATCTATATCTATATCTATATCTATATCTATATCTCTCTCTCTCTCTCTCTCTCTCTCTCTCTCTCTCTATATATATATATATATATATATATATATATATATTAGAAGCCCGGTGCATGAATTCTTGCATGGGTGGGGTCCGGCCAGCCTGGCCAGGGGGAGGGGACATGGGCAGTTGGCCAGCCTGCCTGCTGGTCAAACTCCTGGTTGAGGGGACAATTTGCATATTAGACTTTTATTATATAGCATATACACTGAGTGGCCAGATTATTATGCATTCAGAGATCATAATAATCTGGCCACTCAGTGTATATATGTTCTAGAATATTTTTCATAAATTTGGAGGTAGTAAGGGATGTCTTACTTTAAAATATTTTTTTATTGATTTCAGAGAGGAAGAGCGGGGGAGAGATAGAAACATCAATGATGAGAGAGAATCATTGATGAGCTACCTCCTGCACACCCCCAACTAGGGATCAAGCCTGCAACCCAGGCATGTGCCCTTGACCAGAATTGAACCCGGGACCCTTCAGCCTGCAGGCTGACGCTCTATCCCCTGAGCTAAACCAGCTAGGACAAGGGATGTCTTTACTAAACAAAACAAGAGAACAGGCATAAAAGAAATTTATTGAAAGACTAGGTTACACACACACAGACTGAATACATACTCATACTTACACAAGTACACAGAAAATGTCACACAAAAAAATAACAATAATCTCTAATGGCAAGAGACGCCAAAAATAAATTGTGAAAACCAACAACATCTTTAAAAAAATATTTGTACAACACGTGGAGTGTGAAATTGCTTTTCAAACTCAGGTACAAGAAAAGTGTGAATTTCTTTTCTAAATCCAATATATGTGCACAAAATCACAACTGTGAAGAGTGGTGATAAATTTTACCTGTTATTTAGGTGTCTGCTACCTTTCTGACACAATTAAAAAAAAATAAAAGTATCTGAATTTGTCCTAGTAAATCAGAAAATTCATTTCTTTGCATGTAGGTGTTGCTTGGTATCATCACTGTTTCTCTTTCTGTTATAAATTGTCTTAATATTAAACAATGTTATTTTTTTCTCATGTTTCAGATAGCTAAAAATGTTTAAATTTAACACAAAAGCCATTAGCATCCCTTTGAGCTATCAAAATCCAAAAGTATGACAACTTCTTGTGTTATAGAAATAAAAAACTTTTTTTCTTTTCAAGTACTCTACAGCAATAAAAACAAACTGTGGTTTATAACTTAACAAAGTATTCTTATTTACTGTGAAATCCCCACTCAACCTCTGCATTCCTTAGCTTTTGCATCACTAACTACAGATGCTTATCATGGGTGATGTCTCTATTTTCCCCCCCCCGCCCCCCCCCCCCCCCCCCCCCCCGCTAGAAAAGTAAGGAGAGGTCATTTAGCTTCAAAAATGTGTAGGGAGGCTGTTAAGATGAAAATACTTTAGATTTGGTTTTAAAATGAGAGAGAAAAAAAGGATTAATATCATCTTCCAGTCAAGAAGGAGTTAACATGGGTCTGATTGAACCTCCCACCCGAAACAAGAGGGGAAAAACTGGACAAAATGCTAGAAAAATTATTTTCAAGACACAGAACATCAGGCAACAAAACACACTGATCCTTGAGAGACAGGAAACAAACAAGCTCATCCCTACAATTCCCTCAGCTTAGCATCTTGAGAGAGATTTCAGGCAAAAGTGAAAGGAGGGCAAATTTAGGAAGAGCCTGAAAACTACCTTAGTTGAGGAGATGAAATTGAGGAACTGAAGAGGCCAAGGACACTTGAATCCATAGGGAAAAGGGCCAGAAAGGAGACAGCTGCCTTGAGACAGAAACCTGGAGACTTGCACAGGGTTCCTCTCAAGTACTCAGCAAAGGACAGTTTATCACATGTGCAAAAGAAAACCACCTGAGGCTGAGAAAAAACCCTCTAAAAGGATCAGAAGGAATAGTGCCTACTCCCTCTAGCCAGAATGAAAAAAATAAATAAAAATTTATGGGGCATTAGGTAGAATACTCGGGAAGGTCTTGCCTCAGTAGCGGGGGATAATTAGCCCTAGACTGTTCCTGCTCTGAGCCTGCCTAAGGCTCCATGTGATTCCAAACCTTGCCTGTATCCCAGAAGAAAGTTCAAGAAGCTTTATAGGAATACAAAAATATCCATACCAGGTAAACTACCAAGGCAATATTCTCAATGTTTGGCATCCAATCAAAGATTACTAAGCATAAAAGGAAGCGGGAAAACATAAAGCATAATGAGGAGAATAATCAATTAATTGAAATTGACCAGAAAAAAGGTTGGCTTAGAACAGGAGTAAATACATTAATACCACTGTTATAACTAAATTCTTTACGTGCAAAAAGTTAAGTAGATTGATGGACAATAGAAAATAAAATAAATTAAACTTTTAAAGATAACGACTACAATGTATAAGATGAAAAATACACTGGGTGGGACTAATTTCAGGTAAGACATCGTGGAAGAAAGATTAGTGAATAGAAAGCAATAGGAATGAAACTCATAAAAAGAAAACAAATGTTAAAAGAGCATCAGTAAGTTGTAGAATGAATTCAAGTGACCTTAGGTAGATAATTTGAGTCCCTAAAGAAGAGAAGCAGGGGGGTGGGGAAAAAATGAGATGAAATAATGACCCAAAACTTCAAAACTTGATGAAAAGTATAAATTCACAAATTAAAACAAAACAAAACAGCTCAACACAAAACTCCAAATACAAAAACATGAAGAAAACTATACCAAAATGCATCATAATCAAATTTGGAAGAAAAAAATAGCAATAAATAGAAAACCATAGAAGCATCTGTAACTGTGCATAAACCTTATTTTCTTTAATCTGACCTTTTGTTTTTATTCCACCCTCCCCTGCCCCCCTTTGACTCAAACTGGCCTCACCTAGTGCCTTGACTCACCCACTTCACTCTCTCTTATTTAATCGTTAGGCCCTCAGGACAATGAGGTTATGGTCCTCATCCAGTAGCCTCAGGTCTGTTGACCACGGAGACAGAGTTTCAATCAAACTAGAGATAACATCTAGATCTCAATTGTCTTTCAGCTCCAGAATGACCCCACTGACTGCATCCTTATGAAACTAAAAGAGGTGATGCCATAGCTGACATCAGGACCAGATACAATGATCAACTACCTCCTTCCCTAGCACCAAACAATCAGTAGAGACCATGACCCTAACTCTATTAGCCAACATGAATAATAAGTTTTTCCTATATTATCTATCCCCTGGAAGCCATAGGGGAGCCAGGTCTTTGAGCATGAGCTACCTGTGACTCTGAGCATGGAGTCATCTCCTTAATAAATCCTTCCTTTCTTGGCTGGAAACTCTTGATTGTAACTTATTTGGCTTTGATGTGTGCAGGCAAATGGATCCCTTCAGTCCAGAAACACAGCCTCAGAACAAAGACATGCTATGGCCACAGAAACTGAGATAGGAGTGACATTAGATTTCTCATCTGGAACAATGTAAGTAAGACTACAGTGGAAAACATTATTAAAGTACTCAAAGTAAGAAAACTGTCAATGTAGAAATTCTATACCTGACAAAAATACTTTCCAAACATTAAGGTAAAATAAAAACTTACTCTGGCCTAGCCAGTGTGGTTCAGTGGTTGAGCATCAAACTATGAACCAGGAGGTCACAGTTCGATTCCCATTCAGGGCACATGCCTGGGTTTTGGGATCCATCCCCAGCAGGGGGCATGCAGGAGGCAACCAATCAATGATTATCTTTCATCATTGATGTTTCTATCTCTCTCTCCCTCTCCCTTCCTCTCTGAAATTTAAAAATTAAACAAACAAAAAAACTTTCTCTGATTGCAAAGCTTAAACAATTCATCACCAGCAAACCCACACTACAAGAAATGTTAAAAGAAATCAAATCAAGCAGGGGGAAAATTGTATCAGTTGGAACTATGGTCTACATAAGGGAATGAAGAACACTGTAAATGGTAATTATATGGCCAAATAAATGTTTTTTCTTACTATTTAATTTATTTAAAAATATAAAAAAATAGTAGCTATGTATAATGGGAATTTATATCATATTATAAAGTGAAATGTAACAGTGACATAAAATCTAAAAGGAGGGAAATGGAAGTATATTGCCATTAGGTTCTTAAACAATAAACAAAATAATACAGTATCAGTGGAAAGTATATAAAAATATATACTAAAAATCCTGATGCAAAGAGAAACCAAGATGGCGGCATCTTGGAGGTAAACACCAGTTTAGTTGCCTCATACAACAATTTCAAAACTACAACTAAAAGACAAAACGAACATCATCTAGAACCACAGGAAAGCTGGCTGAGTGGAAATTCTACAGCTAGAAGGAAAGAGGAAAGCACACAGAGAATCAGAGGAACTGCAAAAGGCTGAGGTACGGAGACATGCGCACAGGCGGCTGAGTGCCTGGCTGGCTTTCTCTAGTGGGAAGGAGACAAAAGCTCCCAACTGTGTTAAACCCCAATTCTGATTGCACTGAACCCCAGTTCCGGGCGAGACCCTGGGGACCAGGCTTATATGGGGGGATTCTAGACTGTCAGGCAGAAACTCAGGGGAGCCGCTAAAGGCAGAGGTTTGGAGGCGCGCACACGAGTGTGCAAAGAGAGGACTGCCAGCACAGTTCTCCCGGCGTAGACAGAGCTGATCCTCACAACTAATTGCCCTGGAGGTCAATTCTTCCCAGTGATACTAAAAACAATCAAGACTTAACTACAACAAGGCTGTACACACAGTCCACAAAGGGGTGCACCAAGAGTGTCCACCTCAGGTAACTGGGGAGGCCGACCCACTGGGCCATATAGGACACCTAGCACTCAAAGTTATCCTACCAACTCAGAGAAACAGCGAAAATGTGGAGACAAAGAAACAGATCACAAACGAAATAAACAGAGAAAAAAAACTACTGGATATAGAGTTCAAAACCACAGTTATAAGGTTTTTCAAGAATTTCCTAGAAAAGGCCGATAAATTTAACAAGACGCTCCAGGATATGAAAAAGGACCAACTAGAAATTAAACATACACTGACTGAAATAAAAAATATTATACAGAGACCCAACAGCAGACTAGAGGAACGCAAGAATCAAGTCAAAGATTTGAAATACAAAGAAGCAATAAACACTCAACCAGAAAAGAAAAAAGAAAAAGAATCCAAAAAATTGAAGATAGTGTAAAAAGCCTCTGGGACACTTCAAGCATACCAACTTTAGAATTATGGGGGTGTCAGAAGAAGAAAGAGTGCAAGATACTGAAAACCTATTTGAAGAAATAATGACTGAAAACTTCTCCCACCTGGTGAAAGAAATAGACTTACAAGTTCAGGAAGTGCACAGAACCCCAAACAAAAGGAATCCAAAGAGGACCACACCAAGACACATCATAATTAAAATGCCAAGAGTAAAAGACAAAGAGAGAATATTAAAAGCAGCAAGAGAAAAACAGTTAGTTACCTACAAGGGAGCACCCATATGATTGTCAGCTGATTTCTCAACAGAAACTATGCAGGCCAGAGGGAGAGGCAAGAAATATTCAAAGTGATGTATAGCAAGAACTTACAACCAAGATTACTCTACCCAGCAAAGCTATCATTCAGAATTGAAGGTTAGATAAAGAGCTTCACAGATAAGAAAAAGCTAAAGGAGTTCATCACCACCAAACGAGTATTATATGAAATGTTGAAAGGTATTCTTTAAGAAGCGAAAGAAGAAGAAAAAGGTAAAGATAAAAATTATGAACAACAAATACATATCTATCAACAAGTGAATCTAAAAATCAAGTGAATTAAAAATCTGATGAACAGAATAAACTGGTGAATATAATAGAATCAGGGGCATAGAAAGGGAGTGGACTGACAATTCTCAGGGGGAAAGGGGTGTGGGGGTGCGGGAAGAGACTGGACAAAAATCATACACCTATGGATGAGGACAGTGTGGGGGGGAGGTAAGGGCAGAGGGTGGGGTGGGAACCAGGTGGAGGGGAGCTATGGGAGGAAAAAAGAGGAACAATTACAATAATCTGAACAATAAAGATTTATTAAATTTAAAAAAATCCTGATGCAATCACTGAATTAACAAAAAAAGTAGATATAAGTAAAAAGTCAACAAAGGAGATAAAAATGGAATCATTAAAAAAAATTTTATAAATCCAAGTGAAGACCCCCAAAAAATCAGAAAAAGGGAACAAAAAAGGCACAAACATTAAATAAAGATGTTAGATTCAAACTAACCATATCAATAATTTCATTAAATGTAAATGGTCTAAGCATACCAATTAAAAGCTAGTGATAGTCAGACTGAATTAAAAAAACAAAACACCTTATCCATACACTGGCTACAAGACATGCTTTTTATATGAAGACACAAAGAGGTTAACTATCAGTGAAGGATGTGAAATTACATACCACTAGTGACCCGGTGCACGAAATTCATGCACATTAAAAGGGGATTATTTAGAGGAAATAATTTAATATTGCTATTTGCCCTGTCTCTATAATAGAAGTGACAGAGATGAAAGAAAATTAGTAAAATGTATATGAAAACCTTCCTCCTGTCAGAGTCTAGGGCTCACCACGTAACCCAGAGTCAAGTCCCCGCCCACCCACATGCACCTCAAAATCTTATGAGACCCAGACCTGGCCGGCCCCCCCATTGGGATAGATCCAGACCCCGCCAGTCCCACCCTTGTCAAGCCCTGCTGGGCAGGGGGCGTAGCCTCAGGTCCCCTGGCCTGGTGCTAGGATGGGGGCGTGGCCAGAGGTCCCCCAGCCCTGACCGGGGTGGGGGGCATGCCTTAAGGTCCTCTGTCAAGCCCCACCAGGTGGGGGACATGGCCTGAGATCCCCTGTCAAGCCCTGCTGGGTGGGGGGCATGGCCTGAGGTCCCCCATCAAGCCCAGCCAGGCAGGGAGGTGCAGCCTCAAGTCCCCCAGCCCAGCACCGGGATGGGGGCACAGCCTCAGGTCCCCCATCCCACTGGGCAGGGAGCACGGCCTGAGGTCCCCTGTCAAGCCCAGCCAGGCGGGGGGGAGGGGGGCGCAGGCTCAGGTCCCCTGGCACAGTGCTGGGGCGGAGGGCATGCCTGAGGTCCCCTGTCAAGCCCCACCTGGTGGGGGACATGGCCTGAAGTCCCCGGCCTGGCGCTGGGGCGGGGGAAGCAGCCTGAGTTCCCCTAGCCCAGCATCATAACGAGAAGGGCACCTTGAGGTCTCCCATCAAGCCCCACAGGGCGAGGGGCGTGGCCTCAGGTCCCCTGGCGTGGCACTGGGGAGGGGGGGTGTAGCCTGAGGTCCCCCAGCCTGACACCAGGGCAGGGGTTGCAGCCTGAGGTCCCCTGTCAAGCTCTGCTGGGTGGGGGAGGGCATAGCCTCAGGTCCCTGCTGATTGCTCATTAAGGCTCCTTATGGGAACTTGGCCTCAGCTGTGGATGCAGCCATCTTTGTGATGGAGTGATGGTCAATTAGCATATTCCCTCTTTATTAGATAGGATGCTAATGTAACTAGACAATCAATGGGTCCGTGCTACCTGTCACTACTTGAGCCAATTAAGTAGAGACGGTTGAATTATATACGAGCATTTATTCCAATACTGTGGGCAGTATGGGAGGGCAGTAGGGCATCCACAAAAATCTGCTCTGCACCCCACCATACCAGCTACTTATATTGTGTAGAAGGACAAAGATTACATGGGAAGTAGGTAAAAGGTATGCCAAATGGGCACTTCACAGGTCTGGAGCTTTGCAAAGGCCTGCAGGTATGCAAAGGCTGGGGGTCTCCAAAGAGCTTCTGATATGCAAAAGGTTAGTGATATGTAAAGGGCTATGGTCTTCAAAGTGCTGGTGATTCTGGTTTCTGCAACAAGGCTGTTAATCTTTCCATAATAATAGGCAGCTCTCTGATGGGGTGGATGGGCTGCATTTCCAGGTGACCTCCCAGGTCCCATGTGTAACTGCCAGCCAGGTTAGAATGTGCCTTCTTTATTTATTTATTTGTTGTTTTTTTTTAAATAGATTTTTATTGATTTCAGAGAGGAAGGGAGGGGGAGAGAGAGATAGAATCATCAATGATAAGAGAGAATCATTGATTGGCTGTCTCCTGCATGTCCCACACTGGGGATCCAGCTCATAACCCAGGCATGTGCCCTGACTGGGAATTGAAACGTGACCTCCTGGTTCATAGGTCACTGAGCCACACCAGTCGGGCAGAATGTGCCTTCTTTAATCAAACAAAACAATTGTGGTTAACAGAGCATGATTAATATTTCTTATAATTATAGTTAGTCCCCAACATTCTGTTTCTGCTCCTAACACTAATGCTAGTCAAAAAAAAAGCTGGAACGGTTATAGCAATATCAACCATATTTCCACTTCTCCTATTCATGTGTTTCTTCCTATTCCTAGTCGTCCCCCTTTTTTCTTCTATTCAAATTTTAGCTATTTTAATGGATCATCTGTCAAGTTCAAGATTTTAGTTCTTCTTTCACAGGTGCCTGCACTGATCATTTCAGATAACAGAGATATCTTTCTCTCCTAAGATATTATATTATTGCTCTGTATCCAACACCTTGTATAGTGTATAGTGAGGGTACATTTTTTAAAATCTACACCTTTTCTTTAAAATGGTTACAATGAGTATGATTTTTATAAAGACAACTGGACAATTTCGGAATTTTTCTAAAGGAAGACAAGGGGGAATTTAGTAGACTAGGGAGCTGCTCAGCGGCACCTCCTAAGAGAGCTTGATGTGTATGCAGGGTGAGTCCAGCAATTCGTGCCATTCTTATCCTTTTCCACCTGAGCAACTCAGTGCCATGTGTTCTATCAGCGCTGGATGAACAGGTTACCCCACAGGGACTGAAACCAGGGCAGGTGGAATGCTGGCCTTTGAGTGAAAGTGGATGGCCTGGCTCCAGAAATCTGCCCAACTTGTCACTCTATCCCTGAACAGTGAATTCAAATGTAAGACACACAGAGAAGAACACATGGTGCAAAGCCTGGAAGGAAATTAGAAAGCAGAAGCCATGCAAGGTGCAGGCACCTCCTGTGTATGCAGGGTGATGAGTGTTGAGTGTTGGGGGAACAATCTGCTAAAGAGAAGAGAACATGGAAGTTCGATGAAGAAGGGATAGAAGGGGATAGAAGGGAACAGGTGTCCCTCTCTGTGTGGGCATGTTTCAAGAGCCCATCCTGCCCAGGAAACTCTCAGAAAGGTATTTCTGGGACAGGTCCCAGAGCTCAGCCTACAGTCCCTTAATAGAGAACATGGAGTTCTTGAACAGCCTGAGCTGGGGACAGCAAGGAGAGCACAGGCAAGCAGCATAGCCTGCAGCTCTCACAGGCCCAGGCTCTGCCAGCTCCTGTGGTCCTGCTCTTTGACCCTAAGAAAGAGAAGCCCCAGGGCCTACTCAGGCCTTTCAATGAGGCCACAAACTCAGAGAGCTGTCAGGGCCATCATGGAAGGAGCTGAGTGTCTTACCAAGGATGTGTGAGAGGAAGAAAGTGTCATCAGGGAAGTAGAGAAACCAAACATGCAGGGATTTGAAAACTAGAATGAGGCTTAGTTTAAGTTGCTCCCCAGAAAGACAGCAAGTGTACTGATTGCTTTCCCAGGAGGAGTGCATGAGGATATCCACTGTCCTGTACCTATGCCAGCACTATGTTGTTTTTCAAAATCTTATTTCTGCTGATTGGGCACATAAAAAATGACATTGCATTATTTTTATTTATATGACCTTTAGTAAGAAGGAAACTGTTTCCAAATGTTGAATGACTACTTATTTTTGTCTTTTGTTAATTTGTTAATTTTCTGTTTGTGTGCCTTGCTTGTTTTTCTGAATGTTCATTTTTATCTTATTAAATGAACAGTCCTCTCTCTATATTAATAATATCAACTCTTTGTCAGTCACATGTATTGCAAATGTTTCTCTTCAGTTGTGTGCTTAACAGAGTGCCATTCAATCTTTACAACAACCCTGTGAGATCAAGTTTGTTCAGGAGTGGCCCATCATTATCTTTCTGTATAGTTATGGGCAAGGTTGCTTTTTCCTATTAAATAAAGATGAATGGCTAAAAGCATGGCCTATGAAATCAGAATGTCCTTGTTTCTTCCTGGGGGACCTTTTGTGTGAGTTCTTTGTACATCCTGTTACAGAAGACCGGAGAAGAACCAAGCAACACTTACAGAGATGGAGTTACCCTTTATTACTATTATTATGCATTTCAAATTCTGGGCCCCGATATGGAGGAAGTTTCCCTATTTATATCTTTTTACCTTCTTTGTCTCCCAAATATGTTTTTTTTTTCTGGTCCCTTTTGCAAGTTCTTAAAGAGCCCTATGTGCTGGGGCTTTGGGACCTCAACCAAAGGCCTGGCCTGGCGCTAGCACTGATAACTTCTTCTGGGGAAGGTTTATGGCCTCTCTGGAATGTGAGTATGTAGCAAACCCCTTTCACGTCCCGTGCGGTTCAGGGTTCAGGTTCAGGGTTCGGGATCTGGAGGAGGCCGCACACAAATGAAAGAGACTAGACAAGAAAGTATAAATTTGGGAATATTGGGGGCCAGGTGGGAGCCCAACTCAAGGGGAAGGACTCCACTTTGCTCTGGCCTAGCAATCCCTTTTATTAAGACTATGGGATACACCCATAGCCTTTAGGCAGGCAATTCCAATAATAGCCAATCAGCAAGAATTTACATAAAACTAAAAGATGGATGTTGCTTTAGCTACCACTGTCTCAACTAGACAGTGGGTGCTTGGCTCTGACCTTTCAGAGCTTCAAGGTTGACCAGCCTTCTGTGTTCCTTGTCCACACCTCTCTGCTAGTGAAGGCAATGGGTGGCTTCCAACAGGAGTAGTCTTATTTTCCTTATCATTTAAGCAAGCGAGCATTTACAGAAGCCAAAATAGCAGGGCTAAAATTTCAAACAGCAGTTTTTATATAAGATGGATGCTTCAATCCCCTAAAGTCTTTGTACTTCAGTTTCTTCATCGCTGAAGTGGGGATAATAATAATCTTCCTCCTAAAGGTTGTTCTGAGACTATATATATTTATATATTTATATTTACATTTATTTATATTTACACATATACTTATATTTATATATATACTTAGACCAGTGCCTGGCACATCATAAGAGTTCAGTTGTTGCTATCAATTATTGTTATTACCCATTAACCATCTTTGTGATAAGTACATGTAATCTTTAAAAAATTTAACATATTTTAGAAGCATGAAGGTTTAGGGATTTTAAACAATCATCTTATCCCAAACCTGCCAGTTCTGGTTGCTGGAGGACAAAGGATGCATTTCAGGTGTGTGGCCCCTCTGCCAACTTCTCTTAGAAGGAAGCCCGACTCCTGCTTACAGAGCCCTGCTATTTTCTCCCAGATGTATCCATGGCTACAGTTTGGGGGTAACCTGCCTTGCTAGTTCTGGAACACTGTGTAGGGGTGGATGCTCTTTGAGTTAAATTGGCTTGTTTTGCTCTGGTGCTATCCTTGAAAGATCTGAATACAGAGGCAGCAACCTTTTCCCCCTAGCTAGGACTAGAATCAGAATGTTCTCTAACTAGAAAGAAAGCATTTAGTCCATCTAATCTAGTGGTATTCAAACTTTGTTGTCCATCAGCACACCTAACACTCTTCTAAACATCCCACATGCTACAGTCCTTTCTCTTCTCTATAGAACCCAAATCATCTGGATTAGGGCCCAGGAATTTGTACGTGATAACAGCTCCTAAAGTTATTAAATTTGTTAGGGTAAGGCTAAGGTGATGGAGCTACATCTCAAAAGTATAGTGGATTTTAAAATATACGTATTTGTTTCTCTCTTATATAACAGTCCCAGGATCAGCAGTCCAGGTTGGCAAGATAACTTGCCAACACAGTTACTCAGGCATGTGGTGTCCTTTCTAGGACATTATCATCATCTACATTATCAAGGTCGAGTCAAGCACATGCCCATTTTTGGGATCTAGCTGTTGGAAAGGAAAAAAAAGTCACAGAAGAGGCCAGTCCAATGTCATATGACCTGGACCTAGAACTAGCACTATCACTTCTATTCCAGGAGCCTGGGAAACGACGGGGCAGTCGGGGCAGCCAGTCTGGCTGGGCAGCCTTGTGCATTCTGTACCTCTTTGTCTTGAGAGCAAAGAGGGTGGGTTGGGTGGGCAACCTGCAAGCTTCCCTGCAGTGATCCTAATGTCTACCCACGTCTCTCAGAGAACCCACATCTACTCCAACCTCAGCATTGTGTAAATAAGGAAACTGATACCCAGTGATATGAAATGACTGTTTTGGTGGGGACAGATTGAGTCAGTAAAACAGATGAAGATTTACCTATGACATTGCAAAGGCTCTCTCCTTACTTCAGCACCATCCCTGGACTTGAGGCCAGGGACTTATTTCATTTCAGAATTGTTGATAAAGAAATTGAGTGCACTTTATGTTGGGAAAATAGAGGAAATGGTTAGAGACAAGAAGGGTACTTCTCTTATGCTAAATAACCCCTCTCAGTATCCCTTTCTCAAATCTTTGTTAATACTCCATCCCCAACTTTGTTTCTAGACCCAACTCTCCTTTCCATTCCCTTTATGATTAAACTAGTAGCCCTGTGCAAGAATCCATATGCCAGTAGCTCTCTTTGGGGCCTGGCCAGAGGCCAGATGAACAAGTTGCCCCACAGAGGCTTTGTTGTACAGTCAACTTGTTCAGCTCGTGTCTGCTGCCCAGAGGCTTTCCGTGGCCTAGAGGCCCATCCGTGGCCGGGCGCAGAATGCTTGTCTCATTGTTGGGGCGACAACGCAAGCGTTCCACTAGGCCACTCATGCTGCCCGCTCTCAGCAGCTGCCCCCCCCCCCCCCCAGGACTGGGGGACTCTGGCGGGGCTGAGAGAACTGGTTGCTGCCATCTTGTGGCTATGGGCGCCGCCATCTTTGTGATGGAGTGACATTTAATTTGCATATTACCCTTTTATTAGATAGGATAGGTCTCCTTTATCACTCCTCTAATGCTTCCTCTCAGCTATAGGGATTAGACATATATATGTTAGGATCACTGAAGGAGGAATGCACAAGTGATGGATTATTAATTTACTAGAGGCCCAGTGCACGAAATTCAAGACCCCTGGAGGGATGTCCAACTGCCTGTTTAGGCCCGATCTCCCCGGTGGGATATGGCCTAAATGGGCAGTTGGACATCCCTCTCACAATCCAGGACTGCTGGCTCCCAACCACTCTCCTGCCTGCCTGCCTGATTGCCCCTAACCACTTCTGCCTGCTGGCCCGATTGCCCCCAACTGCCCTCCCCTGCAGGCTTGATTGCCCCCAACTGCCCTCTCTTGCAGGCCTGGTCCCTCCCAACTGCCCTCCCCTGCTGGCCTGATCACCCACAACTGCCCTCCCTTGCAGGCCTCCCAAGTGCCCTCCCCTGTTGGCCATCTTGTGGCGGCCATCTTGTGTCCACATGGGGGCAACCATCTTTGACCACATGGGGGCGGCCATCTTGTGTGTTGGAGTGATGGTCAATTTGCATATTACCTCTTTATTATATAGGATTAGGTCATCTGGATACCAGATGGGCTGAGCCCCCAAATGGTGCCAAGACCCAGGGACAGGGAGTCATAGATTTTAAAGGACTCTTGGTGGGCTTTTTCTGGGTGGAAAATTCTCTGGGCAGATCCTGAGGGGAAAGATAATGGTCTTAGCACGTGGAATGTGGTCTAAGCAAAAGGGAATGTACATTGTGAAGTGGCCTAAAGGTCAGTTCCCAGGGGAGGGGGTATTGATTCAATTATTTGATCAAACCTAACATTATATACCTCATTTATTTTTCTAACAAGCACTTTTTGGTCTATTTCTAGTCAAGTGGAGCTTGTGATATTGAAAGAGCTGAGATGATAGGATGAGAAAGGGAAGAGGAAGAGCATCAAGATCAGCCCACCAGCCTATATCATTTGGCTCAGTGGGTAGAGTGTCGGCCTGTGGATTGAAGGGTTGGGGGTTTGATTCTGGTCAAGGACACATGCCTGGGTTGCGGGCTCAATCTTCAGTCGGGGGCATGCAGGAGGCAGCTGATCAATGATTCTCTCTCATCAATGATTCTCTCTCATAATTGATGTTTCTATCTCTCTCTCCCTCTCCATTCCTTTCTGAAATCAATAAAAATATATTTTTAAAAAAGATTAGCCCACCAAAGGAAGTGAAGACAAGGACACATGTTCTGTGGACTGTGAAGAGAGCAGCCTCAAAACAACAGAGACTGGGAAGGTGCTGGGGACAGGTTAGATAGGAAGAGAATGGAGCATCAGTGGCCTTAAAAGCCAGCCTGAAAAGTTACATGTGAAGCTACATGAAACAAAAAGGAGCCCTCCATAGTTTGCAAGCAGAAAAGAGACATCAGAAATCCCCTGCCTGTTATCATCATGAAGGATCTTAGGATGCACGTTATGTCAAAGGGGTGACAGGCTTCAACAGTGAGAAGTGCTAGCATGCAGGAGCTTGACTCTCTGTTGCCCTCTACATTTGACATCTTTCAGGCTTCATGGTATGATGAGTTGGCTAGATCCCAGGAGATTGGGCTGCCAAAGGCTTGGAATAGAGTGCCAGAGCTCCTGATTCCTTCAGAGAAGAGAACTTTGGGGCTCAGACACTTCTTGTATCACTTTCTCCCCTGGCTGCCAAATGCAAATTGAATGTTAATTTCATGCCTATTGGCAAAGCCCATAGTGAATGTTTGTTTTAACAGTCATCACACTGACAAGGAAAACCCAGCTAAAAGATACAAAAATATCTGCCTGCATGCTGCATGTTGGTTGATTGTCAGAGTTTTGCAGGTTTAATATGAGAATTATGCACCGAATGTGGAAAACATTAGTAAAAGAAAAAAGATTTATGATATCTGAAGAGAAACCAGAGTATGAAAAACATTAGGAAAATTGATATATAAAGAGTGATGTACAAGTATTACAATGATGTAACATTAATTTACATGCATTTATTTAAAACTAGAGGCCCGGTACATGAAAATTCATGCACTGGAGTGGGGGGGTCCCTCAGCCCGGTCTGCCCCCTCTCACAGTCTGGGAGCCCTCAGGGGCAGGAGGCTACCCGGTAATCAGGGGAGGGCGATGCCCCATCATACCTCTGCTGCTGCCACTGCTGGCAGCACAAGCCTCAGCCAGCCCTGGTTACCTGAGCCTCGGGTGGCCCTGGGCATCTGGGCAGCTGCCATCCAAGGCTTGCCTGTGCCTCAGGTCGCCTGGGTGGCTGGGCAGCTAGCATCTGAGGCTTGCCTGCACCTTGGGCTGGCCCTGGGTGACTGGGGGGCTGAGGGAACTGAGGGACTCCGGAGGCAGGCAAGCGGTGGGGCTGAGGGGACTGGGTGCCACCATCTTGTGGCTGTGGGCGCTGCCATTTTTGTGATGGCATGAGGGTCAATTAGCATATTCCCTCTTTATTAGATAGGATTAGGTCATTAAAAAAGAGTGGTCTCAGGATGGAGGGAAGGTGTAAGGTGAGAAAACAGAAGTATAGGCACACGTTAAGAAACTGCCCATATTTTATGTAGAGTGTTGAACCATAGATTTACAAATAAACAATTGGTAATGAAAAGAAACTCACTACAACACCAGAAAACAAGATTGAAGATTAATTCTGCCTGGCACTTGACATAGACTTTCTATTTCTCATCTCTCGGCCTCCTTATTTCTCTGTGCCTTGCCATTCCTCTGCCATGGGGAATCGAGGCTATACTTGAGGAAAAGTTTCAATAAGCACTTCATTTCTTCCCTCAGCAGCAACCTGTGAAATAGATAGGGATGAGGAAGGAGAATTATGTGGAGCTGGAGTTGTTGATTGAGGGCAGAGCAAAGGCAAGGGGTCTTCCCCTCTGGCATCTTCGGGAGGACAGGCAGACCTCTGGCTGCACAGATGGGCTCACATTTGTGTGCATGCCTCAGCACACACGTTTCTCTGATGAGAAGCAGCAATAATAATATCCCCTATGCTCATTCACTATTCCTCTGAATAATCTCAGTGTCAGTATAATTAATTTTCAATGATCTATATTGGTTTTGGACCTTCTTTTCTTAATTTTGTCACGTTGGGTAAACTCTGCTTCTTGGCTTTATAGTTGAGCTAGGATGCAATTCAGTGTGTGTGTGTGTGTGTGTGTGTGTGTGTGTGTGTGTGTGTGTGAGTGTGTGTGAAAAAAGAAAGTATATGCACTCTAGGATCAGTTATACATTTTAATGATATTATCCACAATTGTTGATTTTTCTTTCGTCCAGTTAGTATAAATAATCAGCTTATTGTTGTGCTAAAAGGGTAGATGTGAATAGCAGAAGGCAATAAACAATAAGTATGTTCTACTTTAGACAGGATATAGTTTCACAGCTCTGTGACACTTACAATCTAGAGCCACTAACTAACCAGCTCATCAGAGAATGACCTGTTAGCACTGCCAATATTTTCTTTAATGAGGTAACACTGTGGTATTGGCACCTGGGGAACTGTTGGCCTGTAGTAAGCTGGCCCATAGTTATCTCCAGTTCTGGGCTTTCAAAACAGCTTATGCCAAGATTCTGTCTACGCTTGCAGCTGGGGGTCTTGAGGGGCCTGCAGATCACTTCCATGGAGCCAAGAATAAAGTTATTGCTCAACTTGCATGACCCATTAGCTTCTGAAACTTTTCTCCAGATCACTATGTCATTGTAACACTCTTTGTCATTACCTGGACTGTTTCCCTTGGGGAAGCTATAATGTAATCTTCTGAATGTTGATAATGAAGACACAATATCCTTGGATATGCTAAGGCTAATATTTTTATACAAGAGAATCAAGTTCATTAATATCTCAATGGTCTGTTTTTCTTGGTCACTTTTTGCCAAGTCTTTTTGCATCTCTTCCTCTGAAAATTCTTCTTTAATTGTCTCCATTTTGTTTCCTGAAGATCCTACAAGAATCAGCCTCAGGCAGAGTAGCAGCAGAGAGGCCTCCATCTCAGATCTAGGGTGCTCTCTTCTGCAGCGAAAATAAAAAGTAAAAGATAAAACTAAGGAGAATATTAAGGAGCTAGCTCTCTTTTTCTCATGACAGTTATTCCCAGGATTGACCCCTTCCATGTACCTTAAGACTCCTACATCTGTTCATGGAAGTATGACGATGTGAAAAGACAATCAGTGTGGAGTCTGAAGCCCAGCTTCAAATCCCTGCTTATCCACTAACAATTTACTCTACCTCATTAAACTAACCTCGGTTTCCCCATATGAAAAAAAGAAAAAGTGAGAATTACTTAAGATAATATGTTTATAGTACCCAGAACCAAGTCATTATTTCTCTTCCTCTTCTCCTCATCTGGAATCTCATCAGTAGGGTCTGTAATCTTCAACTAGATCACAAGAATCTCACTCACAGGTTCCTCACTGCTCCTGTGTCTCCCACAGCCTCACACAGTACCCAGCATGTACTTGAAAAAAAACACCCCACAATGTTATTCTGCCCTCTCCCATTTCTTTCCCCACCAATCTCAGTCATGGGATATCTGCCTTTACCAGTTCCTTTGGCAAAACTGATCCTGTAGAGAAAGCTTCCCGTTTGTTGCAGGGTAAGAAGTGAAATTGTATTTGTTTCCTGAGAGTGTCTGCTATTGGGTCTAGCTGAGGAAGGAGGGGCCGAAAGGAGGTAGGGAGAATTGTATGAGATCGAAGGAGGAGACAACGTGGAGCAGAGAACACTCAGAGGACTGAACAGAGTGTCCATTTGGCTGTCAGGATCCTAGTGACCTGGTCAGCACCACTCTTTCTCTTCTGTGAAATTTTCCCTATTTATTTATATTTTAACCCAAAGTGATTTTTCTTTCTTCTTTGAATCCTTACAGCATAGGTTATATTGCACTTCACTTTATATGGTTCTTTTTTATTTTTCAAGTTGGTTGATATATGTTAGTCTTTTCTCCCTCTTATTGAGGCTAAAAATTTCTTGAGCCTGGAACATACTCCCTGCTTTTTTTTATTCTGTACAGAATCAAACACTGAACCATACACTAGTTTCTCAGCAATGTTTGTTAACAACATAATATGGCTTGACTAGTGTAGAAAATTCTTTACTTGAGGTCAGTGCTGGAAAATTCACAATGTGCTCCCAGAAAGAATGGTTATTTATTCCTTCTCTGATCTCTAAGAGCCTCCTTCCCTTACACTTGTATCTCCTGCATTATCACACTTATTTATATCCTGCTCATCATTCCTTGCCCCTCCATTCCTTCCATACACTACTTTCTAAAGCACCACTTGTAATGACACTTCTTCAGAAACATTCAGTGAGGGATCATTGCCTATGTGAGGTAATCGAATCCCCTGAGGCCACTTAGTCAAGGCTCTACTTGATCCAACCCCAACCTACTTCTCAAGGCTCATCTCCCATTATTTGGTATGCAAGCCGGCTCTCACCAAATCAGTGTGACTCACTCCCTTTGAATGCACTTTATTCCTTCTCTCTCCATTTTTGCTCCTTTCTGAATGCCTACTATTTTCTGCCTCTTAAGATCCTTCAAAGCCCAATTCAGACCCCATTCTTTCTTTGACATATTTTCTCACTAAAGTTTGCCAAATTCATTTCTCACTTATATCCTGAACTTATATATCTGAACTTCTTACCACCCACTTCTTTTTTTTCTTATTCACTTTTCTTTTCTTTCTTTTTTATTAAATAAGTCTTTATTGTTGAAAGTATTACATATGTCTACTTTTTTCCTCCATGAATCCCCTCCAGCCCACTCTTGCCCCTGTTCCAGGCCTTCACCACCCTATTGTCTATGTCCATCCACCTATTTCTTTTATTTTTTTATTTTTAATGTTTTTATTGATTTTAGAGAGAGAAGAAGGGACAGGGATAGAGAGAGAGAAACATCCATGAGGGAGAAACACTTTGGCTGCCTCCTGCATGCCCCCTAGTGGGGATTGAGTCCACAACCCCAGCATGTGCCCTGAAGGGAAATCTAATTGGTAACCTCTTGCTTAATCCGACTGGGGAGACCACCCACTTCTTATACCACTCATTTGACATTAGTACACATGGACCTGTATTTTTTTTTATTATATTTCATTTAAAAATGCCCTGTATGTAAAATGAGAGCAAAGACCCAGTATCAAGAATATATATGCCTTAATAATTGGGTTGATGGATTATTAATAGATTATTAATAATTAAGTGGATGTATTCATGTTTGTACCTTGATCATGGACTTGGTGTAGGTTGTGGAGAGGCTGAAAGAAGGTTTAGATTGTTTCCTAAACATCGACTGCCATCGATATCAATAGTGAGGTGATGATAGGAAAGCAGACAATAAGGAGAAAAATAAGAATAACAGTGTAGATTCCCAGTTTTCCTGGAGCATGTACTTCAGGTGGGCAGAAATCCCAGCTACCTGGGTTTGATTTGAGCTGCTAGGTGCCCATTAAAAACAACAACATCCCCCCCCCCAATAAATAAATAAAAAGAAATAAAAACAACAACACCCAAACTGTAAACGTGTAAAACATCACAATTCATTTGAATTGGGCTTTGATCCTCATTGACTCAAAATACTCTGAGGATAATTTCCAGTGACAGTCTCAGTTACACACTGGCACTTTAATGGGAATGCATTTATCTGTAAACATTTTGTTTTTAATTACTAGGAGGGAGGTTAGGTGAGTAAAGGAAGAGAAATCATTGGGAAGGACAATAAAGCATAGGGAGAGGAGTAGGAAAAGGGATCAGAATTCAGAGCATAGAAATGGGCCCATTCAGTGGTTAGAGAATCAGCCTACAGAGTGAAGGGTCACAGGTTCAATTCCCAGTAAGGGCATGTACCTTGGTTGCAGGTTCAATCCCTGGTAAGGCGAGAGCAGGAGGTAAGGAATAGCGGGAGACAATTAACTGGCATTAGATGTTTCTTTCTATCTATCCTCCTCCCTCCCTTTCACTCTCTAAATATCAATGGGGGCGCGGGGATAGCATCAGGTGAGAATTAAAACAAAACAAAAAACATAGAAAGTATTACATATGTCCACTTTCTAAAATGAGCCATAAAGGACACATTTTAGCTACTGTAAAGTTTTGCCCAGGAAACGATGCTGCTACCAGGACCCTGCATCATATACTAGGGACCACCTGGTCCTGCTCAGCATCTGAAGATGCTGAGGGCCTTGGCCCCTTGGTGGCATTCAAACGTCCATGAAGACAATGGTGACAATAGGTTTCTGCAGAGAAATGGGTAATGAGACTCAACTGTGGAAGGGCCACCCCAGATGGGTGGGCCTTGCCCACTTATAGGTTGCAAAGTGTCCTTTACTTACCTCTGTCACTCTCCTCCCCTCTAATCTAATCAATCAGAATTTGTTGCTTACAAAGACAGAGTTAACAACTAGCATAGGTGTACCTCCTTCTTTGGTCTGACCTTTAATTAAGTACAAATAAATAATGCAATAGTTGAAGTCTCTCAACTGAAAAGATCGGAACAGAATGGACCCGATGAAGCTCATGCCTCCCTGGGGCTACTCTAGCTCACTGTAGGAGTTCCCAGCTCTCAATTACAGGATTGAAATGTCATAGTTCAGAATTAGTTTTCTCATAACCTGGCACTTACCTGCCAAATACCCCTTCCTTCTTACTACTCCCCAGTACTAACCCTCCCTTCCAACAAGGCTAGTTTCTATACTACTAAGAAATAGAATTGTGGCGTAATAGGCTGGAAAGAACCTCAAAGATTATCTAGTTCAAGCTCTCTCACTTTACAGATGAGACAACTAAGGCTCAGAGAGGAAGAGGACTTCATCAAATTCCCTTCCTTCTCTTCCTTTGCCCTCTAACTCTAAAGATACTCTGCCCATAGTTGAAGGTGAAATAATAAACAACCAGTCCAGCTGTAAGAACTAAAAGAGGAAAAGAATTAGTAGTCTGGTCAAAGTCCTTTCCTTTTCCTCTGGGGATGCCGAGAGGAGGTACAATGAGCTCTGAGAGTCTCAATGTCTCCATTTCTCTCCACAGTCTTCCAAGGAAATGGTTTCTGGCTCCTTCTGATCTCCTTTTCCCTTTCGTTCATTCACAGAGGGAGCTGCTGAACAGGAGCAGCTGCAGCTTGAGTTGTATATGCCATCTTTAAGAGAAAACCCTAAGAAATGACCCCAATTGCCTCTATACTTAGAACCAAGTATAGGATTAGGGTGGAATGAATGCAGTACATGCTCTAGGTACGAAATTTAAGGGGGCACCAAAAAGCCCAGTAATCAAGATGATATTTTAATGCAACATTTAAGAATTAATTTAATTCAAAACAATCCCTGATGAACAAATGTCAAAAATGTAAATAACAGGACCTGACCCTGCATGGGCACAACTCATGTACTTCGCTCATCCTAAATCCAACCCTGTCAGATTGGTCTTGGTTTAAAATTGAGGTATTTTGTTCATAAGGATTTTTACATTAATTTTGATTTTAAAAAATATTCTTTATCTGGATTACTTGGGGGAGGGTGCCCCTTAAAATTTGCATGTAAAGTGAGTGCTTCATTCACCTTATCCTAATCCCAGTCCTGCATAGGATTCACTCTTGGCTCTCATCAAATGACCCGAAGGAAAGGAACATGAAATTGAAACCCATGCATGGTTTATGATTTAATTCGGTGGAGCTTTGTTTTTTATTGAAGCAGAATAAGAAGATTCCAGCTGAGCGATACCGGAAGGATAAATGAATTACTGGTGGCTACCATTTCACTCGGGCTTTACCCCACGTCCACAGTCAGATGTGCACCAGAAAGAACCAGCACCAGTGCCCCTGGGAGAGGAGCAGAGAGGAGCTCAGACTCAGGTGCTGGTCTCAAGTTACTCAACATATCTCTGGAAGTTAACTGGCCCCAGGTCATCGCAAGCGACTATGATAAACCCCTCTGTGGGGGAAATGTGGTACCTGCAGGCAGGATATCTGGTACCTTCAATGAGCTTACAGACTGTCATTTTGAACTTTGTCTCACTCTGGAAGCATAAAATGCTGGAATGGTTTTGGCAAGCCATCCTCTTGGGAGAAGTGCAAACATGATTGATGTTTCGAGGCCTCTCATGGATGAAGACATGTTCCTTTCTGCAGGTGTTGTCAGGTTCCTTGATGATTCTTTGTATGATCATGTGGTTGCAGTACCTTACAGCAATATCACTCTGAGGGTAGTCCACGTGCAAGTGCTCTATGGTTGACGCCACTACTTCTTCATACAGCTCGTTTTCCCAGAACACAATCATCAGGAAAATGATCACCATTAGTACCATCAGGGGTAAGAGTCCCTTTACATCTGTTGCTTTAATTCCTATAGAGGAAGAGGAAACAGAAAGTAGCAGAAGGTAAGGAGAGTCCTCCAGCCCCATCGCCTGGCTTTGCTCCCCCACCCTTAGGACAGTTTATTTCCCTCACTCTGCTAATTAAAATCATGCTTAGCCTGCAAGATCCAAGACCTTTCCGACCATTTCAACTCTCAGAGTTTGGCATTGAAGTGTTCTCTAATTATTCCCATTTGTTTTACTTCCATCAGTTCCTTGATGGCACGTATCTGATCTTCTAGTTCTCCCGAATCTGTCAGAGAGCTTAACACAGATGAACAGACAGAGGTACTCAAAAGTACCCACGCCTGCTTGTTTCATTCCTATTGCTGAATGACTTCCTTTCCACAATTGTCTCAACTCTCATTCCACCCACTTCTTCATGCTTTTAGCACTGTCTTCTAATCTCTCCTTCCCAATTCTCCTTCTGCTAATCCCAATGGGCTCTGTTAGCTCCTCTTACCTTTCCTTTTTGCTGAAGCTTTCACAAGTAACATATCCTTGTGATCATGGATCTGAGAAAGTTCTTTGTGTCTCGTTCTCTGACAATAACTGGTAGGGAGCTAGTTGAGCATGGGGCGGGCCAAGGAGAAAGAACAGGCAGGGTGGAGCCGGTAGGGGAGTGTGCTTGGATGCCTTTGGGAAGGAAAAGACCTTAACCTTCAGAGGGAGAGTTGGGTAAGTCAGGCCCTGAAAGTGTCCTCATTAAACAAGTGTAGACTTTTCAAAACATTTAGTAAAGTGCTGACCTGTGCCAGACACAGTATTGTCTATTTTCCAAAATTTCAGCCAGTCCTTAGTCAAACTATGAAGTAGCTATTATCTCCCTTTTATTAATGAAGAAATTAATTGCTGAACAGTTCAAGTGGCGATGGGAGATGACAAGGGTAATAAGAGTCTCACTTTCTCAATGTTTGACACTTAAACTCCAGTTTCAGTAAGTTTTATTCCCACGTGGTGTTCAGGACAAGGCAGAATAATCCCCTTACATTAACATTAGTCTTAATAAAGCCCTAGAAAATATGGCAATGGTTCCCAAGCTCTGCTGAATATTACAATCACCTGGGCATTTTTAAGTGCCACCTTGAGACATTCTGCTTTAATTGGTATTGGGGTGGCCTGGTTTTGGATTATTAAAATTCTTCCAGTGATTCTAATATGCAGCAAAATTTGGGAACTACTGATCTATGGTATACATTGGAAACCTACATGGAAAATTGTGTACAAGGGCTTGGTGAAAGGCCAAGTTATTGAGACCATAGAATTATTTTTGTTGCTATCATATCCTGGCCATTTGATATAGGAATGGAAAATCAGACTTAATTTTACCACTTCTTGCCCTGAAATGATTTATTTTTTGAAGAGACATCTATGTAGTCTCTGTGTCTCTCTCTCTCTCTGTCTCTCTCTCTCTCCATATAAATATGTCTAAGTGACCATGACAAGCAAACGACCAGTCACTAAGATGCTCACTGACCACCAGGGGGCAGACACTCAATGCAGGAGCTGCCTCCTGGTGAGGTAGTCAGTGTGCTCTCACAGCCAACCTCCTGTGGCTGGCCAACCTCCGGGGGTCCCTCCCCCCGGCCAGCTAACCTCCCGCTGTCCCTCCCCCCGGCCAGCTAACCTCCCGCTGTCCCTCCCCCGGCCAGCTGGCCCTGAGCAGCCCGGATTGCCAGCCAAGCTGAGGGACACCACCCATGAACAAATCTGTGCACCAGGCCTCTATTATATATATATATATATATATAATAAGTAGGAGGTGTGCAGGAGGCAGTGTGTGTGTGTGTGTGTGTGTGTGTGTGTGTGTGTGTGTGTGTGTGTTTCTAATTGATAAGAAGAAACATTTTGGGGTAAAAAATGGTCTAGGAAAGACAGAGAATCCTGGAAAAGGATTTAAAAAATGTGTCTATTTCTATATAACAAAATCATAATTCCAGACCATGAAAACAGACAACCAAGATGTTATTATTTGCTTTCCAAAAACCTTCATGCTGGGTGCCCTTTCAGAATTGAAACAGCCCTGTTTTGGAGACGTGTTGCACAATGCCACGAAGATATAAGCTGACAAATTTAATTCTGTTGATGAATTTTCTGATCAACACATTTTGATTTGCACACCATCTTGCAGAAACATTTTCATTGTAGAAGGAGAAACCTATCTAAAGAGATTGTCGTTACACATTTCCCAAATGGCCGCTAATGACAGAAAACTCAAAGTAACAGTTGTCTAAAGAAGATGGAACTGTATTTCTCATGTGAAAAAGAGCCTGGGCTCATTAGTCCGGGACTGGCCAGGTGCTTCAAGGTTCTGACTTCTGTCTCAGCCTGTGGCTTCCATGTCACAATCCAGATGGCAGCTCTAGCCCCAGCCCCAGCCATCACATCTGCATTCCAGCCAGCAGGGAGAAGAAAGGCACAGAAAGGGAATGGTGCTGCATTCTAAGGACACATCCCAAAGTTTCACACATCATTTCCACTTACATCTCATTAGCAATAATTTGGTCACATAGTTACATCCAACTGCAAGGGACCCTGGGAAATGTAGGGTGGGCATGTGCCTGGCTAGAATTCTGTTTTCCAGTTACAAGCAAAGCAGGGGAGAATAACCACTGGAGGACAAGTAGCAGCCTTTGTCCTCCTTGCCTGCAGGCAAACATTGTCTGGACAATGTTCATGAGTGTGCTTCAAGAAAAAAAATGTTGCATGATTAAATGTTTGAGAAAGATTGTTAATTATATTTCTTCCCTTGGAGAGTCACAATATCCACAACACACGAAATTTTGAGAAACCCAGCGACTGAAAAGCTGAGCTAATTTCATTTAACTAAGGATTTAACAAATTGATCTGAGCATGGGACTTCACTGAAGAGGCACCACTGTGGGGCAGGGTTCTGTGGAATATAAGTCTGCGAAATGCTGCCAGGGACTAGGAGCCATAGACCGCACTCAGGCATCTGGGTGGGAACAAAGGAAACTAGGCAAAATGGAATGGAACTAAATAGCTCAGGTTTTTAGATTTGGGGGGATTGCTCTCCCTTTAAAATCTGCATAACAACAATTCAAGTCCCATTCTTCATTACTACTAGAATTCTAGCTATTTCCCCAACATGATTTAGGAGCTCTCGAGAAGTGTTTAATCTCTTATCCACAATGAATCCTCCAGACTTTCCCTCCGCTCATCCTGGCTTCCTCTCCTCCGTGCTTCTCCATGGTGTGACGCTACTTCATGCTCCTCCCAAAGTCTGGATACTCCCCTGCACACTGAACACAGGATGTGGGGTATGACAGACTTTCTGAAAATTTTTAATTGCCAAAGAGAAAAAGAAATCTTAACGCTGGCCGAAACCGGTTTGGCTCAGTGGATAGAGCGTCGGTCTGCGGACTGAAAGGTCCCAGGTTCGATTCCGGTCAAGGGCATGTACATTGGTTGCGGGCACATCCCCGGTAGGGGGTGTGCAAGAGGCAGCTGGTTGATGTTTCTCTCTCATCGATGTTTCTAGCTCTCTGTCCCTCTTCTTTCCTCTCTGTAAAAAGTCAATAAAATATATTAAAAAAAAGAAAAAGAAATCTTAACTCTGACTTATATACTGACTACTCCTGGCAGCCATCAGCAGGACCTTCACAAGCACTTCTCCTTGGCTCCTCTGACGTGGGTGTGCTTATCCTCCTTATCATCGGCTTTGTATCTCCTCTTTCTCAAGTGCTGGGCACGAAGAGACTGTGACCCTGCCACAGAGGGGGCGAGGGGCACTCTTCTTCTTCGGGTTTTTGTTCTACTTATTTGTGCATTTATTGGTTGCTTCTTGAATGTGCTCTGACTAGGGATTGAACCCCCAACCTTGGTGTATTGGGACGACACTCTAACCACCTGAGCTACCCAGCCAGGGCGAGGGGCAATCTTCTTGAGGATGCGCTTTCTCCACAACTGAGGAGGCAGGAATCGCCCTTATCAAAGAATGGGAATGAAGGAGGTTGCAGAGCATGCTGGGGAGGCCTAATGACCTCACCACCAGCCCTCAACGACTCCTTAGTCTGCCACTGCCTGGCTCCCACAGATTAAAAAAAAAAAGTTTCTAAGTGAAATACATCAGGCTTTAGCAATTAGTTAAAAATACAGCCCTAGTCAGTTTGACTCAGAGGATAGAGCGTCGGCCTGCGGACTGAAAGGTCCCAGGTCCGATTCCGGTCAAGGGCATGTACCTTGGTTGCGGGCACAGGAGGGGTGCAGAAGGCAGCTGATCAATGTTTCTCTCCCATCGATGTTTCTGACTCTCTATCCCTCTCCCCTCCTATCTGTAAAAACAATCAATAAAATATATATTTTTTAAAAAATACAGAAACCTGAGCCTTACCCCAGACCTGGGGCAAGAAATCAGACTCTGGGGCGAGGCCCTGGAATCTGCACTTGTAATGAGTAGCCCACCTCTGGGGATTATAAACTATAGATGAGCCCTGAATTGGTAAACAGCACAGTAATTTCTAAAGAGCTACACCCACCCCACAATGAAACTGACTTTTTCATTAATATACGGAACACTCAGTACCCTGCATGGAACCCTGCATGTGAATGACTGTCCAGCTTCAGAGCTTCCACAAGGTAAAGGGTAGGCACTTGCCCCACGTCATGTGACTAAAGCAGCTCCTCAGAGTGTCTCCCCGCCCTCCCCCCCCCCCCCCCCCCGCTCCCCCGCTTCCCCCCGCCCCCCCCCCCCCCCCCCCCCGCCCCAATGCACACAGGAAGGACCTTCCTTCCAAACACACCATTCACTGGAGGAGGAAGGACTGGTCTTTCCTAGTTCTAGTCTTTAATTATCCGTGTTCTTTTAGAAATTCTGGAAACCAGTTCATAGGGGATCCTGGAGATGAGGGGAGTGATTTGGGTTCCACCAGAAAGAGAATTTCCAGGGCCAGGCAGGGGGAGGAGAAGTGAGAATTTGTCTGTGGGTTGGGAGCAGGGACCAGGCAGGGATGACTGGCAGTGACAAAGCAAAGCTAGAACACCATGGATTCAGGAAGGTCTTTTAAAGCGGAAGATACTCTCCTCTTCCCTCCATTCTCTAACCCTTTCTTCCTGCTTCTCTATCACCCAGATGCCAACTGTTAGCACCGTCTTAAGATCAAAAGGTTGGAAGTGCTCTAGTACTTCTGAGTTGGAATCTTTCCCCCTTCCCTGTTCCTTTTCACTAAGGAGCCCTCCCAAACTATTTTCAGTTACTACTCTGCTGTGGAGAACAGTCAGACCATCGCCCAAGTTTCTTTCTAACCTTGGAAGTGGGCCTTGCCCATGAGGAAATCTCTGCTGGTTCCCACAAACTCTCAGGCAAACCCAGGTGTCAAGAAATATCCCTAAGTCAGGGCAAAGGGCATGAAACTTTATCAACTCCTCCAGGAATCCTTCTTTAAATTAACTGTTACAGAAAACCGGAGAAGAACCAAGCACTGCTTAGAAAGATGGAGTTACATTTATCACGCGGGTCCAGAGGAAAATGTCTCTCAAATTCTGGACCCCAACATGGAGGAACTTTCCCTATTTATGTGTTTTTACCTTCTTTGTCTCCCAAATATGGGGTGTTTCCGGCCTCCTTTGCAAGTTCTTAAAGAGCCCCTGTGTGCTGGGGCCTTGAGACCTCAGCCAAAGGCCTGGCCTGGTGCCAGCACTGATAATTTCGTCCAGGGAAGGTTTAATGGCCTCTCTGAAGTGGGAGTAGTCTTATTTTCCTTATTATTTAAGCAAGCAAGCATTTACAGAAGCCAAATAGCAGGGTTAAATTTTCAAACAGCAGTTTTTATATAAGATGGATGCTTCATAACCACTTTCATCTCCTCTTTGAAATTCCGTAAGAAGCCCTCCTCCCTGCTTCGCGCCCATGACTTCACATGAACAGTTACTCGGTGGGGAGGAAAGGGTCCGTTTGGCTTTCTCCACGCGTGTGGGTGCTTCAGGAGACCAGAGCATGTGCCCGTTTGCTCCAGCGCACCGCCTGGTACTTCACAGAACAAAAAGTGCCTGTGGAGTGGATGACCGGATAAAGGTCTTCAGGTCTTGTTCTCTTCCGCCACCAACTAGTTGTCTGATCTTACAAAGCCATGGCACTTCTCAGAGTCCCAGGTTCTTCATCTCTAAAATGGAGGTGGCAGGAAAGAATAAAGGAAGAATCGGACTATCTAGGAGTCCCTTTCTGCCGACACAAACTAAGGTTCTGAGCTCGATTAAGGTGACCCCACTGGCTAGTCCCTTAAGATGACAATTCTCTGGCCACCACTTCTACCACCCCCCTCCCCCCCCCTCCCCCCGCCACCTCCCCTCACACACACACTGGGAAAGTAGGGCTGTCCACTCTACCTCCCTGCCGGGAGTCAGGGTGATGAGCAATGGGGAAATGGATCCTGGTACCAGGCCCCAAAGTGGGAACTGGGGCTCTGATTCAGGAGTATGGCAGAGTGGCCCTGTGAAATAGGCTAAGGAATTGGCATTCTGGTCAAGGGGACACCTCCCTAAATCAAAGACACCTGCTCCTGGGGAAAAACAAAAGGGCATGAAGCACGCCTACGTGGAGGGATTTGTTGGCTACCTTTGGCAACAGCAGAGCTGTTTGCTAAACAAGCTATGGACGGCAAGATTCCTGCAATAACCTGGGCACTCTTCCCACTGCCCTCCCACGACGTCGCCTGTCTCTGTCCGCCTGAGGTGGACAGACTGGAGCTTGGGTATGTCCAAGAACAAGCTGCTTCTGATTTGGGCAGAACGCGTTCGGAATCAGAAGAGGGGCTATCTACCCCAGCCTTGCCGTTCCAGCCCCAGGCTGAGAACAGGAGGCCCTGTTCTCCCTCGGGGGCAAACCAAGCCATTTCTTTTTTTGTAACTTGTATCCCTGGAAGGACTGCCTCCAGGTAATAGCCCAGGGGAGGCCAGGCTAGGGGAACAGCCGCTTGGGAGGGCCCTGTCTCTTCAGCTTTCCGCTTCTGAGAATGCTTTGATCAGAGCAGACCTGGCTTCACGTGTGTGTTCCCAGGCTGGGCCTCAAACAGGCACCTTTGAATCCCCTTTAGAAGGACCATTACCCATCCTTCCATGCAGCTCCTCCAAGGACACTCCCAGGCTCTGTTTTCCTTGCTGGGCCAGTTCCAGCTACTCTGAAAATCAGATAGATCCCTTGAAAGAAGAGAAATGGTTGTCCCGACCTCAAATAATCACAGAGGCCCTAGAGAACCCAGATGCATTAAAAACAAAACAAAACAAAACAAAACAAAAAAGCCGAAACCGGTTTGGCTCAGTGGATAGGACGTCGGCCTGCAGACTGAAAGGTCCCAGGTTCGATTCTGGTCAAGGGCATGTACCTTGGTTGCGGGCACATCCCCAGTAGGGGGTGTGCAGGAAGCAGCTGATCGATGTTTCTAACTCTCTATCCCTCTCCCTTCCTCTCTGTTAAAAAAATCAATTAAATATATTTTAAAAAGCAAAAGAAAACCCTCCCTGTTCTCAGAAGGGCCCAGCTCGAGCAGAATGAGCAGTGAGTGGCCTAGCAGTTGTGAAAGCCTGTCTTGAGTGGCCCAGCCACTAACTAGCTCTGTGACCCTGACCTCACTCCGTGGGCCTCACTGGCCTCCTGTACCGGTGGCTGGGAGCTGGCGGAGTTGGTGGAATGCATGAGGTGAAAAGTAACAACTGAGAGTTGACAAACGCACCCAGCCATAACATTCCAAGGTGCAGGGCTCTGGGGTGGCTTATTAGAAAGTTGAAAGGGCGCTTTTTCGTCAACCTTACTGTAACACAGTAATCTTTTTAGAACACAAATCTAGTTCTGTGCCTGCACTGTCCACCCCAGTCTCCACCTCAAATGGGCCCCTGGCTTTTCGTAAGTCTTAAAATAACGACTACAGCCCCTACCTCTGCCTGCCAGGCTTGCATAGATAGCCTCATCCCAAACCATTCTTCTCCTCTCCCTCCAAAGGGTGGGCAAAAGTAGGTTTACAGTTGTGAGTACGCGAAACACAGTTAATAAAGCTACTGTAATAATCATAATCTGCAGGTCTATTTCCATACGAACAAGTAAACCTACTCTTGCTCCACAACACACCCCTCTTTCCAGTTCCCTGAGCTCATCAGGCTTCCTTCCAGCTCAAGGTGTTGAACATTCAGTTCTCTCATTGTGGGAGGTTTCTCACTCCGTGCACCCCTCTTCGTTCTACCTGGTTAGATCCTGTGTGCTCCTTCTTCCTCAGACAAGCCTTCCCAGGACCCCCAGGGGGAGTTTTGCTTGCATCACACTGTGCTTTTCCTTTGTGGCCCTATCACTAGCATAATAAATGTACTGTATTTCTTGTTTTCAAAAAATTATCTGATCGTTTCATGAGGGCTGAAAACACATCTGCCTGATTCCCACAGTAATCTCTGTTCCAAGCACAGTGCCTGGAACATAACAGAGGTTCAACAAATATTTGCCCAATAACTATTCAGTAAATATTGATTTAATGGGCTAACGCATAAACGAATAATCTAAAAGAACTACATTTTGCTCTTTAACCATAGTATCAAAGAGCTATTCTTTGTAAAACTCAAAATTTCTTTTTGAGGGTTACTTTGGTGGGACCTTGTAGCACCATATGGACATGAGATCAGTGTTAATGTGAAAAAAACAACAACATTGAAACCTGTAAAGAATTTGTGTGAGTTTATTTGAGCCAAACTGTCAACATATGCCAGGAAGCAGAACCTCAACGAATTGAGATAATGCTCTGGAGAATGGCAGGTTATATCTGCATTTATACATTGTAATCAAAGGAAGGGTTACATGAAATCCATTGGTGCTAGGCCAGAGAGGCAGGAGAAAGCAAAGGGGGGGGGGGGGGGAGGGGGGTTGGGGGTGGAGGGAGAAACCCCTGGAATTGGATAAAAAGTAAAATGATAGACGCATACTTAGGTGGGTGCAGGAACAATTAACATAACAATGAAGGAATTTGTGGTATCTGTCCTGGAGCCAGGCACATTAGGTTGTGGCCCAAGGGGTCTGGAAAAAGGGAAGTTAAAAGTTATCCAGACATTTCAGAGGGTATGTTATCTTAGATGCAACAAGACAGATAGGCTCAGTTAAGATAAAGGTTGAGCCCAAGCTGGTTTGGCTCAGTGGGTAGAGTGTTGGCCTGCGTACTGGGGGGGGGGAGGGGTCCTGAGTTCAATTCCAGTCAAGGTCACATATTCCAGTCAAGGTCACATGCCCAGGTTGCTGGCTTGAGCCCCAGTGGGGAGCGTGCAGGAGGCAGCCAATCAATGATTCTCTCTCATCATTGATGTTTCTATCTCTCTCTCTCCCTCCCCCTTCTTCTCTGAAAAAAAAAAAAAAAAAGATAAAGGTTGACCTTAAAGATACCGGCTTAGGATGTAACTACCCATCATAATTGCTTTTAGTTAAAGTTTCATTTCAGACCATCCTTTGTGGTAACTTTAGGTCTCTGAGTTTGCAAGACCGCCATGCAGGCCTTCCCTGAGCTTGTCAGGTTAGCATGTGGCCCCTTTCGTCCACATCAGAAAGATCAATGATATAAAAGAAAAATGTTGATTTACCACTAATTACCACTCAGAGTCTTAAATCTATGACTGTCCCTCTGATCCGCTGACTTCAGCTGACAAAAACCAACTCACAAGTTTTGCTAGTGGGTGCTCCCTGCTTTCCGCTTTCCACTCCATGGGATGCCATCTAACTTAAGAAGTCCAGCCTAATTCATGAACAACATCTCCCTGAACAATAAAACAGCTCTCTCCTCTAAGTTCTGCATCCATATCATGTACACAGAAGGATCAGCAAACAGTGGCGTCCCTAGAAACAAATTTGTAATCCCAAGTCCTTTACTGAGACCCTAAATTACAGTGACAGCGAACCTATGACACGCGTGTCAGCACTGACACGCGTAGCCATTTCTGATGACACGCGGCCGCATGCCGAGGATGGAACATTTGCTGCTCCTGAGGATGAAACATTTGCGACTAGAGTCTTGGAGTTAGTTTTTTCCTCAAAGTGACACACTACCCGAGTTATGCTCAGTTTTTTGGCGAAGTTTGACACACCAAGCTCAAAAGGTTGCCCATCACTGCCCTAAAAATAAGACCCATGATGGTACCTGGTTTGTCCACAAGGGGTCAGTTTCCACCCGTAGCTCCTGGGAGCACAGTGGCATATTTGCGACCAGCAGAGGTTCTCACCCCTGTTCCCCATCATCCTCCAGGCATCCTGCCCACATGCCAACAAGGTTTCCTCAGGGTTCTTATTCACAGCGATCCTCATCACAAAACTTGGTCAAGTGAGGTTGATGAAGTCCTGTTGGTTATATAGGTCCTTCCCTAACCTTAGTTTTCCTTTTCCTCTCTGTCTCCCTATTGTGGACTTTGTTCATCAGCTTACTAAATCAATTATTTTACAGGCTCTTACAGAATGGCTGTTATATGCAACCCTACAATGTGACCCCCAAACACCATCGGTTCAGAATTTGCTCAGAGTCATAACAGCCTGAAGCAAGTTGGCACTTGAGCCGCTGTGCTTAAGCAAGTCTGCAAAGGAGCCAGTGGCACTGACGCCCAATTTAAAGCTTCTGAGAACTTACTTGGGGCCGTGCTTTATGTCCAGTCGGAAGAAACTTTCAGTTGATGGTTATGAGAAACTATTGATATAAAATATGCCTCCTTAAGTCCTGAACGAACAATTCCTGGATAAGAAAAACATGCAGAAGAGAAATGATGGTTGATTTTAGAAATAATAATTTTGTAGAATAAATACTATGTAAACTACACGTAATAACGTCTGGTACTTACCTTGGTGATTTAATAATACAAAGAGCATTTGTCTAAGCGTTAAGCTTATAAATCTGAAATGGTGGAGTATAAAATGTTGTAATATTAGGTACAAAAGGTGCTTGTTTAGTTAGTATGGTGGTGTTGAACACCAACATGACATGTTATTGGAGTGAGAAGACAAATAGAGTGGAAAACAGGGCTCGTCCGGGATTTGAACCCGGGACCTCTCGCACCCTAAGCGAGAATCATACCCCTAGACCAACGAGCCAGATATAAGGGTAGCTTAAGATTTGAAACTTTAGTAAAAAGTTTTCGCCACGTCTATACAGTCTTTTTTTAGTAGCTATGAGCATATCGTGCCACCTAGTGGACAAACAAATCACTGCATTCTTTTTTACTCAAATGTAGAAAAGATACCCTTATAGTACAGATCATTTTGGGAAAAATATTTCAGGATCAACGAGAATAATTTCGCTGTATGTTTGCGCTTCCAAATGGGCCAAAGATGCTGCCGGAATGGTGGGAGGCGGTCGAATCAGGGATAGTCTCGAGCTGCGGGCTGATTCCTTGGCCGTGGGGAGGGAAGAGCGCGCGCCTTGCCGGGAGGGCGTCTCCTGGACGGCTTTGCCTTTTGGGGGCAGAAGAGCCGGGGCGGGTAAGGAGGCTTCTTCCGGCCTCGGCAGAAGACTGACCAGTTTTTGGGCTCGGTCAGGTCTGCTTAGATTCTCACCTCCCGGAAACTTTCCCCGTCTCCTCCGAGAAGACCCCAGACTCAGCATCCTTCGCGTAGAAAAAGCACTTGCCTCGTGGCTTCCTCCCTGGAAAACCGGCGGAAGCAGAAGGCCCCGATTCTCCCGAAGGACCGGCTTGTGCCTGGCCCACAAAGGCTGCTCTGTCCCTCGGAGGCCATGCAAGAGGTGTATCAGCTCTCTCCACCGGTCTCAAGCATTGTGGTTTAAAAGAAGAAAGAAATACAAACTAGCCAGGAATAAGTGGGGGAAAGAAATATGATGAACCCAATAAGGTTATAAATACATAAATTATAAAGTTAGAAAGGAAGCAGAAGAGAGTAAAGGGTACATGCCATGCTGCTGAAGCCAGCTCACGCAAGGTAGCGTGGCCGAGCGGTCTAAGGCGCTGGATTAAGGCTCCAGTCTCTTCGGGGGCGTGGGTTCGAATCCCACCGCTGCCACAAGCTTTTTACACTGATGATTGATTGTACCTGGTGCGGCCACGTTGACACTACGTCTCCACCTTCCTTTCTCATCCAATCGTCTGTCTCTCTAATTAGTATACAGAATCTGGGTATGCACTCTTTTGAGACTTCTCATCTTTTTGAGCATTTCATACTTTAAACTTTTCCTTAATGAAACAATACTCCTAGACCATCACAAGATCGTAATGATGCCTTTGAACCCACAGTTTCCCAGAGGCTAAGTACCAAGACTTGAATATCATAAACCTGTAAGATTTGCTTTGCCTTTATTCACTCAGCTAAAGAGGGTATTTTGAGCAGTTGTTATTGGCACTGTTCTTGTAGAGGATTACAGAAAAGGTGAATAAAACATAATGCCTGCCCATAAGGGAAGCTCACAGACCAAACTGGAATAGTAAGCTGTATAATTACAAAACGACTTGAGGCACGGTAAAACATCAAGCACATGAAGAATAACACATCACACACTTATCAAATGATGATAATGTTAGTATGCATCAGCGCCCAGTTTCTTCCCAGAAAAAGCTCCTGTAGGTAGCACTATTTAGTTTCCAAGCAATTTCTCACACACTATTGTATCTGACCGAACAGGATCCCCGAAGGCAGGCAGGGAGAGGGAACTTTTTACAACCTTCATTTCATAGCAGATGCACTGAGAGGCCAAGAGATTTATCTGCACTCCAGCTGCCCCTCCTGCCTTGCCCGCCTGCCCGCCTGCCTGCCTGCGCGCCTGGGGCAGTGGGGAAACAATGTCAGGCAGAATTCAAAATAACTTGAGGCTGTCTATACTTCGCCATTTCACATCCCTGGGGGGCTTTTGGTCGAGCTTCTCAAAGTGGAGAGGACAAAAAAGTAATAATAACAAATATCTTTTAAACCAGTTAGAAGCAAAAGTGGGGCTCGTCCGGGATTTGAACCCGGGACCTCTCGCACCCTAAGCGAGAATCATACCCCTAGACCAACGAGCCACGGGTGAGGGCATCTTAGGTTTTGCCTCAAGGCTCATTCCCGTCAGTAGGCGTTTCCTGAAGAATTTTGCACTCCAGTGCCTTCTATTGGCAGGAATGCGTGCTTATTTATCCAGCAAACAAGATTCAAACTGCAAGTCATTTCTTAGCTGCCGTGAAGGATCAGGGGCCCTGGGGAAGGACATCTTCATCGAGGAACGTTCTCTGAGAGGTGCCGAGTGTACAATGTTTGCAGAGAACTGCGCTGGAACGGACCCTCGAAGCATAACTGCATTGGCACCCTTGAACCCGAGGGAAAAAAAGTGAACGGCAGGCCCCAGCGAGATTTGAACTCGCGACCCCTGGTTTACAAGACCAGTGCTCTAACCCCTGAGCTATGGAGCCCTACTCAAGTGCTGATTTTCTATATCTCCTCTTATAGATACATTCACTAAGCTTACTATACCGAACTAGTAAATGGAATCTTGACGGGAGCAAAACTCCAGGATAGTCTCCAAAATAGGAATCTTTTCATGTCCTCTCAACACTTTCAAAAGACTGCTTGGAGCAGAACCATTTATCACACTGTCTTCTCATCCTTTATCTTGATACGCTGCCTCCTGTGCCTTTACTTCCCAGAAAGGATGCAGCTCTTTAGAATTCCAGATATTTGGGTACATGAGAGACCCACCTAAGAAATGAGTCACATAATAGAGGGTGTCTGATGGGCAAGAAGATTGCAGTGCACCCCCTCAGTCAATACGGTGGGGCTTTTTGTGGTGCAGGAGATGCCACAAAGGTGCAGTCGGTGCTAAAGAAATAAGGCTAAGACATGGTCTTTGCCCTCTAAACCTTATAGTCGGCGTCGTAGACAAATAAATTCAATAGTTGTGTTTGTACAGTGGAATAAGTTAAGTTCTGTGATAAAAATATTTGTAGAGTGTTTTGGGGTTACAGAGGAGGGGTATCTAAATCAGTTTATGTAAAAAGTGGGGCTCAGGGAAAACTTACAGGAAATGCTGCCTTGAATTGACTTTTTCTGGTTACTCACCATTATAAAAAAAAATAACTAAACTGCACAAACTGCAATATAATTTAATGCATTTTGACAAATGCATACAAATCCATGTAAATACCCTAATAAATATATAAATCTTTTAGTGCTCCTTTTCGCCAGTTCCCCACCCCGTCCCACCACCTCAGAGGAGACCAGATGAATTGCCTTTGGTCTAGAGACATTTAAACAGGACGAAGGGGATAAAAGGCAATTACATGGAGGGAACAGTATGCAAAGGCATGGACTTAGGAGAAATTTAAATAAAAACAAAACGAGGTGGTAAATCCGGTTTTGGCCTTGCTAAATTCAGAGCCCCAAATCCATAAGTTTGCTTTTTGGGGATTAATGCCTCTCTCTCAAAAGTCCAGGGACAGGAGCAAGCAAGAAAAAGGTGTGTCAGGCAGGAAGAGTTTAATCTTTTCTTAAGATATAGATTTACATATCATTTTTTAAAAAGAAAAAGGCTCTTGTTTTCACTTTATAGAAATCTCATTTGTATAAGCTAGTAAACAGGAACTAAAAAATTATTTAACTAAGAAAGATCGTGTACCTGTTTCTTACTGCAAATATAGTCTTTGATGAGAACATTAGAGAAAGCAGATTCATGTAACCCCCAAGAAATGAACCAATTCTGAGAAGATTTAGACCCTCTGATCACAGCCCTACTCTTGTACCCATGATTTTTAAATATTTTCATTTGTCCAAGGTCACAAAGTTTGTAAAAAATCTGTACGCTTGTGTATGATTAATTGTGCCCTTTAATTTTCATTGTGTAAATGTAAAACATGACCCCTGACCTTACACAATTTTAAGCAAGAGAAATGTTCTATTTAGATAGGCAAAGTAAGGCATCCATGGCAGATGTTCTTGGTTCAGGAATGAGTCACAAAGAACACTCACCAAGTTGTCAAGAGGAGATGAACATGTACAACTGCCCAGGGTGAAGAATGTTACAGGATCTTCTGTGGTTTGACAAGATGCTCCTTCGGTGTTCAATCCTTAGCCTTTGTACACCAAGCAATATCCTCCATGTCCCCCCCCCCCAAAAAAAAAAAAAACACACACACACAAAAAAAAAACACAACACAACACAAAACAAAACCAAAACCAAAAACAAAAAAACAACAAAAACACAAAAACGGAGGCTTTGTTTTAACTGGCTGTTCGGCTTGATCTCGGTACCCCATTTTCCTACACGAGGCATTGCATTGGAGGAAATCTCCAGGGTGATCAGCATGGTCATCTTTTGGGACCTACTGACAGGCATCATGATTCTTGAGGAAGTGGCAGAGGGCTTGGCATTTTCCTAGGACAAGAAAATCAAATCAAAATAAACTTTGAATCACAGGTGATGTTATGTTGGTGTGTGTGTGTGTCGACACTGAGTATAGAGTACAGTGGTTAGGAAACCAGGGTTAGTTATTTAACCTTGCAGAGTCACAGTGACCTAGTTTGGCAAATTAGGATTTCTTTTTTATTGTTATTATTATCTTTATTAATGTTATTACTTTAGGGAGACAGGCCTTAGGCAAAACTGCTAACCAGTGAAAGCGGTCTCTCCAACAGCTTTCTCACCCCCTCTCCTTGCTGTTTCTCCTCCTCTTTTATTAGTCTCCCGTGTATTCTTGGCTCCTTTGACCTTTTCCTGGAATCTATTCCCTTACCCTCATCCTGTCACAATTCAGCAAGCTCACTTCTATTCCCTATTTGAACTGATTTCTTCCCCTTTAACCATACTCATCACACATCTGAAAGGAATTGAAAATGCTCAAAAGAGAATTCCAAGAACAAAGCCAGGACAACAACCATTGATGTGATGTTTTTTTGTGTGTGTGTCATGGACAGGATGTTTTTTGTCTCTCAGAGACAGAGGTTGGTTTCCCGGTCTGGGAAGCCAACCTCTGTCAGGACAAATAAACCTTAGACTAACAAACCACGTCTACATTCCGCTCACCTCAGACCCCTGTCCGAGGATATGATGTCAGTCTTTCTCATTGTCTCAGCCACAAACTGTCCACGGAGCACTCTGGTTGACCTGTCTGACTCCAGGTGGTTCCCAGAGCCCTTCCCACTATAGCTGACCCTTGAACAATGCAGGGGTTCGGGTTGCAGACCCCCAGTTGAAAATTCACATAGAACTTTTGACTCCCCCAAAACGTAACTACTGATAGCCTACTGTTGACTGGAAGCCTTAGCAATAACACAAACATTCAATTAACACATATCTTGTACGTTACATAAATTTATACTGTATTCTTATAAGCTAGAGAAGAAAATTATTTATTTTTCAAATATATTTTTATTAATTTCAGAAAAGAAGGGAGAAGGAGAGAGAGATAGAGACATCAATGATGAGAGAGAATCATTGATTGGCTGCCTCCCGCACACCCCACACTGGGGATAGAGCTCGCAACCAGGAATGGAACTGTGACCTCCTGGTTCATAGGTTGATGCTCAACCACTGAGTCAAATCATCCAGGCTAGAAAAAAAATATTATTAAGAAAGTCATAAGGATGAGAAAATACATTTTATAATATTTATTGAAAAAAATTCTGTATAAGTGGATCAGTGCAGTTCAAAACCTTATTGTTCAAGGGTCAATTGTAGTTTATTAGACCCAGCAAGCAACAGTGTGCTGTGGGCCATGCAGAGCTCTTTTCTGGAACAACTTGACCCCTAGTAAGGATCTTAGGAATATTTCTAGTTGCTGTTTTGTCTGTGTTTCTATCATTTTCCCTCAACTTTTTATTTTGCAAAGTTTTAATCCTGATGTGGAAATAAATTAAGGCCAATTAAAGGAGAACAAGCAAAGGCTATTTATTTAGAGCTTGCCGTGATCATTCGAGTTTTGGCAGTCGCTCAGAGGCAGATGGAGGAGTGGGAAAGCTTTAGTGTGGAAAAGGGAAAGGCTTCAACTGATTGGAGCCCTTTCCACTACAGCTGACCCTTGAGCAATGCAGGGGTTAAGGGTGCAGACCCCCAGTTGGCCTGGGGAAGCTAGAGGTGGGCTAATTAGAAGTCAGACATCCTATGTCATTGGTAGGATGGGGCCTAAATGGGCAGTCGGACATCACTCTCACAATCCAGGACTGCTGGCTCCCAACTGCTTGCCTACCCGCCTTCCTGATTGTCCCTAACCGCTTCTGCCTGCCAGCCTGATCACCCCCTAACCACTCCCCTGCCAGCTTGATTGATGCCTAACTGCTCCCCTGCCAGCCTGATTGATGCCTAACTGCTCCCCTGCCAGCCTGATTGCCCCTAACTGCCCTCCCCTGAAGGCCTGGTCCCCCCCCAGCTGCTCTCCCCTGCAGGCCTGGTTACCCCCAACTGCCCTACCCTGCAGGCCATCCCCAACTTCCCTCCTCTGCTGGCCTGGTCACCACGGCTCACGATCCACATGCAGCTCTTTGGCCCCTTGAGTGTGGCTCTTCCACAAAATACCACTTGCGGGGGCACACGTACAGTGCGATTAAAATTTCGTGGCCCATGCACAGAAGTCGGTTTTTGGCCTGGGCGAGTCTATTTTGAAGAAGTGTCGTTAGAACACTCAAGGGGCCAAAGAGCCGCATATGGCTCACGAGCCGCGGTTTGCCGACCACTGGAGTAGACAATGTGACCGAGGCAGATAAGCTACAGCTCAGGAGCTTTATTCCCCAAGCAGAAGGCACTGCAGAGTAAGGACAACACTCACCCTTCCCCTTCCACCCACTGCCTACTGGGTGATAGAGAAGTGGGGAGGGTGGTGGTGGTGCAGGCTTCTATAGAAGAGGGTATGGGAAGTGGCAACTCTTCCTTTGGGCCCTAGAAGGGTGCTCTAAACCTAGACCTATAGGACAAAGTCCATTCAATAAAGCTGGAGAAACAACAACAGCAAAAGCATTAACGGCATGAGATAGCATAGAGGGCGGGCTAAGACAGTGGTTCTAGGGTTTGATTCCAGCGTGGATGTGTGAGGATGTAGGATAGTGTCGAGTTATTCCCTGCGGGTCTTGGAGATAACCTTTGCTTCTTGGTGAAATCTACAATTATTTTTTGTTGGTTCTCTAATACCAGGCTGCCTGCGATGGTTCTGTCCTAACTCTGTAAGCACCCAGATCCTCTCAAGAGGGCCCAAGACAGACTCACAGCTCAGCCTGAGTCCCTTACTAAACATTCCAGCTCTGGAACCTGTGGCTTAGGTTCCTCCCAATCTGCACGTTGATGCTCTTGGCGTCTGGAGAAAAATCGCTGGATTAGGAAAGGAATCACAAATAGTCATCCCACATCATAATTTAAATGGCAAAGGTTAAAGACAATTAACTTCCCAGATCATGGTATTCAATAATTTTTTATTGAATTAAGTTGAGTCCAGAGTAATTTTCAACAATAAAGTAATTTTGAAACAATAGGTACTTTAACAAGCTTTATTGCCAAAATATATGGGTGATTCCTTTGAAAAATGTTATAAACTATTACATAAATTCCTCTCTTTGGCCAGTGTCTGAGTTTGACTTCAGTCTTTATGCTCCATGAAATTAGGTAGTTTTTAAAGCAATATGTCATCTGCTTTCTGGGCAACACTTCTAGATCTCTCCAGAAGATTTCCGTTTCCCCCTCAAATCACTGATCCTTCCTTCTCTTCCTTTAGTTCTCTCTCAGGGCTCTTTTGGGATAGACAGATTTAATGTGTGTTTTTGTGTATTACTAATAAAATTAGATGAAAGTATTATTACCATTTCCAGTGCCCACTGAAGTTTTATAGCCATCTCTGTATGCTAATGCTCTGGTTGCCAATTTTGCAGCACTTTTTTTAAAGTTGATGTGCCGTCCATACCTTGATGTTTTTTTTAAAACATTGTCTCTATGTATACAAACACACTCCAACAGGGAATTAATTCCTGTTTTGTTTGTTTTTTTTCCTCTTGAAACATTGATGAGAGAGAAACATCGATCAGCTGCCTCCTGCACACCCCCGACTGGGGACGTGCCCACAACCAAGGTACACGCCCCCAACCGGAATCGAACCCGGGACCCTTGAGTCCCCAGGCCGACGCTCTATCCACTGAGCCAAACCGGTTTCAGCGGATTAATTCCTGTTTAGTGAAAGCTTGCTTCTGAAAACTTCTCTAACAAGAGACTCATAGAAAGGGTAAATCAATTTTCATTTGATCTTCAATGTCATTTTGTAAACCACTTTATAATCCCCATTTCTGATTGAGGTTAGGAACCACTTCCTGTTCATCTTAGCATATTTTAGTATATGCTTACAGACCTTTGTTAAAGAAATGAATAAATATATGTCTAAAATTTTCAAGGGCACCACTAATAGGAGTCCCCATTCTCTTTTAAATATCCCATGAGGTAGATAAAATATATCACAAAATCTGGTTCTTGGTTGCTGGTGGCCATAGTTGGCATTCTTAACTCTTTGATATTCAAGGTCCTCAACCCAAACCCAATTTTACTACAAACTGAAGAGGACTGATGACAACAGATAGAAGAATTAAAGATGGAAAAAATGAAAGGAGCACAATCCAGTGATGAGTGCTGTCTTAAATTCCTCTTTGTAATAAAGTGCAAATTAGGAAAACACTTTAAATGCTATTAATCATGAAATTTCTCTTTGAACTGCTTTTCCAGAGGCACCTTGGATCATTGTGGAGAAGTGAATAAGTCACTTATTGCATTTGTTTTACCTCTTTTCCATCTCACAGTAAATGCAATTGTTTTGGAAAGTATATACAAAAATATTCAGATAATATGTGTATTTTATTTTTATTTATTCTTTATTATAGGAATTCTTTTAATTATTGGTATTCATAAACAATAATTGTAAGATTCTACTGAGAATTTTTTAAAAATATGTTTTATTGATTTTTTTACAGAGAGGAAGGGAGAGGGAGAGAGAGTTAGAAACATCAATGAGAGAGAAACATCAATCAGCTGCCTCTTGCACACCCCCTATGCCCGCAACCAAGGTACATTTCCTTCACAGGAATCAAACCTGGGACCCCTGAGTCCACAGGCTGATGCTCTACCCATGGAGCCAAACCAGTTAGGGCTCTACTGAGAATTTTAAATCCATTTTTAAATCATTTTTGGCAAAGGTCACATTTAGATCCAAGACGTGGATTAAAGCTACAGATCTTCTTCCTGGACAGATACATATAAGCTCAGACACATAAAATTTACATACCAATGAGGCTTATAAATTTTCTGAAGCCCCTCCTTAGATGATCCCTTGGTGATCATGGACCCTTAGGTTAAGATCTTGAACCAGATTGCCTAGCTTTGAATTCCAGCATCTCACAGATTGGAGGGTCTTATGATGTAATGATGGTATTGATTATGCTTTATCAATAATTTTTTTTCCTGAAAGAGACTTGATGACTCTAGAGTTCCATAATAGTTCCAGAACGCAGTCATTTGGTGATGTCCATGATTACACTAGGGAAGAGTATGCCAATAGAGAATACTCGGACTTAAGATTGGGTATTATGCTCCTTTACTTTTCACGTCATTATTTTCTTGTTGAAACTCTTGGCATGTAAAAGATCCCCCCAGAAGCCTTCTGCCACCTTCCTAAACATATCCTTTAAAGCTTCCTTGACGCGCTCATTGCGCAAGGCATAGATAAATGGATTCAGCAATGGTGTCACAAATGTAGTTACCACCGTCACTGCCCAATTAGTATCCACAGAGCCACTCTGTGATGGCCGCACATAGAGGAAAATGGCACTTCCATAGAAGAGTGTCACCACCATCAAGTGAGAGGTACAGGTAGAGAAGGCCTTCTGACGGCCTGAGGCAGAGGGGATGCGCAGGACAGCTAGGACTATGTGGCCATAGGACGCGGCAGTAATCATCAGTGAGGATACAATAACAAGAGAGGCCAGGATAAAGTCAGTTTCCTCCAGCTTTTTGGTGTTGGTGCATGCCAGACGGAGCAGCGGGCCACTGTCACAGAAGAAGTGCTGCACCACAGCATCTTGTTCACAGAAAGGAAGCAAGGCCACAGCGACTGTGGGGCCAAGCACAGGGAGGAGTCCCCCCATCCAGCAGGCCAAGGCGACCCGGAAGCACACAGTACCATTCATGAGCAAGGGGTAGTGCAGAGGGTGACAGATGGCCAGGTAGCGATCCACAGACATGACGGCCAGCAGCAAGAACTCAGAGGCCCCAAGAAAGAAATAGAAATAGAATTGGGTAATACATGCAGCAAAGGAAATAGTGTGTTGCCTTGAGAGAAAGTTGCTCAGCATCTTGGGAATTATGACAGAAGTGAGCAGGATCTCTAGGCAGGACAGGTTACCCAGAAAGAAGTACATGGGAGTCTGCAAGCGCGTATCAGCTCCTACCACCCCAACAATCAACACATTGCCTGTTAGAGTCAGCAGATAGATAAGCAGGAAGACAGAAAACAATTCTTCTTTTGTGTTGTTGAGATTTGGGACACCTGCCAGAATGAACTCTGTCACACCACTGCTCCGGTTCCCACCAAGAGCCATGATCTTTCCCATCTGTGCAACAACATGAACATAATCCTGGTGAGGACATGTCTTTTCCAGCACAATCCTGAAACGCATTTTATCATGATATGGCATACATACCCCCACTTTCTCCAATCATATCTTCTGTTAAGATTTTGAAGAGCCCTGGTCAATGTTCTCAGTGGTTAGAGCAGTGGCCCATGCACTGGAGGGTTGCAGGTTCGATTCCTGGTCAAGGGCATGGACCTGGGTTGCCGGTTTGCTCCAACAAGGGCTGCATGAGAGATGAGGGAGGCAACCAATTGATGTGAGATGTTTCTTTCTTTCTCTCTCTCCTCCTCCCTCTGTCCCTTCCACTCTCTCTAAAAATCAAAGGAAAAATATCCTCCAGTGAGAATTAACAAACAAACAAAAATATGAAGAATCCGAGGTCCTTATCCAATTGATTTTAGAGCTGGCAAAGGTTTCCCATAAAGGGCAGTTCACACTTAGGTATGAAAATGCCAAGAGCCTCCAGCTTCACATCTCCTATTCTCAAATTTTAAGTGGTGATCCTTCATTTTTACAAAAATATCATTGAGCATTTGAGTTGAGCAAAAATATCAGAGAATCGATTTTGTGAAGAGTATGATTCCCAACCAGCATCTGAAAGTGAACCAAATTGCCTAGCTTTGAATTCCAGCATCTCTACTTACTAGCCAAGTAGCCTTGAAAAAGTTGTAAGGAGCAAGTGAAGTAATGGTACAAAAGGCTTAAAAGAGTTTCTAGCACTTAGCTGACAAATGATAGAGAAAGCCCTGGACGGTAAGTTAGGGCACCAAACTCTCCGCTTGACTGGCCACTTTCCTTGTAAGACTAAAAGTGCATCCAGCCCATTTGTCCTTCAACTGCTCAGCTATAGAATAAGTAATAGAAATCTAGGCCATTCGTTCATCTGTTATATGAAATTGCCCTTTTCATGGAGAATTACCCCAGAAACCCAAGGGTCTAACTAAATCCAGCTTCTCACAAAGTACTTACCTATGTAAAGCAAGTTATGCCGTACTTAAAAGGAGTAAGAAGGATAAACTACAATGATTCAGTCAGGTATCCACGTCTATTTATTTAGTGTCAACTTCAAGCTAAGTATTCTGGGAAATATTAAGATGGTTTTCTCAAGCTTTTCAGTCCATGATACTAATCCAAATCCCCTTCACAAACTTGGCTCTATTAGATAAACTTGCCAGAGACAGAAATGTGAATCCCTGGTAATTATTAACAAATTCAGAAATGAAGTCCTTACTATTCAATTTGAGTTCTTCTAGTTCTGAAGTCCACAAGTTATAATGTCACTGGAAAAGGACTGGATCCGGAGTGGGTCTCTCTCAGGCTGTGTGTGAGTTCTTGACTTCATGCAGGAAAGATTTCACGACAGAAGTGCAAGTGGTTTTGAGTGTACATTTATTAAAGCTGAGGACAGTAAAACAAAGGAAGGGCTTAGGATCGGAGAAGCAACAGGAGAGCATAGCCAGTGTTCTGCTCGGCCCTCTAGAAACGTTATGGAAAAGAAGTGAGCCACACTGGGCTGTTTGGACTCACTGAGAAGTAAAAATCAGTGATAGAAGTGAGCCACGGTGGGGCTGCTGTCAGCACACTGAAAAGTCAGAGAAAAGGGGACCTTGGAGACAGGTTCAGGGGGTTAGCCTGGGACGAGCTGCTGCTGCCCGCTTCTGCCCTAGTTGCAAGTCTCGTCAGAACCCTTAGAGCTTAGACAGTGATGGGCAACCTTTTGAGCTTGGTGTGTCAAACTTTGCCAAAAAACTGAGCATAACTCAGGTAGTGTGTCACTTTGAGGAAAAAACATTATTTCGCGATATTTATAGTTTAAATAATTTAAATGTATAATTGTTATATATAATTGTATTTAATAAACCAAAATCTAAATATTTAGTGCTGACACGCGTGTCATAGGTTCGCCATCACTGGCTTAGGAGAAAGAGAAGATGTACACCTGAGAAAGAAAGAGGGAAGAGAGGTGTGGGCATGCTCCAGAGAGAGCTTGCACTGGCATCTGTTGTCTTGAGGGTTTTAACCTCGGTTCTGTGGGCAGGAATCTTAGGGGAGGTCTCATGGGAGGGTCTCAACAGAATATTTATCAGCTTTCCAGGTGTGTTCTTTAATATGTTGATGTATCAAAATGAGCGGAAAAAGGGACCAGGGGTCATTTTATGGCCAGCTCTACCACTATCTTGGATTTGTTTGACTCTGATTGTTTTTTTGTTTGTTAGTTTTTATTCCCCTGACTTCATCCCTTTGTGGATTTGGCTGGCACTAATTGGGTCTCTGTTATCTATCTCCCTGACCAGGGTGATTTAGGCTATTTACTCTCTAGTTAGGGAGGAGAGGTGTAAACCATTTGCTCTCAAGTGTCCTTGCGTAGGGAAGGGAAGGTCTTGCTGTTGACTAGCGGGCTGTAAATTGCTCAAATTGCTTGGCCCCATTTGTCTAACCATCTGTCTCAGTTTCCTTTTTCCCATTTGTCAAACATTATCCTAACATCTAACTATCCTGCCTTAATAAGAACCAAATAAATGATATCTGAAACTAAGTTTTAAAAATGCCTCAGTTATTAGGCAAATACTGATCCCTTCAGCCATGCAAAGCATTAGAATTTAGCCTAAGGCCTTGGTTCTTTGTCAGCCCTGTTTCTCCAGCACACCCCAGCAGTTTTTGTCCCAGCAAACGTTAGGTTCTTTACTTACAATTTCTCACCTGTGGGTCCCACCTGAGTAGGAAAATTTTTGTGCCTTTTGTCTGAGATAAGTAACTTTATAGTCTTTCTCCCTAGGGACTCCATTCAGAGCCTCATCTCCCTCCAGCTTCTAAAGAAAAACTTACAACTTACTGTCAGTAAAACAATTTCATTTTTGCTCTATGTTGCTTATGTATCAGATGCTGTATTTGGTGATTCAGAGATAAAGGAGACATTGTTGCTACCCTCATATAGTTCACTGCCTGAGAGTGACAAAAAAAATTAGCATGCGTCACAGGTGGAATATCACAGGTAAGCACAGGGTCTAAGGGGACACACAGGAAAGGAACCATACTGATAGGAAGTATTCTGGAGAAAGGTGATGCCTAAACTAAATACTAAAAAACGAGTGTGGATAGTTTCCTTTGCTAAAAAGCTTTTGCACAGCAAAGGAAACCGTAACAAAATGAAAAGATAACCCTCTGAATAGGAGAACATATTCACTAATGACTTATCTGATAGGGCATTAATATCCAAAATTTATAAAGAACTTACAAAACTCAACACCAAAAACACAAACAATCCAATTAAAAAATGGACAAGTGACCTGAATACACACTTTTCCAAAGAGGACATACAGATGGCCAATAGATATATAAAAAGATGCTCAACATCACTAATCATCAGAGAGATGCAAATTAAAATCACAACGAGATATCATCTCATACCTCTCATCAATAAATCAACAAACAACAAGTGTTGGTGAGGATGTGGAGAAAAGAGAACTGTAGTGCCCTGTTGGTGGGAATGCAGACTGGTGCAGCCGTTGTGGAGAGCAGTATGCAGTTACCTCAAAAAATTTAAAGTGGAACTGCCTTATGGGAATGTATCTAAAGAAACCCAAAACACTAATTCGAAAGAATATATGCACCTCTTTGTTCATTGCAGTGTTACTTACAATAGCCAAGATCTGGAAGAAGCCCAAGTGCCTGTCAGTAGGTGAGTAGATAAGAAAGCTGTGGTACATTTAAACAATGAAATATTTCTTGGCTGCCAAAAAGAAGGAAATCTTACCTTTTGTGACAGCATGGATGGACCTGGAGAGCATTATGCTAACTATGCTAAGTGAAATAAGCCCGTCAAAGAAAGACAAGTACCATATGATTTCACTTATACGTGGAATCCAATGAACAAAATAAATGAACAGATTCATAGATACAGAGAACAGACTGACAGCTGTCTGAGGGGAGAGGTTTGGAAGGCTGGGTGTAAAAGGTGATGGGATTAATAAAAAAGAAAAGAAAAGAAAACTCATAGACAGACAATAGTATGGTGATTTCCAGAGGGAAATGTGGGTGGGGGAGAAGTAGGAGAGGGTAAAAGGGGGGGGGGGTAGGCAGTGATGGAAGGAGACTTGACTTGGAGTGGTGAACGAACAATACAATATACAGATGATGTATTATATAACTGTACACCTGACACTTATATAATTTTAGTAACAAATGTCACCCCAATAAGTTCAGTTAAAAAGGGGGGGGAGCAACTCAGATTAGCCCCAACAGAACAATAAACCATATTTGCAAGGGAAAATTGCATTATATTAGAAAATGGGTAAAGTTTCAAGATACTCCCAAGGCTACAGTACAGACCACCAATTTTTAGAAAACAAGCTGCTATGTGCAGGAAAAAATGTAATATAACAATATCTTGTAGTTTGCAACATTATCAAAGCCCTAGCTCTTGGGAAAGCTGGAAAAATAGACAATAGATGATAAAAACAAGTTAGAAACAAAGAATATGCTTATTACAAAGAGTAAGAAGCAACACAGCTCAAATACTAAGGTGGACTAGCTGTATGACTTGAAAAGATTTAACTTTCCTATCTTCAGTCATTGCATTCTAACTACAATAAAAATCATTTTTGTTACATTAAAATGAGTCTGGATTTGATAGAAGAGAAGAGAAGAGAAGGTTTTTAATGGAAAAGAGCAGCATGTGAACATACTACATTTAGGCAGAAGCCAGAATATAAGGGGCAGAGTGGAAAGTGAGAGGACCGATCACCCCAAAGAGGATGACCCTTTCTAACTCTCTGTTGCTCTCTGTGAAAACATTTCCATAAGTGAGAGGAAGATGAGTCCCAACCCTAAATATGGAAGGAATTCCCTACCCCTGAATGATCTCGCTGTTTCCATGAGGATGGAGATCAACCTACAAGAATACTCCTTTCCTTCCTATTACTCAATGTCCTTTTCCATTTGGCATCCTTCCCATACCCTGTACTGTGAGACTGACAATAGCCTGATATCCTTGGAGTTCCTGAGGATTGGCAAAGCACTCTGGGAAACACGCAAATGTTGGATAATCTTCTTCTCTTGTGCTTTCGTCCTGGGTATAATGCCTGAGCTATTGTTCTTCTGCCTTGTAAACAAAGGGGCCTTTTGATCCTAAGGAGGCTGCATCACGCTGTCGCTTTTCTGGTCAGCTATCGGGGCCCACCCTTCTCTCTGTAGAAAGAGTGTCTTCTGCAATGTGTGCATTACTTTAGGCTTTAACAGGCATGCTTCCAGTGCAGGACAGTGATCTCACAGTCCTCCAAGGTATGCCACTATAATAACAACATGGGGCTGAAAGGCAAGGGGTGGATATGGAGGAGTTAAAATATTCATCCATCGATTACAAAACAGTGCACTTACCTACAGTTCCTTCCTTCTCTATTGGTTGAAAAATGTTCCATTTAAAGCCAGATCTTCACTTTTTTGCTGATGAGTTTTATATACAAACTGTCAATTTTCCTGTTTTAGATCCCAACCCTGGCATTAGCCTGAGTGCATGGAAGAAGGATGAAGCCTTTAACCAATCTCTTAACTGAAGGGCACGAGGTATAACCTTAGTTTCCAGTGGAGCGGCTCCAATATGTGGATTGGTTGATCCAGGCATCAGGAGTCCAGCTAGCAGCAGTACCTGCTAGAGAAAATGGTGAGGAGATAAAACTATATAAGAGAGTAAGAAAAACAAGGAGAGAAAAATAATACTTAAAACACCCAGGGCAGCTTTGCAATTCAAAGGAAATTTCCCAGATTCCAGGCCTGATCACTTGAAAAGGAGGCTGACCCTTATTCATTCAACAAGGGATAACTGGAAATGTTTCTGCCTTCATTTGTCAACTACCCCATGCCAGGCTCCTGTAAAAATTACTGGGGCAATAAAGTATGACCGAGAGAAAGAATCGAGTTTGACCAGGTGTGGAAGGCACAGTAATCACCCAACTTTCTCCTGCATGGCACTCAAAGGGAATGTTTATATCCCAAGTAACACAGACATGGTGTCTTCTCCCCGAAGACTTAAAATGATATTGGGAATTCCTTCCCTGCCTTCTAGTAATAGGAGCAGGAAAGTAATAGGAGCCCCAAGAGAGTGATAAGATAGGGGAAGAGTCTCTGCAATATCTCTGGTTTCTCCTGCTTCTAGTAATAGCATATACCATACACACAACCAAAACCTAGTTTAGAATTATGAACCATTATTCACATTTTTCCATTTGTGTTCACTATATACCCCCTGACTAAAAACTTCACTAAATTCTATTCAAACTCGATTTACTCTAGTGCATATGAGTTCTTTTGAATAGCTTCCTCTGCCCACTTTACAACCTGAACTGTGGCATGTTCGGCTGACCTCAGTCTCAATACTTAATCCACTGTATTATAACTCTGCATTTTCATCTGTGTCCTTTGCCAGACTCTGAACTCCTAGAGCAGGAGCTATATTCTTATCATTGTATTTCCAGCACAAAGCACAGTGTCTGGCACACATTAGGTGTTTAATAAATTACTAGTATGTGCACTAAAATGCTCTGAACCCTAGACTTAAGGAACAGTTGCTCCTGTGAGAGAAATACCAGTTGTCATGAGCTGAGAGGAAGAGTACACAGGTCCCCCTGGAACTCAGTTTGGCTGAATTCCATCTCTTCTTTCCTTTTTAAGAAAATAAAACACCTAAATGGAAGCAAGGACAAGGCATGAGAAATGTCATTACTTTAGGTTCTGGGGAAGGAGTGGGAGCAAAGTGGTAGAATTGGCTGGGCTAAGATGAAAAAAATTAAACTAGAAATCAAACTAGAAGCTCTTATTTGTTGAGCTGTGGAAGGAAGAGTTCTAAGCAGAAAGAGAGGTCATGAAGTCTAGGAACTAGAAAATCTCACATGTTTTTATTTTATATTTTACTTTTTAAAAATATGTATTTTATTGATTTTAGAGATAGAGGAAGGGAAAGGAACACCAATTAGCTTCCTTAAACCTACAACCCAGACATGTATCCTGACCAGGAATTGAACGGTCAACCTTTTGGTGCATTGAACATTGCTCAACCAACTGAGCCACACCAGCCAGGGTAAAACATACATGTTTTTAAACTTTAAAGCAAAATGCAGCAAAAGCAGTGCTAAGAGGGAAGTTAATAGAGATTAATACCTACCTCAATAAACAAAAATATCTCAAATAAACAACCTAGCTTTAGACTTCAAGGAACTAGAAAAATAACAAGTGAAGTCCAAAATTAATAGAAGAAAGGAAGTAACAATGATTAGAGCATAAATAAATAGAATAGAGACCAAAAAAAAAACAATAAAAAAGATCTACACAATAGAATAAATATGCTGCAGTAAAAAAGAAGGAATTCTTACCATTTGCAACAGCATGGATGGAACTGGAGAGCATTATGCTAAGCGAAATAAGCCAGTCAGAGAAAGACAAATATCACATGATCTCACTCATTTGTGGAATATAATGTACAACATAGAGAGATAATCAAGATGTGGCATAGGTAAACAACTGAACTTGCTGCCGCACACAACCACATCAAAACTACAACTAAAAGACAAAATGAATATCATCCAGAACCACAGGAAGGCTGGCTGAGTGGAAATTCTACAACTAGAAGGAAAGAGAAAAGTGCATTGAGTCTGGTAGGAGGTGTGGAGGTGTGGAGGTGTGGAAGTGTGGAGGTATGGAGGCGTGTGTGAAAGGGGCTGACAATTGGGTGTGCTGTTGTCTTTTTCAATCGGGAGGGAGATACAAGCTCCTGACTGCTCTGAACTCCAGTTCCAGGTGAGACTCTGGGGACCCAGACTCATACAGAGAGAAACTGGACTGTCTGGCATCAGGCTGGAATGTAAGGGTGGCTTTCTCTCAGAGGTGCTTGCAGCAATCATTGTTTCTGCACGGTGCTGCAGGACACAGAGACCCGGGGTCCTCTTCGGGGCAGGGCTGACGGGCAGCCATTGCTGTTTGCTCCACCCTGGTGATTCCCTGAGACCCTGCCCCTCCCAATTTACAACCCCACCCAAGCTGTGTGCAGTGGCTTCTGCATATGAATGGCCTGGCCTTTTGTAATCTAAAACCTAACAAACTGAAGCTGGGTCAGAGAGCCCCAGAGCTTCCAAAAGAAGGCCCAAGGCTGTACCAACACCAGCCTGCCTTGTTTCACAGCTGGGCCTCATCTGGGCACCTCCAAACCCAATACAAAGATGAGGAATCTGCAGATCTCTCTGTAGCTCCTGTCAGGGGGGCCTAAGGCAGTGGCTGACTTTGAACCTCATTGGAGATCCAAGAGCCAGTGTACCCAGTGGTCAGAGTGAGACCATCCAGATTACAACTCTTCACATCCCTAAGAGACACACTCAGGGGGCAGACTCAGTAAGCGCCAAAGCCCCACTGAAGCAAGTACTGCCCCATAAGGGTGTCTCCAGCACAGAAGTTCTCCCATTGTAGACACAACTGGTTCTCACAGCCAATTGCCTGGAGGTCAATTCCTCCCAGTGATACCAATAGCAATCAAGGCTTACCTACAACAAGACTGTACACAAAGCCCACGAAGGTGTGCACCAAGAGTGTCCACCTTAGGTGACTGGGGAGGCTGAGCCACTGGGCCCTATAGGACACCTAGCACACAAAACCATGCTATCAACACAGGGAAGCAGCCAAAATGTGGAGACAAAGAAACAGGTAACAAATGACAGAAATGGAGGAAAGCAAAAGACTGGATATAGAGTTCAAAACCATGGTTATAAGGTTACTCAAGAATCTTCTAGAAACCTCCGAAAACATAGTGAGACCCTCAAGGATATGAAAAAGGACCAATTAGAAATTAAGCATACACTGACTGAAATAAAGAATAATATACAGAGACCCAACAGCAGACTAGAGGATCCCAAGAATCAAGTCAAAGATTTGAAATACGAAGAAGCAAAAAACACCCAACCAGAAAAGCAAAAAGCAAAAAGAATCCAAAAATATGAAGATAGTGCAAGGAGCCTCTGGGACAACTTCAAGCTTATCAACATTCGAATTATAGGGGTGCCAGAAGAAGAAAGAGAGCAAGATATTGAAAACCTATTTGAAGAAATAATGACAGAAAACTTCCCCTACCTGGTGAAAGAAATAGACTTATAAGTCCAGGAAGCACAGAGAACCCCCCAAAAAAAGGAATTAAAAAAGGACCACACCAAGACACATCATAATTAAAATGCCAAGGGCAAAAGACAAAGAGAATATTAAAAGCAGCAAGAGAAAAACAGCTAGTTACCTACAAGGGAGTACCCATATGACTGTCAGCTAAGTTCTCAATAGAAACTATGCAGGCCAGAAGGGAGTGGCAAGAAATATTCAAAGTGATGAATAGCAAGAACCTACAACCAAGATTACTCTACCCAGCAAAGCTATCAGTTAGAATTGAAGGTCAGATAAAGAGCTTCACAGATAAGAAAAAGCTAAAGGAGTTCATCACTGCCAAACCAGTATTATATGAAATGCTGAAGGTTATTCTTTAAGAAGAGGAGGAAGAAGAAAAAGGTAAAGATAAAAATGATGAACAAGAAAGTGACAACAAATACATATCTATCCACAAGTGAATCTAAAAATCAAGTGAATAAAAAATCTGATGAACAGAATAAACTGGTGAATATAATAGAATCAGGGGCATAGAAAGGGAGTGGACTGACAATTCTCGGGGGGAATGGGGTGTGGGGGGTGCGGGAAGAGACTGGACAAAAATCATACACCTATGGATGAGGACAGTGAGGGGAGGGGTAAGGGCAGAGACGTGGGTTGGGAACCAGGTGGAGGAGAGCTATGGGGGAAAAAAAGGGGAACAACTGTAATAATCTGAACAATAAAGATTTATTTAAAAAATGGGCAACATAAACTGATGAACAAAAACAGATCCAGAGACAGAGAAACATCGATCAGACCGTCAAACCTCAGAGGGAAGGTAGGGGAGGGTGGGGGTAAGGGAGAGAGATCAACTAAAGGACTTGTATGCATGCATACAATCCTAGCCAGTGGACACAGACACCAGGGGGGTGAGGGCATGAGTGGGGAGGTGGGGGGCAATGGATGGATAAGGACACATATGTAATACCTTAATCAATAAAGAAAAAAAAATCAATGAAACTAAGAGCTGGTTCTTTGAAAAGACACATAAAATGTCAAACCTTTAGTGAGACTCACCAAGAAAAAGGACCCAATTAAATAAAATCAGAAATAAAGTAGATGTTACAACTGATACTACAGAAGTACAAAAGATCATAAGAAACTACTATGAACAATTACACTACAACAAATTGAACAACCTAGGAAGAATAAATAGATTTCTAGAAACGTACAACCTACCAAGAGTGAATCATGATGACATAAGAAATCTGAACAGACCAATTACTAATAAGGAGATCATATGAGTAATCAAAATCCTCCCAACAAACAAAATACCAGTACCAGATGGCTTCACTGGTGAATTCTACCAAATATTTTAATACCAATCCTCCTCAAACTCTCCCAAAAAATTGAAGAGAAAGGAATGTTTTCAAACTAATTTATAAGGCTAACATTATCTTGATATCAAAACCAGACAAGGCTGCCACAAGAAAGTAAAATTATAGGCGAATATCCCTGATGAACATAGATACAAAAATCCTCAACAAAATATTAGCCAACCAAATTCAACAATACATTTAGAGGATCAAACACTATGATCAAGTGGAATTTGTTCTAGGGATGCAATGATGGCTCAACGTCCTCATATAAGTCAATGTGAAGCACCACATTAACAAAATAAAGGACAAAAGTCATGTGATAATCTCAATAGATGAAAAACAATTATTTGACAAAATTCAACATCCATTTATGATTTAAAAAACTCTCAACAAAGTGCATATAGAGGGAACCTACCTCAACATGAAAAAAGGCCTTAAATGGAAAGCCCACAGCTCATGTCATACCCAAAGGGGTTTTAAAAGACCTGTATATTGAAAACTACAAAATATATATTTAAAAAATTGAAGGCATAAATGAATAAATTGGAATAACTAATATTGTTATAATTACATACTACCTAAAACAATATACAGATTCCATGCAATCCCTTCCAAAACTCCAATGACAATGTTTTACAAAAATAGAATAAACAATCCTAAAATTCATATGAAAGCATAAAAGACCCTAAATAGCCAAAGCAATCTTAAGAAATAAAAACAAAGCCAGAGGCATCACATTCCTGATTTTCAACTATATTACAAAGCTATAGTAATTTAAACAGTATGGTATTGAAATAAAAACAGACACACAGACCAGTGGTACAGAATTAAGAGCCCATAAATAAACCCAAAAAATGCATGGGCAATTAATTAATGACAAATGAACCAAAAATATACAATAGGGAAAGAACAGTATCTTCAACAAATGATGTTAGGAAAATTGGACAATTACAGGCAAAAGAATAAAATTGGACCACTATCTTACACCATGCACAAAAATTAACTCAAAATTTATTAGATACTTGAAGTAAAACCTGAAACTATATAACTCCTAGAAGAAACATAGGTGGTAAGCTTCTTGACATAAGTCTTGGTGAAATTTTTGAATCTGACACGAAAAGAAAAGCAACAAAAGCAAAAATCAATTAGTGGGACTATATCAAACCAAAAAGCCTCTGTAGAACAAAGAAAACCACCAAAAAATAGAAGGCAATCTACTGAATAGGAGAAAATATTTGCAAGTCATCGTTGGTGAGAGGTTAATATCCAAGATATATAAAGAACTCATATAATTCAATAGCAAAAAAAGACAAGCCATCTGATTAAAAAACTGGGCAGATGATTTGAAGTAACCTTTTTTCCAAAGAAGGCATAAAGATGGCAAATATATATATGAAAAGATGTTCTATATCATTAATCATCTGGGAAATGCAAATGAAAACCAAAATGAGTTACCTCATTCCTGTTAGAATGACTTATAAAAAGGATGAGAAATAGCAAGTGTTGACAAGGATGTGTAGCAAAAGGAACCTTGTGTACTGTTGGTGGGAGTATAAATTGGTGCAGCCACTATGGAAAACAATATGGTGGTTCCTCAAAAAAGTTAAAAATAGAACTACCATATGGTCCAGCTTTTCCACTTTGGGGTATTTACCTGAAGAAAACAAAAAACTAATAGCCAAGATAGAGAAACAACCTAAGCATCCATCGATGGATGAATGGTTAAAGAAAAAAAATCTATATATATAAATGCCTAAATGACCATTAGGACTGGTTGACTGAATGACCAGTCGACCAGTAGCTATGATGTGCACTGACCACCAGGGGGCAGATGCTGAATGCAGGAGCTGCCCCTGGTGGTCAGTGTGCTCCCACAGCCAACCTCCCATGGCCAGCCAACCTCCCATGGCCGGCCAACCTCCCACGGTCCCTCCCCCTGGCTTGCCGGCCTCGATCAGCCCAATTGGTACTAGGTGAGATGGCCCCTATCCGTCTGATTGCCTGCCAGGCCGAGAGACCCCACCCATGCACGAATTCGTGCACCAAGCCTCCAGTATATATATAAAACAATGGTAATATTTAGTCATAAAAAAAGAATGAATGGAAGTTGAGGGAATTATGTTAAATGAAAAAAGCCAGGCAGAAAAGGACAAATATCATATAATCTCTCTTATATAAAACATCTAAAATAAATAAATAAATAAATAAATAAATAAATAAATAAATAAAGTAAGTAAGTAAGTAAGTAAGTAAGTAAGTAATAAATAATAATCCAGTTCATAAATACAGAGAACTGATTGTTGGTTACCAGAGACAAGGGTCAGGGGTCTGTGTGGAAGAAATGGGTGACCTGTTTTTGTCTATAGATAAATAAAATTTTAAAAATAAAAAGTGTTTTTAAAAATTTTATTTGAACTATAAAGATTAAGGCTACAGCAGAAAGAGATGAGATCAAAGTCTGGTGATTTAAAAAAAATTACATGGCTATTTGTCCAATTGACAATTGTTTGGGTATTCAGCTTATACTTTCAAATGGATTTGATCATAGGAGTATCCTAGTTTTTGTATGAAATAAAGCATGTAAGAAGAAAATATTTTACTTATTTTAAAAATATAAAACATACATGACTCCAAAATAAAAATATAAGAAGCTATAGATTAAAAAGTCCTCACCCCGAAACCCCATCCATACCACATCTCCTTCTCTAATTAACCATTTCATTATTTTATTAAGCATCTTTCCAGTGATTTTTTTGTGTGTGTGTATCTATAAACAAATGTCAAAATGCTTATTTATTTACCTGTGACTTTCTTATGCTATTCTGCACCTTGTTTCTTGCTTTCAGGACACCCTAGGAAGCTTTCCCTGTCTGTACATAGAGAGCAGAAGGAAAATGTTGAAACTAAGGAAACTACTAGCTTGACAAATCAGTCGAATGAATGGGTTGTAACATTCTTGAATTATATTTCACCTTTAATCATTGTTTGGTATCTCTTTAACTTCAGTTTTTCTCATCAGTAAAAAATCCTATTTTAAAATTTATCAATTTGTAAGTAAAACAAGTTATAGCAAAATGGGATGATATCTGAAATTTGATTCAAAATTGAGTGCAGGGTATAGGTCAAATAAGCTAGGGTATGAATTAGTAATTCATCAAACTATGTGTTGATTCTGCTGTGATTCATTATACTATTCTATCTTTGGTATCAGAAATATGTGGTGACAATCAGGTATCTATTTAAAGACCCTAAGTTTTTAGAAATACATGATTTCTTCATTAAAATGTAACGAGTATCTGAATACTTCCTGAAAGATGGCAACTCTAATTCCACAAAATTAACTAACCTGCCACTGGGGAATGTCAAATACCATGTGGCTACTCAGAGCCAGGAAAGTAAAACTATAAGGAACGAGTGACTCCAAGAGGAATTCAACCCTCTCAGCAACCACCTGCTTTGTGATTCTAAAGGAGTGGGGGCAAAATAGAAACAGAATCACAGTTCAAAATAAGGAAATGGGATTACAATAATCCATTGAGAGCAAAAGCCTACCTTTATCATTAAGATAAATTCCTTACAATGAAACTTTTTTTCTCATCATTTTCCCCTTTTCATATTTTAAAAGGGTGAGCATATAACAACATAGGAAAACAAGACAGAGTGCCATTACCAAATCTTTATATAAAGGGAACATCCAGGAAGGAAAAAAAAAAAGATAGAATTGAATTAAAAAGAACAGAAATTTAGTGATAGTCTTTAATTCATACAGGTTTACTGACAAAATTTTTATACATTTTGAAAAAAATTTCTTGCTGAATGACGCAATAAGGTTCAAATAGTCCTAACAATTACAAAATTACTATACACATGTTAGTTTTTGCAACATGTATTTTTTGAAATTAAAAATTAATAATGAAGTTTACCTTTAACGTGAAACCTGAACTTGAATTTGCTGCATAGATATTCAATTTTGAGTCCAACTTGATATAAGCATACATAAATCTCGTTTTCAATTGAAACGAGATTGTTTTTGTCCTTGCTATTTATCCTAGATAAGCAGAATAAGTTTGTTCACACATGTAAGAAATTGATGGTACTACAACATATTGATGAGTTTCCTCTAAATATGAAAATTCCAGAAGCTTCCTAAGGGCAGATCATAAGTATATCTCATCTTATGTGTAGGATCAGACAGTGGCTCAAAGTCAAATTCTCAGACTGAACAGAAGATTTAGACAAAGGGTCCCTCATCCAAGCACTTCTTTGCAAAGGGAAGACAAATAGTTTATTTTTTCTACCGTTTATTATGTGGTTTCAATAGATAATGTTCTTACTCAGCCTCAAACCCAAGCAGCAGGGGAAACATTTCAAGATTCCTTTTACACGATTTCCCCAATATTTAGTTTTCTTTTAAATTCAAGAATCTTCTTGTATTAAATAACAAAATTTTCTCCAGGGCCCTCCAGAGTTGTTTCTGATTCATGGGATAAAAAGTATCTGCTAAGTGGGCTTTTTATTTTTTTCTGCAGTGCTCTTCATTGCTTAATCACATGACAAATTCCGACTCAGCATTTTCTGAAAATTGCTATTGTAATTCATCTTTTCAATCAAATGCTACTAAGTTCAAGCTCTACTAAGCTGCAGGAGTTCACTGTGTAACAGGAGATTTAAATACCCTTTGTCCAGGTTTTCACACAATTTAAAAATTTTTCTCAAACAGACTTATCTTGGTTTAATACAGTTAACCATTTTCTAGCATTATCCAAAATTTTCTACATTTCTTCTGTAGAGCTTCTGACACTAGACCCTCTCTAGAAGAAAACAGAATATTCTAAAATGTTATTTATTTATTTATTTATTTATTTATTTATTTATTTACAAAAGGTCAAGCCTCATGGGACCATTATTACAGACACCAAGGAATTGATTCCAAATATAAAGACAGAATGCTACTTTTAATGTATAAAGTTTTCATTTATATTTTGAAGGTCTGATTTTATTGTTCAAAGCAATTTCTTTTCTTTTTGTAGATATAAATTTTCTTTCGAATTAGTTAAGGGAATAGGATGACAGAAGGGCATCTTAGGTGATAAAACCTCTCATTCTCTCCCTCTCTGTCTTGTATCGGAGTGTATTATCCCTTTATTTTCTTTCTCCCTCTTTTTTTTTGTTTAGATAATCCAGTAATTTCATGAAAATGTGTAGGAAGTAAATGTTTGAGACCTTGTAATATTTGTAGTAATCTTTTGTAGTTTTTACCCCTGCCCCTCCCCCAAAAAATATAACTTTTGAAACCTTAACCTATTTGAATGTCTGAAAATGTATTCTATACTACTACTTAACTGACAGTTTGATTGGTTATAGACTTCTGTTAGATAATGTCTTCCTTCAATATCATGAAGCATTTTCTTCTTTGTCTTCCAGCCTTCCGAGTTGTTATTGAGAAGTCCTAAGCCTCTGTGAAAAGTGTGAAGTCACTGGAGTCCAAACGGCCTTAGAGGTTCTGATTAAACAAGTGCCACTCAACAGCCTATTCCGGATAACCCAGCAGTGCTTTGGGGTCCAGATCAGGGCTTTCCAGGCACCAGTTTATGATCCTCTTCCCTTCCCTCAGCTGTTCCTGTGTCAGGGACCCGCACCTGTCCTGGCCCGGATCCCAGCCTGCCCACTGGCTAAAGGAGGCCGCCCTCTCCCACCTGCTCCCTTGGAAGCGGGACCTCAGTGCCCAATGCCCGAGTCACAATCACTGAATCCTGCGTCAGCCCGGCAGCTGTTGGAAGTGGCAGCCCAGTGTTGGTGTCCCTTGTTAGGGTGTCATAATGCCGCGGTTCTTTTCCCAGCCTTACAAAGGGTTCAGCATTCTGGAGAAAGGGGCTGCACGTAGATGATTAAAAAGGAGTCCAAAGATGAAAGATATTTTTGAAAGGCATTGGGGGTCAGAGGAGCTTCAGCTAAAGGGAACTGAAGACTCTCCTCTGACACTCAGGACCCTGCTTTTATTCAACACGATTTATCCTAAGGCAAGGTGGAGATATACACTTCAAAGGGTACGGTATCAAAGGATATACAGAAACATTGTCAGTTTGGGGAATAGCCTACAGCTGTTCAGGTGTTTGGCCAACAGGAGGCAATAAAATGCCCTGAACTGTCTGGCAGTTAACAATCCTATTCAGGTTTGGGGGAAGTGCCATTTAGCTGTTTCCAACAGATAAACTACATATGTGGCTCACCCTTGTTGAGCCCCCCAAGTCCCATCAACCTTTTGACGAACTCTTGTAATTACTCTATGCTGGAATTGGTTCTCCGCAGCCCAGGAGCTCAGCAGAGGGGCAGGGCCCGCGAGGAGCTCCCTTTCCTTCAGGGACAGTGGGATCCCACGTAGGCCTTGCTTTCCCACCTCAGCAATTCTTACAAATCCGGCCGCCCCAGGCACTCTTTTTTCTTCGCAGCCACCGTCCTAAGGCTGCCTTCTTTCCCTACTAAATGTCCTCCTGTCCATGTTGAGTGTGTTTGGTATCTGAACTCCGTCTGAAAAGCCCAGGAAGCCTTGGTCTTGATTAGCTTTCTGGCAGAAGCTAGACGCCACCCCAGCCTTAACTCAGGACACCCACAGGCTTAGTAGCAGAAGCACAGAGACGTGATGGGGTGAGGGTTAGCTCAAGAAGTTGTGGACAGTTACTCTTTGACCCTAAAGAGGTCATTCTCTGCCAAGGACGGATGCGTTCTGGGGGCTGAGGGGGTGAGCAGAACGGGAGACCTGGCCTGGGGCTCCAGCGCCCCCGGGTTGCAGCTGGTCCAGGTCAGGAGAGACAGTGTGACCCCAGTGGTCTGCTGGTGCCAGCGCTGTGTGGGAAGACGCAGCTGCCAGCATCGGGCGGACACAGTGGTCGGGCCCTGGGCACCTGTGGGGCAGAGCTAGTGAGTCCTTTGGGCTGTTCCCCCATTCTGTCCTTCCACCGCCCACAAACTGCATTTTTACCTGTGGTTGGTTTGGGGTGCCAGTTTCTGGCTTCTCCTCTGATATAGCTGACCTCCTCACAATCTGAATAGATCTAGGCTCCATTTTACTGTCTTTCCCCCAGGTTTTTATTTTATTTCATCCCCCTTTAAGGATTCCCTCACAGCAGGGTATATCTTCTTCCCTGACTTGAGAGAAAGACTTCCCTCCCCTCTCACAAACGGGCTTTGCTCCTCCTGCCCCAGAAGTTCAGTACCTTTCTGCTCCTCAGGATGGAGGGCTGGCCCTCCCCTAGGGACTTAAGGCTTTTTCTTGGCTGGAGAGAAGGGTCTGGGCGGCTCTGTATTTGTCCCCCGGCAGCACGTGTTCACCTGGAGCTCACCTGAACCACCAAGGGTGCTCCAGATTCCTGCCGTGCCCGCAGTCTTTAGAAACACGGAGAGCCCGGTGGAGGCCAATGGAAATGAGCTCATTCGTGAAGGCAAACTCCCCTTGAACCTGGGCCTCCGGCTGCTCCCAATTGACATGTTCGCCTGCCCTTGGTCATTAATGATACCCTAACTTATAGCTGATTTCTTCTTACTGGTTTTTACGGTAGCCACCTCTCTTTTCCGAGTTCTGCAAAAGGTGAAACAGTTTGGGTGTTTATCTCTCTTTGGAGGAATCCGTCCCTCTCTTGACTGAGTTTACTTGGTTCTCTTGAGACCTGACCTTTCTACAGTCATAATTTTGTAAATTATTTAATACTTCTTGTTGTTAGGCAAGGGGGATGTTTTTGCCTCTTTATACTTAAGCCTCATTTTAAAAAGTTTTTAAAATTATTATTAAATGTAATCCATGAAATATATCCCTCCCCCTGTGTGGAAGCCTAGGCCATTTGAATCATTTTATCTAAGACTCAGGATTAAGGAAAAATGACTTTGTATAACAGCACCAAGGGTTTTCCCATCAGGTCTGAGCACAGGGTTATGGACTCTAGTTTTCACTGTCAAGCATCATTAAAAGCGCTGCTCACAAGACTCATGGACAAAGGGGAGAGGGGCATGTTTCATGCTCAGTGATGGATGAGAAATCTTCCTGTAAGAACCAGAAGAGTCTAGGACAGTGATGGTGAACCTATGACACACGTGTCAGCACTGACACACGTAGCCATTTCTGATGACACACGGCCGCATGCCGAGGATGAAACATTTGCTGCTCCTGAGGATGAAACATTTGCGACTAGAGTCTTGGAGTTAGTTTTTTTCCTCAAAGTGACACACTACCCGAGTTATGCTCAGTTTTTTGGCGAAGTTTGACACACCAAGCTCAAAAGGTTGCCCATCACTGGTCTAGAGATTGTCCTGTATCCTTATTTGCTAAATATAGCAACTCTAACCCTATTCACCCCTTCACCCCCACAGGCTGATAACTTGCAAACCTCCATATTTGGACTGGTCCCAATTTCCCAACATGAATTCCAGGCCCACATAATCAACCTCTGTGGACATCTCACCGGCTGGTTCCTGTCACTGCAAATTCAACTTGTCTCAAGGTGAATGCCCCATCATTCCCACAGTGAGAATCCTGCCCCTGGCCCCAAACGTTTTGTAGAAAAACCTACTTTTAAAATATATTTTTATTGGTTTCAGAGAGGAAGGGAGAGGGGGAGAGAGATAGAAACATCAATGATGAGGGAGAATCATTGATCAGCTGTCTCCTGCATGCCCCACACTGGGGATTAAGCCCACAACCCAGGCCGAGAATCAAACTGTGACCTCCCGGTTCATAGGTCGACGCTCAACCACTGAGCGTCGGCAAAACCCACTTTTGTTGATCCTCAAATTAACTTTCCTTTCTTCCTTTTCTATCATGCTTCTTATCTGTTTTCTTGAGTGCCGCCATCATCTTACCTGCTCACATGTTGCTGGGACCCCGGCTCCAATGTTCTTACTAGGGCTTCTACTGAACCTTTTGTTTCTGCTGACAGGTCTGAGCTGACCAGAGAAGTCAGACTCAAGCTTCATTCTCCTCGATAGGAGACCTGCTTTGTTGCAGAACTCTGAACAGTGTGGAATGCAAAATATTTGAGGATGTCAAAAGAGATTCCCTGGGTTCTCTTCTTCATAGCCAAGCCCCCTCAAAGCCACCACAGTCCAGTACCTGCAGTAAAATCTCTGAGGAAAGTTCTGGTCAGTTTCTGAGGACCCTCAATGCTCAGAGACTCTTTTTGGTCCTTGGAGTTTGTGACTGTTGGGACACTTCTCTAATCCTTCCACAGACTTCTGTGCCTCTCCCTTTTCTTTATTGGTTATTTCCCTGGGCTTTGTCTTTACATTCTCTACATGTTCCTTCTGGAAAAATCTCACTCCCTGCTAGGTTAAAATACAACCAATCCTGCCTTAAGTTTTCAGATGCCCTGTTGAATTTCAGATGAACAATCAATAAATTTTTAATTATAAATAAGTCCCATGAAATATTGACCTGAAATTCACATTTAACTGGGTGTCCTGTATCCTTATTTGCTAAATATAGCAACTCTAACCCTATTCACCCCTTCACCCCCACAGGCTGATAACTTGCAAACCTCCATATTTGGACTGGTCCCAATTTCCCAACATGAATTCCAGGCCCACATAATCAACCTCTGTGGACATCTCACCGGCTGGTTCCTGTCACTGCAAATTCAACTTGTCTCAAGGTGAATGCCCCATCATTCCCACAAACCTGCTGCTCTAACACGCCCCCCTGTCTTCATGAATGGCAGCATCTATACCAGGTCCTCTTTCCAGATTCTCCCCTCTTCCACTTCTCACCTGGTGGTGTACACATTCTGTTACACTGAGCCAGTCCTCTCCAACTCCAGCCCTAGAGCTTTAGTCAATTCTCGCCTGGTCCACAGTGCTCTGGGCTTCCAGCCCCAACCCATTTTTTCACACTGTGGGGAACTAGCAAAAATTTGGGAACAGGCTGAGTGGCTCCAGTTGTTTTCTGGCTCCAATTAAAAAACACAACTTTGAAGTAGCTCCATGTGCTAAGTAACAAATCTGTGCACTATCTTTGGGTGAGAGTGGAACCAGTGACCTAGGCAGTTTTACAGAAACCAAACTACAGTCCCCTGCTGTACCAGCTGAGCTATCAAAGGGTGCATACTGCAGATTTCAGGAAAATTTTTGTTCAGCACCGACAGGAACATTTTTAGAAAAGATGCTTGGAAGGCCTTCATTTTGCTATAGACGCCACTGCCCCTTCAATCATCAACCACTTAAGTTGTTGAAAAAAAGCATTTTTCAAAGAAACTGTAGCTTTGAAGAATTCCGACAGTGTCAGCAAAGGTCCAGGAGAGGCCGAACTCTGGGAGCTCCTGGCCACAGTCACCACTGAATGGCTGGTGTCCTCCATAAGGGCCTTTAATTGTAGTAACCGTCCCTTGTCAATAGTCTTCACCTGGTGCCGCTTTCCCTCTGTTTCTTGCTTATTGCTCTGACTTGGTGAAATGACCGAGGAAATGATTTTCAGCCCTGAAGGAGTAGAAGAGCTGTTTGCATAGCACTGCAGGCTGGCTCCTCAGTCACTCAGCATTCCCCCAGAGGTGTCTTCTCCAGAGGGTACAAGTGTAAAGGGCCTCTAAGGAATGATTCAGATGGCAACTTGGACTTCTGTGCAGAGAGGATAATGGTGATGGGATTTGTTTATTTGACCCAGAAGGATTTTTGCAAAATGTCCAGGGGTTTAAACCCCCAAGTCTCATGGCATCCTGAACCAGAAAGTACGCATATCAGCAATCACCCAACAGAGCTTCTGCACTTATTACTTTTAAGGACATCCACTGGTCCTGCCAGGGGCGGTTTCTCTGGGAACTCTAGTGCTGCTTTCTCCAGGACCTCAACCCCAGGCTCTCTTAGCTCCTCCAAGATCCACAAGCCAAAGCGCTCTGAGCTCTGAAGTTGCTGATACAGGTGGTCCTTCAAGGTTGTGTTCTCTTTCTGCTTTCCTTCAGTCTTAAAACATACTCGCCCAGGATTTGATCTTGTCCTAGTCACATCCAATGTGAGCCTTATTGACCTTAAACCTGCAGGGATAGAAATCGGCCCGCTCCTTGAAGGAAGCAGCTCTGCCTGAGCGCTCTGTATCCTGCCCTCTATTTTTCCAACTGTTTGGCATTGCTCTCACTTTCACTAGTTGTTCTCAAATATACTTTGCTGATTCATGAGGCCTCAGAGCCAGCTGAAGTCTATACCTGACCCACGGTCTCCACAGATCATGCCTGAGAATATCAAGAAGCCTTCAGAATTTGAATAGATCTTCAATGGAAACGTCTCAGTTCACCTGTCCTGTCAACTGTGAGGCAAAGGCAAACTCTTCATTGAACATGTAAACTTTTTCTCTCTTGGCATCAACAATGTTTCTGCCTTCATCTGTCTGTTGACCCAAGCCAGGAAGCTGCAAAAAGTATGTGCAGAGGAAATGACAATGGGAGTGGAAATGAATGCAGAGGAGGTGGATGTGGGAGTACTCAAACATTGCCAACTTTTCTTCTGCTTGTCACTCTAGTAGAATAATATATATATTAAGTGACAAAACTATGGTGTCTTCTCTATGAAGACTCACAAGGGTTCTCGAGAAATCTTCCCTTTGCTTCTGAGGTGCACAGCAATTGAAACCGCAGGGATATGATAAGATGGGAGAAAATTGCATGCATAAATCTGTATCTTTGTTTCCTGTTGGTCCTGAACTTGTGTGCATGCTGTAGTGCAAGCATGTCAAAATCACGGTCAAATATTTTTGCAGCCCAGCCAATATAACGATATGTAAGAAACATTTTAATAAAAATTTCATAACTTAATATTGACAATATCCTGTTTTACATAACTAGAGGCCCAGTGCACAAAATTCGTGCACTGGAGGGGGGGTCCCTCAGCTTGGCCTGCCCCTTTTCACAGTCCAGGAGCCCTCAGGGGATGTCCTACTGATGGCTTAGGCCCGCTTCCTCTGTGGGAGGCGACACTGCAATCAGGGGAAGGATACACCTCTGCTGCTGACACTGCCAGCTGCGAGGCTGCCTGAGCCTCGGCGATAGCAGCCACTGCGGCTTGCCTGAGCCTCACCCGGACCTCATTGCCTGAGCCTCAGGCCCTCACAGTTGGCAGCAGCCATTGGTGGCTTGCCAGAGCCCCAGGGTGGCCAATGGTGGCTTGCTGGAACCCTGGGCCAGCCCTGGGCAAGCGGCAGCAGCCATCGGGAGTGCTCGCAGCCACTGCTGCATCCACGTGGGGAGTACAGGCCGCCCTCTACTAGGCCTGACTCCCCCACCCCTGTCCCCACTGCCACCATTGCATCCCCAACGCTGCAAGTCTCCGCCCCTGTCCCTGACGCTGCTTGTCTCCACCCACCCGTGCCTGCTGTACACGCAGCCTGCTGATCGGTTGTTACTATGATGGCATCCCAACCAATTTGCATAATACCTTTTTATTAATATAGATTATTAATAACAAACATGGGTTCGCTACAATGTTCGCTAATTACTGATTACTATAATCATGTTGCATTCATTTCCCTTATGTGCCTTATGCGAAGGTGCACCATTTCCTCCACTAATACTAGCAGCGAATATTTTAGCAGCCAATTACCACGTCTTGGACTGACTTGTTTGGTGTGTACAACAGAAAATATTTCGCTTTCAGAGAACAAGAATAATAGGTTTATTTGCATTATGTTTATTAATTTGTGCAGCTATTCAGTGCCTGGTAAGTTAATGTCCCAGAAAAATATTAATTTTTATTAAAATGTTCTGTTATTTTATGTTAATGATTACTCATTTATTTCAGCCCTTTGTATTCAGCATGTCTCTATTGAAATAAACCTACGTTTCTATTTCAAAAAATTGAAGCTTTTGTGTTTTTTGCGGCCCACATAAACTTAAACCTTGTTTATTTGGCCCATGTTAGCCTTTGAGTTTGACATGCTTGCTCTCGTGATACTGTATACAGTGACACACAAAATCAGCACTCTTGGGTTTCTGTTTATTTTCTAAAGTTGTTCTGTGCCCACTCCACTCACCTGATCACAGATCTACTATGCCTGCTCTAAAACTCAACTGACTCCAGTGTATTGACTCTTCCTGAAGGCCTCCCATATTTTCTACCTTGCCCTCTACCAGTGAATTTAAATGTCTCAAGATTGCTTTAGTTTTAGATTTGCATGAAATGTTCTATTGTCTTTAGTACAGATTTCAACACATTGTATTGTGTCTCCTTCCATCTCTGTGTCCCCTACAGACACAAAAATATTTTATCTCTACACTCCTGGACAAGCACAATACTGAGGCAGATAAGGTGCTTATTATACGGTTTGTGAACAAAACATATTTGAATGCCAATTCTATGGAACAGAAGCTCTTTTTTTTTTTTTAAATCCTCACCAAAGGATATGTTTATCAGTTTTAGAGAGAGAGGGGAACAATTGGGGGTGGGGGGAGAGAAGCATCGATGTGAGAGAGAAACATTGATTAGTGGATTCCAGTATGCACCCAGACCAGGGGATCAAACCTTGCAACCTACGTATGTGCCCTGACTGGGAATTGAACCCTCAACCCTTTGGTGCAAGGGACAACACTCCAACCAACTTCACCACCCAGCCAGGACCAGAAGCTCTTTTGAGTCAACACTATGAGTTCATGAGCTGAGAAAAGGATGCAGGATTTATTAGGCCCCTTAATAAGTCATAACACATGACCTCCAATGGAACATGTTTTCATTCTGCAGTGGATAGAGGGAGTGAGATAAGTATCAGAGTTTTTAAAGATGGAGGATGAGAGGTGCAATCTTAGAATATCTCTGCCTCTGTTCATAATTCTAACAGCATATTTCTTAGTAGTTAGGGGGGAAATCTAAACATAGTGGTTGATTTAAGAGCCCAGTGCATGAAAAGACAAAATTCTACAATGTCCCAAAAAAAGGCTGAGTCCATTATTGGTAGAGGAAAGCAGTGGGTACATAAAGGAGAGGAGGCAGGGACTGGCTGGTTGGGTCTGCAGATAAGGTAGGAGAGCAACCAGGACTGTTTTATGCTGGAGGCGTGTGTGTGTGTGCCAGGAGGGAAGAAGGAGCAGGTGTGTTCCTTGGTGACGGCACACTCATAAGGTGACAGCACAGTTAGGATTTTCCTAGCTTTGTCCTGTGCTACTGAGAATGTGCAAAAGTAGCAGGCACTTTCTTCAAGGGAAGTCGAACTAGCAACCTAAGGATGTGAAGAAGCTTTGATGCTATCAAATAAACTATAGAAGGGTGCACAGCAACTGGCCTGATGCATGACTTTTTTTGGAAGTGAGAGAGGTCGAGACACTGGAGTACACCAGGCCCAACATGCCTTGGGGTGGTTGGAGATCTCCCTTAAAGAAAGTCATACCCACACCTGGCTTTAGGAGTGGCTCCACATCTGGGGAGGGACAATTTTTAAGATGCCAGTACCAGGTCTGTCACCTTTTGTCTTATTTCCCCTCAGCGTGCCCCTTTTCACAGAGGGAGGATGAAGGCCAATGTCTGTGGCCAGAAGGTGAGTAAGAGGGCAAGTGGAGGGGGCGTTGGCAAAAGGTTGCTTATGTTGGTTCTGAGAGAGCTTGCATAGGAAAGGCAAGGGGGAGAACCCACTTGACTGGATTCTGTGGTGCCCACCTGGTACCCACTTATACCATTTATGCTCGGACAGCTCGATGGTCACCTGATCATCCTAACTGAGAGGGTTGGGGGCATGGCATTGAGGAGCCCTCACAGCCTCACCATACAGATGAGGGAGAAGAGAAGGTACTTGAGACCATCACTATCTCCATAAAAAGCCATCTAACCAACCAAGAGGGACAAAGACCTAGGAGTTCATTTATCATCAATCATTGGATCTTATTTACAGAGGTTCTAGTGTCAGAATCTGTAAGGAAGAAATGTAGCATGTTCTGGATAATGTTAAAAAATTGTCAATTAAAAAAAGATCAGTTTATTTGAGAAAAAAGTTCAAGTTGTGTGAAACCCTGGACTAAGAGCATATAAATATCCTGTTATGTAATGAAATCTTGTAGCTTAGTAGAATTTTAAGTATTTAAAGATGAATTGTGATAACAATTTCCAGAAAATATTGTCAGAATTTGCTGTGTGATTAGAAAATGAAGATGGCTGCAGAAAGAGAGCCTACTTAGCAGATATTTTTTATCCCATGAATCAGCTGAAAAACTCTGGGGGCTCTAGAGAAAATATTTTTATTTCATATAATAATCTTGAATTTAAAAGGAAACTGAATTTTTGGAAAAATCATGTTGTAAAGAAATCTTGAAATTTCCACCTCTGCTTGGACTTGAGATTGAGTAAGAATATCATCATTTATTGAAAACCATCTAGATGAGCTGCAGAAAAAATTAAACAATTTTTCTCCTCTTTGTAATCAAGAGTTTGGATGAGGGACCCTTTCTCTGAATTTTCTGTTCAGTCTGAGAGCTTCATGTTGATCCACTGTCTGATTGTACACACAAAATGAGATTTGCTGCTCAGCCATTAGGAAAGCTCTGGATTTTTCATATTTAGAGGAAACTCATGAATATTTTATTTTACTCCTCAATTTCTTACATGTGTGAGCAAGCTTATTCAACTTTAACAAGGATAAATAGCAAGGACAAAAACCATGTCATTTCAGTTGAAAATGAGATTTATATGTATGCTTAACTGAAGTTGGATTCATAATTGTACCTATGTAGCAAACTCAAGTACAGGTTTCACATTAAAATGTAAATTTCATTTCTTTATTTTTAATTTCAAAAATTACAAGTTGCAAAATCTAGCACATATATAGTAATTGTGTAGTTGTTAGCGCTGTATTTTAATCTGATCATGTCATTAAGAATTTTTTTTCGAAGTATACAAAATTATGTCAGTTAAAAATGTATGAGTTAAGGGCTTGAAAGGAGGGACCCTCTGTTTGTATTTAAATTCGCATATTTCTCTGTTGTTTCTAATTCAATTCTATCTGCTATTTTATGGTCCTCAATTTTTTTTTTTTTTTAGCTAAATATTTGGTAACGGCACTCTGTTTTGTTTTCCTGTTGTGAGTATATACTTACCCTTCTGTGTGTTTGTACATGTTTCTACATTGTCCCAACTCCTTTTGGATCAGAAAGCAGTTTATTGCTGAGAGGGTTGAATTCCTCTTGGAGTTGGTAGTTCATTATAGTTTTACTTTCCTGACTTCGAGTAGCCCACATGGTATTTGACATTCCCCAGTGGCTGGATAGTTAATTTTGTGGAATTAGAGTTGCCATCTTTAGGGAAGAATTCTGTTGTTCATTAAATTGTACGGAAGCAATCATGTATTCCTAAAAATAGATACCTGATTGTCACTACATTTTTCTGAGGCTTTTTCATTATGAAAAATTTCAAATATACTAAAAATAGAATAGTATAATGAATTGCCAATTCATACCCAAGCCAATTTGATCTGTACCCCCACTCACTCTATTTTGAATCAAATTTCAGATATCACCCCATTTTCTATAATTTATTTTACTTTCAAATTGATCATTAAATATTTGATGTGATTTCTACCACAATAGGATTTTTATTGATGGGGAATACTGATGTTAACGAGATAGCAAACAATGATTAAAGGTAAAGTATAATTCAGGAATGTTACAATCCATTCATTCAACTGATTTGTCAAGCTAGTAGTCTCCTTGTTTTAAATGTTTTCCTTCTGCTGTCTATTTACAGACAAGGGTAAGTTTTCCAGGGTATCCTGAATGGAAGACACAAGGTCCAGAATAGCATAAAAAAGTCACAGGTAAATAACATTTATTTAACATTTGTTAATATACACACAAAAATCACAGGAAAGATGCATAATAAAATAATGAAAATGGTTAATTAGGCAAGGGGATGTGGTATGGATGGGGTGAGGGGATGAGGACTTTTTTATTATTTTAAAAAAATACATTTTATTGATTTTTTACAGAGAAGAAGGGAGAGGGATAGAGAGTTAGAAACATGGATGGGAGAGAAACATCGATCAGCTGCCTCCTGCACACCCCCTACTGGGGATGTGCCCGCAACCAAGGTACATGCCCTTGACCAGAATCAAACCTGAGACCTTTCAGTCTGTAGGCTGACGCTCTATCCACTGAGCCAAACCAGTTTCAGCAGATGAGGACTTTTTAATCTTTAACTTGTTTCAAGCCATGCATGTTTTATACTTTAAAAATAAAATATTTTCTTCTACATGCTCTATTTCATGCCTAAATTAGGATATTCCTATTATCAAATACATTTGAACATATTATAAGTTGCATACCAAAGCAATTGTCAGTTGGACAAATTGCTATGTAATTTTTACAAATCACCTGACTTTGATATCATCTCTTTTGTGCCTACAGCTACTCAGGGGATAGGGCCTCTCTCTAGGAGACCCTGAGATTTATGTTCAAAAGAAAGGTCCCGAAAGCTTCTGGACAGCAGGGACCGATCAAACCGGAAAGTCGCGGGGAATTGGGAGAGGAAGACTGCAGAGTTTGCTCTGGGCCAAGAGGAGGGAGCCAGCATTGATTGGTGCGGGCTTTGGGTCTAAGGGAGCAAAAGACAACTAGGAGACAAGACTTTCTTGGTTCTTTAACGCACGGCCTACACCTCCTGGAGACTCCAAGACTCTTCTCCCAGCCTCAGAACCGAAAAGTATGAAACTCAAGACCTCGCAAAGAAACTTAAGTCGCAAGGAGGTGGCATCAGGGAAAGACAGCTTTGTTCTTTATGGCACCACCATTCCGACCTCCAGGCGTCTAACTCGGATTTCACTGGTCCGCTCCTTAAAGAAATAAACGTAGGGCGCTTAGTGGGCGCCAGACAGAAGCTGAGGTGACCCCTGCCTTCTGGAAGCTGTTCCGTTCTACCTCCCAAGAGCTTTGCTTCAGGGGAGTTTAGTTTGTTTTTGAAGATCTTTCCTGGAGTGAGAGGAGCTTTTCTGGGTGGTTGCATGCAGGTTGAGACCTAGCGGAGCACAGGAGGGAGGGAATAGCTTACCGTCCTTTGTTGATATTTACAGTCAGGATTTGGAAAGGAGAGGGGGTATCCAGAGCACAATACTTAAGAAGGGGGCAGGAAGATATAACTAGTAATTATAACCTAACTTTTCCTGTCAATTTGGTACTGTGGCTGAGAGGTGTCAGATGCAGGATGTAAGCCCCAGTTCCTTTGGATGTGAGGGTTCGAATCCCAGCACTGCTAGAGTTTTGTTCCATGCAGGTGCCCTCACTCCAGATATACATTCTGTAAATCCATGCAGGGGGTACTCTACTATCTGAATTTTCTGAACACTGAGCTCTGGACTGGGGGAATGAGATCAGTGAATGAATGATTCACAGCTTCCGGCCAGGGAGTTCACAGTTAAGTCTGATACTCAGACCATCAGAAGACCCACTCCTCCTGATGTCTGTTTGGAAGAGATTTCATAAGGTCTTGCCAAAGGGATGACATTTAAACTGGGGCGCTCAGCGTCGACCTATGAACCAGGAGTTCAGGGTTCAATTCCTGGTCAAGGCACATACCATGGTTGTGGGCTCCATCCCTAGTGTGGGACGTGCAGGAGTCAGTTAATCAATGATTCTCTCTCATCATTGATGTTTCTATCTCTCTTTCCCTCTCCCTTCCTCTCTGAAATGAAATATTTAAAAAAAAATTTAATTAACTGGGGCACTCAAGTTGAGAGAGGAGAGGTAGAGAGTCTTGGAACCTTAAAATGCAGGGTGTGTCCTGTGAAGTGGGGCACTGGAGGGGAGCAAGGAGTGAAGTCAGCCTTTGTCTCATCATTTGATCCTAAGTGTTAACTCGGAAAAGTTGAGGCACTCACTCACATAACCTAAGAAAAAATTTGGGCAGTTGCACACAGCACCGAAAATGTCCCTGTGATCCCTGCTGCTGACTATCTCACAGGCCCTCCCTGCATTTCTCACAGGGTGTTCTCTATTTCTCCACCTGCCGCTGGACTCCCCGCTACAAGGGGACCACTCCCTTCTTCACTCCTCTCTCTTTTCATCTTTCCTTCCAGGGCCACCATTAGGAGAGTAAAGGAGATGGCTAATCAGGGAGCTAATCATCCAGGGAAACAACTGCTCACCAGCTCAGGGAAGTGACTCAACTTCCAAACTTGAGCCATCCAAGGAAGACCATTCTGAACACCACCCCACACACAGAGTCCTAGTGGTTTAGTGGCGGGGGCGAGACAGAGGTGATTAGGGGTGAACAGGCCAGCAGGGGGGAAGTAATTAGGGGGCAATCAGGACAGCAGGGGAGAGCAGCTAGGGGGTGATCAGGCAGGAAGGGGAGCAGTTAAGGGCATCAGGCCGGCAGGCAGAGGTGGTTAGGGGTGATTAGGCCAGCAGGCTGAGGCAGGGATCGGGCCTAAACTGGCAGTTGGACATCCCCTGAGGGGTCCCGGATTGAAGAGGGTGCAGGCCAGGCTGAGGGACACCCCCCGATGCACAAATTTTATGCACTGGGCCTCTAGTCTATAATAATAAAAGCATAATATGCTAATTAGACCTGATGTCCTTTCAGACAACCTTCCAGACAAAGCCGGGGCTGCAGCCATGAGATCGAGGAAGCCGCTGCGACTGCGAGGGATCCAGCAGCCACCGTGGCTGCGAAGGCCTACTCTTGCACAAATTTCATGCATCGGGCCTCTAGTATTATATTAACTCTGTACGATGCCAGTTGGGGAATGGAAATATCAGGGAAACACTTTGTAAAGTCTATGATTGTCTAACCACTATGCTGTACACCTGACTATTGCTGTTGTAGAAGTACAAAACAGACCGCCCAACATGTGCCACTTTGAATTATTTTGAGCAGATGGCAATCCAGACCCTGCAAGTTCATGGGAAACGTGTATCATTCTCTTAATCTAAATTAGAGGCCTTGCCCATAATAACACTTTTCACAAGAAAGAACTTTTTATGCCCATCTAGGGTCATAAAGTTCTAATTACCGAACAGCTGCTCTACTTATCATCCTGTAGAGAATGACCTTCCTGCTCTCTGAAATCCCAAGGTGCTAAGCTTATCCCATCCTTTCCTCAGAATGCCAAACATACCTCATTTACTCTCTCTCTCTCTCTCTCTCTCTCTCTCTCTCTCTCTCCCTCCCTCCCTCTCATAGGTAAGTAAGGTCCCTGAGTCTCTCATATATGCATGTGGGGTTCCCATACCTAGGTAATCAAAGTTGGTTACTTTCTCTTGTTAATCTGTCTCATGTCAATTTGATTATTAGACCACCTGAAAGAACCTTTGAAGGGTAGAGAAAATTTCTTCTTCCCCAACACCATGAGACTGGCAACTTTCAGGAAGAACCTATTGCCCTGTGGCCATGAAGAGTCTCCTGCCTTAAATATCACCATCTGAGGAGACCAGAGGAAATGAACCAAAGATAGAACCTTAGGCCTTCCTTGGATTCACCACCTGATGAGATACAGAAGCTCAGCTTCTTAGTGTTCTAACTTGGGTTCTATGGGAGAAGAGAGAGACATACTCAGTGAAGGAAAATCTCTTTGGTATGGCTTGCCATGCCTTTGTGGGTGGGTGAGCCACCTTAAAGTGGCAAGCACACACCAGGTCAGACCTCACACTTTTGTAAAGGACCTGGAGCCAGGGTAAGAGGTCCCATTCGAACACCAGTTGCCTCTGCCTTACTCTATTTGTTTTTGTTGTCTCTCCAGGAAACCACAGAACCTTGGGCTTTCTCAGGGAGCTGTGGCCTCTGTCCAAGGAATGTATCTTGAAAAGTTGTCATCTTGTAGGTCTGGGATTCCCAGAGGTGACTCTAAGTGTCATGTGGGAGTCTTGCCTGGCAGGCTTGGACTTCTTTCAGACCTAGCTGTCTCTCTGAGCTCTAAATCTGGAGTTGCAAATGTTTGCACATAATGGACAAGTCACCAAGTTGGATCTATTTTAATAACTTGTGAACTTTTCAATTAAAACCTTTCCCGGGTGGTTCTGGTAAGTGAGGCTGTGAGCCCAGGCGTTAGTGGCCTACAAATCATGGACCACACGTTTAAATTTCAAGGGGCTAAATTATGCATAAATTGCCTGGTGTTTTCAACTTCTTCATCACCTTCTCCTGCTCTGGATCTGAAACAGTGGGGTAAACTTCTTATTCAAGGAGATTTTGCAACTTAAGGTTTTGGCTAGAAAAAATAATTCTAGTGCTCTCTCCTTGCCAAATGAGGCAGGTTGATTGTGGTTGGTGATGTGAGAGATCCCTGGCTCACAACTATATTTTCAACTATGTTTAAGGTACAGGCAGTCAGGGTCATCAGTGCAAAGGTAAACAAAATTATGTTTTTTACCTCACGAGGAATATGTGAAATGGTGGAAACTCAATGACAACATTTGATTAAAAGTTTAAGTACAGCTCTGACAGGTGTTTCCCAGTGGTTAGAGCACTGAAGGTCGCAGGTTTGGTTCCTGTTCTTTGTGGATTTATATAATTTTCATTTTTATACCATCATTTTCTCATTTTTACTTCTTCTAATGGAAATATCCAGTATAACAGTGGTTAGGAGATAGCATGCATCCTAATATTAATGAATTTAAAAGGAAACTGAATCTTTGGAAAAATCATGCTGCACAGAACATCTTTAAGTGTTTCCACTGCTCCTTGGGCTTAACATTGAGTAAGGATATCATCATTTATTGAAAACCACCTGAATGAACTTCAGAAAAGATTAATCTATTTTTATTTCTTTTCTGAACAAGTGTTTGGATAAAGGACCTTTTCTCTGAATTTTCTGCTCATTCTGAGAATTTGACACTGAGTCACTGTCCTATCATACACACAAGCTGAGATTTATTGATGTGCCCCTAAGACAGTTCTGGATTTTTCATATTTAGAGGAAATTCATCAATATTTTGTTGTACTTACCGTTTTCTTACATGTGTGAACAAGCTTATTCTTCTTTAACAAGTATAAATAGCAAGGACAAAACCCATCTCATTTCAGTTAAAAATGAGATTTATGTATGCTTATCTTAAGTTTGACTCATAATTGAGTATTTATGTAGCAAACTCAAGTACAGGTTTCACATTAAAAGATAAATTTTATTTTACTTTTAATATAATTAATTACATGTTTCAAAAATGAACACGTTTAGTAATTTTATAATTGTTACATATGTATTTGAACCTTATTGTGTCCTTCAGTAAATATTTTTTCAAAGGGTATAAAATATGTCAACTAAAATGTATGAATTAAGGACTATGGAGTACATAACTCTTATTTTGTATTTTATATTTTCACTGTATTTCTCTGTTCTTTTAAATTCAATTCTATCTGTCCCCCCCCCCCCCCCCCCCACTTCCTGGAAGTTCCTTTTATATAGAGATTTGGTAATGGCACTCTGTCTTGTTTTCTTACATCCTTACTCTTTTAAAAAAATATGAAAAGGGGGGAAAGATGAGGAAAATGTTTTCATTTTAAGGAATTTGTCATAATGAAAAAGATAGGCTTTTGCTCTCAATGTATTATTTTAATTGCATTTCCTTATTTTGAACTGTGATTCTGTTTCTATGTATTTCTATATTGACTCTACTCCTTCAGAATCAGAAAGTAGGTTGTTGTTGGAGGGCTGAATTCCTCTTGGAGTTAGTGGTTCATTATTTTACATTTCCTGGCTTTGAGTAGCCCACATGGTGTTCAACATTCCCCAGTGGCTGGATAGTTAATTTTGTGGAATTACAGTTGCCAGTCTTAGAGAAGTATTCTGACATTCATTAAATTTTAATGAAGAAATCATATATTTAGAGTCTTTTAAAAATATATTTTTTAAATTTATTTCAGAGAGTAGGGGAGAAAGGAAAGAGATAGAAATGTTAACGATGAGAGAGAATCATCGATAGGCTGCCTCCTGCAGGCTCCATGCTGGGCAACCCAGGCACCTCCTAGTTCATAGGTCACTGTTCAACCACTGAGCCGTATTAGTCAGGCTAAAAACATAGTCTTTAATTAGATATCTGATTGTGACCACATATTTCTGAGGCTTTTTCATTAGAAAAGATTACAAACATACTAAAAATACAATAGTACAATGAATCAAAGAATAATCAATGCATAGTTCGATGAATTACCAATTTCTACCCAAGCTGATTTGATCTATACCACCACTCGCTGTATTTTGATGCAACTCCCAGATATCATACCATTTCCTATAACTTGTTTTAATTACAGATTGATTGTTAAGTATTTGATGTGATTTCTACCACAATTGAATTTTTATTGATGAGGATTTCTGAAGTTAAAAAGATATCAACAATGATTAAAGGTGAAGTATAATTCAAGAATGTTGCAATCCATTCATTAAACAGATTTGTCAAGCTAGTAGTCTCCTTGCTTGAAATATTTTCCTTCTGCTCCCTATGTACAGAAAAGGAAAGTTTTATAGGGTATCCTGAAAGCAAGAAACAAGGTGCAGAATAGCATAATAAAGTCACAGGTTAATAAGTAAGCATTTTGATACCTACACACACACACACACAAACACAATCACTGGAAAGCTACACAGTAAAATATCTTATATCATGAAGAAGTAATATGCAAATTGACCCTCACACAAGATGGCCACCCCATGTGGTCAAAGATGGCTGCCACAAGATGGCTGGCAGGAGAGGGCAGTTAGGGGTGACCAGGCCTACAGGGGAGGGCAGTTGGGGGTGACCAGGATGGCAGGGGAGGGCAGTTAGGGGTGACCAGGCCAGCAGGGGAGGGCAGTTGGGGGCAATCGGGCCGGCAGGGGAGCAGTTAGGCGTGGATCAGGCTGGCAGGCAAGGCCAGTGGTTGGGAGCCAGCAGTCCTGGATTGTGTGAGGGATGTCCAACTGCCGGTTTAGGCCTGATCCCACAGGTCATCTTTGGTGGCCATCTTTGGTGGCCATCTTTGACCATATGGGCCATCTTGTGCGAGAATTTGAGGTTCAATTTGCATATTACCTCTTCATTATATAGGATATTTTACTGTGTAGCTTTCCAGTTCCCGAGGGGTCCCAGATTGGAGAGGGTGCAGGCTGGGCTGAGGAACATTCCCCCCCCCCGCCACCCAGTGCACGAATTTTGTGCACCAGGCCTCTAGTAATGAAAATAATTAGGGAAGGGAATGTGGTATGGATAGGTATAGGGGACTAGGACTTTTTAATCTATAACTTCTTATATTTTTATTTTTGAGTCATGTATGTCTTTATATTTTGAAAATAAATAAAATATTTTCTTCTAACATGCTCTATTTTATGCAAAACCTAGGATATTTCTATGATCAAATCTATTAGAATGTGTTATAAGTTGATACCTAAAAATATGTCAATTGGACAAATAACTATGTAATTTTAAAAATCACCTGACTTTGAGCTCATCCCTTTCTGCTGTAGCCTCAATCTTTATAGTTCAATTAAAAATTTTACAAATAATTTTTATTTTAAAATATGTCTTTGTGCTATAGACAAAAACACTTCACCCATTTTTCCCACACACCCCTCCAACCAATGCCTCTGGTAACCACCAATCTGTTCTCTGTATCTATGAGCTAGGTTCTTTAGTTATTTTTTTACATGTAAGAAATAATATATAGTATTTGTCTCTCTCTTTCTGACTTATTTCACTTCATATAACACTCTTAAGTTTCATCCTTATTGTCACAAATGGAAAGATTTGTGGCTGAATAATATTCCATTGTATATACCACATATACATATATACCACATCTTCATGCATTCATTCATCAATGGATCTGTACATTGTTTCTATATCTTGGCTAGTTTAAATAATGCTGGAATAAAAATAGGGTGCGTACATATTTTTTGTTAGGTTTTCGTTTTCTTCAGGTAAATAACCAGAAGTAGAATTGCTGGATCATATGGTAGTTCTATTTTAAAAATGTCAAGAATGGCTACCTCAGCTTACACTTCCACCAACAGTGCACAGGGCTTTCTTTTCTCCACCCCCTCACCTGCACTTTTCAGTCCTTGTTTTATTGATAACACTCATTCTAACAGGTATGAGGTGATATCTCATTTTGGTTTTCATTTGCATTTCTCAGATGATTACTGATATAGAGCATCTTTTCTTTTTTTACTGTTTAAGAAGTTTTTATTAAAGCAAGAATTTTATAATCCAATTGTTTCCTTACTCAGTTATCAATTCTGTTATTTAAAACAGAAGTGACACTCTGAGCTATTCCACAGTAAAGAATTATACAATTAAAGAAAGGAATGCTTTAAAGTTTTATACTTTGCTGAAAATTCTTTTTCCATGGTCTATAAAACATTAATTTGTTTTTATATTTTATTATTTTTTGTGGTTTTTGTTTGTTTTTAAATCAGCAAGTAATCTAGGACTAGCATTATGTTTGCTAGATCTGGCATTTATAGCATCTTTTCATGTACATGTTAGCCATCTATATATCTTCTTTTGAAAAATGTTTCCTCAGATCTTTTGCATATTTTAAATCAGATGGTTGTCTTTTTGCTATTGCATTGTATGAGTTCTTTATTTATTTTGGATATTAGGCTCTTATCAGCTTCTCTCAATTTCAGAGACTTGGAATAGACCTCTCTATGGCTCTGTGTGCAGAGATTCTGCAACTGTGCTCAGTATTCAGAGGATACCAAGCAAATTATAAACACTCTTTATATTTACAGTCTGTTTTACTTGATCTTCTAAGTCCAAGTGTATTTTTTTCATCTTCATCTGAGGACATTTTTATTGATTTTTAGAGAGAGGGGAAGAGGGGAAGAGAGAGAGAGAGAGAGAGAGAGAGAGAGAGAGAGAGAGAGAGAGAGAAAGAGAATCTGAGCCTAGGATCAAATCTGCAAACTAGTACCCCAACCAGGAAATAAACCCAAAACCCTTCAGTGTAAGAGACAAGTGAACCCCGGCCAGGGCAGTCCAATTGTATTTTTTATCATGTCCATTTTATGGGTTTAGACAAGGTGGAGTCCATACCCTTGACAGTAAGCAGGATGCAAAAGACCTATATTCTCCATTGAGACTTAATCAGAGACCTAAGATAGTCTACCAGGATATGCATCCTACTGTCCTCCACTCTGTCAACTGAGCTATGGAAGGTTGCATAATAAACTCTATGCAAAATTTCTTTTTTTATAAATCTATCCAGTTATCTCTCAATACCAGAGATTGGATACTGTGTTGGTAAAATCTTCTCTGTTTTTACTGATACTTTGTCTACTTGTTTAACACTTACTGAGAGAGTATTTTTCAAATATCCAATGATGATTGTATATTTCTCCTCTTAGTTCTGTCAACTTTCACTTCTTATATTTTGAAGTTACATTATTAGATACTTAGAAATTCAGAAATAGTATAGCATTTTTAAATATAATTTATTTTTAGAGCAATTTTAGGTTCACAACAAAATTGAGTCTAAAGTATAGTTCCCATATACCTCCTGCTCCCACATATGGACAGCCTCCTCCACCATCAACATCCCACACCAGAGTTAACACATTATTATCACCTCAAACCATAATTTACATTAAGGTTCACTCTTGGTGTTGCACATTCTATGGGTTTTGACAAATATATAATGACACTGTATCAAATAGACTAGTTTTACTCTTCTAAAAAACTTCTATTCATCCCTCCCTCCCCCTAAACTTTTGGCAACTACTGATCTTTTACTGTGTCCATAGTTTTTCATTTGTTCAGAATGTCATATAGTTGGAATCATACATAGGTATGTAGGCTTTTCAGATTATTTTCTCTTAGTAATATGCATTTAAGTTTCCTGTCTTGGTTAGGTGGGGCTGCCATACAAAATACCATAGACTGGGTGACTTAAACAACAAAAATTTATTTTCTCACCATACTGAAGGCTGGAAGTCCAACATCAGGGTGCCAACAAGGTGGGGTTCTGGTGAAAGCTCTCTTCCTGGCTTGCAGACAGCCACTCTCTCACTGTGTCCTCACATGGAAGAGAGAGAAAGAGAAAGCAAGCTCTCTGGTGTCTCTTGTTAAGGTACTAATCCCACCTGGAGGGCACCTTCCTCAACTGTCATTTGATAAATGCTGATTTTAACATTAGAAGACAAAAGCAGTAAAGTAGAGAGGAACATACTGAGACTACCTTCAGTTTTATTTGAATTTTTAAGTTGAAAATAAATTTTGCTAAAGTAAAAAGGGAGAATTTCTGTAAGGACTCAGGAAAGTCTTAGAGATTCCAAGAGTAGAATACATGAGGCCCTTGGAGTGGGCCCTACACAGGGACTTGGAAGGTATCCAGGCTCCCTTTCTCATGATCACTCCTCCTCTTTTATGTGTTTGGGCATTCTGTCACTTGTGCTCTTTCTTATACTGCTTCTTCTGCTTCTCGGTCCATGCAGTAGAATATGATTGATGATATAGCTACTATAATGCCAATTTATTTTGTGGGCTAATTAATTTGGACCAGCCTCCTTGAGGAAACATGATAAAAATATTGGATAATATTTTAACAAATCTCCTTAAAAGCATTGAAGTACTAATATGGTAGTAAACAACTGATAGGCTATAATCTAAAGGGAAAGTGGAATCCAAGAGGTAAGGGAAGCATAGACCTTTATAGCTCTGAGGACATTTGCTAATTACTGCAAACTTGGGCTATAGTTTTGGCTGCCTCTTTGGGTAGGAGAAACAAGAGGGACAGATGTTACCACCCAGCAACTGGCAATGATACAGAGTCTAGTAAGACACTCTCCCAAATATTAAGTTTCTACTCAAAAAAACTATTCCCATAAGGTAAGGATGAACAAGAAGTAAACCTACCTTTATCCTTCCATTTTCAGTCATTGTTGTGAAGCTCAGCAGAAATCAGCTGAGTTTAGCAAGAGAAAATAGAAAAGATAAGCTTTCAACTTTTCCTGAGAAACTGTAACCACAGTCTGCATTCTCCCCAGGGACTATGTGGCCACGAACTTTTTTAAGGCTCTTTTTGAGTCGATAGTGCTCTAGGTGCCTATGAGAAACCATATATATATGTGTGTGTGTGTGTATTTCAGTAAGACAGCTTCATTTTGACCTCAAAAATTCACTGCATATAATTTTGCAAAGACATTGAGCACTACACATTCAAAGATGACCAATTACATAAGGAAACAAAGTGACATGAGTAAGAATCAACTGAAACAACAGATAAAATAATATTGAGATTATCAGCTATAGATATTAAAACAAATAGAATTACCATGTTTAAAGAAATAAAAGATAAGCTGGCACATATTTGCAGGAGATAGGAAATTACAAGATTTAGCCTGTTGATGGGACAGCAAACTGGTACAGCCACTATGGAAAACAGTGTGAAGGAGCCTCAAAATATTAAAAATAGAACTACCATATTATCCAGCAATTCTACTTCTGGGAATTGAAATGAAATGAAAACACAAACTCAAAAAAGATTATCTGCACTCCCATGTTCACAAGCAGCATTATTGACAATAGCCAAAACATAAAACTAAGTGTCCATCAACAAATAAATGGATGTATGATGCACTATTATTCACCATAAAAAAGAGAAAATCCTGCCATTTGCAACAACGTAGATGGACCGTGATGGGCATCATTCTAAGTGAAATAAGCCAGACAGACAAAGACAAATACTGTATGATATCACTTATATGTGGAATTTAAAACAAAGCAAAACAAAACCCAACCTCATAGAAAAAGGAATCAAGCAGAAAAATCTCAGACATCTCTAATAGCAATATATTTATGGATACATCTCCTAGGGCAAAGGAAACTAAGGAGAAAATAAACAAATGGGACTACATCAAAATAAAAAGCTTCTGCACAGCAAAAGAAACCATCAACAAAATGAAAAGGGAGCCCACTGTATGGGAGAACATATTTGGCAAGGATGCATCTGATAAAGGGCTAATATCCAAAATATATAAGGAACTTATACAACTTAAAAAAAGGAAGACAAACAACAATTAAAAAATGGGCAAAGGACCTAAATAGACACTTCTCCAAAGTGGACATACAGATGGCCAAGAAACATATGAAAAAATGCTCCAAGTCACTGATCATCAGAGAGATGCAAATTAAAACGACAATGAGGTATCACCTCTCACCTGTCAGAGTGGCTACCAGCAACAAATCAACAAATGACAAGTGCTGGGGAGGATGTGGAGAAAAGGGAACCCTAGTGCACTGCTGATGGGAATGCAGACTGGTGCAGCCACCATGGAAAACAGTATGGGGTTTCCTCAAAAAATTAAATATGGAACTGTCATTTGACCCAGTGATCCCACTTACAGGAATATACCCTAAGAAACCTGAAACACTAATAAGAAAGAATGTATGCATCCCTGTGTCCACAATAGTACAACTATAATAGCTAAGATCTGGAAACAGCCAGGTGCCCATCAGTAGATGAGTGGATAAAAAAGTTGTGATACAGCCCTAGTCAGTTTGGCTTAGTGGATAAAAAAGCTGTGGTACATTTATACCATGGAATACTATGCAGAAGTAAAAAAGAAGAATCTCCTACCCTTTGAAACAGCATGGAGGGACCTGGAGAGTATCATGCTAAGTGAAATAAGTCAGTCAGAGAAAGACAAGTATCACATGATCTCACTCATATGTGGAATCTAAGTAACAAAATAAACTGTTGAATGGAGTGGATCCAGAGACATGGAATCATGGAACAGAGTGCAGAATCTCAGAGGGAAGGTAGGTGGATGGGAGGTAATCAACCAAAGACCTTGTATGCGAGGAGCGGGGGTAGGCTGGAGGGGATCGATGGGGGGAAATGGGGAACATATGCAATACTTTCAACAATAAAGATTTAAAAGAAACGGAAAGGAAAAGGGATCAGATTTGTGGTTATCAAAGGTAAGGGGGAAGGGGAATAGGAGAAAAGTGGTCAAAAGATATAAACTTCCACTTATAAGAAATAAGTTCTTCAGGCATGTAATGTACAGTGTGATGACTATGAAAATAGTTAACACTACTGCATGATATATAGACATTGTTAAGAGAACAAATCCAAAGAGTTTTTATCACAAGGAAGAAAGATTTTTTTACTTTCTCTCTTTATTGTATCTACTAGAGGCCCAGTGCACGAATTTGTGCACCAGTGGGGTCACTCGGCCTGGCCTGCAGGATTGGGCCGAAACCAGCTCTCTGACATCCCCTGAGGGGTCCCGGATTGTGAGAGGGCACAGGCCAGGCTGAGGGACCTCACGAGTGCACAATTGGGGCCAGGGAGGGGCACGGGAGGGCTCCAGGCCATGTCCGGCCCATCTCACTCAGTCCTGATCAATCAGACCCCAGCAGCAAACTAACCTACTGGTCGGAGCATCTGCCCACTGGTGGTCAGTGCACGTCATTGCAAGCGGTTGAGTGGCCTTAGCATATCATTAGCATATTATGCTTTGATTGGTTAAGCAGATGACTGGATGAGATAATGGATGCTAGCTAAACTTACAGTGGTAATTATTTCACAATGTATATAAGTTAAACCATTATGTTGTATATCTTAAACTTATGTCAATAACATCTCAATAAAACTGGGGGAAATTGGCCTTGTAATTTTGAAAAGGAATCAAATTGAAACTCTAGAATTAAAAATTATAATTTATAATAACAATTGACTCAGTGAGTAGATTGAAAAGCTGATTAAACACAGATGTAGAGAGAATTAGTAGATTATAAGTAACAACATATAATTCAGAATGTAACATGGAAAGACAAAAATAAAGAAAATATAGAAGAAAGCTTAAAAGTAGAGGACATGTTGTGAAGGTCTAATATGTTTAATTTCAGTTTCATAAACAATAGAGCAAAAACAACATTTGAAAAGGTAATGGTTGGAAAATTTTCCAGAACTGGAGAAAGACAACCATCTACAGATTTAAGAAATCCCACAGCCAAGAATCTAACATCTTAACTATTGGAAAAACATGGTACTAGTATTTCCTTATAGGATCATTTAGTCCTTTTTTGCACTTCTAAATTGAAATCTTCCCTGGATGCATCTGATTGGTGGAACCTAGGTCACATGCCCACTCCCAGCTGCCAGTTGGGAAAGCAAATTTTCTAGCACAGACTTATATATGAAATTACCAAATGCAAAGATAATGTTTTTAAAAAAATGTTAGACACCCATTCATATGACAAATGCATGAAGCAAGGCTATTCAGAATGTTCCTATTCAGGCCTCTGCTGTTTTCCTCTTTGTACATTCTTCCTTCAAGAACACAACTCTTAGCTCCAACTCAATGGATGATCTACACTGAGTGGCCAGGTTATTATGATCTCTGAATAAGGCAGGCGGTTGCAGGTCGGTGGATGTCCTGAGTCAAGTAGAAAACAGAATGCAGATGTCCCAGTTTCAGCTGAGAGAACTGTGGTAGGCAGGCAACTTTTCCTCTATGCAGGGTTTCCATTCTTAATCTTGACAATCTGCAGCTGAGGGGGTGGGGGGGAAAAAAGTATTTCACTGTATTGGATTGGGCATATTTTTCTAGCGGTCTCTGTCACTGTCTCCCACGTTGTGCTATCCGCAGTAAGAGCCTGCAGACTGAATTCCTGTACGTCGTTGGGAAACTGATTGAAGCAGCATTCAGGTTTTGTTTACTTGCAACACTGATACTCTTAACAAACGCCTAGCATAAATATCTTCCTTTATTAGCAAGAAGAGGCACACTAAACTGTAAGGCCCTATAGCTCAGGGGTTAGAGCACTGGTCTTGTAAACCAGGGGTCGCGAGTTCAAATCTCGCTGGGGCCTAGCCAAGAGTATGTTTCTCCTTTTTTAATTCTTCTCACCACTCTCCCTCACGTTCCGATAACCTTGACCCCACCACAAATTCGGCCACAGTCCAGACCTCTGGCATAAACTTCGCGCAGCTGAACGGCTTCCTCCCAGGTTCCTGTGCCAGTGCGCAAATGCTGCTTTTGCTACCGAGGTTGTCGCGGAATCCATTTTAAGCTGCGGGAAGTGCCGCGGGCCTCCACGGACCCGCGCGGCGAGAGCTGGGAGGGCGTGGCAGAGCCGAGAATGGGATCGAGCCTCGGCACTCGCCCTTGGCAGGCGTGGGTCCCGGAACCAGGTCCTCCTGCCGGCGCCAGCCTTCCAGGTGGGCAGTCCCGCAAGGTTTCATGTTTCAGTGGGTTTTCCAACACTTCCGTGCCCCAGCGGGGGAAATGCAGGTGGAGACTTGGACCCCCAAATTAAATTCAAAGAAGTTGTGGCTTTCTCTTTAGAAAACCTCAAAATATTTTCACCCCAAGTCAGTTCTCACAGAAACACTGGGCTTATATTCTCTCTTCTACACGCACTGGGTCCCCGAGTCTGCGGACGTGTGAGCGGGCAAGAGCTTCAGCTGGCCGGTGCCCACGCGCCTGGGGGTGCGGGGAGCACAGGAAGTGGGGAAGGGAACAGGCTCGCACCCTCTCCCCGGCTCGGAGTGGCGCGGTAAGAATTCTGTGCCCCACGCCTCCGTCCCTAGTTCTCTGATGCCCGGATGGCTGCTCCCAGGCTAGACCCAAATCGAACCCGGGAGGCTCGGGGCCCGCGCACTACGTGAAAACAACGCCCACCCCCACTCCCAGCCCGGGGGGTGGGGAGGTGGCCCCCGCTCCGCCCGAGGCCTCAGCATGCACCGGGACTAGCGGCGCCTGTGAAAACCACGGGTTGGCCCTGTTTCTAAAGCAGAGAATTCAGCTCTAGAAGGGTTGTCTCCGAAACTGTGGATGTAGGGACGTTCTCACAAGATGCTTACTACTTGGTGTCCATTCCCTAGCAATCAGAAACCATTTTATACCCGCTATGTTTATCTCTATCTTGAATAGGGAGTTCTAGAACGCCAGCTCACGTGCTCCCTTCGATAGCTCAGCTGGTAGAGCGGAGGACTGTAGCCACTTTCTGTCTAGCTATCCTTAGGTCGCTGGTTCGATTCCGGCTCGAAGGAGAGGCCCATATTTTGACTTAGCTTCTTATCCCCGGTGTATCACATCTACAAATCTTGTCTGATAGGCTTGTTAAACAGTGAGAAATAGGAGTTAGCACCGGTTCAAGTAACCAACAGGAAAAGTTCCTAGTTATTGTATTAAGATGTGCTACTTTTTTTGGGCTCTAGGTTATTCCTAGGCTGCTCCCTGAGGTCCAAATGTCGGCGACATTTGTTGGTACAGAGTATTGTATAAAAGTACCTTTGTGCTCTGCGGCCTTCGCGACATTAATTTGAGGAACATACCCCTTAACTGTAACCTTCAGCCCGAGTGTCTGACCCCATTCTATACACACACCCATGCGGAAAGAGGGCCTTTTAATTTATTCAGCTTTATATATATTTTTATAATTCCATTAAAAGATTTTTGAGCCGTAGCAGGAAGGGGGAATAGGATTTGACGTGAACCGGGAGGAGACTGAGAGAGAGAATTCCAAAGCGAGAAAACAATTTATGCAAAGGTGGGGAAAACTTGACTCTCATTTAGGAAAACTGCAAGGGTCTGGAATATGCCAACACGCGCCAGACTGGCTCACCACCAACCAGCTCCGGCTCCCGATACTTTGATGCCCACCAGTCTCGTCCCTCGATTTTATGCGCCCGCGGGGTGGTAGCAACGCGATAGATACGCTTCCCGCGCGTCTGTGCTGGGGCTGGGGACCCTACAACCCAGTGCGCGGCTTGGGCCCTCGGTCTCCAACTTGTTTCCCTTTAGACTCGAGCTCGCGGCTAAGACCCATCCCGGCGGGACTCGGTGGAACTCGGAAATGTGGCCTGAAGTCTGCAAGGCTGCCTCTCCTCGCCCCACTTGGCGTCTGGAAGGGTCCAGGACGTGGTTTGGGGAGAATAACCGATGCTAGGTCCAGAGTCAGATATGAGACTTCACAAAGACGGAGAGAAAAATTGAACCGGGCAAAAAGTAACAGCCCCAGAGGACAAAACTGAGCAGCCTGGTAGAAAAGTGAGATTCAGAGGAAACACAGCCGAGCTGTGGGCACTGTGGCTCGTTGGTCTAGGGGTATGATTCTCGCTTTGGGTGCGAGAGGTCCCGGGTTCAAATCCCGGACGAGCCCACTTTCCTTTTCACTCCTTTAGGAGCTAATACATAAAGTTCTGTATCAACTTTTGTTGTTCCATGGTCTGCAAACCAGAGGTGCACTGAACTAACGCGAAGCAAATGCAGGCTGATGACCTGTATTAGAGACCACACTGCCTGGCTGCTTGGACTCTAGGGTCCCCATGGGTCCTGGGAGCAGCAGCCCGTGTCCTGTGGGGCTTCTGCAGCAAGGGAGGGGGGCGGGGGGCGGGGATCCCGAGTCCTGCTTTCGCTGACCGCGTGTCTCCGACCCAGGTCTCCAGGGTTCGCTCGAGGGCCGGGCAGGGACTCTTCCGCTGCGCCTGGGGCTGGGGCTGGGGCTGCACAGCGGGCTCCACTCCAGTGGCCACGCCCTGAGGCGATCGCTGCCAAAGCACAGCACTGAAAGCCACGTAAGGCAGAAGAGAATGAAATAAGTAGATAATCTTGAAAGTATAAAAGAAAAATGGGTTTGTGAAACAGGATCTGACAACCAACCTCTTAGTGACAGTCAACAAACAACTTGTGAATATTTTGTCGACAGTCTTTTTGAGGAAGCGCAGAAGGTTGGTGCCAAATGCTTGTCTCCCACTGAACAGAAGGAACAGGTAGATTATAAATATAAAATTATGGAAAAAATGGGCTCGCGGTTAAATGATGATTTCAGAAGTTATTCAGATGGTGCAAGTCAGCAGTTTCTGAACTTCATCAAAAAAGGGGACTTGCCTTTGGGATTACAGGGAACATTTGATAAGGAGGAGGTGGATGTAAGGAACACGAAGTATGTGTAGCAATGAAACCTGTGTTCCAGCCATTCTCCGGACAGGGTCACTGACTGGGAAGTGCCACACCAAAAATTATTTCTAAAACAAAAGGTATTGAAGTTGAGAAGAAAAATAATTTGTCTACTGTCCCACTAAACAACCTGGAACCCATCACTAATATGCAGATCTGGTTAGCCAGTGGGAAAAGGATTGTTCAGAAATTTAGTATGTCTCATAGGATAAGCCACATCAAAGACTTCATTGAAAAATACTGTTAGAGAGTGGGAATTTTTTAGCATGCTTCCAGAGAGGCCGTGGACTATGCCCCAGATAGAGTTGTCAGGGCCGACACCAGGCCAGGCCTTGAGATAGGGTCTCATGGCCCCTTCCCAGCCCGTAGGCCTTCTTTCATAGAACACTGTCAGCTTTCTGAAGAACAGGATGACCCTGTGAATAACATGGTCGTCATTGGCATGATCCTGACGTTGCTTGGGAAAAACTGTTTTGTCTTGGGTTACTTGTTCAACAAAAACAGGATGTGGTTAATGGGCTTAAAAGCGGTCCTACACAAAGGGTCGCTGCTGCTCTCTGGTCTCCCTGCATGGAGAATGGCAGAGCAGTCGCCCGGTCGCCCGGCCGTCTAATAAAGGCTCCCTAAATTTTAATTTGGTCTGGGCTCCATTGGTCGTTCACTCGCATCCGCTCCACAACAATACCAAGGATCTCAAAGAAGTCCTCCCTTTTCCCTGGCCAAAGCTCTTACTTACCCCAGGTTGCTAGATGAAGTACTCTCACTGGAAGAAGCAGACTTACAGAATACTGTCATCATTCAGAGACTCCACAAAATTACGGAACCTTTTGGAGAACTTTCATAACATTGATCTTTGACACATTAAGTGGAAAGTTTGCAGAGAAGTGATGGTTTATAAGTGAACATGCAAACCAAAATCAGGGGCGGGGGGAGTCAGGTTCGCTGAACTTTTGGTTCAAGACCTATTTAACTCCCTCCGGATGGGAAGACTTTTAAGTAAGTACACGTTAGGAGAGGAAACTATGACTGGAAACTATATTCAGTGCACTGTCTCCCAAAGGCTACTCAGAAAAATAGGCTTATTTTCAAATGATTCAACCTAAGATATATTAAAGGACTATATCATTTAGTATCTTAATGTGGTGTTGAGAGAAGTTAGCTTGAAACGCAGGCAGACAGGGCAGGGGTCCAGTGGAAAACAAAGGCAGGCGGAACATAGGCAGGGGCAGACACGGCAGTTTGAGCCAGCCTAACCACAGGAACCAACCAAGCAGAAATAATAAAATGTTTCTGGACTCAAAGCAGGAGGCATGGGAAAATAAGGGAGGGCCTGCAGTAAACAACATGTACGAATGCATAGAAACAGAAAAAGTTCAGCATAGGGACAGAGAAAGAACATAGAAAACAGGGAAGGTTTAGGTCCGTTCTGGGCATGAACAATTGAGGGAATTAAACAGGTGACAACACAGTAGACATAGAGCAGGCTTATAGCAAATATATACCCCTGGACCACAAGGTTTTAATGGGCAGCCCCTTAATGGGTCCCCCTCCCCTTGCATGGAGTCTTAATGTGCTTATAATAAAATTTCTGCACTTTTGCTTAAACCTTCTGGTCCGCGTAGCTCATTCTTTGGCATTGTGAAACACAACCCCGGGAACCCATCTCGGCTCACCGTTTCCAGTTATCAGTATAAATTAGCAAATATGTTCACAGCATCATTCATTTAAACATCATTCCCAAACAGCAGTGATTTATTTAAATGTTAGCTTGGCTCAGGATTTTTAAATAGCAATACATTAAAAATTATACATGGCAGGTTAAAAGCATCAGTGTCCTTATTTTATACCTGAGATACAATCAAAATTCTAGAAGGAACTGCTTCTACCACGGCTATGCCTAACCCTTGAAGTGTTCTCATCTGCATTCTCTAATGGCAAGGTACACTCAGATATTAAGTTGGCAATAGTATCTAGAATTTTCATGTAAGAATAAAATTCTGTAGCTTAGTATAATGTCAGCATTAATCTGTCTACTCGCATTTCTACATTTTTGAGAAGTATAATTTTTAAAAAAATATTTTTTATTGATTTCAGAGAGGAAAAGAGAGATAGAAACATCAATGCAATGATGAGAGAGAATCATTGATTGGCTGCCTCCTGCAGGCCCCCTACTGGGGATCAAGCCCGAAACTCAGGCATGTGCCCTGACCATGAATTGAACTGTGACCTCCTGGTTCACAGATACATGCTCAACCACTAAGCCAGACCAGAAGTATAATTTTTTATTTTTATTTATTTATTTTTTAAAATAATCTTTATTGTTCAGATTATTACAATTGTTTCTCTTTTTTCCCCCCATAGCTCCCCTCCACCCGGTTCCCACCTCACCCTCTGCTCTTACCTCCCCCCACCCCCCCCGCACTGTACTCATCCATTGCTGTATGCTTTTTGTCCAGTCTCTTCCTGCACCCCCAACACCCCTTTCACCCCAAGAATTGTCAGTCCACTCCCATTCTATGCCCCTGATTCTATTATATTTGCCAGTTTATTCTGTTCATCAGACTTTTTTATTCACTTGATTTTTAGATGCACTTGTTGATAGATATGTATTTGTTGTTCATAATTTTTATCTTTACCTTTTCTTCGTCTTCCCCTTCTTAAAGAATACCTTTCAGCATTTCATATAATACTGGTTTGGTGGAGATGAATTCCTTTAGCTTCTTCTTATCTGTGAAGCTCTTTATCTGCCCTTCAATTTTGAATGATAGCTTTGCTGGCTAGAGTAATCTTGGTTGTAGGTTCTTGCTATTCATCACTTTGAATATTTCTTGCCACTCCCTTCTAGCCTGCTTAGTTTCTGTTGAGAAATCAGCTGACAATCGTATGGGTGCTCCCTTGTAGTTAATTAACTGTTTTTCTCTTGCTGCTTTTCTCTCTCTTCTTCTGGCACCCCCATAATCTGGATGTTGGTACACTTGTATGACTATATACAACAATGTGGATAAATCCCGTAAACATAAGATCAAGCCAAAGAAAATTGACAGTAATGAGAATACACAGCCTGATTACATTTGTATAGAGTGAAAAATATGGAAAACTAAATTATGCTTTTAAAAGTCAAAATATCTTTGAAAAGTGTGTGTGTATATGTGGGGGAGAGGTTTGACTATAACTGAGAAGAAAGAATTCTGGGTGCTTGTGATGTTATGTTCTTTGATTTGAATGTTACATGAGAATGTTCAGTTTGCAAAAAATTATCAACTTAGTACTTGTTTGTATTTTCTGTATAGGTATTATATTTTAACAAAGACTTTAAAATTTTTTCCTAAAAAATAATTCACAAACATAAATGTAAGAAATAAAACTATAAGACTCTAAGAAAGTCATCTTCATGACTTTGGATTAGGTAATAATTTTTTAGATATGACACCAAAAATATAGACAATAAAAGAAAAACACAAATAAATTGGACTGCACCAAAACTTAAAATTTTATGTTTAAAGGAATTGTAAGGCGAGAAGATAATCCTCAGAATGAAAGAAAATATTTGCAAATCATATATCTGATCAGATTTATATCAAGACTATATAAAGGATTTATTCAATTCAACAGTAAAAACAAATAATCCAATTAAAAATGGACAAAGGATTTGAATAGATCTTTCTCGAAAAATGTATACCTCTGGCCAATAAGCATATAAAAGATACTCAAACGTAATTAGTCATTAGGGAAATGCAAATAAAAACTACAATAAGATACCACTTCACACCCACTTGTACTGATATACAATAAAAATATAATATTGTTTACTGATAAACAATAACAAGTGTTTGTAAGGATGGATAAATTAGAACACTGCTGATAAGAATGTAAAATGGTGTAGTCAATTTGGAAAATGGTTTGATAGTTACTCAAAAGGTTAAAAATAGAGTTACCATATGACCCAGCAACTCTAGACCTAAATAATATACTATATGCAAGAGAATTAAAAACATAAGCTCATACAAAATCTTTTACAAAAATATTCATAGTAGCATATTCATAATAACCAAAAATGCAAACAACCCAAATGTCCATGTAATGATGAATGGATAAACAAATTATAGTATGCCCATATAATGAAATATTATACAGCCAGAAAAAGAAATGAAGTACTAATGCATGTAACAGCATATATGAGCCTTGAAAACATTGTGTTAAGTGAAAGATGCCAGATACAAAAGAACAAATATTGCATGATTCCATTTATAGGAAATGTGCCAAATAGGAAAATTCATAGAGATAGAAAGTAGTTTAGTAGTTGCAGGGAGTATAGAGAAAAAAGGTGTGGGGAGTGACTCTTAATGGGTATAGGATTTATTTTGGAGGGAGGTTATGAAAATATTCTGATATTAGTGGGGATGGTTGCAAAACTCTGTAAAATATACAAAAGACTACTTAATTGTAGTTTAAAGGGTGAAATTTTTGGCATATACATTTTATCTCACAGAGCTGTTACTTTAAAAATCTATAATAATAAAAGTATAATATGCTAATTAGACCAAACAGCAGAACAACTTTCTGGATGTCATTCCGGACATCCTTCTGGATGAAGCTGCGGTGGTGGGGGCTGAGGCAGAGGTGGTTAGGGGCAATCAGGCAGGTAGGTGAGCAGTTAGGGGCAATGAGGAAGGCAGGCAGAGTGGTTAGGGGCAATCAGTCAGGCAGGCAAAATGGTTAGGGACAATCAGGCAGGCAGGCGAGCAGTTAGGGGCTATCAGGCAGGCAGGCAAGCGAGTGGTTAGGAGCCAGCAGTCTCGGATTGCGAGAGGGATGTCAGACTGCCAGTTTAGGCCTGATCCAGGATTGGGCCTAAACCAGCAGTTGGACATCCCCCAAGGGGTCCCGGATTGTGAGAGGGTGCAGAACGAGCTGAGGGACCCCCCGCCCCCCTCCCCCATGCACAAATTTCATGCACTGGGCCTCTAGTATCCTATAAGATACATGGCTTGGGGTGAATCAAATTAGAAATGTAAAAAAGAAAAAGAATAGCCTGTGTTGACAGAGATGTGCTAAACAGTCATTTTCACATGTTGCTTCTTAGAGTTCTAGAGAGTATTTTTCCATATGTATCAATAACCATAAAGATATTTTACCCTCTCACCCAGTTGTATATAATATTCTATGTACGTGATCAAATGGCTAGACCCCCTCACCCCAAAATGAACATATCAATGTGTTTGTTGAAAATTGGAAGTAATCTGATTTTTTCCAAAAAGTAAGGATGAAAGAGACCAGAGGGTGAGGGATGTGAAGACCATAGAGGGAAAAGAGTCACACCCATAATGACCGTGGACACCACGGATCTTGGCTTAAAGAGGTTAAAGGATTTGTCTGAGGCCAGCTAGTGTCCTGATTTCTGTATTAAGCAGGGGCTGGTATCCAGTGAAGGCTCTCTGGTGCAGGCCTCTGGGTTTCATAGGCTTTATCTAATTCATACTTATTAACAACCCCTAGGCCCTGAGAGCATTGTCATCTCACCTTTTAGAGAAGAAGTTGGAGTCTTAGAGACTCGTGCCTTGTGCAAACACATGCAATAACTGAAATTTCTAGGTAAATAGTCAAATAATTTTGACCTTAGAGATGTCTGACTCCCTCATAATACAGATCAGGAATCCAGTACCCAAAGAGGTAAAGCAACTTGCTTATTGTAGAGCTAAAATTTGAACTTAGGTTTCACGACTCTGTGTTCAATGTTTAAAATAATAGGATTTCTAAATATTAATTTTCCAGATATTTGTTTAAAGTGCCATGTTGGAGAGAATCAAACATATTATGAAGACCAATATAGATCACATTGCTTAATTTACCCCATTTACTATATTTTATATCATCATAAGAGGAGATTTTAATATCATAGTACTTACTACTTAATATGGTAAAAAAAATGAGTTTGTGATGATTATTTCCTGTGTTCAATCAGGTCAATAAATTAAACATATAGGTCTCTTATTCTAGGTCATTCTTTTCCCCTCCAAAGAGCTTAAGCCATTGCCACTTCTCATCTATTATTCTCAAGCTTTCATTTGCCTATTCAGAATCCAACAGCTGCAGCTCTTTGCTGCTCACTGACAACTTCCCTTCCACAACCCTGGTTACTATTATTGCCTTTGTTGTTGTCAAAGTCCATGTGCCATGAGAACTATTTCCTTTTATTCCACGGTGAGAGATGCTGCTTCTGATCTCTGATCGACAAAAGATGATATCTGGGAATACCAAAATATCCTAATTGGATTCCTAATCCTAGGCCACATTCCCAGTTCGGGGAACTGTAATAAATATGCCAGCAAAATCATTCTTTCAAGGATTTCCAAATTTACTCTAGGGTTATCTAGGATAAAGATAAGGTTTTCAGACCCTGCACATCAAAAATGTAAAATTATTACTTAGAACATGTGTTTAGTTCTTTAAAAGAAATAAATTGGGGGTGATTGGGGTATAAATACTGCTACTGTAATTTCCTATTTAAATTAAGCAGATTAGCTTGCCTTTCCAAACATGTCACTCAATTTCAGCCCTGCCCTGGTCATAAAAAATGGGGAAGAGATGTGTCTATCTTTTAAAATGTGTGCCAATCATATATTTGGCTACTCAATATGCTGTTTGTTTCCAAATACTGTTACTTCAACTTTGAGCGGTTATCAGCACCATTAATCAACGGATTATTTACTAAAGTTAGTTTCCTTTCTTCTCTCCTTCTGAAAAAGATGCAGGAGACAAGTGAAGAAAAGCCAGACATGTGTATTCCATTTGAAACCCATGATTAAAAAGCTTAAAAATTCAAGCCAACGTAAAAAACTGTTTTATTTTAATACACTGGAAAGTTTCAGTGAACTCTGTTATTTTCACTCACTATTTGCTTGAATAATTTAGGCAAGAAAGCTAAATTATGCATAAAGTGTACAGTTAGAAGAAAAAGTTCATGCACAGCCCTAGGCTACAGCCTCCCCTAATGATGTCTGAAGTCAGTGAAAAGATCTCGTTAGACTGGGAGTAATTTCTCAGGGTTTATTATTTTTTTTTCTTAAAGCAATAATGTTCTTATAAAAATCTGACAAATAATACACTAAAAGAAAAGCCACAAAAGAGAACCTCCAGTTAAGGCCTTAGCCCCTGTAAACTTTCACTTAATCTCATGTAAAAGTTGGTGTACGATATACAACAATGCATGATGGTTGGCAGCCTTGAGTGATCTGATTCCACAGGGAAAGTGCACGTCTTCATTGAATAGAGTTGCTATTTGGCCTCATTAGAATTCTGAAGTTATGGAGTTAAAAAGAGATGCTTCAGGCTTAGAGATAAACTCGAAATTGACTGTGGGAAGGGGATCAGCACCCACTCAGTGTACCATCATTTGAGCAAGTAGTTGCCACTTGCTAGGATATTGTACTTCAGGAGCATCCCCTATCATCAAACATTTATAGATTCACTAAAATGTTCACATTCCCTTTAAGTGTAACAACAGAGAAACTGACTGCAGTAAGATGACAGGAATACCAAAGTGGTACTGTAGTCACCTTTGATTTCTGGGATGCCTTTATTCTTTTCTTAAAGTTACACAATTGTAGAATTTGAAGAATCCAGTTCAGCCCCTTCGTTTTACAGATGAGGAACCTGAGACACAGACAGGGGAGGTGATGAGCTCAAGGCTATGCAGTAATGTGTTTGTTTATTCATTCCAAATATTTATACATTGAGAGACAGAGAAAGGAATTCCAAGTAGAGAGACCTGCCATATGTCAAGGTAAAAAGGTGGGAACCAGCATGGTGCCTTGGGGGAATGAGAGGTACCAATTATTGCCTGTTTACCTCTGCCCCAGCCCCCACTTCTAAGGGAATCTGCACCAGGCCAGGTTAAACAGACAGGTAAGGGCACAGAGACTCTGGAGCTGATGGCCTGAGATTGAACCCTGACTATGCTTAGGAATAGCTATAAAATTTAGGCAGTCACTCTGATTTAGTTCCTCTAACAGTAAAATGATGGTGGTGATAACAGAATCTACTTCCTAGTGTTGTTGTGAATAGATATCAATGCATATAAAGTATTTACAGGCATGTCTAACATTTAAGAGTTATATAAATATTAGTTATTATTATTAATATTAATAGAACATAAGCCCTTCTATATGAATTAGGGTTCCTGGCCACAGGTAAGGAGTGGTAGGCAGTTGACTGTGTGCATCTGTCAATTAGCCAATGTCCTATAACTTGTGTGGCCTGTGTTTAAAGAGATAAATTGTGCCATCAAAGTAGGGCCATTAAAAAATTAGAAAATGGAAAACCAAAAATCTGGGCTAGTTAAACAAGAGGCTGAGAAGAAATATGGCTGAGAAGACTCAGGGTAGGGCAGGCATTATAGTCCCAAGTGAAAAATAATGTTATGAAGTTTTGAGGAAGCCAACTGGTTGGAAAGAAGAATGGGGTGTGTGCCTGCACACATGCATGTGCACACACTACACACACATACAAACAAAAAAACAAGCAACTGCCGTTCCTGAAAACTTTGTATTTCTAGGCTATGTCTGTGGGTAAAAAGACTCTCATTAAATCCTCTGTTCGTAGAGGTAACAGGAGTGAATCTCAGGTCCTTGCAATCAAAAGATTGCACTCTCCCACTTTCTCCTTGGTAATCTTTTCTCATCAGGAGAAAGTGGGAGAGTGAGGCTTAGGAACCAAGAGGGGAGAAAATTTCAAGGTGAAGAGATTGATCAGCAATGTTAAGTGCAGAAGAAAGTTCATGTAAGCTAAGGGCACAAAAACCATCCATTGAATGTTGCAGACTAGAAGTTATTTGAGACTTAAGCTAAAGGAGTGAGAACAAAATAAAGATGACAATGGATTGAGGTAGAAATAGGATGGGAAACAAGAAAGCAAGTATACTCCAGCTGTAAAAGAAAGAAAGGTAAAGAGAATGTGGAATCAAATAAGGATTGTTTGTTTAGGACAAAATAGACTTGACATGCAGATGAACTGAAAAGCAAAAAGTATTGATAGAGGAAAAGGAAGACCTGAAGGAGCAGGGTTCCTATTGAGGAGGTAGGAGAACACCCAATCCAGGGCAAAGGTGGAAGGATGAAGCCTTGGACAGGATGTGGGACAATGCCTCCAGGGAGATAGGAGGAAAAGAGGAAAGGATGGAGGCCAGTGAAGATAAGTTTGTAGTTGAAGATTCAGCAAGTTGAGGGAGCTTTATGTTTAAGGGAGTTGTTTTTCTCAGGGAAGTAGGAAGCAAGAACATTTGATAAGAACAAGGGAAAAAGCTACGGTGCAAGGAATTTGAAGAGAAAAGAGAATGTTAGAACAAACACTGGAAGGACCAGGAGAGGGGCTGAACAGGATCTCATAGAATTGCAGGCCAATTAAAAGCCCAGTTAGGTTTGAAGAACATTGGTGTGTGGTAGCACTAATCCATGTGGTGATTTGATTTCGTCAGCACTGGTCCCCAACCCAGATGTAGGAGGAGAGAAACCAAAAGACTGGGGGATGCAGGGTTGGTGTACTGGAGATGCAAGAAGAAAAGAAATTCCAGAGTGATGGTAAAAGAAAGTGGACTAATTTAATTTTCTAAGAGATAAAAATGACTTAAGAGAGAGATGTTAGTTTGGGAGGGAAGAAAGAGGGGTTTGGATTGGAAACTTAGGGGTAGGTGATCAAAAAATGGGAATTATGAGAAGAAAAGAGTGGTGACAAATACAACAGGAATTTATTGTTAGTGTGTGGAATACTGGAGTTTAAAATTTCAGAAATAAAGCAGTTAATTGTTGCCCAAACCAAGCTCAAAGGCAGGTTGCCTTCTTTAGTTATAATTGTCCTTTCCTGGAATGCCTCTGGCTTCTCCTAAAAGTCCTAGAGTGACAACCAGAAGGCCAAACTTGTAGAGCCTGGCACAAACGTTTGCCAGGGTGATCTATCCTCCTCTGTCACTGCAGTTCCAACTGAGGCTCAGAAAGACTGAGAAAGTGTAATCACACTGTTCTTTGGAATCCATTGCAACGCATTAATATCTTGCTGTGATATTAGCAGCTTTACATCTTACACTGGCATCACTTTGCCACATAAGTTTAATATTGCATAGCTTGGTATTAATGTGATACAAAAGTAAAATTACATGCACACTCTTTATATTGTTACTAGAGGCCTGATGCATGAAAATTCGTGCAAGAGTAGGCCTTCCTTCCTCCAGCTGCTGGCACCGGCTTCCCTCTGGCACCCAGGACCTGGGCTTCCCACCTCTGGCTGCCGGCAGGCACCCAGGACCTGGGATGGCTTCCCTCAGGCCTTGGATTCGACAGGAAGGCCGTCCAGAATGACGTCCAGAAGATGTCCGGTCTAATTAGCATATTACCCTTTTATTATTATAGATATTGAAATCTAGGGTGTATATGACACTAATACTATTCATTTCCTAAAACAAAGACATTTGAATGTTATGTTAGAATAAGAAAGCAGATCATTACATTTCCAGAACCATGCAGTGGAGGAGGAGGACCCAAGGGACTTGACACTTGTGAGCTCTGCAGAAAGCAATCTGAGATTGCATGACAACCCAAACCTTGCCTTCCCTGGTGACCAGGGCAGTGCCCTGGCCCAGCTGCATTAGAATAAGAGTCAGCAAACTTTTTCTCTAAGGATCAGTTAGTAAGCATTTTTGTCTTTGTGGACTGTTCGGTGGCAACTACTCAAGTCTGCCATGGTAGTGCAAAAGCAACCGTAGGCAATATGGAAATAAATGAGTGTGCTGTGTTCTGATAAAACTTTATTTATAGAGATTGAAGTTTAGGTTTCATATACTTTTCACATGTCATGAAATAACCTTTTGATATTCTTTTCAACCATTTAAAAATACAAAAACACCTCAGAGCTTTGGGGCCCTCAGGCCATAGTTTGATGCCCTGTGGTAGAAGATTATGAATCCATAGGGGCCCCAACCCAGGGCTCCCTGGTAAGCATGAACAGATTTAAGCTCTCTTACAGAACTTATGAATGCTAATATGTACATTCTCAAACTGACTTTGTGGAGGAGTTAGGCATATTTTTTCCTTTCCCTATTTTCTATTTCCTCTCCTCCCACCCCCAGAGAGCTGCCTTTAATGGATTCACTCAGTGGTGTGTGCTCTGAATGCCTGGCCAGAGCATGCCATGACCTTGTTTGTCCAAGTAAAAGGGACCAAATTATTTACTATAGACAAAGCCTTCGGATGCCCTCCCTTTTTATTTAGTAGCAAAATATTTCCCAAGCAGAAGGCCAATGTTATGCTAGTAAATGCGAGGCATTATTTTTATCTAATATATATAACATTTAAGTATATATTTTATATTTATATATAGTGTGTATTTTTATATTATAATATATATTATTTAAATTTTATTTACTTTTACTTAGATATCATGTCAGGTAGCAGGCTTCAAATTAGACTGAAAATTATTTGAATCCATTTTGAAGTAATATTGTAAAGTGTATGGGGCAACTAGACTACTCCCCTTACCTTTTTGTTTGTTGACTTAGAGCCAATAGAGAAGGACAGAGATAATCCTGGCAGATTTCTGAATGACAGAGATCTAGGTAAGGCCTCGGCACATTTCAGAAGGAAAACCTGGACTTTGACTACCTGGAACATCTCATCGATGGAGAAGAGGAGAAGACTGGGACCATGATGGTGAAGGGTGAGGAACATGCAGAGGGAGATGAAGGGGTGAGACTCAGGAGGAAAAAACAGTGGGGTTTACCTTATCACCCTTACATCTCCTTGTCTTTGTATTGCTAACTCCAGTCAAGCACATCCCTGGCCCAGTATCTTCCTGTGAAGAGTCTGAGGAAGCAAAGAGGTACCACTGTGGGATGGGGGCTCAGGCAGTGGGGGAAGCTGCGTGATTATAGACTGATGCTCTGGTTCCAGAGGTGCAGCTAGAATCATGTTCCTTTTCCACATAGGTCTTAACCGAGGCACAAGGATCTATTGCCATTTCGCATCCCTTAGCAGAAAGAAAGAGTAACAGCCTTACTAAATGAGGGAGGTTAAAGTTGACAGTATCTGATTGTTCAGAGGAGGGTGGATGGAATACTCCTAATACCCTGCAGGGTCCGGGACACTGAATCCTTTTTGTCCATTCTGGGGGAAGACTCTATTTCTGGTAGTGGATTTTAGTAGGTTCAATATGATTTTGGCAGGCACCATATCTTGTTGCCCCAGGCTGTCCTAGAGAGACGGTCACTGGGGACATTCTCTATGGAGCCAGTAGGGTGTGGTGCAGTAGGGTAGCTAAGCATTGAGAGGGAGGTTCCCCAGTTATAAAGAATCAACTCATCCTTTGAAAACATATATCTAAAAGAATAGGCTGACCATAGGACACTTTGCCTGGCTCAATCCCAGGCATTTCTATTCTATTAAGTGTCCATTCCTTCTAACTATAAGATTACATCATACGTTATATGATCACCCTAACTAAAAGTTACTGCATTCCAAGTCTAACTTTTTGTGTCATAATCAAATCACACTCACTTATAAACTGCCCACTTTATATTGAGAGCTTATGATCTTCAATTAGTTTAGGGGCAGTCTATTCAAAAGTGACATTTGTTTGGGGCAGTTGGCCAATGTGAGGAGGGCCATACTATCTAAGATCAACACTGAGTACAGCATAAGGAAAGGTATATTCACACTCAGCTCCCTTCCTCACAGTGCAGGCTCCTTCCCTGTGCGCAGCTGATCCCCTGTCATTCTGGTGCAGGCTGCACTTGATCCCTGGACCTGAATGAGTGGTGGCTGCTGCGCTGACAGAGACATCTGGGGACAGAGTTCCAGCCAGACCCCCAGCAGGGCCCTGAGTCTATTAAGCCAGGCACTGAGGGGTCCTGCTTCCCCAGAGCTTGTGTCTCAAGCCAGGGGACAAGACAGATCTGTAGTCCCCAGAAAGTTAACTGCCTGGTCAAACAAGGTGTAGATGTGTTTCCCAGGGAGGGTCTCGGGAGGGGTGTTGTTCTTACAGGTGGAGGGAAAAGACTGGGTAGGGACAGGGCTTATTCCAGGCCCTTGGAATGTGTGTCTAGGAGGGAAGTCACCACGTGAGCCCCTATACAAATTGATGCTTATTCATCAGTGACTTGAGTGGCAGGATGATTATTAAATTTTGGTCAGTTGGTTGGGTGGGTGGGTGAGTGGTTGGTTGGGTGGTTGCTTGTTTGGGTGGGAGTTTGGTTGGTTTGGTTTCAGAAGCAATTAGAGATAGAGTCAAGCGATAGTCTTTACTGAGAGCTCAGCAGTGGCCTGGCTGGGTCTTGACTGGTAGGGCTGTCCTTCTCAGGCTGAGTTTGGAACTGTCCTGAGAGAGATGGCAGCACTTCTTGCCCCTGTGGGCTAAGGCTGCCATCCTTGCTGCCTAGCAGGCTGGCTGTCCACCGGCTTAGTGGCAGGAATGATTCACACGCAGCTCCCTTCCTCACAGGAGAGAATGGGTGACATGTGACTGACAGTCCTTGCACTAAGCTGATGTCAGGATGGAGCAGACCCTACATGTAAGTATTCAGCTTCACAAACCAATAGAGTTAAAGCACATCTATTATGTTTTTTAAACTTTTAATAAAGAAGATACAGACACATTTTAATTTGATATTTTCAACAGTTAGTTTTTACTCAAAGAAAATTAATTGACTTCACCTGATGTTTTTCAAACCTGGGAAGTTACTTGTTGAATTTTAATAAATGTGACATATGGTGCTCAACACATGTGTATTTTCTGAGCCTTTACAAACAACCTTTTCATACCAACACCAAGAATATACAATTGATGTTTTAAAAAGATAATGCTAATTTTACTTTTTTGGGTTATAGGACAGTTACTAAGAAGTATTTAATAGTATCTACCAAAATGTTATACGATAAGCTTTATAGAGATTTTGTACTTTTGAAATGAGTAGTATTATAAAAATGTGTTTACATTTTTGTGAAGTGTTGCTCCCTCAAGGGTTAGTCCAAGGAAAAGGTTATTATTGCTGAGATATTTAGGAAGATTGTAGAAATCTGAACCTACAATTATTGTTTTTTAAGAGTTTGTAGAAACCTGAAGAGGTCTAATTTCACCCTCATTCCATAGATGTAGCTGGGAAACCCAGAAAGGTCAAGTGAAATCCTTGAGACCACAAAGCAAATTCATAGCAGAGATCAAATGAGAACCCAGGGTCAGTGCTCCTTCCACATTTCCATTTCCTGTCATGCTCTGTAGAGCCCGTTGATGTTAGAACCATAGAGCTGTGACTTAGGAGATCTTAATCCTTTAAAACCCTTTTATGTATAAATATGCTCCTCTTATGAATCTTGAGAGTATTATTTAATTACTAGAGGCCCAGTGCACGGAATTGTGCACATTGAAAGGAAATTAATTAGAAGACATATGTTAATGTCATGATTTGCCTGTTCCCTATTATAGAAGTTCAACCCAATTCACAATCAACAATGACAGATGGAAACACATGTGACTGGCGCCCCACTGAAGCACCCCAACTTTTCTTTCAGGATATTGTAGCAACACAGCAGTAATATCATTAGGAAGCAGATTATTATTGTAGATCATGCAGGGAGAACAAAGGGTGAAAAATTTAACTATAGCAGTGTTTGACTATGTTCTGTGCACTGAGAAAACCTGAAGTCATTTTCAAGTCCTACCATTTCTTACTTTTTTACAGTTGGATCAAGTTTCTAAACATTCTAAATCTCCATTTTCTGGCTAATGAAAAGAAAATAGGATTCCAACGAGTCTCCTACCTACCTATTCCAGGACTTCTATGAGGATCTAATAAGATGAGGCACGTGAAAACACTTCAAAGACATTTGGTTAAAATGTAAAATGTTTGTGCCTGGCTAGAAAGCAAGTGGGATGAAGAAACTTCAAAGAGGCTAGTTGCTAGGGAGAGGAAACCAGGCATTGCTATGTGATCTCATTACCTGGTGCCCACAGCCACCATTTCCATGCTTGGCTGGGCTGTAGGCTTTGAGCCATGGGGTCTTGGCATTGTTGGCTGGGATTTGGTGGGGTGTCACATCAGGGTGGTGGCGAGGCCTGTGTCTACTTGGGAAAAGCAGAGTGTTGCTTGTGGACTCCAGGTTTGCAGTGATGTTTCTCTGTTAATGGGCAGTTCACATCCCAGCAGCTGCAGTGTTGAGCATCTGCCCCCTGGTGGTCAGTGCGTGTCGGAGGGTTGGAAACTTAGCACATTAGCCTTTTATATATATAGATTTTGCAATAAGAATGGCAAACACTGTTTTAAAAGAAAATTTGCTATGGCTCATGTCTAAAGTTTATCAAATATGAACATTTACTGTATATATTAGCCTTCCAATGAGGAATTCTTCAAATACAGCCTGAGCTATGGACCCTGAGGCAACCTGCCTAGGAGACCCTGTCTCTCTTCAGGGTTCCTTACCCACCCCATCCCCTGACAAGCCTCCAGCACCTGCCCCATTGTTTTTTCCAAGCAGACCCAGCTTCTCCAAAGTCCATTGTTCCCATTCAAAGCTGTTAGAGTGCAAGAATGCATTTTAAAGGATATTTCACAACCCAAAGCCCTTTTTACGTTTCTCAAAGATAAGTGGATGGTCACTGAACATGGATGCAAAATGCATTTTACACCCCCCCCCCCCAAAAAAAAGAGTTACTTAAATGTTTTTTTTAGAAGATTTTTTTCTCATTATCAAAATAATATAGGATCATTAGTAGAAATTTAAAAACAATATAAAGTAAAAGAAATCACTTTACTCCACTATCCAAGGTTAACCACTGTCAACATTTCAAAGTATTTCCTTTTGTCTTTCTTACATTTATATATCCAGATACCTTTTTGAGGTGATACTATTAATTTACTTTAATATATAGTGTATTGACTTCAGAGAGGAAGGGAGAGGGAGAGAGAGATACTAACATCAATGATGAGAAAGAATCATTTATCAGCTGCATCCTATATGCCCCCTCCTGAGGTTGCAACCCACACCCAAGACATGTGCCCTGACAGGGACTCCATGAATTACCTCCTGGTTTATAGGTCAATACTCAAACACTGAGCACGCCTCCAGGGCAAGATGATACTATTGTATACATGTGTCTCCTGATTTGCTTTCTTTTAGTTATGATGTATGCATTCCACTACACCTATAACCACATTTTCCCCCATTTATTAAGGCACTCTTTATTTTCCCCAGCTTTATTGAGAAAAAATTGATATTTTTTCACTGTATAAGTTTAAGGCAGACAGCTCTGTGGTTTGATTTACATACGTTGTGAAATGATAACCACAATGGGTTCAGCTAATATCCATCGAAGATGTGACAAACCAACATTGAAATCTCTAATGTAATTTGAGTTATTTTTTTCTTCAAAGTCAAACCTACAATTCTCACTATTGAAAAAAGGTTGTGCTATTGGCAAAAATGAGCTTGTACTTGAAACTGAAGTGCAGGGTGTGGTGGGACTACAGGCTGGGGCTCTACAGCCCTGGCCCCTTGCCCTTGACCCCTGTGCATGTTCACATTCAGTTCTTCTTCCAGACTTCAGAGGAGGCTGGTGATGGATGTGCTGCCCCTACTGGACGGGCTCCACAGTCCGTCTTCCCACCACTGAGTGGCAGAGGTGAGAGCCCACTGTGTCAGTCTGTGGAGCATATGAAGTCCACACCTCACTTCTGTCTCAGCAGCCCTGGAGGTGACCTCAGCAAGAGCGTGCATAGAACCTATGCTAGCCTCTGGGGTGTGCTCTGTGTGGGCCCAGCTCACCCACAGCTCCTCTCCCCCTGCATTTCAGCCACCTTCCAGGTCCTTCTGCTAGAAGCTCTGGTTTGCTGAGAATCTTAGACTCCTCTCCATGAGCTGTGTGGAAGCTTCATATAACAGGATGCTTTTCAGGGAAAACTGACAAAAGAAAAAGGAAAAAAAATAAATAACAGGAGTCCTCCCAATACTTTGGAGTCCAGGGCACCATTGTCCCAGGTCCTCACCAGAGATGGGTTTTCCTCAGCATTTGAGGGGCTTATGCCCAGGCCATGGCTTTAGAAATGCATGGAGAGGGATTTCTTTTCTTTTAGTACTTTGAAGTGCTAGGGGAATAGGTACTTTTATTTTATTGTTCTCTCTGGATGTTCTTCCTGAAGAAGGTGACTGAGTTGGCTGGCTACGCAGGTGCAGGGAAAAGAGGGTGAGCGTGCTGTCCTATGTGCCAAGATGTAAGGTGTTTGTGCTCTTCTGCGTTTCTGAGCCTCTCTCACCATGTGAGTCAGGTCTGGCCAGAGGCAAGAACAGCCATGAGTGGCTGCTCCCAGGCCTTCCTGACAGCACTCCTCTGTCTGACCTCTACCCCTTTGGAGCCCTGGAGCACTGAGTCTCTGGGTGGATGAGCTTCGGTGGCTCCCTGTCTCACATCATGGAACACAAGGAGGAAGATTTTACTGGGTTCAGACACTTAAAAGTCCTTTATGACAGCCCACATTATTACCCTAATGATTCAGTCTTTTTTTTTTTTAATTTTATTGATTTTCTACAGAGAGGAAGGGAGAGGGACAGAGAGCTAGAAACATCGACCAGCTGCCTCCTGCACACCCCCTACCGGGGATGTGCCCGCAACCAATGTACATGCCCTTGACCGGAATCGAACCCGGGACCTTTCAGTCCACAGGCCGACACTCCATCCACTGAGCCAAAGCGGTTTTGGCTAATGATTCAGTCTTTGATGAACCATTAGAACCTCCCTGACTGGACCACAGACTAAAGTGTCAGACCTTTGATGAGTGAAGCTCCGTCTCTCATCTTCGTTTAACCCCCTAAAAATGGGGATGTGTTGATTTCACTCACCAGCATTACTTTTTTCGTCTCCCGGTCAAGTTGACTGCTAAATTGGAGCCATCTCTGGAAGGAGAGAGCATATGAAGACAAGGTATTATTTTTACTGTAATTTTGAATACCACTCTGCTGGGTACACAGAGTAAATTTTTTTACCCTTCCTGACCTTTAACAGAGCATAAGTGTTGTTTCTGCAGGTGCGATCTGTAGATTATTAAAAGGCACGTGCTTCCAATGACAATGCTGCCTTCCTCCATCCTTGTCCTTGGGTAGCGTCTCTCCAGGGACCCAACCAAGACACCAAGAAGTGACTCTGCTCTGTCGATAGGACCACGGCCCAGCGTTCCTGGAATGGCACAACACGCCCATCCTTGTCACTTGGTGGATGTGGTTTAATGAAGCAGAAGGTCACTGTGAGAGGACAGTGCTGCCCATGTTGTGTTTGTGAGATGCTTAAACGGTTTGGAAGCTCCTTTATAAAACCATGCGGTACAGTGAAGGAGCTGTTCACCCGAGTGATCGCATTGGAAGTAGCTGAGACACAGCACCTTAATAAAGGCTGTGTAAAGCCCATGATGGGATGAGAACTTAGCTGTGGAGGTCACTGGTCTGGATGGTGGACCTCAACCCCACTGACTCCCAGTTCCCATGGGCAATTCCTTATACTCAGCCCCGACCCCAACTGGGCTTGCTGGGCCAGAATCTCTGGGGCAAGAAAACCTAATCTGGGTCACCCCTTTTATTCTTTAACCTTTTAAAAAATGTAACTGTGGATTCACATTATTTGTAAGAGATAATGCAGAGGTGACCCAGCTAATCTGACCCGGTTTCCCCTCAATAATATCTTATGAAAATCTCACAACCAGGATATTGACATTGACCCAACCACCCAGTAAGTCAGTTTTCCTGATTCCCTTTGTGCCCATTTTCTCGTGTGAGTGTTGAGTCCTGTGCTCTTTTATCATGTGCATTCTCCATGCGGTCCAGATAAAGAACAGCTCTATCTGATTCACCCGCATCGAGGACAGTGCCTTCTATTTTTTGGTATATTTCTATCACAGTAAAATGTACACAATGAAATTTACCATTTTAACTTTTTTTCAGTGCGCAGTTCAGTGGTGTTAAATACAGGTATATGGTTGTGCTGCCGTCTCCACCATCATCACCATCACTGTTCTCATCTTCTCCAACTGAAGCTCCGGCCCCACTAAACAACAACACTGCATCCATCCCCCACCCCTGGTACCCTCCATCTTACCTGTGTCTCTATGACTCTGATGGCTCCAGGGACCTCATGTGAGAGTGATCACACAGTATTTGTCTTTCTGTGACTGGTGCATCCAGGTTGTAGCATGTGTCACAATGTGCTATTTTTCTAAATTGAATTTAGTGGGGCGAGATTGGTAATGACATTATATAGCTTTCACATATACAGTTCTATAACACATTATCTGTATGTTGAATTATGTGTCTCACTGCCCTTCCCCCTCCCCCCAGGTCAGGTCTCCTTCCATCACAATTTATCCTTTCTAAATCCTCTTCTACACACACCCTTTCTCTCTGATAATCACCAAACTGCTGTCTGTGTCTATTAGTTTTTTTTTTTCTTTGCTTAATCCCTTCATCTTTTTCACCTAGTCCCTCAACCTCCCTCCCCTCTGAGAGCTGTCTGTTTTCTATATCTATAAGCCTGTTTCTATTTTGATTGTAGTTTATTTTGTTCATTAGATTCCACATATAATGAAACCTTAAGGAACTTGTATTTCTATGACTGGTTTACTTCACTTAGCATAATACTCACCAGCTCCATCCACGCTGTTCCAAAAGATAAGATTTCTTTTTTGGGTGTGCGGGTGAGTAGTATTCTGTTGTGTATAATGTACCACAGCTTTGTCTCTGCTTATCTGCTGCTGGGTACTTGGGCTGCTGTGAAATCTTCGCTATTGTAAATAATGCTGTAATGAACATAGGGGTGCATATACCCTTTGAGATCAGTGTTTCAGGTTTCTGCAGATATATTCTCAGAAGTGGAAATGCGAGGTCATAAGGCAGCTGTATTTTTAATTTTTGAGGAAGCATCATACTGCTTTCCACAGTGGTTGCACCAATCTGCATTCCCACCAAGAGGACACGAGGGTTCCCTTTTCTCCACATCCTCACCAGCACTTGATGTTTATTGATTTATAGATGATAGCCATTCTGACAAATGTGAGGTGATTCCTCACTCTGATTTTCATTTCTATTTCTGTAATGATTAGTGATGTTCAGCATCTTTTTATTTATTTGAGTAATGGTCATCTGCAGGTCCTCATTGGAGAAGTGTCTATTTAGGTCCTTTGCTCATTTTTAAATTGTGTTGTTTGGGTTTTTTATGATGTTGAATTTTATTGGTTCTTTATAAATTTTGGATCTTTAGCCCTTATCAGATGTATCATTGGTAAATATGTTCTCCCATTCAGTGGGTTGTCTTTTCATTTTCTTCTTGTTTTCCTTGGTTGTGCAACCAATTTTTAATTTGATGTAGTCCAATTTGTTTACTTTTTCTTTTGCTTTCCTTGCCCAAAGAGATATATCAGAATAAAAAAATATTACTATGAGAATTTACTGCCTTTATATTCTTCTTGAATTTTTATGGTTTCGAATCTCACATTCAAGTCTTTAATCCATTCTGAATTTCTTCTTCTATATGGTGTAGGAAGGTAGTCTGCTATCATTTAATTTTATACATATCTAATTTTCCCAATAGCATATATCGAATGGACTATCTGTACCCCATTGTATGTTCTTGTTTCCTTTGTCAGATATTAATTGACCATAAATGCATGGGTTCATTTCTGGGCTTTTTATTCTGTTCCAATGATCTATTTATCTGTTTTATGCCATTACCATGCTCTATTTATTACTCTAGCCTTGTAGAGTAGTTTGGTATCGGTTAGCATGATTCCTCCAACTTTATTGTTCCTTTTCAAGATGACTGTGGCTTTGGTTTGGTTTATTTTGTTTGTTTTATTTGTGTGTGTGTGTGTTTGTTGGTTTGTTTTTTGTGTTGTTGTTTTTTGTTTTTGTTTTGTACTTCCATATAAATTTTTGTGATATTTGTTGTAGCTATCTGAAATATGACATTGGACATTTTAATGATATTAATTCTTCCTATCTGTGAACACCAGATATGCTTTTACTTATTTGTATCTTCTTTAACTCCTTCCCTCCTTCTTTCTTACTTTATTTTCTTTCTTTCTTTCTTTCTTTCTTTCTTTCTTTCTTTCTTTCTTTCTTTCTTTCTTTCTTTCTTTCTCTCTCTCTCTCTCTCTCTCTCTCTCTCTTTCTTTCTTTCTTTCTTTCTTTCTTTCTTTCTTTCTTTCTTTCTCTTTCTTTCTTTCTTTTTCTTTCTTCTTTCCTTTCTTTCTTCTCCTCCCTTTCTTCCTTCCTTCAGTCCTTCCGTCCTTCCTTTTTTTTTAATGTGTGAATCCTCATCAGAGGATGTTTTTTCCTTTGCTTTTTGAAAAAGTGTGCAAGGGAGAGAGTAAGCAGAGAGGGAGGGTAGGGGGAGTAAGAGAGACAGAGAGAGAGACAGAGAGAGAGAGAGAATCAATGATATGAGAGAGACACATTGATTGGTTGCTTCCTGCACTCACCCAAAAGGTGGCCAGGGATCAAAGCTATAATCCAGCTATGTGCCCTTGACTGGAAATGGAACCTATGACCCTTGGATGTTTGGCCTGACACTCTAACCACTTGGCAACACCGGTCAGGCTTTCAATTTCTTTCTTCAGTGTCTTTTAATTTTTTGAGTACTGGTCTTTTAACATCCTCGGTTAAATGTAATTTAGGTATTTTATTTTTTTTATGCGAATGTGAATGAGATTTTTTCATGGTTTCCATTTTGAGAGTTCATTATTATTGTATCACAATGCAGCTGATTTCTGGATATTTATTTTCTATCTTGCTCTGTTCTGAATTCATTTATCACTTCTACAGTTTTTTTTTTATGGAATCATTTGGGTTGTCTATATACATTATGTCATCTCCAAATGATGACAGTCATACTTCTTCCTTTCCAATTCAAATGCTTTTCATTTCTAATTTTTTTCTTCTAATTGCAGTCGCTAGGACTTCCCGCACTATGTTGAATACATATGATGACCGCAGACATCCCTGACTTGCTCCTGATCTGAAGAAGAACGCTTTTGCCTTTTGTCCATGGAGTATGATGTTGGTGGTAGGTTTGTCCTACATGATTTTCATTATGTTGAGGTGTGTTCCCTCTATTCACACTTTGCTGAGAGTTGTTATAATGAATGGGTGCTGAGTTTTGTTGAATGCTCTTTCTGCAACTATTGTCATAACTGTGTGATTTATATTCTTTATTTTGTTTATGCTGTATCATGTTCTTCATGTGCATATACTGTACCAAGATCACATGCCTGAAATAAACCTCAATTTTTAATGTGTTACTGGATCCAGTTTGCCAATATTTTGTTCAGGATTTTTGCCTCTGTGGTCATCAGGGATATTGGCTTATAATTTTCTTTCTTTGTAGAGTCCTATTCTGGATTGGGGATTATGATAATGCTGGACACATTAAATGATCTTAAGAGTCTTCCCTTGTCTTGATTGTTTTGGATCAGTTAGAGGAGAACAGGTATTAGTTCTTCTCTGAATGTCTGATGAAATGCACTGTGAAGCCATCCAGTCAAGCATCTGTGTTGGTTGAGAGGTTGTTTTTTCTTTTAATCATCACTCAAGGATATTTTTTCCAATGATTTTTTTTTTTAAGAAAGAGAAGAGGGAAGTAGGGAAGGAGAGAGAGAGAGAGAAAGAGAGAAAGAGAGAGAGAGAGAGAGAGAGAGAGAGAGAGAGAGAGAGAGAGAGAGGGAGAGAGAGAGAGAGAGAGAGAGAGAGAGAGATGACACACACATCAAATGGTTGTCTCACACACACACACACACACACACACACACACACACACACACACCTCAACAGGGGGCAGGGGTGAACCTGCAATCCAGGTACGTGCCCTTGACTGGCAAGTGAACCCATGATCCTTTGGTGTGTGGACCATAGCTCTAACCACTGACGCACGATGGACCGTGCTTCATTGATCTCTTGTTTTTTACTCTTGTTTATTTCTGCTCTGATCTTTATTATTTCCGTTATTCTCCTCACTTTGTGGTGTTTTTCTTTTGCAATGGTTCCTCTAAGTGTAAAGTTCAATGACGTATTTCAGATTTTTCTTGTTTCTTGAGGTAGGCCTGTAATGCTATGAATTTGCCTCTTAGCTTATGCTGTGTCCCATAGAGTTAGGCTTGTTGTGCTCTCATTTCCATGTGCTTCAAGGTATCATTTCATTATTTTCTTGATCTCATTGATAACCATTCATAATTTAGTAACATATTAATTAGCCTCCAAGACTTTCTGTGTTTTACTGTTTATTTCTTTTTCTGTTTTTACCACATTTAAGTATACATTAAGTATATTGACATTGTGCAACTCTCACCACCATCTATTTCCAGATTTTTTTTTTTTGGTGTGCTTTTCATTGCTTTTATTTCTTTGTTAATAAATTTATTGTGGCAGAGTGGTTTTAGGTGTGTACAATTCTGTAATAGATCACATGTATATCATCTTTTTCTTATGGACTTCTAGTTTTATACGGTTATTGTCAGGAAAGATTCTTGATATGATTTCAATCTTCTTAAATTTACTGAGACTGTTTTTGTGCCCTAACATGTGGTCTATAGGAGAAAATGTTGCACGTCCACTTAAAAATAATGTATATTCTACTGCTTCAGGGTGAAATGCTCTGAAGATACCAATTAAATCCATTAGATCTAGTGTGTTATTTAAGGCCATTCTTTCCTTCTTGATTTTCTGTGTGGAAGATCCATCTATTGATGCCAACTGGTGTTAAAATCCCCTACTATGACTGTATTATTGTTGGTCTCTCCATTTATGTCCATCATGATTTGATTTACACATTTAGGTGCTCTTTTGTTGAGAAAATACATGTATCCAAGGGTTATATCTTCATGTTGGATTGCTCCCTTTATTATTATGTGGTGTCCTTCTTTATCCCCTAATATAGCCTTTGTTTTAAAGTCTATTTTGACAGCTCTGTGTATTACCTCCCCAGCTTTTTTTTTTGTTGTTGTTGTTGCATTTGCATGAAATATCTTTTGCCATCTCCTTGCTTTTTATCGGCATGTCTTTCATTCTGAGGTAGGTCTCTTGTTGACTGTATATATATGGTCTTGTTTTCCTATCTATTCAGCTACCATGTCTTTTAGTTGCAGCAGTTAAGCCACTTACATTTAAAGTGATTATTCATAGATATGTTTTATTCTTTCAAATCTGCTTTCCTTTTATTCCTGCTTGACAGTTCTTATACTGATTGTTTGGTGGTAACACACTTCTTTTGCTGTTTCTTGTCTGGGAAGCTCTTTATTTCTCCATCAATTTTAAATGACAGCCTTGCTGAGTAAAGAAGTCTTGGTTGAAGGTCCCAGGATTTCATTACTTTGAATATTTTGTGCCAATCCCTACTGGCCTGGTATGATTCTGTAGAGAAACAAGCTGACAACAACTCTGTATCCAGTCTATTGCTTGCCTCCACTTCATTTAGCATTTTTTCTGGATGTGGCTTTTGTTCTTCAATTCGGGTCATGTTTCTTTGTCTTTGCTTTTTGACTACCTCTGTTTTTTTTTTTTTTGTTGTTTGTTTGTTTTGTTTCTGTGTATGAGAATCCAAATCTTGGTAGTGTGGCTTTGTGTAGTAGGTGTCCTGTGGAATCCAGTGTCAGAGTCTCCTTGATCACCTGAGCTGAGTGCTCCAGATATGTCCTCTGTGTGTGTTATGTGAACCTTCCTGTGGTAACTGAGTCTTGATTGACAGTTACCCTCGTGGGTAACTGACTGCCTTTCTTTTGTTGTTTTAAGATGTCCTGTCTTTAATCTTTGTCATTTTAATTGTGATATGTCTTGGTCTTTTTGGGTTCATCTCATTTGGGAATCAGAGTTTCCTGGAGTTGTGTTTCTTTTCCTTTACCAGGGTAGGGAAGTGTTCAGTCATTATTTATTTTAATAGGCTGCATTCCCTTAATCTTTCTTTTCTCCTCCTTGTACTCCTATAACATGGATGTTGCTATGCTTCATGGTGTCCCAAAAATCCCTTAAACAGACCTCATTTTTAAAACTTTTTTTTTGCTGCTTTTGTCTTCTGCGACCTTGTCCTCAAATCACTAATTCAATTATATGCTTTATCCAACTATTTATTTCTTCTAGTGTATTCTTCGTTTCAAAGACTGTAGTCTTTATTTCTAAAAGCATCTTTTATGTGGATTTAATGTTCTTTTTCATGCTTACTATCAGTTTTCCAGGTCCCACTGATTTCATTCATTCTTCCCCTCACTTCTATTAACATCCTTATGACCATTTTTATTTAAACACCTTGTATGTGGTATATTGCTTGCCATTACTTCATTGAGTATTTTTTCTGGATGTGTCTCCTGTTCTTGAATTTGGGGCATGTGTGTTTGTCATCGGTTTTTGGCTGCCTCTGTGTTTTTGTTTCTGTGTATGAGAATCCAAGTCTGGGTAGTGTGGCTTTGTGTAGCAAGTGTCCTGTGAAACCCCGTGGTGCAATCTTCTGGATCACGTGAGCCAAGTGCTCCAGGGATGTCCACTGTGTGTGTTATGTGAACCTTCCTGTGGTAGTGGATTCTTGATTGCCATTGGCCCATGCATGTATTGAGTTGATGCTCAGGCTATTTGGCTTTGACCTCAGTGGACGCTGCCTACAGTGTATGAGCTGCTGACAGGTGTTGACCACGTGGAGCACAATTCATCTCAGCAGGGTCTGGTGCTTGCCAGATGTCTCCTTGGATATGCCGCTTGTGAGGCTAATTGTATCCCGCTCTGATGTGCTCTGAAGCTGGCCCCTGGGAGTGTTGGTCCTGGCGCTTCCTGAGAGGGACGCTGGTGCTGACCAATGTCAGATGCTTTATGTGACTGGTCCAGGGCAATCTATTCGGATGTACAAAGCAATTCACATTTTGTGACAGCCTCTGCTGAGGCAGAATGAGCACAGGAAGGTCCAAGCATGGCACCTAAGCTGGCTTTTACTAGCACTGAGCCTGGGGACAGGTCAGCAAAGGTCCCAGAGCACCCCGGGTTCTGCCTCTCTGTCTGCCTCCATCTGCTGGGTGCCTGTTAGCCTCAGTCAATGACAGAGTCTCTGCTAGTACTCAAGGTGCAGGAGACAGCTCTCAGGGAGCCCCAGGTAGAGGTGACTGGTATTCACCGGATTGATGCACGTCAAAGCTCAGAGTCAGTTATGAGTCTGAGGCGACTCAGCAAATGTCCCAGGGTACACCAGGTCCAGCTGCCACGCGCTGCATCCTCATACATCTTTGAGCAGTGTACAGAAGACACAGACCTGGCATTCTTTGTAGAAGGAGAGTGAAAAAGTCAAAGGAGGCTGCTTCCCTGTATTTAAGATGTCTGGGGTCTCTAATCTGAGATCAACTGTTTGAGCTGAAGAGCTTCGCAGTGTCTGTGGATTGTCAAAGGCCAGAGAGCTGCTTCCTGTTGTGGATGATCCTGGGTCCCCTGGGAGGAGAGCGAGAGCATGGCGGGATCATGCAGGTGTGATTCCGTCATCATGTAGTGAAAGGCAGAGTACCCTCATGCGTGGCTGATTTTAGCAGAGGCATCCCTCCATTTCTATCCTGAGAGAACTGCAGCTCTCTCCACCTTCCCACCACATGCATGCTCACTGGCTTCCAGGCAACACTGTTCTGCCTTCTTTCCTCAAGGCTGGGTGAGCCAGGCTGGCTGGAGTGTAGGGAAGGGAGGATAGAGGTCCATTTTGTGGACTGAAAGGCTACTAGAACCATTAAGGCTTAAATTTATTTGTTCTGTGTCTGCTCCCACTCTAGAACTAAGCAGCCAAAGTGATGCTTAGCTCACTTTCAAGGAAGCACAGTTCTGCCTTGCACCAGTGCCACATGTCACCAGGTCAGTGCAGGGACAACTGGAGGAAGCAGACAGGGCATTCCTCTCCCAGCAGTGCAACATGATCACAGGCATGATGCTGCATGGAGAGCTGACCACTGCTAGAGCGCTGAAGGCTTTTAGGCACAGACTGAAATGATCTCATTCATATCTTTTCAAGATCACTCTTACTTGCATTTTTGTTTTTGTTTGATTTAAAATTGCTTTACTAATTTAATTTTTTCAATTAGAGATGACATTCAATATTAGTTTCAATTGTACAAAATATTGGTTAGACATTCATATAACATATAAAGTGATCGCCTGATAAGTATAGCATGAAGTATCATTTAAGAGGGTATGAATCCTATTCATGAGGGCTCCAACCTCATAATCTAATCAACCTGAAAGACACACCTTTTATTTATTTTTAATCACACTTATTTGGGTGAAATTCATTAATAAAATGTCATAGGTCAGGTGTGCAATTCCATAACGCATCATCTTTATATTGTCAGTTCAAGTCTCCCACCATCCCCTTGATCCCCACGATACCCTCTTTTCCCTCCACGAACCCCCTACACCGTACCCCTACCTCCCATCCCCCACATGCCACCCCCACCTGACACCCCACAACCCTCACCGCCAGCCACCAACTATCACCTCCCACACGCCAGTCCCCACCACCCATGATTACACCAACCCGAGCCCCCACACTTACCCTCCACTTCCACCCCTACCCGGCACCCCACATCCCACACCCTGCACCACCCAGTCCCCCCCACCCCCACCCCCACCTGCAAGCCCCCACCCTTCATCCCCCAACCCCCTTCCCCTTCCCCTGCTTGTGATTTGACTTTTGAAATGATATTTGAGATGTGTCTTGAGGGCTCAGGTAGGATTCAGGCAGATGAAGAAGGTGAGAATGTGCTTCAGGTACAGAGAGTGGACACTCAGCCTGGAGGCAGGAGAGATGAAGACTGGAGAGACCAGAGCATATGCCCCTCAGGTGCCTGTGAGTGAGGGGTCAGGGCAGGGAAACAGAGGACCCTTCATGGAGGGAAAAGGCAGAGTGGAAAGGGAACCAACCACAGAGAGATCAGAGCAGGGAGAAAGGGGGCCCTCCATGGGAAGAAAGGCAGGAGGACAGGGGACCATGGGAGGGGCCGATGGACAGGTAGGACAGGGAACCCTGGGAAGGGGAACAAGGGTCCCACCATGAGGGGATAGGGGATTCTCCATGGAGGGGTGTGTTTCCCCTGTTACCTATCTCTACTCCCATGTACCCCATTCCCTGGCCCCTCCATGGATGATGCCCTAACCCCACTATCCTGCTCAGACTATGTGGGGTTCGTTGTCCTCCCTGCCCTCCTACCTTCATGGAGGATGCCCTCTCCCCTTGCCCTGCCATCTATTTAAGGGCCTGTGCCTAAGTCCTTGCTGTCTCAAAGGAGGGCTCCCTAACCCCCAGCCTCTCCTCTGCGTGGAGGGTTCCGTGTTCCCCGTATCCTGCCATCTATTTAAGGACCTGTGTCAAAATCCTTGCTGTCTCAAAGTAGGGCTCCCTATCCACCCAGCGTCTCCTCTCCATGAAGGATTCCCTGTTGCTATTCTACCAAGCCCTGCATGTAGGCTTCTGTCTCCTCCCTGCACTTCTCCCTCAATGAAAGGTTCCCTTTCCCCAGTGCCTGCCCCTCAAAATGAGGTTCGCTGTCCCCCTGCTTTTCCCCCTCCATGGAGGGTACCTTCTCTGCCTGCCCCAACCTGTCAAACTGGGGTTCCGTACACCTCTGCCATGCCCCATCCAAGGAGGGTACCTTCTCCTCCCTGCCCCTCCCCCACAAAGTTAGGATCCCTGTCCAATTGCCCTGCCCCCTTCATGGTTAGTTGTGTCTCCTCTCTGGCCTGCTCTCTCAAAGTGGGTTCCCTTTCCTCCTGACCTCCCCCCTGCATTGAGGGTTCCTGGTCCAATGGCCCTGCCCCTCCATAAAGAGTTCCTTGTTTCCATTCTCCTCCCTTCTTGCCCCCTCTAATTGGGTTTCCTTTCCTCATGCCCTCCCCGCTGCATGGAGGGTTTCCTGTCCCCACTATCCTGTCCCTCCAAGTGGGGTTGCCTGTCCCCCAGCTCTGACCCCGCTCTGAAGGGTTCTGTGTCCACACTGCCCTGCCCCCTCCTTGGAGTGTTCCCTGTCCCCCTGCCCTGTCCCCTCAATGGAGGATTCCCTGTCCCCCTGCCCTGGCCCCTCCATGGAGTGTTCCCTGTCCCCCTGCCCTGGCCCCTCCGTGGAGTGTTCCATGTCTCCCTGCCCTGGCCCCTCCAAGGAAGGTTTCCTGTCCTTGTGCCTAGCCCCCTCCATGGAAGGTCCCCTCTCCTCCTGCCCTGCCCCTCCATGGAGGGTCCCCTCACCACCCTGCCCTTCCCTGCCATGAAGGGTCCCCTCTCCTCCCTGCCTTAACCCCTCCATGGAGGGTTCACTCTACCCCCTGCCCTCACCCCTCCATATAGGTTATCCTCCCTGCACCCTCCATGGTGGGTCTCCTCTCCTCCCTGACCCCTCCATGGAGGGTCCCCTCTCCTCCCTGCCCTGGACCCCCATGGAGGGTCCACTCTACTCCCTGCTCTGTACCCTCCATGGAGAGTTCCCATCCCCCTACAATGCCCCCTCCTTGGAGCATTCCTAACTCCCTACACTCCCTCATCCATGGAGGGTCCCCTCTTCTCCCTGTCCCTTCCATGTAAGGTCCCCTTTCCTCCCTGCCCTGCCCCCCCATGGAGGGTCCCCTCTATTCCCTGCCCTGACCCCCCCCATGGAGGGTCCCCTCTATTCCCTGCCCTGACCCCTCCATGGAGGGTTCCAATCCCCCTACACTTTCCCATCCTTGGAGGGTCCTATCTCCTCCCTGCCCTGAACCCTCCATGGAGGGTCCCCTCTCTTCCCTGCCCCTCCATGGAAGGCCCCATCTCTTCTTTGCCCTGGCCCTTCCATGGAGAGTTCCCATCCCATTTCTGTGCCCCCTCCATGGAGGATTCCTATCACCCTACACTACCGCCCCATGGAGGGGCCCCTCTCCTCCCTGCCCTGTCCTCTCAATCGAGGGTCCCCACTCTTCTATGCCCTTACCCCTCCATGAAGGGCCCCCTCTCCTCCCTCTCTTCTCCCCTCAATGGAGGGTTTCCATCCCCCTACACTGCCACCTCCATGGAGGATCCCCTCTCCTCCCTGCCCTCACTTATTATTGGAGGGTTCCCATCCCTTATCCTGTCCCCTCCATGGAGGGGCCCCTCTTCTCCGTGACCTCTTCCCACAATGGAGGGTTCTCATCCCCCTACCCTGCCACCTCCATGGAGGGTCCTCTCTTTTCCCTGCCCTGCCCCCTCCATGGAAGGTCCCCTCTCCTCCCTGCCCTGGCCCCTCATGGAGAGTCTCCTCTCCTCCCTGTCCTGGCCCCTCCATGGAGGGTTCACTCTACCCCCTGCCCTCACCCCTCCATGTAGGTTATCCTCCCTGACCCCTCCATGGAGGGTCCCCTCTCCTCCCTGTCCTGGCCCCTCCATGGAGGGTTCACTCTACCCCCTGCCCTCACCCCTCCATGTAGGTTATCCTCCCTGACCCCTCCATGGAGGGTCCCCACTCCTCCCTGCCCTGGACCCCCATGGAGGGTCCACTCTACTCCCTGCTCTGTACCCTCCATGGAGAGTTCCCATCCCCCTACCGTGCCCCCTCCTTGGAGGGTTCCTATCCTCCTACACTTCTCATCCATGGAGGGTCCCCTCTCCTCCCTACCCTGCCCCCCAAATGGAGGGTCTCCTCTCCTCCCTACCCTGACCCCTCCATGGAGGGTTCCAATCCCCCTACACTCCCCCACCCATGGAGGGTCCCCTCTGCTCTCTGCCCTGCCCCTCCATCGATGGTCTTCTCTCCTCCCTGCCCCCTCCATGGATGGTTCCTATCCACCTGAATTCACCCTTCCATGAAGGGAACCCTCTCCTCCCTGCCCTGTTCCCTCCATGGAGGGTCCCTTCTCCTCCCTGTCCTCACCCCTCCTTAGAGGGTTCTATCTCCTCCCTGCCCTGAACTCTCCATGAAGGGTCCCCTCTCTTCCCTGCCCTGTCCCCTCTATGGAGGGCCCCTGTACTACCTGCCCTGTCCGCTCCATGGAGGGTCACCTCTCCTCCCTGCCCCTCCATGGAAGGCCCCATCTCTTCTCTGTCCTGGCCCTTCCATGGAGGGTTCCCATCCCACTTTCGTGCCCCCTCCATGGAGGATTCCTATCACCCTACACTCCCCCCCCCATGGAGGGGCCCCTCGCCTCCCAGTGCTGCCCCTGAGGGCAGGGAGGAGAGGGGACCCTCCATGGAGGGGGCAGGGCAGGGAAAATAGAGGACCCTCCATGGGCTCTCTCCTCCCTGCCCCATCCATGATGGGTTCCTATCTCCCTGCCCTCACCACTCCATGGAGGGAACCCTCTCCTTTCTGTCCTCTCACCTCCATCAAGGGTCCCCTCTCCTCCCTGCCCTGTCCTCAATCGAGGGTCCCCTCTCTTCCATGCCCTTACCCCTCCATGAAGTATCCCCCTCCTCCCTCTCTTCTCCCCTCAATGGAGGGTTTCCATCCCCCTACACTGCCACCTCCATGGAGGATCCCCTCTCCTCCCTGCCCTGTCCTCTCAATGGAGGGTTCCCATCTCTCTACCTTGCCACCTCCGTGGAGGATTCCCTCTCCTCCCTGCCCTCACTTCTTATTGGAGGGTTCCCATCCTGTACCCTGTCCCCTCCATGGAGGGGCCCCTCTCCTCCCTGCCCTCACCCTTCAAGGGAGGGTTTCCATACCCCTACCCTGCCACCTCCATGGAGGGTCCTCTCTTTTCCCAGCCCTGCCCCCTCCTTGGAGGGTCCTCTCTTTTCCCTGCTCTGCCCCCCTCCTTTGAGTGACCTTTCTCCTCTCTACCCTCACCCCTCCATGGAGGGTCCCCACTCCTCCCTGCCCTCACCCCTCACTGGAGGGTTCCCATCCCCTACCCTGTCCCCTCCATGGAGGTTCTGCTCTTCTCCATGACTCCTTCCCTCAATGGAGGGTTCCCATCCCCCTACCCTGCCACCTCCATGGAGGGTCCCCTCTTTTTTCTCCCCTCACCCCCCATGGAGCTTCTCCTCTCCTCCCTGCCTTCACCCCTCAATGGAGGGTTCCCATCCCCTACCCTGTCCCCTCCATGGAGGATCCCCTCTCCTCACTGTCCGGCTTCCTCCATGGAGGGTACCCTTTCCTCGCTGACCCAACCAATCCCTCCAAGGAGGGTTCACTGCCTCCCCTGCCCTGAACCCTCCATGGAGTATCCCCTGTCCTCCCTGTCCTGCTTCCAACATGGAGGGAACTCTAGCCTCGCTGACCCAACCAACCACTCCATGGAGGGTTCACTGCTTCCCCTGCCCTGAACCCTCCAAGGAGTGTCCCCTCTCCCCCTGCCCTGGTCCCTCCATGCAGGGTCGTCTGTTTCCCTGCCCTGTCCCGTCACTCACAGGCTCTGAGAGGTATGTGCTCCAGTCCCCAGTGTTCATCTGTCCTGCCTCCAGGCTGTGTCCGCTGTCTGTACCTGAAGCACGTCTCACCGTCTTCATCTGCCTAAATCCTGCCTGGCTCTCAAGACACATGTCAAATGTCATTTCAAATGTCAAATCACCAATTTTTCTTTAAAAACATAAGTCTTATGACCCTATTCTCGTGCCTAAAAGCCTTCAAGCTGTGACAGCATTTTCAGCCCACACTGGAGTCCTGTCTTTGCCCCCCTGCCCTTTGCTGTGTCCATCCAGCCTGGCTGTCCTTGCCCTGGGGCACTGACTCCTTTTGGGGTGGCTTCCCCAGGTCTCCATGTGGCCAGCTCTGTCTCAACAACCATGTCTAAGTTTAAATATCTTGGTGAGACTTTCCATGAGCCTGCTGGGGATTCACACTCCTGGGGAGCCTCCTTAAAGCCCTATGGGGTATACCAGGCAATAGGTCACAGTACTAACAGAGGTCAGAATGGTAAGATAGGTAATAGAGGTAACCTAGCAACTCTTCCAGGTCAGCCAGATGGGCCAACCGCATAAGATTTTCTTGTGTTGTTGTTGTTTAAAATCAGTGAATACACATTTATTAACACCAACACTCCCCAGGCCCTCTTCAGAAAGCACAGGAGGTGTGGCTCACCCCAAGTTCCTGGCCCTCAGTAACCAAGGCTTCTTGAAAGTGACAACTGGGTAGGAGGGTGGGTCAGAGGAGAAGGGAAGGACTCAACTTGGCCGGCTGGCTTTGAGGCTGGAGGCAGGGAACAAAGGTCAAGATTTTTGTGGGCCCCCAGGAAGCTGGGAGTGACTTTGCAGGGACACAGAAGGGAACTGTCCCATAAGGAATGGATTCTGCCAGCTCCCCAGTACCAGGCCCCCCCCCCCCCCCAGAGCCTCCTGGGAGGAGCACAACCAAATGAACTGTTTCAGGTTTCTGACCCCTAGCACCTGGGATCCCACACTTTGTCCTGTGAGCCACTGCGTTTGAGGCCATTGCTTAGGGCACGAACAGAAATCCTTGCAGTCCCTGTGGCTCCTGAGTCATATAAGGGAAGTGTGTTTTCTTCATGGCTCTTCTTGTCTCCTGAAATAAAGAGTTGCCTTGGTTCTTGTTTGCCTGTCTGTCTCCAGGCCCCTCTCAGCACCTGAAAGGTGACCTGTGAAGGCCCTGACCCTGAGAAGCAGGTAGAAGGCTGAATGAATTCCTGAGCAAAGAGCTCTCTTCTGATTTCATAAATTTTATATTTGTAATAAACGTGATTCATTAACATGTACATACATGTGATATTTTAAACCTCTTTAGGACATACCGCATAGATTCACGATTATTTAAAAAATCTTATTTATTTTTTTTTTTTGTCAAAACCCATCTCTCAATTTTTTTTTGTTCAGGAATGCAGTAGCTGCTTTGTGAACTGCCTCTGGCAGGGAGAGGGTTCTCACTGCAGACCAGGTTCACGCCAGGATCTGCCTCCTGTCCCTGGTTTTTCATAGGCCAGCCCTTTGGCCTGTGGTGGCCAGTCGACCCATGATGCTCCTGACACCTCATCTCATTTTCCCATCCTGGTGTTGCTTCCCGTGGGGCCTGGATTCTGATCCTAGAGCTGAAGCCCCCAGTTATCCTAACTCCCAGAGTTCTAGTTCATGTTTTACTTGGGGACCAGGAATTGCAGCCATTGGAAGTGGGGGCAGCTCAGGTGCTGTTTGCTCCTGGCTGCAAGCGTGCAGGGGGATCAGGTGGTGTGGGGCATCACTCCTCAAAACCCCCACTAGCTGGCCCCTGCTTGATGACAGCTCCCCTCCTGGTTCCCTTTGAGTTTTCCGTGACAATTTGTTCAACAGAGTGATGTTGGGTGTCTGGAACCATAAGGCAGAGGTGATGTTAGAATTCCAGGTCAGGACACATGGTCAGGTTTCTGGCTGGAACCGCAGTAGAGTGAGTGCAGGAGGCAGCTAGCCAATGGATCTCTTTCATCAATAATCTCTCTCTCTCTCTCTCTTTCTCTCTCTCTCACTTCCTTTCTCCCTTTGAAATAAATAAAACTATATTTGAAATATTTACATCTCAGAAAGGCAGAAAAGTATTTTATAATTATAAATAGAGGTCCAGTGCAGGAAAACCCATGTACTCAGGGGATGGGGAGGGGCGGGGGTAGTCCCTCTGCCCAGCTGGTGGCTGAGCAGAGCTCCTCCTGTGGGAGCTCATGGACCACTGAGGCTGATACTGCATTTAATGTCTGCCCCTTGGTGGTCAGTGCGCATCATAATGACCAGTTGTTCCAGGTGATTCTGTCATTAGCCTCCATTTGCATATTACCCTTTTATTATAAAGGATTATTATAAAGGATTTTTAAAAAGTAAATGCTTCAAGAAGTGGGAAGTGGTGGGCCAAATGTCGGGAAGAAGTATTTCTAAAATTATGCAAATCCAGCGGAATATGAAGGCCTCTTTTACACAACTTGTATTATCTTCTTTTCTACTATAAGCTTTCCAAACTGTAATTTCCCTCTAAAACTACTTCAGCTGCAAATCACCGTTCTAATATATCTTTTTTTGTTGTTGTTTTTAGTTCATTTTTCCCCCCTTATTTTCATGTGATTCCCTTTTTTACCCAGGGGTTATTTAAAAGTTTATTGCTTGGTTTTCAAACATTTCAGGGTTTTCTAGTTATCTATGTTTGTTTATAAATTAAATTGACTGTGATCAGCATGCATACTCTGATTTCAGGCCTTTGAAACAGCATTTGGTCTATAATTGTAAATGTTTCCTGTGCACTTAAAGTAAACTAGTACTGTCCATCTGTGGGGTGTGATTCTCTCAAAGTTTCAAGTCCAGTTGCTGAGACCTAGTCTAAATCTCCTACACTCCCCTGTTTTCTGCTTGTTCTATTGATGTCAGTCACCCTTTCAAGGTAGGACTTGGCAAATGCCTTGAGGGGAGATGGCAAGCAGATGTGGTGACTACTTCCCTGTGGTTTCTGCCTCTGACATTCTGTTCCTCAAATGCCCAGCTGCTTGGGCACCTTGAATTTCCACTTCTGTCTCATCCTTAGACCCAGGTGATAACCACTTCTTACTTGAACTTCATTCCTATGTGCTCTTCACTATACTCATGATCACCATACTTCAATATGACAAATGGCCAATAAATGTTATTTTTCAATTTTAATAACCGTCACTTGGTTGTGAAATCTGTGGTCGAAAAGTAGACTCATGTCGTTTCGAAAAACGTGTGTGTGTGTGTGTGTGTGTGTGTGTGTGTGTTTGTGTGTGTGTGTGTGTGTGTGTGTGCTTAACAAGCTTTAATGTACATTTGTTCTTAACAAACTTTGTACTCAAAAGAAAAATGAAAAAAATGTTTTTAAAATAATTAAAAAATGAAGGTATATTTAATGTGCAAATTCTATAGACATTATGGCACATAGACAGTAAAAAAATATTTTAATAATGATTTAAAGAATTGTGAAGCTAAGTGTCTGAGTCTACTTTTTATCTTCTTGGCTCTGACTGAAGAGAAAGAAGACATTCACTGGCCACCTATTGTGTCCCAAGTAGAAAATGACTGAGCTTGTGGGTGAGAGAGCACAAGGAGCCACTGGGCTGTCCCCTGACAGATGATGGGAAGTCCCCTGGATTTGCTGCTGTGGACCCCAATCTTCTTAATAAGGAATTTTTGTTGGAAATAAGGGAACAATTCTTTCTACCTGGGAAGGGGGCAGTTAAAGGAGATTATGGAGCCGGGAACTGGAAGGAATCATGGCTCTTTATGGTATTCTTATCTATTCCTGATGCCTTCTCACTCTCATCCTAGTCTTAGCTGCTGTCTCGTTGCCAGTTCAGCTTTCTCACTCCCTGCAGATCGCCTTTTCCTGCTTGTGCATCCACAGGCCAGACACAGTCTCATTCAAGTGGCTGCCAAGAGGACTGCATGGCAAATGCTGGTTCAACTACAGAAAGCACAGGGGCTCAATTCCCATCTTCCTTGCGCTTTGAATAAAAGTAGGTGATGCAAATCTTTATAGGTTTTCCTTAAAATTGTTATTGTTTTCAATTTTAAACATAGTTTAGGAAATAATGTATATATACAAAAGAGTGAAAAATGATCACTTGATCAACTAAATCTTTGTCTTTGGCTAATTGTGCTTTAACAGGAAGAAGCGTTTATAACCTGAATTCCTCACCCTCCCACCAGAGTAATCCAGACTCCTTTCAGTTTTGTTTTGCTAATCCAATGAGCTTTTATTTCTCCCATCCTTTATGTGCTTCTTGCGTCAGAACCAGGAAATAAACACTGTTGTGTCCATAGAGTCAAAAGCAGAATAAACATAGGACGACATTATGCCTACCCAGTGTAGCTCAGGGTTTGAGCATCGACCTATGAACCAAGAGGTCATAGTTCAATTCCCCATCAGGGCATGTGCCCAGGTTGTGGGCTTGTTCCCAGTGGGTGGTGGGGGCAAGCAGAGGCAGCTTATCAATGATTCTCTCTAATCATTGGTGTTTCTACCTCTCTCTCCTCCTTTCTCTCTCAAATCAATAAACACACATTTAAAAAAATAGGACATTATAATATCAACAGGTCTCTGTTGCCTTTTCCCAGTCCAGGCAGCTCAAGATGTTCATATATGACATCACCTTTCCCCACACACATTCTGGAGTGGGACACAGAGAGGAGGGTAATAGCATCTGAATAAGAAGGAAGACTTGTCTATCCCTGGCTCCTCAGGAGAGACAGCAACACACAGCATATGGAGACCTTTCAGTAAATATTATTTAGCTAAGTGAGTCCCAGAGACTGAAATACACAAGGTAAATAATAAACATGGGATGAGGCTCAGAGTTGGGTGGAAGGGGAGGAGTGGACTCAGTTTTATGGACCTAGAGTTTGAAAGGCCAGTTAAGAGTAGGGGGCAGCTCTGACCAAAACCGAGGCCACGATCTGGTTACTCGGTGCCTCTTCAGGAGGTTAGAACAATGGTTGGCAAACTGCGCCTCGCGAGCCACATGAGGCTCTTTGGCACCTTGATTTTTTAGCAAAGGCCAGCTTAGGAGTACCCTAACTAAGTTAATAACAATGTACCTACCTATATAGTTTAAGTTAAAAAAATTTGGCTCTCAAAAGAAATTTCAATCGTACTGTTGATATTTGGTTTTGTTGACTAATGAGTTTTCCTACTACTGGGTTAGAACACTGAGCGCTTGGACATTCCCAACCACTTTTCTACAGTCACTCCCAAGGGGGCAGCTCTGACCCAAACTGAGGCCACGATCTGGTTACTCGGTGCCTCTTCAGGAGTTACTGTATGTTGGCCTTTATTAACCATGTGAATTTCATTCTTCTAAAACTACACACTGAAGAAAACATCCTTTCCATGTAACACTATGCATCATAAGGCAGAGTCCTGCCCTGTTCATCATCATCATCTTCATATGCTACTTTGCAACTCTCTGTAAGTGTGAGGAAAGTGTATGCCCCTGGCTAGTCATGACTTGACCTCTTCCCCACCCCATCCCACTCTGTCCTGGAACAAACAGTCCAGTTTTCAATTCAATGTGTTGCATTTGCAGTTCGTCTCAACGTTTTTCCCCCCATAAAAATAAATCTGGGCTCTTTTGACTTTTCCTTTGAATCAATGAGTATTTCTGTTTGGTTCCTACATATCATATCAGTTAAATATATTTTAACTGTGTTTGATCAGTGTGATAGTCTGATTTTATCTTTTTCTGAAAATTATCTTTGAACAACATCTATTTTACATGATAGCATGTGTCTCATACTTAATAATCATTTTACTTTGATTTGTGAGTGAAGAATGCAATAAAAATCTGAGTTTTCTTTTAGATTTCTCTGACATTTAAAAAGGTTCATGTGTCAACTTAACTTCTCTGAAAGGCCAGTGCATTAGCCTGGAGCGCAATGGCAATTCCTCCATCTGAGCACAGGCCGCAGTGCAGGTTACTTGTAGGCATGGCTTGTGGTGAGGGGTTTGTGTGATCAGCTCTTTTTGTTGTTGCAGAATTCTTGTTGAGGGATGCATACTACTTTGTCTCTGCTCAACATTTTTTATGGTTCTCATTTCTAGTTTTAAACCAGAGTGAAATGGTTCAGTTTACCTGTTGCCATCAACATCCTCCTTCTCCAGATGCTTTCCCATCATTGCAAGGTTTGCTTCTCTCTCTCTCTCTCTCTCTCTCTCTCTCTCTCTCTCTCTCTCTCTCTCTGAATCTGTTTATTCATTCACTTGTGAATACCAGCTCACAGAAAAAACTTTTGTGATTATTCCTCCATGTCTTGAAACATGATATATAAAATGCTAGAAATCACCATATTCACCTTCCCTGGGCTAATTCACCTAGAGACATGCAGTGCCTGGAGAAAAAGACCAAATTAGAACCAACAGAGACTATTTATTTGAGCTTGCTGTTATATATAGCAAGATGGCCAGCCACCATCACTGACACTTGTCTGAGACTCAAAAGCAGCTTGAGGAGTAGGATTGCTTCATTGGGAAATAGAGAGAGGGCTCAGCCATTCCCTGGCTGCAAGGAAAGGAGGTGTGGCCTAACAGGATGTGGAGCGTCTTATGTGATTGGTTGGAGAATGTAGGTGACTCTCTCTGGTTGGTCCTAAATTGGAAACCAGGGCAACAAATAGATCAACTGGCAGGCACTGACAAAAATCCTTCGTATAATCATTATTTAGTAAAGGCTGTGTAGGAATTCACACTAAACTTTTAACTCTGGGGAGCTGAGTGTGTGGACCCTGAGGCAAATGTACTATTTAACTTTACTCTATACCTCTTTGAATATTTGATTAAAATAAGCATGGATTACTTTTATAATAAAAAGAAAGTTGATCATCTAAATAAACACTAACAGAGCTTGGCTGGGGGGCTTAGTAGTTGAGCTTTGATGTATGAACCAGGAGGTCTTGGTTCGATTCTTAGTGAGGGCACATCCCAGGTTGCAGGAGGCAACTAATCAATGATTCTCTCTCATTAATATTTCTATATCTGTCTCCCTCCCCGTTCCTCTCTGAAATTAATCCCATCTAATAAAGAGGCAATATGCTAATTGACCCTCATGCCATTGCAATGATGGCGGTGCCCACAGCCAATAAGGAGGGAACATGCTAATTGACTGTTCTGCCCTCAAAAATGGTGGTGCCCACAGGCAATAAGGAGGAAATATGCTAATTGACTGCCACGGTCTCAAAGATGGCAGCACCCACAGCCACAAGATCATGGCACCCAGCCCCCTCAGGCCCCCAGCTTCCCACAGCCGGCCTGAGGCACAGGCAAGCCTTGGATGATGGCTCCCCAGGGCCACCCGAGGCTGAGGGAACCAGGGTCAGCTGAGGCTTGCGCTACAGAAAGTGGCAGCAGCAGAGGTGTGATGGGGCGATCGCCATCCCCTGATAGCTGGATCACCTCCCACCCCTGAGGGCTCCTGGAATGTGAGAGAGGGCAGGCTGGGCTGAGGGACTGCCCCCACTCCAGTGCATGAATTTTCATGCAGCAGACCTCTAGTAAATATATGCTAATAAATAAATAATAAACAAACAATAACAGCAAACACACTTATACTAAGTACTCACATGTTATCTTTCATCTGGGAATCTAATCCATCAAGTGAAATCACACAAAAATTAGTTTATCCCAAATAACAAACCCATCTCAGTTATTTGAAGAATATTTTCTTTATTTTCCTGAAGAGATTTGTACAGTTAGATGCTATTTTTGATTAACAAGTCAGCCATCAAATGGCATCACCTTAAGAGATGGTGCCATCAACGATAGTAGTTTAATGAATAGTCATTTTATACTGGAACTATGCTGGTGTTAGGTAAGGTGATATTATTCACTTGTCTCTCTATCCATTCATCAATTACTTCCAGTATTAATTGTTTTACATATGGATTTGGTACCTGAGATTAAAACCCAGTGAACAAGGAAACATAAAGTTTGGCATTTGAGAGATTCAGTTTTCTGGTTGCTGAAATATAATTTTTAAGAAAACAGTAAAATCATCAGTCATATTACAGTGATAAAGATTTTGTTACCAGACAGGGGACATGTCTCTGAGCAGGTCTGGCTAGGGCCTGCCTGTTGTCTGTGGGTTCTTGATTTCATGCAGGAAAGATTTCAGAATTCAGGTCCAGGTGACTATGAGGGAACATTTACTAAAGCTGGGGACAGTGAAACAGGAAGGGCTTAGCATAGAAGCGGCAACAGGAGAGCCTAGGCTGGGCTGTCTTTGCTCACTGGGAAGTCAGAAAAGGACCTTAGAAACAGGTTCAGTGGATTAATCTGGGAATGACTGAACTCATGATAAAACCAAGGCACTCACAAAGCAGAAGTCCCTGTTTCCCAGGGCACCTTCATTCACATGAAGCCCTTTCCCCAATGCTTGGGGAGCGTCATACAGGAGGGATAGCATGAAATAGGCCATCTTTGCTCAACACAAATTTTGACATAAAAATACATCAGTCTACTTGGGACGGTAGGCCCACAGTGCAATATACAGAGCCTGTAACATAGAAACCCACACCTGAAACTTATATGTTCATGATGACCAGTGTCACCCCAATGGATTTAATAAATAAAAATACTTAAAAAACAAACAAACAAACAAACAAACAAACACGCTCATCAGTTATTTTGCAGATTGAAACTGGTTCTCAGAGATGAAGTGACTGGTATGAGGTCCCCCAATGCATCCACTGCGCATGGTTCTGAACCCAGCACTTTGTTGTATTAGACTTCAAAGCTCCTGCCTTTTAAAAAACCAAAGAAGCTAAAATACAATAGGAAGCTTCACATCTCCGTTTGAAAGAAAACTTTAAATCAGCAGAGTGGAACATCTTCTCTATCAGTGTTTGCTTCTTGTTCATTCATTTGCCAAATGTTTATTTTACAGACATTTCTAGGCATTTTTAGCACTAGATCTCCCTCCCAGAAGGTGCCAGGACTGTGCTAGGACCAAAGAATCCTCAGTGCTGAGTGAGAATTCAGCGATTACTTTTAAATGTTTCATTTTAAGAAATATATACACATTCTGAAGTTCACTTTTCTCACTAGACACTTGGAAGTGTTCTCTCCTCACAAGAACCTATCTGGTGAAAGGAAGCTCAGCTTATTTTATAGAAATACAGGAGCTGAAACCACAGGGCTACTTTTATAATAGAAATTTGCTTCGGATATTGTGGCTAGGAAGAAAAACCTTCAAGAAGAAATGTCAGACGTAGTTACAGTTTTGGATGAGTGAAGATAAGTATGGATTAAAGTTGCAAATATACTCAGTATGTTTAATGTGCAGAGGAAATATAGCTTGTTTATTTATTCATAAACTAGAGGCCTGGTGTACGAAATTCTTGCACTTGGTGGGGACCCTCAGCCTCGCCTGTGCCCTCTCGCAGTCCAGGAGCCCTGTGGGGATGTCCGACTGATGACTTAGTGCAGTGGTTGGCAAACTCATGAGCCAACAGAGCCAAATATGAACAGTGCGGGGAACAGAAAAGTCTTCCAAAAGGAAATCTTTTGAATAAAGGGGGAAGGATGTTGCAGGCAGAGTGGACAGTGAAGCAAAGGCTCAGAAGTGAGAAATAGCATTGACACCTTTAGAGAATTGAGAGGAGGTGAGAATGGCTGAAATGCAGGGAGCAAACTGGGTGGAGAAGTCTTAAGAAAAGAGACTGAGGGAGAAGTGGGTTCTGGATCACATGAAGCCCTTGGTACCTTGTTGGTGAGTTTCAACTTTAGTTGTTGGTCATTAGAATTCATACCTGGCTGGTCTTCTGAAAACCCGGTAAAAGTTTTAAATGTACATTTTCCTCCCAAGCCAAACACAAACAAAATTACTTTATATAATTAAGGAAATGTAAATGTTGACTGAGTGTTATGTTAAGAAACTATTGTTACATTTGTAGTTCTGCAAAAAAAAAAAAAAAAAATTTAAAGTCCATAACTTCCTTTTTTGAGATGTATACTTAAGTATGTAGGGATCAAATGATATAATGTCTGAAATTTGCTTTAGAATATTCCATCAGGAGGTGTGGCCCTGTGTGTCCTTGGACTTAGAGAGCAGGATGTCTGGCTTGCTAGTGGGACCCTCTGTGTCGTGCACGACTAATGAGCGATTTAAAAATGGGTGATGTTGAGAAGGGCAAGAAGCTTTTTGTTCAGAAGTGTGCCCAGTGCCATACTGTGGAGAAGGGAGACAAGCACAAGATTGGGCCAAATCTCCATGGTCTCTTTGGGCGAAAGACAGGTCATGCCCCTGGATTTTCTTATACGGGTGCAACAAGAACAAAGGTATCACCTGGGGAGAGGCTACACTGATGGAGTATTTGGAGAATCCCAAGAAGTACATCCCTGGAACAAAAATGATCTTCACTGGCATTAAGGAGAGTGCAGAAAGGGCAGATTTGATAGCTTATCTCAAAAAAGCTACCAATGAGTAATAGTTGGCCACTGCCTTATTTATTACAAATGTCTCATGACTTTTTTTATGTGTACCATTTTTAAATTGATCTCATAACCAGAATTCAGATCGTGAATGGCTAATAGAGCATTTCTTTTGGGCGGTCCTGATTTACATAAGATTGGCTTGTGGTTGAATCAATATGGTCAGCTTTTTGAGTTTTGATGGCAATTTTGGTTAAGCAAGCGCTATCACTGTCCTCCCTTCTAAAAATAAGGTTGGACTTGATTCCTAGTGTTCAGATTTTCACGAGGAGGTGAGTGCCATCTCAAAACCTGTAGGAGATTGGCTTATATTTAGAGATTTATGACTGGTTGTATTAATATGTTTAAATTCTGAGGAAATCCCTTCCCTGTCTCTTAGACCTGCAACACTTGCTTGAGTTTCAAGTTGTGTTCATTAGCCTATTAAAAGGTAAGGGTTGCAGTTAAGCAGGCAGTTTATACTTTTGGTCCCAACTATACCAATTTAATAAAAGCCCCTTATCTAAACTGTTGCCTTTTACTGAATGAAGGGCATTTTAGTGTGGTTTATGTATAATATCAAATAAAGAGTATTTAACACTTCTACATTTTATAGATGATCTTTAAGTTCAGGTGCTTTTATAATTCAGTGTGACAAGATATAGTGAAGCATCCATCTTATATGAAAACTGCTGTTTGAAATTTTAACCCTGCTAATTGGCTTCTGTAAATTCTTGCTTTCTAAGACTACTCCCACTTCAGCAAGGCCATTAAACCTTCCCCAGACAAGGTTATCAGTGCTGGCGCCAGGCTAGGCCTCTGGTTGAGGTCTCAAGGCCCCAGTACTTACGGGCTCTTTAAGAACTTGCAAAAGGGACCGGAAACACCCCATATTTGGGAGACAAAGAAGGTGAAAACATATAAATAGGGAAAGCTCCTCCAATAGGGGCCCAGAATTTGAGATACATTTTCCTCTGGACCCGCGCGTAATAAATGTAACTCCATCTCTCTAAGTATTGCTTTGTTCTTCTTCGGTTTTCTGTAACACAATAGATAAATTATGCCTGAAGAGGAGCCTCCAGCTGCTCTAGCCACTTCAACTAATGCACCCCAGAGGTGCCTGAGCACATCAGTTGTGTCGAACCATTAATGCATCCTGGATATCTGCATGGGTACATTGGACCCGTGGAGCCAGGAGTAGCCTCCTGGCTGTCAGGGAGGGGCTGGAGCAAGGAGCTCCTGGGCTGACCTGCCCCTCCCCCGCTCCACCCCCTGCACCCTGGGCTCTTGATCCTGCTTTGCCATGCCCGGCCTGGTCCTCATTCAAGGGCTTGGTGGAAGGATCCTAGACAGGATTTTCTCATGACCTGGGGAAGTGAGAAGGAGTGGGAGGGACCCCAGTCATCCCTCTTCCCGGGCTTAGTGAAAGGATCCAGAATCCATATGCGAGGGCCTTCCACTGGGGATTCAGAAATCGGAAAGGATGCATTACCGCAAAGATGGCTGAATTAGAGCTGCTGGGGGAACACTTACTTTTGAATTTCTTGGCATCCTTGGACTTCATTTCTCAACCTTAATGTTCACTTTATGGTCATTTTTTTTTTGTGTGTTTAATATATCTACATCCCATACAGGGAATTGAAGCAGAACACTCTGAGGGCTTTAAGGAAGAAAACAGATCTCCACTCTGTGGCAGGATTCATTCCTGTGGCTGGGAACAGTGATGACATGCTTTAAGTTATTTGAGATGAGTAAGCAGTTACAAGTTCCACTGGAAATGTGGCTCCGAAGGTTTTCAGCCAAACCCTGATAATGGAAGTTTCATCCTCTTGGCCACCCGCTCCCGGGGCCCCTGTGACTGCACCTGTTCCAGGCTTTTGCTCTTTCCCACGAGGGAGGGAGGAACGCCTCATTGGCGCCTGTCATCATGTCCTCCTGCCCATCGCAAGCACCCTGCTAGGACTGGCTTTCTCCTAATAATCCCTTTACCATGTCTTTTCCTGGGCTGAATGGACTCCATTGGTGGCTGCTGTAGCTTAGAAAAGAAAGGCCCAAACACCGGGCGCCCTGTGACAAAGGCAAATGAGACAGTTAAAGAGTAGTAACAAGGCACAACTTACCACGAGTCAGCCTCCATGCTAACCCCTTTACTTGCATCATCTGTCTAAGTTCTCTTGGGAACCCTACGATTTTCATTTTGCAGAGGAGCAACCTGAGGTTTTGAAGCTCTTTACTCGCTCAAGGGCAGATGCTGCTAGTAAACAGCAGAACCAGTGTTCAAATCCAGAGAGCTCGATTTAGGACCCACGTTCTTCACCATCACACCACTCCCTCTTATACTGCACATTAGTACATTTCACCCCCGAGCTGTGATTTTTCTTTCCCTGCAAAATGGCATAGGTTTTCTCCAGCCCATTTTTTTTTTTTTTTTACAGACAAAGCAGATCATTCTGCTTTTCAATGGAAACTTTCTTTTGAAAGGACACTAATAAGGATGTTCTTCACATAGGAAGTCTATTCATGACGAATCATTTCTGTTTCCTCTGATGTTCCAGAGGAAGAACTTGAGATAGGAGAGGAGAGAGAGACTCCTATTACCCATTTGCTTGTTGACTGATTTATTAAGATCAACTTCACTTTAGAAGCTTCCAATGCTCCTTCTAGAAGAACATACGTCACAAGAATGATGGATTTCTGAGTCCTTTGAGGTCCTTCCTTGGGCTCAGTTAGAGGAGCTCTAGCAGGGATCTAGCAGGGAGCCCTCCCCATGACACACTGAGGCCGGTTTGAACCCGCTTTGAGAGCCCTTTGTGCGCATCTCTTCCCAATTCCAAGTGCAGTGACATGTTGGTAGCTTGAAGTGGGTCATGGTCGGAGTCCTATCACAGAACTTTGTAAAGACTGCCCTAGCCGGTTTGGCTCAGTGGATAGAGCGTTGGCCTGCGGACTGTCCCGGGTTCGATTCCGGTCAAGGGCACATGCCCAGGTTGTGGGCTCGATCCCCAGTAGGGGGCGTGCAGGAGGCAGCCAATCAATGATTCTCTCTCATCATTGATGTTTCTATCTCCCTCTCTCTCTTCCTTCCCCTCTGAAATCAATAAAAATGTATTTTTTTTAAAAGAACTTTGTAAAGACTATAAGTCAGGGCTTTTTTCTTTTTTTGGAGAGTCAGTCATGAAACATTTATCAGGACACCACTGGGCACACCTCATGGCTTCGTGGGCCTTCAAGACTGTTTCAGATAATTGGTAGTTCTTTTTCCATTAGCTTTTCACTCAAAACCCTTTGAAACATATGAAGCACTATTCAGATGTTGGGTTTTATCAATGTTGAAATCAGGCATTGTTATTAGGGCAAACAGAAGGTATTGTAATATTAATAACAATGTTTCCATCTAACACTGAAAATGAGCATATGGTGGTAGACTGCTCCAAACCCTTTTCCTAAGTACACCCATGCCCTACACAGGAAAGAAAAGATACTAAGAACATTAATAAAGAGAGAAGATACATAATCTTTGGCAGAGATTATTGCTATAGACAGAAATGCTCTTCACCAATGGCTATTTCCACTTTGGATCCAGTGTGCACCGAGTAGGATCAGAGAATCTATAAACTAGGCATTAGATTCTCAGGGTTCCACCCTTAACGTACCTAAAATTCCCTACAGGGTCCAGATACACTCACTTAACCCATCTGTATGAGTTGCTGGCATACTCATATTTCATTCAGTGTTCTTCTGCAGTTGCAGGCAACATAACCTAATTTAGGCAGAAAAGAAATTACATGGTAAATTTTGAATGACTCAGAAAACTGATGGGAAGGTGGGAGAACCAGACTCTGAGAAGAAGTGGAAGCAGGGCATTATGCAAACCAGTGCTCTGAGTAGCGCACACCACCTACATAGCCAATCAGCCACAGCCATTGTCCCTCCAGCTACTGCACACTCTGCACAATGTTGCTGAGAATCTGGGAGGGACAGGACACCTCCACGCAAAGACAATTTCCCCAAAGGAAATCAGGATGCATTGCTAAAATATTGAAAGATAGATGCAGTGTGGTCAACCGTTACCTCCCCAATGATCATTGTAACATTCAATGGAGAAGACTAGACACCACCATCTAGTTCACAAGTGAATAATTTATAAAATGGTGTGAACTTCTGTGATGAAGTTCTGAAAATCTTTGTCATTCCTGAGCCATAATTTTGAGCAGGTGTTTGTTTGTTTTTATCTTGAAACCAGAAAGTCCAAGACTCATATTTGTATTGATAGAAGCCTATGAGCTTATTTTAGGTCCATTTCTGGTTCTGTTTATGTTTTTTTGTTGTTGTTTTTGCTTTATGCCTACTTCTAATTTATGTTATGTAGCTATAAATCTTATATGTTCCTAAGCTGCTTAGAATCCTTTTTGCAACTAGGGAGTATATAAATAAATAAATGCATGCAATCATTTCTTAGGATTCTTTTCTAATTTTAATATCCTATTGTTCTCATTCAGAAAAATAGAATATGCTCTCTTAAATTCAAATATAGTACTAGAATCATCCTGTTTTGAATACTTACTCAAAACACAGAGTTGCTTTTTAAATCTCTTTACTTAAATTCACAGGCAAAGAAAGCAATACCATAGAAGTCAGAGAAATGGTAATTATTTCCCCGGAGAACAATAATTTTGCAATAAATTTAGAAAAAAGCATGATTTAGCAAATTAAACTTATAGCCAAGGATATCAAATAGAGTTAACTTTGTAGAAATAAATTCTGATACCACAGGCTTCAAACATTACTTTAAATGTGTTCGTGTTGGGACAAAAAGCGAGTGAAGGGGCCCTCAGGCTTTGGTTTGGCATGCCAGGTTTTGTTCCTAAAGGCTGGAGGAGTGAAACCTTTTTCACACCAGGCAGGAGATAATAGATATATGTCTAGAGGTGCACCTTGTTTTGATGGCACTAGGCTGCTGAGGAAGCAATATTGATAGCAACATCCCCTTCAAAGGGAGCTCATGCTTCGCAGCCACGTTTCTGTGCTTTGGCTACCCCACATGGAACAGCGTTTCTTTGATCTGATACTTAATACTGATATTGTTTATGTTTAAATGTTCACAAATAACTCTTTAAAGCCACATGCCCTAAGGTTAATAATAAAGGCACATTCTCACCTTTTAGAAGAGTATACAGGAAATCTTGGGCCCCTTCTGTACCATATACTTAGTAACAGCATCTGAGAGGGCTTGAAATGAGTGATAATTCATTATGAAAACCTTTCCATTTAACCCTCTCCTCAACATAGGTGCTCTTAACTTGTTCAGTTGCTACTTGGACTTTCTTTTTCTTGGCCCAGTCTCTACTGAAGAGAATCAAAACATCAATCGTATATACACAATACCAGTCATAGCCATATACATTGAATGGCCAGATTATCTGAATGCATAATAATCTGGCCACTCAGTGTATTTGTATCTCAAATGGGTACCAAAAGTATTCTAGACTTTTGCTGGAGATCAACCACCTATTTGCCCTGAGCTTTCTATCAGCCAGTGCAAAGGGGAAAACTGATCAGGTGCACGATTTATAGTATCTTTGATATCAAATAAATGATGTACTCAAGAGAAGTACACTGAGTGGTCAGATTATTATGTGTTCAGAGATCACAATAATCTGGCCACTCAGTGTGTGTGTGTGTGTGTGTGTGTGTACACACACACACACACACACACACACAATAAACACACACACACATGTCCTATCTATCCATCCATCCCAGATACTGTCTTTTTCTCTACTTTAATCAGTAGAGAATTAGGACACATGGAAAGACAGAAGTTAGCCCTTTCTTGCTTAAGTGAGAAGCATTCCTTCTGAAGTGCTGATGCTGGCCTATTGTCAGACTACACTGCACTCTCTCATTAATATTAATCATTTCCTCTCAAGTGTCTTACTCTTTGACTCTCTCTGTTTTAAGGAGTGTTTATTTTTATAGTGGTTGCTAGGTCTCCATCAAAGAATTCGAAGATCTCTGAAGCAGGAATTTGTAGGAAATGGGCTTACCTTGTTCTTTGGAGGTAGTGTGAAGTGGTTTTTGAAAGACCTGGAAAAACTGTGGTCAGATCTATCTATCTGAGTGGAAATATCTTCTACTTCAGAAATGAAGTACTTTGGAGAACTAACCACACTGGCCCAGTCTCTACTGAAGAGATAGTAATCCTCTGTTGCAGTACAAGGCATTACTATCAAACTCTATCTAAGTGACTATGTGTGGTGTGTGTTGCTAGAGATAACATATGTTCTGTTTATAGTTCAAATATTTTTGTAGAAGAAAACTGAGACTATTTGTTGGCACCCCAATCTAATCAATCTGAGACTTTGTTTCTTCTCAATCTACTTATTGGCTGATAGTCAGGCTAGGTGGCTGCTAGGCGGGGATGGAGAAGGCTCTTACTATTTAGTTTTTGTTTTGTTTTCTGATGAAGTCAAAAGGGTGACTATTTGGCTTAGTAATGAGAGGTGAACTAGTCATAAAAGTGTCTGGTTCCAATGCTTTTGTTGATTGCTGCTGATTAATCAAATCTCTGAGTCTAACCTTGGCCTCCAAACTCAGACTCACTTCGAACTTGCTTCCATTATACCACGTGCGGCAGATCTGTGATATTGCCAAACCACCTGAAAAGAATTATTTTCATGCACACACACACACACAAATAACTGTCAGTTCTTTAAAGTTCAGACTGTAAAGGTTTTGAATAATTAAAACCTTTTCTACACCTTGGTAACATTCCCAAAGGTTAAATACCTTTCTGTTCCCAGAACAATTATGGGAAAGCGAATGAGTTTCTCCTCTGAAAAGACATGGAAACCAAGTTGTTTTTGTGTGCCTGCAGATCCTTTTGGGTCTAAAGAACCAGCAAGATAATAAATTGTTTTGCTAAAAACAGGAAGTTTGGCAAAGACGCAAAAGTACAGCTAAACTTTGGCCAGGCAACCCAAAACATTGTGTTCTTTGAAAGTATTTCCAGCAAGAAAAAAAGTGGAGTGCCTTGAATACATAGTTTAAGAAACCGCGAAGGCATCTGGCAACAGGAGCTGCCTGCCAAACTTGTGGTTGCGCTGTGCTTGCTGATGGACAGATGTGCCCGTTTGCACGGACTTATGTCACGCAGAGCTGGAAACCCACGTGTAAATAAGACCTCGAGTGTTGTGAAGTCCAAAACCATCTGGGCAAGTAGTCTCCCTTTTCTCTCCCAGTACCCAAACCATAGAAAACAGCAAGTAAAAGAAAAGGAATTACTCAGAGTTTAGATAGGGAAAAGCTGGCTTCAGATTTCTCAGGGAAACCTCTTTCTAGGCAGGAGCATTCAATCAGTGGAGACACATTCTGCAAGTTGCTAGGTTTTTTTTTTCTCCCCTACTTTCCCCCCTCTCAGATTCTTCATCCTTATTCTTGCCAGCTTCATTAATATGATTGTGATTATGTGGCATCTGCTTTGGACAGAGCCAAGAGGAGTGTAATTTCCACTTTAGCCCATCAGTCTGGAAAAAGTTCAAAATATGGGCCAGAAAAAATAAAGACATTAACCCAAGACGTCTGGAAAGAAGAGCCCTGTGCTTCTGTCGGTTGGAGCTGCGGGGACCCTGGGTCATTGTGATTGGAGGGGAATGTGCTGGAGACATGGGCTCCTCGGCCTGCAGGGCCCCGTCCAGCTGGCAAGGGCAATGGGGTTCCCTTTGTTCTTACTCTGCACTGGGGGATATGGGTCTTGGTTTTGAGTTTAGGAATCGAGGAGAGGAACTTCCAGTTTTCGTTCTTATCACTTACTGGGACGGAGGCAAGGGTCCAACTGCCTTCGTTTCTTATTTGAGTAGTGGGAGCAGGAGGCAGAGCATCCCGTGAAGGTCAGCAAATGGTCAGCACCTCAGGCCAGGGAACTTGGGGACACCTGTTTCAGGGACACAGGAGCAAGCAGAGAGGAAATGGCCCTTTCCTTTTTTCCTGTGAGATGGGCTTGCTCTGGTCACTCTTCTCTCTCTCTTTGCTAATTGGTTTTCCCTTGGAGGCACCTCTTGATTTGAATTGCAAACTCTTCTCTCTTGAGGGGAGCACTGAGGTGAACCACAGCCCAGTGTACCCTGCAGTGGGGATATGGACTTCTGGCTCTGACGTTCTCCATCTGCTGAGGAGTCAGTCTAATGGTACCTACCTGAAAGTCATGTGGAGAAGAATAAGTGACCCTTTGGGGTCACACTGATCTGCATTGATCAACAAATGATGGCTGCTATGGGCAAGAAGTGGCTTCTTGCAAAATTGTAGGCTATAGCCCCTGGCTCCTCTATAACTAAATAGATTTTAAAAAAAACCATACAAACATATGCACTATATGAGTCTATATACTAATATCTATAAGCGTATATATATATATATATATATATATGTATATATATATATATAACTGATGTATAGATATATACAATTATTATATAATAATAGAGAAACATGCAAATTGACCGCACCTCCGCTATGCCCATGATTGGGCCGACGGGAGGCTGGGGGGCGGGACTCCGGGTGGCCTAACCGGCAGTTGAGAAGATCAAGATGGCGGCGCCCAGTCCTCTTAGTTCTGGGGGTTGCTGGGAAGATCGCCACCCCGGGGAGGCGAGGCCGGGCTGCCCAGCCACTCCTGGGGGTCCCTGGGGAGATCGCTGCCCCAGGGAGGCGAGACCTGGCTGCCCAGCCGCTCCAGGGGGTCCTTGGGGAGATCAGCAACCCGGAGGGGCGTGGCCGCCCCGCCCAGCCACTACCGGGGGTCCCTGGGGAGATTGTCAACAGGAAGGGCATGGCCGGGCCCATCCAGCCACTCCCGGAGGTCCCTGGGGAGATCAGCCACACAGGGGGAGTGTCCGGGCCCACCCAGCCTCTCCTGGAGGTCCCTGGGGAGATTGGCAACACGGGGTGCGTGGCCGGGCCCGCCCAGCTGCTCCTGGGGGTCCCTGGGGAGATCGGCAACCAGGGGGGGGCATGGCCCGGCCTGCTCAGCCGCTCCCAGAGATTGGCAACCGGGGGTGTGTGGCCAGACCCGCCCAGCCGCTCCCAGAGGTCCCTGGGGAGATCGGCACCCCGGGGAGGTGAGGCGGGACTCACCCAGCCGCTCCCGGGGTCCCTGGGAACATTGCAGGCATGTGGTTGCTGAGACCCAGACCAGGCCTCTGGCCACAGATTCATAGCTTTGCGGAGACCTAGGGCAGGGATCTGCCTCATCTGCAGAGAGACAGAGGTTCTGCAGTGCCCCCAAGACGTGGGTGGGCCCAGCCAGGGATCAAGGGGCATGGAAGGACTCCTGGCAGAGGGCCAAGGACCCTCACCCCTGAGGCGGGGGTTGAGGGGTGGTGCCACCTCAGTGGAGGGGTGCTGCACTGCAGGGTACTGGACTGACTGATGTGATTCAGAGAAGCTCCCAGTGCTAACCCGCCACGCTCAGGCGGCCTTCACACTTCAGAGGTGGTGACTCCTGCTCCCGCCTTGACCCAAAAGCAAGCTCGCTACACCCTGCCCCATGGCAGAGCATGCTTAGGCAGTGAGTGGGAAGCCTTCCACCTGCTTCGGAGAAGGGGGGGCAGTAAAGAATGGGGGGAGAGGAAAGAATGTGGAGCATCCGAAATGAAGAGGTGCTGGAGAAAGAGACTCGGAAGCCTGACTGGAAGGTTTGTTCTGTTTGCTGGGCCGCTGCCCCTTAGGAAGCGCAAAGAGCATGGCTCTGAGGGCTTCCTGTGTGCTGAGTCAAGTTCCACAGCCAACTGGAATTGGCCTCAGTTTCCTGGTCTGTAAAATGGATGAAGCGTTCCCAGTGCCTTCACTGAGCTTTGATGGCCAATTGAGATACTATATAAAGAAAATGAGGGAAGAAGTGAGAAAGAAAAGGAAGGATGAGCAACACAAAAGAAAGACTGAAAGGAACCTGTAAACCCATTGTCACTTAAATAGGGAATATAGTCAATAGTGTTGTAATGATGGTATGATGCCAGGTGGGTACTAGAAATATCGGGGAACACTTTGTAAAGTATATGATTGTCTAACCACTATTCTGTAACTAATATAAAACCTGAAACCAATACAAAATAATGTTGAATGTAAAGAAATGAAAATTGGAGTGAAATTTTTATAAATTTTAAAGTTTAAATAAAAGCTGTAAAGGAAGGAAGGGGAGAATAAAAAGTGTTTTTCATTTTACCACTTCATTAAAAAGACAGTTGTCTTTATATGGTGCTTTTATACTTTTCTAAGTCATTATCTCATTTTAATTTACGGGCAACTTAAAGACAAGATAAGTATTCCCTCCACTATTCAAAGAAAGGAAATCTTGGTGTCTGGTCCTAATGATTCAATCGTCAAGCCCTTATTGTAAAGCAGGGTTAGTAAAATTTTCTGTGCAGGGTCATATCTATACTAATAAAAGCCTTGGGGGTGATCAGGCCAGCAGGGGAGGGTATTTGGGGGCAATCAGGTCAGCAAGGGAGCAGTTAGGGGGCAATCAGGCAGGTAGGTGAGTGGTTAGGAGCCAGCGGTCCTGGAATGTGAGAGGGATGTCCAACTGCAGGTTTAGGCCCGATTCTGGAATCGGGCCTAAACCTGCAGTTGGACATCCCCCGAGGGGTCCCATTATAGAGAGGGTGCAAGCTGGGCTGAGGGACACCCTCCCCAGTGCACGAATTTCGTGCACCGGGCCTCTAGTATGCATATATTTGTGTGTGTATGTGTATATATATATATAGTATGTGTATATATGTGTGTGTATGCATATGATGTATATACACTGAGTGGCCAGATTATTATGATCTCTGAGTGCATAATAATCTGGCCACTCAGTGTATATCCTATATAATAAAAGGCTAATATGCAAATTGTCCCCTCGACCAGGAGTTCGACCAGCAAGCAGGCTGGCCAACCGCCCATGTCCCCTCCCCCTGGCCAGGCTGGCCGGACCCCACCCATTCACGAATTCATGCACCGGGCCTCTAATACACACACACACACACACACACACACACACACACACACACACACTGAGTGGCCAGATTATTATGCGTTCAGAGATCATAATAATCTGGCCACTCAGTGTATATATTTTTAAATGTTTTTAAATTGATTTGAAAGAGAGAGAGAGGAAGGGATAGGGGAGAGAGAGAAGCATTGATGAGAGAGAAACATTGATCAGCTGCCCTTTGCACCCCCCACCCCCACTGGGGATTGAGCCTGCAATCTGGGCATGTACCCCTACTGGAAATCAAACCAGCAACCTCTCAGTACATGTGACAAAGCACAACCAATTGAGCCACACTGGCCAGAGCATACATGTATATATTGAATAAGGAGAGAGGGAGGAAAACTCTGCTTCTCACCCCTCCACCCCACTCACCCTGGACTGGTTTTGATCTGCAGAAGGGAGGAATTCTTACACAGGGAATCTTGACTGTCAGGCGGAAACTCAGGGGATCCATGGAAGGCAGAGGTCTGGAGGCGCATGCGCAAGGGCAGGGCTAACGGGAAGCCAAGACTGTCTGCTCAGCCCTGAGACTCCGCCCCATCCAAGTTGAGCGCAGAGATTTTTGCAATTTTGCAAGTCTGGTCCTATAAGGCTGTCTCCAATACAGAATGTATCCCGGCGTTGACACAGCTGATACTCACAGCCAATTGGCCTGGAGGTCAATTCCTCCCAGTGATACCAACAACAATCAAGACTTAACTACAACAAGACTGTACACACAGTCCACAAAGGGGAGCACCAAGAGTGTCCACCTCAGGTAACTGGGGAGGCTGACCCACTGGGCCATATAGGAAATATAGCACACAAAGCTACCCTACCAACTCAGGGAAGCAGCAAAAATGAGGAGTCAAAGAAACAGACCACAAATGAAAGAAATGGAGGAGAACAAATGACTGGATATAGAATTCAAAACCATGGTTATAAGGTTTTTCAACAATTTCCTAGAAAAGGCTGATAAATTTAACGAGACCCTCGAGGATATGAAAAGGGACCAACTAGAAATTAAATATACACTGACTGAAATAAAAATATTATACAGAGACCCAACAGCAGACTAGGGGAACGCAAGAATCAAGTCAAAGATTTGAAATACAAAAAAACAAAAAAACCTCAACCGGCAAAGCAAAAAGAAAAAAGAACCCCAAAAGTTGAAGATAATGTAAGAAGCTTCTGGGACAACTTCAAACGTACCAACATCAGAATTATGGGGGTGCCAGAAGAAGAGAGAGAGCAAGATACTGAAAACCTATTTGAAGAAATAATGACTGAAAACTTCTCCCACCTGGTGAATGAAATAGACTTACAAGTCCAGGAAGCACACAGAACCCCAAACAAAAGGAATCCAAAAGAACCACACCAAGACACATCATAATTAAAATGCCAAGGGCAAAAGACAAAGAGAGAATATTAAAAGCAGCAAGAGAAAAACAGTTAATTACCTACAAGGGAGCATACATACGATTTCTCAACAGAAACTATGCAGGCCAGATGAGAGTGGCAAGAAATATTCAAAGTGATGAATAGCAAGAACCTACAACCAAGATTACTCTACCAGCAAAGTTATCATTCAGAATGGAAGGTCAGATAAAGAGCTTCACAGATAAGAAAAAGCTAAAGGAGTTCATCACCACCAAACCAGTATCATATGAAATGCTGAAAGGTATTCTTTAAGAAGAGGAAGAAGAAAAAAGTAAAGATAAAAATTATGAACAACAAATACATATCTATCAACAAGAGAACCTAAAAATCAAGTGAATTAAAGATCTGATGAACATAATAAACTGGTGAATATAATAGAATCAGGGGCATAGAAAGGCAGTGGATTGATAATTATCAGGGGGAAAGGGGTGTGGGGGGTGCAGGAAGAGACTGGACTAAAATTGTACACCTATGGATGAGGACATTGAGGGGAGGTAAGGGCAGTGGGTGGGGTGGGAACCGGGTGGAGGGGAGCTATGGGGGGGAAAAAGAGTAACAATTGTAATAATCTGAACAATAAAGATTTATTAAATTAAAAAAATTAAGGACTTATTCTTAGCTAATATTTGCAGTAAGTCATTCATTTGAGACTGCTTACTTAGAATCTAATGTTGTGTTGTCACATTGCTAATTGATATTTTTTAAATGCCTTATGTAATGTATGGTTTTCTATTCTATACATTAGAGTGAACCTGTGTATATATTCAAGGGTTATTTATTACATTCTGATGTCACCAAGGAAGACTTGCTTTGTTTCTTAGACTTTAAAACCAGTTAGACTTTAATATTCACTGTCCGATTGCATCCCCTTGCCCAAAAATAAGTTTAGGAAGCCTTTTTGCAAATGATCTGTTGAATCATATTTAAAGTGAAATATACACTGAGTGTGCCAAGGAACTAAGCAGCCATGCCCGTTCGCAGTAATGTTCACAGGGCATTGGATGTCTGCTGGAAGGAGCAGGTCTTAAACTGTTTGGTCTCAAGACCTTTTGTTTATGTGGGTTATAAATATGTTAAAAGTTACACATATTTGCCGAAACTGGTTTGGCTCAGTGGATAGAGCATCGTCCTGTGGACTCAAGAGTCCCAGGTTTGATTCCGGTCAAGGGCATGTACCTTGGTTGCGGGCACATCCCCAGTAGGGGGTGTGCAAGAGGCAGCTGATGGATGTTTCTCTCTGATCGATGTTTCTCTCTGATCGATGTTTCTCTCTCATCAATGTTTCTAACTCTCTATCCCGCTCTCTTCCTCTCTGTAAAAAATCAATAATATATATATATATATATATATATATATATATATATATATATATATATAAAGTTACACATATTTATTCTTATAAAGAATAAACATGTAAATATTAAAAAAAGAAGAAAGAAAAAGAAGGTACTCAAGTAATGAGGAGAAAAACTTTCTTTGGCAAAGAGGATAGGAAAAGCCATTCCAGGGAAAGAGGAAGTGCTCTGGCTTTTGTCAAAAGTGCAGATGTCAGGTTATAAGCAGGCTGAGGTAAGTGGCTGGTCATGTTATTGTTGGGAGCATTTACCAGTGTGATTCACAAATGAAAGTAGATGGCTAAGAAGGTGGACCAAAGCAGGCTGGCAAAACCCCTCTTTAGGAGTTTCCATTATACTGTATTTAAGCAAAAAGCAAACTCTGTAAATAGTTATTCTCAGAAGAACACCTTGAAACATTTAGGAAAGAGAGAATGGGCACAAAGCCCAGAGTTTGTTGAAAAGTGAGTGATTACTGTTTGTCTGTTTGGAAATAGAGCCATGTCAGCAGGCCTGTGTCCCATTCTCCCTCTATCAGAACTGTCTCTCCTTGCTAGAAGTGGAGACATGATCCTTCTTCTCACGTGAGCTTCATCCTCTTTAACCATTACTTCTCTTCTGAAGTAAGTTTCATGCCTGTAGACCCAAACTATGTAAGAGTTATAAAGAAATGTGGAGGTTAACCTCTTCCCTCTATCACAAAATTTTACTATTAGTCTTAAGGACAGAATTAAACGTTTAGACTCTCCTGTATAAAGGGGGAGAGTACACCAGCACTAGAGGCCTTGGAAGGAGAACCCAATCTTCCCCTGCCCGTGCAGGAAAACTATTGGCTGGAAGAAGAGACTAGAAAAACATTTCAGAAAAAGGAGAATAACTTTCAAGTTCAAGCTGTCAGAACATTTAAAAATATATGAATATACTAGAGGCCTGGTGCACAAAATTCGTGCATGGCTGGGGTGGGGGAAGGAGTTGGGTTGGGTGGGGGTGGGGGTGGGGGGGGTTTCCCTCAGCCCAGCCTGCACCTTCTCCAATCTGGGATCCCTTGAAGGATGTCCTACTGCCGGTTTACAGGGATCAGGCTTAAACTGGCAGTCGGATATCCCTCTCGCAGTCCAGTACTGCTGGCTCCTAACTGCTCACCTGCCTGCCTGCCTGTCTGATTGCCCCTAACCACTCTGCCTGCTGGCCTGTTCACCCCCAACTGCCCCCCTGCCAGCCTGATCACCCCAACTGCCCCCCGTGCCAGTGTGCTCACCCCCAACTGCCTCCCTGCCAGCCTGATCACCCCCAACTGCCCCCCCATGCTGGCCTGCTCGCCCCCACCTTCCCTCCCCACTGGCCTGCTCACCCTCAACAGCCCCCCTGCTTGCCTGCTAACTCCAAATTGCCCCCCTCACTGTCCTAATCACCTCCAACTGACCCCCACTGACAGCCTGCTCCTCCCCAACTGGACCCCTGCTGGTTTGCTTACCCTCAACGGCCCCACCCCCCATCAGCCTGATCACCCACAACTGCCCTCCCCTCTTGGCCTGTATCTGCCTCTACCTCGGCCCCGCCACCATGGCTTTGTCCAGAAGAACCTCCGGAAGCTCTCCTGGAAGGTCTCCCAGTCTAATTAGCATATTACCCTTTTATTAGTATAAATAGAAGCCCGGTGCATGGGTGGGGGCTAGCTGGTTTGCCGGATCAGGAAAGGTGTCCCGGATCAGGGTGGGGGTTTCCTTGGGGCATGGGGCAGCCTGGGCGAGGGGCCTGTGGTGGTTTGCAGGCCGGCCATGCACCCATGGGGTGAGGGTCCCCACTGGGGGGCGCGTGGCCAGCCTGGGTGAGGGGCTGAGGGCTGTTTTCAAGCTGGTCACAGTCCCTTCAGGGTGGGGGATCCCAGCTGGGGTGTCTGGCCAGCCTGGGTGAGGGGCTGATGGCTGTTGCAGGCTTGCCAAGCCCCCCAGCGGGGACCCTCACCCCATGGGAGTGTGGCCAGCCTGGGTGAGGAGCTGAGGGCTGTTTTCAGGCTGGCCATGCCTCCCGGTGATCCAGCCTCCCAGCCCTTCCTTTTTTTCTTTTCTTTTATTTTTTTTTCAGTGCCTCCTTGAGTGGAGGCCAGGGCCGGCTAGAAGCAGGTTTCTGGGATTTATTTATCTTCTATAATTGAAACTTTGTAGCCTTGAGTGGAGGCCAAGGCCGGCCAGGGCAGGTGGGAAGCTTGGCTTCTTCGATCGCCGGGGCAACCCAAGCCTCCTGCTTGCTCCAGCTCCGTGGCTGCCACCATCTTTGTTGGGCTAATTTACATACTCACTCCTGATTGGCTGGTGGGTGTAGCAGAGTGATGGCCAATATGCATGTTTCTCTTTTATTAGTGTAGATTTTCAATTGGCAATTATTTTACATCTATTACAATCACTGACAAAGATATAGTGTTTATTAATCAGAGACTATAATTTCCTGTTACATTTTGAAACACAAATGTATAAGCACTTCGATGCACTTTAATAAAATTGTAAAACTTTTTTCTCAAAAACCTCATTTTCTGTTTCCTCATAACCTCATTGTGCCAAGCTGAAAATAAAACCATTAGAATAAAAGACCATTCACCATTCACCTGACTCTGCACTGTCAACCATGTAGGCAGGTTGTGGATTTCCCCAAGGTTATTCACTAAAATCCTTGAGACAGAGAAGGGATGTGGCTGTGTTCAGAGGCTGGAGGCTGCTCCCCGCCATCACTGCCAAACTAAACCCAGAGGCTGATCTGTCTGTGTGAGCTGGGCTGGAACTGGTGTTTCAGGTCATGGGACTGTTTGTGTGTGATGTGACATTGGAGTGGAGTGTCTTGTCTCTGTTGTTAGGCGATTCATCAGAGAAGGGTTGTGTTGATCAAGTCATCTTGTCCCCAAGGCTGTGGGAGGTGGCTGCTGCCTCAGTCTCCTGGGACTGCTGAGGCACTCAGGGTGTTGGAATGGGCCTGGCAGCCACCTTCCCCAACAAGTGCCTCTTAGATAACTTTTTAGAACTCACTTCTCAGTGTCTCTTGAAAAGGTGATATGTGATTAATTTAAAATAGGTCCCACTCCCAAATACCTTGTCTGCCCACAAAGGACAGTGAGGATTTGGGCACTCTGCTGTGTGCCAGTAGAGACCACTCTAAGGACCCCATACCGTGTTACCTCTCTTTGCTCCTAAAAGACATTGAACTTTGGTGTTTGGCAGAACAAATGTTCTGGTCAGAGACATGCCCGCACCGTCCTCTCCAGAGGCTTCAGTAGCCCTGAGTCACCAAGTACTGAGGGAAAGCATTTATGGCCGTGTGCTTGGTCCTCTTCTCACTACCTTCAACTTTTTTCCTTTTAGCTCAGGATTTGGTAGGGGATGAAGGCAAGCAGAGAGACGATGGGGGAAAGTGAAGCTCAGGCAGGACTCTGTCATAACACAACTGAAAAGCAGATGACGTTTGCCCTTTTTGGGTTCTGCATGCTGCCCATGTCTCCAGAAAGGGACAGAACTGAGCCAGCAGGTCTGGGATGTGTGGGTTTTTGACTTCTGCAGGAAAGAATTCAAGTCACAAGCCCAGTTGATTTTGAGAGTATGTTTATTAAAGGTTGGGACCGTGACACAAAGGAAGTGCTTTGGATAGAAGAAGCAAGGTCACAGTATCAGAAGTGACCCTCGACTGGGCTGCCTAAACTCAGAAAAGGAAGTCACAGAAAGAGATGTGAGCCTAGACTTAGCTGCTAGATCACTGAGAAGTAAAAGTGTGAGAGTCAAAAGTGAGTCAAGTGTGGATTGCTTTTGGCTCACTGAAAAGTTAGACAAGAGGAGGACCGTGGGAATTTAGGAGAAAGCAAGTAAAATTACACACCTGAGAAAAGGGTGGCATTGGTGTGCTCAGGGAAGAGCATGTCTTGAGGATTAATCTGTTTTCTGTAGAAGGCAATTTTAAGGGAGGTCTCCATTAGAATATTCATCAGCTTTTAGGCACGTATTTTAACATGCTTATGTATCAAATGAGCGTATAGTGGGGTTTGGGATCATTCTCTTGTCATCTTTAGCCCTATCTTGGATTTGTCTGGCTCTAATTGTTTTTTGTTTTGTTATTTATTCCCCTGACCTCATTCGTTCTTGGGTTTGGCACTAATGGCACCACTGGGTCTCTGTTACCTATCTCCCTGACTAGGGTGATTTTAGCTACTCTCTGGTTCGTTAGGTATCCTTCCATAACCAAGGACACCTGCTCCTAAGTGTCCTTGGTTAGGGAAGATAGAGTCAAATGTTTTTTTTTTTTTCCTTTATTGATCCATTTATCTAACAAATATTATTTTTTTATTTCTTTATTGATTAAGGTATTACATATGTGTCCTTATCCCTCCATTACGCTCCCATCCCTCAGAGTCTAATGTTTTACGAGCTGGCTTTGATTGCTTGGCCCTTTGTTTAAATATTTTGTCTCTATTTTCCTTATTCTACTTGCCAGGGAACTTCCCTAGTTTTTTATTACCCTGCCTCATCCACTTTTCTTCCTCCTTAAGTCCTCAGGCCCTTCCGGTTACCAAACCTGTTCCTAAGATAGGCTCTAGAGCACCTGCCCAAGCATGTGTAACCCACTGGCAGCTGTTTAAAGAGTTAATCGCTCCTAGGAGAGAGTGCTTTGGAACAGGGACCAATACTTCCAAAGTGAAGGCAATCCGTGGGTTTTTAGGATTTATCAGTAAGCTAGAAGCAGAGCTTTCCTGGGACCCTTGGAAGCCTTCCTACTCTGCCTGCCTTGTTTGGTAACCACGACCAAACCCAGTTGTGCTGGTGAGCCCTGAGAGAAGCCTAGAGAATCTGCATGGTTGGGGTCCCAAAAGTGGTATCCAAGAATGCATTTTTATTTTTTTTATTTTTTTTTAATTACTTTATTGATTAAGGTATCACATATTTGTCATCAACCCCCTCCCCCCGTTCTCTTCCCAAACCCCCCCACATGCAAGCACCCCCCCCCCCCCTGTTGTCCTTGATCACTGGTTAGGCTCATATGCAAGCACACAAGTCCTTTGGTTGATCTATCTCCCTTGTCCCCACCCTCCCCTACCTTCCCTCTGAGGTCTGACAGTCTGATCAATGCTGTTCTTGTTCTTCAGTCTATGTTGTTCATCTTTTCCCCTCGATGAGTGAGCTCACGTGATACTAGGAATACACTTATAGGAACTGAAAATGAGACAAGCAATAATAGTTATGCTGTGAGGCAAATGAATCAGTCTATAGTGAGTTTCTTTCTGGGCCAACAGTTCTTTTGAGTCCCGGTTTCTATGTCCAACAGTTGTTAATGTGTTCATAACAGCAATGATATTTCAGTTCTGGATGGTGGACAAATGGTGGTATTGCAGGTCCGACCCTCTCTGGTTTGGTCCTGGGCAATCTGCAGTGACGCATATCTGCTGACTGCTAGTATGGCAAGGCATCGTCAGCATCTTCCATCTCTGGACTGTTTCTCTTCTGTCTTCATGGCTGGAGCACTCCTGTCAATTCCTCTCTGTTGCAGGAATCCACATGTCTCGGAGTTGTTTTCTGAAAATATACAAACATATTCTCGACCAAAAGTTAATAAAGGAATATTTTCTATAAATTTGACTTGCGATCCTTTTTCATTTTTTTGCCCAAATGATTTTCCTTTGGCTTGTTTTGACACCATGTATGTTTTACCTGGGTGACTTGCTGTTAGCATTACAAATGAAAGTTAATTTTCTAAAGTAAAATTTTCTAGATGTAATTTATTTGCAGGATATTTTTCCTTACATGATATTTTTCTACTATCCCCCCTTTTTTGGTTTAAATATTGGGAGGCTTTTGGAAATTTTATGCTGTAATCTTGATAGCTTGTAAATTTTACTTTTTTGGACTAAAATGTGACTGCTTTAGGTTCATTATATGTTACGCAATTTTACCATGAGATGAACTACCAATAAAAATTTTAGTTAACACTTTAGTAACAGCTTTTTTGTCCAGTACAATTGATTTTTCTAGAGTATTTGCTTATTTTGATTGGCCAATTTAAATTAGTCTGAAAACTTGACTACTATTTTACTGTCAAATTTAATACTCTAACAACCATCTTGTTTTACCCTGTAATTATTAGTGGAGAGGATTATTTGCCTTCTTGAGTAGGCCCTGAGCATTCCTGGTGCTAGGCTAGATTTAGATATCCTAGACCCCAGTTCCCCGGATCATGGGTGCAAGACATCTCTATCAAGTCTTGTTGCAGTGAGAGGGCATCTGCTGTCGGCCAAGTCTCTGTTACCTGGGTCCCGATTTGAGCTGGGCATGTGAAGCTGAGCAGCCATGGGGGCAGGAGATCTCCTTCAGCAGGGGTGAGGGTTCAGGCCCCTGCAAACTTGGGGGGGTGAAGGTCTGTGCCCCACCTCTGTTGACCCCCAAGTTCTCTCCTGATGGCCCCTGTGCAACTGTGCCTGTCTTAAGTTGTTCCTTCCCTGAGGAATCTTACCCCTCTCTGGCTAACCAGCCATCCTCCGGGGCCAAGCAGGGTGATGTGAGGTTTAGTTCTGTCTCCTTGGTCGCCTATGCCCCCATGGCCTCCACGCCCAGCACCTGCCTTGGGATCCCCTCGCCTGCTGGCAGGGTCCCAGCACTGATCACATATCTTGTGGAACCCAGGTTTCTTCTCCAAGGAGGCCCAGCTCACCCCACTGGGTGAGAGACAGATCCATGGTACCAGCCATCACGAGGTTTCAACCTTGGCATGAATAGAAGCTCAGGCAACAGCTGTGGACAATTGGATTGTGAGAAGCAGGTCCCTCTTGGCCAAAAGGGCAAGAGGGGCCAATTTAGAATGCTCAGGTGCCTTCCCAGGGGGCCCTCTACATAGTGGAAGGGATTAAACCCTTTCATGTCCTTTTTTAAGTTGCTGCCAGACCAAGAATGCATTTTTAGACCATGAGGGATAATAAAAAGAATTTTGGGCCTAGGTGTCAGTCACTGTTGTAGAAACTAAGACTATAGAGATGATAAGACAATTATTCTTCATTAAAGGGGTTCTTTCCAATGGAGAGACAATGAGATCAATTAACCATCTCAGGAGTGATGCTTATCAGTGGAGATAATCAGTTTGTAGCTGTGCTACAAGGAACAGAATATTGGGGGCTCCTGGTTAGTCTCTTGTGGACAGCTGAAGATGAAGTAAGGAGAAGCCCAGGAAATATGTCAAAGATATTTCTGAGGCTTAGTAGCTGGGAGGCTGAGGTCAAATAAGTGGGTACTAACAGCTGTCACATAACCTTCTCTACAAGTGCTTTCCTGGTTCTGTGAAATCTATGAATAACCTACTTATTGGCATGGCTTCCTTTCATGAAACCAAATTATGTGGGTAAATAGACAGTGCAGAGGAACAGCATTCTGCTGTTGGCATTCTACAAAGGCAGTTCTTGGAGTTGGCCCATAGATCAGAAACAGCGTCTTCTGGATCCAGATCATGTATGTGAACAATGAAACCTTGGTCCTGTCATGGGCAAGAGTAAGAACCACGAACATTAGAAAAAGGGCAGCTTTGGAACAAAAGACCTTGCTTACCAACATCAAACATTGCCTCTTAGAACAACTCCTTAATCCACTCCAGTGGGTAAATATTTGATCTAGTCATTCCCAAGAAAAAGGTGAATTTCCTTGTTTGCCAAGGGCAGGGTCTTTGGTTTCCTTATCTCTGCCAGGATTAGGGTTCTTTGGAACTAGTTTCCCCACCCAGTTCATTTGATCGCTATATAATCAGAACCAGAGGGATCCAGTGCACACAGCTGGAACCCATTACCAGGAACAAAGAGGTGGAAACCATCTTCAGTTGGAGCCACTCTTCTTGATTCTTGTAAGATTCTCACCCCTGGGTAATCTATTGCTGTATTTTTTTTAATATATACATACTATTTCTAGGCATTTAGCTATTTCAATGAAACAATTCCCCCCCACCCCCCTTTAAAGCCTATGGGCCCAACTTATGAACTAAGAAAAAATGAACCAGATTCTAAAGTTTAAAATGAAAGCAGATTTCTTTTGGGATTGTCTATATGTGTGGATGAAGGGAGATTAGTGAGACTTGAACAAGTGAAGGGTTACAAGGGATTCCTGAATTGTGATAAAATCCCCAAAGACCTGGGGAAGCCATTTGCTGAAGGGCATCTGGATGCCCAGGGAACAGGCATTAAATGTGGCAGAGCAGGAAAGAAACAAAAAGAATGCTTTTAGCCCTTTTCTTCTAATCTTCTCGACTAATTTTTTTTTTTTTTTACTTAAAAAAAGTTTTGATTGCTCTTTAAGAGCCAAGTGGAACATATCCAAGATCAAAAGAAGGTATACTGGCAGGCTGCAGGGAAGAAGAAGGAAAAGAGATAAAGGAAGGAGTATGCATTGGGTGTTATGCTTTCTGCTTTGAGGGATATTGTCCTAGAATGCATAAAAGTGTGAAGCTACATGTATGGAAATTAAAACCATAGTTACTTATCATAGACTGCAAGTTAAGTACCTGGTGTGTAAAGTTAGTTGAATCTCTTAAATACAAAACATTGCCTGTGGAGAGAGGAAGAGAATATTAATTCTTGTGAAGATTAAAGGATGGGTTTGAGACAGATGATAAAGTTAGTCTGAAGAACAATGAAGACATGTTTCATTGACAAAAAGCTGACTGACACTTATGTGCTTGAATATGGAAGGTTATGTGTGAGTGAGTTTAATGACCAGATGTGAGGCTCTAAGTCCTTGGCCTAGGCAGATTCACTTCAGCAGCACAAATAATCTGTCTCATACTTGTTTTCTCCCAAATTGATTGTACCTCTTTTGGGGAAATTTAAGATTGAATATTTGAGTGAGAAAGTTGTGAGGGGGTGAGTAGATATTCGATACTGGTGGCCATGGTGTGTACCGGCTGGGCTTTGGTTTCTGGATGTCTTAGGGATTCAAGATTACAATAAGCCTGAGCAAAATTTAGCTGAGTTCTTACAGAATTAATGTGCAAATTCTGCAAGCTAGAAACAAAGATTTTCCTTTACCTCTCCAGACTGGGATGGGAGGCCTTCAACCTCCAGCCAGCAAGTGGCTTTGTAGGATATGAAGCCTGTGTGTGGCATCAGTCCAGGGCCTTCATTAAAGGTGGTCTGTGGGCTTGGCTTACACGCTGAGCCTTATGAAATTATACATTTCAGTAAAATTGGATCACAGGCCTTCTTATAATCTTTTTTTTTTCTTCACAAAGTGCCTTATGCTATCTACCTACTAAACTTATAAAACCTTGTCTCTGTAATTCCACTAGGCTTTTGCTAGTAAAACTGGAAAAGATTCTCTTATGCTTAGTGAGAACCATAGAATTTCAGACTTTAGAGTTAGCAACTCTCTCATTTTATAGCTAAACAAACTTAAGCCTGAAGAGGAAAATTAAGTCAAGCACTAAAAAAATAAAATAAAAAATATTGAGGGTCTACTGTGAGGCAGGCACTGTGATTTAAGGTGAGTAATATGGGCTCTGCCCTCCTGTAGAGTGTACACCAGTAGGAGACACTGACATGGAGACAGGTGATTGGATGAAAGGTTGGAAATGGCAGCCCTGGAAATTGGCAATAGGTATATCTTTATTTTGCAATATCCTTGTGGGCAGATCCTGAGTTATGTGACTTTTGCTTTGAAACTTGTATCTAATGAGGTGTCCTTGGTCTTTATTATTTAAGCACAGAGTGTTTAGACAGAAACTCCAGACAGGCCCAGCAGCTCAGACCCCCTTCTTTGAACAACAATATCCCCACAACCTGTACAGCACTGCCACCTCCTACAAGGACCTCTGCTTTCCACTATAGCATGGAAGATATTGGCAACATTTCTACCCACCACTGCCACCTAATGACTCTATTGGCTACTACAGCTCTGGCTCTACTTGCTGATTTTGAACTCTGGGATTCTACCTCCAGGCAGAGAGGTGTTGACTTTGTGAATCTAAGGTCCTGTTCCATCTGGGGAGCCTGAGATTCTATAATTGCCTTCGACTTAGAAGGCAATATTTGTCTATTAAAGAGCAAGAAACTTAAATGAATCCACATCAGTAAACCTTTGATGAGGTCTTCCACAAAACTAGAAAAAGAAAACACACCCAGAAGACTAAAAAGCACACTGTAAATGTAAAGAGCTTGGCAAATGGGGAGCCTGGCAGGCCAGCAGCTATGTTGAAGCAGTGGCCATGTATGAATACTTGTTATTCTTTTAGGGCTGGCTCTTCTGTCTTCAGTCATGAACCACTTTTTTGCTCAAGTTCCAAGAACATGCTTTCACTTGATTCTATTACAAATTGTAATTAGTGTTCCTAATGGAAACTTTTTCAGCTGCTATTTATTTCAGTAATGTGGAATGACCAAAATTTTTCCTAGTGTATAATTTGGTGTTCTTCAACAGTATGACGAATTTGTGTATTGTTATTATGAAACAGACAAGATGTATCAATGCCAAATGATGATGAGAAAGAGTGTTCACTTTGGTCTCTCTCTCACATGCCTTCCCAGGAAACCATCAGAACCCTGGATTTACTGGTCTTTCTAGATTTACAGTCATTCTCCAAGGGCTGTTTAGTAATAATACAGGCTTAATGCTAGAACCTGTGGCATCTTTAAGGATATAAAAATATTTGACATAAAATTGTTTATTGATGTACATATAAGAACAGTTCAAAATAAAGATTACTATTTAATTTAATGTCTATGAAAATGTACCATTTGTTTTCTTTTAATTTAGGATTTATATGAATTACATCACACTTGAGACTAACTTGAAGGTCAAATTTTTCTTCCATTGTAAGAATATCTTATTATGTGTGATGGTTGCTAATAAATCATAGCCAATCACAAAGTGAGTTGCTGATTCACAAACAATTTGAAAAGCAAAATTATAAAAAACAGTTTCAAATTTATAGTGAAAAGTCATTTTTATTATTGAATGTGGGAACACTGACATTTATTTGATACAATGTGGGGGAAGATATGATGGTTTTTAAAGGCTCTGAATGTTTCTTAAATTTTTCTCCAAAGAACTAAAAATATTGTCAGGAACTACCAAATATTTTTCTGGAAACACCAAATATTTTTCAACTCTCAAACCTTCACATTTCTTAACACATAAAGTTTTTAAAGTTAATATGAAATTTGTTTTCTATTTTGTTATAATCTATACTTGTTTAATCACATTTTTAATAGCTATCATTGACATAAAATTTTACTCCAGAAGAAAGCATTCTATTTACTGGATAGGTATGTTTGAATGTGTGTGACACACTGCCCCAGGGAAGTGTGAGTCCCACAATTTAGACAGAAAACTCTTGAGAGATGATGGCAGAAATCTCCTTCTCTCTCTTATTCGTCTTTTGTGGAAGATGTTACAAAATCATTATAGCAAATTGTAAGGATTTTGGCTTCACGAAAGTTCTGAAGAGGTTTTCTTTGGTGTTCTTTTATCTGATCACATAGTAACATCATTTGTCTATTGTGTAACAGTGTATGTACATTTATGGGAAAACTAGAAAATATTCTCTGAGAATAATCCACCTTGTTCTTAAGAATAAGCTTGAATTCTTCTTCCTCCAGTCTTCTGTAAAAGTTGACCCAGACCCACTTCCAATCATTGCATCAGTTCTTCCATGCTCTTCTCTGTTTTTTTTCTAAGTAGTATATAATAATTCCACCTTTAGCCACAAACCAAGTAATTCTTAGGGAATTGGGTCTGTCTCTCTTCACGTCAGGGCAAAACTGCTCTCAACTGCTCTTCTTATAGCCAGCTGATTTATTGACTTAAATACTTAGAATCTTGTCTTTAACAAACTTCTGATTGACCCTTCCCTGGGCTCAGAAGACCCTCTTTGCCCTGGCCAGTGTGGCTCAGTTGGTTGAGCATCATCCCATGTTCCAAAAGGTTGCCAGTTTGATACCTGGTCAGGGCATATACCCAGGTTGTGGGTTTATTTGGTTTTGGTGCATACAGGAGGCAACCAATAGATGTTTCAATCTCACATCAATGTTTCTCTCTCTCTCTCTCCTCCCCCACCCTTCCTTTCTCTCTAAAATAAATTGAACATATATTTTTTTTAAGTCCATCTTCTTCATAGGCCTCCTATCTTACTGTTTCATCTCAGTGAACTGGACCTCCTATTCCTACCCCATGGATGCCTTGTACCCAGAAGAGCTTATGTAATGTTTGTTATTCAATTAATTAATAAATGGACTAGAGTGTGAATGGATATTTTAATGCTATGACTGATAGAAAAATAATTACTCAGAGTCATAAGGGATATGAAAGAATGGTTTGGGCAGGAAGTTGTGTTCAGAACACTTAGATTGATTTTCCAAAAGAATGGATTGACAAGAAATGTGAGATTAATGAGGAAGAGAAAAGAAAAGGTATAATTTAGGTGACTGAGGATACTGGACTCATCATGCTCTGTCACTAGTCCAGCAGGTCCCTGTCCTTTTATTCTCATTTGCCCTTTTAGCCTAATTTGTTCTACCATACCTTTTGCCCTTGGCAGGAGCCTTGTTGGAAGAGATGATGATGAGCTTGGGTCCCCTGTTGTTGATCTTCATGCTGGGGTCCTGTCTGACCCAACCAAACCAGGCTCCAGATGACAAGAGGTACAAAATCTTCCTGGACCAGCACTATGATTTCAAACCACATGGCCACAATGACAAATACTGTGATGACAAGATGAGAGAACGAAACTTGACTAATCCCTGCAAAGACATCAACACCTTTATTCATGGCACCAGTAACAACATCAAGGCTGTCTGTGAAGATAAGAATGGAGAGCCTTATGAGACAAATTTAAGAATAAGCAAATCTACTTTCCAGGTCACTATTTGCAGGCACCATGGAGGGTCCACCCGGCCTCCCTGCCGGTACAGAGCCACAGCAGAGTCCAGATACATTGTTATTGCCTGTGAACATGGCTTGCCTGTCCACTTGGCGAAGACCGTTGTCATACCAAAATCAGCAGGCCACTAGCCCAGAGTTGGCTCTGCTCTCTATTCCTGGCATTTCCCCTACACACTCTAGAACAGGGGTGGCCGCATTCATTGCCAGGGGCCCAGAAAATGAGCTGCCTGGATCTTTTGTTTTCTGTTTTACAATATGTAATAAATAAAAATGTCTCTGAAATCAGTAAGAATCAAAGTCTTCTCATCAGTTCTTGGCCTATTGATTTTTCCCCATTTTCTCTACTCAACAGCTCGCAGAGAGAATGGCATGTAATACAAATGCCTTTTTCCCTATTAGTTACTTCATTCTCAGTCGTTAGGGAGGTAGATTTTCCGTTTTTGTGAGTGTAAGGATGTTAAATTCATCTTATAACAGAGCTGGGAAATTCCAGGGCACATGGCTGCTAAGCAGAATTTTGAGGAGCAAATTATTTTTGCTGTCAAATAAGTCAATATTACTTTTACAAATGTTAAACTTTAAGTAGTGTTTAGAACGAAATACCAGCAGATTAAATTTTACCTCTCTCTTAAGTTATCGCATTTAAAAATATATATATTATTGATTTTGTACATAAAGGAAGGGAGAGGGATAGAGAGTTAGAAACATCAATGAGAGAGAAACATCAGCTGCCTCCTGCACACCCTCTACTGGGGATGCGCCTGCAACCAAGGTACATGCCCTTGACCGGAATCAAACCTGGGACCCTTCAGTCCACAGGCCGAAGCTCTATCCACTGAGCCAAACTGGTCAGGGCTAGTTTTCACATTTTAAAAGATATATTTCAATAAAACACAAGGCATATTCATTAATGGATTCAAATCTATCCTCTAAATTCTCTATAAGAGGCAAACTCAGATTAATATTTCAGTATCCCGTTACTCCAAAATACCTAGATATTTAAATATTTTGCTATTTAACCCAGCAAACTCCAAAGTTTTAAATTACCAAAAAATTATGGAAAACTATGTTTAGTCATAGATATATCTATATCTATATCATGTATATCTATATATATCATCTAAAAAGCTTTATCATAAACCCTTTCTTTAGTTACATCTATTTATTATGTATTAACAAACTTCAGATTTTAAGCCAATTATTTTACCCAAGGCATTTTCTTGGCAGATTTTGTTTTTTGTTTTTTTTTCTTTCAATTTTTTTATTAAGGTATTATATGTGTACATATCTTACCATTGCCCTCCCCACACCCCCCTCCCATATATGCCCCCACCCCCCAGAGTTTTGCATCCATTGGTTATGCTTATATGCATGCATACAAGTCCTTTGATTGATCTCTTATCTCACCCACCTCTCCCTAACCTTCCCCTTGTAATTTGACAGTCTGTTTGATGCTTTACTGTCTCTGTATCTATCTTTTTGTTCAAGATTATAATGTTCTTTATTATCCATAAATGAGTGAGATCATGTGGTATTTTTCTTTCATTGACTGACTTATTTCACTTAACATAATGTTCTCCAATTCCTCCCAGGTTGCTGCAAATGATGAGAATTCCTTCTTTTTTATGGCAGCATAGTATTCCATTGTGTAGATGTACCACAGTTTTCTGATCCAGTCATCTGCTGACGGGCACCTAGGCTGTTTCCAAATCTTAGCTATGGTGAATTGTGCTGCTATGAACATAGGGGTGCATATATCCTTTCTAATTGGTGTTTCTAGTTTCTTCGGATATATTCCCAGGAGTGGGATTACTGGGTCGAATGGGAGTTCCATTTTCAGTTTTTTGAGGAAACTCCATACTGTTCTCCACAGTGGCTGCACCAGTCTGCAATCCCACCAGCAGTGCACGAGGGTTCCTTTTTCTCCGCATCCTCGCCAACACTTGTCGTTTGTTGATTTGTTGATGATAGCCATTCTGACAGGTGTGAGATGGTACCGCATTGTGGTTTTGATTTGCATCTCTCGGATAATTAGTGACGTTGAGCATGTTTTCATGTGTCTCTTGGCCTTCCTTCTGTCTTCTTTTGAAAAGATTCTATTTAGGTCTGTTGCCCATTTTTTTATTGGATCATTTACCTTCCTTTTATTAAGTTGTATAAGTTGCCTGTAGATGTTGGAGATTAAACCTTTATCAGTGATGCCATTTGCAAATATGTTCTCCCATGCAGTGGGCCTTCTTGTTGTTTTGTTGATGGTTTCTTTTGCTGTGAAAAAGCTTTTTATTTTGATGTAGTCCCATTTGTTAATTTTCTCTTTAGCTTCCATTGCCCTAGGGGCAGTGTCAGTGAAGAATTTCTTTTGGCATATGTCTGACATTTTGCTGCCTGTGGATTGCTCTAGTATTTTTATGGTTTCCCGTCTTATGTTTAAGTCCTGTATCCATTTTGAGTTTATTTTTGTGTATGGCGTAAGTTGGTGATCAAGCTTCATTTTTTTGCATGTATCTGTCCAATTTTCCCAACACCATTTATTGAAGAGACTGTCTTTATTCCATTGTATGTTCATGCCTCCTTTGTCAAATATTAATTGAGCATAGTGGTTTGGGTCAATATCTGGATTCTCTATTCTGTTCCATTGATCTATATGTCTGTTCTTGTGCCAGTACCAGGCTGTTTTGAGAACAGTGGCTTTGTAATACAGCTTGAAATCTGGTATTGAGATCCCTCCTACTTTATTCTTCTTTCTCAGGATTGCTGTGGCTATTCGGGGTCTTTTTTTATTCCAGATGAATTTTTGGAGAGTTCTTTCAAGGTCTGTGAAATATGCCGTTGGTATTTTAATGGGGAGTGCATTGAATCTATAGATTGCTTTGGGTAGTATGGACATTTTAATGATGTTGATTCTACCAATCCATGAACATGGTATGTTCTTCCATCTGTTTACGTCTTCCTCTATCTCTTTTTTCAGTGTCCTGTAGTTTTCCGTGTATAGGTCTTTTACCTCCTTAGTTAAGTTTATTCCTAGGTATCTTAATTTTTTTGGTGCGATGGTAAATGGGATTGCCTTTTTAGTCTCTCTGTCTGTAAGTTCACTATTGGTGTATAGAAAGGCCATAGATTTCTTGGCGTTAATTTTGTATCCTGCTACATTGCCGAATTCATTTATTAAGTCTATTAGTTTTTTGACGGAGTCTTTCGGATTTTTTATGTACAATATCATGTCGTCTGCAAATAAAGACAGCTTTACTTGTTCTTTTCCAATTTGGATGCCTTTTATTTCTTCTTCTTGTCTAATTGCAATGGCTAATACTTCCAGTACTATGTCAAACAGGAGTGGTGAGAGTGGGCATCCCTGTCTTGTTCCTGTTCTTAGGGGAAATGTTTTTAGTTTTTGTCCATTGAGTATGATGTTTGCTGTGGGTTTATCATATATAGCTTTTATTATGTTGAGGTATGAGCCATCTATTCCCACCTTGTTGAGAGTTTTTATCAAGAAAGGGTGTTGGATTTTGTCAAATGCTTTTTCTGCATCAATTGATATGACTATGTGATTTTTATCTTTCAATTTGTTTATGTGATGTATCACGTTTATTGATTTGCGGATATTGTACCATCCTTGCATTCCTGGGATAAATCCTACTTGGTCATGGTGTATGATCTTTCTGATGTACTGCTGGAGCCGATTTGCTAGAATTTTGTTGAGAATTTTGGCATCTATGTTCATGAGGGATATTGGTCTGTAATTCTCTTTCATTGTGTTGTCTTTATCTGGTTTTGGTATTAGGGTGATGCTGGCTTCATAGAAGGAGCTTGGAAGTGTTCCTTCCACTTGAATTTTTTGGAATAGTCTGAGGAGGATAGGTTTTAGTTCTTCCTTGAATGTTTGGTAAAACTCTCCTGTGAAGCCATCAGGCCCCGGGCTTTTGTTTGCCGGAAGCTTTTTGATGACTGCTTCAATTTCGTCCATAGTTATTGGCCTATTGAGCTGTTTAGATTCTTCTTGATTGATTTTTGGAAGGTTATATTTTTCTAGGAATATGTCCATTTCCTCCAGATTGTCCAGTTTGTTGGAATAGAGTTGTTCGTAGTATTTTGTAACAATCCTTTGTATCTCAGAAGGGTCTGTTGTTATTTCACCCCTTTCATTTCTGATTTTGTTTATTTGGGTCCTCTCTCTTTGCTTCTTGGTGAGCCTGGCTAGAGGTCCATCAATCTTGTTTATCCTTTCAAAGAACCAGCTCTTGGTTTTGTTGATCTTATGTATTGTTTCTTTGGTCTCTATGTCATTTATCTCCGCTCTGATCTTTGTTATTTCCTTCCTTCTGGTTACACTGGGCTTTTCTTGCTGCTCTTTTTCTAGCTCTTTGAGTTGTAGGGTTAAGTAATTTATTACCATTGTTTCTTGTTTTTTGCAATAGGCCTGTAGAGCTATGAACTTCCCTCTCAAGACTGCTTTCGCTGTGTCCCATAGATTTTGGATTGTTGTGTTTTCATTGTCATTTGTTGCCATGATGTTTTTTATTTCTTCCTTGATCTCTCTGGTGACCCAGTCCTTGTTTAATAGCATGCTGTTTAGTCTCCATGTGTTTGATTTCTTTGGATTGTATTTATTGTAGTTGATTTCCAGTTTTATGCCACTGTGATCTGAGAAGATGCTTGATATAATTTCTATCTTCTTGAATTTGAAGAGACTTTGCCTGTGACCCAGCATATGGTCTATCTTTGAAAATGACCCATGTGCACTTGAGAAGAATGTATATTCTGTGGCTTTGGGGTGAAATGTTCTGAAGATGTCAATTAATTCCATCTGGTCTAGTGAGTCATTTAGGATTGCTGTTTCTTTGCTGATTTTTTGTTTAGAGGATTTGTCCAGTGGTGATAGTGGGGTATTAAAGTCTCCTACTATGATTGTGTTGCTGTTAATCTCTCCCTTGATATCCTCCAGGAGTTTTTTTATGTATTTGGGTGCTCCTATATTGGGAGCGTATATGTTTACCAGAATTATTTCTTCTTGTTGGATTTCTCCCTTTAGTATTATGAAGTGGCCTTCCTTATCTCTTGTTATGGCATTTACTTTGAGGTCTATTTTGTCAGATATAAGTATTGCTACCCCAGCTTTTTTTTCATTTCCATTTGCCTGAAAGATATTTTTCCATCCCTTCACTTTCAATCTGTGTGAGTCTCTTGTTCTGAGGTGGGTCTCTTGTAGACAGCATATATATGGGTCGTGTTTTTTTATCCATTCAGCTACTCGATGTCTTTTGATTGGAGCATTTAGTCCGTTTACATTTAAAGTTATTACTGAAAGGTATTTGTTTGCAGTCATATCTATTTTTGTGTCTGTATTCCTTCTTACCTGTTTATTTCTTCTTTTTACAGTATTCCCTTTAGCAATTCTTGCATTGCTGGTTTGGTGGTGATAAACTCCCTGAGGCTTTTTTTGTCTGCAAAGCTCCTGATTTCCCCTTCAATTTTGATTGATAGTCTTGCTGGATATAGTATTCTTGGATTCAGTCCTTTGCTTTGCAACACTTTGTATACCTCCTTCCATTCACTTCTAGCTTGTTGTGTTTCTGTTGAGTAATCATTTGACAATCTGATGGGTGTTCCTTTGTAGGTAACTCTCTGTCTCTCTCTTGCCGCCTTTAGGATTCTCTCTTTATCATTTATATTTGCCATTGAAATTATGACATGTCTTGGTGTGGGTCTTTTGGGGTTGATCCTGCTTGGGACTCTCTTTACTTGCGTAACTTTTATCTTTCCCATATCCGGGAAGTTTTCTGTCATTATTTCTTCAAATAGATTTTCTAATCCCTGCTGCTCTTCTTGTCCTTCTGGCAGCCCTATTATACGCATGTTACTTCGTTTCATGTTGTCCCGAAGCTCCCTTAGGCTTTCCTCCTGCTTTTTAATTTTTTTCTCCAATTGCTGTTCATATTGAGCTTGTTTCTGTACCTGATCTTCTAACTCACTAATTCGGTCCTCTGCTTCTTGTAGTCTACTGTTGAAACTTTCCATGGTGTTTTTGATTGTAGCTATATCACTTTTCATTTCTTCTTGATTCTTGCATAAGTTGTTGATTTTCTCATCCATCCGATGTATAAATTCCATGACCATTACTCTGAACTCCTTTTCGGTCATGTTGCAAGCTTCATTTTCACTAATTTCCTTTCTTGGCGACTCCGCATTTTCTTTCCTCTGTGAGTTATTTCGTTTCCCCATTCTGGCTATTACCAGAAAGCTCAAGCTTCTGTTTGCGTGGACCTGGGCCGTGTGCTGTGGGGACTTCGCTCCACCCTAGTTTCACTGAAGTGCTCTGACACTAGGACGTGTGGCTGTCTTTGGTTGGTGGGAACCAGACTTGCCCAGGATCAGTGTCCCCAGTGTTCTGTGTGGTCTCGTGTGCACATTTATAATCAGGGGCCCTGTCTGCACCACACTGTTGGTATGTGCCGAGAATGAGATCCTTAGCATGTGTCTTGGCAGATTTTGTAATAGGCATAACTTACTGGCCTTCAGTGGCTTTAATATGAAAGCACCATTTTATTTTATTTTCCTTTATTAAAACAGGAGTTCCCCCTCCCCTGCCCACCTTCACTGCTATTTCTGCACCTTCCTGGAGGGTTTTTTTACAGAGCTGTTCCTCCCAGTGTTATGGGCAAAAATAGAACATTGGGGACTAGTTATGGTTATGGGAAATATTAATCTGTTAGCCATGATTGCCTAACCAGGACATACCACCTGGCTAGGAGTCATATGTCCCCTCCCTCCTTGGAATGCAGTACATTCTTATTCAAGAACTTCCCATTATCATGAAAACATTAACCCTGTTGCCCAAACAATGGAGTCCCAACCCAGACTGCATTGCTTGCCCGTAATTCCTACTTCCCCATGTAATCTTTGTCCCTATATTCATAAACCAGGGAACAGCAAACTAAAGGCCCCAAAAGATAGAAAGCCAAAATTACATTAGACACACAGACAGAAATCTCACTAGCTAAGAGTTTCTGGTGACTGACGCCCTGAGAAGGAGAGCAGGAAGAGTACATTCTGATAATCTCTGTCCCATGTTCAGCCTCAATGCACATAACTGGACTTCCCCAAAGCAGGACATGCCCCATCTTTAAACAAATTAAACCAAACAACAAAAAAAAACAGAAAACGTCAACAGAAACGCTCTTATACAGGTGTGCACAATGCACTAAAATTTACACCACAGAGTGCCCTGCATTAAAAAACCACCCAAGCAATATCTCCTGTCCGTGGTTCGAGGACTGTCCCTCCCCTGAAATTCAGCATTCTCCCAAATAGACTATTTGGGGAAGAATTCTACCTAGGCCTAGAATTTTTATTTCCCGTCCTTGGAAAGTCCTTTGTGACTCTGTTCCTGCTCAGTCCCCCATATTGGAGATGGCCCGCACTGTGCTCAATCCCCCATTTTACAGATGTCTCACACTCCCCGAGATCCGTTTTGTCCCTCTCTGGCCATTTCCCTTGTGGGAGAACGGAAGAGCAGATTAGAACTCCACACTCGCTTCATATGTCAGACATTTCCCAGTCACATATACCGGACCTCTGAGGATACCCAACCACCAAGATGGTATTTCCACCTTGGCCCGCATGAGACTTGCCTGGTTGCTGGGCATGTACCCTCTTGGTATCATTTTCGCCACCTTCCAAAGAAAAACAGTCTCAGGCTTATCTATGGCACCCGCAAAGAGACAGGGCCCAGGCAAAGGGCCACCCAAAATTGGGTGGTACGTGCCTACCCTTCAAACAGGGTCCCTCCCTAGTCTGGGCACAGAAATCCCAGATGCGCCCCCAAGTTTTGAGAAAAGGCTCACCTGTCTAAATTTCAAATGATGGACTGGGAAACAGAAACATGGCGAAAATGAGACTTTTAATAACACTCTCGAGAGTGGGTGTCCATCATGCGGCACACAAGTGGGGAAGGGAACATAGATTATTTATTTAGTCCCTCCTTTGGTTCCTAATTGGCTTAGTCCTACGAAGTCGCCTGTTTCTTTATACATCGCCTAGGTCTTGCTATCTCCCATTTGGGCCATTTAAAATATTGGCTGAGATCTTTTCTTTTTCTTCTTTTTTCTTTTGGCTGAGAACTTTCTAGTTGACTCCACCTCCCTTTGTTTAGTTAGGGCAGTGGTTCTCACCTTCCTAATTTCGCAATTCTTTAATACAGTTCCTCATGTTGTGGTGACCCCCAACCATAAAATTATTTTCGTTGCTACTTCATAACTGTAATTTTGCTACTGTTATGAATCATAATGTAAATATCTGTGTTTTCCGATGGTCTTAGGCGACCCCTGTGAAAGGGTTGTTCGACCCCCAAAGGGGTCGTGACCCACAGGTTGAGAACCGCTGGTTTAGGGGAATTTTCTGGGAAAATGTGCTATCAGCCATGTGCACAGCTCTCATACCTTCTCCCCACTGCCTACGTTCTGTTTGCTCTAGGGCCGCGGTTGGCAAACTGCGGCTCGTGAGGCACATGCGGCTCTTTGGCCCCTTGAGCGTGGCTCTTCCACAAAATACCACTGCCTGGGCGAGTCTATTTTGAAGAAGTGGTGTTAGAAGAAGTTTAAGTTTAAAAAATTTGGCTCTCAAAAGAAATTTCAATTGTTGTACTGTTGATATGTGGCTCTGTTGACTAATGAGTTTGCCGACCACTGCTCTAGGGAAATTCAGTAACTGCCTGGCCACACGATGTTTCTTTTCTATAAAATTTGAATCAGAGGCATGTTTCTTACACTGAGCACCTACTATGTACCTGGCATTATGATAAGTACTTTACATTGATTTTATCCTTTATTCTTCCTAACATCCCTAAGTGAAAGGTATTATTATGCTCACTTACTTAAGAGTAATAATGCTGAGAGAGGTTAATAATTTCCCCAAGATCATATAGTTAATGTGGCAGAGCTAGTTCTTTGGGGTCACAGTATCAAAAGAAGTTCTTATTGGGAATCAATGTCGTAGAGTGGAGAGAGGCTTTGGGGCAAGCTCTGACCAAAAAGTATGTGTTGGGATGGTTTGGGGATCATTTCATTTTCTGTTGAAGCTACAGCCTTAAGATACACTCATTGATGTCTACAATGGACTTCTGTTGGTAAATATTTGTTGATGTCTTGTTAAATTAGTTGGTTATTGTGGCTGAGGCTGTGGGTTTGCTCTTGCATGAATAGTTTAGGTCTTCTCTGTAGCCAGTTATCTTTCTAAATCACTAGAGGCCCAGTGCACAAAATTCGTGCATGGGAGGGTGGCCGGGATGTACCTCAGCCCGGCCTGCACCCTCGCTAATCCAGGACTCCTCAGGGGATGTCCGACTGCCGGTTTAGGCCCAAACCTAAACTGGCAGTTGGACATCCCACTCGCAATCTGGGACCACTGGCTCCTAACCACTTGCCTACCTGCCTGCCTGATGCCCCTAATAGTTCCCCTGCCAGCCTGATCATTCCTGTTTTCCCTTGCTGGCCTGATCCTCCTAACTGCTCTCCCATGCTGGCCTGATCGCCCCTAACCACCTCTGTCTTGGCCCTGCCACCATGGCTTTGTCCGGAAGGACATATGGAGGTCTCCTGGTCTAATTATCATATTACCCTTTTATTAGTATAGATATCTTGGACACAAAGAAGCAAGATGAGAAAAGGTAGATAAAACCATGCAAAATCAAAGGTGAAAGATTAACCATGCAAGATTAGATTTGTGGAAAATATCCCAAAGTGTATTGTTGCGGTGAAGCTATTACCCAAGTGCTAAGTGTGCCTTTAAAAATTCAATCCATTAGTCTAAAGATGAGGAGATAATCAAGCATCATTTCTCCCTGCTCTCATATCTCATATCTATAGATATAGGTACTGGTATGTGACCTAGAGCTTTCTAGCTTTTTGTATACAAGCAAAAGGTGGCTGTGAATATAGGAGATAGCATTTTAAAGAATGAAGTTATTTTTGAAACTGGTATGCAGGTCCCTCATTAGCCATTTCAGTCACCCAGACAGTGTGACCTGCTATCATGAAGAAGCATCTTTGAAAACAAAGGACAGTTGTACCCATATACATCAAACCAGGACTTCAGCTACGATCAGCCCTCCGACTGCATATGTAGAAATGGGCCTGTATGACCCTCAAAAAACTGTCCTTTCTGTTTTGGGTTGCTCACTTCCTGTTGAGTCAGAGATTAATTTTATTTGCTCTAGTATAGTGACTTTCAATGGGTATGTCGCGAGAATTTTTAAAACATGCAATACCTGACTATTTAATCAGGAGCACTGACCACTTTTCCCTTAGATTGTCAAACTAAAAAATGACAACCAACACAATAGCTGCCTGGTGTGAATGAATCAAAATTATACCTATTTATTTTGTCAGACTGTCAAGTAATATATTTTCTGGTGTGCTGCAGAATTTAATAATTAGTTTATGTGTGCCATGAGATGAAAAAGGTTAAAATTTTCTGCTCTAGAGCCTCATTGCTGCTCTAGTGCCTCCTTGCCAGGGTAAAGGAGATTCACCATTCATGAGTTCATGCCAATCCCAGGAGTGACCGTCATGTGGCAGCACCTAGCTAGCTGGTGTTGGTGAGCGATTCCCACTTCCACTCCTCCCCTATTTCACCCCTGATTAAACTCTGTTGCTAGCCAGAAGCAACTCTGAACATAAATGTCTTGAACATCCCAAATATGTGGGAAGTGGAAAGAGAGAGGCAGTAGAAGATGTGGAAAAAGCACTGATTTTAGAGCCAGATAGGCCTGGGTTTTCTTTCCTTGGTCACCAGAAGCAATGTTCTGACACTATATGGCAATGCTTCCTTCGTTGTGGCTCTGAAGGGTTCTGTTTAGTTTTTGTGTTGTTGTTTTTAAACTCTATAAAATATATGTTTATTTTCCACTGTCAGAAGTGCCAACCAAATGATCCTGCAACTAGAGAAGACAGAAAAATAGCAACCGCTATTGACAAGACAGACACAGGATCAATGATGCATGCATGATGATGGAATATATCACCAAGGCCTAGTTTTTAGGTTGTGTATAGAAACAGCAAGGAAAAAAAAGACATCCAAGTTCTCTTTTGTGGAGATTGAGCTGTTGAGATTTATTTTTAAAAATTTCTTTTATCAGTCAATTCCACAAGCCTGGGAATCATCTTCATCCCCTATATCCATTCCATTTCATTTGTTCATTAATTCCCTCGTTTTGTTTATTAGTTCACTCAACCAATGTTTACTATCTTCAGAGCACTTTGGCTGGATACTCTAATTTTTATTTTGTGGGTGTTTTTTTTTTTAATAGGACTAATAAAATTTCAGAAAAGACTTGATTTTAATACCATTAATAAAAATAGCCCCATGAGTGAAAAGATCAAGTAATTAAGAATACAAATAGCCAGTTTTTAAAATAGTCATGGGGATGTCAAGTAAGCATAGGGAATATAGTCAATAGCATTGTAATGGTGTCAAATGGGTACTAGGCTTATGGAGTGACCACTTTGTAAGATATATAAATGTCTAATCACTATGTGGTACACCAAAAACTAATATAATATTAAATATAAACTATAATTGAAAATATTTAATTAAAAAAAATAGACACATGAGAGGGAAGCCTAACCCTAAACATTACTCTATCCTTTTTTTTACACCTTCCTCAATTCCCAGATGTCAGGAATTAAAACCAGCTCATAAACTCTCATTGGCATATCCTGTCTATCCAAACTTTTGGGAATCAGAGTCTCTAGGGAACCAAACACTCTCCAAAGATCACATGACTAGAGAATTTCCTCAAGAGACAGACAACTTCAGTTTCATTTAGATCTGCCTTTTCTCCTGTTTCACACCCTGACCATACAGGACATAAACACCTGGACATCCAGCCCATCAGTCTCTGCCCCGAGTCATTGTACTGGCTACAGCAGAGTCTCTCTATAAGAGAAAAGCTCTTGCTTTCAGAGAAGATCATGTTTGCAGACTTTTCACTCTTTGGGAAGCAGTGATGAGAAAAGTTGTGAGCAGAGAAGTGGGGAGGAAGAGTGGACTATAGAGTTGAGGAAATATCAACTTGCCATTCTCAAGACCTCTCTCTGGTGCCCATTTGTTACCTTCCTTTCTCCTACCTCTTGGTTTCTCTCCAGGCACCTCCAAGGTAGTGATGGCTCAACCAAAGACCCTTTCATTGCTTCTGCTCTTGCTGCTTGCAGGGGCCTGAAGCGGTGGGAGCCATACATGGCGGGGATCTCCCTTTTCCATGTCCCGCGCGGAAAGAGAGATGAACGAACCGGTTATAAGTGGAGGCGGCCAGGGATTGAGAAATAATAGAAATAAACAAAGAAGACGCAGAAATAGATTTAAAGCTGGGGGCCAGGTGGGACACCATTTTCTCTCTGATGGAGAGGCAGCATGACGACAAAGCAAGCCTCCAGCGCATTTATTTTTATAGGCCTAGATTTACATATCTATTCCCACCCCTGCCGACACCTGGGCTGCTATGAAGTCAGAACTGATTAACATGTCCAGCCTTATTGGAAAAGCATGTTCCCAGGGCGTGGCTCTGCCCATCGCCCTGAGCTCAGCTGACGATAATTAAAGAGAAAATGCCCATGTGTCTTCTCAGGCGGCCCCCTACAGCTGCTGACCCTCCTGGGCCTGGGGCTGGGGCGGGGGCTGGGGCTGGGGCTGGTGGGGGTGTAGCCCTCTATGGCCAGCCCATGTACCAACAATTCCTGTGGCAACATGTGGATCCTACAGTGACAGTTGGCGACATTAAATACTGTAACTTGATGATGCAAAGATGGAGGATAACTCAGTTTCATTCATTGCAAGAACTTCAACACCTTCATCCACGAAGACATCTGAAATATTCGTAGCATCTGCAGCACCACCAATATCCGGTGCAAGAATGGCAAGATGAACTTCCATGAGGGTGTAGGGAGTATTACAGACTGCAGAGATACAGGAAGTTCCCTAGCCCCCAACTGCAGATATGGGGCCAGGGCCAGCACTAGGCGTGTGGTCATTGCCTGTGAGGGTAACCCCCCCAGTGCCTGTGCACTTTGACAGATACTACCCTGCAGGGGTTATAGCCCCTTGGTTAACCTTTAACTTACTCCTTGAATAGCAAGCAATGAGTAATGCATTTGAGCTATCTCAGGCAGTTTTCTCTGTTTACGTCTACTTCTTTTTCTCTATATAATCCATTCTTTTAAATGTATCAAAGAGAAATGGAGGCATCAACCTATAATGGGTCTGGGCTTTTCTATAATAATATTTCCAGCAAACTCTTCTGCTTCCTTTTATAATACTGGTCAGCTTAACCCTCTGAGATCCTATCCTCTGGAATGTAGTCATTATATGTATGATATAGCATTTCAAGTATTTTAAGGTGCTTCCATCTCAGTTATCTCATTTTAGTAGCACGCACCCCTGTGATTCTGATATTGCTACATATAAGAGCCCAAAGTTAAAGGATTTGCTGAAGAACATGAAGTTAGTGGAAAAGCTGAAGCAAAAAATCCACTTCAACTGCCTACTAATCCAGGACTTTTTCTACTTAACCACAAGGAGTGTTTTGAAAGTAACTGCTTTTTGGTATTCCCAGCAGTCAGCTGTTGGGGAAAGCATTAAAAATTTGGAAATATGAACTGGCAAAATGAGAGCTCTGTCTGTATAACAATAACCTTGTTATGTTTGGTTCTAATAAGATTATGATACAAAGAATTTTCTTTTTCTCTTCCCAAACTTTTGAATCACTGTAGCAAGTCAGAGTATTAAGAATGCCCTAGATCATTACGACTCATTCACTCTTCCTAACTGGAAAGATTTTTCATGTTTTCCTTTTAATAAATAACTCAAGCCCAGCCAGCCTAGCTCAGTGGTTGAGCATCGATCTGTGAACCAGGAGATCAGCAGTTCGATTCCTGGTCAGGTCACATGCCTGGTGGCCAGCCAGTCCCCATTGTGGGCCATGCAGGAGGCAACCAATCAGTGATTCTCTCTCATCATTGATGTTTCTATTGCTTTTCCTCTCTGAAACCAATTAAAATATATTTTAAACAAAAAGTCAAACTACAGATATCTGTGAAGATGGTGCTATGGTTCTTTTTTTTTTCTTCTTCTACCCTCTTAATTATTTTCTAGTTTATAAACATGCACCAACACCTTAATACCCTCATAAACTGGTCCATGACAAAAAGTCTATAGGATCAATGACCAGGACACAGAAACATTTGTGTCATTTACTAAAGACAATTCTCACACCCCTCCCTTTTCCCTTTGAATATTTTGAAACAAATTGGGGAACAAGAAGGGAAGTATGTATCTAAGAGTGTGTGCACGCGCATGTGTATGTGTGTGTGTGTGTGTGTGTGTGTGTGTGTGTGTGAAAGGACTAAACTGAAAATACTTAAATTATAGCAGATATACGTTGTTTATATTTAAGGTGTGTAACCTGATTCAGTATACATATGCATTGTGAAAGAATCACTACAATCACGCTAATTAATGCATCTATTAACTCACATGGTTATCAAAAGTGACTCCATTTTGGACTGTTTCCACCTCCATTCTTTTCAACACTACTGAACAGCATAGCTTAGCCCAGACAGTTTCTACTGAATGCGTATTGCTTTCATACCATTGTAAAGTCAAAAAATCATAAGCTTGAAAAATCATGAATAAAATTGTGATTCATTTTTGTTAAGCCATGACACCAAACAAAAACTTAATAACCAAATTTCACTTTCAGCCTCTTCCAGAGATGGAATTGTAAACAACTCAATTTGGAATTTCCTGATCAGCACTGGTGAGGTAATCTGCCTGATAAGACTCCCTGCCTTCCCCTGAATGAAGGTGTCCTTGTTTAAAATAATCCAGTCTTTAACTACGTAGTCCCACCCTCTTTCTGCCTATAAAAACCTTCCATTTTGTACAGCTCACCAAAGCGCCTTTCTAGTGATAGATGGCATGCTGCCTAATTCCTGAATTGCTTAATAAAGCCAATTAGATCTTCAAACTTACTTGGCTGAATTTTGTTCCTTAGCTCCTGCCCCAGGGCCTTGCCATTTCTTTGTACCCAGAAGACTGTCTTTGATGTATGACCCCTTTGCTCCAGGCTCTTCTCAGAGTGACCCCCGGTGTTCTAGATGAGGAGATAAACAGGTGCACAGAGTAAGGCTGTCTCCTCTCCTCCCCTCTCCCCCCCACCACTGCCAATGAATTGGAACACTGCCCCTCCCACATCTATTCCTTTCTCACTGCCTCAGACTTCTTAGCTCTAAGAAAAGGGAAAGAACACTAACTTTGTTCTGTAGATTCACACACTAATCCCCACGGACCTGTGAACGTGAGTATGGGATCTGAATAGGGCAAGTTAGAGTTAGAAGGGTTGGTACTGAGCATGGCTGGGGAAAAGGCCCAGGAACCCTGGAAGGGGCTTGCTTGACCTTCTAGGTGATAGAGTTGAGAATGCAGTGATCCAACTTGTGAGAAGCAAAGACCCAAATTTAACTCAGCATTAATCTTATTAATTCACACCTCCCTTCCTCCCCAATATTTTCAAGCATAATACAGTGAAGCAGCTTAAATCTTGGTCTTCTCATCCTCTTTAGGCCATTTGAGCTAGCGATACGGTGCCACAAATGAGAACATGCCTATCCCTTATTCTGTGTCTGATAGAGCACTCGAGACCCCCAAAAGTGCTCTCATGCAAATCCTATTAGACTCTCACAGGTCAGTAAGGGAGCTACTATTAGGCTTATTTGAAGACACCAATTCTGAAATATTGAGACTCAGATTAGAGTTTCTGTAGGGCTAGGTAACTCCTTGTGCTGAGGACAGGGAGCTGGTTTAAAGGGGAGACTTTTTCAAACATCTCTAGGCCCTGATTTTGACCAGAGTAGTTCCTGTGAGGGCAGTTTTAATCTTGGTATTTGGTTGCTTAGAACACTATTTCAAAACTGCATTTCCTTTATGATGGTATTCTTAATGGCAAATCAAGATCATTCTGCATGATGATAATTAGGGAAATGGCCTCTGAGAAAGCAAGTGGGCCGCCAGAAGTGCTACCATGTTTCAGGCAGCCATTGGGGAAGTGCTATAAAGAGTCAAGATGAAATAAGCCCCACTTGCAGTCAGTTTTAATTGCAACCTGGGATTTCAGGGAGCCAAAGCCTTCCTGCTTGGAAAATGTTTCCCAAGTCTATTCATCTTCTACATTCCCTTAAAGGGTGACAACATTTTCTACTTCACAGACATAAAACTTAAAGTTCCATTCTCTTTCAGACACACTCTCTTATGAGAACCCATCTGGACTGTAAAACTGAGCTAGCTAGAATGCTCCTTGTTTTGGGAGAAGAGAGGTGTTTGAAATTCTCAAAATAAATTTCATCTATTTTCTACAATTTTGTGTTTGTCTCACTCATGCTCTAGCATATTTCCAGTTCTTGTAAATTTTATTATCTAATGAGATTTATCATCTTCTAGTCTGGAACCAAATGGTAAAATTGAGCCTAAGTGTCTACATTGGCAGGGTACGGAGTTTTAAGGTGGACCTCATTTGAAGATACCAATTGAGGGCAGTGCTGCAGTTATGTTTTCCTCTCTCTTCCAGGTAGACCCACAGGTGATCCTGGTGACTGAGATGTCCTCCTCTCTGAAGGTCCTAGGTGCTCTCTTGCTCCTGCTGTTCCCCTTGTGTGGGCTCCATGTACACAGCCAGAACCTTTCCTGGAGGCAATTCATGAAACAGCACCACCTGAGCACAAGCTGGGAATTCAATGAGTACAGATGCAATGACCTCATGAGAGGAAAAGAAGCTCCAAAGACAGGAACTATCACTTCTTCATCTATACCAGCGGTTCTCAACCTGTGGGTCATGACCCCTTTGGGGGTCAAACGACCCTTTCACAGGGGTCGCCTAAGACCATCGGAAAACACAGATATTTACATTACGATTCATAACAGTAGCAAAATTACAGTTATGAAGTAGCAACAAAAATAATTTTATGGTTGGGGGTCACCACAACATGAGGAACTGTATTAAACGGTCATGATATTAGAAAGGTTGAGAACCACTGATCTATACCTTCTGGCACAAAATTGAGCATATATGCATTGGGAACTGGAGAGATCGCTACAGTAATGTATACTAGTATATATGGGCCCAATATCTCTTCAAAATAATCAAGTGTTACTCAGTGAATAACAAAAAGGGCTACAAAGAGCACAGGAGCCACAGCTACACTGAATTCCATTGTGGCATGAATGGGTTTGCTGATAGCATAGAGGACATCCGGTTGTTAGAGGTCATCAGTAACTAGAAAGTCTACCCACACCTCCTGGTTTTAGTAGAGTGATTAGTGTTTCCCAGTGGTGGGCCCTGCCCACATCAATAGCCCTTGCTAATCACTATTTTGCATTATGTGCCAATGTTTTCCAGCTACTTAGAGTTATGTATCATATGGTTTCTTGATATCAACTTTACTTATATTGGTTCTCTGCCTGGAATACCCTTCTGTTGTCATTTACTTGTTCTACTCCTATTTTTTATTTATAAATCTTTAAAGATTCAGCTCACATGGCATCTCTTTTTGACTATCCCGGGAATTATCTTGACTTGATTTCTTATACCTACCCAAGCTGAATTATTCTCCCTTCACAATAAATTATATCATTCCAATGTGTGTGACATTTATATGTGTTATATGTGCAGAGTATGTGCGGTGATTGGTATAAGTATTAGAGGTGTGTGTGATATGGATTATACTTGGATGTGATTTGTGCTGTGTGTAGTTTAAGGTGAGTGTTATATGTGTGTAATATGCTTATGTTTGTGATGAGAATGTAAATGTTTAAATACTAAGTTGAGGAAAAGTTGTGACCTAGGCATTAATTGTGTCCTAGGCATTAATTGTGTCGACATGCTGAATTTTACTCAGATTGGGAGTGTGGGGATGGGCTGAGCTGATTTAGTATAGCATGTAGGAAGGTCCTACCTCACAGTATATGTTCACTCTACATTGGTCTTCTTCCTTTCCCATCTTTGGCTTGGTACTTTCATTTTGACTTTGATAAAACCAACATCACTAGTGCCTATCAATCATCTCCTCTCCTGGCTTCAGAAGATAGAGGTTTCTAATATAAAAATACAGTAGGTTGTCATCTGTATGAGAGCTATAAATTCCCAGGATTATGAAGAATCTTCTCCATCAGCTATAGAAAGACAGAGGTTAATACTGGGCTTATTTATTTATTTATTTATTTATTTAAATTTCTTTATTGATTAAGGTGTCACATATTTGTCCTCATCCCCCCATTCCCATCCCACACCCCTCCCCTTGGATGCCCCAACCCTCTGTTGAACTTAAGCATTGGTTAGGCTCATATGCATGCACACAAGACCTTTGGTTGATCTCTCCCCCATCCCCCCACCCTCCCCTATCCTCCCTCTGAGGCCCGATAGTCCGATCGATGCCTCCTTGTTTCTGGTTCTGTTCTTGTTCATCAGTCTATGTTGTTCATCATTTCCCCTAGATGAGCGAAATCATGTGTCACTATAGATATACTTATAAGAATTGAATGTGCGACGAGCAATAATAGTTATGCTGACAGGCAAATGAATCAGTCTGTAGTGAGTTTCTTTCTGGACCAACAGTTCTTTTGAGACCCAATATCAATGTCCACCGGTTCCCTATGAGTACATGTCGGCACTGACCCCTCAGCTCTGGATGGTGGACAAATGGTGGTAATGCAGGTCCGACTCCCTCTGGTTTGGTCTCGGCTGGACCCAGGGGCACTGCTTCACCCGGATCCAGGGGCCCACGGCCTCACCTGGACCCGGGGCCAGGCTCACCCGGATCCAGGGGCCCGCGGCCCCGCCCGGACCCGGGGCCCAGGGCTCACCCGGATCCAGGGGCCCGCGGCCCCGCCCGGACCCGGGGCCCAGGGCTCACCCGGATCCAGGGGCCCGCGGCCCCGCCCGGACCCGGGGCCCAGGGCTCACCCGGATCCAGGGGCCCGCGGCCCCGCCCGGACCCGGGGCCCAGGGCTCACCCGGATCCAGGGGCCCGCGGCCCCGCCCGGACCCGGGGCCCAGGGCTCACCCGGATCCAGGGGCCCGCGGCCCCGCCCGGACCCGGGGCCCAGGGCTCACCCGGATCCAGGGGCAGGCGGCCTCGCCCGGACCCGGGGCCCATTACTGGGCTTATTTATTAAGAATATCTCTAAGGCCTGGCATGTGTTGCTCAGTGGTTGACCTTCAACTCATGAACTAGGAAGTTATGGGCACATGCCAGGGTTTCAGGCTCGATCCCCAATAGGGGGCTTGCAGAAAGCAGCTAATCAACTATTCTCGATCATCATTTATGTTTCTATTTCTTTCTTCCTCTTCCTTCCTCTCTCTCTCTAAAATCAATAAAAACATTTTTAAAAAAATATCTCAAAGGAGGCTAATGCAATTTAGCTGGGTTAAGGCAGTTGTTTCCCAAGGAATAATACACTCTGTAGAAGATATTAGCACAACTGAATTAATCTGATAATAATCATTTTCACTTGACTGTGGAATAGGTTGAGGCTGCCAAACTTTAAAATGCAACTCTTCTTTATGAATGAGGCTCAAGACTTACGTTTTGTTGGAGGGCAGAGGAAGTAAATTGCAGGATGAAATGCTAAGGACACAGTATGTATATCTAGTTCACTAGAATTCTGTTTGCTAAATGAGGGGAAAGATACAGCGTAACAGAAATATTCGCTTCATATAATTTTGCCAAAGGCAGGTATGGGAAGAAGAAATACCAAACATTAAAACACAATATCTTGTGTATTTTTTTTGAAATTCTTTGTTGTTTAAAGTATTACATATGTCTCTTTTTTCCTCCATTGACCTCTCCCCGGCCACTCCTATCCCCAACACATGCCCTCACGCCCCTACTGGTTGTGTCCATTGGTTATGCTTATATGCATGCATACAAGTCCTTTAGTTCATGTCTTACCGCCCCCCTTTTCACCCTCCCCTGCCTTCCCTCTGAGGTTTGATGGTTAGTTTGATGCTTCTCTGTCTCTGGATCTATTTTTGTTCATCAGTTTATGTTGTTCATTATATTCCACATATGAGTGAGATCATGTGATATTTATCTTTCTCAGACTGGCTTATTTCACTTAGCATAATGCTCTCCATGTTCATCCATGGTGTTGCAAATGGTACGAGTTCTTTCTTTTTTATAGGATTGTTGTATTCCATTGTGTAGATGTACCACAGTTTTTTAATCCACTCATCTTCTGATGACACTTAGGCTGTTTCCAAATCTTAATTATTGTAAATTGTGCTGCTATGAGCATAGGAGTGCATACATCCTTTCTGATTGGTGTTTTTGATTTCTTGGGATATAGTCCTAGGAGTAGGATTACTGGGTCAAATGGGAGTTCTATTTTTAATTTTTTGAGGAAACTCCATACTGTTTTCCACAGTGGTTGCACCAGTCTGCATTCCCACCAGCAGTGCAAGAGGATTTCTTTTTCTCCACATCTTCTCCAGCACTTATCATTTGTTGATTTGTTGATGATAGCCATTCTGACAGGTGTAAGATGGTATCTCACTGTGCTTTGATTTGCATCTCTCAGATGATTAGTGACTTTGAACATGTTTTCATAAGTCTCTTCGACTTCCTTATGTCCACTTTTGAAAAGTGTCTATTAGGTCCTTTACCCAATTTTGATTGGACTGCTTATCTTCCTTTTGTTAAGATTTATGAGTTCTCTATAAATTTTGGAGATTAAATCCTTATTGAATATAACATTTGGAAATATGTTGTCCCATGCAGTGGGCTTTCTTGTTATTGTGTTGATGATTTTTTTTTTGCTGTTCAGAAACTTTTTATTTTGATATAGTCCCATTTGTTTATTTTCTCCTTCATTTCCATTGTCGTAGGAGCTGTATCAGTAAAGATATTGCTAGGATATTTTCTGCTTATGGATTCTTCTAAGATTTTTATGATTTCCCATCTTATGTTTAAGTGCTTTATCCATTTTGAGTTTATTTTTGTGTATGGAGTAAGTTGGTAGTCTAGTTTCATTTTTTTTGCACATATCTCTGCAATTATCCCAACACCATTTATTGAAGAGACTGTCTTGACTCTATTGTATGCTCTTGCCTCTTTTGTCAAATATTAATTGAGCATAATGGGTTGGGTTGATTTCTGGGTTCTCTGTTCTGTTCCATTGGTCTATATGTCTATTCTTGTGCCAGTACCAGACTGTTTTGAGAACAGTTATTTTGTAATGTAGCTTTATATCTGGTATTCCTCCAACTTACTAGTAGTTCTTCTTTCTCAGGATTGCTGCTGCTGTTCGGGGTCAGTTTTTATTCCAGATGAATTTTTGGAGATTTTTTTCTAGGTCTGTGAAATATGCCATTGGTATTTTAATGGGGAGTGCATTGAATCTATAGAGTGCTTTGGCTAGTATGGCATTTTAATGATGTTGATTCTACCAATCCATGAACTTGGTATATTCTTCCATTTGTTTATGTTTTCTTCTATCTCTTTTTTCAAGTACAGGTCTTTTTCCTCCTTAGTTAAGTTTATTCCAAGGTATCTTAATTTTCTTGATGCAATGTTATATGGGATTGTTTTTTTAGTTTCTCTTTCTGTGAGTTCATTATTGGTGTATAAAAAAGCCATAGATTTCTGTGTGTGAATTTGTATCCTGCTACATTGCCAAATTCATTTATAAAGTCTAGTAGTTTTTTGACGGATTCTTTAGGATCTTCTATGTACAGTATCATGTCATCTGCAAATAATGACAGTTTTACTTCATCTTTTCCAATTTGGCTGCCTTTTAGTTCTTCTTGTCTGATCACTATGGCTACCATTTCTAGTATCACGTTGAACAGGAGTGGTGAAAGTGGGCATCCCTGTCTTGTTCCTGTTCTTAGGGGAACTGGTTTTAGTTTTTGCTCATTGAGTATGATGTTGGCTGTAGGTTTGTCATATAAGGCTTTTATTATGTTGAGGTAAAATCACTCTATTCCCACTTTACTGAGAGTTTTTATCAAGAAAGAGTGTTGGATTTAGTCAGATGCTTTTTCTGAATCAATTGATATGATTATATCGTTTTTTTCCTCTCAATTTGTTTATGTGATGCATAACGTTTATTGATTTGCAGATATTATACCAGCCTTGCATCCCCAGAATAAATCCACTTAGTCATAGTGTATGATCTTTCTAATGTAATGCTGGATCTGATTTGCTAGAATTTTGTTGAGGATTTTAGCGTCTATGTTCATCAGAAATATTGGCCTTTTTTTGTGTCGTCTTTATCTGGTTTTGGGATTAGGGTGATGCTGGCTTCATAGAAAGAGCTTGAAAGTGTTCCTTCCTTTTGAATGTTTTGGAATAGTCTGAGAAGGGTAGGTTTAGTTCTTCTTTGAATATTTGGTAAAACTCCTCCGTGAAGCCTCCTGGTCCAGGGCTTTTGTTTGCTGGAAGAATTTTTTTTTTTTTTTTTACTGCTTCCATTTCCTCCATAGTTATCAGCCTATTCAGATTTTTTTTATCCTTCCTGATTGAGTTTTAGAAGCTTTTATTTTTTAGGAGTATGTCCATTTCTTCTAAGTTGTCCAGTTTGTTGGAGTAGAGTTGTTCATAGTATTTTTTTACAATCTTTTGTATTTCTGTGGGGTTGATTGTTATTTCATTTCTTTCCTTTCTGATTTTTTTTAATTGGGTCCTCTCTTTTTGCTTCTTGGTGAGCCTGGCAAGAGGCTCATGAATCTTGTTTATCCTTTCAAAGAACCAGCTCTTGGTTTTATTGATTTTTTGTTTTATTTGTTTGTTTGTTTGTTTTTGTCTCTGTCATTTATTTCCGCTTTGATCTTTATTGTTTCCCTCCTTTTGCTTACCCTGGGCTTTTCTCATAGGTCTCTTTCTAATTTTTTAAGTTGTATGGTTAGATAATTTATTATGAGTTTTTCTTGTTTTCTAAGGTAGGCCTGTAATGCTATGAACTTTCCACTCAGGACTGCTTTCACTGTATTCCATAGATTTTGGATTGTTGTATTTTCATTGTCATTTGTTTACAGGATGTTTTTTATTTCATCTTTGATCCCTTTGGCAACCCAATCACTGTTTAATAACATGCTTTTTAGCCTCCAATTGTTTGATTTTTTTATTGTAGTTGATTTCTAATTTTATGCCATTATGATCTGAGAAGATGCTTGATATGAATTCAATCTTCTTGAATTGTAAAGACTTTGCCTGTGTCCCAATATGCAGTGTATCTTTGAAAACGTTCCATGTGCACTTGAGAAGAATGTATATTCCATTGCTTTGAGGTGAAATTTTCTGAAGATGTCAATTAAGTCCATCTGATCTAGTAAGTCATTTAGGATTGCTGTTGTTTTTTTTTTTTATTGCCTAAAAGTTTTATCTAGTGATGTCAATGAGGTATTAAAGTCCCCTACAATGATTGTTTTGCTGTCAATCTCTCCATTCATATCTTCCAGAAGTTTTTTTATGTATTTGTGTGCTCCTCATTGGGTGCATATATGTTTACCTGAGTTATAGCTTCTTGTTTTATTGATCCCTTTAATATTATGAAGTGGCCTTTCTTATCTCTTGTTATGGCCTTCACTTTTAGGTCAATTTTGTCAGCTATAAGTAATACTACCCCAGCTTTTTTTCATTTCCGTTTGCCTGAAAAATATTTTTCCATCCCTTCTTCACTTTCAGTCTGTGTGAGTCCCTTGTTCTGAGGTGGCTCTCTTGTAGACATCAAATATATGGGTCTTGTTTTCTTACCCATTCAGCCACTGAAGGTCTTCTGATTGGAGCATTTAATCCATTTACATTTAAGGATATTATTGATAGACTAGTGGCACTGTGCATGAAATTCATGTACGAGGGAGGGGGGGTAGGGAAAGTGTTTCTCAGCCCGGCCTGCCTGGTCCCCGATGGCGGCCTGGACACTGTGGGCGGAATCTGGCGCTGCCCCTGCCCCACTGCCCGGTTACCTATCGTGGTCTCGACCCAGCAGGCAGCTTCAGGCGCTGCCCACCTGGCCTGCCCGGTCCCCCATGGTGGACTGGACACTGCGGGTGGCATCATGCTCTGCCCGCCAGGCCTGCCTGGTCCTCGATGGTGGCCTGGACCCCATGGGCGGAATCAGGCGCTGCCCGCCAGGCCTGCCTGGTCCCTGATGGCGGCCTGGTCCCAGCTGGCGGCGTCAGGTGCAGCCCGCTCCTCCTGCATATGCAAATTTACCCTCCATCTTTGTTGGCTTAATTTGCATATCACTCCTGATTGGCTGTGGGCATAGTGAAGGTACAGTCAATTAGCATTTTTCTCTTTTATTAGTGTAGATACCTGTTTGTGGCCACTTTTATTCTTTATGCCCATGTTCATTCTTCCCTTTCTATTTCTTCTATTTACAACAGTCTCTTTAGCATTTCTTGCATTGCTGGCCTGGTAGTGATAAACTCTCTTAGCCTTTTTTTGTCTGCAAAGCTCCTGATTTCCTTTTCCATTTTGAATGATAGCCTTGCTGGATAGAATATTCTTGGATTCAGTCCCTTGCTTTGCATCACTTTGTATACTTCATTCCATTCCCATCTGGCCTGATGTGTTTCTGATGAGAAATAATTTGATAGTCTAATGGGAGACCCCTTGTAGGTAACTCTTTTTCTCTCTCTTCCAGCCCTTAAAATTCTCTCTTTGACATTATTGTTTGTCATTGTAGCTATTAAGAGTCTTGGTGTGTGTCTTTTTGGTTAATCTTGATTGGGACTCTCTGTGCTTGTGTGACTTTTTTCTTCCCCAAATCACGGAAGTTTGTTGTCATTATTTCTTCAAGCAGGTTTTCTAATCCTTGCTCCTTTTCTTGTCCTTCTGGCACCCCTATTATATGCCTGTTACTTCATTTCAGATTGTCCCAAAGGTCCCTTAAGCTCTCCTCCTTCTTTCTATTTTTTTTTCTCCAATTGCTGTATAGATTGGGTGTGTTTTTCTACCTGGTCTTCTAACTTGCTAGTTTGGTCCTCTGCTTTCTCTAATGTACTGTTGAAGCCTTCCATTGTGTTTTTTATTATTGCTATATCATTTTTCATTTACTCTTTTTAAAAATATATATTTTATTGATTTTTTACAGAGTGGAAGGTAAAGGGATAGAGAGGGATAGAGAGTTAGAAACATCAACGAGAGAGAAACATTGATCAGCTTCCTCCTGCACAACCCCTACTGGGGATGTGCCCACAACCAAGGTCCATGCTCTTGACCAGAATCGAACCTGGGACCCTTCAGTCTGCAGGTTGATGCTCTATCCACTGAGCCACACTGGTTAGAGCCTTCATTTACTCTTGATTCTGACACATATTGGTAATTCTGATCCAGCCAATTTAGGGATTGTATGACCCTTATTCTGAATTCTTTCTCTGACATACTGCTTGCCTCTATTTCATTTAGTTGCTTTTCTGGCGATTCCTCCTTTTCTTTCCTTTAGGGGTTGTTTCTTTGTCTCCCCACCGCTGCTGTCACTTTCTGGCCCTGGGATCATTTGAAGGTTTGAAGCCCCTAGTGGTTCAATGGTCTGGGACTTGCTAGACCAAAGGCTGTGTCTGCCTTAAGTTTCACACTTTTACTGTATCTGCTCTGACTTGTACCCCCTCATTCCACAGATATGGTCCCTCAGTTGTTCACTTCAGATTCTCCTGGTTGGTGGGCATGCATGCACAGTTCCTCTGGTGTGCAACCCCCTATGAGGGTCCAGAGCCCTGTGGCATGCAATTTGATGTGCAGTTTCGGCACCCAAGGCAGCAGAATGGCACCCTAGGACCCGCTGGCAGGGCACATGTAGCATGGTCCTGTGACCTGTGGCTGGGCATACCAGGTCACATGAGCAGCTCTGACCTTGGCTTGGGTAGGGCGTGTATGGGGTGATAACTCTGTCCATGGTTGTGGCCCACACCGGCAAAAAGGCTATGTCTGTCCCAGGAGCAGAGTGCCCGCTGGTCTGCCACCTTGTACTGGGATGGGAGATAGGCAGGAGTAGGGTACCCCTGGCTTGTACTCACAGTGTGGGGGCTTGTATCACAGTATCCTGGGAAACTGGGTTTAGTTCTGGTGAGGGGGCACAGCTCAGGAGGTCTCTCTAGCTACACTCACTGCAGATGTCTGGGATCCAACATGTGGTACTATGCTGCTCACTGCCAGGACATGCTGGTGGTTCCACACAGGTTACGGCTGCAAGTGGCTCCCTGCACAGGTCTGGGGGTGCTGTCTGAGGTCAGTCTGGGTGTTGGTGTAGCTATATTTCTGACCTCCACTGCTGCCTTCTACAAGATGGCGTGGGTTCCCATCCACTGCAAGGCCGAGGGGTCCAGGAGTCAAGGTGCGGGTAGTGGGGGGTCTGCGGCTGAAGCTGTGGGCATGGCAGGAGGAGCGCTCACCCTGAGACTCACCAAGGTGGCCAGCTGCTGAGGTGCATGGTGTCTTCAGCTGAAGTGGCATAGACTTGGCAGGAGGGCAGTGCACTCTGGGGCTTACAGGAGCCTGTGGTGGAGGAGGCTGGAGTCCTGGGCTCTGTGGGTCTGCAGTTGAGGTAGCAGGTTATTGGCTGGAGTGGCTATAGGGTCTGGGATGGTGTCTGAGGTCAGTCTGGATGGTGGTGAGGCTCATTTATGGAAAATAAAGACCTCACTCATTTATGGAAAATAAAGAAAAACCTAGTCACAGCAGCTCTCCACTTCAATATGGTGTGGTTTCAGTGTCAGAGCCCTTAGGTTACCTCAAATTGGTTTGGGTTGCTTGCAACCAAAAACTCTAATGAATAAAATCTATCTGTAAGATTTTGGACCTGTATAATGACCAGCATAATTATTCCATACCAACTTTGGAATTTTTTATGTATACTAGATGCATATCCTACAAGAAATATCAACTTTATTTAGTATAGCACAAAATCTCCTCCATAATCTGACTTCTGATCACCTATCTGGCCTCATCTCCTACTATGCATTTTACTTTCCTCTTAATAGCAGTCATACCTAGCCACTTACAGTTCCAGGAACATACTATATACATTTCAACCACTGAAACTCCTTTTTGAATTGTTTCTATGGTCCTATGTTTATATCTCAGTTTTGTGGGATTTTTTTTCCAGATTTTAAATTTTATTTTATTGCTTAAAGTATAACACATAGTAGTACATATATCTCCTTTTTTTCCCATTGACCTTCCCTACCTCCTGTTGCATGCCCTCATCCCCCCCACCCCCAGTGTCTTGTGTCCATTGGTGTGCTTATATGCATGCATACAAGTCCTTTGGCTGATCTCTTTCTCCCCCTCCCCAACACTCCCCAGCCTTCCAGCTGTAATTTGACAGTCTGTTGGGTGCTTTACTGCCTCTGTGTCTATCTTCTTGTTCATCAGGTTATAATGTTCTTTATTTTCCATAAATGAGTGAGATCATGTGGTATTTTTCTTTCATTGCTTGGCTTACTTATTTCACTTAGCATAATGCTCTCCAGTTACATCCATGCTGCTGCAAAGGGTAAGAATTCCTTCTTTTTAATAGCAGCGTAGTATTCCATTGTGTAGATGTACCATAGTTTTCTAATCCACTCATCTGCTGATGGGCATTTAGGCTGTTTCCAAATCTTATTTATGGTGAATCGTGTTGCTATGAACATAGGGGTGCATATATCCTCTCTGATTGGTGTTTCTAGTTTCCTGGGATATATTCCTAGAAGTGTGATTACTGGGTCAAATGGGAGTTCCATTTTTAGTTTTTTGAGGAAACTCCATACTGTTCTCCACAGTGGCTGCACCAGTCTGCATTCCCATCAGCAGTGCACGAGGGTTCCTTTTTCTCCATATCCTCACCAGCACTTGTCCTTTGTTGATTTGTTGATGATTGCCATTCTGACAGGTGTGAGATGGTAACTCATTGTCGTTTTGATTTGCAACTTTTGGATAATTAGTGACTTTGAGCATGTTTTCATATGTCTCTTGGCCTTCCTTCTGTCTTCTTTCAAAAAGTATCTATTTAGGTCCGTTGCCCACTTTTTTATTGGATCATTTATCTTCCTTTTATTAAGTTGTAGAGTTCCCTGTAAATGTTGGAGATTAAACCTTTATCAGTGCTAACATTTGCAAATATCCCATACAGTGGGCTTTCTTGTTTTGTTGATGGTTTCTTTTGCTGTGCAAAAGCTTTCTATTTTGATGTAGTCCCATTTGTTTATTTTCTCTTTAGTTTCCATTGCCCTAGGAGCAGTATCAGTGAAGAAATTGCTTCGGTATATGTCTGAGATTTCACTGCCTGTGGATTCCTCTAGTATTTTTATGGTTTCCTGTCGTATGTTTAAGTCATTTATCCATTTTGAGATTATTTTTGTGTATGGTGTAAATTGGTGGTCTAGTTTCATTTTTTTGCATGTATCTATCCAATTTTCTCAACACCATTTATTGAAGAGACTGTCTTGACTCCATTGTATCTTCCTGTCTCATTTGTTGAATATTAATTGAGCATAGTGTTTTGGGTCGATATCTCAGTTCTCTATTCTATTCCATTGGTATATATGTCTGTTCTTGTTCCAGTACCAGGCTGTTTTGAGAACAGTTGCTTTGTAATGTAGCTTTATATCTGGTATTCCTCCAACTTACTAGTAGTTCTTCTTTCTCAGGATTGCTGCTGCTGTTCGGGGTCTGTTTTTATTCCAGATGAATTTTTGGAGAGTTTTTTCTAGGTCTGTGAAATATGCCATTGGTATTTTAATGAGGAGTGCATTGAATCTATAGAGTGCTTTGGCTAGTATGGCATTTTAATGATGTTGATTCTACCAATCCATGAACTTGGTATATTCTTCCATTTGTTTATGTTTTCTTCTATCTCTTTTTTCAAGTACCGGTCTTTTTCCTCCTTAGTTAAGTTTATTCCAAGGTATCTTAATTTTCTTGATGCAAAGTTATATGAGATTGGGTTTTTTTTAGTTTCTCTTTCTGTGAGTTCATTATTGGTGTATAAAAAAGCCATAGATTTCTGTGTGTGAATTTGTGTCCTGCTACATTGCCAAATTCATTTTTTAAGTCTAATAGTTTTTTGATGGAGTCTTTAAGGTTTTCTATGTACAGTATCATGTCATCTGTGAATAAGGACGGTTTTACTTCTTCCTTTCCAATTTGGCTGCCTTTTATTTCTTCTTCTTGTCTAATCGCAATGGCTAATACTTCCAGTACTATGTCAAACAGGAGTGGTGAGAGTGGGCATCCCTGTCTTGTTCCTGTTCTTAGGGGAACTGGTTTTAGTTTTTGCCCATTGAGTATGATGTTGGCTATGGGTTTATCATATATGGCTTTTATGATGTTGAGGTGTGATCCTTCTTTTCTCACCTTGCTGAGAATTTTTTTATCAAAAATGGGTATTGGATTTTGTCAAATGCTTTTTTTACATCAATTGATATGATTATGTGGATTTTATCTCTCAATTTGTTTATTTGATGTATCACGTTTATTGATTTGTGGATATTGTACCATCCTTGCATCCCTGGGATAAATCCTACTTGGTCATGGTGTATGATCTTTCTGATGTACTGTTGGATATGATTTGCTAGAATTTTGTTGAGGATTTTGGCATCTATGTTCATGAGAAATATTGGCCTGTAATTCTCTTTCTTTTTGTCATCTTTATCTGGTTTTGGTACTTGGGTGATGTTGCCTTCATAGAATGAGCTTGCAAGTGTTCTTTCCTTTTGAATTTTTTTTGGAATAGTCTGAGGAGGATAGGTTTTATTTCTTCCTTGAATGTTTGGTAAAACTCCCCTGTGAACCTGTCTGGCCCCGGGCTTTTGTTTGCTGGAAGCTTTTTGATGATGGCTTCAATTTCTTTCATAGTTATTCGCCTATTGAGATATTTAAATTCTTTCTGATTGAGTTTTGGAAGGTTGCATTTTTCTAAGAATATGTCATTTCCTCCAGGTTGTCTAGTTTGTTGGAATATAGTTGTTCATAATATTTTTTAACAATCCTTTGTATTTCTTGGGGTCTGTTGTTATTTATCCTCTTTCATTTCTGATTTTATTTATTTGGGTCCTCTCTCTTTGCTTCTTGGTGAGCCTGGCTAGAGGTTCATCAATCTTGTTTATCCTTTCAAAGAACCAGCTCTTGGTTTTGTTGATCTTTTGTATTTTTTTTTTTTTTTGGGTCTCTATGTCATTTATCTCTGCTCTGATCTTTATTATTTCCTTCCTTCTGCTTACACTGGGCTTTTCTTCTTGCTCTCTTTCTAACTCGAGTTGTAGGGTTAGGTTATTTATTACCATTGTTTCTTGTTTTTTGTGTTTGTTTTTTTTTTCAGTAGGCTTGTAGAACTTCCTTCTCAAGACTGCTTTCCGTGTGTCTCATAGATTTTGGATTGTTGTGTTTTCATTGTCGTTTGTTGCCGTGATGTTTTTATTTCTTCTTTGATATTTCTGGTAACCCAGTCATGATATTAAAAAAGGACTATGGACTTAGTCTCCATGTGTTTGATTTTTTTGGATTGTTTTTATTGTAGTTGATTTCCAGTTTTATGCCATGGTGATCTGAGAAAATGCTTGATATGTTTTCTATCTTCTTAAATTTGAAGAGACTTTGCCTGTGACCCAATATATGGTCTATCTTTGAAAATGACCCATGTGTACTTGAGAAGATTGTATATTCTGTGGCTTTGGGGTAAATGTTCTGAAGATGTCAGTTAATTCCATTTGATCTAGTGAATCATTTAGGATTGATGTTTCTTTGCTGATTTTTTGTTTAGAGGATTTGTCTAATGGTGATAGTGGGGTATTAAAGTCCCCTAGTATGATTGTATTGCTGTCAATCTTTCCCTTAATATCCTCCAGGAGTGTTTTTTTTCTAATGTATTTGGGTGCTCCTGTATTGGGTGCGTATATGTTTACCAGAGTTATTTCTTCTTGTTCGATTGCTCCCTTTAGTATTATGAAGTGATCTTCCTTATCTCTCTTTTTTTTAAAATTGATTTTTTACAGAGAGAAAGGGAGAGGGATAGAGAGTTAGAAACATCTATGAGAGAGAAACATTGATCAGCTGCCTCCTGCACACCCCCTACTGGGGATGTGCCCACAACCAAGGTACATGCCCTTGACTGGAATCAAACCTGGGACCCTTCAGTCCGCAGGCCGACGCTCTATCCACTGAGCCAAACCAGTTTTGGCCCTTATCTCTTGTTATGTCCTTCACTTTGGGATCTAATTTGTCAGATATAAGTATTGTTACCTCAGCTTTTTTTTCATTTCCATTTGCCTGAAAAACCTTTTTCCATCCCTTCACCATCAGACTGTGTGCGTCTTTTTTTCTGAGATGGGTTTCCTATAGACAGCAGATATATGGATAATGTTTTCTTATCCACTCAGCTACCCTATGATTTTTTGATTGGGGCACTTAATTCATTTATATTCAAAGTTATTATTGATAGGTACTTCTTTGTCGCCATTTTTATTCTTTATGCCTGTGTTCCTTCCTCGCTTCCTATTTCTTCTTTTTACAGCAGACCCTTTAGCATTTCTTGCATTGCTGGTTTGGTGGTATTAAACTCCCTCAGACCTTGTTTTGTCTCTGAAGCTCCTGATTTCCACCTCAATTTTGATTGATAGTCTTGCTGGGTACAGTATTCTCGGATTCAGTACCTTCCTTTGCATGACTTTGTATATTTCATTCCATTCCCTTCTTCTCTGGTGTGTTTCTCTTGAGAAATCAATCGCTAGTCTGATGGGGGATCCTTTGTAGGTAACTTTCTGTCTCTCTCTGGCCACTTTTAAGATTCTTACGTTGTCGTTGGTGTTTGCCAATTTAATTATAATGTGCCTTCGCATCAGTCTTTTGGGGTTCATTTTGTTTGGGACTCTGTGAGCTTCTTGGATTTGTGTGAGTTTTTTCTTCCCTATATCAGGGAAGTTTTCTGTCATTATTTCTTCAAACAGGTTTTCTATTCTTTGCTCAGTTTCCTCTCCTTCTGGCACCCTTATAATGTGGATGTTGTTTCATTTCATGTTGTCCCAAAGTTCTCTTAGGTTCTCCTCCCACTTTTTAATTTTTTTTTCTAGAAGCTGCTCTGCTTGGGTATTTTTTTCCTACCTCGTATTCTAGCTCACTGATGCGGTCCTCTGCTTCTTCTAGTCTACTCTTGATGCTTTCTATTGAATTCTTTATAGCAGCGATGTCATTTTTCATTTCTTCTTGGTTCTTCTTCATTTCCTCTTGGTTCTTACACATATTGTTGAATTTGTTTTCCAACCTTTTCAGTGACCTTATGACCATTTCTCTGAATTCTTTCTCTGACAGGTTGCTTCCTTTTCTGGTGATGCTGCTTTTCTTTCATATGCGGTCTGTTTCTTTGTTTCCCCATGATCTCTCTTTTCTGGGTGTCTGGTTATGTAGTTCTCTCTCTCCTGCATTGATTTAAAGGCACAAAATACAACACAACAAGGCAAAATGCAAAGGCACTGAAGACAAATGTATTCACGATACTAATAACCCCAAATAATGGTGACCACCAGAGAAAAGAGAATTAGGGGATAAGAAAGAAAGAAGGAGAGAGAGAGAGAGAGAGAGAGAGAGAGAGAGAGAGAGAGAGAGAGAGAGAAGATGTGCAAAACTGAAATTGGGAAAAGGAAAAAAAGTAAGAGAGAAAAGAAAGAGAATAAAAGAAGAAGAGGGGAAAGAACTATTTATATAGGGCGAAAACTCCAATAGAACAGCCACTGATCTCAACAAATGCCAGCCACAAATACCTAGAGATGAATGCAAAATGCAAACAACAACTAATATCAAGCGAGGCAAGGGAAAACAGAAGCAAAAAAACAAAAACAAAACAAAACAAAAAAACTAAAAGAAAAAGCGAAACAATTTCACAAACAAGCATTAAAAAACCAATATAATCAACAATCAAGCAAACACCAATAAAAGGACAGAGAGAAAAAAAAATTTGGATAGTGAAGAAAGAGAAGAGACAGGTGTGTATGGACTTAGATCAGGGGATTAGAAATTAGATATATAAGTAGGGTGAAATTTTAACAGGGCATAAAAAGAAGGAACAGGGAAAACCTAAAGCAGAAATAGGGTAAGAGAAACAGGACAACAAAAGGGGAAAGTAAGGAAGAGAGTGTTGCACAAAGGGAAAGTTGAGATAGAGTAAAATGATGCTAAAGGAAAGATGAAAATAGAATGTAGAACACTAATCCCAAAATAAAATAAAGAAAAAATAAAATGACACTTTAAAAAAAGGTAAAATAGTAGTAGTAATAATACTGATTAAAAATAAAAATGTAATAATTAAAAAGGTAAAATCAAGTGAGGAAAAATAATTAGTTTCTTAAGTAAAAGATGAAAAAAAAAAAAAGTTCACTTCCTCTACTGTTCTATTTGGCTTGCCTGTTTTCTAGTCAGGACAGTATTGAAGTTCCCTGCGTTCTATTGGTCCTCAGTGTTGTAGGCCACAGTCCTAATTTTCAAGCAGGCAGTACTTCTTTGTTTCTCATACTCCTTTATTTGTGTTTACAGAAGAGTCAATTTGTGATTCAACCCTTGGGTGGCAGTGTTTCTGGACTGACCTCCAGGTCTATAGATCCTCTCTAGCTAGTGTTTAGATTTTGATTTCCCTGTGGCACTTAATACCAGTTTGGGGGGATGGGCTGCCCCAGAGCTGGTTCTCTGATCATTATTCCCTGCTCTGATCCCCAGCTTCCACAAAAACAACTTTCCCCTGCAGTCTCTTAGAGTGTCCGCAGTTGGGTGATCCTATGTATTGGGCTTAGTAATTAAAAGCAAGGATTGAAAGAGGAAAAAAACAAAGAGAGAGAGTGAAAAAAGAGCCAGAGTAAGTGCATGAACTCCAGTGCTATGGCCCCAGTCTGTGCAGTTTTTTCCCCCCTTGGGTCTAAGCAGCCACACACTGTTAAAATTTTTAGGCTGCCCTTTTGTGCCCAGTTCAGCTATGGGTTGCTTTTTAGAGTTCCCTTCTGTTAGCAGCCCTGTGGATCCCCTTCCACATTTGCGGATCACGCCAGCCCCAACAGCTGCGGACTTTTCTTGGCACAGACTTTCCCGGATCCTCCAGCTCCCACAGTGCACATTTCTCTCTCCTGCCTGGACCACAGACTTCACCTTATCCCAGGCGAAATCTGACCTTTCTGTGAGGAGGCGTAGAGCTCCTCCGAATCTGTGTGCTCGCGTCACTTGGGGACCAGTGTTCCCAGGTTCACAGCTGTTCACTGGGTGCCATTGTTGTGTATTCCCAGAATTTTCAGGCTTCCAACAACATCCACTCTCCCCTTCAAGATGGTGCTCCGGGAGGGATCCCAGCAGCATTGGAGGCTGCCCAGTCAGGGGGTCCGGCAATCCCCCGCAGTCCCCTGGAGTATAGCTGTCACTCAACTCACAAACAAACACTCCCTGTGGGACCACACACTCTCCCTTCGTTCTCTCACTCATGCACTATCTTGCAGTCTGCCTTCCCATCAGCAGCCATCTTCCTTCCTCCTATATCTCAGTTTATTTCCATGACCATCGAGAAGCCTCTAGGCTCCAATACATGATGAGGCTTCTCAGCGGTTAAAAAACAAAATTCAATGGAGTAAATTTGAAGACCTAATTGGCTTTATTAAGCAATTCATAAATCCAGTAGCATCCTATCTAGCAACTAGAAGGGTGCTCTGAAGGATTGTCCAAAATAGAAGGTTTATAGGAAGCAGGATGGGGCAACAAAGCTATTAATGAAAGAAAAGAAAGGATTATTTTGGCTCTGGAACAACTTTTCTTTGGGGGAAGGAAAGAAGAAGGTTTCAATTATATAGATTGTCTCTTCTTTCTATGTGGAATGAAGAGAGCCTTTCTATGTGGAATGGGCCTTACTTGGGCTTGACCAGAACATTCCATATTGGTTGATTAGGATTATGTTTATGGGAGAAGTTGAAATTGCAATTAAATCAGGTATTAAACCTACATTTGGTATTGTTTTAAAAGAAGAAATTACCCCATAGGCCCAAAATGGTGTCATTTGTGCTAAAAAGCCTATGATATCAAACGCAGATTTTTCCTATAAATTGTAGGGAAAGAAAAAAATTTTTTTGACTGTCTTTGGGTCCCTGTTTGGTTCTAAAAATTAAACTGACTACGACAGATCAATAGGAAAAAAAGTACAAATTTTATTATATTTTTACATGTAGTGGGAACCTTTATGAAAGAATAAAGGCCCAAAGAATTGAACAGAGCAGGACCTTTTATACCTTTTAGGAAAAAATAAATGAATTTGTTAAAAATTTGACAAAATGAAGGGGTTTCGTCTATGGGTAGTAAATGGTAAAGGTAAGGGTTAGTTTGGAGTGCCTTCTCGAGACTAATTAAAGAGCAAGTCTGTCTTCAGTAAAAGAATATATTTCCTGCCTTTAGGCTGAAAAGGGAAGTTAGGGAGTGTTTTCAGCATTTACTGATTCTTAATTGTCTTCATCACAAAATAATATTTATATAAATGAGCCATATTTTGCGGTGTCATAGTTTTGTTTCCTTCAGGATAAACTAAAATATCTCTCCATTTATTTTTCATCTATTTTGATGTCTTCTATTAGAGTTTTATAGCTTTCTTCATAGTGACCATGTACATATTTTATTAGATTTGTATGTAACTATTTCATTTTTCTTTGGTGATAATGTAAATATTTGTGTTGTGTGGGTTTTTTGTAAGTTTCAAATTCCAATTGTTCATTGTTGATGTATAACAGCGGTTCTCAACCTGTGGGTCATGACCCCTTTGGGGGTCGAACGACCCTTTCACAGGGGTCGCCTAAGACCATCGGAAAACACAGACATTTACATTATGATTCATAACAGTAGCAAAATTACAGTTATGAAGTAGCAACGAAAATAATTTTATGGTTGGGGGTCACCACAACATGAGGAACTGTAGTAAAGAGTCGCAGCATTAGGAAGGTTGAGAGCCACTGATATATAAGAAAGCAATTGATTTTGGTATATTAACCTTGTCTCCTGCAACTTTGTTATAAAGCAACAACATTTTTTATGCAGTAGATAATCAGAGCCATTAAAAGCATTAATAGCTGGTTTGGCTCAGTGGGTAGAGTGTTAGCTCGAGGACTGAAGGGTCTTTGGGCAAGAGAGGGAGGAAATCAATATTTCTCTCTCTGTATCTCTCCCCCTCCCTTCCACTCTCTCTAAAAATGAATGGAAACAATACCCTTGGGTGAGGATTAACAACAAAAAACAGAAAAGCATTAGGCAACAGTGTTCCACTATTATATTTATGCTGAAGGGACTAATCTGCAAATAATACGTAGAATGGGTTGGAAGGAAAAGAGGCTAGAGGTAGGGAGTCCATGTAGGAGGCTTTCTTGTGAACCCTCCATGAGACAATGAGATTCTGAATAAGGATATTGCAGCACCAGTGGGAAGGTAAGAATAGATTCAATAGGCAATTACCCCAAATTCCCCTTCTTCAAGTGAATGGGGTCTCTTCACACAGAGTTTCCTTCTGGGGATGCCCTTACCATCTTCTTCACCTAACTTCTAATTAATGATCAAAACTCAGCTCAGGTGTTGTGCCCTCCAATGATCACTCCTCTCTGCTGTCTCCTCACACTTTCCTGTCGTTTCCTCTATCAGAGCTGTCAGTGATGTTTATATTTATTAATGTAAAATGTATTTGTCTGTTCACCAGTCTCTTTCATTAGAACATGAAATCTGAGTAGCTCAGTGTCTGTTCTAATAAATGTCCACTTGAATGAATAATTTATTCAAGTCTGTTGTTGGGACTTACAACATTACCAAGTATGAGTTTTGAGTTACACTGTTTCTTTAAGTAAGCTTACTCTTCCTGTGCCTCTGGTGATATTGATACGATTTTAAACAGCGAGTTTGAAGGTCTAAATATCTCATCCACATTGCACACAAGAAGGTTATCTTCCAAGCCCTCTTCTTTCCTAAGGGCTCAGAACGTTCCCTTGAGAAGGCAGGCAGCTCTGGAATGCCTGGGGAAGAAACAGCCTAAAAAACCTGTGAACTTGGGAGTAACTACAGCTTCTGTTTCCAGTGGGAGCACCAAGGTGGAAAGCTGGTAAGAGAAGCCTCAGGGCTAGGGAGACTAGGACAGTGAAGATGGCTGGGAGGTCCAAGTCAAATAGATAGAGGATAAATATTTCAGGCAGGAAGGGGGAAGAGACAAGGTTTCTGACATGGGGGCCGTTGAACCCGTGAGCATAGGATAAAGAGAAGAATCAGATCTGGCAAGTAAGAAGAAAGGTCTTCTTCACATTCCTCCTCACTGGGCTTCAGGTTCATCAGAGAATTGTGTAAGACTCAAATGAGAGAGAAGATGGTTATGTTGTAGAAGACCGAAGAAACCCAAGTGACGTTTAGAGAAATGGAGTTACACAGCCTTATTTTGCCGGCTGTCTCAGAGGAGTTGTCTCCAGAGTCTGAGCAAACCAATATGGTGGAAGCCCTTCTTTTATCCCCTTTTGGTTTCTTTGTCTCCCAAATATGGATGGGGACTTCCAGACCTTTTGTGGGTTTTGCAAAAAGCCCCGTGGATTGAGATGGGGGTCTTGAGATCATATCCAACGGCCTGGCCTGTTGCCAGTGCTGATAACCCCCTCCAATGGTTCATGGTTGATGGGCTTTGTAAAATGTAAGCATTTAGGTAATAGGTCTTGCAAGACCAGATACTGGAGAAAGGGACAGTGACTTTATTATAGGTTATCAAGAATGTACATTAGGTTACTGCACAGATTCAGATTACTAGTCCCCCAAATATCAGGGTTACAGTGGAATTAACCTTTTAGCCTTCTCAGTTAGAAGAAAAAAGAACTATGAGATCTTAAAAAGCACAATAAAAATCTAAATGGTTACAAATAACAATTTTACTTTTATTGCTTATACTACTACTACTGTTATCTTCCCTCTTCCTACACAGAAATATGGTGCTAGATCTCCTGGGATGCTTTCCTCCCCTCCTATTGCTGCTGGGACTGTGGGGACCAGTGTATTCACTTTATGCTTTGCCTAAGAATCTCACCAAAGCTCAGTGGTTTGAAATTCAGCATATACAACCAAGCCCTCTGCAATGCAACAAGGCAATGCAAGGTGTCAATAATTATACTCAGCACTGTAAGCCTCAAAACACCTTTCTGCATGACTCCTTCCAGAATGTGGCTGCTGCTTGTGAGCTGCCCAAGACTGTCTGCAAGAATGGCCAGAACAATTGCCACCAGAGCCCAAAGCCTGTCAACCTCACTAACTGCAATCTCACTGGAGGGAAGTATCCTAACTGCCGCTACCAAGATTCTGCCCAGTACAAGTTCTTCATTATTGCCAGTGACCCCCCCCCCCCCTCAGAAGAGAGACCCTCCTTCTCATTTGGTTCCTGTACACTTATATAAGGTTGTTTAAAGTTTTTACCATTTTGCCTCTCACTTGGTACAGGTTCCCTTATGCTCTCCTTCCTTTTCTTTGTTGGTTCCCTAGTTCCCACATAAGAAAAAAGGAAAGTATTAGGAGAATTAGAGTGTCAAGGACACCAGACCAGAGTTGGGACAAAAAAAAACACACAGGATTCTTTTCTGCTTTGGAGCTGTGTGTGTTTCAAAGGAAGGTGCCGAGAACCAATTCCAGCATGTAATAATTACAAGAGTTTTACCAAAATGTTGGTGAAGCTTGGGGAGCTCAACAGGGTTGAGTCACATGTAGTTTACCTGTTGGAAACGGCTACAAAGCACCCCTCCCAAACCTGAATGGTATTGTTAACTGCCAGACAGCTCAGGGCATTTTATTGCCTCCTGTTGGCCAAACACCTGAACAGCTGTAGGCTATTCCTTGAACTGACAATCTCTGTAAACCTTTTGATACCATAGCCTTTGCAGTGTATATTTCCACCTTGCCTTGGGACAAATTGTGTTTAATAAAAGCAGGGGTCCTTGGTCAAGGAAGAGAGTCTTCTAGCTCCTTCAGCTGGAAGTTCCTCTGACCCCCCAATGCCTATCAAAAATATCTTTCATCCACGGGCTCCTTCTTAATCATCTACATGCAGCCCCTTTCTCCAGAATGCTGAACCCTTTGTAAGGCTGGGGAAAAAGAACCCAGGCAATTGGCGCCTGAACGTGGGACCTAACCCTGGAAGTACCAACATCAATGGCAAGTTTCTGGAGAAAGAAGTATTCACCTGAGTGGAAAATATCACCGGACCTGGTGGTGGAAAGTTCACTGTGCGTAGAGCTCATGTCGGCTTCGGAACGCCACGGTTCTGCAAGTGGGTGAGTGATACTTTGTGTTTCAGTCAGATTATTATGGGGAAGAATTTGGTCAATAGGCAAAATTATAAAGAAATTGGAAAATCAAAAGGTACTTTTTAAAATCAAGCTGAAAAAAGAGTACCGTGGTCATCTTTAATATGGTTTCTTGTTCAAATCATGAAAAACCTGGTTTGTTTTGAGGATCAAAAATCTATAATTTCTAAAAAGCCACCAGATCCTCTGCCCCTGGAGAGGAGAGACTGGGCTGCTAGAGAGATTAAGGCCATCAGGCTCTCTCCCCAGGAGATTATTCAATGTTTTGTTTAAAAATTACCGGAGAACATCTTATTGAAAGATGAAACAGAGGGCCGGAGACCGTGGGATACCAGGACACAGGCTTTATTGGAGATCACCCTGCCGGCCGCCTTCCAGAGGGGAGAGGGAGAGGGAGAGGGAGAGAGAGCCGGGGTGAAGAGTGCCTTTTAAGGGGAGGAAGAGGGGACGGGGCTTAGGGCACTCAGCACACGCTGATTGGTGGTTTCATGTAAGGCACATGATTAGGCACCTAGGGACTTAGGAATTGGGGGTCTAGGGTATATGGCAGGTGCTGATTGGTGGTTCAATGTACAGTCCATATAAGGTGTTCAGGAATGTCCGGCTGCAGGTGGAGTTTACGTCATGCTCTGTCCATCAGTTGGGGGAAGGGAGGATCTATCACTTATGATATGCAAATTTTGGCCAAGATAACCTTGGGTGCTAGTAATTCCTTCGGAAAGCGAAAAAGGAAAAAAAATTAAGATCTGTCTTTATCTTTTGAGCATGAAAAGATATTCAGCCAGATCTGTTACTGACTCTTTCCCCCAGAGCAAACAGGATGTGGGGGAAGGGAGATATCTGGCAATCCAATATGGAAACCCACTCTTCCAGTATGCTGGTTTAAGGTCTCTTTTCTCAAGCTGAAAAAGTTTTAAAGCTACACCCTTTGTTTATGGAGGAAGAAAGCTGCTTGCCCTTCCCCCAGCAGACAGGTAAATCAGTTTCCCTCAGTGGCAAACTCTTAAAGCCTTTGAAATCAGTTTCCTACCAGCAGCCATCTTTGAGGAATGTGGTAATTTGCATTTGAAAGGCTACAAACTTCCTCCAAACACGTTTGGCAGCAAAAAAATAATAATTTTTTTTTGAAGTTTGATTAATTATATAAATAATAAAGTTAAAGTTTTAAATATTTTGAAATGACAAAGTGCTAAAATATTAATCTAAATTTGCCTCATGAAAAATCTAGAGGACAGAATTGGATCTATTTTATTATGTCTTGTGTTTTAGAAATTTATTCTTAAGAATATAAAAGTGTTATTAATCTAGGAACTGCTAAATATTTGACTTGCCAGCTCTAAAAGTTCAAGGTTCAAATTGAATTGGGAGAAATTATATAGTTGTGGTAATTAAATGCCTAAAATATAAAAGTTGTTGAAAAAATGTGTTTTCTTCTGAATATAATTAAGAACTCAAATTATGTTGTTTATTTGTCTAATTAAATAAAAAGAATTAATTCTGTGATTCCCAACTGAAAATTTTTTATATAAAGACCAGTTTAAATTTGATATCTTAAGATAATTATAAAAAGTATTATAATCTTTAAATCATATATAGATATATATTTGATTTTTTTTCCAAGTTAAATTTCAAGGCTCTAGCCGAGGGATAATTTAAGACATTTTCACGGGCCCTGAGATGTTTTCAAAGTTATTCTCTCTTAAAGGAAATATTTTTGAAATTTAACCGATCTAATATACTTGAAATTGCACGGAAAGCTTTATCAAAAAAATTAATAGCCATATTTTACTTATAAATGTTATAAAGGTTTTGGCCTCTAAGGAGGGCAAAATAAGTAACTAATATTTCTTAAAATCCAAAGGCAGAATTTTAAAATAACAAAAAGCCCATAGCCACCTGCATTTTTAATCTGATGGAGGTGGGGCCGCTTTTGCACCTTGTGAGTAAGATGTAAACATTTACTAAATTTGCTTTACTTTTTAATTAAAGATACCTACTCAAATTATAAACGATTAAATTCTAATAAAGACCAGAAACAGCTAGTGAGAATTTTGTTTATCTGTAGGGATTTTGGTTTGCTCTTCCCTTGTATATTGTGAGAATAAACAAACCATCTTTTCTATCAAAGAACAGTTTAGGCAGCCACCATTATGGCCACATGGCTTGCCACTCCCCCTGGGGGCCACCATCTTGAAACAGCATCTTTGTAAGCAATTTGAATAAGTTTTCTAAGGAAGTTACTGAAGACTTCCCATAATCCCTCTGTATATGCAAATAAGCTTAAGAGGATACTTTAAAAATATAATTATAATTTTAATAAAAAGGATAAATTTGAAAATTTTGAATTCTCTTCTACTAATATTTAAAGTATAAACTAAGCCGAAACCGGTTTGGCTCAGTGGATAGAGCGTCGGCCTGCGGACTGAAGGGTCCCAGGTTCGATTCCGGTCAAGGGCATGTGCCTTGGTTGCGGGCACATCCCCAGTGGGGGGTGTGCAGGGGGCGGCTGATCGATGTTTCTCTCTCATCGATGTTTCTAACTCTCTATCTCTCTCCCTTCCTCTCTGTAAAAAATCAATAAAATATATATATTTAAAAAAAAAATAAAGTATAAACTAAGATTGTTGTTAAAATATTAAATCTGACAGTAAAATAGTAGTCAAGTTTACTGTAATGAGATTTCTTGTGACATGGCTATTCCGATGCACAAGCAAAAATTAAACAGCAGCTGTAGGTTGCTTGTATAAAGAAAGACAAAGATTTAATATTTAAATCAAAAAAGGAGGGATAGTCAAAAAATATGATATGTGGAGAAATATCCTGGAAGTAAATTATATTAAGAAATTTTTTACTTTGAAAATTAATTTTCACTTGTTATGAAAACAGCAAGACACCCATGAAAAATCACATGGTGTCAAAATAAGCCAGAGGAAAATTGTTTGGAAAAAATAAAAAGGATCCCAAGTCAAATTTATAGAAAAGATTCCTTTATTCACCTTTGGTTGAGAATATGTTTGTATATTTCCAGAAAAGCCCATGTGAATTCCTGCAACAACGGATCCCAAAGAGGAATTGACAGGACTGCTCCAGCCACAGAATAAGCAGTGGCCCCAAGAACTGAGGAGAAACAGTCCCGAAAATAAAGATGGTGAAGATGCCTTTCCATGCTAGCAGTCAGCAGCTCTGCGTCACTGCAAGTTGCCCAGGACCAAATCAGAGAGGGTCAGACCTGCGTTGCCACTACTTGTCTACCATCCAGAACTGAAATATCATTGCTGACATGTACACATAAGGAACTGTTGGACATTGAAATTGGGACTCAAAGAACTGTTGGCCCAGAAAGAAACTGACTGCAGGCTAATTCCTTTAATGCCTGACAGCAATTTAAAGGGACTTGATAGACCTCTGTCCTTTCCATTGAATTTAAAAACCTTAAAACATACATTCTTGTTTAATTTAAAAAATCAAAAAGGGTGAGATGCCAAGAACCAATTCCAGCATGTAATAATTACAAGAGTTTTACCAAAAGGTTGGTGAAGCTTGGGGAGCTCAACAGGGTTGAGTCACATGTAGTTTACTTGTTGGAAACAGCTACAAAGCACCTCTCCCAAACCTGAATGGTATTGTTAACTGCCAGACAGCTCAGGGCATTTTATTGCCTCCTGTTGGCCAAACACCTGAACAGCTGTAGGCTATTACCCAAACTGACAATCTCTGTAAACCCTTTGATACCATAGCCTTTGCAGTGTATATTTCCACCTTGCCTTGGGACAAATTGTGTTTAATAAAAGCAGGGGTCCTTGGTCAAGGAAGAGAGTCTTCTAGCTCCTTCAGCTGGAAGTTCCTCTGACCCCCAATGCCTATCAAAAATATCTTTCGTCCACGGGCTCCTTCTTAATCATCTACATGCAGCCCCTTTCTCCAGAATGCTGAACCCTTTGTAAGGCTGGGAAAAAGAACCCCGGCAGGAAGGTAATAAGGAAGAGGGCAAAGAAGGGTCCAGACCTCCATATTTTTAACCTGGCAACTTCTGCCAAGCTTTGTTACACTGCATTAACAGCAATAAAACACTTTCTGCTGCATTCCAGTGAGTGTGAGTATGAGTGAGAACCCGTCTTTTTTTTTTTTTTTTTTTTTTTTTACCAGAAGAGGACAGACACTAAGGAGGGTCTGTCCCATCACTGGTTGGAAATAGGCACTTCTGTGGTGTCAGGGGAAAAAAATTTCAGGACATTCACGTAGGAGGAGTTTAGTGATAGTGGCAAGGTTTGTTTATTTATTTACTTAGTTAGTTATTTAAATTTATCTTTATTATTAAAAGTATTACAGTTGTCCCATTTGTTTATTTCTCAGTGACTCCCCTCCACCCCACACCCACCCCTCCTAGGCCTTCACCACTCTATTGTCTATGTCCATGGGTTATGCATATATGCATACATGTTCCCTGGTTAATCACTCCCCAATATCCCCCCCTAACCCCAGCCTTCCCTCTGAAATTGTCAGACTTTTCCATCGTTCTGTGTCTCTGGATCTATTTTGTTCATCAGTTTATTTTGTTCATTAGATCAGTGGCAAGATTTATTAGAGTGACAAGTGACAGTAAGCTTTCAGAGAGGCAGAGAGAGCAGGCAGGCTATAGGGGGGTGGTTGCGTGGACTCAGAAAAGGAAGTTACAGAGGCAAAAGGAGAGTCCTGCTCTGTTTGCTGCTCCCCTGGTTCTGAGTCTTGCCAGGACCCTTCGAGTTTAGGACAAAAGAAGCCAAAAGTTACGTGCCCAAGAGGGGCCTGCTCCAAGAAGGACACACACTGTGTTCTTTGCCTAGTTTCCATATATTCCTGTGGGTTCGGGAAAGCCCAGGCTTTCTGTCGTACCACCCAACCCCTTTCCTGGATTTTCCAGGATGTGTCTGTCCTCCCTCTATCCACTGTATTTTTCAGGTTCTCTGGGGCCTGTGCCTTTCCCAAATCCAATCCTTTTCCCAGGCTAGTGTGATCACCATGTTGGCTCCTACTACACATGCCTCACAGTTATCCTTCATCCCTTGGCTTCTGTTGGGCATGCACCATGTAAAAGGAATTCCCCCTTATTGTTTTCTCCCTCCCCACCCCTCCATTAATCCAGCAAAAGGATGCCAGTTACCCTTTGTAGTGGCTGTAAAGCTATCTTTCCTGTATAGTCAACTAGGCAGGATGTTTTGCTCTGTTTGGAGGAACAATGCCAATTACTCCCCAGGGTGACTGTTCCATTCATCCCCTCCTCTTTTGTTATTATCTAACTAACTGCATGCTCTAATACTTTCACACCATTGTCAGCCTAGAGAGAGCTAGGCTTGTATTTGCCAGTTTTCCAAGAAAAATGTTAGCTCTAGGTGTAAGGGGAAAAATATTTTTTTCTCTATTCTTCTAGGTTCTTGGCTGAGAATGGTCTGCAATAAAAAGAAAGTTTAATAAGAGGAAACAATTTTAATTACATAGGTACATATGGGAGCCCCCACAAAAATATGGGACTCAAAAGGTGGCAGAGGATTGAGTCTTATACACCATCCTGAGCTAAGAAACTGGGTAGGGGGTCTGGGACTTCAAAGGGATAGAAGATGGTTCACAGGAAGGTGAGAAGAGTAAGTGGGAGACAAAGGTTGCTGTGTGATATAGTTAAGTCTCCCAGCTGAAAAAGTGATCTCTGGTTAGAGTTTTTCCTGGAACAGGCTCCCTTTCTGATGTAAATTTCTCTTATAAAAGGGCAACTTCCACTCTGTTTTCAGAGCTTCTGTGTGTGCAGTTCCTCAAAGTAATAAGCTCTAAATAATTTTGATGCCAAAGAGGCATGTTTTGGGGTGGCATATTCTGTTCCCGTTCACAGAGGGGGTTTCAGTTTCTTTGTCAACCTCTAGAGTTATTGGGTAATAACCCCATGGTTAGAAGGCCAAAGAAGTCAAAATGCTTTGTAGAGTGGTCAGTCTTAGAGTAGCATCCGAAGACAATGCATATTGGAAAGGCCAAATATTGAAGTAATTACAGATCTGCCAATTACCAGTGCTACAGAAGGTTCTTTCCAAACCAGACTATTCTTTTAATAGATGTCCTAATTGGGCTCACCTTCTTTTATGCCACACATTTATGTCATGTCTAAGAAACAAAGAATGAAATATGACACTTTAGTTTTCAGGTGCTTGGATTACAAGGTTGATGAATATTTAAGGGCTCTCCCACTGGGAAGAAAAAAGCAGGCCAGGGCAACTTGACACCTGAGAAGGTGGGTACCCAGTAGGGGAGATACCAGAGAAGAACTTGGGTTGACTCTCCTGGTTGTTGCTGGGGGTGGAGTCCTTGCGATATCCTGAGAAAAAGAATTTTCTAACTGGCATGGAAGGAGTGATTTTTATTTCTGTGGAATTACATCACTTGGTTTCCAAAGTCCCATTTTCTTAGAAGTATATATATGTAAATGGGGTTTGGGCACAGCTAAAATAAGAGCCAGTATCTAGAATGTCCTTTCCATGTTGGAGCCTGGTCCAGTTCAGCATCAGGTTAGTGTTGCAGTCCAGTAGTCATTTGTATGTGTGTGGGGGTCCACATGGCTGTGGGCCATATGGGCAGAATGTCAGGAAGCCAAGTGTGAGCCATGAGCCAAGCATGCCAAGAGGAACCAAGAGAATGAACTTCTTTGTTTAGGGGATTATCCCAATCTTCATGCCATTTTGTTGCAGAGTACCAGAGAAAAACCAAGAAATGCTTTAGAGAAATGGAGTTACATGGTTTATTATGTTGGCAGACTCAGCGGAATAACTTTCCAAGTCTGAGCAAAGTAGCATGCAGGGAGCGTCTCTTTTATATCTTTCTGGTGTCTCTGTCCCTCAAATATGGATTATGCTTCCGGTCCTTTCTCAGGCTTTGCAAAAAAAGTCCCCAGGTGTTGGGGGTCTAATGGTCTGGCTGGGTGCCAGTGCTAATAACCCCCCCCACTGCCCCCTCAAGACTGTGTACTGTTCATAGTTTATGGCCTCTGTGAAATGTGAATATTTAGGTTACATGTCCTGTAAGACCAGTTTCTGGGAAAGAGGCAGTGACTTAATTATAGGTTATCAAGAATGTACACTGGGCTTGCTGGCACAGATTTAGATTGCTACCACCCCCTCCCCCCCCACCCCCCGAAATATCAGGGATACATTGGAACTAGACTTTTTAGCCATCTCATTTTCAGTGGCCATGCCCACTATTGCCAATGACCTCTCTTCCCAGGTGTGATTGACAGAAAAGTATCTTCCCTTTGTCATCCCAACTTTACTGGGCATGCGTCTATCTTCCTTATGTGGTGTCCTCCCCCAGTGCTTTGCAGAGAATATGCCTATAAGGTCTGCCCTTCCTTTTGCTCCTTCCCTGTTATTAACAACTAGCTAATTACAATGGTATCAGGGGGAAGTCTATGGTGTGTGACTTGAGTTCTCCAATTTAGAATAGCTCTTGATAGTATTGACTTGTAAGCTGTGCTGCATTTACATTTTATAGTTTCAAAGTCTTCAAGGAAAAGTCTGTGGGGAATGGTGGGAAGTATCTTTGCTCATGTTTGGTGTGAACCAGTATAGGAAACTAGCAGCATCTTCAGAAGAGGTCTTCCGATGGTATGCTTTGACCTGAGTGATAATCAGAATGGATTTAGCTATAATAATAAAAGCATAATATGCTAATTACACCGGACGTCCTTCATCCTTCTGTATAAAGCCAGGGCTGTGAGGGCCGAGGCAAGCCACTGTGACTGCAAGGGCCGAGCCCCTTGCATGGATTTCATGCATCCGGCCTCTAGTGTACTATATAAGCATTGGACATTTCCTGACATTCTTGGAGAAAGTAATCTGGTGAAAGACTGAATTTCCTTTAATCAAACAATTCAATTACATTCTTGTTATTTATACATTAAAAGGATTGAAGAAATATGTACTATGGAAGTTTTGAATTATTAAAAACATTAAAGAACATAAAATATTACTTTAAAATAGCAAAATTAAGTGTGAGATATACATTCTATTTCATCTTTTTCTGTGTCCTTAAAAATCACTGCAAATATTTTTCCCAGAAAAAATTAAAAACAAAAATATGAGTGCCATCTTTTAGAGACTTCAGCAAGACCTAAACTTCCTCTCTCCTCTCCAACTTCTCCCTCCTCCAAGAGTTGTAGTCACTTTTTGTTTCTGATAAGGGAGGGAGTAAGAATGAGGGTAACTGGGACAATCTTATGACAAAACTCTTAGAAGGTGTTAGTTTTAGAAAAATGGACTAGACTGAGATGGAGATTCTCCCAGATTTGTTCTCTTTTCTACATGCAATTATGTACTGTGAGAGTGTCAAGATAATTGACTAAATTAGAAGTTCATTTAGCTGTATCCATAAATCAGCTTAAGTAACCTGATATACATTATAGAATAATCCCAGAACTAGGAAAAGTTTAGGAACAAATTCAGCAAATGCTCCAGCAGCTCTCAACTCTGGTTTCATATTAAATTCAACTGGGGCTTTTAGAAAAACATCAATGCCTAGATCTCTGTGAGATAAATATATATATTGGTTTCTGCCCCCATCCCCATTTCTGGCACAAGGCTCCTAAAAGCCTTAAAAATTCCTAAGTAACAAGATTACCTACCTGATCCCTGTTGTTTATCATATTTAATTCAAATTAGGCTAGGGTGCACATCCTAAGATCTCCTTCCTGAAGCAGCTTTCTCTGCCTGAAGGGTTTGATTCCTGATTAGGGCACATACCCAGGTTTTGGGTTCAATCCCTGGTTGGGACATGTATGGTAGGCGACAGATAGATGTTTCTCTTGCTCTCCCTTCCCTTCTCTCTCTAGACTCAATGAAAAAAATAAAACCCTTAGATGAGGATGGAACCCAGTACTCTTCATTCCATGGGCTGACAGTATATCCATTAAGCCAAACTGGCCAGAGGTATTATTATTATTTTTAATCCTCACCTAAAGAATCAAACCCATGACCCTTCAGTGCATGGAACAACACTCTAACCAACTGAGCCACACCAGCCAGGGCAGGAACACTATTTTTACATAAGTATACATTATTACTAAAATGTTTTACCTAAAATATTTTTATTTTATTTATATCTATTTATTAGTTCTTAACAACCCTATGTGATTTCAAAGTTAACTATCACCCAAGCTATTTTCTTGACAAATTATGTAACAAATATGAACTTATTTTTGTAAACCCAGATAAAACAAAAATACCGTATTCAATATTAATAACTAAAATACGTGTCTATTTAACTAAACCAACCTTAAATTAGCTTTAATATAAAAAATATTTTAGATTATAGGATTCTGAAAAATACGTGGGATGGCTTCTATTTTAATTTAATTTATTTTTTATTTTTTTATTTTTTCTTGTTGTTATTTCCTCCCCAGGATATTTTTCTATTGATTTTTATAAATATTGGGAAGGCCAAGGAGCGACAATGAGAAAGAAACATCCATGTGAGAGAAACACATCCATTGGTTACCTCCCCCAGGTGCCAGACTGGGGCCTGAGATTGAGCCTGCAACCAAGGTACATGCCCAAGATAGGAATGGAACCCGGGACCTTCAGTCCATGGGCCTACCTCTATCCACAGAGACAAACCCAGCAGGGCACTTCTATTTCTTAATTTAGGTAAGTATTTAATTCCTTTAAGCCAATAAATTATTACAACCTAATAATATCATCTGGAGAAAGAGAGTACACCATATATAAACACAAATATCAAAAACATATCATACACATAAACAGAATTACGAATAATTGTAGAGAAGACAAGATTTTTCATTTGCCCTCGATAACTTTTAAGGAACCTGGACATGGAACGGGGGAGTATCAGGCACGGTGACTTTAGCCACTTGTTTTAACTTTTTATCTTAAATGTATTGAGGTGACATTGGTCAGCATGAACATGTCGGTTCCAGGTGTGGGTTTCTATGTTACAAGATCTCTATATTGCACCATGTCAAATGCCACTTGTTTTTGAAAGTGCCCGTTTTTTTTTTTTTCCTTTGGTTACCTCAGGCCCTAGTGAGCTGTGTTTACCCAGCAGGAAGACCTGTTGAAACTTTGAAAATATTCCTTTTAGTCTTTGAAAAATTAGCTTCCAACTTTGTTAAGTTTCTGGTCAGTTATTGAATCTTTTAAAACCTGTTAAATATATTCTCATAATCTTTTTATCTCAATAACCTTTTGAAAATTTCCACCTTATTGGGAAGTCTCTAGCTTTTCCTTCTGCGTTTGAAAAAAATGATCTTAATTAACCTAATTAGCACCTGTAACACCCAAAAAGCTAAATAGTGAATTCAAAAGTCTCAAGTTATATTTTTGAGTATCAAACTTTTTTCTTCTAAAGTGCAAGGCAATTGTGCTTCCAGTGACCAAATTTTTACAATATCTACAGCCATTCCTACACTGTATTCAGATTGAGAGTTGAAAGATGACAACACTGGATTCTGGTGTGGCCAGCAAGGAGCCTGAGTGAGGAGCCAGCCAAAATCACCTGGAAGGAGGGAAGTGGAGAGGCTCAGGGTTTTCCTTATCGTCTGTAGTGATGGATCCCTCTGTCCATTGAGCTAGTTTGCCTTTATGAAAGCTGCTGTGGTAACCAAGAGTGTTTAATAAGTTTTTTAAAGTAATTTTTTTCTTGATTTTCTCTTACTTATTACGAGCCTACTCATGTATTCTGGGAACTATGAAAAGCCTCCATATGCATAGAGGAAACTATGTTTTTCCTTAGTGGAGAAGGGGATGGGATGATGGTATCAAAATCACATTTCAAAAATAGTTGCATATTTTAAAACATACATATTTAAATTGAGCAGTCTGTTGAATTTTGACACACACACACACACACACACACACACACACATATATTCATAAAAATAATCACCACAACAACAATCTACCCAGTCATATAGTCAGGGAATTCAGAAGAGGAAGGAAATTGGCCTTCAGAGTCACTTTGCTCAGATACATAACAAGAAGAAACTAGAGAATGACCCATAGAAGTAATGAGCTTTAAAGGGCAGTCACCACTCTCATTTGTAAAACATGCCTAGTGATGAGACAGTATAGGAGTAACATCTAGGCTCCATCTTGACTGAAAGGACTCCCACTGAGAGGCCTGACTATGACTCCTTGCTTTCAGTAAAATTCCACAGTTGAAATTAACATAACCACATCCTTACCAAGTAATAGACTGAAATGCTTCTCTCTGATGGTGTGCAGGCTAATAGCTCCTGTGATAGATATCTGAATTAATTACAGGAATTCTGCTTGAGGCTTAAGCAGCCCCTTTGTTAGCAGAGGTGAGGAAAATGCACAAAGTAATGACTGTTTTTCAGAGATTTCACAGGAGTATCCATAACTGGACTCAGATCAGTGGGTCAATGGAGGAGCCAGGAACAAAGGCACTGAGAAATTTCACACTCTTCCTAGAATCCCTGTAGATGCCTACCTGTCTGAGGCCAACACCCACCTCTTGTCTCTCCTTTCCTTCCTTCCTTTAACTGTAAAAGCTGCCTGGATTTCTGACTCTTTTTATGTTGGGTTTGCGAATAAGTTCCATAAATCTTTCCTGGCTCCTAACTCTGATGTATTGAATATTGGCTTTTCTTTTGAAGCATAAAGCTCAAGAACCTTGGGCCTGTAACAAAAAGAAAGAATGTACAACCAACATACATCATTTTTAACATCATGTTCTGCAAAATAGGTGTTTTTTCAATTAAATGTGAAGTATGGTAGCAACCATACTTAGGTAAAAACTGCTGTTTGAATTTTAACCCTGCTATTCTGGCTTCTGCACGCACTTACTTGCTTAAACAATAGGGTAATTACCTCAGCTTCCAGACTGAGACCTGGAAACTCACAAAGGTTATTTTCCTGTGCCTGTGGACCAGAACCACAGGAGATTGATTCCCACTGACTCAGTAGCTCCAGGAGATGAGACTATAGATGACCTTTAGAGATTATTAACCCTGCTCAGTTCTCTTCTTCATTCCAATGTCCAGCAAGATGTAGCTGGGAACCCCCCTGCGGGCTGTTCCCAGAATTTAGAACAAAGGAAAATTTTTGTGGTTTGGACCTTTAAAAGGACTGCCTACACCTGGGACGGCGTGGTCGTGAGGGTGGACTCCACCTGCGTGTGGTGTTCTCTCGGCCGTCCTGGCCAGTTCAATAAATCCTTGCCTGCTTTTTTTAATCAATCAGCAGCCTCCGGTGGTCTTATTTTGACTCCAGGGTTCGACCCCACAACAAAATGGTAATGAGAAAATGTATGTGGCAAAACAGCTATGATCAATAAAAGCTGTAGGAACTGTCACCTTCCACCATATTTATGGCTTAAAACCAGCAGAGACCATCTTAATCCAATTTTTCTGGGTGAAATTTAGTGGGTAAGATTTCCCCAACACTAGTGGGCATAGCGTGGTTCTTGCTATAGCTTCAGAAAATGAATTTTCTAAGGCTCCACAGGAGGATAAATTGTTTTTATTGGAATTATATTTCTCAGGTTGCAAAGTCCCATGTTCCTTAACACAGTCCTGAAAGAGGTTTAGCTGGCGGTTCAACAGACCCAAAAGCAGGGCAAGTGTCCAGAGCCTCTGTTCCATGTTGCAGCCAGGCACAGTTCAGGATCAAGGAGATTCAGTCTATTAATCCATTGTGTGGAGTCCACCTGGCCATGGGCCACATGGGCCAATGTAGGAGAATGTACCCGGAGCAACAGCAGTCCCAAGAAAGCTGAGGGCCAAGTGTCAAGGCCCCAGAGAGAAGGCTCCTTTATCCAGGAGTTTAAATATTCTCTGACCACTGACTTGTTCTAAGGTGTGACTGACAGATAAGTACCTTCCCATATCACTCAGACCTTACTGGACATTTGTCCAAACTTCCTTTGTCCAGTCCCTTTTCCCATTGAACTGTGGGGAAAGACTTGGAGAATGTTAAATTACAGCTATATAGCAAGGCTGTATAAAGGGCATGCCTATATTATCTAGTCTTCCCTTTACTCCTTTTCTGTTACCTAATAACCAGATTATGACAATGGTATCACAATATGATGACTAATTTCACCACATTATGCAATCATTAGAATACATTACCGTGCTAAACAACACACTCTGAGCCACCCTGATCAGAGATGGAAAGCCCATAAAAGAACACAAAATGGCTGACAGAGCTCCTCTGAGAAATCTCCACTCCTTTCCCAAGAATATCCTGAATATCCCCCCGCTCCCTCATTGAATACCCAACCCCTGATTGATAAAGAAAGCAAATCTTCTAAAGGGCGCTGTTCTGTCTGTGAAGGAATCCATTTTGTCTCATGGCTTCACCAGTAAACTCACTTTTACTTTAAACTCTATGCTGGCTTGTCTTTGAATTCTTTCCTGTGTGAAGTCAAGAACACACAGTGGGTCTCAGATCCTAAGATTCTCAGACCCACGTCCTGAATCAGTAACTAAAATATTTGTGGAAGCATTATTTTACAGTCCCTTCAATAGTCCACTGACCATGGAAAATTTCTTGTGGTTCCCCAGAATCAATGGGCCCCAAGTGACTATGATTATGGGACAACTGATCTCATCCTCACTCCCAAGTCCTAGATCCACACAAGGCCCCATCCACAAGAACCTCTCAGAGAGCTCAACTTCTCTTTACTTGTCCCCCCCCCGCCCCCCCCCACTTATGTACAAGCTCTCTGCAAGAAATTTATATGCCTGATCTAGTTCAGATGAATGATGCCTAATTTGCTGTTAATTGTTAATTATGAAGACAGTAAGTGTGAGAAATGACTCACATTTCTGAATTTTAAATGATGGACTTGGAAAAAGATGGGGAAAAAGACTTTTAATACATTCTCCAGAGAGCAGGCATCTATTGCACAGGCACAAGTGGGGCAAGGAACATAGCCTATTTATTTAGTCCCTCCTCTAGTTCCTCATTGGCTGAGTACTATGAGATCACCTGTTTCCTTGTACATTGCCTAGGTCTTGCTGCCTCCCATTGGGCCATTAAAAAAAATTGGGCTGAGGTCTTTCTAGCTGACTCCACCTCCCCTGTCTACCTGAGGCAGATGCCTGGGATGGTTTCTACCATAATGCTGGCCAGCGTGCATTTCTTTGTTCCTACATCCTCTTCCCTCCTCCCCACATTCTGCTTGTCCTGGGGAAATTCAGCGAATTTCATTAGAAGCAGACCTTGCTGGAGATGGACCACAAAGGTTCATTTTTTACAAAAGGAAGTGAGATAGAAGATAAGCATGGAGGGAGGAAGGTGAGAAAACACCTTTCCACTTCCACTTTCTGCAAGCCAGAAAGAAACCCAAAGTACATGTGAATCCACTGAATGATTTGCAGAGGTACTTATGGGATTTGTCCCCAGACAGTGTTGAGATGCTTCCCTGAGTGCCACTGTGTAGTCTTTAAGAGATGCACTTTCATTTTGTACCTGAAACAGTGAAATGCTTTCTCTCTGGCTATCTTAATTCTAACCTGCATTTCTCCCATGGCCTTCAGGCTAATAACTCCCACTACAGATTTGCTAATTAACTAGAGGAATTCTGCTTAAGGCCCTAGTTTTTATAAGAGCAGCCACTTGTCAGATGGAGCCTTTTCCAAAGAGGTGAGGAAATATATACAAAGTAATGACAGTTTATCAAAGATTTACAAGAGTCTCCTGATCTCCTGACTGAACTCAATTCAGCTGGGGGTCAGGGAACAGATGGGAACAAAAGGATTTAGAAATTTTTTGCTTTGTTGGATCCCTGCCATGCCTAACTGTCTAACACCCTCACCAACCTCACCATTCTTTCATTCGTTGACATAAAGACACCTTAATTATGGGTTCTCTTAACATGAATTTTTGGAAGCTATAAGATGTTAAGTCTGATCAAATAATTGAATCAAGCCCCCTCTTGGCCCCTCTCTCCCCGTGTTCCCCCCCCCCCCGCACCCTCCCCACCCCCCGCTCTAGGAACTGACCTTTAGACTACTTTACAACCAATATTCCTTTTGCTGTCCACCTTCCACTTGCTAAGACCACATTCCTCTTGTTAAGACCATTATCTTTCCCCTCAGGACCTACCCAGAGAATTCTCTGCCCAGAAAAACCCCACCTAGAGTCCTTTAGAATCTCTGACTCCCTGTCCCTGGGTACTGGTGCCATTTTGGGGCTCAGCCCACCTGGTTTTCCAGATGACTTAATAAATTCATAATTCTTTACCCCTTTTGGCCTTGTGTTCTCCTCCTTAGTTGACCCTAACATAAGGCACCCTCTCCCACCCCCACCTCCTGAGAGACCAATCGGGAGCCGAAAACCAGGATTACAGGCTTTATTAGGGGAAAAAGACCTGCTGGGCTGTCTCGCAAGGGGAGAACAGCAACCTGTGCAGAGGTGAACACACCTTTTGAGGGGAGGAATGGGAAGGAATGGGGGCTTAGAATACTCAGCACATACTGATTTGTGGCTTAATGTATGGTCCATATAGGAACAAGGGCTTAGGGTATTTGGCAGGTGTTGATTGGTGGTTCAATGTATACTCCATATAAGGTACATAGTTAGTCACTCAGGTATTTCTGGGCTGCAGGTATGGTTAGTCACTCAGATATTTCTGGGCTGCAGGTTAGGTCATACTCCACCCACCAGTTGGGGGAAGAGAGGATCTATCATTCCAGGCTTTTGGTAATAGTAAAAAAAAAAAAAAAAAAAAAAAAAAAAAAAAAAAAAAAAAAAAATTGAGAGTCTGGGCAAGGTCAGGGGGTGAAGGTCTGTCTTCCATAGCTACTTCCTGCTGAGAGGGGGCATCGTCAGGTGCATCTAAACAGGGTCTCAAAGATTCTGGTGACATAGGTGTCTCTAGGTTCTGAATTCAAGGCCAGATAGATCTCTCCCACCTTCTGGTTGGCGAACTGCAAAAAACTAGTGAAACAGCGCATGAGACAAGGGCCAAAGAGCAAAATTAAAAGAATAAATACCAGTGGGCCTAATAGTGGAAGGAGCCATGGGGTAAGTGAGCCAAAGGTAGCATACTCCCCTTCTAGCTGATTATGTCTTCTTTGGTCAATCCTGTCCCAGAGGGATTTAATGTGATCTTTGACAATTCCTGATTCATTTCCAAAGTAGAAGCATTCTTCTCCAAGAAAGACACAGGTACCCCTTTTTCTGCTGCCAAGAGATCTAAAGTGCACTAGTTCTGTAGGGCTACCGCTGCTAAGGAGTCTACCTGCCTTTGAAGGGATTCAAGGGAATTTCTAATGATGGAGATACTTTCTGAAAATTCAGCAGACAATTTGTGGTAGAAATGAATAGAGGAGTAAATGCCTCCCAGTCCTATCCCTCTACTGCAATGAAGACTCCCATACCCACTAAGAGGGGAACAAGGGCTGCCCTTTTGTGGCGAAGTCTGAGAAGAACAAGAGAGGATTCGAGTTCTCCCTCTGTTCTGATAGAAAGATTGGGGGTTAGGAAGACATAAAGGCAGAGTGAGTGTGACAGGTCCTGGGGAACACAGGTGTAGGCTGTAGTCCCACAGAGGAGAAAAATACCAGGTGGAGGGCAGGCTAAGGGAGGGGGTAAATTTATAGATTGTGCACAGTAGTAAGGTGTAGGGGTAGCTGAAGTAGTGGTTTTAGAGGTATTTGTTAAACAGGTAGTGTTTTCCGTATTAAAGAGAGAGATGTTGTATAGGGTATGTTGAGGTTTAGTATAGGTAAGAGTTAAGTTAGTGGCCCAATAGGATGGAATTGGAGTGGCTATGATGAGGGTTTAAGCCAGTGACAGACAAATCTAGCAGGATGTAGAGAAGGAGGAATTGATGTTAGAGAGAGTAGATGGAAAGTTGTGTTGATGAAGGTGGACAAAGGAGTAGGTCCAGAGTTCGTAGGGCGAAAGAGAATGTCCTTTAGTCGGGGAGGGACAGGTCGGGATTAATATAGGTGTTTTTTTAAAATAAATCTTTATTGTTCAGATTATTACAATTGTTCCTCTTTTTTCCCCCATAGCTCCCCTCCACCTGGTTCCCACCCCACCCTCTGTCTTTACCGCCCCCCCCCCCCCCACTGTACTCATCCATAGGTGTACGATTTTTGTACAGTCTATTCCCACAACCCCACACTCCTTTCCCCCGAGAATTGTCAGTCCACTCCCTTTCTATGCCCCTGATTCTATTATATTCACCAGTTTATTCTGTTCATCAGATTTTTTATTCACTTGATTTTTTAGATTCACTTGTTGATAGATATGTATTTGTTGTTCATAATTTTTATCTTTACCTTTTTCTTCTTCTTCCTCTTAAAGAATACCTTTCAGCATTTCATATAATACTGGTTTGGTGGTGATGAACTCCTTTAGCTTTTTCTTGTCTGTGAAGCTCTTTATCTCATCTTCAATTATAAATGATAGCTTTGCTGGGTAAAGTAATCTTGGTTGTAGGTTCTTGCTATTCATCACTTTGAATATTTCATTTTTAAATTTCTTTATTGATTAAGGTATTACATATTTGTCCTCATCCCCCCATTACCTTCCCAAACCCCCCTCCCACACTCATGCCCTCAACCCCCTGTTGTCTGTGACCACTGGTTAGGCTTATATGCAGGCATACAAGTCCTTTGGTTGATCTCTCCCCCTTACTCCCACTCACCCCTACCTTCCCTCTGAGGTTTGACAGTCTGATCGATGCTTCCCTGTCTCTGGATCTGTATTTGTTCATCAGTTTATGTTGTTCATTATTTCCCATAGATGAGTGAGATCATGGGGTGTTTATCTTTCTCTGACTGACTTATTTCACTCAGCATAATGCTCTCCAGTTCCATCCATGTTGTTGCAAATGGTAGGAATTCCTTGTTTTTTAGTGAAGCATAGTATTCCATTGTGTAGATGTACCACAGTTTTTTAATCCACTCATCTGCTGATGGGCATTTAGGCTGTTTCCAGATTTAGGCTGTGCCCAGGCTCCACACTGTGGCTTTTGCATATAAATGGCCTGCCTTGTGGCAGCTTAACCAAATCAACTGAAGCTCCAGTCAGACTGCTCCAAAACCACTCAAGCAAAGAGGAGAAAACTAGTTCTTGCTGTAGCTCCTGCTGGGGGGCCTCAGAGAGTAGCTGACCTGCACCCCACTGGAGATCCAGAAACTAGGGCATCAAGTGTTTGGTGTGAAATGACACCATATTTCAACCACTCTCATAAGGGACACATTCAAGAGGCAGACTCAGTGAGCGCCAAAGCCCTACTGGAACAAGTCCCTCCCCATAAACGTGTCTCCAGCACAGCAATTCCTCCTTTATAGACACAGCGGGTCCTCACGGCCAATTGGCCTGGAGGTCAATTCCTCCCAGTGACACCAACAACAATCAAGACTTAACTACAACAAGGCTGTACACACAGTCCACTAAGGGGTGCACCAAGAGCGTCCACCTCAGGTAACTGGGAGGCTGAGCCGTTAAACCCTTAGGACACCTAGTACACAAAGCTACCCTAACCAACTCAGGGAAGCAGCGAAAATGAGGAGGCAAGGAAACAGATCCCAAACGAAAGAAATGGAGGAGAACAAATGAATGGACATAGAGTTCAAAACCACAGTTATAAGGTTTTTCAAGAATTTAATGTAAAAGGCCAATAAATTTAATGAGACCCTCGAGGATATGAAAAAGGACCAACTAGAAATGAAACATACACTGACTGAAATAAAAAATATTATACAGAGACCCAACAGCAAACTAGAGGAACGCAAGAATCAAGTCAAAGATTTGGAATACAAAGAGGAAAAGGACATGCCTCCAGAAAAACAAGAAGAGAAGAGAATTCAGAAAGTAGAAGATAGTGTCAGAAGCCTCTGGGACAACCTCAAGCATACCAACATCCGAATTATGGGGGTGCCAGAAGAAGAGAGAGAGCAAGATACTGAAAACCTATTTGAAGAAATAATGACCGAAAACTTCCCCTACCTGGTGAAAGAAATAGACTTACAAGTCCAGAAACTGCACGGAACCCTAAATAAAAGGAATCCAAAGAGGACCACACCAAGACACATCGTAATTAAAATGCCAAGGGCAAAAGACATAGAGAGAATCTTACAAGCAGCAAGAGAAAAACAGTTAGTTACTTACAAGGGAGCACCCATACGATTATCAGCTGATTTCTCAACAGAAACTATGCAGGCCAGACGGGAGTGGCAAGAAATATTCAAAGTGATGAATAGCAAGAACCTACAACCAAGACTACTCTACCCAGCAAAGTTATCATTCAGAATTGAAGGACAGATAAAGAGCTTCAAATATAAGAAAAAGCTAAAGGAGTTCATCACCACCAAACCAGTATTATATGAAAAGCTGAAAGGTATTCTTTAAAAAGAGGAAAAAGAAGAAAAAAGTAAAGATAAAAATTATGAACAACAAATACATACCTATCAACAAGTGAATCTAAAAGTCAAGTGAATTAAAAATCTGAAGAACAGAATAAACTGGTGAACATAATAGAATCAGGGGCATAGGATCAGAGTGGATTGATAATTCTCAGGGGGAAAGGGGTGTCTGTGTGGGGGGTACGGGAAGAGACTGGACAAAATCATACACCTATGGATGAGGACAGCGGGGGGGGGGGGGGGAGATAAGGGCGGGGGGGGTGGGAACCGGGTCGAGGGGAGATATGGGGCGGGGGAAAGGAGGAACAATTGTAGTAATCTGAACAATAAAGATTTATTAAATTAAAAAAAAAAAGAGATGATTGGCCTTTTCTATTTTCCCTGAAGACTGAGGGTGGTAGGGGATGTGGAGGTTCCATTTGATGTTTAGCATTTGAGAGACCAGCTGTGTTATCTGAGAGACGAAAGCGGGGCCATTATCAGATTGAAGAGACATTTGAAAGCCAAAGCGAGGAATGATGTCGTGGGTGAGAGATAGTTGAGAGTACAGGTTCCTGTCCAGCTGATGGGGAGACAGATATATGTGTTTTCCCCACAGAGAAAGAAAATCCCTGATCATGGAGACAAGCTGAAAGGTGTAAGGAGAAGAGGTGGACTAAAGGGTATGAGATTCCTTTTTCTAGTTTTGCACTCCAAGCTGAGAGGGTAGTCACCATGGCACTACCAATAAGGGGTGACAGATGAGTGATTGAGATTTTATTGCAGTGAAAATGGGAGGGAATGTTAGAATGGGCTGTTATCCAAGGGAAAAGAGAAAGGAAAGGAAAGGAGCAATGGAAGATGAGGCTGGAGAAAAGGCAGGGGGAGAAGGGAGTAGGCCCCGAAGCCTGTTCCCAGGCCTCTAGTTGCTTGGATTTAAAACTGCCACATTTTTCTGAAGAGATAATGATCTCAGTTTCTGATAATAGGCAGACAGTTAAGTAAGCCTGTGCAGTCAAAAATGTTGTTCTTTGGGAAGGGTGGAGTGGTTGAGGAGGGTGGGGTAAGAAGGCTCTGAGGTCAGAGCAGTTTTCAGAGCATTAAAGGGGTGAGAATGTTGGCCTTGGGATCTAAAGGCTAAGTGACGGGGTCCCTTCGCCATGTCATGTCATAGAGGAGCTTTGCAAGAAGACTAAACTTGTGAACCTGGAGGCAAGAGTATCCAGTGAGCCTGAGAAAGGGGAAAATTTTTTGTTCATAGGAGGGGACAGTCATAGAGGAGATAAGGAGATAAGGTGTTTACAGTCCAAGGAATGGCTTGGCCTTGTGGGGTGAGAGAGTGAAACTTAGGTAGGTGACTGTGGTTTGGGACAACTGGGTTTTATGAGGGGATGCATGGTAGCCCTGGTCAGGCATCAAGGTCGAATGAGGAAAGAGTGAATGGGGGAATTTAGTAAGATGCAGTGTAGAGGTAGGTGGCTAATGGCTGTGAGACTAATCCATCAACCCCCATAATAGAGACTGAGGAGTGGACAAGGGTTCCAGCCAATTCAGAGAGGGAAGAATAAGTGGCCCTAGTGTCAATTAAAAAGGAGATCAGCTTACCTACCACCACAATCTTTATCCGAGGCTCTGTCCTGGTGATGTAAGTCTGTGGGGCCCTGTCAGGGCCTGGGAAGCTTCTTCAGTGGCCAGTCCCAAGGGGTCTGGGAGTTCCACACCAGATCCAGAGGGTGGCCATGCTGGACTGGCTAAGGCCTGAACCAGAGGAGCCAGACTATAGTCTGATTTCCAGTGGCCTTCCCTTCCACACCTTGAGCAGGACCCTGGCGGGGTTCTCAGGTTTGAGCAGGACTTGGCTCAGTGTTCTTCCTTGCTACATTTGAAGCATGGGCCCGGAGGAGGCTTAATCCCTGACTTACCCGTGGTTGGAGGACCAGCACTTCATTTGTGGTTCATGAAAGTGGTGGCTAGGAGCTGGAAGGCCTCCTTCTGGGCCTCAGCCTTGGCCTGATCTCACTTTTGATTTTGGATTTGGGTCTCCTCATCTCTATTATTAAAGACCTTAAAGGTCAGGTTAACGAGGTCTTTTTGAGGGGTTTGTGGACCTGTATCTATTTTTTGAAGTTTGCGGCATATGTTAGGGGAGTAAAGGTGGTCATGTCAGTGGAGAAAGAAGCCTGAGATGCCTCTCAATCTGTGAGGCTGGACATAGAGAATGGGACATGGACTTAGACTAAGCCCTCAGTTCCTGCTGCCTCCCTCAGGGGTAGAATGGACACGGGAATGGAAGAGACTGTTGAGGAAGACAGTCTTTGGGTGGCCTGAGAATGAGTGTCAGATGGGAAAGGCTGTTTTGGAGCTCACATTCTCAGGATTTGGGCTCTCAGGGACTGGGGAGAAGGTGGCTGCTGGTTAAGAGGGTCTGAAGAGAAAGAGCTGAGGTGTTTTTCAATTTGAAAAAGATCAGAAAGTGAGAAGGGAATGGCTACCTGGATAATTTCCTACCCCACTGCAACCTCATGCAAAGGAAACTGGTCAGCCACCTGTGAATTCAGTTGCTGGCTGTCATAGGGGTGGAGATTCGGCGGAGAGCGCACAGGGGAAGGCGGGCGGTTAGAGTTCTCAGAGGTAGAGCGTGGGGTACAGGTTTCATGGCAGGGTTGTAAGGGGGCAGCAGGAGTGGGCAAGGTGGAGAGGAATGATCAGCTGGTTCGAAAGAGTCAGAAGACAGAGAAAGGGGCTGAGGACCATTTGAGAGGGCAAAGAGGACTTCCTGAGAAGGATGTGATGAGTGGAACATGAGGAGCAAAGTGAGGGGTGAGAGCAGAGGTAAAAGAAAGCCTGTACATAGGGGATTTCAGAAGCTTTCCCTGTCTGGTGGCAAAATTATCTAGGTCTCGAAAGATATTGGAATCGAAAGTGCTGTTTTCAGGCCACTGAGAGCCATTATTGAGTTTATATTGTGGCCAGGCAGAGCTTCTTTGGTTTGATGTAGCCAGAAAGACCAAAGGTGGAGAGATTGGCGAGGAGACACCCTAAGGGTGTGTTTCGAGGGGGTTTGGATTGAGAGGTCCCCATGACTGGAGAGAAGGGGTATCAGAAGTTGGGGAAGGGGTAGTGAATGGGTATAAATACGGTCGGATACAAAGGGTCGGGGCTGCTCTCGGGGCTGCGTGGAGAGAGCAGTCAGCCGGCTGGTTATTAAAAGGCTCCCTAAATTTTAATTTGGTCTGGACTCCAGTGGTTGTTTACTTGCGTTCGCTCCACAATATTTGGAGGCCCCAGTGAGATAACCAGCCTTTGCCTGGTCCTGTGACCGGAGCTCACCGGGGTCCCCAGACTCTCCGACTGAGGGGGAGATCTCTGAGAGAAGTTCCTCAGCCCAGGGACTGGTGGAGGTTGGAAACCCCGCCTGCTAAATTTCCTGATTGACTCTGATCGGAGCCACCCTGATCGGAGCCACCTGGATCTGGTTGTTACCGGTAAGAAACTTGTTTCTGGTTCTGGTCTGTGGGCGCCCATCTAGGGTCTCTGGAAGGCTGGACTTGGCACTACTTCCGAGACCAGATCCCGGTGCACGACAGTGCCCGGCGATCCTCAGTTGGTTGTCTTTGTCTTTTGTTAGTCTGTGTGAAGTGAAAGCTACTTTGTGCTGTCTGGCTATACACATGAGAGTATTTGTTATCTCTTTCTATTGTTTAATTTGTTTAAAGATAGGGCGGACCTCCTGTGATGGTCTGCAAACGTCTTAAGCAGCGCTGCTGAGTTATTTTTCTCAGAGACGTTTGCTCTCTACCACAGTCGGAGGGAATCGGCCCATTTAGCTAATAAGAATTTCTCTCTCTGTTTGTATGTTTGTATAAGTAAGGGTTTCAGTTTGCTCTGATTTGTGAATTTGCTGTATTAAATTGAAATTTTAAAGTCCTAGAATTAATTTAAATATATAAATTTGTGACATTTCAAAGAACAAAGAACTTTTATTTATGGCTTTCTTATCTCTTTTGGTGGTCGGAGACTTCCAGGGGCAGGGCTTACAGCTACGCACAGCGGAGAGATTTACAGGCCCTGTCCCTGCCTGTGACACCATAGTCCAACATTTGTTTGACTTGCTGTTTTCAGTTATTAAGATCCTCATAGAGGACATAACCTGGTCTTTTCCTTCCTCTCTCATCCTGATTCTAATAACATCTGTAACTGGATTAAAGATCTTATCTTTCAGGAGGCCATCCAGGCTTTCAGTTCGCAAGAAATCTCCCTACACACCCTTATCCTCCTCCCCTATCTTTCCAGGCTGACTAAGAGTCATTTTTCTCCAGGTCAAACCTCAGCCTTCGAAAGGGAGGACTGCTACAGCGGTAGTCTGTAGTTTTCTCTGAAACCCCCACTGTTTCTATTTCTCCCTCTGTAGAAATTGTCTTCCTCTGACTCATAATCGGAAAGGGAGACAAGCAACTGGACTGGGGGATGGGACGGGGTAGGGAGGGGGTGGTCCGAGAAATCAAGAGTGGTAAAGGAGGAGGATTTAAGATCCTCTAGGAGTGTAGGGGCTTAGAGTAAAAATCTATGAGGGAAAACAATGGTTACAGATTTGAATGAGAAAAAAGTATCCTTAAATGTAAAAAGCCTGGTTATACAGGATCTCAGACCGCTTGCTTTATTTCCCCTGCTAAGGACAGAACAAATGGTTAATGCAGAAAAAGTGGGGGAGGGTGTCAGCAGTTAATTATGAAGCTGGGAGAGATAGGTTTTTGTTTATTTTTACTGACTGCAGACCGCTCTGCTAGCGTAGGTGTCTTATCAGAACTTCTAGCTGCCCTAGTGATTTAAAACTGGTTGCTAGGCAGACTCTGCCCCCAAGAGTCAGATGAAAGAAGGGGCTGGAGGCTCTCCCTCCTTTCGGGGACCTTAGCCAGAGACAGGAGCTGCAAGGATTTATTGAAAACGGGGAGACTGGTCTCACAGGAGGTAAGGTGCCTAGGTTGAGATCTCAAGGGTAAGAGTCTGTCGGAGGGCTGGACGCAGCATAACCTCCAGACTCTGGCCGGAGGACACGACTGTGTCCTCGGCCCGGCACAGGTGTCCGGACTGGTTGTCTTGTGTTTTGTCGTGTTGGTGTCGGGACTATTTGTTTTGTGTTTTGGTCTTCGTCAAACTGGGTCAAGGTTTGTCTGTGTCTCCATGTTCCCCTCTACAATGTTTTTTTTGAAAAATTTCTAGGACTTCAGAAAACGGGAGGACGACTACGGCTCTGCTGTTAATGCTTTTGATTTACAGATCCCAAAACTGTAAGAGTACTTGTTCACTGAAAGGGTATAAGCACAGATGTTTGTTTGATATTTTGTTTGTCTGCCTGGGTATAATTATTTGTTCATGTAAGTGTGGAAGTCTGTGAGGAAAAAAAAAAAAAAGGAAATATTTAATTTGTTTAAGGCTGAGTACTCTGACAGCTAGCAAACCCCCTGAGTGGCCACTGGGATCCCTTTTTCCCAGGGGTGCTTGCTCTCTGTCAGAGGGGGAATCGGCCCTCCTAACAAAATTTCCGTCTATGTTTATTAATTTGATAAAGTTGTAACAATTGTGGTCCAAAGAGGTTTAAAACAGGGACCAAATTCTAAAGTTAACTATTTACAAGAAGGAAGCTGGAACTGGCAAAGTCACCAAGTCTGCCCAGAAAGCTCAAAAACTAAATAAATTTTATTTCTGACACCTGCCACCACCCAGTCTTAATCAGTGGTGGAGAAACGGTCTCAGAACTGTTTTTCTCAATTGGCCATTTGAGTTTAATATGACTAATGATTCAATACATTGTAAAATCTTTAGAAGGAGGAGAATGGTCCTTTTTGTGTGTGCAGCTCTTAAGTTATTAGTTTTTAAAATCAGTACTTTTTAATGGAAATACACTCAAACAGAGGCGCTTTTCAGAGAGGTCATGGAGTCTGATTGCAGTGTTAAGGGTCACAGGTTTCTCCACGCCAACTTCGCTGGCAGGAGGCAAGCACTTTTCCCAGTGGGAACAGATGAAAACGCCTCGGTGGGAGCACCTCCTTCGCCACCTGGGACCTGCGCCATGCTCCCTGGCTCCGCCCACCCAGAGCCCATCCCTTCCAGAGGTTGTTTTGAGTAGCTGGCAGTGGAGAGGAGGAAAATTCCCTTGTGACCCCCTGCGCCCCAATGAGACCCAAGAACCCCCGGCGACTCCTTGGACACTTTTCACCATGTTCTGTTAGGGGGCTTAAAGGCAGCAGCTAGAAATTCCCCCATTCCCCTTTTCAGGGTTATCAGAATCTGAGATCTTTATCTGTAGGAAGAATGTGGCAGTTTGAATTTTAAGCGGCTGGAGGCTTGGGAACAGGGTGCTGGGCCTGCTCCCTCCTCCCTCTTCCTTTTTCTAAATATTTTAAAATAATGGAAGGTTTGAGGCATGGTTATGCATTTTTGAAGGACATAGAAAGAAAGAAAAGGCCAGCAGCAAATAGGAAGGAATTAGTATACCTATTATAGGAAACAGGGGCACTGGAAAAGAGAATGTCCTGACAGGTTAACTAGAGAAGCAAAAGGGGAGACTCAGACTCCAAGGGTCTTTAACTTAGAGGAAGAGGACTGACCGGGCCAGGGCTCCTTTCTATTAAGCCCCCAGGAGACCAGGGTAACCTTACAAGTGGGGGCAAACCTGTTAGTTTCCTGGTGGACACTGGGGCAGCCTATTCAGTCTTGACAGAGCCAATGGGACCCGTAACCTCTAAGAAGACATCAGTCCAGGAAGCTACCAGACAAACTTCCTGTTTTCCTTGGACATCAAAAAGGACCGTAGACCTCGGAAGGAACACGGTAACGCATTCATTTTAGGTCATGCTAGAATGCCGGTACCCCCTACTTGGATGTGACCTCCTAAAGAAGCTACAAGCCACCACCACTCCAGCTCAGCCGCTGAACTGGACTGAAGTGGAACAACGGGCCTTTGAGGAGCTAAAGAAGGCTCTCGTCTCAGCACCTGCCCTAGCCTTGCCAGATGTCATGAAGCTCTTCCACCTCTACGTGAGTGAGGTAAGGGGAATTGCCAAAGGGGTTCTCACTCAGATTCTAGGTCCCTGGAAGAGACCTGTAGCCTATCTGTCTAAGAGGCTAGACCCCGTGGCAGCAGGGTGGCCAGCGTGCCTCTGGGCAGTGGCCGCCACAGCATTGTTGGTAAAGGAGGCAGATAAGCAGACTCTGGGCCAGAAACTAGCCCTGACAACACCCCATGCTGTGGAGGCCCTCCTTAGAGGTGCTCCAGAGAGATGGATGTCAAACACCAGGATCACCCAGTGCCAAGCTTTTCTCCTGGACCAGCCCCGTAACGGTTCCATAAGACACTGGCCATCAACCCTGCCAGCCTGCTTCCAGATGATGATCTGGAGGAACCCATTCATGACTGCACAGAAGTAACAGACGCAGTACAAACAGCTTGCCCAGGCCTGACAGATGTCCTGCTATCATCACCAGGCAAGGTATTGTTTACGGATGGGAGTAGTTATGCTCAGGATGGTATCCGATATGCAGGGTCAGCGGTAGTCACCCTGGACCACACCATTTGGGCACAGTCTCTGAAGAGGGGGACATCAGTACAAAAAGCTAAACTTTTGGCCTTAATCAAGGCCCTTCGATGGGGACACAGTACCAACCACCGAGAAAGAGGGTTACCAACTTCAGCCGGAAAGGACATTAAAAATAAGGAAGAGATTTTAGCCTTATTAGAGGTCATCTGGCTCCCAAGGGCAATAGTGCACTGCAAAGGACATCAGAAAGGGGAGACAATTGAAGCCAGAGGAAATAGAGCCACAGACCAAACTGCAAAGGAAGCTGCCCTAAAACCAGTGGGGCCTTTACAAGTCTTAGTAACCCTGCCGGACCCCGACCTACCACAGACCCCCTCCTACATCAAACAAGAGGAGGAATTGGCAGAACAGAAGCAAGCCATCAAAGGACCAGATGGTTGGTGGACCCTACCAGATGACAGACTGTTGGTCCCAGAGGCTCTAGGTCAGACGTTAGTTGCCCAGTTACACCAGGCTACCCACCTAGGCATCACCAAGACTTCTGAACTTCTGCGAGGCAGGTACTATATACCAAGCTTAGATAAGATAATTAAAAGCATAGTCACTAGAAGTACTGTCTGTGCACAGGTAAATGCTAAGCAAGGTAAGAGGGTCCCCCCTGGGAATTCAGGCCCCAGGGAAATCCCCCAGGAGAGCATTGGGAGGTGGATTTCACAGAGATTAAACCACTAGCGTCAGGGTACAAGTACATGTTAGTTCTCATAGACACCTTCTCAGGTTGGGTTGAAGCATACCCCACTAGGACAGAAACTGCCTCTATAGTTGTCAAGAGATTACTCCAGGAGATTATACCTAGATTCGGGCTGCCAGTAGTCATAGGATCAGATAACAGCCCCGCCTTTGTAGCCAAGATATCTCAAAGTATAGCTCAAGCCTTAGGACAGGCATGAGCAGGACTCTAAAAAGGAGTTTAAATTTGTCCTAGAAACAGGTGAAAACTGGACCAACCTCCTGTCCTTCGCCCTCTTATGGGCCAGGTGTACCCCCTACCGGGAGGGGTTCCCTACTTCTTTTTGAGATCATGTATAGTAGACCTTCCCCCATCCTTCCCAGGGTCAGGGAGAAACTGAAAGCTGGAATTCACCATTCCCTTGCTCAAGTCCTTACAGGCTCTGCAGTATACCCAGAGAGCCACCCATAAGCTTGTTCGAGATGCACTGCCAGTGCCCACCTTGGACCCTGTACATCTCTTCCAGCCTGGGTCATGGGGACTCGGTGTGGGTAAAGAAGTTCACTGCCCAAGGACTCACCCCAACCTGAAAGGGACACTACACTGTTATCCTGAGCACGCGACGGCTGTTGAATTAGGAGGCACCCAGACCTGGCTACACCACCCCCAGCTCCTGCACCAGGAAACAGCCTGGATCCTGGCAACCAGCGGCCTCACCTGTGAGATCCCTAACTTGGGCTCCACGCAGGCCAGGAGACTCGACGCCTGCAGGAGGGGAACTGGACTTCAGTGAGGACAGTACTGATGGGGACTGTGGTACTAGGGGACTTGGAAACTGTAAAAACATTTTTGCTAGCCAGTGAGAAAGTCCAGGGCTAATTAAGGCTAGATGTGCTAGGGGACGGGAGAGCAGGAACAGAACAGAAAATGTCCTTAAAGGAAGTGGGATGAGTAAATAGAAAACTAATTGTGCCAAGCAGGCAGTTTAGAAAATAATAATAATAATAATAATGCTGTTAAACTATTTAAAGTTAGGGGGCAGTACAATCCCCTAACTAATAAGGATGAGTCCATGATTTGACTCATGCATATAAAACCAGTGGGGAATGTTAGAGAGTGGGAATTTTTGAGCATGCTTTCTCCTAGTAGACTTGGCCATAAATCCCAGCTACAAGTAACAAAATATCCTTACAAGATGTATCACTGTCAACTTTCCTGATAACGGGATGCAGTTACTTACTCTACCAGGCGCCAGGACCCAGGCGCCAGGACCTTATAAATGACATGTTGACTTTACCTAAGAAGAACTACTTTGTTTAAATTGTTTTAAAATTGTTTGCTCTGCAAAAACAAGAGGTAGTGAATGGGTATAAATACGGTCGGACACAAAGGGTCGGGGCTGCTCTCGGGGCTGCGTGGAGAGAGCAGTCAGCCGGCCGGTTATTAAAAGGCTCCCTAAATTTTAATTTGGTCTGGACTCCAGTGGTCGTTTACTTGCGTTTGCTCCACAACACTTGCAAGTGGAAAGGCACTTGATGCTTTCATTTTCTGTTTCTTCACCTCAGTCTCCTCACCCTTAACCCACCCACAGCCAGCGCGGTGGAATTCTTGAAGACTCTGCCAACAGCCTCCTCTTTAAGCTTCCTTACTGCACCATTGGGATCCTCAGCCTTCTTACTGGGAGACAGCACACCCACAGACACAGCACGTGGGCATGACATGACATCTTTATTTCCAAAGGACAGTAAAAGCAGTCTCAGCGCCATTGTGGGGACTAGGGAAATCTTCAATTAGCCAAGACCCTCCTTTTGTGTCATTGAGAATCTTATAATCAAGTCATAAATGTAATCACTAGAAACCCAAGTGACATAATTATCTGAACAGCAGGTGGCCAACTTCCCAGAACCAGCCTCAGGTATTCATAGAGCTACTTAAACTGCACAGCTACTAACTTTCAAGTTCAAGCTGTCAGAACATTTTTAAATATCTGAGTGTATTTTTCTATTGGCAGTTGTTTCACATCTATTACAATCACTGGCAAAGATACAGTGTTTATTAATCATAGACTATAATTTCTTGTTACATTTTGAAACGCAAATGGATAAGACTTAGATGCACTTTAATAAAATTGTAAAACTTTCTTCTCAAAAAACCTCATTTTCTGTTTCCTTATAACCTCATTGTGCCAAGCTGAAAATAAAAACAATTAGAATGAAAGCAACCATTCACCATTCACCTGACTCTGCACTGTCATCTGTGTAGGCAGGTTGTGGATTTCCCCAAGGTTGCTCAGTGAAATCCTTGAGGCAGAGAAGGGATGTGGCTGTGTTCAGAGGCTGGAGGCTGCTCCCAGCCATCACTGCCAAACTAAACCCAGAGGCTGATCTGTTTGTGTGAGCTGGGATGGAACTGGTGTTTCAGGCCACGGGACTGTTTGTGTGTGAAGGTGACATTGGAGTGGAGTCCCTTGTCTCTGTTGTTAGGTGGTTCATCAGAGAAGGGTTGTGTTGATCAAGTCATCTTGTCCCCAAGGCTGTAGGAGGTGGCTGCTGCCTCAGTCTCCTGGGACTGCTGAGGCGCTCAGGGTGTTGGAATGGGCCTGGCAGCCACCTTCCCTAACAACTGACTGGTTGATAACTTTTTAGAACTCACTTCTCAGTGTCTCTTGAAAAAGTGATATGTGATTAATTTAAAATAGGTCCCATTCCCAAATAGCTTGTCTGCCCACAAAGGACAGTGAGGATTTGGGCACTCTGCTAGGTGCCAGTAGAGGCTTCACTCTAAGGGCCCCATATCCTGTTACCTCTCTTTGCTCCTAAAAGACATTGAACTTTGGTGTTTGGCAGAACAAATGCTCTGATCAGAGACATGCCTGCACCTTCCTCTCCAGAGGCTTCAGTAACCCTGAGTCACCAAGTACTGAGGGAAAGCGTTTATTGCAGTTTACTTCGTCCTCTTCTCACTATCTTCAACTTTTTTCCTTTTAGCTCAGGATTTGGTAGGGGATGAAGGCAAGCAGAGAGACGATGGGGGAAAGTGAAGCTCAGGCAGGACTCTGTCACAACACAACTGAAAAGCAGATGATGTTTGTCCTTTTTGGGTTCTGCATGCTGCCCATGTCACCAGAAAGGGACAGGACTTGGGCAGTAGGACGGGGATGTGTGGGTTTTTGACTTCTGCAGGAAAGAATTCAAGTCACAAGCCCAGCTGATTTTGAGAGTATGTTTATTAAAGGATGGGACCGTGACACAAAGGAAGAGCTTTGGATAGAAGAGGCAAGATCACAGTAACAGAAGTGACCCTAGACTGGGCTGCCTAAACTCAGAAAAGGAAGTCACAGCAACAGATGTGAGCCTAGGCTGGGCTGCTAGATCACTGAGAAGGAAAAAAAATCTTATTATGACAGATATCAGGCTGGTGGGAAGCAACAAACCATAGGCACTTGGAAGTTCAGAAAAGAACTGTTTTATTCACACTGATGCTGACTTAGCGGAGTCACCTCTAGAGGCTGAGCCCTGGGTCTGGGTTCTGACCTTCTTTTATACGTGACTAGTAGCCCTGCGCATGAATCTGTGTGCCAGTAGCTGGACAATAGATCGCTGCTGCCCTTCAATAGCTCTCTGCCCACTGCCCCACCCTCCTGTAGCTCCCCCCCCCCCCCCCCCCCGCTTCCCCGTCCCTTCCTCCCACCCTCCCTTATAGTTTGGTGCCCTGTTCTGTCCTGTAGCTCTCCACCATCCGCTTGTAGCCTGCTGCCCCACCCTCCTGCTGATTCGTGATCCGGTCGTTTTGTCTTTGGTCATAATGACCATTTGCATATTACATCTTTATTATATAGGATAATCATCAGGGTACTCAGGGATCTTTCCACACAATGGCAGCCTAGGAGGTTGGCTGATGCAAGAAGCAAGCGAGATTACAGAAGCCAAGGGCATGGTTATGGTGGAGCAAGTAAGGGGAGGGTTATCTGCTATTGGCTTGCCTTCTCAGTCTGAGTGACAGAAGTGAGCCAAGCAGGGACTGTTTTGGATCATTGAAAAGTTAAAGAAGAGGAGGGCCCTGGGAGCTTAGGAGGAAGAAAGTAAAATTATGCACCTGAGGAAAGGGAGGCAAGGGTGTGCTCAAGGGAGAGCATTCATTGGGTCCATTGTCTTGAGGATTTTTATGTGTTTTCTATAGACAGAAATTTTAGTGGAGGTCAATCAGAATTCCGTATTTTTCCATGTATAAGACATTATTTTTTTCTGAAACTGTTAGACTGAAAATCGAGGGGCATCTTATACACGGAAGTCAGACAAGGAGGGAGCTGCGTGGGTGGGTAGCTGCCCCTTCCTTGTCAAACAGGCTTCCTCCAATCACGAGCCTTATTGTTAACTAACATCAGCTGATGCCGTGATTGGAGGTGAAGGTGCAGAGTGTGCAGATGCAACAGGGACCAGAGTGTTCTGAGCCCATGAAGATGCCAAAAAATAAAAAGATAAATAAATAAAAATGTGTTCTGTTTTATGTTTAAAATACTGATTTCTTAATTTGGGGTTGGAAAAGTGGGGGCATCTTACACAAGGGGGTGTATTATACACAGAAACATAGGGTACTCATCAGCTTTTTAGGCATATCTTTTAACATGCTTATGTATCAAATGAGTTTATAGTGGGGTTTGAAATCATTCTCTCAAAGAGTGATGTCTGAATAATTTAAAATAGGTCCCACTCTCAAACAGCTTGTCTGTCCACAAGAGGAAAGTGAGGATTTGGGCAGGCTGCTAGGTGTCAGTAGAGGCCCCACTCTATGGATCCCCTATCCTGTTACCTCTCTTTGCTCCTAAAAGACATCAACTTTGAAGAAGAGACATAGAAAAACATTTTAGAAAAAGGAGAATAACTTTCAAGTTCAAGCTGTCAGAACATTTAAAAAATATATGAATATATTTTTCATATATTTTATCTCTATCTTGGATTTGTCAGGCTCTAATTGTTTTTGTTTGTTTGTTTGTTTGTTTTGTTATTTATTCCTCTGACTTCATTCGTTCTTGGGTTTGGCACTAATGGCACCACTGGGTCTCTGTTACCTATCTCCCTGAATAGGGTGATTTTAGCTATTCACTCTCTGGTTGGTTAGGTGTCCTTCCCTAACCAAGGACACCTGCTCCTAAGTGTCCTGGTTAGAATGATATGTTACAGAAGACGAGAGAAAAACCGAACAACGCTTAGAGAGATGGAGTTACACTTTATTATTATTACACACGGGCTGAGAGAAAACTGTATTCAAATTCTGGGCCCCAACATGAAGGAACTTTCCCTATTTATATTTTTTTATCGTCTTTGTCTCCCAAATATGGTTTTTTTCCGGTCCCCTTTGCAAGTTCTGAAAGAGCCCTATGTGCTGGGGCCTTGAGACCTCAACCAAAGGCTTGGCCTGGTGCCAGCACTGATAACTTCGTCTGGGAAGGTTATAGCCTCTCTAGAATGGGAGTAGTCTTATTTTCCTTATTATTCAAGCAAGCAAGCAAGCATTTACAGAAGCCAAAATAGCAGGGTTAAAATTTTAAACAGCAGTTTTTATATAAGAAGGATGCTTCAGATAGAGTCTTATGATTTATTAGCTGACTGTTAATTGTTTGGCCCTTTGTTTAAATATTTTTCTCTGTTGTCCTCATTCTACTTGCCAGATAATTTCCCTAGTTTTTTATTAACCTGCCTCATTCACTTTTCTTCCTCCTTAAGTCCTCAGGCCCTTCCAGTTACCAAAACTGTTCCTAAGATAGGCTCTAGAGCACCTGCCCAAGCATGTGTAACCCACTGGCAGCTGTTTAAAGAGTTAATCGCTCCTAGGAGAGAGTGCTTTGGAACAGGGACCAATGCCTCCAAAGTGAAGGCATATCTTGGGTTTTTAGGATTTATCAGTAAGCTAGAAGCAGAACTTTCCTGGGACTCTTGGAAGCCTTCCTACTCTGCCTGCCTTATTTGGTAACCACGACCAAACCCAGTTGTGCTGGTGAGCCCTGAGAGAAGCCAGGAGAGTTTGCATGGTTGGGGTCTCCAAAGTGATATTGGAGAATGCATTTTTAGACCATGAGGGATAATAAAAAGAACTTTGGGCCTAGGTGTCAGTCACTGTTTTAGAAACTAAGACTATAGAGATGATAAGACAATTATTCTTCTTTCAAAGGGTTCTATCCAATGGAGAGACAATGAGATCAATTAACCATCTCAGGAGTGATGCTTATCAGTGAAGATAATCAGTTTTGAAGCTGTGCTACAAGGAACAGAATACTGGGGGCTCCTGGTTAGTCTCTTGTGGACAGCTGAGGATGAAGTAAGGAGAAGCCCAGGAAATATGGCAAAGATATTTCTGAGGCTTAGTAGCTGGGAGGCTGAGGTGAAGTAAGTGGGTACTAACAGCTGTCACATAACCTTCTCTACAAGTGCTTTCCTGGTTCTGTGAAATCTATGAAAAACATACTTATTGGCATGGCTTCCTTTCATAAAACCAAATTATGTGTGTAAATAGACAGTGCAGGGGAACAGCATTCTGCTGGGAGACCACATTTACTCTGTGGGGTTCTTTCAAGGCAGTTCTTGGAGTTGGCACATAGATCAGAAACAACATCTTCTGGATCCAGATCATATATGTGAACAAAGAAACCTTTGTCCTATCTTGGGCAAGAGTAAGAACCACGGACATCAGAAAAAGGGCAGCTTTGGAACAAAGGGCCTTGCTTATCACATCAAACATTGCCTCTTAGAACAACTCCTTAATCCACTCCAGTGGGTAAATATTTGATCTGGTCATTTCCAAGAAAAAGGTGAATTTCCTTTTTTGCCAAGGGCAGAGTTCTTGGTTTCCTTATCTCTGCCAGCATTAGGGTTCTTTGGAACTAGTTTCCCCACCCAGTTCATTAGATCGCTATATAATCAGAACCAGAGGGATCCAGTGCACACAGCTGGAACGCATCTTCAGGAACAAAGAGCTGGAAACCATCTTCAGCTGGAGCCACTGTTCCAGATTTTTGCAAGATTCTTACCCCTGGGTAATCTACCGCTGTATTTTTTTCATATATACATACGATTTCTAGCCACTTAGCTATTTCTATGAAACAATTTTCCCCCCTTTAAAGCCTATGGGCCCAACTTATGAACTAAGAAAAAATGAACCAGATTGTAAAGTTTAAAATGAGAGCAGATTTCTTTTGGTATTGTGTGTGTGTGGGTGTGGGTGTGTATGAAGGGAGATTAGTGAGCCTGGGAGCAAGTGAAGGGTTAGAAGGGATTCCTGAATTGTGATAAAATCCCCAAAGACCTGGGGAAGCCATTTGCTGAAGGGCATCTGGATGCCCCCAGTGAACAGGCATTAAATGTGGCAGAGCAAGAAAAGAAACAAAAAGAATGCTTTTAGCCCTTTTCTTCTAATCTTCTCTACTAATTTTTTTTACTTTAAAAAAAGTTTTTAAAAAATATATATTTTATTCTTTTTTTTTTTCTTTTTTTTTTTTTTACAGAGAAGAAAGGAGAGGGATAGAGAGGGAACATGGGTCAGCTGCCTCCTGCACACCCCCTACTGGGGATGTACTCGCAACCAAGGTACATGCCCTTGACTGGAATCGAACCTGGGACCCTTCAGTCCACAGTCTGACGCTCTATCCACTGAGCCAAACCGGTCAGGGAAAGAAAAAAAGAAGTTTTGATTGCTCTTTAAGAGCCAAGTGGAACACATCCAAGATCAAAAGAAGTTACACTGGCAGGCTGAAGGAAAGAAAGAAGGAAAAGAGATAAAGGGAGGAGTATGCATTGGGTGTTATGCTTTTCGCTTTGAGGGATATTGCCCGAGAATATATAAAAGTGTGAAGCCATATGGAAATTATAACCATAGTTACTCATCATAGACTGTAAGTTAAGTCCCTGGTGTGTAAAGTTGGACAAATATCTTGAATACAAAACATTGGCTGAGGAGAGAGGAAGAGAATATTCATTCTTGTGAAGATTAAAGGATGGGTTTGAGACAGATGATAAAGTTAGTCTGAAGAACAGTGAGGATATATTTCACTGACAAAAAGCTGACTGACACTTATGTGCTTGAATATGGAAGGTTATGTGTGAGTGAGTTTGACCACCAGATGTGAGGCTCTAAGCCCTTGACCTAGGCAGATTCACTTCAGTAGCACAAATAATCTGTCTCATACTTGTTTTCTCCCAAATTGATTGTACCTCTTTAGGGGAAATTTAGGATTGAATATATGAGTGAGAAAGTTGTGAGTGGGGGAGCAGATATTAGAAACTGGTGGCCATGGTGTGTACTGGCTGGGCTTTGGTTTCTGGATGTCTTAGGGATTCAAGATTACAATACGCCTGAGCAAAATTTAGCTAAGTTCTTACAGAATTAATGTGCAAGTTCTGCAAGTTTGAAGGAAAGATTTTTCTTTACCTCTCCAGACTGGGATGGGAGGCCTTCAATCTCCACCAGCAAGTGGCTTTGTAGGATGTAAAGCCCCTGTGTGGCATCAGTCCAGGGCCTTAATTAGAGGTGGTCTATGGGTTTTCCTTATACACTGAGCCTTAAGAAATGATACATCTCAGTGAGATTGAGTCTCAGTTCTCCTTATCATCTATTTGTTTCACAAGGTGCCTTCTACTATCAACAAAACTTATACAAACTTGTCTCTGTAATTCCACTAGACTTTTGCCAGTAAAACAGGAAAATATTCTGTTATGCTTAAATAGAACCATAGAATTTTATATTTTAGAGTTGGGAACTCTCTCATTCTATAGATGAACAAACTTAAGCCTGGAGAGGAAAATGAAGTCAATCACTAAAAAAATTTTTAAAAATTGAGGGTCTACTGTGAGGCAGGCACTGTGATTCAAGGTGAATAACATGGGCTCTGCCCTCCTGTAGAGTGTACACTAGTAGGAAACACTGACAAGGAGATAGGTGATTGAATAACAGCTTAGAAATGGCACCCGTGGAAATTTGCAATAGATATATCTTTACTTGGTGATATCCTTGCGAGCAGATCCTGAGCTGTATGACTCTTGCTTTGACACTTGTATCTACTGGGGTGTCCTTGGTCTCAATAACTAAGCACAGAGTGTTTGGACAGACTCTAGTCAGGCCCAGCAGCTCACACTACCTTCTTTGAACAAAGATATTCCCACAACTTGTAGAGCACTGGCACATCTTGCAAGGACCCATGGTCTCCACTACCTCATGGAAGATGTTGGCAACATTTCTACCCACCACTGCCACCTAATGACTCTTTTGGCTACTACAGCTCTGGCTCTACTTGATTTTGAACTCTGGGTTTCTGGCCCCAGGCAGAGAGGTGTTGACTTGGTGACCCTAAGGTCCTATTTCATCTTGGGAACCTTAGAAGACAATATTTGTCTATTGAAGAATAAGAGACCTAAATGAATCCAAATCAATAAACCTTTGATGAGGTCTTCCACAAAACTAGAAAAAGAAAACACACCCAGAAGACTAAAAAGCACAGTGTAAATGTAAAGAGCTTGGCAAATGGGGAGCATGGCAGGCCGGCAGCTGTGTTGAAGCAGTGGCCATGTATGAATACTTGTTATTCTTTTAGGGCTGGCTCTTCTGTCTTCAGTCATGAATCACATTTTTGCTCAAGTTCCAAGAACATGCTTTCACTTGATTCTATTACAAGTTATAATTGATGTTCTTAATGGAAAAATTTTCAGCTGTTGTTTATTTCAGTATTGTGGGATGAACAACATTTTTCTTAGTGTATAATTTGGTATTCTTCAACAGTGTGCCAAATTTGTGTATCATTATTAAGAATCAGACAAGGGGTATCATGCCAAATGATTATGAGAAAGAGTGTTCACTTTGCTCACTCTCTCACACGCCTTCCCATGAAACCATCAGAACCCTGGATTTCCGGGTCTTTCTAGATTCACAGACTTACTCCAAGGGCTGTTTAGTAATACTACAGGCTTAGAGCTAGAACCTGTGGCATCTTTAAGGGTATAAAAACACTTGACATGAAAATAATGTTTATTGAGTTAGAAAAGTACAAAATAAAGATTGCTAATTAATTTAATGTCTATGAAAATGTACCATTTGTCTTTTAATTTAGGATTTATATGAATCACATCACACTTAAGAATAAATTGAAGGTCCATTTTTTTCTCCCATTGTAAGAATTTCTCATTAAGTGTGATGGTTGCTAAGAAATCATAGCCAATCATAAAGTAAATAAGTTGCTCATTCACAAACCATTTGAAAAGTAAAATTATAAAAATCAGTTTCAAATTTTTGTGAAAAGTCACTTTTATTATTGGATATGGGAGTACTCACATAGATTTGATATAATGTGGGGGGAAGATATGACAGTTTTTAAAGGTTCTGAATGTTCTTTAATTTTTTTGCCAAAGAACTAAAGATATTGTCAGAAACCTCTTGCTGCAAACACCAAATAGTTTTCAGTTCTCAAATCTTCACATTTCTTAACACATAAAGTTTTAAAAGTTCATAAGAAATTTGTTTTCTATTTTGTTATAATCTATGCTTGTTTAATTCCATTTTAATAGCTATCATTGAGATAAAATCAAACTCCAGGAAGAAGCATTATATTTACTTTATGGGTTTATTTGTCTGTGATACACTGCCCCTGGGGAGTTTGAGTTCTACAGTTTAGACTGAAAACTCTTGAGAGATGATGGTAGCAATTCTCTACTCTTCCTTATTCTTTTTTTTTAAATACTTTATTTATTTAATTTTTAAATCCTCAACCCAGGATATTTTTTCCATTGATTTTTTAGAGAGAGTGGAAGAGAGAGAGAAAGACAGACAGAAATATTGATGTGAAAGAAACACATTCATTGATTGGGTGCTATAGGAGCCCCAACCAGGGCCCTGGCCAGGAAGGAGCCTGCAACCTAGGCACATGCCCTTGACCTGAATCAAACACTTCTTTGGTCCACAGGCTGACACTCTATTCACTGAGCCAAACTGGCTAGGGCTTATTCTTCTTTTCAAGAAGACGTTAAGAAATCATTACAGCCAATTATAAAGACTTCAGCTTGAGGAAAAGTTCTGAAGAGGCTTTTTTTTTTTACACTTGATCTTAGCCAAAAGGCCAAGAAGCTATTGAAGAGGTTGTTTTTTTGTTATTGTTGTTTTTTTTATCACATAGTAACATCATATGCCTATTGTATAACAGTCTATGTACATTTATAAGGAAACTAGAAAATATTCTCTGAGAATAATCCACATTGTTCCTAAGAATAAGCTTGAATTCCTCCTTCTGCAGTCTTCTGTAAAAGTTGACCCCAGACCCACTTCCAGGAATTGCATTGATTTTTCCATGCTCCTCTCTGTTTTTTTCTAAATAGTACAGAATAATTCCACCTTTAGCCACAAACCAACTAATTCTTGGGGAATTAGGTCTGTGCCCCTTCACCTAAGGGCAAAATTGCTCTCAACTGCTCTCCTTATAGCCAGCTGGTTTATTAACTTGAATACCTGGAATACTGACTTTAACAATCCTCTGATTCACCCTTTCCTGGGTTTAGGGTTCATTAGAAGTCCTTCTTTGACCTCTTTGGTCAGTATAGCTCAGTTGTTTGAGCATCATCCCACGCACCAAAGGTTGCCGGGGTTGACGGTTTGATTCCTGGTCAGATCAAACCCCTGGTATTGGTTTGATCTCTGGTCTGGGTGCCAATAGGAGGCAACCAATAAGATGTTTCTCTCTCACATCAATGTTTCTCTCTCTCTCTCTCTCTCTCTCTCTCTCTCTCTCTCTCTCTCTCTCTCTCTCCTCTCCCTTCCTTTATCTCTAAAATAAATTAAATGTAATTTTTTCAAAGTCCATCTTTTTTATATGTCTCCTATCTTACTGTCTCATCTCAGTGAACTGGAGCTCCCATTACTTCCCCATGGATGCTACATCTCCTTTTAGGGAGGACTTGGTATGTCTTACTGGTTTCTGTGTGCCAGGGCCTACCTAGCACAGTGCCTTGTACCCAGAGGAGCTTATATAATATTTGTTAGTCAATTAATTAATAAATGAATTAGAGTGTGAATGGATATTGCAATGCTATGACTGATAGAAAGGTAAGTACTCAGTGAGTCTGAAGGGATAGGAAAGAATGTTTGGGACTGGAAGTTGTGTTCAGGAAATTTTTTTTTTTTAATTTCTTTATTGATTAAGGTGTCACATATTTGTCCTCATCCCCCCATTCCCATCCCACATCCCTCCCCATGGATGCCCCAACCCCCTGTTGGACTTAACCATTGGTTAGGCTCTTATGCATGCACACAAGACCTTTGGTTGATCTCTCCCTTCTCCCCCCACCCTCCCCTATCCTCCCTCTGAGGCCCGATAGTCCGATCGATGTCTCCTTGTTTCTGGTTCTGTTCTTGTTCATCAGTCCATGTTGTTCATCATTTCCCCTAGATGAGCGAAATCATGTGTCACTAGAGATGTACTTATAAGAATTGAATGTGCGACGAGCAATAATAGTTATGCTGACAGGCAAATGAATCAGTCAGTAGTGAGTTTCTTTCTGGACCAACAGTTCTTTTGAGACCCAATATCAATGTCCACCAGTTCCTTATGAGTATATGTTGGCACTGACCCCTCAGGTCTGGATGGTGGACAAATGGTGGTATTGCAGGTTCGACTCCCTCTGGTTTGGTCTCGGCCGGACCCGGGGCCAGGCTCACCCGGATCCAGGGGCCCACTGCCTCACCCGGATCCGGGGCCAGGCTCTCCCGGATCCAGGGGCCCGCGGCCTCACCCGGACCCGGGGCCAGGCTCACCCGGCTCCAGGGGCCCGCGGCCTCACCCGGACCCGGGGCCAGGCTCACCCGGATCTGTGTTCAGGAAATTTTAGATTGATTTTCCAAAGTATTGGCTTGACAAGAAATGTGAGATTAATGAGGAAAAGAAAATATGCAATTTAGGTGACAGAGGGTACCTGACTCATGATGCCCTGTGCTTTTAGCCTAATTTCCCTTTTTAGCCTAATTTGCCCCAGCATACCTTTTTCCCTTGGCAGAAGCCTTTGTTAGTAAAGATGATGATGGACCTAGGTCCCCTGTTGCTAGTCTTCATTCTGGGTCTGGGTCGGACCCCACTGATCCTGGCTCAGAATGACAGCAGGTACAGACACTTCCTGGCCCAGCACTATGATGCCAATCCAAGTGTCCACAATGGCACATACTGTGAAACCATGATAAGGACATGAGGGTCCCCCCCGGCCTCCCTGCCGGTACGGAGCCACAGTAGGGTCCAGAGACATAGTTGTTGCCTGTGAACATGGCTTGCCTGTCCCTTTGATGAGTCCTTTTACCGTCCATAACCAGCAAGCCCCTGGCCCAGAGTTGACTCTGCTCTCCATTCCTGGAATTTCCCCACATACTCCAAAACAGTGGTGACTATATTCATTGACAGGGGCCCAGAAAATGAGTTGCCTGGATCTTTTGTTTTCTGTTTTACAACATGTTAATAAATAAAAATGTCTCTGAAATCAGTAAGAATCAAAGTCTTCTCATTAATTCTTGGCCTATTGATTTTTCCCCATTTTCTCTACTCAGCTGCCCCCAGAGAGGATGGCATGGAATACAAATGCCCTTTTCCCTGTCAGTTAGTGCCTTCTCAGTCAATAGGAAGGTAGACTTCCCCTTCCTGTGAGTGGAAAGATAGATGTAAATTCATCTTACAGAGAGAGCTGGGAAATTGCAGGGCTCATGGCTGCTAAGCAAAATTTTCATGAGAGGCAAATTGTTCTTGCTTTCAAATAAGTCAATATTACTTTTATAAAAGTTAAACTAAAAGGAGTAGTGTTTAGAACTAAATACCAACAGATTAATTAAACTTTATATCTACCTCTCTCTTAAACTTTCTTTTTCCTCTCTGTTTCTCTCTCTCTCTCTCTCTCTCTCTCTCTCTCTCTCTCTCTCTCTCTTTCCAACACATACACCAACACACCGACACACACACACACACACACACACACACACACACACACACCTGCATGAATACCAAAATTCACTCCTGGTACCCACCTCTTGTCTTAGGCAGGAGGTAATTTTGAGTTGTATTGACCAGACTGCTCCCAGGGTACTCTTGTGGTTATTTCTCATAAAGTTAAAAAATTTGATTTTCTCCTGAATCTTTTACTTTATCAATGGATGTCAGGCAACTGTGAGGTCTTTGGGAATTTATAGAAAGATTCCAAGCTTATCTCTTATTCTTCTTCATCTAGATTTGTTTTCATGTAAACAGACACTCTCTTTATAAAATACTAGAGACTCGATGCACGAAATTTGTGTAAGGGTAGGCCCATGCACCCCGGCTGCCTCGGGGCCCCACCATCTACCCACTGGTGGTTCCAGAGGTCTAATTAGCATATTAGCTCTTTATTATATAGCATACTAATCAATTTACAGATTTTGTGGTTAACTTTTGGTAATCTAATTTCTATCAACAGATGCCTGAATATTTTATTTAGAAAGTAGTTGTCAATAAATTACAATTATGAATCACTAGTTTTGCTGTCTTGTGAACATATGACTGTGCTTGTCAAGGTATTCACAATGGTGCCCTCTCCTGCTGCCTACATTGCCCTGAAATGGGCCAAAAGCCTTGCTTTTTCAATACCCAGGTTATAGATAAGTGTCCAGGTGCCACCAAGGAGAGCCCAATCTCACTGAAAGCATTTAAAGTTATACAGGAAGAAATGGGGAAGTAAATTACTGGTGCACACTCAGCACATGAATCTTTCTTCCTTGACTTATCCTATTTCAACAACTTGATATCATTATCATTTCCTAAGATAGTAGGAAGAAGAGTTTTCCAAATCTCTCCTAATAGAAATTTACCTTATTGTAAAATCTCAAAAACCCCTTAGAAAGTGAGAAAGGTCCAGATGTTGGCAGAATATTTGGACCTTTTTCTCAGGTTCTCCAACTAGTACCTTCACCCTGATATGATGCAAGACGACTTCCATAGAGATCATTGACCTACTCAAGGTCTTTTAGGGCAGTCCACGAGTATGAACCATTATTATATTGAGTGTGCCATAGCTGTGAAAATACATATTTTTCTCCAAAAATCTGCTTAGAGTATTATCATTGCATTCTCTGCTCTGGTGTTAGGGCAAATGACTGTTTCCTAGGAAATCACATGGCAGTGGGATGGGGCTGCTTGCTGACCTGCTGATGGAACTAGAAGCTGGGTAGCCAATCCTAGCACTTTTTTCTCTGGGTCTCTTGTTCTCTCACAACCTAAAGCTGTTTAAAATGAAATGTCATGTGAAAGGCAAGTCACTCTGTATCTCAAGTGAGTATTTTGAGGAATTGAAGTCCTGGTCAACTGTTTTTGTTAACTTTGCAGGGAAAAGTAAACAAAAACCTAAAAATGCCCAAGCCCTTTGAAGAATGGTGATATGCAAGGAAGACAATTCCACTCAATTTGCCATGGAAATTTTTCTGTAGGGACAGAGCATAAAATCTAGTAGCTGAGATATTTCAACTTAAAAACAGCCTTCTAATTTTGAAGGAATACATGTACTCCACAAAATAAAGGAGAGGGGAGCAACAATATATACAAATTTGTGTAGTCATATTATTTTATCCAGATTGAAAGAAGCAAAGGAAACCAAGAAAAATGGAAATTGCAAAAATGATCATTGCCAACACTTACTGAGAACTTACCATGTACCTGGCATTATGATAAGCACTTAACATTGATTTTATAATTTATTCCACATAACATCCCTAAGATGTAGGTATTATTATACTCACTAATGAGGAATAACGCTGAGAGAGGTTAAGTAATTTTCCCAAGATCATATAGGTAAAGTGGCAGAGCTAGTTCTTTGGGATCACAATATCAAAAGAAGTTCTTATTGAGAATCAATGTGGTAGAGTGGAGGAAGCTTTTGGGACAAGCTCTGACCAAAAAGTATGTGTTGGGATGGTTTGGGGATCAATTCATTTTCTGTTGCAGCTAGAGTCTTGAGATACACTCATTGATGGCTACTTTGGACTTGTTGGCCAATATTTGTTGGTGGCTTATTAAATCAGTTTGTTATTGTGGCCGAGGCTGTGGATTTAGTTTAGGTCTTCTCTGGAGCCAGTTATCTTTCTAAATCATATATTGGACACCAAGAAGCAGGATGAGAAAAAGTTAGACAGTCCCAGGCAAAATAAGAAGTGCAAGATTAACCATGCAAGATTAGATTTGGGGAAAATAACCAAAGTACATTGTTGTGATGAAGCTATGATCTAAGTGCTAAGTGTACCTTCAGAAATTTTATCCATTAGTCTAAGGATGAGGAGTTAATCAAGCATCATTTATCCCTTCTACTCTTGTTCCCACACTGTTCACTTCTCTATCTTCCTAAGTCCATATCTCATATCTATAGCTATAGACACTCTAATGTAACCTAGAGCTTTCTAGCTTTTCGTATACAAGCAAAAGGTGGCTGTGACTATAGGAGATAGCATTTTAAAGAATGAAGTTATGTTTGAAACTGGTATGCAGGTCCCTCATCAGCCATTTCAGTCACCCAGACAGTGTGACCTGCCATCATGAAGCAGCATCTTTGAAAACAAAGGACAGTAGTACCCATACACATCAAACCAGGACTTCAGCTACAATCAGCCCATGGACTGCATATTAGAAATGGGTCTGTATGACCCTCAAAAAATTGTGCTTTCTGTTTTGGGTTGCTCACTTCCTGTTGAGTCAGAGATTAATTTTATTTGCTCTAGTACAGCAATTTTCAACTGGTATGCCACAATAATTTTTAAAACATGCAATACCTGACTATTTAGTCAGGAGCACTGACTCTTTTCTCTTAGATTGTCAAATTAAAAAATGACAACCAACACAATAGCTGCCTGTTGTGAATGAATCAAAATTATACCTATTTATTTTGTCAGATTGACAAATGATATATTTTTTGGTGTGCTGCAGAATTTAATAATTAGTTTATGTGTGCCATGAGATGAAAAAGGTTGAAAATCACTGCTCTAGTGAGTCAGCCCTGCTTCAATGCCAGGGTCAAGGAGAATCACAGTTCATGAGTTCATGCCAATCGCGGGAGTGACTGTCAGATGGCAGCATTTAGCTAGTTGGTGTTGGTGAGGGATTCCCACTTCCACTCCTACCCTATTCTACCCCTGATTAAACTCTGTTGCTAGAGAGAAGCAACTCTGAACATAAATGTCTTGAATATCCTGAATATTTGGGGAGTGGAAAGAGAGAGGCAGCAGAAGATGTGGGAAAAGCACTGATTTTAGAGTCAGATAGGTCTGGGTGTCTTTCTCTACTAGGTCAACAGAAGCAATGTTCTGACACTATATGGCAATGTTTTCTTTGTTGTGGCTCTGAAGGTTTTTGTTTAGTGTTTGTGTTGTTTTTAAACTGTATTAAACATATGTTTATTTTCCACTGCCAAAAGTGCCAACAAAAGGATTCTGCAAGTAGAGACAACAGAAAACTATCAACAGCTATTGACAAGACAGACACAGCATCAAGGATACATGCATGATATGGAATATATCACCAGGGCCTAGTTTTTGGTTGTGCATAGCAGCAAGGAAAAAAGACAGTCTAAGTCCTCTTTTGTGGCAATTGTGCTGTTGAGATTTATTTTTAAAATTTCTTTTGTCAGTCAATTCCACAAGCCATTTTGTTTCATCCCTCGTTTTGTTTCTTAGTTCACTCAACCAATATTTACTATCTTCAGAGCACTTTGGCTGGATACTCTTTTTTTTTTTTACTTTGTTTTTGTTTTTAAATAGGATTAGCAAGATTTCCAAAACGACTTGATTTTAATACCATTAAAAGAATGCCAACTTGGTGACAAAGGTGAAGGAATTAAGAAGTACAAATGGCCAGTTTTAAAAATAGCCATGGGGATGCCAAGTCAGTATAGGAAATACAGTCAATAACGTTGTAATAATGATATATGGTGTCAGATGGGTGCTAGACTTATGTGGTGATCACTTCTTAAGCTATATAAATCAGTATACATGTAGTACAGTATGTCAACTGTTATTTAATTTTTTTAATTTAATAAAAGAATAGACACATGAGAGGAAAGGCTAACCCTAAAGGTTACTCTATCCTTTTTTCCTACACCTTCCTCAATTCCAAGATTTCAGGAATTAAAATCAGTTCACAAACTCTCATTGGCATATCCTATCTATTCAAATCTTTGGGAATCAGTCTCCAGGGAACCGAACACTCTCCAAAGATCACATGACTAGAGAATTTCCTCAAGAGACAGACAACTCCAGTGTAATTTAGATCTGCCTTTTCACACCCTGGCCATATAGGACATATACACCTGGGCTTCCACCTGTTCAGTCTCTGCCCTGAGTCATTATACTGGATACAGCATCGTGTCTCTATAAGAGAGAAAAGCTCTTGCTTTCAGAGAAGATCATGTTTGCAAACTTTATACTCTTTAGGAAGCAGTGATGAGAAAAGTTGTGAGCAGAGAAGTGGGGAGGAAAGAGTAGACTATAGAGTTGAGGAAATATCAACTTGCCATTCTCAAGACCTCTCTCTGGTGCCCATTTGTTACCTTCCTTTCTCCTTCCCCTTGGTTTCTCTCCAGGCACCTCCAAGGTGGTGATGGCTCTCCAGAAGACCCTTTCATTGCTTCTGCTCTTGCTGCTGACCCTGCTGGGGCTGGGGCTGGTGCAGCCCTCCTATGGCCAGTTCATGTACCAACGATTCCTGCGGCAACATGTGGACTCTGAAGAGACAGGTGGCACCGACTTGTACTGCAACATGATTATGCAAACACGGGGGATGACGAGGCCTACGTGCAAGCAATTCAACACCTTCATCCATGCAGACATCGGGGCCATTAATAACATCTGCAGGAACCCCAACATCCAGTGCAAGAATGGCAAGATGAACTGCCATAAGGGTGTAGTGAGAGTCACAGACTGCAGGCTTACAGCAGGTTCCCCGGGAAACTGCAGATATCAGGGCAGGGGCAGCTCTAGGAGTGTGGTCATTGCCTGTGATGGTAAACCCCTGGTGCCTGTGCACGTTGACGGATAGATGCTATCCTGAAGCAGTTATGGCCTCGTAGTTGACCTTTTACTTACTCCTTGAATAGCAATGAGTAATGCATTTGAGCTATGTCTACTTATGTCTACTTCTTTTTCTCTATATAATCTATTCTGTTAAATGCATCAAAGAGAAATGGAGACATAAACATATAACAGGACTGGGCTTTCTATAATAAAATTTTCTATAAACTCTTCTGATTCCTTTTATAATACTGGTCAGCATAGCTCTCTCAAATCCTATCTTCTGGAATTTCGTCATTATATGTGTGATATAGCATTTCGCATATTTTAAGGTATTTCCATCTCAGTTATCTAATTTTAATACCACCGCACCCCTGTGATGTTCATGTTGCTACAAAAGGGGCCCAAAGTTAAAGGATTTGCTGAAGAACATGAAGATGTGAAAAAGCTGATACAAAAAAATCCATTTAAAAAAACATCCATTTCAACTGGCTACTAATCCTACTTCATGACAGGTAGTGCTTTAAAAGTAACTGCTTTTTGATATTCTCAAAAGTCAGCTGTTGGGGGAAGCATTAAACATTTAGAAATATGAACTGGAAAAATGAGATCTCTGTCTGTATAATTTGGCAACCTAGTTATGTTTGTATCTAATAAGATTAAGAAATAATACAGAAACTTTCTTTTTCTCTTCACAAACTTTTGAATCATAGTAGTAAGTCAGATTATTAACAGTGTACTAGATCAGTAAGACTCATTGTCTCTTCCTGACTGGAAAGATTATTCATGTTTTCTTTGTAATAAAGAACTCAAACTACAGATATCTGTGAATATGGTGCTATGTTTCTTGTGTGGGATTTCTTTTCTTTTATCTTTTTAAAATTCTTTTCTAGTTTATAAACATGCACGAACACCTTTATACCCTCATAAACTGGTCCATGACACAGAAACATTTGTGTCATTTACTAAAGACAATTCTTACACCCTTCCCTTTTCTCTTTGATTATTTTGAAACATATTGGAGAACAGAGATGTATGAAGACACTAGCAGCTAAAAATGTAAGTATGTATGTGAGTGTGTGTGTGTATGTGTGTGTGTGTGTGCACGTGAAAGGACTAAACTGAAAATATTTTAATTAAAGGAAATATACATTGTTTATGTTTAAGGTGTGCAACCTCATTCAGTATACTAGTACATATGCATTGTGAAAGAATCACTACAATCAAGGTAATTCACCTATCTGTTACTTCACATGATTACCAAAAGTGACCCCATTTTGGATTGCTTTCTACTCCATTCTTTTCAACACTACTGAACATCATAGCTTAGCCCACCAATTTCTTCTGACTACATATTGCTTTCACACCAGTGTAAAGTTAAAAAATCCTAGGCATGAAAAATCCTATATAATAAAAGAGTAGTATGCAAATTGTCCCCTGGACCGGGAGTTCGACCAGGGGGTGGGGCCAGCTGGGGCAAGGGAAGGAGGCCCTGGCCTACAGCAGCAGGCGGCTGGGGGAAGGGAGGGAGTACCCGGTCAGTAATCGGCAGCCGGCAGCTGCTAACGAACCTACCAGTGCACAGATTTGGTGACCTAGGCCTCTAGTTCATAAATAAAATGGTGGATCATTTTTGCTAATCCATGTCACCAAACTAAAACTTAACAACTAACCATATTTCAGCCTCTTCCACAGTTGAAATTTTAAACCAATCAATTTAGAATTACCTGATCAGCACTGGTGAGGTAATATGGCTGATAAGACCTTCTGCCTTCCCCTGAATGAAGGTGTCCTTGCTTAAAATAATCCATTCTTCTAACTACATAGTCCCACCCTCTTTCTGCTTGTAAAAACCCTCCATTTTGTACAACTCACCGAAGCACCTTTCTAGTTGCTAGATGGCATGCTGCCCAACTCCTGAATTGCTTAATAAAGCCAATTAGATCTTCAAACTTACTTGGCTGAATTTTGTTCTTTAGCTCCTGCCTCCAGGGCCTTGTCATTCCTTTGTACCCAGAAGACTGTGTTTGATGTATGATCCCTTTGCTCCAGGCTCTTCATTTTACCTTATTTTATTTTTCTTTGCACCTTTTTCTTCCTCACTTCTCTTTCTTTCCTCCCATTTCTCTTCTCCTATCTCTGTATTAGTTTTTTTTCCTTTCCCTTCTTTTTTATCCTTTCTAAAAATGGATCTTCTTTATCTTCTTTATTGATGTGTCTCTGTTGGTTTATTCATATATCTAATTTCCTTTTACCTGCTCCTGTTCCATTTCTCCTTCTCTTTTCTTTCTCCTCCTACTCAATTTTACCTTTTTTCCTCTTTCTTTTCTTGCTCTTTTCTTCTCTTAATTTTTTAACTTGTTTCATTTCCTAAATTCCTATCTGCTCTCTCCACTACTCTCTGTTTCAAAAACTTTTTTCAATATTTATTTTTCTCCTGCCTCTATTCCAAACCGTGATCCTTCCCATATTCGTCCAATTCCTCAACCTTATATTTTCTATTTAAGCTCTGCATCTATAGATTCTGCTCTCTCCTTTTCTTTGGGGGGGGGGGTGTTTTTTGTTTGTGCTTTTTTTTATTTATTTGTTGTGTTTCCTCCCCATAGACTTCCTTTCTTTCTTTATTCTTTCTCACTATCATTCTTGTTCTCTTTTCTATTTTCTAAATCTCTTTTCTCTAGCTGTCACTTTTATTAGGGTTATAGGTGTCTTGTGTACATTCATGTTCTGTTCCTCCTGTGTTGTGTCTTGTCATATTGTGTTATGTGCCATTCAGTCAGCATCTCCAAAACGTTGGCATAATGTGGTAGGAAGTGAGCCACATGATCAGACATCTTGAGAGGCAACTCCATCCATGAGTGGGACAATAACATTAAAGACCAAACTCTATCACGAGAACCCAAATATTTCAAGTAGAGGGCCTCCCTAGAAATCTCAGCCAAGGAGACCTGAGACACTGAACCACTGGGTCCACCAAAATATCTACTACAAAAAACCAATTCAAAAAATCTGGGTGGCATAGCAGTTTGATCCAATACATGAAAACAATTACAAAGCAATAGCAAAAATAGGGAGACAAAGAAACACTCCCAAATGAAAAAAAAAAAAAGGAGGAATCACGAGAAAAGGAATGAAATGCAATAGAGGCAAGCAATTTGTCAAAGAAAGAATTCAGAGTAATGGCTATAAGGATGCTCAAATGTCTGGATCAGAAATTCACCAAGATGTGTAAGAATTAAGATGAAAGAATGACATAGCAGCAATAAAGAACACAATGGAAAGTTTCAACAGTAGACTAGTTAGAAGACAAGGTAGAAAAAACACCAAAGCAGAACAAATGGGAAAAAAATTAAAAAGCAGGAAGAGAGTCTAAGGGAGTTCTGGGACAACATGAATCAAAACAACATCAACATAACAGACATGCTAGAAGGGGAAGAAGCTGAGAAAGGAATAGAAAACTTGTTTGAAGAAATAATAACAGAAAACTTCCATGACTTTGGGAAGAAAAAAGCCACATATGTCTAAGAAGCACAGAGCGTTCCAAACAAGATGAATCCAAAAAGACACACACCAAGACATATCATAATATATTGGCAAATGTTAATGACAAAGTAAGTATCTTAAGGGCTGCCAGAGAGAGAGACAGAGAGTTACCTACCAGGGACTATCAACTGATTTCTCAACAGAAACACATTAGGCCAGAAGGTAATATAAAGAAGTGTACAAAGTGATGAAAAGCAAGGCAATTAATCCTAGAATACTCTGTCCAGCAAGGCTATCATTCAAAAATGCAGGTGAAATCAGGAACTTCGCAGATGAAAAAAGACTAAGAGAGTTTATTACCACCAAGCCAGCAGTGCCAGAAATGCTAATAGGATTGTTGTAAATAGAAGAAATAGAAAGGGAGGAAGGAACACAGGCATAAAGAGTAAAAATGGATACAAACAAGAACCTATCAATAATAACCTTAAATGTAAAAGGATTAAATGCTCCAATCAAAAGACATAGGGTAGCCAAATGGATAAGAAAACATGACCCGCCCTAACCGGTTTGGCTCAGTGGATAGAGCGTTGGCCAGTGGACTCAAGGGTCCCGGGTTTGATTCCAGTCAAGGACATGTACCTGGGTTGAGGGCACATCCCCAGTGGGGGATGTGCAGGAGGCAGCTGATCGATGTTTCTCTCCCATCGATGTTTCTGACTCTCTATCCCTCTCTCTTCCTCTCTTTAAAAAAAATCAATAAAATATATTAAAAAGAAAACATGACCCATGTATATGCTATCTATAAGACACCCACCTCAGAACAAAGGACTCACACAGACTGAAAGTGAAGAAATGGAAAAATATTTTTTCAGGCATATGGAAGTGAAAAAAAAAAGCTGGGGTAGCAATACTTATTTCTGACAAACTTGACCTCAAAGTGAAGGCCATAATAAGAGATAAGGAAGGCCACTTCATAATATGAAAGGGATCGATTCAACATGAGGCTATAATTCTGATAAACATATATGCAACCAATACATTAAAAAAACTTATGGAAGATATTAAGGGAGAGATTGACATCAACACAATCATTGTACGGGACTTTAATACCCCATTGACATCACTGGATAAATCTTCTAGACAAAAAAATCAACAAAGAAACAGCAATCCTAAACAACTGACTAGATCAGATGGAATTAATTGACAGCTTCAGAACATGCACTCCAAAGCATGTATACATTCTTCTCAAGTGCACATAGGATATTTTCAAAGATAGAACACATATTAGGACACAGTCTAAGTGTCTACGAATGCAAGAAGGTTGAGATCATATCAAGCATGTTCTCAGATCACAGTGGCATAAAATTAGAAACCATCTACAATAAAAATAATCAAACACATGGAGGGTAAATAGCATGCTATGAAACAATGAATGGGTTACCAAAGAGATCAAAGAAGAAATAAAAAACAACCTGGAAACAAATGAAAATAAAAACACAACAATCCAAAATTTATGAGACACAATGAAAACAGTCCAGAGAGGCACTACAGGCCTACCTAAACAAACAAACAAAACAACACAAGAAAAACTGGTAATAAGATATCTAACCCTACAACTTAAAGAACTAGAAAGAGAGAAAGAAGAAAAGCCCAGAGCAAGTTGAAGGAAGGAAATAAAGATCAGCGAGAGAATAAATGATATTGAGATCATAAAAACAATACAAAAGATCAATGAAATCAAGAGCTGGTCCTTTGAAAGAATGATGAACCTCTAGCACGGCTCACCAAAAAACAAAGAGAGAGGACCCAAATAAACAAAAACAGAAATGAAACCTATGAAGTAACAACCGATCCCACAGAAATACAACTGATTGTAAAATAAAACACTATGAACAACTCTATTCCAACAAACTGGACAACCTTGACCATATGGTCATTTTCCTAGAAAAATATGGTATTCCAAAACTCAATCAGGATGAATCAGAAAACCTGAATAGGCCAATAACTACTGATGAAATTGAAGTAGTAATAAAAAAAACTTACAGCAAACAAAAGCCCTGGTCCGGACAGCTTCACACAGGAGTTTTACCAAACATTCAAAGAAGAACCAATACTGATCTTTCTTAGACTATTCTAAAAAATTCAAGATGAAGAAACACTTCTAAGCTCCTTCCATGAAGCCAGCATTACCCTAACCCCAAAACCAGATAAAGACACTACAAAAAAGAGAATTACAGGCCAATATTCCTGATGAACCTAGATGCTAAAATCCTCAACACAATATTATCAAATCACATCCATCAATACATTAAAAAGATCATACATCATGACTAAGTGGAATTTATTCTAGGGATGCAAAGCTGACACAATATCTGCAAATCAATAAACAGATACATCACAAAAACAAATTGAAAGACAAAAACCATATGATCATATTAATTGATGCAGGAAAAGCATTTGATAAAATCTAACACCCCTTTTTGATAAACATTCTCAGCAAAGTGGAAATAGAGGGATCGTACCTCAACATAATAAAATCCTTATCTGACAAACCTACAGCCAACATCACACTCAATGGGCAAATTCTAAAACCATTTCCCCTAAGAACAGGAAAAAAATATGGATGCCCACTTTCACCACTCCTGTTCCACATAGTATTGGAAGTGCTTACCATAACAATCAGCCAAGAAGAAGAAATAAAAGGTATACAAATGGGAGGGCTTAGGCAAGCCACTGCGGCTGTGCAGGTGGAGCCCTTGCACGAAATTCGTGCATGGAGGGGGGGTGGGGTGTCCCTCAGCCCAGCCTACATCCTCTCCAATCTGGGACCCCTCGAGAGATGTCCGACTGCCCTCTCACAATCCAAGACTGCTGGCTCCCAACTGCTTGCCTGCCTGCCTTCCTGATTGCCCCTAAATCGCTTCTGCCTGCCAGCCTGATCACCCCCTAACCACTCCCATGCCAGCCTGATTGATGTCTAACTGCTCCCCTGCCAGCCTGTTTGCCCCCAACTTCCCTCCTCTGCCGGCCTGGTCACCCCTAACTGCCCTCCCCTGCAGGGTTGATTGCCTGCAACCGCCCTCCCTTGCAGGCCTGGTGCCTCCCAACTGCCCTCTCCTGCTGGCCATCTTGTGGTGGGCATCTTGTGTCCACATAGGGACAGGATCTTTGACTACATGGGGGCAGCCATATTGTGTGTTGGATTGATGGTCAATCTGCATATTACTCTTTTATTAGATAGGAGGATAGAGGCCTGGTGCGCGGGTGGGGGCCAGCTGGTTTGCCCTGAAGGGCGTCCTGGATCAGGGTGGGGTTCCCTTGGGGCGTGGAGAGGCCTGAGCAAGGGGCCTGTGGTGGTTTGCAGGCCAGCCAAGCTGCTGGTGACCCAAGCAGAGGCCCTTGTATCTGGAATTTATTTACCTTCTACAATTGAAACTTTGTAGCCTGGAGCGGAGCCAAGCCTCCTGCTGGATCCGTGTCTGCCGCTAGGATTTGTTTACCTTCTATAATTGAAACTTTGTATCCTTGAGTGGAGGCCTGGGCCCACCAGAGTGTGTGGAAAGCTTAGCTTCTTCTGTTGCCGGGGAAACCCAATGGTAGCCATCTTAGCTGGGGTTAATTTGCATACTCGCCCTGATTGGATGGTGGGCGTGGCTTATGTAGCGGAGTGATGGTTAATTTGCATATTATCCTTTTATTAGAGAGGATAAGCATTGGACATTTCCTGACATTCTTGGAGAAAGTAATCTGGTGAAAGACTGAATTTCCTTTAATCAAACAATTCAATTACATTCTTGTTACTTATACATTAAAAGGATTGAAGAAATATGTACTACAGAAGTTTTGAATTGTTAAAAACATTAAAGAACATAAAATATTACTTTAAAATAGCAAAATTAAGTGTGAGATATACAGTCTATTTCATCTTTTTCTGTGTCCTTAAAAATCACTGCAAATATTTTTCCCAGAAAAAATTAAAGACAAAAATATGAGTGCCATCTTTTAGACACTTCAGCAAGACCTAAACCTCCTCTCTCCTCTCCAACTTCTCCCTCCTCCTATAGTTGTAGTCACTTTTTGTTTCTGATAAGGGAGGGAGTAAGAATGAGGGTAACTGGGACAATCTTTTATGCCAAACTCTTAGAAGGTGTTAGTTTTAGAAAAATGGACTAGACTGAGATGAAGACTCTCCCAGATTTGTTTTCTTTTCTTCATGCAATTATGTATTGTGGGAGAGTCAAGATAATTGACTAAATTAGAAGTTCATTTAGCTGTATCCATAAATCAGCTTAAATAACCTGACATACATTATAGAATAATCCCAAAAGTAGAAACAAATTCAGCAAATGTTCCAGCAGCTGTCAACTCTGGTTTCATATTAAATTCACCTGGGGGCTTTTAGAAAAACATCAATGACTAGATCCCTGTGAGATAAATACATATATTGGTTTCTGCCCCCATCCCCATTTCTGGCAAAAGGCTCCTGAAAGCCTTAAAAATTCCTAAGTGACAAGAGCACCTGCCTGAAGCCCTCTTGTTTATCATCTTTAATTCAAATTAGGCTAGGGTGCACATCCTAAGATCTCCTTCCTGAAGCAGCTTTCTCTGCCTGAATGTCTTGGGTTTGATTCCTGATCAGGGCACATACCCAGGTTTTGGGTTCAATCCCTGGTTGGGGCATGTATGGTAGGCAACTGATCAATGTTTCTCTTGCTCTCCCTCCCCTTCTCTCTCTAGACTCAATGAAAAAAAAAAAATCCTTAGATGAGGATGGAACCCAGTACCCTTCATTCCATGGGCTGACACTATATCCATTAAGCCAAACCAGCCAGAGCTATTATTATTTTTAATCCTCCCCTAAATAATCAAACCCATGACCCTTCAGTGCATGGGACAACACGCTAACCAACTGAGCCACACCAGCCAGGGCTAGAACACTATTTTACATAAGTATACTTTATTACTAAAACGTTTTACCTAAAATATTTTTATTTTATTTATATCTACTTATATGTTCTTAACAACCCTATGTGATTTCAAAATTAATTATCACCCAAGCTATTTTCTTGACAAATTATGTAACAAATATGAACTTACTTTTGTAAACCCAGGTAAAACAAAAATACCGTATTCAATATTGATAACTAAAATACGTATCTGTTTAATTAAACCAACCTTAAATTAGCTTTAATATTAAATATTTCTTTTTAGATTACAAGATTCTAAAAAATACGTGGGATGGCTTCTGTTTCTTTCTTTAAGTTATTTTTTATTTTTTGTTGTTGTTATTCCTCTCCCCAGGATATTTTTCCATTGATTTTTTTCAATTGTTTTTTTACTGATTAAGGTACTACATGTGTCCATATCTCCCCATGCCCCTCCCCACCCCACTCCCATATATGCCCTCACCCCCCAGTGTCTTGCATCCATTGGTTATGTTATATGCATGCATACAAGTCCTTCGGTTGATCTCTTACCTCCTCTCCCCCTCCCCAACCTTCCTGCTGTAATTTGACAGTCTGTTCGATGTTTCTCTGCCTCTGTATCTATCTTTTTGTTCATCAGGTTATAATGTTCTTCATTATCCATAAATGAGAGAGATCATGTGGTATTTTTCTTTCACTGACTGGCTTATTTCACTTAGCATAATGCTCTCCAGTTCCATCCATGCTGCTGCAAATGGTAATAATTCCTTCTTTTTTACATTAGCGTAGAATTCCATTGTGTAGATGTACCATAGTTTTCTAATCCAGTCATCTGCTGATGGGCACTTAGGCTGTTTCCAAATCGTAGCTGTTGTAAATTGTGCTGTTATGAACATAGGGGTGCATATATCCTTTCTGATTGGTGTTTCTAATTTCTTAGGATATATTCCTAGGAGTGGGATCACTGAGTCAAATGGGAGTTCCATTTTTAGTTTTTTTGAGGAAACTCCATACTGTTCTCCACAGTGGCTGCACCAGTCTGCATTCCCACCAGCAGTGCATGAGGGTTCCTTTTTCTCCATTGATTTTTATAAATAGTAGGATGGTGGAGGAGAGACAATGAGAAAGAAACATCCATGTGAGAGAAACACATCCATTGGTTACCTCCCCCAGGTGCCCAGACCGGGGCTGGGATTGAGCCTGCAACCAAGGTACATGCCCAAGATAGGAATAGAACCCGGGACCTTCAGTCCATGGGCCTACCTCTATCCACAGAGACAAACCCAGCAGGGCACTTCTATTTCTTAATTTAAGTAAGTATTTAATTCCATTATGCCAATAAATTATTACAACCTAATAATATCATCTGGAGACAGAAAGTATGCCATTTATAAACACAAATATCACCAACAGATCATACACAGAAACAGAATTATGAATAATTGTAAGAAGACAAGATTTCTCATTTGCCCTCGATAGCTTTTAAAGAACCTGGACATGGGAGGAGGGAATATCAGGCATGGTAACTTTAGCCACTTATGTTTACTTTTTATCTTTGTTAAATTTATTGAGGTGACCTTGGTCAGCATGAACATGTAGGTTTCAGGTGTGGGTTTCTATGTTACAAGATCTCTATATTGCACAATGTCAAATGCCACTTGTTTTTAAAAGTGCCCGTTTCCCCCCCCCCCCCCCCCCTTTGGTTACCTCAGCCTCAGGCCCTAGTGAGCTGTGTTCACATTTCTGATTACCCAGCAGGAAGAACTGTTGAAACTTTCAAAATATTCCTATTAGTCTTTGAAAGATTAGCTTCCCACTTTGTTAAGTTTCTGGTCAGTTATTGAATCATTTAAAACCTGTTCAATATATTCTCATAATCTTTTTATCTCAATAACCTTTTAAAAATTTCCACCTTATGGGGCAGTCTCTAACTTTTCCTTCAGCATTTGAAAAAAAAAAGATCTTTTTAATTAAACTAATTAGCACCTGTAATACCCAAAAAGCTAAATAGCTAATTCAAAAGTCGCAAATTATATTTCTGTGTATCAATCTTTTTTCTTCTAAAGTGGTGGCAATTGTGCTTCCAGTGACCTAATTTTTACAATATCTACAAATTTCTGGAAGTAATTAAGAAGGGGTCTGAGTGGAATTCGAATTTTATTCTAATTTCTGTCCTTTCATCTTATTAAGGGTCTCTCTGTTTCTCTTTTTTAATCTCTCTCTTTTTTTCTTTATTGATTAAGGTATTACATAAGTGTTCTTATCCCCCCATTACTCCCCACCTCCCATTCATGCCCCCACCCCCCTTTTGTCTGTGTTCATTGATAGGCTTATATGCATGCATATAAGCCCTTTGGTTGATCTCTCCCCCATACCCCCCTACCTTCCCTGAGGTTTGACATTCTGATTGATGTTTCTCTGTCTCTGGATCTATTTTTGTTCATCAGTTTATGTTGTTCATTATATACCACAAATGAGTGAGATCATGTGATATTTATCTTTCTCTGCCTGGCTTATTTCACTTAGCATAATGCTCTCCAACTCCATCCATGTTGTTGCAAAAGGTAAGAACTCCTTTTTTACCGCAGCGTAGTATTCCATTGTGTAGATGTACCATAGTTTTCTAATCCAGTCATCTGCTGATGGGCATTTAGGCTGTTTCCAAATCTTAGCTATGCTGAATTGTGCTGCTATGAACATAGGGGTACATATGTCCTTTCTGATTCATGTTTCTAGTTTCTTGGGATATATTCCTAGAAGTGGTATTACTGGGTCAAATGGGAGTTCTATTTTTAGTTTTTTTGAGGAAACTCCATACTGTTCTCCACAGTGGCTGCACCAGTCTGCATTCCCACCAGCAGTGCATGAGGGTTCCTTTTTCTCCGCATCCTCGCCAGCACTTGTCATTTGATGATTTGTTGATAATAGCCATTCTGACAGGTATGAGATGGTACAACTTTGTTGTTTTGATTTGCATCTCTCTGATGACTAGTGACTCTGAGCAGGTTTTCATATGTCTCTTGGCCTTCCTTTTATCTTCTTTCGAAAAGTATCTATTTAGATTAGTTGCCCATTTTTTGATTGGGTTGTTTATCTCCTTTTTGTTAAGCTGCATGAGTTCCCTGTAAATGTTGGAGATTAAGCCCTTATTGTTGATATCATTGGCAATTTGTTCTCCCATGCAGTGGGCTTTCTTGTTGTTTTGTTGATGGTTTCCTTTGCTGTGCAAAAGCTTTTTATTTTGATGTAATCCCATTTGTTTATTTTCTCTTTACTTTCCATTGTCCTAGGAGCAGTATCAGTAAAAAAATTGCTTCGGCATATGTCAGAGATTTTTCTGCCTGTGGATTCCTCTAGTATTTTTATGGTTTCCCGTCTTATGTTCAAGTCCTTTATCCATTTTGGGTTTATTTTTGTGTAAGTTGTAAGTTGGTGGTCTAGTTTCATTTTTTTTGCATGTATCTATCTAATTTTCCCAACACCATTTATTGAAGAGACTGTCTTGACTCCATTGTGTGTTCATGCCTCCTTTGTCAAATATTAATTGAGCATAGTGATTTGGGTCGATATCTGGGTTCTCTATCCTATTCCATTGATCTATATGTCTGTTCTTGTGCCAGTAACTGGCAGTTTTGCGAACAGTGGCTTTGTAGTACAGCTTGAAATCTGGTATTGAGATCCCACCTACTTTGTTCTTCTTTCTCAGGATTGCTGTGGATATTCAGGGTCTTTTTTTTTATTATTATTCCAGATGAATTTTTGGAGAGTTCTTTCTAGGTCTATGAAATATGCCGTGGGTATTTTAATGGGGAGTGCATTGAATATTTGGATTGCTTTGGGTAGTATGGAAATTTTAATGCTGTTGATTCTCCCAATCCATGAACATGGTATGTTCTTCCATCTGTTTACATCTTCCTCTATCTCTTTTTTTTTTTAGTGTCCTGTAGTTTTCCGCGTATAAGTCTTTTACCTCCTTGGTTAAGTTTATTCCTAGGTATCTTAATATTTTTTTTAGTGCGATGGTAAATGGGATTGCTTTTTAAATCTCTCTTTCTGTAAGTTCACTCTTGGTGTATAGAAATGCCATAGATTTCCTGGTGTTAATTTTGTATCCTGCTACATTGCCAAATTCATTTATTAAGTCTATTAGTTTTTTGATGGAATCTTTCAGTTTTTTTATGTACAATATCATGTCATCTGCAAATAAGGACAGCTTTACTTCTTCTTCTCTAATTTTGATACCATTTATTTCTTCTTCTTGTATAATTGCAATGGCTAATACTTCTAGTACTATGTCAAACAGGAGTGGTGAGAGTGGGCATCCCTATCTTTTTCCTGTTCGTAGGGGAAATGGTTTTAGTTTTTTCCCATTGAACATGATGTTAGCTGTGGGTTTATCATATATAGCTTTTATTATGTTGAGGTATGATCCTTCTATTCTCACCTTGTTGAGAGTTTTTATCAAGAAAGGGTGTTGAATTTTGTCAAATGCTTTTTCTGCATCAATTGATATGACTATGTGATTTTTATCTCTCCATTTGTTTATATGATGTATCATGTTTATTGATTTGTGGATATTGTACCATCCTTGCATTCCTGGGATAAATCCTATTTGGTCATGGTGTATGATCTTTCTGATGTAGTGCTGGATCCGATTTGCTAGAATTTTGTTGAGGATTTTCGCATCTATGTTCATGAGGGATATTGGCCTGTAATTCTCTTTCATTGTGTTGTCTTTATCTGATTTTGGTATTAGTTTGATGCTGGCTTCACAGCATGAGTTTGGAAATGTTCCTTCCTCTTGAATGTTTTGGAATCATCTGAGGAGGATAGGTTTTATTTCTTCCTTGAATGTTTGGTAAAACTCCCCTGTGAAACCATCTGGCCCCGGGCTTTTGTTTGCTGGAAGCTTTTTGATGACTGCTTCAATTTCTTCCATAATTATTGGTCTATTGAGATGTTTAGATTCTTCCTGATTGAGTTTTGGAAGGTTATATTTTTCTAGGAATATGTCCATTTCCTCCAGGTTGTCCAGTTTGTTGGAATAGAGTTGTTCATAGTATTTTTAAACAATCCTTTGTATTTTGGCGGGGTCTGTTGTTATTTCACCCCTTTCATTTCTGATTTTGTTTATTTGGGTCCTCTCTCTTTGCTTCTTGGTGAGCCTGGCTAGAGGTTCATCAATCTTTTTTAGCCTTTCAAAGAACCATCTCTTGATTTTGTTGATCTTTTGCATTGTGTTTTTGGTCTCAATGTCATTTATCTCGGCTCTGATCTTTATTTCCTTCCTTCTGCTTACACTAGGCTTTTCTTGTTGCTCTCTTTCTAACTCTTTGAGTTGTAGGGTTAGGTAATTTATTACCATTGTTTCTTTGTTTTTCCAGTAGGCTTGTAGAGCTATGAACTTCCCTCTCAAGAGTGCTTTCGCCGTGTCCCATATATTTTGGATTGTTGTCTTTTCATTGTCATTTGTTGCCATGATGTGTTTTTTTTTTTCGTCCTGATCTCTCTGGTAACCCAGTCATTGTTTAATAGCATGCTGTTTAGCCTCCAGGTGTTTGATTTTTTTTGGAATGTTTTTATTGTAGTTGATTTCTAGTTTTATTCCACTGTGATCTGAGAAGATGCTTGATATGATTTCTATCTTCTTATATTTGAAATCACTTTGTCTATGACCCAACATATGGTCTATCTTTAAAAATGACCCATGTGCACTTGAAAAGAATGTGTATTCTGTGATTTGTGGGTGAAATGTTCTGAAGATGTCAATTAATTCCATCTGGTCTAGTGAGTCATTTAGGATTGATGTTTCTTTGCAGATTTTTTTTTTTTTACAGGATTTGTCCAATGGTGATAGTGGGGTATTAAAGTCTCCTACTATGATTGTATTGCTATCAGTCTCTCCCTTGATATCCTCCAGGAGTGTTTTTATGTATTTGGGTGCTCCTGTATTGGGTACGTATATGTTTACCAGAGTTATTTCTTCTTGTTGGATTGCTCCCTTTAGTATTATGAAGTGGCCTTCCTTATCTCTTGTTATGTCCATCACTTTGAGATATAATTTGTCAGATATAAGTATTGCTACCTCAGCTTTTTTTTTTTCATTTCCATACACCTGAAAACACTTTTTCCAATCCTTCACCCTCAGTCTGTGTGCGTCGTTTTTTCTGAGGTGGGTTTCTTGTAGAGAGCAGATACATGGGTCGTGTTTTCTTATCCAATCCGTTGTGCTATGTCTTTTGATTGGGGCATTTAATCCATTTACATTTAAAGTTATTATTGATAGGAACTGATTTGTCACCTTTTTTATTCTTTACCCCTGTGTTCCTTCTTCGCTTCTTATTCCCCCCCCCTTTTTTTTTTTTTTACATTAGACCCTTTAGCATTTCTTGCATTGCTGGTTTGGTGGTAATAAATTCCCTTAGTCCTTTTTTGTCTGTGAAGCTCCTGATTTCACCTTCAATTTTGATTGATAGCCTTGCTGGGTACAGTATTCTTGGATTCAGACCCTTCCTTTGCATGACTTTGTATATTTTATTCCATTGCCTTCTGGCCTGATGAGTTTCTGTTGAGAAATCAGTTGCTAGTCTGATGTGGGTTCCTTTGTATGTAACTTTCTGTCTCTCTCTGGCCGCTTTTAAGATTCTTACTTTGTCGTTGGAGTTTGCCAATTTAATTATAATGTGCCTTGGCGTCAGTGTTTTGGGATTCATTTTTTTGGGGACTCTGAGTTTCTTGGATTTGTGTGGGGTTTTTCTTCCCTATATCAGGGAAGTTTTCTGTCATTATTTCTTCAAACAGGTTTTCTATTTTTTGCTCAGTTTCCTCTCCTTCTGGAACCCCTATTATGTGGATGTTGTTTTATTTCATGTTGTCCCAAATTCCCTTAGGCTCTCCTCCTGCTTTTTAAATTTTTTTTTCTAGAAGCTGCTCTACTTGGGTATTTTTTCCTACCTTGTCTTCTAGCTAACTGATGCAGTCCTCTGCTTCTTCTAGTCTACTCTTGATGCTTTCTATTGAGTTCTTTACAGCAGCGATGTAATTTTTCATTTATTCTTGGTTCTTTTTCATTTCCTCTTGGTTGTTACTCATATTGTCGAATTTGTCTTACATTCTTTTCAGCCACCTTATGACCATTTCTCTGAATTATTTATCTGACAGGTTGCTTGCCTCCATTTTGTTCCTTTTCTGATAATGCCTGCTTTTCTTTCATATGCAGGCTGTTTCTTTGTTTCCCCATGGTCTCTCTTCTCCGGGTGTCTGGTTATGTAGTACTCTCTCTCCTGCGTTGATTTAAAGGCACAAAATACAACACAACCAGGTACAACACACAAGGCACTGAACATAAATGTATTCACGAAAATAATACCCAAAATAAAGGTGACCACCAGAGAAAGGCAAATTAGGGGGTAGGAGAGAAAGGAGAAGAGGGAAAAAAAGAAAAAGAAGAAAAAGAAAGGAGTGCAAGAATGAAATTGGGAAAAGGAAAAAAAGTAAGAGAGGAAAAAAAAGAGAATAAGAAAGAAAAGGAGAACAAACTATATGTATGGGGATAAAACTCCAATAGAACAGCCACTATTCCCAGCAAATGCCAGCAACAAGTACCTGGAGATGAATACAAACTACAAACAATAACTAATATCAAGCGAGGCAAAAGAAAACAGAAGAAAAAAAAAAGCAAAATAAAACATAAATAGAATAAGCAAAACAATCTCACAAACAAGCATAAAAATTTGATATAATCAACATTCAAGCAAACAATAACAAAAGACAGAGAGAAAAACAATTTTTTGGATAGTGAAGACAGAGAAGAGAGAGGTATGTATGGACTCTGGGCAGGGGATTGGAAATTAAATATATATGTAGGGTGAAATTTTAACAGGGGGTAAAAAGAAAGAATAGGGAAGATCTAAATCAGGAAAAGGGTAAGAGAAACAGGACAATGAAAGGGGAAGTTAGGAAGAGGACTCATGGCATAAAGGCAGAGTTGAGATAGAGTAGAATGATGTTAAAGGAAAGATGAAAATAGAATGTAGAACACTAATCGCAGTAAAATAAAGAGAAAATAAAATGACACTTTTTAAAGAAAAAGGTAAAATAAAGTAGTAATACAACTGATTGAAAATTAAAATGTAATAATTAAAAAGGTAAAATCAAGTGAGGAAAAAAGAAAAAAATAGTTTCTTAAGTAAAAGATGGAAAAAAATATTTTTAAATGTGCAGTAGTGAAGGTCATTCACTTCCTCTATTGTTCTGTTTGGCATGCCTGTTTCCCAGTCAGGACAGTATTGCAGTTCCCTGCATTCCACTGCTCCTCAGTGTTGTAAGCCAATCCTGATTTTTGAGCAGGCATTGTGTCTTGATTTTTTGTATTCCTTTATTTGTGATTACACAAGATTCAATTTGTGATTCAACATCTGAGTGGCAGTGTTTCTGGATTCACCTCCGGGTCTATAGGTCCTCTCTAACCTGTGCTTAGATCCTGCTTTCCCTGTGGCACTCAATACCGGTTTGTGGGAGCGGGCTTCCCCAGAGCTGGTTCTCTGATGGTCACTCCCCGCTCTGATCCCCAGACTCCAGAAAAACAACCTTCCCCCGCAGTCTCCTAGGGTGTCCCCAACTGGGCAATCCCTTGCACTGGGCTCAGCAATCAGGAGAAAGGATTCAAAGAGGAAAACGCGCAAGTGTGTGAACTCAGGCGTCACGCTCAAGTCTGTGCAGTCCTTCCTTCCTGCTTGTGTCCAAGCAACCTGCACACTCCCAAAATTTTTAGGTTGTCCTTCTGCATCAGAACAAAATGGGCTGTTTTCTAGAGATCCCCTCTGTTATCCGCTCCAAGGACCCCCTTCCACATTCACGGATCACACCAGCCCCAACAGCCACGGATTTTTCTAGGTGCAGACTTTCCCTTTTCCTCCAGCTCCCGCAGTGCACGTGCCTCTCCTCCCTGCCAGGACCAGAGACCTCACCTTATCCCAGGCAAAATCTGACCTTTCTGTGGTGGAGTGGAGAGCTCCTCTGAATCCGTGTGTTTGCGCCAATTGGGGACCAGTTCTCTGGGGTTCACAGCTGTTCCGTGGGTGCCGCAGTTGTAGATTTTCAGGCTTCCGATAACATCCACTTTCCCATTCAAGATGGCACGGTCTCTGAGTCCGAGCCAGTGGCTCTGGGAGGGAACGCAGCAGCAGTGGGGGCTGCCTGGTCAGCGGATCCCCGTCCAGCAGTCCACCACGTTCTCCTGGAGTATAGCTGTTCATTAACTCACCAACAGACACTCCCAGTGTGACCCTCAGCTGTTCTTTCTATCTGCTCCGGGACAAGGCTTGGGACACATCTATCTACTCAGCCACAATTTTTTTTCCTCTAAGGGTCTCTTAATGGCTAGTTAATTATACCAATATGAGAGCTCTCTAAAATTTTTCATTTAAAAGTTCTTCAATTCAAAACGTCAAGGTCTAATCAATGATAGTAGGATTTTAATAGCAATAAGTCTTTTACAGCTTAACCAAGGAAGCAGAAAGGCTTACCCAAAGAGAGTACAAAAGATGCAGCTCTCATAGCTACACACATTCACTCTCAGAGAAAGCGCAGACCTTATTAACACAGGAATCAGAAAGATGGAGTGTATGCCACAATATGTGAGATGCCTTCAGCCACAACCTTCTCATTTGTGGTACCAGGCAGGCCCTACTAGAATGGGATTTTTCAGCACTAACAAGTAACAAAGGTTTAGATGACAAATACCCTCTTTTTTTGTTTCTTAATAAACATCTTAAAATTAGTATCCCAAAAAGGTAACTTCAAGGTGGCAAAACTTAGATCCCTTTATTAGTAAAACCAGGAATGGCATAAACACCAAGATAAATACCAAGCTGGTGATGGTATCAATTAGAAACAACCATCTATCACAAGACCACCAGGAAGTATGGGCCCTGGTGAGTACTACATTTTTTGTCCCTTTGTCTTGTCAATCTTTAGTACCTGAATTCTAATATTAAGAAAGTGCTATAACAGGGGCCTGTTAGTGGAGAATAATTTGTGTAAAACTCCTGGGGCCTCTGCTCTGACTCTCCATGCCTGTAAGTTAATTGCCCTTTAATAAATTCTATTAAGCCCTATGGATTTGCCTGCATCATCTTTCAGTCTAAGATACCTTTTCATTACAATGGCCATTACACCTCTGCCATATCGTGAGACATGTGCAAGTTACTTAGCTTCCCAGTTGCCTCATTAACTATAGGATATTGATTAATTAAAACTATTAAATTCTCCTTGGTCTGGCACCCTGCAAATCACCAGCCATACAAGGGTAGAAAGGCTTGGTTTCTGTTCTCTAATAGCTTTAAGTTTAATGCAAAGACAAACAAGAAAACTGTAATTTTCAGTAAAGAATGATTAGTGTTCATTATTAGGACAGTTTCAAGACCTAAATAAACAAATATAGATATAAAATGGACTTAATAAAATTCCTGGTACGTCATAAAGTTAGTTCCATGTCCCCTTGAATGATTATAAACTTTGAGGGGAGTTATTTTATTCCTCTAAAACAAGACATTCTCAAATAGCTCACTTTCTAGTCAGCTCCCAACTTCCTGTCTTTTACCATGGGACAGTGACTTGTGACAGCAGTCCTTCGGTAGACTTGTGTTAAATATTAATGTTGCAAACATTGCTTAACACCCCCTTTAAAGGGATCAGAGAGCAGTCAGAGACCTGGGGCTGGCCTGGAACCAGTGTGCTTTGTGGCAAGTGGGCAGTGCCACAGCCATTCCTGCACTGTATTCAGACTAAGAGTTGAAGTATGACAAGACTGGATTCTGGTATGGCAGGCAAGGACCCTGAGTGAGAAGCCAGCCAAAATCACCTGGAAGGAGGGAAGTGAAGAGACTCAAGGTTTTCCCTATAGACTGCAGTCATTGATCCCTCTGTCCCAAAGAGATTGTGCTAGTTTGCCTTTACAAAAACTGCTGTGTTAACCAAGGGTGTTTTATAAGTTCCTCTAAGTAATTTTTTCCCTTAGTTTTCTATTTATTACCAAGCCTACTCTTGCATTCTGGGCAACTATGAAAAGCCTAGATATGCATAGAGGAAACTATTTTGTCCTTGGTGAAGGAGGGGATGGGATGGTGGTATCAAAAGCACATTTCACAAATAGATTTATTGAGGTATAATTGCATATTTTAAAACATACATATTTAAATTGAGCAATCTGATGAGTTTTGACATATATATGTTAACATAAAGACCTTCAAACCTGTAAAGAATTTTTGTGAGTTTATTTGAGCCAAACTGTCGACATATGGCAGGAAGCAGAACTTCAACGAACTGAGAAATGTTCTGGAGAATGGCTGGTTACATCTATATCTATACACTAGTGGCCCAGTGCACAGATTTGTGCACATTGAAAGGAAATTAATTAGAAGAAATATTTTAATATCACTATTTGCCCTTTCTCTATAATAGAAGTGTCAACCAAATTCACAATTGACAACGATAACTGCTTTTAGTTAAAGTTTAATTGCAGACAATCCTTTGTGGTTACTTTAGGTCTATGAGTTTGCAAGACTGCCATGCAGGCCTTCCCTGAGCTTGTCAGGTTAGCATGTGGCCCTTTCATCCACATATATAAACACTCATAAAAACAATCACCACAATAAAAATATTGAACAATAACCTACCCAGCCACATAGTCAGGGAATGCAGAAGAGGAAGGAAATTGTCCTTCAGAGTCACTTTGCCCAGACATATAACAAGAAGAAACTAGATAATGACACATAAGTAATGAGCTTTAAAGGGCAGTCACCACACTCACTTGTAAAACATGCCTAGTGATGAGACGGTATAGGGGGAATATCTAGGCTCCGTCTTGCCTGAAAGGACTCCCACTAAGAGGCCAGACTATGACTCCTTGCTTTCAGTAAAATTCCACAGTTGAAATTAACATAACCACATCCTTACCAAGGAACAGAATGAAATGCTGCTTCTCTCTGATGGTTTGCAGGCTAATAGCTCCTACTATAGATATCTCAATTGATTCGAGGAATTCTGCTTGAGGTTTAAGCAGCCCCTTTGTCAGCAGAGGTGAGGAAATACGCACGAAGTAATGATTGTTTTTCAGAGATTCACAGGAGTATCCATAACTGGACTCAGATCAGTGGGTCAACGAATAGGCCAGGAACAAAGGGATTGAGAAATTTTACACTCCTCCTGGAATCCTTTTAGATGCCTACCTGTCTCAGACCGGCATCCACCCTTGTGTCACCCTTCCTCCCTTACTTTGACAGTAAAAGCTGCCTGAATTTCAGAATCTTTTAAGATGAATTTGAGAAAAAGTTCTGGAGGTAGGTCTTCTTGATCAATAAATCTTTCCTTATTCCAAAATCTGAAGTCTAAAATATTGGCTTTTCTTTTGAAGCATCAAATAGATGAACCTTGGGTCTGTAACAAAAAGGAAGAATGTACAAAAACTATACATTCTTTTTTAATGTCATGTTCTATAAAATTAAATGGTAATAAGATAGAGTTTGTGGCAAAATAACTATAATTGATAAAAGCTACAGGAACCTGAGAGAGATGCCTGGTCCTTCTTCATCTTGAGGGCTTTTATCTATTTTCCAAATGCAGGGATTTTAGAAGAGGTCTCAGGGGAGGATCTCAATAGCATATTCATCAGCTTTACAAGTGTGTCCTTTCAGGGTTGTGATCTCTACTGATTAGTTGGTGTGAGGGTAGGAGATCATTATTCATTGCATCTGATCCCAAAGCCAGCCATGTCATTGCTTCATCTGGTTTTGCTGCTTTTCTGGGCCTGGAGCTGACACGCAATTGAGGCCTAGATGTTATCTCTAGTTTGACCAAAACTCTCTCCTTGGTCAAAAGATACAAGGTTTTATTCCTAACATTATTAGATGCGGGTCAGAACCTCATTGTTCTGGGGGCTTAATGCTTAAGGGAATGGTCATACAAGGGTCATATGGGAGTTGTATGATGCTATTCTCTGGCCTTATTCTGACTCTCTCATAACTAACAACATTCCAAGGGATGAAAATTCAGGGGAGAATCTGAACTCCATGACCTGCGATATGAAAGCTCAGGACATGAAAACTGTATGAACAATGATATGTTAGGGGAGGAAAGGTCACCCTGGGGGTGAAGTCCCACCCTACAATACTTGTTTACAAAGTTTTCCCCATTGCTAGGCACCAGGTACTTTCTACCCTGGTAACATTCTGTACCTGGCCTGTAATTTCTACTCTGCTCATGTCTGTCTAACTGCCAACTATATCAGATACACTTAAAGCTGCAGGGGTAAGGAAGAGCTGGGACACTAGTATGTGTTTATCTGTGTACTGAGAATGTAGAATTATTGAAGCTTGTTTGGTTTAAAGAATCTTCTGAAAATTAACATTATTCTTCATTGGATATAATTATTTCAGCCTATAAGCTGAAAGGTTATAGGTTAATTTGCCTGGGTTAGTCTTCTGGTGATAGAGTAGGAATCTAGACAGGCATGAGCAGAGCAGGAACCAAAGGCCAGAGTGGACATTCCTGGGTGCCTAACAAGGGACAAAACAAGAGAAAAAAAGTATTATAGGCTTGGACCTTGCCCCCAAGGTGACCTTTTGTCTCCTAGCATGTCACTAGTCATGCAGTTTAGACCCTTTGAACTTTTATATCATTAGTCATGCAATTTAGCCCCTCCTACAGGAGGAACAAGGGAGCCAGAGAATAGTATCATACAACTCCCATATGACCCTTTTATGGCCATTCCCTTAAGCATTAAGCCCCCAAAACAATGAGGTTCTGAGTCGCATCTAATAATCTTAGGAACAAAGCCTTGGAACAGATGTTGACTAAGGAGACAGTTTTGGTCAAACTAGAGATAACATCTAGACCTCAGTTGAGTTTCAGCTCCAGGCCCAGAAAAGCAGCAAAACCAGATGAAGCAACAACATGGCTGACATCAGGACCAGAGGTAATGACTAATGATCTTCTACCCTAGCACCAGTCAGTCAGTAGAGACCATGACCCTGAAAGGACACACTTGGAAAGTTGATGAATATGCTATTGAGATCCTCCCATGAGACCTCCCCTAAAATCCCCACCTTTAGAAAACAAATAAAAACCCTTAAGATGAAGAACTGAGCAGGTGCTCTCCCTCTCTTGAGTACACCCACAACTCTCCACACCCACTTTTGTCCCCAGGCACACTCTCTCTGGAGCATAATGGTGCCTTTCTCCCTCTTCCCTCAGGTGCATTATCTTTACCTTTCTTTCTCCTAAGCTCCAAGGGCCCTTCTTTTGCCACTGTAATTTGTCTCTTAAGTCATGCAAGCACATTTGGCTCATTTCTTTTACCCCTGTGACTTTCTAAATAAACTTTTGAACACGAAAAAAAAACACAAAAAACAAAGAAACTAAATAAACTTTTGCTTGTATTTCAGTTCTTGGCTCTGAATTCTTTTTTAGCTGAACTCAAGGACTGGGGTGTAATTCTGACATTAACATCAGGAGGAACTAGTACTCCTTTTTTTGTGGGGTAGCAATAGGCCCCACAGAACAAGACCTCTGATTTGTCTCCTGATGGCTGTTTCTCTTCTTGACTCAACTGGACCCCTCCAGGATAGGACCCCATCTATTTTCTCCCAGTCTTCACCTCTTCAGACCACTTTCCTTCCCATTGGCTCCCTGGCTGTGCAAGTCTGAACCTGGACCATCTGTTGTCACCTATCACTTTATTCCACAGATGGAGGCCCAGTGGTCTCATGGTCCAGGTGAAAGATAACATGAGTGGAGCCATATTAAAATAGAGCCTAAGTAGCCATTTCAGAGGAACTACTCTGCACGTCTTATTTTTCTTTATCTTACAAGCTGTACCAAACCACCAGAATTCTAAGAATGCCAAGAGTATCCTATTTGTAAAGACTGGTGAAATTGGATTTTGAGAATGACCAAATTTCTAACCAACAAATTAAATACAATTTCAGGTAAATCTCAAGCCAATGCATGAAGTACAAATATAACTTACCTCATCTAGTACCGATAAATCTTCTTTAATACAACTTATCTCATCTTCCTCCCTTTTCCCCATAAAACCCTGAGTTTCTATTAAGGGGGAACACTATTTGGGTTTCTGTCTGAATTTGTTCTCCCAAATTGCATTTTTTTTGGATCTTAAATAAATGTTTATTGCTTCTATTTTTATTTTATTTTATTTTATTTTATTGCTTCTTCTTTTTCAGTTAACACCCAGGAAGCACAAAGACCCAGAAACCAGAAGTGGTGATATGCAGTTACAAATGTAGCAAAACACCAAGTTAGCATTCTTAGAAGTTCCACTAAGGAGCAAAACTGAGAAGCTTCAGGCTTGGGAAGAAGGGTGAGATAAGAAAAATTCTGTCTACAGGAAACAAATCTAAAAACTTAAAAAGTTTCCTTTTTCCCCCTCCTGCATCCTCACTGCTGGTAAGGACTGAGACTCCCATTACCCCAGAAATGCAGGTATATCTGACCACTCTCGCCTGCAGGTTTCCTCCTTATATAGAAGCTCCCAGGGCTAAGAATTCAGTTTACAGGAGAAAAATAACCATTTCCAACATTTATAAATGCAGTATATAAAGACAATACAGTAGTGGTGAAACTGGTTGGAAGTAGGAACTTTCTCTCCCTATGACCTTGTCTAGAGTCAGATACAGCTGTAAACAAAGGGACAAATAAAATGGCTAAGTGATGACAGAAGCTGAGTCTAGTCTGTTCAAGAAATGTAAGGAAGCTCTGCCAACAACTAAGCAGACTCACAGGCCAGGTACTCTGGGAATCTGTGAGAGCCACCAGCTCAGGAAGAGCCACAAGTCCACAGCATGTAGTGAAGCAGGAAGACTCCGAGTTTTTTTTTTTTTCTTGAGTTGACTCTGGTGGCAGAAAGGATGACTTGGAAGCAAGGAGGCCTAGGGTCTACTCCCAGCTGTGCCACTATTTAGCAGCAGCCCTGAGCAAGCCACTTAACCGTTTTGAGATTCAGCTTGCTCCTCTATAGAAAGCAGGGGATACAATAGAACAGGGGTGGCAAATGGGAGGCATGTATATCCTTATTTCTCTCATGCCTTCCGCAGAGGCTATTGTTCAACTACATTATGGTTTAGAAGTTCTTCTACAGCAGTCCAAATAGGCACTTCTAATGAAAGTTTGTACACAAGTTGAAATATAGTTATTTTACCTCTAAAATCCATTCTAGCTCCTAAATGGAAGGTTCCAATGTTCCAAGTGAGAGCTGACTATTTTTCTGATTTAGTGGCTCAGTCAGAAAAGAAAAGGAAGGAAGGAAGGAAGGAAGGAAGGAAGGAAGGAAGGAAGGAAGGAAGGAAGGAAGGAAGGGAAAGAGAGGGAAAAAAAGAAGAGAAAATGAAAGGAAAGGAAAGGAAAGGAAAGGAAAGGAAAGGAAAGGAAAGGAAAGGAAAGGAAAGGAAAGGAAAGGAAAGGAAAGGAAAGGAAAGGAAAGGAAAGGAAAGGAAAGGGATAGCAGGGAAAGTCACTAAGAAAAGAAAACATTTATCACTCCTCCTCCTCCTCCCCACCCTGAGGCTGGGCAGGGTCTTCCTGATGTCACACTGTCCTTCCTTCTGTGTCAGAGATTTTAGTGTTTGACCTTCTCCTTCTGTCAGTTCACCCAGCATGAGTGTCCTCTGCAGCACCCTTTTATCTAACCAGCCCACACTTGTTAGTACATGCAGACCCAGGGGAAGGTCCCAGGACTGAAAACCTACTTCCCAAAGGGAAGGTCAAGGAAAGACCAATGAAAGAGGCTGGTCACTCCAGTCTGGTAATTAATAGAATTCACTAAGGGAAACTTACTACAAGGCTCGTCTTGGGTGGCTGTGAGACAGAGTAGATCCCCAGGACACCTGGCAGGTGACAATAAACTTACTTAGGCTAAAAGAGGTGGGGGATAATCTGGGATAATAATACGTGAATGCTACCAGGTACAGAAATTACTGTACATGCTTGACCAGATCAGGACAATGGCCTGTTCCAGGAAGGAACAAGTCACTGGAGGCAGGGGAGGGGTCAGAAAGGACATCAATTATGGTCTGACAGTCTCTAAGGGGGATTTATGGGAAGCAATCTCTGTTCTGGCCCAGGTCCTGCTCACGGGACAGGAATCATGTCATGGAGTAGTCTTTCCTCCACACTTAAAATTTTATGTTTGGCATCAAGGAATCTACTTGAAAAGGGATTATCTACAAAAGGAATTATCTCTAAGAGCCAAGAGTCAGAAGAGGGGGCATTTAATGATTCTACTTGCTGCTCACCAAAGTTAACCAGATTTACAGTTCTCACCTACTGGCAGGAAAGCAATCACATTAACCGTAACCTGATTGAAGACAGCTTCAGGAAGCCAGGTAGTTGCAACTGAGTTTTATTGAAAGAAGCAGTAAAGTAGTTCACATGGGACCCACCTCACAACCCACCCCTCACCCCCCAAACCACACTTTTGTGTTGCATAGGAGCCCTAACTTGAGTCATTTCCCCCAGTGCTAAGAAGGAGGAAGGGAGACAGATGATTCGGTGAGGTGGGGCATCTCACTGCTCTGGTCTCAGGTGGAGACCTCTACTGAAGCATCAAAGTGGACAGGCACGTACGGGTTTCCTTCACAGGCCACGATGATGTGCCTCTCCTTCTGGCTGGTCCGGTAGACACAGTTGGGGTACTTGGAGCCACTTGTCTCATGACAGTCCGTGATCTTCATGCTGGAGTTGCTCTTGTGGCAGTTGGGCCTCCCATTCTTGCAGGTGATGTTTCCCTGGAGGCAAATGGCTTGGACATCTGCCAGAGGCTCGTGCACGAAGGTGTTCACTGGTTTGCACCGTCCCTCTGTCATATTCCGGCGCCTCATCATTTGGTTGCAATAGTTGGAGTTGTTGCTGGGGTAACCGTCTGGGTCCATGTGTTGCCGCTGGAACTTCATGGCCCGTGATTCCTTGCCCAGGGAAGGCTGGACCCACCCCAGCACTAACAGCACCAGGACTAGCAGTGGAAACAGGATGAGGGACTTCTCCTGAGCCATGGTGGCTTCAGTGCCCTGGAGGAGTCTAGCCAGTGAAGAGAGAGAGGAGGAAAAGCATCACTTTAGAAGAGAACCCTAGGTGCCACCTGTGGTCTCCCTGGCTTACAGTCTCCCTTCAGGTCAGCCAGAAAGACACTCTTCTTCCTGTAAGATTTTCCAAGTGATGGGACACTCACATGTACTCGCCTCCAAAGCATTTGACCCTACTAGTGACAGGGAGCCGGGTCTTCCCCTCTGGGTAGTGACCTCCAAAGTGACCTAAAATCCCAGGGGTCCTGTTTTTGAATACTGGATGTTTTGTATCTAAAATACTTTTTTTAAATATATTTTTATTTATTTCAGGGAGGAGGGGAGAGGGAGAGATAGAAACATCAACAATGAGAAAACATCATTAACCAGCTGCCTCCTGCTCAACCCCTACTGGGGATCAAGTCCACAACCTGAGCCCATAACCCTGGCATGTGTCCTTGATTGGAATCAAACCCAGGACCCTTCAGTCTGCAGGTGGACACTCTATCCACTGAGCCAAACTAGCTAGGGCTAAAATACATTTCTACTCAGTGTTCTAGTGGTTCAATAGATCTTTTTGTCTAAACCATGAGCCAAATTGTATCGTGGTTACTGCCATGACATACAGGGTCATGGCGGACAGAGCTCAGTTGTCCTACAACATTAGGGAAATTCAACCGAGTGCCTGGCACTGGCATCATAAAGGGATGCCATTGTATTCCAAAAAGAGATGCTTGCTTCTCCTCACCTGGGGTTGCTCCTTCTCTAGCCCCATGTGTTCTCTGTAGCCAGAATGCTAGCTCCCATCCCAGCTCTGCCCCCAGTGACATTTGCCTAGCCTAAGCTTAGGGGTTAACCTTGCCCACCCTGCCTCCCTCCTCTCCAGACCTCAAGCAGAAGCTGCTCCAAGACCACCTCTTAGGCCTCTTACCTGGGACTTTAGCTTTGATGCCAGGCAAGAGCAAGTGGAAGTCCAGTTTCTGCAGTCACTGGATCCCTGGGGAGTGGAGCTTATATAAATTACAAAGGGGCTTGGCTTCCAAGATAAGAAGGGTAGGAGGAGCAACCCTGAGGACAATGGGGAATAACCGAGGCTCCCCTCTTTTCAGAATTGCTGGGGGGAATGAACCTGCCTATAGGAGTCTTTCTTGCCATGTGAATCTCATCTCTCCACTGGTTCACAGGGATAGCAGGGGAAGTCACTAAGGCCCTGATGCTCAAACCCTAACCACGTCTTTGTTCTCTCTTTGGGGGCCATTTCACCAAATAGCCCTTAGAGATTAGCAAAGGGCACATAATATGTAATCAAGGGAGGGGGGGGGGGAAGGGAGGTCATCTCTCTCCCCAGGAGTCCTGGAGTGGTTTTGACCAGAATTACCAAACTCCTAACAGCAGCTCTCCTGTGGGAAGTGGGAGAAGTATCCAGCTGTCTCTAGCTGGCATGCTTCCCCAATCTGGAGGAGGGGAGAGTGCCTGAACAGTTTGGGTAAGAAGGAAACCTCTGCATGGCCTCACCCAGTTCTGGTAACTTCAACATTCCTGAGGTGAGTGTGTGACAATTTTTATCTTCAGTGACCACTCATCCAGTAGGTCAGAGTTAAGTAGAGAAACTGAAGATAAATCAAAACCCAAATTCCTTTTCAGAGAAAAAATAGAGAGCAATAAGTTTCTTAGCAGCAGAATTCCCTCCTAGGTAGAGATCTATTTTGGTGTGACAATTTTGATACTGCTTGAGTGAGAAATAGCAAAATTCTCTCCATGCTCTAGATTTTTTATTTTTTCTAGGAAAATTATTTTATTTAGCTATAATATCAACTCCAACAGCTTGAAATAAACATTTCCATTCTTTTTCATTGAACGGTATGGTTTGCATGTCACTTTTTTCTAGAATGTCCTGTTTTTTATTAAAGTAACTTCTATACCACTCAATTTGTTCTACTTTTTATTTAACACTCAGATATGGGCTTTTAGAAAGGCCAAATAATTGAATCGATACTCCTTCCCCTGGAAACTGACCTTGAGGCCACTTCACAGAGGACATTCCCTCTTGCTTAGACCACATTCCACTTGCTAAGACCATTATCTCTCTCCTCTGAACCTTCTTAGGATCCAGACCACCCAGAGAATTCTCTGCCCAGAAAAAGCCCGCCTAGAGTCCTTTAAAATTTCTGACTCCCTGTCCCTGTGTGCTGATACCATTTGGGGGCTCAGCCCATCTGGTAACCAGATGACCTAATCCTATCTAATAAAAGAGTAATATGCAAATTGACCGTTACACCAAGACACAAGATGGCCGCCACCATGTGGTCAAAGATGGCTGCCCCCATGTGGACACACATGGCCACCACAAGATGGCTGCCACAAGATGGCCTGTAGGGGAGGGCAGTTGTGGGAAGTTAGGGGTGACCAGGCCAGGAGAGGAGGGCAGTTGGGGGTGACCAGGCTGGCAGAGGAGGGCAGTTGGGGGAGACCAGGCTAGCAAGGGAGGGCAGTTGGGGGGGACCCCGGCCTGCAGGGGAGGGCAGTTGGGGGAGACCAGGCCTGCAGAGGAGAGCAGTTGGGGTGGGGGGAGACCAGGCCTGAAAGGGAGGGAAGTTGGGGGTGGACAAGGCCTGCAGGGGTGGACAGTTGTGGGGGACCCAGGCCTGCAGGGAAGGGTAGTTGGGGGGGACAAGACCTGCAGGTGAGGACAGTTGGGAGCCAGCATTCCTGGATTGTGAGAGGGATGACCAACCACCCGTTTAGGACTGATCCCAGTTGGATCGGGCCTAAATGGGCAGTCAGACATCCCTCAACAGGTCCCAGATTGGAGAGGGTGCAGGCTGGGCTGAGGGACACCACCCCCCAATGCATGAATTTCGTGCACCGGGCCTCAAGTAATTTTATAATCCCTTACCACTTTGGCTCCATGTGTTCCTCCATTGTCGACCCTAACAGGCCACAGGTCACCAGCTCCATGAAATAGTGAACTGGTCTTTGTTTTGGAAAATACTGCAAGTATTTATCCATATGTTCATTAAATTCTGAACCATCATCAATACCTGCTTCATTGTTAATTGGGAATTCCCAGTTTTCCCTCTTTCATTCACTGGCTCATCTTTTCAAAACCATTCCGAAAGGGGTGTTCATTTACTGCAGCTACCTGCTTAGAAATTCCACATCCCAATGTGAAGGTGCTGTTTCTGTTTCAGGTGCCTCCTCAGTAACTGCTTTAACATAAAAAACATTAAGTTTCTTCCTCTTGAATATATTTTTTCCTAAAATAGCTGACAGACTCACTGGCTCTGAACTGCAGTGCTGGGGCAACAGCTTCAAGCACCAGGGACATTTAGGGAGGAACTGGCTTTAGGGTGAGGGCTGTCAATGCTCTGGATTGAGACTGTCTCCGTCCAAATTGTAGTTTAGCACTTAAGAGCTGGGCAAGTTATAGAACTTGATTCATTTCCCTGCTCCTCAGTTTCCTGGTCTCTAAAATGGGGATAATAATATGTACCTTTTAGATTTGTTATTACACTGAAATAAGGTCTGATGTGCAAAGCTCTTCAAGAGTGCTTAGAAAGCTTCTATAAATGGTAGGTCAGTGATGTTCATAGGGAGTGGTGTTGAGGTTCTGTGCAAAGGAAACTGTTTAAATAACATTGGGTGATCTCTGAATTGCTGTTTACAGGGGGTGGGGTCAAGTAATAGGCAGACCTTGGTTTTGCTAAAAACCTGAGCTTAAAAAGCAGGCAATTTTGAAATCCTGGAGAGAGGTGGAAAGAGGTAGAGGAGAGAAGAAAGGGACCATGGTAGAAAGAACAGAATTCTTTTAAATGAAATTTCAAAATTGTCGCCATGTGATAGCCAAGACATCTTTAGTCAAGTCAACATTATTTGCTAAAGTGTAGGAGTTTGGAAGTAGCAGGGGGGCTAAGGAAGCCATGGCATAACATAAGCTTTTAGTTTCATGTTTCTGTAGTTCACCCACCACCTCATCCTCCACCCATGTTTTGTTTGTCTTAGTCCTTAGATAGTATTCTTATCATCTTGAGTGGTGTTGGGAGGAAAATTTTTCATAGCCATTTAGGTTCCTAGTTGGGGGCCTGTGAATTAACTGAAGAAAGCCAGATTAACAGGAGAGACTAGACAAAGTTTGTTCACGTGCATATGAAGAAGCACAAAAAGGAGGAGAAAGGATGAACTGGAGTGTTCAAGGCAGGCTCCCAAGACCAGGGGACATTATGAAGCCACATCAGTAAATGGCCTGATCCCAGGTGCAGGTGGGAAAGTAAAAGGAAGTACATTTTTGCCCCTCCCATAGATGCCTGGAAATTAATCTCTGAAATCCTCCTAGAGCCAAGGACAAAAGGTTAAAATGCTTTCAAGGCTGTGCAGGTTACCATTCCTGTTGATGATTCCCATTTTATAAGACTTCTCATTTCTCTTTCCACGCCCATTTCACTTCCATCCATCCAACAGTGTGAACTGGGAAAAAAGGGGTTCCAACACCTGAGCCCTTGTTTGAGGCCAACCAGGTACAGGTTGCACTTTTCCAGAGGGCAGCTCTGATCTGTGTGTGAGCCCACCAGGTGCAGTCAACAGCCTGGTCTCTGGAACACATAGAGAAGGGCCCCAGTCTCCTCCCTCTCACTCTAAGCCTCCTGACACTATCAGTTTTCCTCAGCCCCAAGGACAGAGTGCATCTGCCCTATGTCCTTTCCCACTCTGAGTGCCACCCTGAGTCTTCTTAATGGAGGTCAGATATTGTTCACAGTGTATGAGGAAAGACAGAGACTTGGGAGAAGACCTAATTATCTTTCAGCCTAGGCAGTTCAGTGGTCTCCTTGGTTCTACCCATTTTAGGAGAGTCTCCCTGCCCTTCCCTTATAGGATGAGCACCAGTGCCTCCATTCTTTATTTTAGGGTAACCCACTTGTGCCAGCTCTTCTGAAAGCTTATCACAGTGGCATTAATTATTGACCTGGATTTCTGAGTGAAAGAAAACAGCTGATAGCCCTGGCCTGGTCTTTCAGTTGGTTAGAGCATCATCCCTTGCAACAAAAGGTTACGGGTTCAATGCCTGGACAGAGCACATATCTATGTTGTGGGTTCAATACCTGGTCGGGTTGTGGGTTGGGTGGTAAATGACCAATTGATGCTTATCTCTCACATCAATGCTTCTCTCTTTCCCTCTCTTCGTCTCACTTCCTATCTCTCTAAAAAATCAATAAACACATATTTTCAGGTGAGGAAAGAAAACAACTGATAAGAGAGGAAAGCAGGACACCTGAGGGAGCTGGGAGTCTGAACTCTGCAGTCTCCACGAGAGCCACAGACCTTGTCTTGTCCTGAGAAGAGCTAAGCAGCTAATTCAAGAACTTTGTTTTAGATCCAAGTGCTGAAAATTCTCACCAGAGAAGCAGCCCCTAGAGTTGTAATACAAACTAGACCTTAATATGAGCTCGGTACAGATGAAGATGGGGTTATCAGAAAGCAATGGGAGAAAAGGGGTGGAGTGGGGGAAATAGGGGAAGATTTCAGAGCAAAGTTCACCTTGGGAGGACTTTTAAAGATATATAGGTGTTTTTTATTAGGCATACGGTAAGGGAAATTCAGATTTAAAAAAAAAAGCCCAGAAAGAGAAGTAGATGCTCATGGTACAGTACTGTTTATTTTGAAAATAATAAGTTCTCCCATGTGACTGGGAGGAGGTGAGGGATGGCACAGAAAAGAAAGCTGAAGGCCCAAATAGAAGTACCTTCAATACCAAGCAAGAAACTTCAATATGTAAAAGATGTAGATAGTTACTTTGAACTCAAGGAATGGAAGGACACAAGCAATGGAAAGGATGTTTCATCGTTTTCCCGTTATATATACAAGGAGACTGAAGGTCACAGCAGTCCCAAGGTCAGACAGCATCTTGGCAGCAGAAACAGAAACCAGCCTCAGGTCCCCAACTTCCAGGGCAGGGTCCTCACTACACTGTGCTGCCTGGTGTGCCCTGGGTGGGGCACACCAGGATGTGCATCCAAAGAACTGCAATAAATAGTGAAATTGATCTCTTCTTCTAGTTCTGATTTCCCCAAGAGTTCTCCCACTGCCCTTCCTGCTGTGAAGTGTGGTGGGAGAAGGCAGGATAGCTTTGCTGCTGCCCCGACCTGTGGAGTTCTGGGGGCTGGGGACTCATACTGAGGTATTTTCAGGGGTACTTCCGTTGCAGGAGCTGGGATGAGGGAAGTGGAGGCAGGAAGGGAATGAGTGGCTCGGGACGCCCAGCTCCAGGCTCTGGGGGCATTGGTTGATTCTACTAGGGACGCTGGAGGGAGGGGAGCCAGCTTAGGAGGAAGAGTTCCCCAGGAGAATATCTACTCCAAGCAGTGTCTCTCCCTCTCTTTAAGAAGCCTCACATGCTGGCTCCATCAAGGAAGCAAAGTCTTGAGAACACTCATTTGCTTAGAATTTTGGGGGTCTTGCATCTTCCATCTCCTGCTTTCTTCCTTGAGTTAATTACCAGGACTGGTACAATGAGCACAATAGTGCTTCTTTTCCTAAAGCTGGGAGATATTGTCAAGAACAAACCACGTGGATGAGGAAGTCCATGCAGGCATATCAAGTGAAGAGAGTTCAGCTTTATCCAGTTCAGGGGACAAGTCTCACATCTCATTAAGTGGAGCCTTTTATTGATTCATTAAGTCCAACCTTCTGACCTACTAGCTGATCTGCTTTCAGCTGTGAATTAAACAGTCCTGATGCCTCCTTTCATTGCAATCTGATCTGGCAGGATTTTCTCTCTCTGAATATGAGTCTCACTTCTCCAGAAAGGCTAATCCTTAATCCCTCTCTGCTATTCTTGGCACTGTGCCAAACTCAACTCTACTTTTCTCCCCTTTTCCCCAGTTTATCTCTCACAGAGGAAATAGAAAAGCAGAACTCAGCAGTGCTATGGTTGTGTCACATGTGCAGGAGAAAGTATCCCACTGTCAGAAAGCACGTGTGTGAGCATAAGTGTTGGTGCAGGACACCCAGCTCCCTCCACCAGCTGGGACACAAGGCTTGTCAGCAGGTCATGCAGTGACTGTGGCCAAACCAAGTGACTTCTCTGAGCCTTAGAATTGTTTTCTGAGAAATGAAAGTGTGAAGAAAGATGATTTCTAAGATTGCACTCAGTTAAAACAATTTTTCAGTGTTTTCTGTTTCTAAAGATCTTCCTCTTAATACTTCCCAAAAGAAAGATTGGATCTCAATATAACATCTATTTCCATAAGACCTTTATGTGTTTCAAAGATGCAAAGTTGTTTTTGTTGCAGTACTCACCAATTATTGCCTTCAGTTTAAATAAAAAAGAAATTCATTCACACAGAAATGCAGAAAGCGAGAGAAACATTCTTATTTACCCTGACTCCCACCCTCCTGAATTCCTGTCAAAATACCAGCAAAAAAAAAAAAAAAAAAAAAAAAGAATTTTTACCCTAATATGGATCTTGTATATATTAATATTTTTAAAAAGGCACAAACTCTGATATTTATTAAAAAAACACACACAATGTCTTCAGAATAGACGTTTAAAGCTTAAATTGTATAGCTGAGTTGCACAAAAAATAAGTATTGCAATTTAATACACTAATTTATTATATGTTGATTTCTATAGTAAGAAAAAACAATGTCAGCCTATCTATAGTTCCATCATTAATTCGTTGGGTAAATGAAAATTTCAAGAATACAGTCTTATCAGAGACCCAAAATTAGAGGTAAATCTAGGAATAGAGTTCATAGAACTAGATACTCTCAATTAATTTTGGGAATAAGCCAATAGTAAGTAATTATTCATAAGAAAGCTCTAGTATATATTCCTCTAAGTTACCAAGTGGGTGGTAAATATTGAAAAGGCACAAAATAATAAAATACCTAATAAACAAATACAAATATGTTATTTGTATTTTCATCACCTATAAAAACATTGATGTTTTAGTGCATAATTCTCCACAATTTTGTCTATGCTATGTATATGTTTTTATAGCATATGGGATATTGTATACTATGTATATACTGCTTCAGATTCTGCTTTTTCTCTTAAAATGCATCTGGAATTTTGTTAAAATTCAGTTTCTTTTCTTTTTTTTTATAATGATTCGACAGTGTCAATTTATTTAACGAGTCTCCTCTTGATGGACATTTAGGTTATATCAGGTCCTTTGCTTATTACCAATCAGTTTGAGATGTAAAATTATAATGCAATTTAACAAACTTTAAATACTTACTGTGTATAAAGCCCTATTTTTAGCATTATAACATAAACTAGACTTGTTTCTTTTTTTGCATTTTAATTTCTTTATTGATTACGGTATTACATATTTGTCCTCATCCCCCCATTACCTTCACAACCCCCTCCACACACACACACACTCATGCCCTCAACCCCCTGTTGTCTGTGTCCACTGGTTAGGCTTGCATGCATGCATACAAGTCCTTTGGTTGATCTTTCCCCCTTACCCCCACCCTCCCCTACCTTCCCTCTGAGGTTTGACAGTCTGATTGATGCTTCCCTGTCTCTGGATCTGTTTTTGTTCATCAGTTTATGTTGTTCATTATTTTCCATAGATGAGTGAGATCATGTGATATTTATCTTTCTCTGACTGACTTATTTCACTTAGCATAATGCTCTCCAGTTCCATCCATGGTGTTGCAAATGGTAGGAATTCCTTCTTTTTTAGCTCAAGATAGTATTCCATTGTGTAGATGTACCACAGTTTTTTAATCCAATCATCTGCTAATGGGCACTTAGGCTGTTTCCAAATCTTAGCTATGGTAAATTGTGCTGCTGTGAACATAGGGGTGCATATATCTTTTCTGATTGGTGTTTCTAGCTTCTTGGGATATATTCCTAGAAGTGGGATCACTGGGTCAAATGGGAGTTCCATTTTTAGTTTTTTAAGGAAACTCCATACTGTTCTCCACAGTAGCTGCACCAATCTGCATTCCCACCAGCAGTGCACCAGGGTTCCTTTTTCTCTGCATCCTTGCCAACACTTGTTTGTTGATTTGTTGATTATAGCCATTCTGACAGGTGTGAGATGGTACCGCATTGTCATTTTGATTTGCATCTCTTGGATAATTAGTGACTTTGAGCATGTTTTCATGTATCTCTTGGCCTTCCTTCTGTCTTCTTTCGAAAAGTTTCTATTTAGGTCCATTGCCCATTTTTTGATTGGATTGTTTATCTTCCTTTTGTTAAGTTGTATGAGTTCCCTGTAAATGTTGGAGATTAAACCCTTACTGGTGATAACATTTGCAAATATGTTCTCCGATGTAGTGGTCTTTCTTATTGTTTTGTTGATGGTTTCCTTTGCTGTGCAAAAGCTTTTTATTTTGATGTAGTCCCATTTGTTTATTTTCTCTTTATTTTCCGTTGTCCTTGGACCGTGGTCGGCAAACTGTGGCTCGCGAGCCACATGTGGCTCTTTGGTCCCTTGAGTGTGGCTCTTCCACAAAATACCACGTGCCGGTGCACAAATACAGTGTGATTGAAACTTCGTGGCCCATGTGCAGAAGTCGGTTTTCGGCTCTCAAAAAAAATTTCTTTTCTTTTTTTTTAAATATATTTCTTTATTGATTTCAGAGAGGAAGGGAGAGGGAGAGAGAGACAGAAACATCAATGATGAGAGAGAATCACAGATCGGCTGCCTCCTGCACGCCCCCTATTGGGGATCGAGCCCGCAATGCAGGCATGTGCCCTTGGCTGGAATTGAACCTGGGACCTTTCAGTCTGCAGGCTGTCGCTCTATCCACTGAGCCAAACTAGCCAGGGCTCAAAAGAAATTTCAGTCGTTGTACTGTTGATATTTGGCTCTGTTGACTAATGAGTTTGCTGACCACTGCCCTAGGAGCAGTATCAGTGAAGAAGTTCTTTTGGCATATGTCTGAGATTTTGCTGCCTGTGGATTCCTCTAGTATTTTTTTGATTCCTGTCTTATGTTTAAGTCCTTTATCCATTTTGAGTTTATTTTTGTGTATGGTGTAAGTTGGTGGTCTAGTTTCATTTTTTTGCATGTATCTGTCCAATTTTCCCAATACCATTTATTGAAGAGACTGTCTTGACTCCATTAGTATGTTCATGCCTCCTTTGTCAAATATTAATTGGGCATAGTGGTTTGGGTCGATTTCTGGATTCTCTATTCTATTCTATTGATCTATATGACTGTTCTTGTGCCAGTATCAGGCTGTTTTGAGAACAGTGGCTTTGTAATACAGCTTGATATCTGATATTGAGATCCCACCTACTTTGTTCTTCTTTCGCAGGAATGCTGCAGCTATTCGGGGTCTTTTTTTTTTTTTTTAATTCCAGATGAATTTTTGGAGAGTTCTTTCTAGGTCTGTGAAATATGCCGTTGGTATTTTAATGGGGATTGCATTGAATCTATAGATTGCTTTGGGTAGTATGGACATTTTTTTTTTTAAATTTCTTTATTGATTAAGGTGTCACTTATTTGTCCTCATCCCCCCATTCCCATCCCACACCCCTCCCCTTGGATGCCCCAACCCTCTGTTGAACTTAAGCATTGGTTAGGCTCATATGCATGCACACAAGACCTTTGGTTGATCTCTCCCCCCTCCCCCCACCCTCCCCTATCCTCCCTCTGAGGCCCGATAGTCCGATCGATGCCTCCTTGTTTCTGGTTCTGTTCTTGTTCATCAGTCTATGTTGTTCATCATTTCCTCTAGATGAGCGAAATCATGTGTCACTATAGATATACTTATAAGAATTGAATGTGCGACGAGTAATAATAGTTATGCTGACAGGCAAATGAATCAGTCTGTAGTGAGTTTCTTTCTGGACCAACAGTTCTTTTGAGACCCAATATCAATGTCCACCGGTTCCCTATGAGTACATGTCGGCACTGACCCCTCAGCTCTGGATGGTGGACAAATGGTGGTAATGCAGGTCCGACTCCCTCTGGTTTGGTCTCGGCTGGACCCAGGGGCACTGCTTCACCCGGATCCAGGGGCCCACGGCCTCGCCCGGACCCGGGGCCCAGGGCTCACCTGGCTCCAGGGGCCCGCGGCCTCGCCCGGACCCGGGGCCCAGGGCTCACCCGGCTCCAGGGGCCCGCGGCCTCGCCCGGACCCGGGGCCCAGGGCTCACCCGGCTCCAGGGGCCCGCGGCCTCGCCCGGACCCGGGGCCCAGGGCTCACCCGGCTCCAGGGGCCCGCGTAGTATGGACATTTTGATGATGTTGATCCTACCAATCCATGAACATAGTATGTTCTTCCATTTGTTTATGTCTTCCTCCATCTCTTTTTTCAGTGGCCTGTAGTTTTTTGCACATAGGTCTTTTACCTCCTTAGTTAAGTTTATTCCTTAATTTTAGGTATCTTAATTTTTTTGGTGCGATGGTAAATGGGATTTCTTTTTTAGTCTCTCTTTCTGTAAGTTCACTCTTGGTGTATAGAAATACCAGAGATTTCTTGGCGTTAATTTTGTATCCTGCTACCTTGCCAAATTCATATATTAAGTCTAATAATTTTTTTGATGGAGTCTTTAGGGTTTTCTATGTACAGTATCAAACAGGAGTGGTGAGAGTGGGAATCCCCGTTTTATTCCTGTTCTTAGAAGAAATAGTTTTAGTTTTTGTCCATTGAGTGTGATGTTGGCTGTGGGTTTATCATATATGGCTTTTATGATGTTGAGGTATGATCCTTCTATTCCCACCTTGCTGAGAGTTTTTATCAAGAAAGGGTGTTGGATTTTGTCAAATGCTTTTTCTGCATCAATTGATATGACTATGTGGTTTTTATCTCTCAATTTGTTTATGTGATGTATCATGTTTATTGATTTGCGGATATTGTACCATCCTTGCATCCCTGGAATAAATCCTGCTTGGTCATGGTGTACGATCTTTCTGATGTACTGCTGGATCCGATTTACTAGAATTTTGTTGAGGATTTTGGCATCTATGTTCATGAGGGATATTGGCCTATAATTCTCTTTCATTGTGTTGTCTTTAGTTGGTTTTGGTATTAGGAAGATGTTGGCTTCCTAGAATGAGCTTGGAAGTGTTCCTTCCGCCTGAATTTTTTGGAATATTCTGAGGAGGATAGGTTTTAGTTCTTCCTTGAATGTTTGGTAAACTCTCTTGTGAAGCCATCTGGCCCCGGGCTTTTGTTTGCTGGAAGCTTTATGATGACTGCTTCAATTTCTTCCATAGTTATCAGCCTATTGAGAGTTTTAGAATCTTCCTGATTGAGTTTTGGAAGGTTGTATTTTTCTAGGAATATGTCCATTTCCTCCAGGTTGGCTAGTTTGTTGGAATAGAGTAGTTCATAGTATTTTTAACAACCATTTGTATTTCTGTGGGATTTGTTGTTATTTCACCTCTAGCATTTCTGATTTTGTTTATTTGGGTCCTCTCTCTTTGCTTCTTGGTGAGCCTGGCTAGAGGTTCATCAATCTTGTTTGTCCTTTCAAAGAACCAGCTCTTGGTTTCATTGATCTTTTGTATTTTTTTTTTTTTTTTTGGTCTCTATGTCATTTATTTCTGCTCTAATCTTTATTATCTCCTTCCTGCTACTCACTCTGGGCTTTTCTTGTTGCTCTCTTTCTAATTCTTTGAGTTGTAGCATTAGATGATTTACTACCATTTTTTCTTTTCCTTTTCCTTTTTCTTTTTTTTGAGGTAGGCCTGTAGAGCTATAAACTTCCCTCTCAAGAATGCTTTTAGTGTGTCCCATAGGTTTTGAATTGTTGTGTTTATATTATCATTAGTCCAGGATGTTTTTAATTTCTTCTTTGATCTCAATATTTAATATATTGAACAATCAATATTTAATAACATGCTATTCAGCTTCCAAGTGTTTGAGTGTTTTAGATTGTTTTTATTGTAGTTTATTTCTAATTTCATGGCATTGTGGACTGAGAAGATGCTTGGTATTATTTCAATCTTCTTGAATTTGGGGAGATTTTGCTTGTGACCCAATATGTGCTCTATTTTTGAAAATGTCCAATGTGCACTTGAGAAGAATGTATATTTCATGACTTTGGGGTGAAATGTTCTAAAGATGTCAGTTAAGTCCATCTGATCTAGTAAGTCATTTAGGATTGCTGTTTCTTTGCTGATTTTTTGTCTAGAGGATTTATCCAGTGATGTCAGTGGTGTATTAAAGTCCCCTACTATGATTGTATTGTTGCCAATCTCTCCATTAATACTTTCCAAGAGTTTTTTGTTGTTTTTTTTTAATATATATTTGGGTGCTCCTGCATTGGGTGCATATATGTTTACCAGGGTTTTATCCTCTTGTTGTATCAATCCCTTTAGAATTATGAAGTGGCTTTCCTTATCTCTTGTTATGGCCTTCACTTTGAGGTGTATTTTGTCAGATATAAGTATTGCTACCCCAGCTTTTTTTTTTTTTCATTTCCATTTGCCTGAAAGATATTTTTCCATCCCTTCACTTTCAATCTGTGTGAGTCCCTTGTTCTGAGGTGGGTCTCTTGTAGACAGCATATATATGGGTCATGTTTTTTATCCATTCAGTCACTCGATGTCTTTTGATTGGAGCATTTAGTCCATTTACATTTAAAGTTATTATTGAAAGGTACTTGTTTGTAGCCATTTATATTTTTGAGCCTGTGTTCCTTCTTATCTTTTTATTTCTTCTTTTTACAGCATTCCCTTTAGCATTTCTTGCATTGCTGGCTTGGTAAGTGATAAACTCCCTTAGCCTTTTTTTGTTGTTGTTTGTGAAACTCCTGATTTCCCCTTCAATTTTGATTGATAGTCTTGCTGGATAGAGTATTCTTGGATTCAATCCATTGCTTTGCATCACCTTGTATATCTCTTTCTATTCCCTTCTATCTTGATGTGTTTCTGTTGAGAAATCATTTGATAATCTGATGGGGGATCCTTTGTAGGTAACTCTCTGTCTCTCTCTTGCAGTCTTTAAGATTCTCTCTTTGTTGTGAACATTTGCCATTGTAATTATGACATTTGTTGGTGTGGGTCTTTTGGGATTCATTTACTTGGGACTCTCTGTACTTGTGTAACTTTTTTCTTCCCCATATCAGGGAAGTTTTCTGTCATTATTTCTTCAAATAAATTTTCTAATCTTGCTGCTCTTCTTGTCCTTCTGGCAGCCCTATTATACATTCGTTATTTTGTTTTGCATTGTCCTAAAGGTCCCTTAGGCTGTCCTCCTGCTTTTTAATTTTTTTCTCTAGTTGCTGTTCAGATTAGGCTTGTTTCTGTACTTTATCTTCTAACTCACTAATTCGGTCCTCTGCTTCTTCTAGTCTACTGTTGAAGCCTTCCATGGTATTTTTGACTGTAGCCATATCATGTTTCATTTCTTCCTGATTTTTGCATAGCGTGTTGATTTTTTTCATCCATCCAGTGCATGAAGTGTATTACCATTACTCTGAATTCTTTTTCTGTCATGTTGCATGCTTCTGTTTCACTTATTTCCTTTCTTGGCGATTCCTCTTTTTCATTCCTCTGGGGATTGTTTCATTGTCACCCCATTCTGACTATCACCAGAAGGTTCAAATGTCGAGTTGCAGGGGCCTGGGCCATATGCAGTGGGAGTTTTGCACCCTCCAAGTGTCACTGAAGAGTTCTGACACCAAGACATTTGGCTGTGATGGGTTGGTGGGAGGCACGCTCACCCTGGGTCAGAGTCACAGGTGCTTAGTGTGGCCTCCTGTGCACACCTAGAATCAGGGACCCTGCCTGCTCCACATTGAAATAGAAAACCCGCTGGTATGTGCCAAAAAATCAAAGCCCCCTAGTGCGTGTCAGGAGTCAGAGGCTCTCTGTGTCTGCACCAAGAATCGAGTGTCAGATTCTCTGTTGCTTGCTGTGGCCTTGCACTGAGAATCAGGGTCCCTGTGTGTGCATGCACCAAAAATTGGAGTGGCTGGCTCTTAAAGTGAATGTACTGGGTATCAGGGATCCCAGGCGCACGCAATGAGGAACATATTCTAGTCACTGGTGCTCATTCCTGCCTCTTGTGTGGAGATTCAGGGTCCTGATCTGCTTGGGAGACCGGGTTGCACAGTCGCACTGTGTTGGCAGGAGGTCCACTCCTGCCCTGAGGAAAATAGCCTTCTATGTGCGCTTGCCCTGAATCAAAGTCAGGTGGCACTGCTGGTCAGTGTGGGTGTGGGGTCTGGTCACGTGGGTGTGCACTGTGGAAAACAAACTCTCCGTGTCCATGCACCCAAGTTCAAATTCAGCACTGCTCTCCTGTGTGGGCATGGGGTCTGGTCGTGGGGAACAAACTCCCTGAGTTTGCATGTTCAGGTTCAAATTCAGGGCAATCTTCCTGGTTGGGTGCAGGATCTGGTCATGGGAAACAAACTCCCTGGGTTTGCACCCCCAGGCTCAAATTCAGCACTGTCTCCCTGCCTGGGCATGGAGCCTAGTTGCGGGAAACAAATTCCCTGAGTTCGCACATCCAGGCTCAAATTCAGTGCTGTCTCGCTGCCCTGCATGGGCATGGGATCTGGTCACATTAAACAATCTCCCCAAGGATGCGCACCTAGGCTCAAATTCAGTACAGTCTCCTTGCCTGGGCATGGAGCCTGGGCATGGGAAGCAAACTTCCCGTGTCCGACACCAAGGCTCATAGTCAGGTAGAGCTGCTGCAGCTGTGTGTGTGCAGAAAGCCTTATTGTGTGGCCAGGGACTGGTAGTTCCTATGCCACTGCCACGGGGGTGGTAGGGTAGGGGTTTGGCGTTGTGACTCACAGAAATCTGCGGCTGGGGTGCCTGAAGTCTTGGTGTCCCTGGATCTGCAGCTATGGTCGCAGGTCTTTTACCAGAGTGGCTGTAGGGTCCCAGTTTTCTACTGAGACCAGACTGCATGGTGGTGAGGCTAGGATCCTAGTCTCAAGCAGTTCTGGTCTTCAAGATGGCGTGGTCTTTGTGGTGCCAGTGTCCTCCCTGGAGTGTTTGTGGTGGCAGCAGGGTTTTGCCATCTAAGACTGCCCAGATTAGCAGCCCCTTAGAAGACCTGCAGGATCTAACTGTCCCTATTTCACACACACACACACACACACACACACACACACACACACACACTCACACTCACACACACACACGTCCACACACTCCTCTATTGCTCCCTCACTCTCATACACTCTCCCTTCTTACCTTCTTGCCGGTCACCATCTTTGTTTTTTTCAAAATTCAGTTTCTTAACTTAGATAGTAGTGAACAAAGATATGTTAACTTTGGATAATTTTATCGAGTTTTATACTTAAAACTTATTCATTTTTCTGCAAATCCAATATAATAAAAAGGTAATATGCAAATTGATCATCACTCCAACACACAAGATGGCCACACACATGTGGTTAAAGATGACCGTCCCAATGTAGACACAAGATGGCCACCACAAGATGTCCAGCAGGGGAGGGCAGTTGGGAGGGACCAGTCCAGCAAGGAAGAGCAGTTGGGGTGATCAGGCCTGCAGGGGAGGGCAGTTGGAGGTGACCAAGCTTGCAGTTGAGGACAGTTGTAGGGGACTCAAGCCTGCAGGGAAGGGCAATTGGGAGGAACCAGGCCTGCAGGGGATGGCAGTTGGGGGTACCAGGCCTGCAGGAAAGGGAAGTTGGGGGGAAACAGGCCTGCAAGGGAAGACAGTTGGGGGGAACCAGGCCTGCAGAGGAGGGCAGTTAGGGGTGACAAGGCCAGCAAGGGGGGTCAGTTAGGGGTGACCAGGCCAGCAGGGAAGGAGAGTTAGGGGCAACCAGGTTGGCAAGGGAGGGAAGTTTGGGGGGACCGGGTCGGCAGGGGAAGGCAATTGGTGGCAACCAAGCTGGCAGGGGAGGGAAGTTAGGTGCAACCAGGTTGGCAAGAGAGAGCAGTTAGGGCTGACTGGGCCAGCAGGGGAGAGCAGTTGGGGGTGACCAGACCAGCAGGGGAGGTCAGTTAAGGGTGACCAGGCTGGCAGAAGAGCAGGTATGCATCAATCAGCCTGGCAGGGAAATAGTTAGGGGGTGATCAGGCCAGCAGGCAGAAGCAGTTAGGGGCAATAGGGCAGCCAGGCAGGCAAGCAGTCCTGGATTGTGAATGGGATGTCCGACTGCCTGTTTAGGCCTGATCCTAAACGGGCAGTCGGACATCCCTTGAGGGGTCCCAGATTAGAGAGGGTGCAGGCTGGGATGAGGGACATCCCTCTCTGCTATTTATGGTACTGCCCTAAACTCAACTCTACTTTTCCCCCCTTTTTTCCAGTTTAGCTCTCACAGAGGATCTAGAAAAGCAGACCTCAGCAGTGCTATGGTTGTGTCACATGTGCAGAAGAAAGTATCCCACTGTCAACAAGCACGTGTGTGAGCATAAGTGTTGGTGCAGGACACCCAGCCCCCTCCACCAGCTGGGACACAAGGCCTCTGTCAGCAGGTCATGCAATGACTGTGGCCAAACCAAGTGACTTCTGAGCCTTAGAATTGTTTTCTGAGAAATGAAAGTGTGAAGAAAGATGATTTCTAAGATTGCACTCAGTTAAAACAATTTTCCAGTGTTTTCTGTTTCTAAAGATCTTCCTCTCAATACTTCCCAAAAGAAAGATTGGATCTCAATATAACATCTATTTCCATAAGACCTTTATGTGTTTCAAAGATGCAAAGTTGCTTTTGTTGCAGTACTCACTAATTAATTGCCTTCAGTTTAAATAAAAAAGAAACTCATTCACACTGAAATGCAGAAAGCGAGAGAAAAATTTTTATTTACCCTGACTCCCACCCTCCTGAATTCCTGTCAAAATTCCAGCAAAAAATGAAATTTTATCCCAATATGGATTTTGTATATATTGATATTTTTAAAAAGGCACAAACTCTGATCTTTTATTAAAAACACACAATGTCCTTAGAATAGACATTTAAAGCTGTAATTGTATTGCTGAGTTGCACAAAAAATAAGTATTGCAATTTAATACACTAATTTATTATATGTTGATTTCTGTAGTAAGAAAAAACAATGTCAGCCTGTCTGTGATTCCATCATCAATTCGTTGGGTAAATGAAAATTTCAAGAATACAGTCTTATCAGAGACCCAGAAAATAGAGATAAATCTAGGAATAGCATTCATAAAACTAGAGGCTCTCAATAATTAATTTTGGGAATAAGCCAATAGTAAGTAATTACTCATAAGTAAGCTCCAGTATATATTTCTCTGAGTTACCAAGTGGGTGGTAAATATTGAAAAGACACAAAATAATAAAATACCTGATAAACAAATACAAATAAGTTATTTGTATTTTCATCACCTATAAAAACATTGATGTTTTAGTGCATAATGCTCCACACTTTTGTCTATGCTATATATACGTTTTTATAACATATGGGGTATTGTATACTATGTATATACTGCTTCAGATTCTTCTTTTTCTCTTAAAATGTGTCTAGGCTTTTGTTAAAATTCAGTTTCTTAACGTAGATAGTAGTGAACAAAGATATGTTCACTTTCAATTAATTTATTGAGTTTTATACTTAAAATTTGTTTGTTTTCCTGCAAATAGGTTATCCTCTCTAATAAAATGGCAATATGCAAATTAGCCATCACTCCGCTACATACGCCACGCCCACCAGCCAAGCCACGCCCACCAGCCAATCAGGGCGAGTATGCAAGTTAACCCAAACCAAGATGGCTACAGCCACAGAGATCAAGGTTTCCCAGGTAACAGAGCAAGCCAACCTTTCCATAGCCTTTGCAGGCCTAAGCCTCCACTCAAGCTACAAAGTTTCAATTATAGAAGGTAAACAAATTCAAACAAATGGCGGCAGAATGGAGCTTGAGAGAGCAGGCCAGGGTTGCCGGCAGCAACAGGAGAAGCAAAGCTTTCCACACACCTTGGCCGGGCTCACCCGCTTAAGGCTACAAAGTTTCAATTGTAGAAGGTGAATTAACTGCCACAGAAATGGCTGCCACCCAGGAGGGAGCAGCAGGCTTAGCTTAGCTCCAGGCTACAAAGTTTCAATTATAGAAGGAAAATAAATCCCAGATACCAGGGCCTCTGCTTGGGTTGCCAGGAGGCGTGGCCGGCCTGCAAACCACCACAGGCCCCTCGCTCAGGCTGCCCCATGCCTCAAGGGAACCTCACCCTGATCCGGGACACCCTTCAGGGCAAACCAGCTGGCCCCCACCTGTGCACCAGGCCTCTATCTTATCTAATAAAAGAGTAATATACAGATTGATCATCACTGCAACACACAATATAGCTGCCCCCATGTGGTCAAAGATCCTGCCCCCATGTGGACACAAGATGGCCACTATAAGATGGCCAGCAGGGGAGGGCAGTTGGGAGGCACCCGGCCTGCAAGGGAGGGCAGTTGAGAGGGACCAGGCTTGCAAGGGAGGGCAGTTGGAGGTGATCAACCCTGCAGGAGAGGGCAGTTAGGGGTGACCAGGCCGGCAGAGGAGGGCAGTTGGAGGTGATCAACCCTGCAGGAGAGAGCAGTTAGGGGTGGCCAGGCTGGCAGAGGAGGGAAGTTGGGGGCAAACAGGCTGGCAAGGGAGCAGTTAAGCATCAACCAGGCTGGCAGCAGAGTGGTTAGGGGGTGATCAGGCTGGCAGGCAGAAGCGGTTAGGGGCAATCAGGAAGGCAGGCAGGCAAGCAGTTGGGAGCCAGCAGTCCTGGATTGTGAGAGGGATGTCCGACTGCCCGTTTAAACGGGCAGTCGGACATCCCTCCAGGAGTCCCAGATTGGAGAGGGTACAGGCTGGGCTGAGGGACGACCCCCCGCCGTGCACGAATTTCGTGCACCGGGCTTCTAGTATTACATATAACAGCAAAAAAGCTTATTCAAAAATATGCATCATAAACATTTATTCCAAGTCAACAAATATCTATATTATTCTGAAAGCTCTGTAGTATTTCACGTTAAGGATGTAGCATGATCCATCAAACAATATCTCTATTGTTGGACATTCATAACATTTATAAATTTTTACATGTGTGCATTCTAAAATAAAAACCCATCTAATCCTGTTAGTGTGGCTCAGAGATTGAACATGAACCCATGAACAAGAGGTTGCAGTTTGATTCCGTTCAAGGCCACATGCCTGCTTTGCAGGCTGGATACCCAGTTGGGAGCATACAGGAGGTAGCCAATCAATGTTTCTATCTCTCTGTTCCTCTCCCTTCTACTAATACTCTCTCTAAAATCAATAAAAACATATTGAAAAACAAAAAGACATCTAGCCCTCCCCAGGTCGCTGTTAGTTGAAGTGCCATCCCACACATCAAAAGGTCATGGCTTGGATTCACTCCCAGTCAGGGCACATACCTCAGGCGGGACAGGTATAAAAGTCAGCCAATGGATGTTTCTCTCTCACATAGATGATTCTCTCTTTCTCTTTGTCTCCCTTCTTCTCTCTCTAAAAAATCAATAAACACACATATTTTAAGGTGAAGAAAGAAAGAGAGAAAGAAAACAACTGACAAGAGAGGAAAGCAGGACACCTGAGGGAGCTGGGAGCCTGAACTCCGCAGTCTCCACCAGAGCCACAGACCTTGTCTTCTCCTGAGAATAGCTAAGCAGTAATTTAAGGACTTTGTTTTAGATCCGAGTGCTAAGAATTCTCTCCACAGAAGCAGCCCTTACATTGTAATACAAACCAGACCTTGATAAGAGATTCCTACAGGTGAAGATGGGGTTATCAGAAAGCAATGGGAGAAAAGAGGTGGAGTGGGGGAAATAAGGGAAGGATTCAGAGCAAAGATTACCTTGGGAGGACTTTTATTATTTTATTATTATTATTATTATTATTATTTACATTTTTCTGCTTGTTGCTTCTATTTTTAAATTTAATAAATCTTTATTGTTCAGATTATTACAATTGTTCCTCTTTTTTCCCCCATAGCTCCTCTCCATCCGGTTCCCACCCCACTCTCTGCCCCTACCTTCCCCACACTGTCCTCATCCATAGGTGTATGATTTTCATCCAGTCTCTTCCCGCACCCCCACACCGTTTCCCCCTGAGAATTTTCAGTCCACTCCCTTTCTATGCCCCTGATTCTATTATATTTACCAGTTTATTCTGTTCATCAGATTTTTAATTCACTTGATTTTTACATTCACTTGTTAATAGATATGTAATTGTTGTTCATAATTTTTATCTTTACCTTTTTCTTCTTCTTCCTCTTCTTAAAGAATACCTTTCAGCATTTCATATAACACTGGTTTGGTGTTGATGAACTCCTTTAGCTTTTTCTTATCTGTGAAGCTCTTTATCTGCCCTTCAATTCTGAATGATAGCTTTGCTGAGTAGAGTAATCTTGGTTGTAGGTTCTTGCTATTCATCACTTTGAATATTTCTTGCCACTCCCGTCTGCCCTGCATAGTTTCTGTTGAGAAATCAGCTGACAATCGTATGGGTACTCCCTTGTAGGTAATTAACTGTTTTTCTCTTGCTGCTTTTAATATTCTCTCTTTGTCTTTTGCTCTTGGCATTTTAATTATGATGTGTCTTGGTGTGGTGCTCTTTGGATTCCTTTTGTTTGGGGTTCTGTGCGTTCTGTGAACTTGTAAGTCTATTTCTTTCACCAGGTGGGGGAAGTTTTCAGACATTATTTCTTCTAATAGGTTTTCAATATTTTGCTCTCTCTCTTCTGGCACCCCCATTATTCTGATGTTGGTACAATTGAAGTTGTCCCAGAGGCTTCTTACACTATCTTCAACTTTTTGGATTCTTTTTTCTTTTCCGGTTGAGTGCTTTTTGCTTCTTTGTATTTCAAATCTTTGACTTGATTTTTGCGTTCCTCTAGACTGCTGTTAGGTCTCTGTATAATATTTTTTATTTCAGTGAGTGTTTGATTTCTAGTTGGTCCTTTTTCATGTTATTGAGGGTCTTGCTAAATTTATTGGCCTTTTCTAGAAAATTCTTGAAAAACCTTATAACCGTGGTTTTGAATTCTATATCCAGTCATTTGTTTTCCTCCATTTCCTTTGTTTGTGATCTGTTTCCTTGTCTCCGCATTTTTGCTGGTTCCCTGAGTTGGTAGGGTAGCTTTGTGGCTGGCCTCCCCAGTTACCTGAGGTGAACACTCTTGTTGCACCCCTTTGTGGTCTGTGTGTACAGCCTTGTTGTAGTTAAGACTTGATTGTTGTTGGTATCACTGGGAGGAATTGACCTCCAGGCCAATTGGCTGTGAGGATCAGCTGTGTCTACACCAGGAGAACTTCCGTGATGGAGACAGTCTTATGAGACAAGACTTGCAAAATTGCAAAAGACTGCACTCACCTTGGAGGGGGCGGAGTCTCAGGGCTGAGCAGACAGCTTTGGCTTCCCGTCAGCCCTGCCCTATGATGCCCATGGGTCTCAGTGTCCCTCAGTAATCTCTGCAAGCACCTCTAAGAGTAAGCTGCCCTTGAGTTTTGCCTGCTGCCAGACAGTCCAGTTTCTCCCCCAATGAATCTGGATTCCCAGATTCTCGCCCAGAACTGGGGTTCAGTGTAGTGGGGGAGCTTCTGTTTCCCACCAGCTAGAGAAAGCCAGCGGCATTCAGCAGTCAGTTTTCTCTTCGTGCACTCATGCATGCGCCTCCAGACCTCTGCTTTTTGTGGTTCCCTTTAGTTTCCACTTGACAGTCCAGATTCCCTCCGTATAAGCCTGGGTACCCAGGGTCTCGCCCGGAACTGGGGATCATTGCAGTTGGAACTGGGGTTCAGCGCAGTTGGGAGCTTTTGTCTCCTTCCCACTAGAGAAAGCCAGCCAGGCACTCAGCCACCTGCACGCATGCATCCATACCTCAGCCTTTTGCAGCACCTCTGATTCTCCGAATGCTTTCCTCTTTCCTTCTAGTTGTAGAATTTCCACTCAGCCAGCTTTCCTGTGGTTCTGGATGATGTTCATTTTGTCATTCAGTTGTACTTTTGAAATTGTTGTGCAAGGCAGCAGTTTAGGTGTTTACCTATGCCACCATCTTGATTTCTCCACCTTGGGAGGACTTTTAAAGATAAATATGTGTTTTCTACTAGGCATATGGGAAGGGCAATTCAGATTAAAAAAAAAAAAAAGTCCAGAAAGAGAAGTAGATGCTCATGGTACAGCACTGTGTATTTAGAAAATAACAAGTTCCTCCATGTGACTGGGAGGAGTTGAAGGATGGCACAGAAAGAAAACTCTAGGCCCAAATAGAAGTACCTTCAATACCAAGCAAAAGACTTCAATATGTAAAAGACTTAGACAGTTCCTTTGAACTCAAGGGATGGAAGGACATAGCAATGGAAAGGAACTTCTGAGACTGAAGGTCACAGCAGTCCCAAGGTCAGACAGCACCTTGGTAGCAGAAACAGAAACCAGCCTCAGGTCCCCAACTTCCAGGGCAGTGTCCTCACTACACTGTGCTGCCTGGTGTGCCCTGGGTGGGGAACATGCCCCCAGGATGTGCATCCAAAGAACTGCAATAAATAGTGAAATTGATCTCTTCTAGTTCTGATTTTCCCAAGAGTTCTCCCCCTGCCCTTCTTGCTGTGAAGTGTGGTGGGAGAAGGCAGGATAGCTTTGCTGCTGCCCCGACCTGTGGAGTTCTGGGGGCTGGGGACTCATACTGAGGTATTTTCAGGGGTACTTCCATTGCGGCAGCTGGGGTGAGGGAAGTGGAGGCAGGGAGGGAATGAGTGGCTCGGGACGCCCAGCTCCAGGCTCTGGGGGCATTGGTTGATTCTACTAGGGACGCTGGAGGAAGGGGAGCCAGCTTAGGAGGAAGAGGTCCCCAGGAGAATATCTACTCCAAGCAGTGTCTCTCCCTCTCTTTAAGAAGCCTCACATGCTGGCTCCATCAAGGAAGCAAAGTCTTGAGAACACTCATTTGCTTAGAATTTTGGGGGTCTTGCATCTTCCATCTCCTGCTTTCCTCCTTGAGTTAATCACCAGGACTGGTACAATGAGCACAATAGTGCTTCTTTTCCTAAAGCTGGGAGATATTGTCAAGAACAAACCATGTGGATGAGGAAGTCCATGCAGGCATATCAAGTGAAGAGAGTTCAGCTTTATCCAGTTCAGGGGACAAGTCTCACATTTCATTAAGTGGAGCCTTTTATTGACTCATTAAGTCCAACCTTCTGACCTACTGGCTGACCTGCTTTCAGTTGTGAATTAAACAGTCCTGATGCCTCCTTTCACTGCAATCTGATCTGGCAGGATTTTCTCTCTCCGAATATGAGTCTCACTTCTCCAGAAAGGCTAATCCTTAATCCCTCTCTGCTATTCTTGGCACTGCGCCAAACTCAACTCTACTTTTCTCCCCTTTTCCCCAGTTTATCTCTCACAGAGGAAATAGAAAAGCAGACCTCAGCAGTACTATGGTTGTGTCACATGTTCAGGAGAAAGTATCCCACTGTCAGCAAGCACGTGTGTGAGCATAAGTGTTGGTGCAGGACACCCAGCCCCCTCCCCCAGCTGGGACACAAGGCCTCTGTCAGCAGGTCCTGCAGTGACTGTGGCCAAACCAAGTGACTTCTCTGAGACTTAGAATTGTTTTCTGAGAAATGAAAGCGTGAAGAAAGATGATTTCTAAGATTGCACTCAGTTAAAACAATTTTTCAGTGTTTTCTGTTTCTAAAGATCTTCCTCTCAATACTTCCCAAATGAAAGATTGAATCTCAATATAACATCTATTTCCATAAGACCTTTATGTGTTTCAAAGATGCAAAGTTGCTTTTGTTGCAGTACTCACTAATTAATTGCCTTCAGTTTAAATAAAAAAGAAATTCATTCACACAGAAATGCAGAAAGTGAGAGAAACATTCTTATTTACCCTGACTCCCACCCTCCTGAATTCCTGTCAAATACCAGCAAAAAAATAAATTTTATCCCAATATGGATTTTGTATATATTAATATTTTTAAAAAGGCACAAACTCTGATCTTTTATTTAAAGAAATTATGTCTTCAGAATTGACGTTTAAAGCTGTTATTGTATAGCTGAGTTGCACAAAAAATAAGTATTGCAATTTAATACACTAATTTATTACATGTTGATTTCTGTAGTAAGAAAAAACAATGTCAGCCTATCTTTGGTTCCATCATCAATTCGTTGGGTAAATAAAAATTTTAATAATACAGTCTTATCAGAGACCCAAAATTAGAGGTAAATCTAGGAATAGAGTTCATAGAACTAGATACTCTCATTAGTTAATTTTGGGAATAAGTCAATAGTAAGTAATTATTTATAAGAAAGCTCCAGTATATATTTCTCTAAGTTACCAAGTGGGTGATAATATTGAAAAGGCACAAAATAATAAAATACCTAATAAACAAATACAAATATGTTATTTGTATTTTCATCACCTATAAAAACATTGATGTTTTAGTGCATAATTCTCCACAATTTTGTCTATGCTATGTATATGTTTTTATAACATATGGGATATTGTATGCTATGTATATACTGCTTCCAATTCTGCTTTTTCTCTTAAAATGCATCTGGGATTGCCGGAAGCCAATTCCAGCATGTCATAATTGCAGGAGTTTCAGCAAAAGGTTGATGGTCCTTGGGGACTCAACAAGGGCTGAGTCACATATGTTATCACCTGTTGGAATGGCTAAAGGCATTTCCCCAAAACCTGAATAGGATGATTGTTTGCTGCCAGACAGCTCAGGGCATCTTAACATACATGTTACTGCCTCCTATAACCAAACACCTGAACAGCCATAGGCTATTCCCCATTCTGACAATGGACTCTGTAGATGAAACCCTACCCTTTGAAGTGTATAGTTCCACCTTGCCTTAGGACAATCCTATCTAATAAAAGAGAAACATGCAAATTGACCGTACCTCTGATATGCCCGCAAGCCATGCCCACCAGCCAATCAGGAGTGACTATGCAAATTAACCCAACAAATATGGCGGTGGCCACAGAGCTGGAGAAAGCAGGAGGCTTGGGTTGTCCCTGGCGATGGAGGAAGCTAAGCTTTCCACCTGCCCTGGCCAACCTGGCCTCTGCTCAAGGCTACAAAGTTTCAATTATAGAAGATAAATAAATCCCAACAAAAATGGCGGCAGCCATGGAGCTGGAGAGAGCCGGAGGCTTGGGTTGCCCCTGGCAATGGAGGAAGCCAAGCTTCCCGCCCTGGCCAGCCCCGGCCTGCAGTCAAGGCTACAAAGTTTCAATTATAGAAGATAAATAAATCCCAGATACCAGGGCCTCCGCTTGGGTTGCTGGGGGGCGTGGCTGGCCTGGAAACCACCACAGGCCCCTCGCCCAGGCTGTCCCATGCCCCAAGCGAACCCCAGCCCTGATCTGAGACACCCTTCAGGGCAAACTAGCCAGCTGCCACCAGTGCAACAGGCCTCTATCCTATCTAATACAAGAATAACATCACTCCAACATACAAGATGGCTGCCCCCATGTGGTCAAAGATGGATGCTCCCATGTGGACACAAGATGGCCAGCAGGGGAGGGCAGTTGGGGGGGGACCAGGCCTGCAAGGGAGGGCAGTTGGGGGTGACCAAGCCTGCAGAGAAGGGCAGTTGGGAGGGACCCAGGCCTACAGGGGAGGGCAGTTAGGGGTGACCAGGCCTTCAGGGAAGGGCAGTTAGGGATGACCAGGCCTGCAGGGGAGGGCAGTTAGGGGCAATCAGGCCGGCAGGGGAGTAGTTAGGCATCAATCAGGCTGGCAGGGGAGTGGTTAGGGGGTGATCAGGGTGGCAGGCAGAAGGGGTTAGGAAAAATCAGGGAGGCAGGCAGGCGAGCAGTTGGGAGCCAGTAGTCCTGGATTGTGAGAGAGATGTCCAACTGCCCATTTAGGCCCGATCCCAATAGGATTCTTACTGAAGTAAGAATCCAGAGATGAAAGATAATTTTGAGAGGCATTGGGGGTCAGAGGATCCTGGCTTAAGAAGCTAGGTTCTCCTTGTCTCTGGACCACTTGCTTTTTATTAACACAAACTAGAGGACCGGTGCACCTCAGCCCAGCCTGCACCCTCTCCCATCTGGGACCACTCGAGGGATGTCTGACTGCCCATTTAGGCCCAATCCCAGTAGGATTGGGCCTAAATGGGCAGTCAGACATCCCTCTCACAATCTCTCTCTCTCTCTCTCTCTCTCTCTCTCTCTCTCTCTCTCTCCCTTCCTCTCTCTCTAAAAAGTAATAAAACCTTTCCTCGTGTGAGAAAACAATAAAACATCACATGTGCATTTGTATTCTTGTGTCATAAGTCAGGTTCCTTGGCGAAGAGTCACTGAGATAAAGATTTGCATTCAGGAAGTTTACTGGGAACCTTGGGATCAATACCTACAGAGGGGTCCATAGGGATCTTAAGTGTGAGCAAGTGCTCATCTGGGCTCTTGGACTCAGGGTATGATTCTTGCTTTGGGTGCGAGAGGTCTCAGGTTCAAATCCCGGGCCAGTCCAATCTTTCAAAATTTGCTTTTCTCCCTTTGGGGTATACTGCAAAAAGTTCTGTTCCGGGCCTGTTCCAAACTGTTAGCAAACAAGAGGGGCATTGAACTGACGGGAAGCGGATGACCTGTGTTGGAGATGAAATTGCCTGGCTTCCCGGACTCTGGGATCAGCAGCCCGTGTCCCTTCGGGCTTCTGTAGGCAGGACAGGTGTCCCGCATCATGCTGTCGCGAGTCCTGCTGTCCAAGCCAGCCACGCCTTTGCTGACACCGTGTCTCCAAAGCAGATCTCCAGGGTCGCTCCAGGCCATGCAGGGCCTCTCAGGCTGTGCCTGGGTCGGGGATGCGGTACCGCCAGCTCCAAAGGCAGGACCTCGACACGGATCTCCTTAGAGAAACTAGGCGTGGTACCAACTACCCAAAGGCTCGCCCGCGGGGCGTCTCCACTCCACACAGCATCCCAATCCCCTTAGTGTACACACACAAAGCAGGAGTCAGAACATCTTTGCGTTTTCTACCAGCTCCCCATTTTCTTACAAAGGAGGAAGAAGCAGGTGAGAAACAAAAACTTCTCTTTCTAAGCCCTGCCCTTTTCTGCAACTTTGTTCCCAGGCCAAGATGAGTTCAATTTCTGCTCCTCCTCCTGCTTCCTGTCCTAACTTTACCAGGGCGCTTTGGCCAGGGTACTCCCTTCTTAGCAGAGGAAATTCAGGAGGAGTTTGTGGGACCAGACTGGGAGCTGAGGAACGGGAAGGAGGCAATAGTGCAGTTTTGTAGAGTTAGCTGTGCTACATTCCCACCCCATGTTTACTTTCCGCAGCTGGGCAGAGATGGCAGCGGGAATGCCTAGCAGGTAGGGAAAGCCTAGCAGGTAGAACTCCAAGGGACCACCGCCTGGGCGGCCCAGGGAGGCCCGCACTGGCTCAAACCAGGGATTCTTTGCTGGCTACTAGGTTGATCGCCAGATTTATGGCGCAGAACTTGTTCAGTTCTTGCAAGTGGAAAGGACATTTGATGCTTTCATTTTCTGTTTCTTCACCTCAGTCTCCTCACCCTTAACCCACCCACAGCCATTCACTGCCAACAGCCTCCTCTTTAAGCTTCCTTCCTGCACCATTGGGATCCTCAGCCTTCTTACTGGGAGACAGCACACCCACAGACACAGCACGTGGGCATGACATGACATCTTTGTTTCCAAAGGACAGTAATACAGTCTCAGCGCCATTGTGGGGACAAGGGAAATCTTCAATTAGCCAAGACCCTCCATTTGTGTCATTAAGAACCTAATAATCAAGCCATAAATGTAATCACTAGAAACACAAGTGACATAATTATCTGAACAGCAGGTGGCCAACCTTCCAGAAGCAGCCTCAGGTATTCATAGAGCTACTTAAACTGCACAGCTACTAACTAGTTAGTTAGTGCAGGATGATAATGGTGTTACATTTCATTTCAAGCAACTTCATTTTTATACAGATAAAGTAATATATTTTTTGAATTTGAGGAAATACTCAAAGTAGGTTTCCCTTAAACAGCAACTTTCACAGGAACCTTTAAAATTAACCTTGATTTTCTAGAAATTCCTAGTATAGAACATGAAGTATGTGTAGATGTTCCTTGGGCCACACATTGTTCTCTTTCTTTGCTCCTCAGTTTCCTCATCTGTAAAATGAGGAGTTAACAGAATGGTTTCTGAGGTCCCTCTCTCTTATTCTTTGTTGCAGGAATGGCCAGGTATTTCAACAGGCCTCATAGAAAAAGAAGGTACTCCAGTCATGAGGAGAAAAACTTTCTTTGGCAAAGAGGATAGGAAAAGCCTTTCCAGGGAAAGAGGAAGTGCTCTGGCTTTTGTCAAAAGTGCAGATGTCAGGTTATAAGCAGGCAATGGTAAGAGGCTGGTCAAGTTATTGTTGGGAGCATTTACCAGTGTGACTCACAAATGAAAGTAGATGGCTAAGAAAGTGGACCAAAACAGGCTGGCAAAACCCCTCTTTAGGAGTTTCCATTATACTGTATTTGAGCAAAAAGCAATCTCTGTAAATAGTTATTCTCAGAAGAACACCTTGAAACATTTGGGAAAGAAAGAATGGGCACAAAGCCCAGAATTTGTTGAAAAGTGAATGATTAGTTATTTTCTGTTTGGAAATAGAGCCATGTCAGCAGGCCTGTGTCCCATTCTCCCTCTATCAGAACTGTCTCTCCTTGCTAGAAGTGGAGACATGATCCTTCTTTTCACGTGAGCTTCATCCTCTTTTAACCATTACTTCTCTTCTTAAGTAAGTTTCATGCCTGTAGACCCAAACTCTGTAAGAGTTATAAAGAAATGTGGAGATTAACCTCTTCCCTCCATCACACAATTTACTATTAGTCTTAAGGACAGAATTAAACATTTTTACTCTGTATAAAGGGGAGAGTACACCAGCACTAGAGTCCTTAGAAGGAGAACCAAATCTTCCCATGTCCGTGCAGGGAAACTATTGGCTTGAAGAAGAGACATAGAAAAACATTTCAGAAAAAGGAGAATAACTTTCAAGTTCAAGCTGTCAGAACATTTGAAAATATATGAATATACTAGAGGCCTGGTGCACAAAATTTGTGCATGGCGGGGGGGAAGGAGTTGGGTTGGGTGGGGGGTGGGTGGGTGTCCCTCAGGCCAGCCTGCACCCTCTCCAATCTGGGATCCCTTGAAGGATGTCCTACTGCCGGTTTACAGGGATCAGGCTTAAACTGGCAGTTGGATATCCCTCTCGCAAACCAGTACTGCTGTCTCCTAACTGCTCACCTGCCTGCCTGCCTGTCTGATTGCCCCTAACCACTCTGCCAACTGGCCTGATCACCCCCAACTTACCCTGTGCCAGTGTGCTCACACCCAACTGCCTCCCTGCCAGACTGATCACCCCCAACTGCCCCCCCGTGCTGGCCTGCTCGCCCCTACCTCCCCTCCCCACTGGCCTGCTCACTCCAAACTGCCCCCCTCGCTGTCCTAATCACCTCCAACTGACCCCCACTGATGGCCTGCTTGTCCCCAACTGGCCCCCCTGCTGGTTTGCTTACCCCCAACAGCCCCACCCCCCAACAGCCTGATCACCCACAACTGCCCTCCCCTCTTGGCCTGTAACCGCCTCTACCTCAGCCCCGCCACCATGGCTTTGTCCAGAAGAACATCCGGAAGCTCTCCTGGAAGGTCTTCCAGTCTAATTAGCATATTACCCTTTTATTAGTATAAATAGAGGCCTGGTGCACGGGTGGGGGTCAGCTGGTTTGCCGGATCAGGAAAGGTGTCCCGGATAAGGGTGGGGGTTGCCTTGGGGCGTGGGGCAGCCTGGGCGAGGGGCCTGTGGTGGTTTGCAGGCGGGCCATGCCCCCATGGGGTGAGGGTCCCCACTGGGGGGGCGTGGCCAGCCTGGGTGAGGGGCTGAGGGCTTTTTTCAAGCTGGCCACAGCCCCTTCAGCGTGGGGGGTCGCCGCTGGGGTGCCTGGCCAGCCTGGGTGAGGGGCTGATGGCTGTTGCAGGCTTGCCAAGCCCCCCAGAGGGGACCCTCACCCCATGGGAGTGTGGCCAACCTGGGTGAGGAGCTGAGGGTTGTTTTCAGGCTGGCCACACCTCCCGGCGATCCAGGCTCCCAGCCCTTCCTTTATTTCTTTTCTTTTCTTTTTTTCACTGACTCCTTGAGCGGAGGCCAGGGCCGGCTGGAAGCAGGTTTCTGGGATTTATTTATCTTCTATAATTGAAACTTTGTAGCCTTGAGTGGAGGCCAGGGCCGGCCAGGGCAGGTGGCAAGCTTGGCTTCCTCCATCGCCGGGGGCAACCCAAGTCTCCTGCTTGCTCCAACTCCGTGGCTGCGCCATCTTTGTTGGGCTAATGTGCATACTTACTTCTGATTGGCTGGTGGGTGTAGCAGAATGATGGTCAATTTGCAGGTTTCTCTTTTATTAGTGTAATTTTTCAATTGGCAATTATTTCACATCTATTACAATCACTGACAAAGATATAGTGCTTATTAATCAGAGACTATAATTTCCTGTTATATTTTGAAACACAAATGGATAAGCACTTCGATGCACTTTAATAAAATTGTAAAACTTTTTTCTCAAAAACCTCATTTTCTGTTTCCTCATAACCTCATTGTGCCAAGCTGAAAATAAAACCATTAGAATAAAAGTAACCATTCACCATTCACCTGACTCTGCACTGTCAACCATGTAGGCAGGTTGTGGATTTCCCCAAGGTTATTCACTAAAATCCTTGAGACAGAGAAGGGATGTGGCTGCGTTCAGAGGCTGGAGGCTGCTCCCCGCCATCACTGCCAAACTGATCTGTCAAACTGCTCCCCGCCATCACTGAGGCTGATCTGTCTGTGTGAGCTGGGATGGAACTGGTGTTTCAGGTCATGGGACTGTTTGTGTGTGAATGTGACATTGGAGTGGAGTCCCTTGTCTCTGTTGTTAGGTGATTCATCAGAGAAGGGTTGTGTTGATCAAGTCATCTTGTCCCCAAGGCTGAGGGAGGTGGCTGCTGCCTCAGTCTCCTGGGACTGCTGAGGCACTCAGGGTGTTGGAATGGGCCTGGCAGCCACCTTCCCCAACAAGTGCCTCTTAGATAACTTTTTAGAACTCACTTCTCAGTGTCTCTTGAAAAGGTGATATGTGATTAATTTGAAGTAGGTCCCACTCCCAAATACCTTGTCTGCCCACAAAGGACAGTGAGGATTTGGGCACTCTGCTGTGTGCCAGTAGAGACCACTCTAAGGACCCCATATCCTGTTACCTTTCTTTGCTCCTAAAAGACATTGAACTTTGGTGTTTGGCAGAACAAATGTTCTGGTCAGAGACATGCCTGCACCGTCCTCTCCAGAGGCTTCAGTAACCCTGAGTCACCAAGTACTGAGGGAAAACATTTATGGCAGTGTGCTTGGTCCTCTTCTCACTACCTTCAACTTTTTTCCTTTTAGCTCAGGATTTGGTAGGGGATGAAGGCAAGCAGAGAGACGATGGGGGAAAGTGAAGCTCAGGCAGGACTCTGTCATAACACAACTGAAAAGCAGATGACGTTTATCCTTTTTGGGTTCTGCATGCTGCCCATGTCTCCAGAAAGGGACAGAACTGAGCCAGCAGGTCTGGGATGTGTGGGTTTTTGACTTCTGCAGGAAAGAATTCAAGTCACAAGCCCAGTTGATTTTGAGAGTATGTTTATTAAAGGTTGTGACAGTGACACAAAGGAAGAGCTTTGGATAGAAGAAGCAAGGTCACAGTATCAGAAGTGACCCTCGACTGGGCTGCCTAAACTCAGAAAAGGAAGTCACAGAAAGAGATGTGAGCCTAGACTTAGCTGCTAGATCACTGAGAAGTAAAAGTGTGAGAGTCAAAAGTGAGTCAAGTGTGGATTGCTGTTGGCTCACTGAAAAGTTAGACAAGAGGAGGACCGTGGGAATTTAGGAGAAAGTAAGTAAAATTACACACCTGAGAAAAGGGTGGCATTGGTGTGCTCAGGGAAGAGCATGTCTTGAGGATTAATCTGTTTTCTGTAGAAGGGAATTTTAGGGGAGGTCTCCATCCGAATATTCATCAGCTTTTAGGCACGTATTTTAACATGCTTATGTATCAAATGAGCGTATAGTGGGGTTTGGGATCATTCTCTTGTCATCTTTAGCCCTATCTTGGAATTGTCTGGCTCTAATTGGGTTTTTTGTTATTTATTCCCCTGACCTCCTTCGTTTTGGGGTTTGGCACTAATGGCACCACTGGGTCTCTGTTACCTATCTCCCTGACTAGGGTGATTTTAGCTACTCTCTGGTTCATTAGGTATCCTTCCATAACCAAGGACACCTGCTCCTAAGTGTCCTTGGTTAGGGAAGATAGAGTCAAATGTTTTTTTTGTTTTTCCTTTATTGATCCATTTATCTAACAAATATTATTTTTTTATTTCTTTATTGATTAAGGTATTACAAATGTGTCCTTATCCCTCCATTACCCTCCCATCCCTCAGAGTCTAATGTTTTACGAGCTGGCTTTGATTGCTTGGCCCTTTGTTTAAATATTTTGTCTCTATTTTCCTTATTCTACTTGCCAGGGAACTTCCCTAGTTTTTTTTTATTACCCTGCTTCATCCATTTTTCTTCCTCTTTAAGTCCTCAGGCCCTTCCGGTTACCAAAACTGTTCCTAAGATAGGCTCTAGAGCACCTGCCCAAGCATGTGTAACCCACTGGCAGCTGTTTAAAGAGTTAATGTCTCCTAGGAGAAAGTGCTTTGGAACAGGGACCATACCTCCAAAGTGAAGGCAATCCGTGGGTTTTTAGGATTTATCAGTCAGCTAGAAGCAGAGCTTTCCTGGGACCCTTGGAAGCCTTCCTACTCTGCCTGCCTTGTTTGGTAACCACGACCAAACCCAGTTGTGCTGGTGAGCCCTGAGAGAAGCCTAGAGAATCTGCATGGCTGGGGTCCCAAAAGTGGTATCGGAGAATGCATTGTTAGACCATGAGGGATAATAAAAAGAATTTTGGGCTTAGGTGTCAGCCACTGTTGTAGAAACTAAGAACATTAGAAAAAGGGCACCTTTGGGACAAAGGGCCTTGCTTACCAACATCAAACATTGCCTCTTAGAACAACTCCTTAATCCACTCCAGTGGGTAAATATTTGATCTATTCATTCCTAAGAAAAAGGTGAATTTCCTTGTTTGCCAAAGGCAGGGTCTTTGGTTTCCTTATCTCTGCCAGGATTAGGGTTCTTTGGAACTAGTTTCCCCACCCATTTCATTTGATCGCTATATAATCAGAACCAGAGGGATCCAGTGCACACAGCTGGAACCCATCTCCAGGAATAAAAAGGTGGAAACCATCTTCAGTTGGAGCCACTCTTCTTGATTCTTGTAAGATTCTCACCCCTGGGTAACCTATTGCTGTATTTTTTAAATATATACATACTATTTCTAGGCATTTAGCTATTTCAATGAAACAATCCCCCCCCCCCCCCTTTAAAGCCTATGGGCCCAACTTATGAACTAAGAAAAAATGAACCAGATTCTAAAGTTTAAAATGAAAGCAGATTTCTTTTGGGATTGTCTATATGTGTGGATGAAGGGAGATTAGTGAGACTTCAAACTAGTGAAGGGTTAGAAGGGATTCCTGAATTGTGATAAAATCCCCAAAGACCTGGGGAAGCCATTTGCTGAAGGGCATCTGGATGCCCAGGGAACAGGCATTAAATGTGGCAGAGCAGGAAAGAAACAAAAAGAATGCTTTTAGCCCTTTTCTTCTAATCTTCTCGACTAATTTTTTTTTTTTTTTTACTTAAAAAAAGTTTTGAATGCTCTTTAAGAGCCAAGTGGAACATATCCAAGATCAAAAGAAGGTACACTGGCAGGCTGCAGGGAAGAAGAAGGAAAAGAGATAAAGGAAGGAGTATGCATTGGGTGTTAAGCTTTCTGCTTTGAGGGATATTGTCCTAGAATGCATAAAAGTGTGAAGCTACATGTATGGAAATTAAAACCATAGTTACTTATCATAAACTGTAAGTTAAGTACCTGGTGTGTAAGAGTTAGATGAATCTCTTAAATACAAAACATTGCCTGTGTAGAGAGGAAGAGAATATTACTTCTTGTGAAGATTAAAGGATGGGTTTGAGACAGATGATAAAGTTAGTCTGAAGAACAATGAAGACATGTTTCATTGACAAAAAGCTGACTGACACTTATGTGCTTGAATATGGAAGGTTATGTGTGAATGAGTTTAATGACCAGATGTGAGGCTCTAAGCCCTTGGCCTAGGCAGATTCACTTCAGTAGCACAAATAATCTGTCTCATACTTGTTTTCTCCCAAATTGATTGTACCTCTTTTGGGGAAATTTAAGATTGAATATTTGAGTGAGAAAGTTGTGAGTGGGTGAGTAGATATTCGACACTGGTGGCCATGGTGTGTACCGGCTGGGCTTTGGTTTCTGGATGTCTTCGGGATTCAAGATTACAATAAGCCTGAGCAAAATTTAGCTAAGTTCTTACAGAATTAATGTGCAAACTCTGCAAGCTAGAAACAAAGATTTTCCTTTACCTCTCCAGACTGGGATGGGAGGCCTTCAACCTCCAGCAAGTGGCTTTGTAGGATATGAAGCCTGTGTGTGGCATCAGTCCAGGGCCTTCATTAAAGGTGGTCTGTGGGCTTGGCTTACATGCTGAGCCTTATGAAATTATACATTTCAGTAAAATTGGATCACAGGCCTTCTTATCATCTTTTTTTTTTTCACAAAGTGCCTTATGCTATCTACCTACTAAACTTATAAAACCTTGTCTCTGTAATTCCACTAGGCTTTTGCTAGTAAAACTGGAAAAGATTCTCTTATGCTTAGTGAGAACCATAGAATTTCAGACTTTAGAGTTAGCAACTCTCTCATTTTATAGATAAACAAACTTAAGCCTGAAGAGGAAAATTAAGTCAAGCACTAAAAAAATAAAATAAAAAATATTGAGGGTCTACTGTGAGGCAGGCACTGTGATTTAAGGTGAGTAATATGGGCTCTGCCCTCCTGTAGAGTGTACACCAGTAGGAGACACTGACATGGAGACAGGTGATTGGATGAAAGGTTGGAAATGGCAGCCCTGGAAATTGGCAATAGGTATATCTTTATTTTGCGATATCCTTGTGGGCAGATCCTGAGTTATGTGACTTTTGCTTTGAAACTTGTATCTAATGGGGTGTCCTTGGTCTTTATTATTTAAGCACAGAGTGTTTAGACAGAAACTCCAGACAGGCCCAGCAGCTCAGACCCCCTTCTTTGAACAACAATATCCCCACAACCTGTACAGCCCTGGCACCTCCTACAAGGACCTCTGCTTTCCACTATAGCGTGGAAGATATTGGCAACATTTCTACCCACCACTGCCACCTAATGACGCTTTTGGCTACTACAGCTCTGGCTCTACTTGCTGATTTTGAACTCTGGGGTTCTGCCTCCAGGCAGAGAGGTGTTGACTTTGTGAATCTAAGATCCTGTTCCATCTGGGGAGCCTGAGATTCTATAATTGCCTTCGACTTAGAAGGCAATATTTGTCTATTAAAGAGCAAGAAACTTAAATGAATCCACATCAGTAAACCTTTGATGAGGTCTTCCACAAAACTAGAAAAAGAAAACACACTCAGAAGACTAAAAAGCACACTGTAAATGTAAAGAGCTTGGCAAATGGGGAGCCTGGCAGGCCAGCAGCTGTGTTGAAGCAGTGGCCATGTATGAATACTTGTTATTCTTTTAGGGCTGGCTCTTCTGTCTTCAGTCATGAACCACTTTTTTGCTCAAGTTCCAAGAACATGCTTTCACTTGATTCTATTACAAATTGTAATTAGTGTTCCTAATGGAAACTTTTTCAGCTGCTATTTATTTCAGTAATGTGGAATGACCAAAATTTTTCCTAGTGTATCATTTGGTGTTCTTCAACAGTATGATGAATTTGTGTATTGTTATTATGAAACAGACAAGATGTATCAATGCCAAATGATGATGAGAAAGAGTGTTCACTTTGGTCTCTCTCTCACATGCCTTCCCAGGAAACCATCAGATTTACTGGTCTTTCTAGATTTACAGTCATTCTTCAAGGGCTGTTTAGTAATAATACAGGCTTAATGCTAGAACCTGTGCCATCTTTAAGGATATAAAAATATTTGACATAAAAATGTTTATTGATGTACATATAAGAAAAGTTCAAAATAAAGATTACTATTTAATTTAATGTCTATGAAAATGTACCATTTGTTTTCTTTTAATTTAGGATTTATATGAATTACATCACACTTGAGACTAACTTGAAGGTCAAATTTTTCTTCCATTGTAAGAATATCTTATTATGTGTGATGGTTGCTAATAAATCATAGCCAATCATAAAGTAAGTGAGTTGCTGATTCACAAACAATTTGAAAAGCAAAATTATAAAAAACAGTTTCAAATTTATAGTGAAAAGTCATTTTTATTATTGAATGTGGGAACACTGACATTTATTTGATACAATGTGGGGGAAGATATGATGGTTTTTAAAGGCTCTGAATGTTTCTTAAATTTTTCTCCAAAGAACTAAAAATATTGTCAGGAACTACCAAATATTTTTCTGGAAACACCAAATATTTTTCAACTCTCAAACCTTCACATTTCTTAACACATAAAGTTCTTAAAGTTAATATGAAATTTGTTTTCTATTTTGTTATAATCTATACTTGTTTAATCACATTTTTAATAGGTATCATTGACATACAATTTTACTCCAGAAAAAAGCATTCTATTTACTGGATAGGTATGTTTGAATGTGTGTGACACACTGCCCCAGGGAAGTGTGAGTCCCACAATTTAGACAGAAAACTCTTGAGAGATGATGGCAGAAATCTCCTTCTCTCTCTTATTCTTCTTTTGTGGAAGATGTTACAAAATCATTATAGCAAATTGTAAGGATTTTGGCTTCACGAAAGTTCTGAAGAGGTTTTCTTTGGTGTTCTTTTATCTGATCACATAGTAACATCATTTGTCTATTGTGTAACAGTGTATGTACATTTATGGGAAAACTAGAAAATATTCTCTGAGAATAATCCAACTTGTTCTTAAGAATAAGCTTGAATTCTTCTTCCTCCAGTCTTCTGTAAAAGTTGACCCAGACCCACTTCCAATCATTGTATAAATTCTTCCATGCTCTTTGTTTTTTTTTCTAAGTAGTATATAATAATTCCACTTTTAACCACAAACCAACTAATTCTTAGGGAATTGGGTCTGTCTCTCTTCACGTCAGGGCAAAACTGCTCTCAACTGCTCTCTTATAGCCAGCTGATTTATTGACTTAAATACTTAGAATCTTGTCTTTAACAAACCTCTGATTGACCCTTCCCTGGGCACAGAAGACCCTCTTTGCCCTGGCCAGTGTGGCTCAGTTGGTTGAGCATCATCCCATGCTCCAAAAGGTTGCCAGTTTGATACCTGGTCAGGGCATATACCCAGGTTGTGGGTTTATTTGGTTTTGGTGCATACAGGAGGCAACCAATAGATGTTTCAGTCTCACATCAATGTTTCTCTCTCTCTCTCTCCTCCTCCACCCTTCCTTTCTCTCTAAAATAAATTAAACATATATTTTTTTAAAGTCCATCTTCTTCATAGGCCTCCTATCTTACTGTTTCATCTCAGTGAACTGGACCTCCTATTCCTACCCCATGGATGCCTTGTACCCAGAAGAGCTTATGTAATGTTTGTTATTCAATTAATTAATAAATGGACTAGAGTGTGAATGGATATTTTAATGCTATGACTGATAGAAAAATAATTACTCAGAGTCATAAGGGATATGAAAGAATGGTTTGGGCAGGAAGTTGTGTTCAGAACACTTAGATTGATTTTTCCAAAAGAATGTTTGACAAGAAATGTGAGATTAATGAGGAAGAGAAAAGATATAATTTAGGTGACTGAGGATACTGGACTCATGATGCCCTGTCACTAGTCCAGCAGGTCCCTGTCCTTTTATTCTCATTTGCCCTTTTAGCCTAATTTGTTCTACCATACCTTTTGCCCTTGTCAGGAGGCTTGTTGGAAGATATGATGATGGGCCTGGGTCCCCTGTTGTTGATCTTCATGCTGGGGTCCTGTCTGACCCAACCAAACCAGGATCCAGATGACCAGAGGTACACACACTTCCTGGACCAGCACTATGATCGCAAACCACGTGGCCACAATGACAAGTACTGTGATGACACGATGAGCGAACGAGGCTTGACTTCACCCTGCAAAGACACCAACACCTTTATTCATGGCACCAAGAATAAAATCAAGGCTGTCTGTGAAGATGAGAATGGAAAGCCTTATGGGACAAATTTCAGAATAAGCAAGGCTCCTTTCCAGGTCACTATTTGCAAGCACCATGGAGGGTCCACCCAGCCTCCCTGCTACTACAGAGCCACAGCAGATTTCAGATACATTGTTATTGCCTGTGAACATGGCTTGCCTGTCCACTTGGCGAAGACCGTTGTCATACCAAAATCAGCAGGCCACTAGCCCAGAGTTGGCTCTGCTCTCTATTCCTGGCATTTCCCCTACACACTCTAGAACAGGGGTGGCCGCATTCATTGCCAGGGGCCCAGAAAATGAGCTGCCTGGATCTTTTGTTTTCTGTTTTACAATATGTAATAAATAAAAATGTCTCTGAAATCAATAAGAATCAAAGTCTTCTCATCAGTTCTTGGCCTATGGATTTTCCCCCATTTTCTCTACTCAACAGCTCGCAGAGAGAATGGCATGTAATACAAATGCCTTTTTCCCTATTAGTTACTTCATTCTCAGTCATTAGGGAGGTAGATTTTCCGTTTTTGTGAGTGTAAGGATGTTAAATTCATCTTATAACAGAGCTGGGAAATTCCAGGGCACATGGCTGCTAAGCAGAATTTTGAGGAGCAAATTATTTTTGCTGTCAAATAAGTCAATATTACTTTTACAAATGTTAAACTTTAAGTAGTGTTTAGAATGAAATACCAGCAGATTAAATTTTACCTCTCTCTTAAGTTATCGCATTTTTTAAAATATATATATATTATTGATTTTATACATAGAGGAAGGGAGAGGGATAGAGGGTTAGAAACATCAATGAGGGAGAAACATCGATCAGCTGCCTCCTGCACACCCTCTACTGGGGATGCGCCTGCAACCAAGGTACATGCCCTTGACCGGAATCAAACCTGGGACCCTTCAGTCCACAGGCCGAAGCTCTATCCACTGAGCCAAACTGGTCAGGGCTAGTTTTCACATTTTAAAAGATATATTTCAATAAAACACAAGGCATATTCATTAATGGATTCAAATCTATCCTCTAAATTCTCTATAAGAGGCAAACTCAGATTAATATTTCAGTATCCCGTTACTCCAAAATACCTAGATATTTAAATATTTTGCTATTTAACCCAGCAAACTCCAAAGTTTTAAATTACCAAAAAATTATGGAAAACTATGTTTAGTCATAGATATATCTATATCTATATCATCTATATCTATATGTATCACCTAAAAAGCTTTATCATAAACCCTTTCTTTAGTTACATCTATTTATTATGTATTAACAAACTTCAGATTTTAAAGCCAATTATTTTACCCAAGGCATTTTCTTGGCAGATTTTGTAATAGGCATAATTTACTGGCCTTCAGTGGCTTTAATATGAAAGTACCATTTTATTTTATTTTCCTTTATAAAAACAGGAGTTCCCCCTCCCCTGCCCACCTTCACTGCTATTTCTGCACCTTCCTGGAGGGTTTTTCTACAGAGCTGTTCCTCCCAGTGTTATGGGCAAAAATAGAACATTGGGGACTAGTTATGGTTATGGGAAATATTAATCTGTTAGCCATGATTGCCTAACCAGGACATACCACCTGGCTAGGAGTCATATGTCCCCTCCCTCCTTGGGATGCAGTACATTCTTATTCAAAAACTGTCCATTATCATGAAAACATTAACCCTGTTGCCCAAACAATGGAGTCCCAACCCAGACTGCATTGCTTGCCCGTAATTCCTACTTCCCCATGTAATCTTTGACCCTATATTCATAAACCAGGGAACAGCAAACTAAAGGCCCCAAAAGATAGAAAGCCAAAATTACATTAGACACACAGACAGAAATCTCACTAGCTAAGAGTTTCTGGTGACTGATGCCCTGAGAAGGAGAGCAGGAAGAGTACATTCTGACAATCTCTGTCCCATGTTCAGCCTCAATGCACATAACTGGGCTTCCCCAAAGCAGGACATGCCCCATCTTTAAACAAATTGAACCAAACAACAAAAAACACAAAACATCAACAGAAACGCTCTTATACAGGTGTGCACAATGCACTAAAATTTACACCACAGAGTGCCCTGCATTAAAAAACCACCGAAGCAGAGCAATATCTCCTGTCCGTGGTTCGGGGACTGTCCCTCCCCTGAAATTCAGCATTCTCCCAAATAGACTATTTGGGGAAGAATTCTACCTAGGCCTAGAATTTTTATTTCCCATCCTTGGAAAGTCCTTTGTGACTCTGTTCCTGCTCAGTCCCCCATATTGGAGATGGCTCGCACTGTGCTCAATCCCCCATTTTAGAGATGTCTCACACTCCCCGAGATCTGTTTTGTCCCTCTCTGGCCATTTCCCTTGTGGGAGAACGGAAGAGCAGATCAGAACTCCACACTAGCTTTATATGTCAGACATTTCCCAGTCACATATACCCGACCTCTGAGGATACCCAACCACCAAGATGGTATTTCCACCTTGGCCCGCATGAGACTTGCCTGGTTGCTGGGCATGTACCCTCTTGGTATCATTTTCGCCACCTTCCAAAGAAAAACAGTCTCAGGCTTATCTATGGCACCCGCAAAGAGACAGGGCCCAGGCAAAGGGCCACCCAAAATTGGGTGGGACGCACCTACCCTTCAACCAGGGTCCCTCCCTAGTCTGGGCACAGAAATCCCAGACAAGCCCCCAAGTTTTGAGAAAAGGCTCACCTGTCTAAATTTCAAATGATGGACTGGGAAACAGAAACATGGCAAAAATGAGACTTTTAATAACACTCTCGAGAGTGGGTTGTCCATCATGCGGCACACAAGTGGGGAAGGGAACATAGATTATTTATTTAGTCCCTCCTTTGGTTCCTAATTGGCTTAGTCCTACGAAGTCGCCTGTTTCTTTATACATCGCCTAGGTCTTGCTATCTCCCATTTGGGCCATTTAAAATATTGGCTGAGATCTTTTCTTTTTTTTCTTTTTTCTTTTGGCTGAGAACTTTCTAGTTGACTCCACCTCCCTTTGTTTAGTTAGGGCAGTGGTTCTCACCTTCCTAATTTCGCAATTCTTTAATACAGTTCCTCATGTTGTGGTGACCCCCAACCATAAAATTATTTTCGTTGCTACTTCATAACTGTAATTTTGCTACTGTTATGAATCGTAATGTACATGTCTGTGTTTTCCGATGGTCTTAGGCGACCCCTGTGAAAGGGTCGTTCGACCCCCAAAGGGGTCGTGACCCACAGGTTGAGAACCGCTGGTTTAGGGGAATTTTATGGGAAAATGTGCTATCAGCCATGTGCACAGCTCTCATACCTTCTCCCCACTGCCTACATTCTGTTTGCTCTAGGGCCGCGGTTGGCAAACTGCGGCTCGTGAGCCACATGCGGCTCTTTGGCAGCTTGAGCGTGGCTCTTCCACAAAATACCACTGCCTGGGCGAGTCTATTTTGAAGAAGTGGTGTTAGAAGAAGTTTAAGTTTAAAAAATTTGGCTCTCAAAAGAAATTTCAATTGTTGTACTGTTGATATGTGGCTCTGTTGACTAATGAGTTTGCCGACCACTGCTCTAGGGAAATTCAGTAACTGCCTGGCCACACGATGTTTCTTTTCTATAAAATTTGAATCAGAGGCATGTTTCTTACACTGAGCACCTACCATGTACCTGGCATTATGATAAGTACTTTACATTGATTTTATCCTTTATTCTTCCTAACACCCCTAAGTGAAAGGTATTATTATGCTCACTTACTTAAGAGTAATAATGCTGAGAGAGGTTAAGTACTTTCCCCAAGATCATATAGTTAATGTGGCAGAGCTAGTTCTTTGGGGTCACAGTATCAAAAGAAGTTCTTATTGGGAATCAATGTCATAGAGTGGAGAGAGGCTTTGGGGCAAGCTCTGACCAAAAAGTATGTGTTGGGATGGTTTGGGGATCATTTCATTTTCTGTTGAAGCTACAGCCTTAAGATACACTCATTGATGTCTACAATGGACTTCTGTTGGTAAATATTTGTTGATGTCTTGTTAAATTAGTTGGTTATTGTGGCTGAGGCTGTGGGTTTGCTCTTGCATGAATAGTTTAGGTCTTCTCTGTAGCCCGTTATCTTTCTAAATCACTAGAGGCCCAGTGCACAAAATTCGTGCATGGGAGGGTGGCCGGGATGTACCTCAGCCCGGCCTGCACCCTCGCTAATCCAGGACTCCTCAGGGGATGTCCGACTGCCGGTTTAGGCCCAACCCTAAACCGGCAGTTGGACATCCCTCTCGCAATCTGGCTCCTAACCACTGGCTCCTAACCACTTGCCTACCTGCCTGCCTGATGCCCCTAATAGCTCCCCTGCCAGCCTGATCACCCCTAACTGTTTTCCCTTGCTGGCCTGATCCTCCTAACTGCTCTCCCATGCTGGCCTGATTGCCCCTAACCACCTCTGCCTTGGCCCCGCCACCATGGCTTTGTCTGGAAGGACATATGGAGGTCTCCTGGTCTAATTATCATATTACCCTTTTATTAGTATAGATATCTTGGACACAAAGAAGCAAGATGAGAAAAGGTAGATAAAACTATGCAAAATCAAAGGTGAAAGATTAACTATGCAAGATTAGATTTGTGGAAAATATCCCAAAGTGTATTGTTGCAGTGAAGCTATTACCCAAGTGCTAAGTGTGCCTTTAAAAATTCAATCCATTAGTCTAAAGATGAGGAGATAATCAAGCATCATTTCTCCCTGCTCTCATATCTCATATCTACAGCTATAGGTACTGGTATGTGACCTAGAGCTTTCTAGCTGTTTGTATACAAGCAAAAGGTGGCTGTGAATATAGGAGATAGCATTTTAAAGAATTAAGTTATGTTTGAAACTGGTATGCAGGTCCCTCATTAGCCATTTCAGTCACCCAGACAGTGTGACCTGCTATCATGAAGCAGCATCTTTGAAAACAAAGGACAGTTGTACCCATATACATCAAACCAGGACTTCAGCTACGATCAGCCCTCCGACTGCATATGTAGAAATGGGCCTGTATGACCCTCAAAAAACTGTCCTTTCTGTTTTGGGTTGCTCACTTCCTGTTGAGTCAGAGATTTATTTTATTTGCTCTAGTATAGTGACTTTCAATGGGTATGTCGCGAGAATTTTTAAAACATGCAATACCTGACTATTTAATCAGGAGCACTGACCACTTTTCCCTTAGATTGTCAAATTAAAAAATGACAACCAACACAATAGCTGCCTGGTGTGAATGAATCAAAATTATACCTATTTATTTAGTCAGACTGTCAGGTAATATATTTTCTGGTGTGCTGCAGAATTTAATAATTAGTTTATGTGTGCCATGAGATGAAAAAGGTTAAAAATTTCTGCTCTAGAGCCTCATTGCTGCTCTAGTGCCTCCTTGCCAGGGTAAAGGAGATTCACCATTCATGAGTTCATGCCAATCCCAGGAGTGACCGTCATGTGGCAGCACCTAGCTAGCTGGTGTTGGTGAGCGATTCCCACTTCCACTCCTCCCCTATTTCACCCCTGATTAAACTCTGTTGCTAGACAGAAGCAACTCTGAACATAAATGTCTTGAATATCCCAAATATGTGGGAAGTGGAAAGAGAGAGGCAGTAGAAGATGTGGGAAAAGCACTGATTTTAGAGCCAGATAGGCCTGGGTTTTCTTTCCTTGGTCACCAGAAGCAATGTCCTGACACTATATGGCAATGCTTTCTTCGTTGTGGCTCTGAAGGGTTCTGTTTAGTTTTTGTGTTGTTGTTTTTAAACTCTATAAAATATATGTTTATTTTCCACTGTCAAAAGTGCCAACAAAATGATCCTGCAACTAGAGAAGACAGAGAAATAGCAACCGCTATTGACAAGACAGACACAGGATCAATGATGCATGCATGATGATGGAGTATATCACCAAGGCCTAGTTTTTAGGTTGTGTATAGAAACAACAAGGAAAAAAAAAAGACATCCAAGTTCTCTTTTGTGGAGATTGAGCTGTTGAGATTTATTTTTAAAAATTTCTTTTATCAGTCAATTCCACAAGCCTGGGAATCATCTTCATTCCCTATATCCATTCCATTTCATTTCTTCATTAATTCCCTCGTTTTGTTTATTAGTTCACTCAACCAATATTTACTATCTTCAGAGCACTTTGGCTGGATACTCTAATTTTTATTTTGTGGGTGTTTTTTTTTTTAATAGGACTAATAAGATTTCAGAAAAGACTTGATTTTAATACCATTAATAAAAATAGCCCCATGAGTGAAAAGATCAAGTAATTAAGAATACAAATAGCCAGTTTTTAAAATAGTCATGGGGATGTCAAGTAAGCATAGGGAATATAGTCAATAGCATTGTAATGGTGTCAAATGGGTACTAGGCTTATGGAGTGACCACTTTGTAAGATATATAAATGTCTAATCACTATGTGGTACACCAAAAACTAATATAATATTAAATATAAACTATAATTGAAATATTTAATTAAAAAAAATAGACACATGAGAGGGAAGCCTAACCCTAAACATTACTCTATCCTTTTTTTTACACCTTCCTCAATTCCCAGATGTCAGGAATTAAAACCAGCTCATAAACTCTCATTGGCATATCCTGTCTATCCAAACTTTTGGGAATCAGAGTCTCTAGGGAACCAAACACTCTCCAAAGATCACATGACTAGAGAATTTCCTCAAGAGACAGACAACTTCAGTTTCATTGAGATCTGCCTTTTCTCCTGTTTCACACCCTGACCATACAGGACATAAACACCTGGACATCCAGCCCATCAGTCTCTGCCCTGAGTCATTGTACTGGCTACAGCAGAGTCTCTCTATAAGAGAAAAGCTCTTGCTTTCAGAGAAGATCATGTTTGCAGACTTTTCACTCTTTGGGAAGCAGTGATGAGAAAAGTTGTGAGCAGAGAAGTGGGGAGGAAGAGTGGACTATAGAATTGAGGAAATATCAACTTGCCATTCTCAACACCTCTCTCTGGTGCCCATTTGTTACCTTCTTTTCTCCTTCCCCTTGGTTTCTCTCCAGGCACCTCCAAGGTAGTGATGGCTCAACAGAAGACCCTTTCATTGCTTCTGCTCTTGCTGCTTGCGGGGGCCTGAAGCGGTGGGAGCCATACATGGCAGGGATCTCCCTTTTCCATGTCCCGCGCAGAAAGAGAGATGAACGAACCGGTTATAAGTGGAGGCGGCCAGGGATTGAGAAATAATAGAAATAAACAAAGAAGACGCAGAAATAGATTTAAAGCTGGGGGCCAGGTGGGATGCCATTTTCTCTCTGATGGAGAGGCAGCATATGACAACGCAAGCCACCAGCGCGTTTATTTTTATAGGCCTAGATTTACATATCTATTCCCGCCCCTGCTGACACCTTGGCTGCTATGAAGTCAGAACTGATTAACATGGCCAGTTTTTAAAATAGTCATGGGGATGTCAAGTAAGCATAGGGAAGCATGTTCCCAGGGCGTGGCTCTGCCCATCGCCCTGAGCTCAGCTGACGATAATTAAAGAGAAAATGCCCATGTGTCTTCTCAGGCGGCCCCCTACAGCTGCTGACCCTCCTGGGCCTGGGGCTGGGGCTGGGGCTGGGGGTGGTGTAGCCCTCTATGGCCAGCCCATGTACCAACAATTCCTGTGGCAACATGTGGATCCTACAGTGACAGTTGGTGACATTAAATACTGTAACTTGATGATGCAAAGATGGAGGATGACTCAGTTTCATTCATTGCAAGAAATTCAACACCTTCATCCACGAAGACATCTGAAACATTCATAGCATCTGCAGCACCACCAATATCTGGTGCAAGAATGGCAAGATGAACTGCCATGAGGGTGTAGTAAGTATTACAGATTGCAGAGATACAGGAAGTTCCTCAGCCCCCAACTGCAGATATGGGGCCAGGGCCAGCACTAGGTGTGTGGTCATTGCCTGTGAGGGTAACCCCCCGGTGCCTGTGCACTTTGACAGATACTACCCTGCAGGGGTTATGGCCCCGTGGTTGACCTTTAACTTACTCCTTGAATAGCAAGCAATGAGTAATGTATTTGAGCTATCTCAGGCAGTTTTCTCTGCTTACGTCTACTTCTTTTTCTCTATGTAATCCATTCTTTTAAATGTATCAAAGAGAAATGGAGGCATCCTATCTAATAATAGACAAATATGCAAATTGACAATACCTCTGACACACCCACAAGCCACACCCACCAGCCACGCCCACCATCCAATCAGAGCGAGTATGCAAATTAACCTAAATCATGATGGCTACAGCCACAGAGAGCAAGGTTTCCTAGGTAACAGAGCAAGCCAAGCTTTCAGCCTGCCCTTGCCAGGCCTAAGCCTCCACTCAAGCTACAAAGTTTCAATTATAGAAGGTAAACAAATTCAAACAAATGGCGGAAGAATGGAGTTTGAGAGAGCAGGCCAGGGTTGCCGCCGGCAACAGGGGAAGCAAAGCTTTCCGCACACCCTGGCCGGGCCCACCCGCTTAAGGCAACAAAGTTGCAATTATAACCCCAACACAAATGGCTGCCTGCCTCGGAGGGAGCCCCAGGCTTGGCTCCACTCCAGGCTACAAAGTTTCAATTGTAGAAGGAAAATAAATCCCAGATACCAGGGTCTCCGCTTAGGTTGCCAGGGGGTGTGGCCGGCCTGCAAACCACCACAGGCCCCTCGCTCAGGCCGCCCCACACCCGAAGGGAACCCCCACCTGTTCCGGGATGCCCTTCAGGGCAAACCAGCTGGCCCCCACCCCTGTACCAGGCCTCTATCCTATCTAATAAAAGAGTAATATGCAGATTGATCATTACTGCAACACACAATATAGCTGCCCCCATGTGGTCAAAGATCCTGCCGCCATGTGGACACAAGATGGCCACCACAAGATGGCCAGCAGGGGAGGGCAGTTGGGAGGCACCCAGCCTGCAAGGGAGGGCAGTTGAGAGGGACCAAGCCTGCAAGGGAGGGCAGTTGGAGGTGATCAACCCTGCAGGAGAGGGCAGTTAGGGGTGACCAGGCTGGCAGAGGAGGGAAGTTGGGGGCAAACAGGATGGCAGCAGAGTGGTTAGGGGGTGATAGGCTGACGGGCAGAAGCGGTTAGGGGCAATCAGGAAGGCAGGCAGGCAAGCAGTTGGGAGCCAGCAGTCCTGGATTGTGAGAGGGATGTCCGACTGCCCGTTTAGGCCCGATCCCGCCTGGGGCAACCCAAGCCTCCTGCTTGCTCCAGCTCCTTGGCTGCCGCCATCTTTGTTGGGCTAATGTGCATACTTACTTCTGATTGGTTGGTGGGTATAGCAGAATGATGGTCAATTTGCATGTTTCTCTTTTATTAGTGTAGATTTTTCAATTGGCAATTATTTCACATCTATTACAATCATTGACAAAGATATAGTGTTTATTAATCAGAGACTATAATTTTCTGTTATATTTTGAAACACAAATGGATAAGCACTTCGATGCACTTTAATAAAATTGTAAAACTTTTTTCTCAAAAACCTCATTTTCTGTTTCCTCATAACCTCATTGTGCCAAGCTGAAAATAAAACAATTAGAATAAAAGCAACCATTCACCATTCACCTGACTCTGCACTGTCAAACATGTAGGTAGGTTGTGGATTTCACTAAGGTTATTCACTAAAATCCTTGAGACAGAGAAGGGATGTGGCTGTGTTCAGAGGATGGAGGCTGCTCCTCGCCATCACTGCCAAATTAAACCCAGAGGCTGATCTGTCTGTGTGAGCTGGGCTGGAACTGGTGTTTCAGGTCATGGGACTCTTTGTGTGTGAATGTGACATCGGAGTGGAGTGTCTTGTCTCTGTTGTTAGGCGATTCATCAGAGAAGGGTTGTGTTGATCAAGTCATCTTGTCCCCAAGGCTGTGGGAGGTGGCTGCTGCCTCAGTCTCCTGGGACTGCTGAGGCACTCAGGGTGTTGGAATGGGCCTGGCAGCCACCTTCCCCAACAAGTGCCTCTTTGATAACTTTTTAGAACTCACTTCTCAGTGTCTCTTGAAAAGGTGATATGTGATTAATTGAAAATAGGTCCCACTCCCAAATACCTTGTCTGCCCACAAAGGACAGTGAGGATTTGGGCACTCTGCTGTGTGCCAGTAGAGACCACTCTAAGGACCCCATACCGTGTTACCTTTCTTTACTCCTAAAAGACATTGAACTTTGGTGTTTGGCAGAACAAATGTTCTGGTCAGAGACATGCCTGCACCGTCCTCTCCAGAGGCTTCAGTAACCCTGAGGCACCAAGTACTGAGGGAAAGCGTTTATGGCAGTGTGCTTGGTCCTCTTCTCGCTACCTTCAACTTTTTTCCTTTTAGCTCAGGATTTGGTAGGAGATGAAGGCAAGCAGAGAGACGATGGGGGAAAGTGAAGCTCAGGCAGGACTCTGTCACAACACAACTGAAAAGCAGATGATGTTTGTCCTTTTTGGGTTCTGCATGCTGCCCATGTCTCCAGAATGGGACAGAACTGAGCCAGCAGGTCCGGGATGTGTGGGTTTTTTACTTCTGCAGGAAAGAATTCAAGTCACAAGCCCAGTTGATTTTGAGAGTATGTTTATTAAAGGTTGGGACCGTGACACAAAGGAAGTGCTTTGGATAGAAGAAGCAAGGTCACAGTAACAGAAGTGACCCTTGACGGGGCTGCCTAAACTCAGAAAAGGAAGTCACAGCAAGAGATGTGAGCCTAGACTTAGCTGCTAGATCACTGAGAAGTAAAAGTGTGAGAGTCAAAAGTGAGTCAAGTGTGGATTGCTGTTGGCTCACTGAAAAGTTAGACAAGAGGAGGACCGTGGGAATTTAGGAGAAAGCAAGTAAAATTACACACCTGAGAAAAGGGTGGCATTGGTGTGCTCAGGGAAGAGCATGTCTTGAGGATTAATCTGTTTTCTGTAGAAGGGAATTTTAGGGGAGGTCTCCATTAGAATATTCATCAGCTTTTAGGCACGTATTTTAACATGCTTATGTATCAAATGAGCGTATAGTGGGGTTTGGGATCATTCTCTTGTCATCTTTAGCCCTATCTTGGAATTGTCTGGCTCTAATTGGGTTTTTTGTTATTTATTCCCCTGACCTCATTCGTTCTTGGGTTTGGCACTAATGGCACCACTGGGTCTCTGTTACCTATCTCCCTGACTAGGGTGATTTTAGCTACTCTCTGGTTCGTTAGGTATCCTTCCATAACCAAGGACACCTGCTCCTAAGTGTCCTTGGTTAGGGAAGATAGAGTCATATGTTTGGGTTTTTTTCCTTTATTGATCCATTTATCTAACAAATATTATTTTTTTATTTCTTTATTGATTAAGGTATTACATATGTGTCCTTATCCCTCCATTACCCTCCCATCCCTCAGAGTCTAATGTTTTATGATTGGCTGTTGATTGCTTGGCCCTTTGTTTAAATATTTTGTCTCTATTTTCATTATTCTACTTGCCAGGGAACTTCCCTAGTTTTTTTTTTTATTACCCTGCTTCATCCATTTTTCTTCCTCCTTAAGTCCTCAGGCCCTTCTGGTTACCAAAACTGTTCCTAAGACAGGCTCTAGAGCATGTGCCCAAGCATGTGTAACCCACTGGCAGCTGTTTAAAGAGTTAATGTCTCCTAGGAGAAAGTGCTTTGGAACAGGGACCAATGCCTCCAAAGTGAAGGCAATCCATGGATTTTAAGGATTTATCAGTCAGCTAGAAGCAGAGCTTTCCTGAGACCCTTGGAAGCCTTCCTACTCTGCCTGCCTTGTTTGGTAACCACGACCAAACCCTGTTGTGCTGGTGAGCCCTGAGAGAAGCCAGGAGAATCTGCATGGTTGAGGTCCCCAAAGTGATATCGGAGAATGCATTTTTAGACCATGAGGGATAATGAAAAGAATTTTGGGCCTAGGTGTCAGCCACTGTTTTAGAAATTAAGACTATAGAGATGATAAGACAATAATTCTTCATTAAAAGGGTTCTATCCAATGGAGAGACAATGAGATCAATTAACCATTAAAGGAGTGGTGGTTATCAGTGGAGATGATCAGTTTGCAGCTGTGCCTCAAGGAACAGAATACTGGGGGCTCCTGGTTAGTCTCTTGTGAACAGCTGAGGATGAAGTAAGGAGAAGCCGAGGAAATATGGCAAAGATATTTCTGAGGCTTAGTAGCTGGGAGGCTGAGGTCAAGTAAGTGGGTACTAACAGCTGTCACATAACCTTCTCTACAAGTGCTTTCCTGGTTCTGTGAAATCTATGAATAACCTACTTATTGGCATGGCTTCCTTTCATGAAACCAAATTATGTTTGTAAATAGACAGTGCAGGGGAACAGCATTCTGCTGTTGGCGTTCTACCAAGGCAGTTCTTGGAGTTGGCCCATAGATCAGAAACAGCATCTTCTGGATCTAGATCATGTATGTGAACAATGAAACCTTGGTCCTGTCATGGGCAAGAGTAGGAACCACGAACATTAGAAAAAGGGCAGCTTTGGGACAAAGGACCTTGCTAACCAACATCAAACATTGCCTCTTAGAACAACTCCTTAATTCACTCCAGGGGGTAAATATTTGATCCATTCATTCCCAAGAAAAAGGTGAATTTCCTTGTTTGCCAAGGGCAGGGTCTTTGGTTTCCTCATCTCTGCCAGGATTAGGGTTCTTTGGAACTAGTTTTCCCACCCAGTTCATTTGATCGCTATATAATTAGAACCAGAGGGATCCAGTGCACACAGCTGGAACCCATCTCCAGGAACAAAGAGGTGGAAACCATCTTCAGTTGGAGCAACTCTTCCTGATTCTTGTAAGATTCGCACCCCTGGGTAATCTATTGCTGTATTTTTTTAATATATACATACTATTTCTAGGCATTTAGCTATTTCAATGAAACAATTCCCGCTCCTCCCCCCCCCCCTTTAAAGTCTATGGGCCCAACTTATGAACTAAGAAAAAATGAACCAGATTCTAAAGTTTAAAATGAAAGCAGATTTCTTTTGGGATTGTCTCTATGTGTGGATGAAGGGAGATTAGTGAGACTTCGAACAAGTGAAGGGTTAGAAGGGATTCCTGAATTGTGATAAAATCCCCAAAGACCTGGGGAAGCCATTTGCTGAAGGGCATCTGGATGCCCAGGGAACAGGCATTAAATGTGGCAGAGCAGGAAAGAAACAAAAAGAATGCTTTTAGCCTTTTTCTTCTAATCTTCCCTACTAATTTTTTTTTTTTACTTATAAAAAGTTTTGATTGCTCTTTAAGAGCCAAGTGGAACATATCCAAGATCAAAAGAAGATATACTGGCAGGCTGAAGGGAAGAAAAGGAAAAGAGATAAAGGAAGGAGTATGCATTGGGTGTTATGCTTTCCGCTTTGAGGGATATTGACCTAGAATACATAAAAGTGTGAAGCTACATGTATGGAAATTAAAACCATAGTTACTTATCATAGACTGTAAGTTAAGTCCCAGACAGGCCCAGCAGCTCAGACCCCCTTCTTTGAACTACAATATCCCCACAACCTGTACAGCACTGCCACCTCCTACAAGGACCTCTGCTTTCCACTATAGCATGGAAGATATTGGCAACATTTCTACCCACCACTGCCACCTAATGACGCTTTTGGCTACTACAGCTCTGGCTCTACTTGGTGATTTTGAACTCTGGGGTTCTGCCTCCAGGCAGAGAGGTGTTGACTTTGTGAATCTAAGGTCCTGTTCCATCTGGGGAACCTGAGATTCTATAATTGCCTTCGACTTAGAAGGCAATATTTGTCTATTAAAGAGCAAGAAACTTAAATGAATCCAAATCAATAAACCTTTGATGAGGTCTTCCACAAAACTAGAAAAAGAAAACACACCCAGAAGACTAAAAAGCACACTGTAAATGTAAAGAGCTTGGCAAATGGGGAGCCTGGCAGGCCAGCAGCTGTGTTGAAGCAGTGGCCATGTATGAATACTTGTTATTCTTTTAGGGCTGGCTCTTCTGTCTTCAGTCATCAATAAGGTGACCAGACATCCCGCTTTTGGCGGAACAGTCCCGATTTTTAACAATTTGTCCCGCGTCCCGCGGCGTTTTAAAAAAGTCCAGATTTTTGGAAAGAATTCACGACAAGCTAGGGAACACGGGGAGAACGGGAAGGGAATATATGGTTTACGGCGGCCATATGGCTATTTAGCCAGGATATGAGTTTTATATTATTTTTGTTAATTTTATAATGTTAACTTTAATAATAACAAATAATTGTTGAGAACTGATTATCGAGAACTGCTTATCAAAGTTCGCATTGTTGATCAGTTCTTAGAATTCGACCACCATTGTTTGGACTTAATGAACAATGGCATTTTTTGGGATTGGCAACAACGAAAACATTTTGTAACTGTCTCTCAGACGATACACATCGTACTGCGTGCTAGTAAGCTAGTTAAACAAGTGATGTCATTACAAATCAGCTATTTAGATAATTTAGGTAATTTATTTATTTATTTATTTATTTATTTATTTCCTAAATACATAAATTTTCTTGAATTTAGCAGACAATACTTGTATTATTTATATTTTATAGTGGCGGCAAAAAGTCTAGTGCAGGCCTTGAAAGTGACACTTACGACTTACGTTACGGCAAATTCAGAGGAAAAATAATACAAGTTAGTATTGTTATTATTTAGAAAGAAATATAGGATTAAAATAATTTTAAAATATAGTTACTTTATAACAATCAAATTAATTTAATTTATAAACTAACAATAAAATATGTTCATGTAATTATGTACCTACTTACTGTGTTTTTAAGCATTATTTATATAATAATTTATAATATAACTAGAGGCCCAGTGCATGATTGAATCATGCACGTGTAGGGTCCCCTACACGCTTTTGCTTTTGATCACGGGGAGCTCGGTGCCTGTCTGCTAGTGCACCAGGCCTTTCAGAAGCCTCCAGCGCGGAGGAGGCTTCTGAAAGGCCTGGTGTCTGAGCAGAAAGGCATCCAGCTGCCACGCTTTTGCTTTTGATCGCGGGGAGTTGAGTGCCTGGTGCTTGAGCGGAAAGGCATCCAGCTGCCACACTTTTGCTTTTGATCGCGGGGAGCTGGGTGCCTGAGCGGACAGGCACCCAGCTCCCACGCTTTTGATGGTCCGTGGCCACTGAGGGGGGCTACCCTGCTGTTGAGAGGCGCAGGGGGCGGGACTCCCACCCCCTGCGCCTCTCAATGGACGCTGAGGGGGGCTGCCGCGGACACCTGGCTACCCTGCCCTTGAGAGGCGCAGCTAGGTGTCCGCGCAGGCCCCCTCAGCGGCCGCAGATTTGGCCTGGATCTGGCCGTTGGGAGTTGCAGGGGGCGGGAGTCCCGCCCCTCTCAGTGGCAGCGGATCCCTGCCTCTCAATGGCCGGATAGGCCACCCCGAGTCCCGCCCCCCAGCCTCCCGCCGCCCAATCCTGGGCGTAGCGGAGTGATGGTAATTTACATTTTACTCTATTATTAGATAGGATTTTAAATTATTTTATTTTAGATTTTTAACATAATGAGTAAGAAAAGAGGATGCAAATTCAACGATGATCTAAGTGAATTTCCTTTTATTAAAAAAACCAAAAGCGATTACAATATAGACCAAATTTTTAATCAAGAACCTCTCCCCCCTCCGGGCCGAAACCGGTTTGGCTCAGTGGCTAGAGTGTTGGACTGCGGACTCAAGAGTCCCGGGTTTGATTCCTGTCAAGGGCATGTACCTTGGTTGAGGGCACATCCCCAGTAGGGTGTGTGCAAGAGGCAGATGATCAATGTTTCTCTCTCATCGATGTTTCTAACTCTCTATCCCTCTCTCTTCCTCTCTGTAAAAAAAAAATCAATAAAATATATCTAAAAAAAAAAAGACACCCCCCCCCCCCCCCCCCCGCCAGTCAATGGTGTCCCGCTTTACCAGTGTTAAAATCTGGTCACCTTAGTCATGAACCACTTTGTTGCTCAAGTTCCAAGAACATGCTTTCGCTTGATTCTATTACAAATTGTAATTAGTGTTCCTAATGGAAACTTTTTCACTGCTATTTATTTCAGTAATGTGGAATGACCAAAATTTTCCTTAGTGTATAATTTGGTGTTCTTCAACAGTGTGCCAAATTTGTGTATCGTTATTATGAAACAGACAAGATGTATCAATGCCAAATGATGATGAGAAAGTGTGTTCACTTTGGTCTCTCTCTCACATGCCTTCCCATGAAACCATCAGAACCCTGGATTTACTGGTCTTTCTAGATTTACAGTCATTCTCCAAGGGCTGTTTAGTAATACTACAGGCTTAATGCTAGAACCTGTGGCATCTTTAAGGATATAAAAATATTTGACATAAAAATGTTTATTGATGTACATATAAGAAAAGTTCAAAATAAAGATTACTATTTAATTTAATGTCTATGAAAATGTACCATTTGTTTTCTTTTAATTTAGAATTTATATGAATTACATCACACTTGAGACTAACTTGAAGGTCAAATTGTTCTTCCATTGTAAGAATTTCTTATTATGTGTGATGGTTGCTAAGAAATCATAGCCAATCATAAAGTAAGTGAGTTGCTGATTCACAAACAATTTGAAAAACAAAATTATAAAAATCAGTTTCAAATTTATAGTGAAAAGTCATTTTTATTATTGGATGTGGAAACACTGACATTTATTTGATACAATGTGGGGGAAGATATGATGGTTTTTAAAGGCTCTGAATGTTTCTTAAATTTTTCTCCAAAGAACTAAAAATATTGTCAGGAACTACCAAATATTTTTCTGGAAACACCAAATATTTTTCAACTCTCAAATCTTCACATTTCTTAACACATAAAGTTCTTAAAGTTAATATGAAATTTGTTTTCTATTTTGTTATAATCTATACTTGTTTAATCACATTTTTAATAGCTATCATTGACATAAAATCTTACAGCAGAAAAAAGCATTCTATTTACTGGATAGGTATGTTTGAATGTGTGTGACACACTGCCCCAGGGAAGTGTGAGTCCCACAGTTTAGACAGAAAACTCTTGAGAGATGATGGCAGAAATCTCTCTCTTATTCTTCTTTTGTGGAAGATGTTACAAAATCATTATAGCAAATTGTAAGGATTTTGGCTTCACGAAAGTTCTTAAGAGGTTTTCTTTGGTGTTCTTTTATCTGATCACGTAGTAACATCATTTGTCTATTGTGTAACAGTGTATGTACATTTATGGGGAAACTAGAAAATATTCTCTGAGAATAATCCACCTTGTTCCTAAGAATAAGCTTGAATTCTTCTTCCTCCAGTCTTCTGTAAAAGTTGACCCAGACCCACTTCCAATCATTGTATAAATTCTTCCATGCTCTTCTCTGTTTTTTTTCTAACTAGTATATAATAATTCCACCTTTAGCCACAAACCAAGTAATTCTTAGGGAATTGGGTCTGTCTCCCTTCACCTTAGGGCAAAACTACTCTCAACTGCTCTTCTTATAGCCAGCTGATTTATTGACTTAAATACTTAGAATCTTGTCTTTAACAAACCTCTGATTGACTCTTCCCTGGGCTCAGAAGACCCTCTTTGCCCTGGCCAGTGTGGCTCAGTTGGTTGAGTGTCATCCCATACTCCAAAAGGTTGCCAGTTTGATACCTGGTCAGGGCATATACCCAGGTTGTGGGTTTATTTGGTTTTGGTTCATACAGGAGGCAACCAATAGATGTTTCAGTCTCACATCAATGTTTCTCTTTCTCTCTCTCCTCCCCCACCCTTCCTTTCTCTCTAAAATAAATTAAACATATATATTTTTAAAGTCCATCTTCTTCATAGGCCTCCTATCTTACTGTTTCATCTCAGTGAACTGGAGCTCCTATTCCTACCCCATGGATGCCTTGTACCCAGAAGAGCTTATGTAATGTTTGTTATTCAATTAATTAATAAATGGACTAGAGTGTGAATGGATATTTTAATGCTATGACTGATAGAAAGATAATTACTCAAAGTCATAAGGGATATGAAGGAATGGTTTGGGCAGGAAGTTGTGTTCAGAAAACTTAGATTGATTTCCCAAAAGAATGGATTGACAAGAAATGTGAGATTAATGAGGAAGAGAAAAGAAAAGGTATAATTTAGGTGACTGAGGATACTGGACTCATGATGCCCTGTCACTAGTCCAGCTGGTCCCTGTCCTTTTAGTCTCCTTTGCCCTTTTTAGCCTAATTCTACCATACATTTTGCCCTGGGCAGGAGCCTTGTTGGAAGAGATGATGATGGGCCTGGGTCCCCTGTTGTTGATCTTCATGCTGGGGCTCTGTCTGACCCCACCAACCCTGGCTCAGGATGAGAGGTACAGACACTTCCTGGACCAGCACTATGATCCCAATCCACGTGGCCGGAATGACAGATACTGTGATACCATGATGAGGAGACGAGGCTTGACTTCACCCTGCAAAGAAACCAACACCTTTATTCATGGCACCAGTAACAACATCAAGGCTGTCTGTGAAGACAAGAATGGAAAGCCTTATGGGACAAATTTCAGAATAAGCAAGTCTCCTTTCCAGGTCACTACTTGCAAGCACAGAGGAGGGTCCCCCCGGCCTCCCTGCCAGTACAGAGCCACAGCAGGGTACAGAGACATTGTTATTTCCAGTGAACGTGGCTTGCCTGTCCACTTTGATGAGTCCTTTTACCGTCCATAATCAGCAGGCCACTAGCCCAGAGTTGGCTCTGCTCTCTATTCCTGGCATTTCCCCACACACTCTAGAACAGGGGTGGCCACATTCATTGCCAGGGGCCCAGAAAATGAGCTGCCTGGATCTTTTGTTTTCTGTTTTACAATATGTTAATAAATAAAAATGTCTCTGAAATCAGTAAGAATCAAAGTCTTCTCATCAATTCTTGGCCTATTGATTTTTCCCCATTTTCTCTACTCAGCTGCCCCAGAGAGGATGGCATGGAATACAAATGCCTTTTTCCCTATTAGTTACTTCATTCTCAGTCAACAGGGAGGTAGACTTTCCCTTTTTGTAAGTGTAAGGATGTTAAATTCATCTTTTTTAAAAAATATATATATTTTATTGATTTTTTACAGAGAGGAAAGGAGAGGGATAGAGAGCTAGAAACATCAATGAGAGAGAAACATTGACCAGCTGCCTCCTGCACACCCCCTACCGGGGATATGCCCACAACCAATGTACATGCCCTTGACCGGAATCGAACCTAGGACCTTTCAGTCCGCAGGCCGATGCTCTATCCACTGAACCAAACCGGTTTTGGCTAAATTCATCTTACAGCAGAGCTGGGAAATTCCAGGGCACACGGCTGCTAAGCAGAATTTTCAGGAGAAGCAAATTATTATTATTTTTTTATTGATTTTATTTATTATTATTATTATTATTATTATTTAATTTCTTTATTGATTAAGGTGTCACATATTTGTCCTCATCCCCCCATTCCCATCCCACACCCCTCCCCACGGATGCCCCCACCCCCCTGTTGTCCTTAACCATTGGTTAGGCTCGTATGCATGCACACAAGTCCCTTGGTTGATCTCTCCCCCCTACCCGCACCCTCTCCTACCCTCCCTCTGAGGCCCGACAGTCCGATCGATGCCTTCTTGTTTCTGGGTCTGTTCTTGTTCATCAGTCTATGTTGTCATTTCCCCTAGATGAGTGAGATCATGTGTTACTAGAAATATAAGAACCGAATGTGAGACGAGCAATAATAGTTATGATGACAGGCAAATGAATCAGTCTGTAGTGAGTTTCTTTCTGGACCAACAGGTCTTTTGAGACCCAATTTCAATGTCCACCAGTTCTTTATGTGTACATGTCAGCACTGACTTTTCAGTTCTGGATGGTGGACAAATGATGGTAATGCAGGTCCGACTCCCTCTGGTTAGGTCTCGCCTGGACTCAGGGGCACGCGGCCTCACCCGGACCCGGGACCCAGCATCACCCGGGCCCCGGGGCAGGTGGCCTCACCCAGACCCGGGACCCAGCCTCACCCGGACCCAGGGGCGCGTGGCCTCACCCGGACCCAGGGGCGCGCGGCCTCACCCGGACCCAGGGGCGCGCGGCCTCACCCGGACCCAGGGGCGCGCGGCCTCACCCGGGCCCGGGATCCAGCCTCACCCGGACCCAGGGGTGCGCGGCCTCACCCAGACCCGGGGGCATGTGGCCTCACCCGGACCCAGGGGCGCGTGGCCTCACCCGGACCCAGGTGTGCGCAGCCTTGCCCGGACCCCAAACCCAGCCTCACCCGGATGCAGGGGTGTGTGGCCTCGCCTGGACCCAGGGGTGCACGGCCTCACCCGGACCCTGGACTCAGCCTCACCCTGACCCGGGTCCCAGCCTTGCCCAGACCCAGGTGCGCGCGGCCTCACCCGGATCCGGGACCCAGAGGGGCTTCGTCTTCTTGATCCCAATTCCTGTTGGTCAATTCCCTCTCAGCAATTCCTTCGGCCATTTTCTCAAAGCTCCGGGGCGGCTGCCGCGGAACTCGCTGGGCGGCGGGCTTGGCGAGGCTCCGGTGCGCCCGGTGCGCGGTGGGGGGCTGGTTCGAGGTCGCTGCGACGGCGCTCGGGTCTGCAGCGGCGGCCGGTCGCCAGGCGTGCGCACCTGGCCGCTTCCGGGGCGCAGAGATTATCGAAGGATTCGGAGGTCAGCAAGCGTGGAGTCTCCCACCCCATGTCCCCCAGGGGCTCGTCTGTCCGTTCTCGGCAGCGAACGGAGCCGTCCCCTCACCCAGAGACCGCCGGGAGAACCGCGCCGAGCACGTTCCAGGCCGCCATTGTGTCACCAGAGCCTCAGTTCTTAAAGTGTGATCTTTGGCTCACCGGCATCAGCATCGTCCTGCGTCCCCCTCTCTTTTATTCTAGTTGTAGAGCATCCGCTCAGCCAGCCCTCCGGTGGTTCTGGATGGTGTCTGCTCTGTTTTCCAGTTGTAGTTTCAAAATTGTTGTGATAGGCAACAATCAGGCGTCCGCCCTATGCCGCCATCTTGGTCCTCCTCGAGACTTTTTAAGTTTTATATTCCTCGAGGAGCACAAGAGACATCCTAGGCCAGACAGGTCTTTTGTGCTCTCGAGCAAATTATTTTTGCTGTCAAATAAGTCAATATTACTTTTACAAATGTTAAACTTTAAGGAGTAGTGTTTAGAACTAAATACCAACAGATTAATAAAACTTTACCTCTCTCTTAAGTTTTCACATTTTTAAAGATATATTTCAAATAAAACACAAAGCACATTTATTAAGGGATTCAAATCTACTCTAAATTCTCTATAAGAGGCAAACTCAGGTTAATATTTCAGTATCCCATTATTCCAAAATACCTAGATATTTAAATTTTTTTACTATTTAACCTAGCAAACTCCAAAGTTTTAAATTACCAAAAAATTATGGAAAACAATGTTTAGTCATATATATATATATATATGTATATATATATATATATATATATATATATATCACTGAAAAAGCTTTAGTTACATCTATTTATTATGTATTAACAAACTTCAGAGTTTAAAGCCAATTATTTTACCCAAGGCATTTTCTTGGCAGATTTTATAACAGGTATAACTCACTGGTCTTCAGTGGCTTTAATGTGAAAGTACCATTTTATGTTATTTTCCTTTATAAAAACAGGAGTTCCCCCTCCCCTGCCCACCTTCACTGCTATTTCTGCACCTTCCTGGAGGGTTTTTCTACAGAGCTGTTCCTCCTAGTGTTATGGGCAAAAATAGAACATTGGGGACTAGTTATGTTTATGGGAAATATTAATCTGTTAGCCATGATTGCCTAACCAGGACATACCACCTGGCTAGGAGTCATATGTCCCCTCCCTCCTTGGGATGCAGTACATTCTTATTTCAAGAACTTCCCATAATCATGGAAACATTAACCCTGTTGCCCAAACAATGGAGTCCCAACCCAGACTGCACTGCTTACTGCTTACTTCCCCATGCCCATAATCCCTACTTCCCCATGTAATCTTTGTCCCTATATTCATAAACCAGGGAACAGCAAACTAAAGGCCCCAAAAGATAGAAAGCCAAAATTACATTAGACACACAGAGAGAAATCTCACTAGCTAAGAGTTTCTGGTGACTGACGCCCTGAGAAGGAGAGCAGGAAGAGTACATTCTGACAATTTCTGTCCCATGTTCAGCCTCAATGCACATAACTGGGCTTCCCCAAAGCAGGACATGCCCCATCTTTAAACAAATTAAACCAAACAACAAAAAACACAAAACATCAACAGAAACGCTCTTATACAGGTGTGCACAATGCACTAAAATTTACACCACAGAGTGCCCTGCATTAAAAAACCACCGAAGCAGAGCAGTATCTCCTGTCCGTGGTTCGGAGACAGTCCCTCCCCTGAAATTCAGCATTCTCCCAAATAGACTATTTGGGGAAGAATTCTGTCTCGGCTAAGGTGACCAGATTTTAACATTGGTAAAGCGGGACACCATTGACGGGGAGGGGGGCGCTTCTTGATTAAAAATTTGGTCTATATGGAGCAACAAAAATTTTCATAGAATGCAAAAATAGTATTGTAATATATTTTTTTAAATTTCAACATAAGTACAATTTACAAATATAATAAATAAAAATTATGTATAGTATTAATTTATTCTTTGGCATATTTCTCATTTGAGTGAATTTTTTTTAGTAGATTGCTGTCGTTCTTTAAAAGGTTATGAATTTGCCGTAACATAAGTCATAAGTGTCACTTTCAAGTCCGGCGCTAGACTTTTTGCCGCCACTATAAAATATAAATAATACGAGTATTGTCTGCTAAATTCAAGAAAATTTATGTATTTAGGAAATAAATAAATAAATTACTTACCTAAATTATCTGAATAGCTGATTTGTAATGACATCACTTGTTTAACTAGCTTACTAGCACGCAGTACGATGTGTATCCTCTGAGAGACAGTTACAAAATGTTTTCGTTGTTGCCAATCCTAAAAAATGCCATTGTTCATTAAGTCCAAACAATGGTGGTCGTATTCTAAAAACTGATCAACAATGCGAACTTTGATAAGCAGTTCTCGATAATCAGTTCTCAACAATTACTTGTTATTATTAAAGTTTAACATTATAAAATTAACAAAAATAATATAAGAGAAACCAAGATGGCGGCATAGGTTAAACACCTAACCTACAGCCTGGCATAACAATTTCAAAAACACAACTAAAAGTCAAAACGGACATCATCCAGAACCACAGGAAAGCTGGCTGACTGAAATGCCCACTACTAGAAGGAAAGAGAAAACCACAAGGAAAATCAGAGAAGCCGTAAAAGCTTGAGGTATCGAGACACGGGCGGAGACACGAGCCCGTGCACGTGCGGGGAAGACGGAGCCGGAGAGGAAGGGGCGGCTGACGGCCTGGCTGGCGTTCTCTGGCGGGAAGGAGATAAAAGCGCCAGATTGTGCTGAACCCCAGCTCCGACTGCACTGAACCCCAGTTCCGGGAGAAACCTTGGGAAGCCGGGCTCAGGCTGGAGGAGTCTGGGCTGTGGGGCGGGGACACAGAGGAGTTGCGCCGGAGCCGCGCACGGGAATGTGCGCAGAGGAGGGACTGTTGCCTGTGCTGCTGGATTGCCCTAGCGGGAGGGAGACAAAAGCTCCTGACCGTGCTGAACCCCAGTTCCAACTGCACTGAACCCCAGTTCTGGGAGAGACCCGGGGAAGCCAGGCTCATACTGGGGAAAGCTGGGCTGTGGGGCAGAGGTGCAGAGAGGCGGCGAAGGGCAGAGCACCGGAGGCGCGCACGGGATTGTGCGCGGAGGATGGGCTGTTGACTGTGCCTCTGAGTCGCCCTGGTGGGAAGGAGACAAAAGCACCAGACTGCGGTGAGCCCCAGTTCTGACTACACGGAAACTCAGTTCCGGGCGAGAATCTGAGAATCCAGATTCACTGGGGGAGAGACTAGACTGTTTGGCAGCGCGCGAAACTCCAAGGCGCTTTTCTCTCAGAGGTGTTTGCTGGGAGTACTGAGGGACACTGAGACACAGGAACCTCATAGGGCGGGGCTGACGGGAAGCCAAGGCGGTAGGCTCCGCCCTGTAACTCCGCCCCATCCAAGCTGAACACAGAGGCTTTTACAATTTTGCAAGTCTAGTTGAATGGGGCTGTCCCCCAGCATAGACACAGCTGATCCTCACAGCCAATTGGACTGGAGGTCACATCCTCCCAGTGTACCAACAGCAATCAAGGCTTAACAACACCAAGACTTTGCACTCAGCCCACAAAAGGGGATATCAAGAGCGACCACCTAGGAAGATTGGGGAAGCTGAGCGATAGGGAGGCAGCCAAAAGGGGAAGACACCGAAACAGGTCACAAATATAAGGGATGCTGTAATTCCTGCTGAGGGGCCTCAGGCAGTAGCTGACCTACACTCCATTGGAGACCCAGAAACGAGGACATCTAGTGGTCGGTGTGAGATGACACCAGATTTCAACCACTCGCATAAGGGACACATTCAAGAGGCAGACGCAGTGAGCGCCAAAGCCTTGCTGCACCAAGACCCGGCCCATAAACGTGTCTCCCGCACAGCAACTCTTCCTTTATAGACACAGAGGGTCTGCACAGCCAAGTGGCCTGGAGGACAATTCCTCCCAGTGACACCAACAACAATCAAGACTTAACTATACAAACAAGGACCAAGATGGAGGCATAGGGCAGAAGCCTGATTGCTGCCTACCACAACAATTTTGAGACTACGACGGGAGAGCAGAGCAGACACCATTAGGAACCACCGGAGGGCTGACTGAGCAGATGCTCTACAACTAGAATAAAAGAGAGGGGTACGCGGGATGAAGCTGATGCCGGTGACCCAAAGACCACACTTTAAAAACTACGGCTCAGGTGACACAATGGCGGCCTGGAACGTGCTCGGCGCAGTTCCCCCAGCGGTCTCCGGCTGAGGGGAAGGCTCCACTCGCTGCCGAGCACGGACAGACGAGCCCCTGAGAGACATGGGGTGGGAGACTGCGCGCTTGCTGACCTCCGAGTCCTTCAAGAATCTCAACGCCCCGGAAGCGGCCAGGTGCGCACGCTCGGTGACCGGCCACTGCTGCAGACCCAAGGGCCAACGCAGCCACCCCGGACCAGCCCGCTGCCGCGCACAGGGCACACCGGAGCTTCGCCGAGCCCGCCGCCCAATAAGTTCTGCGGTGGCTGCCCTGGAGCTCTGAGAAAATGGCCGAAGGAATTTCTGAGAGGGAATTGACCAACAGGAATTGGGATCAAGAAGACGAAACCCCGCTGGGTCCCGGATCCGGGTGAAGTTGCGTGCCCCTGGGTCCAGGTGAGGCTGGGAACTGGGTCAGGGTGAGGCTGGGTCCCGGGTCTGGGTGAGGCCACGCGCCCCTGGGTCCGGGTGAGGCCATGCGCCCTGGGTCCAGGTGAAGCTGAATCCTGGGTCTGGGCGAGGCCGTGTGCCCCTGGATCCGGGTGAGGCTGGGTCCCGGGTCCGGGTGAGGCCGTGGGCCCCTGGGTCCGGGTGAGGCCACGTGACCCTGGGTCCGGGGGAAGCTAGATCCCGGGTCCGGGCGAGGCCATGTGCCCCTGGATCCGGGTGAGGCTGGGTCCCAGGCCTGGGAGAGGCCACGCGCCCCTGGGTCCAGGTGAGGCCATGCGCCCCTGGGTCCAGGTGAAGCTGAATCCTGGGTCTGGGCGAACCGTGTGCCCCTGGATCCGGGTGAGGCTGGGTCCCGGGTCCAGGTGAGGCCGTGGGCCCCTGGATCCGGGTGAGGCCACGCGACCCTGGGTCTGGGAGAGGCCACGCGCCCCTGGGTCCGGGTGAGGCCACGTGACCCTGGGTCCGGGGGAAGCTAGATCCTGGGTCCGGGCAAGGCCGTGTGCCCCTGGATCCGGGTGAGGCTGGGTCCCAGGCCCGGAAGAGGCCACGCGCCCCTGGGTCCGGGTGAGGCCATGCGCCCCTGGGTCCAGGTGAAGCTGAATCCTGGGGCTGGGTGGGGCCATGTGCCCCTGGATCCGTGTGAGGCTGGATCCCGGGTCCGGGTGAGGCCGTGGGCCCCTGGATCCGGGTGAGCCTGGCCCCGGGTCCGGGTGAGGCTGTGGGCCCCTGGATCCGGGTGAGGCTACGCGACCCTGGGTCTGGGAGAGGCCACGCGCCCCTGGGTCCGGGTGAGGCCACGTGCCCCTGGGTCCGGGGGAAGCTACATCCCGGGTCCAGGCGAGGCCGTGTGCCCCTGGATCCGGGTGAGGCTGGGTCCCAGGCCCGGAAGAGGCCACGCGCCCCTGGGTCCGGGTGAGGCCATGCGCCCCTGGGTCCAGGTGAAGCTGAATCCTGGGGCTGGGTGGGGCCGTGTGCCCCTGGATCCGTGTGAGGCTGGATCCCGGGTCCGGGTGAGGCTGTGGGCCCCTGGATCTGGGTGAGCCTGGGTCCCGGGTCCGGGTGAGGCCGTGGGCCCCTGGATCCGAGTGAGCCTGGCCCCGGGTCCGGGTGAGGCCGTGGGCCCCTGGATCCGGGTGAGGCCACGCGACCCTGGGTCTGGGAGAGGCCATGCGCCCCTGGGTCCGGGTGAGGCCACGTGCCCCTGGGTCCGGGGGAAGCTAGATCCCGGGTCCGGGCGAGGCCGTGTGCCCCTGGATCCGGGTGAGGCTGGGTCCCAGGCCCAGTTGAGGCCACGCGCCCCTGGGTCCGGGTGAGGCCATGCGCCCCTGGATCCAGGTGAAGCTGAATCCTGGGTCTGGGCGAGGCCGTGTGCCCCTGGATCCGGGTGAGGCTGGGTCCTGGGTCCGGGCGAGGCCGTGTGCCCCTGGATCCGGGTGAGGCTGGGTCCCAGGTCCGGGTGAGGCCGTGGGCCCCTGGATCCGGGTGAGCCTGGTCCCGGGTCCGGGTGAGGCCGTGGGCCCCTGGATCCGGGTGAGCCTGGGTCCCGGGTCCGGGTGAAGCCGTGGGCCCCTGGATCCAGGTGAGCCTGGGCCCCGGGTCCGGGTGAGGCCGTGGGCCCCTGGTCCGGGTGAGGCTGGATCCCAGGCCCGGGAGAGGCCACGCGCCCCTGGGTCCGGGAGAGGCCACGCGCCCCTGGGTCCGGGTGAAGCTGAATCCTGGGGCTGGGTGAGGCCATGTGCCCCTGGGTCCGTGTGAGGCTGGGTCCCGGGTCCGGGTGAGGCCGTGGGCCCCTGGATCCGGGTGAAGCCGTGCCCCTGGGTCCGGCCGAGACCAAACCAGAGGGAGTCGGACCTGCATTACCACCATTTGTCCACCATCCAGAGCTGAGGTGTCAGAGCCGACATGTACTCATAAGGAACTGGTGGACATTGATATTGGGTCTCAAAAGAACTGTTGGTCCAGAAAGAAACTCACTACAGACTGATTCATTTGCCTGTCAGCATAACTATTATTGCTCGTCGCACATTCAATTCTTATAAGTATATCTCTAGTGACACATGATTTCGCTCATCTAGGGGAAATGATGAACAACATAGACTGATGAACAACAACAGAACCAGAAACAAGGAGGCATCGATCGGACTATCGGGCCTCAGAGGGAGGATAGGGGAGGGTGGGGGGAGGGGGGAGAGATCAACCAAAGGTCTTGTGTGCATGCATATGAGCCTAACCAATGGTTAAGTTCAACAGGGGGTTGGGGCATCCATGGGGAGGGGTGTGCGATGGGAATGGGGGGATGAGGACAAATATGTGACACCTTAATCAATAAAGAAATTTTAAAAAATAATAATAATAATATAAAACTCATATCCTGGCTAAATAGCCACATGGCCGCCGAAAACCGTATATTCCCTTCCTGTTCTCCCGCCGTTCCCAAGCTTGTCGTGCATTCTTTCCAAAAATCGGGACTTTTTTAAAATGCCGCGGGACGCGGGACAAATTGTTAAAAATCGGGACTGTCCCCCCAAAAGCGGGACACCTTAAAGTCTGGTCACCTTAGCCAAAAAAGCATGTTTTGGGGTGGAATATTCTGCTTCCGTTCACAAGGGGGTTTCAGTTTCTTTGTCAACCTCTAGAGTTATTGGGTAATAACCCCCATGATTAGAAGGCCAAAGAAGTCAAAATGCTTTGTAGAGTGGTCAGTCTTAGAGTGGCACCCGAAGACAATGCATATTGGAAAGGCCAAATATTGAAGTAGTTATAGATTTGCCAATTACCAGTGCTACAGAAGGTTCTTTCCAAACCAGACTATTCTTTTAATAGATGTCCTAATTGGGCTCACCTTCCTTTATGCCACACATTTATGTCATGTCTAAGAAACAAAGAATGAAATATGACATTTTAGTTTTCAGGTGCTTAGATTACAAGGTTGATGAAAATTTAAGGGCTCTCCCACTGGGAAGAAAAAAGCAGGCCAGGGCAACTTGACACCTGAGAAGGTGGGTACCCAGTAAGGGATATACCAGAGAAGAACTTGGGTTGACTCTCCTGGTTGTTGCTGGGGGTGGAGTCCTTGCAATATCCTGAGAAAAATAATTTTCTAACACTGGCATGGAAGGAGTGATTTTTATTTCTGTGGAATTACATCACTTGGTTTCCAAAGTCCCATTTTCTTTCTTTTTTAAAAAATATATATTTTATTGATTTTTTACAGAGAGGAAGGGAGAGAGATAGAGAGTTAGAAACATCGAAGAGAGACAAACATTGATTAGCTGCCTCCTGCACACCCCCTGGGGATGTGCCCACAACCAAGGTACATGCCCTTGACTGGAATCGAACCTGGACCTTTCAGTCCGCAGGCCAACGCTCTATTCACTGACCCAAACCGGTTTTGGCCCAAAGTCCCATTTTCTGAGAAATATATATATATATATATATATATATATATATATATATATATATATATAAATGGGATTTGGGCACAGCTAAAATAAGAGCCAGTATCTAGAATGTCCTTTCCATGTTGGAGCTTGGACCAGTTCAGCATCAGGTTAGTGTTTCAGTCCATTAGTCATTTGTATGTGTGTGGGGGTCCACATGGCTGTGGGCCATATGGGCAGAAGTTCAGGAAACCAGGTGTGAGCCATGAGCCAAGCATGCCGAGAGGAACCAAGAGAATGAACTTCTTTGTTTAGGGGATTATCCCAATCTTCATGCCATTTTGTTGCAGAATACCAGAGAAAGACCAAGCAATGCTTTAGAGAAATGGAGTTACATGGTTTATTATGCTGGAAGACTCAGCGGAATAACTTCCCAAGTCTGAGCAAAGAAACATGCAGGAAGCTTCTCTTTTATATCTTTCTCATGTCTTTGTCCCTCAAATATGGATTATGCTTCCGGTCCTTTCGCGGGCTTTGCAAAAAAAGGCACCAGGTGCTGGGGGTCTAATGGTCTGGCTGGGCGCTGAAAGATGAGACAGAGGGACGAAAACCAGGACTACAGGCTTTATTAGAGGAGAAGGACCCCGCCGGCCTGCCTTGCAAAGAAAGAGAGCACATGTGCTGGGGTGAAGGCAACATTAGAGGGGAAGAATGGGAAGGGATGGGGCTTAGGGTACTTGGCATGTGCTGATTGGTGGTTTCATATAAGCTACATGATTAGGCACTTAGGTACTTAGGAATTGGGGGCTTAGGGTATTTGGCAGGTGCTGATTGGTGGCTCAATATACAATCCATATAAGGTGCCTGGTTAGGTGCTCAGGAATGTTCAGGCTGCAGGTGCAGGTTACGTCATACTCCGTCCATAAGTGGGGGGAAGGGGGGATCTACCATTTCAGGCTTTTGATAATATTTAAAAAAAAATTGGAGAGTCCGGGCAAGGTCAGGGGGTGAAGGTCCATCTTCTGTAGCTACTTCCAGCTGAGAGGGGGCATCGTTTGGAGCGTCTGCCCGGGGTCTCAAGGATTCTGGTGTTAGGTTCTGAATTGAGGGCCAGATAGATCTCTCCCACCTTCTGGTTGGCAAACACCTGCATTCTGTTCTGCAAGAAACTAGTGAAACAGCGCATGAGACAGGGGCCAAAGAGCAAAATTAAAAGAATAAATACCAGTGGGCCTAATAGTGAGAGGAGCCATGGTGTAAGTGAGCGAAAAACAGGTAGTGTTTTCCGTGCTGGATGAGGGGTGCAGCAGCATGATTTCCCCAAGGGACTGGTTGGTAAAGTCTTGCGAGCGATCCTGTTGAGTCACTTGGGAGGTAAAAGCTTGTCCTGAAGCTGCCACAGCATCACTTGTCTGGTTTTGCTGCTTTTCTGGGCCTGGAGCTGAAAGACAACTGAGACCTAGATGTTATTTTTAGGGGGGAAAAGAGTAGGGGTCTCAATTGCCTTACTAGTGATACAAAAGGGGAGAATAGGTTACCCTGGGTGTGAGGTTCTTGTTTTCCCAGTTTTTCCCCTTGCTGGGCATCCACATGTTTCTTGTAGGTCCTGAGACAGGGTTTGAAAATAGGATGAGCAGTGGTTAAGCTCCCTGTGGCAGTTCCAACCCCTGCTGTGATACTGGGGGGTAGGAGGAGAGGGATTATCTGGACTCCTCTTTTCTGTCAGATATGATGGGTTACGGGGACAGGTAAAGACTGATTACTGGGACTGCATCTACATTGGGTGAGAGATAAATGAGAGTACAGGTTCCTGTCCAGCTGATGGGGAGACAGATGTATGTGTCTTCCTCACAGAGGAATAAAAATCCATGATCATGGAGACAAGCTGATAGGTATAAGGAGAAGAGGTGGACTAAAGGGTATGAGATTCCTTTTTCTAGTTCTGCACTCCAAGCTGAGAGGGTAGTCGCCATGGTGCTACCAATAAGGGGTGACAGATGAGTGACTGAGATTGTGTTGCAAGGAATATTAGAATGGGCTGTTATCCCAGGGAAAAGAGGAAGGGAAGAAAGGAGCAGTGGAAGATGAGGCTGGAGAAAAGGCAGGGGGAGGAGGGAGTAGGCCCCAAGCCTGTTCCCAGGCCTCTAACCTCTTGAATCTCAAACCGCCACATTCTTCCTAGAGATAATGATCATAGAGGAGATAAGGAGATAAGGAGATAAGCCAGTCCAAAGAATGGCTCGGCCTTGTGGGGTGATAGAGTGAAACTGAGGTAGGTGACTGTAGTTTGGGACAACTGGTCTTTATGAGGGGATGCATGGTAGCCCTGGCCGGGCACCGAGGTAGAATGAGAAAAGAGTGAATGGGGGAATTTAGTAAGATGCAGTGTAGACGTGAGGTGGCTAATGGCTGTGAGACTAATCCATCAACCCCCATAATAGAGACTGAGGAGTGGACGAGGGTCCCAGCGAATTCGGAGTGCCGAGTAAGTGGCCCTAGTGTCAATTAAAAAGGAAATCGGCTTACCTGCCACCACAGTCATTACCTGAGGCTCTGTCCTGGTGATGTAAGTCTGTGGGGCCCTGTCAGGGCCCGGGCAGCTTCCTCGGTGGCCAGTCCCAGGAGGTCTGGGAGCTTCAAACCGAATCCAGAGGGCGGCCATGCTGGACTGGCTGAGGCCAGACCCCGAGGAGCCAGACTACAGTCTGATTTCCAGTGGCCTTCCCCTCCGCACCTTGGGCAGAGACCAGGCGGAGGTCTCGGGGTTGACCAGGACTTGGCTCAGTGTCCTTGCTTGCTGCATTTGAAGCATGGGCCCGGAGGAGGCTTAGCCCCTCACTTAACCGCAGTTGGAAGACCGGCACTTCGTTTGGGGTTTGAAAGCAGTGGCTAGGAGCTGGAAGGCCTTCTTCTGGGCCTCAGCCTTGGCCTGATCTTGCCTTTGATTTTGAATTTGGGTCTCCTTGTCTCTATTATTAAAGCCCTTAAAGGTCAGGTTAATCAGGTCTTTTTGAGGGGTTTGTGGACCTGTATCTATTTTTTGAAGTTGCGACGTATGTCGGGGAGTAAAGGTGGTCAGGTCAGTGGAAAAAGAAACCTGAGATGCCTCTCAATCTGTGAGGCTGGGCATAGAGAATGGGACATGGATTCAGACTATGCCCTCAGTTCCTGCTGCCTCCCTCAGGGGTAGAATGGACGTGGGCATAGAAGAGGCTGTTGAGGAAGGCAATATTTGGGCCTGAGAATGAGTGTTAGATGGAAAGGCTGTTTTGGAGCTCACGTTCTCAGGATTTGGGCTCTCTGGAAGATCAGAAAGGGAGAAGGGAATGGCCAGCCACCTGTGAATTCGGTTGCTAGAGGTCACGGGGGCAGAGATTCGGCGGAAGGGGAAGGTGGGCGGTTAGAATTATCAGAGGTAGAAATGCCCCATCCTACAACCTAGGGAGTTTCTTGGGAGCTCGGTCTGCCTCCCATAAAGAGGGCGGGATCAGGAGGGGCTGAGCAGGGAGACTGAGGGCTGAGGAAGTGAACACCCTGAGGGAGAGGAGGGGCATGCAAACGCCGCCTCCGCTTTTTCTGGCTCTGCTGCCACCACCGCAGGCCAGTGGGCGAGACTGGTGTGTGTGAAGGGAAAAAATAAAAGGTTAAAACCACTCCAGGGACCGTGAGGGGAAAGTTATCCTGCAGTCTAGCATTGACCCGGGAAAAAGAGTGCTTAGTCAGGGAGGGACAGGTTCAGGGTTGTAAGGAGGTGGCGGGAGTGAGACACGTGGAGAGGAATGATCCGCTGGGTCGAAAGAGCAGTCAGAAGACAAAGAAAGGGGATGAAGACAGGTTTTAAAGGGCAAAGAGGACTTTGCGAGGAGGATCTCATGGGTGGAACATGAGGAGTAAAGCGAGGGGCGAGAGCGGGAGTCGGGGTGGAGGCGAAAGCCTGTTCGTAGGGATCTCTGAGGCCTTCCTGTCCCGTGGCAAAAATTATCTAGGTCTTGGAGGATATTGGAATCACAAGTGCCATTTTCGGGCCACAGAGAGACATTGTCGAGTTTATATTGTGGCCAGGTAGAGCTTCTTTGGTTTGATGTAGCCAGAAAGACCAAGGGTCGAGAGATTGGTGAGGAGACACCCTAAGGGTGTGTAGTGGGGTGTTTGGACTGAGAGGTTCCCATGACCGGAGGGAACGGCCACCGAGAAGTTGGGGAGGAAAGAAGGAGCGTCCTCCTTTTCCCTCAGCCAACCTGTAGAGAGAGAGACAAGAGAAGGTTCCAAGGTCATCACCTTGAGACCTTTCCCATGGAGGAGAGCAGAGTTTTCTCGGCCAGGTACCTGGGCTTTCATAGAGGACGTGTAGCCGAGTAGATGGGAAAACTCTGAGGCTCTTCCAGGTCAAGGGAACCAGGGGGAGGGGCGGTTGGGAAAGTCCCTGAAGCCTACTGGTTAGAAAGTGACGAGATCCCCACGTGTCCTGGTATGGCAGGGTTCGAGAGGTGTCCAGAGGGGGCCAATCAACTCAGAACCATGCCACCGAGCAGAGCCAGGGCAGGAGTCAGAAGCTCGGGGCTAGGTTACCACCGAGCAGTGCCAGATCAGGAGTGAGAAGCTCGGGGCTAGGTCCGAGGATCGTCCACGCTCACGTGCACCTTTCCCAGACTTCGGCACCAAATGAAAGATGAGACAGAGGGCCAAAAACCAGGACTACAGGCTTTGTTAGAGGAGAAGGACCCCGCCGGCCTGCCTTGCAAAGGAAGAGAGCACAAGTGCAGGGCTGAAGGCAACTTTTGAGAGGAGGAATGGGAAGGGATGGGGCTTAGGGTACTCGGCACGTGCTGATTGATGGTTTCATATAAGGCACATGATTAAGCACTTAGGTACTTAGGAATCGGGGGCTTGGGGTATTTGGCAGGTGCTGATTGGTGGCTCAATATACAATCCATATAAGGTGCCTGGTTAGATGCTCAGGAATGTTCAGGCTGCAGGTGCAGTTTACGTCATACTCCGTCCATCAATGGAGGGGAGAGAGGATCTATAATTCCAGGCTTTGGTAATATTAAAAAAAAATTGAGAGTCCGGGCAAGGTCAGGGGGTGAAGGTCCATCTTCTGTAGCTACTTCCAGCTGAGAGGGGGCATCGTTTGGAGCGTCTACCCAGGGTCTCAAGGATTCTGGTGTTAGGTTCTGAATTGAGGGCCAGATAGATCTCTCCCACCTTCTGGTTGGCAAACACCTGCATTCTGTTCTGCAAGAAACTAGTGAAACAGCGCATGAGACAGGGGCCAAAGAGCAAAATTAAAAGAATAAATACCAGTGGGCCTAATAGTGAGAGGAGCCATGGTGTAAGTGAGTGAAAAACAGGTAGTGTTTTCCGTGCTGGATGAGGGGTGCAGCAGCATGATTTCCCCAAGGGACTGGTTGGTAAAGTCTTGCGAGCGATCCTGTTGAGTCACTTGGGAGGTAAAAGCTTGTCCTGAAGCTGCCACAGCATCACTTGTCTGGTTTTGCTGCTTTTCTGGGCCTGGAGCTGAAAGACAACTGAGACCTAGATGTTATTTTTAGGGGGGAAAAGAGTAGGGGTCTCAATTGCCTTACTAGTGATACAAAAGGGGAGAATAGGTTACCCTGGGTGTGAGGTTCTTGTTTTCCCAGTTTTTCCCCTTGCTGGGCATCCACATGTTTCTTGTAGGTCCTGAGACAGGGTTTGAAAATAGGATGAGCAGTGGTTAAGCTCCCTGTGGCAGTTCCAACCCCTGCTGTGATACTGGGGGGTAGGAGGAGAGGGATTATCTGGACTCCTCTTTTCTGTCAGATATGATGGGTTACGGGGACAGGTAAAGACTGATTACTGGGGCTGCATCTACATTGGGTGAGAGATAAATGAGAGTACAGGTTCCTGTCCAGCTGATGGGGAGACAGATGTATGTGTCTTCCTCACAGAGGAATAAAAATCCATGATCATGGAGACAAGCTGATAGGTATAAGGAGAAGAGGTGGACTAAAGGGTATGAGATTCCTTTTTCTAGTTCTGCACTCCAAGCTGAGAGGGTAGTCGCCATGGTGCTACCAATAAGGGGTGACAGATGAGTGACTGAGATTGTGTTGCAAGGAATATTAGAATGGGCTGTTATCCCAGGGAAAAGAGGAAGGGAAGAAAGGAGCAGTGGAAGATGAGGCTGGAGAAAAGGCAGGGGGAGGAGGGAGTAGGCCCCAAGCCTGTTCCCAGGCCTCTAACCTCTTGAATCTCAAACCGCCACATTCTTCCTAGAGATAATGATCATAGAGGAGATAAGGAGATAAGGAGATAAGCCAGTCCAAGGAATGGCTCGGCCTTGTGGGGTGATAGAGTGAAACTGAGGAAGGTGACTGTAGTTTGGGACAACTGGTCTTTATGAGGGGATGCATGGTAGCCCTGGCCGGGCACCGAGGTAGAATGAGAAAAGAGTGAATGGGGGAATTTAGTAAGATGCAGTGTAGACGTGAGGTGGCTAATGGCTGTGAGACTAATCCATCAACCCCCATAATAGAGACTGAGGAGTGGACGAGGGTCCCAGCGAATTCGGAGTGCCGAGTAAGTGGCCCTAGTGTCAATTAAAAAGGAAATCGGCTTACCTGCCACCACAGTCATTACCTGAGGCTCTGTCCTGGTGATGTAAGTCTGTGGGGCCCTGTCAGGGCCCGGGCAGCTTCCTCGGTGGCCAGTCCCAGGAGGTCTGGGAGCTTCAAACCGAATCCAGAGGGCGGCCATGCTGGACTGGCTGAGGCCAGACCCCGAGGAGCCAGACTACAGTCTGATTTCCAGTGGCCTTCCCCTCCGCACCTTGGGCAGAGACCAGGCGGAGGTCTCGGGGTTGACCAGGACTTGGCTCAGTGTCCTTGCTTGCTGCATTTGAAGCATGGGCCCGGAGGAGGCTTAGCCCCTCACTTAACCGCAGTTGGAAGACCGGCACTTCGTTTGGGGTTTGAAAGCAGTGGCTAGGAGCTGGAAGGCCTTCTTCTGGGCCTCAGCCTTGGCCTGATCTTGCCTTTGATTTTGAATTTGGGTCTCCTTGTCTCTATTATTAAAGCCCTTAAAGGTCAGGTTAATCAGGTCTTTTTGAGGGGTTTGTGGACCTGTATCTATTTTTTGAAGTTGCGACGTATGTCGGGGAGTAAAGGTGGTCAGGTCAGTGGAAAAAGAAACCTGAGATGCCTCTCAATCTGTGAGGCTGGGCATAGAGAATGGGACATGGATTCAGACTATGCCCTCAGTTCCTGCTGCCTCCCTCAGGGGTAGAATGGACGTGGGCATAGAAGAGGCTGTTGAGGAAGGCAATATTTGGGCCTGAGAATGAGTGTTAGATGGAAAGGCTGTTTTGGAGCTCACGTTCTCAGGATTTGGGCTCTCTGGAAGATCAGAAAGGGAGAAGGGAATGGCCAGCCACCTGTGAATTCGGTTGCTAGAGGTCACGGGGGCAGAGATTCGGCGGAAGGGGAAGGTGGGCGGTTAGAATTATCAGAGGTAGAAATGCCCCATCCTACAACCTAGGGAGTTTCTCAGGCGCTCTGTCTGTCTCCTATTGTTCTGGGTGAAATTACTGGGTAAGATTTCCCCAACACTAGTGGGTGTAGGTTGGTTCTTGCAATAGCTTCAGAAAATTAATTATCTAAGGCTCTACAGGAAGATAAATTGTTTTTATTGGAATTATATTTCTCAGGTTGCAAAGTCCCATGTTCCTTAACACAGTCCTGAAAGAGGTGTGGCTGGGGGTCCAACAGACCCAAAATAGGACAAGTGTCCAGAGCCTCTGTTCCATGTTGCAGCCAGGCACAGTTCAGGATCAAGGAGCTTCAGTCTATTAATTCATTGTGTCAAGTCCACTGGCCATGGGCCACATGGGGGAATGCAGGAGAATGTACCCTGAGCCACAGGGGTCCCAGGAAAGCTGAGGGCCAAGTGCCAAGGCCCCAGAGAGAAGGCTCCTTTGTCCAGGAGTTTAAATATTCTCTGGCCAGTGACTTGTTCTAAGGTGTGACTGACAAATAAGTAGCTTTCCATGTCACTCAGACCTAACTGGACATTCATCTAAACTGCCTTTGTCCAGTCCCTTTCCCCATTGAACTGTGGGGAACAGACTTGGAGAATATTAAATTACAGCTATATAGCAAGGCTGTATAAAGGGCATGCCTATATTATCTAGTCTTCCCTTTACTCCTTTCCTATTACATAATAACCAGATTATGACAATGGTATCACAACATGATGACTAGTTTCACCACATTATGCAATTATTTGAATACATTAACATGCTAAACAACACACCCTGAGTCACCCTGATCAGAAATGGAAAGCCCATAAAAGAACACAAAATGGCTCATAGAGTTCCTCTGAGAAATCTCCACCCTTTTCCCAAGAATATCCTGAATATCCCCCTCCCCCTCATTGAACACCCAACCCCTGATTAATAAATGAAGCAATTCTTCTAAAGGGGACTGTTCTTTCTGTGAAGGAATCTATTTTGTCTCATGGCTTCACCAGTAACCTCACTTTCACTTTAAACTATGCTGGCTTGTCTTTGAATTCTTTCCTGTGTGAAGTCAAGAACACACAGTGGGTCTCATATCCTTAGATTCTCACACCCACGTCCTGAATCAGTAACTAGAATATTTGTGGAAGCATTATTTTACAGTCCCTTCAAGCCGTCCACTGACCATGGAAAATTTCTTGTGGTTCCCCAGAATCAATGGGCCCCAAGTGACTATGATTATGGGACAACTGATCTCATCCTCACTCCCAAGTCTTCCATCCACACCAAGGCCCCAAAGCCATCCACAAGAACCCCTCATAGAGCTCACCTTCTCTTTACTCATCCTCACCTTATGTACAAGCTGTCTACAGAAATTTAGATGCCTGATCTTGTACATTTAAGGTAGGTAACAGTGAGACTGACTATGTCCATTCAGATGAATGATGCCTAATTTGCTGTTAATTGTTAATTAGGAAGGCAGTAAGTGTGAGAAATGACTCACATTTCTGAATTTCAAATGATGGACTTGGAAAAAGAAGTATGGGGAAAATGAGACTTTTAATACACTCTCCAGAGAGCGGGCATCTATTGTACAGGCACAAGTGGGGCAAGGAACATAGTCCCTCCTCTAGTTCCTCATTGGCTGAGTACTATGAGATCACCTGTTTCCTCGTACATTGCCTAGGCCTTGCTGTCTCCCATTGGGCCATTAAAAAAATTAGGCTGAGGCCTTTCTAGTTGACTCCACTTTCCCTGTCTACCTGAGGCAGATGCCTGGGACGGTTTCCACCATAATCCTGGCCAGCATGCAGTTCTTTGTTCCTACATCCTCTTCTCTCTTCCCCACATTCTGCTTGTCCTGGGGAAATTCAGCAAATTTCATTAGAAGCAGACCTTGCTGGAGATGGATCGCAAAGGTCCATTTTTTACAAAAGGAAGTGAGATAAAAGGTAAGCATGGAGGGAGGAGGTGAGAAAATACCTTTCCACTTCCACTTTCTGCAAGCCACAAAAAAACCCAAAGTACATGTGAATCCACTGAATGATTTGCAGAGGTACTTATGGGATTTGTCCCCAGACAGTGTTGAGATGCTTCCATGAGTGCCACTAGTCTTTAAGAGACGCACTTTCATTTTGTACCTGAAACAGTGAAATGCTTGCTTTGTCTGACTATCTTAATTCTAACCTGCATTTCTCCCATGGCCTTCAGGGTAATAACTCCTACTACAGATATGCTAATTAACTGGAGGAATTCTGCTTAAGGCTTGAGTTTTTATAAGAGCAGCCACTTGTCAGATGGTGCCTTTTCCAAAGAGGTGAGGAAGTATATACAAAGTAATGACAGTTCATCAAAGATTTACAAGAATCTCCTGACTGGACTCCCAGTTCAGCTGGGGGTCAGGGGACAGATGGGAACAAAAGGATTTAGAAATTTTTTGCTTTGTTGGATCCCTGTCATGCCCAACTGTCTAAGACCCTCACCAACCTCACCATTCTTTCATTCATTGACATAAAGTCACCTTAATTCTGGGTTCTCTTAACATGGAATTTTGGAAGCTATAAGATGTTAAGTCTGATCAAATAATTGAATCAAGCCCTGCCCCCCACTCGGAACTGACCTTTAGACCATGTTACAACCAATATTCCTTTTGCTGACCACATTCCACTTGCTAAGACCACTTTCCTCTTGTTAAGACCATTATCTTTTTCCTCAGGACCCACCCAGAGAATTCTCTGCCCAGAAATAGACCACCTAGAGTTCTTCAAAATCTCTGACTCACTGTCCATGGGTGCTGGCACCATTTGGTGGCTCAGCCCATCTGGTTTTCCAGATGACTTAATAAATTCATAATACTTTACCCCTTTTGGCCTCGTGTGCTCCTCTTTTGGTGACCCTAGCATAAGGCATCCTCTCCCACCCCCACCTCCTGAGAGAATAATTGGAAGCCAAAAACCAGGATTACAGGCTTTATTAGGGGAAAAAGACCTGCTGGTATTCTAAGCTCCCATTCCTACCCTCAAAAGATGTGTTCACCTCTGCACGGGGAGAATAGCAACCCATGCAAAGGTGAACACACCTTTTGAGGGTAGGAATGGGGGCTTAGAATACTCAGCACATGCTGATTGGTGGCTTAATGTATGGTCCATATAGGAATAAGGGCTTAGGGTATTTGGCAGGTATTGATTGCTGTCAGGAGCCAAGAGTCAATGACAAATTAATTCTAACATTATTTTAGTAAGCTAATGAAACAGAACCTCATGGAAACTTAGTCCTCACCATTGGCTTACTTCCTCATGCCTGAGGACAAAGCATTCTTCGCATAGCTGCCCTTCAACCGCCCCATCCTTTATCTATAGTCAACACCCTTTACGACCTTAGCCAAATTATCTAAGTCCACATGATCCGCTCAGCCCCTATCCCTCCTAGACATCTCCCCTTCTAGAACTTCCTCATACCCCCTCCCCTGCCTGCAGCCCCTGCTGGCAAGCACTGATAGGTCCACAGTTCACTCCCCGCGCCCCACCTCCCACTCCCTGACTTGGATATAAGGCACTGCTGTAAGAATAAAAATTGGAGGCTTGATCAGAAACCCATTTGTCTTGCCTCCATTCTCCGCGTCCCTTGTTTGTCTCATTTCTCTTAGGTTCGTCTCTAGCGACTGCGTTGTTGCCCCGCGGGTCGGGGCAGATTGCTGGTTCAATGTATAGTCCATATAAGGTACATGGTTAGTTGACTATTCAGGTATTTCCAAGCTGCAGGTATGGTTAGTCACTCAGGTATTTCTGGGCTGCAGGTTATGTCATACTCCGCCTTCCAGTTAGAGGAAGGGAGGATCTATCATTCCAGGCTTTGGGTAATAATAATAAAAAAAAATGAGTCAGGGCAAGGTCAGGGGGTGAAGGTCCATCTTCTGTAGCTACTTCCTGCTGAGAGGGGGCGTCGTCATGAACATCTACCAAGGGTCTCAAAGATTCTGGTGACATTGGTGTCTCTAGGTTCTGAATTCAAGGCCAGATAGATCTCTCCCACCTTCTGGTTGGCGAACACCTGCATTCTGTTCTGCAAAAAAAAAAACTAGTGAAACAGCGCATGAGACAGGGGCCAAAGAGCAAAATTAAAAGAATAAATACCAGTGGGCCTAATAGTGGGAGGATCCATGGGGTAAGTGAGCCAAAGATGGCATACTCCCCTTCTAGCTGGTTATGTCTTCTTTGGTCCATCCTATCCCAGAGGGATTAAATGTGATCTTTGACAATTCCTGATTCATTTACAAAGTAGAAGCATTCATCCCCAAGAAAGACACAGGTACCCCCTTTTTCTGCTGTCAAAAGACCTAAAGTGCGCTAGTTCTGTAGGGCTACCACTGCTAAGGAGTCTACCTGCCTTTGAAGGGATTCAAGGGAATTGCTAATGATGGAAATATCTTCTGAAAATTCAGCAGACATTTTGTGGTAGAAATGAACAGAGGAGGAAATGCCTCCTACTCCTATCACTACTGCAGTGAGGACTCCCATAGCCACTTAAGAGGGGAACAAAGGCTGCCCTTTTGTGGCAAGGTCTGAGAACACCAAGAGAGGATTCGAGTTTTCCCTCTGTTCTGATAGAAAGATTGGGGGTTATGAAGACATAAAGGCAGAGTGAGTGTGACAGGTCCTGGGGGACACAGGTGTAGGCCGTAGCCCCACAGAGGAGAAAATACAGGGTGGAGGGCAGGCTAAGGGAGGGGGTAAATTTATAGATTGTGCACAGTAGTAAGGTTTAAAAGTAGTTGAGGTAGTGGTTTGAGAGGTATTTGTTAAACAGATAGTGTTTTCTGTATTAAAGAGAAAGATATTGTATAGAATGTGTTGAGGTTTAGTATAGGTAAGAGTTAAGTTAGTGGTTCAGTAGGATGGGATTGGAGGGCGATGATGAGGGTTCGAGCCAGTGACAGACAAATCCAGCATGATGTAGAGAAGGAGGAGTTGATGTTAAAGAGAATAAATGGAAAATTGTGTTGATGAGGGTGGACAAAGGAGTAGGTCCAGAGTTCGTAGGGTGAAAGAGAATGTCCTTTAGTGGAGGAGGGACAGGTCAGGGATTAATATAGGTGTTTTTTTTTTAATAAATCTTTGTTGTTCAGATTATTACAATTGTTCCTCTTTTTCCCTCCATAGCTCCCTTCCACCCGGTTTCCACCCCACCCTCTGTCTTTACCTCCTGCCCACTGTCCTTATCCATAGTGTACAATTTTTGTCCAGTCTCTTCCTGCACCCCCAACACCTCTTTCCCCTGAGAATTGTCAGTCCACTCCCTTTCTATGCCCCTGATTCTATTATATTCACCAGTTTATTCTGTTCATCAGATTTTTTATTCCCTTGGTTTTTAGATTCACTTGTTGATAGATATGTATTTGTTGTTAATCATTTTTATCTTTACCTTTTTCTTCTTCTTCCTCTTCTTAAAGAATACCTTTCAGCATTTCATATAATACTGGTTTGGTGGTGATGAACTCCTTTAGCTTTTTCTTGTCTGTGAAGCTCTTTATCTGACCTTCAATTCTGAATGATAGCTTTGCTGGGTAGAGTAATCTTGGTTGTAGGTTCTTGTTATTCATCACTTTGAATATTTCTTTTTTTAAATTTCTTTATTGATTAAGGTATTACATATTTGTCCTCATCCCCCCATTACCTTCCCAACCCCCCCCTCCTACACTCATGCCCTCACCCCCCTGTTGTCTGTGACCACTGGTTGGGCTTATATGCATGCATACAAGTCTTTTAGTTGATCTCTCCCCCTTACCCCCACTCTCCCCTACCTTCCCTCTGAGGTTTGACAGTCTGATCGATGCTTCCCTGTCTCTGGATCTATTTTTGTTCACCAGTTTATATTGTTCATTATTTCTCATAGATGAGTGAGATCATGTGATGTTTATCTTTCTCTGACTGACTTATTTCACTCAGCATAATGCTCTCCAGTTCCATCCATGTTGTTGCAAATGGTAGGAATTCCTTCTTTTTTAGGTCAGGATAGTATTCCATTGTGTAAATGTACCTCAGTTTTTAATCCACTCATCTGCTGATGGGCACTTAGGCTGTTTCCAGATCTTAGCTATGGTAAATTGTGCTGCTATGAACATAGGGGTGCATATATCCTTTCTGATTGGTGTTTCTAGCTTCTAGGGATATATTCCCAGAAGTGGGATCACTGGGTCAAATAGGAGTTCCATTTTTAGTTTTTTGAGGAAATTCCATACTGTTCTCCACAGTGGCTGCACCAGTCTGCATTCCCACCAGCAGTGCACGAGGGTTTCTTTTTCTCCACATCCTCACCAGCACTTGTCGTTTGTTGATTTGTTGATGATTGCCATTCTGACAGGTGTGAGATGGTACCACACTGTTGTTTTGATTTGCATCTCTCGGATAATTACTGACTTTGACCATGTTTTCATATGTTTCTTGGCCTTCCTTCTGTCTTCTTTTGAAAAGTATCTATTTAGGTCCGTCGCCCACTTTTTGATTTGGTCGTTTATCTTCTTTTTATTAAGCTGTATGAGTTCCCTGTAAATGTTGGAGATTAAACCCTTATCGGTGATAACATTGGCAAATATGTTCTCCCATGTAGTGGGCTTTCTTGTTGTTTTGTTGATGGTGTCTTTTGCTGTGCAAAAGCTTTATATTTTGATGTGGTCCCATTTGTTTATTTTCTCTTTATTTTCCATTGCCTTAGGAGCAGTATCAGTGAAGAAATTGCTTTCGCATATGTCTGAGATTTTGCTGCTTGTGGATTCCTTAGTATTTTTATGGTTTCCCATCTTATGTTTAAGTGCTTTATCCATTTTGAGTTTATTTTTCTGTATGGTGTAAGTTAGTGGTCTAGTTTCATTTTTTTTGCATGTATCTGTCCAATTTTCCCAACACCATTTATTGAAGAGACTGTCTTGACTCCATAGTATGTTCATGCCTCCTTTGTAGAATAGTAATTGGGCATAGTGGTTTGGGTCGATTTCTGGGTTCTCTATTCTATTCCATTGGTCTATATGTCTGTTCTTGTGCCAGTACCAGGCTGTTTTAAGAACAATGGCTTTGTAGTTCAGCTTGAAATCTGGTATTGAGATCCCACCTACTTTGTTTTTCTTTCTCAGGATTGCTGTGGCTATTCGGGGTCTTTTTTAAATTCCAGATGAATTTTTTGAGAGTTCGTTCTAGGTCTGTGAAATATGCTGTTGGTATTTTAATGGGGATTGCATTGAACCTATAGATTGCTTTGGGTAGTATGGACATTTTGATGATTTTGATTCTGCCAATCCATGAACACGGTATGTTCTTCCATCTGTTTATGTCTTCTTCTATCTCTTTTTTCAGTGTCCTGTAGTTTTTTGCATATAGGTCTTTTACCTCCTTAGTTAAGTGTATTCCTAGGTATCTTAATTTTTTTGGCGCAATGGTAAATGGGATTGCTTTTTTAGTCTCTCTTTCTGTAAATTCACTATTGGTGTATAGAAATGCCATAGATTTCTTGGTGTTAATTTTATATCCTGCTACTTTACCGAATTCACTTATTAACTCTAATAATTTTTTGATGGAGTCTTTAGGGTTTTCTATGTACAGTATCATGTCATCCATGAATAAGGACAGTTTTACTTCTTCTTTTCCGATTTGGATGCCTTTTATTTCTTCTTCTTGTCTGATAGCAATGGCTAGTACTTCGATTAATATGTTGAATAGGAGTGGTGAGAGTGGGCATCCCTGTCTTGTTCCTTTTCTTAGGGGAAATGGTTTTAGTTTTTGCCCATTGAGTATGATGTTGGCTGTGGGTTTTTCATATATGGCTTTTATGATGTTGTGGTATGATCCTTCTATTCCCACCTTGCTGAGAGATTTTATCAAAAATGATGTTGGATTTTGTCAAATGCTTTTTCTACATCAATTCATATGACTATGTGATTTTTCTCCCTCAATTTGTTTATGTGATGTATCACGTTTATTGATTTGCGGATATTGTACCATCCTTGCATTCCTGTGATAAATGCTACTTGGTCATGGTGTATGATCTTTCTGATGTACTGCTGGAGCCGATTTGATAGAATTTTGTTGAGGATTTTGGCATCTATGTTCATGAGGGATATTGGCCTGTAATTCTCTTTCATTGTGTTGTCTTTATCTGGTTTTGGTATTAGGGTGATGCTGGCTTCATAGAATGAGCTTGGAAGTGTTTCTTCCTCTTGAATTTTTTGGAATAGTCTGAGGAAGATAGGTTTTAGTTCTTCTTTGAATGTTTGGTAAAACTCCCCTGTGAAGCCGTCTGGCCCCGGGCTTTTGTTTGCTGGAAGTTTTTTAATGACTGCTTCAATTTCTTCCATAGTTATTGGCCTATTGAGATGATTAGATTCTTCCTGATTGAGTTTTGGAAGGTGGTATTTTTCTAGGAATATGTCATTTCGTCCAGCTTGTCTAGTTTGTTGGAATAGTTATTCATACTATTTTTTAACAATTCTTTATATTTCTGTGGGGTCTGTTGTTATTTCGCCTCTATCATTTCTAATTTTGTTTATTTGGGTCCTCTCTCTTTGCTTCTTGGTGAACATAGCTAGAGGTTCATCAATCTTGTTTATCCATTCAAAGAACCAGCTCTTGGTTTTGTTGATCTTTTGTATTTTTTTTTTTTTTTTGGTCTCTATGTCATTTATTTCTGCTCTCATCTTTATTATCTCCTTCCTTTTGCTCACTCTGGGCTTCTGTTGTTGATCTCTTTCTAATTCTTTGAGTTGCAGAGTTAGATGATTTACTACCATTTTTTCTTGTTTTTTGAGGTAGGCCAGTAGAGGTATAAACTTCCCTCTCAGGACTGCTTTCATTGTGTCCCATAGGTTTTGGATTGCTGTGTTTTTATTGTCATTAGTTTCCAGGATGTTTTTAATTTCTTCTTTGATCTCATTAGTAACCCAATCAATATTTAATAACATGCTATTCAGCTTCCATGTGTTTGAGTGTTTTGGATTGTTTTTATTGTAGTTTATATCTAACTAGGTGCCCGGTGCATGAAATTTGTGCACTGGGGGTGGGAAGTCCCTCAGCCCAACCTGCCCCCTCTCACATACTGGGAGCCCTCAGGGGATGCCCTACTGATGGCTTAGGCCCGATCCCCACGGGAAGTGGGCCTAAGCCGCAGTCTGGCCTCCCTTTGTGGGAGGCAACCAGGCTGGTCAGGGGAAGGCACCAGCCCCATCACCCTGCTGCTGCAGCCACTGCCAGTCACCACAGCCACCAAGGTGTTTTCATCAACACGACTCCAGTCCCTTCACCAAGAAAAAAATGACAACTTTCTTTAGGCATTTTCAAGATGTGTCTTTCATAGGATATGCATTTCTTTCTTTCTTTCTTTCTTTTTTTTATCCTCATCTAAGGATATGTTTATATCAACTTTTAGAGAATGTGGAAGAGAAAGGGAAAGACAGAGAGAAACATCAAAGTGAGAGGAACACTTTGATTGGTTGCCTCCTGCATGAGCCCTGATCTGGGCCCCGGCCAGGGAGGAGCCTGCAACCTCGGTACATGTCCTTGATCAGAATCAACCCAGACCCTGCTGTCTGCAGGCCGAGGCTCTATCCACTGAGTCAAACCGGCTAGGGCAGGATATGACATTTCTTATCCCTCCAGCAGCGGACCTTCGTTTTTTTCTCCAGAAGTGTGGTGGAAAAACCATAGATCACCTTTTTGGATTCTTATTACCCAAGTTACTAAGAATATTACCAGTGGCATACAGGAAGCTTAGCCAATGTGCAGTCAGAAAAGGTGTTTCCTCTATAGTTCACACCAATCACAGGCTGTGCTCTGCCCTGGCCTAAAGCCTCTGGCCAAAGCTTTAGGCCTGGGAAGGGGACCTCCAGCTCCCTGTGATCGCAGATACCGCCCATTGGGCAGGGGACCCCAGCTTCCTGCAATCCACCACAGGAGCAGACGCCCTCGCAGGAGCGGACCCCCAGTTGCCTGCTATCCATCACAGGCTCCCTGCTGGTGCCCAGGGCTGGAAAAGCCTCTGGCAGAGGCTTTCCTGGCTGGCATGGCAGGTGGGCGTGGCTTGTGGGTGTAGCAAAGGTATGGTCAATTTGCATATTACTCTTTTATTAGGTAGGATAGTATGCCATTGTAGTCTGAGAAGATGCTTGATATGATTTCAATCTTCTTGAATTTGGGGAGACTTTGCTTGTGACTCAATATGTTGTTTATTTTTATAATGTCCCATGTGCACTTGAGAAGAACGTATATTCTGCAGCTTTGGGGTGAAATGTTCTGAAGATGTCAATTAAGTGCATCTGATCTAGTGAGTCATTTAAGATTGCTGTTTGTTTGCTGATTTTTTGTCTAGAGGGTTTATCCAGTCAAGTCAGTGGTGTATTAAAGTCCCCTACTATGATTGTATTGTTGTCGATCTCTCCCTTGATGTTTTCCAGGAGTTTTTTTTTTAATGTATTTGGGTGCTCCTGCATTGGGTGCATATATGTTTACCAGGGTTATATCCTCTTGTTGTATTGATCCCTTTACTATTATGAAGTGGCCTTCCTTGTCTCTTTTTATGGCCTTCCATTTGCCTGGAAGATATTTTTCCAACCCTTCTTCACTTTCAGTCTGTGTGAGTCCCTTGTTTTGAGGTGGGTCTCTTATAGACATCATAAGTATGGTTCATGTTTTTATATCCATTCAGCCACTCAATGTCTTTTGATTGGAGCATTTAGTCCATTTACATTTAAAGTTATTATTGAAAGGTACTTGTTTATAGCCATTTTTATTTTTTTGAGCCTGTGTTCCTTCCTACCTTTTTATTTCTTCTTTTTACAGCATTCCCTTTAGCATTTCTTGCATTGCTGGCTTGGTAGTGATAAACTCCCTTAGCCTTTTTTGGTCTGCAAAGCTCCTGATTTCCCCTTCAATTTTGATTGATAGTCTTGCTGGATAGAGTATCTTGGATCCAGACCCTTGCTTTGCATCACCTTGTATATCTCCTTCCATTCCATTCTAGCTTGATGTGTTTCTGTTGAGAAATCATTTGATAATCTGATGGGTGATCCTTTGTAGGTAACTCTCTGTCTCTCTCTTGCAGCCTTTAAGATTCTCTCTTTATTGTTAACATTTGCCATTGTAATTATGGTGTGTCTTGGTGTGGTTCTTTTGGAGTTCATCTTGCTTGGGACTCTGTACTTGTGTAACTTTTTTCTTCCCCATATCAGGAAAGTTTTCTGTCATTATTTCTTCAAATAAATTTTCTAATCCTTGCTGCTCATCTTGTCCTTCTGGAAGCCCTATTATACGTATGTTATTTCATTTTGCATTGTCCCAAAGCTCCCTTAGGCTCTCCTCCTGCTTTTTAATTTTTTTCTCTAGTTGCTGTTCAGATTGGGCTTGTTTTTGTACTTTATCTTCTAATTCACTAATTTGGTCTTATGCTTCTTCCTGTCTACTATTGAAGCCCTTTGTGATGTTTTTTATTGTAGCTATATCATTTTTCATTTTTTTCTTGATTTTTGCATAGGTTGTTGATTTCTCGTCCATCCGGTGTATGAACTGTATGACCATTACTCTGAATTCTTTTTCTGTCATGTTGCATGCTTCTGTTTCACTTCTTTCCTTTCCGGGTGACTCCTTATTTTCTTTCCTCTGGGGATTGTTTCATTGTCTCCCCATTCTGACTATCACCAGAGGGTTCAAATGTCGAGTTGCAGGGGCCTGGGCCATGTGCAGTGGGAGTTTTGCACCCCACAAGTGTCACTGAAGAGCTCTGACACCATGATGTGAGGCTGCTATGGGGTGGTGGGAGCCACGCTCACCCCAGGTCAGAGTCACAAGTGCTTAGTGTGGCCTCGTGTGTGCACCTCGAATCTGGGGCCCTGCCTGCATCACGTTGAAACAGAGAACCTGCTGAGGTGTGCCAAAAATCAAAGTCCCCTAGAGCGTGTCAGGAGTCAGATGCTCCCTGTGTCCGCACCAAGAATCGAGTATCAAAGTCTCTGTTGCTTGGTGCTACCTCGCACCAAGAGTCAGGGTCCCTATGTGCACATGCGTCAAGAATTTGAGTCGCTGGCTCTTAGTGTGAATGTACTGGGAATCAGGGATCCCAGGTGCATGCAATGAGAAACAGAGTCTAGTCACTGGTGCTCATTGCTGCCTCTTGCATGGAGATTCAGGGTCCCCAATCTGCTTGGGAGCCCGGGTTGCACAGTCGCATTGTGTTGGCAGGAGGTCCACTCTTGCCAGAAATCTGCAGCCGGGGTGCCTGGAGTCTTGGTGTCTGGAGCTGTGGTCGCAGGTCTTCTACCAGAGCGGCTGTAGGGTCCCAGCTTGTTACCAAGACCAGACTGGGTGGTGGCGAGGCTAGGATCCTAGTTTCAAGCAGCTCTGGTTTTCAAGATGATGTGGTCTCTGTGCCGCTGGTGTTCTCTCTGGAGTGTTTGTGGCGGCAGCGGGGTTCTGCCATCTAAGACTGCCTGGATTGGCAACCCCTTGGAGGACCTGCAGGGTCTAACTATCCCTATTTCACTCACACACATACCCACTCAGGTTCACACGCTGGTCTATCACTCCCTCACTCTCTCACACACTCTCCCTCCCTACCTTCCTGCCGGTACCATCTTTCGAGCTCCTGGCTTTTCAATATAGGTTTTGATAAAGACAATTATACCCCGGGGTCCCTACCTCCCCCATCTATTCTAATTCCTGTTGACTGAGCCTGGTTCCAGAGTGGGTCTGCTGGGTTTGATATGGTAAAGCTGAGAGGATTACACGTAAGGAGGCCACAGTCTGAGGGGAGTCTGAGGTTTACTAGCGGACTATGTAAAGCGCCAGAGTGGTAGTTAGAACACTGCCAATATGGACAGTAGAATTCCCCTACATCATCACAGTTCCCTTTCTGCCGGTATTTCATACATAGATATCTGTGGTCGGTGGCATAGATCCGATGCCACCCACCGCAGCTAGACCACACAGGGCCATGGCCGCGCAGGCATCGAAATAGAGAGTGACACTAGAAGATTTCCCATCCCAGACAGTAGAATTGATGACTCTCTCATCATCCCAAGTCCATTTCACCTGAAAAGACCAATAACCTTCATTGGTGCATTATTGTTAGCTGCCTATAGGAGGATTATGGTGAGGATATGAGACGTATAAAAGGGAATTTGAAAACCTGAGCTTCTTCCGGAGTAAAAAAATTGGAGGGTCCATTGTGATTTAAGATCTACTGAGTGTAAATCTTCTGGGGAAGCAGATCGTGGTCGCCACCAGGACCAGTCCTCCAGGATACACTGCAGGGAATAGTAGAATTTAGCCTGCAAGGAATGATGAGTCATCAGGTCCTGGATTGTGCCACTGAGTCTTCTTTAGGGATGGTGGGGACACATTTGGTGAGCCTGAGAGAGGTAGGTCCTGTAGGGGTAGAAGTGTAGGAAAGTAGTGTTTTGTGTAGAGATTTCTATGGCTTAATGTGTGAGAGGTGATACCGATGGTGTATTCCTTGTACCTTTGCTGCAGTCGGAGTAGATAGTATGACTGGGAAAGGCCCCTCCCATGTGGGTGTTAAGGATGCCTTTCCTTTTTTCTTGACATAGACGAAGTCCCCAGGGACTGAGAGATGAGTAGAAGTTGTAGGAAAGGGACTGGGAAGAAGATTATCAGCGTGTTGTTGTAAGAGTGCCCTCATATGGGCAAAAGCAGGGAAGTAGTCTCCCGGGGAAGGCGAATAGTCCTCTGGGGTTTGGAGGACAAAAGGCCATCTATACATGATCCAGAAGGGGTTTAGAAGTAGTGGTTGTTGTGGCATGGCCCTCCGTCTCATTAGTGCCAGGGGGAGTAGTTCAGTCCAAAGCATATGGAGCTCTAAGGATAGCTTGGTTAGATGTGTTTTTAAGAGATGATTGGCCTTTTCTATTTTCCCTGAAGACTGAGGGTGGTAGGGGATGTGGAGGTTCCATTTGATGTTTAGCATTTGAGAGACCAGCTGAATTATCTGAGAGATGAAAGCAGGGCCATTATCAGATAGAAGAGACATCGGAAAGCCAATGCAGGGAATGATGTCGTGGGTGAGAGATAGTGGAGAGTACAGGTTCCTGTCCAGCTAATGGGGAGACAGATGTATGTGTTTTCCCCATAGAGAAAGAAAAATCCCTGATCATGGAGACAAACTGAAAGGTGTAAGGAGAAGAGGTGGACTAAAGGGTATGAGATTCCTTTTTCCAGTTCCGCACTCCAAGCTGAGAGGGTAGTCACCATGGCACTACCAATAAGGGGTGACAGATGAGTGATAGAGATTGTATTGCAGTGAAAGTGGGAGAGAATGTTAGAATGGATTGTTATCCAAGGGAAAAGAGAAAGGGAAGGAAAGGAGCAGTGGAAGATGAGGCTGGAGAAAAGGCAGAGGGAGGAGGGAGTAGGCCCCGAAGACTGTTACCAGGCCTCTAGTTGCTTGGATTTAAAACTACCGTATTTTTCCCAAGAGATAATGATATCAGTTTCTGATAATAGCTGGACTGTTAAGTAAGCCTGTGCAGTCAAAAAAGTTGTTTTTTGGGAAGGGTGGAGTGGTCGAGGGGAGCGGGGTGAGAAGGCTCTGAGGTCAGAGCAGTTTTCAGAGCATTAAAGGGGTGAGAATGTTGACCTTGGGATCTAAAGGCTCAGTGAGGAGGTCCCTGCACCATGTCATGTCATAGAGGAGCTTTGCAAGAAGACTAAAGTTGTGAACCTGGAGGCGAGAGTACCCAGTGAGCCTGAGAAAGGAGAAAATTTCTTGTTCAGAGGAGGGGACAGTCATAGAGGAGATAAGGAGATAAGGCGTTTACAGTCCAAGGAATGGCTCGGGCTTGTGGGGTGAGAGAGTGAAACTGAGGTAGGTTACTGTGGTTTGGGACAACTGGGTTTTATGAGGGGATGCATGGTAGCCTTGGCCGGGCAGCGAGGTAGAATGAGAAAAGGGTGAATGGGGGAATTTAGTAAGATGCAGTGTAGAGGTAGGTGGCTAATGGCTGTGAGACTAATCATCACCCCCCATAATAGAGACTGAGGAGTAAACAAGGGTCCCAGCCAATTTGGAGAGGGAAGAATAAGTGGCTTTTGTGCCAATTAAAAAGGAGATCGGCTTACCTGCCACCACAGTCGTTACCTGAGACTCTGTCCTGGTGATGTAAGTCTGTGGGGCCCTGTCAGGGCCTGGGCAGCTTCTTTGGTGGCCAGTCCCAGGGAGCCTGGGAGCACCAAACTGGATCCAGAGGGCGGCCATGCTGGACTGGCTTAGGCCTGAACCAGAGGGGCCAGACTGCAGTCTGATTTCCAGTGGCCTTCCCTTCCACACCTTGAGCAGGGCCCAGACGGGGGTCTCGGGTTTGAGCAGGACTTGACTCAGTGTCCTTCCTTGCTGCATTTGAAGCATGGGCTTGGAGGAGGTTTAGTCCCTGACTTACCCGCAGTTGGAGGACCAACACTTCATTTGGGGTTCATGAGAGTGGTGGCTAGGAGCTGGAAGGCCTTCTTCTGGGCCTCAGCCTTGGCCTGATCTCAGTTTTGATTTTGGATTTGGGTCTCCTTGTCTCTATTATTAAAGACCTTAAAGGTCAGGTTAATGAGGTCTTTTTGAGGGGTTTGTGGATCTGCATCTATATTTTTTTTGAAGTTGCGGCGTATGTCGGGGAGTAAAGGTGGTCAGGTCAGTGGAAAAAGAAACCTGAGATGCCTCTCAATCTGTGAGGCTGGGCATAGAGAATGGGACATGGATTCAGACTATGCCCTCAGTTCCTGCTGCCTCCCTCAGGGGTAGAATGGATGCGGGAATAGAAGAGGCTGTTGAGGAGGGCAGTCTTTGGGTGGCCAGAGAATGAGTGTTAGATGGAAAGGCTGTTTTGGAGCTCATATTCTCAGGATTTGGGCTCTCAGGGACTGGGGAGAAGGTGGCTGCTGGTTAAGCGGGTCTGAAGAGAAAGAGCTGAGGCATTTTTCAATTTGAGAAAGATCAGAAAGTGAGAAGGGAATGGCTACCCAGATAATACACTACCCCCCTGCAACCTCCTGCAAAGGGAACTGGGCAGCCACCTGTGAATTCAGTTGCTGGCTGTCACAGGGGCAGAGATTCTGCAGAGAGTGCACAGGTGAAGGCAGGCGGTTAGAGTTCTCAGAGGTAGAGCATGGGGTGCAGGTTTCGTGGCAGGGTTGTAAGGGGATGGCAGGGGTGGGCGAGGTGGAGAGGAATGATCAGCTGGGTCGAAAGAGTCAGAAGACAGAGAAAGGGACTGAGGACCGGTTTGAGGGCAAAGAGAACTTCCTGAGGAGGATCTGATGAGTGGAACGTGAGGGGCGAGAGCAAAGGAAAAAGAAAGCCTGTACACAGTGGATTTCAGAAGTTTTCCCTGTCCAGTGGCCAAATTATCTAGGTCTTGGAGGATATTGGAATAGAAAGTGCTGTTTTCAGGCCACTGAGAGCCATTATTGAGTTTTTATTGTGGCCAGGCAGAGCTTCTTTGGTTTGATGTAGCCAGAAAGACCAAGGGTGGAGAGATTGGCGAGGAGACACCCTAAGGGTGTGTTTCGAGGGGGTTTGGATTGAGAGGTCCCCATGACTGGAGGGAAGGGCTATCAGAAGTTGGGGAAGGAATAAGTAGCATCCTCCTGTTCACTCAACCAACCTGTAGAGAGAGGGGGCTGAGAAAATGTTCCAAGATCGTCACCCTGAAACACCTGTCCCATGGAGTAGAAGAGAATTCCAGGCCAGACACACCTGGGCTCTCGTAGAATGAGTAGCTGAGTAGATGGGAAACTCTGAGACCCTAATGCCCCTCCAGGTCACAGTGAGTGAGAATAAAGGTTGCGGGGGTTAGTTGGGTCCGAAAGCCTACCGATGGGAGGGAAGCAACGAGATCCCCATAAGTCCTGGTCTGACAGGGTTTGAGAGAGGGTCTGGGGCAGGCCAATCAACTCAGAACTGTACCACTGAGCAGAGCCAGAGAAGCTCAGGGCTAGGTCCGAGGATCATCCACTCTCCTGTTCACCTCTACCGGGTTTCGGCACCAGAATGAGAGACCAATCGGGAGCCTAAAACTAGAATTACAGGCTTTATTAGGAGAAAAAGACCTGCCAGGCTGTCTCGCAAGGGGAGAACAGCAACCAGTGCAGAGATGAAGATACCTTTTGAGGGGAGGAATGGGAAGGAATGGGGGCTTAGAATACTCGGCATGCGGTGATTGGTTGGCAGTGTTCTTTTTCCCAGTCTTACAAAGTGTTCAGCATCCTGGAGAAAGGGCTGCACCTAGATGACTAAGAAGGAGTCCAAGGAGGAAAAATAGTTTTGAAAGGCATTGGGGTCAGAGGAGCTTCCAGCTGAAGGAGCTAAAAGACTCTCTTCCTTGACCAAGGACCCGTGCTTTTATTAAACACAATTTGTCCCAAGGCAAGGTGGAAATATACACTTCAAAGGCTATGGTATCAAAGTGTATACAGAAACATTATCAGTTTTGGGAACAGCCTACTGCTATTCAGGTGTTTGGTCAACCAGAAGCAATAAAATGCCCTGAGCTGTCTGGCAGCAAACTATTATCCTATTCAGGTTTGGGGAAGGTGCCTATAGCCATTTCCAACAGGTAAACTACATGTGACTCAACCCGGTTGAGCTCCCCAAGCTGCATCAACCTTTTGGTAAAACTCTTGTAATTATTACATGCTGGAATTGGTTCTCGGCAATTGGTGGCTTAATGTATGCTCCATATAGGATCAATGGCTTAGGGTATTTGGCAGGTGTTGATTGGTGGTTCAATGTATAGTCCCTATAAGGTACATGGTTAGTCACTCAGGTATTTCCCGGCTGCAGGTGTGGTTAGTCACTCAGGTATTTCCGGGCAACAGGTTACATCATACTCCACCCACCAGTTGGGGGAAGGGAGGATCTATCACCTCCCATCTTCTTTTTTTTTTTTTCTTTTTTTTTTTAAGGTATTATATGTGTACATATCTTACCATTGCACCCCCAACCCACTCCCATACATGCCCTCACCTCCAGTGTTTTGTGTCCATTGGTTATGCTTATATGCATGCATACAAGCCCTTCGGTTGATCTCTTATCTTTCCCACCTCTCCCTAACCTTCCCGCTGTAATTTGACAGTCTGTTTGATGCTTTACTGCCTCTGTATCTATCTTTTTGTCCATCAGTTTATAATGTTCTTTATTATCCACAAATGAGTGAGATCATGTGGTATTTTTCTTTCATTGACTGGCTTATTTCACTTAGCATAATGCTCTCCAGTTCCATCCAGGTTGCTGCGAATGGTAAGAATTCCTTCTTTTTATGGCAGCATAGTATTCCATTGTGTAGATGTACCACAGTTTTCTGATCCAGTCATCTGCTGACGGGCACCTAGGCTGTTTCCAAATCTTAGCTATTGTAAATTGTGCTGCTATGAACATAGAGGTGTATATATCCTTTCTGATTGGTGTTTCTAGTTTCTTAGGATATATTCCTAGGAGTGGGATTAGTGGGTCAAATGGGAGTTCCATTTTTAGTTTTTTGAGGAAACTCCATACTGTTCTCCACAGTGGCTGCACCAGTTTGCATTCCCACCAGCAGTGCACAAGGGTTCCTTTTTCTCCGCATCCTTGCCAGCACTTGTCCTTTGTTGATTTGTTGATGATTGCCATTCTGACAGGTGTGAGATGGTTTGAGCATGTTTTCATGTGTCTCTTGGCCTTCCTTCTGTCTTTTTTCGAAAAGATTCTATTTAGGTCCGTTGCCCATTTTTTTTTAATGGATCATTTATCTTCCTTTTATTAAGTTGTATAAGTTGCCTGTAGATGTTGGAGACTAAACCTTTATCAGTGATAACATTGGCAAATATGGTCTCCCATACAGTGGGCTTTCGTATTGATGTGAAAAAGCTTTTTATTTTGATGTAGTCCAATTTGTTTATTTTCTCTTTAGCTTCCATTGCCTTTGGAGCAGTATCGGTGAAGAAATTGCTTCCGCATATGTCTGAGATTTTGCTGCCTGTGGATTCCTTAGTATTTTTATGTTTTCCCATCTTATATGTAAGTGCTTTATCCATTTTGAGTTTATTTTTGTGTATGGTGTAAGTTAGTGGTCTAGTTTCATTTTTTTTGCATATATCTGTCCAATTTTCCCAACACCATTGATTGAAGAGACTGTCTTGACTCCATTGTATGCTCATGTCTCCTTTGTCAAATATTAATTGAGCATAGTGTTTTGGGTCGATATCTGGATTTTCTATTCTATTCCATTGGTCTATATGTCGTTCTTATGCCAGTACCAGGCTGTTTTGAGAACAGTGGCTTTGTAATACAGCTTGAAATCTGGTATTGAGATCCCTCCTACTTTATTCTTCTTTCTCAGGATTGCTGTGGCTATTCGGGGTCTTTTTTAAATTCCAGATGAATTTTTGGAGAGTTCTTTCTAGGTCTGTGAAATATACTGTTGGTATTTTAATGGGGAGTGCATTGAATCTATAGATTGCTTTAGGTAGTATGGACATTTTAATGATTTGGATTCTACCAATCCATGAACATGGTATGTTCTTCCATCTGTTTACATGGTAATGTAATGATTTGGATTCTACCAATCCATGAACATGGTATGTTCTTCCATCTGTTAACATGGTATGTTCTTCCATCTATCTCTTTTTTCAGTGACCTGTAGTTTTCCGCATATAGGTCTTTTACCTCCTTAGATAAATTTATTCCTAGGTATCTAAATTTTTTTGGTGCGATGGTAAATCGGATTGCTTTTTTAGTCTCTCTTTCTGTAAGTTCACTATTGGTGTATAGAAATGCCATACATTTCTTTGCATTAATTTTGTATCCTACTACATTGTGGATTTCATTTATTAAGTCTATTAGTTTTTTGATGGAGTCTTTCAGGTTTTTTATGTACAATATCATGTCATCTGCAAATAAGGACAGCCTTACTTCTTCTTTTCCAATTTGGATGCCTTTTATTTCTTCTTCTTCTCTAATTGCAAAGGCTACTACTTCCAGTAAGTACTATGTCAAACAGGAGTGGTGAGAGTGGGCATCCCTGTCTTGTACCTGTTCTTAGGGGAAATGGTTTTAGTTTTTGCCCATTGAGTATGATGCTAGCTGTGGGTTTATCATATATGGCTTTTATGATGTTGAGGCATGATCCTTCTATTCCCACTTTGCTGAGAGATTTTTATCAAGAAAGGGTGTTGGATTTTGTCAAATGCTTTTTCTGCATCAATTGATATGACTATGTGATTTTTCTCCCTCAATTTGTTTATGTGATGTATCACGTTTATTGATTTGCAGATATTGAACCATCCTTGCTTTCCTGGGATAAATGCTACTTGGTCATGGTGTATGATCTTTCTGATGTACTGCTGGAGCCAATTTGATAGAATTTTGTTGAGGATTTTGGCATCTATGTTCATGAGGGATATTGGCCTGTAATTCTCTTTCATTGTGTTGTCTTTATCTGGTTGTATTAGGGTGATTCTGGCTTCATCGAATGAGCTCCAAAGTGTTCCTTCCTCTTTTGAATTTTTTGGAATTGTCTGAGGAGGATAGGTTTTATTTCTTCCTTGAATGTTTGGTAAAACTCCCCTGTAAAGCCATCCAGCCCCGGGCTTTTGTTTGCTGGAAACTTTTTGATGACTGCTTCAATTTCTTCCATAGTTATTGGTCTATTGAGATGTTTAGATTATTCCTGATTGAGTTTTGGAAGGTTATATTTTTCTAGGAATATGTCCATTTCCTCCAGGTTGTCCAGTTTGTTGGAATAGAGTTGTTCATAGTATTTTTAAACAATCCTTTGTATTTGTGGAACCTGTTGTTATTTCTCCTCTTTCATTTCTGATTTTGTTTATTTGGGTCCTCTCTCTTTGCTTCTTGTTGAGCCTGGCTAGAGGTTCATCAATCTTGTTTATCCTTTCAAAGAACCAGCTCTTGGTTTTGTTGATCTTTTGTATTGTTTCTTTGGTCTCTATGTTGTTTATCTCCTCTCTGATCTTTATTATTTCCTTCCTTCTGCTTACACTGGGCTTTTCTTTTTGCTCTCTTTCTAACTCTTTGAGTTGTAGGGTTAAGTAATTTATTACCATTGTATCTTGTTTTTTGCAGTAGGCTTGTTGAGCTATGAACTTCCCTCTCAAGACTGCTTTTGCTGTGTCCCATAGATTTTGGATTGTTGTGTTTTCATTGTCACTTGTTGCCACGATGTTTTTTATTTCTTCCTTAATCTCTCTGGTAACCCAGTCATTGTTTAATAGTATGCTGTTTAGTCTCCATGTGTTTGAGTTTTTGGATTGTTTTTATTGTAGTTGATTTTCAGTTTTATGCCACTGTGATCTGAGAAGATGCTTGATATGATTTCTATCTTCCTGAATTTGAAGAAACTTTGCCTATGACCCAACATATGGTCTTTCTTTGAAAATGACCTATGTGCACTTGAGAAGAATATATATTCTGTGGCTTTGGGGTGAAATGTTCTGAAGATGTCAATTAATTCCATCTGGTCTAGTGAGTCATTTAGGATTGATGTTTCTTTGCTGATTTTTTGTTTAGAGGATTGTCCAATGGTGGTAGTGGGGTATTAAAGTCTCCTACTATGATTGTATTGCTGTCAATCACTCCCTTGATATCCTCCAGGAGTTTTTTTTTTATGTATATGTGTGCTCCTGTATTGGGTGCGTATATGTTTATCAGAGTTATTTCTTCTTGTTGGATTGCTCCCTTTAGTATTATGAAGTGGCCTTTCTTATCTCTTGTAATGTCCTTCACTTTGAGATCTAATTTGTCAGATATAAGTATTGCTACCCCAGCTTTTTTTCATTTCCATTCGCCTGGAAAACCTTTTTCCATCCCTTCACCCTCAGTCTGCGTGCATGTTTTTTTGTGAGGTGGGTTTCTTGTAGACAGCAGATATAGGGTCTTGTTTACTTATCCTATCGTTACCCTATGTCTTTTGATTGGGGCATTTAATCCATTTACATTTGAAGTTATTCTTGATAGGTACCTATTTGTCGCCATTTTTATTATTTACCCCTGTGTTCCTTCTTCACTTCTTCTTTCTTTTTTTTTTTTTTTACAGCAGTCCCTTTAGCATTTCTTACATTGCTGGTTTGGTGGTAATACATTTCCTTAGTCCTTTTTTTGTCTGTGAAGCTCCTGATTTCACCTTCAATTTTGATTGATAGCCTTGCTGGGTACAGTATTCTTGGATTCAGACCCTTCCTTTGCATGACTTTGTATATTTCATTTCATTCCCTTCTGACCTGATAAGTTTCTGTTGCGAAATCAGTTGCTAGTCTTATGGGAGTTCCTTTGTATGTAACTTTCTGTCTCTCTCTGGCCGTTTTTAAGATTCTTACTTTGTCTTTGGTGCTTGCCAATTTAATTATAATGTGCCTTGGTGTCGGTCTTTTGGGGTTCATTTTGCTTGGGACTCTTTGAGCTTCTTGGATTTGTGTGAGTTTTTTCTTCTCTATATTAGGGAAGTTTTCAGTCATTATTTCTTCAAACAGATTTTCTATTCCTTGCTCAGTTTCCTCTCTTTCTGGCACCCCTATTATGCAGATGTTGTTTTGTTTTGTGTTGTCCCAAAGTTCTCTTAGGCTCTCCTTCTGCTTTTTAATTTTTTTTTCTAGTAGCTGCTCTACTTGGGTATTTTTCCCCACCTTGTCTTCTAGCTCACTGATGTGGTCCTCTGCTTCTTCTAGTCTACTCTTGATGCTTTCTATTGAGTTCTTTACAGCAGCAATGTCATTTTTCATTTCTTCTTGGTTCTTCATTTCCTCTTGGTTCTTACTCATGTTGTCTAATTTGTCTTCCATTCTTTTCAGCCACCTTATGACCATTTCTCTGAATTCTTTCTCTGACAGGTGGCTTGCCTCCATTTTCTTTACATCCTTTTCTGGTGATACTAGCTTTTCTTTCATATGCGCGCTATTTCTTTGTCTCCCCATGGTCTCTCTTCTCTGGATGTCTAGTTATGTAGTTCTCTCTCTCCTGCATTGATTTAAAGGCACAAAATACAACACAACCAGGTATCCCACACAAGGCACTTATCCCAGGTGAAATCTGACCTTTCCGTTGTGGAGTGTAGAGCTCCTCTGAATCCACGTGTTTGTGCCAATTGGGGATCAGTGTTCTTGGGTTTGCAGCTGTTCGGTGGCTGCCGTAGTTGTAGATTTTCATGCTTCTGATAACATCCACTTTCCCCTTCAAGATTGCACGGTCTCCGCGTCTGAGCCGGTGGCTCTGGGAGGGAACCCAGAAGCAGTGGGGGCTGCCCGGTCAAGGGATCCCCGTCCAGCAGTCCTCCACCTTCTCCTGGAGTATAGCTGTCCCTTAACTAGCCAACAAACTCTCCCTGTGCGACCCTCAGCTGTTCTTTCTATCTGCTCCGGGACAAGGCTCGTGACATATCTGTCTATTCCACCGCCATTTTTTCCCTAATTTTTAAAGAGAGAGAGAAACATCAGCTAGTTGCTCCACTGGTTTATGCATTCATTGGTTGGTTCTTGTATGTGCTCTGAATGGGATAGAACCTGCAACCTTCACACATCTGGACAACGCACCAACCAACTATAGTCACTTTTATTTAGTGACTATTTTCTAGTCTGTGAAATGCTTGGGAAACTCAAGGCTGTGTTACAAGAAGGAGAGCAGACCTAGAGATCACCTCCCATCTTCTTGAACTGGATCTTTTTGGTCAATGAATCTTTGCTTATTTCAAACTCTGAGATTTTAAATATTGGCCTTTTTTTTTTTTTCCTAGGTAGGACCAGCATCATAAATCATGAATTGTGCATGTAGAGAGCTGTCCCATGTTCATGATCAAATCCCAAAAACAATATTAAAGTGCTTTCTGGCATGAGTGAATAGATTCAGAGCCCCTAGTGATCCCACTTGCTCTGTGAGGTCCGATTCAGACTAAGAGGGTAAGCGTGGGGATTGGGAGTAGGCCTTCATTTCAAAGAGAGAAAGTTCAACATGCAAATACTCATGCAGCAGCTCTTGGAAAGAAGGAATCTGATACGAAGCTCACTTAGTGTTAATCGAAGGACTCATTTTATTTTTTTTTATCTATTTTTATATTTTTAATTCTTTATTGTTGAAAGTATTACATATGTCTCCTTTATTTCCCCATTGTGAAAGACTCATTTTAATTGTGGATGTAATACAAGACTGGGGACTATTGACCACTAGAAATGCGGGAAGAATTTACCACAAAGAGAGGCAGGACAGGATTGGCAGGCCAGAAGAGCAGATGACAGAATGATTTTTTTGACAAGTAAACAGTGAACTACAGCTTACACCTTGGTCCTTGAGTTGGGTTAAGAAAAAAAATTCAGAGCCAAGAAACTCCAGTATAAACAAAAGTTTATTTAGAAAGTCACAGGGGTAGAAGAAGTGAGCCAAGGAAGATGTGAGCGAGTTAGGCTGCATGGACTCAGGAAGCAAGTTACAGAGGCAAAGAAGGGCCCTTGGAGCTTAAGAGAAAGAAAGCAAAGATAACTTTCCTAAGGGAAGAAATGGGGAAGGAAAGGCTTGGGTATGCTCTAGAGCAGTGGCTCTCAACCTTCCTAATGCCGCGACCCTTTAATACAGTTCCTCATGTTGTGGTGACCCCCAACTATAAAATTATTTTCGTTGCTACTTCATAACTGTAATTTTGCTACTGTTATGAATCGTTATGTAAATATCTGTGTTTTCCGATGGTCTTAGGTGACCCTTGTGAAAGGGTCGTTCGACCCCCAAAGGGGTCACGACCCACAGGTTGAGAACCGCTGCTCTAGAGAGAGAGTGCACCTGAGCAAAGAAGGGGATAGGGAAAGGTGTGGTTCTGAGAGAGAGAGAGAGAGAGAGAGAGAGAGAGAGAGAGAGAGAGACTCGGTCCATCATATCTAGTTTGACCCCAACTCTCTCTATGATCAACAGATCCAAAGCTTTGTTCATAAGATTTTTTCATGCGAGTCAGAACCTCATTGTTCTGGGGGGCTTAATGTTTAAGGGAATGGTCATGCAATGGCTTGTATGGGAGTTATATGATGCTATTCTCTGGCCCCCTTGTTCCTCCTCTAAGGCTGTCTCCCCCATGACTAATAAGATGCCAAGGGATGAAAGGTTAGAGGAGAATCTGAACTTCGTGACCAGAGATATGAAAGGTCAGGAGGTCTATATGCATGTCTTCTTGCATGCAATCTGATCTGGCAGGAGTTCCCTCTCTCTGAATATGGGTCTCACTTCTCCAGAAAGTATTCCTAATCCCTCTCTGCTTTTCTGGTTCTCTACTTTTTTTCTTTTCCCTAGTTTATCCCTCACAGAGGATCTAGAAAAGCAGACCTCAGCAGTGCTATGGTTGTGTTACATGAACAGGACAGAGTATCCCACTGTCAGCAAGCATGTGTGTGAGCATATGAGTTAGTGCAGCCCCCTCGACCAGCTGGAAAACAAGGTCTCTGCCAGCAGGTCCTGCAGTGACTGTGGGCAAACCATGTGACTTCTCTGAGCCTTAGAATTGTTTTCTAAGAAAATATTTTATTTCTGAGAAATGAATGCATGAGGAAAGATGATTTCTAAGTTTTCACTCAGTTAAAATAATTTTTTTAGTGTTTTCTGTTTCTAAAGATCTTCCTCTTAATACTTGCCACAAAGAAAGATTGGATTTCAATATAAGGTCTATTTCCATAGTTTTCAAAGAGCCAAAGTTGCTTTTGTGGCAGTATTCACCAATTCATTGCCTTCAGTTTAAATAAAAAACATTCATTCACACAGAAAGGAAGAGAAAACTTCTTATTTACCCCCACTCCCACCCTCCTGATTTCCTGTCAAAATGCCAGCAAAAGATGAATTTTTATCTCAATACAGAATTTGTATATTTTCATATTAAATGAAATGCACTAACTCCTATCTTTTAATTTAAAGAAATTAAATGTCTTTAGAGTAGACATTTAAAGCCTTAATTGTAAAGCTGAGGTAGCACAAAAATAAGCATTACTATTTAATACACTAATTTATTATATGTTGATTTCTATAGTAGGAAAAAACAATGTCAGCCTGTCTGTGACTCCATCATCAATTCATTGAGTAAATAAAAAGTTCAGGAATACAGTCTTATCAGAGATCCATAAATTAGAGATAAACGGAGGAATAGAGTTCATAGAACTAGAGGCTTTCATTAATTAATTTTGGGAACAATTCAATAGAAAGTAATTATTCAATTAGAAACGTTCCAGTATATATTTCTCTAAGTTACCAAGTGGGTGGTAAATATTGAGAAAGACACAAAATAATAAAATTCTTGATAAACAAATAGAAATAAGTTACTTGTATTTTCATCACCTATAAAAACATTGATGTTTTAGTGCATAATTCTCCCCACTTTTATCTATGCTATATATATGTTTTTATAAAATATAGAAAATTATATATATATATAATATACATATATATATAATTTTATATATATATATATATACACACATATATATATATATATATATATATATATATATATATATATATTGCTTCTGGTTCTGCTTTTTTTTCTTAAAATGCATCTGGGCTCCTGTTAAAATTTAGTTTCTTAACCTAGATAGTAGTGAACAAAGATATGTTCACTTTGGATTAATTTATTGAGTTTTATACTTAATTTTGTTCATTTTCTGCTTGTATGTTATATTATATATAACAAAAAAACTTAATAAAAAATATGCATCCTATTTATTCCAAGTCAAAAAATCTATATTACTCTGAATGGCTCTGTAGTATTTCTTGTTAGGGATGTAGCATGATCCATCAAACAAATTCCCTATTGTTGGATATTCATAACATTTACAACTTTTTACATGTGTGCATTCTAAACTAAAAACCCATCTAGCCTTGCCGGTGTGGCTCGAGCTTGAACCTGGACCCATGAACCAAGAGGTCGTGGTTTGATTCTATTCAGGGCACATGCCTGTGTTGCAGGCTGGATCCCCAGTGCGGGGCATGCAGGAGGCAGCCAATTGATGTCTCTATCTCTCTGATCCTCTCCCTCCACTCTCTCTAAAATCAATTAAAATTTTTTGAAAAAACAAACAAACAAAGGACATCTAGCCCTGCCTGGGTAGCTGTTGGTGGGAGCGTTGTCCCACACACCAAGAGGTCATGGGTTGGATTCCCAGTCAGGGCACATACCCAGGTTGAGGGTTCCACACCTCAGGCGGGACAACTATAGGAGTCAGCCAATGGATACTTCTCGCTCACATCAATGTTTCTCTCTCTCTCTCTCTCTCTCTCTCTCTCTCTCTCTCTCTCTCTCTTTCTCAAAATCAAGAAAACCTATCCTCAGGTGAGAATTAAAACAACAAAACATCACATTTGCATTTATATTATTTTTTAAAAATAAATTATTATTGATTTCAGAGAGGAAGGAAGAGGGATAGAGAGAGAGAAACATCTATGATGAGAGAGAATGATTGATCGGCTGCCTCCTGCATGCCCCCTATTAGGGATCGAACCTGCAACCCGAGCATGTGCCCTTGACTAGAATCAAACCCAGAACACTTCAGTCCGCAGGCTGACGCTCTATCCACTAAGGCAAACCAGCTAGGGTTGCATTTATATTCTTGTGTCATAAGTCAGGTTTCCTGACTAACAGTCTCTGAGATAAACATTTGCATTCAGGAAGTTTACTGGGAAGTGGGCTTGGGATCAATACCTATAGATGGGTCCAAAGGGAACCTAAGTGTGGGTCAGTACTTAACTGGGTACTTTAGGTGTAGGTGGTATAATTCCTGCTTTGGGTGCAAGAGGTTCTGGGTTCAAATCCCAGACTAGCCCCAGCTTTTAAAACTTGCTTTTCCTCCTTGAAGAGCTTCTGCGAAAAGTTCTGTTCCCTGCCAAGGTTCTCCTGTGCCAAACTGTCTGCAAAGAAGAGGTGCACTGAATGCGAAGCGGAAGCGGTCTGAGGACTTGCGTTGGAGACGAAATTGCCTGGCTTCCTGGGTTCTGGGGGCCTGGTTGCTCCTGGGAGCAGCAGCACCTGACCCTTCGGGCTTCTGCAGGCAGGGCGGGTGTCCCGCATCCTGCAGTCAGAGCAGGTGTCCCGCATCCTGCAGTCAGAGCAGGTGTCCCGCATCCTGCAGTCAGAGCCGGCCTGTCTTCGCTGACCCTGTGTCTCCAATGCAGATCTCCAGGGTCCCTGGAGGGCTGGGCAGGGACTCTCCCACTGCGCCTGGCGCGGGGGCTGCTGTGGTGGTAACTCCGACTACCCAAGAGTTCGCCCCCCTCCCCCCCCCCCCGGCTCCCCTACACACAGCACCCCAATCTCCTTAGTGTACACACACACACACACACACACACACACACACACGCGCGCGCGCGGACCCCCCGCAGATCCAAAGCAGGAATCAGAACAACATCTTCGGGTTTTCTACCAGCTCCCCGTTTTCTTACAAAGGAGAAAGAAGCAGGTGAGAAACAAAAACTTCTCTTTCTAAGCCCTGCCCTTTTCTGCAACTTTGTTCCCAGGCCACAAAGGGTTCAGTTTCTGCTCCTCCTCCTGCTTCCTGTCCTAACTTTACCAGGGCGCTTTGGCCGGGGTAGTCCCTTCTTAGCGGAGGTAACTGGGGAGGAGTTTGTGGGACCAGACTGGGAGCTGAGGAATGGGAAGGAGGCAAAGTGCAGTTTTGTAGAGTTAGCGGTGCTACATTCCCACCCCATGTTTACTTTCCGCAGCTGGGCAGAGATGGCAGCGCGAATGCCTGTAGCCTAGCAGGTAGAACTCCAAGGGACCACCGCCTGGGCGGCCCAGGGAGGCCCGCACGTGCTCAAACCAGGGATTCTTTGCTGGCTACTAGGTTGATCGCCAGATTTATGGCGCAGAACTTGTTCAGTTCTTGCAATTGGAAAGGACATTTGATGCTTTCATTTTCTGTTTCTTCACCTCAGTCTCCTCACCCTTAACCCACCCACAGCCATTCACTGCCAACAGCCTCCTCTTTAAGCTTTCTTCCTGCACCATTGGGATCCTCAGCCTTCTTACTGGGAGACAGCACACCCACAGACACAGCACGTGGGCATGACATGACATCTTTGTTTCCAAAGGACAGTAATACAGTCTCAGCGCCATTGTGGGGAGTAGGGAAATCTTCAATTAGCCAAGACCCTCCCTTTGTGTCATTAAGAACCTTATAATCAAGTCATAAATGTAATCACTAGAAACCCAAGTGACATAATTATCTGAACAGCAGGTCGCCAACCTCCCAGAACCAGCCTCAGGTATTCAAAGAGCTGCTTAAACTGCACAGCTACTAACTTTCAAGTTCAAGCTGTCAGAACATTTTTAAATATATGAGTGTATTTTTCTATTGGCAATTGTTTCACATCTATTACAATCACTGGCAAAGATATAGTCTTTATTAATCACAGACTATAATTTCTTGTTACATTTTGAAACACAAATGGATACGCACTTAGATGCACTTTAATAAAATTGTAAAACTTTCTTCTAAAAAACCTCATTTTCTGTTTCCTCATAACCTCATTGTGCCAAGCTGAAAATAAAACAATTAGAATGAAAGCAACCATTCACCATTCACCTGACTCTGCACTGTCATCTGTGTAGGCAGGTTGTGGATTTCCCCAAGGTTGCTCAGTGAAATCCTTGAGGCAGAGAAGGGATGTGGCTGTGTTCAGAGGCTGGAGGCTGCTCCTGCCATCACTGCCAAACTAAACCCAGAGGCTGATCTGTCTGTGTGAGCTGGGCTGGACTGGTGTTTCAGGCCATGGGACTGTTTGTGTGTGAAGATAACATTGGAGTGGAGTGTCTTGCCTCTGTTGTTAGGCGATTCATCTGAGAAGGTGTGTTGATCAAGTCATCTTGTCCCCAAGGCTGAGGGAGGTGGCTGCTGCCTCAGTCTCCTGGGACTGCTGAGGCACTGAGGGTGTTGGAATGGGCCTGGCAGCCATCTTCCCTAACAAGTGCCTCTTTGATAACTTTTTAGAACTCACTTCTCAGTGTCTCTTGAAAAAGTGATATGTGATTAATTTAAAATAGGTCCCACTCTCAAATAGCTTGTCTGCCCACAAAGGACAGTGAGGATTTGGGCACTCTGCTAGGTGCCAGTAGAGACTCCACTCTAAGGACCCCATATCCTGTTACCTGTCTTTGCTCCTAAAAGACATTGAACTTTGGTGTTTGGCAGAACAAATGTTCTGGTCAGAGTCATGCCTATTCCTTCCTCTCCAGAGGCTTCAGTAACCTTGAGGCACCAAGTACTGAGGGAAAGCGTTTATGGCAGTGTGCTTGGTCCTCTTCTCACTACCCCCAACTTTTCTCCTTTTAGCTCAGGATTTTGTTGGGGATGCAGACAAGCAGAGAGAAGATAGGGGGAAAGTGAAGCTCAGGCAGGACTCTGTCACAACACAACTGAAAAGCAGGGGTAGTTTGCTCTTTTTGGGTTCTGCATGCTGCCCATGTCACCAGAAAGGGACAGGACTGGGTTGGCAGGACTGGGATGTGTGGGTTTTTGACTTCTGCAGGAAAGAATTCAAGTCACAAGCCCAGCTGATCTTGAGAGTATGTTTATTAAAGGTTAGGACACTGACACAAAGGAAGAGCTCTGGGTAGAAGAAGCAAGGTCACAGTAACAGAAGTGACCCTAGACTGGGCTGAGTAAACTCAGAAAAGGAAGTCACAGCAACAGATGTGAGCCTAGGCTGGGCTGCTAAAGTTAGGAAAGGAACTCACAGTAACAAAGTGAGCCTAAAAAAAGAAAGAAAGGAAAAAAAGTGAGCTCAGGCTGGGCTGCTAGATCACTGAGAAGGAAAAATCTTGTTATGGCAGATATCAGGCTGGTGAGGAGCGACAAACCATAGGCACTTGGAGGTTCAGAAAAGAACTGTTTTATTCACACTGATGCTGACTTAGCGGAGTCCCCTCCAGAAGCTGAGCCCTGGGTCTGGGTTCTGACCTTCTTTTATACTTGACTAGTAGCCCTGCACATGAATCTATGTGCCAGTAGCTCCACAGTAGCTCGCTGCTGCCCTCCAATATCTCTCTGCCCACTGCCCCGCCCTCTTGTAGCTCCCCCCGACCCCTCCCCCACCCTCCCTTATAGCTTGGTGCCCTGTTCTGTCCTGTAGCTCTCCACCATCCGCTTGTAGCCTGCTGCCCCACCCTCCTGCTGATTCGTGATCCGGTCGTTTTGTCTTTGGTCATAATGACCATTTGCATATTACATCTTTATTATATAGGATAAGCTTCAGGGTATTCAGGGTCTTTCCACACAATGGCAGCCTAGGAGGTTGGCTGATGCAAGAAGCAAGCGAGATTACAGAAGCCAAGGGCATGGTTATGGTGGAGCAAGTAAGGGGAGGGTTATCTGCTATTGGCTTGCCTTCTCAGTCTGAGTGACAGAAGTGAGCCAAGCAGGGACTGTTTTGGATCATTGAAAAGTTAAAGAAGAGGAGGGCCCTGGGAGCTTAGGAGGAAGAAAGTAAAATTATGTGCCTAAGGAAAGGGAGGCAAAGGTGTGCTCAAGGGAGAGCATTCATTGGGTCCATTGTCTTGAGGATTTTTATGTGTTTTCTATAGACAGAAATTTTAGTGGAGGTCAATCAGAATTCCGTATTTTTCCATGTATAAGACATTATTTTTTTCTGAAACTGTTAGACTGAAAATCGAGGGGCATCTTATACACGGAAGTCAGACAAGGAGGGAGCTGCGTGGGTGGGTAGCTGCCCCTTCCTTGTCAAACAGGCTTCCTCCAATCACGAGCCTTATTGTTACTGACGTCAGCTGATGCCGTGATTGGAGGTGAAGGTGCAGAGTGTGCAGATGCAACAGGGACCAGAGTGTTCTGAGCCCATGAAGATGCAAAAAAATAAAAAGATAAATAAATAAAAATGTGTTCTGTTTTATGTTTAAAATACTGGTTTCTTAATATGGGGTTGGAAAAGTGGGGGCATCTTACACAAGGGGGTGTCTTATACACGGAAACACAGGGTACTCATCAGCTTTTTAGGCATATCTTTTAACATGCTTATGTATTAAATGAGCTTATAGTGGGTTTTAAAATCATTCTCTCAAAGAGTGATGTCTGATTAATTTAAAATAGGTCCCACTCTCAAATAGCTTGTCTGTCCACAAGAGGAAAGTGAGGATTTGGGCATGCTGCTAGGATTTGGGCATGCCCCACTCTATGGACCCCCTATCCTGTTACCTCTCTTTGCTCCTAAAAGACATCAACTTTGAAGAAGAGACATAGAAAAACATTTTAGAAAAAGGAGAATAACTTTCAAGTTCAAGCTGTCAGAACATTTAAAAAATATATGAATATATTTTTCATATATTTTATCACTATCTTGGATTTGTCTGGCTCTAATTGTTTTTGTTGTTGTTGTTTTTTGTTTTTTGTAGGTTTTTTTGTTTTGTTATTTATTCCTCTGACTTCATTCGTTCTTGGGTTTGGCACTAATGGCACCACTGGGTCTCTGTTGTCTATCTCCCTGACTAGGGTGATTTTAGCTCCTCACTCTCTGGTTGGTTAGGTTTCCTTCCCTAACCAAGGACACCTGCTCCTAAGTGTCCTGGTTAGGGATGATATGTTACAGAAGACCAAAGAAAAACCAAACAATGCTTAGAGAGACGGAGTTATACTTTATTATTATTACGCACGGGCCGAGAGAAAACTGTATTTCAAATTCTGGGCCCCAACATGAAGGAACTTTCCCTATTTATATTTTTTTACCTTCTTTGTCTCCCAAATATGGGGTTTTTCCTGTCCCCTTTGCAAGTTCTTAAAGAGCCCTATGTGCTGGGGCTTTGAGACCTCAACCAAAGGCTTGGCCTGGTGCCAGCACTGATAACTTCGTCTGAGGAAGGTTATGGCCTCTCTGGAATGGGAGTAGTCTTATTTTCCTTATTATTCAAGCAAGCAAGCATTTACAGAAGCCAAAATAGCAGAGTTAAAATTTCAAACAGCAGTTTTTATATAAGATGGATGCTTCAGATAGAGTCTTATGATTTATTAGCTGGTTGTTAATTGTTTGGCCCTTTGTTTAAATACTTTTCTCTGTTGTCCTCATTCTACTTGCCAGATAATTTCCCTAGTTTTTTATTACCCTGCCTCATTCACTTTTCTTCCTCCTTAAGTCCTCAGGCCCTTCCAGTTACCAAAACTGTTCCTAAGACAGGCTCTAGAGCACCTGCCCAAGCATGTGTAACCCACTGGCAGCTGTTTAAAGAGTTAATCTCTCCTAGGAGAGAGTGCTTTGGAACAGGGACCATACCTCCAAAGTGAAGGCATATCCGTGGGTTTTTAGGATTTATCAGTAAGCTAGAAGCAGAGCTTTCCTGGGACTCTTGGAAGCCTTTCTATTCTACCTGCCTTGCTTGGTAACCACGACCAAACCCAGTTGTGCTGGTGAGCCCTGAGAGAAGCCAGGAGAATCTGCATGGCTGGGGTCCCCAAAGTGAGATCAGAGAATGCATTTTTAAACCATGAGGGATAATAAAAAGAACTTTGGGCCTAGGTGTCAGCCACTGTTGTAGAAACTAAGACTATAGAGATGATAAGACAATTCTTCTTCTTTCAAAGGGTTCTATCCAATGGAGAGACAATGAGATCAATTAACCATCTCAGGAGTGATGCTTATCAGTGGAGATAATCAGTTTTCCAGCTGTGCCTCAAGGAACAGAATACTGGGGGCTCCTGGTTAGTCTCTTGTGGACAGCTGAGGATGAAGTAAGGAGAAGCCCAGGAAATACGGCAATGAGGGTTAGTAGCTGGGAGGTTGAGGTCAAGTAAGTGGATACTAACAGCTGTCACATAACCTTCTCTACAAGTGCTTTCTTGGTTCTGTGAAATCTATGAAAAACATACTTATTGGCATGGCTTCCTTTCATAAAACCAAATTATGTGGGTAAATAGACAGTGCAGGGGAACAGCATTCTGCTGGGAGACCACATTTACTCTGTGGGGTTCTACCAAGGCAGTTCTTGGAGTAGGACCATAGATCAGAAACAACATCTTCTGGATCCAGATCATATATGTGAACAAAGAAACCTTTGTCCTATCTTGGGCAAGAGTAAGAACCACGGACATCAGAAAAAGGGCAGCTTTGGAACAAAGGGCCTTGCTTACCAACATCAAAAATTGCCTCTCGGAACAACTCTTTAATCAACTCCAGTGGGTAGATAGTTGATCTAGTCATTCCCAAGAAAAGGGTGAATTTCCTTGTTTGCCAAGGGCAGGGCCTTGGTGTCCTTATCTCTGCCAGGATTAGGTTTCTTTGGAACTAGTTTCCCCACCCACTGCATTTGATTGCTATATAATGAGAACCAGAGGGATCCAGTGCACACAGCTGGAACCCATATCCAGGAACAAAGAGCTGGAAACCATCTTCAGTTGGAGCCACTCTTCCAGATTTTTGTAAGATTCTTACCCCTGGGTAATCTACCGCTGTATTTTTTTTCATATATACAAACTATTTCTAGCCACTTAGCTATTTCAATGAAACAATTTTCCTACCTTTAAAGCCTATGGGCCCAACTTATGAACTAAGAAAAAATGAACCAGATTCTAAAGTTTAAAATGATAGCAGATTTCTTTTGGTATTGTGTGTGGGGGTGGGGGGTGGGGGCGGGGGGGGGGGAGATTAGTGAGCCTGGGAGCAAGTGAAGGGTTAGAAGGGATTCCTGAATTGTGATAAAATCTCCAAAGACCTAGGGAAGCCATTTGATGAAGGGCATCTGGATGCCCACAGTGAACAGGCATTAAATGTGGCAGAGCAAGAAAAGGAACAAAAAGAATGCTTTTAGCTCTTTTCTTCTAATCTTCTCTACTAATTTTTTTTACTTAAAAAAAGTTTTTAAAAAATTTATATTTTATTGATTTTTTTTTTTTTTTACAGAGAGGAAGGGAGAGGGATAGAGAGGGAACATCGATCAGCTGCCTCCTACACACCCCCTACTGGGGATGTACTCGCAACCAAGGTACATGCCCTTGACTGGGATCGAACCTGGGACCTTTCAGTCCACAGTCTGGCGCTCTATCCACTGAGCCAAACCGCTCAGGGAAAGAAAAAAAAGTTTTGATTGCTCTTTAGGAGCCAAGTGGAACACATCCAAGATCAAAGGAGGTACACTGGCAGGTTGAAGGGAAGAAAGAAGGAAAAGAGATAAAGGGAGGAATATACATTGGGTGTTATGCTTTTCGCTTTGAGGGATATTGCCCGAGAATATATAAAATTGTGAAGCCATATGTATAGAAATTATAACCATAGTTACTCATCGTAGACTGTAAGTTAAGTCCCTTGTGTGTAAAGTTGGACAAATCTCTTGAATACAAAACATTGCCTGTGAAGAGAGGAAGAGAATATTTATTCTTGTAAAGATTAAAGGCTGGGTTTGAGACAGATGATAAAGTTAGTCTGAAAAACAGTGGGGACATATTTCACTGACAAAAAGCTGACTGACACTTATGTGCTTGAATATGGAAGGTTATGTGTGAGTGAGTTTGACTACCAGACATAAGGCTCTAAACTAAGGTGACCAGAAGTCCCGCGTTTGGCGGCACAGCCCCGATTTTTAACAATTTGTCCCGCGTCCCGCGGCGTTTTAAAAAAGTCCCGATTTTTGGAAAGAATGCACGACAAGCTAGGGAACAGCGGGAGAAAGGGAAGGGAATATACGGTTTTCGGCGGCCATGTGGCTATTTAGCCAGGATATGAGTTTTATATTATTTTTGTTAATTTTATAATGTTAAACTTTAATAATAACAAATAATTGTTGAGACCTGATTATCGAGAACTGCTTATCAAAGTTCGCATTGTTGATCAGTTGTTAGAATTCGACCACTATTGTTTGGACTTAATGAACAATGGCATTTTTTGGGATTGGCAACAACGAAAACATTTTGTAACTGTCTCTCAGACGATATACATCGTACTGCGTGCTAGTAAGCTAGTTAAACAAGTGATGTCATTACAAATCAGCTATTCAGATAATTTAGGTAAGTAATTTATTTATTTATTTCATAAATACATAAATTTTCTTGAATTTAGCAGACAGTACTCGTATTATTTATATTTTATAGTGGCGGCAAAAAGTCTAGTGCCAGCCTTGAAAGTGACACTTACGTTACGGCAAATTCATAACCTTTTAAAGAACGACAGCAATCTACTAAAAAAAATTCACTCAAATGAGAAATATGTCAAAGAATAAAATAATACTATACATAATTTCTTATTTATTATATTTGTAAATTGTACTTATGTTGAAATTAAAAAATATATATTACAATACTATTTTTGCATTCTATGAAAATTTTTGTTGCTCCATATAGACCAAATTTTTAATCAAGAACCCTCCCCCCATCCCCGCCCCCGGTCAATGGTGTCCCGCTTTACCAATGTTAAAATCTGGTCACCTTACTCTAAACCCTTGACCTGGGCAGATTCACTTCAGTAGCACAAATAATCTGTTTCATGCTTGTTTTCTTCCAAACTCCTTTTACCTCTTTTGGGGAAATTTAGGATTGAATATATGAGTGAGCAAGTTGTGAGTGGGGGAGCAGATAATCAATACTGGTGGCCATGGTGTGTACTGGCTGGGCTTTGGTTTCTGGATGTCTTAGGGATTTAAGATTACAATAAGCCTGAGCAAAATTTAGCTAAATTCTTACAGAATTAATGTGCAAATTCTGCAAGTTCGAACCAAAGATTTTCCTTTAACTCTCCAGACTGGGATGGGAGGCCTTCAATCTCCACCAGCAAGTGACTTTGTAGGATGTAAAGCCCCTGTGTGGCATCAGTCCAGGGCCTTAATTAGAGGTGGTCTGTGGGTTTTCCTTATACACTGAACCTTAAGAAATGATACATCTCAGTGAGATTGAGTCTCAGGTCTTCGTATCATCTATTTCTTTCTCAAGGTGCCTTCTACTATCAACTAAACTTATACAAACTTGTCTCTGCAATTCCACTAGACTTTTGCTAGTAAAACAGGAAAATATTCTGTTATGCTTAAAGAGAACCATGGAATTTTGTATTTAGAGTTGGGAACTCTCTCATTCTATAGATGAACAAACTTAAGCCTGGAGAGGAAAATGAAGTCAATCATTAAAAAAATAATTTAAAAATTGAGGGTCTACTGTGAGGCAAGCACTGTGATTCAAGGTGAATAACATGGGCTCTGCCCTCCTGTAGAGTGTACACCAGTAGGAAACACTGACAAGGAGACAGGTGATTGGATAACAGCTTAGAAATGGCACCCGTGGAAATTTGCAACAGATATATCTTTACTTGGTGATATCCTTGTGAGCATATCCTGAGCTTTGTGACTTTTGCTTTGACACTTGTATCTACTGGGGTGTCCTTGGTCTCAATAACTAAGCACAGAGTGTTTGGACAGACTCTAGTCAGGCTCAGCAGCTCACACTACCTTCTTTGAACAAAGATATTCCCTCAACTTGTAGAGCACTGGCACATCTTACAAGGACCCATGGTCTCCACTAACTCATAGAAGATGTTGGCAACATTTCCATCCACCACTGCCACCTAATGACTCTTTTGGCTACTACAGCTCTGGTTCTACTTCCTGATTTTGAACTCTGGGATTCTGGCCCCAGGCAGAGAGGTGTTGACTTGGTGACCCTAAGGTCCTGTTCCATCTTGGAAGCCTGAGATTCTATAATTGCCTTTGACATTAGAAGACAATGATTGTGTTTTGAAGAGTAAGAAACCCAAATAAATCCAAATCAATAAACCTTTGATGAGGTCTTCCACAAACCTAGAAAAAGAAAACACCCAGAAGACTAAAAAGCACAGTGTAAATGTAAAGAGCTTGGCAAATGGGGAGCCTGGCAGGCCAGCAGCTGTGTTGAAGCAGTGGCCATGTATGAATACTTGTTATTCTTTTAGGGCTGGCTCTTCTATCTTCAGTCATGAACCACGTTTTTGCTCAAGCTCCAAGAACATGCTTTCACTTGATTCTATTACAAATTATAATTGATGTTCTTAATGGAAAACTTTCCAGCTGTTGTTTATTTCAGTATTTTGGGATGAACAACGTTTTTCTTAGTGTATAATTTGGTATTCTTCAACAGTGTGCCAAATTTGTGTGTCATTATTATCAATCAGACAAGGTGTATCATGCCAAATGATGATGAGAAAGAGTGTTCACTTTGGTCTCTCTCACATCCCTTCCCATGAAACCATCAGAACCCTGGATTTCCTGGTATTTCTAGATTCACAGACTTACTCCAAGGGCTGTTTAGTAATACCACAGGCTTAGAGCTAGAACCTGTGGTGGCATCTTTAAGGGTATAAAAATATTTGACATGAAAATAATTTTTATTGAGTTAGAAAAGTACAAAATAAAGATTACTAATTAATTTAATGTCTATGAAAATGTACCATTTGTTTCTTTTAATTTAGGATTTATATGAATCACATCACAATTAAGAATAACTTGAAGGCCAAATTTTTCTACCGTTGTATCAATTTCTCATTAAGTGTGATGGTTGCTAAGAAATCATAGCCAGTGATAAAGTAAATAAGTTTCTCATTCACAAACCATTTGAAAAACAAAATTATAAAAATCAGTTTCAAGTTTTTGTGAAAAGTCACTTTTATTATTGGATATGGGAGTACTCACATAGATTTGATATAATGTGGGGGGAAGACAAGACAGTTTTTAAAGGTTCTGAATGTTCTTTAAATTTTTCTCCAAAGACCTAAAGATATGGTCAGAAACCTCCTGCTGCAAACACCAAATAGTTTTCAGTTCTCAAATCTTTACATTTCTTAACACATAAAGTTTTAAAAGTTCATAAGAAATTTGTTTTCTATTTTGTTATAATCTGTACTTGTTTAATTCCATTTTAATAGCTATCATTGAGATAAAATCAAACTCCAGGAAGAAGCATTATATTTACTTTATGGGTTTATTTGTCTGTGACACACTGCCCCTGGGAAATGTGAGTTCTACAGTTTAGACTGAAAACTCTTGAGAGATGATGGTAGCAACTCTCCACTCTTACTTATTCTTTTTAAAAAAAAAAAAAATACTTTATTTATTTAATTTTTAAATCCTCAATCCAGGATATTTTTCCATTGATTTTTCAGAGAGAGTGGAAGAGAGAGGGAAAGACAGAGAGAACTATGGATGTGAGAGAAACACATTCATTGATTGGCTGCTGTAAGAGCCCCAACCTGGGCCTTGTCCAGGGAGGAACCTGCCACCTAGGCACATGCCCTTGACCTGAATCAGTTCTTTGGTCCATAGGCTGACACTATTCACTGAGCCAAACTGGCTAGGGCTTATTCTTCTTTTCAGGAACATGTTAAGAAATCATTACAGGCAATTATAAAGACTTCAGCTTGATGAAAAGTTCTGAAGAGTTTGTTTGTTGTTGTTGTTGTTGTATCTTATCACATAGTAATATCACATGCCTGTTGTATAACAGTACATTTATAAGGAAACTAGAAAATATTCTCTGAGAATAATCCACATTGTTCCTAAGAATAAGCTTGAATTCCTTGTTCTGCAGTCTTCTGTAAAAGTTGACCCAGACCTAATTCCAGAAATTGCATTGATTCTTCCATGCTCCTCTCTGTTTTTTCTAAATAGTACAGAATAATTCCACCTTTAGCCACAAACCAACTAATTCTTGGGGAATTAGGTCTGTGCCCCTTCACCTCAGGGCAAAATTGCTCTCAACTGCTCTCCTTATGGCCAGCTGGTTTATTAACTTGAATACCTGGAATCCTGACTTTAACAATCTTCTGATTCACCCTTTCCGGGGTTTAGGGTTCATTAGAAGTCCTTCTTTACCTCTTTAGTCAGTATAGCTCAGTTGTTTGAGCATCATCCCATGCACCAAAGGTTGCTGGTTTGATTCCTGGTCAGATCAAACCCCAGGTGTTGGTTTGATCTCTGGTCTGGGTGCCAATAGGAGGCAACCAATAAGATGTTTCTCTCTCATATCAATGTTTCTCTCTCTCTCTCTCTCTCTCTCTCTCTCTCTCTCTCTCTCTCTCTCCTCTCTCTCTCTCTCTCCCCTCTCCCTTCCTTTCTCTCTAAAATAAATTAAATGTAATTTTTTCAAAGTCCATCTTTTTGATATGTCTCCTATCTTACTGTCTCATCTCAGTGAACTGGAGCTCCCATTACTTCCCCATGGATGCTACATCTCCTTTTAGAGAGGACTTGGGTCTGTCTTACTGGTCTCTGTGGGCCAGGGCCTAACACAGTGCCTTGTACCCAGAGGTGTATTGTACCCAGAGGAGCTTATGTAATGTTTGTTATTCAATTAATTAATAAACGAATTAGAGTGTGAATGAATATTGCAATGCTATGACTGATAGAAAGGTAAGTACTCAGTGAGTCTTAAGGGATAAGAAAGAATGTTTGGGGCTGGAAGTTGTGTTCAGGAAACTTAGACTTTTCCAAAAGAATGGCTTGACAAGAAATGTGAGATTAGTGAGGAAAAGAAAATATGCAATTTAGGTGACAGAGGGTACCTGACTCATGATGCCCTGTGCTTTTAGCCTAATTTGCCTTTTTAGCCTAATTTGTCCCAGCATACCTTTTTCCCTTGGCAGGAGCCTTTGTTAGTAAAGATGATGATGGGCCTGGGTCCCCTGTTGCTGGTCTTCATGCTGGGTCTGGGTCGGACCCCAGTGATCCTGGCTCAGAATGAAAACAGGTACAGACACTTCCTGGCCCAGCACTATGATGCCAATCCAAGTGGCCACAATGGCAGATACTGTGAAACCATGATGAGGAGATGAGGCATAACTTTACTCTGCAAAGACACCAGTAACAACATCAAGGCCATCTGTGAAGATGAGAATGGAATGCCTTACAGAAAAAATTCTGAATAAGCAGGTCTCCTTTCCAGGTCCTACTTGCAGGCATAAAGAGGGTCCCCCCGGCCTCCCTGCTGGTACGGAGCCACAGCAGGGTCCAGAGACATAGTTGTTGCCTGTGAACATGGCTTGCCTGTCCCTTTGATGAGTCCCTTTACCGTCCATAACCAGCAAGCCCCTGGGCCAGAGTTGGCTCTGCTCTCCATTCCTGGCATTTCCCCACACACTCCAAAACAGTGGTGACTACATTCATTGCCAGGGGCCCAGAAAATGAGCAGCCTGGATCTTTTGTTTTCTGTTTTACAATATGTAATAAATAAAAATGTCTCTGAAATCAGTAAGAATCAAAGTCTTCTCATCAATTCTTGGCCTATTGATTTTCCCCCATTTTCTCTACTCAGCTGCCCCCAGAGAGGATGGCATAGAATACAAATGCCCTTTGCCCTGTCAGTTAGTTCTTTCTCAGTCAATAGGGAGGTAGACTTCCCCTTCCTGTGAGTGGAAGGATGGATGTAAATTCATCTTACAGAGAGAGCTGGGAAATTCCATGGCTCTTGGCTGCTAAGCAAAATTTTCATGAGAGGCAAATTGTTCTAGCTGTCAAATAAGCCAATATTACCTTTACAAAAGTTAAACTTTGAGGAGTAGTGTTTAGAACTAAATGCCAACAGATTAATTAAACTTTATATCTACCTCTCTCTTAAACTTTCTCTTTCCTCTCTGTTTCTCTCTCTCTCTCTCTCTCTCTCTCTCTCTCTCTCTCTCTCTCTCTCTCTCCCTCTCTCTCTCTCTCTCTCTCTCTCTCTCTCTCTTTCTTCCCAACACATACACCAACACACCAACACACACACACACACACACACCTGCATGAATACGAAAATTCACTCCTGGTACCCACCTTTTGTCTTACGCAGGAGGTAATTTTGAATTGCTGTGACTAGACTGCTCCCAGGATATTCTTCTGGTTATTTTATATAAAGATTAAGAATTTGATTACTTTCCATTATTTTCTCCTGAATCTTTTACTTTATCAACAGATGTCAGGCAACTGTGAGGTCTTTGGGAATTTATAGAAAGATCCCAAGCTTATCCCTTATTCTTCTTCATCTAGATTTGTTTTCAATGAAACACATACTCAGTTGAATAGACACTTTCTTTATAAAATACACTAATCAATTCACAGATTTAATGGTTAACTTCCCCTTACCTAATTTCTATCAAGAGGTGCCTGAATATTTTATTTATAAAGTGGTTGTTAATAAATTAAAGTTATGAATCACTAGTTTTGCTGTCTTGTGAATATATGACTGTGCTGGTCATGGTATTCACAATGGTGCCCTCTGCAGCTGCCTACATTGCCCTGAAATGGGCCAAAAGCCTTGCTTTTTCAATACCCAGGTTATAATAAGTGTCTAGGTGCCACCTAGGAGAGCCCAGACTCACTGAAAGTATTTAAACTTATGCAGGAAAAAATGGGGAAGTAAATTACTGGTGCACACTCAGCACATGAATCTTTCTTCCTTGACTTTACCTATTTCAAACTTGATATCAATGTCATTTCCTAAGAAAGTAGGAAGAAGAGTTTTCGAAACTTCTCTTAGTAGAAAATTTGCCTTATTTAAAATTCCAAAAAACCCTTAGGAAGTGAGAAAGGTCCAGATTTTGGTAGAATATTTTGAATCTTTTCTCAGGTTCTCCAACCAGTACCTCCACCCTGATATGATGCAAGATGACTTCCATAGAGATCATTGACCTACTCCAGGCCTTGATAGGGAAAGCCAAAAGTATGGACCATTATTGTATTGAGTGTGCCATAGCTGTGAAAACACATATCTTCTCCAAAAATCTGCTTAGAGAATTATCATTGCATTCTCTTCTATGGTGTTAGGGCAAATGACTGTTTCCTAGGAAATCACACGGCAATGGGATGGAGCTGTTTACTGACCTGCTGATGGAAGTAGCAGCTGGGTAGCCAAGCCTAGCACTTTTTGCTCTGGGTCTCTTGTTCTCTCACAACATAAAGCTGCTTAAAATTAAATGTCATGTGACAGGCAAGTCAGTCTGTATCTCAAGTGAATCATTTGAGTAATTGAAGTCCTGGTCAGCTTTGCAAGGAAAAGAAAACAAAACCCTCAAAATGTCCAAGCCCTTTGAAGAATGGTGATATGCAAGGAAGAAAATTCCACTCAATGTGAAGAGGAAAATTTTCTGTAGGGACCCAACATAAATTCTAGTAACTAAGATATTTCAACTTAAAAACAGCCTTCTAATTTAGAAGGAATACATGTACTCTACACAATAAGGGGGAGGGGAATAATAATATACACAACTTGGTGTAGTCATTCATTATTTTACACAGATTGAAGGAATCAAAGGAAACCAAGAAAAATAGAAATTGCAAAAGTGATCATTACCAACAGTTACTGAGCACTTACTGTGTACCTGGCATTATGATAAGCACTTAACATTGATTTTATCATTTATTCCTCATAACATCCCCAAGAGGTAGGTATTATTATACTCACTTACAAATGAGGAATAATGCTGAGAGAGGGTAAGTAATTTTCCCACATCATGTAGTTAAAGTGGCAGAGCTAGATCTTTGGGGTCACAGTATCAAAAGAAATTCTTATTGAGAATCAATGTCGTAGAGTGGAGAAAGCCTTTGGGGCAAGCTCTGGCCAAAAAATATGTGTTGGGATGGTTTGGGCATCATTTCATTTTCTGTTGTAGCTAGAATCTTGAGATACACCCATTGATGTCTATATTGGACTTCTGTTGGCAAATATTTGTTGATGGCTTATTAAATCAGTTTGTTATTGTGGCTGAGGCTGTGGATTTGCTCTTGCATGAATAGTTTAGGTATTCTCTGTAGCCAGTTATCTTTCTAAATCATATATTGGACACGAAGCAGGATGAAAAAAAGTTAGACAGTACCAGGCAAAATCAGAAGTGCAAGATTAACCATGCAAGATTAGGTTTGGGGAAAATAACCCAAAGTACATTGTTGTGATGAAGCTATTACCCACGTGCTAAGTGTACCTTCATTAGTCTAAGGATGAGGAGTTAATCAAGCATTCATTCTCTCTTGTTCCCACAACTGTTCCCTTCTCTCTCTTCCTAAGTCCATATATCATATCTATTTCTGTAGGCACTGAAATGTGACCTAGAGCTTTCTAGCTTTTTGTATACAAGCAAAAGGTGGCTGTGACTATAGGAGAAAGCATTATAAAGAATGAAGTTATAAAAAAAAAGAAAACAAACAAAATAAAAGAATGAAGTTATGTTTGAAACTGGTATGCAGGTCCCTCATCAGCCATTTCAGTCACCCAGACAGTGTGACCTGCCATCATGAAGCAGCATCTTTGAAAACAAAGGACAGTAGTACCTATACACATCAAACCAGGACTTTAGCTATGATCAGCTCTTGGACTGCATATGTAGAAATGGCCCTGTATGATTCTCAAAAAACTGTCCTTTCTGTTTTGGGTTGCTCACTTCCTGTTGAGTCAGAGATTAATTTTATTTGCTCTAGTACAGTGATTTTCAACTGGTATGCCACAATAATTTTTAAAATCTGCAATTCCTGACTATTTAGTCAGGAGCTCTGACCTCTTTTCTCTTAGATTGTCAAATTAAAAAATGACAACCAACACAATAGCTGCCTGGTGTGAATGAAACAATATTATACCTATTTATTTTGTCAGATTGACAAATAATATATTTTTTGGTGTGATACAAAATTTAATAATTAGTTTATGTGTGCCATGAGATGAAAAAGATTGAAAATCACTGTTCTAGTGAGTCAGCCCTGCCTCATTGCCATGGTCAAGGAGATTCACAGTTCATGAGTTCATGCCAATCCCAGGAGTGACCGTCAGATGGCAGCATCTAGCTAGTTGGTGTTGGTGAGATATTCCCACTTACACTCCAACCCTATTCCACCCCTGATTAAACTCTGTTGCTAGAGAGAAGCAACCCTGAACGTAAATGTTTTGAATAACCTGAATATTTGGGGAGTGGAAACAGAAAGGCAGCAGAAGATGTGGGAAAAGCACTGATTTTAGAGTCATATAGATCTGGGTTCGTTTCTCTACTCGGTCCACAGAAGCAATTTTCTGACACTATATGGCAATGCTTTCTTTGTTGTGTCTCTGAAGGTTTTTGTTTAGTGTTTGTGTTGTTTTTAAACTGTATTAAACATATGTTTATTTTCCACTGCCAAAAGTGCCAACAAAAGGATTCTGCAAGTAGAGACAACAGAAAACTAGCAATCGCTATTGACAAGAAAGACACAGCATGAAGGATACATGCATAATAATGAAATATATCCAGGGCCATAGTTTTTGGTTGTGCATAGCAGCAAGGAAAAAAGACAGTGTAAGTCTTCTTTTGTGGCAATTGTGTTATTGAGATTTATTTTTAAAATTTCTTTTATCAGTCAATTCTACAAGTCATTTTGTTTTATTCATTCATTAGTTCCCCCGTTTGTTTATTAGTTCACTCAACCAATATTTACTATCTTCGGAGCACTTTGGCTGGATACTCTTTTTTTTTTATATAGGATTAGCAAGATTTCAAAAAAGACTTGATTTAATATCATTAAAAGAATGCCAACTGGGTGAAAAAGGTGAAGAAATTAAGAAGTACAAATGGCCAGTTTTAAAAATAGCCATGGGGATGCCAAGTCAATATAGGAAATACAATCAATAATGTTGTAGTAATGATGTGTGGTGTCAGATGGGTGCTAGACTTATGTGGTGATCACTTCTTAAGCTATATAAATCAGTATGTAGTATACCTGTAGTACAATATGTCAACTGTAATTAAAATTTTTTAATTTAAAAAAAGAATACTCACATGAGAGGAAAGGCTAACCCTAAAAGTTACTCTATTCTTTTTCCTACACCTTCCTCAACTCCCAAATGTCAGGAATTAAAATCAGTTCACAAACTCTCATTGGCATATCCTGTCTATCCAAACCTTTGGGAATCAGAGTCTCCAGGGAACCGAACACTCTCCAAAGATCACATTATTAGAGAATTTCCTCAAGAGACAGACAACTCCAGTGTCATTTATTTATTTTTTTAAATATATTTTATTGATTTTTTTACAGAGAGGAAGGGAGAGGGATAGAGAGTTAGAAACATCGATCAGCTGCCTCCTGCACACCCCCTACTGGGGATGTGCCCGAAACCAGGGTACATGCCCTTGACCGGAATTGAACCTGGGGCCCTTGAGTCCGCAGGCCGACGCTTTATCCACTGAGCCAAACCAGCTAGGGCTCCAGTGTCATTTAGATCTGCCTTTTCACACCCTGGCCATACAGGACATATACACCTGGGCTTCTACCTGTTCAGTCTCTGCCCTGAGTCATTGTACTGGCTACAGCACCGTCTCTCTATAAGAGAAAAGGTCTTGCTTTCAGAGAAGATCATGTTTGCAAACTTTTTACTCTTTGGGAAGCTGATGAGAAAAGTTGTGAGCAGGGAAGTGAGGAGGAAAGACTAGACTATAGAATTGAGGAAATATCAACTTGCCATTCTCAAGACCTCTCTCTGGTGCCCATTTGTTACCTTCTTTTCTCCTTCCCCTTGGTTTCTCTCCAGGCACCTCCAAGGTAGTGATGGCTCTCCAGAAGACCCTTTCATTGCTTCTGCTCTTGTTGCTGACCCTGCTGGGGCTGGGGCTGTTTCAGCCCTCCTATGGCCAGTCCATGTACCAACAATTCCAGCAGCAACATGTGGACTCTACACAGAGAGGTGGCACCAGCTCCTACTGCAACAAGATGATGCAAACACGGGGGATGATGAGGCCTACCTGCAAGCAATTCAACACCTTCATCCATGCAGACGTCAGGGCCATTAATAACATCTGCAGGAACCCCAAGATCAGGTGCAAGAATGGCAAGATGAACTGCCATGCGGGGGTAGTGAGAGTCACAGACTGCAAGCTTACAGCAGGTTCCCCGGGAAACTGCAGATATCAGGGCAGGGGCAGCTCTAGGAGTGTGGTCATCGCCTGTGATGGTAAACCCCTGGTGCCTGTGCACTTTGACAGATAGATACTACCCTGAAGCAGTTATGGCCCCGTGGTTGACCTTTTACTTATTCCTTGAATATCAATGAGTAATGCATTTGAGCTATGTCTACTTATGTCTATTTCTTTTTCTCTATATAATCTATTCTGTTAAATACATCAAAGAGAAATGGAGACATAAACGTATAATGGGACTGGGCTTTCTATAATAACATTTTCTATAAACTCGTGCTTCCTTTTATAATACTGATCAGCTTAGCTCTCTCAAATCATATCCTCTGGAATTTAGTCATTATATGTATGATATAGCATTTCACGTATTTTAAGGTATTTCCATCTTAGTTATCTCATTGTAATACTACCGCACCCTTGTGATGCTCATTTTGCTACAAAAGGGGCCCAAAGTTAAAGGATTTGTTAAAGAACATGAAGATAGTTGAAAAGCTGAAACCAACAATCCATTTCCACTGGCTATTAATCCAGGGATTTTCCTACTTCATCACAGGGAATGCTTTAAAAGTAACTGCTTTTTGATATTCTCAAAAGTCAGCTGTTGGGGGGAGCATTAAACATTTAGAAATATGAACAGGCAAAATGAGAGCTCTGTCTGTATAATTTGGCAGTCTTGTTATGTTTGTATCTAGTAAGGAACTTTCTTTTTCTCTTCACAAACTTTTGAATCATAGTAGTAAGTCAGAGTATTAACAATGTACTAGATCATTAAGACTCATTCTCTCTTCCTGACTGGAAAGATTTCTCATGTTTTCTTTGTAATAAAGAACTCAAACTACAGATATCTGTGAAGATGGTGCTATCGTTCTTGGGTGGGATTTCTTTTCTTTTATCCTCTTTTAATTCTTTTCTAGTTTATAAACATGCACCAACACCTTAATACCCTCATAAACTGGTCCATGATTAAAACCTATTGGATCAATGACCATGACAGAGAAACATTTGTGTCATTTACTAAAGACAATTCTTACACCCTTCCCTTTTCCCTTTGATTATTTTGAAACATATTGGAGAACAGAGATGTATGAAGACACTAGCAGCTAAAAATGGAAGTATGTATGTGAGTGTATGTGTGTGTGTGTGTGTGTGCATGTGAAAGGACTAAACTGAAAATATTTGAATTAAAGCAAATATACATTGTTTATGTTTAAGGTGTGCAACCTCATTCAGTATACTAGTACATATGCATTGTGAAAGAATCACTACAATCAAGGTAATTCACCTATCTGTTACTTCACATGATTACCAAAAGTGACCCCATTTTGGATTGCTTTCTACTCCATTCTTTTCAACACTACTGAACATCATAGCTTAGCCCACCAGTTTCTTCCGACTACATATTGCTTTCACACCATTGTAAAGTTAAAAAATCCTAGGCATGAAAATTCTATATAATAAAAGCGTAGTATGCAAATTGTCCCCTAGACCGGGAGTTCCACCAAGGGGTGGGGCCAGCTGGGGCAAGGGAAGGAGGGCCTGGCCTGCGGCAGCAGGTGGCTGGGGGAAGAGTGGGAGTACCGGGTCGGTAATCGGCAGCCGCAGCCGCTAAGGACCATACCAATGCATGGATTTCATGACCTAGACCTCTAGTTCTTAAAAAAAAAATTGTGGATCATTTTTGCTAATCCATGTCACCAAACTAAAACTTAATAACTAACCAAATTTCAGCCTTTTTCATAGATGAAATTTAAACCAATCAATTTAGAATTACCTGATCAGCACTGGTGAGATAATCTGGCTGATAAGACTCCCTGCCTTCCCCTGAATGAAGGTGCCCTTGCTTAAAATAATCTAGTCTTTAACTTGGTAATCCCACCCTCTTTTTGCCTATAAAAACCTTCCATTTTGTACAGCTCACCAAAGCGCCTTTCTAGTTGCTAGATAGCATGCTGCCCAATTCCTAATTGCTTAATAAAGCCAATTAGATCTTCAAACTTACTTGGCTGAATTTTGTTCCTTAGCTCCTGCCCCCAGGGCCTTGCCATTCCTTTGTACCCAGAAGACTGTCTTTGATGTACGACCCCTTTGCTCCAGGCTCTTCTCAGAGTGACCCCCGGTGTTCTAGATGAGGAGATAAACAGGTGCACAGAGTAAGGCTGTCTCCTCTCCCCCCCACCACTGCCAGTGAATTGGAACACTGCCCTCTCACATCTATTCCTTTCTCACTGCCTCAGACTTCTTAGCTCTAAGAAAAGGGAAAGAACACTGACTCTGTTCTGTAGATTCACACACTAATCCCCATGAACCTCTGAACGTGAGTATGGGATCTGAAAAGGGCAAATTAGAGTTAGAAGGGTTGGTACTGAGCATGGCTGGGGAAAAGTCACAAGAACAGTGGAAGGGGCTTGCTTGACCTTCTAGGTGATAGAGTTGAGAATGCAGTGATCCAACTTGTGAGAAGCAAAGATGAGAATTTAACTCAACATTAATCTTACTAATTCACACCTCCCTTCCTCCCTAATATTTTCAAGCATAATACATTGAAGTAGCTTGAATCATGGTCTTCTCATCCTGATTAGGCCATTTGAGCTAGGGATAGGGTGCCACAAATGAGAACATGCCTATCCCTTATTCTGTGTCTGATAGAGCACTCGAGACCCCCAAAAGTACTCTCATGCAAATCCCATTAGTCTATCACAGGTCTGTAAAGGAGCTAGTATTAGGCTCATTTGAGGACACCAATTCTGAGATATTGAGAATCAGATTAGAGTTTCTTTGGGGCCAGGTTAACTCCTCATGCTAACTGAGGACAGGGAGCTGGTTTAAAGCAGAGACTTTTTCAAACATATCTAGGCCCTGATTTTGACCAGAGCAGTTCCTGTGAGGGCAGTTTCAATCTTGGTACTTGGTTGCTAAAAACACTATTTCTAAACTGCATTTCCTTTATGATAGTATTCTTAATGGCAAATCAAGATCATTCAGCATGATGATAATTAGGGAAATGGTCTCTGAGAAGGCAAGTGGGCAATCAGAAGTGCTACCATATTTCAGGCAGCCTTTGGGGAAGTGCTATAAGGAATCAAGATGAGATAAGCCCCACTTGCAGAGTCTGTTTTAATTGCAGCCTGGGATTTCAGGGAGCCAAAGCCTTCCTGCTTGGAAAATGTTTCCCAAGTCTACTCATCTTCTACTTTCCCTTAAACTTTTTCTATTTCACAGACATAAAATTTAAAATACCATTCTCTTTCAGACACACTCTTATGAGAACACATCTGAGCTGTAAAACAGAGCTAGCTAGAATGCTCCTTGTTTTGGGTGAAGAGGGTGTTTGGAATTCTCAAAATAAATTTCATCTATTTTCTACAATTTTGTGGTTGTCTCACTCAGGCTCTAGCATATTTTCAGTTCTTGTAAATTTTATTATCTCATGAGATTTATCATCTTCTAGTTGGGAACCAAATGGTAAAATTGAGCCTAAGTGTCTACATTGGCAGGGAAAGGAATTTTAAGGTGGAGCTCAGCTCACGGCAATGTGGCAGCTATGTTTTCCTCTCTCTTCAATGGAGACCCACAGGTGATCCTGGTGACTGAGATGTCCTCCTCTCTGAAGGTCCTAGGTGCTCTCTTATTCCTGCTCATCCCCTTTTGTGGGCTCCATGTACACAGCCAGAACCTTTCCTGGAGGCAATTCATGAAACGGAACCACCTGAGCACAAGCTGGGGATTCAATGAGTACAGATGCAATGATCTCATGAGAGGAAGAGAAGCTCCAAAAGACAGGAACTATCACATCTTCATCTATACCTTCTGGCACAAAATCGAGCATATATGCATCAGGAACTGGAGAGATCGCTACAGAAATGTATACTAGTATATATGGGCTCAATATCCCTTCAAAATAATCCATGTTACTCGGTGAATAACAAAAAGGGCTACAAAGAGCACAGGAGTTACAGCTACATTGAATTCCATTGTGGCACAAATGGGTTTGTTGATAGCATAGAGGACATCTAATTGTTAGAGGTTATCAGTAACCTCTACCTGTACCCCCTGGTTTTAGTAGAGTGATGAGTGTTTCCCAAGTGGTGGACCTTGCCCACATCAATAGCCCTTGCTAATCACTACTTTGCATTTATGTGCTAATGTTTTCCAACTACTTAGAGTTATGTATCACATGGTTTCTTGATATCACAACTTTAGCTATATTGGTTCTCTGCCTGGATACCCTCTGTTGTCATTTACCTGCTCTACCATTTTATATATATAATTTTTTTTAAAGATTCAGCTCATGTGGCATCTCTTTTTGACTAACCCAGGAATTTTCTTGATTTGATTCCTTATACCTACCCAAGTTGAATGATCCTCCCTTTACAATAAATTATATCATTCTAATGTGTGTGACATTTATATATGTTATATGTGCAGAGTATATGTGGTGATTGGTATAAGTATCCATTGACATGGATTATGCTTGAATGTGATTTATGCTATGTGTAGTTTAAGATGAGCGTTATATATGTGTGTAATATGCTTATGTGTGTGATGAGAATGTAAATGTTTAAGTACTAAGTTGAGGAAAATTGTGACTTAGGCATTGATTGTGTCGACATGCTGAATTTCACTCAGATTGGGAGTGTGGGGGTGGGCAGAGCTGATTTAATATAATATGTAGTATAATCCTAACTCATAGTATGTGCTTAGTCTACATTGGCCTTCCTTTCCCATCTTTTGGCTTGGTACTTTCATTTTGACTTTGATAAAACCAACATCACTAGTGCCCATCAATCATCTCCTCTCCCTGGCTTCCGAGGATAGAGGTTTCTAATACAAAAATGTAGGCTGTCTTCTGTATGAAAGCTATAAATTCCCAGGATTATAAATAACCTTCTCCATAAGCTATAGAAAGGTTCCTACTGGACTCATTTATTAAGAATATCTCTAAGGCCCAGCTTGCATTGTTCAGTGGTTGAGTGTCGACCCATGAGCCAGGGAGGTCATGGTTTGATTTCCACTCCGGGCACATGCCAGGGTTTCATGCTTAATTTCCAGTAGGGGGCCTGCAGCAGCAGCCAATCAGTGATTCTCTATCATCAATGATGTTTCTATTTCATCTCCTTTCTCTAAAATCAACAAAACAAATTTTAAAAAAATATTTCTAAGGAGGCCAATGCAATTTAAGGGGCTTAAGGCAGTGTTTCCTGAGGAATGATACATTATGTAGAAGATACTAGCACAATTGACTTTATCTGATAATAATCATTTTCACTTGGCAGAGAAATAGGTTGGGATAGGAGAAATAGGGTGGGGTTGGCAACTCTTCTCAAGAATGAAGTTCAAACCCTAGCTGGTTTGGCTCAGTGGATAGAGCACTTGCCTGCAGACTGAAAGGTCCCAGTTTTGATTCTGGTCAAGGGCACATGCCAGGTTGCGGTCTCGATCCCCAGTAGGGGGCGTGCAGGAGGCAGCCAATCAATGATTCTCTCTCATCACTGAGGTTTCTATCTCTCTCTCTCCCTTCTTCTCTGAAATCAATAAAAAAATATTTTTTAAAAAAGAATGAGGTTCAACGGAGAGAGAAAATGGTGGCTGAATAGGCACGCGTGTGGTGCACCTCATCCCGGGGCCATACTGGAAAAAGTGTGCACAACACGCGTGCCTTTCTCACTATCAATTTTCCTAAACTTAGTACTTAAACATTTACATTCTCATCACACACATAAGAAGAATGGTAGGAACAGGGATCTGGGCTTGGGAGGGGCACCCAGCCACTAGTCCAGGAGGGTGAGGAGGAAGCTGCATTGCACCAAAGCCGCATTTCTTGGCAACAGGCACTACATCCAACTGTGGCAAGGAAAAGCCACACGGCTGCTGGCAGCCGGAATCTGGACCTAAGACCACAGCCGCAAAAAGTTGCTCCACAAAAGATGGCCCAAAAGGCAGCCCAAGCAGCAAGGTGCTGGGGGAAGATAAACTAAGGTGACCAGATTTTAACATTGGTAAAGCGGGACACCATTGATGGGGGGGGGGGGGGGGTTCTTGATTAAAAATTTGGTCTATATGGAGCAACAAAAATTTTCATAGAAAGCAAAAATAGTATTGTAATATATTTTTTTTAATTTCAACATAAGTACAATTTACAAATATAATAAATAAAAAATTATGTATAGTATTATTTTATTCTTTGGCATATTTCTTATTTGAGTAAATTTTTTTTAGTAGATTGCTGTCGTTGTTTAAAAGGTTATGAATTTGCCGTAACGTAAGTCATAAGTGTCACTTTCAAGGCCGGCGCTAGACATTTTGCTGCCACTATAAAATATAAATAATACGAGTACTGTCTGCTAAATTTAAGAAAATTTATGTATTTATGAAATCCTACCTAATAATAGACAAATATGCAAATTGACCGCACCTTCGCTACGCCCAAGCCACGCCCACCAGCCAAGCCAAGCCCACCAACCAATCAGGACGAGTATGCAAATTACTCAACCAAGATGGTGGTTAATTTGCATATCAAGACAGCGTAGAAAGAAGCCAAGAGCTGCAGAAGGGAGCAAAGCTGCTGAGAAGCAAGCAAGCCGGGGGGAGGAGAAGGGAGGAGTGGAGGCGGGGCGGGGGAGAAAGGAGAAAAGCAGGCGGGCTGGCGGAGAAGGTGGGGTGGGGTAGAGTGCAGAAGGAAACCCTATTGCAGGATTCTTCCTGCAACGGGAATGCTAGTAAATAAATAAATTACTTACCTAAATTATCTGAATAGCTGATTTGTAATGACATCACTTGTTTAACTAGCTTACTAGCACGAAGTACGATGTGTATCCTCTGAGAGACAGTTACAAAATGTTTTTGTTGTTGCCAATCCCAAAAAATGCCATTGTTCATTAAGTCCAAACAATGGTGGTCAAATTCTAAGAACTGATCAACAATGCAAACTTTGATAAGCAGTTCTCGATAATCAGTTCTCAACAATTATTTGTTATTATTAAAGTTTAACATTATAAAATTAACAAAAATAATATAAAACTCATATCCTGGCTAAATAGCCACATGGCTGCTGAAAACCGTATATTCCCTTCCCTTTCTCCTGCCGTTCCCTAGCTTGTCGTGCATTCTTTCCAAAAATCGGGACTTTTTTAAAACGCCACGGGACGCGGGACAAATTGTTAAAACATCGGGACTGTCCCACCAAAAGCGGGACGTCTGGTCACCTTAAGATAAACCCGCAGTTTTGTGGTTGTTTTGTCCTTTCTTTTATTTCCTAAACCCAGAACACAGGACTTTTGGATTGCAAACACTTACCTGAGGCTTCGGTGCAGAGAGAGAGGCACAGACTTGAGGGACCTGAGGAGAGGCTGGGGAGGGAAACAGGGCAGGGAGACTTGGCCAGTAATCCTGTGTTGGGACATTCTTAAGCTTTCAACCTAAGCCTCCATTTCTCCCCAGAAGAGCTAGCTCTCCCCCCAGTAGCATCAAGGCAGGTAATATAGCCTGCCACACCCTGCCTGCATTTTGAGCTATACAAAGGAAACAAAGGCAGAGGCCAGGTTTATGGGTCTGAATAGGCCCAAAGAGCCCTCAGTAACTGGATTGGAAGATGGGCCAGTCTGCCCCGCTATTCTGCAAACCAGACTGATAAAAACTCCAGGTTGTCAGCCAACCCCATTGGTCTCCATACAAGGATCTTTGACCAACCAAGGCCAGAGTTATATTATTGGCTACTCATGGAGGGGTGGCTATGGGTCAGGGAAAAAACACCCATCTTACTCCCTGAATGCGAAACAGCACCAACCTCACCTAAAGCCCTGTCAGAAACAGATACATGAGTGATTAAGACTGACAGCTGGCAGACAGGCAAAGAGGGCAGATTGATCCCAGGTGCTTGCAGCCAAGGCCTTTGGAGACAGACACAAGCAGAGGACCTGTGGACTGCTTGGAGCTTCAAGCCAGGTGCTAAAAGCCAAAAGATAGTGCCTGACAGTGGCCAGCACCTAGTACCAAACAGGAAGCCCAGAATTAGCAGACAGAATGGAAGAGTGGGGTCCTAAACCAGCTCCCAAAGGGCATTAAAACTCAGCTGAAGTGAGTGACACTTCACTTCTTTTTTTAATTCTTATTATTTAAAAAAAATTTTATTATCATTTTTCATTTTACCTTATTTTATTTTTCTTTGCACCATTTTCTTCCTCACTTCTCTTTCTTTCCTCCTATTTCTCTTTTCCTATCTCTTGTATTAGTTTTTTTCTTTCCTTTCCTTTTTATCTTTTTAAAAATGAACCTTTTCTATCTGCTTTATTGATGTGTCTCTGTTGTTTTATTCATATATCTAATTTCCTCTTACCTGCTCCTCTTCCATTTCCCCTTCTCTTTTCTTTCTCCTCACTACTCAATTTTATCTTTTCTCTCTCTCTCTTCTCTTACTCTTTTCTTCTCTTAATTTTTTAACTTGTTTCACTTTCTAAATTCCTATCTTCTCTCTCCTCTACTCTGTTTCAATTTTTTTAAAAAAATATTTATTTTTATTTCTTTTTCTCCTGCCTTTATTCCAAACCATGATCCTTCTCCTATTCATCCAATTCCTCAACCTTATATTTTCTATTTAAGCTCTGCATCTACAGATTCTGCTCTCCCCCCCTTTTTTTTCCTGGGTATTTTTTGTTTGTGCTTTTTTTGTTTATTTGTTTGCTTTATTGTGTTTTCTACCCATAGACTAACTTTCTTTCTTTTTTCTTTCTCACTATCATTCTTGTTCTATTTTCTAAATCTCTTTTCTCTAGCTGTCACTTTTATTTAGGGTTATAGGTGTCTTGCGTACATTCATGTTCTGTTCCTCCTGAGTTATGTCTTGTCGTATTGTATTATATGCCATTCAGTCAGTGTCTCCAAAACGTTGGCATGATGTGGTAGGAACTGAGCCACATGATCAGACACCTTGAGAGGCAACTCCATCCATGAGTAGGACGGTAACATTAAAGACCAAACTACATCACCAGAACCCAAATATTTCAAGTAGAGGGTCTCCTTAGAAATCCCGGCCCAGGAGATCTGAGACAATGAACCACTGGGTCCCCCAAAATGTCTACTAAATAAAACCAATTCAAAAAAATCTGGCAGTTTGATCTAATGCATAGAAATAATTACAAAGCAATAGCAAAAATGGGGAGACAAAGCAACAACTCCCAAATGAAAAAAAGGAGGAATCACCAGAAAAGGAATGAAATGCAATGGAGGCAAGCAATATGTCAAAGAAAGAATTCAGAGTAAAGGCTATAAGGATGCTCAAATGTCTGGATCAGAAATTCACCAAGGTATATAAGAATTAAGATGAAAGAATGACATAGCAGCAATAAAGAACACAATGGAAAGTTTCAAAGTCTAGTTAGAAGACAAGGTAGAAAAACACCAAAACAGAACAAATGGAAAAAAAGAGTAGGAGGAGAGTCTCAGGGAGCTCTGGGACAACATGAAACAAAACAACGTCCACATTATAGGCATGCCAGAAGGGGAAGAAGCTGAGCAAGGAATAGAAAACCTGTTAGAAGAAATAACAGAAAACTTCCATGACTTTGGGAAGAAAAAAGTCACACATGTTCAAGAAGCACAGAGAGTCCCAAACAAGATGAATCCAAAAAGACACACACCAAGACATATCATAATTAAATTGGTAAATGTCAATGACAAACTAAGAATCTTAAAGTCTGCCAGAGAGAGACAGTTACCTACCAGAGACCTCCCATAAGACTATCAACTGATTTCTCAAACAAAACACATTAGGCCAGAAGGTAATATAAAGAAGTATGCAAAGTGATGAAATGAAAGGGACTGAATCTTAGAATACTCTATCCAGCAAGGCTATCATTCAAAAATGAAGATGAAATCAGGAGCTTCGCAGACAAAAAAGACTAAGGCACTTTATTACCACCAAGCCAGCAGTGCCAGAAATGCTAACAGAACTGTTGTAAAAAGAAGAAATAGAAAGGGAAGAAGGAAAAAAGGTATAAAAAATAAAAATGGCTATTAACAAGAACCTATCAAGAATAACCTTAAATGTAAATGGATTAAATGCTCCAATCAAAAGACAAATGGATAGCCGAATGGATAAGAAAACATGACCCATGTATATGCTATCTACAAGACACCCACCTCAGAACAAAGAACTCACACAGACTGAAAGTGAAGAAATGGAAAAATAATTTTTCAGGCATACGGAAGTGAAAAAAAAAAAAAAAAGCTGGGGTAGCAATACTTATTTCTGACAAACTTGACCTCAAAGTGAAGGCCATAATAAGAGATAAGGAAGGCCACTTCATAATATGAAAGGGATCGATTCAACATGAGGCTATAATTCTGATAAACATATATGCAACCAATACATAAAAAAAAAAACTTCTGGAAGATATTAAGGGAGAGATTGACATCAACACAATCATTGTACGGGACTTTAATAGCCCATTGACATCACTGGATAAATCTTCTAGACAAAAAAATCAACAAAGAAACAGCAATCCTAAACAACTGACTAGATCAGATGGAACTAATTGACAGCTTCAGAACATGCACTCCAAAGCGACAGAATATACATTATTCTCAAGTGCACATAGGATATTTTCAAAGATAGGACACATATTAGGACACAGTCTAAGTGTCTACAAATGCAAGAAGGTTGAAATCATATCAAGCATCTTCTCAGATCACAGTGGCATAAAATTAGAAATCAACTACAATAAAAACAATCAAACACATGGAAAGTAAATAGCATGCTGTGAAACAATGAATGGGTTACCAAAGAGATCAAAGAAGAAATAAAAAACAACCTGGAAACAAATGCAAATAAAAACACAACAATCCAAAATCTATGAGACACAATGAAAACAGTCCAGAGAGGCACTACAGGCCTACCTAAACAAACAAACAAACAAACAAAACAACACAAGAAAAACTGGTAATAAGATATCTAACCCTACAACTTAAAGAACTAGAAAGAGAGCAAGAAGAAAAGCCCAGAGCAAGTTGAAGGAAGGAAATAAAGAAGATCAGAGAGAAAATAAATGATATTGAGACCATAAAAACAATACAAAAGATCAATGAAATCAAGAGCTGGTCCTTTGAAAGAATAAACAAGAATGATGAACCTCTAGTACGGTTCACCAAGAAACAAAGAGAGAGGACCCAAATAAACAAAATCAGAAATGAAACCAATGAAGTAACAACCAATCCCACAGAAATACAGCTGATTGTAAAAAAAAACACTATGAACAACTCTATTCCAACAAACTGGACAACCTTGACCACATGGACATTTTCCTAGAAAAATATAGTATTCCAAAACTCAATCAGGATGAATCAGAAAACCTGAATAGGCCAATAACTACTGATGAAAATGAAGTAGTAATAAAAAAAACTTCCAGCAAACAAAAGCCCTGTTCCGGACAGCTTCACACAGGAGTTTTACCAAACATTCAAGGAGGAACTAATACTGATCCTCCACAGACTGTTACAAAAATTTCAAAAGGAAGGAACACTTCCAAACTCCTTCTATGAAGCCAGCATTACCCTAATCCCAAAACCAGATAAAGACACTACAAAGAAAGAGAATTACAGGACAATATCCCTGATGAACCTAGATGCTAAAATCCTCAACACAATATTAGCAAATCGCATCCAGCAATACATTAAAAAGGTCATATACCATGACCAAGTGGAATTTATTCTGGGGATGCAAAGCTGACACAATATCCGCAAATCAATAAACTGATACATCACACAAACTAATTGAAAGACAAAAACCACATGATCACATCAATTGATGCAGGAAAAGCATTTGATAAAATCTAACACCCTCTTTTTATAAAAGCCCTCAGCAAAGTGGATATAGAGAAATCATACCACAGCATAATAAAATCCTTATCTGACAAACATATAGTTAATATCAGACTCAATGGGCAAATTCTAAAACCATTTCCCCTAAGAACAGGAAAAAAATATGGATGCCCACTTTCACCATTTCTGTTTGACATAGTATTGGAAGTGCTTACCATAACTATCAGAAAAGAAGAAGAAATAAAAGGTATACAAATGCGAGGGGCTGAGGCAAGCCTTTGAGGCTGCAAAGGCCGAGCCCCTTGCATGAATTCTGTGCATCAGGCCTCTAGTCCTACCTAATAAAAGGGTAATATGCAAATAACCATCACTCCACTACGCCCACTATTGGGCCGGTGGGAGGCTCAGGGTGGCCTATCTGGCCGTTGAGAAGATCAAGATGGTGGCGCCCAGTCCTCTTAGCTCCAGCAGAGTCTGCCCAGTAGCAGCAGTCCAGGGTGCCGGGCTGGGAGGCACCAGCGCCCAGCGTGAGCCTTGGGATCACTGGCAAGTGGCGGCGGTTTGGGGGCGGGGGTCTCAGCCGCCCCCAAGCCGCAGGCTCCTCTGGCAAGCCGGGCTGAGACCCTCGCCCCCAAGCCGCAGGATCCCCTGGCAAACCAGGGAGGCTTGGGGGCGGAGGTCTCAGCCGCCCCCAAGCCACAGGATCCCCTGGCAAAGCAGGGCGACTGGGGGGCGGGGTCTCAGCCACCCCCAAGCCACAGGATCACTGGCAAGCCGGAGCGGCTTAGGGACGGGGGTCTCAGCCGCCCCCAAGCCGCAGGATCCCCTGGCAAAGCGGGGCGGCTTGGGGGCGGGGGTCTCAGCGGCCCCCAAGCTGCAGGATCCCCTGGCAAAGTGGGCGGCTTGGGAGCAGGGGTCTCAGCCGCCCCCAAGCTGCAAGATCCCCTGGCAAGCCGGGCTGAGACCCCCACCCCCAAGCTGCAGGATCCCCTGGCAAGCCGCAGGATCCACTGGCAAGCCGGGGAGACTTGGGGACAGGGGTCTCAGCCGCCCCCAAGCCGCAGGATCCCCTGGCTGTCAGGACAGCTTGGGCTGGGGTCTCAGGCCTGCAGCGCCTGGCACCCAAGCCGCAGGATCCCCTGGCTGGGCTGGCTGCCTGGGCTGGGGTCTCATGCCTGCAGGGCCGGGCACCCCCACTGCATGATCACCCAGCCAGTGGCAGCAGCCTGGGCTGGGGTCTCAGGCCGGGAGGGCGGTGCACCCCCACCAAGCTATCTTCAGGCCAGCGAAGGCAGCCTGGGCTGGAGCTGTGCACCCCCACTGGGCTATCCCCAGCCAGGCTGAGATGGCAGGCTGGGCAGGGGTCTCAGCCTGGCTTGGCTGAGGCGGCAGCCTGGGCTGGGGTCTCAGCCTGGCCAGGGCTCGATCCCCTTCCACTGGTGGCAGCCTGGGGTCTCAACCATTGCGTCACACCAGCCAGGCAAATATGGAGGAATCTTAAATGTTGTTGTTTTTTTATAATATATATTTTATTGATTTTTTACAGAGAGGAAGGGAAAGAGATAGAGAGCTAGAAACATCTATGAGAGAGAAACATCGATCAGCTGCCTCCTGCACACTCCCCACTGGGTATGTGCCCCCAACCAAGGTACATGCCCTTGACCAGAATCTAACCTGGGACCCTTGATTCTGCAGGCCAATGTTCCATCCACTGAGCCAAACCAGTTAGGACTGTCCAATATGCTAAAGAAAAAACCCTATCTAATAAAGAGGGAATATGCAAGGGAGGGCATTTGGGGGTGACCAGGGTATCAGGGGAGGGCAGTTAGGCATTGATCGGACTGGCAGGGGAGTGGTTAGGGGGTGATCAGGCAGGCAGGCAGAGCAGTTAGGGGCAATCAGGAAGGCAGGCAGGCAAGTAGTTGGGAGACAGCAGTCCTAGATTGTGAAAGGGATGTCCGACTGCCTGTTTACAGGCAGTCGGACATCCCCCAAGGGGTCCCAGATTGGAGAAAGTGCAGGTTGGGCTGAGAGACACCCCCTCACCCCCCATGCACGAATTTCGTGCACCGGGCCTCTAGTATACTATATAAGCATTGGACATTTCCTGGCATTCTTGGAGAAAGTAATCTGGTGAAAGACTGAATTTCCTTTAATAAAAAAATTCAATTACATTCTTTTTTTTTTCCAATTACATTCTTGTTATTTATATATTACAAGGATTGAAGAAATATGTACTTTAGAAGTTTTGAATTGTTAAAATCATTAAAGAACATAAAATATTACTTTAAAATAGAAAAATTAAGTGTGAGATATACATTCTATTTCATCTTTTTCTGTATCCTTAAAAATCACTGCAAATATTTTTCCAAGAAAAAATTAAAAACAAAATATGAGTGCCATCTTTTAGAGACTTCAGCAATACCTAATTCTCCTCTTCCCTCTCCAACGTCTCCCTCCTCCAAGAGTTGTAGTCACTTTCTGTCTCTGATCAAGGAGAGAGTAAGAATGAGGGTAACTGGGACAATCTTTTATGCCAAACTCTTAGAAGGTATTAGTTTTAGCAAAATGGCCTAGACTGAGATGGAGACTCTCCCAGATTTGTTTTCTTTCCTACATGCAATTATGTATTGTGGGAAAGTCAAGATAATTGAGTGAGTTAGAAGTTCATTTAGCTGTATCCATAAATCAGCTTAAATAACCTGACATACAATTATAGAATAATCCCAAAAGTAGGCAAAGTTTAGAAACAAATTAAGCAAATGTTCCAACAACTCTCAACTCGTTTCATATTAAATTCAATGGGAGCTTTTAGAAAAATATCAATGCCTAGATCCCTGTGAGATAAATATATTTATTGGTTTCTGCCCCCATCCCCATTTCTGGCACAAGGATCCTAAAAGCCTTAAAAAGTCCTAAGTGACAAGAGCACTTGCCTGAAGTCCTCTTGTTTATCATCTTTAATTCAAATTAGGCTAGGGTGCACATCCTAAGATCTCCTTCCTGAAGCAGCTTTCTCTGCCTGAATGTCTTGGGTTTGATTCCTGATCATGGCACATACCCAGGTTTCGGGTTCAATCCCTGGTTGGGGCATGTATGGTAGGCAACTGGTCGATGTTTCTCTTGCTCTCCCTTCCCTTCTCTCTCTAGACTCAATGAAAAAAAAAATATCCTTAGATGAGGATGGAACCCAGTACCTTTCATTCCATGGGCTGACACTATATCCATTAAGCCAAACCAGCCAGAGCTATCATTATTTTTAATCCTCACCTAAGGAATCAAATCCATGACACTTTGGTGCATGGAACAACACTGTACAAAACTGAGCCACACCAACCTGGGCTAGAACACTATCCTATGTAATAAAGAGGTAATATGCAAATTCACCATCACTCCAACACACAAGATGGCCTCCCCAATATAGTCTAAGATGTTTGCCCCCATGTGGACACAAGATGGTCGCCCGAAGATGACCACCAGGGGAGAGCAGTTGTGGGCAATCAGGCCAGCAGGGGAAGGCAGTTGGGAGAGACCAGGCCTGCAAGGGAGGGCAGTTGGGGGTGACTGGGCCAGCAAAGGAGGGGAGTTGGGGGGGACCAGGCCTGCAGAGGAGGGCAGGAGGTGGGGAGGCCTGCAGGGGAGGGCCATTGGGGGTGACCAGGACAGCAGGGAAGGGCAGTTGCGGGGGACCAGGCATGCAGGGGAGAGCAGTTGAGGGCAACCAGGCTGGCAGGGGATGACAGTTATGGTTGATCAGGCTGGCAGGGGAGGGCAGTTGGGGTGAACCAGGCCTGCAGGGGAGGGCAGTTGGGGGCGACCAGGCCTTCAAGGGAGGACAGTAGGTGGGGACCAGGCCTGCAGGGGAGGGCAGTTGGGGGTGACCAGGCCAGCAGGGGAGGGCAGTTAGGGCCAATCAGGCAGGCAGGGGAGCAGTTAGGCAACAATCAGGCTGGCAGGGGAGTGGTTATGGCGTGATCAGGCTGGCAGGCAGAAGCAGTTAGATGCAATCAGACAGGCAGGCAGGCGAGTGGTTGGGAGCCAGCAGTCCTTGATTGTGAGAGGGATGTCCCAGATTGGAGAGAGTGCAGGCTGGGCTGAGGGACACACACCCCCACCCAAGTGCACGAATTTCATGCACTGGGCCTCTAGTCCTATATAATAAAGAGGTAATATGCAAATTGATCCTTACACCCTTGCACAAGATGCCCACTCCCATGTGGTCAAAGATGGCTGCCACAAGATGGCCAGCACAGGATGGTAGTTGTGGGCAATAAGGCCAGCCAAAGAGGGAAGTTGGGGGTGACCAGGCCAGCAGGGGAGGGCAGTTGGGGGTGACTGGGCTGGCAGGGGAGGGCAGTTGTAGGTGATCGGGCCTACAGGGGAGGGCAGTTGAGGGCGACCAGGCCAGCAGGGGTGGGCAGTTGGGGGCAATCAGGCTGGCAGGGGAGGGCAGTTGGGGGCAACCAGGCCACAAGGAAGGGCAGTTAAGTGTGCCCGGGCTGGCAGGGGAGGGCAGTTAGGAGTGACCGGGCTAGCAGGGGAGGGCAGTTTGGGGTGACCAGGACAGTAGGAGAGGGCAGTTTGGGGTGACCAGGACAGTAGGAGAGGGCAGTTGTGGGTGATCAGGCTGGCAGGGGAGGGCAGTTGGGGGAAATTGGGTTGGCAGAGGAGCCATTAGGCATCATTAGGCTAGCAGGGAAATGGTTGGGGGTGATCAGGTTGGCAGGCAGGCGAGCGGTTGGGAGCCAGCAGTCCTGGATTGTGAGAGGAATGTCCACAGGGATCGGGCCTAAACTGGCAGTCGGAAATCCCTCGAGGGGTCCCAGATTGGAGAGGGTGTAGGCTGGGCTGAGGGACACCCCTTCCCAGTGCACAAATTTTGTGCACCCAGCCTCTAGTTTTTACATAATATACATTATTACAAAAACATTTTACCTAAAATATTTTTATTTTATTTATATCAATTGATTAGTTCATAACAACCCTATGTGATTTCAAAGTTAATTATCACCAAAGCTATTTTCTTGACAAATTATGTAACAAACTGTGGGATCAGGCTTAAACCAGCAGTCAGACATCACTCTCACAATCCGGGACTGCTGACTCCCAACCGCTTGCCTGCCTGCCAGTCTGATCACCCTCTATCCACTCCCCTGCCAGCCTGATCAATGCCTAACTGCTCCCTTGCTGGCCCAATTGCCCACAACTGCCCTCCCCTGCTGGCCCAGTAACCCCCAACTGCCTTCCCCTGCCGGCCCGGTCACTCCAAACTGCCCTCCCCTGCCAGCCTGGTTGCCCCCAACTGCCCTCCCTTGCAGGCCTGTTTGCCCCTAACTACCCTACCTGCCTACCTGGTCGCCCCTAACTGCCCTCCCCTGCAGGTCTAGTCCCCTCAACTGCCCTCCCCTGCCAGCCTGGTCACCCCCAACTGCCCTCCCATGCTGGCCTGGTTGCCCCTAACTGCCCTTCCCTGCAGGCATGGTCCACCCCAACTGCCCTGCCCTGCTGGCCTGATCGCCCACAACTACCCTCCACTGCCAGCCATCTTTGACCACATGGGGGCGTCCATCTTGTGTGAGGGCGTGAGGGTCAATTTGCATATTACCTCTTTATTATATAGGATATGAACTTATTTTTGTAAACCCAGGTGAAACAAAAATACTGTATTCAATATTAATAACTAAAATGCATGTCTATTTAATTAAACCAACCTTAAATTAGCTTTAATAACAATTTTTTTAAAATTATAGCATTGTGCAAAATACTTGGGATGACTTCTATTTCTCTTTTTTAATTTATTTTTTATTTGTTGTTGTTGTTATTCCTTTCCCCAGGATATTTTTCCATTGATTTTTATAAATAGTGGAAGGGGAGAGGAGAGACAATGAGAAAGAAACACACCTATGAGAGAAACACATCCATTGGTAACCTCCCCCAGATGCCCAGACTGGGGCCTGGGATTGAGCCTACAACCAAGGTATATGTCCAACATTGGAATGGAACCCAGGACCTTCAGTCCATGGGCCTACCTCTATCCATAGAGACAAACCCAATAGGGCACTTCTATTTCTTAATTTAGGTAATTATTTAATTTCTTTAAGTCAATAAATTATTACAACCTAATAATATCACCCAGAGACAGAAAATACACCATATATAAACACAAATATCACCAACAGATCATACACATAAACAGAATTATGAGTAATTGTAAGAAGACAAGATTTTTCATTTGCCCTCAATAACTTTTAAGGAACCTGGACATGGAAGGGGGGTATCAGGCATGGTAACTTTAGCCACTTGTTTTTCCTTTTTATCTTTCTTAAATTTATTGAGGTGACCTTGGTTAGCATGAACATGTAGGTTTCAGGTATGGCTTTCTATGTTACAAGATCTCTATTCTATATTGCACCATGTCAAATGCCACTTGTTTTTAAAAGTGCCCGTTTTTTTTCCTTTGGTTACCTCAGCCTTAGGCCCTAGTGAACTGTACTTACCCTGCAGGAAGACATGTTGAAACTTTAAAAATATTCCTATTAGTCTTTGAAAAATTAGCTTCCAACTTTGTTAAGTTTCTGGTCAGTTATTGAATCTTTTAAAACCTGTTCAATATATTCTCATAATCTTTTTATCTCAATAACCTTTTGAAAATTTCCACCTTATTGGGAAGTCTCTAGCTTTTCCTTCTGCATTTGAAAAAATGATCTTCTTAATTAACCTAATTAGTACCTGTAACACCCAAAAAGCTACATAGCTAATTCAAAAGTCTCAAGTTATATTTCTGTGTATCAATCTTTTTTCTTCAAAAGCACTTGGCAATTATGCTTTCAGTGACCTAATTTTTACAATATCTACAAATTTCTGGAAGTAATTAGGAAGGGGTCTGAGTGGACTTTGATTTATATTCTAATTTCTGTCTTTCCGTCTTATTAAGGGTCTCTTAATGGCTAGTTATTATACCAATATGAGAGCTCTCTAAAAATTTTCATTTAAAAGTTCTTCAATTCAAAACATCAAGGTCTACTCAATGATAGTAGGTTTTTAATAGCAATAAGTCTTTTACAGAAGCAGGAAGGCTTACACAAAGAAAGTGCAAAAGATAGAGCTCTCATAGCTTCACACATTCACTCTCAGAGAAAGCACAGACCTTCATTACACAGGAAATCAGAAAGATGGAGTGTATGCCACAATATGTGAGATGCCTCCAGCCACAACCCGCTCATTTGTGGCACCAGGCAGGCCCTACTAGGATGGGATTTTTTCAGCACTAACAAGTAACAAAGGTTTAGATGACAAATACCCTCTTTTTTGTTTCTTAATAAACATCTTAAAATCAATATCCCAAAAAGGTAGTTTCAGGGTGGCAAAACTTAGGTCCCTTTATTAATAAAAGCTGGAATGGCATAAACACCAGATAAATACCAAGCTGGTGATGGTATCAATTAGAAACAACCATCTATCACAAGACCACCAGGAAGTATGGGCCTGGTGAGTACTACATTCGTTGTCCCTTTGTCTTGTCTATCATTAGTACCTGAATTCTAATATTAAGAAAGTGCTATAACAGGGGCCTGTTAGTGGAGAATAATTTGTGTAAAGCTCCTGGGTCCTCTGTCTCCTCTGACTCTCCATGCCTGTAAGTTAATTGCCCTTTAATAAATTCTATTATAGCCTATGGAGTTGCCTGCATCATGCTTCAGTCTAAAGATACCTTTTCATTACAATGGCCACTACACCTTTGCCATATCGTGAGACATGTGCTATCTGTGCAAGTTACTTAGCTTCCCAGTTGCCTCATTAACTACAGGATATTTGATTAATTAAATCTGCTAAACTATCCTTGGTCTGGCACCCTGCAAATCACCAGCCATACAAGGGTAAAAAGGCTTGGTTTCTGTTCTCTAATAGCTTTAAGTTTAATGCAAAGACAAACAAGAAAACTGTAATTTTCAGTAAAGAGTGATTAGTGTTCATTGTCAGGGTAGTTTCAAGACCTAAATAAACAAATATATATATAAAATGGGCTTAATAAAATTCCTGGTACGTCATAAAGTTAGTTCCATGTCCCCTTGAATGATTATAAACTTTGAGGGAGTTATTTTATTCCTCTAAAACAAGACATTCTCAAATAGCTCACTTTCTAGTCAGCTCCCAACTTCTTGTCTTTTACCATGGGACAATAACTTGCAACAGCAGTCCTTCCATAGATCTGTGTTAAATATTAATGTTGCAAACATTGCTTAACACCCCTCTAAAGGGATCAGAGAGCAGTCAGAGCCCTGGGGCTGGCCTGGAGCCAGTGTGTTTTGTAGCATGTGGTCAGTGCCACAGCCATTCCTGCACTGTATTCAGACTGAGAGTTGAAGTATGACAACACTGGATTCTGGTGTGGCAGGCAAGGAGCCTGAGTGAGAAGCTAGCCAAAATCACCTGGAAGGAGGGAAGTGAAGAGACTCGGGGTTTTCCCTATAGTCTGTAGTGATGGATTCCTCTGTCCCCCAAGGATTGAGTGAGTTTGCCTTTACAAAAACTGCTGTGGTAACCAAGGATGTTTAATAAGTTCCTCTAAGCAATTTTTTTTTTCTCTTGGTTTTCTCTTATTTATTACTAAGCCTAGTCTTGCATTTGGGCAACTATGAAAAGTCTAGATATACATAGAGGAAACTATTTTTTCCTCGGTGGAGGAGGGGATGGGATGGTGGTATCAAAGCACATTTCAGAAATAGATTTATTGAGCTATAATTGCATATTTTAAAACATACATATTTAAATTGAGCAATCTGATGAGTTTTGACATATATATGTTAACATAAAGACCTTCAAACCTGTAAAGAATTTGTGTGAGTTTATTTGAGCCAAACTGTCGACATATGGCAGGAAGCAGAACTTCAACGAACTGAGAAATGTTCTGGAGAATGGCTGGTTACATCTATATCTATACACTAGTGGCCCAGTGCACAGATTTGTGCACATTGAAAGGAAATTAATTAGAAGAAATATTTTAATATCACTATTTGCCCTTTCTCTATAATAGAAGTGTCAACCAAATTCACAATTGACAACGATAACTGCTTTTAGTTAAAGTTTAATTGCAGACAATCCTTTGTGGTTACTTTAGGTCTATGAGTTTGCAAGACTGCCATGCAGGCCTTCCCTGAGCTTGTCAGGTTAGCATGTGGCCCTTTCATCCACATATATAAACACTCATAAAAACAATCACCACAATAAAAATATTGAACAATAACCTACCCAGCCACATAGTCAGGGAATGCAGAAGAGGAAGGAAATTGTCCTTCAGAGTCACTTTGCCCAGACATATAACAAGAAGAAACTAGATAATGACACATAAGTAATGAGCTTTAAAGGGCAGTCACCACACTCACTTGTAAAACATGCCTAGTGATGAGACGGTATAGGGGGAATATCTAGGCTCCGTCTTGCCTGAAAGGACTCCCACTAAGAGGCCAGACTATGACTCCTTGCTTTCAGTAAAATTCCACAGTTGAAATTAACATAACCACATCCTTACCAAGGAACAGAATGAAATGCTGCTTCTCTCTGATGGTTTGCAGGCTAATAGCTCCTACTATAGATATCTCAATTGATTCGAGGAATTCTGCTTGAGGTTTAAGCAGCCCCTTTGTCAGCAGAGGTGAGGAAATACGCACGAAGTAATGATTGTTTTTCAGAGATTCACAGGAGTATCCATAACTGGACTCAGATCAGTGGGTCAACGAAGAGGCCAGGAACAAAGGGATTGAGAAATTTTACACTCCTCCTGGAATCCTTTTAGATGCCTACCTGTCTCAGACCGGCATCCACCCTTGTGTCACCCTTCCTCCCTTACTTTGACAGTAAAAGCTGCCTGAATTTCAGAATCTTTTAAGATGAATTTGAGAAAAAGTTCTGGAGGTAGGTCTTCTTGATCAATAAATCTTTCCTTATTCCAAAATCTGAAGTCTAAAATATTGGCTTTTCTTTTGAAGCATCAAATAGATGAACCTTGGGTCTGTAACAAAAAGGAAGAATGTACAAAAACTATACATTCTTTTTTAATGTCATGTTCTATAAAATTAAATGGTAATAAGATAGAGTTTGTGGCAAAATAACTATAATTGATAAAAGCTACAGGAACCTGAGAGAGATGCCTGGTCCTTCTTCATCTTGAGGGCTTTTATCTATTTTCCAAATGCAGGGATTTTAGAAGAGGTCTCAGGGGAGGATCTCAATAGCATATTCATCAGCTTTACAAGTGTGTCCTTTCAGGGTTGTGATCTCTACTGATTAGTTGGTGTGAGGGTAGGAGATCATTAGTCATTGCATCTGATCCCAAAGCCAGCCATGTCATTGCTTCATCTGGTTTTGCTGCTTTTCTGGGCCTGGAGCTGACACGCAATTGAGGCCTAGATGTTATCTCTAGTTTGACCAAAACTCTCTCCTTGGTCAAAAGATACAAGGTTTTATTCCTAACATTATTAGATGCGGGTCAGAACCTCATTGTTCTGGGGGCTTAATGCTTAAGGGAATGGTCATACAAGGGTCATATGGGAGTTGTATGATGCTATTCTCTGGCCTTATTCTGACTCTCTCATAACTAACAACATTCCAAGGGATGAAAATTCAGGGGAGAATCTGAACTCCATGACCTGCGATATGAAAGCTCAGGACATGAAAACTGTATGAACAATGATATGTTAGGGGAGGAAAGGTCACCCTGGGGGTGAAGTCCCACCCTACAATACTTGTTTACAAAGTTTTCCCCATTGCTAGGCACCAGGTACTTTCTACCCTGGTAACATTCTGTACCTGGCCTGTAATTTCTACTCTGCTCATGTCTGTCTAACTGCCAACTATATCAGATACACTTAAAGCTGCAGGGGTAAGGAAGAGCTGGGACACTAGTATGTGTTTATCTGTGTACTGAGAATGTAGAATTATTGAAGCTTGTTTGGTTTAAAGAATCTTCTGAAAATTAACATTATTCTTCATTGGATATAATTATTTCAGCCTATAAGCTGAAAGGTTATAGGTTAATTTGCCTGGGTTAGTCTTCTGGTGATAGAGTAGGAATCTAGACAGGCATGAGCAGAGCAGGAACCAAAGGCCAGAGTGGACATTCCTGGGTGCCTAACAAGGGACAAAACAAGAGAAAAAATGTATTATAGGCTTGGACCTTGCCCCCAAGGTGACCTTTTGTCTCCTAGCATGTCACTAGTCATGCAGTTTAGACCCTTTGAACTTTTATATCATTAGTCATGCAACTTAGCCCCCCCTACAGGAGGAACAAGGGAGCCAGAGAATAGTATCATACAACTCCCATATGACCCTTTTATGGCCATTCCCTTAAGCATTAAGCCCCCAAAACAATGAGGTTCTGAGTCGCATCTAATAATCTTAGGAACAAAGCCTTGGAACAGATGTTGACTAAGGAGACAGTTTTGGTCAAACTAGAGATAACATCTAGACCTCAGTTGAGTTTCAGCTCCAGGCCCAGAAAAACAGCAAAACCAGATGAAGCAACAACATGGCTGACATCAGGACCAGAGGTAATGACTAATGATCTTCTACCGTAGCACCAGTCAATCATTGGAGACCATGACCCTGAAAGGACACACTTGGAAAGCTGATGAATATGCTATTGAGATCCTCCCATGAGACCTCCCCTAAAATCCCCACCTTTAGAAAACAAATAAAAACCCTTAAGATGAAGAACTGAGCAGGTGCTCTCCCTCTCTTGAGTACACCCACAACTCTCCACACCCACTTTTGTCCCCAGGCACACTCTCTCTGGAGCATAATGGTGCCTTTCTCCCTCTTCCCTCAGGTGCATTATCTTTACCTTTCTTTCTCCTAAGCTCCAAGGGCCCTTCTTTTGCCACTGTAATTTGTCTCTTAAGTCATGCAAGCACATTTGGCTCATTTCTTCTACCCCTGTGACTTTCTAAATAAACTTTTGAACACGAAAAAAAACCACAAAAAACAAAGAAACTAAATAAACTTTTGCTTGTATTTCAGTTCTTGGCTCTGAATTCTTTTTTAGCTGAACTCAAGGACTGGGGTGTAATTCTGACATTAACATCAGGAGGAACTAGTACTCCTTTTTTTGTGGGGTAGCAATAGGCCCCACAGAACAAGACCTCTGATTTGTCTCCTGATGGCTGTTTCTCTTCTTGACTCAACTGGACCCCTCCAGGATAGGACCCCATCTATTTTCTCCCAGTATTCACCTCTTCAGACCACTTTCCTTCCCATTGGCTCCCTGGCTGTGCAAGTCTGAACCTGGACCATCTGTTGTCACCTATCACTTTATTCCACAGATGGAGGCCCAGTGGTCTCATGGTCCAGGTGAAAGATAACATGACTAGAGCCATATTAAAATAGAGCCTAAGTAGCCATTTCAGAGGAACTACTCTGCACGTCTTATTTTTCTTTATCTTACAAGCTGTACCAAACCACCAGAATTCTAAGAATGCCAAGAGTATCCTATTTGTAAAGACTGGTGAAATTGGATTTTGAGAATGACCAAATTTCTAACCAACAAATTAAATACAATTTCAGGTAAATCTCAAGCCAATGCATGAAGTACAAATATAACTTACCTCATCTAGTACCGATAAATCTTCTTTAATACAACTTATCTCATCTTCCTCCCTTTTCCCCATAAAACCCTGAGTTTCTATTAAGGGGGAACACTATTTGGGTTTCTGTCTGAATTTGTTCTCCCAAATTGCATTTTTTTTGGATCTTAAATAAATGTTTATTGCTTCTATTTTTATTTTATTTTATTTTATTTTTTTGCTTCTTCTTTTTCAGTTAACACCCAGGAAGCACAAAGACCCAGAAACCAGAAGTGGTGATATGCAGTTACAAATGTAGCAAAACACCAAGTTAGCATTCTTAGAAGTTCCACTAAGGAGCAAAACTGAGAAGCTTCAGGCTTGGGAAGAAGGGTGAGATAAGAAAAATTCTGTCTACAGGAAACAAATCTAAAAACTTAAAAAGTTTCCTTTTTCCCCCTCCTGCATCCTCACTGCTGGTAAGGACTGAGACTCCCATTACCCCAGAAATGCAGGTATATCTGACCACTCTCGCCTGCAGGTTTCCTCCTTATATAGAAGCTCCCAGGGCTAAGAATTCAGTTTACACGAGAAAAATAACCATTTCCAACATTTATAAATGCAGTATATAAAGACAATACAGTAGTGGTGAAACTGGTTGGAAGTAGGAACTTTCTCTCCCTATGACCTTGTCTAGAGTCAGATACAGCTGTAAACAAAGGGACAAATAAAATGGCTAAGTGATGACAGAAGCTGAGTCTAGTCTGTTCAAGAAATGTAAGGAAGCTCTGCCAACAACTAAGCAGACTCACAGGCCAGGTACCCTGGGAATCTGTGAGAGTCACCAGCTCAGGAAGAGCCACAAGTCCACAGCATGTAGTGAAGCAAGAAGACTCAGAGTTTTTTTTTCTTGAGTTGACTCTGGTGGCAGAAAGGATGACTTGGAAGCAAGGAGGCCTAGGGTCTACTCCCAGCTGTGCCACTATTTAGCAGCAGCCCTGAGCAAGCCACTTAACCGTTTTGAGATTCAGCTTGCTCCTCTATAGAAAGCAGGGGATACAATAGAACAGGGGTGGCAAATGGGAGGCATGTATATCCTTATTTCTCTCATGCCTTCCGCAGAGGCTATTGTTCAACTACATTATGGTTTAGAAGTTCTTCTACAGCAGTCCAAATAGGCACTTCTAATGAAAGTTTGTACACAAGTTGAAATATAGTTATTTTACCTCTAAAATCCATTCTAGCTCCTAAATGGAAGGTTCCAATGTTCCAAGTGAGAGCTGACTATTTTTCTGATTTAGTGGCTCAGTCAGAAAAGAAAAGGAAGGAAGGAAGGAAGGAAGGAAGGAAGGAAGGAAGGAAGGAAGGAAGGAAGGAAGGAAGGAAGGAAGGGAAAGAGAGGGAAAAAAAGAAGAGAAAAGAAAAGGAAAGGAAAGGAAAGGAAAGGAAAGGAAAGGAAAGGAAAGGAAAGGAAAGGAAAGGAAAGGAAAGGAAAGGAAAGGAAAGGAAAGGAAAGGAAAGGAAAGGAAAGGAAAGGAAAGGAAAGGAAAGGAAAGGAAAGGAAAGGAAAGGGAAGGGAAGGGATAGCAGGGAAAGTCACTAAGAAAAGAAAACATTTATCACTCCTCCTCCTCCTCCCCACCCTGAGGCTGGGCAGGGTCTTCCTGATGTCACACTGTCCTTCCTTCTGTGTCAGAGATTTTAGTGTTTGACCTTCTCCTTCTGTCAGTTCACCCAGCATGAGTGTCCTCTGCAGCACCCTTTTATCTAACCAGCCCACACTTGTTAGTACATGCAGACCCAGGGGAAGGTCCCGGGACTGAAAACCTACTTCCCAAAGGGAAGGTCAAGGAAAGGCCAATGAAAGAGGCTGGTCACTCCAGTCTGGTAATTAATAGAATTCACTAAGGGAAACTTACTACAAGGCTCGTCTTGGGTGGCTGTGAGACAGAGTAGATCCCCAGGACACCTGGCAGGTGACAATAAACTTACTTAGGCTAAAAGAGGTGGGAGATAATCTGGGATAATAATACGTGAATGCTACCAGGTACAGAAATTACTGTACATGCTTGACCAGATCAGGACAATGGCCTGTTCCAGGAAGGAGCAAGTCACTGGAGGCGGGGGAGGGGTCAGAAAGGACATCAATTATGGTCTGACAGTCTCTAAGGGGGATTTATGGGAAGCAATCTCTGTTCAGGCCCAGGTCCTGCTCACGGGACAGGAATCATATCATGGAATAGTCTTTCCTCCACACTTAAAATTTTATGTTTGACATCAAGAAATCTATTTGAAAAGGGATTGTCTCTAAAAGGAATTATCTCTAAAAGCCAAGAGTCAGAAGAGGGGGCATTTAATGATTCTACTTGCTGCTCACCAAAGTTAACCAGATTTACAGTTCTCACCTACTGGCAGGAAAGCAATCACATTAACCATAACCTGAATGGAGACAGCTTTAGGAAGCCAGGTAGTTGCAACTGAGTTTTATTGAAAGAAGCAGTAAAGTGGTTCACATGGGACCCACCTCACAACCCACCCCTCACCCCCAAACCACACAGGCGCAAGTCTCAGGCCAGGGAAACACTTTTGTGTTGGATAGGAGCCCTAACTTGAGTCATTTCCCTCAGTGCTAACAAGGAGGAGGGGGAGACAGGTGACACGATGAGGTGGGGCATCTCACTGCTCTGGTCTCAGGTGGAGACCTCTACTGAAGCATCAAAGTGGACGGGCACGTACGGGTTTCCCTCACAGGCCACGATGATGTGCCTCTCCTTCTGGCTGGTCCGGTAGACACAGTTGGGGTACTTGGAGCCACTTGTCACATGGCAGTCCGTGATCTTCATGCTGGAGCTGCTCTTGTGGCAGTTGGGCCGCCCATTCTTGCAGGTGATGTTTCCTTGGAGGCAAATGGCCTGGACGTCTACCAGAAGCTCATGCACGAAGGTGTTCACTGGTTTGCACCATCCCTCTGTCATATACCGGCGCCTCAACATTTGGTTGCAGTAGTTGCAGTTGTTGCTGGGGTAGCCGTCTGGGTCCATGTGTTGCCGCTGGAACTTTATGGCCCGTGATTCCTTGCCCAGGGAAGGCTGGACCCACCCCAGCACTAACAGCACCAGGACTAGCAGTGGGAACAGGATGAGGGACTTCTCCTGAGCCATGGTGGCCTCAGTCCCCTGGAGGAGCCCAGCCAGTGAAGAGAGAGAGGAGGAAAAGCATCACTTTAGAAGAGAACCCCAGGTCCCACCTGTGGTTTCCCTGGCTTACAGTCTCCCTTCAGGTCAGCCAGCAAGACACCCTTCTTCCTGTAAGATTTTCCAAGTGATGGGACACTCATATGTACTTGCCTCCAAAGCATTTGACCCTACTAGTAACAGGGAGCCGGGTCTTCCCTTCTGGGTGGTGACCTCCAAAGTGACCTAAAATCCCAGGGATCCTCTTTTTTAATACTGGAGATTGTTGTTGGTTTTTTTTTTTTTATAAATCTTTATTGTTCAGATTATTACAATTGTTCCTCTTTTTTCCCCCATAGCTCCCCTCCACCAGGTTCCTACCCCACCCTCTGCCTTTACCCCACCCACTGTCCTCATCCATAGGTGTACGCTTTTTGTTCAGTCTCTTCCTGCACCCCCCACTCCCCTTTCCCCCCGAGAATTGTCAGTCCATTCCCTTTCTATGCCCCTGATTCTATTATATTCACCAGTTAATACTGTTCATCAGATTTTTTATTCCCTTGGTTTTTAGATTCACTTGTTGATAGATACGTATTTGTTGTTCATAATTTTTATCTTTATCTTTTTCTTCTTCTTCTTCCTCTTCTTAAAGAATACCTTTCAGCATTTCATATAATTCTGGTTTGGTGGTGATGAACTCCTTTAGCTTTTTCTTATCTGTGAAGCTCTTTATCTGCCCTTCAATTCTGAATGATAGCTTTGCTGAGTAGAGTAATCTTGGTTGTAGGTTCTTGCTATTCATCACTTTGAATATTTCTTGCCACTCCCATCTGGCCTGCATAGTTTCTGTTGAGAAGTCAGCTGACAGTCATATGGGTGCTCCCTTGTATGTAACTGTTTTTCTCTTGCTGCTTTTAATATTCTCTCTTTGTCTTTTGCTCTTGGCTTGGTCCTCTTTGGATTCCTTTTGTTTTTGGTTCTCTGTGCTTCCTGGACTTATCGGTCTATTTCTTTCACCAGGTGGGGGAAGTTTTCTGTCACTATTTCTTCAAATAGGTTTTCAGTATCTTGCTCTCTCTCTCTTCTTCTGGGACCCCCATAATTCTGATGTTGGTACTCTTGAAGTTGTCCCAGAGACTCCTTACACTATCTTCATTTTTTTGGATTTTTTTTTTCTTTTTCCTTTTTCTGGAGGAGTGTTTTTTGCTTCTTTGTATTCCAAATCTTTGACTTGATTCTTGCGATCCTCTAGTCTGCTTTTAGGTCTCTGTATAATATTTTTTTATTTCAGTCAGTGTATGCTTAATTTCTAGTTGATCCTTTTTCATATCCTTGAGGGTCTCGTTAAATTTATTGGCCTTTTCTAGGAAATTCTTGAAAAACCTTATAACCGTGTGGTTTTGAACTCTATATCCAGTCTTTTGCTTTCCTCCATTTCCTTCATTTGTGGCCTGCCTCTTTGTCTTCACATTTAGCTGCTTCCCTGAGTTGATGGAGTGGCTTTGTGTGCTAGGTGGGGGAATGAGTCTGCCTATAAGAGCCTTTCTTGCCATGCAAATCTCATCTCTCTGCTGTGTAAGGTTTGAGGGGCAGGAAACTGGAGTCGGAGACCAAGCCATGTTAAAGGAGGAAGTTTATTCTGTACTAAGGAGCGAGATTCATTGTGGAAGAGGTAGAGAAACCCAAATTAGAGGAAGGGGAGGAGAAGAAAGAGGGACCCAACCGGGCTGCATCCGTAGATGGAGAGATGGAGAGAGAACAGCCTGGGAGAACAGCAACAATGGAGGGGTGGAGATGACCTTTTGAGAGGAGGAACAGGAAGAGGTTGGGCCCAGGGCTGTACGGGAAGTGCCCCAGGGCACTCAGCATGCGCTGATTGGTGGTTCAATGTCTTAGGGATGTCTTGGCGGCAGATGCCGATAACGTCATAACTCCACCCACCAGTTGGGGGGGGGGGAGGATCTATCATTCCAGGCTTTTGGTGATATTATAAAAAAATTGAGAGTCCAGGCAAGGTCAGGGGCTGAAGGTTCATTTTCAATAGCTACTTCCTGCTGAGAGGGGTCGTTGTTAGGGGCATCTACCCAGAGTCTCAAGGATTCTGGTGCTACATTCTGAATTCAGGGCCAGATAGATCTCTCCCACTTTCTGGATGGTGAATGCCTGCATTCTGTTCTGCAAAAGACTAGTGAAACAGTGCATGAGAAAGGGGCTAAAGAGCAAAATTAAAGGAATAGATACCAGTTGGCCTAACGATGGGAGGCTGGATGAGGGTTGCAGTTGCGGGGAGGGAGGATCTCACGTTCCAGGCTTTTTGTGATATTATATAAAAAAATTGATAGTCCAGGCAAGGTCAGGGGCTGGAGGTCCATCTTCTGTAGCTACTTCCAGCTGAGAGGGGACGTTGTTAGGGGTGTATACCCAGAGTCTCAAGGATTCTGATGCGGGGTTCTCTCCCACCTTCTGGTTGGTGAACGCCTGCACTCTGTTCTGCAAAAGACTAGTGTAACAGCACATGAGAAAGGGGGTAAAGAGCAAAATTAAAGGAATACACATCAGTTGGCCCAATGATGGGAGGCTGGACGAGGAGTGCAGCAGCATAATTTCCCCAAGGGACTGGTTGGTGAAGTCTTGAGAGCAATCCTGTTGAGTCACTTGGGAGGTAATAGCTGGTTCTTAGGCTGCCACAGCATCACTTGTCTGGTTTTGCTGCTTTTCTGGGCCTGGAGCTGAAATATAACCTGGGGAGTAAGGTTCTTGAGGAGGACCGAGTCCCCCGACTGGAGGGCTGGTCCTCGGGAGTCTTGGTCAGCTGGTCCTGGCCTGGGCAGAAACCTGTCAGGTTTTTCCCAGAGCAGTTGCCTGAGTAAGGGCAGGTATGGAAGATAAGTAGCCAGGAGAGGAGGGTCAGTAGGGAGACGATAGTTGAGCAAGAAGGGTCTCCCATTTAGGAATTCAAAAGGGCTTAAAAAGGTGGGGCTCCTTGGTGTAGCCCAGGTTCCGGTCAGGGCCATGGGCAGAAGGTCTGGCCAGGAGCTGTGAATTTCTAGAAAGAGTTTAGTTAGATGGTCTTTAAGGAAGCCATTGATCCTCTCAATCGATGATTGTGGGCAGTAGGGTATGTGCAGTTTAGTTAAGTCAGGATTAGAGAGAGGAAGATCTGAGAGTCCCATCCAAGGTTGAGTGAGGGCCTCTGACAACCTCAGGGCAGGAGTGCTTTGCCGCAGGTTGGGTGGAGGCAGCGGGAAGGAGAGTGTCTGGGTTCAGGGCTGGGGACTGAGTTAGGGAGATGTCAGGATTCTCGAGGAATAGAAGATGGAGTTCCAGCATGTGAGAGGGGGCAAGGAGAGATAAGGATTGGTGGGACAGAAGATCTTGTAGTCTATGGGTGAAGAAGACCTGTAAGGGTTGCTGGAGGCAAATCTTCTGAGCCTCCTTGGTGAGAATGGCAGCTGCAGCCAGAGCCCAGAGGCAGGGCTACCATCCCTGAACCGTGGGATTAAGCTGTCTGGACAGGTAGGCTACAGGGGTAAAGGCTGGCCCTAGGGACTGGGTGAGGACCCCCATAGCTATTCCCTGTTTCTCATCAGTAAATAGTAGGAAAGGCTTAGAGATGTCCGGGAGAAAGAGAGGGGGAGATGCCAGAAGGGCATCCCGGAGCTTAGAAAAAGCCTGGCGAATGAGGGAGGGTGAGGAGAGGGGGGCTATTGGTGTTTCTTTAGCGGCCTGGTATAGGGGATTAGCTAGGAGAGCAAAGTTTGGGACCCAATGGTGGAAGAATCCTACCAGTGGAGGCCAGCTGTATGCCTCTGAGACGTGTCCAGGGAGGGGCTGCAGAAAAGGAGATCATCTACATACTGGAGAAGAGTGGTGGGTTCTAACGAGCATTGTTGGAGGTCTCTGGGTAAGGCCTGGCCAAACAGATGAGGACTGTCTCTGAACCCCTGGGGCAGGACCGTCCAGGTGAGTGGGTCATTTTAAAATTCTTGTCAACAGTTAACTTTAGAACTTCTTTCTTTCTTTCATTATATATTTCTAAACATTTCTAGCAATCAATGTTTCAGTATTGTATGCTATTTAAAATATTTAGAAAAGGCAGGGGGAGGAGGGAACAGGCATCTAACTGCTTAAATTCAAAACTGCCACTTTTTTTCTAGAGATAAATTTCTAAGTTTCTGATAAGCCTGTGTCAGCAAGAAAGTTGTTCTCTAGGGAGGGTGGATGGGGGAGAGGGCGAGGTGAGAAGGTGCTAAGGCCAGAGCAGTTTTTTTGCCATCAAATCCATGACCGAGATCATGGAAGGGGAAAATGGCCCAGAAAAGGAGGCCAGGACAGAGAGGGTAGCCCCCGTATAGACCAGAAAGGAGACCTGCTTACCCGCTACCTTGAGCATTACCCTGGGCTCAACAAGGGTGATGGGGTCGTCGAGTCCTGGCATCTTCAGTCTTCAGCCAGTCCCAGCATGGCCAGCAGCAGGTCATGACCTGGAAGGGCGGCCCCACCATGCTGAGATGCAGAGGGCCCATCACTTTTCCAGGGGCAGTCACTTTTCCAGTGGCTGTTTTGACCACATGCCAGGCAGGGCTTGGTTGGAGTCTGGGGCCTGGGGCAATGCTTTGCCCAGTGGCCTTCATTTCCACACTTGAAGAATCTTCCAGGTGGCGTTCATCCTCTCGTTGCACCCCCACCACGCAGTCCCCTTTGGACCATGCATGGCTGCCGTCGGCCTCAGAGCTAGCAAGGCTTGGGTTTGCAGACTCACCTTCTGTCGAAGGCAGGCTTACTCTGCCTTCTCCTCACAGGCATTAAAATGGGAAAACACAGATATTTACATTATGATTCATAACAGTAGCAAAATTAGAGTTATGAAGTAGCAACGAAAATAATTTTATGGTTGCGGGGGGGTCACCACAACATGAGGAACTGTATTAAAGGGTCGCGGCATTAGAAAGGTTGAGACCCACTGCTCTAGAGAGAGAGTGCACCTAAGAAAAGAAGGGGATAGGGAAAGGTGTGGTTCTGAGAGAGAGAGAGAGAGAGAGAGAGAGAGAGAGAGAGAGAGACTTGGTCTTTCATATCTAGTTTGACCCAAACTCTCTCTATGGTCAATAGATCCAAGGCTTTGTTCATAAGATTTTTTTTTCATGCGGGTCAGAACCTCATTGTTCTGGGGGATTAATGTTTAAGGGAATTGTCATGCAACGGCTTGTATGGCAGTTGTACGATGCTATTCTCTGGCCCCATGTTCCTCCTCTAATGGTGTCTCCCCCATGACTAATAAGATGCCAAGGGATGAAAGGTTAGAGGAGAATTGGAACTTCGTGACCAGAGATATGAAAGGTCAGGAGGTCTATATACAGGCCTTCTTGCATTTCAATCTGATCTGGCAGGAGTTCCCTTTCTCTGAATATGGGTCTCACTTCTCCAGAAAGTATCATCCCTAATCCTTCTCTGCTTTTCTGGTACTCTGCTTTTGTTCTTTTTGCCAGTTTATCCCTCACAGAGGATCTAGAAAAGCAGACCTCAGCAGTGCTATGGTTGTGTTACATGAGCAAGAGAGAGTATCCCACTGTCAGCAAGCTTGTGTGTGAGCATATGTGTTGGTGCAGGACACCCAGTCCCCTCCCCCAGCTGGGACACAAAGTCTCTGTCAGCAGGTCCTGCAGTGACTGTGGTCAAATCATGTGACTTCTCTGAGCTTTAGAATTGTTTTCTAAGAAAACATTTTATTTCTGAGAAATGAAAATGTGAAGAAAGAAGATTTCTAAGATTGCACTAGGTTAAAACAATTTTTCAGTGTTTTCTGTTTCTAAAGATCTTCCTCTTAATACTTGCCACAAAGAAAGATTGGATTTCAATATAAGGTCTATTTCCATAGTTTTTAAAGAGCCAAAATTGCTTTTGTGGCAGTATTCACCACTTAATTGCCTTCAGTTTAAATAAAAAACGTTCATTCACACAGAAAGGAAGAGAAACCTTATTTACCCCCACTTCCAACCTCCTTATTTCCTGTCAAAATGCCAGCAAAAGATGAATTTTTATCCCAATATGGAATTTGTATATTTTCATATTAAATAAAATGCACAAACTTCTATCTTTTAATTTAAATAAATTAAATGTCTTTAGAGTAGAAGTTTAAAGCTTTAATTGTAAAGCTGAGGTGGCACAAAAATAAACATTGCTATTTAATACACTAATTTATTATATGTTGATTTCTATAGTGAGAAAAAACAATGTCAGCCTGTCTACAGCTCCATCATCAGTTCATTGAGTAAATGAAAAGTTCAGGAATACAGTCTTATCAGAGATCCATAAATTAGAGATAAACGGTTGAATAGAGTTCATAGTCTAGATGCTCTCATTAATTAATTTTGGGAACAATTCAACAGAAAGTAATTATTCAATTAGAAACGTTCCAGTATATATTTCTCTAAGTTACCAAGTGGGTGGTAAATATTGAGAAAGACACAAAATAATAAAATTCTTGAAAAAACAAATAGAAATAAGTTACTTGTATTTTATCACCTATAAAAACACTTTTATCTATGCTATGTATATGTTTTTATAAATTCTCCACACTTTTATCTATGCTATGTATATGCTTTTATAAAATATAGGAAATTGTATAATATATATATATATTCGGCTTCTGGTTCTGCTTTTTCTCTTAAAATGCATGTTAAAATTTAGTTTCTTAACCTAGATAGTAGTGCACAAAGATATGTTCACTTTAGATTAATTTATTGAGTTTTATATTTAATTTTGTTCATTTTCTGCTTGTATGTTACATTATATATAACAAAAAACTTAATAAAAATATGCATCCTATTTATTCCAAGTCAAAAAATCTATATTACTCTGAATGGCTCTGCAGTATTTCTTGTTAGGGATGTAGCATGATCCATCAAACATATTCCCTATTTTGGATATTCATAACATTTACAACTTTTTACATGTATGTATTCTAAAATAAAAACCCATCTAGCCTTGCCAGTGTGGCTCAGAGGTTGAACATAGACCCATGAACCAAGAGGTCCTGGACTGTTCCGTTCAGGGCACATGCCTGTGTTGCAGGCTGGATTCCCAGTGGGGGGGTGCAGGAGGCAGCCAATCCATGTTTCTATCTCTCTGATCCTCTCCCTCCACTCTCTCTAAAATCAATTTAAAAATATTGGGGAAAAAACAAACAAACAAAAGACATCTATCCCTGCCTGGGTAGCTGTTGGTTGGAGTGTCATCCCACACACCATCATGGGTTGGATTCCCAGTCAGGGCACATACCTAGGTTGAGGGTTCCACTCCTCAGGCGGACACGTATAGGAGTCAGCCAATGGATGTTTCTCTCTCACATCAATGTTTCTCTCTCTCTCTAAAAATCAATAAAACCTATCCTCAGGTGAGAATTAAAACAACCAAACATCACATTTGCATTTATGTTCTTTTTAAAAAAAAATAAATTATTATGGATTTCAGGGTGGAAGGGAGAGGGATAGAGAGAGAAAAAAACATCTATGATAAGAGAGAATCATTGATCGGCTGCCTCCTGCATGCCCCCTATTAGGGATCGAACCTGCAACCCGGGCATGTGCCCTAGACCAATCAAACCCAGAACCCTTCAGTCCTCAGGCTGACGCTCTATCTACTGAGGCAAACCCGCTAGGGCTGCATTTATATTCTTGTGTCATAAGTCAGGTTCCCTGACTAACAGTCGCTGAGATAAACATTTGCATTCAGGAAGCTTACTGGGAAGTGGGCTTGGGATCAATACCTATAGATGGGTCCAAAGGGAACCTAAGTGTGGGTCAGTACTTAACTGGGTACTTTAGGTGTAGGTGGTATAATTCCTACTTTGGGTGCGAGAGGTTCCAGGTTCAAATCCCAGACTAGCCCCAGCTTTTAAAACTTGCTTTTCCTCCTTCAGGAACTTCTGAGAAAAGTTCTGTTCCCTGCCAAAGTTCTCCTGTGCCAAACTGTTCTGCAAAGGAGAGGTGCACTGAACGCGAAGCGGAAGCGGGCTGATGATTTGCATTGGAGACGAAATTGCCTGGCTTCCTGGGTTCTGGGGGCCTCTTTGCTCCTGGGAGCAGCAGCGCCTGACCCTTCGGGCTTCTGCAGGCAGGGCGGGTGTCCCGCATCCTGCAGTCAGAGCCGGCCACTTCTTCCCAGATCTGTGTCTCCAATGCAGATCTCCAGGGTCCCTGGAGAGCTGGGCAGGGATCTCCCACTGCGCCTGGGGGCGGGGTTGCTGTGGCGCCACCTCCCGAGGCGGGGCCCGGACGCTTGGGGTTTTCTCAGAGAAACTGGGCGTGGTACCAACTACCCAAGAGTCCGCCCCCCCCCCGCCCCCTCCCGGGTCTCTCCTACACCCAGCACCCGAATCCCCTTAGAGTACATGCAGGCTGACTCCACGCAGATCCAAAGCCGGAGTCAAAACAGCATCTTCCCGTTTTCTACCAGCTCCCCGTTTTCTTACAAAGGAGGAAGAAGCAGGTGAGAAACAAAAACTTCTCTTTCTAAGCTCTGCCCTTTTCTGCAACTTTGTTCCAAGGCCACAAAGGGTTCAATTTCTGTTCCTCCTCCTGCTTCGTGTCCTAACTTTACCAGGGCGCTTTGGCCGGGGTAGTCCCTTCTGAGCAGAGGAAATTCAGGAGGAGTTTGTGGGACCAGACTGGGAGCTGAGGCATGGAAGGAGGCAAAGTGCAGTTTTGTAGAGATAGCTGTGCTACATTCCCACCCCATGTTTACTTTCCGCAGCTGGGCAGAGATGGCAGCGGGAATGCCTGTAGCCTAGCAGGTAGAACTCCAAGGGACCACCGCCTGGGCGGCCCAGGGAGGCCCGCACTGGCTCAAACCAGGGATTCTTTGCTGGCTACTAGGTTGATCGCCAGATTTATGGCGCAGAACTTGTTCAGTTCTTGCAACTGGAAAGGACATTTGATGCTTTCATTTTCTGTTTCTTCACCTCAGTCTCCTCACCCTTAACCCACCCACAGCCATTCACTGCCAACAGCCTCCTCTTTAAGCTTCCTTCCTGCACCATTGGGATCCTCAGCCTTCTTACTGGGAGACAGCACACCCACAGACACAGCACGTGGGCATGACATGACATCTTTGTTTCCAAAGGACAGTAAAAGCAGTCTCAGCACCACTGTGAGGACTAGGGAAATCTTCAGTTAGCCAAGACCCTCCCTTTGTGTCATTAAGGACCTTCTAATCAAGTCATAAATGTAATCACTAGAAACCCAAGTGACATAATTATCTGAACAGCAGGTGGCCAACTTCCCAGAAGCAGCCTCAGGTATTCAAAGAGCTGCTTAAACTGCACAGCTACTAACTTTCAAGTTCAAGCTGTCAGAACATTTTTAAATATATGAGTGTATTTTTCTATTGGCAATTGTTTCACATCTATTACAATCACTGGCAAAGATACAGTGTTTATTAATCATAGACTATAATTTCTTGTTACATTTTGAAACACAAATGGATAAGCACTTAGATGCACTTTAGTAAAATTGTAAAACTTTCTTCTCAAAAAAACCTCATTTTCTGTTTCCTCATAACCTCATTGTGCCAAGCTGAAAATAAAAACAATTAGAATGAAAGCAACCGTTCACCATTCCCCTGACTCTGCACTGTCATCTGTGTAGGCAGGTTGTGGATTTCCCCAAGGTTGCTCAGTGACATCCTGGAGGCAGAGAAGGGATGTGGCTGTGTTCAGAGGCTGGAGGCTGCTCCCGCCATTACTGCCAAACTAAACCCAGAGACTGATCTGTCTGTGAGCTGGGCTGGAACTGGTGTTTCAGGCCATGGGACTGTTTGTGTGTGAAGGTGACATTGGAGTGGAGTCCCTTGTCTCTGTTGTTAGGCGATTCATCAGGGAAGGGTTGTGTTGATCAAGTCATCTTGTCCCCAAGGCTGAGGGAGGTGGCTGCTGCCTCAGTCTCCTGGGACTGCTGAGGCGCTCAGGGTGTTGGAATGGGCCTGGCAGCCACCTTCCCTAACAACTGACTGGTTGATAACTTTTTAGAACTCACTTCTCAGTGTCTCTTGAAAAAGTGATATGTGATTAATTTAAAATAGGTCCCACTCCCAAATAGCTTGTCTGCCCACAAAGGACAGTGAGGATTTGGGCACTCTGCTAGGTGCCAGTAGAAGTCCCACTCTAAGGACATATCCTGTTACCTCTCTTTGCTCCTAAAAGACATAGAACTTTGGCGTTTGGCAAAAGAAAATGTTTTGGTCAGAGTCATGCCTGTCCCTCCCTCTCCAGAGGCTTCGGTAACCCCGAGGCACCCAGTACTGAGGGAAAGCTGTTTATGGCAGTTTGCTTGGTCCTCTTCCTTCTCACTACCCCCAACTTTTTTTCCTTTTAGCTCAGGATTTGGCAGAACAAATGTTCTGGTCAGAGTCATGCCTGCCCCCCTAACTTTTCTCCTTTTAGCTCAGGATTTTGTTGGGGATGAAGGCAAGCCGGGAGACAACGTGGAGGAAAGTGAAGCTCAGGCAGGACTGTGTCTCAACACAACTGAAAAACAGGGGTAGTTTGCCCTTTTTGGGTTCTGCATGCTGCCCATGTCACCAGAAAGGGACAGGACTGGGCCAGCAGGACTGGGATGTGTGGGTTTTTGACTTCTGCAGGAAAGAATTCAAGTCACAATCCCAGCTGATTTTGAGAGTATGTTTATTAAAGGTTAGGACAGTGACACAAAGGAAGAGCTTTGGGTAGAAGAAGCAAGGTCACAGTAACAGAGTGACCTTAGACTGGGCTGCCTAAACTCAGAAAAAGAAGTCACAGCAACAGATGTGAGCCTAGGCTGGACTGCTAAAGTTAGGAAAGGAACTCACAGTAACAAAGTGAGCCTTTAAAAAACAAAGAAAGGAAAAGAAGTGAGCCCAGGCTGGGCTGCTCTATCATTGAGAAGGAAAAATTTTGTTATGACAGATATCAGGCTTGTGAGGAGCGACAAACCATAGGCACCTGGAGGTTCAGAAAAGAACTGTTTTATTTGCACTGATGCTGGCTCAGCAGAGTCCCCTCCAGAGGCTGAGCCCTGGCGTCTGGGTTCTGACCTTCTTTTATACAAGACTAGAGGCCTGGTGCATGAAATTCGTGCATGGGTAGGGTCCCTAGGCCTGGCCAGCAATCAGGGCTGATCTGTGGCGCGATTTCGGAAGGGGGGGTTGGTCTCTGCTGACATCCACCTTGGCCAGCCTGGGGCCTGTGGTCTGGGGACAGCTCCGGCGTTGAGCATCTGCCCCCTGGTGGTCAGTGCATGTCATAGCAACCAATTATTCCATTGGTATTTTGGTCAATTTGCATATTAAGCTTTTATTATATAGGACTAGAGGCCCGGTGCACAAAATTCGTGCACGGAGGGGGTTGTCCCTCAGCCCAGCCTGTACCCTCTCCAATATGGGACCCCTCAAGAGATGTCCGACTGCCCGTTTAGGCCCGATCCCAATGAGCAGTCGGACATCCCTCTCACAATCCAGGACTGCTGGCTCCCAACTGTTTGCCTGCCTGCCTTCCTGATTGCCCCTAACCGCTTCTGCCTGCCAGCCTGATCACCCCCTAACCACTCCCATGCCAGCCTGTTTGCCCCCAACTTCCCTCGTCTGCTGGCCTGGTCACCCATAACTGCCCTCTCCTGCAGGGTTGATCACCTCCAACTGCCCTCCCTTGCAGGCTTGGTCCTTCTCAACTGCCCTCCCTTGCAGGCCGGGTTCCTCCCAACTGCCCTCTCCTGCTGGCCATCTTGTGGTGGCCATCTTGTGTCCACATGGGTGCAGGATCTTTGACCACATGGGGGCAGCTATATTGTGTGTTGCAGTGATGATGAATCTGCATATTACTCTTTTATTAGATAGGATAGAGGTCTGGTGCAGGGGTGGGGGCCAGCTGGTTTGCCCTGAAGGGTGTCCCGGATCAGGTGGGGGTTCCCTTGGGGCGTGGGGCGGCCTGAGCGAGGGGCCTGTGGTGGTTTGCAGGCCAGCCATGCCCCCTGGCGACCCAAGCAGAGGCCCTGGTATCTGGAATTTATTTTCCTTCTACAATTGAAACTTTGTAGCCTGGAGCGGAGCCAAGCCTGGGGCTCCCTCTGAGGCCAGCAGCCATTTCTGTTGGGGTTATAATTGAAACTTTGTTGCCTTAAGCAGGTGGGCCCCGCCAGGGTGTGCGGAAAGCTTTGCTTCCCCTGTTGCCGGCGGCAACCCTGGCCTGCTCTCTCAAGCTCCATTCTGCCGCCATTTGTTTGAATTTGTTTACCTTCTATAATTGAAACTTTGTAGCTTGAGTGGAGGCTTAGGCCTGGCAAGGGCAGACAGAAAGCTTGGCTTCCTCTGTTACCTAGGAAACCTTGCTCTCTGTGGCTGTAGCCATCTTGATTTGGGTTAATTTGCATGCTCGCTCTGATTGGATGGTGGGCGTGGCTTGTGGTGTGTTGGAGGTATGGTCAATTTGCATATTTGTCTATTATTAGGTAAGATAAGCTTCCAGGTATTCGAGGGTCTTTCCACACAAGTGGCAGCCTGGGAGGTTGGCTGATGTAAGAAGCAAGGGAGATTACAGAAGCCAAGCGTGTGGTTATGGTGGAGCAAGTAAGGGGAGGGTTATCTGCTATTGGCTTGCCTTCTCAGTCTGAGTGACAGAAGTGAGCCAAGCTTCACTGTTTTGGCTCACGGAAAAGTTAAAGAAGAGGAGGGCCCTGGGAGCTTAGGAGGAAGAAAGTAAAATTATGCACCTGAGGAAGGGGAGGCAAGGGTGTGCTCAAGGGAGAGCATTCACTGAGTCTTGAGCATTCACTTTGTCTTGAGGATTTTTATGCGTTTTCTGTAGTTAGGAATTTTAGTGGAGTTCAATCAGAATACCATTTTTTTTCATGTATAAGACACTATTTTCTTTTTCCCTAAAATTGTTAGACTTGAAATTGAGGGGCTTCTTATACACGAAGTCAGACAAGGAGGGAGCCGTGTGGGTGGGTAGCTGCCCCTTCCTTGTCAAACAGGCTTCCTCCAATCACGAGCCTTATTGTTTTTGTTTTTTTTTAAATATTATTTTAGTATTTCTTTTTTTTTATATTTTATTGATTTTTTACAGAGAGGAAGGGAGAGGGATAGAGAGTTAGAAACATCGATGAGAAAGAAACATCGACCAGCTGCCTCCTGCACACCCCCCACTGGGGATGTGCCCGCAATCAAGGTACATGCCCTCCACCGGAATCGAACCTGGGACCCTTCAGTCCAAAGGCCGACGCTCCATCCACTGAGCCAAACCGGTTTTGGCACGAGCCTTATTGTTAACTAACATCAGCTGATGCCGTGATTGGAGGTGAAGGTGCAGAGTGTGCAGATGCAACTAAGACCAAAGTGTTCTGAGTCCATGAAGATGCCAAAAAATAAAAAGATAAATAAATAAAAGTGTGTTCTGTTTTATGTTTAAAATATCGATTTCTTAATTTGGGGTTGGAAAAGTGGGGGTATCCTACACAAGGGGGTGTCTTATACATGGAAAAATACAATAGTAATCAGCTTTTTAGTCATGTCTTTTAACATGCTTCTGTATCAAATGAGCTTATAGTGGGGTTTGAGATCATTCTCTCAGAAAGTGATGTCTGATTAATTTAAAATAGGTCCCACTCTCAAACAGCTTGTCAGCCCACTAAAGGACAGTGAGGATTTGGGCAGGCTGCTAGGTGTCAGTAGAGGCCCCACTCTATGGATCCCCTATCCTGTTACCTCTCTTTACTCCTAAAAGACATCAACTTTGAAGAAGAGACATAGAAAACCATTTTAGAAAAAGGAGAATAATTTTTAAGTTCAAACTGTCAGAACATTTTAAAATTTTATGACTACTAGAGGCCCGGTGCATGAAATTTGTGCACGGGGCTGTGTATCCCTCAGCCCAGCCTGCACCCTCTCCAATCTGGGACCCCTCAAGGGATGTCCGACTGCCCATTTAGGCCCGATTCCGGTAGGATTGGGCCTAAATAGGCAGTCGGACATCCACCTCACAATCCAGGACTGCTGGCTCCCAACTGCTCACCTACCTGCCTTCCTGATTGCCCCTAACTGCTTCTGCCTACCAGCTTGATCATCCCCTAACCACTCCCCTGCCAGCCTGATTGATGCCTAACTGCTCCCCTGCCAGCTTGTTTGCCCCTAACTGCCCTCCCCTGCAGGCCTGGGTCCTCCCCAACTGCCCTTCCCTGCAGGCCCAGTTACCCCCAACTTCCCTTCTCTGCTGGCCTGGTCACCCCTAAATGCCCTTTCCTTCAGGCTTGATCCCCCCAAACTGCCCTCCCTGCAGGCCTGGTCCCTCCCAACTGCCCTCCCCTGCTGGCCTGATCACCCACAAGTGCCCTCCTTTGCAGGCCACCAGGGAGAGCCTAGACTCACTGAAAGTATTTAAAGTTATGGAGGAAGAAATGGGAAAGTAAAATACTGATGCACACCCAACATGTGAATCTTTCTTCTTTGACTTAACCTATTTTAACAACTTGATATCACTATCATTTCCTAAGATAGTAGGAAGAAGAGTTTTCCAAATCTCTCCTAATAGAAAATTTGCCTTATTGTAAAATTTCAAAAATCCCTTGGGAAACAGTGATGAGAAAAGTTGTGAACAGAGAAATGGGGAGGAAAGAGTGGACTATAGAGTTGAGGAAATATCAACTTGCCATTCTCAACATCTCTCTCTGGTGCCCATTTGTTACCTTCTTTTCTCCTTCCCCTTGGTTTCTCTCCAGGCACCTCAAAGGTAGTGATGGCTCTCCAACGCTTCTATGGCGAGAACAGGGATGAAGGATTCCACGGTGAGACCAGGAATGAACGATTCCTTAGGCAACATGTGGACTCTGAAGAGAAAGGTGGCACCGACTGGTACTGCAACAAGATGATGCAAACCCGGGGGATGACTTTGCCTGATTGCAAGAAATTGAACACCTTCATCCATGAAGACATCGGGACCATTAATAACATCTGCAGCAACCCCAATATCCAGTGCAAGAATCGCAAGATGAACTGCCATGCCGGTGTAGTAAGAGTCACAGAATGCGCACTTATAAGACGTCCCAAGGACCCCTACTGCTCAGACAGGGTGATTATGGGAGGTAACCAGCCCCCCAAATGCGATTATAAGGCCACGGCCAGCACCAGGCCTGTGGTCATTGCCTGTGAGGGTAACCCCCTGGTGCCTGTGCACTTTGACAGAAGTGGTGATAGCGTGCCTGTGCACTTTGACAGGAGTGGTTATATCGTACATGATGAGCTTTAAATTATTCCTTGAATAGCAATGTGTAGTGCATTTGAGCTCTCAGGCTCTGTCTCCTCTGCTTATGTCTACTTCATTTTCTCTATATAATCCATTCAGTTAAATGCACCAAGAAGTTAGTGGAAAAGCTTAAGCAAAAAAATCCATTAACACTGGCCACTAATCCAGGACTTTTTTCTACATCATCACAAGGAGTGTTTTGAAAGTAACTGCTTTTTGGTATTCCCACCAGTCAGCTGTTATGGGAAGCATTAAAAATGTGGAAACACGAACTGGCAAAATGAGAGCTCTGTCTGTATAATTTGGCAACCTTGTTATGTTTGGGTCTAATAAGATTAAGAAATGATACAAGGGACTTTCTTTTTCTCTTCCCAAACTTCTGAATCACGGTAGCAAGTAGGAATATTAACAGTGCACTAGATCATTAAGACTCACTCACTCTTCCTGACTGGAAAGGTTTTTCATGTTTCCCGTGTAATAAAGAACTCAACTATAGATCTGTGAAGATGGTGCTATGGTTCTTGTGTGGGATTTTTATTTTCTTCTTTTTTTATTTTCTAGTTTATAAACATGCACCAACACCTTATTAACCTCATAAACTGGTCAATGACAGAAGCCTATTGGATCAATGACCACGACACAGAAACATTTGTGTCATTTATTAATGACAATTCTCACACCCCTCCCTTCTCCCTTTGAATATTTTGAAACAAATTTGGGATCAGAGATGTATGAAAAAGCTAAAGAAGGGAAATATGTATGTGAGACTGTGCATGAGTGTGGGCGTCTCCGTGTGTGTGCCTGTGTGAAAGGAATAACCTGAAAATATTTGAATTATGGTGGACATACATTGTTTACATTTAAGGTGTGCAACCCTATTCAGTATAATATGCATTGTGAAAAAATCACTACAATCAAGGTAATTAATGTGTCTGTTACCTCACATTGTTACCAAAAGTGACTCCATTAAGGACTGTTTTCAACCATTTTCTTTTTTTTTTCGTGTCTTTTTTATTGTTTAAGGTATTACAAATAGTAGTACATATGTCTCCTTTTCCCCCATTAACCTCCTCCCCATTTTCCCTACCCGCCCCGTACATACTGCCCGCACCCACAGTGTCTGTGTCCATTGGCTATCCTTATATGCATGCAAACCAGTCCTGTGGTTGATCTGTTAGCCCCCCACCCAACCCTCTGCTGCCTTCCCGATATAGTTCGACAGTCTATATGTTCAATGCTTCTTTGTGTCTGTATCAATTTTTGTTCATCAGTTTATGATGTTCATTATATTCCACAAATGAGTGAGAGCATGTGATATTTATCTTTCTCTGACTGACTTATTTCGCTTAGCATAATACTCTCCTGTTCCATCCATGCTGTTGCAAATGGTAAGAATTCCTCTTTTTTACAGCAGCATAGTATTCCATTGTGTAGATGTACCACAGTCTTCTAATCCACTCATCTGCTGATGGGCATTTAAGCTGTTTCCAAATCTTAGCTATGGTAAATTGCGCAACTATGAACATAGGGGTGCATATATCCTTTCTGATTCGTGTTTCTGTTTTCTAGGGATATATACCTAGAAGTAGTATTACTAGGTCAAATAGCAGTTCCATTTTTAATATTTTGAGGAAATGCTGTACTGTTTGTTTTCCACAGTGGCTATACCAGTGTGCATTCCCACCAGCAGTGCAAAAAGGTTCCTTTTTCTCTGCATCCTCTTCAGCACTTGTGGTTTGTTGATCTGTTGATGATACCTATTCTGACAGGTGTGAGATGGTACCTCATTGTTGTTTTGATTTGCATCTCTCAGATGATTAATGACTTTGAGCATGTTTTCACATGTGTCCGGGCCTTCTGTATGTCCTCTTTCAAAAAGTGTCTATTTAGTCCTTTGCCCACTTTTCCATTGGATTGTTTCTCATCCTTTTGTTAAATTGTATGAGTTCCCTATCAAGTTTGGAGATTAAACTGTAATCGGAGATAACATTGGCAAATATGTTCTCCCATGCAGTGGGCTTTCTTATTGTTTTGTTGATGGTTTCTTTTGTTGTGCAGAAGCTTTTTATTTTAATCTAGTCCCATTTGTTTATTTTTTCCTTAGTGTCAGTTGTCCTTGGAGTAGTGTCACTAAAGATATTGCTATGACAAATGTCTGCTATTTTGCTGCCTATAGCTTCCTCTAAAGTTATTATGGTTTCCCTTCTTATGTTTAAGTCCTTTATCCATTTTGAGTTTATTTTGTGTATGGTGTAAGTTGGTGGTCTAGTTTCATCTTTTTGCATGTATCTGTCCAATTTTCCCAACACCGTTTATTGAAGAGACTGTCTTGACTCCATTATATGCTCTTACCTCCTTTGTCAAATATTTTAGCATAATGGCTTGTGTCGATTTCTGGGCTCTCTGTTCTGTTCCACTGGTCTATATGTCTGTTCTTGTGCCAGCACCAGGCAGTTTTGAGAATAGTAGCTTTGTGATATAGCTTGATATCTGGTATTGTGATCCTTCAAACTTTGTTCTTCTTTCTCAAGATTGCTGCAGCAATTTGCAGTCTCTTTTTATTCCAGATGAATTTTTGGAGGGTTGGTTCTAGCTCTTTGAAGTATGCTATTGGTATTTTAATGGGGAGTGCATTGAATTTATAGATTGCTTTCGCTAGTATGGATATGTTAATGATGTTGATTCTACCAATCCATGAACATGGTATATTCTTCCATTTTTTAAAATATCTTCCTCTATCTTTTACCAGAATCCTGTAATTTTCTAAGTACAGGTCCTTTACCTCCTTGGTTAAATTTATTCCTAGGTATCTCAATTTTTTTTGTTGCAATGATAAATGAGATTGTTTTTTTAGTTTCTCTTTCTGTGAATTCATTATTGGTGTATAAAAAAATCCATAGAGTTCTGGGTGTTAACTTTGTATCCTGATGCATTGCTGAATTCATTTATTAAGTCTCATAATTTTTTGATGGAGTTTTTAGGGGTTTCTATGTACAATATCATGTCATCTGCAAATTATGATAATTTTACTTCTTCTTTTCCAATGTGGATGCCTTTTATTTCTCTTCTTGCCTTGTTGCCATGGCTAGTACCTCCAGTACTATGTTGAACAGGAGTGGTGAGAGTGGACATCCCTGTCTTGTTCCTGTTTTAGGAACTGTGATAGCTTATCACAGTGGCATTAATTATCAACCAGGATTTCTAAGTGAAAGAAAAGAGCTGATGCCCTGGCCTGATGGTTCCCTAGGTTGGAGCATCATCCTGTGCACCAACAGTTTCCGAGTTCAATGCCTGGTCAGGGCACATACTGAGTTTGTGGGTTCAATCCCTCATTGGGGTGTGTGTATGGGAGGGGAAAATGGGGGAAATGTCCAATTGGTATTTCTCTCTCTCTTTCTATCCCTTCCTCTCTCTCTCTCTAAAAAAAAAATAAAAATCAATAAACATATATTTTCAGGTGAGAAAGAAACGAAGGAAGGAAGGAAGGAAGGAAGGAAGGAAGGAAGGAAGGAAGGAAGGGAGGGAGGGAGGGAGGGAGGGAGGGAGGAAGGAAGGAAGGAAGGAAGGAAGGAAGGAAGGAAGGAAGGAAGGAAGGAAGAAAACAACTGACAAGAGAGGAAAGCAGGACACCTTAGGGAGTTGGGAGCCTGGACTCTGCAGTCTCTACCAGAGCCACAGACCTTGTCTTCTCCTGAGAAGAGCTAAGCAGTTAATTCAAGCACTTTGTTTTAGATCGGAGTGCTAAGAATTCTCTCCACAGAAGAAGCCCCTACAGTTGTAATGCAAATTAGACCTTGATAAGAGCTAGGTACAGGTGAGGACCTGGTTATCAGAAAGCAATGGTGGAAAAAGGGTGGAGTGGGGGAAATCAGGGAACATCAGAGCAAAGATTACCTTAGGGACGACTTTTAAAGATAAATAGGTGTGTTTTTTTTTTTTTATTAGGCATTGGGGAAGGGCAATTCAGATAAAATAAATAAATAAAAGACTAGAAAGAGAAGTAGACACACATGGTAGAGCACTGTGTATTTAGAAAATAACAAGTTCCTCCATGTGACTGGGAGGAAGTGAGAGATGGCACAGAAAGAAAACTCTAGGCCCAAATAGAAGTACCTTCAATACCAAGCAAAAGACTTCAATATGTGAAAGACTTAGACAGTTCCTTTGAACTCAAGGAATGGAAGGACACAAGCAATGGAAAGGAACTCCCATCATTTTCCCATTATACACACAAGGAGACTGAAGGTCACAGCAGTCCCAAGGTCAGACAGCACCTTGGCAGCAGAAACAAACCAGCCTCAGGTCCCCAACTTTCAGGGCAGGTTGTGCTACACTGTGCTGCCTGGTGTGCCCTGGGTGGGGAAAATGCCCCCAGGATGTGCACCCAAAGGACTGCAATATTTTGTGAAATTGATCTCTTCTAGTTCTGATTTTCCCATGAGTTCTCCCACTGCCCTTCCTGCTGTGAAGTGTGGAGGGAGAAGGCAGGATAGCTTTACTGCTGCCCTCATCTGTGGAGTTCTAGGGGCTGGGGACTCATACTGAGGTACCATCAGGGGTAGTTCCATTGTAGCAGCTGGCGTGAGGGAGGCAGGGAGGGAATGAGTGGCTCAGGGCTCCCAGCTCCAGGCTCTGGGGGCATTGGTTGATTTTACTAGGGACGCTGGAGGAAGGGGAGCCAGCTTAGGAGGAAGAGGTCCCCAGGAGAATATCCACTCCAAGCAGTATCTCTCCCTCTCTTTAAGAAGCCTCACATGCTGGCTCCATCAAGGTATCAAAGTCTTGAGAACACTCATTTGCTTAGAACTATTTGGGGTCTCATATATTCCATCTCCTGCTTTCCTCCTTGAGTTAATCACCAGGACTGGTACAATGAGCACAATAGTGCTTCTTTTCCCAAAGCTGGGAGATATTGTCAAGAACAAACCACGTGGACGAGGAAGTCCATGCAGGCATATCAAGTGAAGAGAGTTCAGGGGACAAGTTTCACATCTCATTAAGTGGAGCCTTTTATTGACTCATTAAGTCCAACCTTCTGACCTACTGGCTGACCTGCTTTCGGTTGTGAATTAAACAGTCCTGATGCCTTCTTTCATTGCAATCTGATCTGGCAGGAGTTCCCTCTCTCTGAATATGAGTCTCACTTCTCCAGAAAGGCTAATCCTTAACCTTTTGCACTCGGATGTCGAGTGTGACTCGACACGGTTAGCATTAGAATAAAGGAATGGAGAAAAAAGCAAGCGAGTGCAAAGGGTTAATCCCTCTCTGCTATTCTTGGCACTGCCCCAAACTGAACTCTACTTTCCTCCCCTCTTTTTCGTAGTTTATCTCTCACAGAGGATCTAGAAAAGCAGACCTCAGCAGTGCTATGGTTGTGTTACATGAGCAGGAGAGAGTATCCCACTGTCAGCAAGTGTGTGTGAGCATAAGCGTTGGTTGAAGACAGGCAACCAACCTCCCCCCAGCTGGGACACAAGGCCTCTGTCAGCAGGTCATGCAGTGACCATCTGACTTCCCTGAACCTTAGAATTGTTTTCTGAGAAATGAAAGCATGAAGAAAGATGATTTCAAAGATTGCACTCGGTTACAACAATTTTTCAGTGTTTCTGTTTCTAAAGAACTTCCTCTCAATATTTCCCAGAAAGAAAGATTGGATCTCAATATAAGAATTATTTCCATAAGACCTTGATGTGTTTCAAAGAGCCAAAGTTGCTTTTGTGATAGTATTCACCAATTAACTGCCTTCAGTTTAAATAAAAAAGAAATTCATTCACACAGAAACACAGAAAGGGAGAGAAAAATTCTTATTTATCCCAATTCTGACACTCCTGAATTCCTGTCAAAATACCAGCAAAAAAATGAATTTTTATCCCAATATGGATTTTGCTTATTTTCACACTTTAAAAAATGCACAAACTCCTATCTTTTAACTCACCTTCTGTCGAAGGCAGGCTTACTCTGCCTTCTCCTCACAGGCATTAAAATGGGAAAACACAGATATTTACATTATGATTCATAACAGTAGCAAAATTAGAGTTATGAAGTAGCAACGAAAATAATTTTATGGTTGCGGGGGGGTCACCACAACATGAGGAACTGTATTAAAGGGTCGCGGCATTAGAAAGGTTGAGACCCACTGCTCTAGAGAGAGAGTGCACCTAAGAAAAGAAGGGGATAGGGAAAGGTGTGGTTCTGAGAGAGAGAGAGAGAGAGAGAGAGAGAGAGAGAGAGAGAGAGACTTGGTCTTTCATATCTAGTTTGACCCAAACTCTCTCTATGGTCAATAGATCCAAGGCTTTGTTCATAAGATTTTTTTTTCATGCGGGTCAGAACCTCATTGTTCTGGGGGATTAATGTTTAAGGGAATTGTCATGCAACGGCTTGTATGGCAGTTGTACGATGCTATTCTCTGGCCCCATGTTCCTCCTCTAATGGTGTCTCCCCCATGACTAATAAGATGCCAAGGGATGAAAGGTTAGAGGAGAATTGGAACTTCGTGACCAGAGATATGAAAGGTCAGGAGGTCTATATACAGGCCTTCTTGCATTTCAATCTGATCTGGCAGGAGTTCCCTTTCTCTGAATATGGGTCTCACTTCTCCAGAAAGTATCATCCCTAATCCTTCTCTGCTTTTCTGGTACTCTGCTTTTGTTCTTTTTGCCAGTTTATCCCTCACAGAGGATCTAGAAAAGCAGACCTCAGCAGTGCTATGGTTGTGTTACATGAGCAAGAGAGAGTATCCCACTGTCAGCAAGCTTGTGTGTGAGCATATGTGTTGGTGCAGGACACCCAGTCCCCTCCCCCAGCTGGGACACAAAGTCTCTGTCAGCAGGTCCTGCAGTGACTGTGGTCAAATCATGTGACTTCTCTGAGCTTTAGAATTGTTTTCTAAGAAAACATTTTATTTCTGAGAAATGAAAATGTGAAGAAAGAAGATTTCTAAGATTGCACTCGGTTAAAACAATTTTTCAGTGTTTTCTGTTTCTAAAGATCTTCCTCTTAATACTTGCCACAAAGAAAGATTGGATTTCAATATAAGGTCTATTTCCATAGTTTTTAAAGAGCCAAAATTGCTTTTGTGGCAGTATTCACCACTTAATTGCCTTCAGTTTAAATAAAAAACGTTCATTCACACAGAAAGGAAGAGAAACCTTATTTACCCCCACTTCCAACCTCCTTATTTCCTGTCAAAATGCCAGCAAAAGATGAATTTTTATCCCAATATGGAATTTGTATATTTTCATATTAAATAAAATGCACAAACTTCTATCTTTTAATTTAAATAAATTAAATGTCTTTAGAGTAGAAGTTTAAAGCTTTAATTGTAAAGCTGAGGTGGCACAAAAATAAACATTGCTATTTAATACACTAATTTATTATATGTTGATTTCTATAGTGAGAAAAAACAATGTCAGCCTGTCTACAGCTCCATCATCAGTTCATTGAGTAAATGAAAAGTTCAGGAATACAGTCTTATCAGAGATCCATAAATTAGAGATAAACGGTTGAATAGAGTTCATAGTCTAGATGCTCTCATTAATTAATTTTGGGAACAATTCAACAGAAAGTAATTATTCAATTAGAAACGTTCCAGTATATATTTCTCTAAGTTACCAAGTGGGTGGTAAATATTGAGAAAGACACAAAATAATAAAATTCTTGAAAAAACAAATAGAAATAAGTTACTTGTATTTTATCACCTATAAAAACACTTTTATCTATGCTATGTATATGTTTTTATAAATTCTCCACACTTTTATCTATGCTATGTATATGCTTTTATAAAATATAGGAAATTGTATAATATATATATATATTCGGCTTCTGGTTCTGCTTTTTCTCTTAAAATGCATGTTAAAATTTAGTTTCTTAACCTAGATAGTAGTGCACAAAGATATGTTCACTTTAGATTAATTTATTGAGTTTTATATTTAATTTTGTTCATTTTCTGCTTGTATGTTACATTATATATAACAAAAAACTTAATAAAAATATGCATCCTATTTATTCCAAGTCAAAAAATCTATATTACTCTGAATGGCTCTGCAGTATTTCTTGTTAGGGATGTAGCATGATCCATCAAACATATTCCCTATTTTGGATATTCATAACATTTACAACTTTTTACATGTATGTATTCTAAAATAAAAACCCATCTAGCCTTGCCAGTGTGGCTCAGAGGTTGAACATAGACCCATGAACCAAGAGGTCCTGGACTGTTCCGTTCAGGGCACATGCCTGTGTTGCAGGCTGGATTCCCAGTGGGGGGGTGCAGGAGGCAGCCAATCCATGTTTCTATCTCTCTGATCCTCTCCCTCCACTCTCTCTAAAATCAATTTAAAAATATTGGGGAAAAAACAAACAAACAAAAGACATCTATCCCTGCCTGGGTAGCTGTTGGTTGGAGTGTCATCCCACACACCATCATGGGTTGGATTCCCAGTCAGGGCACATACCTAGGTTGAGGGTTCCACTCCTCAGGCGGACACGTATAGGAGTCAGCCAATGGATGTTTCTCTCTCACATCAATGTTTCTCTCTCTCTCTAAAAATCAATAAAACCTATCCTCAGGTGAGAATTAAAACAACCAAACATCACATTTGCATTTATGTTCTTTTTAAAAAAAAATAAATTATTATGGATTTCAGGGTGGAAGGGAGAGGGATAGAGAGAGAAAAAAACATCTATGATAAGAGAGAATCATTGATCGGCTGCCTCCTGCATGCCCCCTATTAGGGATCGAACCTGCAACCCGGGCATGTGCCCTAGACCAATCAAACCCAGAACCCTTCAGTCCTCAGGCTGACGCTCTATCTACTGAGGCAAACCCGCTAGGGCTGCATTTATATTCTTGTGTCATAAGTCAGGTTCCCTGACTAACAGTCGCTGAGATAAACATTTGCATTCAGGAAGCTTACTGGGAAGTGGGCTTGGGATCAATACCTATAGATGGGTCCAAAGGGAACCTAAGTGTGGGTCAGTGCTTAACTGGGTACTTTAGGTGTAGGTGGTATAATTCCTACTTTGGGTGCGAGAGGTTCCAGGTTCAAATCCCAGACTAGCCCCAGCTTTTAAAACTTGCTTTTCCTCCTTCAGGAACTTCTGAGAAAAGTTCTGTTCCCTGCCAAAGTTCTCCTGTGCCAAACTGTTCTGCAAAGGAGAGGTGCACTGAACGCGAAGCGGAAGCGGGCTGATGATTTGCATTGGAGACGAAATTGCCTGGCTTCCTGGGTTCTGGGGGCCTCTTTGCTCCTGGGAGCAGCAGCGCCTGACCCTTCGGGCTTCTGCAGGCAGGGCGGGTGTCCCGCATCCTGCAGTCAGAGCCGGCCACTTCTTCCCAGATCTGTGTCTCCAATGCAGATCTCCAGGGTCCCTGGAGAGCTGGGCAGGGATCTCCCACTGCGCCTGGGGGCGGGGTTGCTGTGGCGCCACCTCCCGAGGCGGGGCCCGGACGCTTGGGGTTTTCTCAGAGAAACTGGGCGTGGTACCAACTACCCAAGAGTCCGCCCCCCCCCCGCCCCCTCCCGGGTCTCTCCTACACCCAGCACCCGAATCCCCTTAGAGTACATGCAGGCTGACTCCACGCAGATCCAAAGCCGGAGTCAAAACAGCATCTTCCCGTTTTCTACCAGCTCCCCGTTTTCTTACAAAGGAGGAAGAAGCAGGTGAGAAACAAAAACTTCTCTTTCTAAGCTCTGCCCTTTTCTGCAACTTTGTTCCAAGGCCACAAAGGGTTCAATTTCTGTTCCTCCTCCTGCTTCGTGTCCTAACTTTACCAGGGCGCTTTGGCCGGGGTAGTCCCTTCTGAGCAGAGGAAATTCAGGAGGAGTTTGTGGGACCAGACTGGGAGCTGAGGCATGGAAGGAGGCAAAGTGCAGTTTTGTAGAGATAGCTGTGCTACATTCCCACCCCATGTTTACTTTCCGCAGCTGGGCAGAGATGGCAGCGGGAATGCCTGTAGCCTAGCAGGTAGAACTCCAAGGGACCACCGCCTGGGCGGCCCAGGGAGGCCCGCACTGGCTCAAACCAGGGATTCTTTGCTGGCTACTAGGTTGATCGCCAGATTTATGGCGCAGAACTTGTTCAGTTCTTGCAACTGGAAAGGACATTTGATGCTTTCATTTTCTGTTTCTTCACCTCAGTCTCCTCACCCTTAACCCACCCACAGCCATTCACTGCCAACAGCCTCCTCTTTAAGCTTCCTTCCTGCACCATTGGGATCCTCAGCCTTCTTACTGGGAGACAGCACACCCACAGACACAGCACGTGGGCATGACATGACATCTTTGTTTCCAAAGGACAGTAAAAGCAGTCTCAGCACCACTGTGAGGACTAGGGAAATCTTCAGTTAGCCAAGACCCTCCCTTTGTGTCATTAAGGACCTTCTAATCAAGTCATAAATGTAATCACTAGAAACCCAAGTGACATAATTATCTGAACAGCAGGTGGCCAACTTCCCAGAAGCAGCCTCAGGTATTCAAAGAGCTGCTTAAACTGCACAGCTACTAACTTTCAAGTTCAAGCTGTCAGAACATTTTTAAATATATGAGTGTATTTTTCTATTGGCAATTGTTTCACATCTATTACAATCACTGGCAAAGATACAGTGTTTATTAATCATAGACTATAATTTCTTGTTACATTTTGAAACACAAATGGATAAGCACTTAGATGCACTTTAGTAAAATTGTAAAACTTTCTTCTCAAAAAAAACCTCATTTTCTGTTTCCTCATAACCTCATTGTGCCAAGCTGAAAATAAAAACAATTAGAATGAAAGCAACCGTTCACCATTCCCCTGACTCTGCACTGTCATCTGTGTAGGCAGGTTGTGGATTTCCCCAAGGTTGCTCAGTGACATCCTGGAGGCAGAGAAGGGATGTGGCTGTGTTCAGAGGCTGGAGGCTGCTCCCGCCATTACTGCCAAACTAAACCCAGAGACTGATCTGTCTGTGTGAGCTGGGCTGGACTGGTGTTTCAGGCCATGGGACTGTTTGTGTGTGAAGGTGACATTGGAGTGGAGTCCCTTGTCTCTGTTGTTAGGCGATTCATCAGGGAAGGGTTGTGTTGATCAAGTCATCTTGTCCCCAAGGCTGAGGGAGGTGGCTGCTGCCTCAGTCTCCTGGGACTGCTGAGGCGCTCAGGGTGTTGGAATGGGCCTGGCAGCCACCTTCCCTAACAACTGACTGGTTGATAACTTTTTAGAACTCACTTCTCAGTGTCTCTTGAAAAAGTGATATGTGATTAATTTAAAATAGGTCCCACTCCCAAATAGCTTGTCTGCCCACAAAGGACAGTGAGAATTTGGGCACTCTGCTAGGTGCCAGTAGAAGTCCCACTCTAAGGACATATCCTGTTACCTCTCTTTGCTCCTAAAAGACATAGAACTTTGGCGTTTGGCAAAACAAAATGTTTTGGTCAGAGACATGCCTGTCCCTCCCTCTCCAGAGGCTTCAGTAACCCCGAGGCACCAGGTAGTGAGGGAAAGCATTTATGGCAGTTTGCTTGGTCCTCTTCCTTCTCACTACCCCCAACTTTTTTTCCTTTTAGCTCAGGATTTGGCAGAACAAATGTTCTGGTCAGAGTCATGCCTGCCCCCCTAACTTTTCTCCTTTTAGCTCAGGATTTTGTTGGGGATGAAGGCAAGCAGGGAGACAACGTGGAGGAAAGTGAAGCTCAGGCAGGACTGTGTCTCAACACAACTGAAAAACAGGGGTAGTTTGCCCTTTTTGGGTTCTGCATGCTGCCCATGTCACCAGAAAGGGACAGGACTGGGCCAGCAGGACTGGGATGTGTGGGTTTTTGACTTCTGCAGGAAAGAATTCAAGTCACAATCCCAGCTGATTTTGAGAGTATGTTTATTAAAGGTTAGGACAGTGACACAAAGGAAGAGCTTTGGGTAGAAGAAGCAAGGTCACAGTAACAGAAGTGACCTTAGACTGGGCTGCCTAAACTCAGAAAAAGAAGTCACAGCAACAGATGTGAGCCTAGGCTGGACTGCTAAAGTTAGGAAAGGAACTCACAGTAACAAAGTGAGCCTTTAAAAAACAAAGAAAGGAAAAGAAGTGAGCCCAGGCTGGGCTGCTCTATCATTGAGAAGGAAAAATTTTGTTATGACAGATATCAGGCTTGTGAGGAGCGACAAACCATAGGCACCTGGAGGTTCAGAAAAGAACTGTTTTATTTGCACTGATGCTGGCTCAGCAGAGTCCCCTCCAGAGGCTGAGCCCTGGCATCTGGGTTCTGACCTTCTTTTATACAAGACTAGAGGCCTGGTGCATGAAATTCGTGCATGGGTAGGGTCCCTAGGCCTGGCCAGCAATCAGGGCTGATTTGTGGCGCGATTTCGGAAGGGGGGGTTGGTCTCTGCTGACATCCACCTTGGCCAGCCTGGGGCCTGTGGTCTGGGGAGAGCTCCGGCGTTGAGCATCTGCACCCTGGTGGTCAGTGCATGTCATAGCAACCAATTATTCCATTGGTATTTTGGTCAATTTGCATATTAAGCTTTTATTATATAGGACTAGAGGCCCGGTGCACAAAATTCGTGCACGGAGGGGGGTTGTCCCTCAGCCCAGCCTGTACCCTCTCCAATATGGGACCCCTCAAGAGATGTCCGACTGCCCGTTTAGGCCCGATCCCAATGGGCAGTCGGACATCCCTCTCACAATCCAGGACTGCTGGCTCCCAACTGCTTGCCTGCCTGCCTTCCTGATTGCCCCTAACCGCTTCTGCCTGCCAGCCTGATCACCCCCTAACCACTCTGCTGCCAGCCTGTTTGCCCCCAACTTCCCTTGTCTGCTGGCCTGGTCACCCATAACTGCCCTCTCCTGCAGGGTTGATCACCTCCAACTGCCCTCCCTTGCAGGCCTGGTCCTTCTCAACTGCCCTCCCTTGCAGGCCGGGTTCCTCCCAACTGCCCTCTCCTGCTGGCCATCTTGTGGTGGCAATTTTGTGTCCACATGGGTGCAGGATCTTTGACCACATGGGGGCAGCTATATTGTGTGTTGCAGTGATGATGAATCTTCATATTACTCTTTTATTAGATAGGATAGAGGTCTGGTGCAGGGGTGGGGGCCAGCTGGTTTGCCCTGAAGGGTGTCCCGGATCAGGTGGGGGTTCCCTTGGGGCGTGGGGCGGCCTGAGCGAGGGGCCTGTGGTGGTTTGCAGGCCAGCCATGCCCCCTGGCGACCCAAGCAGAGGCCCTGGTATCTGGAATTTATTTTCCTTCTACAATTGAAACTTTGTAGCCTGGAGCAGAGCCAAGCCTGGGGCTCCCTCTGAGGCCAGCAGCCATTTCTGTTGGGGTTATAATTGAAACTTTGTTGCCTTAAGCAGGTGGGCCCCGCCAGGGTGTGCGGAAAGCTTTGCTTCCCCTGTTGCCGGTGGCAACCCTGGCCTGCTCTCTCAAGCTCCATTCTGCCGCCATTTGTTTGAATTTGTTTACCTTCTATAATTGAAACTTTGTAGCTTGAGTGGAGGCTTAGGCCTGGCAAGGGCAGGCAGAAAGCTTGGCTTCCTCTGTTACCTAGGAAACCTTGCTCTCTGTGGCTGTAGCCATCTTGATTTGGGTTAATTTGCATGCTCGCTCTGATTGGATGGTGGGCGTGGCTTGTGGTGTGTTGGAGGTATGGTCAATTTGCATATTTGTCTATTATTAGGTAAGATAAGCTTCCAGGTATTCGAGGGTCTTTCCACACAAGTGGCAGCCTGGGAGGTTGGCTGATGTAAGAAGCAAGGGAGATTACAGAAGCCTAGCGTGTGGTTATGGTGGAGCAAGTAAGGGGAGGGTTATCTGCTATTGGCTTGCCTTCTCAGTCTGAGTGACAGAAGTGAGCCAAGCTTCACTGTTTTGGCTCACGGAAAAGTTAAAGAAGAGGAGGGCCCTGGGAGCTTAGGAGGAAGAAAGTAAAATTATGCGCTTGAGGAAAGGGAGGCAAGGGTGTGCTCAAGGGAGAGCATTCACTGAGTCTTGAGCATTCACTTTGTCTTGAGGATTTTTATGCGTTTTCTGTAGTTAGGAATTTTAGTGGAGTTCAATCAGAATACCATTTTTTTTTCATGTATAAGACACTATTTTCTTTTTCCCTAAAATTGTTAGACTTGAAATCGAGGGGCTTCTTATACACGAAGTCAGACAAGGAGGGAGCCGTGTGGGTGGGTAGCTGCCCCTTCCTTGTCAAACAGGCTTCCTCCAATCACGAGCCTTATTGTTAACTAACATCAGCTGATGCCGTGATTGGAGGTGAAGGTGCAGAGTGTGCAGATGCAACTAAGACCAAAGTGTTCTGAGTCCATGAAGATGCCAAAAAATAAAAAGATAAATAAATAAAAGTGTGTTCTGTTTTATGTTTAAAATATTGATTTCTTAATTTGGGGTTGGAAAAGTGGGGGTATCCTACACAAGGGGGTGTCTTATACATGGAAAAATACAATAGTAATCAGCTTTTTAGGCATGTCTTTTAACATGCTTCTGTATCAAATGAGCTTATAGTGGGGTTTGAGATCATTCTCTCAGAAAGTGATGTCTGATTAATTTAAAATAGGTCCCACTCTCAAACAGCTTGTTGGCCCACTAAAGGACAGTGAGGATTTGGGCATGCTGCTAGGTGTCAGTAGAGGCCCCACTCTATGGATCCCCTATCCTGTTACCTCTCTTTACTCCTAAAAGACATCAACTTTGAAGAAGAGACATAGAAAACCATTTTAGAAAAAGGAGAATAATTTTTAAGTTCAAACTGTCAGAACATTTTAAAATTTTATGACTACTAGAGGCCCGGTGCATGAAATTTGTGCACGGGGCTGTGTATCCCTCAGCCCAGCCTGCACCCTCTCCAATCTGGGACCCCTCAAGGGATGTCCGACTGCCCATTTAGGCCCGATTCCGGTAGGATTGGGCCTAAATAGGCAGTCAGACATCCACCTCACAATCCAGGACTGCTGGCTCCCAACTGCTCACCTACCTGCCTTCCTGATTGCCCCTAACTGCTTCTGCCTACCAGCTTGATCATCCCCTAACCACTCCCCTGCCAGCCTGATTGATGCCTAACTGCTCCCCTGCCAGCTTGTTTGCCCCTAACTGCCCTCCCCTGCAGGCCTGGGTCCTCCCCAACTGCCCTTCCCTGCAGGCCCAGTTACCCCCAACTTCCCTTCTCTGCTGGCCTGGTCACCCCTAAATGCCCTTTCCTTCAGGCTTGATCCCCCCAAACTGCCCTCCCTGCAGGCCTGGTCCCTCCCAACTGCCCTCCCCTGCTGGCCTGATCACCCACAAGTGCCCTCCTTTGCAGGCCACCAGGGAGAGCCTAGACTCACTGAAAGTATTTAAAGTTATGGAGGAAGAAATGGGAAAGTAAAATACTGATGCACACCCAACATGTGAATCTTTCTTCTTTGACTTAACCTATTTTAACAACTTGATATCACTATCATTTCCTAAGATAGTAGGAAGAAGAGTTTTCCAAATCTCTCCTAATAGAAAATTTGCCTTATTGTAAAATTTCAAAAATCCCTTGGGAAACAGTGATGAGAAAAGTTGTGAACAGAGAAATGGGGAGGAAAGAGTGGACTATAGAGTTGAGGAAATATCAACTTGCCATTCTCAACATCTCTCTCTGGTGCCCATTTGTTACCTTCTTTTCTCCTTCCCCTTGGTTTCTCTCCAGGCACCTCAAAGGTAGTGATGGCTCTCCAACGCTTCTATGGCGAGAACAGGGATGAAGGATTCCACGGTGAGACCAGGAATGAACGATTCCTTAGGCAACATGTGGACTCTGAAGAGAAAGGTGGCACCGACTGGTACTGCAACAAGATGATGCAAACCCGGGGGATGACTTTGCCTGATTGCAAGAAATTGAACACCTTCATCCATGAAGACATCGGGACCATTAATAACATCTGCAGCAACCCCAATATCCAGTGCAAGAATCGCAAGATGAACTGCCATGCCGGTGTAGTAAGAGTCACAGAATGCGCACTTATAAGACGTCCCAAGGACCCCTACTGCTCAGACAGGGTGATTATGGGAGGTAACCAGCCCCCCAAATGCGATTATAAGGCCACGGCCAGCACCAGGCCTGTGGTCATTGCCTGTGAGGGTAACCCCCTGGTGCCTGTGCACTTTGACAGAAGTGGTGATAGCGTGCCTGTGCACTTTGACAGGAGTGGTTATATCGTACATGATGAGCTTTAAATTATTCCTTGAATAGCAATGTGTAGTGCATTTGAGCTCTCAGGCTCTGTCTCCTCTGCTTATGTCTACTTCATTTTCTCTATATAATCCATTCAGTTAAATGCACCAAGAAGTTAGTGGAAAAGCTTAAGCAAAAAAATCCATTAACACTGGCCACTAATCCAGGACTTTTTTCTACATCATCACAAGGAGTGTTTTGAAAGTAACTGCTTTTTGGTATTCCCACCACTCAGCTGTTATGGGAAGCATTAAAAATGTGGAAACACGAACTGGCAAAATGAGAGCTCTGTCTGTATAATTTGGCAACCTTGTTATGTTTGGGTCTAATAAGATTAAGAAATGATACAAGGGACTTTCTTTTTCTCTTCCCACGTGATTTTCTCTTCCCTTGCTACCGTGATTCTTTCTGAATCACGGTAGCAAGTAGGAATATTAACAGTGCACTAGATCATTAAGACTCACTCACTCTTCCTGACTGGAAAGGTTTTTCATGTTTCCCGTGTAATAAAGAACTCAACTATAGATCTGTGAAGATGGTGCTATGGTTCTTGTGTGGGATTTTTATTTTCTTCTTTTTTTATTTTCTAGTTTATAAACATGCACCAACACCTTATTAACCTCATAAACTGGTCAATGACAGAAGCCTATTGGATCAATGACCACGACACAGAAACATTTGTGTCATTTATTAATGACAATTCTCACACCCCTCCCTTCTCCCTTTGAATATTTTGAAACAAATTTGGGATCAGAGATGTATGAAAAAGCTAAAGAAGGGAAGTATGTATGTGAGACTGTGCATGAGTGTGGGCGTCTCCGTGTGTGTGCCTGTGTGAAAGGAATAACCTGAAAATATTTGAATTATGGTGGACATACATTGTTTACATTTAAGGTGTGCAACCCTATTCAGTATAATATGCATTGTGAAAAAATCACTACAATCAAGGTAATTAATGTGTCTGTTACCTCACATTGTTACCAAAAGTGACTCCATTAAGGACTGTTTTCAACCATTTTCTTTTTTTTTCGTGTCTTTTTTATTGTTTAAGGTATTACAAATAGTAGTACATATGTCTCCTTTTCCTCCATTAACCTCCTCCCCATTTTCCCTACCCGCCCCGTACATACTGCCCGCACCCACAGTGTCTGTGTCCATTGGCTATCCTTATATGCATGCAAACCAGTCCTGTGGTTGATCTGTTAGCCCCCCACCCAACCCTCTGCTGCCTTCCCGATATAGTTCGACAGTCTATATGTTCAATGCTTCTTTGTGTCTGTATCAATTTTTGTTCATCAGTTTATGATGTTCATTATATTCCACAAATGAGTGAGAGCATGTGATATTTATCTTTCTCTGACTGACTTATTTCGCTTAGCATAATAATCTCCTGTTCCATCCATGCTGTTGCAAATGGTAAGAATTCCTCTTTTTTACAGCAGCATAGTATTCCATTGTGTAGATGTACCACAGTTTTCTAATCCACTCATCTGCTGATGGGCATTTAAGCTGTTTCCAAATCTTAGCTATGGTAAATTGCACAACTATGAACATAGGGGTGCATATATCCTTTCTGATTCGTGTTTCTGTTTTCTAGGGATATATACCTAGAAGTAGTATTACTAGGTCAAATAGCAGTTCCATTTTTAATATTTTGAGGAAATGCTGTACTGTTTGTTTTCCACAGTGGCTATACCAGTGTGCATTCCCACCAGCAGTGCAAAAAGGTTCCTTTTTCTCTGCATCCTCTTCAGCACTTGTGGTTTGTTGATCTGTTGATGATACCTATTCTGACAGGTGTGAGATGGTACCTCATTGTTGTTTTGATTTGCATCTCTCAGATGATTAATGACTTTGAGCATGTTTTCACATGTGTCCGGGCCTTCTGTATGTCCTCTTTCAAAAAGTGTCTATTTAGGTCCTTTGCCCACTTTTCCATTGGATTGTTTCTCATCCTTTTGTTAAATTGTATGAGTTCCCTATCAAGTTTGGAGATTAAACTGTAATCGGAGATAACATTGGCAAATATGTTCTCCCATGCAGTGGGCTTTCTTATTGTTTTGTTGATGGTTTCTTTTGTTGTGCAGAAGCTTTTTATTTTAATCTAGTCCCATTTGTTTATTTTTTCCTTAGTGTCAATTGTCCTTGGAGTAGTGTCACTAAAGATATTGCTATGACAAATGTCTGCTATTTTGCTGCCTATAGCTTCCTCTAAAGTTATTATGGTTTCCCTTCTTATGTTTAAGTCCTTTATCCATTTTGAGTTTATTTTGTGTATGGTGTAAGTTGGTGGTCTAGTTTCATCTTTTTGCATGTATCTGTCCAATTTTCCCAACACCGTTTATTGAAGAGACTGTCTTGACTCCATTATATGCTCTTACCTCCTTTGTCAAATATTTTAGCATAATGGCTTGTGTCGATTTCTGGGCTCTCTGTTCTGTTCCACTGGTCTATATGTCTGTTCTTGTGCCAGCACCAGGCAGTTTTGAGAATAGTAGCTTTGTGATATAGCTTGATATCTGGTATTGTGATCCTTCAAACTTTGTTCTTCTTTCTCAAGATTGCTGCAGCAATTTGCAGTCTCTTTTTATTCCAGATGAATTTTTGGAGGGTTGGTTCTAGCTCTTTGAAGTATGCTATTGGTATTTTAATGGGGAGTGCATTGAATTTATAGATTGCTTTCGCTAGTATGGATATGTTAATGATGTTGATTCTACCAATCCATGAACATGGTATATTCTTCCATTTTTTAAAATATCTTCCTCTATCTTTTACCAGAATCCTGTAATTTTCTAAGTACAGGTCCTTTACCTCCTTGGTTAAATTTATTCCTAGGTATCTCAATTTTTTTTGTTGCAATGATAAATGAGATTGTTTTTTTAGTTTCTCTTTCTGTGAATTCATTATTGGTGTATAAAAAAATCCATAGAGTTCTGGGTGTTAACTTTGTATCCTGATGCATTGCTGAATTCATTTATTAAGTCTCATAATTTTTTGATGGAGTTTTTAAGGGTTTCTATGTACAATATCATGTCATCTGCAAATTATGATAATTTTACTTCTTCTTTTCCAATGTGGATGCCTTTTATTTCTCTTCTTGCCTTGTTGCCATGGCTAGTACCTCCAGTACTATGTTGAACAGGAGTGGTGAGAGTGGACATCCCTGTCTTGTTCCTGTTTTAGGAACTGTGATAGCTTATCACAGTGGCATTAATTATCAACCAGGATTTCTAAGTGAAAGAAAAGAGCTGATGCCCTGGCCTGATGGTTCCCTAGGTTGGAGCATCATCCTGTGCACCAACAGTTTCCGAGTTCAATGCCTGGTCAGGGCACATACTGAGTTTGTGGGTTCAATCCCTCATTGGGGTGTGTGTATGGGAGGGGAAAATGGGGGAAATGTCCAATTGGTATTTCTCTCTCTCTTTCTATCCCTTCCTCTCTCTCTCTAAAAAAAAATCAATAAACATATATTTTCAGGTGAGAAAGAAATGAAGGAAGGAAGGAAGGAAGGAAGGAAGGAAGGAAGGAAGGAAGGAAGGAGAAAAAAGGAAGGAAGGAAGGAAGGAAGGAAGGAAGGAAGGAAGGAAGGAAGGAAGGAAGAAGAAAGAAAGAAAGAAAGAAAGAAAGAAAGAAAGAAAGAAAGAAAGAAAGAAAGAAAGAAAGAAAGAAAGAAAACAACTGACAAGAGAGGAAAGCAGGACACCTTAGGGAGTTGGGAGCCTGGACTCTGCAGTCTCCACCAGAGCCACAGACCTTGTCTTCTCCTGAGAAGAGCTAAGCAGTTAATTCAAGCACTTTGTTTTAGATCCAAGTGCTAAGAATTCTCTCCACAGAAGAAGCCCCTACAGTTGTAATGCAAATTAGACCTTGATAAGAGCTAGGTACAGGTGAGGACCTGGTTATCAGAAAGCAATGGTGGAAAAGGGGTGGAGTGGGGGAAATCAGGGAACATCAGAGCAAAGATTACCTTAGGGACGACGTTTAAAGATAAATAGGTGTTTTGTTTTTTTATTAGGCATTGGGGAAGGGCAATTCAGATAAAATAAATGAATAAAAGACTAGAAAGAGAAGTAAACGCACATGGTAGAGTACTGTGTTTTTAGAAAATAACAAGTTCCTCCATGTAACTGGGAGGAAGTGAGAGATGGCACAGAAAGAAAACTGTAGGCCCATATAGAAGTATCTTCAATACCAAGCAAAAGACTTCAATATGTAAAAGATGTAGACAGTTACTTTGAACTCAAGGAATGGAAGGACACAAGCAATGGAAAGGAACTTCCATCATTTTCCCATTATACACACAAGGAGACTGAAGGTCACAGCAGTCCCAAGGTCAGACAGCACCTTGGCAGTAGAAACAGAAACCAGCCTCAGGTCCCCAACTTCCAGGGCAGGTTGTGCTACACTGTGCTGCCTGGTGTGCCCTGGGTGGGGAACATGCCCCCAGGATGTGCACCCAAAGGACTGCAATATTTTGTGAAATTGATCTTTTCTAGTTCTGATTTCCCCATGAGTTCTCCCACTGCCCTTCCTGCTGTGAAGTGTGGAGGGAGAAGGCAGGATAGCTTTACTGCTGCCCTCATCTGTGGAGTCTGGGGGCTGGGGACTCATACTGAGGTACCATTAAGGGTAGTTCCATTGTAGCAGCTGGCGTGAGGGAGGCAGGGAGGGAATGAGTGGCTCAGGGCTCCCAGCTCCAGGCTCTGGGGGCATTGGTTGATTTTACTAGGGACGCTGGAGGAAGGGGAGCCAGCTTAGGAGGAAGAGGTCCCCAGGAGAATATCCACTCCAAGCAGTATCTCTCCCTCTCTTTAAGAAGCCTCACATGCTGGCTCCATCAAGGTATCAAAGTCTTGAGAACACTCATTTGCTTAGAACTATTTGGGGTCTCATATATCCCATCTCCTGCTTTCCTCCTTGAGTTAATCACCAGGACTGGTACAATGAGCACAATAGTGCTTCTTTTCCCAAAGCTGGGAGATATTGTCAAGAACAAACCACGTGGATGAGGAAGTCCATGAAGGCATATCAAGTGAAGAGAGTTGAGGGGACAAGTCTCACATCTCATTAAGTGGAGCCTTTTATTGACTCATTAAGTCCAACTTCTGACCTAGTGGCTGACCTGCTTTCGGTTGTGAATTAAACAGTCCTGATGCCTTCTTTCATTGCAATCTGATCTGGCAGGAGTTCCCTCTCTCTGAATATGAGTCACTTCTCCAGAAAGGCTAATCCTTAACCTTTTGCACTCGGATGTCCAGAAAGGCTAATCCTTAACCTTTTGCACACGGTTAGCATTAGAATAAAGGAATCGAGAAAAAAGCAAGCGAGTGCAAAGGGTTAATCCCTCTCTGCTATTCTTGGCACTGCCCCAAACTCAACTCTACTTTCCTCCCCTCTTTTTCGTAGTTTATCTCTCACAGAGGATCTAGAAAAGCAGACCTCAGCAGTGCTATGGTTGTGTTACATGAGCAGGAGAGAGTATCCCACTGTCAGCAAGTGTGTGTGTGAGCATAAGCGTTGGTTCAAGGCAGGCACCCAACCTCCCCCAGCTGGGACACAAGGCCTCTGTCAGCAGGTCCTGCAGTGACTGTGGATAAACCATCTGACTTCCCTGAACTTTAGAATTGTTTTCTGAGAAATGAAAGCATGAAGAAAGATGATTTCAAAGATTGCACTCAGTTACAACAATTTTTCAGTGTTTCTGTTTCTAAAGAACTTCCTCTCAATATTTCCCAGAAAGAAAGATTGGATCTCAATATTAGAATTATTTCCATAAGACCTTTATGTGTTTCAAAGAGCCAAAGTTGCTTTTGTGGTAGTATTCACCAATTAACTGCCTTCAGTTTAAATAAAAAAGAAATTCATTCACACAGAAACAGAAAGGGAGAGAAAAATTCTTATTTACCCCAATTCCGACACTCCTGAATTCCTGTCAAAATACCAGCAAAAAAATGAATTTTTATCCCAATATGGATTTTGCTTATTTTCATACTTTAAAAAATGCATAAACTCCTATCTTTTAATTTAAAAAACATAATGTCGTCAAAATAGAAGTTTAAAGCTTTAATGGTATAGCTGAGGTGGCACAAAAAATAAGTATTGCAATTTAATACACTAATTTATTATATGTTGATTTCTATAGTAGGAAAAAACAATGTCAGCCTGTCTGTGGTTCCATCATCAATTCAATGGGTAAATGAAAATTTCAGGAATACAGTCTTATCAGAGACACAGAAATTAGAGATAAACCGAGGAATAGAGTTCATAGAAATAGAGGCTTTCATTAATTAATTTTGGGAACAATTCAATAGTAAGTAATTATTCAATTAGAAAAGTTTCAGTATATATTTCTCTAAGTTACCAAGTGGGTGGTAAATATTGAGAAAAACATAAAATAATGCAAGTCCTGATAAACAAAAATATGTTACTTATGTTTTTTCTTACCTATAAAAACATTGATGTTTTAGTGCATAATTCTCCACATTTTTGTGTATGCTATGTACATGTTTTTATAGCGCCCAGTGCATGAATTTGTGCACCTTGAAAGGAACTGTGGGCCATGAGGCTGCCATGAGCACAGGAGCTGGTCTCAGCCCATCCTCTGAGCCCCTGCCCAGCCCCTCCCGCTGCAGTCCTTGGTCCCCAGTCTGCTAGCAGCCCACTTTCTCTCCCACATGCTGATGGCTCTGGCCTTGCTTGCACCCATTGACAGTGTGGACTGATTGGGACCAGCAGCAGCAGTGTGTGCGAGTGGGGCCGGCACCGTCAGCAGGTGCAAGCAGCAGCTGCTGCCCTGATTGCCCCTCAGGATCAGGGAGAGGTGGAGAAGCCCTCAGGGGTGATCGGGGCCGGCAGTCACTGCTTGCACCCACTGACAGCACTGAGCAATCAGGATCGGCACAGGGCGTCGGCAGCGGGTGCGAATGGCAGCTCCAGTGTCGGCTACAGGTGTGAGCAGGGCCAGGACCTGCAGTGGGTGCGAGTGGCGGCTGGCAGCCCTGATCGCCCCTCAAGATCAGGGGGAGGTGGAGAAGCCCTGAGGGACAATTGGGGCTGATAGCCACTGCTCACACCCGCTGACAGCGCCGACAGTGGGTGTGAGCAGAAGCCCCAGCACCCACAGCAGGTACGAATGGAGGCTCTGGCCGGTAGCGGGTGTGAGCACCCAGCAAGACCATGGTGCATGGGAGCAAAGAATTTTCAGTAACCACCAGAGGCTCGCCCCGATGACACGATGACAACGACCGGCACCCTGCCTTGGTCTGGCGCCCCCGCTCACCTGCACCACCAATGACTGCCATGTTCCCTGCTCTGCAGCCTGATGCTGAACCCCACCATGTTCCACATGTGCCCCCTGGTGGTCAGAGCAAGTCAGAGCAACCGGTTGTTCGTTTTTTCCACTATTTGGTCTATTTGCATACTAGCATTTTATACATATACTAGAGGCCCGATGCATGTAAGAATGGGCCGTCCTTCCCCTGGCTGCTGGCACCTCCTTCGCTCCAGCCCAGAGCCGCCTTTCTGCCTTCCCATGTTGCCAAGAGGCCCTGAGTGGCTGGGATGGTGCAGAATGCTTGCATCATCGCTATGGTGATGACACAAGCTTCCTGCCCTGCCCCTGGCCACTCAGTGCCCGAGTATGCAAATTAACCTGCCATTTTTGTTGGGTTAATTTGCATACTCACTCCTGATTGGCTGGTGGGCATCGTGAAGGTACGGTCAATTAGCATGTAACTCATTTATTAGGTAGACTAGAGACCCAGTACATGAAATTCATGCATGGAGAGTGGGTCCCCTCAGCCCAGCCTACACCCTCTTTAAACTGGCAGTTGGACATCCCTCTCACAATCCTAGACCACTGGCTCCTAATCGCTCACCTGCCTGCCAGCTTGGTCGCCCCTAACTGCCCCCCTCTGCTGACCTGGTCACCCCTCACTGCCCCCTTGCCAGCCTAATCATCCCCTACTGCCCACCCTGCCAGCCTGGTCACCCCCAACTGCCCCCCTCTGCCAGTCTGATCTCCCCTAACTGCTCCCTCTGCCGGCCTGGTTACCCCCAACTGCCCCCCCCCCCCGCTGACCTGGTCACCCCTCACAGAGCCTCCCTGCTGACCTGCTCACCCCATGCAGCCTGCTGTTCAGTCATTTGGCCATCCCTCACTAACCCCCCTGCTGACCTGTTTGCCCCATGCAGCCTGCATATTCAGTCATTTGGTCGTCCCTCACTAACCCCCCTGCTGGCCTGGTCACTGCACGCAGCCTGCTAGTTTAGTTATTTGGCCATCCCTCACTAACCTCCCTGTTTGCCTGGTCATAGGCAGCCATCTTGTGAGGGCATGAGGGTTAATTTGCATATTACCTTTTTATTAAATAGGAGGATATAGATGGGATATTGTATAGTATGTATATACTGCTTCAGATTCTGCTTTTTCTCTTAAAATGTATCTGGGCTCCTGTTAATATTCAGTTTCTTAACCTACATAGTAGTGAACAGAGATATGTTCACTTTGGATTAAGTTATTGAGTTTTATAGTTAAAATTGGTTCATTTTTATACATACATGTTATATTACATATAACAGTAACAAAAAAAGCTTATTAAAAAATATGCATCATAAGCATTTATTCTGTGCCACACCGGCACAGCAAAGGGTTCCGCGAGCCTGAGGGAGGGCCGGCGAAGGATGAAGAAAAGACAGACAAAGACAATAAGGTGGGTCTAGGTGAATCTTCTGTGCGTGACTGAGACCACAGAACAGATCCAGACTGCAAGCTGATGCTTTATTTTATAGTCAGAGGTAAACAAGGTAATTTACAATGTTCTTGTAAGTTTCACTTGTTTTGGCAGCACTTGCTGCACCTCCCACAGCCCATTAGTTACCCAGGAAAGATTTAGGGATCAACACAAGATCAACCTTAATTATGCTTGTGCCCTCTAAGCTGGAACTTGTTTGTGGCTTTGCCAGCAGGTCAGTCCGAGGCTTAACCCTATAACCGCTCCCTACATTATTCCAAGTCAAGAAATCCTACCTAATAATAGACAAATATGCAAATTGACTGTACCTTTGCTATGCCCGCGATTGGCCAGGAGGCGCGGGGGGGCGGTACCCGGGGTGGCCAGGGTGGCCGATTGGGCTAGCGGGACGCTGAGCTCGAGCTCAGCGTCTGCGCCATGGCTGTGCTGCGGCACAGAAGGGGCCTCTGGGGCAGCGAGCTCACGTCCCACCGTGGACCATCAAAAGTGGGGGAGCTGGGTGCCTGTCCGCTCAGGCACCAGGCCTTTCAGAAGACTTCGTGGCGCCGGAGGCTTCTGAAAGGCCTGGTGCACCAGCGGACAGATACCCAGCTCCCCTGCGATCGAAAGCAAAAGCATGGGAGCTGGGTACCTGTCCACTCAGGCACCAGGCCTTTCAGAAGCCTTTGCAGCGCCGGAGGCTTCTGAAAGGCCTGGTGTACCATAGGACAGGCACCCAGCTCGCAGATACCCAGCTCCCCTGCGATCGAAAGCAAAAGCGTGGGAGCTGGGTGCCTGTCCGCTGGTGTACCAGCGGACAGGCACCCAGCTCTACCATGATCAAAAGCGAAAGCGTGTAGGGGACCCTACACGTGCATGATTCAATCATGCACTGGGCCTCTAGTACCTATATAATTCTGAAGGCTTTGTAGTATTTCATGTTAAGGATGTAGCATGATCCATCACACAAATTCTCTATTGTTGGACATTCATAACATTTACAACTTTTTACATGTATGCATCTATGTAATAAAAGCCTAAGCAACTGTTACAGCAAAATGACTGGAATGACTGGTCACTATGATGTGCACTGACCATCAGGGGGAAGATGCTCAATGCAAGAGCTGTGCCCTGGTGGTCAGTGTGCTCTCACAGGAGGAGTGCCACTCAGCTAGAAGCCAGACTCATGGCTGGGGAGTGCAGCTGCAATGGCGGGTGCCTCTCCCGACTCCACAGCAGCAGGGTCAGCGGGCTGGGATAACTGCTAGTGGCGAGGCACCCGGCCACAATTTGGGATCCTCCCTGGCCACCTGCCACTTAGCGCACTGCTATATCCCCCAAGGGGTCCTGGACTGCAAGAGAGATGTCCGATTGCTAGCTTAGGCCCAATCCCCCGGGTTGGCAGTTGTACATCCCCTGAGGGGTCCCAGGTGCAAAAGGGCGAAGGCCAGACTGAGGGATTCCCTCCCCCCCAAGTGCACAATTTCATGCACCGGGCCTCTAGTTCTAAAATAAAAACCCACCTAGTCCAGCTGGTATGGTTCAGAGGTTGAATGTAGACCCATGAACCAAAAGGTCATGGTTTGATTCTATTCAGGGCACAGGCTTGATCCCCAATGGGGGGACATGCAGGAGGTAGCCAATCGATGTTTCTATCTCTCTGTCCCTCTCCATTCTGTGCTCTCTAAAATCAATAAAAGCATATTGAAAAAACAAACAAACAAAAACATCTGGCTTGACCGGGTAGCTGTTGGTTAGAGCATCGTCCCACACACCAAAAGGTCATGGGTTGGATTGCCTGTCAGGGTACACACCTAGGTTGAGGGTTCCACTCCTCAGGGACACCTATAGGAGTCAGCCAATGGATGTTTCTCATATTGATGTTTCTGTCTCTCTCCCTCTCTCTCTCTCTCTCTCTCTCTCTCTCTCTCTCTCTCTTACACAAACCCACTCTCTCCCTTTTTCTTGCTCTAAAAATAAATAAAACCTATCCTCATGTGAGAAAACAATAAAATATCACATGTGCATTTGTATTCTTGTGTCCTAAGTCAGGTTCCCTGGTGAAGAGTCACTGAGATACTGGTAAAGATTTGCACTCAGGAAGTTTACTGGGAAGTGGGCTTGGGATTAATAGAGGGGTCCATAGGGATCCGAAGTTTGAGCAGTGTCATCTGGGCTCTTGGACTCAGTGTATGATTCTTGCTTTGGGTGCGAGGGCTCCCAAGCTCAAATCCCAACCCAGTCCAAGCTTTTAAAATTTGTTTTTCCTCCTTTGGGGGCTTCTGCAAAAAGTTCTGTTCCGGGACTCTTCCAAACTGTTAGCAAACAAGAGGTGCACTGAACTAACGGGAAGTGGATGACCTGTATTGGAGACATAATTGCTTAGCTTCCTATACTCTAGGGGCCCCATTGCTCCTGGGAGCAGCATCCCGTGTCCCTTTGGGCTTGTGCAGGCAAGGCTGCTGTCCCGCATCCTGCTGTCGTGAGTCCTGTTTCCACACCAGACATGTCTTTGCTGACTTTGTGTCTCCAAAGCAGACCTCCAGGGTCGCTCCAGGGCTGGGCAGGAACTCTCCCATTGTGCCTGGGGCGGGGTTTGCTGTGGTGCCAGCTCTAAAGGCGAGACTTGGACTCTTGGGGGTCTCCTCCGAGAAACTGGGCATGGTACCAACTACCCAGGGCTCACCCACCAAATCTCTCCTCCACGCTGCACCTCAATCCAGTTACTGTACACACACACACACACACACACACACACACACACACACAAACACACGCTAGGACCCCACGCAGATCCAAAGCGGAAGTCAGAATATCTTCGCATTTTCTACCAGCTCCTCGTTTTCTTACAAAGGAGGAAGAAGCAGGTGAGAAACAAAAACTTCTCTTTCTAAGCCCTGCCCTTTTCTGCAACTTTGTTCCAAGGCCACAAAGGGTTCAATTTCTGTTCCTCCTCCTGCTTCGTGTCCTAACTTTACCAGGGCGCTTTGGCCAGGGTAGTCCCTTCTGAGCAGAGGAAATTCAGGAGGAGTTTGTGGGACCAGACTGGGAGCTGAGGAACAGGAAGGAGGCAATAGTGCAGTTTTGTAGAGTTAGCGGTGCTACATTCCCACCCCATGTTTACTTTCCGCAGCTGGGCAGAGATGGCAGCGCGAATGCCTGTAGCCTAGCAGGTAGAACTCCAAGGGACCACCGCCTGGGCGGCCCAGGGAGGCCCGCACTGGCTCAAACCAGGGATTCTTTGCTGGCTACTAGGTTGATCGCCAGATTTATGGCGCAGAACTTGTTCAGTTCTTGCAACTGGAAAGGACATTTGATGCTTTCATTTTCTGTTTCTTCACCTCTGCCTCCTCACCCTTAACCCATCCACAGCCAGCGCGGTGGAATTCTTTTTTTTTTTTTTTTAAGTTTTGGTCAGTTTTTTTTTCTTCTTTATTCATTAAGGTATTATATATGTGCCCTCATCCCTCCATTAACCTCCCAACTCCCCCCACTCATGTCCTCACCCCCCTGGTGTTCGTGTCCATTGGTTAGGCTTATATGCAAGCATACAAGTCCTTTGGTTGATCTCTTCCCCATATCTCCACCCTCCCCTACCTTCCCTCTGAGGTTTGGCAGTCTGATCAATGCTTCTCTACCTCTGGATCTGTCCCTGTTCATCAGTTTATGTTGTACATTATATTCCATAAAAGATTGAGATCATATGGTATTTATCTTTCTTTGACTGGCTTATTTCACTTAGCATAATGCTCTCCAGTTCCATCCATGCTGTTGCAAATGGTAAGAACTCCTTCCTTTTTACTGCAGTGTAGTATTCCATTGTGTAGATGTACCACAGTTTTTTAATCCATTCATCTGCTGATGGGCACTTAGGATGTTTCCAAATCTTAGCTATGGTGAATTGTGCTGCTATGAACATAGGGGTGCGTATATCCTTTCTGATTTGTGTTTCTGGTTTCTTGGGATATATTCCTAGAAGTGGGATTATTTGGTCAAATGGGAATTCCATTTTTAGTTTTTTGAGGAAACTCCACACTGTTCTCCACAGTGGCTGCACCAGTCTGCATTCCCACCAGCAGTGCACGAGGGTTCCTTTTTCTCTGCATCCTCGCCAGCACTTGTCATTTGTTGATTTGTTTATGATAGCCATTCTGACAGGTTTGAGATGATATCGCATTGTTGTTTTGATTTGCATCTCTCAGATAATTAGTGACTTTGAGCATGTTTTCATATGTCTCTTGGCTTTCCTTCTGTCCTCCTTCAAAAAGTGTCTATTTAGGTCGGTTGCCCATTTTTTGATTGGATTGTTTATCTTCCTTTTGTTAAGTTGTCTGAGTTCCCTATAAATGTTTGAGATTAAACCCTTATCGGTGATGACACTGGCAAATATGTTCTCCCATGCAGTGGGCTTTCTTGTTCTTTTGTTGATGGTTTCTTTTGCTGTAAAAAAGCTTTTTATTTTGATGTAGTCCCATTTGTTTATTTTCTCTTTAGTTTCCTTTGCCCTAGGAGCAATATCAGTGAAGAAGTTTTTTCAGCATATGTCTGAGATTTTGCTGCCTGTGGATTCCTCTAGTATTTTTATGGTTTCTCTTCTTATGTTTAAGTCCTTTATCCATTTTGATTTTATTTTTGTGTATGGTGTAAGTTGGTGGTCTAATTTCATTTTTTTTGCATGTATCTGTCCAATTTTCCCAACACTATTTGTTGAAGAGACTGTCTTGACTCCATTTTATGTTCATGACTCCTTTGTCAAATATTAACTGGGCATAGTGGTTTGGGTCGATTTCTGGGTTCTCTATTCTATTCCATTGATCTATATGTCTGTTCTTGGGCCAGTAGCAGGCTGTATTGAGAACAGTGGCTTTGTAATACAGCTTGATATCTGGTATTGAGATCCTGCCTGCTTTGTTCTTCTTCCTCAGAAATGCTGCAGCTATTCAGGGTCTTTTTTTATACCAGGTGAATTTTTGGAAAGTTCGTTGTAGGTCTGTGAAATATGCTGTTGGTATTTTAATGGGGATTGCGTTGAATCTGTAGATTGCTTTGGGTAGTATGGACATTTTGATGATATTGATCCTACCAATCCATGAACACAGTATGTTCTTCCAACTGTTTATGTCTTCCTCTATCTCTTCTTTCAGTGTCCTGTAGTTTTTCGCATATAGGTCTTTTACCTCCTTAGTTAAGTTTATTCCTAGGTATCTTAATATTTTTGGTGCTATGGTAAATGGGATTGCTTTTTTAGTCTCTTTTTCTATAAGTTCACTATTGGTGTAAAGAAATGCCATAGATTTCTTGGCATTAATTTTGTATCCTGTTACATTGCCAAATTCATTTATTAAGTCTAATAATTTTTTGATGAATTCTTTAGGGTTTTCTATGTACAATATCATGCCATCTTCAAATAAGGACAGGTTTACTTCTTATTTTCTAATTTGGATGCCTTTTATTGCTTCTTCTTGTCTGATTGCAATGGCTACTATTTCCAGCACTATGTTGAACAGGAGTGGTGAAAGTGGGCATCCTTGTCTTGTTCCTGTTCTTAGGAGAAATTGTTTTAGTTTTTGTCCATTGAGTATGGTGTTGGTTGTGGGTTTTTCATATATGCCTTTTATTATATTGATGTATGATCCTTCTATTCCCACCTTGCTGAGTGTTTTGATCAAAAAGGGGTGTTGGATTTTGTCAAATGCTTTTTCTGCATCAATTGATATGATTATGTGATTTTTATTTCTCAGTTTGTTTATGTGATGTATCATGTTTATTGATTTGCGAATATTGTACCATCCTTGCATCCCTGGGATAAATCCTACTTGGTCATGGTGTATAATCTTTCTGATGTTCTGCTGGATCCAATTTGCTAGAAATTTGTTGAGGATTTTGGCATCTATGTTCATGAGGGATATTGGCCTGTAATTCTCTTTCATTGTGTTGTCTTTATCTGGTTTTGGTATTAGGGTGATGCTGGCTTCATAGAAGGAGCTTGGAAGGGTTCCTTCCTCTTGAATTTTTTGGAATAGTCTGAGGAGGATAGGTTTTAGTTCTTCCTTGAATGTTTGGTATAACTCCCCTGTGAAGCCGTCTGGCCCCCAGGCTTTTGTTTGCTGTAAGCTTTTTTTTTTTTTTTTTTAATATATTTTATTGATTTTCTTACAGAGAGGAAGGGAGAGGGACAGAGAGCCAGAAACATCGATGAGAGAGAAACATCGATTAGCTGCCTCCTGCACATCCCCTACTGGGGATGTGCCCACAACCAAGGTACATGCCCTTGACCAGAATCGAACCTGGGACCTTTCAGTCCACAGGCCGATGCTCTATCCACTGAGCGAAACCAGTTTTGGCTGCTGTAAGCTTTTTGATGACTGCTTGAATTTCTTCCATAGTTATCAGCCTATTGAGATTTTTAGAATCTTCCCAATTGAGTTTGGAAGTTTGTATTTTTCTAGGAATATGTCCATTTCCTCTGGATGTCTAGTTTGTTGGAGTAGAGTTTTTCATAGTATTTTTTAACAATCCTTTGTATTTCTGTGGGATCTGTTGTTATTTTTCCTCTCTCATTTCTGATTTTGTTTATTTGATTCCTCTCTCTTTGCTTCTTGGTAAGGCTGGCTAGAGGTTCATCAATCTTGTTTATCCTTTCAAAGAACCAACTCTTGGTTTCATTGATCTTTTGTATTGTGTGTCTTTTTTTGTTGTTTATTTTTTGTTTGTTTGGGTTTTTTGGGTCTCTATGTCATTTATTTCTTCTCTGATCTTTATTACCTCCTTCCTTCTGCTCACTCTGGGCTTTCCTTGTTGCTCTCTTTCTAATTCTTTGAGTTGTAGAGTTAGATGATTTACTACCATATTTCTTGTGGGTTTTTTTTTTTTTTTTTTTAGGTAGGCCTGTAGAGCTATAAACTTCCCTCTCAGGACTGCTTTCATTGTGTCCTATAGGTTTTGGATTGTTGTGTTTTTGTTGTCATTAGTTTCCAGGAAGCTTTTAATTTCTTCTTTGATCTCTTTGGTAACCCAGTCATTATTCTATAGTATGCTATTCAGCTTCCAAGTGTTTGAGATTTTTGGATTATTTTTATTGTATTTTATTTCTAATTTTATGGCATTGTGGTCTGAGAAGATGCTTGGTATGATTTTAGTCTTCTTGAATTTGGGGAGACTTTGCTTGTGACCCAATATGTGGTCTATTTTTTAAAATGTCCCATGTGCACTTGAGAAGAACGTATATTCCGTGGCTTTGGGGTGAAATGTTCTGAAGATGTCAGTTAAGTCCATCTGATCTAGTAAGTCATTTAGGATTGCTGTGTCTTTGCTGATTTTTTTGTCTAGAGGATTTATCCAGTGATGTCAGTGGTGTATTAAAGTCCCCTATTATGATTGTATTGTTGTCGATCTCTCCCTTGATATCTTCCAGGAGTTTTGTTATGTATATGAGTGCTCCTGCGTTGGGTACATATATGTTTATCAGGGTTATATCCTTTAGTATTATAAAGTGGCCTTCCTTATCTCTTGTTAAGGCATTTACTTTGAGGTCTATTTTGTCAGATATAAGTATTGCTACCCCAGCTTTTTCTTAATTTCCATTTGCCTGAAAGATATTTTTTCTTCCCTTCACTTTCAATCTGTGTGAGTCCCTTGTTCTGAGGTGAGTCTCTTGTAGACAGCATATATATGGGTCGTGGTTTTTTTTTTATCTATTCAGCCACTCAATGTCTTTTGATTGGAGCATTTAGTCTGTTTACATTTAAAGTTATTATGGAAAGGTACTTGTTTATAGTCATATCTATTTTTGTGTCTGTGTTCTTTCTTACCTCTTTATTTCTTCTTTTTACAGTATTTGCTTTAGCATTTCTTGCATTGCTGGTTTGGTGGTGATAAACTCCCTTAGCCTTTTTTTTTGTCTGTGAAGCTCCTGATTTCCCCTTCAATTTTGATTGATAGTCTTGCTGGATAGAGTATTCTTGGATTCAGTCCATTGCTTTGCAACACTTTGTATACCTCCTTCCATTCCCTTCTAGCTTGATGTGTTTCTGTTGAGTAATCATTTGATAATCTGATGTGGGTTCCTTTGTAGGTAACTCTCTGTCTCTCTCTTGCTGCCTCTAAGATTCCCTCTTTATTGTTAATATTTGCCATTAAAATTATGACGTATCTTGGTGTGGGTCTTTTGGAATTGATCTTGCTTGGGACTCTCTGTACTTGTGTAACTTTTCTCTTCCCCATATCTGGAAAGTTTTCTGTCATTATTTCTTCAAATAGATTTTCTAATCCTTGCTGCTCTTCTTGTCCTTCTGGCAGCCCCATTATATGTATGTTACTTCGTTTGATGTTGTCCCAAAGCTCCCTTAGGCTTTCCTCCTGCTTTTTAATTTTTATCTCCAATTGCTGTTCAGATTAAGCTTGTTTCTGTACCTGATCTTCTAACTCACTAATTCGGTCCTCTGCTTCTTCTAGTCTACTGTTGAAACTTTCCATGGTGTTTTTGATTGTAGCTATATCACTTTTCATTTCTTCCTGATTCTTGCATAAGTTGTTGATTTTCTCATCCATCTGATGTATATATTCCACAACCATTACTCTGAATTCTTTTTCGGTCATGTTGCATGCTTCAATTTCATTAATTTTCTTTTCTTGGCGACTCCTCATTTTCTTTCCTCTGGAGATTGTGTCGTCTCCCCATTCTGACTATCACCAGAAGGTTCAAACTTCGAGTTGCGTGGACCTGGGCCGTGTGCCATGGGAACTTCGCACCACCCGAGTGTCACTGAAGTGCTCCAACACTAGGATATGTGGCTGCTGTGGGTTGGTGGGAACCAGGCTTGCCCAGGGTCAGTGTTACCAGCATTCAGTGTGGTCTGGTGTGCGCACCTAGAATCAGGGACCCCGCCTGCACTGCGCTGTTGCCGTGTGCTGAAAATGAGTCCCCTGGCACATGCCAGGAGTCAGAGTTTCCCTGTGTCTTCACCAAGAATCGAGTATCAGAGTCTCTGTTGCTTCGTGTGGCTTCTCTCTGAGAATCAGGGTCCCCGTGTGCACATGCACCAAGAATTGGATTCACTGGCTCTTAATGTGAATGCGCTGTGAGTCAGGGATCCCAGAGGCACACGGTAAGAAACAGAGTCAAGACAGTGGTGCTCAGTGCTGCCTCTTCTGGTCACTATGGGGGACTGGTTGCACAATGGCTTTGTGGTGTGCCTGCCCTGCGGAAAACTGACTTCCGTGTGCGCTTGCCCAGAATCAAAGTCAGGTGGCACTGCCGCCCTGTATGGGCGTCAGGTTTGGTCACCCGAAGCGTTGCGGGAAGCTTTTACTCTAGGAACCCTGGATGTTCCTTGGGCCATACATGTTCTCTTTCTCTGTCCCTCAGGTTCCTCATCTGTAAAATGAGGATTTAACACAATGGTCTCTGAGGTCCCTCTCTCTCTCTTATTCTATGACTCCATGGAGTGGCCAGATATTGTAACAGAACTCATAGAAAAAGAAGGTACTCCAGTCATGAGGAGAAAAACTATCACTTGGCAAAAAGGATAGGAAAAGCCATTCCAGGGAAAGAGGAAGGGCTCTGGCTTTTGTCAAAAGTGCAGATGTCAGGTTATAATCAGGCAGAGGTAAGCGGCTGGTCAAGTTATTGTTGGGAGCATTTACCAGTGTGACTTACAAATGAAAGTAGATGGCTAAGAAAGTGGACCAAAGCAGGCTGGCAAAACCCCTCTTTAGGAGTTTCCATTATACTGTATTTAAGCAAAAAGCAATCTCTGTAAATAGTTATTCTTGGAAGAACACCTTGAAACATTTGGGAAAGAGAGAATGGACACAAAGCCCAGAGTTTGTTGATAAGTGAGTGATTACTGTTTGTCTGTTTGGAAATAGAGCCATGTCAGCAGGCCTGTGTCCCATTCTCCCTCTATCAGAACTGTCTCCCCTTCCTGGAAGTGGAGACATGATCCTTCTTCTCACGTGAGCATCATCCTCTTTAACCATTACTTCTCTTCTGAAGTAAGTTTCATGCCTATCGACCAAAACTATGTAAGAGTTATAAAGAAATGTGGAGATTAAGCTCTTCCCTCCATCACGCAATTTACTATTAGTCTTAAGGACAGAATTAAACATATGGACTCTGTATAAAGGGGGAAAGTACACCAGCACTAGAGTCCTTAGAAGGAGAGCCCAGCTTCCCCTGTTCGTGCAGGGAATCTATTGGCTTGAAGAGGAGACATAGAAAAACTTTTCAGAAAAAGGAGAATAACTTTCAAGTTCAAGCTGTCAGAACATTTTTAAATATATGAATATATTTTTCAATTGGTAATTGTTTCACATCTATTGGAATCACTGGCAAAGATATAGTTCTTATTTTTTTAAAAATATATTTTATTGATTTTTTACAGAAAGGAAGAGAGAGGGATAGAGAGTTAGAAACATCGATGAGAGAGAAACACCGATCAGCTGCCTCTTGCACAACCCCTACTGGGGATGTGCCCGCAACCAAGGTACATGCCCTTCACCGGAATCGAACCTGGGACCTTTCAGTCTGCAGGCCGACGCTCTATCCACTGAGCCAAACGGGTTTTGGCAGTTCTTATTAATCATAGAGTATAATTTCCTATTAAATTTTGAAACAAAAATGGATAAAAATTCCTTCTCAAGAAACCTTATTTTCTCTTACCTCATAACCTCATGTGCCAAGCTGAAAATAAAACAATTAGAATGAAAGCAACCATTCACCATTCACCTGACTCTGCACTGTCATCTGTGTAGGCAGGTTGTGGATTTCCCCAAGGTTGCTCAGTGAAATCCTGGAGGCAGAGAAGGGACGTGGCTGAGTTCAGAGGCTGGAGGCTGCTCCCACCATCACTGCCAAACTAAACCCAGAGGCTGATCTGTCTGTGTGAGCTGGGCTGGAACTGGTGTTTCAGGCCATGGGACAGTTTGTGTGTGAATGTGACATTGGAGTGGAGTCCCTTGTCTCTGTTGTTAGGCGATTCATCAGAGAAGGTGTGTTGATCAAGTCATCTTGTCCCCAAAGGCTGAGGGAGGTGGCTGCTGCCTCAGTCTCCTGGGACTGCTGAGGCACTGAGGGTGTTGGAATGGGCCTGGCAGCCATTTTCACTAACAAGTGACTACTTGATAAGTTTTTAGAACTCACTTCTCAGTGTCTCTTAAAAATGTGATATGTGATTAATTTAAAATAGGTCCCAGTCTCAAAGGGCTTGTCTACCCACAAAGGACAGTGAGGTATTGGGCACTCTGCTAGGTGCCAGTAGAGGCCCCACTATAAGACCCCATATCCTATTACCTCTCTTTGCTTCTAAAAGACATTGAACTTTGTTGTTCAGCAGAAAAAATGTTCTGGTCAGAGTCATGCCTGTCCCTCCCTCTCCAGAGGCTTCGGTAACCCCGAGGCACCCAGTACTGAGGGAAAGCTGTTTATGGCAGTTTGCTTGGTCCTCTTCCTTCTCACTACCCCCAACTTTTTTTCCTTTTAGCTCAGGATTTGGTTGGGGATGCAGGCAAGTAGGGAGAGGACAGGGGGAAAATGAAGCTCACGCAGGACTCTGTCTCAATACAACAAAAAGCAGATGACATTTGCCCTTTTTGGGTTCTTCATACTGCCCATGACCAGAAAGGGACAGGACTGGGCCAGCAGGTCTGGGATGTGTGAATTTTTGACTTGATGCAGGAAAGAATTCAAGTCACAAGCTCAGCTGATTTTGAGAGTATGTTTATTAAAGCTTAGGACAGTGACACAAAGGAAGAGCTCTGGGTAGAAGAGGCAAGGTCACAGTAACAGAAGTGACCCTACACTGGGCTTCCTAAACTCAGAAAAGGAAGTCACAGCAACAGATGTGAGCCTAGACTTGGCTGCTAGATCACTGAGAAGGAAAAGTGTGAAAGACAAAAGTGAGCCAAGTGGGGACTGCCTTTATCTCACTGAAAAGTTAGACAAGAGAAGGACGCTGGGAGCTTAGGAGAAAGCAAGTAAAATTACACACCTGAGAAAAGGGAGGCACTGGTGCGCTCAGGGGAGAGCATGTCTTGAGGATTAATCTGTTTTGTGTAGAAGGGAATTTTAGGGGAGGTCTCCATCCGAATATTCATCAGCTTTTTATGCATGTATTTTAACATGCTTCTGTATCAAATGAGCATATAGTGGGGTTTGGGATCATTCTCTGTTCATCTTTATCTCTATCTTGGATTTGTCTAGCTCTAATTGTTTTTGTTGTTGTTGTTTATTTTTCTTACCTCCTTCGTTTTGGGGTTTGGCACTAATGGCACCACTGGGTCTCTGTTACTTATCTCGTTAACTAGGGTGATTTTAGCTACTCACTCTCTGTTTGGGGAGTAGAGGTATAAACCACCTGCTCCTAAGTGCCCTTCGTTAGGGAAGATAGAGTCTAATGTCCGATTAGCTGGTTGTTGATTGCTTGGCCCTCTGTTTAAATATTTTGCCTCTGTTTTCCTTATTCTACGTGCCAGGGAACTTCCCTAGTTTTTTATTAACCTGATTCATCCAATTTTCTTTCTCCTTAAGTCCTCAGGCCCTTCTGGTTACCAAACCTGTTTCTAAGATAGGCTCTGGAGCACCTGCCCAAGCATGTGTAACCCACTGGAAGCTGTTTAAAGAGTTAATCTCTCCTAGGAGAGAGTGCTTTGGAACAGGGACCATACCTCCAAAGTGAAGGCATATCCTGGTTTTTTAGGATTTATCAGTCAGCTAGAAGCAGAGCTTTCCTGGGACCCTTGGAAGCCTTCCTACTCTGCCTGCCTTGTTTGGTAACCACGACCAAACCCAGTTGTGCTGGTGAGCCCTGAGAGACACCAGAAGAATTTGCATGGTTGGGGTCCCCAAAGTGAGATTAGAGAATTCATTTTTAGACCATGAGGGATAATAAAAAGACCTTGGGGCCTAGGTGTCAGCCACTGATTTAGAAACTAAGACTTTAGAGATGATAAGACAGTTATTCTTCTCTCAGGGTGTTCTATCCAATGGAGAGACAATGAGATCAATTAACCATCTCAGGAGTGATGCTTATCAGTGGAGATAATCAGTTTGCAGCTGTGCCTCAAGGAACAGAATACTGGGGGCTCCTGATTAGTCTCTTGTGAATAGTTGAGGATGAAGTAAGGAGAAGCCCAGGAAATACGGCGAAGATATTTCTGAGGGTTAGTAGCTGGGAGGCTGAGGTCAAGGGCAGGGGATACTAACAGCTGTCACATAACCTTCTCTACAAGTGCTTTCCTGGTTCTGTGAAATCTATGAATAACCTATTCATAGGTTATTGGCATGGCATCCTTTCATGAAATCAAATTAAGTGGGTAAATAGACAGTGCAGGGAAACAGCATTCTGCTGGGAGACCACATTTACTCTGTGGGCTTCTTCCAATGCATTTCTTGGAGTTGGCCCATAGATCAGAAACAACCTCTTCTGGATCCAGTTCATGTATGGGAACAATGAAACCTTGGTCCTGTTAAGGGCAAGAGTAAGAACTACGGACATCAGAAAAAGGGCAGCTTTGGGACAAAGGGCTATGCTCATCAATATTAAACGTTGCCTCCTGGAACAAATCTTTAATCTACTCCAATGGGTAAATATTTGATACAGTCATGCCCAGAGGAAAGGTGAATGACTCTCCTTGTTGTGCACAAGCAGTGTCCTTAGTTTTAATATCTCTGCCAGGATCTTTGGCACTAGTTTCCCCACCCAGTTCATTTGATCGCTATATAATTAGAACCAGAGGGATCCAGTGCACACAGCTGGAACCCATCTCCAGGAACAAAGAGCTGGAAACCATCTTCAGTTGGAGGGACTCTTCCAGATTTTTGTAAGATTCTCACCCCTGGGTAATCTATCACTCTATTTTTTAAAAATATATAAATAATATTTCTAGCCATTTCGCTATTTCAGTGAGACAATTTTCCCCCTTTAAATCCTATGGGCCCAATTTATGAACTAAGAAAAAAATGAACCAGATTCTAAAGGTTAAAATGAAAGCAGATTTCTTTTGGTATTGTGTGTGTGTGGGTGTGGGTGTGGATGAAGGGAGATTAGTGGGACTGGGAGCAAGGGGAGGTTTAGGAGGGATTCCTGGAGTGTGAAAAAGTCCCCAAAGTCCTGGGAAGCCATTTGCTGAAGGGCATCTGGATGCCTCCAGGGAACAGGCATTAAATGTGGCAGAGCAAGGAAAGAAACAAAAAGAATGCTTTTAGCTCTTTTTTCTTCTAATGTTCCTTACTAATTTTTTTACTCAAAAAAATTTTGATTGCTCTTTAAGAGCCAAGTGGAACACATCCAAGATGAAAAGAATGTACACTGGCAGGTTGAAGGGAAGAAAGAAGGAAAAGAGATAAAAGGAGGGACCTTGAGTGTTATGATTTCACTTTGTGGGATATTGCCCTAGAATATACACTGAGTGGCCAGATTATTATGATCTCTGAACTCATAATAATCTTGCCACTCGGTGTATATTCTATATAATAAAAGGCTAAAACGCAAATTGTTACCTTGACCAGGCATTTGACCAGCACACAGGCCTGCCAACTGCCCATGTCCCCTCCCCCTGGCCAGGCTGGCCCACCCCACCCGTACACAAATTCATGCACTGGGCCTCTAATATTTATATTTACTGAGTGGCCAGATTATTATGATCTTGGAATGCATAATAATCTGGCCACTCAGTATATAAAAGTGTGAAGCTACATGTATGGAAATTAAAACCATAGTTACTTATCATAAACTGCAAGTTAAGTACCTGGTGTGTAAGAGTTAGATGAATCTCTTAAATACAAAACATTGCCTGTGGAGAGAGGAAGAGAATATTAATTCTTGTGAAGATTAAAGGATTGGTTTGAGACAGATGATAAAGTTAGTCTGAAGAACAATGAAGACATATTTCATTGACAAAAAGCTGACTGACACTTATGTGTTTGAATATGGAAGGTTATGTGTGAGTGAGTTTAATGACCAGATGTGAGGCTCTAAGCCCTTGGCCTAGGCAGATTCACTTCAGCAGCACAAATAATCTGTCTCATACTTGTTTTCTCTCAAACTCATTTTACCTCTTTTGCGGAAATTTAGGATTGAATATATGAGTGAGCAAGTTGTGAGTGGGTGAGTAGATATTAGATACTGGTGGCCATGGTGTGTATCTACTGGACTTTGGTTTCTGGATGTCTTAGGGTTTCAAGATTACAATAAGCCTGAGCAAAATTTAGCTAAGTTCTTACAGAATTAATGTGCAAATTCTGCAAGCTAGAAACAAAGATTTTCCTTTACCTCTCCAGACTGGGATGGGAGGCCTTTAGCCTCAGCCAGCAAGTGACTTTGTAGGATGTGAAGCCTGTGTGTAGCATCAGTCCAGGCCCTTAATTAATGGTGGTCTGTGGGCTTGGCTTACACACTGAACCTTAAGAAATGATACATCTCCGTGAGATTGGATCACAGGTCTTCTTATCATCTATTTCTTTCACAAGGTGCCTTATGCTATCTACTCACTAAACTTATACAAACTTGTCTCTGTAATTCCACAAGACTTTTGCTAGTAAAACTGGAAAAGATTCTCTTGTGCTTAGTGAGAACCATGGAATTTCAGACTTTAGAGTTAGCAACACTCTCATTTTATAGATAAATAGCCTTAAGCCTGAAGAGGAAAAGTAAGTCAATCACTAAAAAATAATTTTTTTAATTATTGAGGCTCTATTGTGAGGCAGGCACTGTGATTTAAGGTGAGTAATATGGGCTCTGCCCTCCTGTAGAGTGTACACCAGTAGGAAACACTGACATGGAGACAGGTGATTGGATAAAAGGTTAAAAAAGACACCCCTCAAAATTGGCAATAGGTATATCTTTATTTTGCAATGTCCTTTTGGGCAGATTCTGAGTTTTGTGATTTTTGCTATGACACTTGTATCTAATGGGGTGTCCTTGATCTTATTATTTAAGCACAGAGTGTTTAGACAGAAACTCCAGACAGACCCAGGAGCTCATACCTCCTTCTTTGAACAACAATATCCCCACAACCTGTACAGCACTGGGACCTCCTACAAGGACCCCTGGTCTCCACTACAGCATGCAGGACATTGGCAACATTTCTACCCACCACTGCCACCTAATGACTCTTTTGGCTACTACAGCTCTGGTTCTACTTCCTGAATTTGAACTCTGGGATTCTGGCCCCAGGCAGAGAGGTGTTGACTTGGTGACCCTAAGGTCCTGTTCCATCTTGGAAGCCTGAGATTCTATAATTGCCTTTGATGTTAGAAGGCAATATTTGTCTATTGAAGATCAAGAGACCTAAATGAATCCACATCAGTAAACCTTTGATGAGGTCTTCCACAAAACTAGAAAAAGAAAACACACCCAGAAGACTAAAAAGCACAGTATAACTGTAAAGAGCTTGGCAAATGGGCAATATGCCAGGCCAGCAGCTGTGTTGAAGCAGTGGCCATGTATGAATACTTGTTATTCTTTTAGGGCTGGCTCTTCCCTCTTTAGTCATGTACCACTTTTTTTGCTCAAGTCCCAAGAACATGCTTTTGCTTGATTCTATTATAAATTATAATTTATATTCTTAATGGAAATTTTTTCAGCTGTTATTTATTTCAGTAATGTGGAATGACCAAAATTTTTCTTAGTGTATAATTTGGAATTCTTCAACAGTGTGCCAAATTTGTGTATCGTTATTATGAAACAGACAAGATGTATCAATGCCAAATATGATGAGAAAGAGTGTTCACTTTGGTCTCTCTCTCACATGCCTTCCCAGGAAACCATCAGAACCCTGAATTTACTGGTCTTTCTAGATTTACAGTCATTCTCCAAGGGCTGTTTAGTAATACGACAGATTAATGCTAGAACCTGTGGTATTTTTAAGGATATAAAAATATTTGACATAAAAATGTTTATTGATGTACATATAAGAACAGTTCAAAATAAAGATTACTATTTAATGTCTATGAAAATGTACCATTTGTTTTCTTTTAATTTAGGATTTATATGAATTATTTTACACTTCAGAATAACTTGAAGGTCAAATTTTTCTTCCATTGTGAGAATTTTTTATTATGTGTGATGGTGAGAGATGATAGCATCAATCCCCTTCTCTTTCTTATTCTTCTTTGGTGGAAGATGTTACAAAATCATCATAGCAAATTGTAAGGACTTTGGCTTGATGAAAGTTCTGAAGTGGTTTTCCTTGTTGTTGTTGTTTTATCACATAGTAACATCATTTGCCTATTGTGTAACAGTGTATGTACATATATTGGGGAAACTAGAAAATATTCTCTGAGAATAATCCACCTTGTTCCTAAGAATAAGCTTGAATTCCTGTTCCTCCAGTCTTCTGTAAAAGTTGGCCCAGACCCATTTGCAATCATTGCATCAATTCCTCCATGCTCTTCTCTGTTTTTTTTCTAACTAGTATATAATCATTCCACCTTTAGCCACAAACCAACTAATTCTTAGGAAATTGGGTCTGTCTCCCTTCACCTCAGGGCAAAACTGCTCTCAACTGCTCTCCTTATAGCCAGCTGATTTTTTGAATTAAATACTTAGAATCTTGTCTTTAACAAACCTCTGATTGACCCTTTCCTGGGCTCAGAAGACCCTCTTTTCCCTGGCCAGTGTGGCTCAGTTGGTTGAGCGTCATCCCACACTCCAAAACGTTGCAAGTTTGATATCTGGTCAGGGCATATACCCAGGTTGTGGGTTTATTTGGTTTTGGTGCATATAGGAGGCAACCAATAGATGTTTCAGTCTCACATCAATGTTTCTCTCTCTCTCTCTCTCTCTCTCTCTCTCTCTCTCTCTCTCTCTCTTTCTTTCTCTTTCCACCCCTTCCTTTTTCTCTAAAATCAATAAAACATATTTTTTAAAAAATCCATCTTCTTCATAGGTCTCTTATCTTATTGTTTCATCTCAGTTAACTGGAGTTTCTATTCCTTCCCTATGGATGCTACATCTCCTTTTAAGGAGGACTTGGTATGTCTTAATGGTCTCTGTGTGCCAGGACCTAACACAGTGCCTTGTACCCAGAAGAGCTTATGTAACGTTCGTTATTCAATTAATTAATAAATGGATTAGAGTATGAATGGATATTCTAATGCTATGACTGATAGAAAGGTAAGTACTCAGGGTCTTAAGGGATATGAAAAAATGGTTTGGGCAGGAAGTTGTATTCAGAAAACTTAGAATGATTTTTCAAAAGAATGGATTGACAAGAAATGTAAGATTTATGAGGAAGAGAAAAGAAAAGATATAATTTAAGTGACTGAGGATACTGGACTCATGATGCCCTGTCACTAGCCCACCAGTTCCTGTCCTTTTATTCTCTTTTGCCCTTTTAGCCTAATTTGTCCTGCCATACCTTTTGCCCTGGGCAGGAGCCTTGTTGGAAGAGATGATGATGGGCCTGGGTCCCCTTTTGTTGGTCTTCATGCTGGGGCTCTGTCTGACCCCACCAACCCTGGCTCAGGATGACTACCGGTACAGACACTTCCTGGACCAGCACTATGATGCCAAGCCACAAGGCCGAAATGACGAATACTGTGAAACCATGATGAGGAGACGAGGCTTGACTTCACCCTGCAAAGACACCAACACCTTTATTCATGGCACCAAGAATAAAATCAAGGCTGTCTGTGAAGACAAGAATGGGAAGCCTTATGGGGCAAATTTCAGAAAAAGCAAGTCTCCTTTCCAGGTCACTACTTGCAAGCACAGAGGAGGGTCCACCCGGCCTCCCTGCTACTACAGAGCCACAGCAGGGTCCAGAGACATAGTTATTGCCTGTGAACATGGCTTGCCTGTCCACTTTGATGAGTCCTTTTACCGTCCATAATCAACAGGCCACTAGCCCAGAGTTGGCTCTGCTCTCTATTCCTGGCATTTCCCCACACACTCTAGAACAGGAGTGGCCGCATTCATTGCCAGGGGCCCAGAAAATGAGCTGCCTGGATCTTTTGTTTTCTGTTTTACAATATGTAATAAATAAAAATGTCTCTGAAATCAGTAAGAATCAAAGTCTTCTCATCAATTCTTGGCCTATTGATTCTCCCCCATTTTCTCTACTCAGTTGCCCCCTGAGAGGATGGCATGGAATACAAATGCCTTTTTCCTTATCAATTACTTCATTCTCAGTCAATAGGAAGGTAGAATTTTCCTTTTTTGTGAGTGTAAGGATGTTAAATTCATCTTATAGCAGAGCTTGGAAATTCCAGGGCTCATGGCTGCTATGCACAGTTTTCAGGAGGAGCAAATTATTTTTGCTGTCAAATAAGTCAGTATTACTTTTACAAATGTTAAACTTTAAGGAGCAGTGTTTAGAACTAAATACCAACAGATTAATTAAACTTTACCTCTCTCTTAAGTTTTCGCATTTTTAAAGATATATTTCAAATAGAACATAAGGCATATTTATTAATGGATTCAAATCTACTCTAAATTCTCTATAAGAGGCAAACTCAGGTTAATATTTCAGTATGCCATTATTCCAAAATACCTAGATATTTAAATTTTTTTGCTATTTAACCTAGCAAACTCCAAAGTTTTAAATTACCAAAAAATTATGGAAAACTATGTTTAGTCATATATATGTGTATATATATATATATATATATATATATATATATATATATCTCACTGAAAAAGCTTTATCATAAATCCTCTACTTTAGTTACATCTATTTATTATGTATTAACAAACTTCAGAGTTTAAAGCCAATTATTTTACCCAAGGCATTTTCTTGGCAGATTTTGTAACAGGGATAACTCATTTGTCTTCAGTGGCTTTAATATGGAAGTACCATTTTATTTTATTTTCCTTTATAAAAACAGGAGTTCCCCCTCCCCTGCCCACCTTCACTGCTATTTCTGCACCTTTCTGGAGGGTTTTTCTACAGAGCTGTTCCTCCCAGTGTTATGGGCAAAAATAGAACATTGGGGACTAGTTATGGTTATGGGAAATATTAATCTGTTAGCCATGATTGCCTAACCAGGACATACCACCTGGCTGGGAGTCATATGTCCCCTCCTTCCTTGGAATGCGGTACATTCTTATTCAAGAACTTCCCATTATCATGAAAACATTAACCTTGTTGTCCAAACAATGGAGTCCCAACCCAGACTGCACTGCTTACTGCTTACTTCCCCATGCCCATAATCCCTACTTGCCCGTGTAATCTTTGTCCCTATATTCACAATCCAGAGAACAGCAAACTAAAGTCCCCAAAAGATATAAAGTCAAAATTACATTAGACACACAGACAGAAATCGTTCTAGCTAAGAGTTTCTGGTGACTGATGCCCTGAGAAGGAGAGCATGAAGAGTACATTCTGAAAATCTCTGTCCCATGTTCAATCTCGACAAACATAACTAGGCTTCCCCAAAGCAGGACATGGCCCATCTTTAAACAAATTAAACCAAACAACAAAGAAACACAAAACATCAACAGAAACGCTCTTATACAGATGTGCACAATGCACTAAAATTTACACCACAGAGTGCCCTGCATTAAAAAACCACCAAAGCAGAGCAGTATCTCCTGTCCCTGGTTCGGGGACTGTCCCTCCCCTGTGCCCTTGACCAGAATCAAACCTGGGACCTTTCAATCCACAGGCCGATGCTCTATCCACTGAGCCAAACCAACTAGGGCTTGAACCTCATTCTTAAGAAGAGTTGCCAATTCCACCCTATTTCTCCAACCCCAACCTATTTCTCTGCCAGGTGAAAATGATTATTATCAGGTAAAGTCAATTGTCTAGTATCTTCTACATAATGTATCATTCCTCAGGAACATATTGCCTTAACCCCCCTAAATTGCATTGGCCTCCTTAGAGATATTTTTTTAAAAATATGTTTTTATTGATTTTAAAGAAAGGAGGAGATGAAATAGAAACATCAATGATGATAGAGAATCACTAATTGGCTGCAACCTGCAGGCCTCTTACTGAGGATTAAGCCTGAAACCCAGGCATGTACCCAGAATGGAAAGCGAACTGTGACCTCCCTAGTTCATGGGTCGACACTCAACCACTGAACAACGCAAACTGGGCCTTAGAGATATTCTTAATAAATGAGTCTAGTAGGAACCTTTCTGTAGCTGATGGAGAAGGTTATTTATAATCCTAGGAATTTATAGCTTTCGTACAGATGACAGCTTATATTTTTATATTAGAAACCTCTATCTTCGCCGAAACCGGTTTGGCTCAGTGGATAGAGCATTGGCCTGCGGACTGAAAGGTCCCAGGTTCGATTCCGGTCAATGGCATGTACATTGGTTGCGGGCACATCCCCGGTAGGAGGTGTACAGGAGGCAGTTGGTCGATGTTTGTCTCTCATCGATGTTTCTAGCTCTCTGTCCCTCTCCCTTCTTCTCTGTAAAAAAAATCAATAAAATATATTAAAAAAAAGAAAAAAAAGAAAGAAACCTCTATCTTCTGAAGCCAGGGAAGCCAGGGAAAGGAGATGATTGATGGGCACTAGTGATGTTGGTTTTATCAAAGTTAAAATGAAAGTACCAAGTCAAAGATTGGAAAGGAAGGCCAATGTACTATGGCACATATTATGAGCTAGGATCATACTACATGTTATATTAAATCATCTCTGCCCACCCCCACACTCCCAATCCTTTTTTTAATTATTATTCTTTTTTAAGGTATTATATGTGTACATATCTTACTATTGCCACCCCCCCACCCCACTCCCATATATGCCCTCACCCCCCAGAGTTTTGCATCCATTAGTTATGCTTATATGCATGCATACAAGTCCTTCGGTTGATCTCTCATCTCCCCCACCTCTCCCTAACCTTCCTGCTGTAATTTGACAGTCTGTTTGATGCTTTACTGCCTCTGTATCTATCTTTTTGTTCATCAGTTTATAATGTTCTTTATTATCCATAAATGAGTGAGATCATGTGGTCACACTCCCAATCTGAGTGAAATTCAGCATGTCAACCCAATCAATGCCTAGGTCACAATTTTTCCTCAACTTAGTACTTAAACATTTACATTATCATCATACATACAAGCATATTACACACATATAACACTCACCTTAAACTACACACAGAACAAATCACATCCAAGCATAATCCATATCAATGGATACTTATACCAATCACCACACATACTCTGCACATATAACACATATAAATGTCACACACATTAGAATGATATAATTTATTGTAAAGGGAGGAACATTCAGCTTGGGTAGGTATAAGGAATCAAATCAAGAAAATTTCTGGGTTAGTAAAAAAGAGATGCCATGTGAGCTGAATCTTTAAAAAAATTATATATATCAAATAGTAAAGCAGGTAAATGACAACAGAAGAATATTCCAGGCAGAGAACAAACATAGGTAAACTTATGATATCAAGAAACCATGTGATACATAACTCTAAGTATTTGGAAAACATTAGCACATAAATAGTGATTAGCAAAAGGCTATTGATCTGAGCAGGGCCCACCACTTGGGAAACACCAGTCACTCTACTAAAACCTGGAGGTGTGGGTAGACTGTCTAGTTACTGATGACCTCTAACAACCAGATGTCCTCTATGCTATCAACAAACCCATTCATGCCACAATGGAATTCAGTGTAGCTGTGGCTCCTGTGCTCTTTGTAGCCCTTTTTGTTATTCACTGAGTAACACTTGATTATTTTGAAGGGATACTGGGCCCATATATACACATTTCTGTAGCGATCTCTCCAGTTCCTGATGCATATATGCTCGATTTTGTGCCAGAAGGTATAGATGAAGATGTGATAGTTCCTGTCTTTTGGAGCTTCTCTTCCTCTCATGAGATCATTGCATCTGTACTCATTGAATTCCCAGCTTGTGCTCAGGTGGTGCTGTTTCATGAATTGCCTCCAGCAAAGGTTCTCGCTGTGTACATGGAGCCCACATAAGGGGAACAGAAGGAACAAGAGAGGACCTAGGTCCTTCAGAGAGGAGGACATCTCAGTCACCAGGATCACCTGTGGGTCTACATGGGAGAGAGGAAAACATAAATGCAACACTGTCCTGAACTAGGCTCCACCTTAAAATTCCTTTCCCTGCCAATGTAGATATTTAGGCTCAAATTTACTATTTGGTTCCAGACTAGAAGATGATAAATCTCACTAGATAATAAAATTTACAAGAACTGAAAATATGCTAGAGCCTGAGTGAGACAAGCACAAAATTGTAGAAAATAGATGAACTTTATTTTGAGAATTTCAAACACCTCTCTTCACCCAAAACAAGGAGCATTCCAGCTAGCTCTGTTTTACAGTCCAGATGGCTTTTCATAAAAGAGTGTGTCTAAAAGAGAATTTATTTATGTCTGTGAAGTAGAAAAGTCTTAAGGGAATGTAGAAGATGAGTAGACTTGGGAAACATTTTCCAAGCAGGAAGGCTTTGGTTCCCTGAAATCCCAGGCTGCAATTAAAACTGACTCTGCAAGTGGGGCTTATCTCATCTTGACTCTTTATAGCACTTCCCCAATGGCTGCCTGAAACATGGTAGCACTTCTGACTGCCCACTTGCCTTCTCTGAGGCCATTTTTCTAATTATCATCATGCAGAATGATCTTGATTTCCCATTAAGAATTCCAAGTACCAAGATTGAAACTGCCCTCACAGGAGCTACTCTGGTCAAAATCAGGGCCTAGAGATGTTTGCAAAAGTCTCCCTTTTAAAACAGCTCCTTGTCCTTAGTTACCACAAGGAGTTAACCTGGCCCTACAGAAACTCTAATCTGATTCTCAATATTTCAGAATTGGTGTCCTCAAATGAGCCTAATAGTAGCTCCCTTACTGATCTGTAAGAGTCTAATGGGATTTGCACGAGAGCACTTTAGGGGTCTCTAGTGCTCTATCAAGCACAGAAAAAGGGATATGTAGGTTCTCATTCATGGAACCCTATCCCTAGTTCAAATGGCCTAAACAGGATGAGAAGACCACGATTCAAGCTACTTCAATGAATTATGCTTAAAAATATTGGGGAGAAAAGGAGGTTGAATTAGTGAGATTAATGCTGAGTTAAATTGAGGTCTTTGCTTCTTACAAGTTGGATCTCTGCATTCTAAATTCTACTACCTAAAAGTTCAGTGTGCCTGGGCCTTTTCCCCAAGCCATGCTCAATACCAACCCTTCTAACTCTAATTTGCACTATTCAGATTCCTTACTCATGCTCACAGGTATGTGAATCTAAAGAGCAGAGTCAGTGTCCTTTCCCTTTCCTTAGAGCTAAGAAGTCTGAGGCAGTGAAGAAAGGAATGGGTGTGGGAGGGGCAGTGTTCCAACTGATTGGTGGTGGTGGGGGGAAGACAGGACAGCCTTATGTGCACCTGTTTATCTCCTCATCTAGAACACAGGGTGTCACTCTGAGAAGAGCCTGGAGCAAAGGGGTCATACATCAAAGACAGTCTTCTGGGTACAAAGGAATGGCAAGGCCCTGGGGGCAGGAGCTAAAGAACAAAATTCAGCCAAGTAGGTTTGAAGTTCTAATTGGCTTTATTAAGCCATTCAGGAATTAGGCAGCATGCCATCTAGCACTAGAAAGGCGCTTTGGTGAGTTGTACAAAATGGAAGGTTTTTATAGGCAGAAAGAGGAAGGGATTACCAAGTTAAAAGACTAGACTATTTTAATCAAGGACACCTTCATTCAGGGGAAGGCAGGGTTCTTATCAGCCAGATTACCTCACCAGTGCTGATCAGGAAATTCCAAATTGATTGGTTTAAAATTCTACCTCTGAAAGAGACTAAAACTAAAATACGGTTTTTATTAAGTTTTAGTTTGGTGACATGGCATAGCAAAAATGATTCACAATTTTATTTATGATTTTTCATGCTTATGATTTTTTACTTTAAAATGGTGTGAAAGCAATATCAGTAGAAACTGTCTGGGCTAACCTAAGATTTTCAGTCATTTTGAAAAGAATGGTTGAGGATGAAGATGGCAACTGGCAAGAAGGCAGGCAGAGAGAGAGTGTGAGAGTGAAGGAGTGAAAGGGGAGTGTGTGGATGTGTGTGGTGAGTTTGTGTGTGTGAGGTAGGGACAGTTAGATCCTGCAGAACTTTCAGGGCTGGCAGAGCCGGCAGTCTTAGACTATGAGACCCTGCTGCTGCTGCAAACACTCCCGGCTGATGGGCACAGGCACAGAAACCACACCACCTTGAAGGGCAGAACTGCTGTGATTAGGATTCTAGCCTCCCTACCACCCAGACTGGCCTCAAATGCAAACTGGGACCTTACAGCCATCATGGACAAATACCTGTTACCACAGCTGCAGACCCAGTGATACTGAGACTCCAAACATCCCAGCCACAAATTTCTGTGAGTCGCAGTACGCATCCCCTTTCCCGCCAGCCAGACTCAGCAGCATAGGGCCTGTGTGACCAGTGTTGCGTGAGCAGGCCTCATGCCAACACCGGGTAGTGGCTGTGAAACCCTGCCCTCCCCCGCAAGTAGGCCAGGGTCTCTGATTACCAGCAGGCTCACTGAAGGCCACACTGAGCACCAGTGATTTTGATTCTCAGAAAGCACAAGCAGGGACTCTGTTTCTTGTCATGCACATGCACTGGGATTCTCATTATCAGCATGTGTGGACTGATTCTTGGTACTGTGTGAGGCTGCACTAAGCACCACTGACTTTGATTTTTAGCGCACACATGCAGAGACTGTTTCTCATTGCATGCGAGCACAGGGACTCTGATCATCGTCATGAGCGGACTAATTCTCGGCACTTGTGCAAGGTTGCAGTGAGTGCCAGTTACTTTAATTCTCTGCACGTGCACGCAGGGACTCTATTTTTTGTTGTGCATGCACAGGGACCCTGAGACTTGGAGCACACGCAAGGCCAAACTGAGTGCCAAGGACTCTGATTCTCGATTCTTGGCATGCACATATGGGGGCTCTGATTCCCAGTATGCACTGGAAGATTCTGATTCTTGGAACATGCACACAAGGATTCTGTTTCTCAGCATGTGCGTGCAGGGACCCTCATTTGAGGTGTGCACACAAAGTCATATGGAGCACCAGTGACTCTGATTCTCAGCGCTCACAAGGACCCTGATTCTCAGTGCACATACGAGGCCGCACTGAGTGCTGTGACTCTGATTCTCATGCACGCAGCTCCCATCGACCATGGCATTCACACGTCTCAGTGTCTGAGCTCTTCAGTGATGTTCAGATGGCGTGTCACTTCCGCCACACATGGCTTAGGCCACTGCAACTTGGCGCTTGGACTTTCTGGTAATAGCTAGAATGGGGAGACAATGAAACAATCCCCAAAGGGGGAAAAAAAAGAGGAATCATCAAGAAAGGAAATAAGTGAAACAGAGGCATGAAATATGTCAGAAAAAGAATTCAGAGTAATGGTCATACAGTTCATAAGCCAGACGGATGAGAAAATCAACAACCTATGCAAAAATCAGGAAGAAATCAAAAGTAATATAGCTACAATAAAAAATGTGATGAAAGGTTTTAGCAGACTAGAAGAAACAGAGGACTAAATTAGTGAATTAGAAGATAAGGTAGAGAAACAAGCCCAATCTGAACAGCAACTGGAGAAAAAATTAAACAGCAGGAGGAGAGCCTAAGGGAGCTTTGGGACAATATGGTACAAAGTAACAAATGTATAATAGGGGTTTCAGAAGGACAAGAAGAGCAGCTAGGATAAGATAATCTATTTGAAGAAATAATGACAGAAAACTTCCCTGATATGGGGAAGAAAAAATCACACAAGTACAGAGAGTCCCAAGCAACATGAACCCCAAAAGACCCACACCAAGACACATCATATTTACAATGGCAAACATTACTGACAAGTAGAGAATCTTAAGGGCTGCAAGAGAGAGACAAAGAGTTACCTACAAATGATCCCCCATCAAATTATCAAATGATTTTGCAATAGAAACACATCAAGCCAGAAGGGAATAGATTGAAATATACAAAGTGATGCAAAGCAAAGTATTGAATCCAAGAATACTCTATCCAGCAAGGCTACCAATCAAAATTGAAGGGGAAATCAGGAACTTTGAAGACAAAAAAAAAAGGCTAAGGGAGTTTATCTACCAATCCAGCAATGCAAGAAAAGCTAAAGGGAATGCTGAAAGAAAAAAAAAAAGAAATAGAAAAGGAGGAAGGAACACAGGCATGAAAAATAGAAATGACTACAAAAAAGTACCTATCAATAATAACATTAAATATAAATGGATTAAATTCCAATATAAAGACATAAAGTGACATATATATGCTGTCTGCAAGAGACCCACCTCAGAACAAGGGACTCACACAGGCTGAAAGTGAAGAGATAGAAAAATATCTTTCAGGCAAATGGAAATGCAAAAAAAGCTGGGGTAGCAATACTTATATCTGACAAAAAGAGACCTCAAAGTGAAGACCATAACAAGAGACAAGAAAGGCCACTTCATAATTCTAAAGGCATCGATACAACAAGAGGATATAACTCTGGTAATCATATATGCACCCAATGCAGGAGCAGATAAATACATTTTTTTAAAAAAACTTCTGAAAGATATCAGGGGGAGATTGACAACAATACAATCATAGTAGGAGACTTTAATACCCCATTAATATCACTGGATAAAATCCTCTAGACAAAAAAATCAGCAAAGAAACAGCAATCCTAACTCACTAGATCAGATGTACTTAATTGACATCTTCAGAACATTCCACCCCAAAGCTACAGAATATACATTCTTCTCAAGCACACATGGGACATTTTCAAAGATAGACAATATATTGAGACACAGACAAAGTCTCTCCAAATTCGAGAAGATTGAAATCATATCAAGCATCTTCTCAGATCACAATGGCATAAAATTAGAAATCAACAACAATAAAAACAATCACAAAAATTCAAACACTTGGAAGCTCAATAGCATACTATTAAACAACTAGAGGCCAAGTGCATGATTAAATCGTGTGCATGTAGGGTCCCCTAGGCCTAGCCTGCTATTAGGGCCATGTCCACCGCCCCACAATGCCTCACATGCTCCATGGACAGTGCCGGCACCCCACAATGCTCTGTGGACGCTACCAGCACCCCGTGACACTCCTGGGATGCTGCCAGCACCCCGTGATGCTCCGCGGACACTGCCGGCACCCCGGTGAGGAGGGGAGTGTGAGACCCCAGACTCTGCTGTGCATGCCGTCTGGACCTCAAACCCTCTGTGCCAGCAGGACCCAGACCCCGCCATTGCTGTCGCGGGCCTCGCAAGCTCATTTGTGCCTGGCTGGTCTGCATGCCTCTCTCCCCGGTGCTGAGTATCTGAGTGTTTGGCTGCACCAAACCATTTGGCTCTTTCCTTTAGTAACAGCTTTTACCTTATACCTCCATTCCTCTCCCAAATTGCGCCCTTCCCCCACATGCTGCCACCCCCTGCTGCTGACCATGTGCCCGCCCCCTCCCATGGTGGGAGCACCTCTGCTCGCCAATGGGGACCCGCACCGCACTCTCCACCTCCACCCAACTGGTGCCCATCACCCGCGCCCACTTTGCCACATGGCCCTGCCCGCCTGCTGCCTGCCTTGCTGTGATCAGAGCCTGTGGGCCATGGGACTGAGAGGTGCTCTATGCACCTCCTGGTGACTGGTCTTTTGGTCATCATGGCATTATGACCACTGGGTTTTTATTATATATTTGATTGGGATACCAAAGAGATCACAGAAAAAATAAAAACATCCTGGAAAAAAATAACAGTGAAAACACAACAATCCAAAATCTATGGGACACAGTGAAAGCAGTCCTGAGAGGGAAGTTCATAGCATTACAGGGTTACCTCAAAAAACAAGAAAAACTGGTAATAAATCATCTAACTCTATATCTTGAAGAATTAGAAAGAGAGTAACAAGAAAAGCCCAGAGTGAGCAGACGGAAGGAAATAATAAAGATTAGAGTGGGAATAAATGACGTAGAGGAAAAAAATAGAAAAGATCAATGAAAACAAGAGCTGTTTCTTTGGCAGGATAAATAAGACTGAGGAACCTCTAGCCAGGCTCACCAAGAAGCAAAGAGAGCCGAAACTGGTTTGGCTCAGTGGATAGAGCGTTGGCCTGTGGACTCAAGGGTCCCAGGTTCGATTCCGGTCAAGGGCATGTACCTTGGTTGCGGGCACATCCCCAGTAGGGGGTGTGCAAGAGGCAGCTGATCGATGTTTCTCTCTCATCGATGTTTCTAACTCTCTATCCCTCTCTCTTCCTCTCTGTAAAAAATCAATAAAATATATTTTTTAAAAAAGAAGAAGAAGCAAAGAGAGAGGACCCAAATAAACAAAATCAGAAATGAAGGAAGCAAAATAACAACAGACCACACAGAAATACAAAGAATCATAAAAAATACTTTGAGCAACTCTATTCCAACAAACTGGTCAACCTAGAAGAAATGGACATATTCCTAGAAAAATATGACCATCCAAACTCAACCCGGAAGAATCAAAACATCTGAATAGGCAAATAACTTTGGAGAAAATTGAAGCAGTAATCAAAAAACTTCCAACAAACAAAAGCCCTGTACCAGACAACTTCACAGGGGAGTTTTATCAAACATTTAAAGAAGAAATAAAACCTATCTTCCTCAGACTATTCAAAAAATTTCAAAAGGATGGAACATTCCCAAGCTCTTTCTATGAAGCAAGCATTACCCTAATCCTCAAACCAGATAAAGAAAATACAAAGAAAGAGAATTGCAGGCCAATATCCCTCATGAATATAGATGCCAAAATTCTCAACAAAATTCTAGCAAATAAAATCCAGCATTACAGCCCTAACCAGTTTGGCTCAGTGGATAGAGCATTGGCCTGCAGATAGAAAGGTCCCAGGTTCAATTCCAGTCAAGGGCATGTACCTTGGTTGTGGGCACATCCCCAGTAGGAGGTGTGCAGGAGGCAGCTGATCAATGTTTCTCTCTCATCGATGTTTCTAACTCTCTATCCCTCTCCCTTCCTCTCTGTAAAAAAAGCAATAAAATATATTTATTTTAAAAATCCAGATTATACTAGAAAGATCATACACCATGACCAAGTGGGATTTATTCTAGGGATGCAAGGATGCTACAATATCCTCAAATCAATAAATGTGATATACAACATAAACAAATTGAGAGATAAAAACCATATAATAATATCCATTGATGCAGAAAACGTATTTGACAAAATCCAACACCTTTTCTTGATAAAAACTCTCAGCAATGTGGGAATAGAAGGATCATACCTCAACATAATAAAAGCCATATATGACAAACCTACAGCCAACATTATACTCAATGGGCAAAAAAACTAAAATCATTTCCCCTAAGAACAGGAACAAGACAGGGATGACCACTCTCACCACTCCTGTTCAACGTAGTATTGGAGGTACTAGCCATAGCAATGAGACAAGAAGAAATAAAGGCATCAAAATTGAAAAGGAAGAAGTAAAATTGTCATTATTCGCAGATGACATGATATTGTACATAGAAAGTCCTAAAAACTCTATAAAAAAAAACTATGAAACTTAATAAATGAATTTGGCAATGTAGCAGGATACAAACTTAACACCCAGAACTCTATGGCGTATTTTATACAACAATAATGAAGTCACAGAAAGAGAAACTTACATGTAAATAAAATAACAATCTTATTTACCATTGCAACAAAAAATTAAGATACCAAGGAGTAAATTTAACCAAGGAGGTAATGGACCTATACTTAGAAAATGACAGGATGCTGAAAAAAGAGATAGAAGAAGACATAAACAAATGGAAGAATATACCATGTTCATGAATTCATAGAATCAACATCATTAAAATGTTCATACTACCCAAAGCAATCTATAAATTCAATACACTCCCCATTAAAATACCAACAGCATACTTCAAAGACCTAGAAACAACCCTCCAAAAATTCATCTGGAATAAAAAAAGACCATGAATAGCTGCAGCAATCTTGAGAAAAAAGAACAAAGTTTGAAGGATCACGCCAAAACCGGTTTGGCTCAGTGGATAGAGCGTCGGCCTGCGGACTCAAGGGTCCCAGGTTCGATTCCAGTCAAGGGCATGTACCTTGGTTGCGGGCACATCCCCAGTAGGGGGTGTGCAAGAGGCAGCTGATCGATGTTTCTCTCTCATCGATGTTTCTAACTCTCTCTCCCTTCCTCTCTGTAAAAAATCAATAAAATATATTTTAAAAAAAAAGAAAAAGAAAAGTTTGAAGGATCACAATAACAGCTATCAAGCTATACCACAAAGCTACTGTTCTCAAAACTGCCTGGTACTGGCACAAGAACAGACATATAGACCAGTGGAACAGAACAGAGAACCCAGAAATTGACACAAGCCATTATGCTCAAATAATATTTGACAAAGAAGGCAAGAGCTTCGTCATACATCTCTGATCCCAAATTTGTTTCAAAATATTCAAAAGGAGAAGGGAGGGGTGTAAGAATTGTCAATAGTAAATGACACAAATGTTTCTGTGTTGTGGTCATTGATCCAAGAGGTTTCTGTCATTGACCAGTTTTTGAGGGTAGTAAAGTGTTGGTGCATGTTTATAAACTCGAAAATAATTAAAAGAAGAAAAAAAATCTCCACATAAGAACCATAGCACTATCTTCACAGATTTGTATTTGAGTTCTTTATTACACGGCAAATGTGAAAAAGCTTTCCCAGTCAGGAAGAATGAGTGAGTCTTAATGATCTAGTGCATTGTTAATACTCCTGCTTGCTACCATGATTCAGAAGTTTGGGAAGAAAAAACAAAAGTTCCTTGTATCATTTCTTAATCTTATTAGACCCAAACATAACAAGGTTGCCAAATTATACAGAGCTCTCATTTTGCCAGTTCGTGTTTCCACATTTTTAATGCTTCCCATAACAGCTGACTGCTGGGAATACCAAAAAGCAGTTACTTTCAAAACAGTCCTTGTGATGAAGTAGAAAAAGTCCTGGACTAGTAGCCAGTGTTAATGGATTTTTTTTGCTTCAGCTTTTCCACTAACTTCTTGGTCTTCAGCAAGTCTTCTAATTTTGGGCTCCTATATGTAGCAACATCAGCATCACAGGGTGCATGGTATTAAAATGAGATAACTGAGATGGAAGCATCTTAAAATACTTGAAATGCTATATCATCAATACAATGACTAAATTCCAGAGAATAGGATCTGAGAGTGTTAAGCTGACCAGTATTATAAAAGGAAACGGAAGAGTTTATTGAAAATTTTATTATAGAAAAGCCCAGTCCCATTATAGGTTTATAGGTGTTTGACTGAATGGATTATATAGAGAAAAAAAAGTAGACATAAGCAGAGGAGACAGAGCCTGAGATAGCTCAAATGCACTACACATTGCTATTCAAGGAATAATTTAAAGCTCATCATGTATGATATAACCACTCCTGTCAAAGTGCACAGGCACGCTATCACCACTTCTGTCAAAGTGCACAGGCACGCTATCACCACTTCTGTCAAAGTGCACAGGCACTGGGGGGTTACCCTCACAGGCAATGACCACAGGCCTGGTGCTGGCCATGGCCTGATAATTGCATTTGGGGGGCTGGTCACCTCCCATAATCACCCTGTCTGAGCAGAAGGGGTCCTTGGGACGTCTTATAAGTGCACATTCTGTGACTCTTACTACACCCGCATGGCAGTTCATCTCGCGATTCTTGCACTGGATATTGGGGGTGCTGCAGATGTTATTAATGGTCCCGATGTCTTCATGGATGAAGGTGTTCAATTTCTTGCAACCAGGCCAAGTCATCCCCCGGGTTTGCATCATTATGTTGCAGTACAAGTTGTTGCCACCTGTCACCGTAGGGTCGACATGTTGCCTAAGGAATCGTTCGTTCCTGGTCTCACCATAGAAGGGCTGGAAAGCCATCACTCCCTTGGAGGTGCGTGGAGAGAAACCAAAGAGAAGGAGAAAGGAAGGTAACAAATGGGCATCAGAGAGAGGTGTTGAGAATGGCAAGTTGATATTTCCTCAACTCTATAGTCCACTCTTTCCTCCCACTTCCCTGCTCACAACTTTTCTCATCAGCTTCCCAAAGAGTAAAACGTTTGCAAACATGATCTTCTCTGAAAGCAAGAGCTTTTCTCTGATAGAGAGACGGTACTGTAGCCAGTACAATGACTCAGGGCAGAGACTGACGGGCTGGATGTCCAGGTATATGTGTCCTGTATGGTCAGCGGTGTGAAACAGGAGAAAAGGCAGATCTAAATGAAATTGGAATTGTCTATCTCTTGAGGAAATTCTCTAGTCATGCAATCTTTGGAGAGTGTTTGGTTCCCTGGAGACTCTGATTCCCAAAAGTTTGGATAGACAGGATATGCCAATGAGAGTTTATGAGCTGGTTTTAATTCCTGACATCTGGGAATTGAGGAAGGTGTGGAAAATAGAGTAACATTTAGGGTTAGCCTTTCCTCTCATGTGTCTATTCCTTTTTTAAATTAAAAAAAGTTTCAATTACAGTTGACATATAATATTATATTAGTTTCAGGTGTACCACACAGTGCTTACACATTTATATACCTTACAAAGTGATCACCCCATAAGTCTAGCACCCATATGACACATACATCGTTATTACAATGCTATTGACTATATATTCCCTATGCTGGCTTGGCTATTTTTAAAACTGGCCATTTGTACTTCTTAATTCCTTCACATTTTCACCCAGTTGGCATTCTTTTAATGGTATTAAAATCAAGGTTTTTTTGAAATATTGCTAATCCTATAAAAAAAAAACCAAAGTAAAAAACAGGAGTATCCAGCCAAAGTGCTCTGAAGATAGTAAATATTGGTTGAGTGAACTAATAAACAAAACAAGGGAACTAATGAACAAATGAAATGAAATGGGTATAGGGAATGAAGGTGTTTCCCAGGCTTGTGGAATTGACTGATAAAATAAATTTAAAATATATATGTCAACAGCACAATCTCCACAAAACACGACTTGGACTGTGACTTTTTTCCTTGCTGTTTCTATGCACAACCAAAAACTAGGCCTTGGTGATGTATTTCATTATCATACATGTATCCTTTATGCTATGTCTATCTTGTCAATAGCTATTGCTAGTTTTCTGTCTCCTCTAGTTGTAGAATCATGTTGTTGGCATTCTGGCAGTGGAAAATAAACATATGTTTTATGGAGTTTAAAAACTACACAAAAACTAAGCAAAAACCTTCAGAGCCACAACAAAGAGAGCATTACTATATAGTGTGAGAACATTGCTTCTGCTGACCAAGGAAAGGAAGGAACCCAGACCTATCTGGCTCTAAAATCAGTGCTTTTTCTACATCTTCTATTGCCTCTCTATTTTCACTCCCTAAATATTCAGAATATGCAAGACATTTATGTTCAGAATTGCTTCTCTCTAGCAACAGAGTTTAATCAGTGGTGGAATAGGGTAAGAGTGGAAGTGGGAATCTCTCACCAACACCAACTAGCTAGATGCTGCCATCTTACCGTGATTCCTGGGATTGCCATGAACTAATGAACTGTGAAGCTCTTTGACCCTGGATGGCAATGAGGCAGGGCTGACTCATTAGAGCAGCGATTTTCAATCTTTTTCATCTCATTGCACACATAAACTAAATACTAAAATTCCACAGCACAGCAAAAATATATTATTTTACAAAATGAAAAAAATAAATAGGTATAATTTTGATTCATTCACACCAGGCAGCTATTGTGTTGGTTGTCATTTTTTAATTTGACAATTAATCGAAGGGAAAAGAGGTCAGTGCTCCTGACTAAATAGTCAAGTATTACATGTTTTAAAAATTATTGTGGCATACCCGTTGAAAATCACTGTACTAGAGCAAATAAAATTAATCTCTGACTCAACAGGAAGTGGGCAACCCAAAACAAAAGGGACAGTTTTTTGAGGGTCACACAGGCCCATTTCTACATATGCAGTCGGAAGGCTGATCGTAGCTGAAGTCCTGGTTTGATGTGTATGGGTACTACTTTCCTTTGTTTTCAAAGATGCTGCTTCATGATGGCAGGTCACACTGTCTGGGTGACTGCAATGGCTGATGAAGGACCTGCATACCAGTTTCAAATATAACTTCATTATTTAAAATGCTATCTCCTATAGTCACAGCCACCTTTTGGTTGTATACAAAAGGCTAGAAGGCTCTAGGTCACATGTCAGTGCTTACAGCTATAGATTTAAGATATGGAGTTAGGAAGAGAGAGAAGTGAACAGTTGTGGGAAGAAGAGTAAAAGGGAGAAATGATGCTGATTAACTCCTCATCCTTAGACTAATGGATAGAACTTCTGACAGTATACTTAGCACTTGGGTAATAGCTTCATAACAACAATGTAGTTTGGGTTATTTTCCCCAAATTTAATCTTGGATGGTTAGTCTTACACTTCTTTTTTTTAAAAATATATTTTATTGATTTTTTACAGAGAGGAAGAGAGAGGGATAGAAAGTTAGAAACATCGATGAGAGAGAATCACCAACCAGCTGCCTCCTGCACACCCCCTACTGGAGATGTGCCCGCAACCAAGGTACATGCCCCTGACTGGAATTGAACTTGGGACCTTTCAGTCCACAGGCCGACGCTCTATCCACTGAGCCAAACTGGTTTTGGCTAGTGTTACACTTCTGATTTTGCATGGTTTTGTCTACTTTTTCTCATCCTGCTTCTTTGTGTCCAAGATATAATTTAGAAAGATAACTGACTACAGAGAAGATCTAAACTATTCATGCAAGAGCAAACCCATAGCCTCAGCCACAATAACCAACTAATTTAACAAGACATCAACAAATATTTACCAACAGAAGTCCAATGTAGACATCAATGGGTGTATCTCTAGATAGCTACAACAGAAAATAAAATGATCCCCAACACATGCTTTTGGGTCAGAGTTTGTCCCAAAAGCTTCCTCCACTCTACCACATTGATTCTCAATAAGAATGTTTTTTGATACGGTGATCCCAAAGAACTAGCTCTGCCACTTTAACTATATGATCTTGGGAAAATTACTTAATATCTCTCAGCATTATTTCTCATTAGTAAGTGAGTATAATAATACCTACCTCTTAGGGATGTTATGAGGAATAAATGATAAAATCAATGTTAAGTGCTTATCATAATAGCAGGTACATGGTAAGTGCTCAGTAACTGTAGGCAATGATCACTTATGCAATTCCCATTTTTCTTGGTTTCCTTTGATTCCTTCAATCTGGGTAAAATAATGAATGACTACACCAAGTTGTGTATATTATTATGCCCCTCTCCCTTACTGTGTAGAATACCTGTATTCCTTCCAAATTAGAAGGCTGTTTTTAAGTTGAAATATCTCAGCTACTAGAATGTATGCTGTTTCCCTACAGAAAATTTTCCTCTTCACATTGAGTGGAATTTTCTTCCTTGCATATCACCATCTTCAAAGGGCTTGGGCATTTTGAGGGTTTTGTTTTCTTTTCTTTGCAAAGTTGACCAGGATTTCAATTCCTCAAATGATTCACTTGAGATACAGACTGACTTGCCTGTCACATGACATTTCATTTTAAGCAGCTTTAGGTTGTGAGAGAACAAGGGACCCAGAGCAAAAAGTGCTAGGCTTGGCTACCCAGCTGCTGGTCAGCAAGCAGCCCCATCCCATTGCCATGTGATTTCCTAGGAAATAGTAGTTTGCCCTAACACCAGAGCAGAGAATGCAATGATAATACTCTAAGCAGATTTTTGAAGAAGATATGTGTTTTCACAGCTATGGAACACTCAATATAATAAGGTCCATACTTTTGGCCTTCCCTATCAAGGCCTGGAGTAGGTTAATGATCTCTAGGGAAGTCGTCTTGCATAATATCAGGGTGAAGGTACTGGTTGGAAAACCTGAGAAAAGAGTCCAAATATTCTGCCAAAATCTGGACCTTTCTCACTTCCTTAGGGATTTTTGAGATTTTACAGTAAGGCAAACTTTCTACTTTCTTAGGAAATGACAGTAATATCAAGTTTGAAATAGGTTAACTCAAGGAAGAAAGATTCATGTGCTGAGTGTACACCAGTAATTTACTTCTCCATTTCTTCCTGCATAAGTTTAAATACTTTCAGTGAGTCTGGGCTCTCGCAGGTGGCACCTGGACACTGATCTATAACCTGGGTATTGAAGAAGCAAGGCTTATGGGCCATTTCAGGGCAATGTAGGCAGCTGCAGAGGGCACCATTGTGAATACTGTGACCACTACAGTCATATATTCACAAGATAGCAAAACCAGTGGTTCATAACTTTAATTTGTTAACAACTGCTTTATAAATAAAATATTCATAGAAATTAGGTAAGGGGAAGTTAACCATTAAATCTGTGAATGATTAGTATATTTTATAAAGAAGTGTCTATTCACCTAAGTATGTGTTTTCTTGAAAACAAATCTAGAAGAAGAAGAATAAGGAATAAGCTTGGAATCTTTCTATAAATTCTCACGGTTGCCTGACATCCAATGATAAAGTAAAAGTTTCAAGGAAAATAATGTAAAATAATCAAATTTTTAAGCTTTATATGAAACTAGAGTCCTGGTGCACATAATTCATGTATGGGGCGGGAGCGGGGGGGTGTCCCTCAGCCCAGCCTGCACTGCACCCTCTCTAATCTGGGACCCCTTGAGGGATGTCCAACTGCCCGTTTAGGCCTGATCCTAGTACGATCAGGCCTAAACAGGCAGTTAGACATACCTCTCACAATTCAGGACTGCAGGCTCCCAACTGCTCGCCTGCCTGCCTGCCTGTCTGATTGCCCCTAACCACGTCTGCCTGCCAGCCTGATCGACTATCACCATCTTCATATCACTATCTTCAAAGAGCTTGACTGGACTGCTTTGACTAGACTGCTCCCAGGGTATTATCCTGGTTATCCTATATAATAAAAGAGTAATATGCAAATTGACCACCTAACTGCTCCCCTGCTGGCCTGATTGCCCCTAACTGCTCTCCCCTGCAGGCCTGGTCACCCCTAACTGCCCTCCCCTGCAGGCCTGGTCACCCCTAACTGTCCTCCCCTGCAGCCCTGGTCGCCCCCAACTTCCCTCCCCTGCTGGCCCAATAACCTCTAACTGCCTCCCTTGCCAGCCTGGTTGCCCCTAAACTGCCCTCCCCTTCAGGCCTGGTCCCCCCAACTGCCCTCCCCTGCAGGTCTGTTCCCCCCAACAGCCCTCTCCTGTAGGCCTGGTCCCCACAACTGCCCTCCCCTGCAGTCCTGGTCACCCCCCAACTGCCCTCCCCTACAGTCCTGGTCGCTCCCAACTGCCCTCCCCTGCAGGTCTGTTCCCCCCAACAGCCCTCTCCTGTAGGCCTGGTCCCCACAACTGCCCTCCCCTGCAGTCCTGGTCACCGCCCCCAACTCCCCTCCCCTACATGCCTGGTCGCTCCCAACTGCCCTCTCCTGCAGGGCTGGTCCCCCCCCAACTACCACCCCTCCTCAGGCCTGGTCCCTCCCAACTGTTCTCTCCTGCCTGCAATCTTGTGATGGCCATCTTGTGTCCACATGGGCAGCCATCTTTGACCACATGGAGGTGGCCATCTTGTGTGTTGGGGTGATGGTCAATTTGCATATTACTCTTTTATTATATAGGATAACCAGGAGAATACCCTGGGAGCAGTCTAGTCAAAGCAACTCAAAATTACATCCTGCCTAAGACAAGAGGTGCATACTAGGAATACATTTTGGTGTTCATGCAGGAGTGTGTGTGTGTGTATGTGTGTGTGTGTGTGTGTGTGTATTTATGTGTTAGATAGAAAGAGAGAGAGAGAGAGAGAGTATAAGAGGTAGGTAGATAGAAATTTAATTTATCTGTTGGTATTTAGTTCTAAACACTATTCCTCAATGTTTAACTTTTGTAAAAGTAATATTGGCTTATTTGACAGCCAGAACAATTTGCCCCTCCTGAAAATTTTGCTTAGCAGCCATGAGCCCTGGAATTTCCTAGTTCTCTCTGTAAGATTTTTTTTTTAAATATATTTTATTGATTTTTCACAGAGAGGAAGAGAGAGGGATAGAGAGTTAGAAACATCGATGATAGAGAAACATCGATCAGCTGCCTCTTGCACAACCCCTACTGGGGATGTGCCCGCAACCAAGGTACATGCCCTTGACCGGAATCGAACCTGGGACCTTTCAGTCTGCAGGCCGACGCTCTATCCACTGAGCCAAACCGGTTTCGGCTGTAAGATTTATTTAACATCCATCCTTCCACTCACAGGAAGGGAAAGTCTACCTCCCTATTGACTGAGAAGGCATTAACTGACAGGGAAAAGGGCATTTGTATTCCATGCCATCCTCTCTGGGGGCAGCTGAATAGAGAAAATGGGGGAAAATCAATAGGCCAAGAATTTATGAGAAGACTTTGATTCTTTTACTGATTTTAGAAAAAAAATTATTTATTAACATATTGTAAAAAGGTTCAGGCAGCTCATTTTCTGCGCCCCTGGCAATGAGGGTAGTCACCACTGTTTTGTAATGTGTAGGGAAAATGCCAGTAACAGAGAGCAGAGCAAACTCTGGACCAGGGGCTTGCTAGTTATGGATGGTAAAAGGACTCATCAAAGGGACAGGCAAGCCATGTTCACAGGCAACAACGATGTCTCTGGACCCTGATGTGGCTCTATAACAGCAGGGAGGCCAGGGGAACCCTCTTTATGCCTCTAAGTAGTGACCTGAAAAGGAGACCTGCTTATTCTGAAATTCTTTCTGTAAGGCATTTCTTTCTCATCTTCACAGATGACCTTGATGTTGTTACTGGTTTCTTTGCAGAGTGAAGTTAGGCCTCATCTCCTCATCATGGTTTCACAGTATGTGTCATTGTGGACACTTGAATTGGCATCATAATGCTGGGCCAAGAGGAGTCTGTACCTGTTGTCCTTTGAGCCAGGGTCAGTGGGTTCAGACCCAAACCCAGCATGAAGACAGCAACAGGGGACTCAGGTCCATCATCATCTCTACTAATAAAGGCTTCTGCCAAGGGCAAAAAGTATGATAGGGCATATTTGGCTAAAAGGACAGGGCATCAGGAGTCAGGTAACCTCAGTCACCTAAATTGCATATTTTCTTTTCCTCATTAATCTCACATTTCTTGCCAAGCCATTCCTTTGGAAAATTAATCTGTTTCCTGAACACAACTTCCAGCCCCAAACATTCTTTCCTATCCCTTAAGACTCACTGAGTACTTACCTTTCTATCAGTCATAGCATTGCAATATCCATTCACACTCTTTAATCCAGTTATTAATTAATTTAATAATAAACATTACATAAGCTCCTCTGGGTACAAGGCACTTGCTAGGTCCTGGCACACAGAGACCATTAAGACATACCAAGTCCTCCCTAAAGGAGATGTAGCATCCATGGGAAAGAAATAGGAGCTCCAGTTCACTGAGATGAGGCAGTAAGATAGGAGACCTATGAAGAAGATAGACTTTAAAAAAATATGTTTAATTGATTTTAGACAGAAAGGAAGTGAGGGGGAAGAGAGAGAGCGAGAAGGAGAGAGAAACATTGATGTGAGAGAGAAACATCTATTGATTGTCTCCTATAGGTACCCAGACCAGAGATCAAACCAACATCAGGGGTTTGATCTGACCAGAAATCGAATCAGCAACCTTTTGGTACCTGGGATGATGCTCAACCAACTGAGCTATACTGACCAAAGAGATCAAAGAGGGAATTCTAATGAACCTAAACCCAGGAAAGGGCGAATCAGATGATTGTTAAAGTCAGGATTCCAGGTATTCAAGTTAATAAACCAGCTGGCTATAAGGAGAAAAATTGAGAGCAATTTGCCCTGAGGTGAATGGCGACAGACCTACCAGTAATTCCCAAAGAATTAGTTGGTATGTGGGTAAAGGTGGAATTATTCTGTACTATTTAGAGAAAACAGAGGAGCTTGGAAGAATCAATGTAATTCTTGGAAGTGGGTCTGGGGTCAACTTTTACAGAAGACTGCAGAATGAGGAATTCAAGTTTTTCTTAGGAACAATGTGGATTATTCTCAGAGAATATTTTCTACTCTCCTTATAAATGTACATAGACTGTTATATAACAGGCATGTGATGTTACTATATAATAAAAAACAACAACAAAAACAATCTCTTCAGAAGTTTTCCTCAAGCTGAAGTCTTCATAATTGGCTGTAATGATTTCTTAACATCTTCCTGAAAAGAAGAATAAGCCCTAGCTAGTTTGGCTCAGTGAATAGAATGTCAGCCTGTGAACCAAAGAACTGTTTGATTCAGGTCAAGGGCATGTGCCTAGGTTGCAGGATTCTCCCTGGCCAGGGCCCTGTTTGTGGCTCCTTACAGCACCCAATCAATGAATGTGTTTCTCTCACATCAATATTTCTCTCTGCCTTTCCCTCTCTCTTCCACTCTCTTTAAAAAAATCAATGGAAAAATACCCTGGGTTGAGGATTGAAAAATTAAATAAAGTATTTAAAAAATAATAAGGAAGAGAAGAGAATTGCTACCATCATCTCTCAACAGTTTTCAACAAATTTCTTATGAACTTTTAAAACTTTATGTGTTAAGAAATGTGAAGATTTGAGAACTGAAAAGTATTTGGTGTTTGCAGCAGGTAGTTTCTCACAATACTTTTAGTTCTTTGGAGAAAAATTTAAAGAACATTCATAGCTTTTAAAAACCATCACATCTTCCCCCACTTATATCAAATATATGTGAGTGTTCCCACATCCAATAATGAAAGTGACTTTTCACTAACATTTGAAACTGATTTTTATAATTTTGTTTTTCAAATGGTTTGTGAATGAGGAACTTATTTACTTTATGACTGGTTATGATTTCTTAGCAACCATCACACTTAATGAGAAATTCTTACAATGGGAGAAAATATTGGACCTTCAATTTATTCTTAAGTGTGATGTAATTCATACAAATCCTAAATTAAAAGAAAACAAATGATACATTTTCATAGACATTAAATTAATTGGTAATCTTTATTTTGTACTTGTCTAACTCAATAAACATTATTTTCATGTCAAATATTTTTATTATCTTAAAGATGCCACAGGTTCTAGCACTAAGCCTGTAGTATTACTAAACAGCCATTGGAGTATGTCTGTGAATCTAGAAATATCAGGACATTCAGGGTTCTGATGGTTTCCTGGGAAGGGATGTGAAAGAGAGAGCAAAGTGAACACTCTTTCTCATCATCATTTGGCATTGATACACCTTGTCTGAATCATAATAATGACACACAAATTTGGCATACTGTTGAATACCAAATTACACACTAAGAACATTTTTGGTCATATTCCAATACTGAAATAAATAACAGCTGAAAAAATTTCCATTAAGAACATCTACATAATAAAAGGCCAGGGGCCATCACAACCTAAACGACCAGAGGAACGACCAGTCACAGGAAGTGCATGGAGGACCATTTGGTCCCTTCCCCATGGCCCACACGCTCCTATCACAGCAGGGCTCTCGGCTGGTGGGAAGGCAGGACAGTGAAGGTGTGGGCAGGGCGAGAGGGGTGGTTGTGGATCAGGCCCAGAGAGAGGCCTGGAGAGTGAGGCAGGGCCTTATCCACAGCTGCTGGGAAAGCTGCAGAACAGGCCCAAGAGAGGCCCAGAGACACTGACTGGCATAGAAACACACCAATCATAACCAAATCTTGGTGAACTGTGAGGAGCCAATGGCTGTCTAGGAGGCAGAGCTTTTGATGCTGACTGGCGTAGAAACCGACCAATGAGAACCTAATCTGGGTGAACTGTGAAGGCAGAACCTAAGGTGGGGGCTGAGGAGGGGTTTTAAGGGCAACAGCTATTTGGTGTAAGGTGTAAGAAAGCGGTTCAATATTTTGATAACTGGTTTGGCAGTGTAGTGTATATGGCTGGCTATCAGTCCAGATATAGGGATTATGTATTTTTGTCTGCCAAGAGCATCTCCTCTTGCTGAAAAAGGCTTCCCTCCCCATTTAAGCAATCCTATCTTATATAATCTATCCATACTAATAATCTATCTATAGTAATAATTAGGTAATATGCTAATTAGATCAGGTCAACTGGCCATCTTCAGGATGTCCAACTTCCTTCCAGACAAAGCCATGGTGGTGGAGACCAAGGCAGAGGCAGTTAGGGACAATCAGGCCAGCAGGGGAGGGCATGGGGGTGACCAGGCCGAGAGGGGAGGGAAGTTTGGGGCAAGATCAAGCGGCAGGGAAGGGCAGTTGGGGTTGAGATCAGGCTAGCAGGGGAGGGCAGCTGTGGGTGAGACCATGTCAGCAGAGGAGGGCACTTGGGGGTGACCAGGCCAGCAGGGGAGGGCAGTTGGGGGAGACCAGGCCAGCAATCAAGGGCTGTTGGGGGTGACCAGACTGGCAGAGGAGGGCAGTTGGGGCAACCAGGCAGGAAGGCAGAGGTAGTTAGGTGCAATCAGGCAGGCAGTTAAGGGTGATCTGGAAGCCAGGCGGAGGTGGTTAGGAGCAATCAGGCAGGCAGACAGTGGCAGTTAGAGGTGATCAGGAAGGCAGGCAGAGAGGTCAGGGGCAATCAGGCAGGCAGGCAGGCAGGCAGAGGGGCTAGGGGCAATCAAGCAGGCCGGCAGAGTGGTTAGGAGCGATCAGGCAGGCAGTCAGGTGAGCAGTTAGGAGCCAGCGGTCCCAGATTGCAAGAGGGATGTTTAGGCCCACAGGAATAGGGCCTAAAACAGCAGTCATACATCCCCTAGGGGGTCCCCGATGGGAGAGGGTTGCAGGCTGCGCTGAGGGAACCCACCCATGTATGAATTTCATCCACTGGGCCTCTAGTCAATTATAATTTATAACAAAATCAAGTAAAAGCATGTTGTTGGAAATTGAGCAAAATTGTGGTACATAACTGAAGAGAAAAGAGCCAGCCCTAAAAGAATAACAAGTATTCATACATGGCCACTGCTTCAACACAGGTACTGGCCTGCCATGCTCCCCATTTACCAAGCTCTTTACATTTACACTGTGCTTTTTAGTTTTCTGGGTGTGTTTTCTTTTTCTAGTTTTGTGTAAGACCTCATCAAAGGTTTATTGATTTGGATTCATTTAGGTCTCTTGCTCTTCAATACACAATCATTGTCTTGTAATTATAGAATCTCAGGCTCCCAAGATGGAACAGCACCTTAGGGTCACCAAGTCAACACCTCTCTGCCTGGGGCCAGAATCCCAGAGTTCAAAATCAGGAAGTAGAGCCAGAGCTGTAGTAGCCAAAAGAGTCATTAGGTGGCAGTGGTGGATGGAAATGTTGCCAATGTCTTCCATGCTGTAGAGGAGATCATGGGTGTCAGTGCTCTACAGGTTGTGGGGATATTATTGTTCAAAGAAGGGGGTCTGAGCTGCTGGGCCTGTCTAGAGTCTGTCCAAACACTCTGTGCTTAAATATTGAGACCAAGGACATCCCATTAGATACAAGTGTCAAAGCAAAAAAGCTCAGGATCTGGCCACAAGGATATCACAAAGTAAAGATATACCTATTGCAATTTCCACAGGTGCCATTTCTAAGCTGTTATCCAATCATCTGTCTCCTTGTCAGTGTTTCCTACACTCTACAGGAGGGCAGAGCCCATGTTATTCACCTTGAATCACTGTGCTTGCCTGCCTGACAGTAGACCCTCAATATATATATTAGTGATTGACTTAATGTTCCTCTCCAGGATTAAGTTTGTTCATATATAGAATAAGAGAGTTGCTAACTCTAAAGTCTGAAATTTCTTGGTTCTCACTGAACATAAGAGAATCTTTTCTAGTATTACTAGCAAAAATCTAGTGGAATTACAGAGACAAGGTTGTATAAGTTTAGTTGGTAAGTAGCATAAGGCACCTTGTGAAAGAAATAGATGATAAGAAGACCTGTGATCAAATCCCACTGAAATGTATCATTTCTCAAGGACAAGCGTATAAGCCCATCCCACACCACCTATAATTAAGGCTCTAGACCAGTGATGGGCAACCTTTTGAGCTTGGTGTGTCAAACTTCGCCAAAAAACTGAGCATAACTCAGGTAGTGTGTCACTTTGAGGAAAAAAACATTATTTCACGATATTTATAGTTTAAATAACATAAATGTATAATTGTTATATGTAATTGTATTTAATAAACCAAAAACTAAATATTTAACTTACCTGCTTAGTGACTTCTTTGTTCATCCGTCAGTCGGTTTCTTTTGTTGGTCTTGATATTATTTAGCTGTGTGGGTGCTGTGAACTAAGATAAGTGAGGGGGAGGGAGAATTCTTTAACTAACCTGCCTATTAGTGACTTTTTTGTTGCTGAATTTCATTGACTAAATCTTCAATTGAAGGTTGGTATTTTATATACTTCAGGCTCAAGCAAGCGCTACTAACTTCATCTGTCAATCTGTTTCTTTTGTTGGTTTTGATATTATTTAACGCTGAGAAATAAGGCCTCACAAAAGTATGTAGAGGGAAAAATTGTGAGTAAAGCCATTGCTATATTTTTCAGGGTGCTAAAAGTGTCTGGTAGTCGGTACCAGGCACTCCAAATTTCCTGTTCGTAGTGGCACTCCTCTTTTTTTTTTTCCAATTTTTTTTTATTAAGGTATTATATGTGTACATATCTTACCATTGCCCCCCCCACTCCCATATATGCCCTCACCCCCCAGAGTTTTGCATCCATTGGTTATGCTTATATGCATGCATACAAGTCCTTTGATTGATCTCTTATCTCCCCACCTCTCCCTAACCTTCCCCCTGTAATTTGACAGTCTGTTTGATGCTTTACTGTCTCTGTATCTATCTTTTTGTTCAAGTTTATAATGTTCTTTATTATCCATAAATGAATGAGATCATGTGGTATTTTTCTTTCATTGACTGACTTATTTCACTCAACATAATGTTCTCCAATTCCATCCAGGTTGCTGCAAATGATGAGAATTCCTTCTTTTTTATGGCAGCATAGTATTCCATTGTGTAGATGTACCACAGTTTTCTGATCCAGTCATCTGCTGACGGGCACCTAGGCTGTTTCCAAATCTTAGCTATGGTGAATTGTGCTGCTATGAACATAGGGGTGCATATATCCTTTCTGATTGGTGTTTCTAGTTTCTTCGGATATATTCCTAGGAGTGGGATTACTGGGTCAAATGGGAGTTTCATTTTCAGTTTTTTGAGGAAACTCCATACTGTTCTCCACAGTGGCTGCACAAGTCTGCATTCCCACCAGCAGTGCACGAGGGTTCCCTTTTCTCAGCATCCTCGCCAACACTTGTTGTTTGTTGATTTGTTGATGATAGCCATTCTGACAGGTGTGAAATGGTACCTCATTGTCATTTTGATTTGCATCTCTCAGATAATTAGTGACTTTGAGCATGTTTTCATGTGTCTCTTGGCCTTCTTTCTGTCTTCTTTTGAAAAGATTCTATTTAGATCCATTGCTCATTTTTGTATTGGATCATTTATCTTCCTTTTATTAAGTCGTATAAGTTGCTTGTAGATGTTGGAGACTAAAACTTTATCAGTGATAACATTGGCAAATATGTTCTCCCATGTATTGGTCTTTCTTGTTGTTTTGTTGATGGTTTCTTTTGCTGTAAAAAAGCTTTTTATTTTGATGTAGTCCCATTTGTTTATTTTCTCTTTACCTTCCATTGCCCTAGGGGCAGTGTCAGTGAAGAAGTTCTTTTGGCATATGTCTGAGATTTTGCTGCCTGTGGATTCCTCTAGTATTTTTATGGTTTCCCATCTTATGTTTAAGTCCTGTATCCATTTTGAGTTGATTTTTGTGTATGGTGTAAGTTGGTGATCTAGTTTCATTTTTTTGCATGTATCTGTCCAATTTTCCCAACGCCATTTATTGAAGAGACTGTCTTGACTCCGTTGTATGTTCATGCCTCCTTTGTCAAATATTAATTGAGCATAGTGGTTTGGGTCGATATCTGGATTCTCTATTCTATTCCAATGATCTATATGTCTGTTCTTGTGCCAGTACCATGCTGTTTTGAGAACAGTGGCTTTGTAATACAGTTTGAAATCTGGTATTGACATCCCTCCTACTTTATTCTTCTTTCTCAGGATTGTTGTGGCTATTCGGGGTCTTTTTTTATTCCAGATGAATTTTTGGAGAGTTCGTTCTAGGTCTGTGAAATATGCCATTGGTATTTTGATGGGGAGTGCATTGAATCTATAGATTGCTTTGGGTAGTATGGACATTTTAATGATGTTGATTCATACCAATCCATGAACATGGTATGTTCTTCCATCTGTTTACGTCTTCCTCTATCTCTTTTTTCAGTGTCCTGTAGTTTTCCGCTATAGGTCTTTTACCTCCTCAGTTAAGTTTATTCCTAGGTATCTTAATTTTTTTGGTGTGATGGTAAATGGGATTGATTTTTTAGTCTCTCTTTCTGTAAGTTCACTATTGGTGTATAGAAAGGCCATAGATTTCTTGGTGTCAATTTTGTATCCTGCTACATTGCCGAATTCATTTATTAAGTCTACTAGAGGCCCGGTGCATGAAATTCGTGCATGGGGGTTGGGGAGGGGGTGTCCCTCAGACCGGTCTTGGCCTGCAAAGACACCAGCATCCCTCACCCTGACCTCTAGCCAGAGGTTCCTTCCCTCCTTCTGCACAGCCTCTGGGAAGATGCTTGGCCTGGGGCCTCCTCAGGGCCCTGGCGCACAAAGCCCTGTAGCTCAGGTACTTGGGGGCTTGGGCTTTCAGGTCTGGCTTCCTCACCTGGCATGGTGAGCATCAGCTGCCATGGGAACCTTGCCTCAGGAGTCGCCCCCTTGGACCATATTATTTGCGATTGTGGGGGGGGGGAGCGGCCTCAGCGGCAGTGATTTGATGACTGTAGCATGCCCGCTGGACACCCCCTCCCCTCCCCCCATGGTGCCACACTGGACTGCTGGCAGGGGGCTTTCAGTCTGAGACTGGGGCTGCTGGGCTGTGACTGGGGGCTGCAGGTGGAGGACCCCAGCACCCGTAGGATTCTGTCAGCATCAGGAACTGGAAAGATCCATTTTTCTGGTTCCTCCCCTTCCGCATGGACACTGGGCTCATGGCTCCACAAGCCTCTTTCCTCCCGCCACAAGGCAGGCCGAGGCATGGACTCTGGGCGCGTGGACTCTGGACTCGCTCCCCAGAGGCCCCTTCCCTCCCGCCACACAGCCCTGGTGCTCACGGCCACACAGGCCTCTTCCCTCCTGCCGCACAGCCGAGGTGCAGAGTCTTGGCTCACGCCCCAGAGGCCCCTTCCCTCCTGCTGCAAGGCAGGCCAGGGCGCGGACTCTGAGCGTGCGGACTCTGGGCTTGCGACCCCATAGGACCCTCCCCTCCCACTGCACGGCCCCACAGGCCCCTTCCCTCCCGCTACACTGCATGGCAGGCCGGGCGCGGACTCTGGGCTCCCAGCCCCATAGGACCCTTCCCTCACGCCGCACCGCACAGCCTTGGCTGGGACGTGAGCTCAGCATCCCACTTCCAGTCCTCTGGCCAGAGACCCCTTCCCTCCCTCCGCAGCCAAGGAGCCGATTCTGGGCTCCCATTGCAGAGGTGATGCCGCCAGCATCTGCTATGGGCGCTGCCATTTTGTCGCAGTGATGGTTAATTTACATATTACTCTTTTATTATATAGGATTAGTTTTTTGATGGAGTCTTTCAGGATTTTTATGTACACAATCATGTCATCTGCAAATAAGGACAGCTTTACTTCTTCTTCTCCAATTTGGGTGCCTTTTATTTTTCTTTCTTGTCTAATTGCAATGGCTAATACTTCCAGTACTATGTCAAACAGGGGTGGTGAGAGTGGGCATCCCTGTCTTGTTCCTGTTCTTAGGGGAAATGGTTTTAGTTTTTGCCCATTGAATATAATGTTTGCTGTGGGTTTGTCACATATGGCTTTTATTATGTTGAGGTATGATCCTTCTATTCCCACATTGTTGAGAGTTTTTATCAAGAAAGGGTGTTGGATTTTGTCAAATGCTTTTTCTGCATCAATTGATATGACTATGTGATTTTTATCTCTCAATTTGTTTATGTGATGTATCACATTTATTGATTTGCGGATATTGTACCATCCTTGCATTCCTGGGATAAATCCTACTTGGTCATGGTGTATGATCTTTCTGATGTATTGCTGGAGCTGATGTGCTAGAATTTTGTTGAGGATTTTGGCATCTATGTTGATGAGGGATATTGGCCTGTAATTCTCTTTCATTGTGTTATCTTTATCTGGTTTTGGTATTACGGTGATGCTGGCTTCATAGAAGGAACTTGGAAGTGTTCCTTCCTCTTGAATTTTTTGGAATAGTCTGAGGAGGATAGGTTTTATTTCTTCCTTGAATGTTTGCTAAAACTCTCCTGTGAAGCCGTCTGGCCCTGGGCATTTGTTTGCCAGTAGCTTTTTGATGACTGCTCCAATTTCTTCCATAGTTACTGGCCTATTGAGCTGTTTAGATTCTTCCTGATTGAGTTTTGGAAGGTTATATTTTACTAGGAATATGTTCATTTCCTCCAGGTCGTCCAGTTTGTTGGAATAGAGTTGTTCATAGTATTTTGTAATAATCCTTTGTATTTGGGCAGGGTCTGTTGTTATTTCACCTCTTTCATTTCTGATTTTGTTTATTTGGGTCCTCTCTCTTTGCTTCTTGGTGAGCCTGGCTAGAGGTTCATCAATCTTGTTTATCCTTTCAAAGAACCAGCTCTTGGTTTTCTTGATCTTTTATATTGTTTCTTTGGTCTCTATGTCGTTTATCTCTGCTCTGATCTTTATTATTTCCTTCCTTCTGCTTACATTGGGCTTTTCTTGTTTTCTTATCCAATCCGTTACCCTATGTCTTTTGATTGGAGCATTCAATCCATTTACATTTAAAGTTATTATTGATAGGTACTTATTTGTCGCCATTTTTATTCTTTACCCCTGTGTTCCTTCTTTGCTTCTTATATGTGTTTTTTTAACAGCAGACCCTTTAGCATTTCTTGCATTGCTGGTTTGGTGGTGATAAATTCCCTTAGTCCTTTTTTGTCTGTGAAGCTCCTGATTTCACCTTCAATTTTGATTGATAGCCTTGCTGGATACAGTATTCTTGGATTCAGATCCTTCCTTTGCATGACTTTGTATATTTCATTCCATTCCCTTCTGGCCTGATGAGTTTCTGTTGAGAAATCAATTGCTAGTCTGATGGGGGTTCCTTTGTATGTAACTTTCTGTCTCTCTCTGGCCGCTTTTAAGATTCTTACTTTGTCGTTGGTGTTTGCCAATTTAATTATAATGTGCCTTGGGGTCGGTCTTTTGGGGTTCATTTTGCTTGGGACTCTGTGAGCTTCTTGTATTTGTGTGGGTTTTTTCTTCCCTATATCAGAAAAGTTTTCTGTCATTATTTCAAACAGGTTTTCTATTCCTTGCTCAGTTTCCTTTCCTTCTGGAACCCCTATTATGTGGATGTTGTTTTGTTTTGTGTTGTCCCAAAGTTCCCTTAGGCTCTCCTTCTGCTTTCTATTTTTTTTTTTTCTAGAAGCTACTCTACTTGGGTATTTTTTCCCATCTTGTCTTATAGCTCACTGATGTGGTCCTCTGCTTCTTCTAGTCTACTCTTGATGCTTTCTATTGAATTCTTTACAGCAGTGATGTTATTTTTCATTTCTTCTTGGTTCTTCTTCATTTCCTGTTGGTTCATACTCATATTATCAAATTTGTCTTCCATTCTTTTCAGCCACCTTATGACCATTTCTCTGAATTCTTAATCTGATAGGTTGGTTGCCTCCATTTCGTTTACTTCCTTTTCTGGTGATGCCTGCTTTTCTTTCATATGCAGGCTGTTTCTTTGTCTCCCATGGTCTCTTTTCTCCAGATTTCTGGTTATGTAGTTCTCTCTCTCCTGCATTGATTTAAGGGCATAAAATACAACACAACCAGGTACAACACACAAGGCACTGAACAGAAATGTATTCACGATATTAATAACCTCCAATAAAGGTGACCACCAGAGAAAGGCAAATTAGGGGATAGGATGGAAAGAAGAAGAGTAAAAAGAAAGAGGGGGGAAAAGGGGGAATGTCAAAATGAAATTGGGAAAAAGAAAAGGAAAAAAAGTAAGAGAAACAAGAACAAGACTAAAAGAGAAAAGGGGAACAAACTATATATATGGGGAGAAAACTCCAATAGAACAACCACTAATCCCAGCAAATGCCAGCAACAAGTACCTAGAGATTAATACAAACTACAACACCAACTAATATCAAGTGAGGCAAGGGAAATCAGAAGTAAAAAGCAAACAAAAGCAAACAAAACAAACAAAAAGAATAAGCAAACAATCTCACAAAAAAAGCATAAAAATTCGATATAATCAACATTCAAGCAAACAACAACAAAAGGACAGAGAGAAAAACAATTTTTGATAGTTAAGACAGTGAAGAGAGAAGTGTGTATGGACTTGGAGCAGGGGATTGGAAATTGGGTGTATAAGCAGGGTGAAATTTTAGCAGGGGGTAAACAGAAAGAATAGGGAAAATCTGAAGCAGAAATGGGTTAAGATAAACAGGACACCAAAAGGGAAAGGTTAGGAAGAGAGTGACGCATAAAGGTAGAGTTGAGATAGGGTAAAATGCTGCTAAAGGAAAGATGAAAATAGAATGTAGAACACTAATCCCAAAGTAAAATAAAGAGAAAATAAAATGACACTTTAAAAAAAAAGGTAAAATAGTAGTATTAATAATGGTGATTGAAAATAAAAATGTAATAATTGAAAAGGTAAAATCAAGTAAGGAAAAAAGAAAAAAATTAGTTTTTTAAATAAAAGATGCAAAGAGTGAAAATTTAAAAAATTAAAATAAAGAATAAAAAATAAAAATGTGCAGTAGTAAAGGTCATTCACTTCCTCTATTGTTCTGTTTGGCACACCTGTTTCCCAATCCAGACAGTATTGCAGTTCCCTGCGTTCCACTGCTCCTCAGTGTTGTAAGCCAGTCCTGATTTTTAAGCAGGCGGTGTCTTAATTTCTCGTATTCCTTTATTTTTTATTACACAAGAGTCAATTTGTGATTCAGCTCCTGGGTCGCAGTGTTTCTGGATTGACTTTCAAGTCTCTATGGCCTCTCTAGCCTTCTTTCTCTGTGGCACTCAATACCGGTTTGCAGAGGTGGGCTGCCTCAGAGCTGGCTCTCCAATGGTCACTCCCTGCTCTGATCCCCAGGTTCCAGAAAAACAACTTCCCCCTGCAGTCTCCCAGGGTTTTCCCAACTGGGTGCTCCTTGTTTAGTAATCAGAAGCAAGGAAATTAAGAGGAAAAAGCCCAAATGTGCTAACAATGGGTCTGCGCGAAAGTCTAAGCAGCCTGCACACATTTGAAATTCTTAGGCTGTCACCCCACATCATATTAAAATTGGTTGCTTTTAGAGTTCCCTTCTGTTAGCAGCTCTGAGGACCCCCTTCCACATTCATGGATCACTCCAGCCCCAACAGCCACGGACTTTTCTAGGCACAGACTTCCCCTGGTCCTCCAGCTCCCGCAGTACGCGCGTTTCTCTCTCCCAACAGGACCAGAGACCTCACCTTATCCCAGGCGAAATCTGACCTTTCCGTGGTGGAGTGAAGAGCTCCTTTGAATCTGCATGTTTGCACCAGTTGTGGACAGGTGTTCTGGGGCTCCCAGCTTTTTGGTGTGCTGCAGTTGTGGATTTTCAAGCTTCCGATAAGATCCACTTTCCCTTTCAAGATGGTGCAGTTTCCCTGTCCGAGCCGTAGCTCTGGGAGGGGACCCAGCCGCAGTATGGGCTGCCCGGTCGGGGGAACCCCGTCTAGCAGTCCCCCACCTTCTCCTGGAGTTTAGCTGTCCCTTAGCTTGCTAACAAACACTCCCTGTGCGACCCTCAGCTGTTCTTTCTTTCTGCTCCGGGACAAGGCTCAGAACACATCTGTCTATTCTGCCTCCATTTTCTCGCTCCTGGTATAGTTTCTCTTAAGAAACTGAAATCATAGAACTTCAAAAAACTGAAACTTCAGATCAGAAAGGAAGCACACAACCCACATCCAGAAGTGATCAATTCCTCAAACCTGAGTTTTGAGTGACTGTTTCTTTAAGTAAGCTTACTCTTCTTGTGCCTCTAGTGCAAGAGTGTCAAACTTGCAGCCCATGGACTGCATTTGGCCCACAACCAATATTTTTGCAGCCCAGCCAATATAACAGAATGTAATAAACATTTTAATAAAAATTTCATAACTTAAATTTTACAATATCCTGTTATACATAATTATTAATAGCAAACTATAACATTTGAATATGACTGATTACTATAATCATGTTGCATTCATTTCCCTTACGCACCTTAAGTACAAGCACACCATTTCTCTCCACTAATACTAGCAGCGAATATTTTAGCAGCCAATTGCCACATCATTTGTCTTGGACTGATTTTTTTGGTGTGTGCAACAGGAAATATTTCACTTTCGGAGAACAAGAAAAATTGATTTATTTCCATTAGGCTTATTAATTTGTGCAACTATTCAGTGTCTGGTAAGTTAATGTTCCAGAAAAATATTAATTTTTATTAAAATGTTCTATTATTTTATGTTAATGATTACTCGTTTATTTCAGCCTTTTGTATTCAGCATGTCTCTATCAAAATAAACCAATGCTTTTATGAAAACTAAAGATTTTGTTTTTCGTGGGCCCAAATAAACTTAAACCTTGTTTATTTGGCCTGTGTTAGCCTTTGAGTTTGACATGCTTGCTCTGGTGATATTGATAGGATTTTAAACTGCAAGTTTGAAGGCCTTAGTATCTCATCCACATTGCACACAAGAAGTTTATCTTCCATGCCCTCCTCTTTCCTAAGGGCTCAGAACGTTCCCTTGAGAAGGCAGGCAGCTCTGAATGCCTGGGGAAGAAACAGCCTACAAAAGCCTCTGAGCCTGGGACTAACTACAGCTTCTGTTTCTAGTGGGAGCACCAAGGTGGAAAGCTGGTAAGAGAAGCCTCGGGGCTGGGGAGTCTAGGACAGTGAAGATGGCTGGGAGGTCCAAGTCAAATAGATAGAGGATAAATATTTCAGGCAGGAAGGGGGAAGAGACAAGGTTTCTGACATGGGGCCATCAAACCCATGAGCATAGGACAGAGAAGAATCAGATCAGGCCATTAAGAGGAAAGGTCTTCAAATTCCTTCTCACTGGGCTTCAGGCTCATCAGAGAATTGTGTAAGACTCAAGTGAAAAAGAAGATGGTTAAAAGAAAAAAGAACTACGAGATCTTTAAAAGCACAATAAAAATCTAAATGGTTATTGGAGATTCTCCCTCCCTCCAACTGGTGGGCAGAGTTATGACTTTACCGGCATCTGCCCCCAAGACATCCCCAAGACATTGAACCACCAATCAGCACATGCCGAGTGCCCTGGGGCCCACCCCTACAGTTCCGCCCTGGGCCCAACCCCTTCCTCTTCCTTCCTTTAAAAGGACTCTCCATATATGCACGTGTCACTGTTGCTTCCAGCAGTCTGGCTGTGGTCCTCCTTCTTCTCCCCCCTCCTCCTATAATTGTGATTTCTCTACCTCTGTAATGAATCTCGCTCGTTACTGTGGAATAAACCTGCCTTTTAATATGTCTTGGTGGTCTCTGACTCTAGTTTCCTGCGCCTCAAACCTTACATATGGTGCCAAACCTGGGGGGGGGGGCGTGCTCCCTGTTTGACCTTTCATGGTCCAGGGTCCCCCCCCCCAATTCCCCCCCTTTTTTTCCTCATGCTCAGGACACTCAGCCTTCTTCCCTTGGCTCGGCAACGTCGGTGGTACGTCCCAAGCCTTGCTAATTCCTGGTGGTTTTTTTTCTGAGATCTCTGTCCTTAAACCACGGCCCGCGTCAGAGATTGCCTTCCAGGCATAGCCCTCCAGACCTCCAGGGTGGTTCTGAACCTGGGGTGGCAGTGAAGATGTTCCTGCCCCCTGTCAGTTCTCCAGCCTTTTGGCCTCACTCCGGACCCCAGAGAGCAGGGGAGACGTCCCCTACTGTCCCTAGGGTCACCCATTGTAGCATTGGATCAAGGATTGGGATGCTGGTCTTTGACCTTTCACTACCCAACCCCAGGAATTGGAATGGGCAGTCAAAATCCAAATCTGATCCTAAGACACCTCTAAGGTGTCTCCTCACCAATCTGGCTACTTCTGGAACATGGCATGGCCTCAGTGGGTCCTGATGACCCAAAAACGGGACTTAAACATCCTCGCCAATCTCAGTCATTTCTGCCAGAAAGCTGTGAAGTGGCCAGAGGTTCCATATGGCCAGGCTCCTGCCCCTCCCTCTGCTCCTTCCGTTCTCTCTGACTCTTTGGACCCAGCTGCTCTCTCATTTCCACCCCTCTTGCTCCTGCCGCCCGCTTTCTGCTCCCTTTCTTCCCTGCTGCGGCTGCTTTCCCGGCCGCCCCTTGCCCATGCTGCGGGTACCACCATCGCCGCCTCAGGTCACTGCACAGAGCCACCTGCCCGCCATCCTGCCAGCCGCTCCAAACAGCTAAGTGAGATTTCTGTTTTGGGTTGCTCTTCCCTTGTGTATTGTGAGCAGCCTGCCGCCATGTGGGCCACATGGGGGCCACCGCCATCTTGGAGTGGCAAGTCCCTCCCCTCTCTGGCCACATGGTCTCCGGTTCCCATGGGGCCACCGCCACTTGGCGTGGCAAGTCCTGCCCCTCTCTGACCACATGGGTTGTGGTGATGGCTGCCATTTTGAACCAGTAAGTCCCACCTTCGCAGGTCCAGCCTGGTGTGGCCACCCGCCGCTGTGCTTCTCCTCCTCCTCCTCCTTGGCACACGGCCCACCTCCTGCTCCACCAGCCCCCTCCCCTAATGCCTTCTCAGACCCAGGTCGGAGATCCGTACATGGCATTTAAGGTTTTAATGCCCGTAAGGAGCAGGCAGAGTAAGCCTGCCTTCGACAGGAGATGAATCTGCAAACTCAAACCTTGGTAGCAGCCTTGAGGCCGACGGTAGCCATGCATGGTCCAAGGGGGACTGTGCATGGTGGGGGTGCAAAGAGAAGAAAATGCCTCCTGGAGAATGCTTCAAGTGCAGAAACGAAGGCCACAGTGCCCTCAACCCCGGGCTCCAACCAAGCGCTGCCCGGCGTGCGGTCAAAACTGCTCCTGGAAAAGTGACAGGCCCTCTGCCTCTTAGCATAGAGGGACTGTCCTTCCAGGTCATGACCCGCCACTGGCCATACTGGAACTGGCTAAAGACTGAAGATGCCAGGACTCTATGACCCCCATCACCCTCGCCGAGCCCAGGGTAATGCTCAAGGTAGCGGGTAAGCAGATCTCCTTCCTGATCGATACAGGGTCTACATTCTCTGTCCTGCCCTCCTTTTCTGGGCCATTGTCCCTTCCACAATCTCAGTCATGGATATTGATGGCAAAAATGCTCTGGCCTCAGCGCCTTCTCACCCCACCCTCTCCCCCTGTCCACCCTCCCTAGAGAACAACTTTCTTGCTGGCACAGGCTTATCAGAAACTCAGTTTTGAACTCAAGCAGTTAGAAGCCTGTTCCCTCCTCCCCCTGCCTTTTCTAAATATTTTAAATAGCATACAATAATGGAAGAAAGGAAGAAAGAAAGAAGTTTTAAAGTTAACTGTTGACAAGAATTTTAAAATGACCCACTCACCTGGATGGTCCTGCCCCAGGGGTTCAGAGACAGTCCTCATCTGTTTGGCCAGGCCTTACCCAGAGACCTCCAATAATGCTCGTTAGAACCCAGCACTCTTCTCCAGTATGTAGATCTCCTTCTCTGCAGCCCCTCCCTGGACACGTCTCAGAGGCATACAGCTAGCCTCCACTGGTAGGATTCTTCCATCATTGGGTCCCAAATTTTGCTCTCCTAGCTAAGCCCTTATACCAGGTCTCCTCACCCTCCCTCGTTCGCCAAGCTTGTTCACCAAGCTTTTTCTAACTCCAGGATACCCTTCTGGTCTCTCTCTCTCTCTCTCTCTCTCTCTCTCTCTCTCTTCCAGACATCTCTAAGCTTTTCCAACTATTTACTGATGAAAGACAGGGAATAGCTATGGGGGTCCTCACCAAGCCCCTAGGGCCAGCCTTCACCCCTGTACCCTACTTGTCCAGACAGCTTGATCCCACGGTTTGGGGATGGCATCCCTGCCTCTGGGCTCTGGCTGCAGCAGCTGCTCTCACCAAGGAGGCCCAGAAGATCTGCCTCCAGCAACCCTTACAGGTCTTCTCCACCCATAGACTACAGGATCTTCTGTCCCACCAATCCTTATCTCTCCTTGCCCCCTCTCCCATGCAGGAACTCCATCTCCTGTTCCTCGAGAATCCTGACATCTCCCTAACTCAGTCCCCAGCCCTTAACCCAGCCACTCTCCTTCCCACTGCCTCCACCCAACCTGCTGCAAAGCACTCCTGCCCCGAGGTCGTCAGAGGCCCTCACTCAACCTAGGGTGGGATTTTCAGATCTTCCTCTCTCTAATCCTGACTTAACTCTGTTTGTGGATGGAAGCTCGTGCCTAGACCCTCAGGGACGTCGGAAAGCCTCCTATGCGGTAGTAACACTCGAGCAGACCCTGGAGGCAGCCTTCATAAATAACAAGATCATCCTTCCCAAGTCTCAGATAGGGGCCATTGTCCAACAGGTTCACTGGTGATTCCACATTGGACTGCTGGCACTTTGGAGGTTCCTCCAACCCCTCTTCACCTTGCCCACATTGCGAGAGGCAGTCACAAGTGCCTGCTCCTCCTGCTCCACATGTGCAGCTGTCTCACCCCAAGGAAGAATGCGCCCCAACTTTCCTACCCATCAAATGAGGGGACACCTCCCAGGACAGGACTGGCAGGTAGACTTCACCCATATGCCTCCCTACAAGACCAAATATCTGCTTACCATGGTAGACACCCTGACAGGGTGGGTAGAGGCCTTCCCTACCTGCAAGGAAACTGCTGAGGTTGTGGCTGAGACCTTGATAACATACATAATCTCTTGGCATCTCCTGGAAACTGCACATACCCTACCACCCACATTCATCGGGTAAGATCGAGAGGAGCAACATCCTCCTTAAATACTAACTAAATGCTCTCTAGAAATTTGCAGCTCCTGGCTGGACCTTCTGCCCATGGCCCTGACCGGAATCCGGGCCACACCAAGGAGCCCCACCTTTTTACCTGCCCTTACTCAGGCAATGGCTCCGGGACCACGGTTCCAGGAACACGCTGACGTGTTTCTGCCCAGGCCAGGACCAGCCAAACAAGACTCCCAAATTCTTGTCAACAGTTAACTTTAGAACTTCTTTCTTTCTTCCTTTCTTCCATTATTGTATGCTATTTAAAATATTTAGAAAAGGCAGGGGGAGGAGGGAACAGGCTTCTAACTGCTTGAGTTCAAAGTCGGGGGACTCATTTCCTCCTCAAGAACCTTACCCCCCAGGTTGTATTTCAGCTCCAGACCCAGAAAAGCAGCAAAACCAAACAAGTGATGCTGTGGCAGCCTCAGGACCAGCCTTTACCTCCCAAGTGACTCAACAAGATCACTCTTGAGACTTCACCAACCAGTCCCTTGGGGAAATTATGCTGCTGCACTCCTCGTCCAGCCTCCCATCATTAGGCCAACTGGTGTCTATTCCTTTAATTTTGCTCTTTACCCCCTTTCTCATGCGCTGTTACACTAGTCTTTTGCAGAACAGAGTACAGGCGTTCACCAACCAGAAGGTGGGAGAGAACCTAGCATCAGAATCCTTGAGACTCCGGTAGACGCCCCTAATGACGCCCTCTCTCAGCTGGAAGTAGCTACAGAAGATGGACCTCCAGCCCCTGACCTTGCCTGGACTCTCAATTATTTTTAATGATATCACAAAAAGCCTGGAATGTGAGATCCTCCCTCCCCCCAACTGATGGGCAGAGTTGACGTTACCGGCATCTGCCCGCCCCCCCCCCCCCCCCAGACATCCCCAAGACATTGAACCACCAATCAGCACATGCCAAGTGCCCTGGGGCCCACCCCTCCAGTTCCGCCCTGGGGCCCACCCCTTCCAGTTCCGCCCTGGGCCCAACCCCTTCCTCTTCCTTCCTTTAAAAGAACTCTCCATACATGCACGTGTCACTGTCATTTCTGGCAGTCTGGCTGCGGTCCTCCTTCTTCTCCCCCCTCCTCCTCTAATCCTGATTTCTCTACCTCCGTAATGAATCTCACTTGTTACTGTGGAATAAACCTGCCTTTTAATATGTCTTGGTGGTCTCCGACTCCAGTTTCCTGCACCTTAAACCTTACAGTTATAAATAACAATTTTACTCTTATTGCTTATACTACTACTGTTATCTTCCCTCTTCCTACACAGAAAAGATGGTGCTAGATCTCCTGGGATGCTTTTCTCCCCTCCTATTGCTGCTGGGACTTTGGGGACCAATGTATCCAGTTTATGCTTTGCCTAAGAATCTCACCAAGGCTGAGTGGTTTGAAATTCAGCATATACAACCAAGCCCTCCCCAATGCAACAAGGCAATGCATGGTGTCAATAATTATACTCAGCACTATAAACCCCGAAACACCTTTCTGCATGACTCCTTCCAGAATGTGGCTGATGCCTGTGAGCTGCCTAAGACTATCTGCAAGAATGGCCAGAACAATTGCCACCAGAGCCCAAAGCCTGTTAACCTCACTAACTGCAATCTCACTGCAGGGAAGTATCCTAACTGCCGCTACAAAGGTGCTGCCCAGTACAAGTTCTTCATTATTGCCTGTGACCCCCCGCAGAAGAGAGACCCTCCCTATCATTTGGTTCCTGTACACTTAGATAAGGTTGTTTAAAGTTTTTACCATTTTGCCTCTCACTTGGTACAGGTTCCATTATGCTCTCTTTTCTTTTGTTGATTCCCTGGTTCCCATGGAAGAAAAAAGGAAGGTATTGGGAGATTTAGAGTGTCAAGTACACAAGACATTCTCAAATAGCTCACTTTCTAGGCAACTCCCAACATCCTGTCTTTCACCCTGGGACAGTGACTTGCGACAGCAGTCCTTCGGTAGATTCGTGGTAAATATTAATGTTGCAAACATTGCTTAACACCCCTCTAAAGGGATCAGAGAGCAGTCAGAGCCCTGGGGCTGGCCTGGAGCCAGTGTGCTTTGTGGCAGGTGGGCAGTGCCACAGCCATTCCTGCATAGTATTCAGACTGAGAGTTGAAGGATGACAACACTGGGTTCTGGTGTGGCCAAAAAGGAGCCTGAGTGAAAAGCCAGCCAAATCACCTGGAAGGAGGGAAGTGAAGAGGCTCAGGGTTTTCCCTATAGTCTGTAGTGATGGATCCCTCTGTCCCCCAGGGATTGAGTGAGTTTGCCTTTACAAAAACTGCTGTGGTAACCAAGGGTGTTTAATAAGTTCCTCTAAGTAATTTTTTTCTCTTGGTTTTCTCTTATTTATTACCAAGCCTAGTCTTGCATTCTGGGCAACTATGAAAAGTCTAGATATGCATAGAGGAAACTACATTTTCCTCGATGGAGGAGGGGATGGGATGGTGGTATCAAAAGCACATTTTACAAATAGTTTTATTAAGTATAATTGCATATATTAAAACATACATATTTAAATTGAGCAATCTGATGAGTTTTGATATATATATGTTAACATAAAGACATTCAAACCTGTAAGGAACTTTTGTGAGTTTGTTTGAGCCAAACTTTCAACATATGCCAGGAAGCAGAACCTCAACAAATTGAGATAATGCTCTGGAGCATGGCAGGTTACATCTATATTTATACACTAGTGGCCTGGTGCATGGATTCATGCACATTGAAAGGAAATTAATTAGAAGAAATATTTTAATATCGCTACTCGCCTTTTCTCTATAATAGAAGTGTCAACCAAATTCACAATTGACAATGACAGATCGAAACACATGTGTGATTGGCGCCAGCGAGAGCTTTATATGTATCGCACATGCACAAGTCAACATTTATTTTTAAATTGCCAGTGCTTGTCATATGTACCGGCCAGTCGGTTGGTCACTTAGCCTTTTATATATATAGATAGAGGCCCGGTGCACAAAATGCATGCGCTGTGCGGGTCCCCTCAGCCTGGCCTGTGCCTTCTCACAGTCTGGGAGCACCGTGATCAATTGCCCCAAAGAGGTAGGCCCCACCCACCTGACCAAGGCTCCTCGATGGATCATCCCAAATAGGTAGGCCCTGCCCACCTAGCCAGGGCTCCGTGATGAATCAGCCCTGCAGAGGGAGGCCCACGCTACCCACCACAGCACCACTGGCCTCCCTCTTTGGGGCGATAGTGAAGACCCCCAACTGATTGTCCCACCAGCTGGTGGCATGGGCCTCCCTGCAATCATGGGGCAATGGCCAGGACCCAGACCAATAACATGGCACCTGCCTTGGCAGGCCTGGCACCAGTGGGTGTCATATCGTGGTCATCTGGAAGGTCGTCTGGATTATTCTGTTGTTTGGTCATTTGGTCAATTTGCATATTATGCTTTTATTATTATATACTGTAATCAAAGGAAAGGACATGGTGGGTTACATGAAATTCATTGGTGATAGACTAGAGAGGCAAGAGAAAGCAAAGCGGGGGAAAACCCCAGGATTGGATAAAAGGTGAAATGATAGACACATACTTAGGTGGGTGCAGGAACAATTAACATGATAACAATGAAGGAATTTGTGGTATCTGTCCTGGCGCCCAGGCACATTAGGCTGTGCCCCAAGGGGTCCAGAAAAAGGGAAGTTACAAGTTACCCAGACATTTCAAGGGTGTGTTTTTATAGATGCAAAAAGACAGATAGACTAAATTAAGGTAAAAGTTGACCTTGTCAGTGAAGATACCGGCCTAGGATGTAACTATCCACCATAACTGCTTTTAGTTAAAGTTTAATTTCAGACCATTCTTTGTGGTAACTTTAGGTCTCTGAGTTTGCAAGACCGCTATGCAGGCCTTCCCTGAGCTTGTCAGGTTAGCATGTGGCCCCTTTCATCCACATATATAAACACTTATAAAAATAATCACCACAATAAGAATATTGAACAACAATCTACCCAACCATATAGTCAGGGAATGCAAAAGAGGAAGGAAATTGGCCTTCAGAGTCACTTTGCCCAGACATATAACAAGAAGAAACTAGAAAACGAACATATAAGTAATGAGCTTTAAAGGGCAGTTACCACACTCACTTGTAAAACATGCCTAGTGATAAGACGGTATAGGGGTAACATCTAGGCTCCATCTTGACTGAAAGGACTCCCACTTAGAGTCCTGACTACAACTCCTTGCTTTCAGTAAACTTCCACAGTTTAAATTAACCTAACCATATCCTTACAGAGTAATAGAATGAAATGCTTCTTCTCTCTAATGGTCTGCAGGCTAACAGCTCCTCCTATAGATATCTCAATTAATTAGAGGAATTCTGCTTGAGGCTTAAGCAGCCCCTTTGTCAGTAGAGGTGAGGAAATATGCACAAAGTAATGACTTTTTCTCAGAGATTCACAGGATTATCCATAACTGGACTCAGATCAGTGGGTCAAAGGAGGGACCAGGAACAAAGAGATTGAGAAATTTCACACTCTTCCTAGAATCCCTGTAGATGCCTACCTGTCAAAGACCAGTACCCACCCCTTGTGTTAGTCACCCTTTCTCCTTTACCTTGACAGTAAAAGCCACCTGGATTTCAGACTCTTTTAATATGGATTTGAGAATAAGTTCTGGAGATAGGCCTTCTTGATCAATAAATCTTTCCTTGCTCCAAACTCTGATGTCTTGAATATTGACTTTTCTTTTGAAGAATCAAGCACATGAACCTTGGGTCTGTAACAAAAAGAAAGAATGTACAAAATCTATACATCCTTTTTTAATGTCATTTCTACAAAATAGATGTTTTGTCAATTAAATGATAATAAGATAGAGTTTGTGGCAAAACAACTATAATCAATAAAAGCTACAGGAACTATCAAGAAGATAGTAAGACCACCTTCCACCAGATTTATGGCTTAAAGCCAGCAGAGAATAGCTTATTCCAACTGTTTTGGGAGAAATTAGTGGGCCAGATTTTCCTGAATCTAGTAGAGATAGGGTGGCTCTTGCTATAGCTTCAGAAAATGAATTTTCTAAGACTCCCACAGGAGAATTTTTTCTTTTTTAAAAAAATAAATCTTTATTGTTCAGATTATTTCAGGTGTTCCTCTTTATTTTTCTCCATAGCTCCCCTCCACCTGATTCCCCACCCCATGCCCTTACCCCCAGCCACTGTCTTCATCCATAGGTATAAAATTTTTGTCCAATCTCTTCACACACCCCTCACACCCCCATCCCCCTGAGAATTGTCAGTCCACTCCCATTCTATGCCCCTGATTCTATTATATTCATCAGTCCACTCTGTTCATCAGATTTTTTATTCACTTGATTTTTAGATTCACTTGTTGGTAGGTATGTATTTGTTGTCATTTTGTTGTTCATAATTTTTATCTTTACCTTTTTCTTCTTCCTCCTCTTCTTAAAGAATACCCTTCAGCATTTCATATAATACTGGTTTGGTGGTGATGAACTCCTTTAGCTTCTTCTTGTCTGTGAAGCTCTTTATCTGACCTTCAATTCTAAATGATAACTTTGCTGGGTAGAGTAATCTTAGTTGTAGGTTCTTGCTGTTCATCACTTTGAATATTTCTTGCCACTCCCTTCTGGCCTGCAGTTTCTATTGAGAAATCAGCTGACAGTCATATGGGTACTCCCTTGTAGGTAACTAACTGTTTTTCTCTTGCTGCTTTCAAGATTCTCTCTTTGTCTTTTGCCCTTGGCATTTTAATTATGATGTGTGTTGGTGTGGTCCTCTTTGGATTCCTTTTGTTTGGGGTTCTGTGCGCTCCCTGGACTTGTAAGTCTATTTCTTTCACCAGGTAGGGAAAGTTTTCTGTCATTATTTCTTCTAATAGGTTTTCAATATTTTGCTCTCTCTCTTCTTCTGGCACCCCAATAATTCGGATGTTGGTATGCTTAAAGTTGTCCCAGAGGCTCCTTACACTATCTTCATATTTTTGGATTCTTTTTTCTTTTTGTTTTCCTAGTTGGTTGTTTTATTTTTCCTCACATTTCAGATCTTTGGTTTGATTCTTGGGGTCCTTTGATCTACAGTTGAATTTCTGTATATTCTTTATTTCAGACAGTGTATGCTTAATTTCTGACTGGTCCTTTTCCATTTCTTTTGGCATTCTCATTAAGGTCCTTGAAGGTCTCACTAAGCTCCTTGGAGGTCTCAGTAAGTTTCTTGGCGGTTTTTAGAAAATTCTTGAGTAACCTTATAAATGTGGTTTTGAACTCTATGTCCAGTAGTTTGCTTTCCTCCGTTTCTTTCATTTGTGACACGTTTCTTTGTCTCCGCATTTTGCTGCTTCCTGTGTTGATGGAGTGGTTTTCTGTGGTAAGTGACCTATAAGGGCCCAGTGGTTCAGCCTCCCCTATCACCTGAGGTGGACACTCTTGGTGCACCCCTTTGTGGGCTGTGTGCAAAGTCTTGGTGTAGTTAACACCTGATTGCTCTTGGTACACTGGGAGGAATTGACCTCCAGGCCAATTGGCTGTGAGGACCCGCTGTGTCTATAATGGAAGAACTGCTGTGCTGGAGACATGCTTATGGGTCAGGACTTGTTTCAGTGGGGCTTTGATGTTCACTGAGTCTGCCTCTTGAATGTGTCACTTATGTATGTGAGGAGTTGAAATCTGGTGTCATCTCACACTGACCACTAGGTACACTGGCTCCTGGATCTCTAATGGGGTGCAGGTCAGCTACTGTCTGAGGTCACCCAGCAGGAGCTACAGCGAGAATTACAGTTTTCTCCTCTTTGTTTGGGGTTTGGAAGTTTTGGAGCTGACTGACCAGAGCTGAAGTTTGTTAGGTTAAGCTGCGATAGGGCAGGCCATTTATATGCAAAAGCTGCTGCGCAGAGCTTGGGTGGGTTTGTAGATTGTGCAGGGCGGGGTCTCAGGTAGTCACTAGGCTAGGGCGTGGCAAACAACGATGGCTACCAGTCAGCCATCTCTGTGTCTCCGAGTTTCCCCGTCCTCATGTCTCGCGCCCCAGCACAGTAAACAATAATTGCTGCATGCACCTCTGCAAGAAAGCCACCCTCACTTTCCAACCCGATGGCAGACAGTCCAGCTTCTCTCTGTAGGAGTTTGGGTCCCCAGCATCTCCCCAGAAACTGGATGTCTCCCTTTGGGTTGAAAAAAGCAGTGCACCTAGTCGCCCGCCGCCAGCCCAATTTGCGCGCCTCCATACCTCAGCTTTTCAGCGCTTGTGCACGTCTCAATGCCCTTTTCTCTTTCCCTCTAGTTGTAGAACTTCTACTCAGCCAGCTTTCCCATGGTTCTGGGTGATAAACGTTTTGTCTTTTAGTTGTAGTTTTGAAATTGTTGTGCGAGGCAGCAGTTTAGGTGTTTACCTATGCCGCCATTTTGGTTTCCTTCAGGAGAATTTTCTAAGACTCCCACAGGAGGATATTTTTATTGTAATTATGTTTCTCAGGTTGCAAAGTCCCATGCCCCTCAACACAGTCCTGAAAGAGGTGTGGCTGGGGGTCCAGTAGAGCCAAAAGCAGGGCAAGTGTCCAGAGCCTCTGTTCCATGTTACAGCCAGGTACAGTTCAGGATCAAGGAGATTCAGTCTATTAATCTAATGTGTAGAGACAACATGGCCATGGGCCACATGGGGGAATGCAGGAGAATGTACCCCGTGCAACAGGAGTCCCAAGAAAGCTAGAGGGCCAAGGGCCAAGAGAGAAGGCTCCTTTGTCCAGGAGTTTAAATATTCAGTTTTCTCAAATTTTCAGTGGCCATGCCTATTTTGGCCACTAACTTGTTCCCAGGTGTGACTGACAGATAAGCACCTTCCCACGTTACTCAGGCCTTACTGGATGCGTGTCTAAACTGCCTTTGTCCAGTCCCTTAGCCATTGATCTGTGGGGAACAAATTACAGCTATCTATCAAGGCTGTATAAAGGGCATGCCTACATTATCTAGTTTTCCCTTTACTCCTTTTCTGTTACATAATAACCAGATTATGACAGGAGTATCACAACCTGGTGATTAGTTTCACCTAACGGTAATCCATACCCTCATAATGTAATCATTTTAATACATTAGCATGCTAAACAATACACCCTGAGCTGCCCTGATCAATAATGGAAAGCCCATAAAATAACACAAAATGTCTGACAGAGCTCCTCTGAGAAATCTCCACCCTTTCCCCCAGAAGATCCTGAATATTCTCTCTTATTGAATACCCAACCCCTGATTAAATGAACCTTAATACAGGACGAAATTCTTGTAAAGAAGGCTGTTCTGTCTGTGGAGTACTCATTCTGTCTCATGACTTCACTAGTAAACTCACTTTTATTTTAAACTCCATGCTGGCTTGTGCTTGAATTCTTTCCTGTGTGAGGTCAAGAACCCACAGTGGGTCTCGGACCCTCAGTTCCTTGGACCCGCAACCTGAATATTCATGCAAACATTATTTTACAGGCCGTCCAAGTGGCCACTGACCATGGAAAACTTCTTGTGATTTTCCCTGGATCAACTACTACCAAGTGACTATCAATCATGTGTAGAGAGCGCCTGGGAAGGCACATGGACATTCTTTCTTAATAATTGTCAGCTGAACCCAAGCTACAGGCAAAGCCACGTCTTGGATACACATCTTGTCAAAAAGGCAGATGTGTTCTCAGCATTGACTCTTATCTTTGCCCAGGTGTCCTGGAGTGTGTTTTGATATGTAAATCCAGGCAAGCACCAGGAATGCTCAGGCCTACTCAAGAATGCAAATAATCTTCTTTGTCTTGACTTTTGGTGAAACTTCCTGGTATTTGGAGGTATAAAATAAACACATTGCATCAGCTCTGGGTCACTGTCTCTCCCACAGAAGAGGACGGCAGTCCCACCCGGTCCCAGCTTTTTCCTTCTATCTCTGTGTCTTGTCTCTTTCTTTTATTTCTTCAATCCCCAGCCCCTCTACTCGAAGAACCGGATCATCTCTCTTTCCATGCTGGACTCAGAAAACAGAAACCCCACCATAATCATGGGATAACTGATCTCATCCTCATTCCCAAGTCCTACATCCACACCAAGGCACCTATATAAGCCATCCACAAGAACTCCTCAGAGAGCTCAACTTTTCTTTACTGGTGCCTCCCTTATGTACAAGCTATCTACAAAAAATCAATATGCCTGATTTTGTAGAGTTCAGTGCTTATTCCTATGACATTGAGACTCAAGAACCTAGTGTTTGAGCTGGGACTATGACCATTAAGATAACTGATGCCTTATATGTTATTAATTGTTAATTAAGAGGACCTTAAGAAAACAAGAAAGAAGATAAGCATGGAGGGAAAAGGTGAGAAAATACCTTTCCACCTACACTTACTGCAAACCACAAAGAAACCCAAAGTACATGCGAATTCACTGAATGATTTGTGGAGGTACTTATGGGATTTGTCCTCCAGAAAGTGGCTCCTGGAAAACAGTGTTGAGATGCTTCCAGGCATGCCACTATCTAGTCTTCAAGAGGTACACTTTCATTTTGTACCTGAAACAGAGTGAAATGCTCACTGACTCTGACTACCTTAATTCTAGGTTACATTTTTCCCAGTGACTTCAGGCTAATAGCTCCCACTATAGATATGCAAATTAACTGGAGGAATTCTGCTTAAGATTTGAGTTTTTATAAGAGCAGCCACTTGTCAGAGGAAGACTTTTCCAAAGAGGTGAGGAAATATACACAAAGTAATGACAGTTTATCAAAGATTTACAGGAGTCTCCAGACCAGACTCAGTTCAGTGGGGGGTCAGCGGACTGATGGGAGCAAAAGGATTTAGGAAGTTCTTGCTCTTTCTTGGATCCCGGTCATGCCTGTCTAAGACCCTCACCCAACTGCTATTCCTCCCTTTCCTTGACATAGACACCTGAATTCTGGGTTCTCTTAAGATGGATTCACAGAATCTATAAGGCACTCCTCAATACCCCTCCACCACCTTATCTCCTTGAACTGGATCTTCTTGATAAATGAATCTTTCACTTACTTCAAACAAAAGTTTTAAATATTGCCCTCCCCCCTTTGTTTTTCTTTTTTTGAAGTATTGGGCACACAAACCTTGTACTGGTAACATACCTTCTAGGTAGGACCAGCATCATAAATCATGAGTTGTGCATGTGAAGAGCTGTCCCACATTCATGATCAATTCAAAAAAACAATATTAAAGTGCTTTCTGCCATGACTGAATAGATTCAGAGCCCTTAATGATCCTACTTGCTCTGTGAGGCCTGACTCACACTAAGGAGGCAAGCGTGAGGATTGGGAGCATGCCTTCATTTCACAGAGAGAAAGGTCAACATGCAAATATTGATGAGGCAGCTCTGGGAAAGAAGGAATCTGATTTGATGATCATTTACTGTTGATTGAAGGACTCATTTTAATTGTGGACATAATACTGAACTGGGGGACTATTGGCCACTGGAAATGGAGGAGGAGTTTACCACAGAGAGAGGCAGGAGAGAATAAGCAGAGCAGAAGACAGTATAATTTTGTGGATATGTAAACAGTGAAGGACACCAGATGTTGCACCTTGGTCCTTGAGGTGTGCTAAGGAAAAAAAAAAAAAATACAGAGCCAAGTAACTGCAGTACAAGCAAAAGTTTATTTAGAAAGTCACAGGGGTAAAGAAGTGAGCCATGGGAGAAGTGAGCCAGCTAGACTGCATGGACTCAGGAAGCAAGTTACAGAGGCAAAGAAGGGCCTTTGGAGCTTAGGAGAAAGAAAGCAAAGACAATGTGCCTGATGGAAGAAAGGGGGAAGGAAAGGCTTGGGCGTGCTCTAGAGAGAATGGAGGGAAGAAGGGGATAGGGAAAGGTGTGGGAGACAGAAAGAGAGAGAGAGAGAGAGAGAGAGAGAGAGAGAGAGAGAGAGAGAGAGAGAGAGAAGCCTGGTCCTTCTTCATCTTGAGGGCTTTTATCTATTTTCCAAAGGCATGGATTTTAGAAGAGGTCTCAGAGGAGGATCTCAATAGAATATTCATCAGCTTTCCAGGGTTGTGATCTTTCAGGGTTGTGATCTCTACTGATTGTGTCCTTTCAGGATTGTGATCTCTACTGATTGGTTGGTGCTAGGGTAGGAGATCATTAGTCATTGCATCTGGTCCCAAAGCCAGCCATGTCATTGCTTCATCTGGTTTTGCTGCTTTTCTGGGACTGGAGCTGAAACTCAACTGAGGTCTAGATGTTATCTCTAGTTTGACCAAAACTGTCTCTTTGGTCAACAGATCCAAGGCTTTGTTCTAGGGGCTTAATGCTTAAGGGAATGGTCATACAAGGGTTATATGGGAGTTGTATGATGCTATTCTCTGGCCTTCTTGTTCTGTCTCCCTCATGACTAGCAACATGCCAAGGGATGAAAGTTCAGGGGAGAATCTGAACTGCATGACCAGCAATATGAAAGGTCAGGATATGTAATCTGCATGACCAATGATATGTTAGGGGAGAAAAGGTCACGCTGGGGGTGAAGTTTCATCATTCAATACTTGTTTATGAAGTTTTCCCCATTGCTAGGCACCAGGTAACATTCTTTCTGGTAACATTCTTTACCTGGCCTGTAGTTTCTACTTTGGTCATATCTGTCTAACTGTCTACAATATCAGATACACTTAAAGCTGCAGGAGTAAAAAAGTGACTTTCTAAATAAACTTTTGCTTGTACTGCAGTAAACCAGATGGGACACTAATAAGTATTTATCTGTGTACTGAGAATGTAGAATTATTGAAGCTTGTTTGGTTTAATGAATATTCTGAAAATTAACATTATTCTTCATTGGATATGATTATCTCAGCCTGTAAGTAGATACCCATGTTAGTACCTCCATTTTAATGTTAATTTGCCTGGGTTAGTATTCTGGTAATAGAGTAGGCATCTAGACAGGCTGAGCAGAGCAGGAACCAAAAGCCAGAGTGGAAATTCCTGGGTGCCTAACAAGGGGCAAAACTAGAGAAAACAAGTATTATAGGCTTGGACCTTACCCCCAAGGTGACCTTTCCTCTCCTAGCATGTCACTAGTTATGTAGTTTAGACCGTTTGACCTTTTATATCATTAATCATGCAATTTAGCCCCCCTTTAGAAGAGTAACAAGGGGGCCAGAGAATAGCATCATACAACTCCCATACAAGCCCTTGCATGACCATTCCCTGAAGCACTAAACCCCCAGAACAATGAGGTTCTGTCTGGCATCTAATAATCTTAGGAACAAAGCCTTGGATCTGATGACCAAGGAGACAGTTTTGGTCAAACTAGAGATAGCATCTAGACCTCAGTTGAGTTTCAGCTCCTGGCCCAAAAAAGCAGCAAGACCAGATGAAGCAACAACATAGCTGACATCAGGACCAGAGGTAATGATTAATGATCTCCTACCCTAGCACCAGTCAATCATTGGAGACCATGACCCTGAAAGGACACACTTGGAAAGCTGATGAATATGCTATTGAGATCCTCCCATTAGACCTCCCCTAAATCCCCACCTTTAGAAAACAAATAAAAACCCTTAAGATGAAGAACCGAGCAGGTGCTCTCCTCTTGAGAACACCCACAACTCTCCACACCCCCTTTTTTCCCCAGGCACACTCTCTCTGGAGTATAATGGTGCCTTTCTCCCTCTTCCCTCAGGTGCATTATCTTTACCTTTCTTTCTCCTAAGCTCCAAGGGCCCTTCTTTTGCCACTGTAATTTGTCTCTTAAGTCATGCAGCACATTTGACTCATTTCTTTTACCCCTGTGACTTTCTAAATAAACTTTTGCTTGTATTTCAGTTCTTGGCTCTGAATTCTTTTTTTTAGCTGAACTCAAGGACTGGGGTGTAATTCTGACATTAACATCAGGAGGAACTGGTACTCCTTTTTTGTGGGGTAGCAATAGGCTCCCCACAGAACAGAGACCTCTGATTTGTCTCCTGATGGCTGTTTCTCTTCTTGACTGAACTGGACCCCTCCAGGATAGGACCCCATCTATTTTCTCCCAATCTTCACCTCTTCAGACCACTTTCCTTCCCATTCGCTCCCTGGCTGTGCAAGTCTGAAACTGGACCATCTGTTGTCACCTATCACTTTATTCCACAGATGGAGGCCCAGTGGTCATATGACCCAGGTGAAAGATAACATGACTGGAGCCATATTAAAATAGAGCCTAAGTAGCCATTTCAGAGGAACTTCTCTGAAAGTCTTATTTTTCTTTATCTTAAAAGCTGGACCAAACCACCATATTTCCAAGAAGGTCAAGACTATCCTATTTGTAAAGACTGATGAAATTGCACTTTGAGAATGACCAAATTGCTAACCAGCAAATTAAATACAATTACAGGTGAATCTCATGCCAACCCATGAAGTATAAATCTAACCCTACCTCATCTAGTACCGATAAATCTTCTTTAATACAACTTACCTCAACTTTCTCCCTTTTCCTCATAAAACCTTGAGTCCCTATAAAGGGGGAACACAAACTCCCTGTATTTGTTCTCCCAAATTGCAATTCTTTCGGATCTTAAATAAATGCTTAAAGCTGCTCATCTTTTTTTGTCTTTTTTTGTCTCGTTTTTGCTTTTTATCTTTCAGTTAAAGACCCAGAAACCAGAGGTGGTGATATACAATTACAAATGCAGCAAAACACCAAGTTAGTATTCTTAGAAGTTCCACTAAGAAGGAGGAAAACTGAGGAGCTTCAGGCTTGGGAAGAAGGGTGAAATACGAAAAATTCTGTCTACAGGAAACAAATCTAAAAACTTAAAGTTTCCTTTTTCCCCCTCCTGCATCCTCACTGCTGGTAAGGAGTGAGACTCCCATTACCCCAGAAATGCAAGTATATCTGACCACTCTCACCTACAGGCTTCCTCCTTATATAGAAGCTCCCAGGCCTAAGAATTCAGTTTACAGGAGAAAAATAGCCATTTCCAACATTTATAAATGTAGTATATAAAGACAATGACAGAAGTGGTGAAACTGGTTGGAATTAGGGCCTTTCTCTCCCTATGACCTTGTCTAGAGTCAGATACAGCTGTAAACAAAGGGACAAATAAAATGACTAAGTGATGACAGAAGCTGAGTCTAGTCTGTTCAAGAAATGTAAGGAAGCTTTGCCAACAACTCAGCAGACTCACAGGCCAGGTACCCTGGGAATCTGTGCGAGCCACCAGCTCAGGAAGAGCCACAAGTCCACAGCATGTAGCAAAGCAGGAAGACTCGGAGTTTTTTTCTTGAGTTGACTCTGGTGGCAGAAAGGATGACTGGAAAGCAAGGAAACCTACTCCCAGTTGTGCCACAAACTAGCAGCAGCCCTGAGCAAGCACTTAACCTTTCTGAGATTCAGCTTGCTCCTCTGTAGAAAGCAGGGGTTACAATAGAACAGGGGTGACAAATGGAGGCATGTATATCTCTACTTGTCTCATGCCTTCCAAAGAGGCTACTGTTCAGCTACATTATGGAAGTTCTTCTATAGCACTCCAAATAGGCACTTCCAATTAAAGTTTGTACACAAGTTGAAATCCAGATATTTTTACCTCTAAAATCCCTTCTAGCACCTAAATGGAAGGTTCCGATTTTCCAAGTAAGAGATGACTATTTTTTTTTTATTTAGTGACTCACTCAGAAAAGAAAATGAAAGAAAGAAAGAAAGAAAGAAAGAAGAAAGAAAGAAAGAAAGAAAGAAAGAAAGAAGAAAGAAAGAAAGAAGAAAAGAAAAGAGAAAAAAGAAAAGAAAAGAAGAGAAAACAAAACAAAACAAAACATTTATCATGCCTCCTCCCCACCCTGAGGCTGGGCAGGGTCTTTCTGATGTCATACTGTCCTTTCTTCTGTGTCAGAGATTTTAGTGTTTGACCTTCTCCTTCTGTCAGTTCACCCAGCATGAGTGTCCTCTGCAGCACCCTTTTATCTAACCAGCCCACACTTGTTAGTACATGCAGACCCAGGGGAAGGTCCCAGGACTGAAAACCTACTTCCTTAAGGGGAGGGCAAGGAAAGACCAATGAAAGAGGCTGGTCACTCCAGTCTGGTAATTAATAGAATTCACTCAGGAATATTTACACACAAGGCCTGTCTTGGGTGGCTGTGAGATAGAGTGGATCCCTGGGACACCGGGCAGATGCCAATGAACTTACTTAGGCTAAAAGAGTTGGGAGATAATCTGGAATAATAATATGTGAATGCTACCAGGTACAGAAATTACTGTACATGCTTGACCAGATCAGGACAATGACCTGTTCCAGGAAGGAGCAAGTCACTGGAAGAGGGGGAGGGGTCAGAAAGGACATCAATTATGGTCTGACAGTCTCTAAGGGGGATATATGAGACGCAATCTCTGTTCTGGCCCAGGTCCTGCTCATGAGACAGGAATCATATCATGGAATAATCTTTCCTCCACACTTAAAATTTTATGTTTGGCATCAAGGAATCTATTTGAAAAGAGATTATCTCAAAAAGGAATTATCTCTAAAAGCCAAGAGTCAGAAGAGGGGGCATTTAATGATTCTACTTGCTGCTCACCAAAGTTAACCAGATTTACAGTTCTCACCTTCTGGCAGGAAAGCAATCACATTAACCGTAACCTGATTGAAGACAGCTTCAGGAAGCCAGGTAGTTGCAACTGAGTTTTATTAAAAGAAGCAGTAAAGTGGTTCTCATGGGATGCACCTCACAACCTACCCCTCACCCCCCAAACCACACAGGCGCAAGTCTCAGGCCAGGGAAACACTTTTGTGTTGGATAGGAGCCCTAACTTGAGTCATTTCCCTCAGTGCTTAGCAAGGAGGAGGGGAGACAGATGACTAGGTGAGGTGGGGCATCTCACTGCTCTGGTCTCAGGTGGAGACCTCTACTGAAGCATCAAAGTGAACAGGCACGTACGGGTTTCCCTCACAGGCCACGATGATGTGCTTCTCCTTCTGGCTGGTCCGGTAGGCACAGTTGGGGTACTTGGAGCCACTTGTCACACGACAGTCCGTGATCTTCATGCTGGAGCTGCTCTTGTGGCAGTTGGGCTGCCCATTCTTGCAGGTGATGTTTCCCTGGAGGCAAATGGCCTGGACATCTGCCAGAGGCTCGTGCACGAAGGTGTTCACTGGTTTGCACCGTCCCTCTGTCATATACCGGCGCCTCATCATTTGGTTGCAGTAGTTGGAGTTGTTGCTGGGGTAGCCATCTGGGTCCATGTGTTGCCGCTGGAACTTCATGGCCCGTGATTCCTTGCCCAGGGAAGGCTGGACCCACCCCAGCACTAACAGCACCAGGACTAGCAGAGGGAACAGGATGAGGGCTTTCTCCTGAGCCATGGTGACCTCAGTCCCCTGGAGGAGCCTAGCCAGTGAAGAGAGAGAGGAGGAAAAGCATCACTTTAGAAGAGAACCCCAGGTCCCACCTGAGGTCTCCCCTGGCTTACAGTCTCCCTTCAGGTCAGCCAGAAAGACACTCCTCTTCCTGTAAGATTTTCCAAGTGATGAGACACTCATATGTACTTGCCTCCAAAGCATTTGACCCTACTAGTAACAGGGAGCCGGGTCTTCCCCTCTGGGTGGTGACCTCCAAAGTGACCTAAAATCCCAGGGGTCTTTTTTTTGAATACTGGAGGTTTTTTATGTAAAATACTTTTTTAAAATATATATTTTTATTGATTTCAGGGAGGAGGGAAGAGGGAGAGATAGAAACATCAATGATGAGAGGGTCATTGACCAGCTGCCTCCTGCACACCCCCTACTCGGGATCAAGCCCATAATTTGCGCCCATAACCCTGGCATGTGCTCTTGACTGGAATTGAACCCAGAACCCTTCAGTCCGCAGGCAGATGCTCTATCCACTGAGCCAAACTAGCTAGGGCTAAAAAGCATTTGTACTCAGTGTTGAAGTGGGTCAATAGAAGATCTTTTTGTCTAAAATTAACCATGAGCCAAATTGTATCGCAGTTACTGTCATGACATACAGGGTCATAGCAGACAGAGCTCCGTTGTCCTACAACACTAGGGAAACTCAACTCAGTGCCTGGCACTGGCATCATAAAGGGATGCCATTGTATTCCAAAGAGAGATGCTTGCCTCCCCCCACCTGAGGCTGCTCCTTCTCTAGCCAGATTTGTTCTCTGCAGCCAGAATGCTCGCTCCCATCCCAGCTCTGCCCCCAGTGACATTTGCCTAACCCAAGCTTATGGATTAGCCTTGCCCACCTTGCCTCCCTCCTCTCCAGACCTCAATCAGAAGCTGCTCCAAGACCACCTCTTGGGCCTCTTACCTGGGACTCTAGCTTGGATTCCAGGCAAGAGCAAGTGGAAGGCCAGTTTCTGCAGTCACTGGATCCCTGGGGAGTGGAGTTTATGTAGATTACAAAGGGGCTTGGCTTCCACAATGAGAAGGGTGGGAGGAGCATTTGGGTTTCAGTCCAGAGGAAAACAAAGGCACCCTGAGTAGGGTGGGCCCAGGCTCCCCTCTTTTCACTGGGGGGAATGAGTCTGCCTATAGGAGCCTTTCTTGCCATGCAAATCTCATCTCTCTGCTGGTTCACAGGGATAGCAGGGAAAGTCACTAAGGCTCTGATGCTCAAACCCCAACCAAGTCTTTGTTCTCTCTTTGGGGGCCATTTCACCAAATAACCCTTAGAGATAAGCAAAGGGCACATAATATGTAATCAAGGGAGAGGGGGGAAAAAGGGAGACCCTCTCTCTCCCCAGGAGTCCTGGAGTGGTTTTGACCAGAATTACCAATCTCCTAACAGCAGCTCTCCTGGGGGAAGTAGGAGAAGTATTCAGTTGTCTCTAGCTGGCAGGCTTCCCAGATCTGGAGAAGGAGGGGAGAGTGCCTGAACAGTTTGGGTAAGAAGGAAGCCTCTACATGGGCCTCACCCAGTTCTGGTAACTTCAACATTCCTGAGGTGAGTGTGTGACAATTTTTATCTTCAGTGACCACTCATCCTGTAGGACAGAGTTAAGTAGAGAAATTGAAGAAAAATCAAAAGCCAAATTCCCTTTCAGAGAAATAATAAAGAGCATCAAGTTTTTTAACAGCAGAATTCCCTCCTAGGTAGAGATCTCTTTTTGTTGTGACAATTTTGATACTGTTTGAGTGAGAAATAGCAAAATTCCCTCCATGCTCTAGATTTATAATTTTTTCTAGGAAAATTATTTTATTTAGTTATAATATGAATCTCCGACAGCTTGAAATAAAAATGTCCATTGTTTTCCATTGAACGGTATGGTTTGTATGTCATTTTCTTTTAGAATGTCCTGTTTTTCATTAAAATAACTTCTATGCCCCTCAATGTGTTCCACTTTCTATTTAAGCACTCAGATATGGGCTTTTGGAAAGGCCATGTTAATTCTGATCAAATAATTGAACCAATACTCCCTCCCCTGGAAACTGACCTTGAGGCCACTTCACAGTGGACATTCCCTCTTGCTTAGACCACATTCCACTTGCTAAGACCATTATCTCTCCCCTCCGAACCTTCTTAGGATCCAGACCACCCAGAGAATTCTCCGCCCAGAAAAAGCCTGCCTAGAGTCCTTTAAAATCCGACTCCCTGTCCCTGTGTGCTGGCACCATTTGGGGGCTCAGCCCATCTGGTATCCAGATGACCTAATAATTTTATAATCCTTTACCACTTTTGTTCCATGTGTTCCTCCTTTGGCGACCCTAATAGGTCACAGGTCACCAGCTCCATGAAGTAGTGAACTGGTCTTTGTTCTGGAAAATACTGCAGGTATTTATCCAGAAATTATGTTCATTAAATTCTGAACCATCATCAAAACCTGCTTCGTTGTTAATTGGGAACTCCCACAGTTTTTCCTCTTTCATTCACTGGCTCATCTTCTCAAAACAATTCTGAAAGGGCTGTTCATTTACTGCAGCTAACTGCTTAGAAATTCCACATTCCAACGTGAAGGTGGTTTCTGTTTCAGGTGCCTCTTCAGTAATTGCTTTAACATAAAAAACATTAAGTTTCTTCCCCTTGAATACATTTTTCCTAAAATAGCTGACAGACTCACTGGCTCTGAACTGCAGTGCTGGGGCAATAGCTCCAGCACCAGGGACATTTGGGGAGGAACTGGCTTCAGGATGAGGGCTGTCCATGCTCTGGATTGAGACTGTCTCCGTCCAAATTGTAGTTTAGCACTTTAAGAGCTGGGCAAGTTACAGAACTTGACTTATTTCCCTGCTCCTCAGTTTCCTGGTCTCTAAAATGGGGATAATATGTATCTTTTAGATTTGTTATTACACTGAAATAAGGTCCGATGTGCAAAGCGCTTCAGGCAGTGCTTAGAAAGCATCTATAAATGGTAGGTCAGTGATGGTCATAGGGAGTGGTGCTGAGGTTCTGTGCAAAGGAAACTGTTTAAATAACATTGGGTGATCTCTGAATTGCTTTTTACAGGGCGTGGGGTCAAGTCATAGGCAGACCTTGGTTTTGCTAAAAACCTGAGCTTAAAATAGCAGACAATTTTGAAATCCTGGAGAGAGAAGAGGTAGAGGAGAGAAAAAGGGACCTTGGTAGAAAGAACAAAATTCTTTTAAGTGAAATTTCAAAATTGTCTTGCCCCAAGATAGCCAAGACATCTTTAGTCAAGTCAACATTATTTGCTAAAGTGTAGGAGTTTGGAAGTAGGAGGTGGGCTAAGGAAGCCATGGCATAGCAAGAGCTTTTAGTTTCATGTTTCTGTAGTTCACCCACCACCTCACCCTCCACCCATGTTTTGTTTGTCTCTTAGTCCTTAGATAGTACTCTTATCATCTTGAGTGGTGTTGGGAGGAAAATTTTTCATAGCCATTTAGGTTCCTGTTTGGGGGTCTATGAATTAACTGATGAAACTCAGATAAACAGGAGACACTAAACAAAATTTATTCACATGCAGATGAAGAAGCACAAAAGGGAGGAGAAAGGATGAACTGGAGTGTTCAAGGCAGGCTCCCAAGACTACAGGACATTATAAAGCCACATCAGTGACTGGCCTGATCCCAGGTGCAGATGGGAAAGTGAAGGGAAGTACATTTTTGCCCCTCCCATAGATGCCTGGAAATTAATATCTGAAATCCTCCTAGAGCCAAAGACAAAAGGGTAAAATGCTTTCAAGGCTGTGCAGGTTACCATTCCTGTTGATGATTCCCACTTTATAAGACTTCTCATTCCTCTTTCCAAGCCCATGTCACTTCCATCCATCCAACAGTGTGAACTGGGAAGGAAAGGGGTTCCAACACCTGAGCCCTTGTTTGAGGCCAACCAGGTACAGGTTGCACTTTCCCAGAGGGCGGCTCTGACCTGTGTGTGAGCCCACCAGGTGCAGTCAACAGCCTGGTCTCTGGAACACACAGAGAAGGGCCCCAGTCTCCTCCCTCTCACTCTAAGCCTCCCGACACTATCAGTTTTCCTCAGCCCCAAGGACAGAGTGCATCTGCCCTATGTCCTTTCCCACTCTGAGTGCCACCTGGGTCTTCTTAATGGGGGTCCAATATTGTTCAAGGTGTTTGAGGGAAGACAGAGACTGGGGAGAAAACCTACTTATCTTTCAGCCTAGGTAGTTCAGTGGTCTCCTTGGTTCCACCCATTTTAGAAGAGTCTCCCTGCCCTTCCCTTGAGGGGCCAGCACCAGTGCCTCCATTCCTTATTTAAGGGTAACCCACTTGTGCCAGCTCTTGTGATAGCTTATCACAGTGGCATTAATTATTGACCTGGATTTCTGAGTGAAAGAAAACAGCTGATAGCCCTGGCCTGGTGGTTCAGTTGGTAAAAGCATCATCCAGTGCACCAAAAGGTTACGCGTTCAATACCTGATCAGGGCACACACCTAGGTTGTGAGTTCAATCCCTGGTAGGGTTGTGTGTTGGGAGGGGAAGATGGGGGAATGACCAGTTGATGTTTCTCTCTCACATCAATGTTTCTCTCTCTCCCTCTCTTCATCTCCCTTCCTCTTTCTCTAAAAAAATCAATAAACACATGTTTTCAGGTGAGGAAAGAAAGAAAGAAAACAACAGTTAAGAGAGGAAAGCAGGACACCTGAGGGAGCTGGGAGCCTGGACTCTGCAATCTCCACCAGAGCCACAGACCTTGTCTTCTCCTGAGAAGAGCTAAGTAGTAATTCAAGGACTTTGTTTTAGATCCAAGTGCTGAGAATTCTCTCCACAAAAGCAGCCCTTATGTTGTAATACAAACCAGACCTTGATAAGAGATTCCTACAGGTGAAGATGAGGTTATCAGAAAGCAATGGGAGAAAAGAGGTGGAGTAGGGGAAATCTGGGAAGATTTCAGAGCAAAGATTACCTTGTGAGGACTTTTAAAGATAAATAGGTGTTTTCTACTAGGCATACGGGAAGGGCAATTCAGATTTTAAAAAAAGGCCAGAAAGAGAAGTAGACGCTCACAGTAGAGCACTGTGTATTTTGAAAATAACAAGTTCTTCCATGTGACTGGGAGGAAGTGAGAGATGGCACAGAAAGAAAACTGTAGGCCCAAATAGAAGTACCTTCAATACCAAGCAAAAGACTTCAATATGTAAAAGACTTAGACAGTTCCTTTGAACTCAAGGAATGGAAGGACATAGCAATGGAAAGGAACTCCCATCATTTTCCCATTATACACACAAGGAGACTGAAGGTCACAGCAGTCCCAAGGTCAGACAGCACCTTGGCAGCAGAAACAGAAACCAGCCTCAGGTCCCCAACTTCCAGAGCAGCGTCATCACTACACTGTGCTGCCTGGTGTGCCCTGGGTGGGGAACATGCCCCCAGGATGTGCACCCAAAGGACTGCAATATCTCATGAAATTGATCTTTTCTTCTAGTTCTGATTTCCCCAAGAGTTCTCCCACTGCCCTTCCTGCTGTGAAGTGTGGAGGGAGAAGGCAGGATAGCTTTGCTGCTGTCCCCACCTGTGGAATTCTGGGGGCTGGGGACTCATACTGAGGTATTTTCAGGGGTACTTCCATTGCAGCTGCTGGGGTGAGGGAAGTGGAGGCAGGAAGGAAATGAGTGGCTCGGGGCTCCCAGCTCCAGGCTCTGGGGGCATTGGTTGATTCTACTAGAGACGCTGGAGGAAGGGGAGCCAGCTTAGGAGGAAGAGGTCCCCAGGAGAATATCCACTCCAAGCAGTGTCTCTCCCTCTCTTTAAGAAGCCTCACATGCTGGCTCCATCAAGGTATCAGAGTCTTGAGAACACTCATTTGCTTAGAACTTTTTGGGGTATCACATCTTCCATCTCCTGCTTTCCTCCTTGAGTTAATTATCGGGACTGGTAAAATGAACACAATAGTCCTTCTTTTCCCAAAGCTGGGAGATATTGTCAAGAACAAACCACGTGGATGAGGAAGTCCATGCAGGCATATCAAGTGAAGAGAGTTCAGCTTAAACCAGTTCAGGGGACAACTCTTACATCTGTTAACGTAAAAACCATTTAAACCTGTAAAGAATATTTGTGAGTTTATTTGAGCCAAACTGTCAACATATGCCCAGAAGCAGAACCTCAATGAATTAAGATAATACTCCGGAGAATGGCGAGTTACATCTGTATTTATACATTGCAATCTAAGGAAGGGACATGGGTGGGTTACATGAAATCCATTGGTGATAGATTGGAGAGGTTGGAGAAAGCAAAGTAGGGCATGGGGGCGGGGGGGGGGGGGGGGGAATCCCTGGGATTGGATAAAAAGTAAAATGATGGACACATACTTAGGTGGGTGCAGGAACAATCCTATCTAATAAAGAGTTAATATGCAAATTGACCATCACTCCAACCCACAAGATGACTGCCCCCATGTAGTCAAAGATGGCCACCCCATGTGGACACAAGATGGCCTCCAGAAGATGGCCAGCAGGGAAGGGCAGTTGGGAGGGACCAGGCCTGCAAGGGAGGGCAGTTGGGAACAATCAGGCCTGCGGGGGAGGGCAGTTAGGTGTGACTGGGATGGCAGAGGAGGGCAGTTGGGGGGAACCAGGCTTGCAGGGGAGGGTAGTTGGGGGGACCAATCCTGCAGGGGAGGGCAGTTAGGGGGAAACAGGCCAGCAGGGGAGAACAGTTAGGGGCGACCAGGCCTGCAGGGGAGGGCAGTTGGGAAGGAACACTGGGGGTGGGGGGGACCAGGCCTGCAGGGGAAGGCAGTTGGGGAGACCAGGCCTGCAGGGGAGGGCAGTTGGGGGGACCAGGCCAGCAGGGGAGAGCAGTTAAGGGCAACCAGGCTGGTAGGGGAAGGTAGTTAGGGGTGACCAGGCAATCAGGGGAGGGCAGTTAGGAGTAATCTGGCTGGCAGGGGGGCAGTTAGGCATCGATCAGGCTGGCAGGGGAGTGGTTAGGGGGTGATCAGGCTGGTAGGCAGAAGCAGTTAGGGGCAATCAGGCAGGCAGGCAGGCAAGCTCTTGGGAGCCACAGTCCTGGATTGTGAGAGGGATGTCGGACTGCCCGTTTAGGCCCGATCCCGGTGTGGGATCGGGCCTAAACGGGCAGTCGGACATCCCTCGAAGGGTCCCAGATTGGAGAGGGTGCAGGCTGGGCTGAGGGACACAACCCGCCCCCCTCACCCTCTGAGCATGAATTAGGCCTCTAGTTAACATGATAATGAAGGAATTTGTGGTATCTGTCCTGGTGCCCAGCATATTTGGTTGTACCCCAGGGGGTCCAGAAAAAGGGAAGTTACAAGTTACCCAGACATTTCAACAGTATGTTATCATAGATGCAAAAATACAGATAGGCTCAGTTAAGGTAAAGGTTGACCTTGTCAGTGAAGATACCGGCCTAGGACATAACTGACCATCATAACTGCTTTTAGTTAAACTTTAATTTCAGACCATCCTTTGTGGTTACTTTAGGTCTCTGCCATGCAGGCCTTCCCTGAGCTTGTCAGGTTAGCATGTGGCCCCTTTCATCCACACATCTAATTAAATGGAGCCTTTTATTGTCTCACTAAGTCCAACCTTCTGACCTACTGGCTGACGTGCTTTGAGTTGTGTATTAACACAACTTCTTTCATTGGAATCTGATCTGACAGGAGTTCCCTCTCTCTGAATATGGGTCTCACTTCTCCAGAAAGGCTAACACTTAATCCCTCTCTGCTACTTATGGTACTGCCCTAAACTCAACTCTACTTTTCCCCCCACTTTTTGCCAGTTTATCTCTCACAGAGGATCTAGAAAAGCAGACCTCAGCAGTGCTATGGTTGTGTTACATGAGCAGGAGAGAATATCCCACTCTCAGCAAGCACATGTGTGAGCATAAGTGTTGGTGCAGGGAACCCAACCCCCTCCACCAGCTGGGACACAAGGCCTCTGTCAGCAGGTCCTGCAGTGACTGTGGACAAACCATGTGACTTCTCTGAGCCTTGGAATTGTTTTCTGAGAAATGAAAGCGTGAAGAAAGATGATTTTAAGATTGCACTCAGTAAAAACAATTTTTCAGTGTTTTCTGTTTCTAAAGATCTTCCTATCAATACTTCCCAGAAAGAAAGATTAGATCTCAATATAACATCTATTTCCATAAGCTTTTTATGTGCTTTTGTGACAGTACTCACCAATTAATTGCCTTCAGTTTAAACAAAAAAGAAATTCATTCACACAGAATGCAGAAAGCAAGAGAAAAATTCTTATTTACCCCCACTCCCACCCTCCTGAATTCCTGTCAGAATACCAACAAAAAAAAATGAATTTTTACCCCAATATGGATATTAATATTTTTTCTTTAAAAATATGGGTTTTTTTATTGATTTCAGCAAGGAAGGAAGAGGGGGAGGGAGAGAAACACCCATGATGAGAGAGAATCATGGATCGGCTGCCTCCTGCACGACCCCTACTGGGGATCGAGCCCACAACCCGGGCATGTGCCCTGACTGGTAATGGAACCTTGACCTCCTGGTTTATAGGTCGATGCTCAACCACTGAGCCACACCGGCCGGGCTTACTATTTTTTAAAATGCACAAACTCTGATCTTTTAATTAAAAAAAAACAGTCTCTTCAGAATAGAAGTTTAAAGCTTTAATTATATAGCTGAGGTGGCACAAAAAATAAGTATTGCAATTTAATAAACTAATTTCTTATATGTTGATTTTTATAGTAGGAGAAAACAATGTCAGCCTGTATATGGTTCCATCATCAATTCATTGGATAAATGAAAAAATTTTTTTAAATATATTTTATTGATTTTTTACAGAGAGGAAGGGAGAGGGATAGAGAGCTAGAAACATCGATGAGAGAGAAACATCGACCAGCTGCCTCCTGCACACCCCCCACCGGGGATGTGCCCGCAACCAAGGTACATGCCCTTGACCGGAATCGAACCTGGGACCCTTCAGTCCGCAGACTGACGCTCTATCCACTGAGCCAAACCGGTTTCGGCGATAAGTGAAAATTTTAAGAATACAATCTTATCAGAGACCCAGAAATTAGAGATAAATCTAGGAATAGATTTAGAGGCTCTCATTAGTTAATTTTGGGAACAAGTCAAAAGTAAGTAATTATTCATAAGAAAGCTCCAGTATATATTTCTCTATGTTACCAAGTGGATGGTAAATATTGAAAAGGCACAAAATAATAAAATACCTAATAAACAAATAGAAATATGTTATTTGTATTTTCATCACCTATAAAAACATTGATGTTTTAGTGCATAATTCTCCACACTTTTCTCTATGCTATGTATATGTTTTTATAACATACAGGATTTTGTATAATATGTATATACTGCTTCAGATTCTGCTTTTTCTTTTAAAATGCACCTGGCTTTTGTTAAAATTAAGTTTCTTAGATAGTAGTGAATAAATATATGTTCACTTTCGATTCAATTATTGACTTTTATACTTAACTAGAGGCCTGGTGCATGAAAATTCATGCACTCGAGGGGGGGTCCCTCAGCCCGGCCTGCCCCCTCTCACAGTCTGGGAGCCCTCAGGGGCGGTAGGCAACCTGGTGATCGGGGGAAGGTGACGCCCCATCATACCTCTGCTGCTGCTACTGCCAACAGTGCAAGCCTCGGCCGGCCCTGGTTACCTGAGCCTCGGGCGGCCCTGAGCGGCTGGGCAGCCGCCATCCGAGGCTTGCCTGCACCTCAGGCTGGCCCTGGGCGTCTGGGCAGTCACCATCTGAGGCTTGCCTGTGCCTCGGGCCGGACCTGGGTGGCTGGGGGGCTGAAGGGACTGGGAGACTCTGGAGGCAGGCATGCGGAGCGGCTGGGCCCGCCTGAGGGCGGGCCGTGCCTTGCTGTGCCTGCCACCCCAGCAGGGGTGAGGGGACTAGGCGCTGCCATCTTGTGGCTGTGGGCACCGCCATCTTTGAGGGTGTGGCAGTCAATTGGCATATTCCCTCCTTATTGGCTGTGGGTGCCTCCATCTTTGAGGGCGGGGCAGTCAATTATCATATTCCCTCCTTATTGGCTGTGGACGCCACCATCTTTGTGATGTCATGAGGGTCAATTAGCATATTCCCTCTTTATTAGATAGGAAATTTGTTCGTTTTTCTGCAAATATGTTATATTACATATAACAACAAAAAAGCTTATTCAAAAATATGCATCACAAACATTTATTCCAAGTCAACAAATATCTATATTATTCTGAAGGCTCTGTAGTAAGTATTTCATGTTAAGGATGTAGCATGATCCATCAAACAAATTCTCTATTGTTGGACATTCATAGCATTTATAACTTTTTTACATGTGTACATTCTAAAATAAAAACCCATCTAGTCCCACCGGTGTGGCTCAGAGATTGAACATGGACCCATGAACCAAGAGATCATGGTTTGATTCCATTCAGGGCACATACCTGAGTTGCAGGCTGGATCCCCAGTTGGAAGCATAGAGGAGGCAGCCAATCAATGATTCTATTTCTCTGTCCCTCTCCCTTCTACTAATACTCTCTCTAGAATCAATAAAGAGATATTGAAAAAACAAACAAACAAAAAAACATCTAGCCCTCCCCGGGTAGCTGCTGGTTAAAGTGCCATCCCACACACATGACATCTTTGTTTCCAAAGGACAGCAAAAACAGTTTCAGCACCATTGTGGGGACAAGGGAAATCTTCAATTAGCCAAGACCCTCCGTTTGTGTCATTAAGAACCTAATAATCAAGCCATAAATATAATCACTAGAAACACAAGTGACATAATTATCTGAACAGCAGGTAGCCAACTTCCCAGAGCTGCTTAAACTGCACAGCTACTAACTAGTTAGTTAGTGCAGAATAATAATTGTGTTACATTTCATTTCAAGCAACTTTTTTTTTTTTTACCAATAAAGTAAAGTATTTTTTGAATTCAGGGAAATATTCAAAGTAGGTTTCCCTTAAACAGCAACTTTCACAGGCACCTTTACAATTAGCTTGGATTTTCTAGAAATTACTAGTGAGAACCTTATAGCTGAGTAGTGCATTGGGAAGCTTCTACTTTAGGAACCCTAGATGTTCCTTGGGTCATACATGTTCTCTTTCTCTGTCTCTCAGGTTCCTCATCTGTAAAATGAGGATTTAACACAATGGTCTCCGAGGTCCCTCTCTCTCTTATTCTATGACTGCATGGAGTGGCCAGGTATTGTAACAGAACTCATAGAAAAAGAAGATATTCTAGTAATGAGGAGAAAAACTATCATTTGGCAAAGAGGATAGGAAAAGCCATTCTAGGGAAAGAGGAAGTGCTCTGGCTTCTGTCAAAAGTGCAGATGTCAGGTTATAAGCAGGCAATGGTAAAAGGCTGGTCAAGTTATTGTTGGGAGCATTTACCAGTGTGACTCACAAATGAAAGAAGGTGGCTAAGAAAATGGACCAAAGCAGGCTGGCAAAACCCCTCTTTAGGAGTTTCCATTATACTGTATTTGAGCAAAAAGCAAACTCTGTAAATAGTTATTCTCAGAAGAACACCTTGAAATATTTGGGAAAGAGAGAGTGGGCACAAAGCCCAGAGTTTGTTGAAAAGTGAATGATTAGTTATTTTCTGTTTGGAAATAGAGCCATGTCAGCAGGCCTGTGTCCCATTCTCCCTGTATCAGAACTGTCTCCCCTTCCTGGAAGTGGAGACTAATCCTTCTTCTCACGTGAGCTTCATCCTCTTTAACCATTACTTCTCTTCTTAAGTAAGTTTCATGCCTATAGACCCAAACTATGTAAGAGTTATAAAGAAATGTGGAGATTAACCTCTTCCCTCCATCACACAATTTTACTATTAGTCTTAAGGATGGAATTAAACATATGTACTCTGTATAAAGGGGGAAAATACACCAGCACTAGAGTCCTTAGAAGGAGAGCCCAGCTTCCTCTGTTCGTGCAGGGAATCTATTGGCTTGAAGAAGAGACATAGAAAAACATTTCAGAAAAAGGAGAATAACTTTCAAGTTCAAGCTGTCAGAACATTTTTAAATATATGAATATATTTTTCAGTTGGTAATTGTTTCACATTTATTACAATCACTGGCAAAGATACAGTTTTTATTAATCATAGACTATAATTTCTTGTATTTTGAAACACAAATGGATTAGCACTTAGATGCACTTTAATAAAGTTATAAAACTTTTCCCAAAAAAACCCTAAGTTTCTGTTTCATCATAACCTCATTGACCCAAGCTGAAAATAAAACAAATAGAATGAAAGCAACCATTCACCATTCACCTGACTCTGCACTGTCAACTGTGTAGGCAGGTTGTGGATTTCCCCAAGGTTGCTCAGTGACATCCTCCAGGCAAAGAAGGGATGTGGCTGTGTTAGAGGCTGCTCCCCGCCATCACCGCCCAACTAAACCCTGAGGCTGATCTGTCTGTGTGAGCTGGGCTGGAACTGGTGTTTCAGGCCATGGGACAGTTTGTGTGTGAATGTGACATTGGAGTGGAGTCCCTTGTCTCTGTTGTTAGGCGATTCATCAGAGAAGGGGTGTGTTGATCAAGTCATCTTGTCCCCAAAGGCTGTGGGAGGTGGCTGCTGCCTCAGTCTCCTGGGACTGCTGAGGCACTCAGGGTGTTGGAATGGCCTGGCAGCCATCTTCCCTAACAAGTGACTGGTTGATAACGTTTTCTTAAAAAAATAATACTTTATTGTTTAAAGTATTACACATGTCCCCTCCCCACCCCCCATTGACTCTCTCCAGCCTTCCCCCACTCCCCACCCTGGCCTTCACCACCCCATTGTCTGTATCCAAAGGCCATGCATATATGCATACAAGTTCTTTGGTTAATTACCTTCCACACATCCACTCTCCCCCCCCACTTCCCTCTGAGATTCCACACTCTGTTCCATGCTTCCATGTCTCTGGATCCACTCTGTTCATCAGTTTATTTTGTTATTTAGATTCCACATGTAAGTGAGATCATGTGATATTTGTCTTTCTCTGACTGACTTATTTCATTTAGCATGATATTCTCCAAGTCCCTCCATGCTGTTTCAAAGGGTAAGAGATTCTTCTTTTTTTACTGCTGCATAGTATTCCATTGTATAAATGTACCACAGCTTTTTTATCCACTCATCTCCTGGTGGGCACTTGGGCTGTTTCCAGACCTTAGCTATTGTAAATTTTGCTGCTATGAACATAGGGATGTATACATTCTTTCTGATTGGTGTTTCAGTTTTCTTAAGATATATTCCTAGAAGTGGTATCACTGGGTCAAATGGCAGTTCCATATTTAATTTTTTTAGGAATCTCCATACTGTTTTCCATAATGCCTGCACTTGTCTGCATTCCCACCAGCAGTGTACTAGGGTTCCCTTTTCTCCACATCCTCCCCAACACTTGTCATTTGTTGATTTGTTGATGGTAGCCATTCTGACAGGTCTGAGGTGATACTTCATTGCTGTTTTAATTTGCATCTCTCTGATGATCAGTGACTTTGAGAATGTTTTCATGTCTCTTGGCCATCTGTACGTCTATTTTGGAGAAGTGTCTATTTAGGTCCTTTGCCCTATTTTTATTGGATTGTCCTCCTTTTGTTAAGTTGTATGAGTTACTTATATATTTTGGATATTAACCCTTTATCAGAAGTATCATTGCCAAATATATTCTCCCATACAGTGGACTCCCTTTTCGTTTTGTTGATGGCTTCTTTTACTGTGCAGAAGCTTTTTTATTTTGATGAAGTCTCATTTGTTTATTTTCTCCTCAGTTTCCTTTGCCCTAGGACAGTGGTTCTCAACCTTCCTAATGCCGCAACCCTTTTTTTAAAAAAAATATATTTTATTGATTTTTTACAGAGAGAAAGAAAGAGGGATAGAGAGTTAGAAACATCGATGAGAGAGAAACATCAATCAGCTGCCTCCTGCATACCCCCTACTGGGGATGTGCCTGCAACCAAGGTACATGCCCTTGACCAGAATCTAACCTGGGACCTTTCAGTCTGCAGGCCGACGCTCTATCCCCTGAGCCAAACCGGTTTCGGCGCTGCGACCCTTTAATACAGTTCCTCATGTTGTGGTGACCCCCAACCATAAAACTATTTTCGTTGCTACTTCATAACTGTAATTTTGCTACTGTTATGAATCATAATGTAAATATCTGTGTTTTCAGATGGTCTTAGGCGACCTCTGTGAAAGAGGTCGCGACCCACAGGTTGAGAACCGCTGTCAGATTGTGCACGGGGGTGTGTGGAGGGGTGTCCCTCAGCCCAGCCTGAACCCTCTCCAATCTGGGACCCCTCAAGGGATGTCCGACTGCCCATTTAGGCCCGATCCCAGTGGATCGGGCCTAAATGGGCAGTCGGACATCCCTCTCACAATCCAGGACTGTTGGATCCCAACTGCTCGCCTGTCTGCCTTCCTGATTGCCCCTAACCACTTCTGCCTGCCAGCCTGATCACCCCCTAACCACTCCGCTGCCAGCCAGGTTGATGCTTAACTGCTCCCCTGCCAGCCTGTTTGCCCCCAACTTCCCTCTTCTGCTGGCCTGGTCACCCCTAACTGCCCTCTCCTGCAGGGTTGATCACCTCCAACTGCCCTCCCTTGCAGGCCTGGTCCCTCTCAATTGCCCTGCCTTGCAGGCCGGGTGCCTCCCAACTACCCTTCCCTGCTGGCCATCTTGTGGTGGACATCTTGTGTCCACATGGGGGCAGGATCTTTGACCACATGGGGGCAGCTATATTTTGTGTTGCAGTGATGATCAATCTGCATACTCTTTTATTAGATAGAATAGAGGCCTGGTACAGGGCTGGGAGCCAGCTGGTTTGCCCTGAAGGGTGTCCCAGATCAGGATGGGGGTTCCCTTGGGGCATGGGGCAGCCTGAGCGAGGGGCCTGTGGTGGTTTGCAGGCCGACCACACCCCCTGGCGACCCAAGCAGAGGCCCTGTTATCTGGAATTTATTTACCTTCTACAATTAAAACTTTGTAGCCTGGAGCGGAGCCAAGCCTCCTGCTCCCTCCGCTGCCGGCAGCCATTTCTGTTGGGGTTAATTCACCTTCTATAATTGAAACTCTGTAGCCTTAAGCGGAAGCATGGGCCTGACCAGGGTGTGCGAAAAGCTTTGCTTCCTTCGTTGCTGGGGGCAACCCTGGCCTGCTCTCTCCAGCTCTGTTCTGCCGCCATTTCTGTTTGAATTTGTTTACCTTCTATAATTGAAACTTTGTAGCTTGAGTGGAGGCTTAGGCCTGGCAAAGGCAGGCGGAAAGCTTGGCTTCCTCCGTTGCCTGGGAAACCTTGCTCTCTGTGGCTGTAGCCATCTTGGTTGGGTTAATTTGCATACTCACTCTGATTGGCTGGTGGGCATGGCTTGTGGGTGTGGCTTGTGGGTATAGCAGAGTTAGGGTCAATTTGCATATTACTCTTTTATTAGGTGGGAGATATATATATATGCTCCTATATTGGGTGCATACATGTTTACCAGAGTTATATCCTCTTGTTGGATGAATCCCTTTATATTATGTAGTGACTTTGGTTGTCTCTTGTGATGGCCTTCATTTTGATGTCTATTTTGTCAGATACAAGTATTGCTACTCCATTTGCATGGATTTTTCCATCCCTTCACTTTCATCCCATGTGAGTCTTTTGTTCTGAGGTGGGTCTCTTGTAGACAGCATATAGTTGGGTCATGTTTTTGTATCCATTCAGATATCCTATGTCTTTTGATTGGAGCATTTAAGCCATTTACATTTAAGGTTTTTATTGATAGGTACTTATAGATTGCCATTTTAATTCTGAATGCCTAGGTTTGTCTCTCTATTTTTTCTTCTCATTACAGCAGTCCCTTTAGCATTTCCTTTAATGCTAGCTTGGTAGTGATGTACTCTTTTAGCCTTTCTTTGCCCGGAAAGCTCTTTTTTTGACCATCTATTTTGAATGGTAGCCTTTCTGGATATAGCAATCTTGGTTTCAGATCCATGCTTTCCATTACCTTGAGTATTTTATACCACTCCCTTCTGGCCTGTAGAATTTCTGATGAGAAATCAGGTGTCAGCCTTTTGGGAGTTATTTGTAGGTAACAGTTTTCTTTTTTCTTGCTGCCTTTAAGATTCTCTCTTTGTCTTCAGTTTTTGACATTTTAACTATGATGTGCCTGGGCATGGGCCAGTTTGGATTCTTCTTGCTTGGGCTTCTCTGTGACTTCTGAAATTGTGTGACTTTTTCCTTTACCAGGTTAGGGAAGTTTTCTGCAATTATTTCTTCAAACATGTTCTTTCTCCCTTTCTGCCTCTTCTGGCACACCTGCTATTCAAATATTGTTACATTTCATGTTGTCTCACAGCTTCCTTAAGATCTCCTATTTTTAATTGTATTTTTCTCTTTGAGTGATTTTTTTCAACCCTATCTTCTAATTCACTGATTCAATCCTCAGCTTCCCCTAATCTGCTCTGTATTCCTTCCAATGTGTTCTTTATTTGTGCTATGTCATACTTAATTTCTGTATTCATAGTTACTATATCTTTTCTCATGCTGTTGAGTATCTTTACCATCATTATTCTGAACACTATGCCAGATAAATTTTTTTAATAAATATTTATTTTTCAGATTATTAAAGTTGTTCCTTTTTTCCCCCATTGCTCCCCTTCATCTCGGTTCCCACCCCACCCCATGCCCTTACCCCACCCCCATTGCCCTCGTCCATAGGTGTAAGATTTTTGTCCAGTCTCTTCCCGTACCCCCCACATCTCTTTCCCCCCAGGAATTGTCAGTCCACTCCCTTTCTATGCCCCTGATTCTTTTATATTCACCAGTTTATTCTGTTCATCAGAATTTTTATTCACTTGCTTTTTAGATTTACTTGTTGATAGATAAGTATTTGTTGTCACTTTGTTATTCATAATTTTTATCTTTACCCTTTTCTTCCTCTTCTTAGAGAATACACTTCAGCATTTCATATAATACTAGTTTGGTGGTGATGAACTCCTTTTGTTCTTTCTTGTCTGTGAAGCTTTTTATCTAACCTTCAATTCTGAATGATAACTTTGCTGGGTAGAGTAATCTTGGTTGTAGGTCCTTGCTATTCATCACTTTGTATATTTCTTGCCACTTCCTTCTGGCTTGCATAGTTTCTACTGAGAAATCAGCTGACAGTCATATGGGTACTCCCTTGTAGGTAACTAACTGTTTTTCTCTTGCTGCTTTTAAGATTCTCTCTTTGTCTTTTGCCCTTGGCATTTTAATTATGATGTGTGTTGGTGTGGTCCTCTTTAGATTCCTCTTGTTTGGGGTTCTCTGTGCTTCCTGGACTTGTAAGTCTATTTCTTTCACCAAGTAGGGGACATTTTCTGTCATTATTTCTTCAAATATGTTTTCAATATCTTGCTCTCTCTCTTCTTCTGACACCCCCATAATTCGAATGTTGGTACACTTGAAGTTGTCCCAGAGGCTCCTTACACTATCTTCATACTTTTGGATTCTTTTTTCTTTTTGCTCTTCTGGTTGGGTGTTTTTTGCTTCTTCATATTTCAAATCTTTGACTAATTCTTGGGATTCTATAATCTGCTTTTGGATCTCTGTATATTATTCTTTATTTCAGTCAGTGTATGCTTAATTTCTAATTGGTCCTTTTTCATATCCTTGAGGGTCTCACTAAATTTCTCAGAGGTTTCTAGAAGATCCTTGAGTACCCTTATAACTGTGGTTTTGAACTCTATATCCAGTATTTTGCTTTCACCCATTTCTTTCATTTGTGACTTGTTTCTTTGTCTCTGCATTTTGGCTGCTTCCCTGTGTTTGTTTCTATGTACTGGGTAGCTGCTAAGTCTCCTTGAGTTGATAGAGTGGCCTTGTGTGGTTGGTGTTTTATAGGGCTCAGTGTGTCAGTCTCCTCAGTTACATGAAATGGACGCTCTTGGTGTACCCCGTTTTGGGCTGTTTGCACAGTCTTGTTGTAGTTAACTCTTTATTGCTATTGGTATCACTGGGAGGAATTGACCTCCAGGCCAATTGGCTGTGATGATCAGCTGTGTCTACACTGGAAGATCTGTTGCACAGGAGACACCCTTATGGGGCAGGACTTGCTTCAGTAGGGCTTTGGTGCTCATTGAGTCTGCCCCCTTGAGTGTGTCTCTTATGGATGTGAAGAGTTGTAATCCGATATGGTCTCACTCTGACTACTGGGTACACTGGCTCTTGGATCTCCAAGGAGGTGCAAGGTCAACCACTGTATGGGGCTGCCCAGCAGGAGCTACAGAGAGATCTAAAGATTCCTCCTCTTTGTATGAGGTTTGGAAGTTCCCAGATGAGGCACAGCTGTGAAGCATGGCCGCTGCTGCTGCCAGGTAGTGGGCCTTTTTTGGAATCTCTGGGGCTCTCTGACCCAGCTGCAATTCGTTTTAGGCAAAAGAGCAGGCCGTTCATATACAAAAGCCGCTTCTCACAGCTTGGGTGTAGTTGTAAATTGGGTGGGGTGGGGTCTCTGGGAATCACCAGGTTGGAGCAAATAGCAATGGCTGCCCTGAACCAGAGAAGTCCCTGGTTCTCCACGTCCTGCGCCCTTGTGCAGGAACAATGATTGCTGCGAGCACCTCTAAGAGTAAGCTGCCCTCGCGTTCCTGTCCCAATGCCAGACAGTCCAGTTTCTACCCTTATGTGTCTGGGTCCCCCAGAACTGGAGTTCAGAGCGAGCAGGAGCTTGTATCTACTTCCTGGTTTGAAAAGCTGCACATCCAGGTGCAGCACTTTCCGTGCCTCCACACCTCTTACTGGTCTCAGTGAGCTTTCTTCACCTCTCTAATTGTGGAACTTCCACTCAGCCAGCTTTCCCGTGGTTCTGGGTGATAGTTGTTCTGCTGTTTAGTTGTGGTTTTGATGTGGTTGTGAGAGGCAGCAAGTATAGGTGATTACCTATGCTGCCATCTTGGTTTCCCAGATAAATTTCTTACCTCCATTTCATTTATCTCTTCTTCTGGAAAATTCTCTTGTTCTTTCATTTAGGGGTTGTTTCTTTGTCTCCTCGTTTTGGCTGCCTATTTGTGTTTGTATTAGGTAGATCTGTTATACCTCTCAATCTCTAGTTCAGGACAGTGCCAAACTCTACTTCAGACTAATTAGATCAGGCAAAGATTCAAAGCTTCCAGAGGCCACTTCTGTCTACAGATAAGATTCCATCTTGAATTGCCCTCAGGCAATTGTCCACAGGTGTGGCAAGAGTTTTTTTCAACATGGTGGGGCAATTGCTTCTGTCTGGAGGTTAACTGTGATTCTAAGTGTCTTAATTGGCCTCATTATCTCCACAATAGAGAGGCAAAGTGTTTTCCAATAGGGTGGGTCAACTGTCTTCACCCCAGGTAAGGCTGCCTGTATAGCAAATGTCTGCATGAGAAAGATGACCTCTGCAGCATGAAGGAATGACTCAGCATAAGAAACCAGGTGTCTGCCTTCTGAACTCTAACCCCAGAGCCCCCAATCCTGGCTTCTGCTCACAGAGCTCTAGTCCACTCTGCCCTCCCTCTGCCAGAGCAAAAGGTGAGTGGCTCCATAGGAAATTTTGTGCCTTGGTCCTTTGAGACAGTGCCTGAATTTCCAGCCATTTCTCCCTGGCAGACAGCAACCCCACTGATTTTCATAGCCAGATGTTATGTGGTACCCTTCTGAGTTCTGGTGCTTTCTGCTGGAGGGCCAGCTTGGGGATTAGACCCCAGCGTTCTCACTGGTAAATGCCCACAGCTAAGATATCTCTTTGAAACTTCAGTTGCTTCCCAGTCAGCCCTTTGGTGACTCCGCCCCTCTTACCAGTCTCTATGCAGTTTCCACTTTTGGTATTCCTTAATAATTTTTTAGAGCTCACTTAGTCAGTGTCTCTTTAACCCTTTGTATGCCATAAGCATCTATAGACACTTTAAAAATCATTTTTTCATGAGAATTTTCAACTGAAAATGTTCAAGAACACCTGAATTGTGAGTTATATTTATTTGTATACTATTCATTGCAAATTGATTTTTTAATTAAATTCAAAATATCGTGGCATGTGAGGATGGTTTCCATTTTGGATGTGTGGCAGTTAACTGGTTAAAAAGTGCTATGTGATTAATTTAAAATAAGTTCCACTCTCAAATAACTTGTCTACCCACAAAAGGACAGTGAGTATTTAGGCACTCTGCTAGGTGCCAGTAGAGGCCCCACTCTATGGACCCCATATCCTGTTACCTCTATTTGCTCCTAAAATACATTGAACTTTGGTGTTTGGTAGAACAAATGTTCTGGTCAGAGACATGCCTGCCCCTTCCTTTCCAGAGGCTTCAGTAGCCCTGAGGCACCAAGTACTGAGAGAAAGCATTTATGGCAGTGTGCTTGGTCCTCTTCTCACTACCTTCAACTTTTTTTCTTTTAGCTCAGGATTTGGTTGGGGATTCAGGCAAGCAGGGAGAGGACAAGGCGTGGGCAGGAGGAAGAATGAAGCTCAGGTAGGACTGTATCCAAACACAACTGAAAAGAAGGTTACGTTTGTCTTTTTAGGGTTATCCATGCTGCCCATATCACCAGAAAGGGATAGGACTGGTCCAAGGGAGGTCTACCCAGGCACAGCTTGGGATTTGTGGGGTTTTTACTTCATGCAGGAAATAATTCAAGACACAAGACCAACTGATTTTGCATCCATGTTTAATAAAAGTTGGGTCAGTAAAACAAAGGAAGGACTTAGAATAGAAGAAGCATGATGACAGTAAGAGAAGTGACCCTAGACTGAGCTGCCTAGACTCAGGAAAGGAAGTCATAGTAACAGAAGTGAGACAGGGCTGGGCTGCTAGATCACTGAGAAGGAAAAGTCTCAGTGACAGAAGTGAACCAAGTGGGGACTGCTTTTGTCTCACTGAAAAGTTAGGGGCCCTCAGAGCTTAAGAGAAAGTATTATTACACACCTGAGGAAAGGGAGGAAAGGGTGTGCTCAGGGAAGAGCATGTACTTGGTCCTTTGTCTTGAGGATTTTATGTGTTTTCTGTAGACGGGAATTTTAGTGGAGGTCTCAGTCAGATTATTCATCAGCTTTTTAGGTGTGTACTTTAACATGCTTATGTATAAGATGAGCATATAGTGGGGTTTGGGATCATTCTCTAATCATCGTTACCTCTATCTTGGATTTGTCTGGCTCTAATTATTTTTTTGTTGTTGTTATTTATTCCCCGGACTTCATTGGTTCTTGGGTTTATTGGGACAAATGGCACTGCAGGGTCTCTGTTATTTATCTACCTGACTAGGGTGATTTAAGCTACTCACTCTCTGGTTGGGGAGTAGAGGTGTAAACCACCTGCTCCTAAGTGCCCTTGGTTAGGGAAGATAGAGTCTTATGATTTATTAGCTGACTATTGATTGCTTGGCCCTTTGTTTAAATATTTTGTCTCCATTTCCCTTATTCTACTTGCCAGATAATTTCCCTAGTTTTTTATTAACCTGCCTCATCCACTTTTCTTCTTCCTTAAGTCCTTAGGCCCTTCCAGTTACTAAAACTGTTCCTAAGATAGGCTCTAGAGCACATGCCCAAGCATGTGTAACCCACTGGCAGCTGTTTAAAGAGTTAATCTCTCCTAGGAGAAAGTGCTTTGGAACAGGGACCATACCTCCAAAGTGAAGGCATATCGTGGGTTTTTAGGATTTATCAGTAAGCTAGAAGCAGAGCTTTCCTGTCACCCTTGGAAGCCTTTCTACTCTACCTACCTTGTTTGGTAACCACGACCAAACCCAGTTGTGCTGGTGAGCCCTGAGAGAATCCAGGAGAGTTTGCATGGTTGGGGTCTCCAAAGTGATATTGGAGAATGCATTTTTAGACCAGGAGGGATAATAAAAAGAACTTTGGGGGTAGATGTCAGCCACTGTTTTAGAAACTAAGACTGTAGAGTTGAAAAAGACAATTATTCTTCTCTCAGGGTGTTCTATCAAATGGAGGGACAATGAGATCAATTAACCATTAAAGGAGTGGTGGTTATCAGTGGAGATGATCAGTTTTGCAGCTGTGCTACAAGGAACAGAATTTGGGGAGGTTGAGGTCAAGGGCAGTGGGTACTAACAGCTGTCACATACCCTTGTCTACAAGTGCTTTCCTGGTTCTGTGAAATCTATGATTAACCTACTTATTGGCATGGCATCCTTTCATGAAACCAAATCATGTGGGTCAATAAGTGCACAGGAACAGAATTCTGCTGGGAGACCACATTTACTCTGTGGGGTTCTTCCAAGGCAGTTCTTGGAGTTGGCCCATAGATTAGAAACAGTGTCTTCTGGATCCAGATCATATATGTGAACAATGAAACCTTGGTCCTGTTATGGGCAAGAGTAAAAACCACAGACATCAGAAAAAGGCCAGCTTTGGGACAAAGGGCTATCCTTATCAATATCAAACATTGCCTCCTGGAACAAATCTTTAATCCACTCCAATGGGTAAATATTTGATCCAGTCATGTCCAGAGAAAAGGTGAATGACTCTTCTTGTTGTGCACAAGCAGTGTCCTTAGTTTTCCTATCTCTGCCAGGATTAGGGATCTTTGGAACTAGTTTCCCCACCCAGTTCATTTGATCACTATATAATCAGAACCAGAGGGGTCCAGTCCACACAGCTGGAACCCATCTCCAGAAACAAAGAGCTAGAAGCTATCTTCAGTTGGAGGGATTCTTCCAGATTTTTGTAAGATTCTTACCTCTAAGTAACCTATTGCTGTACTTGTTTATATATACATACTATTTCTAGCCATCTAGTCACTTCAATGAAACATCTTTTTCTCCCTTTAAAGATTCTGGATCCAAGCTTATGAATTAAGAAAAAAACAAATCAAATTCTAAAGTTTAAAATGAAAGCAGATTTCTTTTGGGATTGTCTATATATGTGTGTTTAAAGGGAGATTAGTGAGACTGGGAGCAAGTGGAGGTTTAGGAGGAATTCCTGAATTGTGATAAAATCCCCAAAGACCTGGGGAAACCATTTGCTGAAGGGCATCTGGATGGCCCCAGGGAATAGGCATTAAATGTGGCAGAGCAAGTAAAGAAATCAAGAGTATGCTTTTTTCTGTTTTCTTCTAATCTTCCATACTAATTTTTTCCTTTAAAAAGTTTTGATAACTCCTTAAGAGCCAAGTGGAAGGCATCCAACATCAAAAGAAGGTACACTGGCAGGTTGAAGGGAAGAAAGAAGGAAAAGAGATAAAGGGAGGAGTATGGGTGTTCGGCTTTCACTTTGAGGGGTATTGCCCTAGAATATATAAAATTGTAAAGTTACATGTATGGAAATTATAACCATAGTTACTCATTATAGACTGTCAAGTTAACTCCCTAGTGTGTAAAGTTGGATGGATCTCTTGAATACAAAACATTGCCTGTGGAAAGAGGAAGAGAATATTAATTCTTATGAAGATTAAAGAATTGTTTTGAGACAGATGATAAAGTTAGTCTGAAGAACAGTGGGGACAAATTTCACTAACAAAAAGTTGACACTATGTGCTTGAATATGGAAGGTATATGTGAGTGAGTGAGTTTGACCACCAGATGTGAGGCTCTAAACCAGTGATGGGCAACCTTTTGAGCTTGGTGTGTCAAACTTTCATAAATTTAAGGATGGAATTAGATTGGCTCTTATAAAGGTGTAGCTGCCTGGAAATGGATTCCTTCCTTTCATCCTCACTTTTTTCCAAGAGCTGGGAATGATTAGTTTCAAAATGTCTATTTATATTCCATGTTCTGCTTACTACCGTTTCAGTACATAGAACACAAAATGATCTGCCATTTTTTTCTATAAAGCCATACATCTCGGTCCATGTCTCTTGAAAGGGTCGGCCACTGCTACTACCACTTCCTTTACTTAACCTTAGTTTTTTATTTTTTGGGTTCTCCATCAGGGGGGCAGTGACAGAAGATAGAATTATAGATAGCTTGTTAGGCCTGCAGGCAATTAGGGGTTAACTAGCCTAAGTAACCACAAAATGGTGCATATAACTGTCTTTTAGGAAAGGGCAGGGTTAATAAGCAGAAATAGGGGTTAATAAGGATGCACAACAGTAACAGTGGTGAAATGGAGTCTGCACTATGGAGCAAGATGGTGTTCCTTATGTGAATTAAAATGGCTGCCGCTATTTCTAATGGCGGGAAACGGCACCCATAGCACACCACAAACCCTCGCCTCTCCCAGCCTCCCCGTCACTTATCTCAGTCATGATGGATTAGAAATCCATGACACCCCAGAACAGTAGATAATGGTTGCTGTGGTTAACTGTTATTTGGTTACTGGTAATGGCAGGGCCCCCAGAGATGCATTCCCCCGCTGCATTCCGCTGCTCCCTGCTCTGCCGGCGGAAGTGAGGGCAAAGATCCCGGCTTAACCGGAAGTCCCAGAACTAGACGCTCTGTGCCAGACTTCTGTTGTTTTGGCCTACAGACCTCTGGCACGGAGTGTCTAATAGGGGAGGATGAAACATTTGCGACTAGAGTCTTCGAGTTAACTCCAAGACTCTAGTCGCAAATGTTTCATCCTCAGGAGCAGCAAGTTTCATCCTCGGCATGCGGCCGCCTCAGCGGCTGCGTGTCATCAAAAATGGCTACACGTGTCAGTGCTGACACGCGTGTCATAGGTTCGCCATCACTGCTCTAAACCCTTGGCCTAGGCAGATTCACTTCCACACCAAAAATAATGTCTCATTCTTTTTTTCTCCCAAATTCATTTTACCTCTTTTGGGGAAATTTAAGATTGAATATATGAGTGATCAAGTTATGAGTGGGAGAGAAGATATTAGATACTGGTGGCCATGATGTGTACTAACTGGGATTTACTTTCTGGATGTCTTGGGAAGTCAAGATTACAGTAAGCCTGAGCAAAATTTAGTTTAGTTCTTACAGAATTAATGTGCAAGTTCTTCAAATTATAAACAAAGATTTTCCTTTACCTCTCCAGACTGGGGTGGGAGGCCTTCAACCTCCAGCCAGCAAGTGGCTTTGTAGAATATGAAGCCCCTGTGTGGCATCAGTCCAGGGCCTTAATTAACCCTTTGCACTCGCTTGCTTTTTTCTCGATTCCTTTATTCTAATGCTAACCGTGTCGAGTCACACTCGACATCCGAGTGTAAAAGGTTAAAGTTGGTCTGTGGGCTTGGATTATACACTAAGCCTTAAGAAATGATACATTTCAGTGAGATTGGATCACAGGTTTTCTTATCATCTACTAGAGGCCCGGTGCATGAAATTTGTGCAGGAAGGGGGTCCCTCAGCCTGGCCAGCACCGGCTCCAATTCAGGACCCCTTGGGGTATGTCTGCCTGCTGGTTTAAGCAGTCAGACATCCCTCTCTCAAACCGGGACCACTGACTCCTAACCGCTCACCTGCCTGCCTGCCTGATCACCCCTAACCACCTCTGCCTGCAGGCCTGATGCCCCTAACTACTCCCCTGTCACCCTGATCACCCCATAACTGCTCCCCTGATGACCTGACACCCCTAACTGCCCTCTCCTGCCTGCCTGATCTCCTCCTAATTGCCCTCCCCTGCTGGCCTGATCGACCCCTAACTGTCCTCCCGTGCTGGCCTGATTGCCCCCTAACTGCTCCCCCATGCAGGCCTGATTGCCCCTAACCAACTCTGCCTTGGCTCCTGCCACCATGGCTTTGTCTGGAAGGATGTCCAGAAGATGTCCAGAATATGTCTGGTTAATTAGCATATTACCTTTTTATTAGTATAGATTTCTTTCACAAAGTGCCTTATGCTACCTACCAAATAAACTTATACAACCTTGTCTCTATAATTCCATTAGACTTTTGCTAGTAAAACTGGAAAAGATTCTCTTATGCTTAATGAGAACCATGGAATTTCAGACTTTAGAGTTAGCAACTCTCTCATTCTATAGATGAACAAACTTAAGCCTTGAGAGGAAAATTAAGTCAATCACTGAAAAATTTAAAAATATTGTGGGTCCACTGTGAGGCAGGCACTGTGATTCAAGGTGAATAACATGGGCTCTGCCCTCCTGTAACTTATACACCAGTAGGAATCACTGACAAGAAGACAGGTAATTGTTTGTCTGGAATACATGGATAAAGGCTGGGAAATTACACCCATGAAAATTGGCAATAGATATATCTTTATTTTGTGATATCCTTGTGGGCAGACCCTGAGTTTTGTGACTTTTGCTTTGACACTTGTATCTAATGGGGTGTCCTTGGTCTTTATTATTTAACCATAGAGTGTTTAGACAGAAACTCCAAACAGACCCAGCAGCACAGACCCCCTTCTTTGAACAACAAACCTGTACAGCACGGGCACCTCCCACAAGGACCCCTGGTCTCCACTACAGCATGGAAGACATTGGCAAAATTTCCATCCACCACTGCCACCTAATGACTCTTTTGGCTACTACACCTCTGGTTCTACTTCCTGATTTTGAACTCTGGGATTCTGGCCCCAGGCAGAGAGGTGTTGACTTGGTGACCCTAAGGTCCTGTTCCATCTTGGGAGCCTGAGATTCTATAATTGCCTTTGATGTTAGAAGGCAATATTTGTCTATCGGAGAGCAAGAGACCTAAAATCCTAAATGAATCCAAATCAATAAACCTTTGATGAGGTCTTCCACAAAACTAGAAAAAGAAAACACACCCAGAAGACTAAAAAGCACAGTGTAAATGTAAAGAGCTTGGCAAATGGGGAGCCTGGCAGGCCAGCAGCTGTGTTGAAGCAGTGGCCATGTATGAATACTTGTTATTCTTTTAGGGCTGGCTTTTCCCTCTTTAGTCATGTATCATTTTTTTGCTCAAGTCCCAAGAACATGCTTTCACTTGATTTTATTATAAATTATAATTAATGTACTTAATGGAAATTTTTTCAGCTGCTATTCATTTCAGTATCATGGAATGACCAAAAATGTTCTTAGTGTATAATTTCGTATTCTTCAAAAGTGTGCCAAATTTGTGTATCGTTATTATGAAACAGACAAGATGTATCAATGCCAAATGATGATGAGAAAGAGTATTCACTTTGCACACTCTCTCAAATGCCTTCCCAGGAAACCATCAGAACCCTGGATTTACTGGTCTTTCTAGATTTACAGTCATACTCCAAGGGCTGTTTAGTAATACTACAGATTAATGCTAGAACCTGTGCCATCTTTAAGTGTGTAAAAATATTTGACATAAAAATGTTTATTGATGTACATATAAGTTCAAAATAAAGATTACTATTTAATTTAATGTCTATGAAAATGTACCATTTATTTTATTTTAATTTAGGATTTATTTGAATTACATCACACTTGAGATTAACTTGAAGGTCAAATTTTTCTTCCATTGTAAGAATTTCTTATTATGTGTGATGGTTGCTAAGAAATCATAGCCAATCATAAAGTAAATGAATTGCTCATTCACAAACAATTTAAAAAACAAAATTATAAAAATCATTTTCAAATTTATAGTGAAAAGTAATTTTTATTATTGGATGTGGGAATACTGACATATATTTGATATAATGTGGGGGAAGATTTGATGGTTTTTAAACGCTCTAAATGTTCTTTAAATTTTTCTCCAAAGAACTAAAAATATTGTCAGAAACTTCCAAATATTTTTCTGAAAACACCAAATATTCTTCAATTCTCAAATCTTCACATTTCTTTTTTTTTTAATATATTTTATTGATTTTTTACAGAGAGGAAGGGAGAGGGACAGAGAGCTAGAAACATCGATGAGAGAGAAACATCGACCAGCTGCCTCCTGCACACCCCCTACTGGGGATGTGCCCGCAACCAAGGTACATGCCCTTGACCGGAATCGAACCTGGGACCCTTCAGTCCACAGGCCGACGCTCTATCCACTGAGCCAAACCGGTTTTGGCTCAAATCTTCACATTTCTTAACACATAAAGTTTTTAACATTAATATGAAATTTGTTTTCTATTTTGTTATAATCTACTAGCAGCCCTGTGCACAAATCTGTGCATCAGTAGCTCACTTCTGCTTGCCTCAGCTGGCCGCCCTGCTCACCGCTGCTCGTAGCTCTCGGCCGCACATAGCTTGCTGCCCACCCCCTCCTGTAGCTCTCAGCTGCTTATAGCTCACTGCCCCGCCCTCCTGCTGTACGGTCGTTATGTGACAGCATCCCAACCAATTTGCATATTACCCTATTATAAGTATAGATATTTGTTTAATTCTCTTTTTAATAGCTATCATTGAGATAAAATCATACTCCAGAAAGAAGCATTTTGTTTACTTGATAGATATGTTTGAGTGTGTGTGACACACTGCCCATGGGAAGTGTCATTTCCACAGTTTAGACAAAAAATTCTTGAGAGATGATGGCAGCAATCCCCTTCTCTTTCTTATTCTTCTTTTGTGGAAGATGTTACAAAATCATTACAGGAAACTGTAAGGACTTTGGCTTGACAAAAGTTCTGAAGAGGTTTTCTTTGTTGTTGTTGTTTTATCACAGAGTAACATCACTTGCCTTTTGTGTCACAGTGTATGTACATTTATTGGGGAAACTAGAAAATACGAGTATTCTCTGAGAATAATCCACCTTTTCCTAAGAATAAGCTTCAATTCCTCTTCCTCCAGTCTTCTGTAAAAGTTGACCCAGACCCACTTCCAATCATTGCATCAATTCTCCCATGCTCCTCTCTGTTTTTTTCTAACTAGTATATAATCATTCCACCTTTAGCCACAAACCAACTAATTCTTAGGGAATTGCATCTGTATTCCTTCACCTCAGGGCAAAACTGCTCTCCTTATAGCCAGCTGATTTATTGACTTGAATACTTACAATCTTGTCTTTCACAAACCTCTGATTGACCCTTCCCTGGGCTCAGAAGACCCTCTTTGCCCTGGCCAGTGTGGCTCAGTTGGTTGAGCGTCATCCCACACTCCAAAACGCTGCCAGTTTGATATCTGGTCAGGGCATATACCCAGGTTGTGGGTTTATTTGGTTTTGGTGCACACAGGAGGCAACCAATAGATGTTTCAGTCTCACGTCAATGTTTCTCTCTCTCTCTCTCTCTCTCTCTTTCTCTCTCTCTCTCTCTCTTCCCCCTCACCCTTCCTTTCTCTCTAAAGTCAATAAAACATATTTTTTAAAGTCCATCTTCTTCATAGGTCTCCTATATTACTGTTTCATCTCAGTGAACTGGAGCTTCTATTCTTCCCTATGGATGCTACATCTCCTTTTAGGGAGGACTTGGTATGTCTTAATGGTCTCTGTGTGCCAGGACCTAGCACAGTACCTTATACCCAGAAGAGGTTATATAATGTTTGTTATTAAATTAATAAATAAATGGATTAGAGTGTGAATGGATATTTTAATGCTATGACTGATAGAAAGGTAATTACTCAGAGTCTTAAGGGATATGAAAGAATGGTTGGGCCAGGAAGTTGTGTTCAGGAAACTTAGATTGATTTTCCAAAAGAATGGATTGACAAGAAATATGAGATTAATGAGAAATAGAAAAGAAAAAATATAATTTAGGTGACTGAGGATACTGGACTCATGATGCCCTGTCACTAGTCCAGCAGTCCCTGTCCTTTTAGACTCATTTGCCCTTTTAGCCTAATTTGTCCTACCATACCTTTTGCCCTGGGCAGGAGCCTTGTTGGAAGAGATGATGATGGGCCTGGGTCCCCTTTTGTTGGTCTTCATGTTGGGGCTCTGTCTGACCCCACCAACCCTGGCTCAGGATGAGAGGTACAGACACTTCCTGGACCAGCACTATGATGCCAATCCACGTGGCCGGAATGACAGATACTGTAATACCATGATGAGGAGACGAGGCTTGACTTCACCCTGCAAAGACACCAACACCTTTATTCATGGCACCAGTAACAACATCAAGGCTGTCTGTGAAGATGAGAATGGAATGCCTTATGGGGCAAATTTCAGAATAAGCAAGTCTCCTTTCCAGGTCACTACTTGCAAGCACCATGGAGGGTCCCCCCGGCCTCCCTGCCGGTACAGAGCCACAGCAGGGTACAGAGACATTGTTATTGCCTGTGAACATGGCTTGCCTGTCCACTTTGATGAGTCCTTTTACAGACCATAATCAGCAAGCCACTAGCCCAGAGTTGGCTCTGCTCTCTATTCCTGGCATTTCCCCTACACACTCTAGAACAGTGGTGGTCACATTCATTGCCAGGGGCCCAGAAAATGAGCTGCCTGGATCTTTTGTTTTCTGTTTTACAATATGTAATAAATAAAAATGTCTCTGAAATCAGTAAGAATCAAAGTCTTCTCATCAATTCTTGGCCTATGGATTTTTCCCCATTTTCTCTACTCAGCTACCCCAGAGAGGATGGCATGGAATACAAATGCCTTTTCCCCTATCAGTTACTTCCTTCTCAGTCAATAGGGAGGTAGATTTTCCCTTTTTGTGAGTGTAAGGATGTTAAATTCATCTTACAGCAGAGCTGGGAAATTCCAGGGCACACGGCTGCTAAGCAAAATTTTCAGGAGGGACAAATTATTTTTGCTGTCAAATAAGTCAATATTACTTTTACTAGTACAAATGTTAAACTTTGAGGAGTAACATTTAGAACTAAATACCAACAGATTAATTAAACTTTATCTACTGCTCTCTTAAATTTTTGCATTTTTAAAGATATATTTCAAATAACACACAAGGCATATTCATTAATAGATTCAAATCTATCCTCTAAATTATCTATAAGAGGCAAACTAGATTAATATTTTAGTATCCTGTTATTCCAAAATACCTAGATATTTAAATTTTTTTACTATTTAACCCAGCAAACTCCAAAGTTTTAAGTTGCCAAAAACTTTGGAAAACTATGTTTAGGCATATATATCTATCACTGACAAAGCTTTATCATAAACCCTTTATTTTAGTTACATCTACTTATTATGTTTTAACAATGTCGTGATTTTAAAGCTGATTGTTTTTACCCAAGGCATTTTATTGGCAAATATTGTAACAGGGATAATTCACTGGACTTCATTGGCTTTAATGTGAAAGTACCATTTTATTTTATTTTCCTTTATAAAAACAGGAGTTCCCCCTCCCCTGCCCACCTTCACTTCTTTTTCTGCAACTTAATGGAGGGTTTTTCTACAGAGCTGTTCCTCCCAGTGTTATGGGCAAAAAATAGAACATTGGGAACTAATTATGGTTGAAAGATGAGACAGAGGGCCGAAAACCAGGACTACAGGCTTTATTAGAGGAGAAGGACCCCTGCCAGGCTGCCTGAAAGGGGGAATAGCAGCACGTGCAGAAGGGAACACGCCTTTTGAGGGGAGGAATGGGAAGGGATGGGGCTTAGGGTACTCGGCACGTGCTGATTGGTGGTTTCATATAAGGTTCATGATTAGGCACTTAGGTACTTAGGAATCGGGGACTTAGGGTATTTGGCAGGTGCTGATTGGTGGTTCAATGTACAGTCCATATAAGGTGCCTGGTTAGGTGCTCAGGAATGTCCAGCCCGCAGGTGCAGTTTATGTCATACTCCATCCATCAGTTGGGGGAAGGGAGGAGCTATCATTCCAGGCTTTTGGTAATATTAAAAAAAATTGAGAGTCCAGGCAAGGTCAGGGGGTGAAGGTCCATCTTCCATAGCTACTTCCTGCTGAGAGGGGGCGTCATCAGGGGCATCTTCCTGGGGTCTCAAGGATTCTGGTGCTAGGTTCTGAATTCAAGGCCAGATAGATCTCTCTCACCTTCTGGTTGGCGAACACCTTCATTCTGTTCTGCAAGAAACTAGTGAAACAGCTCATGAGACAGGGGCCAAAGAGCAAAATTAAAAGAATAAATACCAGTCGGCCTAATAGTGGGAGGAGCCATGGGGTAAGTGTGCAAAAAACAGGTAGTGTTTTCTGTGCTGAACAAGGGGTGCAGCAGCATGATTTCCCCAAGAGACTGGTTGGTGAAGTCTCCAGAGCGATCCTGTTGAGTCACTTGGGAGGTAAAAGCTGGTCCTGAGGCTGCCACAGCATCACTTGTCTGGTTTTACTGCTTTTCTGGGCCTGGAACTGAAATACAACTGAGACTTAGATGTTATTTTTAGGGGGAAAAGAGTAGGGCTCTCAGTTGCCTCCCTAATGAAATGGAAGGGGAGAATAGGTTACCCTGGGGGTGAGGTTCTTGTTTTCCCGGTTTTGCCCCTTGCTGGGCATCCACATGTTTCTTGTAGGTGCTGAGACAGGGTTTCAAAATAGGTAAAGCAGTGGTTATACTCCCTATGGCAGTTCCAACCCCTGCTGTGATGCCGAGGGTTAGGAGGAGAGGGATTATCTGGACTCCTCTTTTGTGTCAGATATGATGGGTTATGGGGACAGGTAAAGACTGATCATTGGGGGCTACATCTACATTGGGTGAGAGATAGACGAGAGTACAGGTTCCTGTCCAGCTGATGGGGAGACAGATGTATGTGTTTTCCCCACAGAGGAAGAAAAATCCTTGATCATGGAGACAAGCTGAAAGGTGTAAGGAGAAGAGGTGGACTAAAGGGCATGAGATTCCCTTTTTCTAGTTCCGCACTCCAAGCTGAGAGGATGGTCACCATGGCGCTACCCATAAAGGGTGACAGATGAGTGATTGAGATTGTGTTGCAGTGAAAGTGGGAAGGAATATTAGAATGGGCTGTTATCCAAGGGAAAAGAGAAAGGGAAGGAAAGGAGCAGTGGAAGATGAGGCTGGAGAAAAGGCAGGGGGAGGAGGGAGTAGGGTCCAAAGCCTGTTCCCAGGCCTCTAGCCGCTTGAATCCCAAACCGCCTCATTTTTCCTAGAGATAATGATCATAGAGGAGATAAGGAGATAAGGCGTTTACAGTCCAAGGAATGGCTCGGCTTTGTGGGTCGAGAGAGTGAAACTGAGGAAGGTGACTGTGGTTTGGAACAACTGGGTTTTATGAGGGGATGCATGGTAGCCCTGGCCGGGCACTGAGATAGAATGAGAAAAGAGTGAATGGGGGAATTTAGTAAGATGCACTGTAGACGTGAGGTGGCTAATGGCTGTGAGACTAATCCGTCAACCCCCATAATAGAGACTGAGGAGTGGACAAGGGTCCCAGCGAATTCAGAGAGGGCAGAATAAGTGGCCCTAGTGTCAATTAAAAAGGAGATCAGCTTACCTGTCACCACAGTTGTTACCTGAGGCTCTGTCCTGGTGATGTAAGTCTGTGGGGCCCTGTCAGGGCCTGGGCAGCTTCTTAGGTGGCCAGTCCCAGGAGGTCTGGGAGCTCCAAACCGGATCCAGAGGGCGGCCATGCTGGACTGCCTGAGGCCAGACCCAGAGGAGCCAGACTACAGTTTGATTTCCAGTGGCCTTCCCTCTGCACCTTGGGCAGGGCCTAGGTGGGGGTCTCAGGTTTGAGCAGGACTTGGCTCAGTGTCTTTCCTTGTTGCATTTGAAGCATGGGCCCAGAGGAGGTTTAGCCCCTGACTTACCCGCGGTTGGAAGACCGGCACTTCGTTTGGGGTTCGTGAGAGTGGTGGCTAGGAGCTGGAAGGCCCCCTACTGGGCCTCAGCCTTGGCCTGATCTCGCCTTTGATTTTGGATTTGGGTCTCCTTGTCTCTATTATTAAAGACCTTAAAGGCCAGGTTAATGCGGTCTTTTTGAGGGTTTGTGGACCTGTATCTATTTTTTTTAAATTGCGGCATATGTCGGGGAGTAAAGGTGGTCAGGTCAGTGGAAAAAGAAACCTGAGATGCCTCTCAATCTGTGAGGCTGGACATAGAGAATGGACGTGGACTCAGACTATGCCCTCAGTCCTGCTACCTCCCTCAGGGGTAGAATGGACGTGGGAATAGAAGAAGCTGTTGCGGAAGGCAGTCTTTGGGTGGCCTGAGAATGAGTGTTAGATGGGAAAGGCTGTTTTGGAGCTCACGTTCTCAGGATTTGGGTTCTCAGGCAGATCAGAAAGGGAGAAGGGAATGGCCAGCCACCTGTGAATTCGGTTGCTGGCGGTCACGGGGGCAGAGATTTGGCGGAGAGCACAGGGAAAGGCGGGCGGTTAGAATTCTCAGAGGTAGAGCGTGGGGTGCGGGTTCTTCAGCAGGGTTGTAAGTGGGGTGGCGGGAGTGAGACACGTGGAGAGGAGTGATTGGCTGGGTCGAAAGAGTCAGAAGACCAGTTTGAGAGGGTGAAGAGGACTTTGCAAGGAGGATCTGATGGGTGGAACATGAGGAAAGCGAGGGGCGAGGGTGGGTGTCGGGGGAGGGAGGCGGGGTAAGGGGGGAAATCCTGTTCTTAGGGATCTCTGAGGCCTCCCTGTCCAGTGGCAAAAATTATCTAGGTCTTGGAGGATATTGGAATCGAAAGTGCCGTTTTCGGGCCACAGAGAGACATTGTCGAGTTTATATTGTGGCCAGGTAGAGCTTCTTTGTTTTGATGTAGCCAGAAAGACCAAGGGTCCAGAGATTGGCGAGGAGATACCCTAAGGGTGTATAGAGGGGTTTCGGACTGAGAGGTCCCCATGACCAGAGGGAAGGGCCACCAGGAAGTTGGGTAGGAAAGAAGGAGCATCCTCCTTTTTCCTCAGCCAACCAGTAGAGAGAGAGAGATACAAGAAAAGGTTCCAAGGTCGTCACCCCGAGACCTTTCCCGTGGAGTAGAGCAGAGTTTTCCTGGCCAGGCACCTGGGCTTTTGTAGAACGTAGAACGTGTAGCCAAGTAGATGGGAAAACTCTGAGGCCCTTCCAGGTCAAGGTAACAATGGGTGGGGGGGACATAGGGAAAGTCCCTGAAGCCTACCAGTGAGAAAGCGATGAGATCCCCATGTGTCCTGGTACAGCAGGGTTCAAGAGGTGTCCGGAGCGGGCCAATCAACTCAGAACCATGCCAATGAGCAGAGCCAGAGCAGGAGTCAGAAGCTCGGGGCTAGGTTTGAGAATCGTCCATGCTCCTGTGTACCTCTCCCAGACTTTGGCACCAAATGAAAGATGAGACAGAGGGCCAAAAACCAAGACTACAGGCTTTATTAGAGGAGAAAGACCCCTGCCGGGCTGCCCCACAAGGGGCAGTAGCAATATATGCAGAGGTGAACACGCCTTTTGAGGGGAGGAATGGTAAGAGATGGGGCTTAGGGTACTCGGCACACGCTGATTGGTGGTTTCATATAAGGCACATTATTAGTCACTTAGGTACTTAGGAATTGGGGACTTAGGGTATTTGGCAGGTGCTTATTGGTGGTTCAATGTACAGTCCATATAAGGTGCCTGGTTAGGTGCTCAGGAATGTCCGGACCACAGGTGCAGTTTACGTCATACTCTGTCCATCATTTGGGGGATGGGAGGATCTATCAATGGTTATGGGAAATATTAATCTGTTAGCCATGATTGCCTAACCAGGACATACCACCTGGTTGGGAGTCATACATCCCCTTCCTCCTTGGAATGAGGTACATTCTTATTCAAGAACTGTCCATTATCATGGAAACTTATAGCTCAAACAATGGAATCCCAACCCAGACTGTATTGCTTACTTCCCCATGCCCATAATCCCTACTTCTCCATGCAATTTTTGTCCCTATATTCATAAACTAGAGAACAGCAAACTAAAGTCCCCAAAAGATGGAAAGCCAAAATTACATTAGACACACAGACAGAAATCTCACTAGCTAAGAGTTTCTGGTGACTGACACCCTGAGAAGGAGAGCAGGAAGAGTACATTCTGATAATCTCTGTCCCATGTTCAGCCTCAATGCACATAACTGGGCTTCTCCAAAGCAGATTAAACAAATTAAACAAATTAAACCAAACAACAAAGAAATTAAACCAATTAAACCAAACAACAAAGAAACACAAAACATCAACAGAAACGCTCATATACAGGTGTGCACAATGCACTAAAATTTACACCATAGAGTGCCCTGCATTAAAAAACCACCGAAGCAGAGCAGTATCTCCTGTCCCTGGTTTGGGGACTGTCCCTCCCCTGAATCTCAGCATTGGCCCAAATAGACTATTTGGGGAAGAATTCTACGTAGGCCTAGAATTTTTGTTTCCCATCCTCGGAAAGTCCTTTGTGACTCTGTTCCTGCTCAGTCCCCCATATTGGAGATGTCTCGCACTGTGCTCAATCCCCCATTTTACAGATGTCTCACACTCCCCGAGATCTGTTTTGTCCCTCTCTGGCCATTTCCCTTGTGGGAGAACGGAAGAGCAGATCAGAACTCCACACTCGCTTCATATGTCAGACATTTCCCAGTCACATATACCGGACCTCTGAGGATACCCAACCACCAAGATGGTATTTCCACCTTGGCCCGCATGAGACTTGCCTGGTTGCTGGGCATGTACCCTCTTTGTATCATTTTCGCCACCTTCCAAAGAAAAACAGCCTTGGATTTATCTATGGCACCCGCAAAGAGACAGGGCCCAGGCAAAGGGCCACCCAAAATTGGGTGGGACGTGCCTACCCTTCAACCAGGGTCCCTCCCTAGTCTGGGCACAGAAATCCCAGACACGCCCCCAAATTTTGAGAAAAGGCTCACCTGTCTGAATTTCAAAAGATGGACTAAGAAACAGAAACATGGCAAAAATGAGACTTTTAATAACACTCTCAAGAGTGGGTGTCCATCATATGGCACACAAGTGGGGAGGGAAACATAGACTATTTATTAGTCCCTCCTTCATTTCCTCGTTGGCTGAATCCTATGAGGTCACCTGTTTCTTCATACATCGCCTCGGTCTTCTTGTCTCCCTTTGGGCCATTTAAAATATTGGCTGAGACCTTCTTCTTTTCTTTTTTTTTTTAATTTTGGCTGAGACCTTTCTAGTTGACTACACCTCCCTTTGTTTAGGGGAATCTTCTTGGAAAAATGTGCTGTCAACCACGTGCACAGCTCTCATATCTTCTCCCCACTGCCCACATTCTGTTTGCTCTAGGGAAATTCAGTATCTGCCTGGCCACATGATGTTTCTTTTCTATAAAGTTTGAATCAGAGGCATGTTTCTTGCACTGAGCACCTCCATGTACCTGGCATTATGATAGGCACTTAACATTGATTTTATCCTTTATTCTTCCTAACATCCCTAAGTGAAAGGTATTATTATGCTCACTTACTTAAGAGTAATAATGCTGAGAGAGGTTAAGTAATTTCCCCAAGATCATATAGTTAATGTGGCAGAGCTAGGTCTTTGGGATCACAGTATCAAAAGAAGTTCTTATTGAGAATCAATGTTGTAGATTGGAGAGAGCCTTTGGGGCAAGCTCTGACCAAAAAGTATGTGTTGGGATGGTTTGGGGATCATTTCGTTATCTGTTGAAGCTACAGTCTTAGGATACACTCATTGATGTCTACATTGGACATCTGTTGGCAAATATTTGTTGATGTCTTATTAAATCAGTTTGTTATGGTGGCTGAGACTGTGGGTTTGTTCTTGCGTGAATAGTTTAGGTCTTCTCTGTAGCCAGTTATCTTTCTAAATCATATCTTGGACACAAAGAAGCAGGATGAAAAAAAAGTAGATAAAACCATGCAAAATCAGAGGTGAAAGATTAACCATGCAAGATTAGATTTGGGGAAAATAACCCAAAGTGTATTATGATGAAGCTATTACCCACGTGCTAAGTGTACCTTCAGAAATTCTATCCATTAGTCTAAGGATGAGAAGTTAATCAACCATCATTTCTTACTGCTCTCATATCTCATATCTACAGCTATAGGAACTGGTATGTGACATAGAGCTTTCTAGACTTTTGTATACAACCAAAAGGTGGCTGTGACTATAGGAGATAGCATTTTAAAGAATGAAGTTATGTTTGAAACTGGTATGCAGGTCCCTCATCAGCCATTTCAGTCACCCAGACAGTGTGACCTGCCATCATGAAGCAGCATCTTTGAAAACAAAGGACAGTAGTACCCATACATATCAAACCAGGACTTCAGCTACAATCAGCCCTTCGACTGCATATGTAGAAATGGGCCTGTATGACCCTCAAATAACTGTCCTTTCTGTTTTGGGTTTCTCACTTCCTCTTGAGTCATAAATTAATTTTATTTGCTCTAGTACAGCGACTTTCAATGGGTATGGCCCAAGTATTTTTAAAACATGTAATACCTGACTATTTAGTCAGGGGCACTGACCTCCTTTCCCTTAGATTGTCAAATTAAAAAAAAAAATGACAACCAACACAATAGCTGTCTTGTGTGAATGAATCAAAATTATACCTATTTATTTTGTCATATTAAAAAATATGTTTTTTGGTGTGCTTCAGAATTTAATAATTAGTTTATGTGTGCCATGAGATGAAAAAGGTTGAAAATCACTGCTCTAGTGAGTCAGCCCTGCCTCATTGCCAGGGTCAAGGAGATTCAGTTCATGAGTTCATGCCAATCCCAGGAGTGACCGTCATGTGGCAGCACCTAGCTAGCTGGTGTTGGTGAGCAATTCCCACTTCTACTGCTACCCTATTTCACCCCTAATTAAAATCTGTTTCTTGACAGAAGCAACTCTGAACATAAATGTCTTGATATCCTGAATATTTGGGGAGTGGAAACAGAGAGGCACTAGAAAATGTGGGAAAAGCACTGATTTTAGAGCCAGAGACGTCTGGGTTTTCTTTCCTTGGTCAACAGAAGCAATGTTCTGACACTATATAGCAATGCTTCCTTCGTTGCGGCTCTAAAGGTTTTTGTTTAGTTTTTGTGTTGCTGTTTTTAAACTCTATAAAACATATGTTTATTTTCCACTGTCAAAAGTGCCAACAAAATGAGTCTGCAACTAGAGACGACAGAAAATTAGCAACAGCTATTGACAAGACAGACACAGCATCAATGATACATGCATGATGATGGAATATATCACCAGGACCTAGTTTTTAGGTTGTGCATAGAAACAGCAAGAAAAAAAAAAGGAAAAAAAAAGACAGTCCAAGTTCTCTTTTGTGGAGATTGCACTGTTGAGATTTATTTTTAAAATTTCTTTTTTCAGTCAATTCCACAAGCCTGGGAAACATCTTCATCCCCTATACTCATTTCATTTCATTTCATTTGTTCATTAATTCCCTCATTTTGTTGATTAGTTCACTCAACCAATATATACTATTTTCCCAGCCCTTTGGCTGGATACTCTAATTTTTACTTTGTAGGTTTTTATATAGAACTAGAGGCCCAGGGCACAAAATTCGTGCACGGAGGGGGGTGTGTCCCTCAGCCCAGCCTGTACCCTCTCCAATCTGGGACCCAGTAGGATCGGGCCTAAATGGGCAGTCGGACATCCCTCTCACATTCTAGGACTGCTGGCTCCCAACTGCTCGCCTGCCTGCCTTCCTGATTGCCCCTAACCACTTCTGCCTGCCAGCCTGATCACCCCCAAACCACTCTGCTGCCAGCCTGATTGATGCCTAACTGCTCCCCTGCCAGCCTGTTTGCCTCCAACTTCCCTCCTCTGCCAGCCTGATCACCCCTAATTGCCCTCCCCTGCAGGGTTGATCGCCTCCAACTGCCCTCCCTTGCAGGCCTGGTCCCTCTCAACTGCCCTTTCTTGTAGGCCGGGTGCCTCCCAACTGCCCTCCCCTGCTGGCCATCTTGTGTTCACATGGGGGCAGGATCTTTGACCACATGGGGGCCGCCATATTGTGTGTTGGAGTGATGGTCAATCTGCATATTACTCTTTTATTAAATAGGATAGAGGCCTGGTGCAGGAGTGGGGGCCAGCTGGTTTGCCCTGAAGGGTGTCCCAGATCAGGATGGGGGTTCCCTTGGGGCATGGGGTGACCTGAGCAAGGGGCCTGTGGTGGTTTTCAGGCCAGCCACGCCCCCTGGAGGCCCAAACGGAGGCCCTGGTATCTGGAATTCATTTACCTTCTAATATTGAAACTTTGTAGCCTGGAGTGGAGCCAAGCCTCCTGCTCGCTCCGTGGCTGGCAGCCATTTCTTTTGAGGTTAATTCAGCTTCTATAATTGAAACTTTGTAGCCTTAAGCGGAGGCCTGAGCCGGCCAGGGTGTGCAGAAAGCTTTGCTTCCTCCGTTGCCAGGGGCAACCCTGGCCTGCTATCTCCAGCTCCGTGGCTGCCGCCATTTCTGTTTGAATTTGTTTACCTTCTATAATTGAAACTTTGTAGCTTGAGTGGAGGTTTAGGCCTGCAAGGGCAGGCGGAAAGCTTGGCTTCCTCCGTTGCCTGGGAAACCTTGCTCTCTGTGGCTGTAGCCATCTTGGTTGGGTTTTTTTGCATATCTGCTCCTGATTGGCTGGTGGGTGTGGCTGGTGGGTGTGGCTTGTGGGTATAGTGGAGTTAGGGTCAATTTGCATATTACTCTTTTATTAGGTAGGATTAACAAGATTTCCATAAAGACTTGATTTTAATACCATCAAAAAAATAGCCCCAAGAGTGAAAAGATCAAGTAATTAAGAAATACAAATGTCCAGTTTTTAAAATAGCCATGGGGATGTAAAATAAGCATAGGGAATATAGTCAATAGCATTGTAATAACTATGTATGGTGTCAAAGTGGAGTGACCACTTTGTAAGATACATAAATGTCTAAGCACTCTGTGGTAAACCAGAAACTAATATAATATTATATGTCAACTGTAATTGAAAAAAATATTTAATTTAAAAAAATAGACACATGAGAGGAAAGGCTAACCCTAAATGTTACTCTATCCTTTTTTCCACACCTTCTTCAATTCCCAGATGTCAGGAATTAAAACCAGTTCATAAACTCTCATTGGCATATCCTGTCTGTCCAAATTTTTGGCAATCAGAGTCTCCAGAGAACCAAACACTCTCCAAAGATCACATGACTAGAGAATTTCCTCAAGAGACAGACAACTCTAGCTTCATTTAGATCTGCCTTTTCTCCCTTTTCACACCCTGACCATACAGGACACATACACCTGGACATCCAGCCCATCAGTCTCTGCCCTGAGTCATTGTACTGGCTACTGCACCATCTCTCTATGAAAGAAAAGCTCTTACTTTCAGAGAAGATCCTGTTTGCAAACTTTATACTCTTGGGGAAGCAGTGATGAGAAAAGTTGTGAGCAGAGAAGTGGAGAGGAAAGAGTAGACTATAGAGTTGAGGAAATATCAACTTGCCATTCTCAACACCTCTCTCTGATGCCCATTTGTTACCTTCCTTTCTCCTACCCCTTGGTTTCTCTCCAGGCACCTCCAAGGTAGTGATGGCTCTCCAGAAGACCCTTTCATTGCTTCTGCTCTTGCTGCTGACTCTGCTTGGGCTGGGGCTGGTGCAGCCCTCCTATGGCCAGTCCATGTACCAACGATTCCTGCGGCAACATGTGGATCCTACGGTGACAGGTGGCGACATTAAATACTGTAACTTGATGATGCAAAGACGGAGGATGACTCAGTTTCATTGCAAGCAATTCAACACCTTCATCCACGAAGACATCTGGAACATTCGTAGCATCTGCAGCACCACCAATATCCGGTGCAAGAATGGCAAGATGAACTGCCATGAAGGTGTAGTGAGTGTTACAGATTGCAGAGATACAGGAAGTTCCCCAGCCCCCAACTGCAGATATGGGGCCAGGGCCAGCACTAGGCGTGTGGTCATTGCCTGTGAGGGTAACCCCCCGGTGCCTGTGCACTTTGACAGATAGATACTACCCTGAAGGGGTTATGGCCCCGTGGTTGACCTTTAACTTACTCCTTGAATAGCAATGAGTAATGCATTTGAGCTATCTCAGGCTCTGTCTTCTCTGCTTATGTATACTTCTTTTTCTCTATATAATCCATTCTCTTAAATGCATCAAAGAGCAATGGATGCATAAACCTATAATGGGACTGGGCTTTTCTATAATAAACTTTTCAGTAAACTTTTCTGCTTCCTTTTATAATACTGGACAGCTTAGCTCTCTCAAATCCTATCCTCTGGAATGTAGTCATTATATGTATGATATAACATTTCAAGTATTTTAAGGTGCTTCCAACTCAGTTATCTCATTTTAATACCACACACCCCTGTGATGCTCATGTTCCCACATACACTAGTGGGGCACAAAGTTAAAGGATTTGCTGAAAAACATAAAGTTAGTGGAAAGCTGAAGCAAAAAAATCCACTTCAACTGACTACTAATCCAGGACTTTTTCTACTTCATCACAAGGAGTGTTTTGAAAGTATCTGCTTTTTGGTATTCCCAGCAGTCAGCTGTTGGGGAAGCATTAAAAATTTGAAAATATGAACTAGCAAAATGAGAGCTCTGTCCGTGTAATTTAGCAACCTTGTTATGTTTGGGTCAGTGGTTCAGCATCAACTTATGAACCAGGAGATCAACAGTTTGTTTCCTGGTCAGGGCACATGCCTGGTGGCCGGCCAGTCCCCTTTATGGGGCATGCAGGAGGCAACCAATCAGTGATTCTTTCTCACCATTGATGTTTCTATCGCTCTTCCTCTCTGAAATCAATTAAAATATATTTTAAACAAAAAATCAAACTACAGCCGAAACCGGTTTGGCTCAGTGGATAGAGCGTCGGCCTGCGGACTCAAGGGTCCCAGGTTCGATTCCGGTCAAGGGCATGTACCTTGGTTGCAGGCACATCCCCAGTGGGGGGCGTGCAGGAGGCAGCTGATCGATGTTTCTCTCTCATCGATGTTTCTGACTCTCTATCCCTCTCTCTTCCTCTCTGTAAAAAATCAATAAAATATATTAAAAAAAATCAAACTACAGATATCTGCGAAGATGGTGCTATGGTTCTTGTGTGAGATTTTTTTTTCTTCTACCCTCTTAATTATTTTCTAGTTTATAAACATGCACCAACACCTTAATACCCTCATAAACTGGTCCATGACAAAAAGTCTATAGGATCAATGACCAGGACACAGAAACATTTGTGTCATTTACTAAAGACAATTCTCACACCCCTCCCTTTTCCCTTTGAATATTTTGAAACAAATTGGAGAACAGAAATGTATGGCGACACCAGCAGCTAAAGAAGGGAAGTATGAGTGTGTGAGCGCATGTGTATATGTGTGTTTGTTTGCCTGTGTGTGTGTGTGTGTGTGTGTGTGTGTGTGTGTGTGTGAAAGGACTAAACTGAAAATACTTAAATTATAGCAGATATACATTGTTTATATTTAAGGTATGCAAACTGATTCAGTATACATATGCATTGTGAAAGAATCACTACAATCACGCTAATTAATGCATCTGTTAACTCACATGGTTATCAAAAGTGACTCCATTTTGGACTGTTTTCATCTCCATTCTTTTCAACACTAGTGAACAGCATAGCTTACCCCAGACAGTTTCTACTGAATGCATATTGCTTTCATACCATTGTAAAGTCAAAAAATCATGAATAAAATTTTGACTCATTTTTGTTAAGCCATGACACCAAACAAAAATGTAATAAATAACCAAATTTCACTTTCAACCTCTTCCAGAGATGGAATTGTAAACTACTCAATTTGGAATTTCCTGATCAGCACTGCTGAGGTAATCTACCTGATAAGATTCCCCGCCTTCCCCTGAATGAAGGTGTCCTTGTTTAAAATAATCCAGTCTTTAACTACCTAGTCCCACCCTCTTTCTGCCTATAAAAACCTTCCATTTTGTACAGCTCACCAAAGCGCCTTTCTAGTGCTAGATGGCATGCTGCCCAATTCCTGAATTGCTTAATAAAGCCAATTAGATCTTCAAACTTACTTGGCTGAATTTTGTTCCTTAGCTCCTGCCCCCAGGGCCTTGCCATTCCTTTGTACCCAGAAGACTGTCTTTGATGTATGACCCCTTTGCTCCAGGCTCTTCTCAGAGTGACCCCCGGTGTTCTAGATGAGGAGATAAACAGGTGCACAGAGTGAGGCTGTCTCCTCTCCTCCCCTCTCCCCGCCACCACTGCCAATGAATTGGAACACTGCCCCTCTCACATCTATTCCTTTCTCACTGCCTCAGACTTCTTAGCTCTAAGAAAAGGGAAAGGACACTGACTCTGCTCGTTAGATTCACACACTAATCCCCACGGACCTGTGAACGTGAGTATGGGATCTGAAAAGGGCAAGTTAGAGTTAGAAGCGTTGGTACTGAGCATGGCTGGGGAAAAGGCCCAGGAACCCTGGAAGGGGCTTGCTTGACCTTCTAGGTGATAGAGTTGAGAATGCAGAGATCCAACTTGTGAGAAGCAAAGACCCGAATTTAACTCAGCATTAATCTTACTAATTAAACCTCCCTTCCTCCCCAATATTTTCAAACATAATACATTGAAGCAGCTTAAATCTTGCTCTTCTCATCCTCTTTAGGCCATTTGAGCTAGGGATAGGGTGCCACAAATGAGAACATGCCTATCCCTTATTCTGTGTCTGATAGAGCACTCGAGACCCCAAAAAGTGCTCTCATGCAAATCCCATTAGTCTCTCACAGGTCTGTAAAGGAGCTACTATTAGGCTCATTTGAGGACACCAATTCTGAGATATTGAGAATCAGGTAGAGTTTCTGTAGGGCTAGGTAACTCCTTGTGGTAACTGAGGACAGGAAGCTGGTTTAAATGCGAGACTTTTTCAAACATCTCTAGGCCCTGATTTTGACCAGAGTAGCTCCTGTAAGAGCAATTTCAATCTTGGTATTTGGTTGCTTAGAACACTATTTCAAAACTGCATTTCCTTTATGATGGTATTCTTAATGGCAAATCAAGATGATGATAATTAGGGAAATGGCCTCAGAGAAGGCAAGTGGGCAATCAGAAGTGCTACCATGTTTCAGGCAGGCATTGGGGAAGTGTTATGAGGAAGTCAAGATGAGATAAGCCCCACTTGCAGAGTCCGTTTTAATTGCAGCCTGGGATTTCAGGGAGCCAAAGCCTTCCTGCTTGGAAATGTTTCCCAAGTCTACTCATCTTCTACATTCCCTTAAAGGGTGACAACCTTTTCTACTTCACAGACATAAAACTTAAAGTCCCATTCTCTTTCAGACACATTCTCTTATGAGAACCCATCTGGACTGTAAAACAGCTAGCCAGAACGCTCCTTGTTTTGGGTGAAGAGGTGTTTGGAATTCTCAAAATAAAATTCATCTATTTTCTACAATTTTGTGCTTGTCTCACTCAGGTTCTAGCATATTTTCAGTTCTTGGAATTTTTATTATCTAATGAGATTTATCATCTTCTAGTTTGGAACCAAATGGTAAAATTGAGGCTAAATATCTACAAAGGAATTTTAAGGTGGAGCTCAGCTCAAGGCGTGTTGCAGTTATGTTTTCCTCTCTCCCATGTAGACCCTCAGGTGATCCTGGTGACTGAGATGTCCTCCTCTCTGAAGGTCCTAGGTGCTCTCTTGCTCCTGCTGTTCCCCTTTTGTGGGCTCCATGTACACAGCGAGAACCTTTCCTGGAGGGAATTCATGAAGCAGCACCACCTGAGCACAAGCTGGGAATTCAATGAGTACAGATGCAATGACCTCATGAGAGGAAAAGAAGCTCCAAAAGACAGGAACTATCACATCTTCATCTATACCTTCTGGCACAAAATCGAGCATGTATGCATCAGGAACTGGAGAGATCGCTACAGAAATGTATATATATGGGCCCAGTATCCCTTCAAAGTAATCAAGTGTTACCGGAGGAATAACAAAAAGGGCTACAAAGAGCACAGGAGTTACAGCTACATTGAATTCCATTGTGGCACAAATGGGTTTGTTGATAGCATAGAGGACATCCGGTTGTTAGAGGTCATCAGTAACCTCTAACCACACTCCTGGTTTTAGTAGAGTGATGAGTGTTTCCCAAGTGGTGAGCCCTGCCCACATCAATAGTCCTTGCTAATCACTACTTTGCATTTATGTACCTATGTTTTCCAACTACTTAGAGTTATGTATCACATGGTTTCTTGATATCATAACTTTACCTATTTGGTTCTCTGCCTGTAATACCCTTCTGTTGTCATTTACCTGCTCTCATTTACCTGTCATTTAGCAGGTAAATGACAACAGAAGGGTATTACAGGCAGAGAACCAAATAGGTAAAGTTATGATATATATACTATATATATATATATATATATATATATATATATATATATATATATTAAAGGCCCAATGCACAAAATTCTTGCAAGAGGCTCGGCCCTTGCAGCCACAGCTTCATCTGGAAGGTCGTCCAGTTGTTCGGTCTAATTAGTATATTACAGTTTTATTATTACAGATAATAATAATAGCATATATAATAATATATACTGTATATTATATATACTATATATGCATATATATATACATATATATGCTGAATCATATATATGTATGCTGAATCGCTGAATCATATATATATACATATACATATACATATACATATACATATACATATACATATATATATATATATATATATATATATATATACTGTATGTGATTCAGCTCACATGGCATCTCTTTTTCACTAACCCAGAAATTTTCCTGATATTGATTTCTTATACCTACCCAAGCTGAATGATCCTCCCTTCACAATAAATTATATCACTCCAATGTGCGTGACATTTATATATGTTATATGTGCAGAGTATGTGTGGTGATTGGTATAAGTATTAGATATTAGATATACTTGGATGAGATTTGTGCTATGTGTAGTTTAAGGTGTTATATGTGTGTAATATGCTTATGCGTATGATGAGAATGTAAATGTTTATGTACTAGTTGGGGAAAAGTTGTGACCCAGCCATTGGTTGTGTTGACATGCTGAATTTCACTCAGATTGGGAATGTGGGGGTGGGCAGAGCTGATTTAGTATAACATATACTATGGTCCTAGCTCATAGTGTGTTCTCTATCTACATTGGTCTTCTTTCTTTCCCATCTTTTGACTTGGTACCTTCTTTTTGACTTAGATAAAATCAACATCACAAGTGCCCATCAATCATCTCTTCTCCCGGGTTTCAGAAGATAGAGTCTTCTAATATACAAATACAGGCTGTCATCTGTATGAAACCTATAAATTCCCAAGATTATAAAGAACCTTCCCCATCAGCTAAGGAATGACGGGGATTCCTACTGGACTCATTTATTAAGAATATCACTAAGGCCCACCTGCTGTTGCTCAGTGGTTGATTGTGGACTCACAAACCATGAGTTCACTGTTCGATTCCTGCTCACATGCCAGGGTTTCAGGTTTGATTTCCACTAGAGGGCCTTCATGAGGCAGCCAACCAATGATTCTCTATCATCATTGATGTTTCTATTTCTCTCTTACTTTCCTTTCCTCTCTCTGCAAAATCAATAAAAACAAATTTTAAAAAATATCTTTAAGGAGGCAAATGCAATTTAGCTGGGATAAGGCAGTAGTTTCCTGAGGAATAATACACTCTGCAGAAGTTATTAGCACAATTGAGTTTATCCTCTCTAATAAAAGAGTAATATGCAAATTAACCATCACTCTGCTACATAAGCCACACCCACCAGCCAAGCCACGCCCACCAGCCAATCAGGGCAAGTATGCAAATTAACCCCAACCAAGATGGCTACCAGAAGGGAGGCTTGGGTTTCCCTGGCAACAGAGGAAGCCAAGCTTTCCACACACTCTGGCGGGCCCAGGCCTCCACTCAAGGATACAAAGTTTCAATTATAGAAGGTAAACAAATCCAAACAGAAATGGCGGCAGCCACGGATCGAGCAGGAGGCTTGGCTCCGCTCCAGGCTACAAAGTTTCAATTGTAGAAGGTAAATAAATTCCAGATACCAGGGCCTCTGCTTGGGTCGTCAGGGGAGTGGCTGGCCTCCAAATCACCACAGGCCCCTCCCCCAGGCCTCTCCACGCCCCTAGGGAACCCCACCCTGATCCAGGACACCCTTTAGGGCAAACCAGCTGGTCCCCACCTGTGCACCAGGCCTCTATCCTATCTAATAAAAGAGTAATATGCAGATTGACCATCACTCTAACACACAAGATCAAGATAGCTGCCCCTATGTGGTCAAAGATACTGCCCCCATGTGGACACAAGATGGCCACCACAAGATGGCCAGCAGGGGAGGGCAGTTGGGAGGGACCAGGCCTGCAAGGGAAGGCAATTGAGAGGGACCAGGCCTTCAAGGAAGGGCAGTTGGAGATGATCAACCCTGCAGAGGAGGGCAGTTAGGGGTGACCAGGCCAGCAGAGGAGGGAAGTTGGGGGCAAACAGGCTGGCAGGGGAGCAGTTAGCCATCAATCAGGCTGGCATGGGAGTGGTTAGGGGGTGATCAGGCTGGCAGGCAGAAGCGGTTAGGGGAAATCAAGAAGGCAGGCAAGCGAGCAGTTGGGAGCCAGCAGTCTTGGATTGTCAGAGGGATGTCTGGTGGGATCGAGCCTAAATGGGCAGTTGGACATCCCTCGAGGGGTCCCAGATTGGAGAGGGTGCAAGCTGGGCTGAGGGACACCCCCCCCCCCGCCCCCGTGCATGAATTTCGTGCACCGGGCCTCTAGTCTGATAATAATCATTTTCACTTGGCAGAGAAATAGGGTGGGATGGGCAACTCTTCTCAGTAATGAGGCTCCAGACTTAAATTTTGTTGTAAGGAAGTAGAAGTAAATTGAGGGATGAAATGTTGAGGACAGAGTAAGTATAGTCCACTAGAATTCTGTTTACTAAGTGAGGGAGAGAGATACAGAATAAGAGAAATATTGGCTTCATGTAATTTTACCTAAGGCAGGTATGGGGAGAAGAAATACCAAACATTAAAGCATAGTACCTTGTGTTCTTTAGCCTCCTGTATTATGAAATGATCCCAGCCTTGGAACAATTAGAGAAAAGGCCATGGTATTAACATTTTCAATTAGGTGACTACCTGGAACTCAGATCTCAATGAATAACCAGTAAATGTAGCTTGGTCATCACGTTTCAAGGGCCGCTCCTCATCTTTGCAGTTTTTCAGTGCACCTGGGGATGAGCAGACACCTGAGAGGTGATGACCTATACCAACCAAACTCACAAGAGACTAGTGACAACCCAGTAGTTCTTCCTCAATGATCAGTTCACATATGGAGAATACTGATTGTTTTTCTCACTTGATAAATGCTGTTTCAAAATGCACTGGCATGTTTTGGGGTGACATATTCTGGTCTCCTATAGGGAAGTTTCACAAATACCTCATTTAAAAAACTCTTTAAAAGATGCTTTTATGAAAGGGTGAAAAGATGTTGGTTCAAAACAGGAAGAAAATGTATTTAAGTGTATTTAGTATAAATAGCATGTGTGGTTGTTGTTTCTTGAACATTTTCATATCCACTTACCCCCATTTGGATAGCTGCATATTCACTTCCCTTAGGGCTGTGGTCGGCAAACGGCGGCTCGCGAGCCACATGTGGCTCTTTGGCCCCTTGAGTGTGGCTCTTCCACAAAATACCACGGCCTGGGCAAGTCTATTTTGAAGAAGTGGCATTAGAAGAAGTTTAAGTTTAAAAAATTTGGCTCTCAAAAGAAATTTCAATCGTCATACTGTTGATATTTGGCTCCGCTGACTAATGAGTTTGCCGACCACAGCCTTAGAGAATTATCCTTTCCCTTTCCATGTGCAGTTTGGTGAAGCTGTCCATACAGGTTTCCAATGTCCTCTACAGAGCCAAGTGGGGATCATGAGAGTCAAGTGAAGCTAACTGGACACTCTTGTAGAAGAGCAGAATATACCACCCTAAAGTATGCCTCTTTGGCTTAAGAATTATTTTGAGAAACAGCAGACAAAGAAGAAGTTCTGAAAGCAGAGTATAAGTTACTCATGTTTGAATAAAAAAGAGGGTCTATGGAGAGTAAACTCCTATGGTGATCTGATCATAAACTCCTAACTGGGAAGATCATGGTGGGTAGTCAGCCCCAGGCATTAACTGTTTGGTAAAAAGTCACTTATGTAAGCCCTGTCCATTTGTATGTGTCTGTGTGTGGGCATTTACCTTTGAAATAAGAAGTAACCACCCTCAAGAAGGCACATAAACTTGTTAACTATCCTGTAATCTAATCCCCACCTTGTTTTCTCCCACCTCTTCCTTATTTTCCTTTCTTAATTGCAAATGCATAAAGGAAGCTATTATTCTCCAGATATTTGAGTTCTTGCTCCCCGGCATATGTTGTCAATTTGGCTCAAATAAAATAAAAATTGTCCACAGGTGTGGATGTTTATTATGTAGACACTTTTGCAAGGTAATTTAGTTACATGCATATATATATATATATATATATATATATATATATATATATGAAAGATGAAACAGAGGGCCGGAGATCATGGGATACCAGGACACAGGCTTTATTGGAGCTCACCCCTGCTGGCTCCCTTCCAGAGGGAAAAAAAGAGAGAGAGAGTGCCAGGGTGGAAGCACCTTTTAAGGGAGGAAAAGAGGGGACGGGGCTTAGGGCACTCAGCACACACTGATTGGTGGTTTCATATAAGGCACATGATTAGGCACCTAGGGACTTAGGAATCAGGGGCTTAGGGTATTTGGCAGGTGCTGATTGGTGGTTCAATGTACAGTCCATATAAGGTGCCTGGTTAGGTGCTCAGGAATGTCCGGCTGCAGGTGGAGTTTACGTCATACTCCGTCCATCAGTTGGGGGAAGGGAGGATCTATAATATATATACTGTAAATTATATATATATATATTTGTAAGGGTGTTTCCCTTTCTGTACCAAGAAGAAAAAGATGACTCTAAGTCACAAGAAAACTCTAATTAATGGAGAATGCAAGAGTTACATAAAAAAAACACACACCTATCTTAGTTTACTGTGCTTTTTCCTTGTCACTGATGCTATTCCAGATCTATACTAGTTATCAGCCCCTTCCTCAATCACTGACTAATTATGGATAACTCTACATCCCACCTAAGCATGAAGAAGCTACATAAAAATGAAATCAGCCAGCCTCCATCAACCCCACTTTACAGAAACGCCAGCTAATGGAGGGGAGGGGGGAGGGAAGGAGGGGGGATGCTGGGATGTTAGGCATATTTTCTACTTTTCCCCTGGGCTCAGTACTTTTCCATTATACCCCATTGGGGTGCGCGCCCTCCCTGCGGATTTCCTGTTACTCTCATTTCAGATTTTGCAAGATATGACTAATGGCTTCCAGTTTCCAGTACTCAGCCTCCCGCCAGCATTCAGTCCAAACTGTTTATCTGACCTGCACAGGAGATACATATACCCCGCCTTCCTTACTCTTGCTTGCTGACACTGATACACTGGTCTCAGCCCACTGTGAGAGAATGCAATTTCTTAAACTCTCACCATGTCTCTTGGCCTGGCTCCTGTCAGCCCAAACCTAACAGTGACCTTTCCATAACTTGCCTCTCCCACACTCTTCTTCCTTTGTTTCAGCTAAAAATGGTATGTAACTTCAAATTCTAGCAACCTCTTTGAGTTACTCATCTTTGAGTTTTTCTCATGTATGGATGAGATATACATGCTAATAACTTGTTTGCTTTTCTCTTGTTAACCTGCTTTCTGTTAAGGAGGCTTTAGCTGAGAACCTAGAAGGATAAAAGAAAAAGATTTTTTTCTCCTTTATACTGTCCTCAGAGTCTGAATTTCAAGTAGTGATGCAGGGTTAAAAAAAGAAAGTGGATTTATGCCCATTAAGCCCTGATCTCCAGCTTATCTAAGCTTGTTGGGTTTCAGCTATTTCCAAAGACCAATTCTGCTATTTTTTTTTCATATTATAATCTCTCCCACATTCTTCCAATAAATCCCCACCCTACTCTCACCACCATTTACACTTTTTTCCTCTTAAATTACCTCAAATTGCTTGTTTGCTTGCAACCAAAACACTAATGAATAAAATTAATTTGCAACATCTGTGACCTTCATGATCACTAGCATAATTATGCCATCCAAATTTTGGAATTTTTCATGTATACTAGATGCATATCCTACAAGAAATAGCTACTTTCTTTAGTACAGCATATAATCTCCTCCATAATCTGACTTCTGCTCACCTCTCTGGCCTCATCTCCTATCATTCGCTTTACTTTTCTCTTAACAGCAGTCATACCTAGCCACTTACAGATCTAGGAATATACCATACACATTTCAGCCACTGAAACTCTTTTCTTACTTGTTGCTACTATCCTATGTTCCATGACCATTGAGAAGCCTGTAAGCTGCAATTCATGGTGATCCCTCCCATCTGTTAAAAAACAAAATTCAATGGAGTAAATTTGAAGACCTAATTGGTTTTATTAAGCAATTCATAAATCTGGCAGCATCATATCTAGCAACTAGAAGGGTGCTCTGAGGGGTTGTACAAAATGGAAGCTTTTATAGGAAGTAGGATGGGGCAACAAAGCTAGTAATGAAAGAAAAGAAAGGATTATTTTTGGTCTGGAACAACTTTTCTTTGGGGGAAGGACAGGGGAAGGGATTTATTATGTAGACTTAGAGGCCCATGCACCAGTGGGGTCCCTCAGCCTGACCTGCAGGGATCAAGCCAAAACTGGCTCTCCGATATCCCCCGAGGGGTCCTGGATTGCAAGAGGGTGTAGGACAGGCCAAAGGACCCCACTGGTGCACAATCAGGGCCAGGGAGGGATCGCAGGAGGGCGATCCAGCCCATCTTGCCCAGTCCTGATCCGCCGGACCCCAGCAGCAAGCTAACCTACTAGTCAGAGCATCTGCCCCCTGGTGGTCAGTGCATATCATAGCAACTGGTCGAATGGTCAAACGAAAAGTTGGACACTTAGCATATTAGGCTTTTATTATATGGAATTGTCTCTTCCTTCTATGGGGGATGAAGAGAGCCTACTAGACAGATTATCTTACTGGGTTTGCCCAAAAATTCCATACTGATTGATTAAAATTATGCTTATGGGACAAGTTAAAATTGCAATTAGATCAGGCATTAGCCCAAGGACTGAAGGGTCTGAAGGGTCTCAGGATGCATTCATGAGGCAACCAACTGATGTGCCTCTCTCATGTCAATATTTCTCTCTTTCTCCCTCCCTCCCTCTCTCTCTCTCTCTCCCTCTCCCTTCCACTCTCTCTAAAAATAAATGGAAAAATATCCTTGGGTGAGTATTAACAACAACAATAAAAAAGTATTAGGCAAGAGTATTCCACTATTATACTTATGCTGAAGGGACTATTCTGCAAGTAATATGTTGAATGGATTGTGTGGACGAAAGGGCTACATGTTAACCTGACAAGCTAAGGGAAGGGCTGCATGGCAGTCTTGCAAACTCTAAAACCTAAAGTAACCACAAGGATGGTCTGAAATTAAACTAACTAACAGCAGTTATGGTAGGTAGTCACTTCCTAGGCCAGTATCTTCCCTGTCAAGGTCAACCTTTACCTTAACTGAACCTATCTTTCTCTTTGCATCTATGATAACACATCATTGAAATGTCAGGGTAACTTGTAACTTCCCTTTTCTCTGGACCCCTCAGGGCACAACCAAATGCCCTGGTTTCCAGGACAGATACTGTTGCAGAATTTACCAGGTGACCGAAAAACACACAACAGGTACTCAGGAAAGATTCAGGAAAAACCCTTTATTTGCAGATATACTAGTACGGTGACTCAGGGGAGTCCATTTCCAAAGCCTGAGAGATGAATATGGACGAAGCTTTCCCTTTATACCCTTAGTTTCTTTGTTCCCCAAATATGGATCAGGCTTCCTGACTTTTCACATGCTTTACACCCGCCTCCCTCCCCCTGCTGCTCCGTGAGTTGGGATGGGGGAAGTGAGTTTACACTCAGAGGCTTGGCCTGTCTGGTGCCAGCACTACCAACCCCCTCTGGAGGTTGTAAATGGTTCATGGTTTATGGCCTCTGTAAAATGGGAGCATCCCGGGGAAACAGGTTCTGCAAGGCAGGACAGGCATCACAGATAAGAATGGAGTTAATTATCTGCTAGCAAGAGTGTGTGTCAGAATGCAGGTTACTGGCACAGATTCAGATAGTTAGCCCCAACAAATGTCTTATTTTCCCTTTCAATATCACAAATTCCTTCATTTTTATTGTTGTCATGTTAATTGTTGACTGTTAACCACCTAAGTGATGTGTCTATCATTTCACTTTTTATCCAATCCCAGAGGTTTCTCCCCCCCTCCACTTTGCTTACTCTGCCTCCTTAATCTATCACCAGTGGATTTCATGTAACCCACTTTCCTCTCCTCCTTTAATGTAAAGTATAAAAGAGGGTGAAAAAACACCGTTCCCTGGAGCATTATCCCCATTCGTTGAGATTCTGCTTCCTGGCAATTGTCGACAGTTTGGCTCAAATAAACTCACAAAAACTCTTTACAGGTTTGAATGTTTTTTCATTAACAGATGGAAGGAAAAGAGGCTAGAGGTAGGGAGTCCATGTAGGAGGCTTTCTTGTGAACCCTCCATGAGACAACAAGATTCTGAATACGGGTATTGCAGCATCAATGGGAAGGTAAGCATGGATTCAATAGGCAATTACCCCAAATTCCCCTTCTTCTTCATGTGTATGGGTCTCTTCACACAGAGTTTCCTTCTGGGGATGCCCTTACCATCTTCTTCACCTAACTTCTAATATGATCAAAATTCAACTCAAGTGTTGTGCCCTCCAATGATCCCTCCTCTCTGCTGTCTCCTCACACTCCCCTGTCATTTCCTCTATCAGAGCTGTCAGTGATGTTTATATTTATTAATGTAAAATGTATTTGTCTGTTCACCAGTCTCTTTCATTAGAACATGAAATCTGAGTAGCTCAGTATCTGTTCTAATGAATGTCCACATAAATGAATAATTTATTCAAGTCTGTTGTTGGGACTTACAACATTACCAAGTATATGGCAGCTATTATATCAGATTTACTTGGTATATTTTCTCTTAAGAAACTGAAATCATAGAACTTTAAAACAGTGAAGCTTCTAATCAGGAAGGAAGCATGCAACCCACATCAGGAAGTGATCAGTTCCTCAAAACTGAGTTTTGAGTCACACTGTTTCTTTAAGTAAGCTTACTCTTCCTGTGCCTCTGGTGATATTGATACAATTTTAAACGGCCGAGTTTGAAGGTCTACGTACCTCATCCACATTGCACACAAGAAGTTTATCTGCCACGCCCTCCTCTTTCTTAAGGGCTCAGAACTTTCCCTTGAGAAGGCAGGCAGCTCTGAATGCCTGGGGAAGAAACAGCCTACAAAAGCCTGTGAACCTGGGAGTAACTACAGCTTCTATTTCCAGTGGGAGCACCAAGGTGGAAAGCTGGTAAGAGAAGCCTCGGGGCTGGGGAGGCTAGGACAGTGAAGGTGGCTGGCAGGTCCAAGTCAAATAGATAGAGGGTAAGTATTTCAGGCAGGAAGGGGGAAGAGACAAGGTTTCTGACATGGAGCCATCAAACCCATGAGCATAGGACAGAGAAGAATCAGATCAGGCCATTAGAGGAAAGGTCTTCTTCAAATTCCTTCTCACTGGGCTTCAAGCTCATCAGAGAATTGTGTAAGACTCAAGTGAGAAAGAAGATGGTTAGAAGAAAAAAAGTACTATGAAATCTTTAAAAGCACAATAAAAATCTAAATGGTTATAAATAACAATTTTACTCTTATTGCTTACTAGAGGCTGGTGCATGAAATTCATGCACTGAGGTGGGGGTTCCCTCAGCCCAGCCTGCCCCCTCTCACAGTCCAGGAACCCTCAGGGGATGTGTGTGTCTGTTGGGGTGAGGGCCATACCGGTCGTGACTGTTAAGGCTTGGAGTCGGTCATGACTGTAAAGGCGTCCCGGACAAATTTGTACATTTCCTCTTTATATATATAGATACTACTACTGTTATCTTCTCTCTTCCTACACAGAAAAGATGGTGCTAGATCTCCTGGGATGCTTTCCTCCCCTCCTATTGCTGCTGGGACTTTGGGGACCAGTGTATCCAGTTTATGCTTTGCCTAAGAATCTCACCAAGGCTAAGTGGTTTGAAATTCAGCATATACAACCAAGCCCTCTCCAATGCAACATGGCAATGCAAGGTGTCAATAATTATACTCAGCGCTGTAAGCCTCTAAACACCTTTCTGCATGACTCCTTCCAGAATGTGGCTGCTGCCTGTAAGCCGCCCAAGGTTATCTGCAAGAATGGCCAGAACAATTGCTACCAGAGCCCAAAGCCTGTCAGCCTCACTAACTGCAATCTCACTGGAGGGAAGTATCCTAACTGCCGCTACCAAGATGCTGCCCAGTACAAGTTCTTCATTATTGCCTGTGACCCCCCTCAGAAGGGAGACCCTCGCTATAATTTGGTTCCTGTACACTTAGATAAGGTTGTTTAAAGTTTTTACCATTTTGCCTCGCACTTGGTACAGGTTCCTTTATGCTCTCCTGCCTTCTCTTTTGTTGATTCCCTGGTTCCCATAGAAGAAAAAAGGAGGGTGTTGGGAGAATTAAAGTGTCAAGGACACCAGACCAGAGTTGGGACAAAAAGAAATTATGATTCTTTCCTGCTTTGGAGCTCTGTGTGTTTCAAAGGAAGACAATAAGGAAGAAGGAAAAGAAGGGTCCAGACCTCCCTATTTTTTTAATCTGGGAACTTCTGTCAAGCTTTGTTACACTGCATTAACAGCAATAAAACCACTTTCTGCTGCATTCTAATGAGAGTGAGAACTCTTTTGTTACCAGAAGAGGACTGACACCAAGGTGGGTCTGTCCCAGCACCCTTTGGAAATAGGCACTACTAGGTGTCACGGGGAAAGAATTTCAGTATACTCACAAAGGCGGAGTTTAGCGATAGTGGCAAGATTTATTTATTTATTTATTTTTATCTTTATTGTTGAAAGTATTATAGATGTCCCATTTGTTTGTTTCCCATTGACCCCCTCAACCCCGCACCCACCCCTCCAAGGCCTTCACTACTCAATGTCTGTGTCCATGGGCTATGTATATCTACATATATAAAAGCCTAATATGCAAAGTGTCCCCTCAGGAGTTTGACTGTTCAGGAGTTCAATCACTTGCTATGACATGTGCTGACTACCAGGGGGTGGTGTTGAATGAAAAAAGGCCCCAGCCAGCAGCCAGGGAAGGGAGGCTCCGGATGGCAGCTGGCAGCTGTTAGGGACCCTACCTGTGCACAAATCACTCCCCACCATCCTCCCAACCCCCACCTTTCCTCTGAAATTCATCAGTCTGTTCCATGCTCTATGTCTCTGGATCCATTTTGTTCATCAGTATATTTTGTTCATTAGATCAGTGGCAAGATTTTTTAGAGTGACAAGTGACAGTAAGCTTTCAGAGAGGCAGAGAGAGCAGGCAGGCTATAGGGGAGTAGCTGCGTGGACTCAGAAAAGGAAGTTACAGAGGCAAGAGGAGCATCCTCTGTTCTGTTTGCTGCTCCCCAGATTGCAAGTCTCGCCGGGACCCTTAGAGTTTTGGAGAAAAGAAGGCAAAAGTTACGTGCCCAAGAGAAGGAAGGGCAGGGGTCTGCTCCAAGGAGGACACACACTGTGTTCTTTGCCTAGTTTCCATATATGCCCTTGGGTTCGGGAAAGCCCAGGCTTTCTTTCGAACCACCCAACCCCTTTCCTGGCTTTTCCGGGCTCTTTGTGCCCTCCCCCATCCACTGTCTTTTTTGGATTCTCTGCGGGCTGTGCCCTTTCCCAATCCAATCCTTTTCCTAGACTTTCCCAGGTTAGTGCCCTTCCCTTGTATGGTCACCATTTTGGCTCCTCCTATACATGCCTCACAGTTCTACTTCATCACTTGGCTTCCACTGGACATGCACTATGTAAAAGGATTCCCTCTTGCTGCTTGCTCCCCCCCAGCCTCCTGCCCCTTATTAATCCAGTAAAATTATGCCAGTTACCCTTTGGGGTGACTCGAAAGCTATCTTTCCTGCCTGGTCAACTAGGCAGGATGTTTTGCTCTGTTTTGGCAGAACAATGCCAATTACTCCCCAGGGTGACTGTTCCATTCATCCCCTCCTCTTTTGTTATTATCTAACTAACTGCACGCTCTAATACTTTCACCCCATTGTCAGCCTAGAGAGAGCTAGGCTTGCATTTGCCAGTTTTCCAAGGAGAACAATGTTAGCTGTAGGTCAAGCATGTCAAACTCAAAAGCAAACACAGGACAAATAAACAAGGTTTAAGTTTATGTGGGCCACAAAAGAAGAAAAGCTTCAATTTTCATAGAAATGTAGGTTTATTTCAATAAAGACATGCTGAATACAAAGGGCTGAAATAAATGAGTAATCGTTAACATAAAATAATAGAACATTTTAATAAAAATTAATATTTTTCTTGAACATTAACTTACCAGACACTGAATAACTGCACAAATTAATAAGCATGACACAAATAAACCTACTTTTTCTTGTTCTCTGAAAGTGAAGATTTCCTATTGTGCACACCAAACAAGTCAGTCCAAGACTAATGATGTGGCATTTGGCTGCTAAAATATTCACTGCTAGAATTAGTGGAGAGAAATGGTACGCCTGTGCGTAGGGCGCATAAGGGAAATGAACGCAACACGACGATAGTAATTAGTGATTAGTGAACATTGTAGTTCGTTATTAGTAATTATGTATAACTGGATATTATAAAAATTAAGTTATGAAATTTTTATTAAAATGTTTCTTGCATACTCTTATATTGGCTGGGCCGCAAAAATATTTGCTGTGGGCTGCATGCAGCCTGTGGGCCACAAGTTTGACATACTTGCTCTAGGTGTAGGAGAGGAAAAGAATTTTTTTCTCTATTCTTCTAGGTTCTTGGCTGAGAATGCTCTGTAATAAAAAGACAGATTAATAAGAGGAAACAATTTTAATTACATAGGTACGTATGTGAGCCCCACAAAAATATGGGACTCAAAAGGTGGCAGAAGATTGAGCCTTATATACCATCCTGAGCTAAAAAACTGGGTAGGGGTCTGGGACTTCAAAGGAGTAGTAGACAATTCACAGGAAGGTGAGAAGAGTAAATGTATGGTAGACAAAGGCTGCTGTGTGATATAGATAAGTCTCCCAAATGAAAAAGGAATCTCCGGTAATAGCTTTTTCCTGGAACAGGCCCGCCCTTTTTATGTAAATTTCCCTTATAAAAGGGTACCTTCTACTCTGTTTTCAGAGCTTCTTCTGTGTGTGCAGTTCCTCAAAGTAATAAACTAAAAATAATTTTTATTCCAAAGAAGTATATTTTGGGGTGGCATACTCTGCTCCTTTTCACAGGTGATTTTCACAGAGTTTCAGTTTCTTTGTCAATTTCTAGAGTTATTGGGCAATAACCCCGGTGGTTAAAAGCATAATATAATTCAAAGTGCTTTGTGGAGTGGTCAGTCTTTGAGTGGCACCCAAAGACAATGCATATTGGAAAGGCCAAATATTGAAGTAGTTACAAGTCTGTCAATTACCAGTGCTGCAGAAGGTACTTTCCAAACCACACTATTCCTTCATAGTTGTCCTAATTGGGCTCACCTTTCTTTATGGCACACATTTATGTCATGTCTTAGGGACAAAGAATGAAATATGACATTTTAGGTTTCAGGTGCCTGGGATCCAAGGATGATGGATATTCAAGGGCTCAAAAAAAACAGGCCAGGGCCACTTGACACCTGAAGAGGTGGATACCCAGTAGGTGTGATAGCAGAGAAGAGTGTCGGTCTATTCTCCCAGTTGTTGCTGTGATATCCCAAGAAAAATAATTTTCTGAGACTAGCATGGGAGAATGAGTGATTTTTATTTCTGTGGAATTAACATCACTTGTTTTCCAAAGTCCCATTTCCCTTAGGCCTGTCATAGAAGAAACATCATAGATGAGAGAGAGAGAGGGCGAGAGAGAGAGAGAGAGAGAGAGAGAGAGAGAGAGAGAGAGAAAGAAAGAAAGAGAGAGAGGTATAGGTATAGGTATAGGTATAGGTATAGGTATAGGTATAGGTATAGGTATAGGTATAGGATAGATAGATGGGGTTTCATTAGAGCTAAAATCAGAGTCACTGTCCTGAATGTCCTTTCCATGTTGGAGCCTGGTCCAGATCAGCATCATTGTGTGTGTGTGTGGGGGGGGGGGGGTGTCCACATGGCTATTGGCCACAAGGGAGAATGCCAGGAAGCCAAGCATGAGTCATGAGCCAAGCATGCCAAGAGGAACCAAGAGTGAACTTCTTTGTTTAGGAGATTACAAATCCCAAATCTTCGTGCCCTGTCAGTGGCCATGTCCGTTCTGACCAATGATCTCTGTTCCCAGGTGTGACTAGTAGGAAGTATCTTCACTTTGTCAGCCCAACTTTACTGGGCATGCATCTATCTTCCCTATGTGGTTCCCTCCCCGGTGCTTTGCAGGGAATATGCCTATAATGTCTGCCCTTCCCTTTGCTCCTCCCTGTTATTAACAACTAGCTAAATACAATGGTTTCAGGGTGAACTCAATGGTGTGACTTGAGTTCTCCAATTTAGAACAGCCCTTAATAGTATTGACCTATTAGTCTTTGAAAAATTAGCCTTCAATTTTGTTAAATTTCTGGTCAGTTATTGAATCCTTTAAAACCTATTCAAATATAATTCTCATAACCTTTTTATTGCAATAACCTTTTAAATTTTCCACCTTAATGGGACTGTCTCTAACTTTTCCTTCTACATGTAAAAAAAAATTATCCTGTTAATTAACCTAATTAACACTTGTAACACCAGAAAGCAAAATAGCTAATTCAAAAGTCTGAAGTTATATTTCTGTATATCCGTTTTTGTTCTTCTTAAGTGCTAGGCCTGTTAATTAACCTAATTATCACCTGTAACACCAGAAAGCAAAATAGCTCATTCAAAGTCTGAAGCTATATTTCTGTGTATCTGTTTTTGTTCTTCTTAAGTGCTAGGCAATTGCGCTGCCAGTGACCTAATTTTTACAATATCTACAAATTTCTGAAAGTAAATAGGAAGGGTCTGAGTGCACTTTGATTTTTGTTCTAATTTCTGTCCTTCCATCTTATTAAGGGTCTCTTAATGGCTAGTTATTATACCAATATGAGAGCTCTCTAAAATTTTTCATTTAAAAGTTTTTCGATTCAAAACAAATACCATCTAGTCAATGACAGTAGGATTTCAATAGTGACCCCAACAATAAGTCTTTTACAGCTTAACTAAGGAAGCAGAAAGGCTTACACAGAGAGAGTGCAAAGGTGCAGCTCTCATAGCTACACATGTTCACTTTCAGAGAAAGCACAGCCCTTCGTTACACAGAAAGTCAGAAAGATGGAGTGTATGCCACAATATGTGAGATGCCTCCAGCCACAACCCGCTCATTTGTGGCACCAGGCAGGAGCTACTGGAATGGGATTTTTACAGCACTAACAAGTAACAAAGGTTAATATGACAAATATCTGTTTGGGAGTGGGTGTGGGAAACTGCCTATTGTCTTCACTAGCAGAGAGGTGTGGACAAGGAGCCTGGAATGCTGGTGACCCTTGAGCCCTGGCAAAGGTCAGAGCTATGCACCCACTGTTTAGTTGAGACAATGGTAGCTGAAGCAACTTCTCCATCAGACAGTCATGTAAATCCTTACTGATAAGATAGTCTGCCTGTTACTGGAAATTGCCTAAGGGCTATAGGTGTAACCCAAATTCAATAAAAGGATGGCAAAGCCTGAGCCCAAGGGAGTCCTTCCTCTAGGGATGGGCTACCGCCTGGCCCCCCAATTTCCAAATTATTATTTCTTGTCTCGTCTTTTTCATTTGCATGCGGCCCCTTCTTCATATCCCAAACCCTGAACCAAGTGGGACGTGGGTCATTCACAACTGGGGCCCCTTCTGACAAACTTCCCTGAGAGCTGACATAGCCATACAGAGAGACACTTTGAATGTCACCAGTTGCAGCTCAGTAAGGGTCTTCCAGATGATGGAGACCAGAGAAAATATTTTCCCTGGTCACAAACCAATCTCTTAGGACATAGAATATTAAGGGAAAAAACCTCATTTGAGTCTTATATAAAGACTCACAGTGCCCTAACCGGTTTGGCTCAGGGGATAGGGCATCGGCCTGCAGACTGAAGGGTCCCAGGTTCGATTCTGGTCAGGGGCATGTACCTTGATTGCGGGCACATCCCCAGTAGGGGGTGTGCAGGAGGCAGCTGATTGATGTTTCTAACTCTCTATCCCTCTCCCTTCCTCTCTGAAGAAAAAAATCAATAAATTTTTAAAAAAAAAAAAAAAAAGACTCACAGCAACATTTGTCTGGATGAGAATCATCAACTCCCCAGCCTGTGACACCAGCTCAAAGAACAGGCTTATTGGGAGTCTGTGCCATGTTCTATCCTTATGCTATTTCCTTTTTATGATAAAATGCATAAAAAACAAACATAGAGAAACAAAATAACCATTTCAGGGAGGAAAGGATCAATAAAAAATAATACTTAATTTTAAAAAACTGTCTAAGATCCTCATCCACCTCCCGCTTCCCTCCCTTTCCTTGACAAAGAACCTGGGTTCTCTTAACATGAATTTGCGGAAGCTCTAAGGCACCCCTCCCCCTCCATCTTCTTGAGCTGGATCTTCTTGTCTAATGACTATTTGCTTACTTCAAACTCTTGTTAACGTAAAAAACCATTGAAACCTGTAAAGAATTCTTGTGAGTTTATTTGAGTCAAACTGTCGACATATGCCCGGAAGCAGAACCTCAATGAATTGAGATAATGCTCCGGAGAATGGCGGGTTACATCTGTATTTATACATTGCAATCAAAGGAAGGAACATAGGTAGGTTACATGAAATCCATTGGTGATAGATTAGAGAGGTGGGAGAAAGCAAAGCGGGTGGGGTGGGGGGGAACCCTGGGATTGGATAAAAAGTAAAATGATGGACACATACTTAGGTGAGTGCAGGAACAATTAACATGATAATGAAGAAATTTGTGGTATCTGTCCTGGCACCCAGCACATTTGGTTGTGCCCCAGAGGGTCCAGAAAAAGGGAAGTTACAAGTTACCCAGACATTTCAACAGTATGTTATCATAATTGCGAAAAGACAGATAGGCTCAGTTAAGGTAAAGGTTGACCTTGTCAGAAAAGATACCGGCCTAGGACGTAACTGCACACCATAACTGCTTTTAGTTGAACTTTAATTTCAGACCAACCTTTGTGGCTACTTTAGGTCTCTGAGTTTGCAAGACTGCCATGCAGGGCTTCCCTGAACTTCTCAGATTAGCATGTGGCCCCTTTCATCCACACTCTGATGTTTTAAATATTTTCCTTTTGTGTTTTTTTAAGCATTGGGCACACAAACCTTTTACTGGTGACAAAACTTCTAGGTAGGATATCCATCATAAATCATGAATTATTCATGTGGAGAGCTGTCCCACATTCATGATCAATTCCCAAAAAAACAATACTAAAGTGCTTTCTGCTATGAGTGAATAGATTCAGAGCCCCTAGTGATCCCACTTGTTCTGTGAGGCCTGACTCAGACTAAGGAAGGCAAGCTTGGGGATTGGAAGCAGGCCTTCATTTGACAGAGAGAAAGCCCAACATGCAAATACTGATGAGGCAGCTCTGGGAAAGAAGGAATCTGATAAGATGATTGTAAGGTTTGAGGCACAGGAAACAGGAGTCGGAAACCAAGATATATTAAAAGGGAGGTTTATTCCGCAGTAATGAGCTAGATTCATTATGGAGGAGGTAGGGAACAGGAAGGGATTGGGCCCAGGGCAGACCGGGAAGGGGTGGGCCCCAGGGCACTTGGCACGCGCTGATTGGTGGTTCAATGTCTTGGGGATGTCTCAGCGGCAGACGCCGGTAATGTCATAACTCCGCCCACCAGTTGGGGGAGGGAGGATCTCACATTGATCACTTAATGTTAATTGAAGGACTCATTTTAGTTGTGAATGTAATACTGGACTGGGGGACTATTGGCTGCTGGAAATAAGGAAGAATTTACCACAGAGAGAGGCAGGAGAGAATTGGCAGAGCAGAAGACAGTATGATTTTATGGATATGTAAACAGTGAAGGACACCAGATGTTGCACCTTGGTCCTTGAGTTGGGCTAAGAAAAAAATTCAGAACCAAGGAACTGCAGTACAAGCAAAAGTTTATTTAGAAAGTCACAGGGGTAAAAGAAATGAGCCATGGAAGAAGTGAGCCATCTAGGCTGCATGGACTTAGGAAGCAAGTTACAGAGGCAAAGAAGGGTCCTTGAGGCTTAGGAGAAAGAAAGCAAAGATAATGCACCTGAGGGAAGAAAGAAGGAAGGGAAAGCTTAGGCATGGCAGTGATGGCGAACCTATGGCACGCATGTCAGCACTGACACACGTAGCCATTTCTGATGACACGCGGCCGCTGAGGCGGCCGCATGCCAAGGATGAAACATTTGTGAAATAATGTTTTTTCCTCAAAGTGACACACTACCCGAGTTATGCTCAGTTTTTTTGGTGAAGTTTGACACACCAAGCTCAAAAGGTTGCCCATCACTGTTCTAGAGAGAGAGTGCACCTGAGGGAAGAAGGGAATAGAAAAAGGTGTGGTTATATATATATATATATATATATATATATATATATATATATGAGAGAAAGAGAGAGAGAGATACCTGGTCCTTCATCTTGAGGGCATCTATTTTACAAAGGTATGGTTTTTAAGGGAGGTCTCAGGGGATGATTTGGTCCCAAAGTCAGACATGTCATTGCTTCATCTGGTTTTGCTATTCTGGGTCTGGAGCCAAAACACATCTGAGGCCTAGATGTTATCTCTAGTTTGACCAAAACTCTCTCTATGGTCAACAGATCCAAGGCTTTGTTCCTAAGATTATTAGATGTGGGTCAGAATCTTATTGTCCTGGGGCCTTAATGCTTAAGGGACTGGTCATACAAGGGCTTGTATGGGAGTTGTATGATGCTGTCCTCTGGCCTCCTTGTTCTGTCTCCCTCATGACTAGCAACATTCCAAGGGATGAAAGTTCAGGGGAGAATCTGAACTGCATGACCAGCGATATGAAAGGTTAAGACATGTAAACTGCATGACCAGTGATATGCTAGGGGTGGAAAGATCACCCTGGGGGTGAAGTCCCACCCTACAATATTTGTTTATGAAGTTTTCCCTGTTACTAGGCACCCAGGACTTCTTACCCTGGTAATCTTCTGTAACTGGCCTGTAGTTTCTACTCTGCTCATGTCTGTCTAACTGCCTACAATATCAGATACACTTAAAGCTGCAGGGGTAAGAAAGAGCTGGGATAATAATATGTGTTTATCTGTGTACTGAGAATGTAGAATTATTGAAGCTTGTTTGCTTTAAAGAATCTTCTGAAAATTAACATTATTCTTCATTGAATATGATTATCTCAGCCTGTAAGTAGATACCCATGTTAGTACCTCCATTTTAATGTTAATTTGCCTGGGTTAGTCTTCTGGTGATAGAGTAGGCATCTAGGCAGGCATGAGCAGAGCAGGAACCAAAGGCCAGAGAGAAAATTCCTGGGTGCCTAACAAAGAGCAAAACTAGAGAAAACAAGTATTATAGGCTTGGACCTTACCCCCAAGGTGACCTTTCCTCTCCTAGCACGTCGCTAGTCATGCAGTTTAGACCCTTTGACCTTTTATATCATTAATCATGCAATTTAGCCCCCCTTTAGAAGAGTAACAAGGGGGCCAGAGAATAGCATCATACAAATCCCATACAAGCCCTTGCATGACCATTTATTGAAGCATTAAACCCCCAGAACAATGAGGTTCTGACGTGCATGAAATGTCTTATGAATAAAGCCTTGGATCTATTGACCGCAGAGAGAGTTTTGGTCAAACTGCAGATAATATCTAGACCTCAGTTGAGTTTCAGCTCCAGGCCCAGAAAAAGAGCAAAACCAGATGAAGAAATGACATGGCTGACTTTGGGACCAGATGTAATTACCAATGATCTCCTACCCTAGCACCAATCAATCAATAGAGATCACAACCCTGAATGGACACATTTGGGAAGCTGATGCATATTCTATTGAGATCCTCCCCTGAGACCCCCCCTAAAATCCCCACCTTTAGAAAACAAATAAAGCCCTTAAGATGAAGAACCCAGCAGGTGCTCTCCTTCACTTGAGTACAACCACACCTTTCTGCATCTTTGGTCCCCAGGCACATTCTCTCTAGCTCGCCTATGCCTTTCCCCATCTTCCCTCAGGTGCACTATCTTTGCTTTCTTTCTCCTAAACTCCAAGGGCCATTCTTTTGCCTCTGTAGTTTGTTTGTTCATTCAAGCAGCCCAGCAGGCTCACCTCTTCTACCCCTGTGACTTTCTAAAGAAACTTTTGCTTGTACTTGAGTTCTTGGCTCTGAATTCTTTCTTAGCCAATGTAATTACTAATGATCCCTTGTCCCCTAGCACTAATCAATCAGTAAAGATCACAACCCTGAAAGGATTGGGTGTAATTCTGCCATTACCATCAGGAGGGACCGGTTAGTACTCATTTTTTTGTGGGGTAGCAATAGGCTCCCTACAGAAAAGAGACCTCTGATTTTTCTCCTGATGACTGTTTCTCTTCTTGACTGAGCCTGACCCCTCCAGGACAGGACCCCATCTTTCTTCTCCCAGTCTCCACCTATTCAGACCACTTTCCTTCCCATTCGCTCCCTGGCTGTGCAAGTCTGAACCTGGACCATTTGTTGTCACCTATCACTTTATTCCACAGATGGAGGTCCCAGTGGTCTTATGACCCATGTGAAAGATAACATGACTGGAGCCATATTAAAATAGAGCCTAAGTAGCCATTTCAGAGGAACTTCTCTGAACGTCTTATTTTTCTTTATTTTACAAGCTGGACCAAACCACCATAATTCCAAGAATGCCAACACTATTCTATTTGTAAAGACTGATGAAATTGAACTTTGGGAATGACCAAATTTCTAACCAACAAATTAAATACAATTTCAGGTGAATCTCAAGCCAACCCATGAAGTACAAATCTAACCCTACCTCATCTAGTACCAATAAGTCTTCTTTAATACAACTTACCTCATCTTTCTCCCTTTTCCCCATAAAACCCTGAGCCCCTATAAATGGAGAACACTATTTGGGTTTCTGCCTGAATTTATTCTCCCGAATTGCAATTCTTTTGGATCTTAAAAAAAAAAAAATGCTTATTGCTCCTCATTTTTGCTTTCTATTTTTTCAGTTAATACCCAGAAAGTACAAAGACCCAGAAACCCAGCTCTGGTGATGTACAGATACAAATGCAGCAAAACCCCAAGTAGGCATTCTTAGAATCTCCACCAAAGTGTTAGCACTAGCAGGAGAAAAACTGAGGAGTTTCAAGCTTGGAAAGAAGAGTGAGAAAAACTTAACAAAAATTTTATCTAAAGAAAACAAATCTAAAAAATTAAAGTTTCCTTTCTCTCCCTCCACCCCCGACTCTCTGCATCCTCACCTCTGGTAAGGAGTGAGACTCCCATTACCCCGGAAATGTAGGGATGTCTGGCAGCTCTCACCTGCAGACCCTCCTACTTATACAGAAGCTCCCAGGGCTAAGAATTCAGTTAAAAAAAGAAAAATAGACACTTCCATCATTTTTAAATGCAGTATATAAGGACAATGACAGAAGTGGTGAAACTGGTTGGAATTAGGGCCTCTCTCTCCCTATGACCTTGTCTAGAGTCAGATGCAGCTGTAAACAAAGGGACAAATAAAATGACTAAGTGATGACAGAAGCTGAGTCTAGTCTGTTCAAGAAATGTAAGGAAGCTTTGCCAACAACTAAGCAGACTCACAGGCCAGGTACCCTGGGAATCTGTGAGAGCCACCAGCTCAGGAAGAGCCACAAGTCCACAGCATGTAGTGAAGCAGGAAGACTCGGAGTTTTTTTCTTGAGTTGACTCTGGTGGCAGGAAGGATGACTGGGAAGCAAGGAAACCTACTCCCAGCTGTGCCACAAACTAGCAGCAGCCCTGAGCAAGCACTTAACCTTCCTGAGATTCAGGTTGCTCCTCTGTAGAAAGCAGGGGTTACAATAGAACAAAGGGGCCATGTACATCCTTACTTCTCTCATGCCTTCTGTAGAGGCTACTGTGAAACTACATCATTGTTTAGAAGTTCTGCTACAGCAGTCCAATGAAAGTTTGTACACAGTTGAAATCTACTTTTTTTTCCTTCTAAAATCCCTTCTAGCTCCTAAATGGACAGTTCCAATTTTCCAACTAAGAGATGACCATTTTTTTAATTTGATAATAGCTCACTCAAAAGAAAAGAAAAAAGAAAGAAAAGGAAATTTAGTATTATAATTTCATACACTCCTCCTCCTCCCCACCCTGAGGCTGGGCAGGGTCTTCCTGATGTCATGCTATCCTTCCTTCTGTGTCAGAGATTTTAGTGTTTGACCTTTTCCTTCTGTCAGTTCACCCAGCATGAGTGTCCTCTGCAGCACCCTTTTATCTAACCAGCCCACACTTGTTAGTACATGCAGACCCAGGGGAAGGTCCTGGGACTGAAAACCTACTTCCCCAAGGGGTGGGCAAGGAAAGGCCAATGAAAGAGGCTGGTCACACCAGTCTGCTAATTAATAGAATTCACTAAGGGAAACTTACACACAAGGCACATCTTGGGTGGCTGTGAGATAGAGTGGATCCCTGGGACACCTGGCAGGTGCCAATGAACTTACTTAGGCTAAAAAGAGGTGGGAGATAATCTGGGATAATAATACGTGAATGCTACCAGGTACAGAAATTACTGTACATGCTTGACCAGATCAGGACAATGGCCTGTTCCAGGAAGGAGCAAGTCACTGGAGGCGGGGGAGGGGTCAGAAAGGACATCAATTATGGTCTGACAGTCTCTAAGGGGGATTTATGGGAAGCAATCTCTGTTCAGGCCCAGGTCCTGCTCACAGGACAGGAATCATATCATGGAATAGTCTTTCCTCCACACTTAAAATTTTATGTTTGGCATCAAGGAATCTACTTGAAAAGGGATTATCTCTAAAAGGAATTATCTCTAAAAGCCAAGAGTCAGAAGAGGGGGCATTTAATGATTCTACTTGCTGCTCACCAAAGTTAACCAGATTTACAGTTCTCACCTTCTGGCAGGAAAGCAATCACATTAACAGTAACCTGATTGAAGACAGCTTCAGGAAGTCAGGTAGTTGCAACTGAGTTTTATTGAAAGAAGCAGTAAAGTGGTTCTCATGGGATGCACCTCACAACCCACCCCTCACCCCCCAAACCACACAGGCTCAAGTCTCAGGCCAGGGAAACACCTTTGTGTTGCATAGGAGCCCTAACTTGAGTCATTTCCCTCAGCGCTAGCAAGGAGGAGGGGGAGACAGGTGACATGATGAGGTGGGGCATCTCACTGCTCTGGTCTCAGGTGGAGACCTCTACTGAAGTATCAAAGTGAACAGGCACGTACGGGTTTCCCTCACAGGCCACGATGATGTGCCTCTCCTTCTGGCTGGTCCGGTAGGCACAGTTGGGGTACTTGGAGCCACTTGTCACACGACAGTCCGTGATCTTCATGCTGGAGCTGCTCTTGTGGCAGTTGGGCCTCCCATTCTTGCAGGTGATGTTTCCCTGGAGGCAAATGGCCTGGACAACTACCAGAGGCTCGTGCACAAAGATGTTCACTGGCTTGTACCGTCCCTTTGTCATATTCCGGCGCCTCATCATTTGGTTGCAGTAGTTGGAGTTGTTGCTGGGGTAGCCGTCTGGGTCCATGTGTTGCCGCTGGAACTTCATGGCCCGTGATTCCTTGCCCAGGGAAGGCTGGACCCACCCCAGCACTAACAGCACCAGGAGTAACAGTGGAAACAGGATGAGGGACTTCTCCTGAGCCATGGTGGCTTCAGTGCCCTGGAGGAGCCTAGCCAGTGAAGAGAGAGGGGAGGAAAAGCATCACTTTAGGAGAGAACCCCAGGTCCCACCTGTGGTCTCCCCTGGCTTACAGTCTCCCTTCAGGTCAACCAGAAAGACACCCTTTTTCCTGCAAGATTTTCCAAGTGATGCGACACTCACATGTATTTGACCCCTACTAGTGACAGAGAGGTGGGTCTTCCCCTCTGGGTGGTGACCTCCAAAGTGACCTAAAATCCCAGGGGTCTTGTTTTTGAATACTGGAGGGTCTTTATCTGAAATACATTTGTACTCGGTGTTCTAGTGGGTCAATAGAAGATCTTTTTGTCTAAACCATGAGCCAAATTGTATTGTGGTTACTGCCATGACATACAGGGTCTTGGCGGACAGAGCTCCATTGTCCTATAACACTAGGGATACTCAACCGAGTCCCTGGCACTTGGCATCATAAAGGGATGACATTGTGTTCCAAAGAGAGATGCTTGCCTCCCCCATCCAGGGCTGCTCCTTCTCCAGACCTATGTGTTCTCTACATCCAGAATGATTGTTCCCATCCCAGCTCTGCCCCCAACTACATTTGCCTAGCCCAAGCTTAGGATTTAGCCTTACCCACCCTGCCTCCCTCCTCTCCAGACCTCAATCAGAAGCTGCTCCCAAGACTACCTCTTGGGCCCCTTACCTGGGACTCTAGCTTGGATCCCAGGCAAGAGCAAGTGGAAGGCCAGTTTCTGCAGTCACTGGATCCCTGGGGAGTGGAGTTTATGTAGATTACAAAGGGGTTTGGCTTCCAAGGTGAAAAAGGTAGGAGGAGCATTTGGATTTCAGTCCAGAGGAAAACAAAGGCACCCTGAGGACTGTGGGAATGGCCCAGGCTCCCCTCTTTTCAGGATTCCTGGGGAGGAATGAGTCTGCCTATAGGAGCCTTTATTGCCAGGCAAATCTCATCTCTCTGCTGGTTCACAGGGATAGCAAGGAAAGTCACTAAGGCCCTGATGCTCAAACCCCAACCAAGTCTTTATGTGTCTTTGGAAACCATTTCACCAAATAGCCCTTAGAGATTAGCAAAGGGTACATAATATGTAATCAAGGGAGAGGGAGGAAAATGGAGGTCCTCTTTCTCCCCAAGAGTCTGGCTTTGACCAGAATTACCAAACTCCTAACAGCAGCTCTCCTGGAGGAAGTAGCTGGCAGGCTTCCCAGATCTGCAGAAGGAGGGGAAAGTGCCTGAACAGTTTGGGTAAGAAGGAAGGCTCTACATCAAGCATGTCAAACTCAAAGGCTGACACGGGCCAAATAAACAAGGTTTAAGTTTATGTGGGCCACAAAAGAACAAAAGCTTCAATTTTCATAGAAATGTAGGTTTATTTTAATAGAGACATGCTGAATACAAAGGGCTGAAATAAATGAGTAATTATTAACATAAAATAATAGAATAATTTAAGAAAAATTAATATTTTTTCTTGAACATTAACTTACCAGACACTGAATAAATGCACAAATTAGTAAGCGTAATGCAAATAAACCTATTTTTCTTGTTCTCCAAAAGTGAAAGATTTCCTGTTGTGCACACAAACAAGTCAGTCCAAGACTAATGACATGGCAATTGGCTGCTAAAATATTTGCCGTCAGTATTAGTGGAGAGAAATGGTGCGCCTTCGCGTAGAACATGTAAGGGAAATAAATGCAACACAATGATAGTAATCAGTCATTAGTGAACATTGTAGTTCATTATTAATAACTAGAGGCCCGGTGCACGAAAATTCATGCACTCAATGGGAGGCTTCCCTCAGCCTGCACCCTCTCACAGTCAGGGACCCCTCAGGTAGGGTCCCTAGGCCTGGCCTGAGATCAGGGTCTATTGGGGCTTTCCTTCCTCCAACTGCAGGCAGCTATTTCCCCCCACCCCACTGCTGCCTCCACTGCTTGCCTGCCTCGCCCTTCCCTGCCACTGGTGGCCTCCCTCTGCAGGCGATAGGCTGGGGTGCGATGGCTTGGCTGGCCTGGGCCTCCCTCTTTCTTTGCTGGGGGGTGGGGCAAGCTCTGCAAGAGGCCATCTGCCTACCTGACCACCCCTAACCTCTGGCCTGCCTACCTGGTCACCCCTAACCACTCTGCCTGCCTACCTGATCTCCCCTAACCGCTGGCCTGCCTACCTGATCACCCCTAACCACTTGCCTGCCTGCCTGATTTCCCCTAATTGCTTGCTTTGGGGTGGGGCCAGCCCTTCAAGGGGCCATGGTGGTTTGGTCTCTGGTCGTTCTGGTCGTGGTGCCTCTGGCCTTTTATTATATAGGATTATGTATAACAGAATATTGTAAAAGTTAATTTTTATTAAAATGTTTCTCACATACCATTATATTGGCTGGGCCACAAAAATATTTGCTACGGGCTGTGAGCTTGACATGCTTGCTGTACATGGCCTCATCCAGTTCTGGTCACTTCAACATTCCTGAGGTGAGTGTGTGACAATTTTATCTACAGTGACAACTCATCCTGTAGGTCAGAGTTGAATAGAGAAACTGAAGATAAATCAAAACACAAATTCCCTTTCGGAGAAAAAATAAATAAAGAGCATCAAGTTTCTTAGCAGCAGAATTCCTTCCTAGGTAGAGGTCTCTTTTTTTGTTGTGATAATTTTTATATCATTTGAGTGAGGAATATCAAAATTCCCTCTATACTCTAGATTTATTATTTGTTCTAGGAAAATTATTTTATTCAGTTATAATATCAATCTTCAAGAGCTTGAAATAAAAATGTCCATGGTTTTCCATTGAACGAATGACTTTCTTTTTGAATGTCCTATTTTTCACTAAAATAATTTCTAAACCACTCAATGTGTTCCACTTTCTGTTTAACACTTAGATATGGGTTTTTGGAAAGACCACAAGTCACCAGCTCTGTGAAGTAGTGAACTGGTCTTTGTTCTGGAAAATCCTTCAGGTATTTATCCAGAAATTACGTTCATTAAATTCTGAACCATCACCAAAACCTGCTTCATTGTTAATTGGGAACTCCCACAGTTTCCCCTCTTTCATTCACTGGCTCATCTTTTCAAAACCATTCCAAAAGGGCGTTCATTCACTGCAACTAACTGTTTAGAAATTCCACATCCCAACGTGAAGGTGCTGTTTCTTTTCCAGGTGCCTCTTCAGTAACTGCTTTAACATAAAAAACATTAAGTTTCTTCCCTTTGAATATATTTTTCCTAAAATAGCTGACAGACTCACTGGCTCTGAACTACAGTGCTGGGGCAATAGCTCCCGCACCAGGGACATTCAGGGAGGGACTGGCTTCAGGGTGAGGGCTGTCCATGCTCTGGATTGAGACTGTTTCAATCCAAATTGTAGTTTAGCACTTTAAGAGCTGGGCAAGTTACAGATTTATTCCCCTGTGTGAGAATAAGCAAGTCATTGTTTCTGTCAAAGAACTGTATAGCCAACCACCATTTTGACTGCATGACTTGCAGCTCACCTGGGGGCCGCCATCTTTAAATGGCAAAGGCCAACCCCTCCCTTTGAATTAGCCAATAGCAAAAGACTGTGTGCCTGAGGTCCCATGAAGAATGTGGAACAGGTCATGCGCATCAGGGTTAAAAAACTGAGCAGACTGCCTGCTCAGTGTGCATGTGCTTCCAGACCATTTGTGGTCGCACCCTCCTGCAGGAGTCAAGAAATTTACCTTGCTGCCTGGCTCCTGAGTATGCTTTACGTTATACCAGGACTCCTGAATTTGGGGGGTTGCCTTATTTCTAACACCTGCTCCTCAGTTTCCTGGTCTCTAAAATGGGGATAATATGTACCTTTACGATTTGTTATTACACTGAAATGAGGTCCGATGTGCAAAGCGCTTCAAGCAGTGCTTAGAAAGCATCTATAAATGGTAGGTCAGTGATGGTCATAGGGAGTGGTGCTGAGGTTCTGTGCAATGGGAACTGTTTAAATAACATTGGGTGATCTCTGAATTGCTTTTTACAGGGCGTGGGGTCAAGTAAATTGCAGGCCTTGGTTTTGCTAAAAACCTGAACTTAAAATAGCAGGCAGTTTTGAAATCCTTGGGAGAGGAGGAAAGAGGTAGAGGAGAGAAGAAAGGGACCTTGGTAGAAGAACAGAATTCTTTTCAATGAAATTTTAAAATTGTTTTGCCCATGATATCCAAGGCATCTTTAATCAAATCAACTCCTATCATCTTCAGTGGTGTTTGGAGGAAAAGTTTTCCACTCATTTAGATTCCTGTTTCCCGGCCTGGGAATTAACTGATGAAAACCAGATTAACAGGAGAGACTAGACAAAGTTTATTCATGTGCATATGAAGAAACACAAAAGGGTGGAAAGAGGATGAACTGGAGTGTTCAAGGCAGGCTCCCAAGACCACGGGACATTATGAAACTACATCAGTGACTGGCCTGATCCCAGGTGCAGGTGGAAAAGTAAAGGGAAGTACATTTTGCCCCTTCCAGAGATGCCTGGAAATTAATCTCTGAAATCCTCCTAGAGCCAACAAAAAAAAGGGTAAAATTCCTGTTGATGATTCCCATTTTATAAGACTTCTCATTCCTCTTTCCAAGCCCATTTCACTTCCATCCATCCAACAGTGTGAACTGGGAAGGAAAGGGGTTCCAACACCTGAGCCCTTCTTTGAGGCCAACCAGGTACAGGTTGCACTTTCCCAGAGGGCGGCTCTGACCTGTGTGTGAGCCCACCAGGTGCAGTCAACAGCCTGGTCTCTGGAACACACAGAGAAGGGCCCCAGTCTCACTCTAAGTCTCCAGGCACTATCAGTTTTCCTCAGCCCCAAGGACAGAGTGCATCTTCCCTATGACCTTTTCCACCCCAAGTGCCACCCTGGGTCTTCTTAATGGAAGTCAGATATTGGTCAATGTATCCGATGAAAGACAGAAACTTGGGAGAAGACCTAGTTGCCTTTCAGCCTAGGTAGTTCAGTGGTCTCTTTGGTTCTATCCATTTTAGGAGAGTCTACCTGCCCTTCACTTGTAGGGCCAGCACCAGTGCCTCCATTCCTTATTTAAGGGTAACCCACTTGTGCCAGCCCTTGTGATAGCTTATCACAGTGGCATTAATTATTGACCTGGATTTTTGAGTGAAAGAAAACAACTGATAGCCCTGCCCTGGTGGTTCAGTTGGTTAGAGCATCATCCCGTGCCCCAAAAGGTTACGGGTTCAATGCCTGGTCAGGGCACACACCTAGGTTGTGGGTTTAATCCCTGGTAGGGTTGTGTGTTGGGAGGGGAAAATGGGGGAACGGCCAATTGCTGTTTCTCTCTCACATCAAGGTTTCTCTCTCTCCCTCTCTTTGTCTCCTTTCTCTCTCTAAAAAAATAAATAAATAAATAAACACATGTTTTCAGGTGAGGAAAGAAAGAAAACAACTGATAAGAGAGGAAAGCAGGACACCTGAGGGAGCTGGGAGCCTGGACTCCGCAGTCTCCACCAGAGTCACAGACCTTGTCTTCTCCTTAGAAGAGCTAAGCAGTTAATTCAAGGATTTTATTTTAGATCCAAGTGCTGAGAATTCTCTCTGCAGAATCAGCCCCCACAGTTGTAATGCAAACTAGACCTTGATAAGAGCTCAGTACTGGTGAAGATGGGGTTATCAGAAAGCAATGGGAGAAAAGGGGTGGAGTGGGGAAAATTGGGGAAGGTTTCAGAGCAAAAATTACCTTTGGGACTACTTTTAAAGATAAATAGGTGTTTTGTTTTTTTATTAGGCATTGGGGAAGGGCAATTCAAATTAAAAAAATAATAATGAAAGTCCAGAAAGAGAAGTAGAAGCTCATGGTAAAGCACTGTGTATTTTGAAAATAACAAGTTCTTCCATGTAACTGGGAGGAGGTGAGGGATGGCACAGAAAGAAAACTGTAGGCCCATATAGAAGTATCTTCAATACCAAGCAAAAGACTTCAATATGGAAAAGATGTAGACCATTGCTTTGGAACTCAAGGAATGGAAGGACACAAGCAATGGAAAGGAACTCCCATCATTTTCCCATTATACACACAAGGAGACTGAAGGTCACAGCAGTCCCAAGGTCAGACAGCACCTTGGCAGCAGAAACAGAAACCAGCCTCAGGTCCCCAACTTCCAGAGCAGCGTCATCACTACACTGTGCTGCCTGGTGTGCCCTGGGTGGGGAACATGCCCCCAGGATGTGCACCCAAAGGACTGCAATATTTTGTGAAATTGATCTCTTCCAGTTCTGATTTCCCAGAGAGTTCTCCCACTGCCCTTCCTGCTGTGAAGTGTGGTGGGAGAAGGCAGGATAGATTTGCTGCTGTCCCCACCTGTGGAGTTCTGGGGGCTGGGGATTCATACTGAGGTATTTTCAGGGGTACTTCCATTGCAGCAGCTGGGGTGAGGGAGGCAGGGAGGGAATGAGTGGCTCGGGGCTCCCAGCTGCAGGCTCTGAGGGCATTGGTTGATTCTACCAGAGACGCTGGAGGAAGGGGAGCCAGCTTAGGAGGAAGAGGTCCCCAGGAGAATATCCACTCCAAGCAGTGTCTCTCCCTCTCTTTAAGAAGCCTCACATGCTGGCTCCATCAAGGTATCAGAGTCTTGAGAACACTCATTTGCTTAGAACTTTTTGGGGTCTCACATCTTCCATCTCCTGCTTTCCTCCTTGAGTTAGTCACCAGGACTGGTACAATGAGCACAATAGTGCTTCTTTTCCCAAAGCTGGGAGATATTGTCAAGAACAAACCATGTGGCTGAGGAAGTCCATGCAGGCATATCAAGTGAAGAGAGTTCAGCTTTAACCAGTTCAGGGGACAAGTCTCACATCTCATTAAGTGGAGCCTTTTATTGACTCATTAAGTCCAACCTTCTGACCTACTGGCTGACCTGCTTTCAGTTGTGAATTAAACAGTCCTGATGCCTTTTTTCATTACAATCTGATCTGGCAGGAGTTTCCTCTCTGAATATGAGTCTCACTTCTCCAGAAAGGCTAATCCTTAATCCCTCTTTGCTATTCTTGGCACTGCCCCAAACTCAACTCTACTTTCCCCCACTTTTTCCCAGTTTAGCTCTCACAGAGGATCTAGAAAAGCAGGCCTCAGCAGTACTATGGTTGTGTTACATGAGCAGGAGAGAGTATCCCACTGTCGGCAAGTGTGTGTGTGTGTGTGTGTGTGTGTGTGTGTGTGTGTGTGTGTGTGAGGACACCCAACCCCCTCGACCAGCTGGGACACAAGGCCTGTCAGCAGGTCATGCAGTGACTGTGGCCAAACCATGTGACTTCTCTGAGCCTTAGAATTGTTTTCTGAGAAATGAAATCGTGAAGAATGATGATTTCTAAGATTGCACTCAGTCAAAACAATTTTTCAGTGTTTTCTGTTTCTAAAGATCTTCCTCTCAATACTTCCCAGGAAGAAAGATTGGATCTCATATAAGATCTATTTCCATAAGACCTTTATGTTTTTCTAGGAGCCATAGTTGCTTTTGTGGCAGTATTCACCAATTAACTGCCTTCAGTTTAAATAAAAAACAAATATCATTCACATAGAAACACAGAAAGGGAGAGAAAAATTCTTATTTACCCCCACTCCCACCCTCCTGAATTCTTGTAAAAATACCAGCAAAAAAAAATGAATTTTTACCCCAATATGGATTTTGTATATTTTCATATTAAATGAAATGCACAAACTCTTATCTTTTAATGAAAAAAATTAAATGTCTTCAGAGTAGAAGTTTAAAACTTTAATTGTATAGCTGAGGTGGCACAAAAAATAAATAAGTATTGCAATTTCATACACTAATTTATTATATGTTGATTTCTAGGAAAAAACGATGTCAGCCTGTCTGTGGTTCCATCATCAATTCATTGGGTAAATGAAAGTTTCAGGAATACAGTCTTATCAGAGACACAGAAATTAGAGATAAATCTAGGAATAGAGTTCATAATATAGAACTAGAGGCTCTCATTTATTAATTTTGGGAACAAGTCAATAGTAAATAATTATTCATTAGAAAGTTCCAGTATATATTTATCTCTAAGTTATCAAGTGCATGGTATTTTTAAAGACACAAAATAATAAAATTCCTGATAAACAGAAATGTGTTATTTGTGTTTTCTTTTTTTTAATTCTTTATTGTTGAAAGTATTACATGTCTCCTTCCCCCCCGCCCCGACCTCTCCCCAGCTACTTCCACCCCCCAGAACATGCTCTCACCCCCCTACTGTCTGTGTCCATTGGCCATGCTTATCTGCATGCATGCAAATGCTTTGGTTGATCTCTCCCCTTACCCCCACCCTCCTCTGCCTTTCCTCTGAGGTTCAACAGTCTGATGCTTCTCTGTCTCTGGATCTATTTTTGTTTATCAGTTTATGTTGTTCATTATATTCCACAAATGAGTGTGATCATGTGATGTTTATCTTTCTCTGACTGGCTTATTTCACTTAGCATAATGCTCTCCAGTTCCATTCATGCTGTTGCAAATGGTAAGAGTTCTTTCTTTTTTACAGCAGCATAGTAGTCCATTGTGTAGATATACCACAGTTTTTTAATCCACTCATCTGCTGATGGGCATTTAGACTGTTTCTAAATCTTAGCTATTGTAAATTGTGCTGCTATGAACATAGGGGTGCATATATCCTTTCTGATTCGTGTTTCTGGTTTCTTGGGATATATTCCTATAAGTGGGATTACTGGGTCAAATGGCAGTTCCATTTTTAACTTTTTGAGGAAACTTCATACTGTCTTCCACAGTGGCTGCACCAGTCTGCATTCCCACCAGCAGTGCAGGAGGATTCCTTTTTCTCCACATCCTCGCTAGCATTTGTTGTTTGTTGATTTGTTGATGTTAGCCATTCTGACAGATGTGAAATGGTACCTCATTGTTGTTTTGATTTGCCTCACTTGGATGACTAGTGACTTTGAGCATTATTTCATATGCCTCTTGGCCTTCTGTATGTCCACTTTTGAAAAGTAGCTATTTAGGTCCTTTCCCCATTTTTTTATTGGATTGCTTATCTTCCTTTTGTTAAGTTGTATGAGTTCCCTATAAAATTGAGAGATTAAACCTGTATCTACTGTAACATTGGCAAATATATTCTCCCGTGCAGTGGGCTTTCTTGTTGTTTTGTTGATGGTTTCTTTTGCTGTGCAGAAGCTTTTTATTTTAATGTAGTCCCATTTATTTATTTTCTCCTTAGTTTCTGTTGTCCTAGGAGATGTATCAGTAAAGATATTGCCATAAGATATGTCTGATATTTTGCTGCCTATGGATTCTTCTAAGATTTTTATGGTTTCCCGTTACTTGTATTTTCATTACCTATAAAATCATTGACGTTTTAGTACATAATTCTGCACACATTTGTCTATGCTATGTACATGCTTTTATAAAACATGGGATAGTGTATAATCTATATAATAAAACCCTAATATGCAAATCAACTGAACGTGGGAACAACTGGTGTCTATGACGTGCACTGACCACCAGGGAGCATATGCTCAATTCAGGAGCTACCCCCTGGTGGTCAGTGTGCTCCCACAGGGGTAGCGCCGCTCAGCCAGAAGTCAGGCTCATGGGCAGCAGCAGTGGCGGGAGCCTCTCCCGCCTCCAAGGCAGCACTAAGGAGCAGTGAGCAGGCAGCAGGCCGTGGTAAGGAGCAAGGAGTCCCAGACTGCGAGAGGGATATTTGCCTGCTGGCTTAGGCCCACTCCCTGGGGAGTGGGCCTAAGCCAGCAGGTGGACATCCCCTGAGAACTCCTGGACTGTGATAGGGTGCAGGCCAGGCTGAGGGACCCCCTTCCCGCATTGCACGAATGTCACCAGGCCTCAAGTGTATATATATATATAGCTTCAGATTCTGATTTTTCTTTTAAAATGCATCTGGGCTCCTGTTAAAATTTAGTTTCTTTGCCTAGATAGTAGTGAACAAATATATGCTCACTTTGGATTAATTTGTTAAGTTCTATACTTAAAATTTGTTCATTTTTCTGCATACATGTTATCCTTACTAATAAAAGCCTTAGTGGTTGTCACGCTGTGATGCCCTCATGCCGCCACAAGATGGCTGCGCACACAGCGGGCATGCGCAGGTGGTCAGGGCTGGGTTTGACACTGCATGCGTGGCATGGAGGCAGGTCCCCTTGCTCTACATGGCAAGGCCTGCCTGGTGGTCCTGTGGGTACTGCCTCCTGGCTTCATGCGGCACAGAGGTGGGACCCCTGGCTCTGGCCTACCTCTTCGGCGCAATCCATCGAGGAGCCCTGAATGGGTGGGCAGGGCCTACTTCTTTGGGGTGTTCGGTCATGGGGCTCCCACACTGTAACAGGGCACAGGCCAGGCTGGGGGACCCCCCCACCAAGTGCACAAATTTTGTGCACCGGGCGTCTAGTATTATATATAACAACAACAAAAAGCTTATTAAAAATATGCATCCTAAACATTTATTCCAAGTCAATAAATATCTATAGTATTCTGAATGGTTCTGTAGTATTTCATGTTAGGGATGTGGCATGATCCATCAAACAAATTCCTTATTGTTGGATATTCATAATATTTACAACTTTTTACATGTATGCATTCTAAAATAAAAATCCATCTCACCCAGCCAGTGTGGCTCAGAGGTTGAACATGGACACATGAACCAAGAGATCACAGTTTAATTCAGTTCAGGGCACATGCCTGGGTTGCAGGCTGGATCCCCAGTGGGGGACATGCAGGAGGCAGCCAACGGATGTTTCTATCTCTCTGTCCCTCTGCCTTCTACTGTCTCTAAATTCAATTAAAAAATTTTTAAAAACAAACAGCAACAAAAAACATCTAGCCCTGCCCGTGTAGCTATTGGTTGGAGAGTCTTCCCACACACCAAAAGGTTATGGGTTGGATTCCAAGTCAGGGCACATACCTAGGTGGAGGGTTCCATTCCTCAGGCAGGGCACGTATGAGAGTCAGCCAATGGATGTTTCTCACATCAATGTATCTCTCTCTCTCTCTCTCTCTCTCTCTCTCTCTCTCTCTCTCTTTCTCTCACCCTCTCGCTCTCCCTTCCTCTCTCTCTAAAAATCAATAAAACCTACCCTCAGGTGAGAATTAAGACAACAAAACATCACATCTGCATTTATATTCTTGTGTCATAAGTCAGGTTCCCTGACAAACAGTCACTGAGATAAAGACTTGCATTCAGGAAGTTTACTGGGAAGTGGGCTTGGGATCAATACCTATAGATGGGTCTGCAGTGATCCTGTGTGAGCAGATGCTGATCTGGGCTGAGGCCCCTGGCCTGCTAGCCAGACAGAACCCCACTGTATTTCATTTCGTTCATGCTTTTTGCATATGCTGAAATTTTGTGGTTGGGTTAAACTCGGGACCTCTGCAAAGAGGACCCACTTATTATTTTCTTTCAAAAATGGCAGCCTCCGCTGTACATAAGTGTCAGATCTGTACCAGGTGATACTGAGAGGGAGAGAGAGAGAGAGGGAGAGAGAGAGAGAGAGAGAGAGAGAGAGAGAGAGAGAGCAGTTCAGCACCCACAATTACAGAACTTACTATCAGGAGGATAAGAGTGCCCTCCCAGAAAATAAGAATGTAAAAAAATCCTGTAGAAATTCAGACTAGGAGTAAAGCCAAAGGAGACCTGGAAATGATTCATGGACAGGTCCACATTGGCCAGCTAACTGTATTAGGCTGACAAGCTTATCACTGAGAATCAAGAGAAGCCCAAGACCTAAGGACCACCAGACCAGCAGCCTTGGACCACCTTCAGCATCCATTCTGTGCTTAAGATGGCAGCTCCCAACAGATCATGAGTGGCCTCTTACATCAGATTAAAATAATAGCCTCTTGCTCAGCCTGCCCCTTAGGAAATGATAAATTGAATGAGGTTTCCATTCTTCTGCAGCCTTCGGGGAAAAGGGTGACTGTCCCTCTTTGGTTCAAGTATTAGAATGAATAATGCTGTGTGCTACTGTCTCCTCTCCATCCCACTTCTCATAAGCTCATCACCACTTGTATAAAGTATCACCAGATTTTGTTTCTTGGTCCTTGACAATAAGCAGAATTATCTCCCTAAAACCAACAAACAAAATAAATAAACCTGTAATAGGGAGTGAAGGAAGCATGACTGAGCAGGAGGAGGAATTGAATTTCGATGCAGTCACAGCGAAGGTCTCAGCTAATCCCACAGGAAGCTCTGGAGCTAGAATGACCCTTCAGAGTTGTCCTGAATTAAGCTAAAGGGGGCAGGCCTTTAAACCCCCTCATTGTCCATTCACTAGATATGGACGGCTAGGGGTGGGGAGGGGAGGCGAGGAGGCTTTACTTTAGGCTGGATGGTTCTCGGGTACTGTGAGCACTTCCCTAAAAGGGGCTTGGCTGAGAGCTGTGTCTGTCACCACCACGCCAGCAGCTGAGTGAGTGCCTTGGTCCTGAAGTGGGGGAATGGGAACACACATCACAGCATCCACTACACCTTCTCCTATTACTTCTTAGGCATAAGTTCCTCAATGTGTTCAGAGGGCATGGGTTTTTAACAAAGCTTTAGACACAGCTACAAAACCTAGGGCAAGGATCATGTTTCTGGCTATTAGTGGATAATCTGAAGTCCAGACAGAACATGAGTCATTTGCTCTGAATACATAGCTCGTTAGCCATGATATAGAAGCAATCTAACTGTCTATCAATAGATGAATGAATAAAAAATAAGTTATATATATATATATATATATATATACATATATATATATATACACACACAATGGAATATGATTCAGTCATAAAAAAGAATAAAATCTTGCCATCTACAACAACATGCATGGACATAGAGGGTATTGTGCTGAGTGAAATAATTCAGACAGAGAAAGACAAATGCCAATTATTTCACTTATCTGTGGAGTCTAAAAAACAAAATAAACAAATAAAAACAAACTCATCAATACAGAGAACAGTTTGACAGTTGCCATATGGGAGGGGTGTTTGGGGGATGGGTGAAAAAGATGAAAGGATTAAGAAGTACGAATTGGGAGTTACAGAATAGTCATGGGGATATAAAGTACAGCATAGGGAACATAGTCAATAATATTCTAATAACTAAGTATGCTGTCAGATGGTATTAGATTTATCAGGTGATCACATCCTAAGTTATAAAAATGTCTAATCGTGGGGTTATACACCTGAAATTAATGTAATATTACACATCAATGATAAACATTTTTAAAGTCAGAAAAAGAAATAAAAAAGGGGAAAAAAGAAATGCAGGGAATATTTTGCATCTTTACTTCAGCAAAGTATTTGATAAAAGTCTCAATACAATGGCTGCCTTATAACTGGTTAAACCAGATTTTGTGATGCTATGACAGGAACTGCCTCCTCAGGCTTGTCTCCTTGTTCATAATATTTACAAATGTCGTGGATGAACATCCAAAATCTCATAACAATAGACAGATGACAGAAAGAAATTAACATGGGTGATAGAATCAAGATCCAAAAATCTCTTGCCAGGCTGAAACAATGGATACATCCACGAGGAAAAAAGACAAAATCTCACAGGTATGAATTTTTCCCCTTCAGAGCAGAAAACAATTGTATAAGTACAGGATGGAGGTGGGCTGACAGCAAGTAGCTTATCAGAGGTACCTTTGTTAGTGCTACATTAACTGAGTGAGTGCCCAGTGTAGGGATGTGCTAGGTACTTCAGACACAAAAATGAATCAGAGTTTCTGCCCTCCGTGACCTTACTGTCTAGTAGAAGATATAAAAAGTCAATAGGAAGCGAAATACTATGAGGCAAAGAACATACAGTGGGAGTGCTTTATCCTGTTCTTGTGAAATTCAGAAATGTTTCCCAGAGTCACAGCTGAGTGGGGACCCAAATGATGGGAAGGAGTAAAATAATATTCAGGGAAAGAGTTTTCCCAGGAAATGCAGTAGCAATTCAAAGATCTGTAGGTGAGGGAGGGCATGGCTTGGCGGGCCTTGAGAGCCCTGGAGAGCCTGTGTGGCTGGAATGTGAGGCTGGTGGAACTGGAAAAGACAGCAGGGAAAGACCAGAGGCAATTACAGTTAACAACCTAAGGGAAACGAAGATCGTCTGAAATGAACATTGGAAATGCAAAGCAGTAGACAGTTCAAGATATGATAGAGGTAAAATTTACAGAACTTAGTGACTGACTGGTTTAGGACAATGAGAGAAAGGGATACATCAAATAGAACATCAAGATTATGTTGTGTAGCAATTCAGTTTTTCATTGAGTACTTCCAACAACTCTAAGATATAGATGCTCTTATTATATCTATGTTATGGATAAACAAGTTCAGAGAAGTTAAATATCTTGGCAGAGTAAAGGCTAGAAAGTAATAGATTTGACATTTAAACCCAAAGGAACAAAAAGACAAAGAACTGGTCATTTATTTTCATGTAAGACATAAATAAGAAATAATTTTAAAAATAACAATTCTATTAAACCTTAAAAGTTTATGACTTTTATCTTACTTTCTGAATTTCAAGTTTTTGTCCATAGATGTTCATAGATGGCCAAAAGCATTGACATTTGAATGGCAGGTCATAGCAAAGGGACTAGTAAAGTGTCTCCCAGGTCCTGCTTTGTTACTAATGGAACATCCAACAGCAAAGAAGGTGCAGAAGTCCTGGGACATGATGAATCTAGGGGGTCTGGCTTAGGTGATTCACTTACAAAGACAAATAACACAAAAAGACTATCCAGTGAAAATTCAAAGAGTTAATCTTTTGGATCTCAAATAGATACTTGTTGCCTCTCCCTTTAGCCTTTTATTTTATGGTTAACAATCACATAAAAATTAGTCAAGAATTCTCTGAATGAACCCTTGGATTCCAAAAGTTCATCCATCAGTATCACCTACCTGGAGGAGGAGTCAAAAATTCTAGGTATCTTGTGGGGCTGGAAAGGACCTCAGAATGTCTGATTTAAAAAACCAATATTTTAAATAAAACTTTAAAATTGTTTTCTAAATAGAGAAGTAACACATTGAATACAGAAGCATTAAGGAATCTGGAAAAAAATAACAAATCTATAAGAAAAACAGTCAACTATAATTTCACAAACCAAAGGCACTCTTCACATTTACTAATTTCGAACCAGTGGGTATTTTTTTCCTAATTATATTTAAAACTAAAATGTGTGATATAATACATATTATTTTATGCTCTGCTTTTTTTTTTGCTTAGCATCCTATAAACTTTCTCCTGAAGTGTAATGTATATTGGCAGCAGAGTTTTGTATCCTAGATGGTTCATCATTGTTGAGTATTTCAGTTATTTTCTGTACTCGGGACAACAGCCTGAGACTGACAACTGGGTTTGAAATTTCGCTGTTTCAAATGCATGCAATTACCAAGGCGGGATTTGTTCTTAAAGTTCTTGTTCTTTGTTTTAGTTTACATCCCTCACTGATGGCCCAACAAAAATGCGGTTAAATACTAAAAAGCGCGAGCACAAAAAGGCTAAGATAAACTCAAAAATCTGTTCTTGGAAAGTTAGGCTCATCTCCCCTGTCTTAAGGGAAGAAATTCTGGTCTCCACTTGGCCCGCGGAGTTCAGGTGGCGCAGCGCCCCCTGCGGGCCAATGCGGTGTCCGCAGCCACCGTAGGCCGACTTCCAAGGCTCTGCGCAGCGTGGAGTTGCCAGGCTGGCCACCTCCTGTCCAAGAAGTGGCTCCTTCCTGTGCTTTGCCCCTCTATCCGGGTTTATTTCTATAAAGGAATCAGATTTCCCTCTCTGGTGTCGTCCCTAATCCCCTCCGCAATAGTCATTGGGGAAAAGGGAAATGAGAACCCGGACCAGTGCCACAGGGGGTTCTTATTAAAGCAACTCCTGGAAAAATCAGCCAACCCAGGCTTGTGTGGCCTCTGTGAGTGCAAGGCTTTTCCAGAGTATATGACTTAATGTAGGCTCTTTCCACCCTAACTTCTCCACTCTCATCTTGTCCTGAACCAAAAAATCTGGACACAGTGACAGGAATGTGTGGTGGAGAGCAGAATTGGGGTGGAAGGAGAGGCTATGAGAGAGATGTAGGAGCTGGTGACTGGAAACAAAGAGGGATCCCTACGTAAAGGAAGAAGCATTTACAGGGAAGGCTGGCAGGGCCTCAAATATTAGAAGGTATAGAGTGCAAGTAACTGAGCCTCCCATGTCAGGTCTGGGAGGGGCCTAGTCATCCAGGTGGATAGGTGTCCCCTTCTCACAGGCCGCAAGGATGGGCCTGGTGGAGTCCTTGTTATGGTAGTGGCAGTGTGTGTGTGTGTGTGTGTGTGTGTGTGTCCGTGTCAGGGGGCACGGGGGCAGCATCTCTGCACTGGCAAAGCAGTCAGTGACTCTGACATTGTGAAGACTGTTGTGACCGTTCTGCATGGAATAACTGTTGGTACAGGGCACACGTGGAGTTCTACAGAAATCTGCTATGGTGGCCAAATCCTCCTGAATAAGGTGTTGATCTGCTTGCATTTACACCTGTGGATCAGCCAATATCATCTCATCATCACATCACAGTACCTACCAGTGGTGTCCTCCAGGGACCCATGACCTGGGGTGGTCTACATGTTGTGTTGAGAAGGGAAGGCCTGGAGTGAAGACACTTTGCTCCAAGAAAAGGATGAGGAGAAGCAGGGTCCACATCAGATTCATGTTTCCTGTGAAAGCAGGTCAACAAAGAGCAGGGTCCCTTTTTAAGAACTCTTGGCCCAAACACTTAAAGTCATTGCCGAAACCGGTTTGGCTCAGTGGATAGAGCGTCGGCCTGCAGACTGAAGGGTCCCAGGTTCGATTCCGGTCAAGGGCATGTACCTTGGTTGCGGGCACATCCCCAGTAGGGGATGTGCAAGAGGCAGCTGATCGATGTTTCTCTCTCATCGATGTTTCTAACTCTCTATCCCTCTCTCTTCCTCTCTGTAAAAAATCAATAAAATATATATAAAAAAAATAAATAAAGTCATAAACTTTTCCCTCCTGCGCTATCTACAATTATTCTCTTGCACTCATGACAACTACTGTTTCACATCCTCCTCCCAGCTCACACTTCTTCTTTTCTCTAGGTAAGGGGTGAGGAGAGGAGAGAACGATTTGTCAGTAAAAGGAGGTTCCTTTCACTCACTCACCCCTTCTTGGGACTGTCATACAAGGTTATTTCATATTCAAAGTGATTTTTGCTCCTCACGTGAGCAGACCAGTTAACCTATAAACTTCCATTTCTAAAGTGTTTACATCCATCAGCCATCAGTATTACAGCCTGTGATGGACGTGAGTGTCACTGCCAACCCTTTCCTACAATGCACTGGCTGGCAGAGGAATTGAACGATCCATAGGCCTTGCATCTTACAAAATATTTCCACTTCCATAAATAGGTATGCCTGTTTTAAGTTTTATGAAGAAGAACAAATTGTGAGCATTTCAATTCAAACGGAGTATTTCATGTTTTCCCCACATATTTCTCTGACTCAAAATAAATATTCCAAACGCTTCCATGTATAGAGCCTGTCATTAGGAAACTTCCCAACTGGTGATCAGGTTAGCTGAATAATGACTGGGTGTCAGGTTCCTGTCTCTGGATCTAATACTCAGACTCCTTTTTTTTTTTAATACCTGGGAGTTCCAGGGAAGGGTTTTTGCAGAACAGAGGACATCCACAGAGACAGATGTGTCCCTCCCAGAAGTGGATAGTCCTAGCACAAATGGAACCTCCACTGCCTCTGTCCTTTCTATCCCATAGAAATCATATTGTGAACATTTTCTTCCCAGACCTTAGGGTGAAGGCCGTAAGGAAAATTCTCAGGCCTGTCAATCATCTTAAACAGATTGCCTAGTAGGACTAAGTAAATGTTTACTATTTCACATCTAGAGTGTTTAGCAGCATCACACAGACTGCCTATGACATTACTACAAACATGAAGACCAAAACCTGTATCTTGGGACCTGTCCCAGCTTGCTATAGAAAGTTTGAAAATCACCTCATTCTTCTACTCCTCATTTCTAAGGTGAACGGTATAGACTAAAGATCACTTTCAGCTCTGTCATTCTCTGTCTTTCACTCCCTAGTTACATGTTACTGTGTTATGTGTGTGATTATGTGTGTGTTTGCATATCCTAATATATAAAAACCCTGGGTTCATTAACAACCAGTAACGACTGGAGGCTCGACCGGACGCCAGACTAGGGAGCTGAGGGAGCTGGAGCTGTGGGCCCCTGGCCACCCGCGGCGGCTGGAAGGAGGGAGCTGTGGGCCCAAACAACCAAAGGACCGGTTTGGCTCTCACAGGCAGGGCTGCGGAGGCCGAGTAGCCTCGTGGTGAGGCGGAGGAGAGTCGCGGGGCGGGGCGGGGCGGCAAGCGTGGAGCTTGCAGGGCAGGGGCTGTGCGCCTGGAGCTTCGCGGGGCTGCTGAGGCAGAAGAGCGTTGTGGGGCGGGGGCTGTTAGCGCGGAGGTTCACGGGGCAGGGGCCACAGAGGTGGAGGAGTGACGCTGGGCAGCAGACATGGCCCTGATTGCAGCTAGGCCTAGGCAACCCGAACGATTTAGTCGTGCACAGGGCTAATAGTTGCTTTATATAGGTTCAAGTAAGGAGAAATATTTTGTTTCCAGTTGGATTTCTATTTGAGAATTGTTAATCCAATGATGGCAAATTTTTCATAAAATCGGTTGTTAGTGACTTTAGGCCAAAAAAGTAATCACTTTTGTGTAAAGATTGCATTGGTTTTGTGTCCACAATTAAAATTGAGTGTTCTTGATATGGGGAAAGTTGCCTGAGACTTGGATCTCTATAACAGTAAGGCAAGGGAACAAATCAGCACATATGACTTTCCAGAACTCAAAAATCCACTAGTTTAGGAAACTTGCTGTGAAGACACAGTCAATCAACAAGTTGTGAAGTAAGTAGATTTTATACATTTCTTTGGGTTTCCTGAGCAGATGGGCCTCAAACGCCTTTTGTCTAACTAGACAACCAGGCAAAAGCTGACTAATTTCTGGGAAGAAACAGAGTTGAAAACAAATACTTAGATTTCAATAGCCTTTAATTTCTAGCTGCTTTGTAATTGGACAAAAAAAGAGGAACTACCTCTTTTTGAACTTTACTATGCTCAGTTATTATTGTTTGATTCACATAACAATTCTGACAAGTAAGTGTTAACATTTACCAATTTCACAATTTCAGGCATTCCTGGCCCTGCATAACTGATCAGTAAAAGGGTCTAGTCCTCTGGAGTGCTCTACTTGGGCAGGTTGTATGTATTACTCAGAAGTAGCTGAGCTCTGATTCAAACCAATGTCCTTTATCTGACCTTAACTTTCTGAAGAGAGTATGTGGCAGGCAGCAGGACAAGAAAATATTTAGAAATTTATTCTTCATGAAAATAAAAATTCAGCTTTGTACAAATAGAAAGGCATTTTTGTACTTTGAGGCTAACCTAGTTCCCTGAAGACAATCAAGAATAAAAAACACGTTATCTAAAATTAGTAGTTGTGATTGGTGTCAGTTAATGAACAATGCATGGCTAACCCAACAAAATTTATATGAGGAAATTTAATTTTAGGTAAAATGATTGTTTATTTTTTAAAATATTTTAATAAATTGAACATGAGAGATGATGACTCATCATGTAGTTACAAATATATGCAGTGTTGCTGACTTCCATTTTTATAACAGATAGAAGAATAGATGCAGTCAAGTTAAGATAGAAAAATATAGACAAAGAGGTAGAGCAAACAGTTTTCAAAAATGGGTTAAATAACACCCGGGAACATTTACAAACCATTACTAATGACTGACACTGGTAACAACAATCTTACAAGAAGCAAAGAGGGGGGAAAAAGTCAACCACAAAACTGGAATTAAAACAGTTCCTTTTCTCATTAGAAAAGAACAGTAACATTAAAAAATACTACCTTACAGAATTTAATTTAGAAATATAGACCAGTGAAGTGGAAGGTGAGAATTAGGAGTGAGTTGTTGGCAGCCTAAGATAATTGGGCCTGGCTGCTCACAAGAGACTGAGTACCAGAAGACCGTCTATCAGGGAGGACAGTGTGAAATACCACAGGAGCACACATTTATGGGAGCCTGCTCTGTGCTTAGCAAAAAGCTAGAGTTGGGAACAAAGCACAGCCTCCTTTTTCTCAGGAACATTCACGCCAGTCATCCTGGTACCAGAAGGAAGGATAGCAGGGGTAAGGGGGGTAAAGTGGTGTGGAGAGGTGTGACCCACTGGAGGAGGGGCCAAGGACAAACCACAAGGTGGAGAGTATTGGTTGTTTGGGAGTGGGCCAGTCTTCACTTCGTCTTTTAGAAACTACATTCCAGTTTTCTTTGGAAAACTAACCTTCCACCTCACCCCAGTCTGTGGTGGGTGGACTGGCTCTACCACAGCTCCAGTGATGAGCTGATCAGTGCTTGTGCCTCATTTCCCAGACACAGTGGTTGCTTCTGAGATGGGCACTTGACCCAATTAGAGACATTTACTAGGAGTATCAGGGGATGAAGGCAGGTGCCATTTTCTGCTGGACTTGCAAGGTCTAGAGTAGCTACAGCCAACATACAAATATGTGAGAAATGTCTGACTGATAGTGGAGCTTTGGGGGAGGAAAATGGAGCATAAAAATAGATAAAGTGGGTTCTGTTTTCATCATCTGAGTTTTTTTTGTTGTTGTTTTTTAATTTCTTTATTGAATAAGGTGTCACATATTTATCCTCATCCCCCCATTCCCATCCCACACCCCTCCCCATGGATGCCCCAACCCCCTGTTGATCTTAACCATTGGTTAGGCTCGTATGCATGCACACAAGTCCTTTGGTTGATCTCTTCCCCCTCTCCCCACCCTCCCCTACCTTCCCTCTGAGGCCCGACAGTCCGATCGATGCCTCCTTGTTTCTGGGTCTGTTCTTGTTCATCAGTCTATGTTGTTCATCATTTCCCCTAGATGAGTGAGATCATGTGTTACTAGAAATATATGTATAAGAACCGAATGTGAGACGAGCAATAATAGTTATGCCGACAGGCAAATGAATCAGTCTGTAGTGAGTTTCTTTCTGGACCAACAGTTCTTTTGAGACCCAATATCAATGTCCACCAGTTCCTTATGTGTACATGTCGGCACTGACCCCTCAGCTCTGGATGGTGGACAAATGGTGGTAATGCAGGTCCGACTCTGGTTTGGTCTCGGCCGGACGCAGAGGCATGGCTTCACCCGGACTCAGGGGCGCGTGGCCTCACCCGGACCCAGGGGCGCGTGGCCTCACCCAGACCCAGAGGCGCATGGCCTCTCCCAGACCCAGGAGCGCATGACCTCACCTGGGCCCGGGACCCAGCCTCACCCAGACCCAGGGGCACGTGGCCTCACCCGGACCCAGGGGCGCGTGGCCTCTCCCGGATCCAGGGGCACACGGCCTCACCCGGACCTGGGATCTAGCTTCATCTGTACCCAGGGGTGCGTGGCCTCACCCGGATCCAGGGGCACACGGCCTCACCCGGACCCGGGACCCAGCCTCTCCCGGATCCAGGGGCACACGGCCTCACCTGGACCCGGGATCCAGCTTCACCCAGACCCAGGGGCATGTGGCCTCACCCGGATCCAGGGGTGCGTGGCCTCTCCCAGACCCAGGGGCGCGTGGCCTCACCCAGACCCAGGTGCGTGCGGCCTCACCCTGACCCGGGACCCAGCCTCACCCGGATCCAGGGGCACACGGCCTCACCCGGACCCGGGATCCAGCTTCACCCGGACCCAGGGGTGCGTGGCCTCACCCGGACCCAGGAGCGCGTGGTCTCTCCCGGACCCAGGGGCGTGACCTCACCCGGGCCCGGGACCCAGCCTTACCCAGATCCAGGGGCATGTGGCCTTGCCCGGACCCGGGAGCCAGCCTCACCCTGACCCAGGTCCCAGCCTCACCCGGATCCAGGGGCGCGCGGCCTCACCCGGACCCGGGACCCAGCGGGGCTTCCTCTTCTTGATCCCAATTCCTGTTGGTCAATTCCCTCTCAGCAATTCCTTCGGCCATTTTCTCAGAGCTCCGGGGCAGCTGCCGCAGGACTCGTTGGGCAGTGGGCTCGGCGAAGCTCCAGTGTGCCCGGTGCGCAGTGGCGGGCTGGTCCGGGGTCGCTGCGTTGGCACTTGGGTCTGCAGCGGTGGCCGGTCGCCGAGCGTGCGCACCTGGCCACTTCCAGGGCGTTGAGATTCTTGAAGGACTCGGAGGGCAGCAAGCGCGGAGTCTCCCACCCCATGTTTCCCAGGGGCTCGTCTGTCCGTGCTCGGCAGCGAGTGGAGCCGTCCCCTCAGCCGGAGACCGCTGGGGGAACCGCGCCGAGCACGTTCCAGGCCGCCATTGTGTCGCCTGAGCCGTAGTTCTTAAAGTGTGATCTTTGGGTCACCAGCATCAGCATCATCCCGCGTACCCCTCTCTTTTATTCTAGTTGTAGAGCATCTGCTCAGCCAGCCCTCCAGTGGTTCTGGATGGTGTCTGCTCTGTTTTCCCGTTGTAGTTTCAAAATTGTTGTGGTAGGCAACAATCAGGCGTCCGCCCTATGCCTCCACCTTGGTCCTCCTTTGTGTCTCATCTGAGTTCTGATAAGCAGCTCATTAAGCCATAACTACCCTTTATTGCTAACCATGGTTTAACTGTATATTTAGTTCCTTACGACACCAGAAAGACCACATAGTTGGAGAGAAGGGGTTTTGAATTGTTTTAAGTGGCAGAAAGAAAAGTATAGTGAATTTTAAATTAGAAACCAATTTACTCATTCTTGCAAGAATAGCATTTTTAAGTAACATAGTCAAAGTCGGTCTATTTGAAAAATGACTTACACACCCTAGCAGTTTGGCTCAGTGGATAGAGCGTTGGCCTGCAGACTGAAGGGTCCTGGGTTTGATTCCAGTCAAGGCCACATGCCCAAGTTGCAGGCTCAGCCCCCAGTAGGGGGCATGCAGGAGGCAGCCAATCAATGATTCTCTCTCATTATTGATGTTTCTATCTCTCTCTCCCTCTCCCTCTCCCTTCCTCTCTGAAATCAATAAAAAAATAAAAATAAATTTAAAAATGACTTACAAGCTAAGATTTGAGGAAGTAAGGAAGTGATCATGCACATAGGGGGTGGAGTGAGGCTGGACTGGCCCTAAGATGAGGATATGCCTGGTGTCTTCAAGGAATGGCAAAGAGGCCAGGGAACGAGAGAACACTGAGTGAGAGGGAGAATAGGGGATTCCTTCTGAAAAGTAATGGGTTGGAGACGTTAGATCCTGTAAGAGTACATGAGCTGTTGTAAGGATTTTAACATTTACTCAAAACGAAACAAAGAAACTCTACAGAAATTTGAGCCGAGTTGCATCATCTGAGTTGTTTTAAAATGATCACTCTGACTGCTTTTGCATAGTAGGGCTCAAGGGTGGAAGCCAGAAGCCCAGTAATGCCAGTGAGAGGTGATGGTGGATCAGATTGGAGGTAGCACTGAAGTCACTAAGAGGTGGTCAGACTCTGTATGTGATTTGAAGAAAAAAAACAAGAGACTTCACTGACAGGTTGCATGTGGGCTCTAAGAGAAAGGGTAATTATTTAAGAATTTTAGAGGATAGAATTACCTTCAACTGAGATGAGGAATGTTGAAGAGAGGAGCAGGTTGGAGGAAAGAGTAGGAAATATGAGAAATATTTCCGTTGGAAACGTGTTAGATTTGATATGCTTAATTAATAAGACACGCAAGAGGAGATGTTCAGTAGAAAGCCTAGGGTTCAAGAGCAAAAGCTGGACTGAAGGTTTGAGCTTTCTTAGAAAACTGGTAGTTTAGAACGTTGAGAATAGGTCATAAAGGGGAGTGCATGTAGATATAGGACAGAGGGAATAACTTTGCAAATCTCCAACATCATGGGGCCACGGAGAAGCAGAAGGCCTGACGAAGGAAACTAAGAGTCAGTGAAGTAGGGGAGAAAAATCAGAAAATGGTGCTGTGCTATAAGCCAACTCACATCCTTGACACAACTATCTCTCCTGAGGGCACCAGGACTGATCTCATGATGCTTTTCACCCCTGTTTTTGTCACACACAAAAACTCATTGCCAGGTCATTCTTATCATGGAGCAGGGCATGATCAACTCTGACAATGCTGTTGAGCGTGGAAAATAAATCCTGTCAGTGGGGGTGAGTCTTACTACAAATACAACGGCCACCACTATGATGGAGCTGAGGAGTATGGGGAATTGACTGAAGTGATGTCCAAATTTCTGGGTCTAGAAAGACTGTCTTCTTCAAGTGATGGGCAGGAATATGGTCCACACCTGTGCTATCTCCACCCTAGAAGAGGAAATGAAGACACGGTGAGTAACAGGACATTTGCATTTATTTCCACTGACATAGGGTTCTCTCCTTAACCATACCCCAGACTCACAGTACTTCACATTCTCTGTGTTTCTTCATCTCTCCTCATCCTCTAGGTACTGAGCTAATTACTCCATCACACCCTCCTTCCTTCTCACACATTCATCTCTACCTTCCCCTTTCTTTTCTTCCCTCCATCTCACTACCTTGACTCAGCAGATTCTCTTGGAGATCTCTATTGATTATAGATCAAACCATCTTGTTTTGGGGTTGCCACGTAGTACTAATAGAATCTTCAGAGCAAGAAAACATCATTTTTAATACCCCCTTCTACCATTAATTTTTTAAAAGAGCTTGATATATCACCCAAAATATACTATATCTCAAGTAGAAAATGAAAAGGTTTTTTTAAATAAATGTTTTTAGTTCTTATCAGCTCAGATTCTATCTATAAATCTAATACCCAGAATAAGAAATTAGGAGTGTGTGTGTGTGTGTGCGCGTGCGCGCGTGTGTATGGGAACTTTGGTTGACATTTATGAATTATTTGTCTATGTATATCTGATTTTACCAAAGAATTGTGCTTTTAGCAAAAGAATTATCCTATATAATAAAAGGCCAGAGACCATAAGGGCATCATGACCATATCAACCATTAGACAAGAACTACCACAGCCCCTCACCAGCAAGCAGTTAGGGGCGATCAGGCAGGCAGGCAGAATGATTAGGTATGATCAGGTAGGCAGGCCAGTGGTTAGGGGCAATCAGGTAGGCAGACGGCCCCTCACAGGGCTGGCCCCGCCCCCCAGCAAGCAGTTAGGGGTGATCAGGTAAGCAGACAAGTGGTTAGGGGTGATCTGGCAGGCAGGCAGGTGAGCGTTTAGGAGCCAGCAGTCCCATATACAAGAAGGATGTCCCAGATTGGAGAGGGTGCAGGCCAGGCTGAGGGACACCCCCCTCCCATGCACAAATTTCGTGCACCAGTCCTCTAGTCTAAAACAAAATTGATCTTATATAAAGATTGCATCATTATTTAAAGGCTATTCAAACAATTTTTAAACAGATTTTATGGTAGGGAAGATAATAAATCCTGTCACTCAGAACTGTCATTCTACTAAGCAAGAGCACAGACCAGCACAGAAGATTATAGGATGATTTCAGCCTCTGGCACTAGATTAGAGGACTGATAGATACACTGGAAGACACCTCTCAGTCAGCAGACATCAATGTAGTGTGTAGTTTCCTGCTTGGTTATCTCTGATAAGGTCTGTTCTATTCACTACTTTTGTTTTTTGTTTTAACTTTCTTTTATATATATATATATATATATATTGTTTTTAATATTGATTTCAGAGAGGGAGAGGGAGAGAGAAATAGAAACATCAATAATGAGAGAGAATCATTGACCAACTGCCTCCTGCACACCCAGCTCTGGAGATTGAGCCCATAACCCAGGCATGTGCCATGACTGGGAATTAAACCGTGACCTCCTAGTTCATAGTCAACACAGTGGTTCTCAACCTTTCTAATGCCGTGACCGTTTAATACAGTTCCTCATGTTGTGGTGACCCCCAACCATAAAATTATTTTCGTTGCTACTTCATAACTATAATTTTGCTACTCTTATGAATCGTAATGTAAATATCTGTGTTTTCCAATGGTCTTAGCCTCTACAGCAGTGGTTCTCAACCTGTGGGTCGTGACCCACCGGTTGAGAACCGCTAGCAGGGTCACCTAAGACCATTGGAAAACACAGATATTTACATTACGATTCATAACAGTAGCAAAATTACAGTTATGAAGTAGCAACGAAAATAATTTTATGGTTGGGGGTCACCACAACATGAGGAACTGTATTAAAGGGTCGTGGCATTAGAAAGGTTGAGAACCACTGGGTCAACACTCAAGCACTGAGCCACGCCAGCTAGGCCATCTACCTTTGTTTTAACAGTCAATCAAGAATCCTGTAACTTCTTACACCCAAGAGAAAACTTTTCTTGATAGGTTCTATGTATCCCAAGATATCTTGGTTTTGCTCTTCATTTATATGCATGATAATTTTCCTTTGAGCATTGGAAATGAAGTCAACACCAAATGGGTGTACATATTGCACTCTAGGCATTTACACTGAGTGGCCAGATTATTATGATCTCCGAACCCGGTGCATGAATTCATGCATGGGTGGGGTCCGGCCAGACTGGCCAGGGATCATGGGCGGTTGGCCGACCTGCCTGCTGGTCAAACTCCTGGTCAAGGGGACAAATGTATATTAGCCTTTTATTATATAGGATATACACTGAGTGGCCAAATTATTATGGATTCAGAGATCATAATACTCTGGCCACTCCATGTATATTAAGCTTCACAACAATGCTGCCCTGTAGGTAACTCTCTCCTCCAATTTTCTAGAGATGATGTAGACTTGCATCTGTGGTCAGGATCCAGAGTGACCCATCATCAGATGTATTATGTCTGTACCATAAAGAATTTTACTGTTTCCCTGGGAGAAAAGAAAAGGCAAGCTCATTGTCTGAGGCCACATGGTTGGTAAATAGAAGGACTATGAATCAAACTCTAATCTGTCTCTTTTAGAATCCCAGGTACTTCTATAGAAAACCAAGCTTGTTCCTCTTAAGGAAAAGTGTGAGTCAAGGAAGAGATTGAGATGGAGTAAAGGACAATGCTCCATGCAGGATATACCCTGGTTTTAAAGGAAGAACATACCTTCACAGTGTAAGAAGCTAAGGACCTTCCAGAGAAAAGGCACCATTTACTAAGAATATAAGCAGTAATAACTATTATTGGGAAATAGTGGATTATCACAAACTCAAAAATTCTGGAAAGTAGACTGTAGACCTAGGCAAACACAACTGTTTATAGACATTAGGCATCCCTGAACACAGCTCCATTTCACCTATTCTTTTAATTAATATTATTTTATCACCTCATATTTTTACACAGCATGGTCCTAAGTAAAATATACATAAAATTATGCACCAATGTAAATTATCACATAACACATGACAATGAACACTTTTTAAGAGCTGTGATTTGAAAATACCATATTGAAAAAAAAGGGCTTTAATGAAGAATAAAGGAACTAATGATAGCAGAAAATAATGAAGCCCAAAGTCAGTTGTTTTATTTATAAAATTCCTCACAAAAGAGGGAATAAATCACAATGGTACTGTATTCTCATTACAAAATTGTTCTCTAATTGTTTGCTAAGACAGTTCTCCAAATTTAACACTGACCTAATGGAAGATGGAATTCTTGTGATCTTCTGTTTCTCTTTGCTCTGATTTCATGAATGAAGCAAGATGTTAAAGGGCAATTTTTTCTTTTTCGTTTTAGGTAAAGCTTCCTAAAAAATAGGGAATTGACAAATATGAGTTGCAATAGGACTTGGTCAAAAATAGATGAAACCTGAGTTCTAGTTCTCATGCCTTCACCTTGGGGAGTAAGGAAAACAAACATGCCTGCTCTAGTTCATGGGAAACAGCACAGAGAGGTGAGAGCAGTACAAGATACCACATTGACAACTTGATGATAGGATCAATACTCCTTATAAAGATAGCTTTTACCATATGTAATGTTCTGTGCAACATATTTTACATACACACATATATTCCACATTAAATTTACCCTTCAAAACTGTTATGTCTGTATTATTGTTATCAGTGTTTTACAGATTAAAAGACAGGCACAAAGAGGGGTAGTAACTGACCAACTCTTTTAGTAAAGGTCTCTGATTTTAAAAAGTTGGGACTGAAAAATGGACAAGGCTATTCAAAACCTATACTCTTTGTCATGATACCACAATACTTATAGATTCATTTTATATACAAACATGCCAACACACAACATAATTAATTTCCTTGAGCCCTGAGAACTCAGTTAAATCCTCCATGTACTTAATATGCATTGGTTCAATTCCAATTGAAGGCAACTTTCTAATTTTTTTTTTTTTTTTTTGGAAACCACAGTATTATCCCTCCTCAAACATACCTGTCCATAATCCCTTCTGAATTATCTTTACCCCCTCTCCAGGGAGGGGCAGTACTTCTTATCATTGAGGAAAAGAAGAAAGCCTCATTCCTTTCCTATGAAATTCCAGACACCTGACTGTAGATGTCCAGTTCTGCTTTTGTACAATGGTCTTCAGAGGAGATGTGTAAGGACCCCTATACAAAAGGAAAGCAGGGCGGGGCCACCTTACTGACTCCAAAAGACCAAGGAGAGCCCAGCACACCAAATGTCGTTTGATCTTAGTTAAATCTCACTCCATTCACTGCAATACCATTAACCTGAAACATATTAGGACAGTCCTTCAAGCGGTACCAGCAAGCAGCGTTCATTGTTCTTCCAGCACAAGATCCCGCATTAGGAAAGCCACGTGCAGGAAGGCACTGTCCGTTAGCAACTCCCTATCAGCAGGATAAAGGCAGACATTGCAAGAGTACCCTGGGCTGAAAAAATTGCAAATGATCAGCTCTTGGTTTTGTACAAGGGCCCCTATTAAATGAGACATTGACTAATGCCAAGGCCATTGTTTTCAAACACTGGCTTTTACCACAAATGCAGAAGTCTTTTCCTGAGACAATACCTTATAATGTTCCTAGATTTCAACAGTGACTTAAAAACCCCAGGGCATCATTCTGGCTATTCCTCTCATTGGAAATATGTATCAAGTCAAAAATGTGCACTAAATTGGTCTATGCTAATGAAAAACAAAACAAAACAGAGTCTCTGAAAAGTTCCTTTTGTCTATTAAAGACAAACTTACATAGAAGTTACAGTGTACTTTAATTAACATGGGCTTATATATTCTCCTGCCTCATATAAAGAAGGCCTCTCCAACAGATCTTGGATATCCAACTAGATTATCTGTACTAGTCCTGGAGGCAAAAAAAAAAAAAAGAGCAGTTGAAATGTCCAGAGGAAAGCTATAGAGAAAACATCCAGAAAAATCATATGAGGTGTGCTCTGAATACAATTTTAAAGGAAAACCATGGTTGTAAATTGGGCAGGTTTTATGTGAGCTGCTACTCGGGACACTTGTAACAAGGCTGATAGGACAAAGCATTGTCCACAGAAGCCAGGCAGGAGCCATTACTGAGTGAACAGATAGGATGTGAATCAGGAGGGAGGAGTCGGGTCAGTGGAGACCCCTGTACAATTGCTCCCTTCAACAGACTCAGTTGCTGACTCAGCTCTAATTGACCACTTACGGTAATGGAAACTCAGTGCACCCATCAACATTTCCTGATTTTTACAAATAAGATAGACATGCAAATTTATATGAACTCTCCCAATTTGAAAATTTAACATCAAAAATCCACTACTATAAGGAACACTGTATGTGTTGATCAGAACAGGTTTTTGACCAGATACACTCCTGTGACTGCAGTATATGCCTTTTACCTCATAATATAGACACTGGGTTACAGGTCTTTCTACCTCATGTGGCTGTCAGCAACACAGAGGAGTGACTCTACATCTAATGCGATTTTGTCTTCCTCACTTATGAAAATGATTTCCATAAAGCATACATCTGTAATGGTGACAACAAAAAATTTAGTGATCTAAAAAGAAAAACTGGTTCATGATAAAAGATATAAATGAATTTCAGCAAGAAGAGGATTTAAGGCTGAGTGTTACTAGCTCTGCACGGAGTCCTGACCAGGTCACCACTATGTCCTTAATGACATAACAACATCAAGAATCAAAGTATGGCATTTCCAAATAACAGGACTATAAGAAGGTAGTAAAAAATGATGTGAATCTTTTTGTTGAAAGGGTATATGATACCATTTAAGGGTTGAGTATAGTTTTCTAACCTACAAGTTTGACCAGAAATTTAACACCTTTTAGTATGAGGACTGCCCCCACTGGGATGTCCGTCCTCCTCTCTGCACAATTTCCTTTAAATGACACTACATGTTTACTCTGGGGCAGATTCTACAGAAGGACTTTCCCCTGGTTGTTTTCAAGTTATAACACTTCACAGAAAGTGAACAAAAAATCAAGCCAGTGTTAAAACATGTGAAAGTGAATCTCATATAAGGGGAGCAAACAACAAACCTCAAGGACACATAAGAAACTACTATACACCTTCAGGATTTTAAGCAGCAAGGAACTCAGAGCTCCAGGTGGCAGTGCAGGGAGGTGATGAGATGGAGAACTTTGGCTGAGGGGGCACCAGAAAGATCACTCAGTGAAGGGGACCTGGGTTCCCCCTGGAAAGACAGCCCTTGGGATCCCTTTGCTCTGAGAACTAGGCCTGTCTTTCTGTACTTCAGTCCCTCAGTGCCTGAACCAAGTTGATCTAAAATCTATGGCCACTCTGCAGCCAGTGGGCAGTTTTCCCCAACAGAAACCAGAGGCACTGGCAGAGCTCTGCTCTGCACAGACTCCTGCCATTAGAGTTGTACCACAGAAGCAGCAGCCAGCTGTCCTGGAGTATGTGTTGATTGGCAAAGGACAAAACAAGAGGCTCATTGCAAAACAGGGCCATGTGCCAATCTGTGGGATTCTGCACATCTTAGACTCATACCCCTCCCGGCTCTGCTGGCCCCACCCACAGGGGCTGCTCTATATCTTCAGTCCACAGGACAGGGGAGACCAGCTGCCCCTGAGACCCAGGACCACCAGTTGGATCTGTTCTCACAGCAGCCACAGCACTGGACTGGGTAAGACAATGACCCCCTCCTGGGGTTGGGACAGGAGGACCAGGGATGGGACAGCAACTGCCAGGGGACTGAGCTTGGGTTAGTAGCCAGGACACAAGACAGACATGGGGGGGGGGGGCTGAAGGGAAAGGAAATAGGACCTTGGTGACAGCATGGGCCCTTCAGGGTGACAGATGAAGGGGTGTGTCACAACTGGGCAGGGATGCAAGAGATGCTTCTCTTTTGACAGGAAACATGGTTCCAACACAGCGGGATTCCCAGCTTTGTCTCCTTCTGCTGCTGGGGCTCATGGGAATGGTGATCTCCTTCCATGCCCCACCTGGGGGTCTAACCTGGGCTCAGTGGTTTGAAGTTCAACATGTAAACATGACCAATGCTCAATGCACCATTGCAATGCAGCCGATTAACCGCCTTAATTATATGAGTTTCCAGAAGCCATGCAAAGGCGAAAATACTTTCATCCACACACCACTTGCTGCTGTAGTTCAGCTCTGTTCCACGACAAATATAACCTGCCGTAATGGACGTGATAGAAATTGCTATAGAAGCCGAGCTGCAGTGCATCTTACCTACTGCAACCTCACAGGACCGGCACGACCTTACAATCAGTGCCAATACCAGCAAGTAGCCTTACTGAGAAACTACAGTGTTGCCTGTACCAATTCAGTTCCAGTTCACTTCGACAGAATCTACTAAGCTCTGTGCCCGCAGTCACAGCCATGGTCCCATGCCACCATCCACCCTTGATATCAGCACCAGTCCTCACCACCAGCCCACAACCCCTTTAAGCTCTGCTGCCTGAAGCTCCTGTTCACCGGCAATAAACTCCTTTGCAGAATGACCTACCAGTGTCTGTGTCTGTTTGTGCCCCTCTGCTGTCATGTAGTCACATCTGATCAAGAGAATGCTTCCCTTCCTCTCCTATGAGATCTGAGGTACATAGAGAGGCATGAGTGTAAGAGGCTCCTTGTAAAATGAAGTGACTCAGAATGTCCTCGCTCTCTGCCTCACATTGAAAACCCGAAGCTTCAACTGATCTGTGTATTTCTATCGCAAGAGGTAAATGGGCCCAGTTGAGTAACTAGGAAGCAAAGGCCTTTAATTCTGTCTGATTAATGAGTAATAAATTATATGAGAAATGTAAACTTTTTGTTGTAATGCAAAACAGATAAAATATCAAATGTGATTTTTAGCTACAGAGATATTTTTATGTAAAAGAGTGCATCAGTTCTACAGGTATTACTGGTTACACTAGGGCTGGATTCTGGGTCCAATGTGGAATGAGATCACCTGTTCAGGTAGCACATTCACAGGTTCTAGTGCTGCGTAGAGAAGAGGGGAAGTTCTCCCTGGCAATTTCTATGTCCTGGAAAAGGGAGAAGCTGGTCCTGAGGTGGTAGAAGGGCAGGGAAGAGGCACAAAATTGGGATGTCTCATCAGGGTGAGGATGCTCTTGCCCAATTTAGCCTCCACTGCTGCCCTCAAGGGGAAATCATTGGCTCATACACACTCAGGTCAGGAAGGGGCACTGGCTCTAGGATTAGTGGGTTGTAGAGCCACAGAAAGAAAGACTGGATAATGAGATTTCCTGCCCCGCTTCCATCACAGGGCTGCACTCAGGAATGAATGAGGAACAGAAAGAAAAATCACTTGGCAAACTGTGGTCAGGAGCAGCATTCATGTGACTGTTTGGGTGACAGGGGTTGGGGGATGTCTTTTGGAGTGTCTGCCTTTCGCTTATACAGAGGTGGCATGTCATCAAATCTCTACCTCTAACTATACCTCTTTCTGGGGTTTCTGACCTCCTGTTCTCAGCTCCACTTCCAGACCCAGGGATGTAGCAGTCTAATCCCTCTCACCTTCCACACAGTCAGTACTTCTTGCTTTGTGGTACTTCAGACGCTAGCTGCATTCAAACATCTCCTCTGAGGAAGCCATTGCAGTTTTGCTCCTTCTGGAGCGAAACAATCTTCATTGCTTAGAGTGGGTTAATTGTATCCTAAGGTTCTTAGGCCACCAGAAAGAGCAAGAGACAGAATTCTAAGAGGTACTCAAAAGCACAAAAAAATATTAGAGTGAATTTAAGATTAGAAAACCATGTTTAATTTATTCATTTTCTATTTTTTTCTCTTTAAATTTTTTTTATTGATTAAGGTATTACATGTGTCCACATTAGTAGCATTTTAAAGAATAATAGTCAACACAGGTTTCCTCGACAACATGACTTTTGGAAAATTTTAAAAGGCTAAGGAAGTTTGCCATGCACATGTGGACTGAGGTTGGGCTCAGGTGGTCACCAGGCAGGAATGTATCTGGTATTTCAGAGAGCATTAAAGACCATGGAACTGCAGAAACATGAATAGAGGTAGAGTAGTAGGAGGTTAGTTTTGAAAGGCAAGGATACTGGAGGACAGATCACATAAGGGCATACAATCTTTGTATGACTTTAGCCATTATTCTAAGAGAAATGAAGACATTATAGAAAAATTTTAACTATAGAGATTTCTGAGCTGAGTTACATGATGTCAGTTATGCTTTCAAGGGATCGTTCAGGCTACCATAAGTGGTGAGGGGGGAAGCAGGTAGCACAGTGGTAGCCCTTTGCAGTAATGGCAGTGGGAGGTGACGATGTCTCATAGTAGCTGGTAGCAGTTGACCAGCAAGAAGTGATCAGGTTTTGGCATGTGTAGAAGATAGAAACAACAGACTTTCTGATAAACTAGCTGGAGAGGTAAGAGAAAGAAAGGAGTAAAAGATTACATAAACAGGTTTGTATCCTGATAAAAACTTACTGTCTAGTACATAGTAGCTCATCCACTGTGGCTAGGATCAATCATAATCAGCCACTCTGAGGGCCAACCCCACCTAGCAGCAATAAAAACTCAGTTACGGGGGGGAGGAAGATGGCTGCCAACAGGAAGGAAGACTGCAAGATAGTGTGTGAGTGAGAGAATGAAAGGAGAGTGTGTGGATGTACAGGGAATGTATATTTGTGGGTGAGGGACAGCTATACTCCAAGGGACTGTTGGGGATTACCAGACCAGGCTCCCCTGACCAGGCAGCCTCCACTGCTGCTGAAATCTCTCCCATAGCAATCGGCTCTGCTGCAGAGACCACGTCATATTGAAGAGGAGAGTGGCTGTTATCAGAAGCTTATACATCCTGGGACTCTACAACCACAACACCCAGGGAACAGCTGCAAACACAGGAACACCGGATCTCAAGCAGCGTGAATATGCTGACTCAGATGAGCTCTGCACCTTCTCACGGAAAAGTAAGATTTCGCCTAGGAAAAGGTGAGGTCTGTGATCCAGGCCGGAGAGAGAAACATGCACAACAGGATCTAGAGTTTCGGGGGAAGTCTGCGCCCCACAAAATCCACGGCCATTGGGGCTAGTGTGATCCATGAATGTGGAAGGGGGTCAACACGGCTGCTAGCAGAAGGGAACTCGAAAAATCAACCCATAGCTGGACTGGGCGCAAAAAGGCAGCCTAAAATTTTACCAGTGTGCTGGCTACTTAGTGCTAGGGGCATTCAAAGAGTTGCATGCAGTGCCAGAAGGTAAAAGTCAAGAGTTCGTGCACTTACTCTGGCTCTTTTTTTCTCTTTAATTCCTTGCTTTTGATTACTAAGCCCATTACTTAGGATCACCCAATTGGGGAAACTCTCAGAGACTGCAGGGGAAAGTTGTTTTTGTGGAACCTGGGGATCAGAGCAAGAGTAATAATCAGAGAACCAGCTCTGGGGCAGTCCATTCTCCCAAACCAATGTTAAGTGCAACAGGGAAAACAAAATCTAAGCACTACCTAGAGAGGACTTATAGACCCGGAGGTCAATCCAGAAACACTGCCACCCAAGGGTTGAATCACAAATTGACTCTTGTGTAAACACAAATAAAGGAGTCTAAGAAACAAAGAAATACTGCCTGCTGAAAAATCAGGACTATGGCTTACAACACGGAGGAGCAGTGGAATGCAGGTAACTTCAATACTGTTCTAACTACTGAAAAGGAAACAGGCATGCCAAACAGAACAGTAGAGGAAGTGAATGACCTTCACTACTGCATATTTTTATTTTTTCATCTTTTACTTAAGAAACTATTTTTTTTCTTTTTTCCTCACTTGATTTTAACTTTTAAATTATTAAATTTTTACTTTTAATCAGTATTTTACTACTATTATTTTACCTTTTTTTTTTAAAAAAAAGTGTCATTTTATTTTCTCTCTATTTTATTTTATTTTGGGATTAGTGTTCTACATTCTATTTTAATTTTTCCTTTAGCATCATTTTACTCTATCTCAACTTTACTTTTAGGCCAACACTCTCTTACTCACTTCTTCCCTTTTGTTGTCCTGTTTCTCTTACCCTATTCCTCCTTTAGATTTTCCCCATTCCTTCTTTTTACCTCCTGGTAAAAATTCACCCTACTTATGTATCTAATTTCCAATCCCCTGATCTAAGTCCATAAACACCTCTCTCTTCTCTTTCTTCACTATCCACATTTTTTTCTCTCTGCCCTTTTGATTGTTTGTTTGTTGTTGTTATGTTTTTTTGTTTTGGTTTGGTTTTTTTGTTCTAGGTTTTTTTGTTTTATTTTGTTTTGTTTTGCCTTGCTTTCTCTCTGTCCAATTGTTGTTGTTTGCTTGATTATTGATTAGATTGGCTTTTTTTCTGCTTGTTTTGTGAGATTGTTTCTCTTTTTTGTTGTTGTTGTTTTGGTTTTGTTTGTTTTTTGCTTATGTTTTTCCTCTCCTCACTTGTTATTAGTTGGTGTTTGTAGTTTGCATTCATCTCTGGGTGTTTGCATTTTTTGGGATTAGTGGTTGTTCTATTGGAGTTCTCCCCCCATATAAATAGTTTTCTTCCCTTCTTTTTTTTTTTTTCTTTCCAATTTTTTTTATTAAGGTATTATATGTGTACATATCTTACCATTGCCCCCCCAACCCCACTCCCATATATGCCCTCACCCCCCAGAGTTTTGCGTCCATTGGTTATGCTTATATGCATGCATACAAGTCCTTTGATTGATCTCTTATCTCCCCCATCTCTCCCTAACCTTCCCCCTGTAATTTGACAGTCTGTTTGATGCTTTACTGTCTCTGTATCTATCTTTTTGTTCAATTTTATAATGTTCTTTATTATCCATAAATGAGTGAGATCATGTGGTATTTTTCTTTCATTGACTGACTTATTTCACTTAACATAATGTTCTCCAATTCCATCCAGGTTGCTGCAAATGATGAGAATTCCTTCTTTTTTATGGCAGCATAGTATTCCATTGTGTAGATGTACCACAGTTTTCTGATCCAGTCATCTGCTGACGGGCACCTAGGCTGTTTCCAAATCTTAGCTATGGTGAATTGTGCTGCTCTGAACATAGGGGTGCATATGTCCTTTCTGATTGGTGTTTCTAGTTTCTTCGGATATATTCCCAGGAGTGGGATTACTGGGTCAAATGGGAGTTCCATTTTCAGTTTTTTGAGGAAACTCCATACTGTTCTCCACAGTGGCTGCACCAATCTGCATTCCCACCAGCAGTGCACGAGGGTTCCTTTTTCTCCGCATCCTCGCCAACACTTGTCGTTTGTTGATTTGTTGATGATAGCCATTCTGACAGGTGTAAGATGGTACCGCATTGTTGTTTTGATTTGCATCTCTCGGATAATTAGTGACGTTGAGCATGTTTTCATGTGTCTCTTGGCCTTCCTTCTGTCTTCTTTTGAAAAGATTCTATTTAGGTCTGTTGCCCATTTTTTTATTGGATCGTTTATCTTCCTTTTATTAAGTTGCATAAGCTGCCTGTAGATGTTGGAGATTAAACCTTTATCAGTGATGCCATTTGCAAATATGTTCTCCCATGTAGTGGGCCTTCTTGTTGTTTTGTTGATGGTTTCTTTTGCTGTGAAAAAGCTTTTTATTTTTATGTAGTCCCATTTGTTAATTTTCTCTTTAGCTTCCACTGCCCTAGGAGCAGTGTCATTGAAGAATTTCTTTTGGCATATGTCTGAGATTTTGCTGCCTGTGGATTGCTCTAGTATTTTTATGGTTTCCCGTCTTATGTTTAAGTCCTGTATCCATTTTGAGTTTATTTTTGTGTATGGCGTAAGTTGGTGATCAAGCTTCATTTTTTTTGCATGTATCTGTCCAATTTTCCCAACACCATTTATTGAAGAGACTGTCTTTATTCCATTGTATGTTCATGCCTCCTTTGTCAAATATTAATTGAGCATAGTGGTTTGGGTCAATATCTGGATTCTCTATTCTGTTCCATTGATCTATATGTCTGTTCTTGTGCCAGTACCAGGCTGTTTTGAGAACAGTGGCTTTGTAATACAGCTTGAAATCTGGTATTGAGATCCCTCCTACTTTATTCTTCTTTCTCAGGATTGCTGTGGCTATTCGGGGTCTTTTTTTATTCCAGATGAATTTTTGGAGAGTTCTTTCAAGGTCTGTGAAATATGCCGTTGGTATTTTAATGGGGAGTGCATTGAATCTATAGATTGCTTTGGGTAGTATGGACATTTTAATGATGTTGATTCTACCAATCAATGAACATGGTATGTTCTTCCATCTGTTTACGTCTTCCTCTATCTCTTTTTTCAGTGTCCTGTAGTTTTCCGTGTATAGATCTTTTACCTCCTTAGTTAAGTTTATTCCTAGGTATCTTAATTTTTTTGGCGCGATGGTAAATGGGATTGCCTTTTTAGTCTCTCTGTCTGTAAGTTCACTATTGGTGTATAGAAAGGACATAGATTTCTTGGCGTTAATTTTGTATCCTGCTACATTGCCGAATTCATTTATTAAATCTATTAGTTTTTTGACGGAGTCTTTCGGATTTTTTATGTACAATATCATGTCGTCTGCAAATAAAGACAGCTTTACTTGTTCTTTTCCAATTTGGATGCCTTTTATTTCTTCTTCTTGTCTAATTGCAATGGCTAATACTTCCAGTACTATGTCAAACAGGAGTGGTGAGAGTGGGCATCCCTGTCTTGTTCCTGTTCTTAGGGGAAATGTTTTTAGTTTTTGTCCATTGAGTATGATGTTTGCTGTGGGTTTATCATATATAGCTTGTATTATGTTGAGGTATGAGCCTTTTATTCCCATCTTGTTGAGAGTTTTTATCAAGAAAGGGTGTTGGATTTTGTCAAATGCTTTTTCTGCATCAATTGATATGACTATGTGATTTTTATCTTTCAATTTGTTTATGTGATGTATCACGTTTATTGATTTGCGGATATTGTACCATCCTTGCATTCCTGGGATAAATCCTACTTGGTCATGGTGTATGATCTTTCTGATGTACTGCTGGAGCCGATTTGCTAGAATTTTGTTGAGGATTTTGGCATCTATGTTCATGAGGGATATTGGTCTGTAATTCTCTTTCATTGTGTTGTCTTTATCTGGTTTTGGTATTAGGGTGATGCTGGCTTCATAGAAGGAGCTTGGAAGTGTTCCTTCCACTTGAATTTTTTGGAATAGTCTGAGGAGGATAGGTTTTAGTTCTTCCTTGAATGTTTGGTAAAACTCTCCTGTGAAGCCATCAGGCCCCGGGCTTTTGTTTGCCGGAAGCTTTTTGATGACTGCTTCAATTTCGTCCATAGTTATTGGCCTATTGAGCTGTTTAGATTCTTCTTGATTGATTTTTGGAAGGTTATATTTTTCTAGGAATATGTCCATTTCCTCCAGGTTGTCCAGTTTGTTGGAATAGAGTTGTTCGTAGTATTTTGTAACAATCCTTTGTATTTCGTCAGGGTCTGTTGTTATTTCACCTCTTTCATTTCTGATTTTGTTTATTTGGGTCCTCTCTCTTTGCTTCTTGGTGAGCCTGGCTAGAGGTCCATCAATCTTGTTTATCCTTTCAAAGAACCAGCTCTTGGTTTTGTTGATCTTATGTATTGTTTCTTTGGTCTCTATGTCATTTATCTCCGCTCTGATCTTTGTTATTTCCTTCCTTCTGGTTACACTGGGCTTTTCTTGCTGCGCTTTTTCTAGCTCTTTGAGTTGTAGGATTAAGTAATTTATTACCATTGTTTCTTGTTTTTTGCAATAGGCTTGTAGAGCTATGAACTTCCCTCTCAAGACTGCTTTCGCTGTGTCCCATAGATTTTGGATTGTTGTGTTTTCATTGTCATTTGTTGCCATGGTGTTTTTTATTTCTTCCTTGATCTCCTTGGTGACCCAGTCCTTGTTTAATAGCATGCTGTTTAGTCTCCATGTGTTTGATTTCTTTGGATTGTATTTATTGTAGTTGATTTCCAGTTTTTTGCCACTGTGATCTGAGAAGATGCTTGATATAATTTCTATCTTCTTGAATTTGAAGAGATTTTGCCTGTGACCCAGCATATGGTCTATCTTTGAAAATGACCCATGTGCACTTGAGAAGAATGTATATTCTGTGGCTTTGGGGTGAAATGTTCTGAAGATGTCAATTAATTCCATCTGGTCCAGTGAGTCATTTAAGATTGCTGTTTCTTTGCTGATTTTTTGTTTAGAGGATTTGTCCAGTGGTGATAGTGGGGTATTAAAGTCTCCTACTATGATTGTATTGCTATTAATCTCTCCCTTGATATCCTCCAGGAGTTTTTTTATGTATTTGGGTGCTCCTATATTGGGAGCGTATATGTTTACCAGAATTATTTCTTCTTGTTGGATTTCTCCCTTTAGTATTATGAAGTGGCCTTCCTTATCTCTTGTTATGGCATTTACTTTGAGGTCTATTTTGTCAGATATAAGTATTGCTACCCCTGCTTTTTTTTCATTTCCATTTGCCTGAAAGATATTTTTCCATCCCTTCACTTTCAATCCGTGTGAGTCTCTTGTTCTGAGGTGGGTCTCTTGTAGACAGCATATACATGGGTCGTGTTTTCTTATCCATTCAGCTACTCGATGTCTTTTGATTGGAGCATTTAGTCTGTTTACATTTAAAGTTATTACTGAAAGGTATTTGTTTGCAGTCATATCTATTTTTGTGTCTGTATTCCTTCTTACCTGTTTATTTCTTCTTTTTACAGTATTCCCTTTAGCAATTCTTGCATTGCTGGTTTGGTGGTGATAAACTCCCTGAGGCTTTTTTTGTCTGCAAAGCTCCTGATTTCCCCTTCAATTTTGATTGATAGTCTTGCTGGATATAGTATTCTTGGATTCAGTCCTTTGCTTTGCAACACTTTGTATACCTCCTTCCATTCACTTCTAGCTTGTTGTGTTTCTGATGAGTAATCATTTGACAATCTGATGGGTGTTCCTTTGTAGGTAACTCTCTGTCTCTCTCTTGCCGCCTTTAGGATTCTCTCTTTATCATTTATATTTGCCATTGAAATTATGACATGTCTTGGTGTGGGTCTTTTGGGGTTGATCCTGCTTGGGACTCTCTTTACTTGCATAACTTTTATCTTTCCCATATCCGGGAAGTTTTCTGTCATTATTTCTTCAAATAGATTTTCTAAACCCTGCTGCTCTTCTTGTCCTTCTGGCAGCCCTATTATACGCATGTTACTTCGTTTCATGTTGTCCCGAAGCTCCCTTAGGCTTTCCTCCTGCTTTTTAATTTTTTTCTCCAATTGCTGTTCAGCTTGAGCTTGTTTCTGTACCTGATCTTCTAACTCACTAATTCGGTCCTCTGCTTCTTGTAGTCTACTGTTGAAACTTTCCATGGTGTTTTTGATTGTAGCTATATCACTCTTCATTTCTTCCTGATTCTTGCATAAGTTGTTGATTTTCTCATCCATCCGTTGTATAAATTCCACGACCATTACTCTGAACTCCTTTTCGGTCATGTTGCAAGCTTCAGTTTCACTAATTTCCTTTCTTGGCGACTCCACATTTTCTTTCCTCTGTGAGATATTTCGTTTCCCCATTCTGGCTATTACCAGAAAGCTCAAGTTTCCGTTTGCGTGGACCTGGGCCGTGTGCTGTGGGGACTTCGCTCCACCCGAGTTTCACTGGAGTGCTCTGACACTAGGACGTGTGGCTGCCTTTGGTTGGTGGGAACCAGACTTGCCCAGGGTCAGTGTCCCCAGTGTTCTGTGTGGTCTCGTGTGCACACTTGGAATCAGGGGCCCTGTCTGCACCACACTGTTGGTATGCGCCGAAAACGAGATCCTTAGGATGTGCCAGGAGTCAGAGTTTCCCTGTGTCTGCACCAAGACTCGAGTGTCAAAGTCTCTGTTGCCTTGTGAGGTTTCTCGTTGAGAATCAGGGTCCCTGTGTGTGCATGCACCAACAATTGGGGTCGCTGGCTCTTAGTGTGAATGCGCTGTGAGTCAGGGATCCCCGGCAGCTGTGTCCGGCGTGCCAAATTCCCTGAAGTGGAGCTGCGTCCTGTGTGTGCTCTCTCTACTGAGCCAAACCGGCTAGAGCGCACATTCTTAAAATCCTGAAGGTGAGCTGACTCTGTGGTGCACTCTCCCAAAGTCCCGGAAGGGGGGCGGAGTCCGTCCTGCGCGCCAACTTCCCCGAAGGGAAGCCCTTCTGTGCACGCTCTAAGATTCCCAGAAGGGGGAGCTGTGACCCGCAAGCCAAATTCCCCGAAGGGGAGCCCTCTGTGCGCACTGACAGATTTCCCCGACCGGGAGCTGCTTCTGTCCCGTGAGGCGCCAAATTCCCTAGTGGGGAGCGCGTCCCTGCGCAAAGCTCAGCAGCTTGGGCGAGGGGCGGGTCTATCAGTTACTATGGCGCTCTCGGCGCGCCTGTGAGCGCTCAGCAGCTTGGGGGAGGGGCGGGTCTATCAGTTACTATGGCGCTCTCGGCGCGCCTGCTGGGAGTGGGGTAGGCTCTTTGACTCACGGAATTCTGCTGAGAAGTCTGGATTCTTGTTTGTTGGTGTGAAGCTGTGATAGCAGTTCTCTGTGCCCAGTGGCTGCAGGGTCCTGGTTTGTGTCAGAAGCCAGGATCCGCGTCTCAGGCAGCTCTGTTTCCCAAGATGGCGTGGTCTCCGCGTCCGCACCAGCCGCTGAGAAGTGTCCGCTTTGTGCGCGGGGCTGCGCCATCTAGGACTGCCCAGTTAGGGAGCCCCTTGGAAGACGTGCAGAATCTAACTGACCCTAGCTCACACACACACACACACCACACACGTCTACACTCTCCTCTATGGGTTCCTCACTCGCACTCTCTCCCTACCTTCCAGCCGGTCGCCATCTTTTTTCCTTCCCTTCTTTTTTATTCTTTTTCTTTTCTTTCTTACTTCATTTTCTCAATATGATTTTTGCACTCCTTTTTTTCTTTTTTTCGTATCTTCTAATTCTCTTTTCTCTGGTGGTCACCTTTATTTGGGGTTTTTAGTATCGTGAATACATTTGAGTACAGTGCCTTGTGTGTTTTGCCTTTTTGTATTGTATTTTGTCCCTTTAAATCAATGCAGTAGAGAGAGACCTACATAACCAATACCCAAAGAAGAGAGATCATGGGAAGACAAAGAAATAGCCCACATATGAAAGAAAAGGAGGCATCACCAGAAAAGAAAGTAAAAGAAATAGAGACAAGCAATATGTCAGAGAAGGAAATCTGAGAAATGGTCATAAGGTCACTGAAAAGAATGGAATACAAATTCAACAATATGTGTAAGAACTGAGAGGAAATGAAGAAGATCCAAGAAGAAATAAAAAATGACATTGCTGCTATAAAGAACTCAATAGAAAGCATCAACAGAAGACTAAAAGAAGCAGAGGGCCACATCAGTGAGCCAGGAGACAAGATAGAAAAAATACCCAAGCATTGCAGCATCTAAAAAAAAAAACTTAAAAAACAGGAGGAGAGCCTATGGGAACATTGGGACAACATGAAATGAAACAACATCCGCATAATATGGGTGCCAGAAGGAGAGGAAACTGAGCAAGTAAGAGAAAACCTGTTTGAAGAAATAATGACGGAAAGCTTCCCTGATATAGGGAAGAAAAAAACTCACACAAGTCCAAGAAGCTCACAGAGTCCCCCCCAAAAAAATGAACCCCAAAAGACCGATGCCAAAGCACATTATAATTAAACTAGGTGGGGGGGTGTCCCTCAGGTCAGCCTACATCCTCTTCAATCTGGGCACCCCTCGAGGGATGTCCCGTTTAGGCCCAATCCTGGTGGGATCGGGCAGTCGGACATCCCTCTCACAATCCAGGACTGCTGGTTCCCAACTGCTCGCCTGCCTGCCTTCCTGATTGCCCCTAACTGCTTCTGCCTGCCAGCCTGATCACCCCCTAACCACTCCCCTGCCAGCCTGATTGATGCCTAACTGCTCCCCTACCAGCCTGTTTGCCCCTAACTGCCTTCCCATTTAGGCCTGGTAACCCCTAACTGCCCTCCCCTGCAGGCCTGGACCCCCCCCTCAACTGCTCTCCCCTGCAGGCCTGGGTCCCACCCAACTGCCCTTCCCTGCAGGCCCAGTCACCCCCAACTTCCCTTCTCTGCTGGCCTGGTCAACCCTAAATGCCCTCCCCTGCAGGCTTGATTGCCCCCAACTGCCCTCCCTTGCAGGCCTGGTCCCTCCCAACTGCCCTCCCCTGCTGGCAATCTTGTGCCGGCCATCTTCTGTCCACATGGGGGCAGGACCTTTGACTACATGTGGACAGCCATCTTGTGTGTTGGAGTGATGGTCAATCTGCATATTACTCTTTTATTAGATAGGATAGAGGCCTGGGTGCGGGCCAGCTGGTTTGCCCTGAAGGGTATCCCGGATCAGGGTGGGGGTTTCCCTTGGGGTGTGGGGTGGCCTGGGTGAAGGGCCTGTGGTGGTTTTCAGCCTGGCCACACCCCCTGGTGACCCAAGCAGAGGCCCTGGTATCTGGGATTTATGTATCTTCTACAATTGAAACTTTGTAGCCTGGAGCGGAGCCAAGCCTCCTGCTTGCTCCATGCCTGGAAGCTATTTCTTTTGGGGTTTGTGTATCTTCTATAATTGAAACTTTGTAGCCTGGAGCAGAGGCCTAGGCCAGCCAGGGCTGCAGAAGCTTTGCTTCCTCCATTGCCGGGGGCAACCCTTGCCTCCTGCTCTTTCCAGCTCAGTGGCTGCCACCATTTCTGTTTGGATTTGTTTACCTTCTATAATTGAAACTTTGTAGCCTTGAGTGGAGGCTTAGGCCGGCAAAGGCAGGCGGAAAGCTTGGCTTCCTTTGTTACCGGGGGAACCCAAGCCTCCCTCCTGCTCTCTGTGGCTGTAGCCATCTTGGTTGGGTTTATTTGCATATTTGCTCCTGATTGGTTGTGGGTGTGGCTTGTGGGTGTAGCGGAGTTAGGGTCAATTTGCATATTACTCTTTTATTAGGTAGGATTGGCAAACACCAACGACAAAGTAAGAATATTAAAAGTGGCTACAGAGAGACAGAAACTTAACTACAAAGGATCCCCTATCAGACTAGCAACTGACTTTACATAAGGATAGAGTTCTATCAAGTCCCATTCCATCAGGCCATAAGGGAATGGAATGAAATATACAAAGTCATGCAAAGGAAGGGTCTGAATCCAAGAATACTGTACCCAGCAAGGATATCAATAAAAATTGAGGTGGAAATCAGGAACTTCACAGACAAAAAAGGACTAAGGGAGTTTATTACCACCAAACCAGCAATGCAAGAAATGCTAAAGGGTCTGCTGTAAAAAGAAGAAATAGGAAGCAAGAAGGAACACAGGCATAAATATTAAAAATGGTGACAAACAAGTACCTATCAATAATAACTTTAAATGTAAATGGATTAAGTGCCCCAATCAAAAGACATAGGGTAGATGAGTGGATAAGAATAAATGATTCATATATCTGCTGACTAGTGGAAACCCACCTCAGAAAAAAGGACTCACACAGACTTATGGTGAAGGGATGGAAAAAGGTTTTTCAGGTGAATGGAAATGAAAAAAAAGCTGGGGTACCAATACTTATATCTGACAAATTAGATCTCAAAGTGAAGGACATAACAAGATATAAGGAAGGTCACTTCATAATACTAAAGGGAGCAAACCAACAAGAAGAAATAACTCTGGTAAACATATACGCACCCAATACAGGAGCACCTAAATACATTAAAAAAAATTCTGGAGGCTATAAAGGGAGAGATTGACAGCAATACAGTCATATTAGGGGACTTTAATATCCCACTATCAACACTGGACAAATCCTCTAGACAAAAAAATCAACAAAGAAACACCAATCCTAAATGACTCACTAGATCACATGGAATTAATTGACATCTTCAGAACATTTCACCCCAAAGCCACAGAATATACATTCTTCTCAATTGCACATGGGTTATTTTCAAAATTAGACCATATATTGGGTCACAGTCCAAGTCTCTTCAAATTCAAGAAGATAGAAATCATATCAAGCTTCTTCAAGATCACAATGGCATAAAACTAGAAATCAACTACAATAAAAACAATAAAAAATCAAACACGTGGAAGCTAAATAGCCTTCTACTAAACAATGACTGGGTTACCAGAGAGATCAAAGAAGAAATAAAAAGCATCATAGCAACAAATGACAATGAAAACACAGCAATCCAAAATCTATGGGACACAATGAAAGCAGTCTTGAGAGGGAAGTTAATAGCTCTACAAGCCTACCACAAAAAAAAAAAAAAAATACAATGGTAATAAATTACCTAACCCTACAACTTAAAGAATTAGAAAGAGAGCAACAAGAAAATCCCAGCATAAGCAGAAGGAAGGAAGTAATGAAGATCCGAGTGGAGATAAATGAAATAGAGACCAAAAAAATAAATAAATAACAATACAAAAGATCAACAAAACTAAGAGCTGGTTCTTTGAAAGGATAAACAAGATTGATGAACCTCTAGCCAGGCTCACCAAAAAGCAAAGAGAGAGGACCCAAATAAACAAAATCAGAAATGAAAGAGGTGAAATAACAACTTATCCCACAGAAATACAAATGATTATGAAAAAATAGTATGAACAACTCTATTCTAACAAAATGGACAACCTAGATGAAATGGACATATTCCTAGAAAAATACAAGCTCCCAAAACTCAACCAAGAAGAAGCAAAAAACCTGAATAAGCAGATAACTTCCAAAGAAATTGAAACAGCTATCAAAAATATTCCAGCAAACAAAAGCCATGGTCTAGACGGCTTTACAGGGGAGTTCTACCAAGCATTCAAAGAAGAACTAAAACCTATCCTACTCAGACTATTCCAAAAAATTTAAGAGGAAGGAACACTTCCAAGTTCTTTCTATGAAGCCAGAATTACCCTAATCCCAAAACCAGATAAAGACACCACAAAAAAAGAGAACTACAGGCCAATATCCTTGATGAACATAGATGCTAGAATCCTCCACAAAATTCTAGCAAATCAGATTCAGCAATACATTAGAAAGATCATACACTATGATTAACGCTGGTGGTCTTAATCCGGCTTCTGCAAGGGGGGTTCAGAAACCTGGAGAAGGGGCTGTGTGTAAATTAAATAAGAGTCCAGAGACTAAACATAATTTTGAAAGGCATTTGGGGGGGGGGGGATGCAGAGGACCTTGGCTGAAGAAACCAAGTTCTCCTCGTCTCAGGGCTCTTGCTTTTTATTAACACAAATTGTTCTAAGGCAAGGTGGAGATATACAAATCAAAGGGTAGAGTTAGGTACAGAATCCATTGTCATATTGTGGAATTACCTTCGGCTGTTCAGGTGTTTCCCCAGTAGGAGGCAATAACATGTAGATTAAGATGCCCTGAACTGTCTGAGAATCAATTTATGTATTCTTTTCAGGTTTGGGGAAATGCCTTTAGCCCTTCCCAACAGGTGATAACATATGTGACTCAGCCCTTGTTGAGTCCCCAAGTTCCATCAACCTTTCGATGAAACTCTTGCAATTATGACATGCTGGAATTGGCTTCCGGCACATGACCAAGTGGGATTTATTCTAGGGATGCAAGGATGATACAATATCTGCAAATCAATAAATGTGATACATCACATAAATAAACTGAGAGACAAAAATCACATAATCATATCAATTGATGCAGAAAAAGCATTTGACAAAATCCAACACCCTTTCTTGATAAAAGCTCTCAGCAAAGTGAGAATAGAGGGATCATACCTCAACATAAGAAAAGCCCTATATGACACACCTAAGCCAACATCATACTCAATGGGCAAAAACTAAACCCATTTCCCCTAAGAACAGGAAAAGACAAGGATGGCCACTTTCACCACTCCTGTTCGACATAGTACTAGAAGTATTTGCCATAGCGATCAGACAAGAAGAAATAAAAGCTAACCAAATTGGAAAAGAAGAAGTAAAACTGTCCTTATTTGCAGATGACATGATATTATACATAGAAAACCCCAAAGACTCCATCAAAAACTACTAGACCTAATAAATGAATTTGACAATGTAGCAGGATACAAAATTAACATCCAGAAATCTATGGCCTTTTTATACATCAATAATGAACTCACTGAAAGAGAAATGAAAAAAAAGTCCTGTTTACCATAGCACACAAAAAAATTAAGATACCTAGGAATAAACTTAACCAAGGACATAAAAGATATATACTTGGAAAACTACAGGACATTGAAAAAAGAGATAGAGAAAGACATAAACAAATGGAAGAACATACCATGTTCATGGATTGGGAGAATCAACATCATTAAAATGTCCATACTACCTAAAGCAATCTATAGATTCAATGCAATATCTATTAAAATACCAATGGCATGTTTCAAAGGTCTAGAACAAACTCTCCAAAAATTCATCTGGAATAAAAAAAACACCCTGAATACCCACAGCTGTCTTGAGAAAGAAGAATAAAGTTGGAGGGATCACAATACCAGACATCAAACTATATTACCAAGCCACAGTTCTCAAAACTGCCTGGTACTGGCACAAGAACAGACATATAGACCAATGGAACAGAATAGAGGACCCAGAAATTGACCTAAGCCATTATACTCGATTAATATTTTACAAAGGAGGCAAGAGCATACAACAGAGTCAAAACAGCCTCTTTAATAAATGGTGTTGGGAAATTTGGTCAGATACATGCAAAAAAATGAAACTAGAGCAACAACTTAAATCATACACAAAAACTCAAAATGGCTAAAGGACTTGAATGTAAGATGGGAAACCATAAAAATCCTGCATGACTCCATAGGCAGCAAAATTGCAGACATGTGTCATAACAATATCTTTTCAGACACAGATCCTAAGGCTAGAGAGACTAAAGGAGAAAATTAAAAAATGGGACTACATCAAAATAAAAAGCTTCTGCACAGCAAAAGAAACCATCGACAAAACAACAAGAAAGCCCACTTGCATGGGAGAACATATTTGCCAATGTTATCTCTGATAAGGGTTTAATCTCCAACATTTACAGGGAACTCATACAATTTAACAAAAGGAAGATAAACAACCCAATCAAAAAAAGAGTAAAGGACCTAAAATAGACACTTTTCAAAAGAAGACATTCAGAAAGCCAAGAGACACATGAAAACATGCTCAAAGTCACTAGTCATCCGAGAGATGCAAATCAAAGCAACAATGAGTTATCACCTCACACCTGTCAGAATGGCTATCATCAACAAATGAACAAATGACAAGTGCTGGAGAAGATGTGGAAAAAAGGAACCCTCCTTCACTGTTGGTGCGGATGCAGACAGGTGCAGCCATTGTGGAAAACAGTATGGCGTTTCCTCAAAAATTTAAAAATGGAACTGCCTTTTGACCCAATAATACCACTTCTAGGAATAGATCCCAAGAAAACAGAAACACCAATCAGAAAGGACATATGCATCCCTATGTTCATAGCAATACAATTTACAATAGCTAAGATTTGGAAACAGCCTAAATGACCATCAGCAGATGAGTGGATTAGAAAACTATGGTGCATCTACACAATGGAATACTACGCTGGTATAAAAAAGAAGGAATTCTTACCATTTGCAGCAGCATGGATTAAACTGGAGAGCATTATGCTAAGTGAAATAAGCCAGGCAGTAAAAGAAAAATACCACATGATCTCACTCATTTATGGATAATAAAGAGCATTATAACCTGATTAACAAAAAAATAGATACAGAGGCAGAAAAGCATCAAACAGACTGTCAAATTACAGTGGGAAGTCTGGGGAGTGTAGGGGGGTTGGTAAGAGATCAACCAAAGGACTTGTATGCATGCATATAAGCATAACCAATGGACACAAGACACTGGGGTGGAGGTGGGGTGAGGTCATGTGCCAGGGGAAGGTCAATGGGGGAAAAAAGGAGACATATGTACTACTATTTGTAATACTTTAAACAATAAAATTAAATTTAATTTAAAAAAAAAAAAAAACCTCCCTTACAGCCCAGCTGATGTGGCTCAGTCAGTGAGCATCAACCTATGAACCATGAGGTCACAGTTTGATTTCTGGTCAGGGCACATGACCGGGTTGTGGGCTCGAGTCCCAGTAGGGGGTGTGGAGGAGGCAGCTGATTAATGATTATCTCTCATCATGATGTTTCTATCTATTCCTTTCTCTCTGAAATTAATAAAAATATATTAAAATTGCCCTAGCCTGTTTGGCTCAGTGGATAGAGCATCAGCCTAGGAACTGAAGGGTCCAGGTTCAATTCCGATCAAGGGCACATGTCTAGGGTGTGGGCTCGATCCCCAGCAGGAGGCATGTAGTAGGCAGCCAATCAATGATTCTCTCTCATCATTAATGTTTCTATCTCTCTCTCCCTCTTTCTTCCTCTCTGAAATCAATAAAAATATATTAAATTAAATAAAACATCAACCACAATGGGAAGGCTCACATAACACACATAGGGGACATTCCTGGAGGACCTATCTCAGGTGAGCAGGGAGATTGTACCACTAAGCCCAACAATACACCAAATAAATAAAACAATTATAACAAGACTTGAAGACAAAGATTTATCTAATACACAGAAACAAATACAAAGAAACATCCAGATATTCCAAAATGGCTACAAAGTAGGTAGAACCTACGCTCACCTCGTCCCAGTACCAAACCAAATTTTCAGCTAAAGTATAGAGCAAGAAACCTGAAGAACCAACTGAAGCATGGCTGAATAGAAGAATTATAGCCAAGGATTTGCAGAAGAAGCCACATATAGACTGGTAAAAAGGGCAGAGATGTAGAAAGGGCTACCCTCAATACCCACATGCATAGGCTGAGAAGCTAGAGGAATATCTTGGCTGCAAAAGTCCCCCCTGAAAATCATGGGAGTCTCAACCCCATGCTGGAATCCCCAGTCCAGAGCACCAGAGCTGGAAAGAGGTGCCTGCATGGCATCTGGCAGTGAAAAGCAGTGGGGACTCTACCTGGAAGAGTAAATGCATTGGATCTTCCTCTTGAACCCTCACCCAGGGTTCCCGTAGAGGGAAAGTGACTCAGGGAGTATGGGAATCATAAAGAGAAGATCTGTGTGGCATGGCCCTGAGGAGAGATCTGGAGGGCCTGCTGTCAAAGTTCTTGCACTGAGTGCCTATTCCACACCACCACACTCAGACACCATCTTTTCCGGGTCAAGCACACCTATTCCTACAGTACCAGCCTGAATAGTGCACTAACCTGGACCTCCAACTACTAATGACAACAGTCCTTCAGAAAGCTCTGTTGACTGCATCCCACAGGGACCATTGGTGTGCTCTTTTTCTGGAAAAGCTCTTGGCAGACACTCAGACAGTCATTGATTTTTTTGGCTTTAAAATGGGATACATTCTTACTCCACTCTCACATGTAGCCAACACTTGCCTCCTACCCACCTTGTGATTATCTCAGACTGTCCTTTTTTATTCCTGACTTCTGGTGGCCCTGCCCTGCTGAGCTCAGTTCCATGGGGGAAAGGGAGTGCTGCTCAGAGCTGGGATCTTCAGAGTGTATTTCCCTCAAAGGCTCTTGCCCAGCACTTTGATGGATGCTGGGTGGTGCATCTGTAGCACAGAGTTGGTGGAGGGAAAGGACATTCTCAACCACCTGCAGACTTGGCCAGCTCCATTCCCAACAAGAGATTCTTTTTATTGTCCTTTAGAGTCCCAGTGGCTCTGTCCTGCTGAGCTTGTTCCTGTAGTGGGGCCTATACCCACTTGAATTTACTGTGTGAGTGCTAGGAGAGCTAGTGTTAGAGACTGGCAGAGACTGAGTGGTATGGCTTTAAAGTAGGGACCACTGTCTCCCCAATGAGTGCCTGACAATGCTACCCCCAACAGGAGAGCCATTAGCTTGGTCCTCGTAGGCCTTGGTTGACCTAGTTGCCCCACCCTCCCTATCTCATGCCTTGTTGAAGGGTTTGTGGGTTACAGACACCCTGAGCACTCTCTACAGTCTTTTTTCAGAAGGCTTTGTAGGAAGACCAGGTAACTTCATGGGAAAATAGAGTAGTTGATAAGTAGAGGCAGAACTTAGGGTGCCTTGGCCTTTTTTTCTTTAGAACATTCCAGCAAGTTTCAACATTTATTTTTATTATTTTATTTTAGAGAGAGTGAGGGACAGAGACAAAGAGAGAAAGACAGAAAGAGAGAAGCATTGATCTGTTGTTCCATAATAAGCACTAAAAAGTACATAAAAACCATAAATAAGAACCAGTTAGAAATGAAGAATACACTAGAAAGTATCAACAGTAGGTTAGATGAAGCAGCAAATCAAATCAGCAATTCAGATGACAAGATAACAGAAAACACCAATGCAGAGAAGCAAATAAAAAAAAGAAATTTTGAAAATGAGGAAAATCAAAGGGTCCTCTGGGACAACATCAAGCATAACAACATGCACATCATAGGAGTACCAAAAGGAAAAGAGAGAGAGCAAGGGATTGAGAACATTTTTGAAGAAATTATAGCTAAAATCTTCATTAACCTGGTGAGGGAAAAAGACATACAAGTCAAGGAAGCACAGAGAGTCCCAAACCAGATAAATGCAAAAAGGCTGACACCAAGATACATTATAACTAAAATGACAAAAGTTAAAGATAAAGAGACTATCTTAAGAGCAGCAAGAGAAAGACAATTAGTTACCTACTAGAGAATTCCCATAAGGTGGCCAACTAATTTCTCAACAAAAACTCTTCAGCCAGAAGAAATTGGCATGAAATATTTAAAGTGATGAAAATCAGGGACCTACAACCAAGACTACTCTATCCAGCAAAGCTATCATTTAAAATTGAAGGTGAAATAAAGACCTCCCCAGACCAAAAAAATAGCTAAAGAACTTCATTACCACCAAACCAGCAAGAAATGTTCAAGACCCTGTTTTAAGAACAACAGAAAAAAGAAACAGAGAGAGAGAGATAAAAATAAAATGGCAATAAATAAGTATTGAATAATAATAACTTTAAATGTAAATGGATTAAACGTACCATTCAAAAGCCATAGGACAGCTGAATGGATAAGAATACATGACCCATAGCAGTATATGCTCTCTATAAGAGACCCATCTCAGAACAGAAGATACACACAAATTGAAAGTGAAGGGATTTTTTTTAAAAAAAGATATTCCATGCATATAAACAGCAACAACAAAATTCTGGGATAGCAATACTTATATCAGACAAAATAGATTTCAAAATAAACACCATAACAAGAGACAAAGAAGGACATCACATAATACTAAAGGGATTAATCCAATAAGAGGATATAACCCTTGTAAACATATAAGCACCCAATATAGAAGCAAATAATATATAAAGCAAATTTTGGTGGACCTAAAAACAGAGGTCAACAATAACACAGTCATAGTAGGGGATTTTAACACCACATTGACATCAATGGATATCTCTTCCAGACAAAAAATCAACAAGGCAACTATGACCTTAAACAACACACTGGACCAGATGGATTTAATTTATATTTATAGAGCATTTCACACAAAGTAGCAAAATATACATTCTTTTCAAGGGCAGTAATAAATCAAAGCCCTGGATCAAATGGCTTTGCAGTTAAACTTTACCAAACTTAAAGAAGAATTAACAACTATCCTTTTCAAACTATTTCAAAACATTTAAGAGGATAAAAGATTGCCAAACTCATTTTCTGAGGCCAACATTATGCTGATTCTAAAGGCAGAGAAAGACCCTGCAAAGAAAGAAAATTATAGGCCAATATTCTGATGAACAGAGATGCAAAAATTCTCAACAAAATAACAGCAAGCCTAATTCAGCAATACATTAAAAAGATCATGCACCATGATGAAAAGGGATTTATTCTGGGGATGCAATGTTGGTACCATATTTGCAAAACAATAAACATGACATATGACAAGACAAAGTGAAGGATAAAAATTGCATGATCATATCAATAGATGCAAAATGAGCATTTGAGAAAATCTAGCACCCATTTATGGTAAAATCTCTCAGCAGAGTAAGAATAGAGAGAACATACCATAACATAATAAAGGCTATATATGACAAACCCACAGCTAACATCATACTCCCTGGGGAAAAAATAAAGACATTTTCCTTAATTGCAAAAACAAGACAGTGATGTCCTTTCTCATCACTCTTATTCAACATAATACTGGAAGTCCTAGCCACAGTAATCAGATAAGAAGAAAAAATAAAAGGCATCCAAATTAGAAAGGAAGAAGTAAAAATGTCATTATTTACAAATGATACAATACTGTATGTACAAAACCCTAAAGATTCCACACACACACACAAAAAAAAAAAAAACCCACTAGAACTGATAAATGAATTCGGTTAAGTAGAAGGATACAAAAAAAAGAAAATACCCAGAAGTCAGTTGCATTTTTGTATACTATTAATGAATTAACAGAAAAGGAATCTAAGAAAACAATCCTAATTACAATTACATCAAAACTAGAACCCTAGAAATAAAAGTAACCAGATGATAAAAGATCTATACGAAGAAAATTATAAGATCCTGAATAAAGAAAATATAAATAGAGGCATATACCATGCTCATGGATAGAAAAAATGCACATCATTTAAATATCCATCTTACCCAAAGACATCTACAGATTCAGTGCAATTCCTATCAAGATACTAATGGCGTATTTCACAGAATGAAACAAACAATTCAAAATTGTATATAAAACCACAAAACACCCCAAACAGCCCGAGCAATCTTGATTTAAAAAAAAAAAGTTGGAGATATTATGCTACCTGATATCAAATATACTATAAGTCTAAAGTAATCAAAACATTACAGTCCTGACATAAAAACACATAGGTTAAATGGAACAGAAAAAAACTGTCCAGAAATAAACCAATAATTATATGGTTAATTAATATTTTACCAAAAAGGCAAGACTATATAAAGACCATCAAACAATTCAAAATTGTATATAAAACCACAAAACACCCCAAACAGCCCGAGCAATCTTGATTTAAAAAAAAAAAAGTTGGAGATATTATGCTACCTGATATCAAATATACTATTAGTCTAAAGTAATCAAAACATTACAGTCCTGACATAAATGTACACATAGGTTAAATGGAACAGAAAAAAAACTGTCCAGAAATGAACCAATAATTATATGGTTAATTAATATTTTACCAAAAAGGCAAGACTATATAAAAACCATCTATTCAAGAAATGGTGCTGAGGAAATTGGACAGATACATGAAAAAAATGTAACTATATCACACCACATACAAGAATAAACTCAAAAGGGATTAAAGACTTCAATGTAACACCCTAAACCATAAAAACCCTAGAACAAAACATAGGCAGTAAAATCTCTGACATTTGTCCTAGCAATATTTTTATATATACATATACTAGAGGCCCAGTGCATTAAATGCATGCACTTGTGGGGGCCCTCAGTCTGGCCTGAGCCTTCTTGTACTCCTGGAGCTCTCAAGGGATGTCTGACTCCCAGCAGACAGACATACTTATCACTGCTGCAGAGGCAGGAGAGGCTCCTGCCACCACCACTGCACTCGCCAGCCACGAGCCTGGCTTCTGGCTGAGCAGCACTCCCCCTGTGGGAACACACTGACTACCTTGGGGCAGTTCCTGTGTTGAGTGTCTTCCCCCTGGTGATCAGTGAGCATGATAGCAACTGGTCGTTCCACCATTCAGTTGATTTGCATATTAGCCTTTTATTATATAGGATATCTCCTCAGGCAAGGGACACAAAAGAAGAAATAAATAATTGGGACTATATCAAAGTTTTTGCACACCAAAGGAAACCATCAACAAAATGAAAAGACAACCCACTGAATGGAAGAACATATTTGCCAATGATGCATCGGATAAGGGGTTAATATCCAAATACTTTTAAATTCATACAACTCAAGAGAGAGAGAGAGAGAGAGAGAGAGAGAGAGAGAGAGAGAGAGAGAGAGAGAGGATGTTTTTTTCTGTATCTTAGTTATAATTCCAGTTTGGTCCTGGGAGAATGTCAGTGTAGCCTCCGTTTACTCTGTGCCCATTTTAGAACCTACATGTGTTTCAAGTGTACAACCCCTTGATTAGGCATTTTTGTAACTTAAAAAGTGATCACATCAATAAATCTAGTTCCATATATAGTTATTTTAATATTATTGATCAATTTCCCTATGCTATATTTTACAACGCCATCACTATTCTATAACTACCAATTTGTAGTTCTAACTCTTGGCATCCTTCTCCCCAACCCTCTTCCCACCTAAGAATTGTCAAGATGTTTTTTGTATCTGTGAATTTGCTACTAGTCTGATTGTTTCTTTATTGTCATTCTTAGATTCCACATATAAGAAATTATATGGTATTTGCCTTTCTCTGGCTAATTTCACTTATCATAATACCCTCTTGAGCCATTTCTATCGGCTTTTCCATAAAAATAGCCTGTCTTAACTAAAGCTGTTGACATTCCTAAAATTTTTCACAAAAGCAGCATCTGCCTCTGCATAACCCATATCTCTTGGTAATTGGCTCCAGACCCCTCAGTAGTGACAGCCAGCCTTTGTTGATGGCTTGGCCTCCCCTGGGAAGCTCAAAGCCCAGTAGCCAAATGCAGATTGCTTTGTAGCTCATGGCAGGATGCCGGGATAGGGAACAAGAGGCAGCTGACTTTGGCCTATACCTCCCAGGAGGCTGCAGAGCCAGCACACCTGTTGGACAGCTTGAGACCATTCAGAAGCATCAGCCAAACACCTCCATGTGTTACACACTCAAGGGGAAGACCCTGTGAATACCTGAGTTCTGCTGAAGTGAGTTCTGGTTCATGGGGTCAACGCCAGCACAAAAGATTCTCCATGATGGTCACAGCAGTCCTCACAGCTGTTCAGCCTTGGGGTAAATGCCTTCCATCGGTGTGCCAACAGAAATCAAGGCTCAACTACAACAGGAGGTTAAACACAGCCAATAGGGAAATGCATATTGAGCACCCAGCTCAAGTGACAAAGGAGGCTGCACTACTGGGTCCTATAGGATACCTACTACATACGGCCCCTCTACCAAGACCAGCAGATGTAGAAGCTCTTCCTAGTAATAGAAACTAACACAGAAGACAGCCAAAATGAGAACACAAAGGAACATGTCCCAAATGAAAAAAGCAAAACTCCAGAAAAAGAACTAAACAAAATGAGGACAAGCAATTTACCAGATGTAAAGTTCAAAACACTGCTTTTGATGATGCCCAAGGAACTTAGGGGAAAAGTATTAGAACTTAGTGAGAACTTCAACAAAGAGATCGGAAATGCCCAGCTGCTGTGCCATCAAAGCATAAACCGGAAGTTGACGGTTCAATTCCCAGTCAGGGCACATGCCTGTGTTGTGGGCTTAATCCCCAGTAGTGGGCATGCATGAGGCAGCTGAACAATGATTCTTTCTCATTATTGATGTCTCTCTCTCTCTCTCTCTCTCTCTCTCTCTCTCTCTCTCTCTCCCTTCCTCTCTGAAATAAAAAAAAAAGAGATATGAAAAACAACAATGGAGATAGAAAACAAAAAAGAACCTGTCCGAAATGAAGAATACACTTACTGAAATAAAAAGTACATTACAGGAAATCAACAGTAGAGTATATAAAGTAGAGGACCTAATTAATTATTTTAAAGATAAGGAAGCAGAAAACACCCAATCAAAATAGTAAAAAGAAAAAAGCATCTAAAATAATGAGGACAATATAAGGAGCTACTGAAACAACTACAAGATTACAAATATTCACATTATGGGGGTGCTGGAAGGAGAAGAGAGAAAGAAATTGAAAACCTATTGGAAAAAATAATGATGGGAAACATCCCTAACATGGTGAAGAAAATAGACATACAAGTCCAGGAAGCATAGAGTGTTCCAAACAAGATTAAACCAAAGAGGCCCACACCAAGATACATCATAATTAAAAATCCAAATATTAAAAACAAAAATAAAATCTTAAAAGTATCAAGAGAAATGCAGTTAGTTGCCTACAAGGGAGCTCTCATATGACTGTCAGCTGATTTCTCAACAGAAACTTTGCAGTCCTGGTGGGATTGGCATGAAATATTCAAACAGCTAAAAAACAAGGACCTACAATTAAGATTGCTCTACCCAGCAAAGATGTCATTTAAAATCCAAGGACAAATAAAGAGCTTCCCAGAAAAAAAAAAGTTAAACAAGTTTATCATCAAAAAAACAGAATTATAAGAAGTGTTAAAGGGTCTTTAAGAAGAAAGAGGAAGAGGAGTAGGAGGGGGAGGAAAGGAGAAGGAGGAAATGAAAAAAATCAAAAACATGAATAATAAAATGGCAATAAATACATATCTATCAGCTATTATTTCAAATGCAAATGGATTAAATGTTCCAGACAAAAGGTATACAGTGACTGAGTGGATAACAAAACAAGGCCCTTACATATGCTGTCTACAGGAGACTCACTTCAGATAGAAATACACACATAGACTGAAAGTAAAGGGATAAAAAAGATATTGTATAAAAATGGAAACAAAAAATAAAATCTGGGGAACCGATACTTATATCAGACAAAATATACTTTAAAACAAAGGCTATAACAAGAGACAAAGAAAGATCCATCATTTTCACTTCTGAGTATTTATCCAAAGAAACCCAAAACACTAAAATGAAAACACATATATGCATATGTTCATTGCAGCATTATTTACAATAGCCAAGATATGAAAGCAACCTAAGTGTCAACACCATCAATAAATGATTAGATGCCCGGACCCATGTGGCTCAGATGATTGGGAGTTGTTCAATGTGATGAAAGGTTGACAGTTCAATTCCCGGTCAGGGCATATAGGTTGAAGGCTTGATCCACAGTTGGGAGTGTGCAGAAGGCATCTGATAAAGGTTTCATTCTCACATCAATGTTTCTCTCTCCCCCCACCCCACTTTCTCTGTCTCTCAAATTCCATTTTTAAAATCTTTTTTAAAAATGTTTAATCGATAAATGGATAAAGATGTTAGCATATATAAAATAGAATATGATTAAGCCATAAAAAAAAACAATAAAATCTTGCCATCTGCAACAACATAAATGGACCTAGAAGTTATTGTGCTGAGTGATGACTCAGGACCCAATACTGGTGGAGGGGAAAGGAGATATCTGCCCACAGCCCATCCTCACGAACACCAAGATCCAGGAAGTGGTTTAAGTCTGATCATCCCAAGAGATCATCTTCCAGAATTCTGATTATACCCCTGGTATGACTCCTCATTCAATAAGCATTCCCCTGTGACAGCTATAATCACAGGCTTTGTTTTTCTCCCTTATAATTAAATACACATCAAGTGGGTGATAAGTACTCAGGCTGCTGAACATCCTGGGCAGATTTGTGGGTGACCCATGGACCTGGCTGCACCCAGTGAGCTTTCATCCCACAGCAAATGCACCAGAACCCACATAGTGTTCTGTCTGTTCCACCTCATCCAATCTGTAATGGATGCTGTGTGCAGCAGGTCTCATTAGTGTCCTCCAGGACTACCCTTGTGGGGACAGCGAAGGATTGGAATTTGAGAAAGTCAACCAAAACACCCAGGTGGTAAGTTCTGAATTTGAATCCAAATCAAAGGAGTCCAGACCAGGAAAAGTCAGATCAGTGTAGCTCATGACAGAGTAAAGGCCTGTTCCACCCAATCCTGAGAGCCCTACTGCTCACAGCACCCATCACTCAGTTACTCTGCCACCAGTCTTAGAGGAAAGTTCAGGGTGTTACACTACTCCTCATTATCAGGTGCTTGGTGTTCATAGCCCAGAAGTAGACTGTTCTAGAAAAAGAGCTGGCTCTGTTATTGTTGAAATATTGATCAGATCTGATGGTCCAGATGGCTCCAGATCAAGAGCTGGCCGAGGATTTTAAGTGATGTTGATGCTTGTTTCATTCCTGAGAGGTTTATGGAGGTGACACCGGCTCCAGCACTAGCACAGCTGGACCAGGCTCTAGCCTCAGCTCAGGCCCTCCCTCTGCCTCTGAAGTTTTCAAGGCTCTGGAGGTGGTTCTGGAGCAGGTTGAAGGGACAGGTTCATGTACATGATTGATTTCCTGTGCCTTTACGAAGATAGAACAGATGCCACTGCCTGCAAAGGAACTCCAGCTGATAAATCTCCTTTCCACAGAACATCCTCCCAGACTTCAGGTCCCTCACCTTCCAGCTCTGTCTCAGTGCAGTCTAGATGCTCCTGCTCTACCCAAAGTACATTGATGCGATGTAAGGCTGGGATATTGATCTGCACAAAGGCCTTCTTCTGCTTGAATCAGAAGAAATGGATGGGCTGGCCAAAATCATACCTGGTCAGGTCAGGTTTCCACCATAGAAGCAATGGCCCTGGAGGGAGGCAGTCGGGCAGCAGAGTCAGGGTCCTGGTCTTTCCTTCCACACTGCCTTTCCCTGGCATCCTTGATCACAGCTGAGCCTATATGCACGCTTCTGACCTTCTAGGGCACAACCCTATCTCACCCTCAATTCCTTTGTGTCTTTCCTGACAGGAGCAGGCTTGGGATCTAGCAGGTGTAACACAGAGTCTATGTGAGTCTCTACTACCCACTGACATTTCTCCTGAAGATCCAGGACACTGCTACCCTAGGCCTCCATGCACCGTATCATCTGGACTAAGGATTGAAACAGACTTGTAGGCAGGCTGTTCACCATATCTCCTATTCTGAGTCCTGTGTTGGTGGTCAGAAGAGATGGATGTGGAGAAGAGCAGGCAGAACAGGATGGGACATGGATTTGTGGTGGGAATGGGAATCTACAGGACAACTCTTCTCAGCCTTCCCTGAGGTTCAATGAGAACTAAAACCACACCCACAGCTCTCTTTGACCCCTGTCCTCCTGGAGTAGAAGTCACTAGACCTTAGACCATCCTTGGGAATCATAATATGTGGAATATCTGAGTTCTGCTAGGCCCTGTCCTCCCACAGCCTCAATTCTGTAGACACAAGAGGCCCTCTTTCTAGAACAAAAAACCATTCATATTTTTATTTGGTTCTGTAGTATATCACCCTGATCATTAAATGGGAATATTCTTCCAGATCTAGAAAAGACCTTAATGGCATCAGATCTGAAGGATGGTGGACAGGAGCTGCAAATGATGTCTAGTTAGACTCTCTGACTCACTGACCAGAACTGAGGTTTAGGTGTTATGTCTACTTCATTTACTGAGTTATGCTAAGCATCTCCAAAAGTGCCTGCGGAATATACATTGTCAAATAAATGAACTCCTACCAGAACCACCCCAGAGAGCAGAGTCCTGGGGCCCCTCCTATCCTCCAAGATCCATAATCTGGCAACATCAAAAACAAGGACAAGGAGCAGCTAGGTGGAATCTCAAGCAGCTCTACAGTTTGTTTTCCATGTGATTTTCAAAACTCAGAAATGCCACAGGCCAGGAGGGTGTCTTTCCTTGGGGGAGAGAGAAATAATTGGCATGAACAACCACAACAGCTATTTTGCAGAGCCAGGAACCAGGTACCAGACATGGCTTGTCCTCACAGTAGTCCCTACAAGAATCCTATGAGGTTTATTTTCTTTTTTTATGAGGTTAATTTTTACACACACACCCTTTTTCGGAGGAGCAAACTGAGGCTCAGAGAGATGTATTTACATTTTGAGGACACTCGGCTAGCAGTGGGCACAGTCACTACTGTGCCAAAGAGGAGGCAGGAGTTCACTTAGTAAGCAGCTGGTCCAGGACCTGTTGGCTCTGGAGAAGGCTGGGTGGGTGGACATGAAGGTGGAGATTTGAGAGATGTTTACACCCAGAAATACAGGGTACCCTGTATGTCACTACCTTCTCCAATGTGCCTTCCTGGAGGGCCCACATCCTGCAGGCCTAATGTAGGTTGAGTTCCCTTTTTATAGGCCAATTACAAAGCAGCTAGAAGCTAAAGGCTATTGAAATCTATGTATTTGGTCTCAACTCTGTTTTTTGACAAAAATTAGTCAGCTTTTGCCCTGTTGCCTACTTAGACAAAAGGCTTTTGAGGCCTTTCTGCTCAGGAAACCCAGCAAAATGTATAAAATCTACTTAACTCACAACTTGTTGGCTGTGTATACCTCCCACTTTCTCTGTATTTTATGCTCCTTTTCCCTCCACCACAGCTCCACTATCAGACAGACGTTCCTCATATATTTGTACAATGCTTTCATCAGCAGGTTTCCTAAACTAGTTGATTTTTTAAGTTCCGGAAAGTCATATGTGCTAATTTCTTCCCTTACCTTGCTGAAATGAATACCCAAGTCTTAGGCAACTTCTTCTCTAATGAGAATACTCAATTTTAATTGGTTACAAAACCAATACAATCTTTACACAAAAGTGATTAATTTTATTTGCTTAAATGAATCCATCAGAAAAAAAAAATATTTCTCCTTACTTGGACATACATAAAGCAATATGCACATACACACACATACACACACACAGAAGCAATCACACACGGACTCATACACACAGTAACATGTAACTAGGGAATGAATGACAGAGCTGAAAGTGATCTTTAGTCAATAACCTTCACCTTAGAGATGAGGAGTAGAAGAATGAGGTGATTTGCAGACTTCCTATAGCAAGCTGGGACAGGCACCAAACTACAGGATTCTTTCTTCATATTTGTAGTGATGTCACAGGCAGTCTGTGTGCTGCTGACAAATACTCTAGATGTGAAATAGTAAACATTTAATTAGTGCTACTAGGAAATCTGTTTAAGATCATTGACAGACATGAGAGTTTTCCTTATGGCCTTCACCCTAAGGTCTGGGAAGAAAATATCCACAATGTGATTTCTACAGGATTAGAGAAAGGACAGAGGCAAGGTATCACAGGGACCTGCCAGGTCAGGAGCTGTGGCTTTACTGTGTTCGTAATACTCCATAAGGGAGGACGTTTGCCACAGGGACGTAATCTTCCTGTTGGACCTTGACGTAGGTAGTTCAGTTCAGGTGCCACTTGAGCAGTGCTGCCAGAATACTTGCATGTGTCCTAATGGACTGTATGAGATTTACTCAGGGTGCCATATAAACAGCATACATTTATTTTCTCACAATTCCAGAGACTAGAAGTTAGAGATGAGGGTGTCAGCAGGGCTGGTTTCTCCTGGGGGATGTCTCCTGCCCTGGTAGATGGCCATCATTGTCGCTGTGTCACATGGAATTGAACTTACATTTGTCCTGCCCTCATCATCAAAGGACACCAGTCATATTGGGTGAAGACGCACTCCAGTGAACTCACTTCCCTTAATTACTTCTTGAAAGACCAAAAGCTTAAATACAGGCTCATCGTGAAGTTCTAGGGGTTGTGAAGTCATGGTATTTGGGCGACACATTTCAGCCCACACATATACTATTACTACTTGGAGATAGTTGCCCTGGTATGGGACTGCTGGTGTAAGGAAATGCACATGTAAAATTTTAACAGCTGCAAAGTCAGATTACTAATCACAAAAACTATAGCAGTATTTTGCCAGCAACTTTCTGATGATGGCAGCTGCCTTGCAGCCAGCCTAGCCTAAGGATTTCTCCTTCTTTCAGTTTTTACCAATCTGGTGTCAGGATGTTCAGGGTAATCACAGTGTTCCTTGATTTGCAATTGCCTCATGGGCACTTTGTGTCCCCTGTCATCTTTTCAGCAATCACATAGATTTGATCCTTCCTTGTCATCTGCTCAGATTCCTGCCAGATCACCCACTTTCTAGTCTGGAGACTGCAGGCATTTGCCCCTTTTCAGAATCTGAGGTTTTTATTATGTGGGTTTCAAAACACTCGTTAATGTAAAAGGAGGAAAAACAAGTGTTTTTACAAGTTTATTTGTTTATGGATTTACTTTTAAATATATTTGTATTGATTTCAGAGAAGATGGGAAAGGAAGAGAGAGAATGGAAACATCAATGATGAGAGAGAATCATAGATTTGTTGCCTCTTGCATGCCTCCCACTGGACAATGAACCTGCATAACTGACCATTTGAGTTAAAGGGTCCAGTCCTCTGGGATGCTCCATTAGGCAAGTTGTATGTATAGGACCTCATTACTCAGAAGTAGCTGAGCTTTGATTCAAGCCGATGTCCTTTATCTGACCTTAACTTTCTGTCAAGGGTATGTGGCAGGCAGCAGGACAAGAAAAGATTTAGACATTTATTCTTCATGAAAAGAAAGCTTAGCTTTATACAAATAGAAAGGTACCTTTGTACTGTGAGGCTAACTTAGTCCTCTTAAGAAGACCTAGAATAAAAAGCATATTACCTAAAATTAGTAGTTGTGATTGGTGGCAGTTATTGAACAATACATGGCTTACCCAAAGAAAGTTATATGAGAAAATATAGTTTAAGGGAAATGTTTGCTTATCATAAAAAGTACTTTAATAAATTGAACAAAGAAGAGTATCTTTACAGAGAGATGGTGACTCATCATGTAGTTACAAATCTATGCAGTGTAGCTGCCTTCCATTTTTGTAACTGATAGAAGAAGAATAGATGCAATCAAGTTAAGATAGAAAAGTACAGACAAAGAGGTCTAGCGAATAGCTTTCAAAAATGGGTTAAATAACACCTGGGAACATTTACAAACCATTATCAATGACTGACACTGGTATCAACACTCTTACAAAGAGAGGGGGGAAAGAAGTCAACCACAAAACTGGAATTAAAACAGTTCATTTTCTCATTAGAAAAGAATAATAACATTAAAAAATACTACCTTACAGAATTTAATTTAGAAATATAGACCAGTGAAGTGGAAGGTGAGAATTAGGAGCGAGTCCTTGGCAGCCTAAGATAATTGGGCCTGGCTGCTCACAAGAGACTGAGTACCAGAAGACCGTCTATCATGGAGGACAGTGTGAAATACCACAGGAGCACACATTTATGGGAGCCTGTTCTGTGCTTAGCAAGGAGCTGGAGTTGGGAACAAAACACAGCCTCCTTTTTCTCAGGAATATTCATGCCCGTTATCTTGGTACCAGACAGGAAGGATAGCAGGGGTAAGGGGGGTAAAGTGGTGAGGAGAGGTGTGACCCACTGGAGGAGGGGCCAAGGTCAAACAGCAGAGTGGGGAGTATTGGTTGTTTGGGAGTGGGCCAGTCTTCACTTTGTCTTTTAGAAACTACATTCCAGTTTTCTTTGGAAAACTAACCTTCCACCTCACCCCAGTCTGTGGTTGGGTGGACTGGCTCTACCACAGCTCCAGTGATGAGCTGATCAGTGCTTGTGCCTCATTTCCCTGGACATAGTGGTTGCTTCTGAGATGGGCACTTGACCCAATTAGAGACATTTACTAGGAGTATCAGGGGATGAAGGCAGGTGCCACTTTCTGCTGGACTTGCAAGGTCTAGAGTAACTGCAGCCATCACACAAATATGTGAGAGATATCTAACTGATAGTGGAGCTTTGGTGGAGGAAAAGGGAGCATAAAAACCAGATAAAGTGAGTTCTGTTTTCATCATCTGAGTTCTGATAAGCAGCTCATTAAGCCATAACTATCCTTTATTGCTTATCATGGTTTAACTGTATATTTAGCTTCTTACGACACCAGAAAGACCGGCTATTTAGAGAAAGGGATTTTGAGTTGCTTTAAGTGGCAGAAAAAAATATATAGTGAATTTTAGAGTAGAAACCAATACAGCGACATTTATTCATTCCTGCAAGAATAGCATTTTTAAGTGATATAGTCAAAATCGGGGGTTTCTTTTAAAAATGACTTACACACCTACCAGTTTTGCTCAGTGGATAGAGCATTGGCCTGCAGACTGAAGGGTCCTGGGTTTGATTCCAGTCAAGGCCACATGTCCAGGTTGCAGGCTTGACCCCCAGTAGGGGGCATGCAGGAGGCAGCCAATCAATGATTCTCTCTCATCATTGATGTTTCTATCTCTCTCTCCCTTTCCTTCTCCCTTTCCCTCTGAAATCAATTTAAAAAAAAAATAGAAATTATTTACAAGCTAAGATTTGAGGGAGTAAGGAAGTGATCATGCACATAGGGGGTGGAGGGAGGCTGGAGTGACCCTAAGATGAGGATATGCCTGGTGTCTTCAAGGAATGGCAAAGAGGCGAGGGAACGAGAGAACACTGAGTGAGAGGGAGAATAGGGGATTCCTTCTGAAAAGTAATGGGTTGGAGAAGTTAGATCCTATAAGAGTACATGAGCTGTTGTAAGGATTTTAACTTTTACTCAAAATGAAACAAAGAAACTCTACAGAAATTTGAGCAGAGTTGCATCATCTGAGTTATGTTTTAAAATGATCACTCTGACTGCTTTTGCATAGTAGGGCTCAAGGGTGGAAGCCAGAAGCCCAGTAATGCCAGTGAGAGGTGATGGTGGATCAGATTGGAGGTAGCACTGAAGTCACTAAGAGGTGGTCAGACTCTGTATGTGTTTTGAAGAAGTAAACAAGAGACTTCACTGACAGGTTGCATGTGGGCTCTAAGAGAAAGGGTAATTATTTAAGAATTTTAGAGGATAGAATTACCTTCAACTGAGAGGAGGAATGTTGAAAAGAGGAGCAGGTTGGAAGAAAGACTAGGAAATATGAGAAGTATTTCCATTGGAAACATGTTAGATTTTATATACTTAATAAGACACCCAAGAGGACATGTTCAGTAAGTAGAAAGTTGCTATACAAGTCTAGGATTCAAGAGCAAAAGCTGGACTGAAGATGTGAACTTTCCTGGAAAACTGGTGGTTTAGAAACATGAGAGTAGGTAAGGTCAAAAGGGGAGTGTGTGTAGACATAGGACAGAAGGAATAACTTTGCAAAGTCTCCAACATCATGGGGCCAGCCTGAGGAAGGGGAAGGCCTGATGAAGGAGACTAAGAGTCAGTGAATAGGGAGCTGGGGTTGGGGGGCGGGGGGAGTGAGGAAATGGTGGTGTGTGATAGGCCAACACATCCTTGACACAACTATCTCTCATTGGCCAGGGAACTAGAGAACTCTTGTAACCCCCCTATCTATTTTGAGGGCACAAAGACTGATCTCACAATGCTTTTCACCCTGTTTCTGTCACACACAAAAAGTTCATTGCCGCCCTAGACGGTTTGGCTGAGTGGATAGACTGTCGGCCTTCCTGCGGACTGAGGGGTTCAGGGTTTGATTTTGGCCAAGGGCACATGCCCAGGTTGCGAACTCGATCCCCAGTAGGGGGCATGCAGGAGGCAGCCAATCAATGATTCTCCCTCATCATTGATGTTTCTTTTTTTAAAAAAAAAAAGCTCGAACCCAAGTCCTTTCAAAAAAGATGGCGACCGGCTGGAAGGTAGGGAGAGAGTGCGAGTGAGGAACCCATAGAGGAGAGTGTAGACGTGTGTGGTGTGTGTGTGTGTGTGAGCTAGGGTCAGTTAGATTCTGCACGTCTTCCAAGGGGCTCCCTAACTGGGCAGTCCTAGACGGCGCAGCCCCGCGCACAAAGCGGACACTTCTCAGCGGCTGGTGCGGACACGGAGACCACGCCATCTTGGGAAACAGAGCTGCCTGAGACGCGGATCCTGGCTTCTGACACAAACCAGGACCCTGCAGCCACTGGGGACAGAGAACTGCTATCACAGCTTCAGACCAACAAACAAGAATCCAGACTTCTCAGCAGAATTCCGTGAGTCAAAGAGCCTACCCCACTCCCAGCAGGCGCGCGAGCGCCATAGTAACTGATAGACCCGCCCCTCCCCCAAGCTGCTGAACGCTCACAGGCGCGCCTAGAGCACAGTAACTGATAGACCCGCCCCTCGCCCAAGCTGCTGAGCTTTGCGCAGGGACGCGCTCCCCACCAGGGAATTTGGCGCGGCACGGGACAGAAGCAGCTCCCGGTCTGGGAAATCTGTCAGTGCGCACAGAGGGCTCCCCTTCGGGGAATTTGGCTTGCGGGTCACAGCTCCCCCTTCTGGGAATCTTAGGGCGTGCACAGAAGGGCTTCCCTTCAGGGAAGTTGGCGCGCAGGACGGACTCCGCCCCCCTTCCGGGACTTTGGGAGAGTGCACCACAGAATCAGCTCACCTTCAGGATTTTAAGAATGTGCGCTCTAGCCGGTTTGGCTCAGTAGAGAGAGCACACACAGGACGCAGCTCCACTTCAGGGAATTTGGCACGCCGGACACAGCTGCCGGGGATCCCTGACTCACAGCGCATTCACACTAAGAGCCAGCGACCCCAATTGTTGGTGCATGCACACACAGGGACCCTGATTCTCAACGAGAAACCTCACAAGGCAACAGAGACTTTGACACTCGAGTCTTGGTGCAGACACAGGGAAACTCTGACTCCTGGCACATCCTAAGGATCTCATTTTCGGTGCATACCAACAGTGTGGTGCAGACAGGGCCCCTGATTCCAAGTGTGCACACGAGACCACACAGAACACTGGGGACACTGACCCTGGGCAAGTCTGGTTCCCACCAACCAAAGGCAGCCACACGTCCTAGTGTCAGAGCACTCCAGTGAAACTCGGGTGGAGCGAAGTCCCCACAGCACACGGCCCAGGTCCACACAAACGGAAACTTGAGCTTTCTGGTAATAGCCAGAATGGGGAAACGAAATATCTCACAGAGGAAAGAAAATGTGGAGTCGCCAAGAAAGGAAATTAGTGAAACTGAAGCTTGCAACATGACCGAAAAGGAGTTCAGAGTAATGGTCGTGGAATTTATACAACGGATGGATGAGAAAATCAACAACTTATGCAAGAATCAGGAAGAAATGAAGAGTGATATAGCTACAATCAAAAACACCATGGAAAGTTTCAACAGTAGACTACAAGAAGCAGAGGACCGAATTAGTGAGTTAGAAGATCAGGTACAGAAACAAGCTCAAGCTGAACAGCAATTGGAGAAAAAAATTAAAAAGCAGGAGGAAAGCCTAAGGGAGCTTCGGGACAACATGAAACGAAGTAACATGCGTATAATAGGGCTGCCAGAAGGACAAGAAGAGCAGCAGGGTTTAGAAAATCTATTTGAAGAAATAATGACAGAAAACTTCCCGGATATGGGAAAGATAAAAGTTACGCAAGTAAAGAGAGTCCCAAGCAGGATCAACCCCAAAAGACCCACACCAAGACATGTCATAATTTCAATGGCAAATATAAATGATAAAGAGAGAATCCTAAAGGCGGCAAGAGAGAGACAGAGAGTTACCTACAAAGGAACACCCATCAGATTGTCAAATGATTACTCATCAGAAACACAACAAGCTAGAAGTGAATGGAAGGAGGTATACAAAGTGTTGCAAAGCAAAGGACTGAATCCAAGAATACTATATCCAGCAAGCCTATCAATCAAAATTGAAGGGGAAATCAGGAGCTTTGCAGACAAAAAAAGCCTCAGGGAGTTTATCACCACCAAACCAGCAATGCAAGAATTGCTAAAGGGAATACTGTAAAAAGAAGAAATAAACAGGTAAGAAGGAATACAGACACAAAAATAGATATGACTGCAAACAAATACCTTTCAGTAATAACTTTAAATGTAAACGGACTAAATGCTCCAATCAAAAGACATCGAGTAGCTGAATGGATAAAAAAACACGACCCATGTATATGCTGTCTACAAGAGACCCACCTCAGAACAAGAGACTCACACAGATTGAAAGTGAAGGGATGGAAAAATATCTTTCAGGCAAACGGAAATGAAAAAAAAGCAGGGGTAGCAATACTTATATCTGACAAAATAGACCTCAAAGTAAATGCCATAACAAGAGATAAGGAAGGCCACTTCATAATACTAAAGGGAGAAATCCAACAAGAAGAAATAATTCTGGTAAACATATACGCTCCCAATATAGGAGCACCCAAATACATAAAAAAACTCCTGGAGGATATCAAGGGAGAGATTAATAGCAATACAATCATAGTAGGAGACTTTAATACCCCACTATCACCACTGGACAAATCCTCTAAACAAAAAATCAGCAAAGAAACAGCAATCTTAAATGACTCACTAGACCAGATGGAATTAATTGACATCTTCAGAACATTTCACCCCAAAGCCACAGAATATACATTCTTCTCAAGTGCACATGGGTCATTTTCAAAGATAGACCATATGCTGGGTCACAGGCAAAATCTCTTCAAATTCAAGAAGATAGAAATTATATCAAGCATCTTCTCAGATCACAGTGGCATAAAACTGGAAATCAACTACAATAAATACAATCCAAAGAAATCAAACACATGGAGACTAAACAGCATGCTATTAAACAAGGACTGGGTCACCAGAGAGATCAAGGAAGAAATAAAAAACATCATGGCAACAAATGACAATGAAAACACAACAATCCAAAATCTATGGGACACAGCGAAAGCAGTCTTGAGAGGGAAGTTCATAGCTCTACAAGCCTATTGCAAAAAACAAGAAACAATGGTAACAAATTACTTAACCCTACAACTCAAAGAGCTAGAAAAAGCGCAGCAAGAAAAGCCCAGTGTAACCAGAAGGAAGGAAATAACAAAGATCAGAGCGGAGATAAATGACATAGAGACCAAAGAAACAATACATAAGATCAACAAAACCAAGAGCTGGTTCTTTGAAAGGATAAACAAGATTGATGGACCTCTAGCCAGGCTCACCAAGAAGCAAAGAGAGAGGACCCAAATAAACAAAATCAGAAATGAAAGAGGTGAAATAACAACAGACGCTGCTGAGATACAAAGGATTGTTACAAAATACTACGAACAACTCTATTCCAACAAACTGGACAATCTGGAGGAAATGGACATATTCCTAGAAAAATATAACCTTCCAAAAATCAATCAAGAAGAATCTAAACAGCCCAATAGGCCAATAACTATGGACGAAATTGAAGCAGTCATCAAAAAGTTTCCGGCAAACAAAAGCCCGGGGCCTGATGGCTTCACAGGAGAGTTTTACCAAACATTCAAGGAAGAACTAAAACCTATCCTCCTCAGACTATTCCAAAAAATTCAAGTGGAAGGAACACTTCCAAGCTCCTTCTATGAAGCCAGCATCACCCTAATACCAAAACCAGATAAAGACAACACAATGAAAGAGAATTACAGACCAATATCCCTCATGAACATAGATGCCAAAATCCTCAACAAAATTCTAGCAAATCGGCTCCAGCAGTACATCAGAAAGATCATACACCATGACCAAGTAGGATTTATCCCAGGAATGCAAGGATGGTACAATATCCGCAAATCAATAAACGTGATACATCACATAAACAAATTGAAAGATAAAAATCACATAGTCATATCAATTGATGCAGAAAAAGCATTTGACAAAATCCAACACCCTTTCTTGATAAAAACTCTCAACAAGGTGGGAATAGATGGCTCATACCTCAATATAATAAAAGCTATATATGATAAACCCACAGCAAACATCATACTCAATGGACAAAAACTAAAAACATTTCCCCTAAGAACAGGAACAAGACAGGGATGCCCACTCTCACCACTCCTGTTTGACATAGTACTGGAAGTATTAGCCATTGCAATTAGACAAGAAGAAGAAATAAAAGGCATCCAAATTGGAAAAGAACAAGTAAAGCTGTCTTTATTTGCAGACGACATGATATTGTACATAAAAAATCCGAAAGACTCCGTCAAAAAACTAATAGACTTAATAAATGAATTCGGCAAAGTAGCAGGATACAAAATTAACGCCAAGAAATCTATGGCCTTTCTATACACCAATAGTGAACTTACAGACAGAGAGACTAAAAAGGCAATCCCATTTACCATCGCGCCAAAAAAATTAAGATACCTAGGAATAAACTTAACTAAGGAGGTAAAAGACCTATACACGGAAAACTACAGGACACTGAAAAAAGAGATAGAGGAAGACGTAAACAGATGGAAGAACATACCATGTTCATGGATTGGTAGAATCAACATCATTAAAATGTCCATACTACCCAAAGCAATCTATAGATTCAATGCACTCCCCATTAAAATACCAACGGCATATTTCACAGACCTTGAAAGAACTCTCCAAAAATTCATCTGGAATAAAAAAAGACCCCGAATAGCCACAGCAATCCTGAGAAAGAAGAATAAAGTAGGAGGGATCTCAATACCAGATTTCAAGCTGTATTACAAAGTCACTGTTCTCAAAACAGCCTGGTACTGGCACAAGAACAGACATATAGATCAATGGAACAGAATAGAGAATCCAGATATCGACCCAAACCACTATGCTCAATTAATATTTGACAAAGGAGGCATGAACATACAATGGAATAAAGACAGTCTCTTCAATAAATGGTGTTGGGAAAATTGGACAGATACATGCAAAAAAATGAAGCTTGATCACCAACTTACGCCATACACAAAAATAAACTCAAAATGGATACAGGACTTAAACATAAGACGGGAAACCATAAAAATACTAGAGCAATCCACAGGCAGCAAAATCTCAGACATATGCCAAAAGAAATTCTTCACTGACACTGCTCCTAGGGCAGTGGAAGCTAAAGAGAAAATTAACAAATGGGACTACATAAAAATAAAAAGCTTTTTCACAGCAAAAGAAACCATCAACAAAACAACAAGAAGGCCCACTACATGGGAGAACATATTTGCAAATGGCATCACTGATAAAGGTTTAATCTCCAACATCTACAGGCAGCTTATGCAACTTAATAAAAGGAAGATAAATGATCCAATAAAAAAATGGGCAACAGACCTAAATAGAATCTTTTCAAAAGAAGACAGAAGGAAGGCCAAGAGACACATGAAAACATGCTCAACGTCACTAATTATCCGAGAGATGCAAATCAAAACAACAATGCGGTACCATCTTACACCTGTCAGAATGGCTATCATCAACAAATCAACAAACGACAAGTGTTGGCGAGGATGCGGAGAAAAAGGAACCCTCGTGCACTGCTGGTGGGAATGCAGATTGGTGCAGCCACTGTGGAGAACAGTATGGAGTTTCCTCAAAAAACTGAAAATGGAACTCCCATTTGACCCAGTAATCCCACTCCTGGGAATATATCCGAAGAAACTAGAAACACCAATCAGAAAGGATATATGCACCCCTATGTTCATAGCAGCACAATTCACCATAGCTAAGATTTGGAAACAGCCTAGGTGCCCATCAGCAGATGACTGGATCAGAAAACTGTGGTACATCTACACAATGGAATACTATGCTGCCATAAAAAAGAAGGAATTCTCATCATTTGCAGCAACCTGGATGGAATTGGAGAACATTATGTTAAGTGAAATAAGTCAGTCAATGAAAGAAAAATACCACATGATCTCACTCATTTATGGATAATAAAGAACATTATAAAATTGAACAAAAAGATAGATACAGAGACAGTAAAGCATCAAACAGACTGTCAAATTACAGGGGGAAGGTTAGGGAGAGATGGGGGAGATAAGAGATCAATCAAAGGACTTGTATGCATGCATATAAGCATAACCAATGGACGCAAAACTCTGGGGGGTGAGGGCATATATGGGAGTGGGGTGGGGGGGGCAATGGCAAGATATGTACACATATAATACCTTAATAAAAAAAATTGGGGAAAAAAAAAAAAAAAAGCTCATTTCCAGGTCACTCTTATCAAGGAGCAGGGTGTGATCAACTCTGACAATGTTGTTGAGCATGGGAAATCAATCCTGTCAGGGTGTCTTACTGCAAATGCAAGGGCCACTGCCATGATGGAGTTGAGGAATTGATTGAAGTGATGTCCAAAGTTCTGGGTCTAGAAAGATTGTCTTCTTCAGGTGATGAGTAGGAAGGCAGTCCACACCTGAGCCATCTCTATCCTACAGGAGGAAAGGAAGACACAGTGAGTAGGGCATCTGCATTTATTTCCAGAGTGTTCTCTTCTTAACTATACCCCAGTCTGTTTGTACTTCACATTCTCTGTTTCTTCACCTCCCCTCATCTTCTGAGTACTCATGTGTGCTACTTATCCCACCACACTCTCCTTCCTTCTCATATGGTACATCCATCTCTACCTCCTCCTTTCTTTTATTCCCTCCCATATCGCTACCCTGACCCAGCAGGTTCTCTTGGAGATTTCTATTGATTACAGATAGACCCATCTTGTTTTGTATTGCCACCAAGTACTAATAGAATCCTCAGAGCAAGAAGAAATCATTTTTAACACCCCCTTCTATCATTAATTTTTAATAAGCTTGATATCATCACCCAAAATACATTATACCTCAACAAGAAAATGAAAGGGTTTTTTTTTTAATACATGTTTTTAGGAGTTCTTTTCCGCTCAGATACTATTTAGAAATCTAATACCCAGAATAAGGAGTATGTGTGTGTGTGTGTGTGTGTGTGTGTGTGTGTGTGTGTGAAGCTGTATGGGAACTTTGGTTAACATTTATTAATTATTTGTCTATGTAAATCAGATTTTCCCAAAGAATTGTGCATTTAGCAAAAGGTATGATTATCTAAAATAAAATTGATCTTATGTAAAGATTGCATCATTATTTGAAGACTATGCAAACAATTTTTAAATAAATTATATTCTAGGGAAGATGATAAGTCCTATCACTAAGAACTGTCATTCTACTGAGCCAGAGCACAGATCAGCACAGAAGATTATAGGATGATTTCAAGCCTCTGACACTATCTAGATTAGAGGACTGTTAGATACACTGGAAGACACCTCTCAGTCAGCAGACATCAATGTAGTGTGTAGTTTCCTCCTTGGTTACCTCTGATAAAGTCTGTTCCACTCACCTACCTTTGTTTTAACAGTCCACCAAGGGTCTATAACTTCCTACATCCAAGAGAAAACTTTGACACATGCTATGTGTCCGAAGATATCTTGGCTTTGTTCCTCACTTATACACATTATAATTTTCTATTGAGCATTGGAATGAGGGATCTCAATTCCACGTGGGTGAACATATTGCATTCTAGATATTTATATTATGCTACACAACAATGCTGCCCTGTAGGTAACTCTCACCTCCAATTTTCTAGAGATGATGTAGACTTGCATCTGTGCTCAGGACCCAAAGTGACCCAACATCAGATGTATTATGTCTGTACCATAAAGAATTTTACTGTTTTCTGGGAGAAAAGAAAAGGTAAGCTCTTGTCTGGGATCACATGGTTGGTTAATTGAAGAACTGTGAGTCAAACACTGATCTGTCTCTTTAGAAGCCCATGTACTTCTACAGAAAACCAAGCTTGTTCCTCTTATGAGAAAGTGTGAAGCAAGCAGGAGACTAAGATGGAGTAAAGGACAATACTCCATGCAGGATATACTCTGTTTTATTTTGTTTTAAATATTTTATTTTACTTACTAGTGACCCGGTGCACAAAATTTGTGCACAGATGGGGGGTTCCCTCAGCCCAGCCTGCACCCTCTCCAATCGGGGACCCCTTGGGGGATGTCCGACTGCTGGGTTAGGCCCGATCCAGGCAGTCAGACATCCCTCTCACAATCTGGGACCGCTGACTCCTAACTGCTCAACTGCCTGGTGCCTGATCACCCCAAACTGCCTCTGCCTGCCTGTCTGATTGCCCCTAACCCCTCTGCCTGCCTGCCCGATCGCCCCTAACTGCCCTCCCCTGCTGATCTGATCTTGCCCCAAACTGCTCTCCCCTGCCACCCTGATTTTGCCCCCAACTGCCTCTGTCTGCCTGATATCACCCCCAACTGCCCTCCCCTGCTGGCCTAGTTGGCCCCAACTGCCCTCCCCTGCTGGCCGGATCTTGCCCTCAACTGCCCTCCCCTGCCGGCCTGATCTCACTCCCAACTGCCCTCCCCTGCTGCCCTGGTTGCCCCTAACTGCCCTCCCCTGCTGGCCTGATCTCGCCCCCAACTGCCCTCACCTGCTGGCCTGATCTTGACCCCAACTGCCCTCCCCTGCAGACCTGGTCTCCCCCAACTGTCCTCCCCTACAGGCCTGGTCATCCCCTACAGTCCTCTCCTGCCAGCCCAGTTGCCCCCAATTGCCCTCCCCTGCTGGCCTGTTTGCCCCCAACTGCCCTCCCCTGCCAGCCTGATCACCCACAACTGCCCTCCCCTGCTGGCCATCTTGTAGCTGCCATCTTGTGGCAGCCATATTGTGGCAGCCATATTGTGGTGGCCATCTTGTGATGATGTGGGGGTGGTCATCTTGTGACAACATGGGGCAGCCATCTTGTGATGATGTGGGGGCAGTCATCTTGTGAGACATAAAGGTGTCGTGCAAGGGAGCAAGGGCCACTTAGGCTTTTATTAGTATAGACTAGAGGCCCAGCATGCAAAATTGCGCAGACCCAGACCCACTGCGTCAGCGGGACCCCAGACCTGCTGTGCGTAAATAGCTTGCCACCACGAGCCAGTGCGCCACGCGAGCTGCAAGCCCTGCCACATGAGCCACGAGTCCTACCGCACTGCATGAGCTGCAAGCCCCACCTTGCCGGTGCAGGCAGCTCATGGGCCAAGAGGAGGGACCAAAACATGCTCCCTGGACCTCCTGGTGACTGATCGTTTGGTTGTTATGGCATGTGGCATTATGGCCACTGGCCTTTTATAATATAGATTATCCCATTTATCACCTCATGCTTTTACACAACTTGGCCCTAAGCAAAAATACACATAAAATTATCACACAACACATGACAATGAGCACTTTTAAATATTTATCTGTGTACCCTCATCAATCATCTCATGTCCCACCTGCTATACTTATTTCATAACTAGAGGCCCAGTGCATGAAATTCGTGCATGGGTGGGGGTGCCTCAGCCTGGCCTGCACCCTCTCCAATCTGGGACATCCCTCTCGCAATCCAGAACCACTGGATTCTAACCACTCACCTGCCTGCCTGCCTGATTGCCCCTAACTACTCTACATGCCTGCCTGATTTCCCCTAACTGCCTCTGCTTGCTAGTCTAATCACCCCCTAATTGGTCCCCTGCTGGCCTGGTCGCCCCTAAATGGTCTCCTGCCAGCCCAGTCGACCCCTAACTGCCCCCCCTGCTGGCCTGGTTGTCCTCTAACTGCCTCCCTGCCAGCCTGGTCACCTCCTAACTGGTCCCCTGCCAGCCTGGTCACCCCCTAACTGCCCCCCTGCTGGCCTGGCTGCCCTCTAACCACCTCTGCCTTGGCCCCCACCACTGTGGCTTAGTCCAGAAGGAAGTCGGATGTCCAGAAGATGTCTGGTAAACCCGGACTAATTAGCATATTACCTTTTATTAGTATAGATATGCTCACAGCTATAGCCAGAGCTATAACTTAAAAATACTACCTTGAAAATGGTTTTCATGAAGAATAAAGGACCCAAAGACAGTAGAAAAAAATGAAGACCAAAGTCAATGATTTGGCCACATTTACAAAATTCACCACAAAGGAGAGAATAAATCACAATGGTACAGTATTCTCATTACAAAATGGTGCTCTAATTGTTTGCTAAGACAGTTCTCCAAATTTACCACTGACCTAATGGAAGATGGAATTCTTGTGATCTTTCTCTTTGCTCTGAAATCATGTGTAATACAAGATGTTATCCCTAACCAGTTTGGCTCAGTGGATAGAGCATCAGCCTGTGGACTCAAGGGTCCCAGGTTCTATTCTGGTCAAGGGCATGTACCTTGGTTGTGGGCTTATCCCCAGTAGGGAGTGTGCAGGAAGCAGCTGATTGATGTTTCTAACTCTCTATCCCTTTCCCTTCCCCTCTGTAAAAAATCAATAAAACATTTTTTTTAAATCTGTTAAAGGGCAATTTCTTCTCTTTCATTTTAGGTAAAGCTTCCTGAAAAATAGAGACTTTCCAATATAACTTGCTCTCCAACAAAGCAGGACTTGGTCAAAAAAGATGAAACCTGAGTTCTAGTTCTCATGCCTTCACCTTGGAGAGTAAGGAAAACAAACATGCCTGCTCTAGCTCATGGGAAACAGCACAGAGAGGTTAGAGCAGTACTAGATATCACATTGGCAACTTGATGATAGGATCATCCTATATAATAAAGAGGTAATATGCATATTGACCCTCACTCCATCACACCGTCACAAGATGGTTGTGCCCATAGTGGAGGCTGGATTCCCATAACGAGCCGTAATGAACAATCAGCAGGGACCTGAGGCTGCACCCCCCTGCCCACGCCTGGCAAGGTTTGATGGGGGTGGGGCCAGCTGGGTCTGGGTCTCGCGCAATTTCAAGGTGCACGCGGGTGGGCGGGGACTTCACTCTGGGTCCCACAGTGTACCCCAGACGCTGACAGGAGGAAGATTTTCATATACATTTTACTAATTTTCTTTCATCTCTGACACTTTTATTATAGAGAAAGTGCAAATAGCAATATTAAAATATTTCCTCTAATTAATTCCCTTTCAATGTGCACAAATTTTGTGCACCAGGCCACTAGTATTCTTTATAAAGATTTTTACCATATGCAATGTTCTGTGCAACATATTTTACATACACACATATATTCCACATTAAATTTCCCCTTCAAAACTGTTATGTCTCCATTATTGTTATCTGTGTTTTACAGATTAGAAGACTGAGGCACAGAGAGGAATATTAACTGGCCAACTCTTTAAATAAAGGTGTCAGAAAAAAAGTTGTGAGCTCCATCCCTAGTGAGGGGCATGTGGGAGGTGGCCGATCAGTGTGGTTCTATCTCATCATTGATGTTTCTGTCTTTCTCTCCCTCTCCCTTCCTCTCTGAAATCAATAAAAATATTTTTTAAGATGAGACTGAAAACTGGACAAGCCTATTTAAAATGTATATTCTTTGTTCAAATAATTCTTTATTGTTGGAAGTATTACATATGTTCCCCTTTTTACCCCATTGACCCTCTCCAGCTCACCCGTCTCGCACTCCCCACCCCAGGGCTTCAGCACCCTATTATCTGTGTCTATGGGGTATGCATTCAAGGTCTTTGGTTGATTCTCTCTCACACACTCACTGTCCCCCGCCTTCACTCTGAGATGTAGCACATTGTTCCATGCAAAACATATATTCTTTATCACGGTAGCACAATACTTATAGAATCATTTTATTTACAAACATGCCAACACCCAACATAATTACTTAATTTCCTGTGAGCCCTGAGAACTCAGTCAATGCCTCCATGTGCTTAAATATGCATTGGTTCAATTTCAATTGAAGGCAACTTTCCAATTTAAAAAAAAAAAAAGTTGTATGATCCCTCTTGAGACATACCTATCTATAATTCCATCTGACTTATCTTTACCCCCTCTCCAGGGAGGGGCAGTACTTCTTATCGTTGAGGAAAAGAAGAAAGCCTCATTCCTTTCCTATGCCATTCCAGACACCTGACTGTAGATGTCCAGTTCTGCTTTTGTACAATGGTCTTCAGAGAAGATGTGTAAGGACCCCTATCCAAAAGGAAAGCAGGGCGGGGCCACCTTACTGACTCCAAAAGACCAAGGAGAGCCCAGCACACCAAATGTCGTTTGATCTTAGTTAAATCTCACTCCATTCGCTGCAATTCCATTAACCTGAAACATATTAGGACAGTCCTTCAAGCGGTACCAGCAAGCAGTGTTCATTGTTCTTCCCGCACAAGATCCTACATTAAGAAAGCCACGTGCAAGAAGGCACTGTCAGTTAGCAACTCCCTATCAGCAGGATAAAGGCAGACATTGCAAGAGTACCCTGGGCTGAAGAAATTGCAAATAATCAGCTCTTGGTTTTGTACGAGGGCCCCTATTAAATGAGACATTGACTAATGCCGAGGCCATTGTTTTCAAACACTGGTTTTTACCACAAATGCAGAAGTCTTTTCCTGAAACAATACCTTAAAATGTTCCTAGATTTCAACTTGACTTAACAGGCATCATTCTGGCTATTCCTCTCAGTGGAAATATGGATCAGGTCCAATAATGTGCACTAAATTGGTCTGCAAGGGAATCTGTGCTAATGAAAAACAAAACAAAACAGAGTCTCTGAAAAGTTCCTTTTGACAAACTTACATCGAAGTTACAGTGTGTTTAAATTAACATGGGCTTATATATTTTCCTGCCTCATATAAAGTCCTCTCAAAAAGATCTTTGATATCAAACAAGATTATCTGTACTAGTCCTGGAGGCAAAGACAGACAGTTGAAATGTCCAGAGGAAAGCTATAGAGGAAAAATCGTAGGAGGTGTGCTCTGAATACAACTTTAAAGGAAAAGCATAGTTGCAAATTGGGCAGGGTGTTATGTGAGTTGCTACTCAGGACACTTGTAACAAGGCTGATAGGTCATAAAAGCATTGTCCACAGGAGCCAGGCAGGAGCCATCACTGAGTGAACAGACAGGATGTGAATCAGGAGGGAGGAGTCGGGTCAGTGGAGACCCCTGCACAATTGCTCCCTTCAACAGACTCAGTTGCTGACTCAGCTCTAATTGATCCCTTATGGTAATGGAAACTCAGTGCACGCATCAACATTTCCTGATTTTTACAAATAAGATAGACATGCAAATTTATGTGAACTCTCCCAATTTAAAAAGTTAACATCAAAAGTCCAGTATTATAAGGAACGCTGTATGTGCTGATCAGAACAGGCTTTTGACCAAATACACTCCTGTGACTGCAGTATATGCCTTTTACCTCATAATATAGACACTGGGTTACAGGTCTTACTACCTAATGTGTCTGTCAGAAACACAGAGGAGTGATTCTACATCTAATGCAATTTTATGTCTTCTTCACTTATGAAAATGATTTCCACAAAACACAAATTTTTATTAAAAAATCTGTAATAGTACCCAGCAGGCATGGCTCATTGTTTGAGTCTCAAACTATGAACCAGGAGATTATGGTTCGATTCCCGGTCAGGGCACATGCTCTGGTTTTGGACTGGATCCCCAGTGTCAGGTGTGCAGGAGGAAGCCAATCAGTGATTCTCTCTAATCATTGATGTTTTTTATCTCTCCCTACCTTTTCATTCTCTCAAAAAAAAATCAATAAAAACATCTGTAAGAGACAATAAAAAAATTAAGTGATCTAAGAAAATTGCTTCATGATAAAATTTCAGCAAGAAGAGGATTTAAGGCTGAGTGTTAATCAGCTCTGTATGGGGTCCTGACCAGGTCACCATTATGTCCCTGTTGACATAACAACATTAAGAATAAAAGTATGGCATTTCCAAACAACAGCAATGTAGAAAGGTAATAAAAAATTATATGAATTTTTCTATTGGAAGGGTATATGATTCTATTTAAGGGTTGAATATAGTTTTCTAACCTAGAAGTTCCACCAGAAATTTAACACCTTTTAGTATAAGGCCTGCCCCCCTGGGATGGCTGTCCCCTTTCTGCACAATTTCCTTTAAATGACACTACATGTTTACTTTGGGGCAGATTCTACAGAAAACTTTCCTCTGGTTGTTTTCAAGTTATAACACTTCACAGAAAGTGAACAAAAAAATCAAGTCATGTGTTAAAACAACAAACCTCAAGGACACGTAAGAAACTGCTATACACATTCAGGATTTTAAGCAGCAAGGAACTCAGAGCTCCAGGTGGCAGCACAGGGAGGTGATGAGATGGAGAACTTTGGCTGAGGGGGCACCAGGGAGATCACTCAGTGAAGGGGACCTGGGTTCCCCCTGGGAAGACAGCCCGTGGGATCCCTTTTTTCTGAGAACGAGGCCTGCCTTTCTGTACTTCAGTCCCTCAGTGCCTGAACCAAGTCAAGTTCTAAAATCTATGGCCACTCTGCAGCCAGTGGGCAGTTTTCCCCAACAGAAACCAGAGGCACTGGCAGAGCTCTGCTCTGCACAGACTCCGGCCATTAGAGTTGTACCACAGAAGTAGCAGCCAGCTGTCCTGGAGTATGTGTTGATCGGCAAAGGACAAAACAAGAGGCTCATTGCAAAACAGGGCCATGTGCCAATCTGTGGGATTCTGCACAGCTTAGACTCATACCCCTCCCGGCTCTGCTGGCCCCACCCACAGGGGCTGCTCTATATCTTCAGTCCACAGGACAGGGGAGACCAGCTGCCCCTGAGACCCAGGACCACCAGCTGGATCTGTTCTCACAGCAGCCACAGCACTGGACTGGGTAAGACAATGACCCCCTCCTGGGGTTGGGACAGGAGGACCAGGGATGGGACAGCAACTTCCAGGGGACTGAGCTTGGGTTAGTAGCCAGGACACAAGACAGACATGGGGGGGGGGGGGGGGCTGAAGGGAAAGGAAATAGGACCTTGGTGACAGCAGGGGCCCTTCAGGGTGACAGATGAAGGGGTGTGTCACAACTGGGCCGGGATGCAGGAGATGCTTCTCTTTTGACAGGAAACATGGTTCCAACACAGCGGGATTCCCAGCTTTGTCTCCTTCTGCTGCTGGGGCTCATGGGAATGGTGATCTCCTTCCATGCCCCACCTAGAGGTCTAACCAGGCTTCAGTGGTTTGAAGTTCAACACGTAAACATGACCAATGCTAATTGCACCATTGCAATGCAGCCGATTAACCGCCTTAGATATGAGGGAAGGGATGGATGCAAAGACGAAAATACTTTCATCCACACACCACTTGCTGCTGTAGTTCAGCTCTGTTCCACGACAAATATAACCTGCCGTAATGGACGTGATAGAAATTGCTATAGAAGCCGAGCTGCAGTGCATCTTACCCACTGCAAACTCACAAGACGGGCACGACCTTACAATCGGTGCCAATACCAGCAAGTACCCTATCTGAGAAACTACAGTGTTGCCTGTACCAATTCAGTTCCAGTTCATTTCGATAGAATCTACTAAGCTCTGTGCCCGCAGTCACAGCCATGGTCCCATGCCACCATCCACCCTGGATATCAGCACCAGTCCTCACCACCAGCCCACAACCCCTTTAAGCTCTGCTGCCTGAAGCTCCTGTGCACCGGCAATAAACTCCTTTGCAGAATGACCTACCAGTGTCTGTGTCTGTTTGTGCCCCTCTGCTGTCATGTAGTCACATCTGATCAAGAGAATGCTTCCCTTCCTCTCCTATGAGATCTGAGGTACATAGAGAGGCATGAGTGTAAGAGGCTCCTTGTAAAATGAAGTGACTCAGAATGTCCTCCCTCTCTGCCTCACATTGAAAACCCGAAGCTTCAACTGATCTGGGTATTTCCATCGCAAGAGGTAAATGGGCCCAGTTGAGTAACTAGGAAGCAAAGGCCTTTGATTCTGTCTGTATAATAAGTAATAAATTATATGAGAAATGCAAACTTTTTGTTGTAATCCAAAACAGAGATAAAATACCTTATGTGATGAGATGACAAATTTTTTTAACTACAGAGATATTTTTCTGTAAAAGAGTGCATCAGTTCTACAGGTATTACTGGTTACACTAGGACTGGATCCTGGGTCCCATGTGGAATGAGATCACCTGTTCAGGTAGCACATTCACAGGTTCTAGTGCTGCAGAGAGAAGAGGGGAAGTTCTCCCTGGCAATTTCTATGTCCTGGAAAAGGCAGAAGCTGGTCCATGGTGGTGGAAGGGCAGGGAGAGAGCCCACCATTGGGATGTCTCAGGGTGAGGATGCTCTTGCCCATTTTAGCCTCCACTGCTGCTCCCACGGGGGAATCAGTGGCTCATTCACACTCAGGTCAGGAAGGGGCACTGGCTCCAGGATTAGGGGGTTGTAGAGCCACAGAGAGAAGGGCTGGATAATGAGATCCCCTCCCCAGCTTCCATCACAGGGCTGAACTCAGGAATGAATGAGGAACAGTAAGGGAAATTCCTTAAGAACTGTGGTCAGCAGCAGCATTCATGTGATTGTATGATGGGGGCTGGGGGTGTCTTTTTGGAGTGTCTGACTTAGGCTAGAGCAGAGGTGGCAGATCATCAAATCCGCACTTCTGTTCTTGTCACTGGGAGTCCTAAACTCCCTTTTCAAGGCCCTCAGAGATGGTTCCCATTCCAAGCACTACTCCACAATGACTTACATCTTGCTCTTATTGGTACTACAGTCAGCAGCTGCATTTGAGCATTTTCCCAGAGAAGCCTTTGGTGGGTTTGCACTTCCACGTGTGTTGTTGACTGAAGGTATTACACAGGGGCCCTGGGTTTGGGAAGTTGCCATGCTCAACAGAATCTATTGACTTTAGTAAAATAAGTCATGGCACAACTGTATTCATTCTTCCTAGAGACACCTAACAGCAGAAGGAGGAGGCTGAACACAGCAAAGATGGAATCACTATCCTGTGAAGAACATGGTCACTTCAGTCACCAATTCATATGACTTTCCCAGTCTAGGACCAGCATCTTCCACACCTCAGAAGAGGGGTGATCAATTACCCACCTGCTCCAAGCTCCATCCACTCTGTATTCATTCCTTCTCCCAGTCATTTCTTCTTTCATCAGGATATATCTGTTGTTGAACATGTTTTGTGTTCCAGACACTATCATAGATACTAATAATGCAAAGCAAACAAAGACAGGTTTCTTCTCTCATGGTGCCACATTATCCTGTGACTAAGTAGTAAACATATAAGGTTATTTTTCCTCGTGATAAGTGTCAGGAAAAAAATAAGACAGAGCAATGTGATGGAAACAGTTTGGATGTGTCATGGAAGTGACAGCTGATAGTAGGCAGGCGAGTCCTATAAAAGGCAACAAAATCTGAGCAAGATGAGAAGCAGCTGGTCATGCAGTGACCAGGAGGAAAATCACCCCAGCAGAGAAAAGAGCACATTCAAAATTCCTAAGATAGACACAGACTTAGCATGTTGGAAAAATAAAAGTGTAGTCTAATAGGACTAGAGCATTAATAACCATGAACATGATGGATTTTATGAGATTCAGACCCTTCAGGGCTGAGGAGACCTGGGTAAAGAGGGTTTTTTCATTGAGAATCAAATGAAATGTTTAAATAATAGATTGAAATAACCTGAGATTAATTTGGCTGCTGTGCTAAAAATGAATATAGGGTGTCTCCCAAAAATGTATACTCATACATTTTTGATAGCTCAATTGATGTTTCTTTCTAATTCCTATTGGAATTAATAATTATTCAAAGTATGCATACATTTTGGGGTGGCAACCTGTATTTCCTCACCCCTTCCCTGGGATGTAACTTCTGATGGATTCAGATCTAAATTCTATCTCTTTCTGATTTCTCTAAAGGATCCTGACCCTCACTTAATCCTTATAACATCATATACATTCCTAAAATATATTAATTTCCTGTCTATACCTGTGCATTCCATTTTGATCATATTGCATTTGACTAAGAACAATTCAAAAATGGTTATGAAAGGTCCTAACAGATCAAGAGTCCCAACGTCCTCTAAAGAATGGTGGAGACCTGGCCTGTGTAACTTAGTGGTTGAGCATCAACCTACAAACCAGGAGGTTACAGTTTGATTCCCAGCCAGGGCACATGCCCAGGTTTCAGGCTTCATCACTAGTATGGGGCATGCAGGCGGCAGCCAATCAATGATTCTTTCTCATTGATGTTTCTATCTCTCTCTCTCCCTCTCCCTTCCTCTCTGAAATCAATAGATAATCAATAAAAATATATTTTTTTAAAAAATGGTGGAAATTTAAGAGGGAAAAAAGGCCAAATATCCCTAGAGAAAGAAGGTCCACACTCTACTTTAGTGACTGTTCTTCTGTCTGATCCTCTTGTTCTCTGTAAGTGCTTCTCAACTCTACCATGAACTTCCTTTCATTCCTTGACAAAGAACTTTCTCCTTTTCTCTTGCTGGAAGGAAGAGGTGGATTGACTAATACATATATCTTATTCTGTGTAGGTGTGTTCTCTATACTCATGTTTACATCATTACTTAAAGCTCCACAGTTGAAAGTATGAATATTTAGAGTTTAACTGAGTAAAATCTTAAGTCACTTTTTATAACTTTGACCCAAAAAATATTTTAAATTCCTCCAGGAGAGCAGTCCATCGTTATATATATTTCCTGGTGCACAAGGTCATACATTGAATGCCTGTCCAACTTTCTCATCTCTGTGCCTTGATCTGGTTTCTCATTGGTTTCACTGGTGGAGCAAATGGAGGGAGGGAGTGTATACTGAGACTCAAGAAGACAGATACAGACCAGATACCATCACTTCAATAAACATCAAGCTCCTGTGATCACCTCAGAGCAGTGAGGCTTTGGCAATGCAGAGATAAAGTGAGGAGGCTCCTACCACTTCAGGGAAACTAACAATGACTGAGAATCCCAAACAGGTCATGTTTGAAGGGGCCGTTCCCTTAGTTAGGGATACCCACAGCAGAAGTGAAACCTGGGTCTCTTATCTCCCTCTCTTGTCCTGGAGCACAGACATTGTGGAAAGACCCCATACAAGTCTGAGCCATAATGAACACACATGATTTCCTTGGACAAATTGCCTACAAGGAATCCTTTTATGATATTACTAGAGGCCTGTTGCACAATATTCGTGCAAGAATAGGCCTTCCTTCCCCTGGCTTGGCTTTGCTCCCGGCCACCCGGGAGCCTGCAAGTCCTCACTCCCGGTGAAGTACTGCTCCTTCTCCCCCTCATAGCAGGTATCCCGCCCTTCCTGGCCGCTCCAGGCCTGCGTATGCAAATTAATCAGCCATCTTTGTTGGGTTAATTTTCAAGCTCTCTCCTGATTGGCTGTGGGTGTAGCTGAGGTATGGTCAATTTACATGTTTGTCTATTATTAGGTAAGATTTCACAGTGTATGTCTACATTTATGATTGTGGTATTGGGCTATGATGTGACCTCAACTAAAGGAATAGAATTCTCAGAACAAGGAGCTGTAAGATTTAGTCCAGATTTTTCACTACCTGGCTACAGAATTTTGGAAGATCATTCCAACATGCTGTTCTTTCTCTATAAATAATGGCTTGTATTAATGGTCTTCCAGCCTAGATACTTGGAAGTTCCATGAGTCTATAATGGAGGAATAATTTTCTGTGTGTAGTTGCCTACGTTATTGCAGATGTGTAAATGTGTAGTATTTTAAGTACATGTTTGTAAATTGTTCAATTATTTAAATTGGCTTTTTCTTATAAGATCCGTGAATTTGATAATGAAACAATTTCATATGCACAGTTTATTACTTTAAGACTCCACGGTAAAAAATAAATATAAAAGAAATAAATGAAAATTAAAAAAAAAAACTCCACAGTAAAATTTAAATGTATTTACAGTAGGGAGGCTATTTTGGTCTCACCCTCAGAACTAACTTTGCATTGGGTGAGACAAAACAAAATAGCACAAAGCTTAAGGTGTTATTTCAGGAGTACCTAGAAATAAGAGATGGTGAGACCATCTGGGTTAGTGGACTTGTGGAAAACCTGGAAAGATCAGTCACTCACCAAGTGCAAATGTATCAGATATTCCTGGAACAGGAAGCCCTTTTCTTCTTTCTTTAAACTGCCTCTAGCCTAGTAGAAAGGCAAGAGGGCAAACATTATCGTCGAAAGAAGCCATGTGTGAGTGGTGATATAGAGCCCACACTCGGGTCACTCAATCTGTTTCATTGGAACATTTCAAAACAGTCCCTTAGGATAAGGTGACCAGATGTCCCGCTTTTGGCGGGACAGTCCCGATTTTTAACAATTTGTCCCGCGTCCCGTGGCGTTTTAAAAAAGTCCCGATTTTTGGAAAGAATGCACAACAAGCTAGGGAATGGCGGGAGAACGGGAAGGGAATATGCGTTTTTCGGCGGCCATGTGGCTATTTAGCCAGAATAAATAATGCACTAAAAATTGTGGAATACGCGCTGTCCTTACCAGGAACTAATGCTGTGACTGAATGCGTTTTTTCTACGGTAAATGAAGTGTGGACATCAGAAAAATCACAATTAAGTGTTGAGACTTTGAAAGCCATTTTATGTGTGAAATATAATTTAACAAATTCTTGTGAAAAATTTCATGACCTTTTAAACAATGACAGCAATCTACTAAAAAAAATCACTCAAATGAGAAATATGCCAAAGAATAAAATAATACTATACATAATTTTTATTTATTTATTATATTTGTAAATTGTACTTAGGTTGAAATTTTTAAAAAATATATTACAATACTATTTTTGCGTTCTATGAAAATTTTTGTTGCTCCATATAGACCAAATTTTTAATCAAGAACCCCCCACCCCCACCCCCCGGTCAATGGTGTCCCGCTTTACCAATGTTAAAATCTGGTCACCTTACCTTAGGACCAATAGCCAACCTTGTTTCACAACAAGTTACATGATCAAACAGTATAAACAAACCCATGAGCAGCCCTTTCTGCCCACATGCTTGTGCAAAACTATGACTAAATATTTTCTATTACAATCACCTGGGAAGCTTTTCATACTATGGATTCTTGGGCTCCACTCCAGATATACTGACACGGAATGTCTGGATGCAGAGCTCGGGATTCAGCGCTTCCAGATCTTTCTTCAGGTGGTTCTGACATAACCTGTCCCAGCCGGACATTTGAGGCCTAGTTTTTTCTGACCCTGACCTCAGAAGCCTGTGGTGGAACTGGTAATTCTTGTTATTGGGGCTACTCCAAGGTGAGAGGAAGTGGAGGTACCATTTACCTTGGAGCCCAGATAATTCCAGCTACAAAGATTTCTCATCAAGTACCTATAACTTAGGATAGGCCTGTGATGCCTTGACCCAATCGGTACCTGAGTGCACACAACTGACCTACCTGTTGAGACATTTTCGGGGTATTTTTGTTTTTTGGTTTTTTGGTTTTGGGGGGGTTGTTTTTTTGTGTGTTTTTTGTGTGTGTTTTTTTTGTTTGTTTGTGTGTGTTTTTGTTTTTTTTTTTGGGGGGGGGAGGTTGGCGGGGGGGTTACCACCACTCTCCCACCTCTCCTCCTTCCTTTCCTTTCTCGATGTCCCGCCCTGTATCCTGTTCTGGTCTGAGCAGCTTACTCCTTCAGTCCCCCAGGATGCCCGTAGGCAGGGTCTTATCTTCGTGGCCTGACTCTTTGCTCACCCCCCACCAGGGACGCCATCACAGCGAAGCAGGTGCTGGACCTGTACCCGCTGTTTCGCCTGGTGACGGCCAAAGGCGGCCTGGTGGAAGGCATCAACCGCACGCTGAGGCAGGAGGTCACAAGCAGACCCAGCCTGCCCACCACCATCACCTCCGCCGCCTTCACTCTCAGCACCCAGTGAAGCCAGGCGCGAGCACCAGGCGGGTGGGGTGGGGTGGGGAAGCGCGGAGGGAGGGGCAGGGGAGGGGGCGCGAGGCAGCCCCCGGGTGGGCGTGCGCCTGGGTGTAGGTCTTGATCAGCAGGGCCCGGCTTCCCCACCGCACATACCCCACCTGCCCACAGGTACATGAAGTATCTGTACCCCTAGGAGTGTGAGACTGGGGCACTCAGCTCCCCCCCCGCAACCCCCCTGTCCCCCTCCCCCCAGCTCCAGGCCACCATCGACAGCAACCCTGCACGAGGGCAGTTGTCAGGCTGACCCATTTTCGTTTTAAATGAAAAGAGAAATGATTGAAGATTTTGTCTGACACCCTCTATGTGGGTAAAATGCCTCAGCCTCATTGCTTTGTCACATGTGCCTAGAACATACCTGGCACCTGTAGATGCTCAATAAAATTTTTGGAGCAAATGAAGAGACAAAGATTGTATTAATTTTTTATTTCTGCATAATAAATCACCATAAAGTTATCAGCTTAAAAACAACATACAATTTTTATCTCACAGTGTTTGTGGGCCACGAATCCAGACACAGCTTATCTGGGTCCTCTGCTCAGGGCCTCATAAGGATGCAGCCAAGGTGTTGGCCTGGCTATGTTCTCATCTAGAGGCTGAATTAAGGGAGAATCTATCCCCAAGTTTATTTACATTGTTGGCAGGATATATTTCCTTGCAGCTGTATGATTGAGAGCCCATTCTCTTGCTGATTGTCAGCAAGGAGCCATACTCAGCTACTAGAGATTGTCAACAATGCCTGATCCATAATCCCTCTCACAACACGGCAGCTTAGAGAGTGAGACTACCTCACCTCCTCCACACACTCCCAACTTCTGCCCAGTATTCTAGAGCAGCAGAAGTAAAACTTTTCTGCCCTTGATTCTCCTTTACACTCTTAAAAGTTAGTAAGGATTTCAAAGAGCTTTTCTGGGTTATATCTATTTATATTTATCACTAGAGGCCTGGTGCACAAAATTTGTGCACTCAGGGGGGTCCCTCAGCCAGGCCAGCCACCGTCGGGGGATGTCCAACTGATGGCTTAGGCCTGCTCCTCGGGTCCAAGCGCTGCCATGGACACAGGAGAGACTCCCACCACCATCACTCACCGGCCTGCTTTACTAGAGAACAAGTAATATACTACATAATATTGCAAGCACCCCTTTAGAAACACATATTAAAGATAAATAAAGGAGGCCAGTGAACATCAAGTGTCTGTGCTGTGGTAAAAGCACTTAACTCAGGTACTGAAAAGTATCGTGTAGTGATTATCTATATGTATGCATGTATAGATAGATTAAACGACAAAAAATCATTTTATTACTTGTGTTTATAAAGTTTCCACATGAGGGAGAATGACAAGGATCCTTGTGGATATAAAAGGTAGAGAGAGCCATTACAATGTAGATTAGTTCATCTCTCACATTCTAAAAATACATTTTATTCAGGAAACATTATTACCTAGGGGGGGAAACCCTGATAAAGCAGTTATTTCAGCCTGGATGATATGCACATCTTCAAGATGAGAACCAGAGGCAGCCTGGATGGATAGAACTTCCCTAAACCTACTGTGCATCCTGCCTCCCTCTGAGAAAGCAGCCCACAGTAAAGAACAGCACTCCAGCTTTGAGGGAGACACTCAATGTTCTGCTAAGCCTGCTATTACATCACTATCAGGGCCTCGGTGTAATCTGTAAACTACCAGCCTTATAGACAACTGTACAACTCATTTGAGTCCGTTTAAGTAAAGAAGTTGTTTTACAGACTTTCAACTTGCTCTAGAATATGCTCAATGTGAGTATAAAAATAAGTTAGCTGTCCATTCTGGCATCTTAGTTTGTCTATCGTATATTTTTTAAAGTTCTTAACACTCACCAGTATTAAAATATCAAAGCTTGAGCCAACTGATACTGACTTCCTGGCTTCTCATTATCAAAATAAATAAATAAATAACTGAGTACCCAAAAATGTTCACTTTCCCCAGGCTCCATTAGGTCCAGTGACTCCAGGTGCATCTGGAAGAGTTCTCTGTTGTCAACCCACAGTTCCGCCTACCCCACACTCACGCAAGAGCTTTAGGACATCAGGTCCTGGAAGACTGAGAGTACATGGAGTGACTTATCAAAGGCACATACACTTGAGATAAATATATGGGCTTCATGTTGCCACTTAGTTCTAGTACATTAATTCCAGCTTGTTTATACTAGTAAAAATTGGGAGCCCAGCCGTGGTGGCTCAGTGGTTGAGCGTTGACCAATGAACCAGGAGTGGACGGTTCGATTCCTGGTCAGGGCATTTGCCCAGGTTGCGGGCTCAATTCCTGATCCTGCAGGTAGCAGCCGATCAATGATTCTCTCTCATCATTGATGTTTATATCTCTCTCTCCCTCTTCCTTCCTCTCTGAAATGAAAATATATATATATATATATATATATATATATATATATATATATATATAATTTTTTTTTAATTTGGAAACAAACAGAATATCCTGAATATGGGACTGGTTAAAATATGATGGTATAGTCTTACAACGGAATACTAGGCAGCCATTAAATAGAATGAGATACTCTTGCTACTGGCTTGGAATATGTTCAAAATACATTGTTAGGCCCTAACCGGTTTAGCTCAGTGGATAGAGCGTTGGCCTGCAGACTCAAGGGTCCCAGGTTCGATTCCAGTCAAGGGCAGGTACCTTGGTTGGGAGCACATCCCCAGTGTGGAGTGTGCAGGAGGCAGCTGATCGATGTTTCTCTCTCACTGATGTTTCTCTCTATCCTCCTCCCTTCCTCTCTGTAAAATATCAATAAAATGTATTTATAAAAAATACATTGTTAGGGGCAAAGAAGTAATGATGTCCATCACTGTATACAATGTTACTATTTGGGGGGAGGGAGGAAATAAATACATGCATCTATATACATGTCAGTAACCTTATGTATGTAACATACATAGATACACAAAGACTATAAAAGGGTAGAAAAAGAGCTGAATAATTATTGCATCTGGAAAAGGAAGTGGGGCCTACACGACAAGGACCAGAGGAAGACATCCTTTTTACTGGACTTGCTCTCTCAGTGTTCGCATGTACGTCTGCCATCTGCATGTACAGCGCATCCATACCTTCATGTAAAGGAACAAGTGAGACCACCTCACGGAAGCCCTTAAATGAGTGAGGAAGGGTCCCTAGTGATAGAAGCTCAAACAACTAAGGTCTGAAATGAAACAACTACCATGGAGAGGCAGCATCGCGTTGATCTCCAAGCCCCCACCCCAGATGTATGATGTGCTGCAGGCATCTCCTCCCTCCTCCTTCGTAATGAGAGTTCACGGCAGTCAGGAGGCGCCCATTATTTAAAGCCTATCCGTGTATTTCCCCGCCGTTCTCCTTCGTGATTAAAAGAGGCTTTTTCCGAAGTTTGAGACGCTCTCTATGGTCCCGGCGGCGCAGCGCCCTCTCCCGGCCAGGAGAGCGGGCGAAGGCGCTGAGAGCGAGAGGAGGGTCGCCCGCAATCGCGCGCCCCCCTCCCCGCAGCGCCTGGGTCAGGGCTGTGCCCTGCAGCCTGGGGACCGCGGCTATGACGGAAGCGGGAGGCCCTCCAGACCCCGCTCCAGGGGCCCGGGGCCCGCCCCACGGAAATGAGGAGTCCACGGTGGGCCGGTCACTCGGTGCCCAGGGGCGCGTCCCCCGCGTTTCCTTAGAGCCACCCGTGAGCACGTGGGACCGTGAGCCCGGAGAGTGGCGTCGCAGGTAGGAGCACGTCTGCCCCGCACACAAGCCCCCCAGCACCGCGCACGCGCGCACCATCTCTCTGGGCCTGCCTCCTCCCCCATTCCCGCCCAGAAAGAAGGCGGCAGTTTCGGCGGGAGCCGGGAACCCCTGGAGAAAACAGGCCAGGCGGAGGCGCGGCCCGAGCTCAGCACTGGATTTCGCGGCCGCTCCTGCCCTCTGCTGGCGGGAAGGAGCACTTACACAATGCGGTCATTGCGGGTGGTTAGGGGGCCAGCTCCGCTCCGCTTTCCCTCCAAGGACCCTCTCCAGAGGCTGAGAGGCAGCTACGTGGGGTCAGCCAGGAGTGCGGATTCCGGAGAGGTAGCTTTAGAAGACCGAACTGAAATTCCTCACAGATGAAGAGGTGTTCAATACAGGGAAGGAGATGTCTATACTAGCCTTCCCGTAGGCCTCCTGGAAACCAAGGTGGAGATGTCAGTGGCACAAGCAGCTGGTAAGGGCTGGCCTGGAGCCCAAAGCAGTCGGTGACCTTGACATGTCAGGATCTTGTGTAGTGGCGATTGGTTTGGGGAGACTTACTCGGCAAACGTTTCTTGAGTATCTCTATGCCAGGGACTGTTAGAGGTATGTGGGAATCATCAGAGAATAAAATAAACCAACAAATAATTTTTAAAGAGAGACATAATATGTAAATTATATAGACCTTTAAGGTGATAAGCTCTATGGGGAAAATATAGCAGGAAGGGGGATGGGGTGAAACTATGGGTAGCATTTTTTAATAGTGTGGACAAAAAGCGACCACATGCTGACCTGACTAGCTCAGGGAAGGCCTGCATGGCAGCCTTGCAAACTCGGAGACCTAAAGTAACCACAAAGGATGGTCTGAAATTAAAACTTTTTAGCTAAAAGCAGTTTACAGTAAGTAGTCATGTCCTAGGCCAGCATCTTCCCTGACAAAGGTCAATCTGTACCTTAACTAAGCCTGTCTATTGTCTTTTTGCATCTACGGTAACATATCATTGGAATGTCAAAGTAATTTTCCTTTTTCTGGACCCCTCAAAGCACAACTCTGTGGAGACCATAAATCCCCTCATTGTTACCGAGTTAATTGTTGACTGTTAACTATCCTATACCCACCTATGTAAAAGATCTATGTGTCTATCATTTTATTTTTTATCCAATCCCAGAGGTTTCCCTGCTTTGCTTTCTCCCACCTCCTTAATCTATCACCATTGGATTTCATGTAACCCAGATATATCTCCTCTTTTGATTGTAATATATAAAATAAGGTGCAAAACTGCCGTTCTCTGGAGCATTATCTCAATATGTTGAGAGTTCGCTTCCCGGCAGTTGTCCACAGTTTGTCTCAAATAAACTGACAAAAATTTTTCACAAGTTCGAATGTTTTTTTACCAGGTGGCCTAATAGGATAGTTAAAGGAAGCCTCCTTGATAAAGTGTGAATGTGGTATGGTAGTTAGCCTTGCATATGTCTAGGAGGAAATGTCTTAAAGCAATACTGCGTCTGTATCTTTCAGGAACAGCAAAGAGGCTAGATATTAGAAAAGCATGAGTGAGAGGGAAAATAAATAGCAGATTTGTTCCAAAAGGTAAAGATGTGGGAAGACAGATCACTTCAGTGTATAAGAACTTTTGTAAGGATTTTAGCCTTTACTCAGGGTGAAATGAAGAGGCACTAGAGGATTCTAAGCAGAATTATATGATCTGAGCTACATCTTGAAAGGATTACTCAGGCTGCTGTGTGTGAGGTCAAGGGTAGAAGTAGGGAGTCCAGGTCAGAGACTTGTATAGTAATTCTAGTAGGAAGGATTGCTCTCTCAAACTAGGTGGTGGCAATGGAGGCAGTGAGAAACAACTAGATGCTGGATGTGTTTGAATGTAAAAACAGCTGACTTTACTGACATATTGAAAGTGGGATGAAAGGAACCAAGAACGCCAACATTGTTGACCTCAGAACAAAAAGGATAATGTTACATTCAACTGAGGTGGGACTGTTAATGGAGGAGCAGTTTTGGGGATGAGTAGGGGAGAAGATAATTCTTTCCATTTGGGACTCATTAAGTTTGAAGTGTCTATTACACTTACAGTGAAGATTTCAAGTGGACAGTTGACTATACAAGTCTCAAGTTTAGGAGAGAAAGCTGAGCTAAAAATGTAAATATGGGAACTGGAGAATCAATGGCATTTAGAGCCTTGAGACTGTGTGAGATCAAGAAGAGAAACAAACAAATCATTGAATCTCCTAAATTCAGACACCAGGAGAAGAAGAGGAACTTGTGAGGAGGCTGAGAACAAAAGCTGAGGTCATGGAAGAGGCAGGTCACTGTGCACCTTGACATGACTATCTGCCTTGAGAATACCAGGACTGATCTCAGGATGCCTTTCATCCTTTTTCTGTCACAAGAAGCATAATTCCCACGTCAGCCTCATCAAGGAGGAGAGGGTGATCACCTGTGCCTAACGCTGCTGAGCACGGAGAATCAGCCCTGCCAGGGTGGGGTGATCTTCATATGCAAAGAGTGTCTCTAATCCCTACTGATGGAGCAGAGGAGTCTGGGCTGTTGATTAGGGAGATTTACAAAGTTCTTGATTTAGAAGACAGTCTTGTCTAGGAGAAGTCATGTTTTCTGTTCTGGAGGAGGGAATGAAGAGACAAAGAAAGCCATCTGTGTCTCACCTACCCTCGTTTACCTGGACCTCAGACCCTCAGTACATCACATTCTCTCTCTTTCTCCATCTCTTCTCATTCCTCAAACTACTCACCTGAGGAACTCACTTTGACATATCCTCCTTCCTCTTACACATTCAGTTCCAGCACCTCACAAATTCTTTCCAGCTCAAACTCTTTGTAGTTCTCTGAATCCCTGATTAAGGAGTAGGGGTGTGTGTGTGTGTGTGTGTGTGAAGGAATGTCTACAGAAAATGCAATCCACATTTTTTAACTTTTCTGCTATGTAAATCTGATTTTTTAAAAAGATTATGCCTAAAGTACCTGCAATAAAATTATTGTGTTATATATTTATATATGTATGTATATGTGATGGTTAACTTTGTGTCAACTTGATTGGGCCATGAGGTGCCCAGATATTTAGTCATGTTTCTGTGAGAGTATTTTTGGTTGAGGTTAGTGTTTAAATCAGTAATTTAAGTAAAGCAAGTAAAGCAAAATGCTCTCCCTAATGTGGGTGGGCCTCATCCAATCAGTTGAAGCCTGAATAGAGCAAAAAAGATGACCATTCCCCCAAATAAAAGAGAATTCTCCTGCCAAATGGCCTTCAAGCTAGAACATTGGCTTTTCCCTACCTTCTGACTCAAACATCAGCTCTTCATGGGTCTCAAGACTGCTGGCCTCAGACTGGCACTCACCATGAGCTCTCCTGAGTCTCCAGTTTACCAAGGGTTTCAGGACTTGTCCGCCTCCATAATTGCATGAACCAATTCCTTATAATAAATGTTTTGATAGATATTTAGATAGATATAGCTTCTCTGATGAAATCTAATATAGTATGTATACTTACTGTTGTTACTTTAAGACTATCAAGAAAAACATGTAACTATTATATTGCAAGCAACATGCAAATCCCTATTCTTCAGAGATTTTTTTTAATTGCATGAGAGATAAGATCAGCATAGAAGACTATGGATGATATTATGCCTCTGAGACAGTGTAGGTGTAAAGACTGACTAATCAGCTCATGCACTATGGAATATCAGTCAGTCAGCAACATTAATGAAGTAGTTCCTGTCTTTGACTATCCTATATAATAAAAGGCTAATATGCAAATTGTCCCCTCAGGAATTTGACCGACCAGTAGTTTGACCACTCACTATGATGTGTGCTGACCTCCAGGGGGCGACGTGGAACAAAGGAAGGCCCCAGCCAGCAGCTGGCAGCCGGGGGAAGGAAGACCCTGATCAGCCCTCATCGCCAGCCAGGCCTAGGGACCTAACCCGTGCACAAATTTCATGCACTGGGCCTCTAGTCTATATCTATATATATAAAAGGCTAATATGCTACGTATTCATCTGAGTAATGACATCACCTAGCAACACCTGGCTTCCTCTCCCTAGCAACTAGCCTCCTTGGAGTTTCTTCAGCCCAGGAACATGACTTGCTTTCTAGCCAGGTGCAGTCATTTTACACTGTAACAAAATATCTGTGAAGCATTTTCCCATGCCTCATTTCATTTGATTCTCACAGAAGTAGCTGGAGTAGGTAGATAGGAGACTCATGGAGTCCTATTTTCTTTTCATTAGCTGGAAAACGGAGACTTAGAAAGTTTAGAAACTTGATACAACTGAAAAGAAGTAAGAAATGGTGGATCTTGAAAATGACTTCAGGTTTTCTCACTGTGGATAATATAGTCAAACACTGATGCAGTTAAATATTTTACCCTTTGTTCTCCCTGAGTGATCTACAATAATAATCTGCTTTGTGTTGATATTTACTACTGTGTTGCTGACAATTACCTGAAAGAGAAGTTGGGGTGCTTCACTGGGCTGGAAAAAGTTTAGCTAAATCAGAAAGCAGGTCTAATTAAGCAAGTTTAATCTATATCTATAAAAGGCTAAGTTGACTTGTACATGCACAATATATATAAAACTCTAGCTGGCACCAATTGCACACGTGTGTTTCCACCTGTCATTGTCGATCATGAATTTGGTTGACATTTTTATTATAGAGAAAGGGCGAATAGCGATATTAAAATATTTCTTCCAATTCATTTTCTTTCAATGTGCATGAATTCATATACCGGGCCACTAGTCCCTAATAAGATTCACCAACCTCTGGTCTAATAGAAAAACAAAAGGCCTAAAACTCATTAAATCTAAAAGGAAGCTTTGACAGGTGCTGTACAGCCTAAAATATCTCAGCATCATTCACAATTTTTTGCCTATGAAGTATTGAAAATAAATACAAGGAGTGTTGGGAATGAACAAGGAAGCCACCACCTCTCTGGTACAGCTATTTCATACCAGACATTTTGGATTAAGCCTCACAATATTGCTGTCCAGTTGGTAACACTCTACACTTTTTAGTTTCTTCACTTATGCTCAGGATCCAGAGTGACCCACCGTCTTGTCTACGCAATGTAAAGAATTTTACTGTTTTTCTCATAGAAAAAAAAAAAAAAAGGCAAGTTCCTTGTCTGAGGTCACATGGCTGTTGACTAGCAGAACTGTGAGTCAAAACCTGATCTGTCTTTTTTAAAAGCCCGTGCACTTTGACAGTCAAGCTCATTCCTCCTAAAGGCAGGATGTGAGGCATGTAGGAGACTGAGATGGAATAAGGGATGATTCCCCTTGCAGGAAAACATTCCAGCTTTGGAAGAACATACCTTAACAGTTAAGATGCCTAATATTCCTCAGAAAGGCATCTAAGGGAAAACCCCAACGTCTAAAGGTATCACAATAATGAGTATTGTTGGGAAATAAGTGGAATGGCTCAAATTGAGAAACCTGACAATTAGGGCGTAGACCCAGGTAAGCCTGACTGTTTAGGGTTTCCCAGACATGAGGCAACCTGCATCATAGCTCCATTCCATCTGTATTATTATTTCCTTTTTATCAACTCACTATTTCACACAGCTTTGTTCTAAGCAATAATACACATGAAACCACAGATTTGTTACATTGATTATTCATTAACATTGAAATAACACTTTTAATATTAATCTGTGTACTCCCTAACATCAGTCATCTCACAGCACCAGTTGTCCACATTTCATAAATTTACAAACAGCTTTATCTTGAGCTTTAACATAAAAAAGTTCTACCTGGAAAAAACTGCTTTCAGAGAAGAATAAAAGACCCCAGAACAGTAGTAAAAATGAAGTCCAAGGCCAAATATTTGGTCATAATTATCCAATTCTGTTCAAAAGAGAGGCTAAACCAAGCAAGCTCTATAGTCTCATTATTATGGAAGTGTTTCTAATTGCTTGCCCATACAGTTTTTCGTATTTTTTGTAGGGTTATTGAAAGAATTCTGTGACCATTTATTTATGTTTGCTCTGATTCCATGAGTAGAGAATGTTAAAAAGCTGATTCTGCTATATTGTACACCTGAAACTAATATAATGCTGTATGTCAACTATAATTGAAATATTTTTTAATTTTTAAAAAGTTCATAGCTTCTGTTTCCATTTTAGCAAGAGTCCCTGAGAAATAGGGACCAATGACTGATCCATCTCAAGTCCACTTAAGCAAGATTCCGTGAAAAGGAAGATGAAACCCTCCTTGGCAACTTTAGCTCACTGTCCAGCCCCAGTCTATCAAAGAGCTTGCAAAGACCTAGAAAGAAGTAAAAATTTCCTCAATATACATGGTAGTTATATTCTCAACAAATTTTTTGTTTTAAAATTATGAAAAATATAAAGGAATTGGTTAGACTCAGATAATTATAAGCTATTTTCTCATCCATATCCAAGAGGGGAATCATAAGTTGTAGGAAGTGCACTAATTCTTCATTTTTCAGGACTTTTCTACAGTGTTGCTGTACACTGAGCACAACTGGTCCTTACCCATTAAATGCCAATACCAACCCCCTCTCCAATCATTATAATTACCAAAAATACCTCTAGAAATTTCAAACTCACAAAGTCACTGAAAATAACTGGTCTAGAAGAAGAATGAAAATTTGTATAAAATTGCTCTTTTCCTGTGCCATTATGTGATTAAATAGAAAAAGCTCAGAATGCATTTTAGCCACATCCTCACATCCTAGCTGTGGATATTTGATTTCATAAGTCTTTGTTTATTCTTAAGGGGCTCTAACAATGTTCAACTATTCATTCATTCCACATACACATTCTAAGTTTTATGATATGCCTGGCCTCCTCTAAGTACTGGAAATGCAAATTAGGAATAAAGACAATTTTGTGTCCTCCAAAGGTCTAATCACAAGACTGGAAGCTCATGGGCAATTATGATACACAGCAATATGTCAAGATCATAGAATTTTTTTGAGACCAAAATGACTAACACAAACAACAAGGCCGTGTAACACAGTGAAGTTAGCTCCTTTCCATTCCCTCTTGAATGATAAAAAACTGACAAGAGAGATCACTAGGAAGTCTCTACAAGGCCTCCCTGTAATAGCCCTCCTTGGTGTGACCTAACTACCGACCCACTGACCCAATCCACCTTCCATATCTGTGCCAAAGGCAAGGTGATATATTCAGAGCATCCCTCAGAAAGTGATTACCTCAAGTGTATTACTGCAGCCTTTTCTATAATTTCCTATTTCGTTCCAGAAAGTTGACCAAGGGGGTCAAGATCTGCTTTTGTTCAATGGCCTACAGAAGAGATATGTAAGAGGCCCCATCCTATCTAATAAAAGGGTAGTATGCAAATTAACCATCACTCCGTCACAAAGATGGCGGCGCCCATAGCCACAAGGTGGCGGCACCCAGTCCCCTCAGCCTCACCGGAGTCCCCCAGTCCTGGGAGGGCTGCCACTGAGAGCGGGCAGTGTGAGCGGCCAGGTAAGATGCTTGCTTCATCACTGCGGCGACGCCCCAGCCGCGGAGGGCCTCTGGGGGATAAGGAGGCCGGCCCCCAACCTCCTCAGCCGAGCACAGGCCCGGAGAGGAGACGGCAGGCCCGCCTCCCACAGAAGCAGTGTGGATCCCTCCAGGCGCCCACACTCGCTTCCACCTCCCACGGAAGCCCCTGGCTCCCAGCTCCCATAGAAACAGCGTAGCTCCCGTGGAAGCAGCGCGGCTCCCGGCAGCACGCTGCGGTTCCCAGCCTACTGCATGCAATATCGCATGATGAGCTACTAGTACAAGAATAAGGCAGACCTAGGAGATCAGGGAGAGACCAGTACATCCATTGTCATTTGAGCTCAGGTTGCTTAGCTCCCTCCATTGATTGCAAGTAAAATGACCTGCACCATGTTATTACAACAGTCCTTTAAGCGATACCAGCAAGCAATGTGTGTTGTCACTCCCATAGGTAGCTAGTGCATTAGGAAATCCATGTGAAGGAAGCTATTGACGGCTGATATCGTCTTATTAGCAGGTATTATCACTGAGCAGGCAGACATTGCACGAGTGCCCTGGGGAATTGCAAATGCTGGACATCAAGATAGCTTTGAGCAACTCTGTGGCCAACGTTCTCAACAGTTGTTCTTGCCACAATGCAGAAGACTTTTTCCTGGGACTATATCGTACAACATCGCTTGATTACAAATAAAATTAGCTGGCCGAAACCGGTTTGGCTCAGTGGATAGAGCGTCGGTCTGCGGACTGAAAGGTCCCAGGTTCGATTCCGGTCAAGGGCATGTACCTTGGTTGCGGGCACATCCCCGGTAGAGGGTGTGCAAGAGGCAGCTGGTCGATGTTTCTCTCTCATCGATGTTTCTAGCTCTCTGTCCCTCTCCTTTCCTCTCTGTAAAAAGTCAATAAAATATATATATTTTTAAAAAAAACAAATAAAATTAGCTGATTACAAATAATAGCATAATAAAATCAGCTGATAATGTCAGGCTGCCATGACACTGCTGTGGTGATTAAATTAATGAATAAGAGTTCATATTTAGCAGTCCTTTGATATTAAAGACAAATTCATGCTGACAATTCAGCGTAATTTCATTAACATGAGTTTGTACTGATTCCTGTTTCAAATAAACAGATCCTCAGCTCGGGATCTTTCCTGTCAATTAGATCATTTGGATTTAATTTGGAGGGAATGGAGGGTAGTTTAAAATTTGGAGATGGAACCTATAGTAGAAACTGTTTTAAAAGTGTGTTTGGGGATATGCTCTGAACACAATTTAAAGAAGGAGGATGGTCAGGGTTTGGGCAGAGGATTGTCTAGATCTCTCGCAGAACCTCAACAAGCTTGATGGGTCATAACACAAATGTCTACAGGAGTCAGGCAAGTATCATCACTGAGTAAACAGGCTGGAAGTCAGGAGGGAGGAGTAGACTCAGTGAAAACCTCCTGAACTATTGCCCCCGTAAGAAGTGCAGCTACTGCTCAACTTCAGCTGATAGTTACATTGTGATAATGGTGGCTTAATGTGGCTACATTTTGGGCTATTTTAAGGCAAGCCGGGAATCCAAATTTTCTATAGTGAAACTCCGTTAGGAAATGTTATCACCAACTCCAAAAATTATTTTAAAAACAAACAACAATCTAAAAACCCACTGCTAATCAGAGCAGGTCTTGGTCTTGACTGCAATATATGGGTTTTGCTTCATATTATAAACACTTGAGTACAGCTGTTTCTACCTTTGAGACTATAAGCTTACAGAAGGGCTACAATATACTTAATTCATCTTTACATCCTCATCACCTATAAAAATATTTCAACTGATAGATATAAAAAAAATTGCTTAGTAGCAAAAGGAATTCCACATAGCAAGATGACAAAGCAAAGTGATCAAATGGCCAAAAGTAAACATATTCATTTATTCAGTACTAGAGGCCCGGTGCACGAAATTCGTGCATGAGGGGGAGGTATCCCTCAGCCCACCCTGCACCCTCTCCAATCTGGGACCCCCCGGGGGATGTCTGACTGCTGGTTTAGGCTCGATCCCACAGGGACATCCCTCTCACAAATCGGGACTGCTGGCTCCCAACCGCTCACTTGCCTGCCTGCCTGATTGCCCCTAACCACTTCTGCCTGCCAACCTGATCACCCCCTAACCACTCCCCTGCCAGCCTGATCAACACCTAACTGCTCCCCTGCCAGCCCAATTGCCCCCAACTGCCTTCCCTTGCTAGCCCGGTCACCCCCAACTGCCCTCCCCTGCAGACCTGGTTGCCCCTAATTGCCCTCCCTTGAAGGCCTGGTACCCACAACTGCCTTCTCCTGCAGGCCTGTTCCCCCCACAACTGCCCTCCCTTGAAGGCCTGGTCCCCCTCAACTGCCTTCCCCTGCCGGCCTGGTCGCCCCTAACTTACCTCCCCTGCTGGCCTGGTCACTTCTAACTGCCCTCCTCTGTAGGCCTGGTCGCCCCCAACTGCCCTCCCCTTCTGGCCATCTTGTAGCAGCCATCTTTGACCACATGGGGGCGGCCATCTTGTGTGAGGGTGTGAGGGTCAATTTGCATATTACCTCTTCTAAAAAGGTAATAGTTTCTACATGTTCTAAAAATATGTGTCTCACAAGCAATCATCATGACAGGGGTCCTTGGAAATGTAACAGATGAAAATCACCAGAATGGATACCCCCTTCCATTTCTCATATTCCAGAGCATATTTCATTATGGGAATAACATTACACCTAGAAAATAAACCTGGCAGTACAGATTGGTTATCCTGGATGATTGTTCCTATTTTAGAGATGAAGAAACTGAGGCAAGAAGAAAAGGATTTACCCCAAACATACTGTGCATCCCAGCTCCCTCTAAGATGCAGCCGGGAATAAATAGGAACACTGACTTTTAAGTGAGACACTCCTAGTTCTGCCACTACTATCTGCTAACTATGTGGGCCTCTCGATCTTTAAAATGAAGATAATAGCATCTACCTTGTGGGTTGCTGTGAGGGTTAAATGAGTCAATTTCACTAAAGTGCTTATCCCATAGCAGTTGCTTGAAAATGAGAGCTTGCAATTTGTTCTAAATTTTTCTATATTTTCTAAACTAAACTAGTTGTCCTTACTTGTATCTAAGTTTATCTAACACATATAAACAGGTATTAACTTTCACTCTCTCCAGTAGTAAAGGACCAGAACCTTGAAACAGTAATGCTGACTTCTATGTGCAGAGGGGGTACTGGAAATGTTACAAGGAAAACATTCTACCGGTCATGTTATATTCTGAAAAATAATGCTCTCCCAGGCTTCCATGAGCCAGCGACACACATGTGCATCTGGAACACTGGGTGTTGCCAACCCACAGTTCTCCCCACCCCACACATGCAGGAGCTTCGGTGTGCCAGGTCTTGGGAATGCTGGCAGTGCATGGGAGTGAGCTTGTCACCAGCCAAATACCTGGGGTTTATTGTTGTTATTTTGGTCTAGGATATACATTCTAGCTTGTTTATACAGTAAAACCTCTATATAACAGACTGATTCAGGCAAAGTGTTCCATTAAAGCTGAAAACCCATTATATAATAAAGCAGGTTTTCCAAATGTGTATGTTAAAAAAATTAACAGGAGAAACCAAGATGGCGGCATAGGTTAAACACCTAACCTACAGCCTGGCACAACAATTTCAAAAATACAACTAAAAGTCAAAACGGACATCATCCAGAACCACAGGAAAGCTGGCTGACTGAAATGCCCACAACTAGAAGGAAAGAGAAAACCACAAGGAAAATCAGAGAAGCCGTAAAAGCCTGAGGTATGGAGACACAGGCAGAGACACGAGCCCGCGCGCGTGTGGGGAGGACGGAGCCGGAGAGGAAGGGGCGGCTGACGGCCTGGCTGGCGTTCTCTGGCGGGAAGGAGATAAAAGCGCCAGATTTTGCTGAACCCCAGCTCCGACTGCACTGAACCCCAGTGCCGGGCGAAACCCTGGGAAGCTGGGCTCATGCTGGGGGAGTCTGGGCGGTGGGGCGGAGGCACAGAGGAGTTGCGCCGGAGCCGCGCACGGGAATGTGCGCAGAGGAGGGACTGTTGCCTGTGCCGCTGGATTGCCCTAGCGGGAAGGAGACAAAAGCTCCGGACCGTGCTGAACCCCAGTTCCAACTGCACTGAACCCCAGTTCTGGGAAAGACCCGGGGAAGCCAGGCTCATACTGGGGAAAACTGGGCTGTAAGGCAGAAATGCAGAGAAGCAGCGAAGGGCAGAGCACCGGAGGCGCGCACGGGATTGTGCGCAGAGGATGGTCTGTTGACCGTGCTGCTGAATCGCCCTGGTGGGAAGGAGACAAAAGCGCCAGACTGCGGTGAGCCCCAGTTCCGACTACACGGAAACCCAGTTTCGGGCGAGAATCTGGGAATCCAGATTCATTGGGGGAGAGACTAGACTGTTTGGCAGCGTGCGAAACTCCAGGGCGCTTTTCTCTCAGAGGTGTTTGCTGGGAGTACAGAGGGACACTGAGACACAGGAACCTCATAGGGCGGGGCTGATGGGAAGCCAAGGCTGTAGGCTCCACCCTGTAACTCCGCCCCATCTAAGCTGAGCACAGAGGCTTTTACAATTTTGCAAGTCTAGTTGAATGGGGCTGTCTCCCGGCATAGACACAGCTGATCCTCACAGCCAATTGGACTGGAGGTCACATCCTCCCAGTGTACCAACAGCAATCAAGGCTTAACAACACCAAGACTTTGCACTCAGCCCACAAAGGGGGGTATCAAGAGCGACCACCTAGGGAGATTGGGGAAGCTGAGCGATAGGGAGGCAGCCAAAAGGGGAAGACACCGAAACAGGTCACGAATATAAGGGATGCTGTAATTCCTGCTGAGGGGCCTCAGGCAGTAGCTGACCTACACTCCATTGGAGACCCAGAAACGAGGGCATCTAGTGGTCGGTGTGAGATGACACCAGATTTCAACCACTCGCATAAGAGGCAGACTCAGTGAGCGCCAAAGCCTTGCTGCACCAAGACCCGGCCCATAAACGTGTCTCCCGCACAGCAACTCTTCCTTTATAGACACAGAGGGTCCGCACAGCCAAGTGGCCTGGAGGACAATTCCTCCCAGTGACACCAACAACAATCAAGACTTAACTATACAAAGAAGGACCAAGATGGAGGCATAGGGCAGAAGCCTGATTGTTGCCTACCACAACAATTTTGAGACTATGACGGGAGAGCAGAGCAGACACCATCCAGAACCACCAGAGGGCTGACTGAGCAGATGCTCTACAACTAGAATAAAAGAGAGGGGTACACGGGATGAAGCTGATGCCGATGACCCAAAGACCACACTTTAAAAACTACGGCTCAGGCGACACAATGGCGGCCTGGAACGTGCTCGGCACAGTTCCCCCAGCGGTCTCCGGCTGAGGGGAAGGCTCCACTCGCTGCCGAGCACGGACAGACGAGCCCCTGGGAGACATGGGGTGGGAGACTCCGTGCTTGCTGACCTCTGAGTCCTTCAAGAATCTCAATGCCCCGGAAGCGGCCAGGTGCGCACGCTCGGCGACCGGCCACCGCTGCAGACCCAAGGGCCGACGCAGCCACCCCGGACCAGCCCGCCGCTGCGCACCGGGCACACCGGAGCTTCGCCGAGCCCGCCGCCCAACGAGTTCTGCGGTGGCTGCCCTGGAGCTCTGAGAAAATGGCTGAAGGAATTGCTGAGAGGGAATTGACCAACAGGAATTGGGATCAAGAAGACGAAATCCCGCTGGGTCCCGGATCCGGGTGAAGCCGCGCGCCCCTGGGTCTGGGTGAGGCTGGGAACTGGGTCAGGGTGAGGCCGTGGGCCCCTGGATCCGGGTGAGGCCACGCGATCCTGGGTCTGGGAGAGGCCACGCGCCCCTGGGTCTGGGTGAGGCCACGTGCCCCTGGGTCCGGGGGAAGCTAGATCCCGGGTCCGGGCGAGGCCGTGTGCCCCTGGATCCGGGTGAGGCTGGGTCCCGGGCCCGGGAGAGGCCACGCGCCCCTGGGTCCGGGTGAGGCCATGCGCCCCAGGGTCCGGGTGAAGCTGAATCCTGGGTCTGGGCGAGGCCGTGTGCCCCTGGATCCGGGTGAGGCTGGGTCCCGGGTCCGGGTGAGGCCGTGGGCCCCTGGATCCGGGTGAAGCCGTGCCCCTGGGTCCGGCCGAGACCAAACCAGAGGGAGTCGGACCTGCATTACCACCATTTGTCCACCATCCAGAGCTGAGGGGTCAGTGCCGACATGTACTCATAAGGAACTGGTGGACATTGATATTGGGTCTCAAAAGAACTGTTGGTCCAGAAAGAAACTCACTACAGACTGATTCATTTGCCTGTCAGCAGAACTATTATTGCTCGTCTCACATTCAATTCTTATAAGTATATCTCTAGTGACACATGATTTCACTCATCTAGGGGAAATGATGAACAACATAGACTGATGAACAAGAACAGAACCAGAAACAAGGAGGCATCGATCGGACTATCGGGCCTCAGAGGGAGGATAGGGGAGGGTGGGGGGAGGGGGGAGAGATCAACCAAAGGTCTTGTGTGCATGCATATGAGCCTAACCAATGGTTAAGTTCAACAGGGGGTTGGGGCATCCATGGGGAGGAGTGTGGGATGGGAATGGGGGGATGAGGACAAATATGTGACACCTTAATCAATAAAGAAATTTAAAAAAAATTAACAAATTAGTTTACCTCTTTTTACTTATGTAGACATGTCTGTGTAATTAAAATTAAATATGTATGAAAAGTTTAATTTCACAAAAAAGTTTTCTATGTGTATTACTGTAATTTTATATTTATACTGAATAGGTCTAGTAAATGTGTGCATTCACCAGTCACTGTGAGTGAACAAATGCTGGGGCGTGGCTTAGTGCATGTCCGAACATGGGCTGGCTTGCATTAAAACTGGTGCAGAAAGTCACACCAAGTGACAACAAAAGCAATTAACACACGAGATGCGATCTGATTACGTGCTGATCACTTGCAGAACATTGTTTACAAGCGGTGATGCGGCTGTAAATATGTAGACTATAATTGTATATATGAACTATTTACTGATGTCAGTGAAATTACTATAGTGTTTTTCCCAACATATGGCCTAGTCGCCAAAATTTGTTTAAAGTAACAGTGAATTAATAACAAACATAACCTGTTAATTGAATTATGAGCAAGTCTTAGTTAAAAGCATTTTTAAATTAACAGGGTGCTAATTTTCACATAATTACATACAGACTGGAAATATTGTCCGTTAAATCTGAAGTCCTTTAAATGGAGGTTCCCAAAATTGAGGTTTACTGAAGCAGTAAAAGATTGGAACAAACTGGAATCGAGTGTGACTGTCCCAAAGGCAACAGGGAGATTGAGACCGAGCTTGCGGGGCCATTTCACTGTGGAGGGGTAAAAATCCTGTGCGTGGAAGCTGATCTGTTATGAGATATTTAAATCTTACGTATCTATTTCTTGTTTGTTCTCCTGTGGGCTCAAAAAGGTTTTTACTAGTGTAAGATCAAAGCCCACCCAGCCTTACTAAGTAGAACCAAGAGGGAAAGATCACCAGAGCAAGTAGCATAGCGCCCTCTGCCGTCCAGTGAGGCAGTGGCGCCTCCGCAGAAGAAGGGGTTGGAGCCGGCAAGTCGCTGCCAGCCAGGATCAGGATCCACGCCTTTGGGAGTTTTATTACAGCGGCTCCTGAACAAATTGGCTCCATGACTCAGGGAGCATCACCAAAGGGTGGGATCAAGTCCCCTCCCACCCCCGAAGTAGATGCTACCCCCCACTTTCCATCCCACACTCTGTGCATCCAGCAAAGATTCTCCAGGTGCAAAAGGGAGTAAGGAAAAGCTGGAAAACAAGCAAATCAGCTTGGAATGTGGCAGGGGCGATGCCCTCATCTGGCAGGAAGGGCAATTACCAGGAGGAGACAGAGTGGCTCTTCCCGAGTCACCCACCTCTTTTTATCCCCCAAAATCCATGATGCTCACCTAGTTGCTCCTCAGTACAGTAATTGCCATAACTTACATTTGTAAAGTGCTTTAGGGATTGCAAAAGTGTTTTGTTTGTTTGTTTTTTCCATCCGATTCCTACCACAGCCTTGTGAGTTAAGGCAAGTATTTTATAAAGAGATAACTGACCTTCGGAAAATTTCAATGACCTGCCCAAAGTCAGACAGGTAGGTGAGAGGTAGCCTGGAATATTGGCAAGCCCTTCAAATTACCCATAAAAATAAAGTCCCCCACCATTAGAAACCTGCTTCATACTACAAACTAAGAAAGCATCATCAACCTCCTCTTTCTCTTGCACTCACTTGACCTCATTTGGGCCTAACCCCCTGCCTTCCCACTCTTCTCCCCAGTACCACCAAAGGGTTACCACAGCTTCCTCTGCCCCTCCAATGAGAATCCTTACATTCACAGTCTTGATCCCAGGCATGAGGCCCCTTTGCTAGGCCCTGGGCTGAGAATCCCACAGAATCAGAGTTTGGGATTCTGCCTCAGGAGAGGCGTTAAGTGTCCCTACTCCTAAGGTACATTATTATAGTGCCCAGCTGGCCCAGCTGTAGGGAGAAACTGGATGTGGTGGAGCTGAGTCGGCTACTACCCCATTAGTAGAGGCTGTCAGTACCAACATTCGAATAGGACATCAAGCAATGTGTGGGGATACTGCACAGCAGGCGCCCAGTGGTCCTTAGGGAAATCAGACCCATGCGTGGCCTGGAAGATGAAAAGAGATAAATGGAAAACAGCCTCGAATCCCCAAATAACTGCCTCCACTCCCTGAACCTCTTTTTTGCTACAGGTCATATGGGGAAGGGGTCTGATTGTTCCCCTTTATCCAGATGAGAAGAGGCTACGGAAGAACAAAGTCTAAATAGAAAGCATAAATCCTACACCAGCCTCCACCTGACTGCTCCCTCCCAAGGCCTGTTTCTCCTAAGTAGTCCTGGGGTTCTCTAACTTGAAGCCAGGATCTCAAAGAGCCTGAGGAAAATAGTATTCATAGTTTCCCAGTGAGGAGAGGTTTCTGAAAGTTGGCTGGAAGGAAGGGAAGAGGGCCTGAGGGACCCTTGAGGGGAGGGGGGCAGGAGCTAATAAGATCTGAGGAAAAGAACAGGTGCTGCTTAGATGGCCTCTCATGCCCTCCCAGGTTCTATAAAGAATAACCCTCACCCCCTAGTACTCTTCTCCTTCCTCTACCAGAGGTACAGCTTTGGTCTCAAGATTTTTTATCACAGTCCACACTCTGGACCAGCTCTCCAAATGCCCTCACTAGCTTTATGCACTGCAGCCTGAGTCACCCTGGGGCTCTCCATGGCCTGTTTTTCTTTCAGCCTGGCCACTCGGCCCTGCCTAGCTTCCTTCCTCCTGGGTTCAGGGCTTCCTGTGATTCTGACCTCTTTCTGATCTGCCACAAGCCCATAAACAGGAATCATTGTCCCTCATCTGGAAATGTGAAGTAAAAAGATACATATTCACTTATGATGCAGGGTCCATAGCACATGCTAAGTAAATCTTTATGGAATGAGATGAGGCTGCCCTGGTGAAAGGAAAATTCCTAAACTAGGTTCTCACCCATCTAGCCCCTCACAGCATGGCAGGGTGATGACAGGGCTTCTCTTACATGTAGAGCTCTCCAGAGTCTCCCAGAGCCTTGCTCAAGTGTCTACATTGTTCAAGACTAAGAGAGTGCTTTCTCACATGCACTGCTTATCTGAATGCCTTTGGGGCTAATGCAGTCAATGCAATTGTAACCAATTGAGCTTGTTCCATTTTGAGAAGAGATGGAATGTAAAAACCAACTATAGGTTGAGTCTTCTTAGTGATGCAACACTTCCTTTCCCAAGGCCTTTCTTTTAACTTTTCCTGTAGGTTATAATCCCTAAGCTATCAGTCATGTCTGCTGACCTTCTCTGGCTCTTCTAAAAGATCCTTCCACCTCACTCTTGGTAATGCTGGTGAACAGGAATAAGTGCATTCCTCTCTGGAGACTATTAGAGTATGTCCCATCACTTTCCCCTACACTATGGCCTAACTCTCCCCTCTGCCAAGGTAACTCGGGGGCCCCTTGCCAGATGAAATGCCAAGGAAATAGAAGGAATCATGCAGGTACTCCATGACAGACTTCAGCAGCCACTCTCTCCCACCTGAGAACTCATCTCTGCTTCTTATTAGGGACTCGGGGTCATGAATTCCTGCATGGAGGGAAGGGACCCAGGGAACACAGCTCATGCTTGCCAGTTGCTACCACAGGGGAGTTTGTGGCCAAGGTGGTACAATTTACCAATGTCTATCCCAGGGAAGGGAAGAGATGACTTTGTAACTCTAGACAGAAAATAAAAACCAGAGTCAAGGGAAAGAAATTAAATGTGTGAAATCTTGTTCTAGAGTCATCCTGGAGAATGGTTGGATAAGTTCCAGAAATTCCCTCCAGGCCTGTTCTAGCCTCGGTGAACAATGGACAGTCACCTCCAGGTCTTGTTCTGGCTCTGCCTGGAACATCTGTCCCCTCTTGGTCTTCTAGGGAATTTATTATTTATCCTTACAGATTCCATTTGTTGACATTTCCTGGAGGAAAGCTTCCCCATCCCCTGCCACACACTCCCTAGACCTGCAGTTAACCCCCCATCTTCCCTTCCCTTCTCGTTGTTTGTATTATTATTATCTAATTATAGGTGCGTTTTCCCCCAGCTGACTGTCGGTTTCTGAGGGGCACAATCTATAATATCAGTCTCTAGAGTGCTATCTGTCATATGGAAGGGACTCTCTAAATGTTTCTAGAATAACCCCCCGCCCCCCCCCCACACACACACACACACACACAAAGGGATCACTGGATCAAAAGACACAAACATCTTTTTGGCATATAAACTGCCCTCCAAAAGTTTGCATCTATGTACAATGCAATCTGCTATGCATAGAGTATAGGTCTCACTGCTATTTTATTAAGAGAAACTGTATACTAATTTTTAACATGTATTTCTTTACTAGTAAGGTTAAATAATTTCGCACAGTTCGTTTCACTAATTATAATCCTGTTGAGGGAAAGCCCCAATCTAAATTCAGGATTGATTCTGAAGAGCTGACACATAGCCTTATTCAAATTCATAAGAGCTTTAATAAGAGAAACTTACATACACAGGCAAAGCAGCTGCTTGCTGCCAGTGGTGGCCGGCAGGGAATAAATCCACACACTCCCCGAACAGGGTCTCTTTTTTATAGGAGGTTAATAGTAAAACTATATGGTGATAGTCACGGAGATCACTAGAGAGAACAATCATTTCTAAGTTAACAGATAACATCAAGCACTTATCACACTCTACATTCATTAACCTCCTTCCTGGACCTGAGGTTTATCTTCGGGTGGCATTCTGGCTTTCTGGGTCTTCAGCCCAACCTGAGGCTACAGACAGTTAAACAGTCACAGAAAGTTAAACAGTGAGTCAAACATTTCCCAAACACCTTTACCGCTGGAGACATAGTGCATCTCTGAGCTCCCCTAAAAATCATCTATCATGAATTGTATCTTTATATGCCAATAATCATTTTCTGACAGCTTTCCAAGGCTACGGCCAAATTTCTTTCTCCCCCCAGATAGGAGCCACAAATTTCTTTCTTCCCGAAGCAAGTAGTTAAATGGAGGACTTTCCCCCTAAATTCTGTAGATCCATACCAATGTAGCCCAGTTTACAACCTAACATTGCTACAAGGCCTAAGGCAGTTAAGATTCTCCACATTACAGGTGCTATTTTCTTGACAGGAGATACAGAATAAGAAATTTCAGACAGTTTTCAGCAGATACCTAAAATTTATGCAAGTCTATAAAAATTATCTCTTATCTCTTGAAATTTGCCAAGTCTGTTTTCTAGAACTTCTCCCCGTAAACCTCTGGATAGAGAGGGAAAGCAGGAGTGGGAGGCAAGTGGTCTTGACAAAGCATAGCTCAAGGACACGTCCACACTGAGAACTTGTTAGCCAGCTTTGCAGTCAGTTGGTTAAGTTGCTCTGATATAAGTTTGAAAGACAAAGTATTTTCCTCTAAGAAGGATGGCCTGCGATTCTATTCTATCCCTATACCTCCCTGGTCTGGGCCTCCCCGTTTCCTCTGGTGGACAGTTATGTAAAGAACGTGTATTATTTTACCACAGTGACAATGACTTTCCACCGTACATCTATATAACATTTGGGAAAATGTATAGATACTATCTCATGCCACACAATTTGGTTTGGCACGGTTTCATCCACCACTCAGGCTTCGAAGGCTACTGCAGTTAATTTTAAAGTTCACATGTACCGTCTATCAATCCCCATTTAGAACAGAGCTATTTATCCCTTGCACTCTGAAGAAACAGTGTTCTTACAATCTGAACTCTGGACCCAGCCTTCATGGTTTAAGTAGAAATTACCCTCCTTCCATCCATACAAAGGCCAATTTAAGATTTTATCTGTGTTTTGTTTGGAGAACATTTCTAAATGTTGGTCTCTTCATGGTCAACAATTCTAAACTTTTCCTGCCTTGAATGTTTTTCCCCACTATCTGTACTCTAATGAACCTCTTCTTAAAATTCACCAACTACATGGTGAGCCATATCTCTTTCAGACATTCGTCCCATTCACACAGAATATATTTCATCAGATACTTCTCAGGAATCTACTATGACTACCTGACTTTGTCTAAGTGCTAAAGATACGGCCAGAACTGCCCTCAGACCCAGGAAGAGGGGCCCCTTCCCTAGGCCTCACATTTAAGAAAGCCCCAAAGTAACGAACATAAATATATAAAATAATAAATATACTAAAGAATACAGAGAGCCTGGCCGTTGTGACTCATTGGTTGAGCGTCGACCTATGAACAAAATGTCAAGGTTCGATTCCTGATCAGAGTACATGCCCGGATTGCAGCCTCGATCCCCAGTGTGGGGCATGCAGGAGGCAGCTGATCAATGATTCTCTCTGATCATTGATGTTCCTATCTCTCTCCCCCTCTCCCTACCTCTCTGAAATAAATAAAAATATATTTTAAAAAGAATACAGAGATCCCTCTGTCACTTAGGATCCAGTGTAGCCCATAATCCTCACCTCAGCTTTCATGACGGACATGGCTCTAATTCAAGGGTAATTCAAGGGAAACATATCTCTTGCCCAGATCCTTAAAAGGAAACTACATCTAGGTGACAAGACTGCTTGTAGATAGTGCCACTGCCAGGATAGCAGACAGACACTGCTTCCAGATATTGGATCTGGCAGCAGAAACATACTGATAAAAGAGAACACTAACTTATCAAATTCTTTCTTTCAGATTGCATGACTGCAATGTATTTTATATTATCATGGTGCCAAGCATCTATTTTCTTATTTCCCTTCACGTTCCAATGCACAGTTCCAAAGGTACTCACAAATTAGCACAATATTCCCAAAGTTGTACATGGCAGCTGATGAACATTTTGCAATATTCAACAATTTCTTTACTCTTAAATTTGTATATATGTAGGTTTGGATAACATGTATGAAACTTTTTTTTTACAATAACATTATTTTAATGAAGATTTAAAAAATCAAAGAAACAGTATAAAGAAAACAAAAGTGAAAAAAAACAAATTTACATAGCTAACCATCTCCCCATAGTGTGAGAACACACAGGTGATGTCCCCTTGGGTCAGTTCAAAAGGAAGACCTCCAAGGGAGGTCCAGGGACTGTCTTTGTACAGGGAGTGCCAGGACACCTCATGGGCCATACCGAGTTGGACCTCACATGCATTCAGCTCATTGATCAGCTTCACTTTAGTTAAAGGGTTCATCTCTGCGGGTTGGGATTTCTTCAGCAAATCCTCCTCTTCTGGAGCTGCACCTTTCTCTCTGCCTCTGTCTGTCTTGCCACACAGAAATTTTGTCTTTATTATGAACACTAGAGGCCCGGTGCACAAAATTCATGCACTGGGGTGGGGGGAAGTCCCTCAGCCCAGCCTGCACCCTCTCCAATCTGGGACCCCTCGGGCCTAAACTGGCAGTCAGACATCCCTCTCACAATCGGGGACTGCTGGCTCCTAACCGCTCACCTGCCTGCCTGATTGCCCCTAACCACTTCTGACTGCCAGCCTGATCATCCCCTAACTGCCCCCCTGCTGGCCTAATTAACACCTAACTGCTCCCCTGCCAGCCCAATCGCCCCCAACTGCCTTCCCCTGCCAGCTTGATCTCGCCCCCAACTGCCCTCCCCTGCTGGCCTGATCTCGTCCCCAACGGCCCTCCCCTGCTGGCCTGATCTCATCCCCAACTGCTCTCCCCTACCAGCCTGATCACCCCCAACTTCCCTCCCCTGAAGGCCTGATCTCGCCCCCAACTGCCCTTCCCTGCTGGCCTGATTGCCCCTAACTGTCTCTGCCTGCCTGATCACCCCCAACTGCCCTCCCCTGAAGGCCTGATCTCGCCCCCAACTACCCTCCTCTGCCGGCCAATTTGGTTCTGATTGGTCGGTTTCTATGCCAGTCAGCATCAAAAGCTCCGCCTCCTAGGCAGCCATTGGCTCCTCACACTTCACCCAGATTTGGTTCTGATTGGTCGGTTTCTATGCCAGTCAGTGTCTCTGGGCCTATCAATGGGGCCTGATCAGAAAGGTGGGGCTGATCAGCAGCCCCAGTGGAGGCCTGGAGAGAAATCAAGGTGTGGCTGCTGGCCAGGCCAGGAAAGAGAGAGGCAAGTGCTAATCAACAGCTGCCACAGAGGCTATGGATCAGACCCTGTTTCTCTCTTCAGGCCTCTCTCCGGGCCTGATTCGCAGCCACCTCAGCAGTTAGTGCTGGGTCACCAGGGCAACCCAGCACTGACTGCAGGACTGACTTCCAGTTGGCCGAGCCTCTGGTCATTGTGGATATGATGGGCCCAGGGTTTTTATATATTAGGATGGTGGAAGGCCAGAGAAGGATTTTGTGTTTTAGAAAGATCTCTCTGGATGCATTGTGGAGAATGTTCTAGAGCAATGGTTGGCAAACTCATTAGTCAACAGAGTCAAATATCAACAGTACAACGATTGAAATTTCTTTTGAGAGCCGAAAACCAACTTCTGCGCATGAGCCACAAAGTTTCAATCGCACTGTACATGCATGCCTGCACATGGTATTTTGTGGAAGAGCCACACTCAAGGGGCCAAAGAGCCACATGTGGCTCACGAGCCGCAGTTTGCTGACCACTGGTCTAGAGTGTGGGACTCTGAAGGCAGTAAAGGTGAGTAGCAGAGGAATAGGTGAGAAATAAGGACTTAAACTAGGGTCATAGCAGAGTAGATACTGAGGCAGGCAGGAATCAAGAGAGGTCTACTTCTGTAGGCTTTTGGCTAGAGTGCTTGCAGGTGCTTTCTCATATTTTAACAGGGGATATAGAAAAACAGGCAAGGCAAGGAACTGAAAAGTTGTAGGCCTATTTATATTCTAAATGACACTTGCACATTCTGAAGTATATAATCATATTAATGTTGTAAAAAAGCAAATAAATTCTATGATATATCTGTATATGTTTCTATGATATATCTGTATATGTAAGCCTACCATCTCCATCCAAGTACTGAGTTACAGAGTAACAAACCCAAGCTCCAAAAGGCAGACCACCAACACTGAAAGTTCTTCCTGGCTGGTGTGGCTCAGCTGATTGAGCACAGTCCCATGAACCCAGAGGCTGCTGGTTCGATTCCCATTCAGGGCACATGCACAGGTTTCAGGCTTGATCCCCAGTAATGGACGTGGAGGAGGCAGATGAGTGATGGTTCTCTCTCATCTATGTGTGAAATTTGTTATCCTATATAATAAAGAGGTAATATGCAAATTGACCCTCACACCCTCGCACAAGATGGCCGCCCCCAGGTGGTCAAAGATGGCCAGCAGGGGAGGATAGTTGTGGGAGATCAGGCCAGCAGAGGAGGGCAGTTGGGGGGGACCAGGCCTGCAGGGGAGGGCAGTTAGAGGTGACCAGGCCTGCAGGGGAGGGCAGTGGGGGCGACCAAGCCAGCAGGGGAGGGCAGTTGGGGGACCGGGCCAGCAGGGGAGGGCATTTGGGGGTTATCGGGCCAGCAGGGCAGGGCAGTTGGGGGCAATCGGGTTGGCAGGGGAGCAGTTAGGCATCGATCAGCCTGGCAGGGGAGTGGTTAGGGGGTGACCAGGCTGGCAGGCAGGCAAGCGGTTGGGAGCCAGCAGTCCCAGATTGTGAGAGGGCCAGATTGTGAGAGGGATCCCAGATTGGAGAGCGTGCAGGCTGGGCTGAGGGACAACAGTACACGAATTTCATGCACCGGGCCTCTAGTTCTTTATAATACTCTATGCATCTAGATATTGCTTTAAGAAGTGGTAAAATCGGCCCAGCCAGCATGGCTCAGTGGTTGAGTATCAACCTATGAACCAGAGGACATGGTTTAATCCCCGATCAGGGCACACGCCCAGGTTGTGAGCTCCATACCCAGTGTGGGGCATGCAGAAGGCAGCCAATCAATGATTCTCTCTATATATCTCTCTTCCTCTCCCTTCCTCTTTGAAATCAATAATATATATTTTTTAAAGAAGTGGTAAAATTGCAACATAAGTTATAGCATTTTATATGATAAAATTAAAATGATACATAATATTTACTGTAATCATTTTAACTTAATATATGCAACCCAATTACAATGTTAGAACATGCTATGTAAAACTCACAATTCATTTCCAAATCTAAGTATTACTTTAAGAATTGTATTGACAATACAGTTGCTATGTCCTTAACAGCAATATATCTGCAAATTAAAATTAATTTTTTAGAAAACCTATCTAATAACCATAATAATTCAAGAAATATTGGCTAATTTGATACTCATTGCTATCAGAAAAACATATAAATTATGTGAAAATACAGACTGTAACAATACAGTTTTGTTGAAATTAATGCTCCCCCCCCCTAAATTTTTTTCAGCCATGCCTTTAAAAGGACAATCTGTCTGCCTTCCTTCTTTCAAACAAAGAACATCCAGCATGCCATCAATTCTCCGCTGCTTTCAACTTAAGTGATCTTGCCAGGACATTCAGAAGGATGAATTGGAAGGGGCACGACTATATGGACATTAGAGAGCTATTTCTGGCACAGAGGATTGTAAGACTGTAGAAAGGAGACTTGAAGAGAAGTACATTAGACTCCAGGGCTCTGCATGTGTTTCTGGGTCACTGATGAAATCAGCAATTGAGGTAAATGAGCAGAGGTCGGGAGAATTCAAGCAGAGTGACTCATGTGTTTTGCCTCCTCCCAACCCAGGAGCACTTAGATTCCCCTTTAGCCACCTCTACCTTCAGCCAGCAGTGCTTTCTTTCCTCCCCATGACCATTTCCCGTTCCCAAGATCCTTACCAACCAGGACAGGAACCATTCTTAGTTTAAACAATACTATATCAAGAGCTGGAATAAAGCTAGAGAATGGCTCCATAACGGGAACATCAGGATCAGGAAGAGGAACAATCTTGACTATTTTCAAAAGATATAAAATCCCAACATGGAGCCAGAGAGGGTTATAAGGGAACAGAAGATGAATGTGATTTTTAAATGAGACTGAAACAAGGAAGAATGGAATAAGAACAGGCATGAGAACCATGGGACAGAAGAGAGAGATGAATTAGCTGGGGCAGAGTGACTAGAAGCCAGGAGTGACGTAGGAATGGAACTGGGACTGGAGAAAGTTAGGAAGAATCATGCCAACCCAGGGGCCACTGCATCTCCATGAACTCACCTGGAATGTCCAGGACCAACAAAGTAGAGAGGTCAATCAAGCACAGCAAACCTCTCTCTCTTGTTCCCACAGAGAGCAACTCTCCCTCTTCCTAACTCTTGGGCTTCTTATGCCAGGACATCTATATGCAAGAGACACACATCATCACCCATTTCACACACCACCCCCATAACAGGTACAGGCACTCACATATGTACACAGAAATCAGATATTTTTCCCTCTTATGAAGATTACCATGCTAACATAACAGTGTTATCTGTACAAGTAAATGTGCTGAGAAAACCAGGCTTCCCTTCCATAATGCACAGCAGCAACCATTGCTCTTTGCCTTTTCCCTCATGTTTTGCCAGTTTAGAAATCAGGGCTTTTACTAATATTCCTTCTATTCTCATACTATGCTCATATTTTCTTTTTGACACCAAGCTTTGCCTTCATGAGAAAGAATAGCAGGAGACATGGGAGAAGTCAATGATGATTCATCTTGAAGAAAAATATCCTTGTAGCAAAAGTAGAGGTTCCCTGGATGGTATGCATTACCAATCAGCCTTCTAAGTGACACAGAGAAAATTTCAGTATTACAGAGGGCAAAGCATTTTTCTTGATAGTTTCTTGGGGGAAAGAATGACCCCCATATAAATCATTCAAGAATTCTCTGGCCCTAGCTGGTTTGGCTCAGTGGATAGAGCGTCGGCCTGCAGACTGAAAGGTCCTGAGTTCGATTCCGGTCAAGGGCACATACCAGGGTTGCAGGCTCGATCCCCAGTAGGGGGCGTGTGGGAGGCAGCCAATCAACGATTCTCTCATCGTTTTTTTAAATATTTGTATTGATTTCAGAGAGGAAGGTAGAGAGAGAGAGTGAGAGATAGAAACACCAATGAGAGAGAATCATTGATCAGCTGCCTCCTGCACGCCTCCCACTGGGGATCGAGCCCGCAACCTGGGCATGTGTCCTGACCGGGAATCGAACCAGTAACCTCCTGGTTCATAGGCCAACGCTCAACCACTGAGCCACGCCAGCCAGGCAGATTCTCTCATCATTGATGTTTCCATCTCTCTCTCCCTCTCCCTTCCTCTCTGAAATCAATAAAAATATATTTTTAAAAAAGAATTCTCTGAGCAAACCTTAGTGTTCCAAACATTCCTCTATGAGTATCATCTACCTGGAGGAAGAACTCTAGGCAATGTGCAGTCTCTGCTGTACCAAGGAGAGGGGCCTTGTGGTCTGGTAAGGACCTCTGAGAGTCTAATTTAGTCAATATATTAAATAATACTTTTTCTTATTAGAGAAGTAACACATGTTCATTATGAAAATGTTAGGAAATGCACACACACAAAAAATTGTAATCTCAGCAACCAAAGATAAAGTCTCTTGATATTTACAAATGTCCTATGAGTACTTTTTCTGGTTATATTGCTTGACAATATAAAGGGAATGTTTTCCCATTCCCATAAACTTTCTCTCAGAATGTAATATAATGGCAACACAGTTTTTCATCCTAGAGATGCGCCATCACTTATTTAACCTTTCTCTTATTACTGAGTATTTTAGAGTGTTTCTTTTCCCTATAACAGACTGAGAGCTGATAACCGCGTTTGGAATTTTTTCCTCAGTGTGGTGGTCTTTTCTGATGAACTGTTAGAAATGCATGTGATAACCATGATGGGGACTTGTTCTCATTAAAATTCTTGTTTGTTGTTTCTGATGCCCTCCACCCTCCAAGGATGGCCAGGGCACAAGGTGGCCAAGCTCTCAGGCTGGTTGCCACCAGCCAAGCAGCCTATGTTTACCTTCAGTGGGCAATTTAATAAAAATTATTGTTGTTTCAATTCAGAATGTTACCAACATATAGCAAAACAAAGATGCATGCTCCTCTAACCAAAGACCCTTATTTATCAACCCACTGAAGGATATCTGGGCCAGCCTACTGGCTCTTGGTATTTTACAGATAAAAAACTGAAAGTGCAGGATGAAGCAATAACAACCCCAGATTTATGATGTGCTTGCTTGACTTTCCCTACTTAAAACTTTATTTTCCTAAAACTTTTCTCCAAGTAAGCATAACACAAAATGTATATACTGTTCCAGAAGTTTTCTTTGTCTATTTTATTAAAATAGTTTATTTTCATACCCTGTCAGATTTCAGAGAGGACAGTCTAGCTGACTCAGTAAGTGGGGCCCTCCAGCACAAAGAGGTTGTTGCAGGCCCCATTGGAAGGGAAGAGTGGAGCTGACTGATATAGACAGGAATACCCAACCTCTGGTTCCTGATTAGTTCCGTCTCATGCAAAGGAGGACTCCAAATAAATCCTCACAGTTTGATTGGTCCAAAAGGCACTGTCCTGATTGGTCAGAATTGAGCCACTTTCATTAGTTGGTGAAGAAGCTGATACTGATATAGCTGTGCAGGTCCAATTGGCTGGGGAAAGCCTCAGTCCTATTGGTTGAAATAGGAGTCCAGGAACTCCTTTTATTTTTATCTTTATTGTTGAAAGTTTTACAGATATCTCCTGTTTCGTTGTTGCTGTTGTTGTTGTTGTTGTTTTCCCCATTGACTCCCTCCTCCCCACACCAGCCCCTCCCAAGCCTTCACCACCCTATTTTCTGTGTCCATGGGCTATGCATGTATGCATATAAGTTCCCAGTTAATAAATTCCCTCTGAATATATGTAATATTTTAAACAAAAAAAAATATTTAAAAAAAAAGTTCCCTCTGAAATTCATGTCTGTTCCATGGTTCTGTATCTCTGAATCTATTTTGTTCATCAGTTTATTCTGTCAGGAGCTCCCTTTTCAGGGCGGGCTCAGAGGGCAAGAACACAGTGCAGGCAGACAGCTCAGTGCAGCTTCTCCCTGAAGTGCAGTTTGCAGGAGAGGCTCCTGAATAGTATGGGCTGCTAGGCTCTTTTTTTAAAATTTGAGCCCAGTTAGGCACTGGGAGCCCTTCCTAATATACCTCCTTTCTCAGGGTCCACAGAGCAAGGCAATACTTTTACCCATCCAGTCACCAGATTAAGATATACCATAGTTGCTGGCATGGCTCAGTGGTTGAGCATTGACCTATGGACTAGGAGGTCAGGGTTGGATTCCCCCTCAGGGTATGTCTGGGTTACAGGTGCAATCCCCAGTCGGGGGCATGCAGAAGGCAATGGATCAATGATTGTTTCCCAACATTGATGTTTCTCTCTCTCTCTCTCTCTCTCTCTCTCTCTCTCTCTCTCTCTCTCTCTCTCTCTCTCTCTCCCTCCCTCCCTCTCCCTCTCCCTCTCCCTCTCCCTCTCCCTCCCTCTCTGAGATCAATAAAAATATATTTTTTAAAAAGATATACCACAGTTGACTGTTTGCTACACGCTAATTTAACAGTTCAGAACATTTATCATATTGTTCTTAGCTAATTTGCTAACTTGCATTCAAATACCAACAAGGTGGTGGGACATCTGTTTGGAAGTGAAGCTCAGACTTCGACTGCCTAGGTTTAAATGTAGTTGTCACCTAACAGGCTAAGTGATCACAGGTGTGGAACTTAACCTCCTGAAGCCTCAACTTTCCTCAGCTACCAATGGGGTTAAAAACAGAATCCCATACACATAGGATTGTGGGGACTGAATGTGGTAATATTACGTAAAAGTGCTTGCCACTGTATCTGGCATATAATGATCTCTGTGTTAGCTATTTACCTAAGGGGGGGCTGGTTTAATATGAAGAGAAACTAACGTAAACACACACACACACACACAAACACAAATTTATTAACTATTCATTGTTGTTCTCTTTAGTCGCCTAAATCTGGCTTCTATCTCATCTTACCGATACTCATTCTCCCGGGGGTGTGGAGGGTAAGAGAGCCATGACTTCAGAGTTCTCCCCCCTGGATTTCGAAACCCAGAGACCAGTCCCAACCCAGACCACGCCGCTTCACGCTGGTTACCTAGAAACCGAGGTCCAAGTCCCACCCACCTACCGACTGGCTTATTGGCTATTAGCAACCACTCGCGCTCCTCATTGGCTGATACCTCCCGTGCCGGCTTTCCGCTGGGAAGTTCGCGGCGGCCAGACTCAAGGTCACAGGCAACTACATTTCCGTTTCCGGGTCGCATCCGGAGTCATGGCGACCGCGAGAGGCCCGAGTTGTCTGTTGTCCCTGGGCAGGTGGCGCCGCGGCGTTGGAGTGGCTCCCCAGTCCCGGGTGAGTGCCCACTGTCCCTGCGCTCGGAGAGGCTCTGGATCTGGGCAACAGCTCGGCCCCGAGCGGCAGCGCCCTCGGCGGCCCCTCCCTGAGCGAGCGCCCGCGGCCTTCCCCGCTGCCCCGCGAGCTGCTTCTCTTTCCCGGCCTGCAGGCTCTCGCCGCCCTTGTGCCCGGCGTATCCCAGGTGGATAACGAGTCCGGTTTTCTGGGGAAGAGGCCCCATCGCCGGCACCCCGGCATCCTGAAGCTGCCGTGCGTGCGGCTGCCTCGAGCACTGGCCGACGCCGCGCAGTTCATGCTGCTCAGTGAGTGGCGGTGGGAGAGGGGAGCCCGAGAAGAAACGGAGACCGTGCCTTCTCACATCTGATGCCGCTTCTCCTCTCTGGACCGCAGAGAATTCAGTGCCCAATGTGGAGAAGCAGGTGCAAGCATTGACCAATTATCTCTGGAGCCGGCATTTACCTGTAGAGCCAGAGGAGTTGCAAAGACGGGCAGCACGTCTTGAGAAAAAATTCCTGGAAAACTCTGGTAGGCTTTAAGGATAATTAAAGAGTAGTTCAAATCGAAATAGTGAGAAATGGAAGACCAAGAAATAATTTTAGTCTCTCAAATAGGTATTGCAGTTTGTTGTTTGACTTTCTGGACAGAACAGTTATTACAATGATGCCTTACTAAGAGAAGATAGATTATTTCAGAAATTGACCTTGGGACTTTGGTGAAGGTCAACGAGTGCTTTGTGTTTTTTTTCCTCCAAATCCACTGGATTAGGACTGTCTACGTTGTTATTCTGAAATAAAAACCCCTGTATGACTCCTTATCTAGTGCTGAAATCTTCAGGGATAGAAGAATACATATAATGCATTGTCATTTTCATGATTGTGAGCTCCTTCATATTATAGACCTGTCTTTTATACATCTTATATTCCCTGTACTTCCCACAGTACCTGGCTCATGATAGGCACTCAGTAAATAAAATAGTACTGAACTGAACACAGTTATGAGACTTAAGATTTCCAAGTCCCATTCCTCCCTGTAGGAACAGTGGAGACGTCACAATCTTAAGTTTGGGGGATGTGAGGAAATCCACAAAATATTGTCCTTATCCGATAACTTTTTTTTTTTTTTATCCTCACCAGAAGATATGTCTTACTGATTTCAGAGAGAGAAGGAGGGAGAGGAAAACATCAGTCGATTCCCTCCCATACACACCTGACTGGGGATTGTACCCACAACCTTTTTGGTGTACAGGACAGTACTCCAACCAACTGAGCCACCCATCCAGGGCTCCTTTACACATCTTTACCACATTTCCCTTCCATATAGAACCAAACCTGTGGGATGGGATGGATCAAATGAAATAAACTGCTATTAGAGACAAATACTATCTGATACACTGATGCTATAGTTATTCTTACCTGAAATTTTTCTCTAGGTTTGGCTTCTCTTTTAAGCTTTAAGGCTTTTCCCCAGGTGGGAGTTGGGGATGGCTGGGCAGGCGGTATGTTCAGATACTAGATTTGAGCCCTATTCTTCCTTGTTCTCACCCCAGACTCATTTCAGACAGAGGAGAAACTTCGTGGAGCAGTGCTGCATGCCCTACGTAAAACTACCTACCATTGGCAAGAACTGAGGTAAGGGGGACTGGAGGGGCTGCAGAAGGAAGAGAAGTTTGATTTTTGAAGGAGAGTTGGACAAGCACAATTACATAGTTTTATGTTTCAAAAAGCAGTCTGGTTCGTCAGGCTCCCCAGGACTCTTCTGTATTGCAAAGTGAAATTGCTGACCTGGAAGAGCCTGTTCCAAAAATTTCATTTCCTAAAAATCTAGAGGTACCTGTGGGATAGAGGTTATTTCCCAGTGGAAGTGACTATGATTTTTTCTGGCAGCTACAATGAGGGACTGAGCTTGGTGTATATGGCCGCAAGACTAGATGGTGGCTTTGCAGCAGTCTCCAGGGCATTCCATGAGGTGAAGATCCCGCAACTTCCAACCTGAACCCTTTTACCATCAGTTCCCTGATTCATAAAGTAGTCTTCTGGGATAGGATTCTTGGGAGATTTCATGTGCATTTTTTAAGAGGCTCTCCTTATACTCTGAAAGGATTTTGGGACCCAGAAAGGTTTAGATTCACTGTTTTAGGGGCTTCCTTTATGTAAAGTATTTATATTAAATCTCAAAATACAGTCACCCTCTCATACCCTCTGTCTTGGTCTCCTAATTCATTTTTTGCCAAGGCCCTAAATATGCGTCCACTTACCGTACTGTGGGGTGTTGTATATTTCTTTAGATTCAGACTCAACTTCCAGAGTTCCAACCAAAAACCCTGATGGACTTTGGGTCAGGTACTGGTTCTGTTACTTGGTGAGTATCTTTCTCTGTCTCTATCCATTCTAGCTCTAGAGAGCCAGGCTTACACAAAACCAATATCAAGAGACTGGGAAAATAGAAAAGTTGGGAGTTCAAATGTTTCTTCCCCCAGAATGGGCAAGGCATGAGAAGGTATATGGATTAGAGCCAGAACTTAAATGTTAAGTGACAAAAGACCCACATTTACAAAGATAAAAGAAAGGAATTTAGTGTAGGGCATAAGTTTTACATATCAAAATTAGTTTGCCTACAGTAGTTTTCCTGAGTCTGCGTTTGTTTGTTTTTTTAAGGAGCTGTAAATAAGAAAATAACATTGTTAGTTTTTCCAACATTTTAACATAGCATTCTGTTTCCCCAGGGGTGGGGTTCAGGATAGAGGGTTCCCTTGTAGGAATGATTCTTTGTCATGAGAACTGGTGATTTATATTTTGTCATCTTAGGGCCGCTCATAGTATTTGGGGTCAGAGCCTACGTGAATATATGTGTGTGGACAGTTCATCTGCCATGTTGGATTTGGCAGAAAAGTTACTGAAAGGTGAGGACAAGCTATCAGGAAGGGCTTTTCCAAAGTTGAAGCAGTTAAGAAAACAAAGGCATACTGGAAAGAGTGTTTTATTTGGGAGTAAGGGAGAGAGCTAAAAGTTAAAGATGAGTCTGGTATCCTTCCAATTTTATGGTCAAGTGGCGGGGGGTAGGGAGGAGGCTTTGTTGGACTGTGAATGGGTTGGGAAAGATTAACAGGACAGGTGTCCCAATATTCTCCCTGTCCTTTTTAATATTCGCTTACCCTATGCATCTCACCTAGCATTTTCTTTATTCTCAGGGCCATGTTTCTTACCAGGATATCACTTTAATTTATACTTATACACTGGCGATGTTCAGCCTTTTTCATCTCATGGCACACATAAGCTAGTTATTAGAATTCAGCAGCACACACAAAATATATTTTTTGCTCATCTGACAAAAAAATAGGTATTGTTTTGATGCATTCACACTGGACGGCTATTGTTTTGGCTGTCATTTTTTTATTTGACAATCTAAGGTAAAAGAGGTCAGTGCCCCTGACTAAATAGCCAGGTATTGCATGTTTTAAACATTCTTGCGGCACACCAGTTGAAAATCAATGCTATACTAACTCATAGTTGCCACACTTCTGTCTTTACAGGTGGTTCAGAAAATGGGAAGCTGTATATTCCAGGTGTCTTTTTCAGACAGTTTCTACCTGTATCACCTAAGGCAAGTGGCTATATGTAGAGTATGCTAAATGTGGAATTTGGCAGATGGAAAACTGTGGCCTCAGCATTGAATGTTAGAAGATAAGACAGCAGAAGAAATTTAGAGAGAGAGGACTTGATTGTGCTCTAGGAAGGGGGAGATAGCGGGTCTGTCACGTTCTTTGTTTTGGTCCTCAGGTACAGTTCAATGTGGTGGTATCAGCCTTTTCCCTTAGTGAACTGCCCAGCAAGGCTGACCGCACGGAGGTAGTCCAAACCTTGTGGCGCAAGACAAGTGATTTTCTGGTGAGTAAAAATCCACTTTTCCCTTCAAGTTTTAAAGCAGCTTCATGGGTTTCATTCCTTTCCTTCTCGACATTGGAGCTTGTCTTCATTCTTGACCATTTTTTCTCCTGCATAGATCCCTTTGTCCCTCTTGTAGGGTCACCATCCCTAACTTACATATAATGCCATTTCTTTAGGACTGCTATTCCATCTGTGAATGCTCTTACAGAGCTACTGACATTTGTGTTCTCATATAATTCAGGGCTTCTGCTCATTTTCCTCTTTGTGAACAGATATTGGTGGAGAATGGAACAAAAGCTGGGCACTGCCTTCTCATGGAAGCCAGGGACCTGGTCCTTAAGGTAAGGTTCTTTCTCCTTCTCTTCCCCCAACCCCTACCTATCTGTCACCAATTACCAGTACTTCCTTGAAAATGGAAAAGACTGTCGTACAAAGGTAAGTGACTCTCAGGAGAGTAGGCATGTAAAGTCATTATCCTGTAGGGTGGTGGCTGGCAAAGTAGGGCCTGTGGGTCAAATCCTGCCTGTCAGGATTTGTATGAGCCAGGCTTATTTGAGTGTCTGTTGTGTATGGCTGCTTTCACATTGCAAATGGCAGAGATGAATAGTTGGGACAGAAACAGATTTTGCCTACCCTCTGGGCCTTTAAAAAAGTTTGCTGACCCATGACCTAGGACATGGCTGAGCCAAAAACCTTATCTCTAGGACTTTATGAGCCAGTGTAAAATCATGAATTTAATTGTCCTGGAATGGGATTTTTTTGAGAGTGGAGGTTGCTGACAAGGAGAGTACCTTTCTATGTGCCAAGTTCCTGCCTTTCTCCTGCTGCAAAGAGAAAGTTCTTTGTTTAGAGTATTAGAGAAGTAGCCAGCTTAACTCAAAGAACATAGTTAGTAATTACCAGAATCGGATGTTAAAAGAGTCCTCGATTGAGTGCAGAGATTGACTTATGAGAATAGACCCTGCAGGCCCAGCTTAATTTTGTTATTTCCTTTGATTTCAGGGAAAGGAGAAGTCACCTCTGGACCCTCGGCCTGGTTTTGTCTTTGCCCCAGTGAGTATTGCTTCTACCTTTCTCAGCATGCAAAGAGCTGAGCTCAGCTGTGTCCAGGACAAGTGAGAGGGCAAAGCTAAGCCACCCTCCACTGCTTTGTGCCCCGATCCGATTTCTTCTCAGTGGATCCCCTGCTCTCCCTACCCCCTGCTGCTGTGCTCCCTTACCCCTGGGCCCTTCCTGACCCCAGCACCCTTCGTTTGCCAGTATTATGATCTGTGGTTCTTTCGTCTTACCTCATATTTTTCATGTGTGTTTACAGTGTCCCCATGAACTTCCTTGTCCCCAGTTGACAGCCTCTAAGCCCCTGGCCTGTAGCTTTTCCCAGGCTTACCATCCCATCCCCTTCAGCTGGGTATGTACCCTGGGAATATTGCAGCAGGGAGGAGGTAGCTTGGGAAAGCAGGATGAAAAAGAATCAGGTGGGAGGAGTTGGAAAATTCCGAGAGCATTTGTAGGGCCTGAATGTGCATGACCTAGAATATGAAAAGGGTTGCAGGAATGGGGGTCAACATTTTCCCCATATCTTTTCCCCTAAAACAGTCTCTCTATCCTTACCTTAGAGCAAGAAGCCAAAGGAGGAAAAGTTCTCGATGGTAATCCTTGCCCGGGGGTCTCCAGAGGAAGCTAATCGCTGGCCGCGGATCACTCAGCCTGTCCTTAAACGGCCCCGCCATGTGCACTGTCACCTGTGCTGTCCAGATGGGCGTATGCAGCATGCTGTGCTCACAGCCCGCCGCCATGGCAGGTACGGAGGCTGTGACCACAGTTAGTGGGAGGTGGCAGGAACCTACCCCCCACATTGACCTCTCTTTTTCACAGGGATTTGTATCGCTGTGCCCGTGTCAGCTCCTGGGGAGATCTTTTACCTGTGACCACGTCGTCTGAGCTTCTTCCGTCCCCTGTTGAAGATCCCCCTGAGAGTTGACAAGGATGTGTAACGAGTTTTCTTGTATCGTGCCTGCCAAGGCTAAAGCTACCTGGTATCCAGGCTGGGAGTGCTGGTACCCCTATATATATGCATTTGTTTGAACTTTTAATAATTAAAGGTTTTCAAAGAATATGTGAGTCTTGTGATTCTTAAAAGGTATAAATGTTAGTCATCACGGCCTATCCTGTAACGAAGTGAGTCCTCAGAGATTCAATGCCTGTCTTCCCACAGAAACCTCAAGCTCAGCCCCTCCTGTAAGAATACTGCTGCTTCTCCCAGAGACCAGGACTTCCCAGGGAAGTAATGGGGGAGTGGGGAAAGCCTCCCCACGCGCATTGAGAACTGGCTCAGCAGGTCTCAGGGTAGTTAGACGGGCCACCTGGACAGGTGACCAGCAGCTGCCTGGCCTCTTTTTCTCCCTCCTTCCTTTCCTTTTATTTCTCAGGGTTCATCAGCTCCCCAGAGTTTGCCTCATGAGTGTCCTTCAAGAATTGATCCCTTCAGGATCAAATCATCCATCTCAACCCTGGCATATCCACACAGGGTCCTTCATTTACTTGGTTCATTTCTGTGTTCCCCTAGGCCAGTGGTCGGCAAACTCATTAGTCAACAGAGCCAAATATCAACAGTACAACGATTGAAATTTCTTTTGAGAGCTAAATGTTTTAAACTTAAACTTCTTCTAACGCCACTTCTTCAAAATAGACTCGCCCAGGCCGTGGTATTTTGTGGAAGAGCCGCATGTGGCTCGCGAGCCGCCATTTGCCGACCACTGCCCTAGGCCTTGCTATTTCAGAGCTAGAGCAACTTTCTGTGTATTCAAACTCTCAGGCCCTCTCCCGCCATGTATATCAGGAAGTAGGCACAGTCAGAAGTGGTAACAGTTTCAATGTTGTAATATTAGAAATCTCAACGCCCACCAGACATTTCCATACCTGGAGCTATTTTTCTGGGGTTACAGGAAAGGGGAGTCCCCTCATCCACTAGTTCCCAGAGTGACAGCAGCACTACTCCTTAGCCCCACCTCCTTCTTAACCCCAGGTGGCCCCAAATCCCCTCTGAAAGGGTAAGGTTCAGGTATCAGCATAGCAGCCTATAAGACTTGCATTGGGGTGGGGAGGGTATGGAAGGCTTAGATCAAATGTCCTGAGTGAGCCAGGACCAGATTGTCCCCAACACAAAATAGCTGGGAAGTAGCTACCATAGACTGTGCCATTTTGGATTAGACGAGCCCCAGGCATGAACTAAGTCCACAGTCCTTGGATTAGTCATGGAACTGAAGAGAAGACAGCACAGGGCTGTGCCTGGCAGGGAGTCTGGAGTTTCTGGTTTTGGTGTGAGCCAGGGGAGGGGCCTCCATGTAGGGGGAGGGCGGGAATCTAGGGCTGGGCCCCAGTCAGCTATGCAAGGCTGTGCAAACAGGCAGCACAAAGAGGATCCAGCAGCTTCCTGAAACTCAGGAGTGGACACTACAGCTTTGACCACCTAAGGCACCACTCCTGCTCCAAAGCTTGTAACTCCATTTGTCATTCTGAGGTCTCTGCTTATCCTGTACCCCAAGGATGGAACCAGTGCTAGGAGTAAAAATTGGCTGCCTATTTGCCCTGCTGGTTCTCACGCTGGTCTGTGGCCTTATTCCCATCTGCTTCAAATGGTTCCAGATGGAGGCAGCCAGAGGTATAGCCCTTCTGTATCTTTACCCCCATGATCTAAGTCTGACTTCAACCCTGTCACCCTACCCTGACACCTTGCTCTGATTCTCTTGCCATCCCCAAGCTTGGATGTTGAGTGCTCCTTGTTGCTCGTTAGTCACCTTTGTCCATCTCCTCATTGCCAACTGGTTGTAACTCCTGCTTTTCATTAGGTCGTCACCGCCAGGTCCTCAGCCTCCTGGGCTGCATTTCTGCCGGTATTTTCCTGGGAGCAGGATTCATGCACATGACTGCTGAAGCCCTGGAGGGAATTGAGTCGGAGATCCAGAAGATCGTGATGCAGGTGAGCAGCTGAGGTGTAGGGCTGAGAAGCCAGATGATGAGCAGAACCAAGGGGAGACAGGAGGGAAGTGATAGAGCCAAGGACAGGGGTGGAACGATAGAGACAATGTCAGCTCTTGTGTTGTGTGGAATGATGACAACAGGTCAGATTAGACTGTAAGGAAAGCAGTGGAGCTGAAGGGACAGGACAGGAAGCTGAGCTGCTCCACCCCCCATCTAATTTCTGCTTTTTTCTCCCTAGAACAGGACAGAGAGTGGGGGAAATTCTTCTGGAGATGCCAATTCAGCTTATGTAAGTATCTCCCACACCCAACCTGGAGGGTGAGGAGAACCAGAGACGCCTCATACCCAGGTCCTTTTGAGGAGTACCAGGAATCCCTCTGCTCCTCAGCTCAGACACTGTAGGGAGAGGAGGAGCCAACCCCATCCTTTGGGGTTTATGGAACCCCAGACAAAGCTCTGGTTTTACTTTTTCCTTCTTTCCCTAGACCCTTAGACATGCTCCTCATTGTTTCCCCACATTTCAACCCTCCTGACCCTGCAACCTTGGCCCCTCTGGTATTCTTATTGCATGTCCATATCTTCTCCAGGCTTCATTCGCCTACCCTTTTTAATGTTTTAGTCCCACATTACCCATTCTCTCCAGTCTCCCATCCCACCTCCATACCTCCATCCACTGCATTTCCTTTCCCGTCCCACAGCCCCTCTCTCTGTTCCCAGACGGACTATCCCTATGGAGAGCTCATCATCTCCCTGGGCTTCTTCTCCGTCTTCTTTTTGGAGTCGCTGGCATTGCAGTGCTGTCCTGGAGCCCATGGAGGATCAAAAGTGCAGGAGGAGGAAGTGGGTGGGGCTCATGTCCTTGGACTCCACAGCCATGGACCTCTACCCTCACCCTCGCCCTCACAGAGTCCCTTTCGAGCCCTCATCCTTTTGCTCTCTCTCTCCTTCCACTCCGTGTTTGAAGGTCTGGCTGTGGGGCTGCAGACAACAGTAGTAGCCACCGTGCAGCTCTGTCTTGCCGTCCTGGCTCACAAGGGGCTCATAGTGTTTGGTGTAGGACTGCGGCTGGTGCAGGTCGGCACTGCGTCACGATGGGCGGTGTTCTGCATACTGTCATTTGCTCTCATGTCCCCCTTGGGTGTAGCCCTGGGGCTGGCTGTTGCTGGAGGGGACTCAGAAGGGGGGCGAGGCTTAGCCCAGGCTGTGTTAGAGGGTGTGGCAGCTGGCACCTTCTTGTATGTCACCTTCCTAGAAATTCTGCCCAGGGAGCTAGCTGGTCCTGAGGCCCCTCTGGTCAAGTGGGGCTGTGTAGCCGCTGGCTTTGCCTTCATGGCCTTAATTGCCTTGTGGGCCTGAGAGATTCCTGACTTTTCTGATGGACCCATCTAGAATAATGTCCCTACCTCCAGGAGACACCTCCCAAAAGGCTTTGGTCCTCAGACATTTCTCCACTGAGACTAAGTGGCATTCACTAGGCATCATCCCCATGAACTGGATCCCAGCCTCTCCTACGTGAGATCCCATTGCTCATCCAGGACTGAGAAAGGGACGTTTATTTTAGGTTGAGTGCCTTTACTTTGGAGAATTGATATAAAGACCATCACTGCAGATTTGACTCTTGTTCCATTTTTGCTACTGTGTGTAATAAATGTCCATTTTACCCTCCTCATTCAAGCATGCTATTCTTCCTTTCTCCGGGTTACCTAACTGCAGCCTAGTGGAGCAGGAAGTGGGGAGGGGGAGTGTTGGATGCAGTCTTTTCTTCTGGAATCAGAGCCCCTAGCCATTGTGTCACATGCAGCCATGTCCCCCAGACATGGGCACATTGCTGAAATTCCAACAGCTGGTTCCCACCTTACCCACCGGTGTTGAGATCCTGAGCCAGAGTTCCTAGCATGTAGAGGAGAAGAGGTCTAAAAACAGAAACGGTGGGGATCTAGATTTTTTTCTACACTAACCATACCTACCCCACTCCCAGTACTTATTATCAGCCGCCCACATGTCCATCAAACTCTCCACGGAGCCTACTTCCACCTGGTTTCTATTTTTCACACTGATTCCTGTGTGGCTTCAGGGACGTGATTGCTCTTTGAGCCTCTGTCTCCTTCCAGCTGCCTTGTGCTGCAGGATTAAGAAGCAGTGTGTTTGGAAAGAGAGAAAGGCGCCAGATAAATTCCAAGGGTGATTACTTGGCTCTGCCGAGACATGGTGACTTTCCTTCCGCCTGCCCTACCTGCCACTATGCCTCTGGTCCCTCCCCAATAGACCATTTGCCTTTCAGGTGAGTAACCCCTACAATGTGCTGCTTCTCTTAAAAACTGCACAAATAAAAAAATTGGTTATCTGGAATTGAGGAGGAGCAGGACGGCCCTGACCCACGAGATGGAGGAAGGTCTCAGACTTGGTGGAGAGACAGGGAAAGAGGAGGTGTGGCCTGTGAGCTCAGGCACCCTCACCAATTGCCCCTTCAAATACTTTCAGTGGAGAAGCTCAAGTGTCCTTAACATGAGCAAGGTCTCCTGAGTTCCATTCTCATCTCATTTCATTTCTGTCTTCTGTCCTTCAATTCCCCTCCCCACAAATTAAGAATAGAAACCTCCTCACCAGCCCAGCTCACGCACCCAGGGATCAGTGAGAAGCCAAGCTAAAGGCAAAACCAAATAAAAATGACGAGGAAATAATTTCCCTGACGCCCATCCCAATCTGCTTCCCTTCAGTGCTAAATGCTCTCACACGTAACACAGTCAGATCAGGGTCTAGTATGTTGTCATGATGATAGAGTTTCCACATTGAGCATCTGCTATGTGCCAGGAACTCTACTGTTTGCTTCTACATATATTATCTCACCTTCCTAACCCTGCCAGGTAGATATTATCCCCATAGTAAGTCCTGGGAAGCACACTCCGCAGTTAAATAACTTGATCACCTAACTAACTAGGCTTCAAACCCATGTTTTTGTGATGCTAAGAAAACCTCAATGTACAGATTCTCTTCTTACCTTCCCTTCCTCATCTTTACCTTACCTGTTCCTCCTGTCTTATGTGTTAGGGTCTCAGGAGAAAGCAGAGAGCACATTGGATAATTGAGGCAAGTTTAATAAACAGAGTGTGTAGAAGGTGTGGCCAAGATTAGGACAGAGCAACAAGTGATGGTGGACCACCGTGGGGCTGAGTAATAGCAATGCTGTTACCGAGGCGGAAAAGAAGGAGCAGTTACCAGAAACTCAAGAGCCATCCATTAAGAGCTGTGGCCCTTGGTAGAAGAATACAGCAGCCTGCAGGGGCTCCATAAGAGGAAGCAGAGGAATACCTCCACTCTCCTACTCTTGATCTACTGTCCTGTCTTTTACTGGCCCCGCCTAAGCCAAAGCCAAAGGATAAAAACATCTGTTGGGGCATTGCTGATAGATCAGCCTGAGGAAGCACGGGTCAGAAAGAAACCTGGAGGGGCCAGTAGAAAATATCCAGCATCAGTTCTCTGCTGCTTTCAATTTAAGTGATCTTGCCAGGACATTCAGAAGGATGAATTGGAAGGGGCACGATTATATGGACATTAGAGAGCTATTTCTGGTACAGAGGACTGTAAGACTATAGAAAGGAGACTTGAAGAGAAGTACATTAGACTCCAGGGCTCTGCATGTGTTTCTGGGTCACTGATGAAATCAGCAATTGAGGTAAATGAGCAGAGGTCAGGAGAATTCAAGCAGAGTGACTCATGTGTTTTGCCTCCTCCCAATCCAGGAGCACTTAGATTCCCCTTTAGCCACCTCTACCTTCAGCCAGCAGTGCTTTCTTTCCTCCCCATGACCATTTCCCGTTCCCAAGATCCTTACGAACCAGGACAGACTACAGAATGGCTCCATAAAGGGAACATCAGGATCAGGAAGAGAAACAATCTTGACTATTTTCAGAAGATCCCCAGCAAGAAGCCAGAGAGGGCTGTAAGGGAGCAGAAGATGAATGTGATTTTTAAATGAGACCGAAACAAGGAAATATGGAATAAGAACAGGCATGAGAACCACAGGAGAGGAGGGAGAGCTGAGTTCACTAGGGCATGGTGACTGGAAGCCAGAATCAGGAGTGATCCTTGATTCAGCCTTGAGAGACCGTGTGTTTCCAAAATGGCGGCAGCAGGCAAGACGCTGTGGATACCCCGAGTGGCACCAACAGCGGCGCAGGCAAGAAGCACTTTGAAGTGAAAAAGTGGAATGCAGTAGCCCTCTGGGCCTGGGATATTGTGGTTGATAACTGTGCCATCTGCAGGAACCACATTATGGATCTTTGCATAGAGTGTCAGGCTAACCAGGCACCTGCCACTTCTGAAGAATGCACCATTGTGTGGAGAGTAATCATGCTTTTCACTTCTACTGCATCTCTCGCTGGCTCAAAACACGGCAGGTGTGTCTGCTGGACAACAGAGAGTGGGAATTCCAAAAGTATGGGCACTAGAAAAAGAATATTCTCCATTAAGCTCAACTGTTTTGTTATTCATTTAATGACTTGCCTTCCTGTTACTTAATTGTAAGTTAGATAGAACTGGGTCTTTTCTGCTTTGTCTTTTCAGTTCGCTATTCCTGCAATCCTATTGTGTTCTGTGTCAAAATCCAGTTGGATTCTATAAAAAAAAAAAAAAAGATTATGAGTTGAACAATAAAAATAGGAGGGAAGATATGTAGGATGGGGAAACGGATAAGAGTAGAAGCTAGTTGGAATAGTCACAAGAAAATTTATGTGGAACAGTTTTCAAGTCTTAACCCCTGTTCCCCATCCTCATTCTCCACCTCACACGTGGATTGTTTATATTTAAACAGGGAAAAAAATATCAGGAAAAATAGAGAACTCTGGCCTGCAGAGCCAGGTTTCCATTTTTGCACCAATAAATGGCTCTCTGAAGTAAACCTTGGAGCTCCCACCACCTGTCCTCTGCTTGCAGGTTGGAGATTGAGTTTTGATATTGCAGTTGAAAGATGATAATATGTGAAGACAATGAGATGGGGAACTGCATCAAAGAGAAACCAGTTTAGCAAGGTGGGAGGTCCCTCAGAATAAGATACACCCAGGACAAAACCCGAAGAGCTGTAGGCAAACTCTTGTGAGATCTTTTATGCCACTTCACCTTTCCCATGAAGGACAATTTTCCAGGGTCCTGCCTCATTCACGATAGGACACTGTTTGTTGGTTCCGGCTCTGATAGAATACAAGGACTGGAGGCCAAAATCAGAGTGGGTTGGTACATGTGGCGTGCCAACCAGTCAGATATCCTCACACTCCCCACTGACCTAAGGGAGGAGCCCATGGACAGTACCAAAGGTGAAGCAAAGGGAGTGCAGAGAGGGATGCTTAAAGTTTTCAATTACTTCCTTTTTACTCTATTTTGTTGAGTTGCTGTCTTTAGATTTGTTAAATGTCAAATACACAATGCATTCTACTTTTGCTATATATTTATCCATCCCACGTGCTACAGTTTCACTGTTTGTGTACCTTCAGAGAATTACCCTTTAAAATCTCTTCATGAGTTCCACAGTTTTCAAGTGGACACTGCAATGCTCTCGTCACTGTAATCCACAGTTTTATTCTCCTTTCCAATGAGCCATCTCTTAGCTATCTTGGACTTCTGTCCCTAGAGTCAAGGAAACACATTCCTTGAGATTGAAAGAAAGAGAGAAACAGGAGTCCTAAGGCTGAAGCAGAGACAACAGTAAATAGTTTGTAGTTCAGCTTCTATGAAGTCACCCCACCCCCCTTTCCTGTGAACCTCTGAGCTCTGATCTTGAGAATGGACAGGAGCCACCAGCGTGGTATCAGGCCGGCAATATGTAACTACTGTGTAGATTCTGGAAGACCATGGGAGACTCAGGAAGGGAACTGGGAACTGGGGAAAGTTAGGAGGAACCATGACAACCACAGGGGGGCACTGTGTCCCCATGGGCTTGCCTGGAATGTGTAGGACCAACAAAGGAGAGAGGTCAGCCAAGGACAGCACACCCCTCTCCCTTGCATCCAGGAGAGAGCCTCTCTCCCTCTACCTAACTTGGGCGTCTTATGCAGGGACATCTATAGGCAAGAGACACACATGGTCATCACCCATTTCACATACCACCCCCATGGCAGGTACATACTCACATTTTACACAGAAATGAGATTTTTCTCCCTCTTTCAAAGATTACCCTGCTAGCCCTGGCCAGATAGCTCAGTTGGTTGGAGCATCGTCCCAATACACCAAGGTTGCAGGTTTGATCCCCAGTCAGATCACATACAAGAATCCACTAATGCCCAGCCGGTGTCGCTCAGTGGTTGAGCATCAAGAGGTCACAGTTCAATTCCTGGTTAAGGCACGTGCCGGGGTTGTGGGCTCAGTCCCCAGTTGGAGGAATTCAGGAAGCAGCTTATTGATGATGTTCCTCATTGGGGTTTCTATCTCTCTATTCCTCTCGTTCTCTCTCTCAAAAAATCAATAAAAACATATTTTTTAAATCAACCAATGAATGCATAAATAAATAGAACAACAAATCAGTTTCCTCTCTCTCAAAAGTCAATAAGTTTAAAAAAAAACAGGGTGAAAATCTATTTTTTTATTTTAAAAAAGATTACCAAACATAACAGTGTTTGCTGTGCAGTTGAATGTGCTGAGAAGATCCACCTTCCCTTCCATAAGGCACAGCAGCAGCTATTGCTGTTTGGAACTCTTTGCCTTTTCTTCATATTTTGTTTACCTAGGAGCTAGTTATGCCAGTGATTCCAATTATGCGGTTTCCTTTCTTTAGTGTGACATTTAAGCACCTGCTGCCTGCCCTGTGCGTGGTCACCAAACACCCTCGCCCCTCCTGATCCTGGCCTACTGCATTTAAAATAGTTCAGTGCTATGAGAGTGATGAAATGCTCAAGCATCAAGAGCATGTTCCATGCCCCACTTCCACATCAGTGTGTCAGCGCTAGACATCAAGCTGCATTAGTCATCAGGTCTGTTTCACTGAGGAAAGTGTATAATTGTCCATGGGGTTTCTATAAAGTAATCTGGCAAATGACCTTGTACTATTATTCCATCTGCAGTACTCTGGACAATAATGCTATAAAGTGTCTTCTCATTTTTACTTCTTGTGCCCCAAGAGCCCAAGGATCAGCCTGCAACAGCCACAAAATACCTGAAGTTCTCTTGATGATTATTGTTCATAATTGTTGAGAAGGTTCTCAAAGAACCACAGATATAGTCTAACTCCCCAAACTTGGATTTATGTAGGAGGAGGAATTCCTGAGAGGAAATCCTGGTTGCTGTGACTCACCTCAAGGAATCTTCAGATTGGGATCAACTGAGCAACCCAATAACCCCTCTAGAAGCTGCATGAGGTGTGGTCTGCTGATCGTATTGCATCACCTAAAATGGAATCTAGGTGACCCCACAGAGGTTCCTGCAGGAAGGTGGTCACAAGGTGTTCTTGAATACTTCAGTTGGCTTTCTGCACTTCCTTAAGATTATGATGTTGGTGACATCTCTGTAATCCCATGGCATTTCTCAACTGACAAGGAAGTCTTCTAAGGTCTAAGTAGCCCCTCTCCCAAAATGTGGAGGTATTATCAATATCAAGGACAATACCATTGTCCATTCCATTGAATAAGGGCCGGTGACTGTGAAGTCACATTTTGTGAAGTGTCTATGCTATGCAAGCCCCCTGCCATGGTTTATGTCACTTGGAGAAGAGAATGTGAGAGTTGGGCAGGGATGGGGTAGGAAAGGGCATGGTGCAGGCATACTGAGACAGAGTAATAATGGTGCTCAGATTCCTCTACAGTTTATTGTTACAGCAGAAGTTGTGGGAGACAGGAGAGCACCCTCCACACATAACACACTGTGGTCGGAGCCCCAAGGTAGCCCTTCCCACCCCTATGCCAAGCCCCAAGCAGCCCTGCCCTGGCCTGGCCCCCTCCCCCTCCCCCTCCCACTCTAGACACACACTGTCTAGACAGCTACCAAAGTTAGTGGAGCCAGTGGCCCCAGGCCCCTTCCTATTGCCCAGCTCCAATCCTTCCCTCAAATTTGTTCATTGCCTATCACCTCCCAGTCTAACTTCCATTCACACACCGGATGTTTCTATCACATCCTGAGGACCACTAACCCACCAGCTAGCCTCCCTGACACATTCATTTAGGCCCATAGCCTTCAGAGAACTGAAGGGTTAATGAGAAGCCATATCCACTTTGGTGAATGGAGACCCAGCACCAAGTCCCTTACCCTTACAATGGTATGAGTAGGGAGAGTCTGGGGCAGGCACCATGGACATCTATAATGACCACTTATCCCTCATCTACGGACACCTAAATTAGGGAGGGGGGGACGCATGCCCTCTCCACCTTAACAACAGAATGAGGGAGAAGGATCATTTAGGGGTCTGAGTCCCTAAGCGATATTAGGACAGCTCTCCCAGGAGCTGAGGGGTATCACAGGTTAGAGGTCAAAGTTAGGGTAGCAATCAAAGATCAAGGTCATCTCCCCACATGATCTGCCCATCTTCCCTTGCTCACTCTGGCCCAGTGTTCTACACACCTCCCAGGTTAATGCTGGGGGAGGTGAGGCTGGGTCCCACACCAGGGCAATAAGGGCCATTCAACAGGAGACCTCCATGGTGTGCCCTGGGGGCCCTGAAGGGAGAGTCCCAGACTCGCTGCTCTGGGACAAGGTTCGAGCGCGGGACCGGCTGCCATCAATGGATGCCGCACTGGTCAGGGAAGCTGTGCGAGATCGGGACAGGCGAGTCATGCAGGATGAGGCCACTGTGGAGACAGAAGGATAAGCAGGCAGTCAGAGAGGAGGAGGGGAAGAGGGGCTGGCAACTCATCGTGGGGTGTGCGAGTTACAAATGGGGCCAGGGGTCAATGAGCTTGATTTGGCAGATGGTGGTAAGTCCAGGAATCAGCCTAAATGGTTCCTCCCCTCAGTGACCATCCCTCATCCTTGCAGCAATCCCTTGTCCTCATGATAGCCTCTGACCCCCATACTCACTGTAGCCCATGCCTTGCAGGAAGTACTTGAAGGCCTCGGTCAGCTTGCCTGGCTGAGGAAGGAAGATGAGAAGAGGGAGACAGTGATGTGAGGTTATGAGCTGAGCAAGAGCCCAAGGCCATGGCAGTTTGGGGATGGGATGTGTGGCAACGGGTATATATAGTTCAGTGACATTAATATCCCATTCCCCGGATGGCTGGGGATACTCACCTGAGTCAGCTGGGGCTGACCTCCGGAGTCGGCCATCTATTCGGGAGAGAGCCCCCAGAAAAAGTGATACACACATGAATAAAGTGAGCTAGCCAGGAGATAGAAAGGATCTCTCTTCCCTGCTTCCCCACTCTAGGCCCTTAGGGTTGTTTGTTTGTTTGTTGGTTTGTTTGTTTTACTTCATCCACCCCACTTACTCTAGGCAGGACCCTGGAGGCCTAGAAGCTGAATCTAGGATTCAGGATATGCAGCTCTGGACAGGGGGCCAGGAGTCAGGCTGCGCATGGAGTAGGGTTACTAACCTTGAGGAAAGAAGTCTGGGTGGGGTCCAGTTTTGAATTACATTCCACCTGGAGTAAGTAGGAAGCTGAATGAGTGAGGTCACACTCCCTGTGGTCCCGCCCATCCAAGGGAACCTAAGACCCAATCCCCAGTTGCTTTCCTACCAGCCCCTACCCAATTCCTTCTTAAAAGGAATCAACTTCTTATGCACCAAATTTGCTCTTTGTGTCCCAAACAGAGCTTGCGTCCTGGCAAGATAACCCTCTAACCACCATCCTAAGACTCCAACCCTCCCTCATCCAAGCCCACATTCCCTACTGACCACTGCATCTTCATGTGGTGCCTGGTCTCCAACCACCAGCATCACAGGGCACCTAGAGGAAAGGGTCGGGGAGGAGGCGATGAGCCCCTGGTACTCACTCACCCACCTCTTCCCAAAGAGCAGCCAGAAAATGTCTGGCTCCAAAGAGGAAGCAGCCTTCTAATCCCTACCACCCCACCAAGAGGATTCAAAGGAAAAAGACCTAGACTGCAAGTATGTCAAACTCTGACTGCCAGTCTGACATGCTTGACCTAGAGGGTGGTGGTGGTTTGCTAAATGGGATGAGGTGGAAAATAACAAGAAAACTCCCTGGCAAAGGACCCTCCTTCTAAAGGATACAAGCACCTAGGGAAGATCTAGGGAGAGACAAAGCTGTATCACTTAAAGCCGTGGTCGGCAAACTGCGGCTCGAGAGCCGCATGCGGCTCTTTGGCCCCTTGAGTGTGGCTCTTCCACAAAATACCACGGCCTGGGCGAGTCTATTTTGAAGAAGTGGCGTCAGAAGAAGTTCAAGTTTAAAAAATTTGGCTCTCAAAATAAATTTCAATCGTTGTACTGTTGATGTTTGGCTCTGTTGACTAATGAGTTTGCCGACCACTGAGCTAAAGTCTTACTTGAGGGTGATATCACCTCCACGCTCAAAGTTCAGGTCTCGGCGGCTGGAAAGGGGTAAAAAGAGGAGTAGGAATTTTAGGCAGGCAATACTATCCGTCTAGAATAAGTTATCTCTCCCATATGGAAACTATCTTCCTCCCAAAAACTAGAGTCAAATATTGGTGTTTAAAGTGGGAACCAAAGGGGAAGGTGGTAGGCTGGCCTCAAGTAAAATCCCTATAGCCCCCAGGTCCCTGGTCAGAGGGTAATGAAGGGGGAGGAAAGGCACAAGGACAGATCATCAGCAACTGGGAATCAAAACTTTCAAGGGAAGTAAAGAGGAGAAGTGGGGAGAGGCAGTGCCTCACAATTCCTCTCACTGGGACTGTCCTTCAGTTGTCCCAGTTGCACACCAAATCCTGTCCTCCTTGCACACGGTGTACTTTCCAGACTTCCCTCTTCTCTCTGCCTCCTCATCAACCCCAGTCACTGCTTCTAAATTGTCTTCACACACACACACACACACACACACACACACACACACACACACACACACCACAGTCACTCACTTGTTGTAGCTGTTCCAATACAGTTCAATGTTCTCTAGGTTGGGTGCATGTGTAATGATATTTCTATACTTTTGTATCAACTCAGAATTTCCTGACAGCTCTTCCTGAAGGAAAGAAGAGGGAGAAAAATTAGGGTTGGGAAAAGAAGCCAACAGTTACCCGATGCAAAAAGTCAAGCCTTTTCCCCTTCCCAGATCCTGTCCCAGTTAAGAAAGTCACCTCAAGCATCCAACTCTCTGCCGGTCCCCTCTTTTTCCTCCATCTCCACAACCACTTACCTGGCTGAAAAGATGTCCAAGTATCATCTCCGGAATGGAAGAGGTGAGGCCTGTTAGCTGTGAGGAAAGGCATGTGAGAAAGCTCAGAACATTATGGGGAGACTCAGGCAAGTGACACACTTCTTTCTTGCTCTATGTCCCCCTCCTTGAAGTTCACAGGCCAATCGGTTATACTGGGAGAGCCTAACTGGACCCATGCAAGGGAACCCCCACCCTCGCTCAGCACACAGACCATTCCAAACCTTGTGGGCTGCCCAGTCCATCCAACCCTTGGCATTGGGATCAATGTTGATGAGGACAAGTCCCTCCACTGTATCCTGGTGATTAAGCTGAAGGGCAGCAGAAGGAAGGGAAATCAGAGGCAGGGCATGGTCTCATCCCCGCCCCAAGTTCTACCCACTCTTAGGCTCCCATGGGGCCTCCCTCCCCACCCTCGGACCCATGTCCTCCTGCCAAATACACAATAGCAAACAACACTCTCTTAATCAGCCTACCATGGGCCTTGGCCCTGCCTTTCCCTTATCTGGGGGCTTTTAGTTCTTACAGCATATCGCGACAAGATGTAGGCTCCAGCTCCAACACCAACTCCAATTATTGAGGAGAAACTGTGAAAGGAAAATGTGTGTCTACCTGGTGTCTGAAACTTTGGCTCTCTAAACACCTTACCCTCTGTCCTAAGGCCACAGGCATAGAGTACAGAAGGGACCTGGCAAGGAACTGAAAACTGACACTGGTAGTCAATGTAGGTCCCAGAAGTCTTTCCCCAGCTCCCTCTTGGAGAGCTAGTGTCTTGAAAAGAAACACCCATCTGCCAACCAGCCAGACCCAGTTTTCCTAAGTAGATCTTTGTCCATTATCGATTTTCAGTAGCTAGTCCAACTTGTTCTGTTTTAATTCCTACTTCCTCTATAGGAATGAGAAGAAGGGAATTGAAGCAAGATATAAAAATAAGATACAACTTCAGTGAACAACATGAAAAATGGGGTTAAAGAGAGACAAAAATGTGAACCAGAGCCGTCTGGGGCCCTGGTGTCCAGGAAGGGCCAAAGGACAGCCCAGGAGCGCACACCAAGGAGGCCTCGCCTGGCGTTCTCCTCCTTCTCCCACTCTCCCTCACACACAGGGCTCCCAGTTCCCAGGTGTGCGTATAGAGGAGGGGGAGTGGGAGGAACAGAGACAGGTCTAGCTGGTTCCTCAGGGATTATGTCACCCCTTCCTCTTCCTGTCCGGCTTTCTGGTCCCTCCTCAGCCTGAGGCAGGGCCTCAGAGAGCTCCTTCCTTTTTCTTGCCTCCATCCATTAGGGCTACTCAGCTGACTCAAGCCCGTTTTCCAAACCCACCCTTCTTCCTCTCAACAATCAGACTGGGAACATGGAGGAGACCTTTCTTTATATCTAGGCTAGAAACCAAAACTCTCCCAGCAACCACGGTGGACATAGGGGTTCTCAGGGCCGTGTTGTGCTGGAAAGAGAAATCTGGCCGGAGGGATCCCCAGGCTTCTCACTTTAAGTACTGCAGGATGCAAGGGATGGTGTCTGCAAGCTGGTCCAGAGACGGGTACTGATATCTGGGGAAGAGAGGAACGTTAGTGTTTTAACAGGAAAAAATCAACCTGCCCCCACCGCCCCCATCTCTGGGTGTCCTCTCCCAGAATCACCACCGCCCTCCCTTTACTCCTCCCCTGGTCCAATCTTCCCCACACCTGCCCTGTGCCTCACAATCTGATGAGGAGGGAGGGAGTTAATTCTCACCCCACAGGGTACACAGGAGCCCCCTCTTCCATCCCAGGGGCATCCACATGAACCCGCACGAAGTTCTGAATAATTTCCTGCATGTCCCCGGATTGAAACAGCGGCTGGAAGCAAGATTTATCTAAAGAGAATCCCCAACACCCCAACAACAGAATCAGACAGGGAAAAGTGTCCCCAAGTCAAAACCCACCCTCTTTCAGGCCACATTCAGACTAGAAGAGAACTTCTTCACATGCCCCATGGTCTCTTCCTGCCCATGAAGACCTTTCCCCTCGCACTGGGATTTACCCTCCCCACCTCCTCGGCCTCCTCCCAGAAAGTAGTGGGAGGAGAAGTGAAGGTCCTTACAGTTGAGTCCCACATCATGGTAGGTGAGTATCGCTGGGCGTTTGGGTTTGGGGGTACCATAGACAGTAAAAGTGACAGAGCCATAAGGTGTCTCCACCGAGTGAGTCTGCAAGAAAACAGATCACCATCAGGTAGGAGTTAGGCTGAGAGGAAAAGAGGCAGGAGACTTCCACAAAAGTTGGGGGATTGGCATGGGGGAGGGGCAGAGAGAGGTGAAGGGAACAAACTATTGGAAATAGGGTGGAAAGAAATTTAATGTAGGTAAATATAACAGTGGGGATGATTTTGAGGGTGGAGAAGAATAAGGAATGATTGGAAAGCATCAAGGAACACTGAGAAGGGAGCATAAGGGGAGGAAGGGGAGAGTTGGGGATGGGCAAGGAATGGATCGGAAGGAAAGGTAGCAAAGAGGAGAGCCAAGTAGGAGGGCCTTTCTTTCCTCCCACCCTGGAACTGCCCCCAGCGGTTACCTGTCCCCGGTCCAGGAGGATTCTGGCAGCTAACTCAGCCTCCTGGAGAGAGACACGCACAGACAGATCCACACAGAAACACACAGCCATGTAGAGTGGATAAACAGGTGGAGAGACAGACACAGAGAAAGAGAGAAAGGTAAAGAGACCAAAGACAGAAAGAGATGACAAAAAGAGACATGGAGAGGATTAAGATTAGTATAGTGACATGACAAAGGCCTGGACTCCCAATCGTGGTATATGGGGAGAGAAACATGGGGAGTGGTGGAGAAAGTACGAGTGTGGGTTAGAATGAGATTATGGATTTGGAAAGGCAGGAGATGTGAGGGCTGCTTGGTGGTCTGGAATTTGGGCCTAGGAGTCATAGGGTCTCTAATAACCTTGGCCATCTCGGGTGTCTGCCCTGGTAACAGCGGTCTCTCCTCCGTGATCTGCACCTCCTGCAGCTCCGTCATGGTGGCCTGGCAGGGTGAGGAAACACCAAGACTGGGGAGGTTGCCTCCACACCCTCCCATCTCCTCTAATACCTTCTTCCTCTCTCAGAACAGGGCAGTGCAGGGTGCAGGGCCCCAGGAGCTGATGACTCCAGGACACAGAGCGCCTCTCCTGCCCCAGCTCCATGCCCAGGCCACTTCTCTTCAGACTGCATCCCCACTGCTCCCCTCAACACCCACACCTTGAGACACACACACACCCCTTTCCTATCCTGGATGGAAACACCAGCTGTGGGGCCGCAGGACAGCTCAGGTTTCCCAGGTTATATTTAGGGGCCACCCCATACTCCCAATTAGGTAGGGAGTGAAACTAGTGGCTCCCTAACTGGCTACTCCAAAGATACTAAGGGACAGGTAGAGAGAGTTCACAACTAACTGTGACCTTCAACTACAGCCCCAATGTCAGCAGCTCAAAAGGAAAGGGGCTAAAAATGACCTGAGTAGCATGGCCAAGAGAGGGGGGGGCGGAGGAGGGGGGACGGACAAGAAAAGGGGGACAAGGGACATCTGTGTCCAACTGACCGCATGTCTCCCTTCCTCCCAAGACTCTCTCTCCTTTCCCACTGTGAATAAATTAACAGACGTTCAATATTTGGAGCGGGTGAGGAGCAAAGCAGCCGCAGACCGGCACAGTGAAGAGCCTGCAGCCTGGGGGTGGGGTCACTTACTGAGTTCCTATTGGCTGGATGCAGTGGGGTTAGGGGTCAGGGTTCTCACTGCTCCTGGCTCTGGGGTCTGAGAAAACAAGGCAATGGGGTGAACGCCAAGGGAGACGAGCAAACCCTGGCTCTTCAAGGGACATAAAGCCTCAGCCAAGACTTAGATTCCCTGGGTCACCAATCTCCCCAAGTCCCTAAACCGTCCCCAATTTCTACCCCTGAGTCCAGCGAACGTTTTCTCTAGGTTTCAACTAGAATCAATGCAGGCTGGAGGGCCGGCGGGGCGACACAGACACCAGCCCCGGCCAGGGGCAGGAGAGAAGGAAGTGCTGATGTGGAGGAAGGCGCGTGGCTTGTGTCAGAGCCTGGATTCTAGTCCCGGCTCTGCCGCTACCCGTGTGACCTTGGCCCAATCAGTGCTACTGGCCTCGATTTCCTATTTGCAAGCTAAAAGTAGGAACTGGGGGAGCCCCAGGGTTTTTGACAGCTCGCGAGTGATGTGAGGACGGCAGAGCAGGACTGTTCCCCTCCGCCATTTAAAAGAAGAACTTGAAAAGCCCTGTGCCTTAGCGTCCCTCCTCCATCCAGCCTCGGCGTGGGTCCCACGAGTGGAGAAAGGCGAGGAAGGCGGTCCCACCATCTCCTCCCCGGGAGCCTCCCCCGACCGACGACCCCGAAAGGGCCGGGCGCCAGCTGGGAGGACAGCTAGGGGGAGGGGGGGCGGGATTGGCCGGGCCCAGCACCCAGGACCTGCCCTACGAGTTCCTAGGCTGCCCTTCCTCGTGGCAGTGCCCTGGACCCTGGGCACCACCTCGCGCACGTCCCAAACACGCCCTGCCTCGCCGAGCCTCCGCCTTTGTGCGCAGCAGCCCAGCCCCGCCGCCGCGAGGGCCCGACCCGCAGAGGGTCGGCTCCCGGGGATCGAGACCAGGCCGCCCACCGCCCCACGGGCGCCAGCCTGGCCGGGGAGCCCCTCGCCTGCCCCTCCCCCTACCTGCTGCAGCCGGGGCCGCTTCCACCTTCACTTGCCTTTGACTCTCCAGCCCTCCAGGGCTCCGGCTCCCCACAGACCCGCCCCCGGCCCGCCCCAGCCCGCCCACGGGCCGTCAGCTCCCCGCAGACCCGCCCCCAGACCCCCAGTAAACACGCCCCCCTTACCCCGCCCCAGACTGTTTGCAGCTCGGGAGGGGCATTGCTGGGATCGAAGGGGAACTCTAAGGGAAGCAAACTGGGTGTTTCCGGGCTAAGCTCGCGCTCCCCACCGCAGCCCCCCGCAACCGGGCGGTGGTGGGGGGTGTGGGGATCCCTTAATCCTGCGGGGAATTCCCACGCCCGCCCCGAACACCATCCTCTCCCGTGACCTGGATCTGCCTATCGCACTGTGGCTCCGCCCCTCGCCCCCAGACTCAGCGGTGGGGACTGGTAGGGGGAGACAACTCAGGGTGCTGACACCCCACGATTTCGACTCCGCCCGGCGCACGCGGAGAGCCTAGTTGAGGAAGGAGGAGGTGGGCGGGGGCCGCCGCAGAAGAGGAGGGGGTCTCGCCCGCTGGGAGGGGCAGGTGTGTCGGCACCGGCTGAGGATGGGGGCGTCAGGAGCGTGGAATGCCCGCTCCGGGGTGCCCAAGGTCCCGGTACCTCCTCTCTCTCTGCTGAGCGCCCCGACGCCTGCTGTCCGGCTGCTCCCTGAGAAGTTGGAAAACAAGTCGGGGAAGGGGGGTAGGGAATGCGGGGGGCCGCTATAAATAGAGAGCGATCACAAGAGGGGGGAAGAGGATGGCCCAACGGAGACTCCCGGGTCAAGGCCCCGAGGGGCGGGGGGGGGGGGGCGGAGGAGGGGCCAGGGACCCCCAGGAGCTCTGACTCTTGGGTAAACAGGCGCGGGGGCGGAGTCAACTCTGCGGGGGTGGAGTGGGGGCTTGGGGAGGACGCCGTGTCCCGGGCTGGGACCCAAGAGACCCTGTGGCTTCGGGACTCACCCCTCCTAGTCCAGCCCAGAGAAGGAGGGCGAGACTGAATCGCAGTGCCTAGGCGACGGTTTCTCAGGGGCTGCAGCGTCTCCCAGGGCTTGGGTAGGTTTGCTGTCCCAGACTCCTCTCCTGCCCAGCTCTCCCCACAGCTAGACGCACCCTCCCTGTGCCCTTAAAAGGAAGACCACCTAGAATGGGGTACTTATGTGGCTAAGAGAATTCGAAGTTGTCAAAAGGAAACTTGATTGAACTTCTTCCCACCTGCACCCCTTTTAGCTCCCCTCCTCCCAGAGAGCCCACCCCATCCTCTCCTTTAGCCCGGTTCCTGAGTTGCCTTTTCGGGGGCTGGGCGCTAGGCCAGTTGGGGAACAATAGCCAAAGGAACTGAAGCTGCCAACTGCAACACCAGCACAGAATGCCCCCGCCCCCAAGACCCCCAAATTGCCCTACCCCCTCCTGCCTGGGAACCACCCCCTCAACCCCTTTTACCACCCACAACCCCCCTCCCATCCGAGGACCATCAATGCCCCTTTCATCCCCACTTGGCAGGGTCTGTTGGAAAAAAGGAGGAGCCAAGAGGGGAGGAGGTGACCCAGAGTAGAACTGGTCAAAATAAAACCCAGCTTTCAACTACCCAAAATCTAAGGAACCCCCCCTACATTCCCTAGTTGAAGCACCAAGTTTTCCTTTATTCCCTTCCCCCACTCACTTCAGAACTATTTTCCCACAAACTGGCACAGAAACGGGGCACCCTGGCTCCTCGCCTAGTCCCCTCTCCCCAGTTTAACACTCGCCTGGACAAGGAAAACCTGCTGGAATTAGGGTCATACATAAAGATGCCTAGGACAGGAGGTAAATCTTACCAGCCCTGCTGGAAGTAGGAGGAAGAACGTCTAGAATGAGAACTTTTGCTTGCTGGCTTCTCTCATGTGTCTAAAGAGTAGTCTTAACTTGGATTGGGGGAGGGAAGGACCTGGAGGTTCCAGCATCTAAATTCAGCCCTGGGTCAGGATGACTCAGGGGGAACCTGATAAGGGGCCTACCCAGGGGTGTGGGGCCGGCCTGAGGTGGGAAATTTCCACTGGGATCTGTTTACTTCCTAGGCCTTAGGGGTCTCAACCTGCTGCATAGAGAAATGAGGCCGCTTCTGCCCTAAGAGAGGGTTCCTCTCTGACAGGGCAGTTCCCAGCCCCGCCCTGGTGTAAGTGGCCCAACAAGGATAACAGCTCTCTCTAACTTCCTTCTCTTGGGCCAGAAGTAGCTTCAAACTGTACCTTCAACTAAGTGACAGTTTTAAGTACCTACTTTGTGCAAGCCACTGGATGGATGGCATGCAAAGAAGGGTGAAGTCTAGTCATACCCTCTCTAGAAGCTTATACTAAAATAGTTGAGAGATAAAGATAGAAAAAGTTTGCCCGGCCGGCATGGCTCAACGGTTGAGCATCGACCTATGAACCAAGAGGTCACAGTTCGGTATGCCTGGGTTGTGGGTTCACATTCAGTGGGGGGCATGCAGGAGGCAGCCAATCAGTGATTCTCTCTCATCAATGATGTTTCTATCTCTCTCTCTCCCTCTCTCCCTTCCTCTCTGAAATCAATAAAATATTTTTAATAGAAAAAGTTTAATATATATATAAAATTAGTTATTTAAACAATAAGTCCTATGGCAGTAGTTTCTCACCCTTCTCAAGTGGGAGATCAGAGATTTCCATTCCCACATGATGGTTGTAGTATCCCCTGATGGAAAGAAACCATGAAGTCAGTAAAAATTCAAGTGAGTTTGTACAATATTCTAATAATCACAACATCTTTTTATATAGTAACTAGAGGCCTGGTGCACGAATTTGGGGCGGACTGATCAGGGTGGGCCGACGGGGGGGTGGGGCAGTGGCTGGTTGGTGGGCTGGCCCCACCCCCTGGTCGAACTGCTAGTTGAACTCCCGGTAGAGGGGATAATTTGCATATTAGCCTTTTATTATAGGACTAGAGGCCCGGTGCACAAATTTGTGCACAGGTGGGGTCTGGCTGGCCCACCCCAATTGGGCCATCAGGCCAGGCCAGCCAGAGGCAGGGGCCATGGGAGGTTGGCTGGCCGGCACCACACCCTGATGGGGGAGAGGAGGAATCAGGATGGGAGCCTGGCCTGGTGGGGGGGGGGGGGGGGGGCGCCTGTAGAAGACCCACTGAGTTGGAGCTGAGAATGGGCCCCAGGCTTCCCAGGGAGGATGGCTTCCACAAGGGAACAGAAACCACCAGAAGGCTCTGCAAACAGGCTCTGAGCTCCCTTTGGCCAGGCGGACTCAGAGCTGGTGTCTCTGTGTGTACATTAGACACTGCCCGACACTCGCCTTTGTCTGTTGGTCAAATCCATTGCATCGAAAAACTTGTTCCCCTTCTTCTCTTCGGACCCTTACAATAAATACAGGCCAATTGGAAGATGCGGGCCCCCTGTGGCAGAGCCAGGCCCCACAATCACCCGGAATTTAGGCCTAAGACAACTGGGTAGCAATCACCAAAGAACAGAACACACTGTTGTAGAGTCTTAATCCTCCCCTAAAATGTGCCCAGCGGCTCTCTTTAGCTGGGATAGACTGAACTAAGGAACCAAAGACCAAGTTTCCTTTGAGGTGGGATCCATCAGGAGCCGGCTGGTGGCAAGGCCCCTCACAGGTGGCTGCCTTCCCCCCAAGCTCGGTGTGCTCTGAGCTGGTCCGTTTCTGGCGGTGCCGGGTCCTGGGCTACTGGTTGGGTAGCAGGTCCACAGGGTTTCTCTCTGCTGCCTTCCTGGCCTCTCGAGCAGTACCCTCCAGCCTGGCATACCACACCCCCCACCCCACTTCTTAAACTTGCTCACGTGGACCAGGCCAAAGCCTGCTGCCTGAGACTGGCACCACATGGGGAGGGTCGCAGCAGGGAGAGGGGTGCCCTGACCTGCCAGCCTTGGTGATGATCATCTCGGTGCCCAGCTGATTGAATTCTTCCCACAGAGCCTTCATTTCAAGCTGCACGCTCACGCTGGCCACCTTCAAGTTCTTCTTCTTTTTTTTTTAATTTCTTTACTGATTAAGGTGTCACATATTTGTCCTCATCCCCCCATTCCCATCCCACACCCCTCCCCACGGATGCCCCCAACCCCCTGTTGTCCTTAACCATTGGTTAGGCTCGTATGCATGCACACAAGTCCTTTGGTTGATCTCTCCCCCCTACCACCACCCTCCCCTACCCTCCCTCTGAGGCCCGACAGTCCAATCGATGCCTCCTTGTTTCTGGGTCTGTTCTTGTTCATCAGTCTATGTTGTTCATCATTTCCCCTAGATGAGTGAGATCATGTGTTACTAGAAATATACTTATAAGAACCGAATGTGAGACGAGCAATAATAGTTCTGCTGACAGGCAAATGAATCAGTCTGTAGTGAGTTTCTTTCTGGACCAACAATTCTTTTGAGACCCAATTTCAATGTCCACCAGTTCCTTATGTATACATGTCGGCACTGACTTTTCAGTTCTGGATGGTGGAAAAATGGTGGTAATGCAGGTCCGACTCCCTCTGGTTTGGTCTCGCCCGGACCCAGGGGCGCGGCCTCACCTGGACTCAGGGGCGCGCGGCCTCACCCAGACCTGGGATCCAGCATCACCCGGGCCCCGGGGCGCGTGGCTTCACCCGGACCCAGGTGCGCACGGCCTCACCCGGACCCGGGATCCAGCCTCACCCAGACTCAGGGGCGCGTGGCCTCACCCAGGCCCGGGACCCAGCCTCATCTGGACCCAGGGGCGCGTGGCCTCTCCCGGACCCAGGGGCGCGGCCTCACCTGGACCCGGGACCCAGCCTCACCCGGACACAGGGGTGTGTGGCCTCACCTGGACCCAGGGGCACATGGCCTCACCTGGACCCGGGGGCGTGCGGCCTCACCCGGACCCGGATCCAGCCTCACCCGGACCCAGGGGCACGGCCTCACCCGGACCCGGGACCCAGCCTCACCCGGACCCAGGGGTGCGCGGCCTCACCCGGACCTGGGACCCAGCGGGGCTTCGTCTTCTTGATCCCAATTCCTGTCGGTCAGTTCCCTCTCAGCAATTTCTTCGGCCATTTTCTCAAAGCTCCGGGGCGGCTGCCGCAGAACTCGCTGGGCAGCAGGCTCGGCGAAGCTCCGGTGTGCCCAGTGCGCGGCGGCGGGCTGGTCCGAGGTCGCTGCGGCGGCACTCGGGTCTGCAGCGGCGACCGGTTGCCGGGCAAGCGCACCTGGATCCAGGACCCAGCAGGGCCTACCTTCATGTTCTTCTTTATTGGTGCCTTGGTGGCAGCCGCACAACTGGCCCCGGGGCCCTTGGGTTCAGCAGCAGCACTGGTGGCGGCCCCTGTGGCTGGCGCATCATAGCAACCGGTCATTCTGGTCGCTGCACCGTAAGGGTCACTGGGCTTTTATTATATAGACTAGAGGCCTGATGCACGAAAATTCGTGCAAGAGTAGGTCTTTCTTCACCCGGCTGCTTGAACTGGCTTCCCTCCAGCACCCGGGACCTGGGCTTCCCTTCTCTGGCTGCCAACAGGCACCGGGACCCAGGCTGCTTCCCTCCTCTGGCCACCCACAGGCCTCGGGATCCAGACTGGCTTCTGTTGGGCTGCCCACAGGCACCTGGGACCCAGGCTGGCTTTCCTCTGGCCCCAGCTTCATCAGGAAGGATGTCTGGAATGATGTCCGGAAGGACATCCAGTCTAATTAGCATGTTACCCTTTTATTATTATAGACCAGAGGCCTGGTGCACAAAATTTGTGCACTGGGGCAGGGGGGGTCCATCAGCCCAGCCTGTGCCCCCTTGTAGTCCGGGAGCCCCACCATCGATCACCCCAAAGAGGTAGGCCCTGCCCACCCGCCACCCCATGGAGGGAGGCCCCACCCACCTGCCACAGTGCCGTAGGTCAGTGGCCTGGCCTTCCTCTGCGGGGTGATTGTGGGGCAATGGCAGGGCCTCCCGACCAATCGCATCACACCCGCCTTGGCTGGCCTGGCGCCAGTGCATGTCAAAGCATGGTCATCTTGATGGTCGTTTGCTGTTTGGCCATTTGATTGATTTGCATATTACACTTTTATTATTATAGATACCTACATGTGCAAAGCATATTATTTATTCAGTTGATAATATGTCTTCTGTGTACATATAGTTTCCAGAGGCCCTTGCAATAATTCAGAAATTCTCACCCTAGAAGGCTGCAGCCCACCAGGCTAGGAAACATTGTTTTAGTATAACACGGAAGAGGAAAAGGGTTTGCTTCCTAGGGTGAAGCACCATATAAGTAATGCAATCATGGAGCATTTGGGTAGGAAAGAGGGGCATTTTATCCAGGAAGAGAGAGCATGAGGGAAATTTTGAGGGCAAAAATACACAAGTTATTTTGAAGAATGGAATAATCGCTACTTGTGCAAAGTACTTCTCACATATTATTCCCCTATACCATAGGGTAAGTATTATTGTCCTCATTGTACAGATGAGGAAACTGAAGCTCAGAGATGTTTACTGACTTGCCCAAGGCCAACCAGCTAGTGAATGATATATCTAGGACTCAAATCTCCACCCCGATTGATTCCATTCCAAGGCTATGCTCTTTCTACTATGAGGTACCCCCACCCCCTCATCTCAAACACATAGTGATTAGGCCATTATGGCCTCAGATGAAGAATAATGATAAGAGGTGGGTGATGTTTGGTAAGATAGATTGGAGCCAAATGTGAATGTTCTTGAATGACAGGCAAAAAATTGTGGCATTGAAGATCTATAGAGTATTCTTGAACAGGAGTAATGAATAAAAAATACTTTTGTGAAAATCTGATGGGGGGTTGATAATAGATATTGATTATGGGGTGGGTAGGGGTAAAGCATTCAACTTGGGAAAGTGATCATTTAGAAGCCAGGGTAGCACGACCAGCATGGCTCAGCAGTTGAGCATCGACCTATGAACCGGGAAGTCATGGTTTGATTCCAGGTCAGGACACATGCCCAGGTTGTGGGCTCCATCCCCAGTGGGGGCATGCAGGAGGCAGCCAATCACTAATTCTCTCTCATCATTGATGTTTCTATCTCTCCCTCTCCCTTCCTCTCTGAAATAAATAAAAAATATATATATATCCCATATAATAAAAGGCTAATATGCAAATTGGCCAAAAGGTGGAATGACTGATTGCTATGACATGCACTGACAACCAGGGCGCAGGTGCTCAATGCAGGAGCTGCCCCCTGGTGGTCAGTGCGCTCCCACAGAGGGAGCACCACTCAGCAAGAAGCGTGGTTATGGCTGGGGAGTGCAGCAGCAGTGGAGGGAACCTCTCCCACCTCCGTGGCAGCGCTAAGGCAGGTGAACATCCCCCAAGGGGTCCGGGACTGTGAGAGGAAGCAGGCCGGACTGAGGGGACACCCCCCCCCCAGTGCACAAATGTCATGCACTGGGCCTCTAGTATACTCTAATATATATATGACCTAATTATATATATATATATATATATATATATATATATATATATATATATATATGTGTGTGTGTGTGTGTGTGTGTGTGTGTGTGTGTGTGTGTATCCCTCTAGTATACTCTAATATATATATATCCTATATAATAAAAGACTAATATACAAATTGACCGAACGGTAGAACAACCGGCCTCTATGATGCTCACTGACCACCAGGGGGCAGATGCTCAACACAGGAGCTTGCCCCCTGGTGGTCAGTGCACTCCCACAGGGGGAGCGCAGCTCAGCCAGAGCCCTGAGATGGGCTTACAGCTGGCGAGCACAGCAGTGGTGGCGGAAGCCTCTCCAGCCTCTGCAACAGCACTAAGGATGTCCGACTGCCAGCTTAGGCCCTGCAGTTGGAGATTTCCTGAGGGCTCCTGGACTGTGAGAGGGCACAGGCCGGGCTGAGAGACTTCCCCACCCCCCCGAGTACATGAATTTCATGCATCAGGACTCTAAAATAATATATATATATATATATATATATATATATATATATATATATATATATTTTTTTTTTTTTTTTTTAAAGTAGAAGCTAAGGTAATCAACTAGATATGAGATGACAAGGACTTCAAGAAGTGTGGGAGTAATAGGAATGGAAAGAAAGGAATGGATATGTAAGCCAAGGAAACAATACATCGGAATTAGTGACTGTTTAGACAGAAAGGGGAAAGAAGTCACCAACCTAGTTGCTGTACTTTAGGATACCTGCTGTTCATCCATCTATATGGCTTCTGGCTGGAGAAAAGGCCGAAGAGGAACCCCTGAGGAACATCCTTGACCTGCATAGAAACTTACCTGGAATATTTTCAGAGTCTGAGATTCACCCTCACTCTGACCTATTTCACCCTGCCTCACCCAAATCTCTTACACTCTAAGACAATTTCCATGGTAAGCCCAACAAGAACACCATTTAAAGTTCCTATTGAGCTTTGTCTGCTAAAGCCAATGAGATTCTCCATGTTGGCCTGGGCCTGGAGACTAGAGAAAAAGTAATATTGGACCGAAGCCACCCGTTTTTATTAACCTCTTCCCTGGGCTCTCTTCAGCCTTTGATGAGGGGCAGAGCATCAGGCAATTTGACCAGGACCAAAGGGTTGAGTTAAGCTCGACTGGAATAATGAGGGAAGTTTGAACCTCTGGAGAGATCAGAAGTTTGAAACTCGTTCAATGCAACCTGCAAGGAAGGGAAACCAAAAGACCCCTCCCCCAAAGTCTAGGACTGTAGCTGGGGCTAGAGGTCATAAAAACCACTGAGGTCATAGAAGCCTCCCTCTCTTACTCTGTCTCCCCACTGCCACATAGTCCTCCGCCCCAGCTGCCTCCCACATATGCACACACTTACATAAAAAGGTTGGGAAGGGTCAGACACCATCTGGGAACACTTAGGTACCAAAAGGGGTGATGTGGGTGGTGGCAATGATTGCTCAGAATGTAGGATGCATACTAGTCTCCCTAGTGCTAGGAATAGTAGGAGGGAAGAGGGGAGAGAGGAACAGGGAAGAGGGGGTTTGTTCCTGTTGCTGATTCAGATTTAACCCCCATCCTTCTTACTTCCCAGTCCTCCCTTCCCCCCTCCTACACCCTCCCCCCAGTCTCTCCCCCTACTGTCCTCCCCCACCTCCAATTGATCATGGCATCAGAAGCAGAAAAAACATTCCAGAGGTTTGCTGTCTTTGGAGAATCATCCAGCAGTGGCGCTGAAATTAACAACAAAAACTTCTCCAAGCTGTGCAAAGACTGTGGCATCATGGACGGCAAGATGGTCACTTCCACTGATGTGGACATCGTGTTCAGCAAAGTCAAGTAAGTGACCAAAGATGGGAGTAGGGGTCGTGAGCAGAACAAACAAGATAGTGAGAATGGAAGGGTTTATGTGATAGAAGATTTGTAATGGGTCTACTGAGCACCTACTGGTTACTTGGCACTATTTATTCTCTGTCCTCAAGACATTCAGTGACCAAGTCTGAGTAAGGGTGGGGTTGGACCTTGGCAGGTGATGCATTCATGTTCCAGAGTTCCTGGATTTCTTTCTTACTGACCAGGGACAAGAATGCCCGAACCATCACATTTGTACAGTTCCAGGAAGCAATGAGGGAATTGGGCCAGAAGCGATTCAAGGGGAAGAACCCAGACGAAACCCTGGAGAACATTTATAAACTCATGGTGGGCAAGGATCCAGCTACCCCTGGTGTTACTGTGAGTGATATTCTTCATCCCTAATACTTGACCTTACTTCCCTGCTACTCTGTCTCCTCTCCCACCTTCTGATGACCCTAATGCCTGCCAACAGAGGTACTGTAGGGAGGCAGGGCAGAAAGCCTCTGCGGGCACTGTTGGTACTGGAATGGACTTCAGAGATCATCCAATCATTTCAGAGATGAGGAAACTGTGGCCCAGAGAAGGGAAGTGACTTGCCCAAGGTCCACAGTTGTTTTATTTTATTTTATTTTATTTTGTTCATCCTCACCCGAGGATATTTTTCCATTGATTTTTAGAGAGCGTGAGAGTGAGGGGGAGAGACAGAGAGAGGGAGACACATCAACTGGCTGCTTCCCACATGCACGCCAGGGATTGAGCCTGCAACTGAGGTATGTGCCCTTGACCGGAATTGAACCTGAGACTCTTCAGTCCTCCAACCAATGCTCTATCCACTGAGCCCAACCAGCTAAGGCCCACAGCTATTTTAACAGCAAAATTTAGACTCATTCTCAAGTGTCCAGTATATGAGCCAGGCAACTAGGGCCTGGTGGACACTGCAGAGGACTTTGGTATCTGATCCCCACTCTTCTTCCTGCTCTTATATAAGGTCTAGTCTCTGGCTTTCTGCCTCTCACCACCCTCTATTCCGTATTTGTCCCCTCTCTACTGAAAGCTCTTTCTACTCTAGATTTCAAATAGGACCTATGCAGTAGGAGGAACCTTGCATATTGGGTCTGGGGTTGAAGTCTTATGGCTATAGCCTCATCAAAATAACTCCATGGCCTGCCAGGTGGCTCAGTCGGTTGGAATGTCATCCCATACACCAAATGGTTGCATGTTTGATTGCAGGTTAGGGCACATACCAGGTTGCAGGTTCGATCCCCCGTTGGGGTGCATATGGAAGGCAACCGATTGATGTTTCTCTCACACATCAATGTTTCTCTCTCTCCCTTCTCTCTCTCTAAACAAACAAACAAAAAATCCTTGGATGAGAATTAAAAATAATAATAATTAAAAAAAAATAACTCCTCACCTGGCTGGTGTGGCTCAGCAGTTGAACATTGATCCATGAACGAAGAGATTGATGGTTTGATTCCCAGTCAGGGCACATGCCCGGGTTGTAGGCCCAGTCCCTGGTAGGGGGCATGCAGGAGGCAGACAATCGATGTTTCTATCTCTTGTCCTTTCTCTCACTCTAAAAGATCAATTTAAAATATTTTAAAAAATAATAATAACTCCTCTGGAAGCAGGAAAATCCACACACAGTCCACTCACTCCCATACACCAGTGGATGGCTCTTGCCATAGTTCTTGCCCACAGCCACATCTGGGCCCTGAAAAAGCAGCACCATGCCATGGGTAGAACAAGAGCTCTGAGCCCTAGGGGAATCAAAGACCATCTTAAGAGAAGGGGTGTAACTGTGGAGGGAAAAGGAGAGGAACCAGACTTATCATCCTCTGGCTTACAGAAAGCAACAACCGTGGGCGGAGTGAGCCGGCTGACAGACACCAGCAAGTACACTGGCAGCCACAAGGAGCGCTTTGACGAGAGTGGCAAAGGCAAAGGCATGGCAGGACGGGAAGAGATGACCGAAAATTCAGGCTATGTGAGTGGCTACAAGGGTGCTGGCACCTATGATAAGAAGATGGACAGTAAGTAGGGAGTAGCCTCATCTTAGCCTGCCAGCCCTTGACTCAGCATCTTTAATACTGGGGAGCTCAGGAAACAATAAATATTTGTGTGTGCAGCAGCTAATGAACTCTGTCTTCAGCCAGGGAAGGGAAGGGTGGGCCCATTGAGAGAGAGAGAGAGAGAGAGAGAGAGATATGAGAAGAGAAAGCCCAAGGAGTCAGCGTTTCCAGATCTCCATCTTTTTCCCTACTTAGCCTGATGCCCTGAGCCAGAGTTAGTATTCTCCTCAACAACAGCTTCTAAGATCAGGTCTGAGGAGTCTATTCGGAGATAAGATATGAACCAGATGTGGAAGCAAAGTATTCGCTACTTGCATTCACACACCACTGGCATTCACCCTCCTCTACCTGCCAAAGGGGAATAGAACTTCCTGATTTGATGTAGAATGACCCAGATATCACCAACCAGACCTCTGTCCCTCCACCTTCCTGATCTGCTGCAATCCACATTTCATTGTGGGGAGAAATAGAAGCCAGCTAGGGTGGGCCAAGGATCTACTTAGTCTGACTGCTATTAGGAATTTGTTCCAGAGCTAGGGGAAGGGAGAATCCATTTTCATTACTCAGCTGGAAGGTAGTTTCACCCTTCACACCTCCATCATGCTTCACCTGGAACAGAAGATCCTACTGACCGCTAAAGGTAGCCAGGAAGATGGCCAGAGTGGTAGTTCTAATGCACTAAGGAAAAAAGGAATGAAATCAGAACTGAGTCAGGTGTGCTTTTTATCTTTTTTATTTTAAAATGATTATAGATTCACAGGAAGATGCAAAAATAGTACAGAGAGGTCCCATGTACCCTTTACCCGGTTTCATCCAATGGTTCTAGCTTACACAACTCAGATGTAGTTTTGAAACCTTCTGTGACTACATCTAGGCTCACCTCACCTATTTTGTCAGCAGCAGATCCTAGAGTCTAGAGAACATCAGGAGGAGCTTTGGGAACAGGATGCAAGTATCTTGGGGCGGGGGTGGGGCCGGGAGGGGGGGATGGGCCAGAGAAAATAACTTTAAACTTCAGTGAGCCAAGGTGAGAATTGTGGAAAGGAAGTTGGAGAAGACAGGGTGACTAAAGGAGGCTGGGAGTGTAGGGGAGAGACACTGGGCTCCATGGTAGAAGGAGAGAGGAAAGAACAGGTTACGTGAAGAAAATGATTTCATGGAAAGGAGCAGACAGGAAACTGCAAGGGGGTTCTGGGGATATGAGGCTAAAATGGACCTAAAGGTCTCAGGGAGGTCCCTAAAGCTAGAGATAGCCATCAGGTGGGTGAGTGGAGAGAGTCATAGGGAAATGGGGAAGACTGAAAAGAGAAGGGTGGTGGGGATAGGGAGTCGAAACATTGAGCTGGTGCCTGTTGCCATGGTGCGAGCTGAAGCTCTGGGCCTCCATCCAGGATTCAGTATCTGGCCCAGTGGATGGACAGGCACTGCCAACTGGACACACTTGGCTTCTTGGGTGGGTAAAACTGTCTGTGGGAGAGGGCGGATGATGGGGAGAGGGGAAGTAAACAAGTTGGAAAGAGCCTAAAAAACAGTATGATTTTGCATGGTGACTAAAGCTCTGAACATTTTTCCTACCTCCCTGGTCCTTTTGGAGGGAACCCTGCCTACCTTCAAAGTCAGGGGGGAAGGGATTCAGAGTTTTGGAAAGGGGGACATGCTGGTCGTGGTGGCAGTAGGGGGTGGTTCGCAGTGAAAGCCGCCCTTCCCTAGTAAAGGCCAATGATACCTATTGGTTTAGCATCATACTTTTGGGAACAGAGCAGGTAGAGCCTTTGGTTGGTTAGGGTGCTATTGTAGCGGCAGCTGGTGGGTGGCTGTTTGGTCTCCAGAGAGCAGATTGTGAGGGGCAAGGATTCCTCGGAGAGTGTACAGTATTCATTGTAATTCTCACAGAAGCTCTCACAGTACTTGCAGGACTTCTGAATGTCTGTCCAGGGAGCATGTATCACATAATGCCTCTTTGGGCAAAACCAGCTTTGTTGTCTGCCCCTCACATAGGCCATCAGACCATTACAGTATCCCTGGAAACCCTCTGGGTAGTTAACCTTGGGATAGTCGATGTGCATGCTTTGGAAGTTCTTGATGGCAACCTCTATACTGATGTCCATGACCAGAGTTGGTCCTAGAACAAGCTGGAGGAACAGGAGCCAGGCCACAGCTGGTGCCATTCTTCCTGCTGGTAGAGTTAAGATGGTTGGAATCAGAGGTGGGCCTGGAGTAGCTGTCTGCCCCTTCCTGGAGCATCCAGCATGTACCCAGCCTTCCCTGGGTGCCTTCCCCTAAACCTAAGAGCTGGACTGTACCTCAGAGATCAACCAGCCCTAGACCTCATGCCCATGAGAGAGGAGACACCCAAGGTCATCGAGCTAGTCAACCACCTTCAGCCATTCCCCCCTTCCCTTGGTCTCAGCCTCATCTAGTCATGAGCTGTAACACTTACAGAATAAGAGGTCCAACTGGTCCTTGGGTGAGCAATTCTTCTTGATTATCCCTGGCCCCAGTGAACCCTTCTGGGGAAAGGAAAAAGAAAAAAAAAGCAGAGGCAATAGAAGGAACCGGCTAGCTACGATTCTCTGATTGCTGTGGAGGACAGACAGGATCTGGAAGATGAGCAGGGCAACAGGCAAGGTTTCTTCATGCCTGAGGCCAAAGACAGCCCAAAGGTGAGAAGAGGCTGGAATGGTTTCAAGATAAAGGCCCGGCTGGGAGGAGGGAATGCCCCCTGACTTGGAGGAGCCCCTGTGCTATGGGGATTGGATGGATGGGAAGAAAGAGACATTACAATCTGGTTTTCTCCTTGCTGGTGTCATAAGAACACTTAGTTCCAACCTCCTTGCCAGAAGTGCTTAAGTTCTTGGGTTTTCTTTGATGTTGATAGGCCCTGTGTCTGCGGATAGGTGAGAAGAAAAGTACTGTCCTGTTTCTGAGGAACAAAGTGATGCTTATTCCCAACCCTTAGAGAACAGAGTGTCTGCCACTCTTTCAACCCACTCACAGGAGCCCACGCACATGCAAGAGCCTCCCACCAGAGTGATGATGCACTGATAATCAAAGATGTCTTTGTGGACCTCCCACAGACCCCATCACCAACGCACAACAATCACAGTGATACAATCATACTAATCTCTCACCTATAACCTCAGGCCCTTCTGGAGTTAGGGCATACCTGGAAATTTTTGCTTGATGACCCTGAAGCCTCCAAACTGTCCACTGGGTAGACAGCGTAGTTGGGACTGAGGGGGTGTGGCCCACGTGAGCCCAGCGGATCAGATTCTTGCTATTGTTTGTCATGTTGGGAAAGGGTTGGGCTCCTAAATCCCTTTTTTATTAACACCTGCCCCTTCATCAGAAGCAACAAGCCTGCCAGCCATAGTCCTTGACTTCCACAGGCCCTTCGACAATCTCCCTGCAGAATATGATCCAAGGTGTGGGCTTCCTCTCAGGAGAGCCTCCCACAGTCGCCCTGGAGAGCAGGAGTAGGGAGTCAGACAGCAGAACTCTGAGTGCTCCAAGGCCAATGTGCAGTTCAGGAGGGGGTAGAGGGAGATGTACTCATTTGTAGTCCCCCTAACTTGCTCTTTCTGACAGCATAGACTAGAGTCCAAAACTGAACGCATCCTTTCCACAACTTGCTTCTCCTCCTGCAACGTCTATTTCAGCTTCCTCAGTTACCTATACAAGAAATCTGAGTTATCTTCCTCCCCTAACCCCACCTGTAGGGAGGCAGTATCTACATGGTGGTTAAGAGCAAGGTTTTCGAGTAAAACAGACCAGAAATTGAATCCTGCTCTGCTGTTTGCAGGCTGTGCACCATCAATCTAAGTTTACTAAAGTACCATAAACTTCAGTTTCCTCATCTGTTAATCAGGATAATATTTTATTCCTTATGGCAGTATTAGAATTCATTCATTAAGGTGTATATCAAGAGCTTTTAGTCCAAGGCCTGGCACATGTTGAGTACTCAAAATGAGCAGAAGTCCATCGGTCAGGTAGCCCTGGAACTCTTTTCTAAACTTTTCCTAAACCCATCCCTTCCATTCCTATTTCTTCCCCTGCTTGGTCTCTCCCCTCTCCTGGACACCATACACACTCAAACTCCAATAAGGCTCTACCCCTCATAGGATGTAAGATTTTCCATGATCTGGCCCTTGCCATGCCTCCAACTGCACTTCCATGCCTGCCTGCTTCTCCCACAGTGCCCCCCTCACCTCCATTTCCTTGTCCATGTTGTCTCCTCCTCCCACTCCTATCTCTATCAATTCCACTGAGCTAGCACATAGGAAGACTCAGCCCAGAGATCCTATATAAGAAGCCTCTACTTGGAAGACCTCTCTAGGGAAGTGTGCACAGCCAAGTAAATGAGGGGAAAGCCGACACAGCCAAGTGGCTCATCTGTGTCCTTCAGACTGGTCTATAAGCCAACACTGAATGGGAGCCAATGCCTGGAGGTACTGGGGCCTAGCTGATTCAAGTCTTTGTTTTGAGGAAGCTGACTATATTATGTGGTCCCCACCTCAAAGCATGCCACCTCTTCCCTCTTTCCTAAGAGGAAGGGAACTTTTATGTCTCTTGGTCTTCCTCTTCCTTCATTCGCTACCCATCCACCACCACTCCCCTCTGCACGCATACTCATAGAATAGAATAGCACATTGTAGAGAAAAGAGTTCAGGACTTGATATTGGATAACCTACTGAGTTTCTGTTTCCTCTTCTATAAAACTAGAGGGCCGGTGCATGAAATTCATGCACGGGGCGGGGGGGGGGGAGGGGTTGTCCCTCAGCCCAACCTGCACACTTTCCAATCTGGGATCCCTCTCACAATCCAGGACTGCTGGCTCCCAACCACTTGCCTGCCCGCCAGCCTGATCACCCCCCCAACCACTCCCCTGCCAGCCTGATTGACGTCTAACTGCTCTCCCTGCTGGCCCGATTGCCCCCAATAGCCCTCCTCTGCCAGCCTGGTAACCCCCAACTGCCCTCCCCTGCAGGCCTGGTCCCCCACAACTGCCCTCCCCTGCTGACCTGATCACCCACAACTATCCTTCCCTGCCAGCCATCTTGTGGTAGCCATCTTTGACCACATGGGGGCAGCCATCTTGTGCAAGGGTGTGTGGGTCAATTTGCATATTACCTCTTTATTATATAGGATGGGATTAATACCTTCCTTACCTCATGAGGCTATAAGAATAGAATGACATGGTCAGCATGAAAGTGCCTCTAACCATTAAACAGTATTTAAATGGATAACTGGGGATGGTCTCCTAGGTTCCATACCACCTTTTTTCTTAGTTCACTGAATATCTGCAAAGCCTCTTTCATTCCCCAAAAGAGCCAAGTGAACTGTCCCCATCCCCACTCTGCCAATCTAGAACCCCATCTAACACTTAAAATTCATCTTTACAAAACTTCCTTTTTTAAAAAAAAATTTTTTTCTTGATTTTTTTTACAGAGAGGAAGGGAGAGAGAGAGTTAGAAACATCGATGAGAGAGAAACATCAATCAGCTGCCTCCTGCACACCCCCCACTGGGGATGTGCCCGCAACCAAGGTACATGCCCTTGACTGGAATCGAACCCGGGACCTTTCAGTCCGCAGGCTGAAACTCTATCCACTGAGCCAAACCTGTTTCGGCTACAAAACTTTCTATCATTAGCCATGCCCCATGTTGATTACTCTAAAGTATTTTTTAAATAATTATTTAAAATATCATCGGAAGAGCACTATGACAAATTTTGGGGAAATGTAAAGGTAAATAAGATAGATCCAGTCCAGATTAAATTTACAGCTCAATAGAAAAGACACACAAATGAGCATATGTTACAAAGGCATGAGCCACAGGGCCAGGAAAAGTACTGAGTGTGCAATGGGCCTTTGGTTTTCAAACCACCATTCAGTGGTCTGGTCTTTAAAATCCTATCCTAGAGTATTGATCCCCATAGGATTGCTTTTTCCATTCTGACATTCTTGTCATGGTTTCATCTGCTCCCTAAGCCTGAGATGGAATTGTTATCCTATTACACTGGACCTTACATACACAAGAATTATCCTAGAGATGAAGAAACTACGTTTTAGAGAGGGACAGCAGCTGACTCAAGATCACAAGTCTAATTCAGTAGTTCTCAACAGGGGACAATTTGGACATGTCTGGAGACATGTTTGGTTGTCACAACTGGGAAGTGCTATTGGCATCTAGTGGGTAGAAGCCAGGGATGCTACCAAACATCAAACATTGCACAAGACAGATCCCATAATGGAGAATCATCCAAACTAGAATGTAAATAGTGCTGAGATTGAGAAATTTGGTTCAATTAGAGAATCAGATTTCCTAACAAGTGCAGACTTATTTATTATATCTTACTAGTATATATTAAAAAGGGTTGGTAAATATCCAGGACTTAGAAATATGTTTGTTAGATTTTGCTTGTAATGGTACTGGTTTTTCTACCAGCAAAAAGAGCACTGATAGTTCACCATTGAAACAATTTTGAATTATTTTTCTTATAAAGGTAACCCTATGCATGTAGTCATCTATACATTTTCTTCCTCCGCTCCTCCCCAAGGGTAAGCATTTCTAGAACAACTGGCTAGAGCATGAGGCACAGGGGTGATTTCCTAGAGTTAAAGAGAACACCCAAAACTTTTCCCGGAGTGAGCTCACCTCAGTCTCAGTGGTATCACTTTTTGCCCTGCTCAACTCAAATTATTCAAACAGCATACTGTGTCATGGACAGTTCCTGGGTTGTCCTTGAACCGAAAGGATGGCTTCAACCATCTCAACTTCTTGCCATAGCTTCACCTCAATCTCGGTGGTAATACCTAGGAGCTGCATTGTCAGTTCCTCAGTCTGCTCACTGGCACTAAGGGTTGGTCATGATCCCCTCTGGGACTGGGATCATTCAGGGGCAGAATGAATGCCTTCCAACTCGGAAGCTGAATCAGTTTGGGTCACTTATCTTAAAGGCATTATATTGTATCTCATCGGAGGTGTAACAGCCCTGGCCGGTGTGGCTCTGTTGATTGGGGCATCACCCCATATACCACCAAGGCACATATCTGGGTTGTGGGTTCAGTCCCTGATCAGGCTTCATGCAAGAGGCAACAATATCTCTCTCTCTCTCTCTCTCTCTCTCTCTCTCTCTCTCTCTCTCTCTCTCCCTTTTTCCCTTCCTCTCTCTCTCTCTCTAAAATAATTTTTTTTAAAAGAAGTGTAACAGATGGTCCTTGTCTTCTGGGAACTGACATCCTAAATTGGAGGAAAATAATAAATCCATGTGAAAAAAAACCCCAATGATTCAAAGCAGAAAATGATACATTTTAAAGACAGTAATGTAGGAATTTAGAAGTAAGAATTTAGAGGTGAGAAACATCCCTCTAAATTGGGAGAATTAGGAGCAATTTTGGGCAGTAAGGGTCATCCTGAAACCTTGGGATGAGTCTCAAAGAACTGTTAAGAGTTGGAGAGGGAGGGAGGGAGGGAGGGAGGAAGGGAGGGAGGGGAGGGGAGGGGAGGGGAGGGGAGGAGAGGGGAGGGGAGGGGAGGGGAGGGGAGGGGAGGGGAGGGGAGGGGAGGGGAGGGAGAACGAACCAGCCTGGCTAGGGTTGAAGCACTCAATGGAAGAAAAGTCAGAGATAAAGTTGGAAAGAGGTTTGCCAAATGTGGCAGACCTTGACTATCAGGCTAAGGAATTTATACTTTATTCTGTAGGTAAATGGGGAGCTGACAATGCCTCTCATAAGGGAGGTCTCAAGCCCAGGTCAGTTCCCCTCTCTTCCATCCTGGCTTGACTAAACACACTGGTCTGGGAGCCAAGGATTCCAACCTCCTGTCAGTACTGCCTCCTCTAGACCCACAGCTGTTTCAGGAAAGGTCATGAGAATTCAAAGACCCAAAGCAAGCTCCACATCTGACCCCAACTTGCTGTTTGTTTCACTTTCCCTGCCTACACAAATGAGCCCATTACCTTTATTTACCCTAGGAGCAACAAAACTAGGCTAACAGAACTCTGATCTGCTCCTGCTCGGAGGGAAACTCTCATGGGCTTTCCATGAGTATCCAGAGGCTGTGTGGAACTCGGGAAGAGAGGCAAGCTGGGCTCTGAAGGGCGGGCACCTTTCCAGGGCCAGCCCTGCCCTCTCCCAACCCCCACCCCCTCTCAGCGCAGGCCAGAGGAAGCAGCAGCTGTTGTCCTGTGGGGAAGACAGGCAGAAGTCCACCTGGCACTGCTGGGGTTTGCACAATACCTGCCCCAATGACTTTAAACACACACACACACACACACACACACACACACACACACACACACACCAGTGGCCTGGAGAACTTGGGCCAAGAGCAGTGATTAGAGTGATCAAATGAGAAGGAGGCTGGGGTAACTCGCTACCTCATATCCCTGGATAAAGGCTGCTTGTGTCAGGGGCTTTCTTCCCTCCCACCTTCTCTCCCACCATTTTTTCTTCCGCTCTCCCTTCTCTAAATTTTCTCTCCTCCCTTCTGCCAAACTCCCTGACCAGCCTTGAGCCTGATGCCTAACTCCTTTTGTTCTCCCTAACCTAACCTTGTCTCCCCCTTCCTCCATCTTTTCCTCTTGCCCCATACATGTAGTGAAGGAAAAGGGGCAAAATTACCTTACCAAGTGCAAAGTGAAGCAGCTCTTGGAAGCTGAATAGTTAAGGCGAGTAAATAAAATCACCTGCCTTATCCAAATAATTGAGGCCAAGTAAGGGGTTTTAGCTTGAATCGTGCAGATGGTAAGTTCAACTCCCCAGATTTTGTACGCAAACCTAAACCTTTCTTTTCCCTTTGACCTCAGACAGTAGGGCTGTGTTTATTTTACCTTCACATAGCACCACGGCAGCCTTCTGGAGAACCCAGCATAATGGAGTTGAGCAAACTAGGATAATTATAATGACAGGACAACACAAGAGCAGAGGGCAGTGCAAGTCGTGGTTGGGAAACATCTCACTCTAGAATGATGAGAAGTGAGAAGTCTGGGCTAGGAATTTAAATGAGCTCTTGGCTTCCCACCCGCTCCTGTAACTCCAGCCTCCAGCCCAGGGCTGGCCTGGCCTGTGCTGATCTGCATTCTATCCACAATCTGCTTTAAACCATGGATAGTATCTCCACGCATTTGCATTTCTACAGCAGCAGAGGCATAATTCTTATCCAGAAGTTCAAACTGCAGAGATTCAGGCACCTTAACAAAGCAGTGAATACCCAGAGGCAAGGCCTCACGGAAGGTGAGCCAGAGGAGCCAGAGCCTGCATAAACTTGCTCCTGGCTCTCTGTTTCCATCTGGTGGTGTTTCCCATCTCTAGCACCACATTTTCTTCCAAAGATCCTTCCTGGGGACCCACAACAGAGCTATCTACTAAAATGACGTTCCCCTAGCCTCAAAACAAACACCCAAATCTTCCTGGTTGCAATCCACACAACAGCCAGGGGATCTTTAAACAGATAGGCCTTTTACTCCTCTGCTGAGAACCCTCCCAGGGCTCCTGAGTGTGCACAGAGCAGAACCTCAGTCCTAACAATCCCTGAGGCTTGCCATGGTCCGGCCTCTGGTCCCTGCTCAGCCACACTGGGCCCTGGCTGTCCTCCAGCACCCAGGCCTGTCTGTCTGTGCTGGGGCCTTTACAGTGCTGTGCTCCCTACTTGGAGCCTTTTCCGAGGCAAGCACAAACTCACTCCCTTCAAGTCTTTGTCCCAGAATCACCTACTGCAATGACCTTACTTAAAAATCGCTGCCTACCAACTTCCATCCTGTTCTACTTTTTTCCTTAGCAACTATCATTTTGAGCAAAGGATATCTATTTCTACTGTCTTTCCCTCAATGAAATGTAAGCTCCACAAAGATAGGGATTTTTTGCCTCTTTTTTTGTTCACTGATATTCTGCACTTTGGCACATAGCAAGGGCTCAATGAAAATGTCTTGACTACATGAATGAGCATGAACTCAGTATTCTGAGATCACCTACTACTTACAGGAGAATCCCGAGAACAAAAATACTGTTCATCTCCGTTTTCCAGGCCTTCCCAACCACATAGATCGATGCTTCCCTGCCTCCGTGTCCCAGTTCTTCTGAGTGTCGCATGCCAGGTTCCCTGGAGCCCCCAGAGCAGCACCATCCAAGTTTTCTACCCAGATGTCACTACCACCAGGCAAAGGAAGGCCCCAGGCACCACTGCCAACAGCATTTTCAAATTTGGACAGTGTTTGAGGTTAATAAAGTAGGGAGAGGAAGAGTGAAGGGTAACAGGTGTTGGGTGCCTTCTTCAGGTAGATCCAGGTGGCCTTGCTCAGCCCCTGGAGGTGAGAGAGCCAGAGGAATAAGTCACCATGGAATAGCTGGGTTGGGATGATGCCGGGCATGGTGACTGTGATCATTTGTCCACTCCTCTGTCTTCTCTATCTCCTCTGAAAAGTAAGCACCAAATCCTGATGACAGGAAACCATACAAAGCAACTTTCTAGGCTATTCTATCTGTAACTCAGGTCAGGGAAAAAAGCAATTCTTATCACCACAGTGACTGGCTGTTCCCAGAATCCTGAACCAGAGGTGTATATAAATGAGGAGATAAATGACAGCTCTCCCTGAAATTCATTTTGGGTTGACACCTGGGTCAGGTGCTTTATTAGAGTCATCAAAACCACGTGGCCAGAGGCCAAATCTAGTCTTTGAGTGTGAAGATTCAAGCTTCCTCACTGCCAAACAAGTTTAGGCAGGTACACTAGCTCCATAGCTATCAGCTAATTCGGGATATGTAAGCGGAGAGGCGCGCACCTGATTCATTTCCTGATGCATGACTGCTCCTCAGCCCGCCCCCAAACTGACGCAATGTAGCCCAGGCCCGCTTTTAAGGAGCCAGGCTGAGAAGAGGCCCTCAGAGAGCTGAGGCTCAGGCGTGAGACGTGCATCCTCGGTCCACTGAGCAGGAGTGGCCCAGCAGCAGCAGCGCAAGGACCCAGTGAAGAGGTGAGGAGATTGAAGAGAACGGATGGGTTCTGACAAGATGAGAGTACATCGAGTGAGCGACAAGATGGACAAAGGAGGGACTCAATGTGGAGGGGGTGGGGGGGACACATAGAGGGGAAAGAAATAGTGATGCTGGGATGGGGGCACAAAATGAGGATACAGAGGGATGGGGATGGGGTCATGGAGAGTCTGAGGCACAGAGAAAGGGTTAGGTACAAACAGGATGGGACTTGAGAGAGAAGATAGAACAAAGTGGGAAGCAAGAGGGGCATAATGAAGGAAGATAGGGGTACAAGGTGAGGGAGATGGGGGCATAGGGTTAGGGGCTGGGGTCACGGTAGGTGTGGCACAAGAAGGGGAGGAAGGGATGAGACCCAGGGTGAGAAAGGAAAGGAAAATGGTGATTAGCTAGAAGGAGGCTCATGTCTCAACTAAACCCTGCCTGCTCTCTGTCCCCAGGGACCTAGCCCTCTATTCTGACTATTCCCCCCAAGAGACATGGCCCCAGCCAGAGCAAGATTCTGCCCCCTGGTGCTGCTCCTGCTGCTGGGCCTGTGGGTGGCCGAGGTCCCCGTCAGCGCCAAGCCCAAACACATGACCTCAGCTCAGTGGTTTGAAATTCAGCACGTGCAGCCCAGCCCCCAGGCATGCAAAGGGGCGATGGGCAACATCAACAAGCACACACAACACTGCAAAGCCCTCAACACCTTCCTGCACGAATCCTTCTCCAGTGTGGCCGCCACCTGCCAGAACCCCACCATAGCCTGCAAGAACGGCCAGAAAAACTGCCACCAGAGCAAGGGGCCTGTGTCCCTGACCAACTGTAAGCTCACCTCGGGGAAGTACCCAAACTGCAATTACAAGGAGACCGCACAGCAAGCTTCTTACATCATAGCCTGTAACCCGCCCCAGAAAGGGGACACGGAGAAAGTCCACCTGGTTCCTGTGCACTTGGACAAAGTCGTTTAGCTTTCCAGCCTTTCTCACCCTGGGTTTCCTTTCCTCTCCAGGCCTCTGTGCTGCTCCTCCTATGCCTCGAAGGTTCTCTTCCTTTCATTTCTTGGGGCCTTTCCTAGCTCAGGCTTTTCTGAGGGGCAGCTTGGCGGGCTTTAAACTCCAGAAGAGACGGTCTTTTATCTTTTTGTTGCTGTTTTCCCAGGAACTTATCCCAAGAGAGGAGCTGAGCAAGCTGAGGGGTGGGGGTTCCCTGGCCTGGGCCCGTGCATTTCTCTGCCCCGTCTATCATGGCAGCATGACAAGAGAAGGAAATGGACACAACAGGGGGGTGGGATTTATGGACAGAGCCGTTCCGGTTCCTAATAGAAGTCTCCCCCAGCTCTGCCGCGGCAGTGAGGTGGCCTCTGGGCAGACAAATGTCATAGTATTTCATGTTCTTCATGGAGCAGCCACACAAGTCCCTTGTGACATAGACTTGATGATTTGCTTTCTTTAGGGATCAGGAAATTGAGATTTCAGAAAGCTTGGTTAATTAAAGAGTTTGTGAAGTTGGTTAGTAGCAGCACCTGGACTTGAACCTAAGCCTCCTCCTCTACGTACAGTGCACTTTCTACTTTACCACTGGGCACAAGAAGGAGACCTCGGCAGCGACAAGAGAACTAGGTAAGAGTTCACCCATGAAGAAATGTCTCCTGAGAGCTCTGGAGAGCCAATTCCTCTGTGTTGACCGCAATAAAGGTCATTACCTCTCCAGCCAAGAGACTGTTTGTGAGGTAGTCCAGGGATCTTCACTCATTCTTTCTGCCTCTCTAATTGTCCTGCCCCTTCTCCAGCCCATTGCTTTTCCAGCCTGGTTCCTGGGCTGTCTCTGGCTAGACCCCCTCTTCCCGAAGGTGTAAGGTGAGGGAGTACCCCAGCTTCACCCCCCTGCTCTGGGTCACATTTCCCTTGACCTCAAGGGACTTCCGTGGCCCAGAGCCTACTTGTCACAAACAGGGTGGTGGGAGCTGCCAGAGCTTCCTTCCTCCTGATAGTCATCTCTCCTGCCTCGGTGCTTCCCTGGCTCTCCACTCTGGCAGTCAGCCCAGGCCGCTGAGGTTGAGATATGGAAATGCCACCTCCCTGTCCCCCTGGGCTGCAGACATCATTTCTCCCTCCCGGTGAGCAGAGCTGGAGAAACTAGGGCTTTATGCTGCCTGGTCCTGATCGTCTCTCCCACATTGCCTGTAGCCCCTTCTCTCTCCCTTTATCTCAAGGCCAGACCCATGGCACCATGCCTTTACCTGCCCTGCCCACCCTGCTTCAGCACCCAGCTGAGTGTTAGACCTTCCCTCCCCAGCTGGGGGTCTACTCTCTACCTAATCCTCCTAACAAGTATAGTGCTCCTTCACCTCTTACCAGAGTTAGAGGAAGCTTTGGAGTCAGATGGAACTGGGTGTAAATCTGGGTTCAGCCGTTCATGGCGACATGACCTCGAGCCAACGCGACCCTCTCTGCAGCTGTGTTTCCACATAGCAAAATGGGAGTAATACCACCTACCGAATAGGATTGCAGCGAGATTTAAAAATGACACAGGAGTCAGCTAGAAGACGAGTCTGCAGGCAGAGTGCTGTTAGATGGGCTGGGTGGTTTGAGACCATGAGGAGAGAAGGTAGGGAAGAGATGGTCAAGAGAAAGGAGAAAAGACTATTGAACAACTCAAGCAGGATATGGGGCCAATAAGTTAAGTCTTGAAAGTAGAAATGCACTAAATACACCACAGAGGGTTGAATGACATATACATTGTGGTCAAATGGCTAAGTGTAAAATCTATACATCCTATAGTCACTGTACTATACATTTATCATTTTAAGTAGATTTTCAACTGAGGTAAGGATATTTGGGGGTAGCTGATTTTTCGCTTCACTTTCTTCTTTTTTCACAACTCTTCATATATTCTTTATTGATGATTTTCCATATGGATATTATGGTTTTGAAGACATTGTCATCACAAAATTTTTAATTTGTTAAAATTATCCCTTTAAGGCTCAAATAAGAAAAATTTCCAAATAGGACTTTTTTTAAAAGACCCCTGACCCAAACAGTATTAAATAACTGAAAATTAAACATAATTAAAAAGTAATCTGTGGCGACAGAGGTAAAAATCACGTTGGGGAGTACTGTCTGGGAAAGAGTAAAAGGTAAGCTGGACTTGGTTCTTCCTTAGTCTAGATATGTTTACTTTGTGAAAACTCATTGAGCTGTACTCGTAATGTGTACTCACTGTACGTAAATTATACCTCAATAAAAAAAATCCTCCAAAAAATTATAGTTATTATGGATTGTTTTATTTAACATGATAAATGCTAATATAGCAATTAAGTCTACAAAAATTATATAATGAAATTATAGATAGAATTATAATATAATCTATTTTTATTGTTCTACCTTACACTATTTGTTCAATGAAATAGTACTTATACTATTTATTAAGTGTTATAAATACTTTTGGCTCAAAAGACACATAAGGTTCTTCCTAAAGAACCTTACACACTCTCTCCTATTATCTATATTGTCAACTAATTTTCCTAATTTTCTGACTATGTGAAAATTCCTAATTATTTTGTGTATAAGCCTTCATAACCATTAATTTATTATAACATTTTTCTTAAAATAATATATATTTACTAGAGGCCCAGTGCACGAAATTTGTGCCTGTGGGGGTGGGGGGTTTTGTCCCTCAGCCCAACCTGCACCCTCTCCAATCTAGGACCACTTGAGGGATGTCCAACTGCCCGTTTAGGCCTGGGCCTAAACGGGCAGTTGGCCATCCCTCTCAAAATCCAGGACTGCTGACTCCCAACCGCTTGCCTGCCTCTGCCTGATTGCCCCTAACCACTTCTGCCTGCCAGCCTGATCACCCCCTAACCACACCCCTGATCAATGCCTAACTGCTCCCCAGCCAGCTCAATTGCCCCTAACTGCCCTTCCCTGCCGACCTGGTCACCCCCAACTGCCCTCCCCTGCCAGTCTAGTCACCCCTAACTGTTCTCCCTTGCAGGCCTGGTTGCCCCCAACTGCCCTCCCCTGCTGGCCTGGTCACCCCTAACTATCCTCCCCTGCAGGCCTGGGTCCCCCCAACTGTCCTCCCCTGCAGACCTGGTCCCCCACAACTGCCCTCCACTGCAGGCCTGCCCCCCCCGACTGCCCTCCCCTGCTGACCTGGTCCCCCCAACTGCCCTCCTCTGCCAGCCCAGTCACCCCTAACTGCCCTCCCTGCTGGCCTGATTGCCCACAACAGCCCTCCCCTGCAGGCCTGGGTCCCCCGCAACTGTTCTCCACTGCAGGCCTGGTTTCCCCCAACTGCCCTTCCCTGCAAGCCTGGGTACCCCCAACTGTCCTCCCCTGCAGGCCTGGTCCTCCCCCCAAATACCCTCCACTGCAGGCCTGGCCCCGCTCCATAACTGCCCTCTCCTGCTGTCCTGGTCTTCCTTAACTGCCCTCCTCTGCCAGCCCAGTCACCCCTAACTGCCCTCCCTGCTTGCCTGATCGCCCACAACTGCCCTCCCCTGCTGTCCTGGTCCCCCCCAATTGTCCTCCCCTGCAGGCCTGGTCCCCTCCCCCAACTGCCCTCCCCTGCTGGCCTGGTCTCCCCCAACTGCCCTCCTCTGCCAGCCCAGTCACCCCTAACTGCCCTCCCTGCTGGTCTGATTGCCCACAATTGCCCTCCCCTGCAGGCCTGGTCCCCCCCCCCCCAAATGCTCTCCCCTGCAGGCCTGCGTTCCCCCACCCCCAACTGCCTTCCCTTGCTGGCCTGATCTCCCCGAACTGCCCTCCTCTGCCAGCCTGGTCACCTCTAACTGCCCTCCCTCCTGGCCTGATCGCTCACAACTGCCCTCCCCTGCAGGCCTGGTCCCACACAACTGCCCTCCCCTGCAGGCCTGGTCTCCCCCAACTGCCCTCCTCTGCTGGCCTGGTCACTCCCAACTGTCCTCCTCCGCTGGCCTGGTCACCCCTAACTGCCCACAACTGCCCTCCCCTGCAGGCCATCTTGTGGCAGCCATCTTGTGTCCACATGGGGGGAGCCATCTTTGACCACATGGGGGTGGCCATCTTGTGTCTTGCAGTGATGGTCAATTTGCATATTACTCTTATTAGATAGGATGCTTCCACTGAGTGATAGAATTTTAACATTTTTAAAAGTTCGTAAGGAAAATTTCACTCCAGTTTCATCTAGAATGCTCACTACTATTTGAAAGTGACTGTTCAGATATTAATAATAAATTGAAATGACCTGCCTTGTTCTCATTTCTGATGCTTTAACTGGTTAGGTTTGACAGTCACCCATTCCTTCATATGATCTTGATTACAACCAAATTTAGGAATGCCAGGAATAATGTTGAAATAGTCATACAGCCTGGCTGGTGTGGCTCAGTGGTTGAGCATTGACCCAAAAACCAAGAGATCTCGGTTCAATTCCCACTCATGCACATGTCTGGGATGTGGGTCCCATCCCTAGAAGGGGCAATCACTGATGTTTCTTATTCATTGGTGTTTCTCTCTATCCCTCTCCCTTCCTCTCTCTAAAAATCAATTTAACAAAAAAAGTTTTTAAGAAATAGGCATTTGGCTATTCAGCCTCCCAAAGGTCAAGGCTGAGGTCCAAAATGAATAACAGGTTTAAGCCTAACACCAAGGCTGGCTGAACCTGATGCATTACTACCCTAAAACTGAAAAAAAGAAGAGGAGACTGGTTAGTCATGAGACATTTTTTTAAAAATATGTTTTTATTGATTTCAGACAGGAAGGGAGAGAGATAGAAACATCAAGAATGAAAATCATTGATCGGCTGCTTCCTCCCCGCACTGGGGATTAAGCCCACAACCCCGGGCACGTGGTTCATAGGTCTATCTATGCGCAACCACTGAGCCACACCAGTTGGGCAGTTATGAGACAATTTTGTTGCTGGAGGTGGGCACTTGGAAAGGGAAAGAGAGTATCTAGGGAAGTATTGACCAACCTTGTGTAGAAAGCTGTAAAGAATTCTTTCGACCTGTCCCTAAGAAGCAGAAATAAAATCCAGTAAAAAAATTAACCTAAGAACTGGAGCTTATAATGAGTTAACTTTCCTAGGTATGAGACTGAAGTAGATGAGGCAGGAGACTTTTCTACTTGACACTGGTTCCCCCAAAGTCTCCACACTCTGAAGTAAATGAACCATACTCACTATGAAAAGGGCCAACTGAGTCAACAGTGTGGCTCGGTTGGAGCATCGTCCCATGCACCAAAGGGCAAAGGGTCGATTCTCAGTCAAGGCACATACCCAGGTTGTGTATGAGAGGCAACTAATGTTTCTCTCTCACATCAATGTTTCTCTCTCTCCCCACCCCCACTCTCTCTCTCTCTCTCCCCACCCCCACTCTCTCTCTCTCTCTCTTTTTCTCTCCCTAAAATCAATTTTTTAATTTAAAAAAAGAAAAAGAAGAAGGGTCCTGATCTCAAAGGCAGGATGTAGGAAGAGGAAATGCCCTTGAGATCAGGAACCTTCTCACATTGATTCTGTTTGCCCTCTTCATGGTGTCTACGGCTCCAGAGGACAACCCTAGCCCTCAGCAGCAGAAAACACCAGCAGCAGTAACATCCAGGAAGCCTTCTCTTGGAGAGAGCCTTGGCCCATTTCATCACATTTCTCCTATGCTCTCACGCAACCAGGCCTCCAAAAGAGCTTCAAAGACTTCAGATCCTCACTCTTTTAAAGTCCTTCTCCTACCCTCATTTCATCATGGAGCAGTCAAAAGAGCAGTTACAGCTCTTATCAGGGGCATGAGAAAATATTGCTAATGAAGCTCCGTAGAAAGTTCTACCCATAATGAAAATACACACTATGATGGAAAGTCCTCTTGACTTAGGGAGATGGGAATTTCCTCATCTATATCAAGGCATACTTCATAGGCATATTATGTAGATCAAATGTCACAATACACATAAAGCACTTAGTACAGTGGCTGGCATGTAGGGAAAGTTTAAGAGGTGTTATCATTTATATTTATGACTATAGTGTCAAATGTCAACTGGCAGCACCTGTGATGGATGAAGCAGTCCTGACTTCTATGACAGAAGAACAAAAAATTTAAACAAAGAAGATCAAACTCTTCCTCATTCCCCTTGCCAAAAAAAGTTCCTAGCCAAGAATAGATAAAGTAGGGCTCAAGATCAGACAAAAACATTTCAAATTGTAAAAAAAATAAATAAATAAAAGCTATTTAAATTTTTCAGAAGATTCCATCATACAGTCTTATTTTATGTAAAATGAATGCTTTACTTTCTCTCCCCCCAAAAATAGTTTTAGTAAAATCAAGAGAGATTTATCTTGTGGTACTCTGGTCACACATTTGCATTCAGCCTAGGGCAGGAGTACATGGATCTTTTCTTTTTTTTAAAAATATATTTTATTGATTTTTACAGAGAGGAGGGGAGAAGGATAGAGAGTTAGAAACATCAATGAGAGAGAAACATCTATCAGCTGCCTCCTGCACACCCCCTACTGGGGATGTGCCCGCAACCAAGGTACATGCCCTTGACCAGAATCGAACACGGGACCCTTGAGTCCACAGGCTGACGCTCTCTCCACTGAGCCAAACTGGTCAGGGCAGGATCTTTTTTCTTTTTTTTTTTAATATATTTTATTGATTTTTTTTTTACAGAGAGGAAGGGAGAGGGATAGAGAGTTAGAAACATCGATGAGAGAGAAACATCAATCAGCTGCCTCTTGCACACCCTCCACTGGGGATGTGCCCGAAACCAAGGTACATGCCCTTGACCGGAATCGAACCTGGGACCCTTGAGTCCACAGGCCGACGCTCTATCCACTGAGCCAAACCGGTTAAGGCAGTACATGGATCTTGATGAGGTTTGTCTTCACTTTGTCTCTGTGGGTGTGTGTCTGATCGGTATTTCTCTTCAAGAATTGGGGAAAGTGAATGAGATAATCATGGGGCCAGGGCAGTAGAAAGGTCCTTCAGATGCTAAAAGTAAGAGAGAGAGAAAATAGACATAGAGCCCTTGGAACAGTGACTGAAACCTAGAGCCCTAGTACAGGTTAGCCATGGTTGTTTTTATCATGGTTGTCTTTGTCATCCCTGGGAGGTCAAATGCTGCACGCAGGCTTGTAGTGAGTTAAAGGCCACAAAACCCATGTGTGCAGAGACACATGCCTCCCTCTGGTTGGAGTGAAGACTACCCTTGAGGACAGATCCTACAAGTCAGGAATAAGGGGAGACAGGCCACCCACTGAGGCAAGACCACAGTGGGATTGGGCTCCCTGAGCCCAACCAGCATAGCACAGTGGTTGGACATCAACCTATGAACCAGGAGGTCATGGTTTGATTCCCAGTTCAGTCACATGCCTGGGGGTGTGGGCTCGATCCTCAGTAGAGGGCATGCAGGAGGCAGCCGATCAATGATTCTCTCTCATCACTGATGTTTCTATATCTCTCTCCCTCTCCCTTCCTCTCTGAAATCAATAAAAATATTTTTTAAAAAGCTTACCTAATAAGAGAGAAACATGCAAATTAACCATCACTCCGCTATGCCCACAGCCAATCAGAGTGAGTATGCAAATTAACCCCACAAAGATGGAGGTTAATTTGCATATGCAGGCACAGAGTGGTGTGAAGCCTGCTATGAGGGGAAGGAGGGCGGCTGAGGGAGTTACTAAAATGGTGCTCCAGACAGAAGCGAGGACTTGCTGGCTCCGGTGGCCGGCCAGGGAGCGGGGACTTGCAGGCTCCCAGGCAGCTGAGGAGCGGGAACATGCTGGCTCTGGGCGGCCCCGGAGTGGGGACTTGCCGGCTCCCGGGTGGCTGGGAGTGAAGCCAGGGGCCTATTCTTGCACGAATATCGTGCAACGGGCCTCTAGTAAATAAATAAAAAGAATTGGGTTCCCTGAGAAGGCCCCAAAGAACCTTTACACGGAAAAGAAAAATGGACCTGACCTGGGAACAGATGAGTCTTTCCAGAGGGAGTGTGGCCCCTGAACTTCATGGGATCGAGTTCTGAGGCTCAGGGTTCAAAAACCAGACTCCAGGATATCTCAGCCATGGGTCTTCAGAGCCAGGGACACCAGTTGGAGGAGAATCGCTCCTGGAGAGATTCCCTGTGGGAGCTTCCAACAAGGCTCCTATCTCAATCTGAGACCAACCCAGCTCCCCTGCCCTAGTTGTTGACTCATTGCCAAGACCCCAGATCCCAACAAAAAGACCAAGGAGGACATCAGAGAAGCCAGGGCAAGGTGGCCCTGTTGTTCTCCAGAGCTACTCAGGAGGGGACGCCACCCTGCAGTCCCCTCACCCTTTTACCCTCTGGGCTTTGCCAGCCTGAGCTCACCTTTACCCAGCTTCCTAGACGTTCATGCTGTTTGCATTATTCTCTTCTTTTCCTCTTCTCTCTCTCCCAGGGATATTGTTCTACATACTCACGAAGTAACTGGGGAGCTAAATATTCACAAGCTTGGTCTCATTTTTTGAATTAGTATTGCAAGAATGTCTCTCAGCCAGAGCTAGTCAAATGCAGAAATATCAAGGTAAGCCACGTTAGGAGTAAGTCAGCTGTCCTGGCCCCATGTGTCCATCATGGAGGTAGGAGCTGTTTGGCAGAAAGTTAGCTGAAAATCTTCCATTCTGTGCCCAGGGAAACAGAATACCATCACCAGCCACCTGCCTCCCGAAGCCAATGTTATCCCTTCATTCAGCTTTTCTCTGGGTGAATTTTACTTCAAGGCTTCCACATCCCAGCTTGGCTCAGCCTTGGCACCTACGGAAAACAGCACCAGAAACAGTTCTCCGACCCCTTCATAGCACCTTATCAGAGCAGTGTAGCTTTCAGCGAGCTTCAGTCACAGCTGAACCTGTTCTCCTATACAGCCTCTGCCCTCTCCTGAGGGACCAGGAGCCTGTGCTGGACAATCTCATTCAGGATCCAAGCTGAGGTTTACTAGTAGAAGAAACACACCTCATTTCCCCCTGAGCCTCTCCTGCCATTTGCAGCGCCCTGGCCGCTCCCCACAAGCCCTGCTCCTCCAGAACCCCTCCCTCTTCCTGAGCAGTCTGCCTCTCACCACCAGGAGGCTGTATTCAGAGTGAAGCCTGACAACCACACTGGGGGTGGCCCTTGCATTCTGTCCTTCAGGCCAGCAACCCAAGACAGGCTTTTGTGGCACCCTCACACAAAAATACTGGTCTTTGGAAATCATTGCTTATTATCTACTGCCCCTCTTTTCAGCTACCTTCAGGGTCTTCCTGTAGGGTCTCTCCTTACATTCTAATCTGGCTACTAGCACTTTGATGTTTCTTCTTGTTTCAGAGAGAGTTAGAGCCAGGAGGCATTTTAGAAATCATTACAGTGAAACTCTTTGTGTTAGTGATGCAGAGACTGAGAGGACCAGAGCGGTGACTCAGTTCAGCACACGGTCACCGGGTGTGTCCCTGTGAGCTCTCAATGCTGGCACTGAGGAGCTAGAGAAATGCCAGACTCCTGAACTACAAGTTTACCATAACTCACATAGGAGTTAAATAACAAAACAAGGTACCCACATGAATGGCACCAGGAGTTAATGCTGAAGGAGGTTATGTTCTGGAGGGATTAGCCTGAGGTCGAGTTGTACAGAATGGCTCATACATATGATCAAGATGATATGATACAGCTGAGATCTGGCAGATAGATAACATTTGAGGGAGGGATCTCAGGGAAGAGACAAGGCAAAAAAAAAACACCCACAGAAGTAAAGTTGAAGGGCACAACACATGTCCAGGAGACAATAGGAAGACCAGTGTATTAGAATAGAATTTGGTCACAAGGTGAGTCCCAGCCCATCAGGCAGCTATTAATAAACAGAAAAGCAGTGTGGCAGAGAGGGACAACAAAACATTGGAGCCAAACCTACCTCATTTTCAATCCCGGCCCTGCCACTTACTAAATCTGTGACCTTAACCTCTCTAAGCCTCACATTCCTTTCCTGTAAAATGGTGATAATAGCCTGGAACACATAATATTGTTTTGTATATAAAACTAGAGGCCTGGTGCATGAAATTCGTGCATGGAGGGGGGTGTCCCTCAACCCAGCTTGTACCCTCTCCAATCTGGGACCCCTTGAGGGATGTCCCTCTGACAATCCAGGACTGCTGGCTCCCAACCCTTCACCTGCCTGCCTGCCAGATTGCCCCTAACCACTTCTGCCTGCCAGCCTGATAACCCCCTAACCACTCCCCTGCCAGCCTGATCGACACATAACTGTTCCTCTGCCAGCCCGATTGCCCCTAAATGCCTTCCCCTGCCAGCCTGGTTGCCCCTAACTGTCCTCCCCTGCTGGCATGATTAACCCCAACTGCTCTCCCCTGCAGGTCTGGTTGCCCCCAATTGACCTCCCCTGCAGTCCTGGTCCCCCCCAACTGCCCTCCCCTGCTGGCCTGATCGCCCCCAACTGCCCTCCCTTGCAGGCATGGTCTCTCCCAATTGCTCTCCCCTGCTGTCCTGATTGCCCACAACTGCCGTCCCCTGCTGGCCATCTTGTGGTGGCCATCTTGTGTCCACATGGGGGCAGCCATCTTTGACCATATGGAGGCAGCCATCTTGTGTGTTGGAGTGACAGTCAATTGCATATTACTCTTATATTAGATAGGATTATATATAAAGCACAATGTCTTAGCATACAATAAACACTATTTTAATGACTGCTATTAACTAGTACTGTGCCAAGTACATATTATCCCATATAATAAAAGGCTAATATGCAAATAGACTAAACGGTGGAACAACCGGTCGCTATGATGTGCACTGACCACTAGGGGCAGATGTTCAATGCAGGAGTTGCCCCCTGTGGTCAGTGTGCTCCCATAGGGGGAGCGCTGCTCAGCCAGAAGCCAGGCTCACAGCTGGCGAGTTACAGTGGCAGTGGCCGGAGCCTCTCCCACCTCTGCAGCAGTGCTAAGGATGTTCGACTGATGGCCATAAGTCAGACATCCCCCGAGGGCTCCTGGACTGCGAGAGGGCCCAGGCTAGGCTGAGGGACCTCCCAAGTGCACAAATTTTGTGCACCAGGCTTCTAGTATGTTTATAAATGGTGGTTAGTACTATTGCTTCCCTTCTGCTGCTGCCGTAGAGCCCTGTGTCAACCTGATCTTAATGTGATGTGTATTATGTCAAGTGCCTGTTTAATACCACCATAACACACTAGGCACTTTAACATTTCATCACACCACATTAAATATATAAAATATATATTTCTCATTCAGTATCATTCATACAGAAATGTACCTGAAATTATTTTAATAAGCCTTACTTCTGAAATGATTTGACTATAGTTTATGATGGACACTGTTCCTTCTGCAATCATGGCACTTGAGAATTCCTGTAAAATAAGAAAAATCTAACCTAAGAGTACAAAGTAATAAACTTATGTGTGCCAAATTCCAAAATACATAAAATCGCACTCACTTTGGCAACACGTGTACTAAAATTGGAATGACACAGAGATCAGCACTGCCCCTGCTCAAGGATGGCAAGCAAATTTGTGCAGCATTCCACAAAAGTAAATAAATAAGTAAATCTACTTTATGTTACTGTGGTAGCTGGTAGGTAAATATGTTAAACTAGGGGCCCAGTGCACAAAATTGTGCACAGGTGTGGTCCCTAAGCTTGGCCGGCGATCAAAGCGTGAGCATCTGGTGTGGAAGGGCAGGTCCCAGCTGACCTCTGGTCCCTTGGCAGCACCTGGGCCCCCGGGTCCCTGCACACACCCCTCTGCTTGAATCACGGCGCCCCAGTCCCCACCCGGAGATGCAGTGAGCACGGTCAGACATCGTGGGCCGGGGTGTAGCATGGGCCTCTGGGCCGCCCAGCAGCACCAGGCGGGAAGCCAGGCAGGCAGCACACTCTCTCCCGGCCAGCCTTGCAGACCAGCTCCTGCGTGAACCCACAGGTCCCGCAGCTGCATCCCAGCTCACCCGGAAGAGGCCATGCAGGTGTGGGGCAGGCTCCTTGTGGACACCTGGCACCTGAGCACGGGAACTTCCCAAGGGAGTGAGAGCAAGCTCAGTGGACACTCCACATTCTCACCGCACCTTCGTCCCGGTCACCCCCGTCCCCAGGTAGCCAGCAAGAGGTCGCAGAGCATCGCCCACACCCGCCATGTTCCATGCCACCCCCTAGTGGTCGGTACACATCATAGGGATTGGTCAAACTCCCAGTCAAATGACAGCACAAGGGGAAAATTTGCATATTGGGCTTTTATTATATAGGATTAGATTTTTTAGTTGCCTTTTCCGGTATTGAAGCCAAATATTTTTCCCCTAGTCTCAAATATTATAGACCCTTGAAAACTTCTGACTCTAGGCACTGAGCCTATAGTGCTTCATGCATAAATCATCTCTGAGACCCTGGTAGTTGGGAGGACTTGTGATGAATGAGTAGGATCAGATACACAACCATAGGAACCCCTTCCCCAGGCCTCCTTGAGTGGGGCTGGCCAGCTGCAGGGTTAGCACCTTCTTGAGGGAAGGCATGTTTGCAACTTAATTGGACTCAGAGCTTTCAAAATCTGTGTTCAGTCACCTTGGTCAGCACGAAATGTTTCTGCCAGCCTTGGCTCCTGCTGCCATCCCCACCCTCTCACTCCAAAGCTTGGATCTGCAACTGTTAATGAATAATCACTTGGTAATCCTTCCATCTCAATGGGAGAGGCTCAGCTGAGGGCCTGCAAAAGAGAAATGACTTCCTGGATAAATAAATATACATTTTTTTCTCCCTGGGGCCCACATCAACTGCTTGCTGGACAATGTTCTCCTGGGTTCAACAGTCAATGTTTTGCTAACTTTGTGGGAGGGGTGCATGAAGGGATCTCCACCGTGGGAAGGGTGAGCTCTGCTGGTGGCCCAGGCTCCCCCTTGGAGGCAGAGGGACACACCTTTCAGGAGTTTCCATTGGCAATGCAGATTCTAGAAGCCTAAGTGTCTTTTGCCACTTTGAGGAGCATTTTATCTCAAAGGCAGTGAAGCCACACAAATCACAGAGGTAGAGATGCTGGGGTGGGTCTAATACATCGACATGGACCTGAAGCCAGAGCAAGTTACCCAATTTAAGTCATTTGCTTCCTCCCTTTATAATTGTTGCAAAACCCACTTATTGCCAGTAGTATCTATACTAATAAAAGGGTAATATGCTAATTACACCAGGAGAGCTTCCAGACGTCCTTCTGGATAAAGCCATGGTGGCGGGGCTGAGGCAGAGACAGTTAGGGGCAATCAGGCCAGGAGGGGAGGGCAGTTGAATGTGATCAGGGTGGCGGGGGGGGGCCAGTTGGGGGCGAGCATGCTGGCAGTGGGGGGCAGTTGGTGGCGATCAGTTCAGCAGGGGAGGTAGTTGGGGGCGAGCAGGCTGGTGGGGAGGGAGCAGTTGGGGGTGATCAGACCAGCAAGGGGGGCAGTAGGGGGCAAGCAGGCCAGCAGGCAGAGTGGTTGGGGCGATCAGGCAGGCAGGCAGGTGAGCGGTTAGGAGCCAGCGGTTCTAGATTGTGAGAGGGATGTCCCAGATTGGAGAGGGTGCAGGCCGGGCTGAGGGACACCCCCACCCCATGCACAAATTTCATGCACCAGGCCACTAGTATAAATATAATTTACTCAATATGCATGCACTCATTTAGTTCAAATAATACTTTGAAAATGAAACTGGTTATCACCATATTTCAAAGAATATGAGTGTCAATAAATAGAAGTAAAAAATAAATATAATGTTATCCAATGTTTAAAACTTCCATTCAGAATTAGTTTCAATTGAAAACTGAATCTGAGTTCTGTTGTCTCTATTGGATATGGGAGGAGAAACAAAGACTTTACCTTCTTGCTCTAATAGGAGACTTTCTCTTAAATATTATCAGAAGGATTAGAAGAGAATTATTGAAGGCAATGTTCATGCACCGCTTAAACCGCAGAGACACACTCACTATGCTCTGCTTCCGTGGAAAAACCTTCTCCTTCCCTTTCAGCCTGGCACTAAACCAAAGGGATGGGTTGGAAGTCAGGAAGCTCCTGGCCCCGGCTCTGCCACTCATGTGGTAGCGCGGGGAAGGGCACTTCATCTTTCAGTTCCTCCAGCTCCTTCATCGGTGAGATAGTTGGTTGAGATGATCTGATGACCCTCTATCATTCCAAGACTTTCTCCATCAGGGTGAAACATCAGCCGTGGAAAGAACCCAACCCACCATCCTGCTTTGCTGGCTCCCTTACTGGGAGTGACTGTTTATCCAGCTTCAGCAAGAAACTGGGCCACAGAATATTCAGGCAGGAATTAACCTGACTCCACAACCTTAATATTGCTTCTTTCAGGAACGCCTGAGCTAGCCTGGGAGAGTGAGGTATGGACCCATGGCCTATTTTTCTTCCAAGATTCGTTTCCTTTTGTGGCCTGACTTCTCAGAGCTTCCAACAAGAAGCCCAGGCGTGTGGAAAGAATAGGGGCTTTGGAAGCCGAGAAGCATTGATTAAAAGCCTGTATTTGACACACTCTAGCTGCGTAATGATGGACAGGTTCCTTAATTTTTCTGAGTCTTGGTTTGCACATATATTTTTTAAAAAGTAATCATACTCACCTCATAAATTCTTTTGAGGGATAAACAATGTAGGATTTATTGGGAGCGTAAAAAGGCACATGGTCTGACATTGGACAATAAATGCCAATGGTGTTCTTCAATGTTCCAGGCTGCAATGGCTGACTGAGCGTATGAAATCCTTAGGAGGGCTAGCAACACCCCGCCGGTGGTGACCTACTCACACCCCCCCCCCCCACCTCTTCCTCCATGCCATTGTCCCCCTTAGGAGAGATGGCCCCAGACAGAGCGGGATTTTGCCGCCTGCTGCTGCTCCTGCCGCTGGGGCTGTGGGTAGCCCAGGTCAGCACCAAGTCCAAACACAGCTTCAGCTCAGTGGTTTGAAGCTCAGAGTGTGCAGCCCAGCCCTCATGGATGCAAAGGGGCGACGGGCAACATCAACAAGCACACAAATCACTGCAGAGGCCTCCACACCTTCCTGAACGAAGCCTTCTCCAGTGTGGCCGCCACCTGCCACACCCCCAGCATAGTCTGCAAGATCGGCCAAGAAGGCTGCCACCAGAGCCAGACGCCCGTGTCCCTGACCACGTGTGAGCTCCCCTTGGGGCGGTACCAAGATCGCAGGTACAATGACAAGCAACTGGACCTACTCTTCATTGTGGCCCGTGACCCTCCACAACAGAAGGACAGCCTGACGTCCCTGCCGGTTCCTGTGCCCTGGGTAATGCTGCCTAAGGCCAGGTGTTTCCCTCACCCCAAGCTCTGCAGACTCCTGGCGCTACTGCTGCATTTCCTCCCTTGAGTTCTTTGCTAATCCTCAGCCTCCTTGCAAATACCACTTTTCTCCCACACTCCCAACTGCACATACTCTTAATTCCGGAGGGGGGGTTATGGGTGCCCGACATGAGAGAAGAGAGGCGGTTCTCTTTAGCCCTTCACTTCTGCTTACATTGCTTTCTGAGTGTGTGTTACCGTGTGGCCCTTTAAGCCCCAAGGATCTCAGTGAGCAGGACGGTCTGGGTTTTGTGGGGGCTATGCCATATAGAATTTTAGAGACTGTCTTTAAAAATTTGTAATTTATAAAAATATAAAATGACAAATGCAAACTTAGAAGGGCTGTGGTTAGACAGCTCAGAGGGATCCCAGGCAGGGGAGACGATGTAAGGAGGACAGGAGAACCTGCGCTGGGCTCCCTGTGTCGAGAATGTGTCTGATTTTGCTTCAGTGAAAGACTGACCTTCCTGATTGAGGGTGTGTTACTGTCCAAGGCAAAGTTTGGAGGTTTGGAAACCCCGTCTTATCTCTGTGAGGCATCGGTTTCACTTGCCTGGAGACTGGAGGAGGGCTGTGCCCTGGGCAGCTTGGGCTTGGAGGAGCAGTCTGGTCTCTGCCAAGCACCCCCTTGAGAACAGCCTGGTGCTCCCATCTCACAGGAAAGGGAGGAAGGCGAGGAAGAGCAGGCTGAGCCCTGGGTGTCAGCCACATCTGAGGCCTGACCCACGCTTCTCTGATATGATGCTGAGCAGGATCCTCAGACTTCTCCAGTGAATTTCTCTCCCTTGGGAATTTCAGAATCTGGACCTTCCAAAAATCTTGATCTGGTCCAAATTAGTGCTTCCTTAACTATCTGTGGTAAAGGAGCAGCTTGTTTGGTTTTTTGGTGTTTTTGTTTGTTTGTTTATTGATTTCAGAGAGGAAGGAGAGGGAGAGAGAGATAGAAACATCAATGATGAGAGGGAATCATTGGTCGGCCGCCTCCTGCACACCCCACTCTGGGTATTGAGCCTGCAGCCCAGGCATGTGCCCTGACCGGAATCAAACAGTGACCTCCTGGTTCATAGGTCAACGCTCAACCACTGAGCTACACCGTCCAGGTGAAGGAGCAGTTTTATATGCAATCTGCCTCAGATCAATAATTTTGTAAAATACAATAAAATGAAATAGAACATACAGATATGGAAAACCCAAGGCCAAATTTTATAGTTAATTGAATCTAAAGTCAATTAACATAAAATCACTCTATCAAATTGGCATAAAAGTTTCTCAATGCTTTCTCTCAATTTCTATACTTATCTTAATAGATATTCACACAGAGAAAAACATACACATATAATACACACACATAAACACCAACATAAGACGTACACATATATACACACATAAACATATTCACACATGTGCATGTGTGTGTACAACACATAAACACATGTGCGCATAGTAAGGCAGCCCCTCTCCTTCCCTCTACCGACTCTGCCTCCTCCACGTACCCACTTCCCATTTTTAAAAAGATTTTCTGATACAAACTAGGGCTCAGAATAAGGGAAGGATGATTGGTGAAATGTGATGTGGCTGAGAAAACACAGAATCCAAAAATTCTGACTCCCAACCCCCTTCCCTGCTTTCTAGAAAAAGGAGATCTAAGGCAGAGAGAGCTCCCTGCTACCTACCACACCCACACTATCCACCCCAAATATAGCTCCCACGGCGTCCAGGAGGCCTCACCACACCACGCTCTGCCCACCAGTATCACTATCTTACCCACCCCTGTGCTTCTGACCAAGGAAGATAGACTGGAAGTGAGAGGAAAACACATTCTTCTACCCCTCTGGCTTCACTCCAGTGTCGTGGGCAGGCTCCACTTCCTCTGTCTGCACCTTAAATGATGGTGTTTCTAAGGGTCCTATTCTTAGATCCTATTCTTAGCTCACACCGCCCTCTCGGAGTGACTTGGTACACTTCCATGGCTTCAACTGCCACTTACCTGCCCCACAAGCATATCTCCAGCCCCAATCTCTCAAGTTCCAGGCACATATCTCCAGCTACTTACTGTTACTAGCCTCCTCAGTGTCCTGCAGACATCTTAAGAAACATACTCAGAACTGACCTCAGATCTGCCTGGCTTCCAAACTTGCCCCTGCTCCTGCAATCTCTCCATCTTGGCTAGTGGGAACATTATATCCAACCATTCAAGGTCCTAATCTAAGAGACACCTGTGTCAACTGAACCACACCAGCCAGGGCTGTCAACTCATTCTTTTTTGTTTGTTTCTTCAGTAATTCCCCAACAATCCCATGTACTGCTTTAAGAGAGCACAGAACTTCTTGGGTCTTCTTTTTTCCACATATCACTGGGGTCCTAATCTGTGCCCAACACAGGTTATGGCTTTGGAGAAGGCTATGATTTAGAGCCAGGAAAACACTCCTAAGTTTCATTCATATATATATATATATATATATATATATATATATATATATATATATACACTAGTGGCCCGGTGCACGAAATTTGTGCAGGGGGTAGGGGAGGGTGTGTTCCTCAGCCCAGCCTGCACCCTCTCCAATCTGGGACCCCTCGAAGGATGTCCTACTGCCGGTTTACAGGAATCGGGCCTAAACTGGCAGTCGGACATCCCTCCTGCAATCTGGAACTGCTGGCTCCTAACCGCTCACCTGCCTGCCTGCCTGCCTGATTGCCCCTAACCACTCTGCCTGCCAGCCTGCTCACCCCCAACTGACCCCCATGCCAGTGTGCTCACCCCCAACTGTCTCCCCACTGGCCTACTGGCCCCCAACTGCCCCCCTACTGGCCTGCTCACTCCAAACTGCCCCCTGCTGTCCTGATCACCTCCAACTGACCCCCACTGATGGCCTGCTTGCCCCCAACTGGCCCCCCTGCTGGTTTGCTTACCCCCAACGGCCCCACCCCCCACAGCCTGACCACCCACAACTGCCACCCCATCCTGGCCTGATCACCCACAACTGCCCTCCCCTCTTGGCCTCTAAACTGCCTCTACCTTGGCCCCGCCACCATGGCTTTGTCCAAAAGAATATCCGGAAGGTCTCCTGGAAGGTCTCCCAGTCTAATTAGCATATTACCCTTTTATTAGTATAGATAGAGGCCTGGTGCACAGGTAAGGGCCGGCTGATTTGCCCTGAAGGGTGTCCCGGATCAGGGTAAGGGTTCCCTTGGGGTGTGGGGTGGCCTGGGCAAGGGGCCTGTGGTGGTTTGCAGGCCGGCCACACCTCCATGGGGTGAGGATCCCCCACTGGGGGGGCGTGGCCAGCCTGGGTAAGGAGCTGAGGGCTGTTTTCAGGCTGGCCATGCCTTGCAGTGACCCAAGCTCCCAGCCCCTCCTTTTTTTCTTTTTCTTTTTTTTTTTCAGCACCTCCTTGAGTGGAGGCCAGGGCCGGCTGGAAGCAGATATCTGGGATTTATTTATCTTCTATAATTGAAACTTGTAGCCTTAAGCAGAGGCCAGGGCCGGCCATGGAGGGCAGGAAGCTTGGCTTCCAAGCCTCCTGCTCACTCCAGCTCCATGGCCGCCGCCAACTTGGTTGGGTTAATTTGCAAACTCGCTCTGATTGGCTGGTGGGCGTAGCGGAGGTACAGTCAATTTGCATGTTTCTCTTTTATTAGATAGGATGCGCGCGCGCACGCACACACACACACACACACACACTTGCCCTGGCCAGTGTGGCTGAGTTGGTTGGGTGTCATTCTGTGCACCAAGAGGTTGTTGGTTTGATTCCCAGTCAGAGCACATGCTTGGGTTGTGGGCTCCATTCCTGGCAGGGACTCTGCAGGGGGAAGCTGATCAATACTCTGCTCTCACATCACTATTTCTCTCTCTCCCTTTCTCTCTCTCTAAAAATCAATAAAATATTTTTAAAAATAAATTAAGAAAAGATTTCACTATCTAGTTTAAGAGGCAGGTAAAAATAATACATTTGAAACGTATCAAATATCAGAAGAGTATACTGAATCAAAGGAATTTCATAACATTTTTCTCCCACCTTCCAAAGAGTTTCATTCATCCTAACCCAAAGCCTATTCTCTATTACATGTTAATCTTCCTGTGACACATGTCTCTGGTGCAACATTCGGTCTGTGACCAGAGTTAGTCAACCCCAGGAGAAATTCAACCATCTGTAGGAGTTGTGACCCCAGAAGCTGGGAAGAGTGTGGAAAGAATTCCAAATAGAATGAATCCTTAAATAGATTCATTATGTCCAAACTGGTGGTGTAGCAATGTAGATAAGAGTTTCTGACTTCCGTGTGTAGGTTGAAGAATGAGATGGAGTGTAACTTGAATCTAGGGGCCTTGGCCCACTCAGAGAGTCATGACACAGCACCCATAAAACAGGGCTCAGTGGGGCACTTGGGGGCTTGAGAAGAGCTTCCTAAAAGCCTTGGGACAAATCTCTGCTGGTTATGCTCTCTGGGCCACGGAAGACCTCTTTCCAAAAAGTCACTTGGGAAGGGGCTCCCCAGCCATTTAGGATGACGTATTTCCTAGTGGGTAAGTTTGTTTTAATATCCAAAACATTTTAACTCAGGATAGACTATTTAAGAAAATCAAACACATAGCATCATTATGTTTGCATTAATGAATTTGTGCATATTTGGTATTTTAGGTATTTGCAGTGTTTTAAGATAATTCAGTCTGCTACAGTAACAAATTGGCCTTGTAATTCTAATTTAAAATGTGTAATTGGTGTAGACGTGACTTGAAATAGAACTTTCCTTTAAAAGCAGTTTTGGAACATTTGAGAAAACCTAAGAATTGAACCATATTTATAAATTAGATTTGTGAGTTTTTTAGGTATTCAGGAATGTCATGTTGGTTAGCTCAGATGACCAAATTACTTTATAAGGGCATGGAATAAGTTAAATTTATAAAATATATTTTAAATTTGTTTATAAGTTACTTAAGGAAGAACTTGGCTTCTGATTTGCATCTTTAATACAGGGAACATAAATTTTAAAAAGCCAAAGTGGCCCTCTGAATATTCTTTTCTGGGCACAAAAGGGACATATTAAAAACTCACACTGACATTGCAAAACCAGCCATTTTCTGTGTTGTTTTCATCTACTGGTGACTGTATTTCCTGGTGTTCCCATGTTGGGTGCTTTTATTGAGCTTTTAGGAGGAAGGGTGACTACTGATGATGCAATAGCCCAGATCAAGGCGTACAGCTGCCAGTGGCAGCCCCGGAATTAAACCCGGAGCTGTGTCTCCTCAGCGCCCTCTGCTTCTGCACTGTGCTGCCTGAGGTGGATCACCCTGCCGACTAGAAGAGGGCCTCCCATTGCATTCTGGAGAAACTCAGAAAGTTTCCCTGAGGCCAGTGTGGTGGTGGGAGAGGAATTCAGCAAAATATACACCGAGAAAAAGTAAATCTCAGAGACTATGATTCAATCTCTATCCTAAATAGGGGCTTTTTCTCCCTGGCTAAACTTGGAGTTTTAAGACTAGATTTCACCAAGGTAGTTTTAAAAATATATAAAAACTAGCCCTAGCCAGTTTGGCTCAGTGAATAGAGCATAGGCCTGGGGTTTGTTTCCTGTCAAGGGCCCATGCCCAGGTTGCAGGCTCCTCTCTGGCCCAGGCCCAGGTGGAGCAGGGAGGCATGTGGGAGGCAACCAATTGATGTGTTTCTCTCACATCGATGTTTCTCTCTGTCTTACCCTCTCTCTCCCACTCTCTCTAAAATCAATAGAAAAATATCCTGGGGTGACAATTAAATTATATATATATATATATATATATATATATATATATATATATATATATGTGTGTGTGTGTGTGTGTGTGTATTCTATCTAATAAAGATGGAATATGCAAATTGACCATGACTCCACAACAAAGATGGTGGCGCCCACAGCCAATAAGGAAGGAATATGCAAATTGATGCGACAAGGCGAGAGGTGGAAAGGTGGCTCCAGCCAGAGCTAAGGCAGTGCCGGCAGCCAGGGGAAGGAAGGCCTATTCTTGCACAAATCTTCGTGCATCGGGCCTCTAGTATATATATTAAAAACAACAGAATGTCAAGCAACTGGTTTCTTCAATAAAAATCAGACTGCATGCCCTAGTTGGTTTGGCTCAGTAGTTAAAGCTTTGGCCCATGGACCATAGGTTCTCGAGTTTGATTCCAGTAAAGGGCATGTACCTCGGTTGCAGGCTCGATCTGACCCAGTTCGGGAGGCAACCAATCAATGTGTCTCTCTCACATGAATCTCTCTCTCCTCCTGCTCCTCTTCCTCCTCCTCCTCCTTCTCCTCCTCCTCCTCCTCCCTTCCTCCCTTCCCTTCTCTCTAAAAATTAATACAAACATATCCTCAGGTGATGATTTAAAAAAATAAATAAGCAAGGCTACATGTGCGCAGGCATGTGTGTGTATAAACACACGTGTTTATAGTGGGGAGGTAAAGTTATGTTAGTGGAATTAGGAATGCTATATTCCACCAATTACAGATTTTTGGTGGACCCAAACTCCTCATTTGAAGTACAATTATCTTTTAGCAGAAATAAAAAACAATAATATAATAATTACTTAGAATCAACCACTTAGTTACCGGGTTTGACTTGGGAGCATAATGAAAGTTTTGTAACAAGAATAGGGGGAATAAGTGGACAATGAGTCCAGAGAAGAGGATGTCAAGGAACTGAAAATAAATTTGTACCCGCCTGCTTAACAGCTCTAAAGATTGGGGGGTTGGCTTCATTGACTTCATGCTGTCCTAATTCTCCGAATGCCTGCCCCTGGAGGCTGCTGGGAGCCTGCTGGTGAGGACACGAGCTGCCACTAGATATACCCAGCACATGCTAGGTCTCCAAATATGTTCTTTTAACAAAATTTGTTTTCAAAGAAATGGGACTAGGAAAATATACAGATCACAAATCAGGAAAGTTTATAAAACTAGTTCTTTCAAAATTCTCGTTACGCTTAAAAATCTCCAGAGAGGGGGAATCTACTGCCTATGAAGATAGCCTTATGCCATTTTGGGCAGTTCTAAATAATAAAAACTCCCCTGGATAGAACCTAATCTTACAGCTCACCACTGCAGCAATGCCTTATCACTGTTGAGCCATTCAGAACAAATCCAATTCCTCTTCACACCAACCTCTTAAATACTTTAGGAGTTTCACAACTTGTGCTCTCCAAATACAGGGTTGGGCAAAAGTAGGTTTACATTTGTTCATATGTAAACTAATACAATAATTAATAAATAATAATACAAGAATGAACTGTGTTTCACATACTCACAACTGTAAACCTACATTTGCCCCACTCTGTATTGCCTCATTAGGTAATAGCAAGAGCTATAAAATGGCTCCTACTGTTTGGTCCAATAATTCCACTTGCTAAAATAGGCTAAATGGAAGTAACTCAAAGTGAGGAGGGATAAATTTATGCAAATCTGTTTACACTGTCTCTGTGTAACAGAGAAAATTCAGAAATAATACAAATTCCAAACAGGCTCATAGATACAAAGAACAGACTGACGGTTGCCAGAGGGAAGGGGAGTAGGGGAATGGGTGAAAAGGGTGAAAGGATTAAGAAGTACTAATTGGTAGTCACAAAATAATCCCAGGGATGTAAAGTACAGCATGGGGAATAGAGTCAATAATACTGTAATATAGTAAGTATGTATGGTGGCAGGTGAGTACTTAAAATATCAGGGGGACCATTGTGTAAAATATATGACTGTCTAATCACTATGCTGTACACCTGAAACGAATACAAAATAATATTGTACGTAAACTGTAATTGAAAAAATAAAATAAAAATAAATAATATAAATTCCTCAAAATTAAGAATGAATTAAAAAATGATGGGGGAACTATTTGATGTTTTAACTGAAGCACCAAGTTATCACTTTAACTGAAGGCAAATACACAAAAATTATCCTGATGCATGGAAATAAGTATGGGCGCTGCCACATGAAGAAAACAGAACATAAAACTATGTTTTCATTGGGTTACAGCTCTATAAAAGGGTCTCAGGGTTTATACATCAATAAAGTCCGTAAGTGAATGTGGAGCCTTTCCAGCGCCCCCTCTCCAAACCATGCTTCCTGCAGACTCTCCCAGCCAGTGAGCTACCTCCAACCCAGGAGCTGTTCCACATGTGCTTTTGATTCCATGCTGTCTATCTCCCACTTGCAAATACTAACCCACAGACACAAAAGAACCTGTGAGGGCTAAAGAAAGCTAAGCAGCAGACCCCAAGCCTCAGCCTCCCCGGTCCCTCCCAGTTTTCACGTCTTACTCGGTCTGTGGGGCTTTCTGCTCCCCTTACAGTCTTTACCTGGAGAGCTGATGTCTCCTGGGACCAAGTCAGACACTATCTAGGGTGCAGCAGTGACAAAACAGACAAGGTCCCTGAGTTCATAGAGTTTATTTTAAAATATGTAGTGGTAAAGACGGGCTTATTATGAGAAAGGAAATAAACAAACAGATAAATACATCATCAAGTAGAGAGAAATGTGAAGGAAACAAAACAAACTAACAGTATTGGGAGGTATAATGGGAACACTAGACCAGGTGGTTGGGGAAGACATCTGAGAACGCAACACTTTAGTTAGAGCTGAAGGATGAGAGCCAGCTACTAGACTTCCTCCAAGCAGAAGGAAAAGAGAGCAAAAAGGCCCCAAATTAGGAATAAGCAAGGCATATTTGAAGGACTGAAAGGTCACGATGGCTGGAGGATCACTAGTAGCTTTCTACTTAGGGTAAGAGAGGAGGCTGGAGAAATATACAAAAAAGGAGTCATGCAAATCGGAAGCCACTGAAGGACTGAGGTGATCTGATTGAGGTTTTTGGAAGATCAGTCTGGTGAGGGTGCAGCGAATGGCTTATCAGGAGGTAAGAGTGGAGCGTGTAGACCAGTGTGGAAACTAATGTGCTCGCACAGTCAAGATGTTGGTGGTGCGGACTTTGCCAACATCTGGTTCAGAAAAGTTGTACATTTTTATTTTTTTAATATATTTTTATTGATTTCAGAGAGGAAAGAAGAGGGAGAGATAGAAACATCCATGATGAGAGAGAATCATGGTGGATTGGCTGCCTCCTACAAGTCCCCCACTGGGGATCGAGCCCACAACCCAGGCATGTGCCCTTGACCTTTCAGTTCACAGGCCAACACTCTATCCACTGAGCAAAATCGGCCAGGGCAAAAGTTGTACATTTTTAAAGGAATATTACCAATAAAATAAAATCTAAACTAAGGGAAAGTTAAACAAAAATAGATTTAAAATATATATACTACACAGATTTCTTCTCCTAAGATAGCTAAGGTTTGGCCCCCAGTTTCCTTGGAAGACACAGGCAACAAGAAAATGTTCTCTCAAGTCTGTCTTTTCCTGTCCCCTTTGTGGTCCTTCATTAATTCCCCCTTACCTTGCGGCATGAGAAAAAAGCAGAGCCCACATTACTGCTGCTCTTCAAGTGGACAAATAGTGAGCAGCCTAAAGCCCCAACCCTATGTACAATGGTAGTTACATCTCTCGGTGCACATAAACCAGATAATAAACATTAGACACAAATGTTTCTTTCACCTATTCTGGTTTTAGGATAACACTCCTTCCTTCCATAAAAACCATAATGAAAATTTCTTAGGGATTATTCTAACTATAACACTCTAGAACAGTGGTTCTCAACCTTTCTAATGCCACGGCCCTTTAATACAGTTCCTCATGTTGTGGTGACCCCCAACCATAAAATTATTTTTGTTGCTACTTCATAACTGTAATTTTGCTACTGTTAATGTATCGTAATGTAAATATCTGTGTTTTCCGAGGCTCTACAGCAGCAGTTCTCAACCTGTGGGTCATGACCCACAGGTTGAGAACCGCTAGCAGGGTTGCCTAAGACCATCGGAAAACACAGATATTTACATTATGATTCATAACAGTAGCAAAATTACAGTTATGAAGTAGCAACGAAAATAATTTTATGGTTGGGGGTCACCACAACATGAGGAACTGTATTAAAGGGTCATGGCATTAGAAAGGTTGAGAACCACTACTCTAGAACAAGTCTAAAGAAAAAAATAGCTTTTATTCTCTGATTCACAGGGACATATCTAACACTTTTAGGAACTCTTTCAGGACTGGCTGCTACAGAAATAAAGCTAACACTTTTTAACATGATGGCTAGGTGGTGAAGAGTGGTGCAGTGTTCCAAGTGCTTCTTTTAAGGACTTGGGGAGCTAAGATGAAACCCTATAACTTACTGGTTGAGAGTGAAGGATCTGGAGTCAGATTGCTTGGGTTCGAACACTGGCCTCTCCACCTACTGTATAGCTTAGAACAGGTTATTTAACTTCAATAAGCCAGAATTTCATCTTCAAAATGGGAGTTTGATAAGCCCCAAAGAATCTGAAATGGATGAAATATGATGAGAACTGTTTGTGAATTCAGGAGAGGGCTTCTAAACCTGGCCTGTTCCCTGCCTCCAAGTCCTCCATTATCATCTTCCCCTTCACATCTCCCCAAAACATATATATCAACACACACTCCATTGTACACACAAACATGCACCACACACCTACACACCCTTAGTTGGAGAAAGTGGTATTTAACCACTATAAGCATAGTAAATGTCACTTTACTTTAAAAAAATATTTATTTGAGAGAGAGGGAGAGGGAGAGGGAGGGAGGGAGGAAGGGAGAGAGAGAGAGAGAGAGAGAGAGAGAGAGAGAGAGAGAGAGAGAGAGAAACATCAATTAGCTGCCTCCCACACGCCCCCTCCCCCTGCCCACCAGGGATCAAGCCTGCAACTACACTGGGAATCAGACTGGTGAGCTCTCTGTGCACCGGGACAACTCTCAACCAACTGAGCCACACCAGTTACATAGCATATGGCACTTAATAAAATAAACCTTTCTAATTGTTTATAAGCTAATTGATGTAGGGGTGGGATGACTCAGAGAGAAATAAAATATGGCTTCTGGTTTTTAAAGCAAAAAATAAATAAATAAATAAAAATAAAATAAACCTTTCTAATTTAGCACAGATTAAAACAACTCCTGGAAAGAAGTAACTGGATCCCAGACCCTGAATTCGAACTCCTTCACACTACAAGCTCAAAAATTTTCAAGTGCTCTTTTTCCATGGGGAAAATAAATGACCCACTCCCTTTCCCAGAAGTTCATGGACTCCCACAACCAGTTTAATTTATATTCCACTTTCTAATTTAGGCTCTACCAACTGTTTCCCAATTTGCTTGAGTATAAGGAATTTAAGACCAGGTAAGGGAAGGTTCATAATGCCTCAACACTGGGAATAGGTAAGTTGGATTTGAAGCAAGTGAATACGGTTCATAATACTGCTGACTCTTGAGCAACGCAGGTTTGAACTTCCCATCCACTTGAACTTGGATTTCCCCCCCCCCCCCCCCATAAATACCTGTACTGTTTCCCATCCATGGTTGGGAGTGTAGGGATTCTAATTGCATTGTTCTGCCATTTTAATATAGGAGACTTGCGCATCCATGGATTTTGGTATTGGTGGGGGTTCCTGGAACCAATCCCCCTCCATTACTCAGAAACAAGTTTTGGGGGAGTCAAAAGTTGTACTGATTTTCGAATGCACCTAAGTCCTGGCCTCGGTAACCAGCTACTGGGCAGCATTTACCCAGTGGACACCAGGGGGTAGCAACAGCACACGCTCCCGGTTCCCAGGCACAAATCCTAAGGAAGCTGAAGAGTCTTCCTGACTCGGGGCCCCATAACCCAGGGACAGAAAAGAGCTCCAACTCCCTGCTTCTAACTCTCCTGGAAAGATGGTCACTAGGGTTTGTGGCCCTAGATTAAACCTTTCGCCACTATGGAGCAGAGAGATCTTGCCTACAAATGAAATGGACATTTTCTCTCTCCTCTTTTCTAAACCCAGTGGAGTGGGGTTTAACTCTCTGAGGAGGTGAGAGAAGAGTCACCACATGAAGCGACGTCCTACTCTCCCGCTGTTGCTGCGACTGCCCAGCAGCTCCGGCCTCCTGGCTTCCTGGGAGTTCCGTCCCCTGGGCAGACGCTTCCCACACACAGGTCACCCCTGTCCTCAGCGGCACAGGCCCTCCAGCCCCCCTCTAGGAACTATTTTGCTTTCTGAGCTCCTCTCAAAAGCCCACCCTTTGGAAGCTCCACCCCCAGCCCGCCTGCCCCTGCTCAGAGGAGGGACAAGACCTCTCCCACCTATGCCTAAACCTCCCCTAACCCTCCTGGGGGAGCCTGACTGGGTCTTCACTCCCCATCCAGGCTCCAGGAGGGGTGGGTGAGGCCAGAACTTTCTTAATTGGTCTACCTGACCCCCACCCCCCACCCCCACCCCCCCCACACACACACTTTGTCTACTGTGTCAGATAGCCATCCCCACCACCCGGAGCCCCAGGGACTCTGGGAGACCATCACCATCCCGCAGGAAGGAAGGGTCTGATATCCAGTGTCAAAGTATGGGGTCTGATTGGGGTTCAGCCGTCTCCCCGCCGCTGGCAGAGGTGGGGGAGGTAGGAAGGACGCGCGGAGAGGATAGGACAGCGACCAAGAGACTCAGAAAATGTTCCCAGCAGGGCACACCCTTCCGGGAGGGTCCCGATCCCCGGACCCTGCCCCCCTTCAGCCCCGGTGCCCACCCCAAGCCTTCACAGCCCCCCACGCCTCCGCCATCCCCAGGCCGAACAGAGGAGCCCATTGTCAGAGCCCGAATGTTCGAGGGCTGAGGAGAGGAGAAGGGAGAGAGGAGGGCCCCCCGCCAGCCCAGCGGGTGGGAGGAATCCCCTGACTTCCCTGCCCTCCGCTCCACCCCAGGCGGGCAGGGGTTGGGGGGGGGGGGGGGGTCTCTTCTGAGCCCCAGGTTCTGCCCAAGTCTGGCAACTGAAGGGAGAAGAGGTTCCCAGGCGAGTGAGAGACGGAGGCTTCCGGCCGCCTGCCGACCCCCGTCCTGGGCGGCGGATCCCGGCGACTTCACGGACGCCCCGGCCTCCGGAGTGTCCCGCAGGAGCCGGGCGGCGGCGGGAAAAGAAGGGCATCTTCGGCCAGGCGGGCCTCCCGGGCCAGGGTCGCAGCTACCCACGGGGGGTGGGGTGGGGGTGGGGGTGCGAAGGAGGGAGAGGGCTGCGGGAGAGCCAGGCCGACCGGCCGGGGGAGTCGGGGAGAGGCTCCGCGGGAGAGGGGGTCGGGGCCCGCGCGTCCCGGCGGGGGGTCGGCGCGGAGCCGGGCGGGCGCTGGGAGGCGGGGCGGGCGGCCGTCTCAGTCCTCCCTGGCGGGGCCCCGCGGCCTGGGAGCCGAGCCGCCGCGCGCCGCGGCCGGAGCTGTCCCCCCGCCAGACCCGGGAGACGCGAGCGGCGGGACGGAGGCGGCGGCGCGCCCGGCCCCGCCCGCCGGCCCCAGCGTCGGACGCGAAGCCGCGCCGAGCCATGGTGAGTCCCGCATCGCCACCCCCGGGTCCCCGCCGCCTGCGCCCAGCGGGTGCCTCTGACGCCTGCTCGGGGCTGCGGGGCGCTCCTGGGACTCCCCTCCCCTCCCCCTTTCTTTCCTTCCATCTGTCTGCCCCGCGGTCTGGCTCGGTCCCCGCCGGGCACTGCCCTCACCCTCTCTTTCTTCCCCCTCCTCCCCGCCCCTTCCCCCATCCCCCTTGGGTCTCTCCCCGACTCCACACACCTCCCCTCGCCCTCCTCGGTCCCGGCCTGTGCCTTCCTTTGCAGGACCTTCCCTCCCCCTCCGGGTCCCTCCTGCGGCGCGGGTGCTGCAGCGGCCCTGCAGGGGGCCGGCCGCAGGTCCTGAGAACTGACCTGCCTGGAACTACCATTTTCCATCCCAGTCCCCGGCCCGGGGAACCGGACCCACCCATCCGGCCCTGGGGGACCGGCCGCAGCTGAGCCTGGGCTAGGGCCAGGGCCAGAAACCCGGAGAGGGAAATGCCCGCGGAGCAGAGAGGTTGCCTCGGGATAGCGGACAGCACGGGGCGGGGGGCTCCCAGCGCCAGGGGGCGTGACGCTGCTGGAGCAGACCAGAGGTTGGGGGAGGGGGTGTCCCCAGCTCACGCTGCAGGGAACAGAATCAGTGTGAGGGCATTCCCGTGGCAAAGGGGCGGGAGCTCCCTGTAGGGGGAGCAGGGGGCCCTGGCTGCAGCCTCTCAGGGCGCGGGGAGCAGGCGGGCACGGTGAAGGGGAAGCCCATACCAACAGGAGTGGTCACTGTCCTGCGAACTTTCACTCCAGAAGTAGTCCCTGAAGAATGGCTGCAGTGGGCGCTGCCAGGGAGCTTCCACCGCGGGGGTGGGGTAGGGGGACCCGGCCTCGGGGGTGCTCGCAGCGGCCGAGCGGGGAGGAGGGGGAGAGGCCCCGCCGGGGAGGCGCTCCCGGCGGGGAGTGGAGAAGGGGGAGGAGCACTACCGGGGCTGCTCCTTCTACTAAAGGGAAGGGCACCCCCCTGGCAGGGAGGCTGGAGCGAGAAGAAAGAGGAACTGGGCCAGGGAGAGCTGACTCAGTCTCTCTGGGCTCTTCTTTGGTCCCGGCCGGCTAGAGGCCCGGTCCCGGTGCTCCTGCCCCCCGCCTCCCGCCCAGACCCCTCCTCCCCGCCCGCCGGTGTCGTTTCCTGTGGCGGAGACTCTCTCTCAGCCATGAGCTCACCGCCCCTAATGGGTTGCAGCTGCCTCGCTGCTCCAGCTCTAGCGCCCCGCTCCCCGCTGCTGGCCTCAGAGCGGACGGCCCACTCTGCCTCCCCTCCCCTCCCCTCCCCCCTCCGCCCATCTCCCCCCGCCCCCCTCCCACGTTCACTGCGCCGGCCGAGTCCCCGGAACACTGGGGGTCTGTCCGCTCGCCCACACACCTTGGGGCTGGGTCTCTGTGTGACGCACGGAATGGCCCTCTCTGGAGTGGCTGCCCTGGCGTCTCACGGTCAGGACTGGCTGGCAACTCCGGCTGGAGGGACCCAAAGCAAAATGGTATGCAGTTTTGTCTTCGGGGCCACTGCGGGGCTGGGGATCGGGTAGGTAAAGAGCCCGGAAAAACTCTGCAGTGAGCATCCCCTTGCGCACTCACAGCAGTTAAATCTGGTCAAAGGAACTTCAAAGCCATCCTGAAGGAGAAATAAGTTTGCCTGAGGGGTTGGTTGTTTAGCGTGTGGGGTGGAGAAAGACAACCCATTAATTCACTTAGGAGGTGAGTTTGGAGGAAGGAGGGCTGAGTCTTGTGAGACTGTGGCTCCAGGTGGACATGGGCAGAGAGAGTCCTGCTGAAATCAGAAAAGATCTCAGCTCCAATACATACCCATCCAGGCCTGCTTCTCCCTTCCCCACATGTTCCTTTTGTGACTTTTTCCTGTTTCAACTGTCCCCACCCAGTTCTTTGTAACCCAATCCCACATGCTCTGGAATGGGTGATTGCTTCACAGCCACTCTGGGAGAGGGGAGAGAGGGTGCTAGAAAGATTCAAGATACACAGCCCTCTAGTCCTCCCTCCCATCCAACAACCATCTCTAGCATATGACTCATGGGTGGTGGCACCACCTCTTTTGATGGGGGTCTCTGCAGACTCATGGATACAGAGAGAAGACTGACAGCGGTTAGAGGGGAGGACGTTGGGGGATGAGTGAGAAGGTTGAAGGGATTAAGCAAAGAAAAAAAAAAGACTCCTGGACAACAGTTTGGTGATTACCAGAGGGAAGAGAGGGTGGGGGGGAGTGGAAGAGGGTGAAGGGGGATAAATGGTGATGCAAGGAGACTTGACTTGGGGTGATAAACACATAATATACAGATGATGTAGAATTATATACCTGAAACTTATATAATTTTATTAACCAATGTCACCCCAATAAATTTAATTTTAAAAATTTAATAAAAAATAAAGTAATTTTTTAAAGAGTTTATTTGAGCCAAACTGAGGACATCCTTGGAAGCAAGATCTCAATAGATTGAGAACATGCTCCTGAGAATGGCAGTGTGGCCTTGCCTTAGTTACATTTAGAATTAGAGAAAATGTAAGAAAGTTTACATGAAATCCACTGGTGGTAGATTAAGGAGGTAGGAGAAAGCAAGAGGGGAAGGGGGAATAACTGGGGTTGAATAAGAAGCAAAATGGAGAGAGATATACTTCTTTCACATTGGCGGCTCAGGGTAGTTAACATTTAACATTACAGTAACTAGAGATAATATGCAGGCAACGAGGCAGCCATGAGTTTTGGTGCACCTGCTCTGTCCTGAGGGTGCTTATGCCTCCACGTTGTCTGGAAATGAAGATTACTCTGGCATTTGAAAGGTATGTTATCCTAGATGCACAAGAACAATGGGCAGGGCTCTGTTAATGTAAAGATTAACCTTTTACTAAGGAAGCTGTAGGTCTGGTGTTTGACTACCCACCGTGACCTACCCAGTTGGGAATGTATCATGTGTGGTTACTATTGGCCACTGAACTTGTCAGGTCTGCTATGTAGCCTCTTTTTCATTCACAAGTAATATTTTTGCTTTTTAAAAATGTTTTAAATGCATCTAAAACAATTAAACGTTGTATACCTCAACTGTGAGCACAGCAAAAATATCACCCATCTTACAGGAAAACACACTGAGGTATAGAGGTTAAATGGATGGCCTAAGATATTGTATTGTCAGTCAAAATTAAACTGCTATTTAATTTTTTTAAAAGATGGGGGGGGGGGCTGTCTGTGGATGGTAGGACCTGTGAGGAGGGGCTTGCAGGATGCTGTGTGAAAGCCCTCCACCCTCCAGAGCTCTCAGCCATAACTCAGTCCCCTGATGTCCCAGAAGCCATCTCATCTCTCCCGGGGAGGGCCTGTGCAATCACCCTGATCCTTAAGCATCAGGGATGGCCCTGATCAGAGACATGCACAACAGATTCTCCCTAGATCTCCACCGCCAAGGTCTCAGAGCTCTCCCAGGGAGTGCACTGCAAGGCCTGTGCATTCTGACCGGCCCAGCTCCACTCCCATCCTGAGCTCATTCAGCCAGCAGTTCCTGAGTGCCCTCTCTGTGCACTCAGGGGGACCCCGGGGTGACACAGCCAGCCCCATCCCAGCCCACTCCCCAGGGTGCCATGCTTGGGTGATCTGCAGCCTGGTCTTGTCTCTCCCAGGAGCCGGAGCCGGTGGAAGACTGTGTGCAGAGCACGCTCGCCGCCCTGTACCCGCCCTTTGAGGCAACAGCCCCCACACTGTTGGGCCAGGTGTTCCAGGTAGTGGAAAGGACTTATCGGGAGGATGCGCTGAGGTACACCCTGGACTTCCTGGTGCCCGCCAAGCATCTGCTTGCCAAGGTCCAGCAAGAAGCCTGTGTGAGTGACCATGCATTCCTGTTTTTTTCTCCCTTAAGATCCTCGGCCTCACTCCAGAGACTAGGCAGACTGACTAATCTCCCCCACCCAGAGACGGAGCCTCCCTGATCCTGATCTCTCCAGAGGCACAGCCCCTCAGATAGTAACACACAGACACTCATCCTTCTCGAAAATTAACCCCTAAGAAATATCAAGTCCCAAACACCCTGACCCTCCAGACCCAATTCCAGACATTTTTCCCCTCATATCAATTTTTAAGATACTAACTCCCCCAGATGTGGCTCAATAGAGACCCTTCACCTTTTTTTAGCTATAAAACCTAAGAGTCTCTGAGTCCTCCAAGACAATGGTCTCTGCTGACCATGTCTTTGTCATGACTCAGTTCTTACTCCCACCCATGGAATTAGCTTCCTACCACCGGAAAACTGACCAGTCCCAAGCCCTTCCTCTGCCACATGAACACCTGCTCCCCTGGGGTTATAACCCACCAGGCGTAAGGCCACTCCTGCCCAGGATGGTTCCATTCTAACTGCCCCCTCCTGTTGGTTTCATCAGCAGAGGCCTGAGCGCAGCCTCCCGTCTCTCCCCCCAGGCCCAGTACAGCGGTTTCCTCTTCTTCCATGAGGGCTGGCCCCTCTGCTTGCATGAGCAGGTGGTGGTACAGCTAGCAGCCCTTCCCTGGCAGCTGCTGTGCCCAGGGGACTTCTACCTGCAAGTGGTGCCCTCCGCAGCCCAAGCACCCCGCCTGGTACTTAAGTGCCTGGCCCCAGGAGGTGGGCGTGTACAGGAGCTGCCTGTGCCCAATGAGGCTAGTGCCTACCTGTTCACACCTGAGTGGCTACAAGGCATCAATAAGGACCGGCCCACAGGTCGCCTCAGTACCTGCCTACTCTCTGCGCCCTCTGGGATTCAGCGGCTGCCCTGGGCTGAGCTCATCTGCCCCCGATTTGTGCACAAAGGAAACCTCATGGTAGGACATCGGCCAAGCACGCTGCCCCCAGAACTGCCCTCCGGACCCCCAGGGCTCCCCAGCCCTCCACTCCCTGAGGACTCCCTGGGCACCAGGAGTCCAGGGGATGGGCACAATGCCCCTGCTGAAGGACCTGAGGGCGAGTACGTGGAGCTACTGGAGGTGACACTGCCCATGAGGGGAAGCCCCACGGATGCGGAGGGCTCCTCGGGCCTCTCCAGGACCCGGACAGTACCCACCCGAAAGGGTGCTGGAGGGAAGGGCCGGCACCGGAGACACCGAGCGTGGATGCACCAGAAGGGCCTGGGGCCTCCAGACCAGGATGGGGCACGCCCACCAGGTGAGGGGAGCAGCAGCAGCGGGGCTTCCTCTGGGTCTCCCCCTGAAGCTGAATCTCTCCCAGAGGCAGCAGCCCAGGAGGTATCTGAGCCCCCAGCAGAGGCTCTGGGGGAAGCCTCTGAATTTTGCCCCCTGAGGCCAGGGGAGGCTGGGGGAGGACTGGGCCAGGGAGCTGAAGGACCACCCGGCACCCCTCGGAGAACAGGCAAAGGAAACAGGAGAAAGAAGCGAGCTGCAGGCAGAGGGGCTCTTAGCCGAGGAGGGGACAGTGTTCCTGTCCCGCTAAACCCTGGGGACAAGGAAGAGACCAGCCAACAAGAAGCCCTTGTTAATCTGCCTTCACCAAATGAGCATGAGCTTCCAGGAGGCAGCCTGATTAAAGAGGAACTCGAAAGTTCGGAGAAGCCAGAGTCTGAGCTGAAAGAGGAGCCCATACCAGCAGATGAAAAGGAGCCACAGCCCCCAGAAGCCCGTGGGCCTAGAGAAGAGAAGGCCCAAGAGAGAGAGCAGAAGGGCCCGAGTCTGGTGTGCATGGCAGGTGAGGTGATACTGAGGCCAATGGGGCAAGGGCCAGTGTAGGTTCGGCCTCCGAAAGGGGGCTGGAGGAGAAGCAGAGGTGAGGCTGGGAGCGGAACAGCCATACTCGGTCTCACTTCAGGCCCATAGCTCTGTCTGTGTCTGTGCAGGACCCACAGATCCCGAAGGGCTCCCCTCTGACCCTCCACCACCACCTCTGGAGCCTGTACAGGAAGTGAAAGGGGATAGGATCCCGGAAGAGGCACCCCCAGTTTCCATCTCTGATGACCCTGACATACCTTGGGACTTGATGGCATCTGGATTCCTCGTCCTGACTGGTCAGTGAGCATCAGTGGTTGAAGGGAAAGGGAACAGCGAAAGAGAAGCAGTTGAAGTGGGCTGCAGAGGGAGGCAGGGTGGATGGGAGGTAGCCAAAGCCTGCCTCCAGCAAGGACAGTCTGGCCATTTTGTGTCCTCAGGAGGGGTTGACCATAGTGGGCGAGCTCTGCTGACCATTACCCCACCGTGCCCTCCTGAGGAGCCCCCACCCTCCCGAGGCATGCTGAGCACTGCTCTTCATTACCTGCACTCATTGCTCAGGTAACGGCGGCCCATTGCTGGCACTCTGGACACTCACCTCTTGGGTCATGAGGACTTGGACCCCTCTCTTCTCAAGACACTAACCTCCTGACATCTAGGACACATATTTCTCAAAATTTCAAGTCATTGACTTCTGACTTTACTGACCCCCAACCCCCAGGATACCTACATAAATCCTTAAAATCAACACTGCTGACTTTTAATATCCTAAAACACTCCCTAGACCAGGGGTCCTCAAACTACGGCCCACGGGCCACATGCGGCCCGCCGAGGACATTTATCCGGCCTGCCGGGTGTTTTTGCCGCCGCTGCCTGTCCTGCTTAGCAGCCGACTTAGCAGTGTGCATAGGAATTTGTTCATAGTTTTTTTTTAAAAAAAAACTATAGTCCGGCCCTCCAACGGTCTGAGGGACAGTGAACTGGCCCCCTCCTGTTTAAAAATTTTGAGGACCCCTGCCCTAGACTATCAGGACGTTGACTCACTTATTCAACAACTATTTATTGAACCCCAAGAACCTATTAGGGACGATGCTACATGGTGGCATTGAATTTATTCCCTCCAGAGCAAAGAATTCTTAATTTTCCAGACCCTGACCTGTGACCCAATAGCCATGTGAATACAGACTGCTGATTGCTAGGTCACACCGCTTCTCGAACACACATCCCAGACTTTGGCCCTTTGCCCATTGTCTCCCAAACATACCAGGAACTAACTTCTGCGAACTAGTAACACTAAAGCCAGACCCTGTGCTACTATTCCCCCAACACACACACACACACACACACACACACACACACACACACACACACACGCTGCCTCCCTGGCTCTTCCTGCCCCCACAGGCCTGATCTACAGACACTGGGGCTGTCCGTCCTGCTAGACCTTCGCAAGGCACCTCCCCTGCCTCCAGCACTCATTCCTGTCCTCAGTCAACTTCAGGTAATCAACCCCTTGAGACAGGTACTTCTCCTGATCCTAACTCTTCCCCACTGGCCATCCCAGGCCACCCAGTTGCCCACGGTTTGGGGCTTTTCTTCCTTCAGGACTCAGGAGACCCCCGTCTCATTCAGCGACTGCTGCTTCTCAGTCATAATGACCCTCCGGCTGAGCTCCATGGATTTCAGGTTTGAGCCCCTCCCACCCAGTGCCCCTCAGCAGTGGAGAGAGAAGAGGTTAGCTGGAATCCAAGGATGAGAAACCCCCTGCCTCCATATGTCTACAGGGTGCTGAGTTGCTGTCAGAGAACGATCTGAAAAGAGTGGCCAAGCCAGAGGAGCTACAGTGGGACTTGGGAGGTCACAGGGAGCCCTCTCCCAGCCACTGGGTAGAGACACACCAGGTAAGCTACACTTCCTCCACCCAGGACATGGGAGCCCGGAATGACCCCGCTGAGAACACTCTAGGAGACAAGGCAGAGCTGAGACACAACTAAGGGGTTGGGAAAAAGTGGTTTCCCTTCCATTCAATTCAACAATATATACTTGTGGCTCACAAACCATGAGCAAAATATTGTGCATTACCATGCGTGGGCTACTGCGGAAATGGGATGAGTATATTAAGCAAAAATTTTAATTGATTTTAGAGAGAGAGAGAGAGAGAAACATTGATGTGAGAGAGATACATCTATAGGTTGCCTCCTGGGGATCAAACCTGCAACCCAGATCGGTATGTGCCCTGACCAGGAATTGAGCCCACGACCTTCCCATGCATGGGACGATGCTCCAGCCAACTGAACCACACTGGCCAGGACTTAAATAAATTCTTTTTTTATATATATATATATTTTATTGATTTTTTTTCAGAGAGGAAAGGAGATAGAGAGTTAGAAACATCGATGAGAGAGAAACATTGATCAGCTGCCTCCTACACACCCCCCACTGGGGATGTGCCCGCAACCAAGGTACATGCCCTTGACACCTTCCAAGAATTGAACCTGGGACCCTTGAGTCCGCAGGCCGACGCTCTATCCACTGAGCCAAACCAGTTAGGGCTTAAATAAATTCCTTAATATGATATTAAGCTGCATGTGAATTTTGGTGGGAGATGTCAGAAACAACTAAAGAACTGCAAAATAGCATCGCTGGGGTTCTGGAAAGAGCTGAGAGTCAGGAAGTCTGATTCTGGTTCCACATGATGTTGGATAAGTTACTGTATCCCACTTCCTGAGTTGGTGCCTTTTTGTATACCTGCTCCTTGCACCAACATCCAGGCCTCAGGATTCTCCACCACAAAGGACATCCATTGTGATAAAATTTCTGATTCTATGAATCTAAGTGTATACAAGAAAAGAGGAGTAGCCCGGCCCGGGGTGGCTCAATGTCTGAGCGTTGACTTATGAACCAGGAGGTCGTTGTTCGATTCTTGGTCAAGGCACTTGCCCCGGTTGTGGGCTCGATCCCCAGTAGGGGGTGTGCAGGAGGTAGCCGATCAATGATTCTCTCTCATCATTGATGTTTCTATCTCTCTCTCCCTCTCCCTTCCTCTCAGATATCAATGAAAAATATTTTTTTTTTAAAGAAAAGAGGTATAAACCTGATCTGAGCCAAGTATTAAAGGAGGTCTGAAAAAAAAAAAAAGAAAAAGAAGTAAAGGAGGTCTGTAACATGGTCTCCAAGTTATGTACATAGGACCTGGATCTAAATAGGCTGGGAGGAGGGTTTTATCGGATAAGGACGCAATGCAGATGAAGGAAAGGAGCCTCATGTTCACTAAGCTCCACAATGTGCCAGGCCCATGCTGGGTGCTTACATAGCAGCATCTCTTTAAACCTCACAAAATCCCAGATGTCTTCTTATCTGGACTTCACAGTTGAGGACACTGAGACTCAGGGGGGTTCCTGGACCTGCCCAAGGTCATACAATTAGTAAGCAACAAAGTCACGAAATGAAGCCAGCATGGCCTCCACAAAGGTCTCTGGGGCTGCCCCGTGTGCTCCTTGGGCTCCACTCTGTCCCGGGACTCCATCCCTGTGTGCGTGTTTCAGGAAGTGGCAAGGCTGTGTCGGCTGTGCCAGGGTGTGCTGGGCTCTGTGCGGCAAGCCATTGCGGAACTGGAGGGAGCGGCAGAGCCAGAGGGAGAGGTATGAAGTGAGATGGGGAACGGGGCACGGGGTGGGGACTTTCTGGTGGAAGCCCAACTTTCAGCTGCTCCCTGCTCCCAGGAGACGGTAGGAATGCCTGAGCCCCTACAGAAGGTGCTGGCAGATCCCCGGCTGACGGAACTGCAGAGGGATGGGGGTGCCATCCTGATGAGGCTGCGCTCCACCCACAGCAGCAAGTATGAGGGAGGGGCGGGTGTGCTGGGGCAGGTGGACGTGGCGGGTGGAGTCACAACAGAGGGTGGCCAATAAAGCTTAGCTGCCAGAACATTCTTACTGAGCGTGTATCTGGACAAGATAGCATGCTCTTCCACTTATCATCTCATAACCCTCACAAGGTCTCTGCATGCTAGTTATGATTACAAATGGGATTTGGCGGGTCAGAAATGTTAAATGTCTTGGCCAAGGTTAGTCAGTAAATGAGAGTTAGGATTCAAGTCCAGGCCCATACAATGACCCATGATGCTGTGCCACCTCTCTTGTTGGGATGCGATGATGGAATAGGGGTGGAGGGGCTTGACAAGGCAGTGGTTCATTCTGCCCTACTCCTTCCTCAGGCTGGAGGGCCCAGGCCCAGCTACACTATATCAGGAGGTAGACGAAGCCATTCACCAGCTTGTGTGCCTGTCCAACATGCACGTGCAACAGAAGGAGCAGCGGCAACGCCTGCACCGGCTCCAGCAGGTAAACCAGGACCCCCAGACCTCTTACTCCACCTGGGGGCCTGGCCTCCAGCACCCCCTTTCACTGATACAGTTGATGGTGTTCTCCTAACCGGCTTGGTTGACTGGCCCTCCCTCTCTCCTTACCTCCCCTGGAGGTTAGTCGTGGTCAGTGTGAGATTCAACAAGAGGGAGATAGTATCTATCACAGGACCAACAAAGAGAAGCCACCTCTCCCCTTCCCACTGTATGTTTGATCAGGTCTCCTTAAAGATTGTGAGAGATGCTCAGTGTCCTAGGCGGTCTGGGAAGAGCTGATTGATCCTGGTGTGCCTACCTCCTTAGCTTAAAAATAATAAATGTCTATTGATATCAGCTCTTTATTCTGCCACCCATGCCCCCTCAACTCTTATGTCTCTATTGATTTCAGAGAGGAAGGGAGAGAGAGAGAGATATAGAAACATCACTGATAGAATCATTGATCAGCTGCCTCTTGCATGCCCCCAAAAACCAATGAGTCACTCAAGGCCACAACCCGGGCATGTGCCCTGACCAGGAATCAAACCATGACCTCCTGGCTCATGGGTCACTCAACCACTGAGCCACACCGGCCAGGCTCAATTCTCTCTCCTCTCTCTCTCTCTCTCTCTCTCTCTCTCTCTCTCTCTCTCTCTCTATATATATATATATATATATATATATATATATATATATATATATATATATATCTGATTTCAGAGAGGAAGGGAGAGGGAGAGAGAGATAGAAACATCAATGATGAGAGAGAATCATTGATCGGCTGACTCCTGCACACCCCCCACTGGAGATCGAGCCCACAATCTGGGCATGTGCCTTGACCAGGAATCGAACCATGACCTCCTGGTTCGTAGGTTGTATGCTCAACCACTGAGCCACGCCGCCGGGCATAGGCTCAACTCTTTATACAGTGTCATCCACCAAACCTGAGGCTGGAAAGGCCCCTTGGACAGAGAGGGCAATGGAAACCCTCAGTGCCTTGGCAACCAAGGCCTCCTTGTGGGGGAGATTCAGGGATAAGGCTGGCTTCTCCGAACCTTGGTTCTTCTCTCCTATGGTTAAGAGCCCCTTACGGATTTGCTCTCCACCCTGCCATGTGGAGTAGAGGGGCCTTTGAAATCTGATTGCTCCTTTCTAACCCCAAGCATGGTGAGTGGACTCACATCACGGGCCTGCCTCTGGGCCTCAGGGGAGGGGTCACTTCAGGGCCAAGGACAAAAGGGTCAACTCAGGGTGTGGGAGGTCGTGGCAGGGCTCTTTGTTCCCTGGGATTTCTGCATATTCGCTCCCTCCATTCCAGTATCCAAGGGGTTGTACATCTTACTGTGTGTTTGTTTGCTTGTTTATTACCTGTTTTCTCCCACTGTTTAAAAACCGTTAGCCACAGCCCTAGCCACTTTGGCTCAGTAGATAGAGTGTCAGCCTGTGGACTGAAGGGTCCCAGGTTTGATTCCGGTCAAGGGTTGTAGGCTCGGTCCCCAGTGTGGAGCGTGCAGGAGGCAACCGATCAATGATTCTCTCTCATCATTGATGTTTCTATCTCTCTCTTCCTCTCTGAAATCAATAAAAATATATTTGTAAACACACACACACACACACACAAATGTTAGCACATAGGATTTGAAGTCTAATGTGCTCAGCTTGAGTTCTTGCTCTGCTAGGAGTAAGATATTGGACAAGTCTTAAAGCTTCTCTGAGTTCCCAAGGCCTCAATCTGTAGAATGGAGATGATAATTACACTTACTGGGGTGTAAGGACCAACCAAATGAATTCAGCGAAGGACTATGGAAGTGTTAGGTAATTAGTAGCATTCTGACTTATCCTCAGGCAGTTTCACCCAGCTTCCAGCCTTGCTTCAAAGGAAAAAATTACCATCCCTTTTTGGTCAAATATCCAAGAACCAGTGAGTCACTAGAGCCCATAATAGGCAACTAGAGCTGCATACAGGTGCCTGTGTGTGCAAACACACACACACACACACACACACACACACACACACACACACAACCACCTCCTGAGCCCTCTCTCCAACCCTGATCCCTGGGTACCCTGCACACCCATCACTGGGCTCGGTAAATGTGAAATTTCTCCTGGCCCTCATTTCGATTCCTCATCCCCTCATCCTGCCTCAGGCTCACACCAGTTTTATTGATTTCATCTTCAGGTATATCCCTGGGACCCTAACCCGCCTGCCTCAGTGCTTCCTGCCAGCCTAGCTTCCCCTTCATCTGGTGCTTCACAAAGATCTTACTTTTCTCACTTGGCCGTGTGGAAACGACTACCATTCACTGTTAGCATTCCCACTTTACCGCTGAGATCAAACAGTTCACCCGGAGTTCTGCCGATTGGCCTGTGGGGTTGGCGCTGGGCCTCAGCTTCCTTTTCCTTCCCTCCAAGGCCTCTTCTCCCTCTCAGCCCTGCTCTCCCACCCTGCCTGCCCCAGGTGCTGCAGTGGCTCTCAGGTCCAGGGGAGGAGCAGCTGGCGAGCTTCGCTGCGCCCGGGGACTGCCTGTCTGCCCTGCAGGAGACGGAGCTCCGATTCCAGGCTTTCAGTGCTGAGGTTCAGGTGAGAAGGGGAGAGGAGCAGCAGAGAGGAGACATTCGGGAGGAAGCGGGGGATTGAGTGGGAAAGAGGACCAGGTCCGAGCGCAGCCCCCCCTTCTCTAGGAGCGCCTGGCCCAGGCACGGGACGCCCTGGCCCTGGAAGAGGACGCTGCCTCCCAGAAGGTTCTGGATGTCTTTGAACAGCGGCTGGAGCAGGTTGAGAGTGGCCTCCACCGGGCCCTGCGGCTACAGCGCTTCTTCCAGCAGGTGCGTGTGCGCGCAGCCTCCTTCTTCTGCCTGGCAGACCGCTGGGACAGTTGGTAAAAGCAGGGACTCAGGTAGCCATCTCCCTGGCTTTCCCTATTGGCTCTGCCACCTGCTTGCTCAATGGCCTGGGATGAGATACCCAGCCTGAGTGTGCCTCCTCCATGGGCACCTGCCTCCCGGGGCTGCTGTGAGGACTGTACAAGCCGTAAGTAAAAGGCACTTAGTGCAGCGCCTCCCACTGACAAATGCTATGTGCATATTGGCTATTCTGTCCTCTAGGCTGCTCTTTCCGTACCGGCTTAGATGGCATGGTCAGGCGGGATGCTGGGAGAGCGAGGGGACATGTTCTGGGAGGACCGGGAGGGGATGGGCAAGCCCTCGGGAAGGAGCCCAGACCTGTCATCGGGCCGCATGTGGGAGCGCACAGACCTCACTCCTTCCGCTCCCATTCCCAACCCCTTTGGTCTCGTAGGCACATGAGTGGGTCGATGAAGGCTCCGCCAGGCTGGCAGGAGCGGGGCCGGGTCGGGAGGCAGTGCTGGCAGCCCTGGCCCTGCGGCGAGCCCCGGAGCCCAGCGCCGGCACCTTCCAGGAGATGCGGGCCCTGGCCCTGGACCTGGGTAGCCCAGCAGCCCTGAGAGAATGGGGCCGCTGCCGGGCCCGCTGCCAGGAGCTGGAGAGGAGGATTCAGCAACAGCTGGGAGAGGAGGCCAGTCCACGAGGCCACCGGCGACGGCGGGCAGACAGTGCCAGCAGTGGAGGGGCCCAGCGGGGCCCCCACAGCCCCTCACCCAGCCTCAGCTCCCTGCTGCTCCCCAGCAGCCCCGGGCCGCTAGCAGCCCCATCCCACTGCTCCCTGGCTCCCTGTGGGGAGGACTGTGAGGAGGAGGGCCCTGAACTGGCTCCAGAAACAGAGGGCAGACCACCGAGGACTGTGCTGATCCGAGGCCTGGAGGTCACCAGTACCGAGGTGGTCGACAGGACATGCTCACCCCGGGAACATGTGCTGCTGAGCCGGTCCGGGGGTCCAGATGGGCCCTGGGGAGTAGGCACCCCCCGGATGGAGCGCAAGCGAAGCATCAGGTGAGAGCCCAGCCCGATCAGTACCCAGAGGCAGGCCCAACTGCCCAGCAGGAAAAGAATGACATTGTTGGGGTGGTGACTCCCTCCCACGCCCTGGTCTCCTTTGCCGCTCTTTGTTGTACCTGCAGTGCCCAGCAGCGTCTGGTGTCTGAGCTGATTGCCTGTGAGCAGGAATATGTGGCCGCTCTGAGCGAGCCAGTGCCACCTCCTGGGTCTGAGCTGACCCCTGAGCTCCGGGGCACCTGGGCTGCGGCCCTGAGTGTCCGGGAGAGGCTTCGCAGCTTCCATGGGACACACTTCCTGCGGGAGCTTCAGGGCTGTGCCACCCGCCCCCTGCGCATCGGGGCCTGCTTCCTTCGCCATGTGAGTGGCCCTTTAAGGCCTCTCCCTTCTTCCAGGTCACGTTTCAGCTCCGCCCACTTGATCCTCCTCCTCAGTGTCTGTCTCCCAACCCCGTCCCCGCCAAAACGTGTGGTCCAAGCCTCGGGCCTAGCGCCATTCCCTGGGCCCCTCTGGGCCTGCTCAGCCTCTGCGTCCCTGGCCACACGTGCTGCCTGGCCTTCACTCTCCACGGGAGCCCACCATTCCCTTAGCAGACTGGGTGGTCCCTGGGACCCTGCCCCGCCTTTGGACTCCAGCGAGGATGTGGAGGAGGAGAGGAAGGGGCTGTGTGCAGGGATGGCTTACGTCTTCCCTCCTGGCACAGGGGGACCAGTTCAGCCTTTATGCTCAGTACGTGAAGCACCGACACAAACTGGAGAATGCTCTGGCTGCACTCGGCCCCCCGGCCAAGGTAACCTTTTCTCCAACCCTCCTGAGAAGGGGAGGGGCCCGGAAGCCCTAAAATCCACCCAAGCTCAAAATCTCTCCAGCGGGTGGGGGGGCGGGGGAGCTTTCCTGCATGTGCCCAGGAACGTGACCTACCAATAATCTCCCAGAACCTAGGTTTTATCTAGTCCCCCTGAGGGACTACTAACCAAGACTCTTGGTTCCTCTGAGCCTGCTTCTACACCGGTAAATGGGGGCAAAAATTCACTATAACTAATTCACAGAGTACTGTGAGGATCAAAAGACCTCACAACAACAGATGTGAAAGTGACTTCCAAAGTTACAAGCCAGAGACTATAAAGGATTATTTGTATTCCTCCTCTATTCCGTGTCAAGGTATAGAGGATGACTGAATCCCCGCATCTCTGTCTGGGGAAAGGTTTTTTGCCTTACCTTGGGGTCTATCTGAGCTTCGTCTATTCCCCAACGCCCGGAGTACCACCCACCCTCCCCACAGAGCTCAGTCCCCTCCAGATCTGGGCCCTCCCCTAATCCCTGTCTGTCTCCTCCCCAACCTAGGGCTCCACAGAGGGCGCCCCTCACCTGCCCCGGGCCCTGCAGCAGCCCCTGGAGCAGCTGGCCCGGTATGGGCGGCTCCTGGAGGAGCTCCTCAGGGAAGCGGGGCCTGAGCTGAGTTCTGAGCGCCAGGCCCTTGGGGCCGCAGTGCAGCTGCTTCGGGAGCAGGAGGCCCGGGGCAGAGACCTGCTGGCTGTGGAGGCGGTGCGTGGCTGTGAGGTGAGGCCCGACGCCAGTCGCTCCCGCTCAAACTGCCCAGCCCTGGGGCCTCAAGCAGCGTGGGCTGGTGACAAGAGAACTAGACTCAAGGTCAGAGGGTCCCAAGCTGTCATTTTTAAGCAGCTGGGTGACCGTAGTCAAGTCACTGAACTTCACTTGGCTTCAGTTTCCTCATCTTTAATAAAGAAGCTATATCCTGCTCAGTATCCCATGATCCTGCATCTGCCTGTGCTTACCTGTTCCTTTCCTAACTCTTCTGTTTCTCCATCCACTCTGCATTTCTTCCTGCACCTCAACACTCAACACATACCTTATTCTCCTCTACCTGATCTCTTTCCAGTCCTGAGATTCAAGAACAGGCTGAAACCTACCTCCTCTGGGATAGATTTCTTTCCCCATCAGGTCTTTATTGATTCTCTTCCTGGGGCAAAATGGTGCTTTGGTCCCCAATATTCAAAGGCTTCCCCATACGAGGCTGTAAACCCTGCTGTGCAATGTGCCTTCCATCTTTGGAGGCAAGCTGTGCTAGGCCAGCTGTGCTGCACACAGTGACCAGTAGGTGGATTCTAGGCCAAGGGCTGCCCTGATTCCCTGACTCTGTCTGAGAATGTCATTAGGCCCTTGCCCTATAAATCCCACTTTTACTCCCCGTAAAACATACACAGAGGGTTCCAGGGCCAATAACCTTCCCTTTTCCTTTCTCCAGACAGACCTGAAGGAACAGGGACAGCTCCTGCACCGGGACCCCTTCACCGTCATCTGTGGCCGGAAGAAGTGCCTTCGCCATGTCTTTCTCTTTGAGCACCTCCTCCTGTTCAGCAAGCTCAAGGGCTCTGAGGGGGGGTCTGAGACCTTTGTTTACAAGCAGGCCTTTAAGGTACAATGCCTGCAGGAAGGAGGGGTGGCAAGGAACAGGTCAGGAAGTCATGCTCTTCTTGAGAACTCACGATGTTCTGTAAAGTCAACCCCAACCCGGGTTCAGAGTCTGCATCATCTAGAACAGGCTTTGGCCTGCAACCAACCATCAGTTAGGGTCTCGGGGTGATAGAAGTCCGTCGTCAGTCTACTCCTTGGGGTTTTCCTTCTCATTCATGCAGGAGGCCCACGAGGCATTCCAAGCCAGAAAGAAGGAGGACCCTACCTATTAAGAACACACATGCCTCTATGTGCATGTCCTTTCTCCTCATCCCCAGGGACCATTTTGAGTCAGGAATGGTCCCTGGGGATGAGGAGAAAGGACATGCACATAGAGCTTAACATGATGGAACTGAAGAAGCCAAAAGGAGGGAGGGCTTACCTTCAGGAGACAGCTCGGCTGTCCAGATAAACATCAGTGGCAACCTATGGCTATGTGGCATCATTCTAAGGGTTTCTAGACTTAGTCCAGCTCTTTGGGGGTGGAGTGGGGAAGTACAGCACAGAGGGGGGGAAAAAAGCCTAGGTTTGGAATAACATAGACATGAGTTTGAACCTTCCTTCTCTAATAAGCTATGATAAACCCTTGGGCAAGTTGTTTCATGTCTCTGGGCATTCCCCTTCTATAAATTATGGTTGCTATGGAGACCAAATGTAGAGCACTTGGCCCATGGTAGGTGTTGAGCAAACATTTACTGAACATCCACCAGATGCCAGACTAAGTGCAATGCTTTTCCATGTGGTACTATCTAGCCAGGACTCACTCCATCCTTACCCACTCTTTTCCGCTCTTTCTCAGACTGCTGACATGGGGCTAACAGAAAACATCGGGGACAGCGGGCTCTGCTTTGAGCTGTGGTTTCGACGGCGGCGGGCACGAGAAGCATACACTCTGCAGGCAGCTTCACCAGAGATCAAACTCAAGTGGACAAGTTCTATCGCTCAGCTGCTGTGGAGACAGGCGGCCCATAACAAGGGTAACAGGCAGAGATGGGAAGGGTGTGCTTAGGGTCAAGATAATGGCAGGTTAGCTGGAAAGTGTGGAGACCACTTGGGAAAACAGAGTGTAGGATGGAGAAAGAAGAATGACTTATGAGAATATTCAAGATACGATTTGAGAAAGAAAGCTGAGATACAACATAGTCTAAGGTGAACCAAAAGGAAAGAGGAATCTAGCAAATCTCAGGGAAGCAAGAGCAAATGGCTGGACAAAAGAGAGAAAGTATGCACTGGACCTGGGTCACAGACTTACTTGCTGTGCGACCTGAGCTCGTTTGTTTTGGTCCTGCATCTGCTTTTTGTGCTTTTTTAAATTCTCTGAACCTCATTCCACTCATATGAAAAAAATGGAAAGGAATATCGACAGCTCAGTGTGTTGGGGACTATTAAATAAGGTGATATATATGGAAGCACTTGGTAAACTGTAAAGGTATGTAAAAATGTGAGTTTTGCTTTTAACACCCAAGATAAAAGGAAGAAAAGTTGGGCAGCTAGAATGGTAAATGGGGAGGATGAAACTACAGGAGGTAAGAGGCAGGTGTCTGAGGAGGAAGTTGAGGACCACCATTTCCATCCATGTCGGGACAGTCCCCCGGAAGAGTGACAGGAGACACCAGAGGAATGAGAGGGAGGAATAAGAGTTGGCAAGGAGCAAAGAAGAGTCAGCCCTAACAGGGTTAGGGCTGGAGCAGAGAAGGGGCAAAAGGAGGTTGGTAACAGGGTCTCTGTTCCCTAGAGCTCCGAGTGCAGCAGATGGTCTCGATGGGCATTGGGAATAAGCCTTTTCTGGACATCAAGGCCCTTGGGGAGCGGACGCTGAGTGCCCTGCTCACTGGAAGAGGTGAGGGCCACAATGCTGGGGAGTGGACCCCAGAGTCAAGACCTTGACAGTGAAGGCACAGTTGGGGAAGCGTGGTACAAAGTGAGGAAGGGTAACGAGTGGATGTCTTCCCAGAAATTGTGGAACTGATTGGGAAGCCCTCTATGAAACTTAGGGTCATTTCAGGGAGCCAGGAGGGCTTTCCCACACCAGCACCCCACCCCTCCCCCACCCCCACTCTCTGCAGCCGCCAGGACTCGGGCCTCTGTGGCCGTGTCATCCTTTGAGCATGCCGGCCCCTCCCTTCCGGGCCTCTCACCGGGAGCCTGCTCCCTGCCTGCCCGCGTCGAGGAGGAGGCCTGGGATCTGGACGTCAAGCAAATTTCCCTGGGTGAGGCACCTCTCAAGGGGTGGCTCCCCCCAACAGCTGGGTCATCATTGTGATGTTCAGGCTGCTTGCTGCTGAGCAATTCCTTTTTCTAGCCAAGTAGCCCCATTGCCATGACAACTATTTACAGCTTCCCCATTGCTAAAAGAGCCTTCCATCTGGTTGCTAGGGTACTCCTACAGCAGCCTGTTGCTATGAAGCACTTCCTCTGTACCTCTCTCTAGCTCTCCTTGGGTTTCTATGGAAACTGCCTCAGCTTCCTGTTGTACCCTCCTGGTTCACCAAGGCAATCCTTATAGTTTCCTGTCGCTTCTTCCCTGGTTGCTCTAATGACGCTGCTGACAATTTCCTGCCTCTTGGTAGGGGGGTTCTCTTGCAAGTGGATTGCTATGGTGACTCACAGCTTCCTGTTGCTATAGAGCTTTTTCTTCCCTGATGGAGCAGCTTGGTTGCTTAAGGTAATCGAGGAGTTCTGTACCCTGCTCTCACCCGAGCTTCCCCTCTAGCCCCAGAAACACTTGACTCTTCCGGAGATGCGTCCCCAGGACCAAGGAACAGCCCCAGCCTGCAACCCCCCCACCCTAGGAGCAGCACTCCCACTCTGGCCACTGGAGGGATCTTGGGGCTCTCCCGGCAGGTAAGTCCCTGCGATCGAGCTAGGGATGGGTGACCTCTTCAGCCACTCTTTGGGTGGGCTCTTCTAATCTTTCAACCCATGAGGGCAGGGGAGCCAGTGAGCCTGTGCTGCCAGCAAGGCTACAGGCTGGATACAGTCTGCCTTTGTCCTCTCCCCCACCCCTGGCTGAGAGGCACTGCGGTCAGAAGTGAAAAGGAATCTTTAATAAAGAGCATACTGCAGAAGTGGGTGGGAAGGGGAGAATGCCAACAGCCTGGTTTGGACTTGGATTAAATCTGGGAGGAAAAACATGAATTGACAGGTGGGATGTCTGTGAGAGAGAGATGGAACACAGGGAAGAGGTCATTTCTTCTCCTTTTAATTCACTGCAGTTTCTCTCCCCTAAGAGTCATGCCCGAGCCTTGAGTGACCCCACCACGCCTCTGTGACCTGGGTGAGTCAGTACCCCCTTTCTACCACCTCCACACTCCTTCCCTCTTGCATGTACCATCCTTCCTCCCCGCCACTGCTTAGGAGTCAGCCTCTTCCCTCTCCCAACCCATCTCCCTCTTCTCTCCTGGTTTCTAGAGAAAACCCAGAACTTGGCTACAGCCCCTCCTCTCAGCACATTTTGGGCTGGGCTGGCAGTGGGACATAGTGAAGGACTGGAAGAGCACTGACTTCCTTCCCTCTGCTTCCTGGACAGAGCGGTCAAAGGGCCAGCGTGTTTCCCTGCTACCGCTATCCCTGTTGCTCTCCCCAACTGGGTGCCTTCCTTCAGGAACCAAAGCAGCCATACTTGCTTGCCTTCATCCCCAGGAGGTGGGGGATTATCCCTGGCCCAGGCCTTCCCCATCCTGGGCCACGGCTCACTCCCAGGGCACAACCCGTGTCAGGCTCCCCGGGTGACCGGTGTTTCCCCTTCTTCCCACCCCGACTCTCCCCCTGAGGAGACCCATCCCTGCCAGGTTACCCATAATTCCTAGTGACTCCATTCTGGGGGGTCATAGGAAATGGAGCTATGCAAACCAATATATGAGGGTGGGGCGGGAAGCTGCAAACTTTGTATGTGTAATTACTGTTATTATAATCCTGTTGTTATATTAAATGTATTTACTCACACATTGTGTCCAAAGAGCTAGAAGCTGTCCTCTGGGTTGAGGTGATAATACTAACTTGAACACTTCCCCTCAACCAAAGCTCGGGGAGGGCCGGGCCTAAGAGAACGTACCTTCTCCACGGTGGTTCCCAGAGACTCAGTGCACCCTTTGAAGCTCCTCCTCTCACAATACACCCACGTCTTGGGGCAAAGCTAGGCACAGTTACGATGGGATTCGGCACAGTCCGGCAGACTTGAAAATGAGAGGTCCTCAGACCACAATGCGTGAGCATCCCTTAGGCCACTTGCTAAATGCCAACTCCTGGGCCCACAGCAGAGCTGCTGAAGCCAAAGCCTGGGGGTAAAGCCCAAGCTCTTTGGGTGATAACTAAGTGCCTAAAGAGGTGCCTCTTCCCTGGACGGAAAGGCCCAAGGAGGAGGACAGGACATAGGCAGACAGACACAGTGTCCCTGTGCCTCAAGACACCTGTTTATTGGGGACACAACTCTGCGACAGGGATGACAGGAATCGTACCAAAAATAGCGACGTCTACAGGACCCCTGAAGGGGCTTTAGAAGGGTACAGTGCCCCCCACCCCCACCCATTGTACAAAAATAAACTCTCATGCCTATGGACCAGCAAGGACTGGCAGAGCATCTCCTCCACAGGGGCACAATCCTCTCTGCCAGCCCTGGGAACCCATTCTTTGACCCTCACCCCTGCCACTTCTAAGGCACTGTGACTCCCCTGGGCTGGGTGCAGACCGCCCACCCACCCCCCTATGCCCTCCATACCCTTTACCTCTGGTCCACCTGGGGCTGGGATATGGGTCCCACACTGCCCCCCTGCTGGCTGCTCTACCCAACTACCTCTAGTGCTCCCCCGCTCCTGCAGGGTAAGCTCACTAAACTAACAGCCCCTAAGAGGGCTCCCTACCGTTCTTGCCCCCCCAACCCCACCTCTCCGGACCTCAACAGCCCGGGGCCCTCCTCCCCTTCCTGCAGAGGAGGACTGGGAGGGGTCTCTCCTGATGGTGCTCGGACATAGGGCAGCGACACCTCAGCCTGGGGAAGCCGGCGGCCCCGAGCCCGGCGACTGTGGTGCACTTGCAGGTGCAAGGCCATGAGCTCAGGGGCTCCAGTGGCGAAGGGGCAAAAGAGGCAACGGTGGAGGGCACCCCCGGGCCCGGCCTCGCCTCCCGGCCCCGCCCGCAGGGACAGGTCCAGGGGTTCGGCCTCACCGCCTCGCCCATTGCGCAGGGTCCGCCCAGGACTGGCAGGCTTCCTACGGGACCCCGGCGCGGTGCTGCTGGAAGGCCGGGGGCTCGAGGTGCCCTCCACCCAAGTCGCAGGCTGCTGAGCCACCTTGGCTCCAGACGTCTGGGCTGAACCCCTCTGGGAAGGGGGCGGCTCCGGGGGTGGCCCTGGGCCAGCCCCACTCCTCTGCTCCCGGTGGTGGCGCTGCAGATGGTACTTGAGCGAGCCGGATTGGGTGCCCGCGTAGTCGCAGTGCGGACACTTGTAGGGGCGCTCGCCTGCGGGGAGGGGGGGTGTGAGAGGGTCAGAGTCGAGATCACTGCCCACCCCCATCCACATTTCGTTCAACACACAGACCTCCTCTGGACAGGAAAGAAACGCTGCCTCTCCCACCCCCGCGATTTATTAGAGGGTTTCCCTGCGCCCTCGTCTGGCCAGTCTGAAGGCTGCCAAGGCATGGTCCGCCTCTCCCTCCTCTCCCTCCTCTGCCCTCCAGGACCCTCCCACCCGGAGGCTGCCCCTCACCTGTGTGCACTCGCAAATGCACTTTGAGGTGATGCGCTGAGCGGAATGATTTTCCGCAGAAGGGACAATCTTTGCCGGTGGCGCCCCGGCTCCCTTCAGACC